>NC_087232.1:5567332-8350999 GCF_034640455.1 Diachasmimorpha longicaudata | reverse complement strand
ACTCACGTGTGATATGTCACGAGGGTCACGAGGGTCACGAGGGTCACGAGGGTCACGAGGGTCACGAGGGTCACGAGGGTCACGAGGGTCACGAGGGTCACGAGGGTCACGAGGGTCACGAGGGTCACGAGGGTCACGAGGGTCACGAGGGTCACGAGGGTCACGAGGGTCACGAGGGTCACGAGGGTCACGAGGGTCACGAGGGTCACGAGGGTCACGAGGGTCACGAGGGTCACGAGGGTCACGAGGGTCACGAGGGTCACGAGGGTCACTCACAGGGTATGTTGATCACCTCTTGGATCACAGGGTATGTTGATCACTGGCGCCAGTTGATCACTGCGGGTCAGGGTGGAAGCTCTGAGTTGGGATAGGGCAAACGTGGGATGCAGCAGCGCTCCAATGGTCGGGGTAGAAAAAAAGATGATAACACGATTTACATAAGATTCCATGTTAAAGTGGTTTAGTACGCGAGAATGCCGCTGAGAAGAGCTGGAGCGCCAGTGAGCACAATGGCCGCGAGGGTCTCGAGAGTGGGGAGGAAGAAGTGGGAGAAGCAGCAGTTCTCAATCTGAGGAACCCCACAGGTCAACCCCACAGGAGTTCTCAATGTGAGGAGCCCGCACAGGTCAATGGGATACATTTCTATCGGTTTACACCCGTTCTATGACACTGTTAAAAGGCTGTACCACGCTTCTCAACCTTTGTCTATTGACAAAGACATGGCCACGAATGTCTTCATATTGTTGCTAATGTTAACAAATGAAGTCTGAACGGTCACAAAGGTCTTGGGACTCGATTTAGACTCGCTGTTTATTAACAATTAGCTTCTCACACTCTACATATAATTGTGACTCTGTCTTTTAACTTCCTAATTAACCACTCTCGCTTGTATGACCTTCTTTTGCGACTCCCTTGTACGTGGTTCTCTCTAACCACTCCCTCGTGTGCAACAATCTCTTGTACACCACCACCCTAACAAGTGCAGTACTCTCTAATTCCACTAGCCCCCGAACATCACTATCTCTGTTGCCATTAACTATTAAGTGTGACCACCCTTGAGTGACGATCCTATATTGTGACGATCCTCTTATGACCACACCCTCTTGTGACGATCCTCTTATGACCACCCTCTTGTGACGATCCTCCTGTGACCACCCTCTTAGGCAGTGTCACTCCACCACAGGTGACACTACCTCTAATGTGACCACCCTCTTGTGACCACCCTCTTGAGAGACAATCTCACTCCACCACAGGTGAGACTCCCTCTCTTAGACAGTCTCACTCCACCACAGGTGAGACTGCCTATTATGTGTGACACTCCCTCTATTGTGACCACAAAACTCCTTATATAACTTTCTTCCCCCACTGACAACCTCGGAGGGAGCAATTATAAACAATTATAAACAATTATTCTAATATTTCATTCTACACTTTCTAAATTAACATTAAAAGTTACCATTCAAAGTTTAACACCTGCTCCATAATTCTCCATATCATTTTTTTCAAGAAAAATTCCGGAAAAAATCCATTGTCCGGACCGGGATTTGAACCCGGAACCTTCCCATTATCAATCCGGTACTCTTCCAACTGAGCTATCCGGCTCCTAAACATTTTTTACAGTAACTTTTATTCCATATATGGAGCACCGATGTCCCCTTCATACGGCAAACATTTTTAAAACAATCCCCAATATTTTTCATTGCTATTTCCCACGCATTAATAAATAATCATCTTACTTACATTTAATATCAATTATTCAAAACAATTACAAAAATCTTTATTTTCAATACATTAAAGTATACACCTACATTCATTTCTAAATTATTTATATTTATTTCTATTAATACATTAATATATTTATTCATATCATTACTATTAATAGTAATTATATCAATTACTATTAACTACTATTAACTATTAACTATTAACTATTGTTAACTATCAACTATTATTAACTATTATTACTATTACTATAATAGTTATTAATAGAATTAATAGTTTATTAATAGTAATTGTAATAGAATTATTATTAATATAATTACTATTAATTTTTCCCTTTCAATTTTCATTTACAAACATATTAATTCATTTAGATTAAACAATATCTTTTTTTTTTTATTTACTAAATTCTCCATTCAATCATATATCTTCAATATTAGCTTTAATAATTACAATTCCTCTATTTTTAACTTATTATTTAACAATTAGAAATTAGAAATTAACCATTTATTTATTCTTACTAATATATCTATATATATTTTCTTATTTATTACAATATCATTAGGAGTGTTCCCATTCTTTCCATTTATTATTCTAAATTTTTATATATTTCATTTTTTCCTCTTGTTACTTACAATTACCGTTTAACTTTATAATATTAAATTATTTAATAATCAATTTCCATTTATTTTTCTTTTTTTAGACAAAAATTTTCATATTTTTATAATATTCAATTTTAACTTCATTTTCAACTAAAAATTTTCTAAATTTCCAATCTCATTTCAAATCACAAAGTTTAAATAATAACCAACAAGTTTTTTCTTTCAAATAAGTTTACAATTCATTAGTCAAGTCGGACACTATACTAAAATTATATATTTTTTATCATTTTCAATTTCCAATTTAATCTTTAATCTTGGTTTATCTATGAATATAATTATTCAATTAGAATTGAGTCTTACTGCCAACCAATTACACTCCCACTAAGACTCAACTCTAATTCAATAATAATAACTATAGATAACTCAACATTAAACATTAAAATGCTAGTTTTTAATTATACAAAATATCTAATTTTATCAAAATGTCTCACTTAAATAATAAATTACAAATTTATTGAAAAGGAAAACTAAATCTTCTTTACCATTTCAAATTTATCATTTTTTATTATATTATCAATTTTCGAAATTTATAATAGAAAATTAACTTCAAATTTTCTATTGAAAAAAAAATCACATTTATTATTAAATAATTCAATATTAGAAAATTTAACCCTAACCGGAAGTAATAAAAAAAAAAAGTTTAAAATATGTTAATTTATAATAAACAATCATTTTAGAAAAAATCCCAAAAAATCGGGGCACTCCTCCTAATGATATTGTTATAAATAATAAAATATATATATATAAATATATTATTAACAACAAAGAAATCTCTAATCTCTAATTCTTAAATAATAACTTCAAAATACATCAATTCTAATTATTAAACATAATAATATTCAACATATGTCATTCAATAAACAATATCTTCTAATTTTTATAACAAAATTTCATTCTAAATTATTCTAATTCAAAACAATAATCAAAAATTTACAATTTAAATACAAATTCTAATTATTATTACAATTTATTTTTATCAAACAATTCAAATAATACATATTATTCAATATAAATTTATTAATATATCAATAAATCAAAATCCCAAACCAACAACTGCTCAATCAAATTTATAATTAATATCAAATAATAATTATTAAATGACGAAATTTCAATTTATAAAAAAATAACAAAATTATTCAACTAAATCGATTTAATAAATAATATTGTATAGATTTAGCCCCCACATAACTTCTACTATTGAAACAATAAAAGTTAAGAAAGTTATTTCTACAAAAATTTATATTCAATAATAATTATTTCAAATTAATAAAATAAACATATAAAAGCAATTATATTTTTTGATAGAAATCAAAGTACATAACTTTCAATTATTTTTAATATAAATAATTATATCTTTTAACGTTATAAACATAACATTTTTTCAGATTTTTACAAATAGATAAAACTATTAAATATAATTTGTCAATTCGAAATTTATTAGATTAAAAAATTTTCAATTCAATTTAATTCAATAATGAAAGTATTTTTTAATTAAATTTTGAATAATAACTTAATATATTAATTTTATATTTCATATATAAGTCAAAAATTACCAATCGCATTACCATCAGTACAATTATCGACGCTTCAAGCCAGTTACCCCTAAAGCTGTAATGACTGTTTACCCATCGCCGACATACCGACCGACGACTGACATTACCATCAGTCCCGTTACCGACGCTTCCAGTCGGTTACCCATAAAACTCTTATCACTATTTTACCCACATCCAACATACCGACCCTCCAATACTATTACCGACAACCTACTTATCGACGTGTCCAACCAGTCACCTGCCCTCTACCGAATTACCCATCTACTTCTAAATTTTCAATATTTCCAACTTTAATAGCTGACAACCCCGCAACGCATTAAAATCAATTAAAAAACACTATTTTTTACACGCCTTACTCAATATTCCTCTCACACCATTTAATATCCATTAAACCTATTTTTTTTATTTTTATTTATTACAATATCATTACAAGTGCCCTCATTCCTTGCATTTTTTATTCTAAATTTTAATATATTTCATTTTTCTCTTTTTTTACTGAAAAACTTTCATATTTTTATAATATTCAATTTTTAATTCATTTTACACTAGAAATTTTCTAAATTTCACATATCAAACAACTATTTTTTTTCTTTCAAATCAATTTACAATTTATTAGTCAAGTCAGAAGCTTTACTAAAATCTTACATTTTATACAATTTTCAATTTGCAATTTAATCTTTAATCTTTGTTTATATATAGGTATAA
The DNA here is from genome assembly GCF_034640455.1 of Diachasmimorpha longicaudata. Classification (NCBI taxonomy): domain Eukaryota; kingdom Metazoa; phylum Arthropoda; class Insecta; order Hymenoptera; family Braconidae; genus Diachasmimorpha; species Diachasmimorpha longicaudata. The sequence continues at coordinate 8,346,360 of NC_087232.1, read as the reverse complement.
TTATTCAATTAGAGTTGAGTCTTACTGAAACTCTAATATAATGGTACCTGCTCATGCTTTTGTTACAATTTTTTTTTTTATAATTATGCCTATTATAATTGGAGGTATGATAGGTATAACTATAAAAAAAAAGTATAACAAAAACATGACCAGTTACCATTCTATTGTACTCCCAGTAAGACTCAACTCTAATTCCATAATTATACCTATAGATAACTCAACATTAAACATTAAATTGCAAATTTATTTAAAAGGAAAACAAAATCTTCTTTGCCATCTAAAATTTATCATTTTTAATTATATTATAAATTTTCAAAATTTATAATTGAAAATTAACTTCAAATTTGCTATTACAAAAAAATTTACATTTTTTTTCTATTAAAAAAAAAATCAAATTTATTATTAAATAATTCAATATTAGAAAATTTAACCCTAACCGGAAGTAATATAAATAAAAAGTTTAATATATGTTAATTTATAACAAAAAATCATTTTACAAAAAATACAAAAAATCGGGGCACTCCTCCTAATCATATTGTTATAAATAATCAAATATATATAAATATATTATTAACAAAAAACAAATCTCTAATCTCTAATTCTTCAATAGCTTCAAAATACAACAATTCTAATTATTATACATAATAATATTCAACATATATCATTTAATAAACAATATATTCTCATTTGTATAATAAAATTTCATTCTAAATTATTCAAATTCTAGGTGTTCTTGCAATTTATTTTTAACAAACAATTCAAATAAAACATATTATTCAATCGAAATTTATTAATATATTAATAAATCAAGACCCAAAACGAACAACTCCTAATAATTATAATAATAATAATTAAACAATTATTATTAAATAATGAAATTTCAATTTATAAAAAATAACAAGATTATTCAACTAAATCTATTTAATAAATAATATTGTATAGATTCAGCCCCCACATAACTTCTATTAATAACTATTGGAACAATAAAAGTTAATCAATTCATTTCTACTAAAATTAATATTCAATAACAATTATTTTTAATTAACAAAATTAAGCAACTTATTAATCAAAATAAACATATCAAATCAATTATATTGTCTTATATAAATCAAAAAACATGACTTTCATTTAAAACATTAAATTTTTCCATATTTTTACAAATAGATATAATTATTAAATATAATTTTTTTTATTCTCAATTTATTAGATTAGAAATTTTCAATTTCATTCAATTCAAAAAACAAAGTATTTTTACATTAAATTTAAAATAATAAATTAATATATTAATTTAATATTCCATTTTGTATATTAATTATAAGTATTTATTTCAATTTAATATTTTATATATAAGTCAAAAATTACCAATCGCATTACCATCAGCTCAATTATCGACGCTTCAAACCAGTTACCCCTAAAGCTGTAATCACTCTTTACCCATCGCCGACATACCGACCGACGACTGTCATTACCTTCAGTCGAGTTATCGACTCTTCGAGCCGGCTACCCCTAAAACTATTATCACTGTTTAACCAACAGCCCAAATACCGACCGACCAATCGGATTACCGACAATCTAGTTATCAACGTGTGGAACAACTCACCCGCGCTCTAGCGGATTACCGATCTCATTCGAAATTTTCGATATTTCCAACTTTAATAGCTGATAACCGCGCAACGCTTTAAAATCAATTAAAAAACACTATTTTTTACACGCCTTACTCAATATTCGTCTCACACCATTTAATATCCATTAAACCTATTTTTTTTATTTTTATTTCAACTATTTTCAATATCTTCAAAATTTTATAGCTAACACCCCCACAAAACATTAAAATCAATTTTAAAAACCCAATTTTTCATACGCCTTGCTGAATATTCGTCTCACGCCATTTAATATCCATTAAAACTATTTTAAAAAATTTTATTTTAACCATTTTCAATATGTTACGAATTTAACAGCTGATAACCCCACAAAACGTTAAAATCAATATAAAAACAAAGGAATTTTTCATACGCGTCGCTAAATATTCGTCTCACGCCATTTTATATCCATTAAAACTATTTTAAGTATTTTTATTTTAACCATTTTCAATAAGTCGCAAATTTAACAGCTGACAGCCCCGCAAAACATTAAAATCAATATAAAAAAAACGGAATTCTTCATACGCGTCGCTAAATATTCGTCTCACGCCATTTAATATCCATTAAAACTATTTTAAGTATTTTTATTTTAACCATTTTCAATAAGTCGCAAATTTAACACCTGACAACTCCACAAAATATTAAAATCAATTAAAAAAACGCAATTTTTCACACGCGTTACTAAATATTCGTCTCACGCCATTTAATATCCATTAAAGCTATTTTCAAAATTGTTATTTCAACCATTTTCAATATGTTGCAAATTTAACAGCTGACAGCCCCGCAAAACATTAAAATCAATAAAAAAAAAACGCAATTCTTCATACGCGTTGCTAAATATTCGACTCACACCATTTAATATCCATTAAAACTATTTTAAAAAATTTTATTTTAACAATTTTCAATACTTACCTGTTTAACTGATAACAAACCCACAAAACATCAAAATCAATATAACAAAAACACTATTTTTCACACGCGTTGCTAAATATTCGTCTCACACCATTTAATATCCATTAAAGCTATTTTTAAAATTTTTATTTCAACTATTTTCAATACGGTAAAAGTTTGACGGCTGATAACCCTGTCACGTCATTACACTTCGTCGACTATTTACCCATCGCCGAGATACCGACCGTCCAATACTCTTACCGACAGACTAGTTATCGACGTGTGGAACAAGTCACCCGCGCTCTAACCAATTACCGACATTGGTTCAAAATTTTCCATATGTTACCAATTTAACCCCTGACAACCCCGCAAAACATTAAAATCATTTTAAAAAACTCTATTTTTCACACGCTGCGCTAAATATTCGTCTCACACCATGGAATATCCATTAAACCTATTTTCAAAATTTTTATTTCACCCATTTTCAATACCTTCTGAATTTAACACCTGACAACCCAACAAAAAATTTTTATCAATTTTAAAAACCCTATTTTTCACACGCCTTGCTAAGTATTCCTTCATTTAAACCCTCTTGTGACATTCTTACGACTTTATTCTGACTAACTGTTGCAAAACTTCGCTTCTAACTCTCTCTATTCATAAAAACATGCTCACGCCATTTAATATCAATTCAAAAAAATTACAAATTTATATTTATACCATTAACAGTACCTTACAACTTTCACAGCGATCAACCCCCGGGTTCATCACTAAAATCCCCCACAAAAAAACGCAATTCTTTATCAGCCTTGTTAAATATTTCTCAGGCTCGATGAAATAGCAATGAAAAATACATTTTCAATTTATATTTCTCCCCATAACAGATGTTAAACATTTTTACTACCTTATCACTTTTACATTTAAATGCTCCTCCCCCCGAGGTTCTCTTTACGGTTATTCATCATTTGTGAGAAATCATTTACAATGCAAATTACTAAATTCCGACTAACAAATATCCACCTGTCAAGCTAACCATCCGACTCAATTATTTTTTTACTAATTATTCATTTCATCGTCAAAAAGCTTTCTTCAAATATTCATTTCTTATAATTTACCATTCCACCCAAACTAGCCGCCGCCGCCGCATATACTAAACCTCCGCATTCAATTCAATGCGTCGAGGCTTGTCCAAAAAATATTTTCCACCCCTATATAATACACGATGGCTCAATTGGTCAACACGATTCGTCGGAATCAGACACCTTTTCCTCGCTGTCCAACTCCGACGGAACAAAACCCCGGGGGCTCCGACAAGGAGGCCGTCGAATTCTGGACGATCCCCCCGTCTTCATTCCCCTCCACCCTAAATTTACGCGCTTTTTACCGCCCAATATACAGGGCATATACAAAACGGGACTCCACGTCGCACTTCACCACAGTCAAGTACGACGGGTAATTCAGGATACAGGTCGCACTCCGACGGGTATCAATAATACACGTCCGAGTCCGACGGATAAAGTGCGGGATCTGACGGCGGCCGCTCAATTCTACAGCAACGCCCGTCTTCATTTCCCACCGCCCCCCCCCCCAAAAAAAACACCCCTTCCTACAACCCCCAGTATATGTGACAGCTGAGTCCAACAGTGCATGACAAATTACAAAAACTACTTTTTCAAAAAAACCTTTTTCAACATTTTATTTCTACTGACCACACCAAAAAATTATATAAAACCCAATTAAGAGCTAATTCTCTAATTAATTCAAAAACCCCAACTCTGGCTAGCTTCACTTTATTAATTAATTTTAATTTCTCACAACTGATAAACGTACCTCTTATCCACTAGAAGCTCATCATGAGCATCGTTAAACATTTGTGACAAATAATTCAAAATTTATCACAATTGCTTAACATTAAATAAAAATTCTTTAATTTTTGACTCACCGAGATATCAACTGCAAACTGCAAACTGCATACTGCAAACTGCATACTGTCGCCTGCTGTTGAATGCTGTCTCAGCATTCCTCCTTTTCCACAGCTCACTTCACATAAAAAAAAAAAAAAAAACAAATTACAAAAATTGATTTTTCAACAAAGCTTTTTCACCATTTTATTTTTACTGACGACACAAAAAAATTATATAAAACCCAATTAAGAGCTAATTCTCTAATTAATTCAAAAACCCCAACTCGGGCTAGCTTCACTTTATTAATTAATTAATTTTAATTTCTCACAACTGATAAACGTACCTCTTATCCACTAGAAGCTCATCATGAGCATCGTTAAACATTTGTGACAAATAATTAACAATTCCAAAAAAAAAACTCTTTTCTATACTAATATCAGCTTTATGCTACTCATTAACCTTCTTAAAAATTTATCACAAATGATTAACTTTAAATAAAAATTCTCTAATTATTGACTCACCGGGATAACTGCAATGTGTCGCCTGCTGTCGAATGCTGTCTCAGCATTCCTCCTTTTCCACAGCTCACTTCAACAATTCACATTATAAAAAAAAAAAAAAAAAAAAAAAAAAAAAAAAAACACTGACTATCCACCACCAAAAAAACACTGCTCACTTAATATTCCACCTGATTTCTCACTAACCAATTAACCATTCAATTATGCCACAATTCAAACAACAGGCACACACTTTCTTAGGCCACTGTATTTACAACCCGACTCATTATTTTTTAAATTAAAATTCTAAACATTTTTAAACAAATTACGCCTTTTTACCGGCCCACCGACAACCACGAACGCGCACAACTACCCCCCCCCCTCGATCCCTTCGCCACACTGGTCACTCCCGTATTTCCACTCCACAATTAAACATTTTATTATTTAAAAAAATTTAACGCAATGCACACACTTTTTTACGCCAATCCATACCTCACTCATCATTTTTTTAATTAAAATTTTAAACAAATTACACCGACGCACCAACAACCACCAACGCGCACAACTGCCCCCCCCCCCCAACCCTTTGCCACACAAGTCTGGAGAGACACTCCTTATTTTTCATTCGTCCATTAACTGTTCAATTATTTTTCAAAATTGTCACTAAATTCACACACTTTTCTGGGCCAATGCATTCACACCCAATTTAATAGTTTTTTAATGAAAATTTCCGGCATAATTAGGCCTCATCTCACAAGCACGGACACGTACGTACGGCTGCCTCCCCTCGCCGCACCATCCCTTCGTCCCCCAGCTCTCTGGAGACGCTCCCCATTTCTCAACTGTCCATTTAGCATTTTATTATTTTTAAAAATGTCATTCAATGCACAAACTTTCCTGGGCCAATCCATTTACACCCAATGTACCACTTTTTTTATCAATATTTCACTATTTATTTAATAAATTAGGCGTCATCACCATGCCGCCAACAAACACGAACGGCTGCCCCCCCTCGCCGCACCATCCCTTCGTCACCCAGCTCTGTGGAGACGCTACTCGTTTTTCACTCCATTTAGCATTTTATTATTTTAAAAAATGTCATTCAATGCACACACTTTCCTGGGCCAATCCATTTACACCCAATGTACCAGTTTTTTTAGCAACAATTTGGCCAATTATTTAGCAAATTAGGCCTCATCACCAACGAGCCACGCCCAAGCGTCCTCATGCACACTTCCTACAAATCCCTTCACTGTTCACTAATAAACTTTGAAAAACAATACTCACTATTTCAATTACACGCCCCGAAACTATTTCCCTCTAATTAAACACTTTAATAAACTAAATTCCGCATTTTATTAATAAAATTAGACGAAATACACGAGACCCCGGGAAAAGCACACACGTGTAGCCGCCATCTTAAGGCATACAGAAGTCACGTAGCGCGCAGCTCACCCATGCCTGTGGTCGCGCGCATGCCCAGCAGTACTAGTTGCGCAAGGGAGCTGCGCATAAAACTCACTAGCGCTTTCCCCACCCTCCGCACGGCTAGGGACTTTTTCCTTGGCGGAACATTTCAAATTCCCTTACTATTTTGTTTTGTTCAATAAAGTCAATCAATAAATTCAATAAAATAATTTATGCGGAAAAAGAAATACTAAGAATATTATTTCTTGACATATGAAAATTATATCCTCACACACGAGCGTCCCCTGAATGTGAATAAAGCCCTAAGTTTTAAAAAACGTAAAAAAAAAAATTTTTTCTCTCACAAAACATCGAAAGACTAATTTTTTTGATTCGGCCTTGGAATTAGGCTTTAGATTTGTTTGTAAAAGAAATCAAATATTATTACCGCTGAATATTGGGACTGTGGCCGAAAAGAAGTCAATCCACTGTAGGTATTATCTTTAACTCGATCTTCTTTAGTAGTTTAAATCGTGGCGCTCTACCTCGTCTTGGGTCTGGGGTCACCAGAGCCGGAAGAACTGATATGCTCTATTCAGTGAATTTTCCTTGGCCTCTAGTCTAGCCTATCGTCTTTGATCCGAGCCTTAGAAACAACGCAATTATTGATAATAATAATACCAAAATGTTTGCAAGTGGGCCGAATTATTCAAAATTAAAAACACATTTAAGATTGGCTATAAATAGATTGAAATTATTGGAAAAAAAAAAGACAGAATTGGCACAAAAGGCAAGAAAGGAAATCGCTGACTACATTGCAGCAGGAAAACTGGAGAGAGCAAAAATACGTGTTGAACACATTATCAGAGAAGATTACATGGTTGAAGCCATGGAACTGATGGAAATGTATTGTGATCTTTTGTTGGCTAGATTTGGACTCATCCAACAAATGAAGTGAGTTAAATGCTAACAAGTTGTAAAGTAACTAGATTTAATGTTGCAGTATCTAATATCGGTTAGATTTTAATTAGACTCTATCATCTAATTACCTAAATTACTATTTATTATATAACTGTGATTAATATTTCATTATCATACACATATAAATTGTCAGTTAATTGCCTATCATGATTTGTTTTTCAAGGAATTTGGACGAAGGTCTCGCGGAAGCTCTATCAACAGTTATTTGGGCAGCTCCAAGACTCCAGACGGATATTCAGGAACTAAAAGTAATAGCGGATATTCTTACAGCCAAGTATGGCAGACAGTATACCGAAGCCTGCAGGGATGAGGCGGTGCATACAATATCTGAAAAACTCAAACATAAACTAAGTGTTCAATCTCCATCAAAATTATTGGTTGAAAAATATATAATAGAAATTGCCAAGAACTACAATGTTGAGTATGAGCCTGATCCTCAAGTGATGACAGAGGGGCAAGAAACATTATTGATTGATGTTGATGGTGGAGGGCAGTTTCCCAATAACTTGGACCTTGGTGGTGCTCACTGTGGTAACGCAGAGCCCGTTGGCTTTATTGGATTTCCACAACCACCTATGCTTCCTCAACCTCCATCTAATTTCAGTGTAATTGTAAGTTGTTTTGGGTCAATATTTATTAGATATTATAAATTGATGAATTATTATTTCATAGAACGAAAGGGAAACAGAAAGCACATTTTGTTTTTTTCTTGATTCATCTGTAGGGAGGAGAAGACAAGCTCACAGGCATACCAATAGGTTTTGTTTCACCGGGAGCTCCAATGGCACTTGAAAAAGATCAAAATATTCCATTCAATCCTGCACAATTCTCTTATAATATTCCCTTGGATAACGCAAATACAAGTAAACCAGTGAGTAATGTCGACGTCATCTGTCGTTTTTTTATTTCAATCTTCTATAAACTATATTTCATTTCAAATTTTATAGGAGGATGATTTGCCACCGCCTTACTCCTTCCCTCCCGATTTGAATAAACAGGTATTTATTTCGTAATAGGCAATTGTAAAAGAAAGACAGCCGATACAATTTTTCAAATTGTTTCCACAAGATTTATCATCATTTTCACAATTCTCACTTTAACACGAAAACACATTTAAAAAACAGTTGTAATTCATATCACGGCATTATATATTTAATTTATAATGTAAAGGTCACACTTTTATTTTCAGTCGGATATGAAACCTAAACCACAGCCAAGATCAAAAATGACCATGAATGACTTTCAGCTCCCAGACCTACCAGCTGTTCCGCTAGATAATGATACTCCAGGGTGCAGTGGTGACAACGATGATATTGACTTTGATGATCTTATGAAACGTTTCGAAGACCTTAAAAAGAGCAAGTGAATCTTCTTATTCCGAAAAACTTTGTTCTTTATCAGAACACATTATTATTTTTTATTTTATGAATTGTTTCAAGTTTATTCCCTATTCTATTGGCTTGTCCAATAATTTTGTTGCCTCAAGTCGTATTAGCTTATTTTACGTCAAAGATTATGTCGAAAGTAAAACAAATTATAGCAGAGGATGTATTTATTTTATATCCTTTGGCAGTTAACTTTAACTAACCATGTATTTGTAAACAAAAGAGCTATACATTTTATTTTTATGACAAATCTCTGGTCTTATTATTGCTATTCGATTATCATTATTAATTTGCTTATTAGTTGATTAATATTACAATATTCACTACCTAGGTGTTAATAAAATTGTACGTGAAAATTGATACTTGCTTTTATATTTACAATTTAAGTTCAATATCAAGATTAGTAGTAATATGGCCATTCAACAATTCAGAGAATTTTGCGCAAAAGTACATTTGTTAATGTTATACAATTGAAACATTTCAATATTAATTTGTTTTACAAAGTTACGATATGCGGGATTTTGGATATCCTTTATCATTCATCTTTTGATGGCTACTTTCTGTTTGATAGATATCTTAGCCGATCTATCTGGGAAAGAAATAGCAACAATTGCCTATTAAAAATTAAAAAGTAGAAGAATAAGATATACAAATTAGCATGAGAAGTCATCAAAAATGAGATATATACTAAAAATAAAAAAATTTATATGTTTATCTCTTCGGTTTGGATTGAGCAAGTGAAGAATGACAAGTTATTCATCGTCACCATTTAGAATATCTGGCATTATTGTTCCGTCCCACTTACCCTTTGGAACTTCCATTCCTCATGTTCCTAATACCCATTGTGCTATACTTATTCGTTGACGTTCCTTAATCACTGAAAACTTCATAAATTGCCCTACACTGTATGAATTATCACGAATACCGTGACCTTCTCTATGATCATCAAATATTTTACCAAAGAAGTTTTACAATATGTTACAAACCAGTTAAAGGCAGTTTTCTTACATCATTTAAGAATCTTTGTTTTCAAAGGTATATTTGTCCAGTAGAGAGAACATTATTCGACAAACAAATGCGTAAATATATTTCAAAATAAAATTCATGCTCAAATAATCATTCATCAGATAAAGGAGAATCCTCTCGTGAGTTATCCAATTCGTCAATTGAAGAATTATTTTCTCTACCTCTAGACCCATTATGACGCTGCCTCTAAGTCTATGTTATTATTTTGAAATTCTGTGTTCAAGCGTTGATTTCTTAAATGACGTCTCACCAGCGTATTATCTACTATAATAATTATCAAGATAGTCCAAACCGATACCGTCTTCATGTTTCCAAATGAACAAGAGAAAGTTACAAAATGACATGAATAAATGATGTTATATACATGGAAAGTTTAATAAGAGGAAGCTTGAATTAACCAGCCTCACTTTTATTCAATGAATAAACTGACATTTGAATAGCCATTTTTTCAAGTAAGTATTATTTCCTCTATGTTAATCTCTTCAGCTACAAAAAAGTAAATTCATGGTAAAAAGTGGGCTATTTTAAACGTAATGAATTTCATTGGTTAAATATAAATCAATTTTAAAAATCAATATTTTCACTCATATTAGGATTCGATCATCCATTGAGGTATAGAGGTATTATAAAATAAAGGCATTGTATTTTTAAAAATAAAGGTAGTGTAAAACCTGCTCCTCTGGAAAAGGAGAGTAGAAAGTAATCTAATGGCAATTGAAGCGTATCAAATGTCTGATGGATTCACTTCTATGTGGTTTATAAAAGAGAGACTATCAACATGTTCATCCATTATTTTGTAATTTTTCTCAACAAAACATCTTCCGTTAGAATGTATCCTGCAGTGTGTATATTAATTACTCGTTCTTCTTTTAGTATGTCTTGAGTATTGTATCAACGACTCATGTTCAAATTCAAGGAGTAAAATTGAACGATACATTGGAATATACCAGCAATCGCATAAAAAATATTCTGCCGGCATTCAATTCTATATCGAAGGCAAGGAAATATGATATTTATAACGACATAAATGGTGACATTAATTGGCGCCTAAGAGCTGTGGTATCAGACAATCGACAAATAAAGAGGCTAAAGGCTCCCTCGACATTCCTCAAACCTCCAAGCGTCCAAAAACTTAATATGTACAACTATTATAAAAACATCATGGATCAAAAATTATTGACAAATCATGAAACATATACAACTCCGAAAACTAGAAAGGGGGAAGAAAAATATAAAGCATCAACGAGTTTTTATATAAGAGATCATGCACCCACTCACGGATCACAGGTAAAAAAAAAATAATTTACTAGTACAATGATGAAATGACATCGATAGATTAAATCATCAAAATGAATGTATGGATTTTCAAATCTTTGCTAATTTAGAGTACAGAAAAAACAATACAGGATGAACAATTGGAAGGAACGGAGCATTCAAATGAAGTTGAGAGAATCAACTTCCACATTCATGGCCACGAGGGACCTGAAACTTATGTATTTGGATATGACACCGGAAATGGGTAAAATTTTTACTATCGCTAAATGAAATTTTCTGATAGTATGTGTTCGTACTTGTTTGAATTGATATTAATTATTTAAAGTACTCGCTGGGTCATTGATAAGTGGCGGCAATGTTGCAAAGATTTTGATTATTCAAAATTGGAATATGGTGGGCGCATTGAAAAAAATCATTATTCGTACTGTCAAATATACAGTATTTAAGAACCAATCATATTTTCTTTTTTTGCAATTTTTCATAAAGCATATCTATAATAGAGAGTTGTCATTATGACTTCAATACAAATCATTAGTCAATATAATTCGAGCTTCCTAGTTTATTATGAAATTTCTACCTCAAATTTACTAGGCAGATAGCCTAAAAAATGAATTTTCTAATGATTTTTCTTACATCTCAACATGAATTAGGAATAATAGACAATTTCGTTATGAAGAACGTCATGACAATGGAACAGTAACAGGTCATTATGGTTATTACGATGCCAGAGGAAAACTTCACAAGGTCCACTACACGTCCCATCCATCGATTGGATATAACTCATTTTCATTAGAAAATACATTGAAACTAAATAATCATTAAATCCTGTACTATATTATTATTATTATTATTATTATCATTATTATTATTATTGAGAATCAGCTATTGACTGGTTTATTCAACAATATAACGATTATTTCATGTGAGTATAATAAAAAAATAATATGGATCAATACGCACAACGAAAAGAGAGCTAATAAGTGACTGACAAAAACTCAAATTATTATAAAAATTCTTACAATAGCAATAATGTGCCAATTAGATAGAGATACTTGACAATTATTCTATAAAAAATACAGCAAGAATTCATTGTCATGAACTCGCTTACATTTTTTTTTTTCATCATAATAAATAATTTGTGTAATCATTAAATATACAATTTTCCAAATCGATGTTATAGGAGAATTATAATAATCGAGCTGTCAATAATATAATACCAGCATATGAATATAGTATCGAAATAATTCTATCTTTACGGTGTCTTTACATTGGCGTATTTCTCTGTTGAATATTTTCACTTGCACTTTTTCCCTGAACCATATGAAGAGCTCTTGCTAATCTCTGACATTCCAATTATTTGATTCATCAGTATGTAAACTGTAACAAGAAAAAAAAGGTCAGTGAGCTGAATCTAAAAATCCAACGACAAATAAAAATCCATTATATTTCCAACGTTATAAACTTACACAAAACTATAATAAAAACGCCAGCGGCAAAGTAATAAGTTGAACCTGACAATAATAGGTTAATGAGATAGTACAGCATCGGAAGCAAAACTACTACTGCCCAAAAGAAAGTGTTGATCAGGGAATAATATCGTCTTTTTATACGAAATTTATCGGTTCTTGGTACACCACTTTGTTTGAAAAAATCACCAGTATTTATAAAACTGTCGGCCAATCTATCCTGAAATATGAAGAAAAAACAGCAGAAAAAAGTAATTAAATATTTTGTAGGTCTAACGAATGTAAATTGTAACGAATTATCACGTCAATAATAAACTAAAATATCAATTTAGAAAAAACATACTTTCTCCTGATATCGTTTATGAAGCCAGGCTGCCGCTTCCTCTTCTCCCTGAGGGACCTCCGATAATGGTATACGATTAATGTACAAATGTGCCTCACATTTTTCCCCTTTTAATAAATTTGTCATGGTTGGTTTTACTGGTGCTTTGGCATCGAATCCCAATTGTATATCATAAATTGCATCCACTTTGCCACGTAAAAATGGCAAACTCGCTATGAAACCCTTGGTACGTGGGGTAAGATGATGTTTCAATACTGGTAAACCTTTTTCCTTGGCAAATTTTTCACTCACTGCATGTTTTTTTTGAGTGAAACGTGTACCTTCTGCGTAGAGAAGTAACTGCAATATTTTTCCGAATGAAAAAACAGGTAAAGAAATGCAGATGTATTCTTTCATTCAAATAGTTCAAAAGATATCATTCACTTACCCACATTGTATCCGAATAATCACCCAATTCCACAATTTGCCGGCCAATGATTTCTTTATCTTTGTCCCAACTTCTCTCGAGAAAAACATCTTCAGCAAATTTAAATGCCCAACCAAGCGTTGGAATATATTGAATTGATTTCTTAGCATATGCTTTGCAATTCTACATTTTGAAAATCAATAATTATTAAGCATCATCATGTAGCAGGGGAATGTAATATATGGAAGTTATATTGTGAAAAATCTTATCGAATAATGTCCAAAGTAGTATACAAAGATGAACATCGAAATTTTAGGAATGATATTGAATTAATGTTCCATCATTTCAATGAATAAATAGTCCAGAGTGCCCAGTCACAGCGTCTATACCTTGTCCTGGACTCTGCTGTATATCTGTTTTTTTCCTCTTACATCTGCCGTGACGTTTTTTGTTCCATATTTATTTTGTAGCAGATAAAATACCTCATACACTGTGGCTAGACACTGCCTAATTTTTCATTAAAAAAGCCCGAAAAGAATATTGAATGAATAATTACTCCAAGAATTTTTATCCTCTCGCAAAACACCCATCCTATTAGCCAATCAATTTCATAAGTGTGGTTCATTAATAAATATCCATGTTCATGTCCATAGTATTTATCGAACTCTTTTTTGTTGATATATACTATTATATCGGTCCCTGACCACCATTCAGCCAGAAAGACCAACTCTGAAAATTGATTAGTAAAATTAATAATTTCATAACAGAATTTCATTAGTTGTTACACTTTAGTGCATAGAGGTCGAAAACTCACCAGAGTAGAATGAATAACAGAGGTAGTAGTTAATTTTACGATAATGATATTTAGAATAAGGCCTAAGTGTAATCCACAATAAACACTGGATAAAATTAATCATCAGGCCAGAAATGAAAAATGTTATGGCGAACATTAAGTGGACGATGGTGTTGCATTTAAGTGACTTGAGAAAACTCATTTTTATTTGAAATTTTCTTTTCTTCCTCAGCTTTTCATTCACGAAATAGCTTTTTATCCTCAGATAAATTGTGCTTAAATGTTAGATCTAGAACACAATGATAGAATAAACAAATTAATTTTGTAGACATTATTTAATCAGAAAAAAAAACTCCATAACGAAGGAAGATGAAAGGGAAAATGTAGAAGCTGCATTCATCGGCTGTATAGTACTGAATGTCAAGAATGAATTCGAACAACCTTTGAAATATTGTCTTTTTATCGATACGTAACTATTATTTAGTTTTCGAGTATTTGAACATTGATCGGTGAGTCAATACTATTACCATCTACGCAAGCCAAACTGTTGAACGTCTTGTTGTTGAAAAATTAATTTTTACAAAACTGCAATATAATATCCTGAAATATAAAAAAAAGGGTGTATAGTAAAGCAAAAAATTTCGAAGATTTTGGAAACTTACACCTACCACATAGTCAAACTTGAAGGTTAACTTCAACGGTTATTTGAATCCTTAGCCAGAAGTCTTGAAGATTTACTTATAAATTGAATATGTTAATGATTGAAATAATTTTATCAGCAGGAAAACCTGAAAAGTTGTAATGAATTGAAAGGAAAGAAAATGAAAAAAATGAACACGGAGAATGAAAAATTGGGAAAGCTCGTGTACAAGATTAAAAATGTGTTGCTGTATGTAACACTGTCCACTAGTACACAGTATAAACCGATAAATGAGTGATAATCTTGTAAACGTCGGAAACGAACCTCAAACTATTCATTGCCTCATCACCCATCATCATATATATGTATACATACATACATATATTTATATACTTACACCTAGCGCCGTTACGATTGGGAAGTTGATGCTCTTTTATTGTGCTTCTCTACTATTTTTATCATGCTTTTGTTAATTTATTCATTGCTCCTTTTGAAAATTAATGATTTATCATTGTTCTATTTTTTGAATTTCTAACAAAATTCGACTTTCGCTATAATAAAATCCAAGATCCGACCTGGGACTCCAAGGAACAAGGAAAATAATTTGTTTTTATCTCAACGTCTGTGTTGTCTTTTCAAGTACTTGATTTGGTATTTGCTAGGTCAATCAATAAAAAATCTACATCCATTTAGGGAAAAAATTAAATTTTTCACACAACTCCTTATACGCATAATACATTGAGTATTCAGTATCCTGATTCAATTCACAATACAACTGAAATACAGACACACCAAGAATCGTGGCCTCAGGGCCAACACAATCTCCAGAATGATAGTGTGAAGTTGGTGCGTTATGCAATAATTCGATTAATCGAAATGTTCTCTTACAACGTTCAGTTTATTCAAATGTAGCCATCAGTTGGCGGGAAAACGGTAAAAGATGGTGGCATTGCATTTGTGTCATGTGGTGGCTTCTAACTACATTCATGTGGATTGATTAATTTACGTTTACAATCGTTGTAAAATTCAAGCAACTGAGTGTCAGTTTTTAATTTAATTTCAACTTTACAATCGGTGTTGAGAGAGAGAGAGAGACTAATAATGGGTATTCTAGGATTATCAAAAATTATTGCCGATTTGGCTCCCAATGCTATAAAGGAACGTGAATTAAAACATTATTTTGGTAATATTATTATATTTTTATAGCATAGGGACTACACTTTACATTGAAAAAATTATGTAATTTCAAATTTCTACCATTTATTCAAGGGCGAAAAATTGCTATCGATGCATCTATGTGTCTATACCAATTTTTAATTGCTGTTAGAACTGATGGAGCACAATTAACATCAGCAGACGGAGAAACAACAAGGTGAGTTTCATTGCATTGTTGGTAATTGAATATTGCAACTGATTGAGGAATCCATACATTATGTAAATAACCATTGATTGATTAATTGTTTTCAGCCATCTGATGGGCATATTTTATAGAACAATACGCCTAGTTGAAAATGGCGTTAAACCAGTCTATGTGTTTGATGGAAAACCCCCCAATTTAAAAGGTGGAGAACTGGCAAAGCGTGCTGAGAGAAGAGATGAGGCCCAGAAAGCATTAGCAGCTGCTGAGGAGGCTGGAAATACTGAGGATATTAGTAAGTTCAATCGCAGACTAGTCAAAGTCACATCGACCCATGTAAATGAGGCCAAGCAGTTGTTGAAGCTCATGGGTATTCCGTATGTGGAAGCACCCTGTGAGGCTGAAGCTCAGTGTGCTGCTCTAGTTGAGGCTGGAAAGGTTTTTGCCGCTGCTACTGAGGATATGGATGCACTCACCTTTGGAAGCAATATTTTATTAAGACATTTAACCTTCAGCGAAGTTAGAAAAATTCCTGTACAGGAGATCCATCTTGATAAAGTATTAGAAGGTATGGAATTGACAAAACAAGAGTTCATTGATTTCTGTATTATGCTTGGTTGTGATTATACAAGCACTATCAGAGGAATTGGCCCCAAGAGAGCCATCGAGCTCATAAAAAATCACAAGTCTATTGAAAAAATCATTGACAATATTGATAGTAAGAAATATGTCATCCCTACTGAGTGGAATTATCAAGAAGCGAGGCAATTGTTTTTGGAACCTGAAGTTGCAGATGCTAATAGTATTGAGGTAAATTAAATTTTAATTAACTTTTTCAAAATTATTTTAATGAATTCACTTGATTTTACTATTACTGCTGATTGTAGTTGAAATGGAATGAACCTGATGAAGAAGGTCTCGTTAGATTTCTTTGCGAAGAGAAACAGTTTGATGAAACTAGAATTCGTAATGGAGCCAAGAAATTGGCAAAGGCCAAAACCACATCAACACAGGGAAGACTTGATTCATTTTTCAAAGTGTTGACAACCACCCCATCAACAAAGCGTAAAGTGAGTCAAATCTAATTGTAGTTACAAATGCATTTTTATGATCGGTTGCTCCAATATGCGACTCTTTTTTTTACAATGAAATGACATGATCACAATTTTATGATAAACACTTGTTCATTACTGTGTTATCTTTTTTTGTTATAGGCGGAAGAGAAAAAATCACAAAAGCCATCCGTCAAGAAAGTTAAAACAAGTGGTGGTAAATTCCGTGGAAAGGGCAAATAAACGCATTAGTGGAAATCTTATGTCAATATCGGAAAAATTTCTCATTCTCTATTTCCATGTTTCTTTCAAAAATTTTGTAACCTGTCTATTTTCGTAACTTTATTACTTTTAACAGCAATCCGTAAATTGTGTTTTATCTATAACAATTATTTAACAATCAATGGTTTTTATAACCAACTGGTATAAGAGTCATTGGGTCAACTACTTTTACCAACCTCTTTTCTTCCTATAATATTTCTCA
Organism: Diachasmimorpha longicaudata; assembly: GCF_034640455.1. NCBI lineage: Eukaryota > Metazoa > Arthropoda > Insecta > Hymenoptera > Braconidae > Diachasmimorpha > Diachasmimorpha longicaudata. The sequence continues at coordinate 8,328,813 of NC_087232.1, read as the reverse complement.
TGTATATGAAATATAAATCAATCCTCATGCTATGCTACAATTCCAGTAATACTAATAATTCGATTAAATGAGAGCAAGAAAGAAATTCTATAACATTTTCAAATAACTCCTTTAAAATAATTTTTCCAGAATAAAATATTAACACAATCAGTTTGAATGGTAATAAATCCTTCAGTAACACATTATCTGTTCAGCATTACATTTCATTATTATAATTATTTAAAGACAACTCAGCTTGTCAAGCACACACTAATTTGCAACCTCAATAAACTTTGTTTGCATAAATCGTATCACATTTTTTTCCAACTGTATTAAGCGTCATTGAAACTTAATAATAGTACTGCCGATTGCATGTGTTCCCAAAACATGTTGTAAAGCTTGTTCAGCATGATTCGGACGGAATGCTGCACCAACAACACTTTGAAGTTGGTCCGCATCAACCAGTTCACGAATTATTTCCAGTATTGATGGTTTAATTTTCATTCCATCATTATAATTATAAGTATTAATTCCAAAAAGATACTGAAAAGAAAAGGAACAAGAATATTAATTAAGGCTATTAAAATAATTATCAATGGTGTGTGCTCTTTTTTTTATTAAATAAAATGAAAATATATTGGAAAATATCAAAAATAAATATCTACATACTTGGAACAAAAGTTTCACTCGGACTTGTGCAGCAAAAAGCATTCCAAATATAAAACCAAGCGAATCTGAAGTGAGTGATGCAGGTAAGGTGGATACAAATAAACCATGTGGCAGTAATCGCTTCTTCAAAATACGAATATCAATTAACTGGTCGTCTGTGTAGAAAATTACATGATATCTGCTCAGAAAGAGGGAATAATTAGATGAAAAAATTGGGCGAGATAATAAATGATGAATAGTATATTACATATTACCTATCATGAAGTCCAAGTTCCTTTGCAATATCAGAGCCATCCAATGGTATAATATCCTCAGCTCCAAGAGTTCTTAAAACTTTAGTGGCATGCCGCATACACATGGCAGATACATGACCACCCCACAATTTAATTAGCTGAATCAAAATACATCCAACTGGTGTAGAACCACCAACAATCAAAAATCTATAGAACAGAAATAACGAAAAAATAAATATAAGTTTATTATTTGATCTACAGATGCATATATATAAAATGACCTTTTGCCTTTGGCATTTCCTTCTTCAATTCCCGATTTATTCACTAAAGTATCCCAAGCGATACATCCAGCGTAAGGCAAACTAGCTGATGCCTCAAATGTTATTCGTTTGGGTCTTTTAGCAACTTGATTTTCAGCTATAACGAGATACTCGGCCATGGTACCAGGCCTCCATGATGGAATAGCTAAGAATACCTCATCACCGGCATCAAAACTTGCAACATTCTGGCCGATATCAATTACGATTCCAGAACAATCACGACCCAAGACAATGGGGATGTCCTTCTGTTGGTCAAAATTTCCAATTTTCGTTGAATATGCAAGATTTTTATAATAACATGTATTCGATATTAAATAAAATAACGTACCCCATTATTAAAAAATCTTCGATAGAATTTAGAATATCCAGAACATATTCTCACATCTACTCGGTTGACTGATGCTGCTTTAACTTGAATTAAAATCTCATTGGATTTTTCTATCATTGGTACCTCAGCATCATCAATTACTGAGACTCCCTAAAACGTTATGATATTAATGGATTATTGTCTTTATTGTCAATCTTTTAACTTCGTTCCATCGAAATTTTTTACCTCAATTCCTATGTTATGATGACAAATAATTGCTTTCATATACTGTATACGCTTCGCTGTTTGTCTCCAATGGAGCCCAATATTGTATCCTACAACACTACCTATTGTTATACCTAACGCGCAAAATGCAATGTCTCTCCTAGCAACTGTAAAACCACGGCAATAATTTGAAATAATTTCTAACCTTAAGAATCCATATGATGAAAAGTTTCATGAATAGTATATTTACCGTCATTCGAGTAAAGACTTCCAATGTGATGATATAAATCCCTAGAGTTTATTTGTGCGCAATGTATTTGATATTGTATTTGTATCAATGCTTTGTTTAATGAATTTATAATCAGCGATGCTAAGTTTTTAATCTGTTGGGCATACTCCTCACTGATGAAATTCTGAAGGTATTGTTGACCTTGGTGCAGCCAGGTCATTATCCAATGATAGGCCTGTTGTACTACTGCCGCGTTCTCGACCTATGCAGTAATTAATTGTATGTCTTATTTCTTCGATATTTTCTGTATCATCATTTCATTATACCTATATTGAAATTACTTATTATGCACATTGATGCGGTATTCAAAATAGTGATAACAGCCAGTTTACCTGAAGAGCTTCTACCTGGCTGCCGAGCCGAAATAAAATTTCCTCCATTGATTTGTATTTATTATTTAATAGTCTACTAAAATGATAAAAATATATAAAATATATAAATATATATATTGATATATATATATATATGATTCAATTCATTAACTTTTATTCGTCATTTTCAATTATCCATGCCAGACAATATCCACCCCATCCTTTATGCCAGACAATATTATTCAATTGGAAAATGTCCACAGATTGATGTCGTCTTATTGGTGTTATAAATAAACGGCTTTCATCAATGCTTTACTTATATTAAAACGACTTTACTTATTTTGGCGGCCTTGATATATAAACAAAGGTCGAGCCCTCTTATATGCCATCTCCCGTCGAACTATCTCTTCCTCATCCCCTTACGATTCCTTGCTTTTGTTGTTATCAATCAGTTCTATTAGGTTATGCACTACAATTGTGAAGCTCCGTATGATCTTTTTGCTGCTCGTAACTGCACGTAATACAAGACACTTCGCTTACCCCGATATTTTTGTACCCTTACTAAGTTTATATACATATAGTAACTATAAATAGATATTACAGCAACTGTAAAAACGTGAAAAAATAGTATGTGAATGTGAGTGGTTCCTAATGTTTCTCAATTTCCTATTGAAAATAAAGGGAATTATTATTACTACGGTCGGTACGTATGAACAAATTTTTGGATAATAGTCATACCCAACGGGGATAGACTAAGCTACAGTAGAGACAAAGATTATAGAGGACATTACTAACACTTATGCAGCGGCTACAACCGCAAAATTTAGTAACAGCAGCGCATGAACTACGATGGTGAACGTGCCGGTCGGTAAGGCATTACCACGGAGTACGTGACTAATTGGGCTGGGAGGCTTTTGGCTGTAGAAGGCTCAGGAGCATAGAAAATGCGAAAACCGTCAAAACGAGTTTTAAAATATACCCCGAGCCCTAGAAAAATCTCCAATCGCCTCATGAATTGAATGGCATCGGCCAAATCGCCCTAGCTATATTATTTCCAAAGATATCAACGAAAAACGGTGTGATCCCAAATTGGGGCCCTTTTTGCTTCAGGAGGCCTAGACGCCAAGAAAATCGTGAAAAACGAAAGAACTGATTTTAGAATATTCCCGGAGCCTTAGAAGAATCGCAAATGGGATGCCCCGAATGGTATGCCACGTACCCTGTGGTAATTGCTTTTATGTGCGTTGTAACAAAAAAATCTGTACAAAATATCTCCAGTATATATTATTTACCTTGTGGTGATTATAAAACTCTCTTGCAGCTCTTTTTCAAACCCTTACACTCATCAGAAAATCTTTCTCACTTTAGTTTAGTCATTTATTATTCCACGTTTCATATTTGATTCACGTTTGTCATATTTTTTGATTTACTTTGAACATGACCCGCACCGCACAGCTGTTCGCCCGAATATTTTTCAAACTTTTATGCGTATGAAAGATTTTCAAATGGCTAATTCTTCATTCAATCGACAATGAAAATCCATAGTTAGGGATCATCCGTGCAATGTGTAGAGGAAGTCGTTGGCGAGATAGCAGTGGCAACAGGTTGAAGCTGTTTAGGAACGGTCTTGATTCTGGGTGAAAGAACAATCGAGTTGGGTCAAGTCTCGCTCAAATTTATATACGGCTTGAATCGACGAGTTTGCTCGTCTATGTTAAACTGCCAGTTAATTATGAATGAAAGCCCGTACAGCGTACGGAGAGGTTTTCAGTTAGAGTAAATGAGCAAATGGGATATAAGTATGAGAGTGAGGTGTTTTAGCTAACATGAGCGGTAAAACTTGGGATTGGAGCGAAAAAGTTGGGTATTTCAAATCACCCATTATTATCATCATCCTGAAATATGGTTTTCTGAGTTTTACAAATTGATTTACAAAAACAAATCATCTTTAATTAGGCCTAATTAATATAAGTTTCAAGTTGAGATAACTAGATCTTCTACAGGATGTAATAAAGAATGCTTAACACGTATTAACAGCGAAAAACGGCGAAAATCGACTGACAATGTGGACCCAGAGAAGAGTGGCTATGATCGACCTTTCCGATCACATCCGATGGACCAACCTCTCTGTCTTCATTCTCCACACCCTTCTACCCTCTACCCCTGCTTAACCGTCGAATTACTATGCATGACAAGATAAAAATAGTTGAATCAAATCTATTTACAACTTATTTTAAGTATATTGTTGAATAAAGCGTAAAAATAGCGGTGTAACTATTTATTTCACGTGTGCAGTGAGAATGGCCTCACCTATACTATATTAAGGAAATACAAGCAAACTTAAAAATAAAACAAACGCGTTTCTAATTAATCACCTGCTAATGAGCGTACCGACTGCAATGAGAAGGTGAGCCCGAGAGATGCGATTAAACTTGTTAAAAAAACTATTGACGGAGATGAAAAATCTCGAGGCTGAAAAACACAAGCAGACTTTTGTAGTAAGTTCATCGCCGTGCCTCTTTGCCAACTGCATTTCTCCATTTCACCTTTTTTTTTCTTCTCCCTTTGGTTTTTGTTTTACCATTTTCCGCCTCCCCTCTCTTCTTTTTTTTCTACTCAACCGAGAAAAAAAAAAAGAAAAAATGTTCTGTACGGGGTTTGCCCGAGCCTTCACTGAGTCGTGTACGAGACCAACTAACGAGCCGACGCGAGGAATTATAATTACGGGACTCGATGAGCTGAGCCTGAGCTTTTACTGTGCAATAACTGCCTTCACTTTTTCTCCCTATTTCAGGAATTCATGTGATTATGAATAATAGTTTTGAGTAGGAACCGAAAATATAGTAAAAACGAAAAATAGTCATTCTATTACTAGGAATTGACAGTACAATATCTATCACGCCACCTCTAGAAAGGGCCATCAACTTCAGAGTAGTATTGAAGAGTTTCGAATTAAAAATAATATCTTGGAAAACGTCGGATACTCGCTGAATGTTCCGAAACTCTTTTCCTTCCTTTTTGGTTTTCACTTCACAACTAATTAGCTAATTTAACTTGGTTCTACTCTAAGCCAACTTCATAATTCTTGTTGGAGTTGAAAAAGCTGGGGATTCTATTCGCAGTTTATAATTTAAATTCGTATTTTTTAAATGGACGTAACCCATGCATCATTAAATACACGTAAAGTAAAGCACTTTTCAGTTAAATAAATTACTGGACATATGCTTTGAGACTGAAAAGTAAAAAAAAATTATAACAGGTATGGGTTTTCTCCATTTCATAAAACATTACTTACAAAGTAATATTTCCTATAGACACAAAGACACATTTATATTATTGAACAAAAGTTTTTTTTATATGAAAAATAACCTAGTTAGGCTCTATAGATCTCTAAATGCACTGAATGATTGATGCCTAGTGAAAATAAAGGAGGTGCTGAGAATGAGTCGAAACGGCAGTTAACGGTTGTCCACGGTTTTCATCGTTCAAGTGCTGTTCCACTTTTTAGTATTTTAATGGTAGGGGATGGAACGAACGGTGTCGGTAGAATTTAGCGAGAGATGCCATGGCAAAAATACGCGCAATTGAACCTGTCAACCCCTCTCGAATAGGAATGCCAAAACGTCCCGTTTCAATTATACCTATCGCCCGTAGCTTGGAAATCATCAGGCACATGGCTATAATTAATTTTCATACAAAGGGTCGCTGAATCACGCATCAAAACATCGACATTTTTCTTCATTGCTAATAAAAATTGGAATGATTTGCAATGAAAATTTTTTAACATTACAACTATTGTAATTAAATTCACGTGAAGGAAATAATCATGTATAATTCGAAAATGTTTGATTTTAAATCAATAGATTTTATTAGTTTAAGAGATTGACTTAGGATAATGAATGGGAAGGAGTTGTTATCTCAAGCAATATTTAAAAACATAGGAACGTAAAAGAAAGAAATGAGCTTTCTAGTGTATTTTATACTTTCTTAAAATGCGTAAAATATAAATACGAATACTCGTTTTGTATCTATAGATATTACGAGAAAGGTCGAATTTGACAGCCCTTTCTCACGGAATGACCACCATCCCTCTGGATTAGAAAAACCAGAAATGCACCCCTTTCGATCTCGGAAGATTCAAAACACACACACACGCACACACGCACGTTTACTCCCTCAGGATTGACCGGCTTAACCATTGTCCACTTTTTCCAATGTTAACCAGTATCACAGCATCCCAGTTTTATGATTACTGTTCCCCTTCTGCTCCTTCTTTCTCATCACTAAAGTATTCGTCAGCGTCTACACTTGTATGTCCTCCTCGTGAGAATAAAAAAATCAACAAACTGGTCCAGAAAAGATGAATTATCTTCATTCATCGGGTGGGGATAGAGATTTCGGTGGAGGCAAGCTGTTTTTTTCCGGGCCAGAATTCGTCAGTCTCTCTAGTTTGGGGCATGAAGCAACAAATATTTCCAAATCTCAAGCAGTCTTAATTTTTTCATAATTTCTCATTGCTACGCATCGATGATCAATTCATAAATTATTCATGAATACTTATAATTAGTTTTATAATCGGAAACATAGTGTTGTGTGTTGTGCAGTGTTTTTAGTTTGCTTTTCAGGATTTCTAACATCAATTTTATCTGTTTTATTATCTTAAAACATTTAAAATTGAAGATACATTCATCAAAAATTCATTACTTCTGTTCATCTTCAGGGATTTTCTTAATTTTTATGCCAACTCCTTTTTTTACATTTCCTAGTTAACTGTCGGTTTTACATAGATTGGAGTACTTCAAAATTACAAATTCTTTTGATTCAAGGTACTGTCAGCGACCTATGATAATGTAATTCACGAATGCAACAGGAAAGTGCGAAGGGAAATTAAATAATTTTGTTCCACTGAATGAAATATTCTACAAGTCGACTGCAATATTCATCTTTCCGCCATGACATTTATCTCCGACAGTTTCTCCAGGATATCTAAAAAATTCCTTGACACAGTTTTTGAAAAAGCTGGTAGTTAGTTATTAGTATTGCGAGTTCGAGTTTTTCATTTAAAACTTTATTTTTTAGTCGTTGAAAAATATTATATTTAATTCTCATCATACGCATCCTAGTACATATATTAGTAGATAATTTGTGGTGTTCGCGTACGGAGGAAAGTTTTCGTGGAAATCAGTTAAAAATTTTATAAATTTATCAAATAGACCGATGCATTTTCTATCGAATAGAACGCGACAGAGTAGGGCAACATTTTCACCCTAATGTTTTGTTTCCTCCTACGTGCTCGGCTAAAACCGCGAAAGAACGTTGGATGCTACTCCAACAATTTTCTACGGTGGGTATTCGTCGTTTGATACTCTTAGGACTGCTGCACTATCTTTGTATATGTATACTTTTATGTTACACCGACACAGAGAAGAGCTCAGTTATCTTATGTACTTAAGGTGCGGTTCGGGACCAAACCTCCCAGTGCAGGAAAATGTCGTAGCATTCTAGTGTTTCAGGTTTTTCATCAGCAATCTTGCTAACGTATGGGTCAATCTGAGTGGTCTTATTATCATGATAAGAGCCCTCCTTCCCTTATTTCCAATTTTATTTAAAAATTGTCAGAGTATTTTTCGAGGAGAAAGACATGAAAAAATTGCAAAGCTGTTTGGACAACTGCGGACTTTTTTAATCGAGGTGAGTAATTAACCGGATGTGAACATTATTTATTTCATTCTCGTAAGCTTGAGAAATATAATTGTTATAGTATATCTATTGAGTATTAGCGGGTTGCAAAAGCAATGGGGTAAAATTGTTCCCTCACAAATCTCAGTCTTATAGAACCTCACCATAAACCCTCTTAAAGAGACCATTTAAATCCAAAAGTTCTTCAAGTTACGCGCTCGGACCCTTCATGGTTCCAACAAGAAGAGAAAAAAATCGATCCTTGTACTCGATATAAAAGAATCAATTAATTTTCTTTCATTTAGAATAAAAATATTTCTGGTCCATTATTCTCCTTAGTAGAAACAAGCTATTATAGAGCTATTTCGGCGCGTCTTTTTTAACGCCGGGTACACGCTAATCCGCACGAAAAGTCAGTCGCGTCCCATATCCAGACTCAAATTGTTGGAGGTTTAGCTGATCGATATCTAGACCCCGAGCTCAAGTGCTCTCTCTCTCTTTCTCGCTCTTTTTTTCTCTTTCTCTTTCTCTCTCTCTCTCTCTCTCTCTCTCTCTCTCTCTCTCTCGCTCTCTCTCTTCCTCTTCCTCATTCAAACAACGCCAGGAACCCATTACCACTTTGGCCCTGCCAAGTGCGGGATGAATGGTCGACATCGTTGATTGGGATCATTGTAGGGGATATTTCATTCGCCAAACATGGACCGCAGTTGTATATATATCCCAGCCAACGAGAGCGGACCGTAGGGGCAGAGGGGAAATTGCTAAGGAGGGAGAGAGAGAACCGTTTTTCAATACGAGTCATATTTGTAACTGAGAGGCATCTGCCGGTATCATGTTATCTCGGCGAGTCGGTTTAGTGAAATCTCTGTTTATGGATCTTTAGGACCCTTTCATAATCTCAATAATCCTAGGCCTTGGTAGCCCTTGTTGATATGAGTAGAGCCTAACTCCTACTCTCTCTCTCTCTCGCTCAGTGCATGTGGACTTATTGTCCATCAATTCGTTGATACTCTCGTTAACACTATTGCACCGACGACAAAATGATGTTTTTTTCAACAACAGGAAAATTATTGAAGCATTCCTGTTTCTATTTTCATTTCTCTCAAGTTAAGAATAATTTTTTCCCTCTGCAATTTGATGAAATTTACAGTTTAAGGGATCGGTAAAAAAAATGAAGGAATTTTAGGATCTATGTCCCATTGTTATAATATATTCTCTACATTGTGCATTTGTCATTTAAAGGCAATGAAGATTCACCATATTTTTTACTCTATAATATTGCGATCATAAATTGTCTACCTTTCATTGAATCCATTGAGTTTACGTTTTTTTGAAGCTCCTTACAATTGTGTGATATAATTATCAAATGAAAAACACTTTTATTCTCTGGTTTTTTGAATAAGAATTGGCTGTCAAGAATCACAAAACCATGGTGTATGACAATTTCTTATCTTGAAAAAACTGCTAAAACATGGACGAAGGGAGTGAAAGAGGAACATAATCAGTCGTGATACTTGTTTTTATTTCATCCTACTATTTTTTTATAGCAGATGGGTTTCTTTATCTATCGAATCGACACGGACTTTCGCTTCATTTTCGACATATTTTCAGATCTTCAAAGCAGATATTTATCAACGTGTACCTTTGTGTGTCTGGCAAGATATCCGAATGTTGAGAACAGAAACAAAAAATTCTTACAAGATTCATAAGTATTTCGTGATGCGAGACTATCAGTCAAAGTCTCATGGCAATTCCCCACTGTAGGAATATAATGATAGCTTTTCAAAAACAACAATTTTTCACTGCGAAAAGAAAACCTTACCCTAACGGAGTATGGGTAAAAAATAATGGCAGCAACAATAATAATAATAATAATAATAATAATAATAATAATAATAAAATTCACTGGAAATCAAAATATTTCGTGGCTTCTTTACTAACACCATAACTCTTATCGCTTAACACTGATAAATGATCACATATGGAAACATATATGTATGGAAACTTGAAAGCCGATAGTATTGTTATATACGATATTTCTGTTCGTTACGAAAAAAATATTGATCGACAAATTGTCAAAAAACACTGCTTGCTGGCTTTGCTGGAATACCGGCATTTATTTCTCTTATATCAAGAAAATACAATATTTTGTATATTCTCATACAAAAAGAAACGGGGAAAGGAAGCTCTGCGTTCAATTAATAACAAATTGTAATGTCACCGAGTTCCTTCTTCCTTGGAAAGAAAATTTTTCAACTTGAGTGTAAACGAAAAAAGGAAAGGAGGAAATACTGCGTGATTGTTGAGGGGAATATATGTAAAGTATCATTTGAAGCAGGAGTAGAGAGAGAAAGAGTAATGAACAAAAATCTGTCTTTTGGCGCGTGCAGAACGGAACATTCGTGCAAGAATGAAATGAAACATAAATAAAAAAACAAGAAAGTGAAAGATGAAAATGTAGAAATCGGAAGAATGAAGCACACAGAGGGCAGAAAATGGAATGGACTATAAATGTGAGCAGGATAAAAGTTCTATGTGTATGAGTAAAAGAGGGTGGTTTGGCTATGGTGGGAGCGACCGAGTGAAACCGAGTTCCGCCCTCGGCTCAACTCGGGATTGTCCAGGCGGGGAGAAGCCATTGGCGTAGTCCACCGCTCAAACCGTATATATATAATCTCTACACACAGACGCACATTAATACCAACACGGTTTAACTGTAACATATATATGGTTGAGCGCGCTGGCGCACACGTGTGTACAAGTAGATTCCTCCCTATGAGCTTTAGGGGTCCCGTCGGCGAACTCTCTCTCATCGGCCCGTCCCGTTTGCCGTTTTCCCCCCTTTTTCAGCGGCGGTGGTGGTGGTGTATCGCACCGTCGCTTATCCACCCGCTATATGTACAGAAAGTAGTTCCAGCCAGCTTGTGTCTGGCAGTCCTCTCAGTGTCCCACCGCACGCCGTACCGTTTACAACTATTTCCTCCATAATCCGGATGTATGTATAATTCATAAAATTCTTTTTTCTTCATTTCCAAATATCCTTAATAAATGTGATTGTAATTAGAATGTTAATGCATCGTTGGTTGAGTTTGTTGTTAAGTTGAGGATGCTAGGTCCATGCTTTAATCACATGTGTTTTAAGTTTTCATGGCTGAAGAATTTCAATGGTATTCAATAGAAATTTTAGTTAAAAACTAATTAGGCCATGAAATGAAGAAAAAAATTTGACAAACGAGTTGCATCATTTTAAAATGAAATTAATGTCTATAAGCGGCAAACAATTTTCATTTTTCACACATGATCACATATATATTAATATGCCTAGTATACATATTTCTCCTTAACTCCATTTTTTTTTAGTTTTTTTTTCTCTCTCTCTCTCTCTCAACCCCATAACCACTACCACACCCGCTGTCTATCGTGAACACACTGCCCCCTCTCGTCAGCTGCCTTGTCCCACCCAATGAAGCAATCGCCATCTCACTCTGCTACACTAGAGCAAATGTGCCCAAGTGGATGAGAGAGAGTCCCGTTTGAGTGCTCCCTTACGCGCTGAGCACGCGCTGGTGCCAGGGTACAGTATAGCGGGGGAAGGTTATAACACTCGGCAGTTCTCTCCTACCCAAATTCAACCCTCTCGCTCACTCGTTGTTCCCGTGTACGCTCGCACATACAACTTCTACCCATCATACAAAAAACTATCACCAAACCCATCCATTAGCTCTCGGCCCCACAGTATCACCGTTTCAATCCATATTTTCTCTCCCGTTTCAGTGTATCTGTGATACAAACACTCGGGAAGGGGAAATTTTTCTGTCTTCATCATCTGATCGCGGGACACTTTTTGCGGGTGAACATTGCTCGACCACCGCGAGAGTGCAACGAGTGCTACTACTTCCTGGCTATTATAAATTAGTAGTTGACAATGTTTTATTAGTGACTTGTAACTGCTCATTGGCTACCGTTTTAGTGTTGAATTACCATTATGATAGTTCGTGAATACATTTATTTTTTATTAATTCGTCGAGAAAGACTAATTTTCATGAGTGCTGTAGGCTGGTTAATAATTCCAAGTGTGTTGAATCTGCTAGACATGTCAGCTGATAGATTCCCCTATTATGTTAGGTTTGTGTTTATTTTAATTAGTATCCACAATTGATTCGTTTATTTTATTTCATATTCAATGAATTTTATCAGGGCTCTTTGGGAAATAGAAATCTCGGCTTTAATATTATGGCTTATACGTTAAAAATAATTGAACTTTCTTTACAAGAGACTGATGATTGATCTATCAAACTCCTATAAAACCATATGTAGTGAACATTAAGTAATCTGGTTGACGTTTTGGTAATGAATCACAAGTTTGCAAGTATAAGAGAAATACATGATAATCCAACCGTTTGCAAATCTATCCCTTTTTGTAGCTATTAAAAAATCATGAATATTATGAACTCAGTAAATTGGAATTTTATCATAGGATTCCCCATCGGTCGTTTATTGTCATACAATAACAATAATAAATATGACATTGGACAGCCAAGAGTTTAGGGGTGGGGAATCAATTCTTTTTATGAGTAAAAAAAATAGGTCCAGTGGTGGGGAATGAGTTCGTATTCATCAGAATGTATTCGTGAGTGGGTGTTGCGCACGTAAGCCAATCGCGAATCATTTTGTTGGGGATTGGTAATCGGCGGGCGGAATTACATGGGGAGGGAGATGAGTACGTATATAACACATTTGGATATTTGGCAATACATGGAAAACGCAGTGGATGAGCAGACGAAATAGTGCGACGTGAGTGGGGCATACAAGCTCGACGATCCTGGTTGCCCGCCACGGGACGCTTCTCACTCTCTTATACCACCCGCCCGTTTGGGAATTCAATTTACTGCCAGTCCGTGGGTTCCTGGGTTATGTTTTCCCTCTTTTTTCGTTGAATTTTTTTCAATGCAAACGCTATATATTGCGCATCCTATGATTTATCCTTCTTAATACTCTTTTACCTTAATATCTATAACTAAGTAATGACTCTTTATTTTATTTGTTTTTTTCTCGATAATTTCCTTACAGATTGGTTGAATGAACACCATGAATGTTCAATCAACACTATAACAGTACTTTTTATTTTTCAATTTGATATTGGAAGTAAATTAGAATGCAAATTGCAAACACTTTATCCCCTGATGACAGGCTGCAATAGAGAAAATCCAAGTGGAAAGATGTGCGGTGACATTTCAGCCGAGGATAGCAAGGGCCGAGGGGAAGGGGAAATGGTTGAAGCTTGGATGGGCAATGGTACATGGTAATACAGTAGTGGTTGATACGAGCTTGATTGCACATGGCGATCATGAATGCTTCACGTAAAGTGAGCGAAAGGAGCGGCGTGAGACGAACATTTGGTAACGGAGATAGGGCCTTTCGTCATTAGGCCAAATGGAATGGAAGCAGGAAGCACGTAGTATTGCGTCACTCGTCATATATCATATATGATGTAAATGACAGCACTGTAGTTACAAACACAAGGAATGTCGTGAACGATAGAAAAACTGTACTTGGAAAATTTTATTTCCCTCTTTGACGAGGATACTTTGTTCCTTCATCGGCATATAAAATAATAATAATAATACTAATAATAATAATAAATAAATGAATTTAGGCGTGACGCCTACCGCGTATAGGTTTTACAGTGACAATGTCAAGGAACCGGTTTTCCAATTTAGCAAATATATGCAGGGAAATTCTTTTTCCACGGGATAAGAGGTGGTCTCTTTCTCACCTCGATACCCAGCTCAGAGGGGGTAAGGGTTTTTAACGAAGCAAAATTTTTAACCGCCGCAGGGCACTCGTTAAACTTTGACTTCAATCCGTCCTTTGCTTTACATTAGAGACTTGTGGAATGAGTGTCATTCCAGAATAACGACCGAGAAATATTCCGTCGTTTTACCTTGAAGCCCGTTCGAACAGTAGCCCAAGTGAAAAACGGCAAAGAAAAAAGAAAGTGTCTTTATACAGTTATTTGGCTTGAGAAAATATCCACCTGTATAATAGATTGCAGTAAATAACATTTTTTAGATATACATACCGCTCAGCATCCCTTTATTCATCCAATAGAATTAAAGCCAATTTGCAGAGTTTAATTCTCCACATTATATCCCTCACGGATTTATAATCAACGCCCCTTGAGTTTATATATCCCGCTTGGATGTAGGCATATATACAGCTTCATGCGGGACCACTCGTACTCCCCTATCTTGTTTTCTATAAAATCATCAGAACCCTCCGCACACTTCTAACGCGCAGTTGGACGAGGCCGTCCATTAGCCACGGTCACCCTTTTATCTCCCTTTTCTCTCCCTTGTTAAATGTTTCCGGTTTGTATAATCATATGGTGAAAATTTTCTGTCTAAAGGCGATCCGATAAATGTCTACTTTAATAGAAAGACAATAAATTAATTATTAAGCTCTTCATAAATTTTATTATTATTGTTTCAGCCTTTTGATAGTTGGAAAACACATTAGACGGTATTATCCAAAATTATCAGTCCAATACCTGCTCAGATTGGAGATGATCTGCTAGAACGTCAAATTCCTCCAGGGAGACTATTCAATGGATTAAGTTGGATTGCCACAAGTACCATTTCAGCTATGAATAATCAGTGATAAAGGGGTGAACGTGTAAATTATTAGAGAGATTAATTTTAATAGGATTGACGTATATTCAACAGTTAATTGTGTTCTGAATAGTGTGATTACCCTTAGTAATAAAGACAACGAAATGGCAAGTGTCATGGGTCTGCGACGTCGCGTTCCAGTGAATACACCATCTGTATTACCACCTGTGTCTTCCAAAAGATCAAGATTAGAAAATAATAACAATCCGTCACATGGTAATTTAAATTCGTTGAATAATCGGGATGAGCCAGCGTCAGCACAAATACCAGTTAAGAAATCACGCAATGCCTCAAACAGTATTAGAAACAATGCAGGTGGGGGTGTAGAAACAACACAAGTGTCAAGGAGTCGTGGATCATCAAAGTATCGGATAAAAAGTTCCATAAATGCACCACCACCACTACCATCATCATCATCATCATCATCATCATCATCATCATCATCATCATCATCATCATCGTCATCATCATCATCATCGTCATCACCGTCATTATCATCACCACCGTCATCATCATCGTCAGTAGCACACACGCTATCAACAAATACCAATGGACCAGATGAGTGTTCAGAGCAGGAAATTAATAGCTTCAATGCTCTAACATCAGCACCATGGTCAGTGACGAGTACCATGGCAGACTCATCCGTTACATATGGAACAATATCGGGTCTAGTTCCGACATCACAGGCCAGTTTATGCACCCCGAGTCTTGCAATACAAACGCCAATTCCCTACATGGCAACATCTATGGCAACATTCGTTGGTACAGCAACCAATCTCAACAAAAACTCGTCAGTGTCGTATCTAGATATATCGAATATGACAAGTGGCTCACTTGGTACTACTTCTACTAACACCGCTATCAGTGCTACGTATGGTAATAATAAAAATTCAACGCCTGATAGCAAGACACCTGTTTCACTTCCATTTTCCGGTCTTGTGCCAACCTCTCTACCATACAGCAGTAGTAAAACATCGCAAACAAATGTAGATCTTAAGGTTTCGTCAACCAAATTTCAAAATGAGACGATGTTCAATACATATCAGCCGTGGGTTATTAAGACTTATGGTGATCTTGCTAAAACAAAGACCATTACCATAAAAAAATATGCAAGAATATTGCGAACATTGCGGGGTGAGGAGATTAATAGCGCTGAGAATAGTAAATTCAGATTTTGGGTTAAGAGCAAGGGTTTCCATATTGGCCAACCGGAAGGATATGATGCTAAACCGGCGGACAGGATAATGGGACGTCATGCTGTCACGGGTCCTGGATTAGATCCATCTCTCTACGTACCAACTCAATTACCCCACAATAAGGTGAGTCCTCACATGATAATTGTCAAATTTATTCTTGTTTACTTCTATTATTCTATCTTTTTTTCATGTCAATATTTTCATTTTATATGGCGAATCTATCCATTCGTTAGATTTTTTCGCTGGATGAACATTTGCTTTGCAATGAGAAAAACGAAATGAAAATAGTGAAAAAGTAAAAAACACAAGTGAGGATAAGGATAGAAGAACCATATTTGGGCTATTGCCGATTAACCCTGAAGTTTCTCCCGCAAAGGAACTCGCCGTTTTCGAGGAGTTGAAGGCAGAGCGCATGATATCTCACGCGGTTGTAATGCTCACCTCGGTGAACAAGGCCACTGCTTAATTACGTCTAATTATTCGTATAGGAACTGTGGCGTTTGTGTGCCACAGCAAAGCGTAAAAGAGCTTCTGTTTCTTTTAAAGGAAGCGTTCACGAGAGAGAGAGAACGAAATAAGAGCTTCAATTCATACAGTAGTGCGTATAGTTAACATAATGAAATTCACTATCCATCTTCTAATCACAAATGTAAATAAATATTTTTTGGCTGAATTTATAATATTTCACTTCTAGACAAGGTCAATACAAATGAATAAGATAAAGCGTTGGTGGGGAAAACATTGGTTGATAATAAAGTATTCCTCCTCATTTCGCGACCATCAGAGAAGCCCCTCTCCAGCCCCTCGCGGGACCCGAGAGAAAAGTCCAGTCGGCTAGTCATTAGTCACTTTCCGAAGCAGCGGCACGGACCGGCTGGTGCCGCTATTTTCGTTCCACTCATTTTCTCTTTCTCTCTTTCTGGGGGCAATCGTGCTGCGCATCCTTCTCCACCCGACCCCATGCTAACAGAGAAGTATTTGCCAGTCGTTTCGCTTCACCTCCCATATTCCGTCCACGTCTCTCACCCCAACAATGACTCCATCTCACTCATTGCGAATCGTTTTTTCCTTTACTCCTGATTTTCTCTCTCTCTCTCTTTCTCGCTTTTGTGCACTGCAATACCCATCTGCGCGGTAGTGCTTTAGCCGCTCGTGTTCAACTCTACGGTGGTGTTAAGTCTCTCGCGCGTCTATCTTGATTGAGAAGGAGAGCTTCAACGGGTGTGCGCGCGCGTGAACCACAGCAGAAAGCGAAATAAGTTGAGGGTGAGAGGATAAAGTAACACGCAGAAGGAGCAAAGAGGATGGAGATGCAGAAGGGGATGAATGCTCAAGTGAGACAGAATAATATGAGGTTCAGTGCCACATGGTGTAGTACAGTATACCACCGACAGAGATGTCGCGTGCTTGTCATTGATCTTTCTCAACTCTCTCACTCTTTTTGCCTCGTATCGCGTATTTTCTTTTAGTCCCACACTCATTTAGGAATCCCGTCTGTCTCATCGGTATACAACGCCCCGGTTAGCGCGCTAAAGGTCCCGTACCAAGTGTACATGGTTTATTTTATTTACCTACATATACTGTAGGGAATGAACGTAACCAACATCGTTAGCGCCTATTTCATACTTACACCAAATATTCTATTCGAAATTAAATATACATAGGCGCCACTCTCCATAACATGCGTAATCTACGCGTATTGGATTAAAGAATATTCATACGTTATTGTATCATACATATGGTTCCGTATAGCGGGTCGTCTGGAAACTATGATGTAACATAATTATATATTGTGGATGCACTTGAACATTTTTTTTTCTTCTATGATTTGTGGTGTGCCTTATAAGGGTCTTTCATAAGGCAGAAAATTGGCTGCATGATTTTCTATTAATTTTCATCAGCTAGGACGAGGCAGAGTTGATTTTGGATGTATAAATTCGAGATGAAAAAAAAAAAACAGAGTACATCTTGTAAGTGAATATTCGAGGACTTTACAAAGAACTATAGACTCAGTCGCCATCAACAGACCTGTCAATTACTCTCTCTTTCGTTTTTCCAATCAACTAAACACTATGTCGGTCTCCGCTTCAACCGATAAAATATAACATCTCGGTGAAAAAAATACAGCATTATGAAAATTCCGACGTCACTAAATCCTGGTGGATTTTTTTCCGCTCAATCCTGGTGGACTTTCTCAGCGAGAATCGTACGCAAATAATCTGTCTCGTAGTCGAGCAATTTGATGTTCCTGTCCCATCGGATTCCATCTGATACTACTCACCATTATCAATTTCATCGCTCTCATATGTGGAAAATTAATTTTTCAATTGCAATTGATGAATTTTGAATGCAAACTATGGCTTGTCCCTTGACAATTGTTACCATTGGAGCTCAAAGAAGGAAAAAAAGAAATAGCAGCCAATGAAAGACGCTAATGATTTGGTAACCCCGAGCTCATACCGCACCCCTTTAGATCCCCTGCTCTAGTAGTCACAGGCAAACGCTAGATGATTATCACATGTCCTCTGTCGATTATTAAACTTCATATAGCTAGCCTAGTGTACCTATACACAAACGTACATATACCTTGCACGCATGGAATCGTATACGTGTTACCAGGCATGGGATGATGTTAGGAAGGGTGAGGGCGGAAAGGGGAGAAACCTATTGGGGCCAGTGGCGTCACGTATTACACGAGGTGAAGAGACGAACTCGGGAGCAGACACTACACAACACAGAGGACACAACGAGGGTGGTATTTCGCTTTAGTCACATACGCTGTGTCCTTTTCTCTCTCGTTCTCTCGCTCAGTCACTCTCCAAATCCGGGGTTGAGTCACGCACTACAACAAGAGAGTGACTCTGTGCAGTTATATGTATACACATATATTCTGCAGCTTAAAGTACACTGCGGCACTGTATGTATGTAATAAAAAAAAAGGGATGAAGAAAGGGGATAGAATGTGGAATATGTTATCGAGAAAATACATGGGTAAGAACTTGGCCCTTGAAGTATTTTTCTTTTTTGTTCCATAACTAAATAATGTATCACAAGTTGGCAAATCATTTTATATTCAACAATGTCATTGTAACATTTGTCGTTTTCCTTCCTCTTTTCCCTCTTCCATACTAATGGTTATTTTAAACCGAAAAGTCCATCAGTTGATAAATATTTCATTAACCAATATTTCAACTATACTCACTTTTTTATATAAGATTCATCAGTGGATCTGTCATTCATATGAAATACAATTCAATTAGCTCAGTCTGTTATCATTTCCTATGATGATATGACAATGTTTTGGAGCTAGGAAGATCAGCTTTGGGTGTGTCTCCATTCAGAACTATTCGATAAACATCGATAACTATTTACCCTCCACAATGCGTTTCGGTCAACACTAACTCACGCCGTAGCTAATTAACTCGGCATGGGGGGCACTATACATATATCCAGTGTGCGGTGGAGCATCGAATTCCATTGGACAACGCACGTACATAGAGCAAACTCGCATGTATACATTACTATTATATTAGGTTAGGTTAGGCTTGTTAAAACTCCTTAAGTAGAATAATCAATAAAATACAGATAGGATAGCATTAAATTAAATTATTTGATTTTTCCAAGGATCGTGTTTTTTTTTACTTACATGAGACAGGAGGTTTTGAACGGTGCTGGTTTATAACTACACAGCAGGGATTACATGGAGTCAGAGTTTGGTCAAGGGAGTGTGACGTGATGGTCTTTGACACGCATGGGGCTGTAACCCCTCGGGTGCGCGGATTGAGCTGAATAGTGGGTGCGTGGCCGATGCTCATCGGCCCGTGGTCAGGAGCGGTCGGTGGCAATTAGCAGGGAGGAAGCTCTACCTAACCGATCTACCACCTAAAACGCTTGTATTTTAACCATCTTTCTCTGTTTGCTCTTTCCTCCATGTATATGTATACTCATTTATAACCCACCAAACACCTCCTCCAAAGCTTCTTCTACTTGCCCTCCAACGTAATGCTTGATCTCCTTTTGTTCTACCGTATTTGACTGGGTATTTGTTTTCTATCATTATTGTTCACCTCTTCTTCCTAGCGTACCTCTTTTTTTATCGCTTATTCTTGCCTGCATTTATGTGCGCAATATTGTCTGCGCGCTGACAATGAGTTCAAACTGAGGCGCAGAATCACACGACCAAGAGTGAGATAAAACGAACAGCGGCCATTCATCATTGGTATAGCGTAAAAAAGTTGACCGCGATTCAAAAAAGGCGAAAAAAAAGGAACGAAAAATATGATTGTGTGTATGGGAATCTGTGGGCCACACTGTTGAAGCGTACGTGTTCGGTTCATAAGACAAAGAGGAAGGGGCAGAGGAGAAAAAGAAGAGTGGAAGCTGCACGCTCTTTGTCCCACCACACTGGCTGTCCAACCAAAATAAACCTACTACTATAACTACTACTACTATACGTATTCTCATACTTCTCAATTCTCGTCGTGCCAAATAAGTGAAAAACCACGCACACATCATTATAAGTTAATCGTACTAATGAAGGAGTTACTTTTGTTATTTTTTTTCTCTCCTAGAAGTTGCAAGAATAAATTTGTTCTAGAAAATTGTCGAAATATTTTCATATTTTCTTCTGTTTCGTTGGAATTGCATCCGCCGAAACGATCTAGTCTGCAGTGGGTTCGAGTTTAAAATCTGATGAAATTTTCCTCTATACATTATGTTGTTTTGCGTGTAGTGGTAGTTTGTGAGTAGGAGGAGAAAGAGAAGGTGATCGTCCCCCATGTTACCCCGAGACCAGGACTAGATTGGCTCCAATGATAGCGTAACTGGGTGGTAAATCGCCATACCTATCGACCCCTTTTGATAGCGCTAGGCTTCATACTAAAGCGATAAGTCTCCAAACTTCCTCTCACTCCTCCGTTCTTCTCCTTCGAGTTGGAAACGTTCGATTATTATGCCTGCCTAATCCAGGAAGCTCGGGGCATTTCAACCCTCTGGTGAAAGAGAGGATTGGTATAATGGCAAACAAAAATTTGTCTGTCAATTGCTCCAGGGAAGAACGATAAAGAAAGTAGTTGAATGATTATGCGTGTGTATACGTCATGCCGTGCTTTTAATCGGGTACAACGGAAAACCAAAAAAAAACTTAGATTAGTGAAAGGGGTAACTTGTGTTGGACTTCTAATCTATGTTTGTCCGAGGTTACTTTTCCAGTCTTCAACACTTACATTTCCACACGCACGAAAACCTACATAAATAACATTTCCTTCCCAACATCCTGACATTCACCAAGCTCTGAAGGGACTCATCTTCTGTCTCTTTTCCATTCGTTGTACACTTGAGAACCTGTACCACATACATTGGTTAACGCACCCCTCCCATTCATGGGTTTCGTAAAAGTTTCACGAGGTTGGAAGTAATCCCCAGCCATCCTTTGTTTTCATCCTTGTCCTTCATCTCCTCCCTTCGTTGTTCTTACAGCCGTAGCTGGTGGGTAGATTTCCGTTCGCTGTGCCTCGAGGAGGGCGCATTATCTGACCGTAAAGTCAACGCACGGTTAAACCTGCGTTCGTGTCAATCTTTCACACTCAATTAATTTCATTTTCATGACAACGAAAAGAATCGATTCTCTTTACCTGTTGGAAAATCTTATTTTGTTTTGGAAGCACAAGAAGTTGAGAATTCCCCGTAAGATTTCGCTTCTTCAGGCGAAATTAGGTGACAAATTTGTACTTTGTTTAGTCATGAACCAGAATTCATCTCTTTCAATATCATAAAAATTTGCGGCCAACAATTCTCTATTATCAATTACATGAATTGTTCCGCAATTTTTACTGAATATTTCTCTCGGCGTAGACTGACAAATTTACTCTTATATTATATTTCCTTATTCGACAGTAATTATTATTTTAACAAATATATCTGCATATAATAATGTAAATTCCCACGGTTTGCCGGGAATCAAAACTGTCTATATGTACATTGAAATTTCAAAATATAATAGATAAACCTTATCTCCTGGATTGAGAAGTTAAAACGCTAAGTATCCATTGAGCTTATTGACTTCTGACTTTGCCACATACATATGTATATGTATGTGTACCGCGCATTTCGCCAAGCAGACGCGTCTAGTCACATAAGTACCTTTTCTCCTTACACGTACGCCTCGATGGATTCAGTGCATGCATCGCCACTGATGGTTCATATCCCTTTTAATACGTCTTTTCAAGTACACGCTGACCATATTTACGATACAATACACCTTAATGACCCACACGCCCTGCGTATTGTATAGAATGTCGATCGAGTCTAAAAGCGTTTTTGCGAGTTGAAGTCGTACAAACCATGAGATACCATGATAGAAGACAAAAAACAACAGAGACCGTATCATTCAAGGTCTGTTCTGGAGGAGCCAACGGCCGTCTACTTCTTTTTGCTAGTTTCTAGTTTCAGTAATAACAGCACCATGTAGAAAAGTACAAGTAGGTGTGAACTTCAGCGATATCAGGAAAAGGGAATATATTTCCAGTGTGCGCTGACACGTCAAGCCGATCCATTTCAGACTTGAATGTTTAATGCCCAGGAAAAATCCATCCGGCCGTTATTGCAACCGACAGGGTCGCCAGTTCTTCTTCCCTCTCAGTTTTGTGTTCTCTCTTTTATCCTATCTTTCTTTTTATAAAAACTAGATACGTAAAAACTCTCTTTCTCCCATCTGCTACCGTTGTTTGTTTTACCCTATACAGAGAAAAGTGAATAACGGTAAAGATTACTACGATATAGAAGATTTCTCATAGAAACATGGCAAATTATTTTTCGCTTACCTTTCATGACAATTTTTAACATGTAGAGTAGTAGATTTTCCATTGTTCTATAACTAATACCATGCCATTAAAATGAAGATGACTATTAGGCACAGCAATCATGATAAATCATTATGGAATTCTAACCAATGGAAAGATTTGATTTGAATATATGCTATCAGATCTTGTATAATAATCTGTCCCATGCGCCTATGGTCAATTCTACCAGCCAAAGGACCCCATACCTTTACTATATACGATAGTAAGAGTTGCCATGCGAAATTGTATTTTTTCCAATATTTATGGAGTTTATTACTGTCGAAAGGCGGTCGGCGACCTTGCGATCGTCGGAGTGGCCGGTCACCAGCAGGGCTGATCGACTTTCGGACCCATCCAGTCATCCTGCCCCCTCAAAATCCATTATCCCGCTGAAGCTTTTTCTTGTTGAATGAAATGATACCATATTCGACCATATACCACATAGGAAAGGAAACAAAAATTCAACATTCCAAATACCTGGAACAATACAGCTGACGAAAATATGACTTGGGCAAGAATAGAAAAAGAGGATAAAGAGAGAAATAGAGTGTTTGCAGGCGTGCGCGCGCGTGTGTGTGAGTGAGAGAGAGAGAGAGAGAGAGAGAGAGAGAGAGAGAGAGAGAGAGAGAGAGAGAGAGAGAGCACAGAAGAGGACTACATCGAGTACGCGCATATAACAAAGGTGACACAAGAGGAATATATGTCGAGATTGGATAGATAGGCCGAGAAAATGTCGGGGTACTCCACGCATTGACTCGGTGTGCTCTACGCTCACCTATTTCTCTCTCTCTCTCTCTCGATCTCTTTCTCTCTGTCTTTAACAACCGGCTCTTTCTCTTTGGTCCTCCTCTGGCTTCCACTGTCATCCCCCTATTCGCTCGTCTAGGCTGGTGGAAATCCGAGCCGTTTCCACAATAGAAGCCTTTTCGCGTTCAGTGGAGTTTCCGTCCTTCGCAATACATTCGAACTATATATGCAGCATACATAGCACCCATCACAAAGAAGGGAGAAAAAGAGAAGTGTAGAGAGAGCAGGGAAGACAAGGGAGTAGAAAGCTAGTTAGTCCCCCCTATGGGTATTGTTCCTCAAGCTTAGCGTGTGAATTAAACGATACCGTAACCTCTTTAGACCTCCACCAATCGTTTAGCATTATTGGAGTGCTTCTGCAGCCCGCCAGAAAGTGATCAACTTTATCAACTTATCTTTTTTATTGATTCATGATATTTTGAAAATTACATTGATGAGATTGATGTTCGTATAATCTGTTACCAATTAATAGGAACAATTAGAAAAATCATATTACTGATCAGAACGAATCACTCAGATAATAGTTCTTTATCTAAAACAATGAACAAAGAAGCATCATCAAATTACGCCCAACAAGGATTTCCAATGCTCTTCGATGATTTACCTAAAAATTATTCACCACCGGTAACGTAGAATCTCTATGGGACAGTCGACATTGGTCATGCATTCACCTCTCTTCTCATCTCCATTTACCAATTGACCGTTTTTTCTCCTCATTTCCGTGTTTGGTCACTGCACTCGACGTTTCATACTGACTGCCGTGCAGTTGGTACACGGCGCGAACGGCATTCCCTAGTTCCCTTAACGTCGTCTCAGTTGGGGTATATAATACGAGAAGCGGCAGGAGCGGTAAGCCGACTGGCAGCTGCTTTCCACGGAACCAACAAGCCCGGCGTTTTGGTCTCACCCGTTTTCTACGGCACTTCATGCGTGGAATCTCCAGAGATTTTCTCTTCCTCGCTCCCTTCCTTTACCCCCTTGTTCAATAGTTTCTATCCCTTTTCCGCTCACTCATTCTGTCCGACGCTGGGGGTGAGTACCAGATTCAGAGGCCAAATGCGCGGGTGCTCCCAAGCGCCATATCCCACTCTCTCTCTCTCTCTCTCTCTCTTGCTTCCCACTCTGTACTCCCACTCTTGGTGACGGGACGCCCACTCTCTGCATCCAGAGCCGTCAGGCTCCCTCTCAATTCTACTCTCGTGCCACTATCGCTGTACAGTAGGCGGCCCATCGTTGTCGGCGACGGCTGAACACCACAGTTAAGCTCTCCGTTCTCCCCCCTTTCCTCTTCATCACACACCCATACTTACCCGCAGATGCCGAAGTATCGTCCACGTTGGATGTGCTCCGCAAAATCCCTCACCAACTTGCCTTTTTCGCAAAGGCAGGATAACTATTGACGTGAAGAGATACTCGTCCCGCTTGAGGCATATACAGGGGTCCCGTTCGAAGTTCTCTCTAGCCAGGAGACTGATATGAATCTTTGTACTCTCGCTCTGACTCTTTACTTTTTCTCCTCTTATTTTGCTGTGTTTTTTCTTATTTTTATGTGTCTTTTGTTCTGCTGGGGCTCCGGTCTCGCTCGTGTCGTTTTTTTTTCTATCTTTTTTTCTTTTCCTTTTTTTGCAAGGGGTTATAGTGTACCGTACGTCGTTTTGCGCGGGAGCTGATTTGTCTCGGTGTGAGGAAACGTCGGAGAGGATGCATTTCAGAGAGTAGGTAAAGCGATTTATTTTGCATTTTTTGTTGTTGTGGGGGTGAAGAGAATTATGTCGCATACTCGGAATGAATATCCGCCAATATATCATCAGAATTTAATACTCTTTAACTTTGTTTATGAATCGGAATAATGTACAAAATTGAACCAAACTTTATTTTTTCGTTAATTGTTTCATGGGGGTTAATAGAATAAAATTAATTAAATCGATGGGGCATTATTTTGAATCTCTTCGAAAGCTTCTTTACTTGATGAAATTTATATTTAAAATTATTGAGGCCAATATTATGAAGCAAAAAGAACTGCTCAAGCAGTGTGTGGTAGGTCAATAGGGGTAGGAGGAAGCTTAAATCCGGCAGTAGAACCAGACCCCAGAAAGTGTCGGTAAGCCAGTGACTCCTACTGAAACAATATATAAGCAGAAAGGATTTTCATGTTTTAGTGATCCAGGATGGATCCCCTTATTACTCGAGTCAAAAGTTACTCATTCTTCTCTGCCCCCACCCTTCAATTTCCAATAGTATTGTGTCACTGAAAAAAAATCACATAAAAAACGAAGAGAAATATTTAGTGTGATATATATATACATATATATATTGGCCACTCTACTCGACGATTCCCAGACGTCGACGGTGTTATCGATTCGACGTTGGGAACCCAGAGGCGCGCGACGCGATGAACAAGGGGGTGAGTGGGAGGAGGATTCCTATACTCGATGGTTGAGGAATGCGCGCTCGGCACTTTGGCGGCAAAAGAGTGAGAAAAAGCAACGCGCGCGCGCCCATGAAAATCCTGCGATTGCATTTCTGCATTGCTGCGAGTAAAAAGGTATAGTGATGAGAGAGAAGTGAGATGTCAACTTGATTTTTTATGCTTTCGGTTAAAGAGTTTGAAATCCGCAAGAAAAACAATTAATTTCCGTAAAATAGAAATAACAATCTGGAATTATACTGGTTTCACCGAATGAGAACAACATTGGAAAATTACAAGTTTATATCATGTCAATATTAATTAATAATTCAATCAATTATTAATATGAATAACTTGCACAATAATAATTGAATAAATTCTTTGAAACGGTCCTTGCACTGGTGTTTTCATCTATTGATGATGAAGATCCGATGAATATCAGTACATATAGGAATATATTTATGATAGAGTGTTCGTGGTATAAACGCAGAGGAGGTGGCTCAACTGTGCAGCCCTTGAAAACCCTTTGAAATACAATACATCGATAAAGAGAGTGATTCTGGAGTCCTCTTTGTTCTGTCACCGCGTCGTCGCAAACCCTTTTTATCTCGTCAAAGTCCAGAGATTTCTCTCTTTATACTCTGTCTCTCGATACGGCTCATTTGGCTGGATAGGGGAAAGCTATCCCCGTCCGCCTATTTTTTCTTATTTTCAGTCACTCTTATTCTTCCTTACTTTCGCTTTAGGCAGAGTCTTACTGTGAGTATTCCTACCGTTTTCTTCGTATATTGGGAGCATCCTCCCTGCTCAACACCACCCCAGTCGCTTATCTAAATGGCTACTGGGTGGCCAAATTCTCTCTCTTTTGGCCTATTAAAGCTTAATTACAACGGCCAATTAATACAATGAACTTTATATTTTAAATCTCCACTTGTATTGTATTGTTAGGAGTCGATCAGGAATTTTTGAAGGAGAGTGGAAATGCTAATTTGTGTAAATATATGGCGAGTGAAAAGTTGTCGTATTATATACATTGTTTATTATTGGTAAATTGCGGAGTTATTAAGGCATTTCATATATTATCGAATAACTATTCTTTCAATTTCTAACAGTATATTACTTAAATGGATAATTCACTAAACTTGTATATAAATCAATCCATATTTTCGTGAATATTCAAGGAAATTTTATTTTTTAGATTTATGCGACAATGAAAATCACTGAAGATGGTGAAAATTCATGAAACTTTTTTTCCAAATTAATGAAATAAGCCAAGTTGGAAATTTTGATTTCGATTAGTTTTGCTTTCACTTTATGACTTTACTTGCAGTTACTTGAGAACAATTTATTTTTTCTCTCCCTATATTATAGAATATTTTCGATAATTCGTAATTTTTTGGTCAAATAAAATATAACCACAACTACGCTACGGTGGAAATAAAAAAATAAAGAAATAATAGACTGACTAAGCGCTTTGGGAGTCAAATGAATTTATATCATTGCACGAGACAAAATCCCCGTTTGGGATTGGGTTGGGGGAGTTGCGTGTGAGGTGAGTTCAACAGTGCACATGAACTCATCCTCCTACCCTTGGTCCTCCTTTCACATGTACAAATCCAACCCATCCCCACGATTTGCTCACAACACGCATACGTGCCATCGCCACGTTTTTTATTTCAACCGATTTTCGTGCCAACGCGATGTATGAACGCTCAACGTGTACCCAGCTAAATTCATATTATACCTGTGCCCGCTTGGATTTGCAATTTTTTGTTATCATTTTACATTGAAGACGATACTATTCATTCATGAAAAACTCGAGGGTTGGAAGTATAATTTTTCTTTTTACATTTCTACAAATGATTTGGTTCTATTTGATGTACAGCTACCACGTTTTCAATTTGAGAGGAAAAAAAAATTATATATGATTATGGTAAACGAGCATGACAAGATAGCTAGGCCACAAGATACCTAGTAAACATATCAGAGGCGGGATACACTGCTTTTCTAATTTTCGCATCTTTAATGTGGGTCTAACTATGAGTAAAAAACGGAATTTGGACATTTACGATGAAATGAGGGCCTTTCATGCGCCGGCTACCACTGAGTACGAATTGTATTTGTTTAACACTTCATTTATCGTCGCACGAAGGACAATTTCAATTATAATTGAGTAATATTCGCAATGTCAATTTACTTCCTTCTCTCTTGAATGTGGAAATGTTATGTATTATTAGATTATTAAAAACCATTGATGTACGCCGCACAATAGCAAAATATGCTCCCATTCCCTGTTATCTGGAGTAAAAGAGAAGACTCGGATTATTCTCATGGGATGGGTATGTGTGTGAATCCGGAGAGAGTGTGCGGCAAATCGCGAAACGGCTTCCGTGAAAATGTTTCGGAAACTCTTTGTGGTGCAGCCGAATGATTCCCCAGTGGACGGACCTGGGTAAACTCGTGTCCCAGTACACACATACCTCCGTTCTCCGATAACCTCTCCAATAAAACTATTTCGACATGAAGTCCGGTGTCACAGCTTATCGGCACGCTAACCATTTTGGTCACAGCGACCGATGAGTCCGCTGGACATGGATATAAACCTATCTATCAACAATAGGGAGATATCGCTTCAGCAACAAATGGGGTATGAGGTAATACCCTTGGAGGGAAAATGGGATTCAGGATTGTACACGAAACGGTAGCAGTGAAGCCCGTACTACCGTGAAACTTGACTAAGCAAAGGTCGATATTCCATTTAATCATTCCCGTACCGTTATCATAAAATAGCGCGAACTGATTTTATTTGTCTCTTGATCTAACCAACGATGTCAACAACGTCAAAATGAAAAATTGCCCCCAGTGATCACCAATTATTTGTCACATCACATCATATTTAAAATAATTACTATTTTCATCGATTATATTTTTTCCGAATGTTCACTGTAAATCACATAAAATCTAAATCGTAAACAATCTATTATGTGACAATTCAGGCCATAATAGATATGAATTATACAATTACAACTGCTTAAATTTCATGGAAGTAAATATAGAATTAACATAGCAATCCGTAATTAAGCTATTTCAATGAAAAAAATAATTTCAAGCCCACAGCATTAAATGTTCCTTTCTTTTTTCCATGGGCGAAAAAATAATGTACATTCAATCAAGGTGAATCGATGTGATCGTGTTCACTTGAATGGACCCGGGCCAACAGCCACCCCAAATATCGGAGGATTGTTACACGGTCAGACCACAACCCCTCAATCGCCCAACCCCACCCTTGTAAGCCTCCACGAGCTTTAACTTGCAACCCCTTCAACAGGTGTTTAGGAAAATACAATAATGTTGCGCAAGCGTACACAAGTTTTCTTCAGTCATAAAGTTCCATGTACGGAGATATAGAAGAGGCGGTCAGTAGCTACCACTTTGAACAAGTACCCACTCTCGGCTCCTCATTGTCTATTCTTGTGTGAGGACATGTAGTTACACGTCTCTCTCTCTTTTTCTCTCTCTCTCTCTCTCTCTCTCTCTCTCTCTCTCTCTCTCTCTCTCTCTCTCTCTCTCTCTCTCTCTTGAACCGGTATAATCTGCCTACCGTATCTTATAATACACCTGGGCTAGTGATAATAAGCGTTGTTATTTTTTTGCATTTTTTTAAAATAGTTTCAGTATTTTTTAATTGTATGTTTACCATTAAATCAATTCAATCGTTTTGATTATGAATTCCCGTTGTTATTATTTTATGTTTCATTTGGAGACTTTTATGGAAAATTTTGGTTCGCAATATAAAACATAAACAGTAATATTTAAGATATTGCTGCGAATGATCCCTTCATATATAATCAATGGACACCAAGTTCTGTATTATCGACGTCTTCTACGCTTCAATATCTTCCTTTGAAAATAGTCGGTAGAAGGTAGAGAAACAGCAGAGGATAAAATAGATCGCTGTATAAAAGGAACACGGAGTGCAGTGCCAGTTTACCCCGAGTATTTTAAACCTCCCCCTGATAGAGGGAACCATCATGAAAGTAGATTATCATTATTCCATATTCTAAGATTCATACCCCGTTCAATCTTAATGTACGTTAATTTATTTGTTTTTGCGTTACAAAAGTATTCACATTTATACAACCCTCTCCTCCTCTTTATTTCATTAGGAGCATCTAGACACATAATCTAATTCATATACTTGTCTCATTCTTCTAAAATTTCTGACATTTAATTACACATATTGAACTAAATCTTAAATCTATCGCAAGGAAATGCAGGCAAAATGCGAGTGCTTTTTGATGATTATAGGCATTGAGCAATTCCGATGGCTCAGTATCTCCAGGAAGAGTTTACAAGAAGGTTGCCATTGTTGAGAATTTCTTCGACATTATCCACGCTGTTCACGTTGATCTGGAGGGTCGGCCAGGAAAGCACGCTGGCCAGAAACGTACTTACAGGACGGTAAGTATACTCGACAATAAATATAATCATATTCAAGTATTAGGTTTTAGTTTATAACATAAACATATTTATTGGAAACCTCGGCGATCTCCGTTACAGTAAAAAAGAATGTGTGAATTTGGAAGATGAATATTAAGATATATATATGCAGGTTCGTGCATTTTCGCGTACGCTGTAAATAAATTAGGGTATTAATTACCTACCCCGATGGCAACAACAGTTTCATCTTCACAATATTGGTGCCAGAAAACGACTAGGCATTGTTTTTTTGTAACTCTCTTTCCCTGACATTGTTCGCTTTTTATTTCGAATCATCCCTCTCACTCAAACCCATCTCCATCAGCATGTCTTCCGGTTTGGTGTTCTCATCCGTCACGTTACCCTCTCCACCGTTCCCTTACACAACCCCCCCCCCCTCCCCGCGCTCTATCTTCACTTCTTTTATTTTTTCATTTTCTCCATCATTCTTATATTCTCGCGCACTCACTTCACTTCTATATACTGTCTACGATCTGCTTGTGATTCAAAACCTCAGGACACTTGTTGCATTGCCTGCTTACACACAACTTCCCGTTTGTCTCTGTCTCACTTCTGTCCATATAACCTGTAGTACTTATGCAAATATACGTTCACCAAATGTTCTCATAGCGTTTAAATTATTTTGCATCACGTTGACTATATACGCGCTTTATGCTCATCATCACAGACATCCATTTAACTATGAATAGGCAGTGCTATCCTTCATAGAATAATTCAATGAAATAATAAAATGAAATAATATATACACGGAATAAGAAAAGAAATCAATAAAAAAATCAACCCTTTTTCACCACTATTAAAATTCCTCAGTTATCTACATCAGGAGTCCGTTCGGTATGACAAACAAGAGCCCTGTAAATCATATATTATTAGATTATTCACTCGGTTTCCTTGGCACCGTGATAGATATATGAGTAATCTTTGCCTGTCTCGGATTTAAAGCCCTTATCCTTCTCTTTTCCTCAAGTATGCCAGCCCTTTTGATTTTTTGTTCTATATATTCCTTAAACATTCCTTATTGAGAGAGGAAGAGAGATACCTTCTCCTCAGAGCATATATGACTTGGAAAATATGAATATTTTTCCCGTGAGTTTTACTCATTCTCTCTCTCTCTCTCGTTTTTCTCCCATTAAAAAAACCTTTTTATACATTAGCGAAATAACTTTTGGAAATAGAAAAGGACAGTACACATCTCAACACTTGATTTGACAACGGTGACATTAAATATATTTACTTAAATTTGCCTTTTACTCTAGATTACTGAGACATATGCTTTCCTACCTCGTGAAGCTGTCACAAGGTTTCTTCTCGGTTGTACAGAGTGTCAGCGACGTCCACGAACACCGAGTCCAACAAATATTGCGGCTCAATCGCAAAATGCAACAACAACGCCATCGATACCCCCAGCATCCACTAATCATTCAACTGCTGTTACACCTTTGAGTCCAACAGCAGCAACATCAGTCTCAGCATCCCCATTACAAAGTGGCCTGAGGCCCCGGGAAGCAAGTCATCCACCGGACAATAAAACTTTATTCAATTACAGGCATACTAAACAACAGAGAGGTACAGCTACCGTTATTGAAAGAATTCATAAAAATAAAGAGGATGAGAGGAGGGAGGGGGAAAGAACAAAGGAGGAAAAATATAATCCCCTGAGTATCACCAACTTGTTAAAGAAGGAGCCACCTACACTCACGACTACTAATACGGAAAGTCGGAACGACTTAAGACGTACACCTGAATCAGACAGAGGAAGTTCAGGAAGTTCTATATCATCAAAACGAAGGAGAATGCTTCCAAAAGGTCGTACACCATCGCCACCACCTAGCACACCTCTTGCCAGGCCCTGGAGTCCAGGATTAGATCCTAAAGAGATTCCAGTTGATTATAGTCTTCCCATTACGACGACATATCTAAAGCATCAGCAAAGGATTAAAGCTGAGAAGGCGAAAGCAGTCGAGGAAGCAGTGGCAGCACAAGTAGTGGCGGTCGTGGCAACAGTTACCGCTGGTGCTTCGCACCAACGACAAATCGAGGAAGAAACGAGACCATCACCTTTGGTGATAGATCAAGGCGATGCCGAGAGAGAGAGATTCTCACCAGCAACTGGATTAATCGATACAAACCTCAATTTACTTGCTACTATCCAGCAATTGCATTGTCAGGTCATGGTAGCTTTGACCGAGAGACTCAGGCCCTCTGCAGGAGCATCCCCTTTGATCTTACCATCAACCGCTGGCATACTGCCGATCCTCTCCATTGGCTCAGATAGATCGATATCTACGCCACTAACACACA
This sequence comes from Diachasmimorpha longicaudata, assembly GCF_034640455.1. Classification (NCBI taxonomy): domain Eukaryota; kingdom Metazoa; phylum Arthropoda; class Insecta; order Hymenoptera; family Braconidae; genus Diachasmimorpha; species Diachasmimorpha longicaudata. The sequence goes on along the minus strand of NC_087232.1, from coordinate 8,296,080 downwards.
ATCATTCGTGAAGATGCCAATCTATGCAAGCAGATTTACGAAGTTAATTACAAGTTGCTGAGGTTATCTCAATTTGTACCTTCTATTTTCTTGGCTAATCTTTATACATTGCCTTGATGATATGTTCCATTTGTACATCCAATCTATCATTCATGAACTCTATTAAATACGTTCCATGCCATTATCGAATGCTGAATAAACTAGTCGTCAAAATATCCAATTGTCTTTTTGAATCTTGCATTATCATATTGGTCGAAATGATGTTCGATTAGTGATTATTCGCAATTCTAATATCAACAGCGTAAAAAATATAACTCCAAGTGATATAAATCTTCATCACCTATGTTTCCTTCTTCAAAAATATTTTCTCTTAATGTCAATGGAAAAATATCGAATCAATCTTTTATTAATGTTAATCGTTTCCTCCGGCATCCATCGGAGCAGATAACAAGAGATCATCAAAATTATCATGCGATTCAAGTTAAACATTCAAAGAATTTTTTTTTCCCAGTATTCCAACGATTGTTCTAAAATCGATTCAGATCTTTAATATAAATGTGATCAATTGTACCCTTTTTGATCCAGCGTTAATAATGCTAGTGCTTCATGAGGGTAATCGTCCACCATATTCAGTGATTTCCCATCGTCAAGTGAAGTGAATGATGCGCAGTTGCCCTTTAGTACCGAGCATATTGCGATTACTGTTGAATAGCATTTGTAGATTTTTTCTTTCGTATTTGTTCCACCACGAGCGATATATAGATATAGAGAATCATTTGAATTTGTAAAAATTGATTATTTTTATATAAAAAAAAAAGTTATTCCACAAGATGTATATTTAAATTGAAAATAACTTAAAAATGAGGGGTACTTTAACATGCATGTGGAAGAACATTATAAACTTTTCCTTTGTTCCCGTAAATAGATGTATTTCAATGTTTTTTTCTCACGACGACATCATCCGTCAGATATGATCAAAAAATGCATGATTATACAGGGATTTACTGAGAGTAGCCCACTTTACCCTTTCATTCAACGCCGACGTTTCTTTTTCGTTGGTTTTTCGTCTCTCTCTCTCTCTCTCTCTCTCTCTCTCTCTCTCTCTCTCTCTCTCTCTCTCTCTCTCTCTCTCTCTCTCTCTCTCGCTCTTCTTGTCCAAGCGTGGATTGTACTAAGTTTTCTGTATCATTATATGAAAGATCTTTCCGTACTCTAACTTTCTTGTGTAGAGTCAACAAATTGTAAATATGCCAAAGTAGCGTATTGTATGGACAAAAATAGGCCTTCGAATGTCTAGTTTTGTTTTGTTTTTGCGTTGACATAAGTATTTTAAATATAAATTTAATATTTTTTCAAAAAATCGATAAACCATTATGACTCAATTATGTGACGAAACAAATGAAATTGATTTCTTTTCATTATTTAAAACGACGTTATAATATAATTGATTACTGCTGTATATTCATTATTGTCAAATATTATTCCATAAATAATGTTAATATATTTCAGAAAGAGAAAGATAAAATAAAAATGGAAACCTCTTGAAAAATCGAAATATAAGGAAAAATTAATAGGGATATTGTTGAAATATTGTTTGACTATGCCATGTTATTATAGTGGCTATCGTAAATCAATCAAATGCAACTATATTCACCTGAGACCTTGACTATCTGATTTATGGCTGACCGTTGCTCTACTATTTCCACTATGCAATTAATCTCACTTGAGATATGAATGGCACCACTTACTGTTATTTTGGTGACCTGTTCAAACAGGCAGACAATCTTTAACTTAGAAATTATATAAAGTCAATTAGCACTATTGCTTTAAGTCGTCGAAGGTTGTTTGTGGATAAATAGAATAGTTTGTTCAATAGAATAAGAGTTATCAAAAATTGCGTAAAAATTTTCAACATGACAATTTATGGGGATAAATAATATTTACACGCCACATACCAACAATCTTCATTTTTAAACCATGTGAATGATTTATCAGAAAAAATTGACTTTTACTCCACACACTGAGTGGAACAAAATTTTCTCAGAAGTAAGCCTGTACTTATCTCAAGAAACTTTGGGCTTGAAAAAGAAAACTTTGGTTAGGGAGTGACCAAAACTTTGGATGACAAAATATCGATTTCTTAAATCACGTAAAATTTGATAAATTCATTGAACAGTTTTTTAGTTTTGAATTTGAAGTGGCCTCCAAAAATATGTACTTAAAACCTAAATGCTTGCCTTGTCAATGCCTGATTTATTGGATATATTGGACATTTTAAAAATTTTCTGTTCCCCGTCTAATTCTAGTCTTTATTCTCGAGTCGTTCTACGCTTGCTTTAAGGTTTTCCTACTCATCCAAACTCTCTACTCATCCCCCTGCATTCGCAGCTTTTCTTTTCTTTCTGCTCCCTTTTCTTGGCCCTTAGGAAAAATCATCCTCATCCCCCTCAATTCCAATATAAGGTTGCCATCCTCACTTCTTTCCTCTCCCTATACAACTCCCCTTTTTTTCTTTACTCCCTCAAACCTAACAACACTTCTTTTTTCTACTCACTGGCAATACCAACTTCCATCCACTACTTCAAAAAATCCTCACCCAAACCCCTCCCCTCTTTTCTTCCTGCTCATTCTCTCTTCATCCACCCCCACCCCCTTCTCCTCCTCCTCCTCTTCCTATAGCTCCACCGGAAACATGCCAGGAGGGCCTGCTTTTTTAGCCACCGGCATTGTTGTTATCGATTCGACCCTCGCTCATGTATTTTTTCTTGGATATATTCGTGGCCTTTCCCGATAAATCCAACGACACAACTTGGATGGAATACATTGAGAGGTTGGGGACAGAGTGCATATATGTACGATACTCGCTCAAATAACAAGAAGAACACTCATGGACCTCTTGCTACGTCCCTATCACTATATTGAATGCCGTTGTTCTCACACTTTTATCGATGTTGAGTCGTTACCCAATAGGATTATCGAACGTGTGTCTTTTTATGCCTTCTCGTTTCTATTTTCCAGATACCAACATTTTTATAAAATCTTTTTTTCTGTGGTGAATTCAGTTCGGAATATTTATAATACATGTTATTACAAATATTCCGTCATTTTTCTTGGATTCGGAGATATTGCTTAAAAACTCGACTAGAAATTAGATCTACTTATCTGGTTCTACCACTTCGCTGCTTATTCGTTATCACAATGGAAATCTCTATGCGGAGCTCAAGGAATTTTATCAAAATAAATTCCTCTGTGTATAAAAAATATGAGACACTAACAGGTGACGCTTCCTAACTTTATTGACAAATCCCAATCGTTGCTATGAAATGCGTTTTTGTAAGCTGAAAATCATAATAGAAAAAATAGCAAAAAAAATGACTTGTACGAAGGATGCGTATAATAAAAGCAATGGACGATGAAGATAAACCAATTAAACCACCAGCCAATTAAAAACTGCGGTCGAGTACATGGACCGAAAGCTATTAGGTCAAATCGATTCTGAAAAATAAATCGCATAAATTTGGTTCTGATAAATCGAGATTTACAATTGGTTTGGAGATCATTACTAGTTATGTATAATGATGGAAAATGTTAAACTTATATTTATCACGGTTTGTTCGATTGTGACATTTTCATTTATAATGTTTTTCTGAAAAAAGATGAAAATATTTTCCACATTCTATGGCGCATATAAGTACATTGATTCGGTGACTATGATATCCATAGAGCTCGTGAAAAAAAATCGCGAATGATTTTCGGAAGGAAAAAGAAAGCACTATCTTTTCGGAGTTCGTTTGGTTTTACATTGCCACTTATTTATTGTTTTTTATTGTTTTCTGCTCCTATTGACGGAAACTATTAACTATTAACTATCTCCCTCGGTCACAATCTACATGATATGCGATGTTCGCGTACTGACCACGTTATTGTGGGCTTAAGTGGTATAACTCCATTGAATAGTATTCCGCATTTTCACCCCTCTTGTGAGCACCCACAGGATCTCTATTTCCCGACACGGTACTTCAGAATCTATTGTTCTTTCGAAAATATCCCTGAAATCTGTCAAGCTTGTACCTATATTTACTCACATATGGGCGCCAGGATTATTGATTCAGAAGCTGATGACATGGAAAAAAAATTATATTCATCCATTTTATATGAAAGAAATATATAGAATATCTGTTATCTATACATAGATATTTTATATTGAATCTTCGTAACATTTGAAAAAACCTTTGTCTTCTCAGTGTAGTAGGGAGTCAATATAAAAGGCGAAAGCCTAGCAGTAGAGGATAGGGTGTAAGGCCCAAGGGTATCAGGGAGTCTAGTGAACAGAGAGAGCTTTCTAACCCAAAAGGTAAGGGATGATTTTGGAGATCGCTTGAGGGTCGCTCGCTTACTGTTGCCACTGCTGTTGCTACTGCTGCTGTTGCTGCTCCTGCTGCTGCGGCGTAAAAGCTGTGGGTTCTCTTATTGCAAGGGCGGATAAAAGGGAGAAAGAGAGATAGAAGAGACACAGGGCAAGTTGAAGGCCCTAGGGTTGGGTTATAGGATAGTGACGGTATAGAATGGAATGGGGGTAAACGTGGGTGGCTGGGTTTGCGAAACGGGAGCCAGAGAGAGGTTGGGGTTGGTTTAGAGGTAGAGACTCTGGGGGGTGAAGCACTGGGTGGAATAGAGGGTGGTACTGAAAGAGGGTGAGGAGAGGTGGAGAAAGGGGAATAGGAGGTGGAGGCGAACGATGCGATGGAGGTGAGTCTGCAGAGTCTCAGGAGGGTGAGTTTGGCGCCGAGGTGTCGGTCTTTCTCCACAGCTAGGCTATAGCTCCATTCCCTACTGTGCCTCGCCTCCAACCTTCTACTCCTCCTCTGCCTCTGCCCAACTCTCTTCACACAAACTGGTTTTCTCTCTGTGCGCGTTTTTCCTCTCTCTCTTTTTAGCCGACCCACCCCCATCCACTTCTTCGTACTCCCAGCCTTTTACCCGTTACCCTCTTCAACTCACCCTCACACTACTCTAGCTTTCATCCTTCCGAGCTTTTTCCTCACTCTAGTTTCGTCAGTACTCTCCTCTAACTTTTAGAACCCCTCTAGTTTCTACGAATGGATCATACTATGAAACAAAAATGTTTCTTGGGGGGTAAATCATTTGCCCATTTTTCCAAGATATTATCAGGCTTAATAATGATGAATAATATAGAACCATGTGTGTGAAAAATTAATAAGCGAACTTGGCCCATGATAAGGTATTTAGAAAAATGCCTACGTTTGAGCACTCGACAACATATCAACGACAAAAAAAGCTCAATCTTGCATTCGGTAACCCCTTGTGCATTGCATGAATAAAGATTTTTGATCAAAATTACAACTCCAGAGAATGAAACTTGGGACGAAGGTTTATCACAAAAGTTCTCCACTGAACGGCTAATTTTTATCGGAAATTTTTCATGTAATCTGCTTTTTCTCTGTGTAAAAGACTAGGGTATAGAGGTCCTCCTTTGGATACCAGAAAATCATGGGCCTATCATATCTAAAAACTACAATTTTCCCAGATTTCTCTTCCAGCGAAACGCTGTGAAGCATGTCCAATCTGTTATTTTTTATTTGTAAAGTTTTATCGCAGTAAAATTCAATGGAATTGGAAACGCAGTGGTGGAAAATGGCAGGAAAACGCGTAACAGTGAAAAAAATACGGCAAAGGAAGAAGTGAGGTACCTTCCGGAGAGCACTTTTCCTCGTATTACTTATCGTTCTGGAAGCGCTACTTTCATTGAAGCGTACCATAGCGCTTGTGAATGTTTCTCACTCGCACAGATGCAGGAAGGACTCGACTTATTTCATCGTATCTTGGATTATGTGTTTTCATGTGAGTGAAGTATTCTATGTGTATAACATGAATACTATTCACCTTTAGCTCTCACTGAAAGACTATTTATTCGGTTTATATATATACCTAAGGCCATATTGCACTATCCAGTATATTACGCACTTTTCTCAAGAGATTGTTTTTGGTTGTTAGATCATCTCACCTTAATTACCGTACAAGATCAAAAATCACAATCAACCACAATCAAAATGACAATGAGCTTTCCGAATCAATATCAAATTAATTCCAGCAAGATCATATAAATTAAGAAAAAGAAATCAATACCAAGCCTTTTGTTCCAAATTCGTTTGGTAAAAACTTCAATCATGCTACACATGTATTATAGAACGCTGACACACTTGCTAATCTGTTTGATACACTGGCGTAGGCTTATACTCTCTCTCAACCTCCAACCCATATCCCTGTTGGAAAATAGCAGAACTGGAAAGAATGTACGGTGTTTCATTCATTTAAGAACACATAGTTATTTCCACAGAGCTCGCTCAGAGGAAAGCTACCCTCGTTACCAGTTCTCCGCACCCCCTCTCTCTGTCGCTGTCATAGGGCTTCAGTCTCAGAGTCAGTCTCTGTCCTTGTTTCTGTCTCTGTCTCTGTCCTTCTCTCTCTCTCTCTCTCTCTCTCACTCGCTCTATCTCCCTCCTTACAACTTTGCCGCCCTGTAACTCTTCTTACAGCTGTAACCCTCATTTCTCTGTGTACCACCCGATCCACCCACCAACCAAGCCGATGTTACGGCTACTACTGTATCACCCTTCTCATTCTCAATCCTCTGAGCACCCGCTATCACTATCTCCCTCTCTCATTTCCTCTGTGCAACACAGAGCCCTCAGCGTCTCGACTCCGACACACTCTGTTTCCCCAATTCCGTACCCTTCTCACCCGACCTCTTCCATCTCCCTCCCCCTTTTAGTACGCCTGCCGTTACCAACTATAATCCCCTTCCTCCTCCTCCCCCCGTCCCTAGACCCGTTGGGTTTGAAGGTGGGTTGCGCCCTAGTGGCGCCTGAATCATCCCGCCCGAGGCAGCTAGGGATACTGTAAGCGGAGAGAGCCGAAGGGGTGGTTGGGTTGACTAGGGGGTTTTGGCCGTGGAATGAGCGCACACTATATAACACATACCCTCTGTATATAGTTATAAAAGGGGTTTGGTTGGAGTAGTAGCGTGAGGGGGTGGAATGAGATGGCTAGATGGCGTCGAGGCTAAGAGAGAATGGTCGTGAGGGAGGTAAACGACAGAGAGCGGTTGGCAGGGTAACGGGGTTTGGCTCGATGAAGGGTAGGCGGGTGGTAAGGGAGAAGGGACGAAGAGTGGTTGTATAGGGCTGGGGGAAGAGAGCGGGAGGGGGGGGGGAGTAGTAGCTCCGGATGACGAGGACCGAAGCCAAAAGGGAATGGGGAAATTCGAGCACAAGGTATAAACCCGCGGGAAGGAGGAGGGAAGCTAGGAGTTGGAATTGGGGCTAGGGGTTGTAGAGGAGACCAAGCGACGAGTTCAAGGGGTGTAGGGAATGGGCAGAGCAAGAATACTGAGGACGTGTGCACACACGCGTGCGCGCGTCTGTGTGTGTATGTGTGTGCGGGAAAGAGAGAGAGGGGGGATACATGCCTAGGGGGACGTAGGCTTTACTAATTATTTTTTGTGGGACTCACCACAAGGGAGCCTTCTTTACCGACGACTGCCGGCAATGACTGAGAAATTAAATGAATGAGTGACCCTGTGCGTGCGACTGTGAATCCAGGGCGAGAGGAGAGGAGCTTCCTCGTTTTAGTAAGGTGCTACATAAAAAGAAATCAAAGGGGCTTAATAGGGGAGTGGAAACGGTTTCTTTCTTATTTGTTATTCAGCTAATTGGAAGAAAAAGTGAAAATACTGAGCTAGCTGACTCAGATAAAAATGCACGCTCGACAGTGGACAGATCGTGAATAGTCTGTTGATTTTTCAACTTTTGTTTGATTCGCTTAAGTTTCTTCACGCTTTTATTTTTTCCATTTTTTTTTCATTCCGATGTGCGTTAGATCAACGAGGTCAAGCCTCATAACTCATGGAATTTTAAGTGAATGACATCGGCCTTTAGATTTAATCTTTGTAATGCAAATTATTTCAAATGTTTTGCCCATCTTTTGTTTTTGTTTGTTCATCTTTTTCATTTTTTCATATGGAGGAGCGGTGGTTAATTCCACTAGCAAGTGAGACCCATTGCAATTCGATGATGTTAGTGTTAGTAGAGAGAGAGAGAGAGAAAGATATGGAGCATGCATAGGTGTGTAATTCTGTTATTAACAATCAAACATTTGGAGACAAACTTTGCAAGAGTGAGTATATTTCCACTTATGAACAATCATGTAATTCTCGCCAGTATTTATAGTCAAAAAATGTGGTAGTAAATTTGCACATTAATTGGTTATATTGCATCTAATATTTCAGTATTGTGGATCAGGGATCGATCTCACTGGGTCACCATATTGTCTGTTGACACCAATATAGATGTGAGCTTTCATCTGGTCATCTGTTATTCACAGAAAGCTCTTCTCCACTGTAACATATCTCCCAAAACGCGACTTTCCTCTCCTTCATCACTTCTCGCACCTCGATACATCCGCGAAGTAAACACGTACATGCACCGAACCGGAAGACCTGGGTATACATGGCTGGAATGTCTCACGGAAAGCTTGAACGTTGGGCTTGTAAGAGTAGTGACTTCCACCTTCGCTGTTTTCTTCACTCCGCGCTTCTTGGTTGCTTGCCGACGAGGAGTTTCAGGGTGAGGGCTGGGATTGAGAATAGCTGAGAGGGTGAGTGAATAGACGAAGAGAGCTGGAGAGTGTGGCCTCAGGATGCTTGACTGGCAGTACTGCGAAAGCCGAGAGAGATAGTGATGGGCAAAAGGGGTTGCCCTGTTTATGCGGTACGATAGCGTAAGGCGACGCTGACGTGCAAACCTGCCAACCGAGTCAGTCTCTCCGCTTGACTGCCTACCATCCAACTCTTTCTTCCCTTTACTCCCTTTCTCTCTGCCGCTTCCTCTAACAAAACCAGTTCCACAAAGTCCTTAACTATATAGTTACATCACCGATGCCACCCCCTCGTGGTTATCACTGTCTCCAAGTTATGCATCGTGTACGTAAAACAGATTTATGACTGTAATTCAACCAATGTTTGACCTTGGCTTAAAAATGATAACCCGTGATAACTATTGTTTTGAGTGGGTTCTTTATTTGTATACTAACATAACATTTTGAATAAATCGACCCATTGGCTTCACAACAGATTCGAAATACCTAATTATATAGGGGAGTCTATAAAATCTCATGTCTTACGCAAATGATTGACTTTTATGCAATTATTCATGATATACTTTCGCATTAGGACAAAAAAAATTTTGTTTTTTTTTTGCACAGGAAATTATCTTTACTGTTTTTTTAAATGTAATTACATGCCATGAACCATATTCTCATCTATTAGTTAATATTTCCCATCATCGATAATCACCAGAATAAAATGAAGTACTTTTCTTTCAGTGAAATATTTGCAAATGCGATAGAAATGATTTCATATGAAAATTAAAAATTTATTTTTGTCAAAAACAGTATCTGGTTTTCGTCCCATTATGAAGAAGGTTATGAAAAGTACAAATTCAGAAATTGGCACATAGAAATTCAGAAGTTTAAAAATCTTATGGAGGCATTGAAAAGCATTTCAACGATAGACGGTTTTCAATTTTTCATTCCATATCCCATCCAATTTTGCCATTGGTGTACTCCTTCTCTACGTCATAAAATGGCCATGCACTGTAATTCTATATGAAAAGTTTTTGGAGTCAATGCATGCCAAAATTACTAATCATCCTTGTCCTTTGTCAAAATACCCTGTGGCCACATATCTCGTTCTGTTTTCGTTATAGTAAGTAACGCACCTTGTTCGTATCTATAATATAGCGAGAGGTCTCTCTTCTGACAGTAAATCGATCGAATGGTATAATTTATACCACCCCCTGTTGCCTACCGGCGTCGAACACCCATCCTCAGCCCCTCACCCCCATGCGTTGGGGCCTTCCCCTCTTGCCTCATGCGTTCGTGTTATCCACCCTCACCTCACCTAACCCCTATAACCTATCTGCCGCCCCCCTCTCTGCCGGTCCTGAATAGTCATCACAGGACGAGTGCATTATAGAGGGTGGGTGAGGACGATAAAGGGAGGCAAAATGACATGGATGCGAAAAGGGGACGGTGGAGGGAGAGCAGTCCAATGACAATGTGGGTATGCGAGTGGATCACCCGTGGTGGTGGTGGTGGTTAGAATGGCTCTCGAGTGCTTGTATATATCATACATGTAGGCAAGTAGTGGGTGGAAGGATGTCACTCTTCAATGGCTCTGGGGTACACTTGTGTTTGCCCAACATATTCCTGATATGTTTGTGGCATTCGCTTGTTAGTCACTAATACATTTGGAGCTGATGATTCTCTATTTTTTGGGGGATGGTGAAGTAATGTATTCACTCGAACTAATACTGGAGCTTTTTATGGCTTTTCAGCACAAACGGCCTAATAATTTCTTATACACTGAAATAAATATTTAGGTTAATCTATTTGGAATTATTGATGAATTTTAAAATATGAATTTATTTCTTGTAATCCTAAATCCTCAAGTGAACATATTTGAAATGTGTAAATTATTCCGCATAATGGTTATCTTTGTTTGACATGATGTTGCTTTGTTCTTCTTTTTTTTTAACGCAGTCGAATTTAGCTCCATTATTATCATCAGTAGCACCAATTTTGTTGAAATAATATAAAATAAGAGTTTCGAATCAAGAGAGAGGCTATATGTTATGGTGCTATATGTTATGGTGCTTTATTTTGGAGCACAAGAGAATACCCCATGAATGGTGGAAATTTTTTTTTTTTATTTATAATTTTAAACTAGTTAAAAAAATCACGATTTCCCCAATTTCCTAGTATTTTTCCAAGTATCGCAGCTGGCTTTACATGTGCATGGGATCGAGAGGAGATCTACCGGGGATACAGGTGTAATTAGACACGCTATTATCCTTCAAAACATAATTTTACAAGCACATTGAAATTGCCATAGTCGACCACACTCGCAGCCATTGAGGTCATTTGAATCAATTACGATTCCGGTCGTTGGAGATAGTCACGTTTAGGGGATTAGTCTATACTATCGTCAATGTTTCTATCCCACCCTGATTCCCCTCCATCTCTTCCATCGCTCTCCACCCACTCATCCGCCAATTTCTACGTGTAAAGTTTGATAACAGCCATTCTCCCTTGCACTGTACTGCTCTCAAGTACAACCATCTGTATTAGAGATATGCATTTGAGATAGCCGGATATGTGCGTAAACATACAGTTACGGTGTTGAGTAAGTGGTGCGACGGAAGGGGCGAGGGGAGTATTGCTTTTGCATGGTTCCACATTCGACGCCTGGTTGATTTACCTTGACGCTTGGCTGTCGCAATCTCGAATGCCTCCTGACAATTCACCGTGACATATCCTAAATTTGTATTTGCGGTATATGTCGTGTAAAGACACCCAATTATGATAGCCATTCAATTAAATGCCAATATCAGCCATCTGTTTGCACACAATCCACGTGTGGAGAAGAGAGACAGTTGTTGTAATTGATGTGATTGTACAATTAATTATTGGGGTGGAAGGGGGGGGGGGTGAGATTTTAATGAGCATTGTATTAAAAGACGTCGTTGTCGTCTTTACTAAATCGGTGCCCATAGCAAAGGGGCACAGCTACCATACAAGTATATTTGTACATTTTTTAAGGGTAAAGAACGTAATTAATCTTAAAGTTGAGTAAAAAGTTGCAAACATTTTTTTAATAATGGTTGAATGATAACAAAATTTTTCAGTAGCACGATTGATCAAGTTAATTGTAGGAGTTTATTTTATGTGACAATGGACTTTTTTTTGTGAATGAGTCAAATGATTAAATTGCATGGAAACATTATTAATATTTACAAATGAAAATCTATACTGGAGGGGATACGTGAAAAAAATGCGAATTGAAGACCGTACGAACCCAAATGATACTTTATCCTAGAGCGAGTGGCACTGTAATTACGGGTATAAGTCGTCAGTTTCAGGACGAACGAAGAGATAAAGGTTAAGAAAAGGCGCCAGTCCATCTGGAGGGATGAAAATTACTGGCAAGGGGTGAAACTCACTCGTTTCCCACTCTGAGAGCCGTCTTTTAATTTTAATTAAAATAAGTTTTGGTTTGAGAAGATGGAGAGAACGAATGACGACTCGACAGGGGCAGTAGAACGGGGGAAGAAGTTCTCTCCCACCCAATTCATTCTATTCTGTTTCAAGGTACCTGCCTACGGGTATAACAGATCCCCGATGTTATATTCTCTCTCTTTCTCTCTCTCGCTCTCGCTCAGGTAATTTCAGGTAATCCTCTTTTTTTTTCTTACATCAGTGTTCACTATTTTTGTTTATTAAGGATAATCTGATAATTTTACGTTATAATCTGTAACGATTACAATGTTCCATTATAATGTAAATATCATAAAAGTGAGGCTTAGTAATGGACATAAGTTGAAATTTAATTCAGTCTTTTTTCAAATATTTCACTCTGAAAATGTTAATTTATGTATTTATGAGTTGAATAAATATTTCGAGTATACTGCAGGTGAAAAAAAGTTGGAAGATTTTGACAATAAATTTTCAATTGCCTTGATATGCATGATCAAGAGGTTTTGTCAATTGAAAAATTTAAAACCAGCTGAGTTAAACCAAAAATGGGAAAGACGTGGAAAGTTCCCTTTAAACACTGGTAAAACTTTGTCCGGGGAATTGAACGCATGACGCATGCACCAATACTGGTGTTGAAATGTCAAATAACCAACTATGAGCTGCTATATGCCACCTACACAGTCGTATTATTTCTCCTCCACTACTGGAATGATTCTCGAAATTTAACGTGTTTCTACGAGAGTGAGAGAGTCCCCTTTCAGCTCTCTTTCATTGTTTAATGCTTGGATGTACGCTGGTAGTTGGACATGCACCCCATGCAACCAACCTGCACGTGGTCAGGTCGATATGTCGAGAGACCAAGCACTGTAGCGTTATTACAGTCCACAACACAATTCACCTCATTTCGATAATCGTGAATAGATTAGGTTAGTTCATATTAAATCTAATTGATATAGATAATTCCTTCGACAAGTCTTATTTATTGGTGCGCATCCCCCGAAATAGTCACAATAATCTTTCTGTATCCGAGGGTGCATGCTTTATAACAAAAAATTACAGTAAAAGAAATATCAAAAAGAAGAATAACGAAAATACCAAGTTCACACCAAACATAAACTAAATGTGTGTTCAGACTTTAACGTCCACCGGAAGCGTGCAAAAATGGGCACACTCCACTCTGCAGCCCCATCCCCTTGGAGCTTTTAATCCGTATAACTTTGAAATTTCCATTCCGTTGGCGCCCTCCCCCCAACAAGAAAAACAGGGAGCAAACGAAAAGGGGAGAAGGAAATGGAGGGATGGATATGAGAGGGTGAGGTTTGGAGCATTCACTTTGGTTTTCCAAGCAGGACAATAAGTTTTCTCCGATGCACAAGCCCTGTCAGTTTGAAGTATAGACAATTGGCGTTGGGTCCAGTGTCATCTCACTCCATATTGAGGTGAATCGCTGTCTCCTTTATCCCCCCTCAATTTCATTCCGCGTGGTGTGTCTCTCTTTCTATCTAGTTTTCTTCGAATCCTCGACCATATCCAGCACTACAAACCCATCCCCATTCCGGCATTCTGGCTCATCTCATTCGTTGTATGCTGTGATTGCACGGCTCGAGGGCGGCTGATATTGGGCTGCGTATGGATCTGAACGACGATGAAAATGGGGAGGGGGTGGATGCTTGAGTCTGGAAGATGGGGGAGACGTTGTTCTCGTTACCCAGCCTTCCCCTATAACTCAGACGTGAACGTCCTACCACCGACGCTGTATGTTATAGAAGACAAGGGCTGTGAATTGTCTCTTGCATGTTTGTGTTGATTGACGCTGCCAGTGTCAAGCTGATGAGTATATTTTCATTGTATCCGACTTTATTAATGATTAATAGTGGTGATGGGGGTAAAATCAGCCATATGAAAAACGATTAAATAAATATGTTATAATTTAAAAACTCATAAAATAAATAAGGAGGTGGCTAGGGTTGGTGATAGTGAGCGACTTGCGGCGGGAGAGCAAGATTTCATCATTTCCAATGTCCTAATAAAATTGATCCTAAAAAAAAATTATCTGAAAATATATCAATGAATTTGGAATTAATTGAAAAATCGGCGTAATGTCTTGTACAAATTATACACGTTTTACTTCTCAATACAATTCTTATCTTTCAGTCGCCTACCAATGGAAACTTCATAAGATTTTTTTTCCAACTTATTATGCCTTCTTACTATCAACAATAAAATTTTTAGAGATTGGAATAATTGTTTTTCTGGTAATCTATTTTATTCGTGGATCCATTTTATTTCACCCTCCGCTAATTGTGTAGATGTAATGCTATTTTGTCTATGAATTTCACCAATTTGTTGATGCCCCATGAGGGTCACCATATAATCCAAAAGGAGAAATATTTTATGGAAGGTTTTGCGTATAGTGATCAAAGTTGTCTATTGGTCAGGCTTGAGTAGAACAAAAATTTTCCTTTATATTGACGAAATTTGTAATGTATTTCGGATTTAATTTTTATATTCCGTTATGGAAGGTCGATCATTTTTCTATTTCATTAACATGCTACCAGCAAAATATAGATATTCATTAATTGAATTTTTCTACTGACAACTGCACTTGTTAAAAATTAAATCGAAACAATGAAAAAAAAAATCGATCAAAGAATCTCGAAATAATTAAAACTCGCAAAACTTTTCCTCTTCATTGAATAGCTTCTCGAATATCAATGTATGATTCGATTCTCCACTCCCCTCATATCACCAGACCTTTCTCCCTCAACAACACAAAAAATTGTTGAAATTGCGTCTCTCCAATATACGCCCCTTCGTACGAAAAGCCCCAAGATTCTCGTTTAGTCGAAGGTAATATTTTTTCCCTTTTTTCTCTCTTCGCCGATAAAAGTTGCTATCCAGTGGACAGTACTGAAGCCGCCCCTCTACCATGAACCATCCACCCTCATTCCTCTTATCCCTTTTTTCATACCACCCATACGCGCTAACTGACTTTTCACATGAGTGTATAGGTATAGAAAGGAACGAGAGCAGCCGTAGAGGGTGCAGCAGTAGGCAGGAAGGTTGATGGAGGGAGGGGAGGGGGTGGCAGCACCCTCCTAACTCTTGCCCCGGGTGGATTGAGCCTGGCGCTAGCTCACAAGGCGGAAGGGGTGGACTACAGGGATATTACGGACAGGACGTTGAGATATCAAACCGTCCTTAAGGGAGAGGAAGGTGGATAGGGTTCAACAAGAAGGGTGGGGGAGGGGGATAGAAGCCTAGGCGAATGACAGGGCTGCGGGCTAGGTGACAAATATAACCGTTACGCATAGGCGTTCAAACGGTGATTTGAATCTAGAAGGACACCTGCATGCTGATACAACTAATAATTTTTTCCGATAACTCAGAGAATTTCCAAGGCCTGATTTTCGACAGACAAAATTTTAATATCAGCAGCATAATTTTTTTAATTGGATTGCGAAATTAGTCGTGAGATTTGTTCAGAGCCAAAAGTTGAGAAATATTTTGACATATGAACTCATAAAAGAGCATTTAATTTTCATTGTTTCATGGGTTATAATTGTTTTAAATTGATATGAAATAATACTACTAATCCAACAGGTCGTCAATTCTCAATTTCCAGGTTGAAGAAATTGTACAGATTAATAAAAGTCTTTTGTTTAATTAAATATGTTTTGGCTTAAATTCAACCTGCCATTTGATCATTAATTCTGTACGATCCTTTCTACAGCAAATTCACACTTTACCGCCTTCATCTATAATGTCAATTCTCCATTAAATAAGTCAATAATAGAACCAACATCTTCCCTATTCCCCAAAAGAGTTATAGACTAGAGAAACTGCAAAAAAATCAATAAAAATATTTGAGTTGAAGACGGCACTATAAGGGTGCTCGGCAGTGTATGGATTTCCACGAGCGTCAGAAGCATAACTCTTGGATGAATCAGTGCTTCTTGGACCGCACTAGCCCCTACCGGTTTTCCCTCTATACCCTACATTTCTACTTGGCCCTTACCCACTCTCCCCCGAAAGCCATCAGAGTAGAAGAGCCAGTGAGAGTAACCCTCTGGCCTGAACCTTCATCAACGGGTCCGCCGACCCCACCTTTATCAAACCTCCCCCTTACCGCCGCTCTCCCTGGCCATCCTATCCCTTGACATCCATTCTCTCCTTTCACTCTACCAGGGAGCTTTCTCCTTATCACCCACCCTCTTCTACAGCTTTGCTACTTACCTAACCTTTTCTCTCACACCAACCCATCCACTTCCTAGCCCTCTCTCACCTCCGTTCGCCTTGGCATGGCTTTTCTACTGGCACGAATTTCTCCCTTTCGCGTCTCACGTCTCACGGAACCCTAGATTAACGGAAAAGGTACCCTCTTCTCTGAACATAGAAAAGAGAACTGTTTCGACTCACATAGCATAAAGGTACTTTTGCACGAAAGAGAGGCAAACACATCGACTGGGCCCCATAGAGAAGGAAAGAAAATGAGGAGACAGGGTATAGAAGCATCTTCCACTGGTGCAAGAAAGAAAAAGATGAAGCACAAAAACTTTTTCATTTCTCTCTCCATTGTACTGCGACTATGGTAGATTGTATCTATGAGGAGACCAAGGAGAAGGGGAGACGAATTTCATTATGGTATCATTGAATAAGCCTTTCTTTGAGACCCTGCACTATTATCACAAATTACCAATAATTACAATCCACTTGCTGAACTACTTCAAACATTGTTTGAATTTAAGCTGTCAATTGTTTTATTTTCAATAAACAGACTGAAAGAAAGAATGAAAAAATAGTGAAAAGATTTTAATTGAATGAAAACAAGTGTTCCAATTTAGTCTATCCATCAAGGAATAATTCAAGACCCATTTTGGATAAAATTAAAGCAAAAAAATTTCTATTTTCGATCTCTTGGATCATAACGAATAAGATTTGAAAAAAATCGAAATCCAAATGTGAATTATCATAAATCTTTCAGTCAAAATCAATAAATGATTCCGGGATTACAAATCCATGTAAACTCAGCACACATGATGTTAATGGGATTAATATTCCCTAGGAAAATATTAATATATTTTTTTGAAAAATGTAGCATTAGCCCAATTTCTATTATGTAAAGAAATTTTTTTCCCCATATTATTGTGCAAAAATTCTTTATTTACTATTTGAAAGAATGTTATTTATAAGACTCACTATGTTCACATATCCACGGAGTATTTCATCCCCATTAGGAAGATGCCCCGCAATTCCTGGTGCTTGGGGCTGGGCGCACCACAGCCAAGCCTAAATTCATGACGATTTGTCGTTATACAGATTTAGCCTTTCCCTTTAGACGATATACTCGATGCTCATGTCCATATAGAGTACAAGCTAGCTAACCTGTTCTCAACTGAACACATATTCAAATATATCGTAGATACTGGATATAATCTATAGGTATTTCCATTGGTCAGAGGGATTTCCGCTACTGGCACGTTCGTATGGATTGCTAGGAGCACCACGGTAACGTCATAGTCAGTCGTATTTCAATGCGCTTTACCAGAAGCTGCCGCCACCAAACACCCTGTCCTAATTTCATGACAATGCATCGTCACGTGTGATTATCTTTGTACGGATCTCTCATCCCACCCATTTAGCACCATATCATGTCGAGTTAAATAGTCTCTATGACTGAAGTCATTCTGAATATTCTACTGTAATTTCAAAATATATTCGTCAGTAGATGTTGAGCTTGAATTGATTTTCAGCAATTTTTATGGAAATGGAAGCGCAAAAAAAATCTAAAAAGTTCTGTTAAATAATTTAATTGGATCATTTTTCCCGGAGAAGTAAAATCTTCTTGGCCCTTCAAAGTCAATAGGTGAAGGTTCCGAAGTTCCCTTCACATTCTATTCCGTAAGATATTGTTAGGAAAGAGTTATGAAAGATTTGGTGTCGCCACTAGAGTCGTTAATGTTAACAGCCAAATTGTAGAATTTACATGCTCATATGAGGAATTTCAGTTCGCATTCTCCCTGAAATGTCTGAAATTTACTTTCATCACGTTTACAAATAGAATAATTTTTTATTTTTTCACTTTTTTTACTGCTAATTTTTATTGATTTTTTTCTCTCCGTGCTGTTATGTCAAACTACAGATTATGTTCAATTCGATATGAATGATAGTTTGTGCAGATACCAGAAGTATATTCACCAATCGTCTGGGATGATATCCCAGAATCTAGGTATATTGGTGATGGTCTAACTGGTAAATGGGAAAACGTAAATGGATGGCTACACAGTGAGAGAAGGAGGAAGAGGAGAAAGAGAAGGGGGAGGACTAGGAAGAGCTTGGGTGAATAGTGAGTGGTTAGTGGTAATGGGTGAGCCCTCTGTTGAACATTCGAGAACGGGAATGGAAGTACAGTGTGGTTTGCCTTTAGAGGTGCGTTGAACCCCGGTTACACAGGTAGGTTGACATCGGGCATAAACCTTGTACCATTGAAACGCGTGAAATCCATGCGTAATCTACCAGGAGGTGGCACTAGGGTGGGTTTAATCTCCCTTATGGGCAACTCTACAAATGGTATATCCTAGTACTGATGTCATACATTGCATCGTTATCGTGTTTCCTTTTAGCATTTCGTAGGTTTTAAAATCAATTTGTAAATTATTGAAAAAAAAATGGATTCTTACAATTTCAGATATTTCTTTATATACCCCATTGCCGTTCCATGAACTGTGAACTTATTTTCCAAGAAGAATATGGAGAGAATAGTTACTGAGAATGTCATCAAAATGAATCAGTGCAAAATCAGTTATAAACAATCACTTATAAAATCCCGTAAATGTCAAAACCGATAGACACGATCTGTTTTCCGCAGATGCATTCACGTTAACGCGGCCAAAGGTCCATAGTTTCGTTTTGCCGGATTCACATACGCGCGATGGATGGGAGGAGAGCGAGAGTGACCGAGAGGGTATGTGTGGGTAGTTGGGTGGAGATGGCCTAGGGGTGTAGTGTGGATTGAAGGGAGAGACTGCAGCGTTTGGTGGATTTGGGGTGGTTGGTTGGTGCTTCACCAACGGGGTGAAGAGGGGGGAGGGCGATGCTTGATCGAAGTGGAGACGAGAGGGTCGGATTGCTCGGTGGACGTGGGTTGGAATATGGGTTGGGTACGAGAGTGACGAAGGTAGGTTATTCAAGGAGAGGGGGGTGAGGAAGAGCCCAGCGCACAGTTGTTTGTGTGTCAGCCGCGTTGGGACCTCCATACCCATCCTACCTCCTTCTCCCTCACTCTCTCAGTTTCGTCGTAACCCTCTGCATCTATTTCAACTCTACTCAACTACCCTACACGGTAATGTAGGGGGTAACGGGTGGAGTTGAGGACGTACATGTGTGACTCACTCTCTGGATAGTTGGGCATGTGAGCGAATGTGGGCGTCCGCACGTACGTGCACATCCTGCCGCACCTTTCACCCACTTTCCCTCCTGTTCTCCCCCACCGTTATGTATATACTTGGCCCTCCTTTATGTACCATCAGGATAGCCTATGTATTTTCACCCAGGTACATGGGGAATATTGTGCCTCACTTCACGCACCATATACCATTCGGGGGATTGAGGGGTGGGAAGGTTTTGATCGCGTGTGCGTGTACCTTGTGCACCCTCTCTCTCTCTCTCTCTCTCTCTCTCTCTCTCTCTCTCTCTCTCTCTCTCTCTGTTCTATGAAAACTGGTAAATGGAAAGGGGGAATACATTTTAGCCCAAAAGTGGAGAGTGGGCTGGGTGCACATGGCTTACGATTTACAGAGAGACAGGTATCCTGCGAGACCCGTTACAAACCCAAAAGAGGATATGTAGCACACTACCCCCCCCCCCTCTTCTCTCTCTTTCTCGCTCTCCCTCTCACCCTGACTAACCACGTTGGGCTATGCAGTGACGTAAATGTTCCTGGAGCCTAGAATGAGAGGAAAACTGACGCTGTTCTAAATACCGAGTAAATATCTACTACTTTCCTGGGCAGTTGGTTCCCAGAAGAATACCCCCAAATTAAAGTGTTTAAACTGATAACAGGTGAGCACACTGTGCATATCGGAACATTGTCGTTGTCGAGTGATTGACTTTGTTCTATTGGAAACTGTAATTTTTTTTTTTCATACACATTGATCATTATCTCTTTTTGTCTAATCCCATTTCTTCTACTTAGGGGTACGCTTTTTTGTTGTCATCAAAGAATATGTCAAGATGTACATCTTTTTAGAATATCAGGATCATCTCCCTTCTCTGCAAAAGGATAAATAAAATTTAAAAAAAACAACGAAAAACGTAGCAGGTAAAAAAAAACAGCTTGAAAAACGTGTCGGGTTCCCTGAAATGATGTAAAGAGACATTTTTCGCTGGCAATGATGTACATGGGAATATCTCAACGTAGTTTACCACGAGTTATGTATTTTCCCTTATGTACAGAGAGAACTGCGGGGGTGGTAGATGAGTGAAAAAAAAAACGAAGAGAAACGGGGGAATAAGAGACAGAGTGATAGAAGAAAAAGGAGACGTGAAGGGTAGGTAAAAGGGGTGACAGGCGAGGAGAAGGGTGAGACACCCTTTTCTGCTATAACCATCCAGCCATCCTCCCACCCCCTCCCCCTTTTTCGCTTTACCGAGAGATGGGAAGGCATTGCAGAGAGCCGGGAGCCACGTTGGCTCAGCTGTGTTTTCTGTTCGTATAGGGTTGGTTGCGGCGTTGGGTGCCGCAGGTCTCTCTGAAGGGGGTGAGATGGAGGAGTTTTAGAGGGTGGTGGGTGGTAAAACCAGGCAGGGAGCAGGGAACGAGGGGTGGGGGGATCGGGTGAGAGAGCGCATGAGGTTGGGTTGGTTGGATAGGTTGGCAGACACGCAAGGCTATGTTGGAGTCCGTAGGATGGGTATGTGCAGTAGGTTGGCCAGAGAGAAGCAGGAGGACAGGAGAAGGATGACGGGGCAAGGGGGAGAGCTGCTTTGAACTAAGCCGGGACTAGAGTAGTGCAGAGTATACCGAGGTATACCGAAAGGGGAGTGGGTGCGGTAGGATGGGCTGAGGTGGAGTGGAATGGGGGATTGGTGAAGGGCAAAGGGATGGAATGGGGTGCCTAGCCACGTTGGTGGCTGTGGCAAGTATAGAAGCCCAACCGAGTGGGCACCCTTGATGAGAATGAGAGAGATGGAAATGTGGGTGGTTGGGCTGTATACTAGGGAGGGTTGGCTATGCCCAAGGTACTCCTGGACACCGCAGCCCACCTATATAACTGTAGTACTGTCTGCGATTCCACTGTTCTAAATAATTCTACTGCGATACGATTACACTGCGATTCATTTTATCCGTTCTCACATGGAACGAGTTGAGCGGCTAAAGGAGGGCTAACTAGGGCTAACTCTTTGCATTCCCGATGATAACGGAAGTCAGGAGCTCATGGAAATAAGGTATTTGAGGTTTAATTGGATTTTACAGGAATTTTTCAGGCAATATTTCTAATACATTAGATACACGCGAGGATGATTAGACTGCCTTTTTTTACATCCTTTCGATTTTTAGTACATGAAACAATATGTGTATTTGTCCTCAAGCTAATCCATTGTTAGATCTGTCCATTTTCCTTTTTCTCGAATCTGTTTTTATAACTTGATTTTCTTATAACAGTGTATTAGTTTGGCATTAATTACTTATTATCAATAATACTAGACTGGAAAGTGAGATCCACCTAAATCAGAATGCTTCTGCTCAGAGTCATGTCCGTTTGAAATATTCTCATTTTATAATTGTTAAAGTCTGGATTATGTTTACAATACGTTAGATCTACTAATTATGGGCTTTGCATGATTATAGCTACATCGATTATTAGTAATTGTAGATAAGTCAATGTTTTGGGTAATGTTTCAAATATTACAAACGTCTTTTTTTCCTTTGGTCTCCCCTATTAAATAGAAATGAATCCAGTAATCATATTTAATTGATGAAAGCTAGAAAAATTGTTGAATCTCTCTTTAAATGATTCTATCTCTCCACGAAATGATCCCCTAAATGGTTAACCCGTTGGGATTACTAATCGACGTAATGCATGAGTTAGTTGAATTGCGAATCGAATGAGGTTTATGGTAACGCTCATATAAGGGAACGTGCAATCTCATTCCACTATCCCTTTTCCCAATTCCCCCCTCCCCCCCCCCCGTTCGCCGACAAAACTAACTACTACGTTTGTGTGATTCATATAATATAGATGGCTGAGCATCAACGTGCGGCAACATATACTGTAGACTTACTCTATAAAGGATAGGTATATATACTTTGTGGGTGAAAATTCGACCAGGTCGAATTCCCCCAAGACTCTCACCCACTGCTCTCCCCAATAACCACCCAATCATCCAACATCGGGATAAGGGCCAACAGCCCACTTCGATTTTACCACCGTTTTCTTCACAGAATCTTGGATACCTTTCTACGAGGGAAAAAAACAAACCGGGGCCCTTCTGATCACAGTTCTATTCTCTGAGGGATCTAATCTTCTCAGATCATTTGTATCGGCTCAGAAGCTGAAAAAAAGGTAAAAACATTGAGTATTTCGCATAGAGAAAAAATTAATTTTACGCGTAATTTTTACGCGTGTTCCGCTAAATATTGCTGAATTTTTAGTTTCACATCTAAAATATAAAAAAAACGTAAATTTTCTTTCTCACCTTTAAGGCCCTCGGTGATCGTACAATTATTGATACCGGAAGTGGAAACAAGTAGGTAGATGTGAAGTTGAGTTAACAAAGCTCTAGCGTCGAGACCAGTTGCACAGTAGTATTGCAAAAGGACAGATGGAAGGGAGGAAGTGTTTCGTTGGAGGTTCAAATTTCCGGTTGAAATGAAGTCATTGTTAAAAGCCAGTGGAGAATAGTTTATCCACATAAACTTGAATTTTGTCAAAGTATGAGAACCACTGATGGTAAAAGGGCAAAATGGGGGTGATAAGAGGGGAGGAGGGCTTCGCCATGTTGGCTAGTATGGGTCGGTTGAGCTTTTGCTCGGAACGCAGGCTGTTTCCGGCGCTGGGTTTAAGGGGAGAGAGGGCAGGTGTATCTAGATAGATATATATATGTACTATGGTGTGCAGGCCCTCTCTACCCCCTCGTTCAACCCCATTCCTCTATGAGGTTTGCGGGGGAAGCTTTGCCAGTGAGGGAACGTTGTAGTCGCGGGGGTTGCAGAGGGAGAGAGGCAAATGGGGAGCGGGAGAGGGCTGGAGGTATAGCGAGGGTGAGTCGCAGAGGCACAGAGAGAGAACCCACAGGGTTGAAAGCGAGAGAGAGAAAGCGAGTGAGAGACGGGGGTACGGGCAAAATGGCTGCCATCGTCGACCCAAAGGTACAGATCCTTGGTATCATGGGGTACCAATCCCATTTCGCTTTGCCCTCTGCCCAGCATTGGACTTAATACACTAGTAGCAAACTACGAGGGGAAGAAATTTTCAGGAGAAATTATTAGACAATGCACGTCATCCCTCATTTTTTGAAGCTGAGGAAAAATTTTTTTTCTGCAAGAATATATATACATGTATAGTTCACAGTATCTTTTGATATTTTTAGGAGAAAAAAACATCTCTTTTGGAACATATTTTTCCAGGCCCGTTATTCTCAGGTACTCCACAATCAATTCAATCAAATAGCCTTACATTATTTGTTCTAGCTTGCAAATTGTAAATGAAATTTTACCAATTAGAAAAAGAAAATTGCGTGAAAATTTCATAAATTCGTCCCCTATAAAATGACATTTTAATGTTTACCTAAGAGATCTCTGAATATTTGAAATTTTTTTCTCTTTCATCATCATAGAAGTCCCTGGTAAACTTTTCTCTATTACGGATTACATGAATTCCGTGATTGTTACCCAAAATTTCGATGCGTGCCAACAAAAATTTTTCACTTATTTAATAATCCGTATTACGTTAGTTGTCACCCCAAACGTAATTTGCCACATTTTTTTCTATCAACCATTTAATAGCAAATAATTTTTAGTCACTCATAAAATCTTGATTATCCATCGCTACTTCTCTCATTCTCTTTCGTCATAATAAAATTCTCCACGTACTAATTTTACTAGCCCCTCTCATCGCCATATAACGATTTACCCCATTTTCGCCAGCGGGATTCGCTGCAGTGGCTATATTCTCTCGTCCCACATGCATCGACTGTACATATAGAATGACGATACAATCGAATGGGATAAAGAGCAGGTTGAGGGACAGTGGTGAAAAATGAGGTGAAGAGGACAACCGTAAAACAATTGTAATAAAAAAACAATTATCGGAGTTTTCTGATACAGCTGTATTTGTCAGCCGGTAAATATTTGTACTTTCAACACCAATTAATTATTCATTCTCACTTGTATACTTCAATCACCATTTATACGAAATAATCTTGCCAGCTTAAAGCCACATTTTGACTGAATATTTATCTCATCTGTTGAAAAGTTAACCCCCATATGCATGGAGAGAAAAGTTCCGTGAAAATTATGTCTAATCAAAATCTTCTCCATAAAAATGTGGTTAAAGGAAATTCTGAGGAATTGTTATGGAATTTTTGGCTGAGCGTTTCGTAATTGGTATCTCAAAATTTCGATGAAAGATTACAATATCGCCACTTAAATTATGTTGCTTATTTCCGTAACCGGGTTCTCTTCGTGTATAGCTATCGATCTTCCATTACAACTTTAATATTTCAGTCAGTATTGTAAACAAATGAATTACAAAATTACTCTGAAGAAGATATAATTCAGATAGAATAACTTGAAGTTTTGTGTTTGTACAGAGGTAGGACGATTTACGCGTGACCCATACTTGAAGAATCATTTACCACTGAATTTATCGTTCTTGTTATTCATATTCGACTGCATAAGCTGCTGCTGGCTTTCGTAAGCTCATTTCTGTTACTCGGTGACAAGTCAATATCTTAAGATGGCTGTAATAATTTATAGAAGAAACCGGCGCCAAATAGATTTTATCCAAATAATTAACTTTACCTTAATTACTAATAAAAAACCGATAATTAGTATATTTGAAGCAGTGAAAATTTTATACAAATTTCAACCATTAAATTTTGAATTAAAAAGTTCCAACATAAGTTATGCAAATAAAACCATTCCAATTAAGTTTTCATTGATAAAAATCCGTATGTATGCACACAGAGCACCAAATGCACACCATTTGGTATGTACATGGTGGAGTTTGTGCTCTATGATGTACCATATAGTTTTGGTGCAATATGCAGGTAGTATGGGATTGGGTACAGCACAGTGAGCTTGAGCTGACTGGTGGTGGTAATGGTGATGGGCACAGACATCTCCAAATACATATATAGTGAAAGGGGGTTGAAAATACAGAGGATGGATTTTCAGTCAAGGGGTTGAATTCAGTCCGGGCATAGTGCTAACACTCAGGCACTAACTGGGACTACTACGGTTACGATGGCCACTAGCTATGTATAGTGCTGGTCAGCTCAACGCCATATACCTGTATACTGGATACAGCAGTACACTTCCAACCAAAATGTTTATTATTTAACTTACAGAGTGTACGAACATCCTGAGTATAGTCAACGGAAATGTCCTGGATAGATGAATAACACCCATAAATTCACTAGAATTAAGAATAAAAAAGTCAATGTCTCTGGCTAAGTAATGATAAAATACTTTTCAAGATAAATGCCCTTGGGTGGAAAGTTTTTCTGAAATTTATATCTTTTTTTCATCTTTATATATTGTTTAAATTACAAAAAAATGAATTCACATAAAGTGAAAGCCCAGCTCTACAACAACATCGTCGTCGACAGTAATTGTAATCACCGTTTCGTGACTTATTTCCATCAAAAATCTCCCAAGCCTCTGGTACCGACAAGATAAAAAAAAACTTTTAAACTTTTGGAAATTATCATTTCTCTATACATCAAAAAATATCTACGCAGTTTTTCTCAATCCTTGAAATTCATTTTCATAAAAACCCCTAAAATAGAAAACTTTTCCATACAACAAAAACTAAGGGAAAAAGTTGAGGAAAATATACCAGGGGTTAGGTCCACTACAATTATGGCCAAGGGCACAAGGAGAAGGAGAAATACGAAAAGGAGGAGGAGGAGGAGGAGGAGGAGGAGGAGGAGGAGGAGGAAGAGGAGGAGAAAAAGAAGAAGACTTAAGACTATCTTTTTATATCAGCCCTCATCCTCCCACGATGCTTTTTCTCGGGTACTCTCAAAGCTCCCTTGCAGAAAAACCCACCTCCTTCAAGCCGGCTCGAATTCGCCTGACATCCCCCTTTTTTCCATCCTCCAGCACTCGTCCCACCCCCATTTCATCCCAGAACTCGACTCTGTAAGGGGTGGCCGCCTATAATTCCAGCTTTTCTCGATCGTGCTCAAGAAAAAAATATTAAAGAAAATAAACGAGAAAGGGAAATAGAAAGAGAGAGAGAGAGAGAGAGAGAGAGAGAGAGAGAGAGAGAGAGAGAGAGAGAGAGAGAGAAACTATAGAACATTCCCTTGAAAATAAGAATTTTTTTCACGTCTCATTAATGCTTCATCACCTTCATCTATTTATCAATGAAACCTCTTTTTAAGGAACAATCGGCGGTTGTAGTCAGTCAAAATGACCGTAACGATGCGACAAACTATGGATTTGATTCACCCTAAAAAGATGAATTTTATTCGTTAAGTCATTTTTTACATTTAAATTGACTTTGATATCTGAAAAATGGCTACGAAAATTGTGGGCAAATTAGATATTGGTTTTCTCTAATGTCAACTCCAAAATTAATAATGAATATCCTCTAAAGATCATTAAAAACCATTTAATTTGCTCTTGCATCCGCAAATCCTTTGAATTTAACCAATAAAATTTCCAGTACCAGGACTGGATTTTTTTTCCTAACTACCATTTTACACTTTTTTTCCTAGGCTGGGACCATAAATTTTCTTTGAAATTTCGTTGCGGGTAGTGTGGCGGCCGATTCCAGTCTAGAGTCGAAAAAGGTGCCAAAGAAAGGCTGAAAGAATAGAGCAGAATAGAACAGTAAGGCACCAAACGAGGGAAGAAAACTCACGGCTATATATATAGCTTCGAGGTAAAGCAAATACCGAATGAACGAAGTAGAGTAAAAACACCGAAGCTATACCTAAGAGACTCAAGACGCTTGGGCAAAGGCTCGAGGAGAATAAGGGCGACTGTGCTGTAAAAGTCTGCAGGGGAAACTGAGAGAAAAAGCTAGCTGGCTCAAGATCTGGATGGTGTAGGTGGTTTGGAAGATGTAGAAAGGTGAAGATAGTAAGGAGTAGAAACAAGTAATCCAAGGGAGGCTAGGGAAGAGACTGCTACTACTACCAGTAATTTCACCCTCTTTGTGTCATACCACTTCTTCACTTTTCATACTGTAGCCCCGTACATATTTATACGTCGTATTGTTTGATACTGGCATGTATTACCTCAGAATGGAAGCTCTATAATTATTCAAATTCATGTTTTAGTTTTTCTAATACATGTATAATGGCATCCCATTATGATTGGAAAATCTCAAAAGTTTTAGCTTTTGTATCCAGGTTTTTCATTTTCTTTTACGTGGTTTGTAAGTAGAATCATATTTCTCCAATAAACATTAACAATCTACGTTTCACCGGAACAAGAAAATCCTCAATTCGCAACTTGAAATAAACGTTTCGAACCAAGGTAAAAAATAATGAGCGAAAGCGATTCCAGTATTTTCTCAATCCCCCAGTCATGTCCATACACTCGGAGAAGCTCTCCATACCGGCTTTCCCTTCTATTCTGATTTATCCTTGAATTGAGGTAACAGTCCGCCAGGGTTGCAGGCATTCCTCACCCTTTTTCACCTTTTCAAGGACAGCCAACAAATTTTTTTCCAATAACATTATCAAGAATAGTGCGGTCCCAGAAAATATGCAGCGGTTTGAAAAGTTCATTCATTCATGCGTTCTTTTTCTCCTGACCGAAGGTAAACTTAAATTTCCAATGATGCATTCTTAGAGCACCATGAAATTATTTCATATTATTTATAATTAACAGACATGTGATGTGACATGTGATGAATCTTTTTAAAGATATTTATTTTTATGCAAATAAAAAACCCTCCCGGCTCATCCTCGAGTTAAGTCACCCTCCAGATCTTTATCATAAACCGTGCGAGCCAAAGTAAAAAAAAATGGAAACAAGTTGGAGAAAAGCAGAGAGTGTTTGAAGAAGACGATAAGATCACTTGTTTAAACTTTGGCATTTCACAACAAAAAGCAAGAGCAAGAAACCTGAAATTGATTGCAGTAATTAGCTATCGATTTATATTCTACGTTGAGATATTTTTAGACGAATATTTAATTGCATAAAATGTGGATGTTCAAGAGTTTCTGATGTTTTTAATTCACTCCTTGGCTTTAAAAGAGTAAATTATGCATTAATGTATCCGAAAACCGAAGTATTGTTACTTTATATCACTGGACCCAACTATGAAAAAGCTTGAACAGTTCCAGAACGGTGAGTAGCCGCTTATCGCCCTAGAACTGTTAAAGTGTTGAGCTTAGAATATAATGGAACATGATGGATTGATATAACATACAGGTCTAATTATTAATTTCCACTTAAAGCAAAACAATCCCATAAATAACTGAAATTTCAATATATACCTCACTTTTTTTCTTCTCAATCCATGTCTCTTAACTATCCACATCCATTTGTTACCCCCTCCCTCGCCCAGCCCCCTCATTACCCGCCATTCCAAATTAAACACATATATGAAAAATAAACAGTAAATGCTTTTCTTCTCACGGAGAGTATCTGTAATACTGATGCATAGTACGTGCTTCACTCGGACACGTTCTCCTTTTCTCCAGTAGTTTCGTATACAGGATCCCGAGGCCTTAGCCCTGTGGTCGCAATTCCTCTCTTCAGTGTCGACCACCTCTTGCAACCCCCACCTCCCCCCCCCTCCACCCTCCAACGCCCCACCCTCTTCCTCCGTTCTACTTTGCTGCGATTCAGCCCCCAAAGGACTCGACAACGTCAGATCCCGACGCAAGGTGGGTTTCAGAGCTTTCGCTCCCCCCCCCCTCTCTCTCTCTCTCTCTCTCTCTCTCTCGTTTCCTCTCTTGGAGAGAAGTTGTGTTTCATCTCGTGAAGCTGCTGCTCTCGCAAATGGTAAAAGGAAAAGGGGAGGTAGAAGGTGAAAAAGGATGGGCGAGAGAGATGGGAGAAGTGAGGGTTGCACGTGGAATTGAGGGTGAGAGGTACCAGGGGCTTGGTAATATAGGATGGTCCGTGGTGAAACTTCTATCCCTCCTGTCTCTAGTTCCATCTCCCTCGATTTTCTACACACTCTAGGCGGCCGGCTACACATATACAGGGTGTCCCAAAATGAAATAACGTCATGATAATCATGGCCGCATTCCCTGCGTCATCTATGGAAATTCTACATAATTTAAGATATCTCCAGATAACTAGAGAATTTTCATAGTGTATGAGTGTTTTTGTAAAATTAAATAAAAGAAGAAGAAAATCTTTGTGACCATAACCACATTTCTATTGTTAATGAAACTGAATGTTAATAATGGCTTTTTTTGAAAATGATCACAGTGAAAAGGTAATCCAATTTTTTTTCTTCTGTAGATTTATGAGTATGAATTGTGATTTTGGGACACCCTGTAGATACTCTGGCTCTATGTTCAAAGTCTCCTCATACTCTGCCACCCTCTTCTTCTCAATCTCCCGCGTACCAACCCACACCGACCTCCCCCTAGCTTTTCTTATGCTCCTCTCTCCGCTACTTTTACCCTCTTTTTCCACGCACGTTTTTGTTAGCAAAGGGACCGGGGAAGGGAAAAGAGGACCAATAGTCCTGACGTCGACACACCAATGTGATGAAGGCTCTCTCACCGAAAGATACGATTCTAACTCAGCTGCCGTAGTGGGGACATTTTTTTCAAGATTTTTTCTTTTTTGGCATTTTTTTTCTGTCACTTCTTTGTATAGAGGACAGCAAGCACACAGTGACGCATTGATGGTCTCTCGATGAAATTTTTTCCTCAGGGTACTTTCAAAGAAACTGGGTTTTTTTCTTTTAGTCAGAGAGCAGTCGAATCTTCGGTGATTTTGGTTGGGACAAAGATGAGATGAGCTTTATTCGGAGGTTTAAGAAGTTTGTTTGTTTTCGAAAGCGAGAAAGTGTTAGTTGCATTGTATAAAATAAACAATTTCTTAATAATGATGATTATAACACTTAATCAGGTTGAATATGTAGAGCTTAGTTGAAACAAATATTATTTAATTTAATAAAATTGAACATACAGTACAAGAGGAATTGCCACTTTTTAAATGTTCATACTCGTTGAACATGAACAGTAACAGTATAAATATATAGTTGGAGATGTAGCTGGAAGCATTCGATATCGAGAGTTTTCGTTTTCCCACGACAAGGATGGCCAAGGCTCAACCTCTCCAAAACTACCCTTCCTTTTCAAGTCTCTCGGACTTTCCGGAGACTTTGTCTGAGTTTCTCTCTTTTCCGTGGCCAAGAGCCCATCTTTACTGTTCCACTGGTCGTAGTCCTTCGGGGTAGAGAAAATGTCGGTACCGTCATAGTATAGAATAAGGTATATAGCATCAGTGTATAGAACTTGTGGATGGTGGTGGACAAAGGGAGGAAGAGGGCACGCGAATAAGAGAGACGCTTGGCAGTGCAGTGCACCGGGAGTTGCCTCCGAGTGATATAAGTAGGTAGAGGAAGAAGAGGAGATATGAAACTGAGTGAGAGGAATACAGTGGAAGAGGAGGAGGGGAACTGTTGGAAGCTAAAAGGACGCAGACAGAAAGAGCTAGGGACGTGGCCAAGAGCTTCAGTTCCGTCCCAGGGCGATATTAATTTCTGCAGGACTGCTATCCAACCCTCGTACTATCCCCATCCCTACCCCATACCTCTAGTCCTCTTTACTCTCTATTCTATCTTTCAAGCACCCAAAAGCTCCACCGTGAAATTCCGTGAATTTTCGCTTCCTACTATCTCAAGCTTGGTCGATTTCAAAAACTTTAAGTCTTGATTTTGACGGATATGATATGAAAATTTACCACATATTCGTGTTACATATGCAATAAAAGACTGAGAAAAATATTTTTTTACCTGATAGTTATTTACTTGAGAGAATATTTTTTCCAAAA
Source organism: Diachasmimorpha longicaudata (assembly GCF_034640455.1). Taxonomy (NCBI): domain Eukaryota; kingdom Metazoa; phylum Arthropoda; class Insecta; order Hymenoptera; family Braconidae; genus Diachasmimorpha; species Diachasmimorpha longicaudata. The sequence continues at coordinate 8,264,759 of NC_087232.1, read as the reverse complement.
TCCCTCAAGATGTTTTCATTGATCAACTGATCACTTTGAAAAGCTCAAAAACAGTTAATCCCCCTTTTTTTCACATAAAATGCAAAAAAATGAAGTAGTTTATGTAACTAAAAAGCCCATTGGTATCTTTAATATATCATCATATGACAATGTTGGAAATGACAATATGACAGACATAATAAAATGAAATAAGATCAATGAAATCCTCATAGAGAAATCTGATGGAGCCACAGTGCGGAATGTAAATACACCATACGCCTTCGCAGCATCTATGAAAACTCAAGCACACATTGAAATACATCAACATGATCCTCTGAACAATTCAGGGGGTGTTTATCGGTACTCAACAGGGTCCATCGTTGCATCAAATTGGTCGATGGGTGTTTGCTATATATATATACATATAGATATATATATATATATATATATATATATATATGTATACTAACGGGAAAGTTGACTGGAATCTCTCGGGATTGAAACAGTAAGGGTGGAGGGGACTTAAAGGGAGGATGAGCTACAACTCGAGTTGGCTTCGTCGTTCATCCAAGGACGTACATGTCAACGATCTACCCGTCAGTATACATACCCAGGTAGCGTTCGAGTGAAATCGGGAGCTTGCTCGTTAATTAAACGGGTATCTCGAAATCACTAAACCTGGTATTTGTTACTGCCAATCGGAATAATAATTCATAGGGATTATGTTTTGTATGAAAGAAAAAATAATGGCTTGAGCCGGTGAATAAGTAATTTTTCATTATTTTTTTTGGCAATTCTTGTTTCCTATATTGAAATTACAACAACAGTTCTGAGTATACTATACTTGATGGCGATTGTCAAACTATTCAAAGACCGTACTGGACTTTCAATTCATTAGTTCACAACGTCAAGTTCTTTAGAGAAACGCCAGAGGCGAGTTCACAAATGATGGGACTATGGGTAGGGGTAGTTGTGGTAACATTAAAGCTCAATATTTTGTTTACATAAAATGGGTTTATTCCAGTTGGAATGAAATAGACCAATTCTATCATTGATACTTTTGAAAATACAACATTTAGACTCCAGAGAAATTCCTGAGATTGACAAACAGAAGTTTATGGTTGATTGAAAATGATGAATACCTGACAGAGTTTCTATTACCGCCATACCCACATTTTTTATTTTTTATTTTCCGCAAATACTGTACGAGTATTTCAGCGCTCAGGGAATGCATCCAATGAGTGGTGGAAAGGTGCCAGGAAAAGTTGCACTCAGGAGGAGGTGGCAACGTGGCCACCATGTGTGTAACCATCAGGAGAAAAGACCAAACGAAGGGCATGCGAGGCAAAACTTCAAGTACCTTCTCTTTTTTTCCTTTCTCCCCCATCATTTCTTCTCCTCTTTCCTTCATCCTCTCCCAGCTCCTTGATTTTTTGTCTCTGGGTTTGTATATATTCCAACTATACATATGTATAGCCATATACACCAACCACCGCCGTGTAACACGTTCTAATGTCGTACGAGAATAAGAGAAAGGCTCATCTATTTCTCCTGTTCGATTTTTTGCCGGCTAGTGGAAGCTTTCTAATTGTTCAAATTTGAGTTTCTGATTTGGCTATCATATTTCAAACCATTATAATCCAACAAAAAAACAGTGTTCCAGAAGGTGGTGTAAAGAAATAATTTTTTAGGTAAGTTTTCTCAAAAATATCTCTTTTCGACGTGTTTCGATAAAGAAAACCGGCCGATACTCAGGTGAAAAGTATTTTTTGGTTCATGGTATAAGTCTACCACGATTCAACAACTTTCGGCCACACTCTCAGGGGATTTTTGAATGCCCCTTATCCGATGTACCATAGGAAGATAAAAATATGCCAAGAAGATGGGAAATGAAAACTGAAATCTTCACTCCCTCACAATGTTTAATTCAACCGCTTACAGATTTACCCATTTACAGTAGCTTTTGGGTCATTTAAAGCCTCTGTCTCAAATCTCTCGTCATGCCTCTCCATCTCAATTATTGAATTTTCTGTTTTTAAGCCTGTTCTGTTTTAAATTTATCGTTTCATGTCAAGACATTGAAAAAGTAATCATAATTTTTTAATTTTTGCCAATGAAGTGTCATCGACATTTCATTAATCTCTCTCTGTAATTCATTTAATTTAATCTTCCTGAAATAACCCCAAATAAATGAATCGACCTAGGGACTGCCGCAGCCCCTGACTAATTTAATTTCCATGCTATATTTGAAAATAGAATTATCGAATTTAGAGCAAAAATAAATCGTACCAAGTTGAGTATTGCAAAAGTGGTTGAGCTTCACTGTTAAAGGTAAAAGCTACGAAGAGTAGGTGGAGGTGATTGTGGGGTCGAGCGGTGAAGAGCAGAGCGGCGAGGAGACGGCGACGCTGCCGGCAGAGGTGGAGGAGAGAAAAAGACACCCCCTCTCCCCCTACGGCCCCTACTGGACGCAACGCTTTTTTTTTATCTTTCCTCCTTTCTTTTTTCTCTATTTTTTCGTTCTCCGTTTTTTTTTTCTCCTCCGTGTAAGCGGAAAAGAGGCGTCGAGGGGGCGAAGTGAAACGAAGGAGAACGACGACGAGCCAAGAGTGTAGGAGGAAAAAGACGCGACTGCAAAGAAAAGGAGATGGAATTGAGGTGGTTTGCAGAGCCGGGTGGAGGAGGAGGAGGAGGAGAAAGAGGAGTGGGAGGGGGGGGTGGTTTCTCTTGGGTGGAGCGAGAAACATTGGAAGGTCGTAGAGACGAACTGAACTGAACGTGTGGAGCTAGAGGGTGAAATGGGAGGGTAAAGGGAGGAGGCATAAAGTAGAGGTGGAGGGTGCGCCAGCGACGGGTGGAGGGTGATGTTGGCTTGGCCAGAGAGGAGAGATCCATATAAGGGTGCCCATGGCATACAAAAAAAAAGAAAAAAGATGAGGGTAGGGGAAAGATCGCCCCAGGGCTTCCCAAGATCTTGGGGATTGTCTAGCAATGGACTTTGTTCCACGCACAATCAATAAGTTTTTTTTCATTTCTCCGGTATTTTATTGGACAAATTAGAAAATGCCCTTGCCTTGATTTTTTTTTATATTTCTAGATGCAGGCAATTATAGGAACCAAAAATGGTCAATTCGCTCCGACAATATTTAATATTTAGGATAGGGAGGCACGTCTGGGTGGCAGATAAGATGGAAAGAGAGCGACAGAGACAATGCACGACCATTTGACTGAGTTAACATAGATGCATAAGACTATCTTCAACCTACATTACACTTTCGTTGAGTGTAAATCGGGCGCTTCATCTCCTTACACCACGTACATTTCCTCACTGGACCTGATGTAATAGAAGTTATTGAGGGTTGAGTAGAAAGAGAAGATGTATTAAAAATTCTCATTGATATACAAGAAGAAAAAATCAGATTTATAACCGATTAATACTTTCTCACTCTGATTCAATTTATGTTCCATAATAATGCTGATTGGAGTGCTACAATGAGGAGGGTGAGTACTAATATCTCTTCATTGAATGTTGTAACTTCAATGAATGTAACATCGGCTCGCTAGTATTGCAATATTGCTTAGTGGAAAAATGATAACTACCCCACATTTCGAGCCAAAAGTCCAATTCTCCCCAAAGAGCACACACCCCAGCCTAACCCAGCCAGTACATTTCGTACCAGAGTGATTGTAATTTACAGTACACGCAAGCACGTTAGTCTCCTCCAAACCACCCATACTACTGCACTAGCGCAAAAGGGGTCTGGGCAACAGAGGGACCACAGGCGAGGAGGGAATACGAGTCTTCAGCACGTGAAACCCACAGTCAGAGCCCCTCTCTGCCCACAGTTGAATTTCCCCCGATGGCTCGTCCACGTCCCACGTCCAAACGTTGGACGTCTGTAACGCATATAACCCTCTAGAGTGGCCTCCCCCACTACCACTGCCCTTCTCCTTTCCCTCTTCAGTGGTCGCTCTCTCTGACACTCGACTGTTTCTATTCCACTGTATACATACACAAGAAATACGGAGAAGCCTCTATGTACCCCTTGTCAGCGTCTACCACGTGCATCCCTCTCCCTTTTTGGCTCCCGTATGTGAGAGATACTCAAGCCCAGGTTGTCTCTGTTCGAACGTACTATCTTTCTCGCTTTTCCCTGTTCTGTACTATGCCGGGTGGATCGCACCCATCCACCCCTGCCCCTCTGACGCTATTGCACCTTTACGCTTCGTTCTTCACGCACCCCCCCCCCCCACCCCCACCTCCCTGCTGGCTCGTTTTGATGGTGACAAACCCTATATAATACCTTATAGCGACGCCAACACTGACAATGAATGGGAGCGGTGTGTGGAAATTCAGAGTTTTTTCACGGAGAGGGTTGGGCAATGTTTGCTGATTACTCGAAGATATTGATTTTTTACATCAAAAGATCGATATTTTTAAAAGTCCATTAATCTATAATCCATTCATCTTTCCCAATGTTTGCAGTAGGCAAAATAACGATAGTTGCAATTTTCTCCCATCAAACAACAGATTTTATTGGTACTGGAAAAAGAAACTTCTCAGGCGCTTTAAAGACGTGACGCGGGGTAAAAAGTTACATTTTCACACAGCGTGATGAATAAGACAGTCATTCAACCGAAAAGGGAAGTGATTTTTGGTATTTCTCACAGAATAGTGTTTAAGAAAAATGAGAAGAAAAATATAATATAATTTCTTTATAGAAATATAGTTTTTCGATAATCAATGTTTTTTAAAACATCGTTCATTCCTATCTGATGGAAGATCAGCAATTTTATAATCATCAAGATTTCAGGTAAATTTTTCTATAAAATGCTCATTTAATTCTTTCTTTGTTTGCTTGGAATTATGCAATGAAAAGGGATGACTCTGGGAAATGAATTAGTTGATGGTGTTTCCTGCTACTTAAATTGATCATCTGTGATAACATGATTATAAACACGTGTATTGCTAGTGTCTTGATATAATTGAAATATATAAATTGTCTTTTCTTTTGGACATATTGAAACTTAAAACTGTTTGTACTGTTAAAAAAATTATTCATTAGAGGAATTTTCAAGAGCCACTAATTTGCAGGAAATTTCCATTGACAATTCGAGTAGCTTATCTTCTGAATTGCCCTTTTTTTTGTAATCAATTGGAATGTATCGCGTACTTGAATTCCCTTAACTCGTTAACATTGTCAACCAAATAAAATACCATATGATTTTATCTCATTCAAATAGCCTAAAAGTCATTTATCTATAAGCAAGGGATTTGTGCAGGTTATTCACTTTTTATATTATAATAATTTGTTCATTTTTTTTCCAGTGCCGTTGATTATGTCTGGAAGGTCTACAATTTTTTTCTCACTCCGTTGTGTGCCTCTACCCAGGCCATTCGCGCGGGGCGGGGGGGGGGGTGAGCTAAAAGGGGCGATGCAAGCGGCTGAGAGGACCGAGGGGGGGATAGAGCACTGTTGGAGAGGGGAAGGTAAAGAGCGACTGGCAACGTGAAAAGGGGTGTGCGGGAGACGGAAGGGCGAATCATCGTGGTGTGAGTTAGCTGGTGTCGGCGCGAGGGGGGGGGAGCAGCAGTCGCCTCCGCGTCGCCAGCCGTTAGTTCGCCGTGAGCGCTCGTTACGAGAGGATCTAAGTTTATATGATTCTATACTTTTCCGTGCACTTGACAATTTCAGTCTTATATCCATTGGATTGAATAAAATTTAATCAGAAAATTGGGTAATCAAAGTTTGTCAAATATTTTGTCGTACTTTCGAAAATATTATGAAGTATTTCAGTGACAAATAACAGTTGGGACGTGAGAATTTGGCAGTTGTGAGAGATTTTGTGACGCTCATTTCAAGAAATTAAGTTGAAAAGACTGAAGTGAACTTGAATAATATTAGCAAGTTTTGTGGAGAATATTTTCATGCTAAAAGTGTCATTTTTTGAGACAATTAACAATTTTTACATGAATTGTTTAGCGGAAAAGAAGAGAAAGTTAAACGATCCCAAAGTGTTTTAATAATCCCAACCCGGTAACACTCTGGTTGCAGCAAAAGTGCGTGAGAATCTAACAAATTAAAAAATTCTGTGATAAGACATTTTTTCTCCCGAACCCTGGACAGTTATTCTCATTACTGCGTCATGCGTTAACCTCTTGGTAGTTTTTCTCCCCCTCATCGATATAGTTTCAGTGCTTCGCCCCTCTTTCCCTCCTATTTTTTTTGTAGCTGTGTGAGTGTACGTGATTTTTCTGTCCGGCTTCTTGTCGTTTGGGAGCTTGAGAAGCGCGTGTTACTGCTGCTTGAATAGAAAAGAGCGAGGGAGCCGAAAGAGAGAGGAGGACAGAAAGAAAAATAAAAGGAAAAGAGCCGGTGCAATTTTCCACGCGGTGTGTGCCAGGGCCTGAATATGTCAGCTAAGCGAAAGGCCACTGCCATCATGCAGCACCACAAGGTGAGTCAACGAGTTTCTTTGTCCATCATTTTTTTTTCTTCATCTTTTTCAAATCCGTTTGCGCGTCTTGTTATCTTCATTTTCCTCTTCGGTATTTCTGTCTTGGGAGGTTCTCTCCTTTTTTTTTTTAGTTTGGGTGTGATGCCGGTTGGCGAGCGGCTCTAAGGACATACGCCTCCCATGTGATCTAGACGTTGGTCTGATTCTTCCTATGGGACTTTCAACAACTTCTGCTTATAGAAAAAAGTGGAAAATTCCTCTTGTCTTACATACAGTCCAGTTATGGTTTATAATCAATTAGCAAAGTAACAATAATTTATTGTTTAAATATCGGTAAGCCTGGTTAATCTCCAAAGACAGTAATACAATAAAGGAGTAGATGAAGAACCTTAGACATAATGCAAAAATTCCATATTAGTACTTTCTGCATCGTAATAAATCGCTATAACACGAAAAAAGAATCAAACTCAACTCGAAACAATTTACGAAGCTTCCATTGATAATTTTGCAAAGACAAAATTTTGTTTTGTTTGAGTTCGATGCACTTTGAAGGTTTCATCTCACTGCTCGAATTATCCAAATACCGCACTATAAGTCACCTTGGAGAGTTTCATTCACCCGTAAATAGATTTAAATGGCGTGACACACACGCCCGCAGCACGTACCAAACTTACAACTCCCGTAGTGCAGCTCTCGTGATACAAACAATTCAATTATATGTCTTTACAATATACGTTTAATCTAAGAAAGTGTTGTGACTTTGGCGAGATGTAAAAAAATGACAATGTAATGACAGTGATTTTAACCGCTCTAGATAGTCTGATGATCGCTAAAGCAAAATAGTCAGTGTCGGATGGTAGCAGACCGACTGTTTTTAATCATTGATATGTCGACATTGATGTTACAATTAATCAGTGGTAATGAAGTTTTCTTTTTGTGGAGGAAAAACAACCACAACATTCCTAGAAAACGATCTTTAAAATTTGAAGTGAAAAAAAATCGAAATATCTAAAGAAAAAATAATTCTTATGAAATTTCCAGTCATCTTCTTCTAGATAAATTGGTCAATTTATCTTCTCAACTCTTAATATCTTAACCTATGGGTAATTCTTACTATAGGTAGGGACATTCAAATTGTCATTAAAAATCAGCTATTTTATTTGTTATTTAAATTTCCAGAAATTTCTAGTTCTGTAAGTATGGGCAATATACATCCATAAATATCGAGCAAAAAAAAACAATTAAACAAATTGATGTTTCAATGATATACCGTTATTCACATGTTTTTATTAATTGAATGTAGAGAGATTGTGCTGATTGTTTGATGTCATGGCAAATCCTCGGGGCGAATCAACGAGCTATAAAACAAAAAGTAAAAAAAAAACAAGAACAAAAAAATGGAAAATGAAATAAAAAAAAACAGTGAAAAAAAAAGGGGCAGTGATATGGTCAGAGATGAGAGGGGATAGCGATTTATAAAATATTAACCTCCGGTTTGTCCCCCGCCCCTTTACTCTCGCTCTTTATCTCTTTTTTCGTGCGTGCCTCGTCAATTTATCGATCGCCGAGAGGTAGCCACTCTCACCCCCCCCCCCCCCCGCCCCCGCGCTTCAGCGTTATCGCTGCCACGTGCAAACTCCATTTTTTTCGTTTCAATTTCGTTCTTTTTGTGCAGTTGGTTTTTATTCTATTTTTGTGTCTCCGTGTATACGGCCCATTTTCCAGCATCCATAGGTTGAAATATCCGTGAATCTCACTAATTTGATTTTTTTTCTCTTTCGCTTTTATTTTTGGAAATTCATTTCGCTGATCACTTGCCGTTCGACCCTATGTATTGGAGTTTTTTGTTTAGTCGAGGATAGGAATATTTGATGAACACAATGTTTTCTGGCAGGAAGAGGACGAAAAAACATAAGATCATTGACCAGTAACAATAATTTTAATCCAATGAAATCGAATCAACATCCCCCCCAAAGTTTTTCGTAAACTTACAATTCAAGTTGTGGTAGGTAAGGGATACGTAACATTCTCTATCTTCTTTCATTATTCAAAGACCGAACTCATCTATTTTCCTCGTCCAGTACTTTGTCTTTCCTTTACCCATTCAATACGTGCACTGGTATTGAGTTGCGCCTCTCTTCTTTCTCTCCCTATTCGTACATAACTTTATCTCAGTTGCACCCACTCAATCGCCGTCGCACTCGCGTATAACCAAGGCGGTGTGAGTATACTCCTCTTTGGCGGTCCAACAGGTTATATTTTTTCAGCATCTCTCTTTCCCACCGCTCCTTGTTCAGTCTCTGTATTCTGCTTCTTTTTTTCTTTTAATTTATTTTTTTATTTTCTTTATCAAACCATCCACCTTCCGTACTTTTCTTTTAATTCCCTTTTTGCCCTCGTTCCCTCTCCGTTTTTCTTTCTTATTTCACTCAATTCTATTTTTATTCATTTTCATTTCTGATCGTGTCTTTTTTTTTTCTTTTTTCCTTCCTTTACTTCGTCGCAGACGATTGTTCAACGGACCCAAGCATTTTTATTTCTCCCATCCCGTTCCTGACTTTCGGTACAAAGTGGATAATAGAATCGTCCCCTCACCCGTCTCATGACACCTTGACATCTGACTCGAATGCCACCCATCAAGAGTGTCTCGACCGCTTAAAACTTTAAAAAAATGTCTTTAATTGAAAAAAAATTATTCTTGAACAATATGGGGCCTCTTTGATACTCCCAGTGCACATCTTTGTTTCAACTGGTTTCTCATCGTTCGTCACGTCACAATTGTATCCACTATCGGCTGTAGTATGACAACCGAATGCAACAGTTTCCTTTTGTTAAAATTATTCAGCTGCAATTTATGATTTTTCAGGATTTGTAGTAGGTTCTAACTATACTTACAGCAATTCGGCCAGATAACTGATAAATGCGGCTAATTGAAACTCCGCAGCGTGTCCTTAATAAAGTTATTTAAAAAATTAAAGATGGTTGTATTCATGGGCGATGTATAAATTTTGTCGTGCGCCAACAAGACAACTCGATGATGATGATCAGAGGAGTTGTAAAGCAGTTTATCGATTTTCAAATTCCATCAATGGTGAAGCCATATTTTTTTATAAAAATCAAATTTCATCAGCGAATATTATGAAGAATTTTTTCCAATAAGTTTAAGCAAAAGATCCAAATTTAAACCAAGTTTCATATGCTCTAACAATTTTAAGTTAAATAAAATTCCCGCCGTTGATGACAGAAGTGCAATAATTTCTCCTTTTACAGAGCATTCTGAGGAAAAAATATTGCGAATTAACTCTTTAGTGTGAATAACATCGCTTAGCCCAAAATATAGTTATTCAAGCGCTCAGCAAACCGTACCGATGACAGGGTCATTCACACTACAAAGAACCCCAAAAAAATCGACCATATCGATTTTTTCTTCATTCTCATTTTCTATTTTGGAGAGAAAACTGAGAGGCAAGAGAGTATGGATTTCCCATAAGACGTGGGTATGCCAGTGCCTGGAGCCGACAATAAGGGTGCGCCTCTAGGTACCCATGTGCCCTGGCCGCCCTCTTATCCCTCCATTCGGGTTACCCACACACCAACTTGTGTTTAAATCGTTTCCATCCTGTGTATGTATACATGTGCACACAAACTCCCTATATATTCTCGCTTCCATTTCCAACCGGACGAGCACTGGCACACTACCACTCACCCCCTTCAGGTATACCTTGCGTGTGCTATCGGCTCGGCCAACCCACCCTTTTATCCAGCTGTGTGTCTGTCCCCCTTTACTCGAGAGAGTTGTCTCTCGCTCCCTCGTTTTACCACCCTATGGCGCTTTTGCTACACTCACGCCTCCCAACCACGAACCCGCGTGTACTCCAGAAGCTCAACGATTTCAACGTAACAGGACCACGCCTGCAATCTACTCCTGTTGAAAATACATTTTTTTTTTTCATTTCATTTTTCGGTTTAAAATCAGTTGGTCCATCATTTCTCATATCGCATCATATTTCGACCAGAAATAATTCCAATTTCATTTATCGAGAGAGTATGGGCGATACATTTTCCAATTACTGGTACAATTAATTATGCTGAAGTTGAAAGAGTAATCAAAATTCCTTTTGTGAAAAATATTTTATTACAGTACTTTTATGAGTTGAAAGTCGCTTGTCGTTGCCCTAGAATTGATATTTTTTCTCTGCGATGATTCAATCAGTGTCAATTGTTTCACGACCATTTTTCCGTCGTGAAACTACTTAAATTTACTTATCGATTGATTTTCCATTATTTGGATCTATTGTATTCGAGGTTGGCTTAGTGGCCGAGTGCCTTATTGAATGATGAATACCGTTGTCACAGGAGCACTCTCGGGACAGCTCTCATTGTCAATTCCGAGTGTTATATATATATATATCGAATGTTTGATGCATCGAGCCTATTTCTGAAATGTCTTTGGACGTATTTTATTTTTTCTTATCCTATTCTTATTGAATTTCAGGAGTGGATTCCGATATTAAGAAAATTCATTTTTAATTTAATAAGTTAACTACCTCCTCTGGTGGTTACACGGCCCCAAATGATTATAACATTACAACATCCACCTATCCTTATCGAATATCCCACATATTTCGTACTTTCAATAATATATCATTCAATGTACCTCACAGCAGAAAAAACGATGTAGGCGAAATAATTTTCCCTTGAGTTTATGCCTCGCAAGCCTGGGAACGATTGGAGGTTTATCGACACTGGACGACGGTCGACAATATCATGCATGTGGCCGTGTATGTGTAACCAGTTACCTCTCGCAATGTCCCGTGGTATCAGAGACACACACTGTCGCAAATCTGCCGGCCGGAATTGGTGAGCAGTAGGCGTGTGTTGATAGCATGCGGCTTCGATGTTTGTTGCTGGCACCAGAGAGGCCCGGTGTGTGTGTATTTCCTCCCCGTTCCTGCCTCACCCCAATGTCCATCTTTTTTTTTTCTTTGTCTCTCTCTCCCGGTCGTATCTCTCTCGCTCTCGTTCTCGCTAAGCCACACGGAGTTGGGTGATTCAGGGAGCCATCCGTGTCAAGGTACACCGCATCGTCGGCGTCCACATGCAACGCCCTGTATTTTTTTGCAACAGTCACGCCGTTTGCGAATGAACTGCGGTCCCATGTGTATGGCGGTGTACGGATGTGTGTATGGTACAGGGACGCAGGGAGTAACCCTCCGGGAGCGGTGAAGAAACAAATAACGATGGAAAATTTTGACTTAAACCTGGCGATATGGTAAAGGAGATAGACATTATGCCTTATGCCGAATGAATGCCTTATAATCCTTTCAATTTAGAAAGAAAGGCTCAATAATAAGACTAATTGAAAATGTGCAATTGAATTACTAATTAATTTTACCCAAAAGGAGAAAATATATTGATAATTCATTACCAAAAAGACAGTTCATAGATCTAGAGATTTATTGTTATGAAGTACTGGCCCTTGGAATTGAATTTCATGTCATCCTTCTTTTTCTAGACAAATTACATTACGTGTAAAATTCAATGTTCATTTGATGGAGCTTTAAATAGAGTTACCTACAGTAGAGCGTTATGAATCATTTTAAGTAATATCCCGACTGATTCTTCAAACCGCAATTCTTCCCCTGCCCTATAATTGAATATCGTGGAATGTAATTGGATGAGTTGAATATATTCAGACGTGCCTCAAGATTTTGGTCTGCAGTGTCAAAAATGATGAATCTATTGAATAGATGACAGAAAGGCCGAGTTTCTTTTTTTCGTAGTAGAGTGAACAATTTATTCACTCAGTTAAATTTGAAACTGGTAAAACCCAACAAATAAATCTAGAAGATCCATATCAGAATGAAACTAACTTGAGCGATTTTTTAAATATTTCTTGCCCTCTCGCGTTTATTTATCAGTCCATAGTATTTTTATTTTCCATTTTTTGTCACTATTGTTATATTCAGCCTGTGTGGAAAAGTATCGTTTCGTTTATTAATAAATACCCCTCGCTGACAATGATATCACTTACAAAACGAATAGTTCGGATACACTTATATTGAAATATACTATTGTCTATATTCTTTATAAATTTGAAAAATATATGGGGAATTGGCCAAAAATCTATATTTTGCAAATAAATAAGCATTCTTTTCCTTGATTCTTTATAAATATCAGAATAGCCTCTCATTTCCATTTTCCATTTTCCCCCACAAATAATCTTCCTCATTAACAATGCTCTATGAAATTTTTAATAAGCCTCAATCACCTCAGGTTAAATGTATGGGGAGTATTAGTCGAGGAGACATGTTCTCGTCTGAAATTCCGTGTCACATTCCTTATCCCGTTAAATTCACCATCGTCACAGTGCCAGAGATGACGGTAGGCAAATCTGCAGGAAGTGGTAAAGCGACTGATACGAGAGAGACAGATTGACAACGATTAACCTGAGAGAGGGTAGAGGACGTAGGAATTGAGATTTGAATAGTGTGCGTTTAGGTGTCTTTCTCTGGTGCTTCGATCCCTTCTGGTGTAACATGATGGCGATCGAATTACACGCCAATCTTCTCGAATTTTCTATATGTCCCCGACCTACGACTACTACCTTTATGTTCTCTCTCCTCACCCACATCTTGTAATCGGTGACGGTTGAGACGAGTCGTTTCGCTATGCCCCCGTTGAAAATCACGAAATATTTTATGAGATAATTATGAGAGTATCAATTTTACAGGGGGGATCATATTTTCTATGCTGCCTGATTAGGAAAAAACCACTTTTTAAAAATTATGGTAGAAATTGTCAACGTAAATGTTGGAAATTTTTAACAACGAAAAAATTCAAATTTGTGGATGTTTAATCATTGATGAGTCAGTGAATTTCTTAAAAATACAAGAGGGTTTGAGTTCTCATATTCATACAAGGATAAAAATCATTGAAAATTGGGAAGAATTACGTAATATTATGAAGTTGAATTCAACTTGTAATGATTAAAAATTGATATAAATTTTGATAAAATTTCAACAATGCAGAAAAAAAATGATAATGAATTCGTGACGGTCTTTACTTTATCTGGAGGAGATTGACGCTCGGAAGGAAAACATTTCCTGCATCTCAACCCTTAATCGAATTTGATTTTACTCAGCTAACTTAACCATTCCGCCAGTTCACTGGCGGGAGAAGGCGCTTCACTGACATTTCGAGCCATCAGGATTTTGTGGAATTGGGAAAGGGAAGGGAATTGCACCGAAATTGAGAATGGTCGGGGTTGAAAGACCGGATGCCACGCTCGGTAGATGGGTAATTATTCGAGACCGTGAAACTTAATTACGCAGGTTGGACGTCGGCTTGAAGGAACAAGGGAGGGGGTAAGTTACTCGAGGTCATCTACCACTTTTAGGTGCTGAGACACCGATGATAGCTATCACAATTTTATTAACAATAAAAAAAACACTGGGAGTATGTAACACTAGTAAATGCGGGTATTTTGAATCGATTCGGTGATTATTGTTGAGCAAAAAGGCTGAATGTATTTCGGATTTTTGATACTTTAATGGTCTCGATACACCTGCTTATTAAACTCGTTGATATTGGTACGAATAAAAGTGAATTGTTTCATGCTTGTATTTTGTGATGCCTTGAATGTGTCGAGTCGCATCAGTAAACATTAAAAATTCATCAGAAGCCTTTTCAACTGATCATTATGACTGAATTTTTCAATTTCTTTGATCGACCCGATCAATATTTTATCATGAGATTTTCTTTTAGAAATTTAGCAACTGTCACTGAACAAGTTACTCGATATTATGGAATTAATTGACGACTTAAGCAAAAGTAAATTAGAAGTCATTAATAGAACAATAATCAATAGTAATATTCGGGGAACCGATAAGATGGAGTTATTACTAATAATTATTCTTATTCCTGCTATTACATATCATTATCAACTTATTACAAATAACATTTTATATCTCAGTTAATTCTTCCTACAAAAAAGTTATAGTCCTTATGCATAAAGTGTTAATTCACTGATTAATTATCCATTATTTACTTGTAATAGCAGATATTTACAAAAATAGGTGCTTCATGTAAGGGATTTATCCGCGTAAAAGAGTCCAAATGTGTGACGTGTGCCGATTTTTTTTACTTCTGGTATGGAGTGTGCGGTGGCTGAACTGGCAGCAATACAAAACAGCCTGGGGAGTGGATGGGTGGTCGGTTATGTACGTGGGTGGGTCAACGATAGTTTATTCAGCGGATTATTGACGGGTTTGGTGCGGTGTACAGGATCCAGGGATATGGGCTGCATGTGAAAAGCCCCAGTGAACTGAGGGGGCGGGGGCCTCTCACTCACTCAAAAATAGCCCCTGGTCAAACCGAGACCCCACCCGCGCATTCGTTTTTCAAATATCGAACGCTTGGAATTTTCATATGGTGGAAAATGAAACGAAAAGAGGGACAAATAAATAATATTGAGGGTAAAAACTATCTGAGAAAAGTGTAATTCATTTTAATCGCTGCAATTTTTAATAAACTTATACGATAATTTTTTTTCTTTTCAACGGTGAGCTTAATTGAGGAAAGTAGAGAAATTGAGGACAGTCGTTTAAACGATAGAACTTGTGATTGTTTCTGTGGTGTTTAACCACTTCCATGTGACCTATCCGAATATGAACACCTTAAGTCCTATGTGAAATTCGTCTTTATCTTCCAAATGTCTTAAAATGACTGAAATCCAAAGGAGATGAGACTTTTTACGCACATAATTGACTTTTCTGCAGTTAATGTGAAAATAGCACATCAATTGTATATCGAAAGTAAATAAAAATAATCCACACATCGATAATTACAATCTAAAACAATTCTAAACCGAAGCAGTGATAATAATCAGTGAATAAATACCACAAAATAACACAGAAAGTTCCTCTATTATAAAAAAATCAGCTGTTCTAGGATAGGAAAAAATTAAAATCTGAGAAACATTTTTGAAAAATCAGCAAAGAAAATAATCATTATGTGATAAAATTTTTATGATAAATAATTTGTGATTTACTTTTACATACACTGGATAAATTTGATTCGAGATCATTTACGTGACGTCTTAAGGGACGAAATTGGGAAACACAAATAGGAAGGTCTCATTTTATTCCGATCTCTCTTATTGCAATGAAAATAATTATTCATCGAAAAAAAAACACTTATAAATATGATAATCCAATAATTTTCTCAAATGAGACACACGAGGGGCATCGTGTGGGCTAAAACCGCGTGCACGATAAATCCTAATTATACCCAGTGAAAACATAAGTACTCGTTAAACTTTAATTCGTGTATGCCCAACCGCACAGGTTCGTGCTGAAAACCCTGAAACGTGTATTTTCATTAGTTGTACCTTTCGACCATTTGCTGTTTATTACCCTTATCATAATAATGTGATTCGCCCCCGGGGATTAAATAAATGATATAACTATTGACGAATGAAGAAACGGGAAAAAATTAACATGAAAATTCGTGAAGAAACTTTTGATTTGAGACTCATGAAATTCTCCATTAATGAATGAATCTTCACTTAAAATAGTTTATTTTTCCATTGAGGTTTGTTAAATAAAATGACTAGAACTATTATTGTTTCTATTAATTAATTAATTGATTAATCAATTGATAGAAACAAAAAAGTTTTCAAGTCAAGATCATTTGATAAATATAAAAAAAAAATCTTGAATATAATTCAACGTGTTAAAAGAATTGCTGTTTATTTTACAGAATCGCAAAAACAAAAGTTGGAATCGAAGGAAAACCTTTTCAACTTTTTAGCATAATGGCAAAAGAATCTTAAGTTCGGTAGGATGGTTACGAGGTACAAAAGATAGTTGGAAGAAGGGGATGGGGAAACGAGAGAAGTAGGAGGGAGACTGAGGCATTCGCGTGAATCGATGGCTAATAGCCTTCCCCTTTTGTAATTAATGCAACAAGTTGATACCTAACACTTATCTACGGGCCACGCTGCCGTGGTGGCTTTAAACGGGACGATTCGCCTCGAGCCACGAAACGACTCGTTTCTATAGACATATACCCTCCCCGCCACTTCCGCCCCCCCCCTCCCGAAGCGACCCTTTCATTATCCATCTCTCTCTTCCACCCCCTCATTCTCAACACGTATTCGACCAACTAATTCGGCATCGATTTTAAATGTCGTCGAATATCTCACCGGTTGATACCAAATCTATACGTAGACAAATCAAGCCAATGTTATCGCTCCAAATGGTGGGATAATTGAACTGAATCTTACAATATGGCGAGGTCAATGCAGTTTTACATTTTTCCGATGAGATATTTTATAATTAGTGTCATTCCACAACTCTTTCCATTTTGGCTGACAAGTCGACATAATGGGGGGGGGGTGGGGGTAGATTATAAGGTTGATATTAGGAGATGATATTGTGGCTTTATTTTCTCCATTTGTATCAAAAATCATTTAATCGAGTATGGAAAGGCATCTAACAACGAAATGATTAAATTATATTAAAATTAAAAAATGTTAAAGACCCTCGCACCATAGCACGAGTGCCAGAGGCCTTTGCCAATTCTTAAAGCGCTTCCGGTGGGTATTAAACGCAACTTTTGAATTCTACTGCTCAAGTACCTTCAATATTTCTCTCGAGATTTTCTCCATTTTTTTTCCACCAACAAAAAGAACACTTCTCGGAACGTGTACACTAGAGAAAGAGGGTGCGGTGTCAGCTTCCAAATGGGACTTTGAGAAAAGTTTCTGGCACTCTGGTGTGGCACAGAGGGCTGGGGGTTTTAGTTTTCCCAAGTTGGGACTACGGAGGCCTTGGCTAGACGCGCAGGCAAAGGCAGTTGAATACACTTACCAAGACAAAATTTTGCAAGGCACATTGCATCCCAAAGCGATTTGAATTCGATCCGATCTTGTGTAATGCATTCCACAGTATATTTACTGTTAATTACAAGCTCAGTATTTTCTGCATTGAGATGAAATAGTTAAAAATATTTCCAAAGTAGAAAAGACCAGAAAGTCTTGATAACGGACAATCATTTTTCCCTATCACTAATCAATAAATTTTATATAAAATATGGGATAAAGAAGTGAATTGTTTCATTCTAATTAATTGAAAAGAATTTTCAATTCTCAAGTTGATGATTTATCAAGGAAAAATCTATAAAAATTTTTTAATAACAATCCTTAACGAGTATATAATAAATAAGAATGAAAAATTAAATTTAATCTTACGATTCGCAAGTCTTATTTTACTCTCATTCATTCTACTTGAAGAGATCTAACCACGAGTCTCTGGAATCCATACTTCATTTCAGTGGAAAAACGTTAGTAGCGGCAAACATGAAACGAGTGTATTATAACCCCATTCTATAGGCTTTTGCTTTTCCGCACCCTTCTTCTCTGATCGAGGCCGGCTTTACTCGCCTCGTTGCTGCGTGCTTACTCGCCTGTATGTGCACCACGTCTTCTTCCCCTCTTTACATGTCTCACCAAGAGGGGCATTATATATTTTTCTTTTCTTCAAGAACTCTTCTCCTCTTCTTTACCTCACTCACTGCACCCATCTCTTTCTCTCTCTCTCTCTCTCTCTCTCTCTCTCTCTCTCTCTCTCTCTCTCTCTCTCTCTCTCTCTCTCTCTCTCTCTCTCTCTCTCTCTCTCTCTCTCTCTCTCTCTCTCTCTCTCTCTCTCTCTCTCTCTCTCTCTCTCTCTCTCTCTCTCTCTCTCTCTCTCTCACACACACACACACACACACACACACACACACACACACACTTTCTGATAGACTGCCGGCGTGTTATACACTCAAGCGGCCGTTTACGTCTTTTCTCGCCGCATTTTCAGAGGCGGTGCACACAGAGGATCAAAACGAATATTGTACGTTACTTGTAAATGCCAATGATAGCCTACAACAGATAAGATTCATTCAGAATGCCACATTTTTTTATTAAATTATACATTGAAATCCTGCATTTTGTAATAACCGAGTACAAAACGCCAGAGTCAATAATTAACTTTTCTGTGATGACTAGAGTGAAATATGTTATAATTTGGATATTTCAAGTCGTATGAGGGCAACAGGTTAACAGTGACAGTTTGAAAATATTTTGTACACTAGTTTGTCTCATTAAAAAATAATACAGGAATAAATAAGTCGAATTAATTGAATTGTTGTTAATTGAATATTTTACTTGGTTTGTTACAGGTCAGTATTGAATAATGATTTATCAATGGTATCAAAAGCCCGGACTACTACTGCTAATTCACAGGTATTCTCCGACAACATGACTTCTAATTGTGTCTATACATAGATAACAAGAAAATCACCATAAAGTTGCGAGTTACACGAATCAGTCAAATTCAAACGATTATAGATGATGCGATTAATTGAAATCTAAGCTCGATGAAAGCTCGATCGTCGTTCAAATTTGAATTAAATTTTTCTTTATGAGTTTTCCTGTGTCACTTTTAAAAAAAAGGGCTTTAAAATCATTGAATGATTCTTTCAAAGGCTGGCTCGGCAAATTTTTGAAGGATATATTTGGTCGTACAGAAGAAAGGGAGTAATAGTAATGATAATAACATTCATTTATGTTTGAAATTTCAAACTTGCAAGTTGCACAGAAATATTATTTACATTAATAAAATTGTATAAACGGTGAATTATTCATGACTGAGGAATATGTAAAGGAGCACAACAACATACAATCGAGGAGCAATTTCACTATTCCATTTGATTGGTTATTAGATGTCTCAGCCGTTTAGCCCTTGATCTTCAATTAACCGTCAAATCCTGCATCCACAGACATTGTTTCAAGTATGAACAATAGGTAAAGACACTCAAAGCCCTCGCAAAAAATGTGTGGGCAGTCAGTGGGTGCAACAACATGGCCGTTGGTGGATACAGCCCCCAGTCATCGTTCAGCGTTCATTCTTCACAGTTTCTCTGTAGTGCGATTGCGTGTGGGCGCTAGGACGATGCAAAATGGCCATTTGAATTTTGTAAAATGTCACACATACAACGACATTTCCTACTACCTCATTAGCCCAATTACCCCCTGATATCTCACTCAAAAAGTCGAAAAAATCATAATTCTCTATTTCACAACTCTTAACAATTCGTAGACATGGTATTCAGTCTACATATTCTTGCATTTATTAAAATACAAATGTATCCTAAGACGTGCAATTAAGAATATATTAAACTTGAGTTTTTTCTTTTATGTTAAATTTCTCGTTAGTGATAAACTTGGGATCTATACAGTTTATTCTCAATGTTAGGTAAATTCCTGAAAACAAGAGTACGCGTTTTTTATATCTCCTCCTCTTAATAACCTATATTCTTTTATTTTTATTTCTTTCCATATTACATTTTATCTTATTTATTTTAATTTTGTTTATAATTTTTTGGCGTAATATTTTGGAAAATGATATTTAGAGATGGAACCCGAAAATACGATTGAAAATTTTCAAAAAAAATCGATCAACCATCCAGCGAATGAAAGTATCAAATTAAAATAACATGTATATTCTCTCTGGTTTTATTGCACCTCGTAAATTTTCCAGTTTTCCAAACTGCCGATGGGGGTCTCATCGAAAAACGATTGGCCGATATACGATCCGATGGACACGTAACCGGGGACCCTGGAATGACGCCCCTCTACCCATCGGCGTTTTCCAAGGGCTCTCTTTTTCCAATCGGCCAGCAATGCTCTCCTCCTCCTCCTCCTCCCTCTCTCCTCTCGCGTTCGTTGTTTTTTTATTCGTTTTTTCTTCTGTTATTTTTTTTTATCCCACGAGTGTAACTTCCATGGGGATACAACGATCGATATAGAGCGGTGGACGGACTCTCCACCGGAGCCAAAGCCATCGGCGTCATTGCACGGGTATGAAACGCACACCGCGAATGGGACCGCTCGGCTTTCACATCACGAACCATTCTCTCTTTCTCTCTTCCTGCTCCTCTCCCTTTCTCTTTCTCTATCTCCCTCATTGGTCTCTGTTTGTCGACGTACGTGGGTGTATATATGTGCAGACTATTGGGTTCTATCGCAAATGCAAAAACCACTAAAGTTTGGTACATCGATATTAATTTTTGAAGTAGAAAAAAATGATAGAAAATATTCGGTTAGTATTTGCTAGGTTTTGTTTTCCCTTTCTCCTCGACAATTTTGTGTTTTAAACAAATTACTCTGCATTTACAATATCTATCAGCTACAATGTTCAGCAGCTGGAATTTAATTTTTTTTTCATATGATGAATTATTATAAATAATACAAATTTATAATGTACAACGTTAGATTTTTTTTATAGTTATGAAAAGACAACGTGTAGGTGGAAGTAGACGTAAATTTTAAATCTTATTCAGATTTTCAATAAACAATGCATGTTCAGTAAAAAAAATTCCGGATTTTTCAAATTATTCCTCAATTATTTTGATCTTCCTAGTGCTCCAAATATGTGAAAAGCTAAACATTGGCTTCCAATTATAATTCCTCAATTCTAAAACTACTCTTAAATAAAAATTCTTGAAAGTTTATAAATATTTCTAGTCATCCCGTCGTACTTTAGCTTACCCTAACCCTTTGCTCTATTCAAAATCTTGGCCCATCCGTCTTATTCGAGCTCAAGCGTTGACGTGCACGCAAGTGCCTCGTGATACGATCGCATGCTCTTGCACTCTGTCGTCTTTCAGATAACACTCCTTTATCCAACTTTCCGCGATTAATAAATGAAGAAAAAACCTCTAAAAAACATGAAACGTCTACTCTCGATGACCAAACGAGCGTTATCAATTTCCTCAAGTATCTTAATAAATTTTTAAGCCAATATTTTTCTCTCACATTCCAGTGATAGGGAGCAGCAATTGTGGCGCACCATGAGGCACCATAAGACGCTAACGTCGTGCCAAATTGTTGTCGATTATGTCTCCTAACGGCGTTAAAATGAAATCAGGAGGAATTAGACTGTCGATCGTTGAGTTGGCAAGCATCGGGGGGAATAATTCGCTCCCCACCGGAGACTTTTTTATTTCTCACAGCATCCTCATTTTTTATGACCATCTTCCATTATTTATGATCGGTATGAAGGTTGCGGGCTTGTGTTTGTATATCTCATGGAAACAGAGTTAAATTTACCTGTTGATGAGGATTAACTCTGGCCCTTGGATAGTTGTCGCGACCTGAATCGTTTAAATTGACCATTTTATCCCACTGTCTGCGCGTAACAACTCAATTTTATGGTCCCTCTGTAGTTTAGTCCGTTATTTAAAATCCACATATCCTAATAAATGTATCTTAAGAAGAAAGAAAAAATAAGCAATACACGGCTTTCGACAATTTTTTTACGCATTATTTCCTTGTTTTACCCTTCTATCTTTTGGGTTGTTATCGATTGCCATCAGATTTTATGATTTTTTTGTCACTGTAGCCTCCCGTCGTCCTCGCAACATCCGAAATGCGTCTGAGAGACAGTGTATTTTGGTGTATTTTTTCAAGGTAATATTTGAATACACGTGGAGCACCCCCTCAGTGTTCCTCTTCCTCTCCCAATGCGCCAGTTGCAGCCAGCCCCTCTGGCATCTAATTATATCTCACTTTGTTTGAGTACAACGTACCTTTCGGCGCCTGTACTCTGCCTTGCAAACTTCAACGCCCTAACATCGAGGGAGTCTGATCTTCTACTCAGTCTTCGGCCTTTTTCCCCTCTTCACCTGACTCTCCTTTTTTTTATTCCGTCTATCCTTCACACTTCGCACATGTATCAACCGATCTCCTATGTATTGACTGCAACGTGGATAATTAATTTTCTTTTCGCAATCAGTGACAGAAATTCCAAGAAATTTCTAGTAGTCAGTGATGGAAATATCATTTTCTAATAAATATACGACCGACTGTCCTAATCACTGATACCACCACCCCTTATAAAATTAGTAAAAAAGGGGAAGAGAGAAAAAAAATTAATAGACAGCCCGAATAACATGTGCCGGAAAATGAGTTGAGAATATTGAAAAACAAAGTGAAAGAAAAAGATGGTCTATATAAAATGAAGGGGAAACCATGCGCACAAGCGAGAGAGCAGACGGCAGAGGGGTGAGAGAGTTGGAATGACCAAGGGACTGCTACAACGGTAGTTGCATGGCAGAATACACGCCACAGAATAAAATGAGCAGTTAATCGATAACAGTTCATTGGGTTTTTGGCTTTTACATGTTACCATTTTTTCCTCTCTCCCTCTTCCATTTTTCAACTTTTTTCTTTCATGAGTCCTTTACCTCTTCTTCACTCACACCGCAAATTTATCTCCGGATAATTTCCTACCGGCCAATAGCTCAAAAAATAAAGTCAGCGATGAAAACCACCACCGCAAACCCTCTCAGAAATGAAGGAGAGAGAGCAAGGTCCCGTGGGGTATCGTGAAATGGTTTACACGCATACGCGTATGGGTGCGCACAAGTTGGTGCGTGTGAATAAACATATGGACGTGAGTGAGTGAATGAGAGAAACAGAGAGAGAGAGAGAGACGAGAAATGGCACCACAGAGCTAACGTGACTCCTCTGGCTTGAGACGCAGTTTAAATATAACATCAGGTATATGACAGAGAAGAGGGTATATTCGGTGCAAACTTGAATTTTACATCTCTAGAAGAATTCTTATGGTATTTTTAGAGAGATTTTTTCAAGCGAATTTTAAGATTCGGAGAAAACATATATTTTTGTAATATTTTTTCAAGCGTTGTCTTTATTGTTAAAGCCATCGCATTGGCAGAAAATGGGTATTCGCTTTAGAACAAAGTTTCCTGAATTTCGGAAATAATCATGCAATACTTAATATACTATTAGAAAAACTGATCCAACTTCTTTAATTTTCGAAGGGAGTTTTGGAAAGAAAATTTTTTTAATGAAAAAAAAATCTTACGGATAGAAAAACTATATAAAAACCCTTAAAATCATCCGGAGGGAATTAAAATCCTTCCTAATATCGTATTTCGTGCACTTGGAATGTCGACAAACCCTTTGGCCATGCCACTTCCCCCTTCATCTATTCTTCTATCCCATTTTGCCAACATAACGGCCAGCAGTTTTGAACGGCCCCATTCTCTCCCGGTCCAGCATTCCCACCGCCCGGAAGATGAACTCCTATAAAATCTCACTGCCGGTTTAAGATCTTCCATCCTCAACCCCCCACACCACCATCCAGCTCTCAAACCCTCCATTTTCTTGGACCTCATTCCATTCTCTCTCTTCCTTCGACATTTCGGTGTGAGTGTGTGTTTCTCTGGCTCATATAACCCACCAACCCCTTGTCTATTCTGGCACATAACACGCTAGACGCCACAGGGACGGCGGAGAGCATCGTGGAGAATTGTAGAGGTCGAGAGAGAGAGAGAGAAAGAGAGAAATACACGTAGAAAGGAGAGGATGAGAACCACCAAAAGGGCAGTTTATCTGGAGAGAAGAGATTGCTGCGGCGTTAGAGAGGCACTGGGGGGTTAGAACGGGGGTTATAAGAAGAATGACAGAGGGGTAAAAATAGGGGTTACGCTGGGCGAAACGGCAAGAACCAACCGAAACGCTGACGATCAGGCTACAGTAAAAGTTTAAGCCTCAAGTCGTATAACTGGCTCGGTTCCACACCTCGGTACATTGGAAATTCTCCTCTACTGATTCAGTACCATTATGTCCTCTCGCAAACGACCATCATCCTTCGACAAAACTATAGAAAATCACCACTTTCGATTACATTCATTTGCAAGAGATTTTCGAGTCCATCCGGTGAGGGAAATAGTTTTACGATGTATATTTTTAAAAAATACAAGTATTAATTGGCCCTTGTATTGCGTATAGCGTAATCAGTTTCAGATTTACAACTTAATTGAAACATCATTATCACAATGTTCATTATTATTTATTTCTTTCACACAATCGAACATCCTTTTTTAAACTCCCTCTTATGGAGTAGGTTATTAATGAAATGTTCATTTCACAAATTCGAAGTAAATCCTATCATTTATTAGATAATTAAGTAATTAGAAAGCTCGGAGTTAGCTAGAATTGAGGCGATGGATCCTACAAGTCCAAGTGTGAAACCGAAACTTCCCAGATTTGACGCATAACTATTCCGCAAAGCTAGTGTTTTGATTCCCAACACGTTTAGGATATTATGCGATAGTCAGTTTAAGAAGTTATGTAATTTGTGTTCACTAGGGGGTCTAGCGCCGAGCAGTCATTCCACCGTGAAATCAAGCGATTTATTAGTTCCAGTTGGAGTCAAGCGGGAGAATGTGATCAGTTATCCCAGTGTCAAGATTAAATACCAATTCTTCATCAATAAACAACAAGAATAATGAGTACTTGAACTTATCGGTCTGGTGTTTTTAATCGACTTTGAAACTAGTTATTAATTATCAATTCTTCATAGCGCTAGTAGTCAAATGAGAGAATGTCATATATTAATAAATCAAGGGAAGAAGGGGAAGAACAGGATCATGTAAATGAATATTTAAATTCAAAAATGGTGTTACAACATTTTTTAGATCGAAAATGAAATTATTAAAAAGAAATTTCAACGCCCATATTTGCTCTTCTCTCTTTCACACACACTCCTCTGCTGATTCTCCCTACTCTTTATTCTTTTTTTTGCAGTCTGGTGGAGGCACTATCTTCACATACGCGTGTATATATTCCCATCGAAATGAGAGACACGGGTACCCATTGCCTGGTTACAAACACGACGGTCTGAGAAACGCGTCATCGCCAAGTATAATATTGTACTCCGTGGACAGACGGGAATGTTCGAATAACTTTGCTCAGTGTGGGTTAAAAAGAAATAGAAAAGTACAAGAGATACCTTTGTGTGTTTTTATGATAAAAAAATTTTTATTTTTATAAAGTTCATAGCAGAGCTAGTAAACATTGTATCTAGAAATTTAGTTAGAACAAAATTCAATAAAGGAAGAAATTAAAATCTTTACAATATATAACTCTATCAATTAGTCATGTTTAATTTGCAAATAAATTTTCTCAATTATATTAAATTTGAATTCCATATTTTTATTTCAAGTACGATGGGATCATGAAGGCATAGAATTTAATTACTGTTAAAAGAAGGCAGACATCATGACAATCGCTTCGCCATATTCTGACTCTTAACAAGCGAATCCAGCTCTTCAAATTATCACTTTATTAAATTAATAAAATTATGTGTTCTCAAATAAAAATATCAAGTGTTCCGTTTTTAAAGTGCCAGTTTACTTCGTCCATTATTAGTTATTGATTGAACTTTAATTGGATTTCGATCGATCACGATTTAAAATCCGAGATCTCATCATGTTATTACATAATTGGCTTGTTATTTACCAAAATTCCCCTGTCGATAATCACGATAGGCATTCGTGGTAGTGAGTAAGAGGAGACAATTTCGATTGAGCCAGACGCATGGGTGACTGTTACTCCCAATTGTCTCTCATTGCACTGGGGTCAAGTAAGGTAGACACCGTAATTCCAGCTGTACAGTAAATATTCAGCCAATTGAGCTCTTTCTTTGTCTTGTTTAGAAAAAACTTGAAAAATTGGTGATAAAAAAAACTTCAAAAGCCTTCAACAACGATTTTTACAATTCCATCCCCATCCCCGAATACTTGATGTATTTGAATCAGGTAAATTTCGTAGGAATGATGCACATTAACGTACCTCTGTACAATGACCCTATAAATTTGTGGTCGACAAGACAAGAGGGGAGGAATTCAATTTGCAAACAGGCCCTCCCCCTGCGCTTCTTTGGTTCAAGCCAAGGCGTGTGGCGAACACCAAGGAGATGTCCGATTAGAAATAAGAGAAAAAAAAAACACTTTATCCTAGGGGAAAAAATGTCGGATAGAGCCTCCCTTATACTCTCAATATTTTTTTTTCACTCCCAACGCATTCCACCATTTGTGATTTTTTTTCTCTCTATCTTTCTGGTTGCCTGCACACGTGTGAGGTTATCCCTCCGACGGTGACCCCATCATCATTCTTCTGCTTCTCTTATTCGATTCCTCCTCTCCCTTCCCCCCTTGCCTTTAAACTACCAATTCTACTCCGACATACTCTTCTACTCCTGGCCCGATCGCGTTCGCACTGGGAATCGCTTCGTAGATATATTTTTTTTCTGATAATCTTAAAATTGCAAAATAAATTTAAAAATAGATTTCTGACATTACTGATAATATCATTTTTCCGGATCATTTACAATTTTACACTTTATCCTGTCGGATATCTCAATAAATTAATGGACCACATGCCACTATTTCTTTCTCAACCATGAAAATTAATTCCGCGGGATAATTAATTTCTTTTCGAGGGACTCATTCAGTTAATCATCGGGTAAATATCTAAATTAAGATGACAACTGATCAATTAAATAAATGGGATTATCAACAAAGCCAAATCGCTCTGGTTGACATTACTGGTTATATAGCATCCTGCTAGTACGAATAGGTTGAGTCGCCCAATTTGGGCTCGTTTGCCTAACAAATTCGATCTCCCTTTCCCTCGTCACTCGTAAGCCCTCTATTTCTCCTACCGTTTCTCATGGGTGTATTCTCTGGCGCACTCGTCGCTAAATCTCGAGGTCGATAAACCGCTCCCCGGTCGCTAGCCACCCAGAGTATCTCTCTCGCGTGACCAACATTGAATGTGATTACACGCTTAATTTCATCTTCTTTTATAGAAAAAAAATAAAACTGTATCTGTAAATATTGCAGCTAAGTTTCGCATTAGACTTGATTTTTATGCACATTATTGTCCTTAGAAGTTAGGGAATGCCACAAGTTAAAAAATACGTTTCCAATGTGCGAGAAAGGGATCCTTTAGTCTTGACTTCCCTGTAAATTTACCATTTTTCATAGTGCAATGAAAAATACAATAGTGCACAATGCAATTATTCACAGATACATTTCTTTTAAAGAGAAAACGTCAAAAATTGTTTTCTCTCAAATTCAAATGTGACTGACGACAGTGAAAACAATCAAATAACTTGGTCTATGTCAATTTAATACACGTCAGTAATTTCCTACATAATTAACATCTCTGGAGTGGCAAATAGTAAATGATGAGGAAAAATAAGAAACAGGTCGTTGGTAATCCTGAAGACGTTCATGCAATCACTGAGGCACATCTCTTGTGGTCATTGGTTGGATACCGCGAGCCGCCGTACCGTCCTCCTGGACCCGTCGTGAACCCATGACCCCAGTTCTCAACTCGTTCACATTTTATCGTCTGGGATTGGTGTGACGGTTAACATGCTGTGCTCATGTGTACACTCAACTACACCGCTCATTTTATATATAATAAAACGTCGTGTAACAGCTTCAACCAACTGTTTGGTGGGAGCGGAATTCTCTGGGTACGCGATAGTTGTCGGCCAAACAATTGCCGCCAAGTGGCTTAATTGCAGTCAACTAAACAAATATGCTTCCATGTTGGTGTGCTTTTTTTCAACTACACGGACCGACGCAACTCCATATATTCGAGCGAAAACGTGCTGATCACCATGGGATACATTCAAGGGTCGACAAATGACTCCCTGTTGAACAGGTTTGCGAATTATATCCCCAGTCTCTCTAGTTGTCTCTGCAGACTTTATAGAACTCAACTTTCTTTTTTTTTTTTCACAGTTTGAATCGATTATGAGGGCGAAAATAGAGGTGATGGTTTCTTAGACGAATAAGAAAAAAACTGTCACCTCCATTTAGTTTCATTTCTACCAATGCCATTGGTAGTGTGCTTCTAAATTGATCCAGAGAAATTACATTAAATAAATATTATTTTCAGAATTTCATTTGACAGCCGATAAAAAAAAAACGTTAGGTGTATTCGACTAATCGTAAGGGGGGTCTATCCACGCTCGAAATTCACCATTTATCAGGGCACATCCGGCGGACGTGGGGCGGCTTCTGCGTAGGTGAGAGACAACTTGGTAAAGTGAGAGTGCCAGAATTATCATGCCATTGGTAGTACAGAACTTCTCCTTCCAACCATTTCGTTGATTTTCCAAGTGGAAAGTGCCAATATAAATCTGCAGGCTCTAAATCTTATGGAGTTACGTCTAGCGGTAAAATCAGGTTATGTTCAATAATGGAAAGATTCTTCAAATAACAGACAAAATATGAAAATTGAAACATTGTATGAGCATATAAATGACTGATATGTATTGAATAATGGGGTTTGAAAAAATTCTAGGCTTGACGAACTCAGTCAAACTAAAATTCGTAAATCTTTATCACATCAGGCTCTACCCAATTTTCATTGAGTAGCATCGTCAGGCTTTCAAGGTAAATATAAATTATCCCGGCGTATTTCATGAGAGCGTGCAATACCGGTCGACCTTCTCATGTTGCAACTGCCAAGAACCTAGCACAGATAGTGCATTATTACCGTATACACATATTCTTCTATTCCCTGAAATTACAAAATACCTTTCTTTCTGTCAATGACAAGTCTTTAACTCAAGTAAATTCAATCAATGAATTTATTACATATGATAAAAATGAACATCTACCCGTGCAACGAGAGAGCCACTGTATTCAGGCTCTACGCTTGAATTTTATGTTTCGTGACATGGTCTGCCTAGCGCAAATGGCACTGGCAAATACACCCCTCGATAGCATTTGCATGCCAATGGCCCATGTCACGATTGAGATGCCTTATTTATATGAATAATACTTCAGCGAAACGTTTTCATTATTTTATTTTCAAGTCATGAATGGAAAGATTCAGTAAATATTACCGAATTATCATCGAGCCTGCGATAGTGAATTATACTACTGCAAAATTTTACAACTAGTATTTTTTTTTTTCATTTTTCAATCTTTACTCTCTGTATAAAGGCCTGTTAAAAAATTACCATGTACAATTATGTGATTATAAATCAAACTAATGGGCAAGTATTTATTTTGTTGCAGGAAAATATTTCGACCCCAGAGCCTGCAGACATCACCGAAGATGACCAGTACTCAAGTGAGCATAAACTTTTAAATAATCTATTTCATAAGATGAATTCACCTAACTCCAGGACTGTTGGAATATTCTCAATTTCTAAACGCCAAAGAGTTCACACTGAAAATAAGTATCTTACGTGACTATTTTATCTTTCGACCTTTTAAAAATTGTCCAAATGGTCTCTTTCACTGACAAAACTTATCAAAACCAGAGAATATCGGAGGATTATGACACTCGGGGGCAAAATGATGAGCGGGGTAAAATGAGACCTATCTCTTTTTCTCTTGTTCTCTTTGTTTGATCCTCACGAGAATTTCAAACTTTGGATATTTCAGATTTTTCTCTATGTTTTTACCAATTTTTGTAAATTTTATTCTTTTTCTCACCTCAAACAGCTGATTTTCGTATAACAGTCTGTGTTATTCACGCATCAATAATACTATATCAAACTGAAACGCTAATGTAACCAGATTACTTGTATGATTATTAACTCACGTTGAAAAAAAAGTCAATTATTGCCCCGGCGTCTTGTTTTGCCCCTCGAAAATCATTGAAGTATCCACTGAATAAATAATAATCAAGACCAACGACTGAAGTGAGTGACGTTATAAAGTATTACCCACTGAAATAGCCGCGCTGTGAAATAATAATCAAACAAATGTGGATGAAAATACATACATACAAATACGTACACATAAGGTATGTAGGTGTTAACTGAGAGGACAGACACGGATGGACGGGCAAGAATTAGTTTCCCTTGTTCCCATCTCAAAACCCAACACCACCCACTTCCCTTACCATCCGCTTGTTCTACCTGGTGTGACGGCATCGGGCCAGGTCGTGCCACCGGCGTTTTCGGTAGGTGACCCAAATTCTGACAGGAACAGGAGGCGTCTCGTCACCGGTGCTATCGGGTGTGCTTGAATCATTAAGAAGATTCACGTCTCTCTGCTTCTCTCCCTCTGCAGTACCCTTCCTTCCTTCCACCCTTTTCCCTCAGACAACCCAGAACCCAATTGTACGTTTCTCACACCCTTCCAACCGATCGATGCAATCACACACACACACAAACACCTTACCCTACCGCTACTGGCTTCCATTCCATTCTCGCCAGTTTCATATTGATAATATTTATTAGATTTTTCGAAAAATACCAACATTTTAGAAATTCTATGAATAATTCAACTTGAATTTATAGCACTGAATAGGACCGAGTGGCGTCTGTATCCATGAACAAATTTATTAAATTACATCAGAGAAAATTAATTTTGAAGTATTTTGTGGGTTCCATTCCAATTGAAGAAGAACATGAAATACATTAAAAATTCGTAATAGATGAAAATGGTGTTTATTACTGAGATTATTTAGTGATAGACTTCAATGAATCCTTGCTCATATACAAGTTGTCCTTCATTATGCACAGGTAGATGGTTTTTTTTTCACTCCTCGTCTCGTTCATAGTGATTTTACATTTAATTCGCCTTGAATTGGAGCAACAATTTTCAGTAGGATTGATACCTAGTAGTTTTATGCATAACGCGTACTCGCCTCGGTGGTCTCCGGGTCGTTTCTTCCACTTTTAAATTTCATTAATCGAATTCCTTGGCACTTTGTCTACGGAGTTTAATTTCCAACGGGCCTAGGACGGGTCATTTCAATGGGAAGGGTCAAGAGAATTCTTATGAACAAAGTTTTTGTCCACACCGAAATAGAAATGCAAGAAAAACTTACCAAAAAAAACTCAGTAATCATGTTTTAAAAAATAATTTGTTTGGTAGAAATAACGATTGCGAAATTATTATAGAATGAAACGTATCAACTCACTAGCTGGATAAAAATTGTTCAACATTCATAGATACAATATATCGAGTAAAATTATGTGACGCTTTATTTCTTACCTTCAATTTCCATATAAAAACAACTACCAAGCGGTTCCTTATTGCATATTACGGAAATTGTTTTGTAATTTTACTAAATATTTCTCTTCGCGCAGTAAATAATGTTCTTCAATTGTCAAAGAAATTTACAAAAAAAATGGAAACAATTTTGATTCCGGCAGGCGCGCTAATGAAAGACGCTCAAAAACTGAAGCTGATGCTGATAGCTTGGAATTATAATCTTCAGCAGCAGGCACAGGCGCAAGCCGCCACAGCGGCATTATCACCGAATAACTCATCAACAACAACCGCCACAACCATTGGCACACCTGTCACCAGTCAATCGGCTATATCCATGGCAAACAACACCATTAACAACTCCACATTCACAGGTAACACTATATTGTTTTACTACTTCCTAATAATTCTGTCAGTTTCGCTCCCATTTTTTCCGATAAGGGAGATCAAGGCAAAATGAGACCCCGAGGCAAAATCAGGCTTTTTTTTCATTAGAAAAAGTAATGAGAAATCAGATAAGTAGGAAAATAAAATTTTACCTATTATTTTTCTCGTTTTTACTATAGAAATAAATGAAAAAAATCCTCTAACCATTCTGAGTCTTTATTGAAGTTTTAAAACGTTTCCAGAAACCGTGTTTTCCTTTTAGGGCCGCAGGGGAAATTTTACCCAGGACCATCCTAATGTTTACACTTGTTTGAATCTACTAATTATGATATATTTCTCGACTAATAATAGAAGTCAATAATTTCCAAATGTCAAAGATGAAATTTTCCAGTGGACTCATTCAATCCCGGAGCTTATAATTCCCCCTTTCTCCCCACCATTTTTATTTATAAAACCCCTCTCCCTCGATTGTAGTTATTTGTCGTAACTACTAATTTTCTCACTCTCGCTCTCCCGGAAGTCAATCTCTTCACCTTTACCGTTAAAAAATTCAAAAAATCCAGCCTCTAGGCAGCCGGCAATTCATCATTCGGCAAGAACCACGACAAAAACTCCCATACGCATGAGTCATTCCCGGTCAAGATAGAGTCGCATCGTTGGCTCTCACTGCAGTTCAGTATCTACGGGTAATCTCCCAGTTATCATCGCTCGTGACATTGGAGCGATAAGTAGATACCGAGTTTTCCCGTGTGCACCCAAAGGGAAGGGAAAACTAAACTTTAAAATAAAAAAGTGAGGGTGCTGTAACCCGATATTCGTTATACTGCATCCTCCTGCGTTTATATCCCAGCGTGGTAACTGCCCGCCCGTTAACTTGAACGACGTTGCGGAAGGATAATTCACTCGTTTTTCTTTTTCCTTGGTCATCTCCTCCCTCTCCCTACACGCACAGACACACAAACACGCACACGTACACGTACACGCACACATATATACAAATATGCAGGTACTTTTATCCTATCTTCCCTCTTCCGTCCTTTTCCTTTATCCTCTTTCTTGACTGGGTACCGGTCATCGTAAAACTGGTTCCACAACTGGGCACTCTCTTCACCTTCGCGTTTATTTCGCACATCCACACACGTATACATGTACGCCAGCCAGTTGCGTAACGAACCAGCTTTCGGCTTGCACAGATCTCGGTACACCATCGTCCACCAAGTGAGGTGATCACGATGGCCCGACTGGTTAGTGAGGCGGTCGTAATTCTTCTTCTCTTGTAAAAAAATTGTGGAAAAAAGGTATGGAGTAACCCTGCTAGGATGTTCCTTCGAGGTATGTTGTCTGGACCGGTGGGGCAGAGAGGTTTATAACTGCATTGCACTTTTCCAGGGAGACACGTCTCAACCTTAGGGCAATCGATTCGAGTTGAGCTGAGACACAGAGGGATAGGCTTGAGGTCCGGGTTTTAATGAGGTTTTGTTTAAAAAAAATTGGAGATTATTGAATCCGTTGGATGTACGTCTAGCGGATGCTTCTGAGTAAGCAAATTATCCTCGAAGATGGAAGCGATAGCAGCAATTGTCGTTATGATATAATGTCGATTTTTGGGAAAATCACAATTATCAGAATCAGAATATCTCCGAATATCATCTAACAAAAAGATCTCAATTAAGAGAATTGATGTTAATATTATTCTCTAATCATTGATTTAACGTTTCTAATTGCGATAGCAACAATTTTGTCGGGTCACGATCACATGGAGTATGATATATTCCTCCTATTACACAAATATGGCCGACATTAGGTATTTTCTCACGGTGAGTTACCTTCAATGACACTCACCAAGCATTTGGTATTTGATTGCCTAGCATCGGGGTTACGCTGGACTTCTCGCGTTCGTCCGTTCTCCTCGGTGAACGTCACAAGCATTGGGAAAAGGAAATGCTAGTTCCAGTAGAGCGATTATGAGTGGATCAATACTTAATGCTTCATTGGAGAAAAATTATTCTCGTCACATTATCAACGTTAATCCCTATTTTTGGGCTATTTTTTTCCCCAATATTTAGGATATTATTTTCTCTACATTAGTAAAACACCGCCAACATTGATTCAACGCTTTGTTCATGATACAGTCAACTTTGTGTGATTGTTGCTAATGGTCTGTGTAAAATAATATCTTCAGCTGGTAGTTCTTGGTTCAATCATCTTTATTGGGAATCGCGGCAGACAGTCACGCAACCCCATCCCCCATTCTTCAGGTTATCTTCGTTCTATCCATAAGTGTTTGTCATAAGAGAAAATTTTTTTTACATTTATCACATTTTGATCTTAGAATGATTAATCTCCATTTTAAAAAAGGCAACAGAGACATTTTGAACGCTTCAAATTGAGCGACTAGTTTTTTTTTCAGTTATGCCGTCATCATCCGCCGTTTTCTATTGGCACAAATCAAGAGAACAAACACAAAGAGATGCATGAATTCTCCCCCAAATGATATACATTCTGTAAATGTGTACTAAACAGAACGTCAAAAATAAGCTTAAGCATACCCTTTTGATATTTCAGATTCGAGGAATGGTAGTGCCGAACTCGGCGAATTATCCTCAGCTGGAATTCCAAGTTTGGGTTCGGTCGCCGGTATGGGAAGTGAGGACATGGCGTCATTATGGGCATCATACACAATGGGTCTTAAAAAGACACCTCCGCCTGCATCATCAATGACACCATCGCGCTCAGACAGAGACAGAGAGTCGAGCCCAACCGGTGGTGAGGGGACAGGCAGCGCACAGGACGAAACAAGCAGCAGTGGTAATAAAGAGGATGAAGATGACGACGATGAGGACTCTGACGAACGATTGGACCCGAGACATCATGACCCTGAACGTCTCAAGGCGTTTAACGTGAGTGAAAAAAATTTGAATTTGCGGGAACATTTTTAGATTTTGACAATTGTTAAAAATTTCCTCGAAATTTTTTCCAAATATTCACAATGAAAACTAGAATATTTCTGAATTTCAAGAACAACCCTACACATTGCATTAAAATCCTAAACATATATATAATAAGTATAGGTTCACATGTACGACTAAAACAGCTGTTTTACTACTGCATCCTTAAGGAAAATGCTTTAAATTCCCGACATAATTATTCATCCTCCGGTGGGCCGCTTTGTTCTCTATCTTTTCCACTAGGGATACTCTTCCCTCTACGTGTACAACGTCCCGGTGCGGCGCTGGCTCCTTAATTAATTACAATTAGTTTAATCGAGCCACGCCGGTGTTCCCCCTTTTCTCTTATCCCATCTCTCGGGTTAAATTCTTAATTCCTCCCCAGCCCAAGTACAAATAAAACCTCTATACACATATACTCCCTGTACACGGACAAAAAGTCCCCCAACCCCCACCATTCCAGTGGCTTTGGTTTTTTTTTCTTGGGCATTTGTATTCCTCTCATTTCGCCTGAATGTACAGTGTCTGACAGTCACTAGTTTGTCAAAACTCCGCAGATGTTTGTTAGACTCTTCGTCGATGAGAACTTGGATCGCATCGTGCCAATATCAAAACAGCCCAAGGAAAAAATACAGGCTATAATTGACAGTTGTACAAGACAATTCCCGGAATTTGCTGAACGAGCTAGAAAGAGGATAAGAACGTACCTGAAGAGCTGTCGGAGGAATAAACGGGGAAGGGAAGGAGCTCCGTGGGATGCCGTAAGTTTTTTCACCACCTCTATCTGAAATTAGTTGAATGAAATATTATTCAATTTCATACAATTGCGTAAAAAATGAATTATGCCTGATGGAAGGAAATTATTACAAATACTTATAGTATATGTAACAGAAGAGTCATGTTCCATATCTTATTACCTTAATCATCGGGTAAAACCCGTGAAAAAAAGGAATAACATTATTGCTCAAAATTCCTAATGTTTCTTTAATTAATACAATCATTAAGATCATTCTCCCTTCCCCCTCATAAAAGGTTTTGTTGCAAATACCCGTGCATTTTAGAGACAAAAGTTTTTCTTACTCCTCTTTGTTTTTTTTTTCTCGCGCTTCGTCTGTCGTTCATTACATTTTACACCATATTTTTATTTTATTGCAGGCGAGACCGACGCCGGCTCACTTGACCTCGGTACAGGCAGAGCAGATTTTGGCAACGGCTTGTGAAAACGAGAGCGACAACGCAAAACGCATGAGACTCGGTCTAGAACCGGTCTCACAGCCTATGCCCACATTGCCAGCAGCAACGGTGAGTGTTAAAACTTATTCTCCTTATTTCACCCCCCTTCCTTCCACAAGTCTTACTAAATAAATCACAATACAAAATCAAAGAAAATTTAACAATAATAAATGAGAGTATTTTTTACAACTTTTGTACTGCGAAAAAATTGAGCTTTCGTTGCTTCTTGTAGATTATTTTATAGTCTCCAACGATTGAATATATTTAATAAATGAATAAAAAAATTGCAATTCATCGTGTAACGGTCATCCACTCATTATTCATTGGAATACAAGCGAATAACGAAAATCGAATAACAAGAAATGTATGATACGTGAGAATGAACTAGAGTCTGTAGGTAATACCGAGTAAGAGGCACATTATAAACTGATAACCCCTTCGGGGTCGTGGCTCACCTCTCCCACTTCTACTCCAACGCACACACACCGATATTTTTCTTGCTTTATAAATCATTCGTACACTCTGAGTTTATAAAGTATAGGAGGAGATTGGAGGGAAAACTTTTCAGTCTTTGATTCAAACGAATAATATGATATTTGAGGAGAAAAATAATGGCCTTCATTTGATAACAAGTTAATTTTTTTCATTCCTCAAATCTCGAAGAATTATGTAGTCCTTTCATGAAGATAAAGATTAGCTGAATTTTTCTAATTTTAGATGAAATCGATACAAGTCAAATGAAAGCTCGAACAGCGGTAATACTTCACAACGCAATAGTTGATTTTATCATTAAAAATCCCACGACTTTTTCTACGATAACCCCAACCGGTAACCCACTTGAATAGACCCCAATCGTCTTCATTTCTGTATATCTATCTACCATTCGTCTCTCTCCTGCACCTATATAATTGACGTCAACGCACACTGCCCGGCTTTCATAAAAACACCTCCCTACATCCGGCGCCCCAAGATTTCATCCTCCTCTCTCCCTCCAGACATCATCTCATACCTCTCCCTACCCATGTCCCGTGAATCCATCGTGACTGGGTTGACCGTGTGGCTCCTCTCTTCGATGCTCCGTCTGAGAGCTCCTTTTTTCCATGGTGATTTTTTGCTCCTATTGACGGCTTTTTTGTTAAATTCTCCGTTAACTTACTCACCCACATCTGGTTGGAACTGTCTGCACTTGAGAGCAGCTGAAATTATGAAAAAAAATTGCAAAATCGCAACTCTTAAAAGAGAGAACAATAATTTAATGAAACGCGATTTTTTTTTTCTTTAAATTCCTTTTAACCTCTATCATTTAAAATATCTTCATATGCTTGAAAAATGAAGAATATATTTTACAAATGAATGGACAATCAAGGAGAAATCCTCTCTATATTCAGTGGAAAGAACAATATTCTTACTAAATAAATATGAGTAATTCAATTTTAATGTAAGTAACAAAATTGAATAGAAGTCCATATGCATATATACAAAGCAAATTGATAAAATTCATTGTGAATGATGACACAGCTTCGTTCATTCAGAGACAAAAACCTCTAAACGTTATTAAATCTATATTTTTTGGTACTCAACGCCACCTACAGAAATCTCTTCTCCCTTCTTTCTCCGTCGCACTCTTCTCGTCATCAACTTGGATAGTTTGTAATCAAGCCCCCAGAGACTCACTCCGACTGACTAGTAGTTAGAGTAGTCTCAACTTCTCAGTACTGAACTAACCCGCGTGCAAGTGATAGGGCAAACAGTATTCACACGAAATGGTGAATTCAAGTGCGATGACTTCTGTCTAGTGTCCTTCCCCTGTTGAACTGTTTTCCCGACGAATGAGGAATGATGCATGTGCCACGTATTGATAAAAAAGACAATATTGGAGGTTTCTTCGCGTACAACATCACGTCATTTTTTCTCTCTCTTCTTTTTTTTTTTTTTTCTTTCTCGAGTGATGAAAAATGGTAACGAGATGGGACGAGATGAGACTCTAGACTGAGCGTGCGACGAGTCCTTTATCTATCGGGGAAAAATCGGTACGCGCCTTTTTTTTGTCTATGTGTCTATCAACCGGTTGATGAGGTGCAGCTACCTGTCAATGATCGATAGGCCAACGGTACAGTGTGCTTAATCATCGGGCTCTTTACAATCAACTGTCTGTGTGGTAGTTTCATCATGAGGAAAAAGAACCTCCGGGTTATCCATAAACAACAGGCTTATGATTACAGTGATGAGCATGAGGTAAAAATCGCCTCATCGACCCGAAAAAATAGTAAATAAATTCAATCATTGCCCGTGATAGCACTTTCCTTAATAATTTTGCAATACGCTTCTTATTGATTATTTGGCACATAATTTATTTAATTTCATGGCACTGAATAATATTTCTCTCCAACTAAGATGCATATTTCCACTTTAATTGAATGTTTTCATCATTATTCAGGGTTAGATCATAGTATCATAGCAAAAAAACTGCAGCCAAAATGTAACTCAAACAAATATCGCCTGTGACAATGACATAAATATTAGATATCATACAGGAAAAACATTTATCACCGCCATGATGAATTGATTTTCAATTTATGAACGGAATCAACGCATTCACACACAAGTAATCGAATTAAACTGGAGCGCAGCGGTAAAAAAAAAACGCGCGATAGAAGAATGTATAGCGCGATAATGAAATCGCAGTGAATGTGATAGAAACAATAATTGACACAGATCGATATCCGTATCGGTGGCAAAGCATTCGGTAGCACAACTCATTCGGGAAAAAAAATGTTTTTTAGACAGTTTGACCAACCGACGCTTTGCACTCAACCCAATGAATAAATTTCAATGCCATCAGTTATTGCAATTGATCATTCCTACTTTGCATTTTCACAGCAAACGGACGTTCGAGCGAGTCTCGATCACTTCTCAAGTACTCCAGTTAAATCACTACCTGGTAAAAGAGAGGATACACCACCGACATCGTTAACATCCCTCGCCCCACTGACTAGTTTGGCCAGTTTACCAAGTAGTACACTGGCATCGACACCTCTTTCCTTAGCACCTGCATCCAAACTACTGACGCCCACTGATAATAACAAGGGTCTCATGAGGTGAGTTCCACAGAGCGCCCAACTACTGTTACACAGGCAAAATTATATCCCCCCCATCGTTTCATATACTCACGCAATAACCCTTGTTTCTCGTCGTTCTGCAGTCGTGCAGCTTTAACTTATGTGTAATTGTTTGGTTTGGAATGGCGAGAGGGGTAGATGAGGGTTTCCCTTGAAATTACATAAGATACTTGTAACACTATTACTGCTAATTGAATTCCATTTAACTAGCCACTGTGTTTTGTGATAGAGACGGGGTAATAATTACTGGGAGGTATTTGATCAGTGACTTTTTTAAGCGATAAGATCGAGGGCTGGGGGGGGGGAGGAGGAGGAGGAGGTATAACTGATTGGGGATGAAATGAGATTTCTAGTGCCCTTTTTTAACCTTATTTGCGGAATCATGGATAGATGAAAAACAAATCTCTGAAGTTTTGCTTGTAAAAAGAGTTTTAGTCAATAACCAAAATTAATCATTTGAGGGTCCAAATGTAAATTAAAAAAAAGTAGTTCAATAAAAGATGAACTGAAATTATCCCTCCTATCACAGATACCCCATAATGCCCTGGCTCTACATGATGACTCTAATTGCCATGCATTTACGAACACTGAAATTCCTGTTTCAATAGTTGAAAGACAGGTAGACATAATCATCTGAATAAGCACGAATTCTCGTAAAGCGGATGTATCGCGATTTTTCATAACGAATTCTATCATAATTATAAAATGGCAAATGTGGAAATTGACACGGTTTTATGATTAGCATCAGCACGCGCTTCTAATGGTAGTCATGCAAAGCACTCACACAAAATGGTTTTGCCAATTGGAATTTTACAGTCAAGCGACGATAGTGAGCTCCTCGTCGGTGAATGGTGTTGCAAGCGGTGGTGCACCAACAGCCATGTACAGGCCCAACTTCAGTCAGGCTTTTCAGCGGGCTGGACCTACATCCGTGCCACCCACACTCTCAGCGGGATTGTATCCAACCCAAAGTTTTACGTCGGGATTATTGAGCAACGGTACACAAAGTAATATTACTATTGGTGTTTTTCGTTGTTATTTTCATTTTTATTTTTCGTTCAATAATCAATCAATGAATTTATGTATCTTTTCGTGAAAACATGTCAATTTAATACACTCATTTTACGCAAAAATTATACTCAATTGAAAAATTTAGTATTTCATGGCATTTAAACGGTATCCCTTTCTATAATGATGTTCAATCATTTACAAATTAAATTAAGTAAATATTTTGAATTTTTTCAGGACCAACAGATCTCAGTATGAAAAATACAAAGCCGTTATTAAGTCACAAATTGAATGCAACGGAAATGACAGCCGTCAGACAACTGATAACTGGCTATCGGGAGTCGGCAGCATTTCTCCTCAGATCAGCTGACGAACTCGAACAATTACTTCTGCAGCAGCCCTAGAATTACGTATGAGTTGAATGAATTAACTATTAAATACTCTCCATAGATGAATACGAGAATTGTTAGTTATTATTTGAATTTGTTCTTGGGTACCTTCTCTTCCGCTGAAATGTTCTTTTTCTTCTTTACCGATAGCCATACAAGTCCAGGTACCTACAACCAACGAAATAGTTTACTGAATCCAAACTTATCCAGAAAAAAATTAAACTATTTCATTTATTTTTTCGAATTGTGTTGTTGCCAATTTAGCTGCAATCTTTTTTGAAATAATTCTTTTTTTTATTTTTACTGAAAAAAAATATGAAAAAATAAATAAACAGGGTGTATATACAGAGGAATTATGAATATTTACTTAATTAATCGTAAGGGAGAGAACGATATATGTGTAATAAATGTGCTGAAGGATTAGCGTGATCACAAGTAGTCGTGCTTGCGCTGATTGTGCGTCGATTTACAACAAGACCTTAAAAAATTTCTACAGTGAAGCTGGATTGGAAAAAAAATAGTTTTTCAGTCAATAATTTCGCACCCATTGCTGGTAGAATATAAGCCTCAGTGAATAAAAATAACCTGGTTAAATACATAGTCATCATTGACTGATGACCGGATAGCAAATTGATTAGAACAGCTGAGCGTACAAAAAAAAGTCGACAGTATCTTTATGAATAATTTATGTACATATTATCCGGACAAATTTATAATTATATTATTAAGAAATAAAAATGTGTAGACGATTGCGACATTTGTGATTATTTACTGAGATTACAATGACCAGACAAGAAAAAGACAAAATTAATAAATCAGCTGAAATCGATAAAACTCTGAAAATTAATCCGGCAATTGGGACCATCTCGTTACGTTCGGACAATATACGGAGTTGTGGTCACCATAAATACATCACCGTGCTACCAAAGAACACAAACAATTCATAAATGGTAATAACATGAGTAAGGAATATAGTAATAATCAATTAAGTGATAAATACTGATACTAGTTTTTATTATTATTTTTTCCCTCAAAATACATTTTATTACATTTTTTTAGTCATTTTTATTGAGAGTTTAATTGTGCGAACAAAAGGTACTTCAAGAGTCAAAAGCAGGTGACGAATGAACATATAATTAAACTATTGGAATTGGTTTCGTCCTTATAATCGTTAGCTTTTATTCTATCGTTGTTTTGTACATAGTTTATGTGCCGGATAGAGTGCATATATAATACTAAATATAGTGGCATACCGTTTTAATTGAAGAAAACAAACCCATTCGCTCCTTAATGAGGCACCAAAACCACGAGGCGAAGTTGATGATATTTAAAAAGAAGAGAAATATATTACAATGTATATTAACTATTAATGAAACTATTATCGAATTTCAACAGTGAGATAACATTCCGCCTGACGTCATGATAATAGAATAGTTAAGTTGAATAAATTGAGATAATTCATAATTCAAACTCACATCAGATTGTTTTTGTTCTTGAAATTAATGGAAAACAAAAATAATAGCAGTAATAATGATAAAATAACAATAATATAATTCTTTCCTGACTTAATGGTGACAAATGTATAGGAGGTAAAATTATTGGAGATTAAATTGATATTCGATACATACTGTGAAATTAAATATGTAACTAGTCTAAAATATTTGTTCCTCCAAAAAATGAAATGAAAATTGGTGAATAAAAATCTACCTTGAGTTGAATTTTATCTCCTATATGCCCGAAGAAATTATTTTCTATTAATTCAAACTTGGGGAATAAAATTACATCCCTTGTGAAATGAAAAAAAAAAAAACAACCATGTAGTCTGTAAT
This sequence comes from Diachasmimorpha longicaudata, assembly GCF_034640455.1. NCBI lineage: Eukaryota > Metazoa > Arthropoda > Insecta > Hymenoptera > Braconidae > Diachasmimorpha > Diachasmimorpha longicaudata. Next base: position 8,222,514 of record NC_087232.1, on the reverse strand, counting down.
GCTTCATAATTTTGAAACATTATTGTGCCTCGCAAAAACAACGTTCATTGGATAGCTTCTGAAGAAATTAAACTACAAGTAAATTTTGTGCAACCCATGTACCGTATTATTTGCCAAACGATTAAAATTTTAAAAAATATTTATGTTGAGTTTTCCCAAGTCATCACTTCCCTAGAGAAAGATAAAGAAAATAATTAAACTACAGAATAATCGATACATGCACAATGTAACTACATATGTCAGTGAATTTTCCAATACATGTAGATCCCACGCTGATTTTTACGACGATTATTGCAAGTCCATTTAACAATAAAAATTGAAAAATCTAATTAAGTCGTTATTAACGAGTCGTGTCAGCGTTCGAATTAGTTTAAATACAGATTAATAATGGTACAATAGAAATTTCCGTAATCATTAATAACCGGTGGCAGAAGTGCTTCATACATAAAATATTATCTGAATCAATTCTTTTGTTTAACATCGCTGTTTGTGTTTAAATTTTTTTTTCGCACCTGTAAATAATTGCAATTCCGACAATTAAATTTTTGAAATTCAATAAATTTATTTAATTTGTACCTTAGTCATTAACAAAGCCAGGGACAAGATTCTCAAGCGACTTGAGTGTTGATATGTTCGGAGAATTTCTCTGTGATAAAATAATAGAAAAAAAAATCGAAGTAAAATTTAAAGAAGCAACAACTTTTTTCATCGAGACTTATCGCCGAAATTCTTATAAACTGTAATAAATTAAACATTAAGCAAGTCTCTTGTTTTCTGATTCTTTCTCTTCACTTCTCGATGTTTCCTCTGGTTCAAAGTTTTTTTTTATAAAGATGTGTAGGAGAGAGTCTGAAATAGAATTTATTTATGACCGCTTAAGTTCATTTTCGTGTGAAGAAAAAAAAACACTCTTGTTCGATTGTGCCATGACTACATTTTTTTATACATCAATTGTTGAAGAATTCAGTAGACTTAAATTCTCAATTACTCATTCAGTGAAATAAATGTAATGAGCCGATGAAATTGTAAAGATAAGTCGCGCTCTAGAGTGGAGAAACGAGACATAAAAAGTTAGAATAAATAAGAGAACGACAGGAGTAAAAAAAGCATTACAGCGTAATTGTAAAATAAATAAAGTTATGAAAGTGAGAAAACGATAAATAATTCTTTGGAATCTAAACAGGAGTAAAAACCGTCTCAACATGAGGTGAACGATAAAGGGAAACAAGAAAGTGTCTGTTCCTTAATCCGTACGGGTTGAATCTAAAGGAAGGCGATAAAAAAGAAAATGAAGAAAAAGTGAATCCACAGCTCATATTAATCGCGAATTGATGTATATTGATAAAACATGTATTTGTTCCTGAAAAGAAAATAATAATATTAATAATATGAATAATTTAGTAATAAAAATTAATGAATTAACGATGATAATGATGAATGAAATGAAACAATTTTCGATGGTACATAATTTTCTTATAAGTGAAAATACATGGAATTACCATAAAAACAAATTTAACTGTAGAGTTGTTACAGTCTTTGAGGATGCCTTGCCTGTAAATGTAACACGCGTTGAATGAACAAAAAAAAAATGGAAAAAAATAACAAAAAAAGAAAACAATCTTATTACCTTGTAAATGTTTTACCAAATATAATCGACCATTCAACTTACAAAAATTGGGAGAATTAATTGCATGACTGAATCACAAAAAATTCCTTCCAACAACAACAAAGGACAACCCCTTTTTTTTATTCAGAAAAACTTACACTAAGTACATCGATCGTTACAATTAGTCAATTTAAATTACGTTTTTTTGAATTATATCATTGTTTTTATGCTTCGCTTACCAGCTTTGGAGATATTAATATACCTATCGATTTTGATTTTTCGCTGTGCGATTGTCAATGAACGTGATGATGAAATAAAATCAATTGGACTACTAAAAACCGTCAATTATTCGTGAATTATTCATTACAAAAGATTAAATTAAGTATTTGGGTGGAGTTTCATGGTATCTCTTAGAGTTTATCATCTGTACTTCGGTACTTTATTGTCACGTGTCGACTTGCCTTGAGGCACCATCCGTTTAGACATACATAAATTTGATAATACTGGAACAACTGAAATAAGGAGTTGATAACGTTATCGTTTCGCGCCTCTTTCCATCCAGGCGATTTCTAAACTCAATCTATCAAACGTCTAATTTCCATCTTTCTTTTCGCTGATAATACGGCCAATTTTCCCTAATACATAACTATAAGAATTTTAACCTCCTGATTTTTATTTTTTTCATAAATTCTCAAGCACTACTCTTGACATTGTATACAACGTAAATATCCTGAGGCCATTGAGAAGTTTGATCGCTTGATAAAACATACAGTTTCACTCTCTTAATTAAACATATCTCCAATTTATTCATTTACCCGCGTACATTTAACATTGTTATCATTTTATTATTGACAAAGATGAGGCTCACTTGTTTGAGAAATATCGTGCTGCTTTTAGCGGAGTAAGAAGTGGATTTACTAGAGATTTTTTTACTTTTAATGCAATCAATTTTCCATTCACACTCCGAAACACACACGCATTTATCAATCGTTAATGAGAAAAAGGTATTTGGAGAATTCTACATAAACTCAATGTCATTCAAATCTCCAATCATCGATAATATTGTCAATTTTTTCTGTGGTAGTACATAAAAAAAAATGATTTCGTTAAATTGTTTCCGTTCATTTTTCTTTACCCTTTAAACAGAATACTTTTTTAAAAGAAAGTTTAGGAAGGATTTGTAAATGGAATCTCTTTAAAAACCCTGCCTACTTGAAAGATCTGTTTAAAAAATTGGGGAGAAAATTAAAAATTTATTTTATCTAATCTGTACGCGCAGAGAAAAATTGGTGATGTGATGGACAATGCTGAGGCCTTGGTAACGTTGAATTTACCTGAATTACGTCATGTACATCTGGATTTTATCAATTTATGGAACGTAACAATTCCCACCATTCTGTGGTTTTACTCATTAGAGTGCATAAATAAAAACCAAGTGGGCTATTAAATTGATGAAGTAAAGAACCTAAAGAGTATGTCATTGTTTCACTAATCGTTACAATGAAAAAAAAAACCAACAATAATTTTTTTCTATGTTATGATATATTATACATTCTAATGGAATTTCTTCGCAAGAATCGATCTACCTGGCGTGTACCTGGCGTATATATATATAATATAATAATAAATAAATATTATATATATATATATATATATATACTATTTGAGAATACATTAACCCTTAACTACGATTGTTGAACGTATTTAAACCGACCCTTTAACAGCCTTAATGCTTAGTTAACAATATGGATTTGTCATTTATTGGATATTAATTTTTCACATTTTTTAATCACTTACAATACTTCCGTTCGCCTGATTCCACTCCTTTCACTCGATAAAGATTGTTTTAATTAAAATTTAAGATCAATTATTCAACAATTTCTACAGAAGCCTCATTAAGCTCTATTTGTTACTTAGTTGATAGGATACTATAGAATTAATTATTTGAAAAGCCATAGTTTATTTCAATTCAAGTATAGAAAACATGAAAAAGCTCTTGTGTTAATGTGTGAAAAAGTGGAAGCCTGTGAATATTTATTGAGAAAAAAACAAACATTTCTGCAAATTAGGTGAATTATGATTTTCCACATGTTTTAATTGTTCAATGGCCATAATTTAACATTTTTATCATAAAATTACAACTATTATTCGAAATACAAAAAATTTATTTCAAAGTTATAAAATTCAGTAATTGATTGTACGTTTTAGTTTTATCTTTTCTTTTTCAATGATTACACGGCAATCATTTCATTCGATAAATCAAGGACCTAATGAAATAATTATCATGTAATTATTTATCGCACGATTACAATAAAATATGTAAAATTACCCCATCAAACGTTTTTTTGACATTTGTTTTCTCATTATATTCGAAAGGATCTTATTAGCAATTTTATTAATTTTATGCGATTACTATCGAGTGTGTAACATTATCGTGTCTTTATGTTGCATTTGTTTGTCAATATTTTTAATTTAAAAAATTTTTTTGATGTTGTTATTAAAGCTATGCAATTGACTCTGGTATGAAGAAGCACTTAGTCTTAAATTACGATAGAAACATAGTGTGATTGGGCAGAATATAGCGCAGATGGAGGAGAGGTATGATTTACCCCGTTCCCAAGATTTTATCAAGAATTTCTTTGCAAGATTTTCGTTTTATTAGCCTGGAGGGGAAAATTAATTATCTATGAGATTATCTGAGAAGCTTAACAATACCATTCGAAGTAGTGAGACAATATGACTGCTGTGTGAGTAAAACTTGAATAACAATTATTAATTACAGTTAATTGGCGTGAAAAAAAATTATGAGAGACGCCACGAAATGACAATTAATTTATTCGAATGGGTAATTTAATCATCAGTAGATGACTATTACCTGAGAATTTAAATAGGTGATTAAATGATAACCACAGGATTAAATGACAGCCACACGTTTCCATCATGTCAATTTAAATAATTCAATGAAAACATCTCCAGTGAAGAATGCAATTGTATTCTAATTGGCCGCATTTACCATTACTACTTATTAACAGTAATCATTCACTCACAATTCACAACATTTTGATTTACGCCATTTATCTCTTCCACTTCCCCCCTAATTTATTTCTTACTTTCAATTAAACGAGGGTCTTATAACTCTTTATTTATATTTACAAATTGTGTGACAACTTCTTCCGCAGCTCGTGCTAGAACTGGATATTCCTGAAAATAATATCATTATATTTGACTAATGATATCGACAGAATAAATAATAAAAGGAAAAAAAATGATAATTAACAATAATTCACAGTACGTGACTTATTATTTTTAAAAAATCACAATTGACTGAAGCATAATTATTATTGACCCCTATCTACGTGATTTGTCGTCGGATTAATTAAACTCTTCACTGGCCTAACTGTAAAATATTTCTGCGCAATAATTATTTTCTTCTTCTCTGACAAGTTACCAGTAACAGACTGACAACATATTGACTAAATTTTACCTCGAATAAATTATCAATATACATATACCATTGCGATGGTGTCGTCTTGAGCGAACTTCCCTCTGCTGCTTCCTCACTGTACTCCAAACAAATAGAATCAAAATCATTCTAAAATTTTCAGTCTCCATCCCAATTTTCAAACGTAGGAATAGTACAGAGTTTTTGAATAAATAGGGAATTGTTTTTTTAAATGATTTTGTTTTTGTATTCATTTGGAGTACATTCATGGGGTAGCAGAGGAAATTTCATTATATCATTTAACAACTGTTTTCCTTTTCGTTTTACACTAAATAGGATAACTCTTAAATGCAAATATCAATGATCATCATCAATAATTCGTCAAGTATTCTTTTCATTTTTGAATAATGAAGAACAAGTGCAAATTCAAATCGGCGAATTAAAAATATTCAACAATGAAATAGTTACCTGCTATCATCGTGTTTCACTTCACTCAATACTGGATTTAGTTGTGTAAAAAGAGATCAACATTGCATGTTATTAATAACATGAAATTTTAAGTTTTTTGTCCCGTAATAATAATCGAGGAGTCCCAAATTTACAAAAATATTATCTAGTAACGGCCACTTTTAAAAAACAGCCATTTATTCGTCCTTTTTTTATTTGCTTCTTATTTATCATTATGAATGCGCGAGCTGCTGGAATTTTCGACTCGCACATCACGTTGAACATTTAAAAAATGTGGAGTTACGTAATTATCAGCCTCGAAGCTCGTTTTCATCATTTATGTATAATTATTTTGACTCGCTGATTTATTTCAACGAAGTAACTTCTCGACGACAATATTTTAATTATTTATTTACAATTTTAATTCTGCGTTGAAGAAATCAACAATAAGTAATAAAATAAACGGATTAAATTCGTCTAATTGCTTCTCGGTTGCAGCAACTGTCAATTAATTTTCCTAAGTCATCCATATTCTTCTACTCATGATTCTACTAATGAATTTTTACAAACACCTAAGCGCCACAAGCTGTGCAACATCAATAATTACTGTTTTTTGATGTTTATATTTTTTTTTATTCAAACGCTGGGGACGGGATTGGATTAAAAGTTTTATGACAGAATGACCTTCGATTATTTTACAATCGTATAAATTCATTAATTATCTCTACCCCTGTTTATTAACGATTAGAGCGAGTTTTCGGGATATCGATCATACTTGAGAATATTTCCAAGCAATCATGTACATGTGTCCTTAATCATCGTGACGTAATTTTTATTACTACTTTTGTCATACCTACGCACGCCTTTAAACACATTCATGTCAATTACCTTCACGCTTCCACGAAATAGGCCAATCAATTCATTAACATCTTATTTTATGCTAATAATGTACTGTAATAATCCACTTTATGTACTTTATAAAGATATTGCCGATAACACGAGAGATTTTTTCAATGATTTTTATCATTTTTTCCATACTTTAATACTCTGAATATTTCTTTTTCAACATTTCTAGATTCTTTACTTTTCATCATCTACCATCGTGGAAAACTTATTAATTATCTTGCTCTTAACTCCCTTGATTTTTCACTTTCGTGTAATTATAATAAGAAAATCAGTCGATTGAGCAATCATAGTGGTAACAGGGTTAAATTTCTTTTTCATAAATTTCTCCCACCATTTCGTTTCAAAACTTTATTTAAACAAAAAAATATGTAAAAAAAAAATAAATCAAATAACTGAATATAGATATATATTTTTTTCAATTTTTAAAAAACATCCACTTAAAAATTCTGCTTACACACATATGTAAGCCAAAATCTATAATAATCACAATCAACATGTATTTTTTTCAAGTTTCATTAACTGAAGGACTGAATAAGTATGATTTAACAAGTCAATTGATTAGGACGAATTTTAATTTGGTGTGATGGTCAGCTAAGTTGAAATTTTGAGGGAAAAATTTTAGAAGGTGATTTGTAGAGGAGAAATTTAGCTCTAGAACCTTCGTCACACTGAGTAATTTCTTTATCTAATTAAACGAAAAGTACGAATATGAAAATTCAGGGCAATTTTTTTAACGAATGAATAATATTTTTCTCTCAGTGCATATTTCACGTATGGCCCGATATTTTGAGAATTACGGGCATAATATTTTGAGTACTGTGAAACTCCTATTTATAATGATCATATTTATGCATTATTATTATTATCAGTATTGTTATTATTATTATTATTATTATTACTATTATTTTAATAACTTGGATGAGGATAAGCCAATTATTATATTTTTCACTAAAATAAGTGAACAATTTTGTCACAAACGGAGAAATTAAATTGGATAAAAAAAATCCGAATCTCCGAATGAATAATTCGAAGTGTATCAATTACTAGCAGAAGACTCGGTACGTTTGACGAAGAAGAAATCGTCTTGAGGCACTAGGAGGCATCCAGAGTGAGGCACTCAGTAAAGAAGTCCTCCATGGAACGATAAGCGTGCTCAATCACGCCTGTCAAGGCGTGATCTTCATCCGCATAACTCTAAACATGACAACAATTTTCTCGTCGATTTATTTTATCAAATAAATTTAGACAATCAACTCACCTGATACCTGAAGATAATACCAGCATCAGATAGAGCTTTCGAGATAGCAATACCATGGGTATAAGGCGCTGTCATATCAGCTAGGCCATGAATAAGGTAGAGACTGTGGCTTGGTACCAATCGTGCACGCTGTGTCAAATCTGCCTCCACGTAGCCCTTGTAATTTTCTACTGGTGCTCCTAAAATTCGTTCCGTAAAGGCCGAATCTAGATAAAATAAGTTAATAATAATAATCAGTGAAAAACTGTTTTATTACGTTTTTCTCTCATGAATTTTCAATAGTGAAGTATTAATTGTTAATTGTCAAAAGGGAGTGATATCTCGTTTTGAATAAAAAAAATCAACTCACTGTAGTACAACCAATCCGCGATTGGATTCACCGAAATTCCACACTTGAATATATTCTGCTGGCTGCCGAGTAGCATGGCAGTGACATACCCTCCATACCCCCAGCCCCACACTCCCACCCTAGTCTCGTCGAGATACTTGAATTCATCAAGTAAATATCTGAGAACAGTCAATTGATCCTGTACTTCAACGCCCCCAATTCTGTGAAATAGCGCACGTTTACCCTGTCCCCGTGCACCCCTCACATCGAGCCTAACGTAAACAACGTCATTGTGACTCGACATGTATGTACCCCAGTCAATACAAAATTTGTCACTAACTGCCTCACTACCTGGCCGGCCATTAACTTCAACTAAAACTGGAAAAGCAGCATCCCTGAGTTCTTCACGCCACGAGGGTGGTAATTGCAGTTGCACTTGGGCACGCCACCCCTGTGGCAGTGGTACCTGTAATTAATTTATGCACTCCTTAATTAATCTGTTTGTCAATTAGAGAGCAATTGAGGGCAGAGTTGAGGGCTGAAACGAGATGAGCCACTGTTATTTCACAGCACGTGATTTTTCCACATTGATTTTTTGATAAAAATAGGAAGAATAGAATTTAAATTTACCAATTTTGTTATCAGAATAATTAAAATAATTACTATTAATTTATCAGCATGATAAAAAAATATTGGAAAAAATAATAATCTCCCAAATGGTGAAAAATTATTTATCTAATATTCGCATTTCACTATTTATTAATTATTAATTATCATTTTGATAAGCATAATTACTTCAAAACTTTTCCTCTTCGGTAAGGCGAGCTGTGACAGTCTTTCGGCGCGTTGAACTCTCGTGTCGTAAAGCACCCGTACCATTTTGTGAGTTGTCACCGAGTGCACTCCAGCGAGTGGAAGTCCAGGCCCCTCACAATGCAGTACATAATATCCCTGTCTTGCCTCGCTCGAGACACTCACAGAGGCACCAAAACTCGTACAATTCGTGTAGTAGAATCTAAATAAAGACATTGATTGCAATTATTCCCAGGTTTATCCCAGGTTTACTTTATCAGTTATTCTCCCTGAAGGACAATTATGTCTATGGAGCAAAATGATTTCAGTGACTTGTTGTAAGAAAACTAAATTTCTCTCATAAATATCTGCCAAACGGCTTCATTTTTACTGAGGAAGTTTAATTCCTTTCTTTTTGAGACTTGCTGAGTACTGCCCCCTTACCTACTACTCCAGAGAACATCCCCCAAATCACAAGTGATACAGAGTGGCTCCAATCGTCGGGGGTCGTCCGTCGTTGGATCCCGCACGACGTACAAATGCTTCTGTCCTGGATTACGTTCCCTCGTTCCAAGGTAATAAACCAAGTGTGCTCTGGTGTCCCATGCGAGTATTTCACTGACCTAAAAGGCAGTTAAAAAATCATACGGCGGAAATTATGGCATCACTTGCCAGCCTCTCAAACTTTTACGATTTTCGTGTTTATTTTACGAGATGCGATAACTCGAGTGAAAACTTCCAATATTTTCTGGCGACCGAAATTTATCGTATGAAATGAAAACAAATGGGACAGATCCAATTAATCTACAATCACAGGTTCTTCGGTAAAGCGATTCGATCTATCAATTACAGCTTCACCGATTTATTGCTCCGATAATACTCAATGAACCGCTTATCATTAGGGATATGTGAGGCAACATGGAGAGGAAATCTAAATAATCAGATTAATTGGATCAAATATACTGTTGTGACAGCATTTCAGAATTATAAAAATAAATGTATCGTCATAAGAGCCTGCCGTAGGAGTTGTAATGTGCAGCAACAACTTCCTCAATTGTTATTCCACAATTTAAAATGGAAAAAAGTGATAATTAATTTATTAATATCTTCTCCCACACCTATTTTTCATTATAAAAAAAAAACTTACTAATTTAATACCATTGAAAGGTATTTATTGAAAGTATTTTCCAGAGAAACAATTGTAAAAAGTTGGAATTTTGAAAGAGATGTGAAAAAAAATTGTCCCCCGTTGCTGTACAAAAAATCCTGTAAATGAAATACCGTATTACCTCGTATCGACCGTGCGACAGTACAGCAATGCGTTGCTGAGTGAGTGTAACGTGTTTGATATGAGTAAAGTGCTCCTGTCCGCCCTCCTGCACACCAGCTAGCAGGAGAAAACTGTCACCGTCAGGTGAGAATAGGGGATGCGGCTGAGCATCGAGCCATTGGCCCTCAGGTGCACGCTCTGAGTGAATCTCCTCACACTGCCATTTTGGCATACGACAGGCAGATACAACAGTGAGATTCTGCGATCTTGTCATCCACACAACCCCAATTTGCGTCCCATCATCGTCCATCCAGCCAGCGGAAATTAAATAAAAATCCCTGGAGATAAATTCATAAATTTTAATTACCTCAATCAATTTGTTAACGTGTCAATAATTATCGTAACAGCTGATGAGATAATTTAATTAGATGGATTATTGTGTACCAACGGACCAAATTTTTTTTACTATAAGAAAAAAAAAATAGTTTTCCATGTAAAAAATTAATTTATTGGTTTTAAATAATAAGAGGGTAAAAAAATTGGCAAAGCAACTTACTGGCCGTCAAATACAGGCGGTGGTTTAACAGGGGAATGAAAAAATTCCGATGTCAAGGATTCATTAGTGTTGTCGGTAGAATTATTGAGATCCACTAGCCACAAAGTGACCTCGGGATTCGATGAGCCTGGAGTGGGATAACGCACTGACTTGGATGGTGGAAAGGTGATTCTATGTGGTATGCCAGATGGATTCGAACTGACGGCGTCCGACCCCGTTGGATTACCAAACCAAGGAAATTGTAAAGTCGTTACCTATAGAATGAATTTCCCATTAACGATATCCTCAGCGATTGAGGGAGTTTTTTTTTATCATTGCCCCATCGGGGAGAAAATTTGATGTTTCTTTTTGTAATTAGGATTGAAATATTTTCATTACAATATTGAATCCATGTTGGTTCAATATCGCTGCTTGTGAATCAAGGAAATATACAATAAACATATAGATATAGATTATAAAGCTTATCTTAACAGAGAAATATGAATAACAATAAGTACTCACTTTGGTATCGTTAAATGTCGCATATAAAAGACGCTGTCCATCGGGACTCGGCCACAATGCCTCAGCTTTTGGTAGTACTTCCTCCTGATATAACCAGTCTGGTACACCGTTGTAAATAATTCCAGGCACTCCAGTGTCAGTCAGTCTCTTGTCTACTGGCGCTGTTGGCGACATTCTTAAGAATATATTGTTATCAGATATCATCAATAATGCTGTTGTATTGCCCAACCATGCGACATACTGCAATCGTGTCTGTTGTACTCGCGGAGGTGCGTGAAGACGAAGGGGTGTGTGATGACTGAGGAATCAAAATTATCATAAATTCATCGATGACGTATCTTCTGTGCTATAAAATTATACCCAAAGCAAGTACTTACTCATTGGTAACATCGTAGACTGTATAAAGAGCGGTGAAAGTGTTTCGAAATACCTAGAAAAATTGTTAAATAAAATTTTCATGAGATTTATCCTTGGAGGGATCATAATAATTAACTGTTTAGAAAAAATTCTATATCTATTTTTTATAATATTTCAATTTAAAATTCCTTCTCATTTTAATGAATAATTTTAAATTGTTTTTTTTTATTAATTTTTTTAAAAACCATTTGTAGATTTTCAAAAGCACAATTTATAAAATTCAAAGAATTTTTTCATCAACCGTTTATATGAAAATATTAATTAGACCAAATAAAGTAAAATTTCACCATGAGAGAAAATTTTTCTCAATGTGAATGGTCTCGAGCTTTAAAGATGCCCTAAATCCTCAATTCCTTACAATGTAATACATGATAGCGCTTGCGCAGGTGTATTGCAATTGGTAAGATCAATTTACAGGTGCAATAGACCATAATATCAGTATTCCCAATAGTATGATAAATACTCACCGGCTTGACATCGTGTTTGAAGAGTACGTAACGAAGATTAGTGCTGCACTGATAACCTTGAACGTTCAACTGTCTCTGAAAATAATCATATTTAATTATTCAACTATTGATGAGCAACTCCAGACACGTCTGGATGAATAATAAAGGCGAATTGATCGAGCTATTGCTAGTTTTTATCACCTTTTCATCGAACTGACACACGCAAATAGACCGGGAAATTATTCATGTTATTTGTTAGTACTTACAAGGGTATGATTTGATACTAATAATGCTACGGAGTTGTTGAGTGTATCAAGGAGGGCTAATGAACCATCGTCCGCTTGATAAACGAATTTGTCATGAGATACCCAGGCGGGTGGCAACCGCTGTGGTGAAAGGTCATCTCGAAGGCACTCTTCAAGTGTGAGGCGTCTACCGCTCCAGTACAAAAGTTCGTCGACATACCTGAATTAATTTCGTCCATTGAACTCGTTTTGCATTAGTTACAAGTGGAGTGGGCTATTTGGCTCTGTTGAATTATTTATAATTCTTGATGGGCTTTAATTACGTGATTATTTTGTCGTGAAATATCTTTTCATTTCCGAAAAATTATAACAAAAGATTAACGGCACGGAGAACAGTATTAAATGAAATAATAAAACACAATTCCGTTGACATTTCTAGAAACTTATTGAATAGTCTCTTACTCTTTAAAAACTCCCCAAACTATAGGCAAATTTCTAGAATGGTCCATTTTATATGGAAAAAAAATTACGTAATTTTAGACATGGCGGATCAGGTTTAGGCATTGACAAAGATAATAATTTCCCCCCTCCACAACAATTTTTCAGGCTTTCAACTCATAAAATTGGTAATTTCATTAAATTTCCATTTCCTCATGGATTTAAACCAGATGAAATGAGAATAATAATAGCACTCACCCGAGAAGATATATTGCGGTAACTATGCCAGCAATGACAAATCCAATTACGAGAAGTGAAAATATAATACTTCTCCAGTTGTGACCACCGTCACCATAGAGATCCTAAAACCGGTGAAAGAGGAATCTCATTTAAATTACTAAATAAAGATGATAAAAACAATGTGGCATTAACATTCGCGGGCTCTAGTGCATCAGTACTTTATTAAAACAATTATCTCTAAAAAAAATCATCAGAAGTCTCATTTAAATTGGCTCCTTCTTCATCCTCATCTTATCATTTTATAAATTACATTCATAATTGATTCTCACATGAAACTCACATCTTTAACTTCGTCTTTTGATCGAGGATCAGCCACCTGGACGGTCTCATCAGGAGGTAACCGCCAGGAATTCCTCTCGACGTTAACGCTGGCGTTCATAGCGAGTCACTGCCAGTTTCACACCCCCCACCACCACCACCGAGTCCACCCAGGACTCCACTTCAGCTGATTTGCTCACCCTTAACTGCCTCCAGGTTTTATCTTGACTTCCTCTTCTGTCACACCCGAGCAATTCCGATTACCACAAAGTACTGTTCCTATCTATCTCCCTCTGTTCTCCTCTAACTTGGAAAGCACCCCTCCACACAACCACCCACCCACCCACCCACCCCTCCCCCCAAAAGCCGACCACCCTCCCACCCCAGACTTCCTTTTGCGGCCCTTTTTTTTATCTGTAAATCAATTAAACGAGCAGCATTTAATGGTGAGCAAAGAGGAGAGGAGGAATGCTGGGGAGGTAAATGTCGCGGGATGGAATTGGGGATGGAGAAACCAATGAGCGGTGGAGCACAAAGAGATGAATTGCTTGGGAATTGAGACAGAGGAAAACCGTCAAAAGAACGAGAATTTCATGAAAAGTTTTGACTACATTGTGCCAAGAGTTGCCCTCACCAACGTTTCTATCAATACAAAATCGACAAACTTTTTCAATGAAAAGTTTTTTTTTATGAGTCGTTACACTTTTTTAAACTTGTAAACAATTTTTGGATTCGTGTAATTATAAAAAGGAACGAGACGAAGATTGAATTTAATATCTTCATACTAAAAATTTTAATTTATCTGTTAAGCCAACGCCATAAATTTTTTAATAGTTTAGACCTATTGTGGGAGAATAATGATTATTTTTATTTAATGGAGAATAAAAAAAAAGAGAATCGTTTTTCCAATTCAAGAGAATTGATTATCGGCGTACCGTAAATGTATGGGGCGATGAAAATGGGTTCATTGGATAGTCAAGGAAATATCCGGGGGGAACCACAGGCAATGAATCGGTTTTGGTCGAGTGCACCTCGACATATGTCGAAAAAGTAAACAAAGTGAGTGAGAAATTTGATTTTTCTATGGTGATGGACATATTGAGCTAAATAGAGAAAATAGCCATCTTGAAGGAGTGAAAATAATTTTCCGTAATTGATAAAGAGGATTAATAGGGGATTTCCATCAAGATTTTTTGGAAATTAGTGCTTCTATGGCGAGACGAAGATAAAAGAGTATTTATTATCAACTTGATGATTTAGAGAGGCACAGACGAGCTAATTTACTCATATAATAAAGTTCTTACATAACTGAATGAAAAGGTGGCAATAACCCAGGAAAAGTCACTTGAAAGCCATCCACTCACCTCAAAATTGTCCAACGTCACCAAAACGAATGAAAAACAAATAGTGAAATATAATTAGCCCCCTGAATCATCCTATGACTGGCGACGTTAACACGAAAATAGCATTGTGCCTCGTATACCCGAATAACATAGGGTCTCATATCCACTTCCATCATCTCACGTATGTGCGTTTTGTTGTTGCTATATATTGCACACAAACGACAGATCGTAAATCGTCGACGCTATGGACCACAACAGGTGCGAGATGCAGTTGTTACTGTGGGGGATAACTCGAAATTACCAATGGATTTTGGAGCGCCGCTTACACAAACATTAACATGAGCCTCTATCCCTCCAACGATTTGTCCAATTACCTATTTTAAATTCTATCAATTATTTGATAATTGGGAGTCATTATGATGCTTCATCACGTGTTATTTTTTCAACATTATTTCTTACTGCACTCTACTCGGAAAAAAAAATACGGGACAATTCTGCGAAATGAAAATTAAAAGAAATAATCTTCTACCTATAAACGCAGACAAACAACAATCAATTTGTAAAATATGATTTCAGAGTAAATAGGATGTTTAAATTTCTCTCGATTAATCGTAATTGACGAGAATGGAACGGTCAATGTTAACGCGAGTGAGAAAAAAAACGGAAGGTAAAAAGTGTTTGCCAACATTTTATGATGACTCTAAACGGCAATAGATAAAATACCCAGTGGGTGGATATTCACTGCAAACTCGTCTCCGAGTTCTGTTTTAGAGTAACCTTTCTTCGATTTAACACAGTTTCTCCATCTACTGTCAGATGATAACGAACTCGAAACGTGTTATCGTCCCCTCAACGACCATTTACCGAGGTACCTTGTTCCTCCGCACATTGTACTCTTCAAAACTGAGAAATTCGCCGATTGCATTGTTACAATCCCGTCATAATCATTTATTATTTAAAGGAGGTAACTCAGCTTCATTACTCTTTCTCTCACTCTATTCTCCCTTTTCACATTTCAGTTTGTTATATAGGCCGAGTCATTAAAGTGGAAATAAAGAGACTGGAGGTGGCTTTTTTTTTATTGGAATCGCGGTTATTCTTTATTTTTTAGAAATAATAATATAAAGGTGAAAAAGAGTTTTACGGCAATTCATTATCTGATACTAAATTTATTAAAATAAGTTTAATTTATTGAACATTAAATAAAATATTTGCGAATAATTCCATGCATTTTGATGAGTACATATGTAAATTACTCGTAATGACATTTCAATTTATTCGACCCCCTGAGATAAAATAATATTCATAAACATTATAATTAAAATATTATTATTATTGATGATTGAGGGAAGAAAAATAGGTCTAAATAGGTCTTTTCATGCTTTTCATTCTTCAATATTTAGAAAAAGAAAATACTAGTAAACCAACAAATAAAGAAAAATACCAAACACATTAAATTTTTCGGACTGAAATTTCACTTCGATTCAATTCAATTATTTTTTTTCTCTCTTCAAATAAGACAAAAATGACATGATTATATGAACATTTCATGATGAGGGCAAGTTTTTGGAGGTAGATAACAAGAGGAAAAAAAAGTTACTGGTCTAAAAACCTTTGGTAGCCACGAGTGAGGAAAAAAAAAATGCGCGCGCTTCCACTGCACACAACCACGAATGAGACAAGTACACAGCTAACGAGAGGATGATCCCGCATGTATATGCGTGTCAGTACAGTTGGAGATGAACATAAGGACATTTCAAGTGTCGAGGGTAAAATATTGTGTACATAATGTGCGATATGCCGCGTAATAAAAATAAATACTGAAACAAAGAAAGAGTTGGTGAGGGCTGTTGCTCTATTATTTGTACCTTTTTTTTTTCTTTTTCAATTGCGTTCAGTCGAAACAACGCTTTTGAATTATTCTGTAACGAGTGCTCGAAAGGAGCGCAGTGGTCCTGGGGGAATGGAGGCAAGCTCGCCCGGGCGGCATGACTTCCTCCTTCTTCAATATCCACCCGCCCTCGTGTATGTCCGACCACACACTGACTTTATTTACTTATTCCTCTTGGTTTTCGTTATTTGCACGTTAAATCAAGCAGAAAATAAAATACTCATTATGGCCCGGCGAAGCACTGATTATTCAGCATTATTGAATATTTGTCACTGAATTTTAAACACCAAGGGTCTCTCAATCAAATAATCATCAATCACACTGATGTGATGTCACGGTAATTTCACTCAAATAAAATTTCACGTTTTTCACGCCTTGAAAATTCCCGAAAAAAAATCCAAACGAAACTAAAAATATAAGCAGCACCATGTCTAACAGCGTTAAATTCCTCGAAAATTACCTCTGATACATCGCGCTCAACACTAATCACTTTCCTTGAACCCTAAAGAGTCTCGAGTGTCCTCACCCCCAGAAAAAAACCGTCAGAATGCGACAATTTTCTTTTCCCTCAAGCAATCGAAAGAAAAACATCTAAAAAAAATCACCCCCTATCCCCGAGCGTCCCTCCGATTTTTTCCCTCATCCTGATCCCCTCTCCTTGGATAAAATAAAAAACAATTTTTTATATTATTATCGTGTACGAGTGGAGGAAAAAAATGTAATTCAGAGTCCCGATGATTCGGGATCCTCGGACATACGACACGAATGCCCGGCCACTGCGCCGACACTGAGAGGGTACGCCGCAGCCTCGGCCTCCTGGTGCTGCTGTGCCCATCCCCTCCACCCTCCCTCACCCAGCGCTGCTTTCTACCCCCACTCGTGAATTTCCACCCTCTTGAAAGAGGTCCACTGTCCTTGTCGAAGCCCTAGAAACGTCGAATTTTCTCTCTCCCACTTCCTCATTTTGCCAAACGTACAGCCATCCGTTGGAAAAAAAATCGAGCGCAGTGGGAGGGGTTGAAACGTGGGGAAGAGAGGGACCCAACAGGGATGCCAGTTATTTTTTTTCTCTCTCACTCGTGCCAATTTCATTCGCTCCCGGGTACATACGCACTCGGGATGACGGAGATGACAGCATTTCCTCGTTCTTGTGTCTCACTTCTTTTATTTAGGATACAGAGAAGTGAAAAAAGGGGTCGAACGAACGGAAAGAGGCACAGGCCTATCTTTTTCGCTATGCCCTGGATTTGTTTTTTTTTCAGAGCCGTTATTTCAAATTTTGGAATTTTTGCAAATCTCGCACGGGTTTGGCTTTTCATAGATCTCAAGTTTTCCAGGGGGGAGGGATACTTGTGCATGTGCTTTGCCGGGAGGATGGAGTTGTGTCGGGTCAAAGACATCGGAACGTTCGCACCGAGTGGAGAAAGTTTGGGGGAAAGTGAAATTTTTATTTTTCTTGGCAATTTATAAAATAACAAATTCCAGAGTTATCAAATATTCAGGAAAAATTGCAGAAATCACAGGTCATTCTTACCGATTATGCAAGCGATGTGGAGAATTAAAGTGACGGTATGGGATTCTAAGTAAAATAAGAAGAAGAACAGTTCGAAAAAATATATATTCGAAAAGTGATATATTATATGTCCAATAGGATAAATAATATGTTGAATATCTCTCTCACTTTTTCGCTCTCTTCTTGTGATGAATACTTTTTATTTTTCATTTTTCTACAACGCCTTATCAATACCAATATTCTCCAATATTTTTATTTTCTACAAGACGAGAAGAGGACAAAAACACTCAGATGAGGTGCATGAGATGTTAGAATAAGTCACCGTTATTGGTTTTTCATCAGCTTTCGCTTTCACCGTGCGGAATACAGACTGGAAATCATCGATAATATCAGAATTTTGAAAGCACCATTCCATTCTCCTTGAATATACTGATTAATGGATGGATACAGATAGTCGTGGAGAAAAGAATGGATTAAGTTTAAAAAAGTGTTTCTAGATGTTGGGAAATTTTTAATTTTTTTATAAAATTAAAAAAAAGCAAATATTCCACAAAAGCGATTGTTGAATTGTGAGAATGATAACAAATTAAAATAGAAGATGAAATGTTGAATATTTTTTAATAATTTTGTGGTTATTGACTTGGATTTTTCATAAATAATACTCCTTTTAGTGTGATATTATTCATTTATTCAAAAATGAATTAAAAAAAAAAAAAAACAAACATTAAAACCAATATTATTCCTATATTTCAAGAAAACTAAAACTGACAGAGTACCTTTAAGAGAATTTTACTGTTCTACTGTTCTAAAAGTATAAACAACAACTGGAGGTCAGAGCAATTGCACAATAGCCCCCAAATTCTATCAGTTTAGAGTGATATATTGTGCATCTCCCCTCACCCTAAATGTCCTTGCAAAGTTACTACCCTCCCCAAATAATCAAAACTCCTCAGTCAACTTCATCGTGAACTTATCCCGTTATATCTCTAAATGTGCAAGTCCTTCTGATATCGAGCGCACTGGAAATGGGCAAATTTAACCAGCACAATTCACCTCCCCCAAAACCCATCACTCTGCGGATCTTTAACACCGGGGGAACCTGGGGGAAAAGTTCATGGTCGTGATCTATGCAAAGTAGATCCAACGTCACGCTCTCGCCTGACTCATTCTCCCTTATGATTTCGATCTTTATCACTTTCAAGCTCTAGCAGCCGACTAAATTGCTATTCAACCTTCGCTCATTTTGGCCACGAATACATTTTGAATTAAAGTATTTGCAGTGTTTGTGTGCATGTGGAGAAGGGTGGCATTCGCATGTACCCTCAGTTACCCTTGAATTTTCCTTAGCCCAGGTATTTTTCTCTCTTTATTTATTTTTTCACTTCCTTCTTGATTTCTGGGGTCAGGGTCGTCGCAGGTGGGTTTCACCTTCCACTGAGATTAATAGCTTTGCTTTATTCCAATTTACAAGTCAAGTGTAAAAGTAAATTTTTCGTTCTTTCCAAAGCATTAGATTTTTTCTATTAAATTTCATTAGATGCTTATTTTATAATGCCACATTACTATTTTTAGGTGAAAAAATTCTCTAGGGGTAAAAATTGAAACTAAAGAAGACCATTCGGTATTTTATCATCATCCCTTTCTTAATAAAAAATAGTTTCACCTAAGGTTGACCAATCAAATCGAAGATTCCATGTTTAATGTATTGAAAAATTTTATAAATAGTCGGAAAGTTTAGGCTGTGATTAGCTGTTGGAGTGATTAACAATGAAAAGTTGAATATTCAGAGTCCGAATGCAGTTTGAAATATCAGTTGTACAAGGGATAATAGCGAATTGCGTGACGACAGAACGTGAACTGCAGAAATACACAGAGACAAACTCCTACTGCATTACTAGCTCGATTGATGAAGAGTTTGTACTGCCTCTGGTTGTTCCACATTCTGGCTGTTCCATTCACTATGAAAAAAAAACAAATGAGACTGAGAGAAAAAAAATGATATTCGTATTTTCACATTGAAGATAAGCGGTTTGTGTATGCAAATGAAAAATCATCAAGATTTTTACGGCTGATTCTTCCCCATTTGTCTCTTTTATTTGCGTATTTTTCTTTCTTTTCTCTATGCATGGAAATTACAGTAGCTACGATGAGTTGATGAAGATAATAGACTGCTTGCATTTTGCGTACGTCTATTTCTATCTCGTGTCTAATAAATCCTTCGGAATTCTCAGACGCTTCTTGATTAGTGGCTTGAATTCTAGATATATGTTGAAACAAGTGGAGAATTATAAACAATTCGCTTCATACAATTATTTAATCAGCATGTCATTAAAAATATTAACATTCATTAATTCATCAATATGAATTAATCCAAATTTAATGTACAAAATTTCCCATATTTCGAATATCTAAATATATTTTTCAATTATTGAAATCTATTACAAAATGAATTAATTATTGAAATTGATTAATTATCATAAAAATTTTAATAGAAATGTTACGTCTACATGATTTTTAATTCTAGTTTTCAAATCACATTGGGTGAATTTACATATTAGACATTTTTCCTTCCATTTTCTCTGCGCAAACACTAGATTAAATAATTCTGTCTTCATAATATTTATAACCTCGAGATTCTCCAATATATCTTTGAATTTATCTTGACTGTAACCATGTAGAATACAGTGCTTCATGAATACAGTCTCACAAACCCATCCTCTGTCAATATTTACTCTATTTTGGTCTTCCAAGAAAAGCAAATCAATTTCAATTTTTATATTATTTTTATTTTTATATAACAAAACGTTTGGATACTGTTACAGGTTTCAAAATGAAAACAAATTAAATATTAAAAATGTCAATTTTTTCCGCCTATATCAATACAATTTCTCTCGTACAACTTTAAAAAAAACTCTGTTTAATCAAGAGTTTGCATGATAGATTCCTGTTTAATTAAACTTGTAGAACATTAAGCTCAATTTTTTCAAACGTAATATTACAATTAATTATCATACTTACTTATAGAGACAATTCTCTCAATATTCTGTTTAATAAATTATATTATTTTATTATGCCCTATTATGCTGCACTAATGATGAACAATCTGTTCCCTCAAATTTCATGCATTCTCTCACGATAACGTTAACGCCCTTAACGACACAAATGTATTCGATTTATATTGAAAATATATAATTTATTGAAGTCACGAGGCTGAGTATGTATTTAGTTGTAATTCACAAATACACTAAACATTTTAAAATTGTTTTTTTTTAATGAATTTCGTCCCAATAAATATCTTCGAGAAAAAAATTTCCACATATTCATTCACTACTTTTTCTTCATTACAATGATGTCTAGAAATGATTATATTCGTAATAATAAAACAAAAAAAAAAGAAAAGAAACTATTTGGCAATGTCTTGGACAGCGTTGAATCAATGAAAATTCATTCCTAAACTACACAGTTTGGCGCAACGTAATGTACAAGTTTTGTTTTAACATTTACATAACATTTGAATCTACTTATTTTCTATGAATTCCAGTGATTGAGTGCAGTAAGAGGTTTACTCAACTCATTTTACTCGCTCATAAATATTAGAGTTGAAAATTCCATGAAAATATTGACACGAAATCTCTGGTAGAGCATTTGTCCTCATCACGATGCCCCTCGAAAGAATTTTGAAGGTCTTAAAAATCAATAAACCAAGAAAAATATTTCTCCCTCGAACCGGAAATTTCTTCTGCCCACTCATCCCCCTAATATTCAGGCCTCTTACTCCCCTCTGAATCACTACTCATCATCAATAAATAGAGACGATCCATTGGAACAATAAAAAAAAAAAACCGAAACAATAATGTTTCCCTGAAAAAAACCTCAAATCAAGCCATTACTCATCGGCTCGTCAGGACGCTGAGAAGAACTCTTGTAGTCGTTGAACAGTCCTGCGATCGAGTGCACAAAGATCGAAGTCAAAGGTTTTCCTGGTTATTTCATACTGTCCAGTAGCAGCGATAACCTGGACAACCCTTTGGAGCTCCTGATTATCCTGCAACGTCATGATCTTCTGCTGGAGGTCCTTTAGCTGCGAAACATAATCCTCGGAGAAGACGAGGGGTTCATCACCCTCAGACTCCACCAGCATATTGTTAGTAGAGTCCGGTGCTATTTGTTCAGTCTCAAAGGCCTCCTTGTGTAAATTCTCTTGCTCCTTAACATTGGTGGTATAATTAGTAGCCATCTCAGCAGCAACTGGCGACTGACTGGATGAGACTGGTTCCAAAGGTGGTGAGAAAGCTGGATCCTTTTCCCTCTTTGTGGGAACATCGTCGTCTCCCTTGCTGTCACTCCTCCTCTTTCGCTTCCGGTTATCTTTGTCATCGGAGCGCGGCTTGGACTTCTCCTTCTTAACCTTTTCTGTTTTAACCTTCCCAGAAGATGCACTTGGTGAGACTGGCCTGGTTAACCTGACCTCTGAAACCAGTCTGCTGCTCTCAGGATCATTCTTGATACTTATAACTTGTTTATCTTCGTCCTCGTCACCTGAATTTGAATCACTACTATCCCTGTCCTGGACTTCAGCAAGGAGAGCCGAAAGGGGATTGGTCGTTGGTGCTGTTGGAATCCCGTCCTTGTCGTAGGACTTTTGTTTATCCTTCTTCTCTCGTTTTTCTCTCTCCCTGCTGTCGTCGCTCCTCTCCTTCTTATCCTTCTTCCTGTGTTTGTGCTTCTGGCGTTCTTTATCCACTTTTTGGTCTTTAGTCTTGTCCACTTCGGGACGACTCTTCGAGGAACTACGTTCCCCCTCCTTCAACGGCTTCGGAGACTTTTTGATGTCCTTCTGGGTACGATTCTCCTGAATCTTCTCTTTCTCCTGTTTCTCTGGCTTCTCGTGCTTCTCCGATTTTTTCTCCAAGGGTTTTGCATCTTTTGATTTCTCCTTATTCTTCTCTCGATTTTTTTCCTTTCGGTCTGACTCCTTGTCATCCTTATGTTTCTTCTTCTTTTTGTCAACTTTCACGTCCTCTGTGGGCTTCATTGGCTCCTTTGGCTTTTCCGTATGCTTTTCACGATCAAGAACTAATTTTTTATGGTCCTTTTCTCGAATTTTCGGAGACAGGGACTTTTGAATATTCGAGTCGTGGGGACTCAGTTGCTTCTTCGATACTGGTGACTGCGGCCTCTTGGGGGCTGGACTCTGATAATCAGATTTGGGGGGACTCTGGGGTCGCTTCACTTTGTCTTTTGATCTGTCTTTATCTTTTGACAGTTCTTTGTCTTTCTTGTCTTTTTTTATATCCTCGGGTTTGTCTTTTTTAAGGTCCTTGTGAGGACTGGACTTTGATTTACTTGATTTTTCGATTTTCTCCAATTTCTCTGGAGGAAGTTTGTGGTGATTGCTTTTGTCTTGGATTTTTTTTGTCTCCGGAGAGACTTTATTGCCAGTTTTTATGGGAACTCCGAATAGATCAGCGAATTGATTCGTTGATCGAGGCTCCATTGGACGGTGCCTCCTTGCCTCCGCTCCACTCAATTTTGGTTTCCCTGACATTTGGGGCGATACCTTTGATTCACTCTTGTCGTGGGGTTCATTGGATGTCGATACTAACACCTGAAAGGACAATTGTAAAGGAAAATTAGATGAAATAAATGAAATGTATTGAAAAAGTGAAATTGAAAACAAAAAGGAGTATTTGCAAAGAAAAATGAAAATACTTACACCACCACCTTTGAGTAATTTTCTTCTGAACTCATCAGGTGGATTTGTAATAATTTCTGAGTGTCTCATAACATTAGTAATAGCTGGTCCACTGGGTGCCAAGGTAAGATCATACGATATCTCTATTTTCTTGGGTTCATCCTTGTTCTTAAGGTAAATATAAATTGGCAGAACAAAACCAGCGTAGCCAGATTCCTTCAGAACATATGGTGCGTCTTTCAGTGTTCTCTTAGGTTTGGGAAAGGTCTCATGAAGTTGAAAAACCACTGGAATGACATAATCCCTACTGTTAGACATTTTGTCGAAGTCAAAAATAATAAAATACGAAGTATAAAATCAACGTATGCGATAATTTTCCCCTTACCAGGAAGGGGGGGGGGGAGATATTTAGTAATGAATTTTCTTTTTGCCTGCACATATTTCTGAACTATTATAGTATTCAACTGATGGATTTTACTCATTGAAACAGCTTTTTCAACATCTAGTTAAATACCTTTTTCAACGTATTGACTTATGTCAGCATTGTCAACGCCACGAATAAACACTTCCCAATCGTGTGTGTAGCCTTCAAGAGTTGTTCTCGGTCTCAACATCGATACATGGCCACATTCTAGAGTTATTCGAATGGCCATTCTTTCCTGTAACGAATAACAACACAAGCGTGAAGATGAATTTCATACTAAAATTTATTTCCGGAATCTATAAATCATCGATAAATACATTGTCTAGCAAAAAAGAATTCAGTTAATGAATGAAAATATACCAAAATAATATAATCAATGTTAGAATAAATCCACGACAAGAGAAACAGTTGATACAATAAAAACCACAAAAGTGTTATTTCCAATGGGCATAAAAAAAACAAACACTTACACAGTGATTATCAATAACGACTGCCAGAGTTCACGAACAATTGATTGTAGAGCGATAATAGATTATCCGTGTGACAAAAATTAATGTAAATAGTCCCCTGTTTTCACGTGTCATCTCAACAATCTTTGAGAATTAGTTGGTTTAGTAAAGGAAAAAGTGCACCGTCGATTGGACTATTGAACAGTTCAACGAATATCAATTGTCTCCAATTTAATAAAAACCATTAACAGATCTTCATCTTCGAACTCTTCTCTTCCAACTGATTCCAGTGATCCAGGTATCTCTTTCGAATAAATAACTCAACATCAAAACTCCATTATATTTCTATCAACATGAATGTCAACGACCACATAAAAATAAAGTCACAAAACATGGTATTTCCATGTAAATAAGTAACCAGTTTTCCTCCATTTAATCCTATTAATTTGTCTACGTATGTTGATATGGCTACCTTACACGAAATGTCCAACGTACATATGTATGTATATGACTACATATTTATGATATCCAAAAAAAAGGAAGAGGAAAACTTCATGAATCTGAGTCTTTTGATAGAATAATCCGGCCAATAGGAGGTTTTACATTCCCATCTGTGACTAAATTCATCTCTTTGGTGATTGAGCCTACCCTTCGCCATATTTGTTCGTCAAATAAGGAAATCAAAACCCCATTCGTGACTGCATGAGAACTTATTCGGTTCTATAGATGGCTAGACACTTTCTATAATTGTTATCGCTTTTTCATTATCAATGACTGATTTTTAGAATTTGTTGACGAATATTTTTCTCACATTTTTGTTACAGTAAAATTTGTTTACTCTGAACAGAATAATTGTTATCGTTTATACACACATATACCTGGAATTATTGGAATTATTTGAACAAAATGCTTGATGATTTTCCAAAGTTTTAGTTATTTTGCAGCAATATTTACTATGTCCGAGAACATTGATATATTATTGGAGAAACCAATTCGAGTAGTCTTTCTTATAGAACTGAAAATCCATTGGCCCTCATCCCCACCACCGCTACCCTGAAGGTAATCCACAAATATCGTCATCCACATGAAAACCTAGGGTTAGTTTTCACGAACATGTGGCGGTTCGCCGGCTTCCATCTTGGATTATGTTCGTTTTGAGGAAGCCGGGTGCTCGCTAAATATTAAGAGTTACGTGGTTTATTCTCCAGTGCGTTACAATAATCCTCTCTAGCCTCAACACAAATTTAAAATAATAATTGTAAAAATTGCATTTTTAATTTAATCGTAAAAATTAATACACCAATATTACGCTATGCTCCAGGTAAGGGATCCATTTCGTATTTAATTTTTTTTTTTTTGATTCACATTTTTTTCTTTTGATTACTGAAGCCAAACCCTCGATCGAAGAAAATCATGTTAATACCACTAGATCGTAGTTCAGCATATTTATTAATTTAGCGCCCAGCAGTTTTCTATATCGTTGAAATGTCTGATTAACCGCTGATTAAAAGAATTTTAACTATGGATGATTTGTTGGTTAGTTTGGAGGACAGAATTGTGAGACCCTGGTGCGTAATCTTGGATTTACTGTTGAGGGTTTTATCGCCTTTGCTCCATACACGTCAAGACCCGTCCATTAGCTTAGTCCTCTCATCTCGATTTTGATCAGGTTAGGATGGTCTCGGAGAGAATGTAATTTTGCAAACGCTCAGGTTTTTTTCGTGGCGAGGTCGCCTAGGCACGCTTCATTAATTTTAATCATTTGCTCTTTTCGAATATAACGCGGATGGATTGTAGTGGGCAGTCATCGACTCTGTCTCATAACCATGAAATAATTTTGTCATCAAAAACAAAAACGTCAAGGCAGTCATGTAGATTTAATTAATTGATTTGCCTCCCTCGACGACGAGAAAGAGAAAAACCCATGCCAATGAATTCGCTCGAATACTCAGAGAGAATAGCCATTTCTTATGAAAAGATATTGGTATTGAGAGTCAAGTCCTGAGATTAAAAAATAATATCGTGATTCTTAATAACAATGTTTTCTCCATGTTGTTTTTATGTTCTCAGGATTGATCTACCAGTCATACGTTAGACACTGGATAAACGGATATGCTCGTTTAGATGGTAATCACATGTTCCAAGATAATTGTCGAAATAATAGACCAATAATCAATAGTGTTAACGATATTAAGAAACACGGTACAGCAATAATGGCAATACCAAGTAGAGCAAGGGTTTATTCAGAAGTTAATTCACTTAAACCGAGAGAGTATTGGGATTACGAGGCTTACGTAGTTGACTGGGGGTGAGTAACTATTTTTTAATTAATTTAAACAAAGTCAGCAATCGGTAGAAAAATCATTTTCATTAACATTTATACAATATATAATTAATGTGTAAAAAAACATATCAATACACTATTAGTGAAAAAATTTAAAAAAACGTACTTGTGTAAAATTGTTGAAAAAAAATTATTATGCCGGTTGTTGACGCAAAGACGATAAGTCTTTTACCATTACTGGCCATCAATTAATTCTTCGTGTATGATACAGACAACAAGACGATTATCAATTAGTGAGAAAATTGGGAAGAGGAAAGTACAGTGAAGTATTTGAAGCTATTAATGTGACAAATAATGAAAAGTGTGTTGTTAAAATACTGAAGGTAAATAATCATTCTTATTTATCAAATTCGCGTCTGATGTGATTTTATTTTGACGTATTTTCGGATGATATTTCAGCCAGTAAAGAAGAAGAAAATCAAAAGGGAGATTAAGATTCTGGAGAACCTCAGGGGTGGCACCAATATCATTACCCTTCAGGCTGTTGTCAAAGATCCAGTCTCACGAACACCAGCCCTAATATTCGAACACGTCAACAATACAGACTTTAAACAACTCTATCAGACATTAACAGATTACGATATTAGATATTATCTCTATGAGTTATTAAAAGTAAGTGAAGGTTATTCATCTTTGGGGCGGGTGTATTATGGGATTGTTAAATTTATTATGATTCTGATGGTTTACTGAAGGCATTGGACTACTGCCACAGCATGGGAATTATGCACAGAGATGTTAAGCCGCACAATGTCATGATTGATCATGAGAATCGTAAGCTTCGTTTAATCGACTGGGGATTAGCTGAATTTTATCATCCAGGACAGGAATACAATGTTCGTGTTGCATCACGGTATTTCAAGGGGCCTGAGCTACTTGTTGATTATCAGGTAATGTATTCAAATTGAAATACTATTTTGCCATTTTCATTAGACTTTAGATTTATATCACTAAAAGAATTATTTATATTCGTATGACCTCTTTGGAATGATACCTTTCTTTCTCCAGATGTACGATTACTCACTAGACATGTGGTCACTCGGCTGCATGCTGGCCAGCATGATATTTAGGAAAGAACCATTCTTTCATGGCCACGATAATTACGATCAATTGGTGAGAATTGCTAAAGTATTGGGGACAGAGGAGCTCTTTGAATATCTCGACAGGTATCACATTGAGCTTGATCCAAGATTCAATGACATACTTGGACGTCATTCACGCAAACGCTGGGAGCGTTTTGTTCACTCAGAGAATCAGCACCTCGTATCACCAGAGAGCCTTGATTTTCTTGACAAGCTACTGCGCTACGACCACCATGAAAGACTAACAGCACGAGAAGCAATGGATCACCCTTACTTTTGTAAGTATTATCTTCATCATATATTTTTATTGCTTTACTGTAGATGCTTTGTCATTTTCTAAAATGACTATAACTGAACTTGATTTTATGAATTTATCCATGGATATCGTCGTTAATAGGCTTTATTCAGGGTCACAGATTAAACTTCAATTATGTTGATATCTTTTTAATTTTATCAGAATATGATGCAGAGCACATCTATCATTTTTGAGCTACAACATATTTTTGTCATTAAAAACACAAATCATGATAAACTAAAAAAAGAAACAGTCATTCGCGTTAAAAGGATGACCGGAAATCGAGGCAATGGAGCATCACAAATAATTGAATTTTCAATAAATTGATAATTCAGATAAATTGTCTGAAATAATTTCGCCATTGAAAACGGTACAATTCTCTTTCAGACCCCATAGTGAAAGAACAGGGTCGATTAAATATGGCTCATGGTTCGTCTTCACCTACTCCCCTGGCAGTCTCAATGCCTGTAGGTGAATAATGTCTCAGGTAATGTCGCCATCAATTACCCCAACCCGTAAATTTACGCTCATTGGCTGTAAAAGCATTTCCAATGACATATAAATTGCCGACTTTGCAGGTGTATAGCGAGACACTGAACTCGTTGCCAGCTCCTGTATCGGCTGAGCAGGAAAATACAAGTGGAGTAGCCTGCGGCATGGGCCTCTTAGATGAGTTTTATTCGATTCAGCCGATACCGCAACTCTCAAAAGTTCAACATTAGTCAAAGATGAGAAGAAAAAAAAGCAAAAAAATGTTGACGTCGAAAATAATGAATTTAAGGTTTAAAGTAACAAGAGGGAAAAAAAACGTATAAATAACATAATGAAAAAAAAGAAAGCAAAAACATCCAATATGATTTTCAGTACATTATTATAATGCAGATACATTGTACCATCTGAGAGGAAAAAAAATCGTTAAAAAGTAAATTTCATACATTTTATTTGCTCTAAACAGCATTCCGGCGTTATGAATTACCGACCGCAATAATTCTTTTAATGAAGACTGAAATAATATTTGGTCATGGTTTTTTTTTTCATGATTTAACTTCAACTTTTTTGGGCATCGAGAATAATTTAATTACAGTGTACTTAGGCGTATCCGTAATATTCGTATCTGAAAATAATTATGTTCATTTTTTTTCTTTCATTTAGGAGGAATAATGTGTTTCGTTCATTTTCTCAAATAATCGTCGTGCGTCTTTGTATATGAAAAAAAAATTAAATCAGTACTGAAACATTAAATCGGTTATTAAATGTAATAAGGAGATAATTACTGTTGAACACATTTTTTTCACATATTCAGATGTTTTTTGGAGAATAACTGATGAGGATCATATCAGACATAATACCTTCTCACATTTGCATCTTTCATTTACTTAGAAAAGGTAACTTTTTTTTCACGAAACAATAGTTTATTATGAAAGCATTCATCTCCTCATTTTATTTAATGAATTAAAAGTAACTATAAATCATTCTAGATTATTAATTTGATACCGATGTTCCTGTATTTGTTATTGTACAATCGATAATAACGCCGTTTTTATTTTGTGTACGATCATAAACGATAATACAGTTTTCACTATTAAAACTGACCAAGGGGGATAAACATAATGAAGCAAAAAATGAATTAAAAATGAACAAAAATCCGTAAGATAAAATTTGCGCTAAAAGTGCGAAGAATGAAACGAAATAATCGTATTGATTGGTCATCTACATCATGTATGCACAGATAACAAAAACAATATAAGAAAATATTAGAGGAGAGACTTCATTTTTTTGTTAAGCATATTTAAAATACGAACTAAAAGGTCTTATTATCTGGAACAAAAAAAAAAACGACAAATTTCACTGAATAAAAAGAAAATGAAAAAATATTTGGCAGAGCCCAACAATTAAATTGCCAGTAATCACCTTTTCTATTTATAAAGAAGAAAAATGCCCTCACTACAATGGAAATCCAAATGAGTAAATGATAAAAAAAAAAAAAATTGAAAAATTTACAAGCTACCATGAAAACTTGAGATTTTCATTTGCAGCTCCCGGGATTGAATTTTGCAGAGGGAAATGATTAGTTTATTTTTATAATAGTTTTTTCCACCTAACGAAACCAGAACCTTTGGTTCATTAATTATCTAAATTAATTAAATACTGTACATCATTCAATCAAACCACTGAATTTGTGCATAATTTATTTCGCAATGAATTTCACTCATTCTGAAAATGCAATAAAAGTTCTTAAAAAAGATCACTAAATTACAAATGGAATTATCAAGGTTGACAATAGTGGAATTTTGGGAATCGAATCTACATTTTATTTATAAATAAATGGATGTCGATCATTGAATTGACATGCCATACCTGTCGAAAATGTCACAAATTAATAATTCAATTGGTAAGAAACATTACAGCCTTATTAAACAATGAAAATCGCTATTAAAACCCAGATATTCATTCCACTCATTAAGTCCCCATGCTTAATTATCTAGAAATATCTCCATTAAATATTATAACACATTTCCTAAATTTCACTGCTCTCATAGCTCGAGATGTTCGTCATTTTTTTCTCCTCCCTGCTCTTCTTTAGCTGGTTCAAGCTTTTTACTTGCCGTAGAGCCGAGCGACTCTTCCTCAGTAATAGCATCCTCTTTGTTATCAGTCGTGATACCTTCCTCAGACTCCACATGGCTTGTCGAATTGCTTTCGGAGGTACTGGCTGTTTGGTTATCACTGATTGGCCCTTCAGGGACTTTTTCTTCCACCGTTGTTGGCTTCCAAATTTTTGCCTTGTTCACAAGATACTTGACCTCCCTGTCGAGAAGGGCCATTTTATTAGCAATATCTCTCACTTTATATTTAATTGGCTGGTGAAGCTTTGTCTCAGTGACAGTCTTAATGACTATCTGATGGAACTCCTGAGTGTCGTTGATAGTTCTTTCCAATGTCTCGATTTCGATGGCTGTAAAAATTTTGGTTTCCCCGCCACTGAGGTTTTTCATATTATTCAAGAAGATTTTGCTTCCATTTAACATTGATTCCATCCCTAGGAGGACTTCAGGCCTCTCCCGGTGTTCGTAGACTCTCTCGGAAAGTTCTGAAGTCAGCTTCTTGAGCTCATCCAATTTTAGCTCATAAACGTCAGCAGACTGGCCAAAGCCATCCTCGTAGAGCCAGTCTAATGTCGAGCTACATGCCTCATTGATTTTCTCGATTTCTCCAATTGCAGCAGCGGATTTGTGCTCCTCAGACTGAAGATGCTGTTGTGTTTCGATAACGAAAGACTCTAACATATTCAGAGCTGTCTCTCTTCGTACCTTCTCCAGATCCTTCAACTCCAGCATCTTAATTTTTTCAATGGACTCTGTCAGCTTGATATCTATCAACGGTTGAGAACCATATTTAGTTTCTGAATAGGATATTGGTTCCTTCAGGGTCGTCCGTGTCACCTTCTTCTCGGATTTTTCAGTTTGGTTCGAGGGTTTTGGCTCCTCCGGTGTTGTTCCATTCGTTGAGTTCGGTTTTGCAACTGTTTCTGCTACTGGTGGAGCCTCTGGCTCCTCATGCCCCGGCTTGATATCCTCTTTCGATGGTTCCTCCACCTTTTCAGCCTCTGGTTCATCCGACCCTGAAGAAAAATGTTTTAATTCAGATATAATTGGGATCCATTGGAGTAAAAAGACAGTGAAAAATTCGGTTTTTGATTTTTTTTTTATTGTTACGATGGTTAGTATCAAACCTGAGAATAATTTGCTTATTGTAGAACCAAGTTTAGAGAAAGTACCCTCGTCTTTTTCAACCGCTATGGATTTTTCAGAGACTAGTTCAACGTTAACGAGTTGTAGAAGCCCACTGTCATCCATGGCGAAATGAGCTTTTATCCCTTTACTCTCGGTTACTCCCTCTTTCTGATGTTTCTTAAAGGCCTCAGACACACCGGTCAAGGATACTGTCGATTGATTGAGTATTCCAATAGCTCTGAAAATTCATATTTGACCATTTTCATTAGCTCCAATCAACGGGATAAACTGAAGAAATTTGTTAATTATTTATGCCAATTAACTTACGGAATTTCATGAGGGGGAATGTGATCCAGGTCAGCATAACCCACTGAGAAATTGAAATCACCCAGATGTTTGTTGAATGTGATGATTTTCTTCTGAGGATATGCATTCATTTTACTGAAAAGTGTTCTTCGAACCTGGAAAATAAATTATTTTAGCTACTAATACTACCAATACTCGCAGGGGCATTACTTTCAATAAATTTATATAACTCCAGTAATATTCCTTCTGTAATAATGGCTAGGGGAATTTCATTATTGAATCAAGAAAAAAACTAAATACCACTAGAACAACAATAAGAAAATTATGAACAAAAATTCGGTAATAATCACCTGTTTAGACTTCTCCTCCCCCGATTTATCAAAAACAATATGAATCGGAAAGAGAACTGCATCTTTAGTAATAAACTTCTTGACTTTGAAGCCAGAACTGAGATCAGCAGCTTTGTAGACAGCCCCAAGTACAGAAGCCTCATCAGTATTAATATTCTTCGAAAGTTCTATATTCAAATATTTGTGTAATATCTCTTGAACCTTGGGCATCCTAGTGGCAGCCCCAACAAGAATAACTTGGCTAATCACATCCATCGCCAGCTGTGAGGTGTCCAGAGCTATTTTAATTGGCACAGTGACTCGTTCCATAACATCCGCAGCCAATTCCTCGAGTTTATCTCTTGTCACCTGAAGTTTGAAGTCCTGTTCATCGAGGAGTCCCTCAATCTGTGCGTAATGATCAGCATTGGCACTCAGAACATTTTTAACTCTTCCAGCTTCCTTGAAGAGTTTCGCCATAGCCCTCGGGCTATCGAAAACAGATGACCTTGTCTTTTTGAGTTTATTGAACTCCTCAGCCAGGTAGTGTTGCAATCTCGTTTGGACCTCAAGACCCCCAAGAGTTCTGTCATACCCCACCCCAAGGATGCTCACTTGTGGGTGAGTTTCGACGTATCCTCGGTCCTTAGTTTTGACGTTTTGATAGCTGACAACAGTCGCCGTTGTTGAGCTCGCCCCCATATCGTAGAACATGATGTACTGTGCCGTATCATTGAACTCATTCCTGTGGAAGATTCCGTAGTTGAGAGCAACTGCGGTGTAATCATTGATGAGCTGAAGAGCTTTTATGTCTGCCAACTCTGCTGCTTGAATCATGGCTCTCCTCTCTGCTTGGTTGAAGAAACCAGGAATTGTTATCACTGCCTCCTTGATCTTCTGCCCTGCGGAATTCTCAGCCATCTCTTTGGCTTTGTGAAGCAGCTGAGCTAGAAGCTCTTCTGGAGTGAAGATCGTTCCGTCATCAATCCTGAAGGCTATTGTGTTACGCTCCTCGTCGGCGATTATATCATGGTAGGGGAAACGCTTTTGATAGAGGGAAACTATTGGATTGTCTATGGACTTCCCCAGGAGGTCCAGAATATAGGAGAAACTATTCTTTGGGAAGCGAACACCCACTACTTGGGCATCTTCACCGAAGAGGCGCTCGTCTTCTCGGAATGCTATCACTGCTGGGGTTTTTCTTTTTGATTCTTTGTTTAGAGCTATTTCCATTGGCACTCCAGGCTAAAATTTAAATGTAAATGTAACATCGAGGAATAGAATGTACTCAGCCTCACCTACATCTTACTTCCATTTATCAGGAGAAAAAAGCCTTATATTGTTCCAAAATAAAGAATTGAACCCAAAGGAAAGCAAAGTTTGTTTATTCAATATCTTTTCATCAAATGCAGCGATTTGAAGAAATTTTAATTCCTTGTAAACGTTCATAAAAGAACTACGGCATAAGTTCAAATATTTTAAATTCCACTCTGCTATGTCCCAAAAGTCCATCATTGCGTCATTATACTACTGAACCAAGTCAAATTCCAAGCTTTCCAATTGAACAGCACTCCAGAAAAATGATAGATTACTGTTCATACAGCAATTTCTCCTCCCAGAATAGATAACCTAAAGATACAAACTGTTATAATTAAACATATTTACCGAAACAATGGCAACTTTCATCCATTCGCTGCCGATATCAACACTCATAACGGCAAGCCCATTAATACGTCCGAGGCATAAAAATCCCACCAATATGCTGATCCCCAGCACCAATAAATTCCGATTCATTTTACCGCCGATAAGTAGCTTCGTATGTACAACAATTCAATTTAAAAAATGAACAATTTATTATGGAGCAAGTGTCTAGAGATGATCAGTTGTCAAACTTCAACAGGACGCGAGGAACCTGTATTTGTTGGTTAATCCGGTGAATTCGCAGTAGAAAACGTCTGATTTTCGTGTTACTGTCCTGACAACGAGCGCGGATTTTAATCATTAACACGTGGATAGCATGCACACACTCAGAGCACTTTTCCACTAGACATATTCGTATATTAAACGTGGATTACAAATTGGAAAAAAAAACAGTATAAACTTGTCGAACGACGTGCCGGCAACATGGATTGTCTCTTTTGATTGCATTTGGTTCTCTCGTGTGGCAGCTTTTGGTTGGCTTGAAGAAGTGCTTTAGCTCATGCTTGATTGGTCCGCGTTGTCCAATGAGGGATCAGAAATTCTTTCCATAATATCAAAGATTATGAACCGGAAACTCTCAACTTCTCGTCGTCCGTTGAGAAGCTTCCAAAAGTATCCGGATAACCAATAAAAAAATGTGTGCAATGCGAATGAATGATCATGATAGAGCAATGGCCACTTCATGCGGCTCTCTTCAACCATTGTCTCTAAATAATCTCCAAGTTTTTTAATTCTCCAAGTACTTGTCATTAAATCGAATAATTATGTATCGTCTCATAAAAGCCCAGAGAGTATCTATCAAAAATGCTTACACTGGTCCTCTGCATATTTACACGGAGCCGGGTGAGAAACTGTGCTCATTTTGTCATGTGCATCACTGCAAAGTCCCAAGGAGTGAGTTATTGTTTTTTGTTGCATGACTATTATTTAATATTGACGTAAATCTGAATAACTACGGATTTAAAAATGTCAGTGGGGTGGTTATGTAAGGAATAAATAGGCGGACAGTGTCAATACAGTTATCAATGTTTATTTTTATCATGGTCAGTATTGTTGATATATTTTATATTGGCAGTTTTGTTTATCAATTCCATTTTTCATATGGAACAAAATACTGCCATTACATCTTATACACTTCTACTTTTTTATTTTAACATAAGCAATTCATGACAAATTCAAGCTTTATTTTTATAAACCTAAATAGATCCGAAGTTTTCCCAAGTTCGACACCAGACAACAACAATCAATACAGCAATATTACCAATGGTAAAAAAACTAAAGCGCAAGCCGAAGAGATATGCCGAGCTATTAGAAGGTAATTATCATTTTCACAATTCGCTCCCATCCATTAAAATTAACATTTAAATTAAATGGAATTTAATTAGCTATATATTCTGCACTACAGCTCAGCTTTAAATATCTTGTTTTTGGGAATTATTTATTTTTATTTTAATTAACATTATAAAATTACCTCATCATTGTGCCTCTAGTCACCGACAGCCTTACAAGCAATCGTCGAGCAGCCGTCCGAACATTAAACGCGTCCCATTTGTCTCAATTGATAAGACAGCCGGACATAACGCTAGACAAACTCCACAGAATGAAACGCACAAATTTACTGAACATTTCAAACGCAAAAATAACAACGGACAGCAATAACGAGGCTACTCAGAAGCTGCTGGACCTACAGGGATCCTCTCTAATCGAGGATTCTCTGCGGATGCACGCCGACACTCACAAGCTAGGAATGACAGTGCTGGACGATCTGGAAACTTCCGAAATCTCCGGGACGTCAGACACAGCTTCGATAATAAAAAGTCGATCCTTGCTGAATTCAATTCCAGAGGATCAGGCTCAGCAAGCGTTGGAAGAGGAGCCAGACCCCCCGAAGCTCATCCAATCCTCTAAAAAATCCATGAAGAAAAAAAAGCCAGATGTTGCTGAAATTGTTAGGCTAAAGGAAGTTCATGACCAGGCGAAGAGGGAGAGTCTCGTGAGGACTCTTAACGCTTACCTGAGGGTTTGCGTGAGCACTGGAATGATAGGGAGGGCCTATCACACTATAATGCATTACCGCAAACGTACCAACAAATTTAAATGTCCGAAGGTGGCTGACATTAGCCTCTGTAACATCCTACTGCAAGCCTATGCATCCTCGGGGAATCTTAAAAAGATCCAGGAGTTCCTCAAAATAATTAAAGTGGACCAGCTGAAGCCAACCGCCAAGACATATGCTGCTATCTTCGAGAGCGTGGGGAGGCTTGATCAGACAAAAGAGGCATTGAGAATTTTGATAGACACCCATGAGCAAATGAAAGAGGATAATATCAGCTTTGATGACGTCATGCAACACTCACAGCTAAGGAAGGATCAGTACTTTAATGTGCTAAAGGGAATTCAAATATTGAACCCGGTGTTTCAACCTAAAGCTGAGGTGGAAGATGAGTCTTACGATTGTCAGCTATTGAACAGGATCAGGCCAGATGGGGGAAAAGGGGAAAGTCCGGCTGAGAATGTTCTCTCCAGGAATGATCTCACAAAGAGATATGCACAGCAGGTTAGTGATATTCTATCAAATATTACATTTCTGAATTTTGATTGATAGATTTGCGATATTTTTTTTAAATAAAAAAAATTTCCATCTAACTCAGATTCCATTGACATTGATTACCTCAATCATTATAGATAAAAAACGAGATGGACGGTTCCGTAGAGGTAAAAAGTATCGAAAAATTTGACAATTCAAAATCAATAGTTCCCTATTACAAATCCTTGATAATGGAATTAGAAGAAGAATGGAAGAGAACAGCATCAGCAGCCTTTGATCGCGACCTAAAGGCACTGAAAAGTCGCGAGCATCAGCCAATACCGAACGCAATGGTCCTCTACCCCTGCCTCTGTGTTCTCGATAAGGAAGAATACGTGAAAGCCATCCTCCGAGAAATCTGGCGCCTAGCAGATGGTTCCGAAACCTTTAGTCCCTCTTTCTCATATCTGTGCAAGAATCTCGGAAAGTACATAAACGATAAATACGAAATCCGGGAGAGCAAGGACAACGGCTACCTGGAGGGCATGAACAAGGTCTATTCCAAGTATAGTCAGTGGTACGTAGAAAGAGTAGATGGTGTTAACAGCAGAACAGCTTGGCAAAGAATAACATCAGAAGTGTCAAGAGACTTAAAACTGGAACTGGCGTGCATTGGATGGCCTGTAAACCTCCAAATCGCAGTGGGAAAATTCCTGTATCAAATAATTCTCAAGGATATCAAGCTGGA
The DNA here is from genome assembly GCF_034640455.1 of Diachasmimorpha longicaudata. Classification (NCBI taxonomy): domain Eukaryota; kingdom Metazoa; phylum Arthropoda; class Insecta; order Hymenoptera; family Braconidae; genus Diachasmimorpha; species Diachasmimorpha longicaudata. The sequence goes on along the minus strand of NC_087232.1, from coordinate 8,184,926 downwards.
CGTAAGTACGGTGAGACCATGCAGCAAAACCAAGCACTTCCTCCCGGCTTTCTACACATTATTCAGAAACAACAATCAGAAATATCTTGTCGAGGAAATAAAACCTCATCCAATCCTCTCGAAAATCTACAGGGAGTCCCAACCAGAAACACTGAAATTTGACACAGCCCTCGTACCCTCGGAGTGCCCTCCAAAACCCTGGTCATCAGTGAACAATGGTGGATATCTCTTACTGCGAAGTGATGTCGTTAGAATTCCCATGTATGCCATGGAACAGTGGAAGCGTTTGGAAGCAATCCCGAAACGTCAACTGTGGCCGTCATTAGACTGTCTCAATCAGCTAGGTTCCATTCCCTGGACAGTAAACACTACTATCCTAGATCTAGCCATCAAGATCTTCAGGAATGGAGGATCGGAGAGGCTTAATGTACCACAGCCACCGTCAGTTCTAGCTCCTGCACCTTTACTTACGCCTGACTGTAGTGAAAGCGAGAGAAAGAATATTTATAAGGCCAGGATGGACATCAGGAGGAGAAAGGGGGAAATGTACTCCCTCTGGTGCGATGCTCTGTACAGGTTATCGTTAGCCAATCATTTCAGGAAGAGAACGTTTTGGCTACCACATAATATGGACTTCAGGGGGAGAGTCTACCCAGTGCCTCCACATTTAAACCATCTGGGCTCTGACCTTGCTAGATCTATGCTAGTATTTGCTTTGGGTAAGCCACTGGGTCCAAATGGTCTTGACTGGCTCAAGATTCACTGCATTAACCTCACAGGGTTCAAAAAGAGGGAGCCCATCAGCGAGAGGATAAAGTACGCCAATGAAATCCTCGATAAGATTTTGGACAGCGCTGAGAGGCCCATGGACGGGGAGATGTGGTGGACGACATCCGATGAGCCCTGGCAGACCCTAGCTGCCTGCATAGAGATATCCAATGCTTTAAAGTCTCCCAACCCTGAGGAGTACATTTGCAGGTTCCCAATTCATCAGGACGGCAGCTGTAATGGTCTGCAGCATTATGCAGCTCTTGGAAGGGATAAGCCTGGAGCTGAGAGTGTTAATCTACATCCAAGTCGGGCTCCTCAAGATGTTTACTCCAGTGTTGCTGCGATGGTGGACGACATCAGGAAGACAGATGCCAGTAATGGGGTTGAAGTGGCACAAGTGCTCGATGGCTTTGTCACGAGGAAGGTCATTAAACAGACCGTAATGACTACTGTCTATGGGGTGACAAAGTTTGGGGCGAGGTTGCAAATTGCCAGACAGTTGAAGGATCTCGAAGGATTTCCTCAAGAATTCGTCTGGAGCGCTAGTTTGTATCTTGCGCAAAAAACTTTTGAGAGCTTGAGATCTATGTTTGATAGTGCTAGACAGATTCAGGACTGGTTTACTGACTGCGCTAAAGTCATATCGACCATGAAGGGCAAGAATATTGAGTGGGTAACCCCACTGGGACTTCCAGTGGTGCAGCCGTACAGTAAGATCAATCCGAGTAAGGATGGTCTCAAGGAAATTGCTGTGGACGTTTATGAGTAAGTCACTCCTATTGGATTATTTGTTTTAGATTTATTATCTCTTTAACATTAGCGAATTGTTTTTTATGTTGATATGGTTCTGCGTAATATCCAATACGAGGGAAGGAAGCATTTTTCGAAGCGGTCTTGATATTCAGCATGATTTATTAAAAGCATAGAAAATTTTTCATGGTTTGAAGAAAGTCGACAAGTTTTTTGTCAATTTTAAGGAATTTCAAGCAATTTGAAATTTTCTACTTTACAATTTACTGGAAATAACGACATAATTGATAATATTTATGTTTTTCTTTAGAAAACCAAACACGACAAAACAAAAAAATGCCTTTGCACCGAACTTTGTCCACTCCTTGGATTCCTGTCATATGATGTTGACGAGTTTACATTGCGAATACGAAGGGATAACATTCGTCTCAGTGCACGATTGTTACTGGACTCATCCATGTACTGTGGAAATAATGAATAAAATCTGCCGAGAGCAATTTGTCTCTCTCCATTCACAGCCGATCCTCGAAAATCTGTCCGACTTCTTCGTCAAACATTACATCGGGACACATCATGAGTACGTCATATTACTACACATTATTTCTACGCATGAGTAATGTAATGTTATATCACTAGGCCTGATGAACCGCGATTCTAATTTCGCCTCCCTCGGATAAATCGCGGTTTTCGGGCCCAATAATATAAAATAATATATAGTGTATGGGAATAAAAGTAAAAAATGATGCAACTCGTGTAATTATAATTCTCACCGTCAGCTCGAATTATAAAGCCACGTTCGTGGAATGATACCTTTATCACCTCAATACATAATCTACTATTTTTTAAATTACTTTATTTATTTGCAGTGATCTGGAACACAAGAAAGACCTTGAATTCGACCTTTCAATGAGAAAATTGAAGCATACCCTGACTTCTCTACCGACGAAGGGCTGCTTCGACCTTAATAGTGTTCTCAAATCTACTTTCTTCTTCAGTTAATCAATAATGCATAGTGTCAATCAATGAATTTTGTGATAATGGTAAATGTAATAATTTTTAGGTAATTTTTCCTAAACCTTGTGATAATTTTTAGTCTCATATACCTCATGTTTAAATTTCTTACTTTATTCCTCTCATTACGTCTCCCTGAAGATTTACGACACCTTGTTATAATTACTAATGAAATATTTTCATTGATAATTAATTTCAATGTCTTCTATTTTAGGTGAAAATGAACAAGGTTACTTGGATATCCAGAAAAACTGTATTATATCAATAATGTACATATTCTGAACTATATCATTTAATAATGTAACACGATTCATTGTTATTATTAAAGTAATGTTTTAAAAACTTGTCAATTTATTTTTACCTTTATTTGACGATTATGCTGTTTGACATGATTCTAGTAGGCATATATTATATTATTTTATTAATTCTTGTTCTTATTGTATATCTCATTTCAATTCTCGTTTATAGGTACAAAGGTATGTTATATGTATTCAATAAATGATAAAAATCACGTATGGGAGACAATATGTTTTTTGTGCTAATTATTATGAAATGATAATGTTAATAAATTTACAAAATCATCGAATAGTTGTATAATCATCTGTCAAGCCGGTATAATTAATTGCAATAACAAAGCTCTCCGGAGCATTGCCCACCATACCAATATCCTCGAAAGATGCAGTGAACGGCACAACCGAAGTTACCGAGAAAACAATTCGTAGCTGGAATGTAAAAATTGATTATCACCAATAAATATGATCATTAAATGACCAATAAATTGATAGTATCATTATTTGAATGTTCTCTTAGAGATGTGTGAAAAATCCAAATTTTGAATAATTCATGATGAATTGAATTGGAAATGGTCGGCGGCACTTTAAATTATTTGACATTTCGAGTTCCATCTTTGTTTCCCAATAATTATTTAATTAAATAATACGATTAGAACATTTTTATTTATGTGAAGCTATTCATCAATTGGCACATAAAAATATCCTGAGATACCTGAAGTGGCAGCCACCATTACCAGAAGTAAGAAAAAACTATAAAATGTAGTCATTTTATGGAACAATTGTTTTTTTCTCCTCAATTTGTGAAGACGTACTAAGTAAAAAAAACCGTTACAACTAGGTCTTAAATACATACATAGCACTATTATCTATGCACTACTTATCAAAATTTCGAATATGCAACAACGTAGTTACCCCTTATATGTATGTATATCTACAGTAACTTCATAATACGTTAAAAAGTCAGACCTTGTCACATTTTTTGTATTCCTAAATTCAAGAAACTAATTAAGATAGCAATTTCCGAGCGGTGTAGTTGGATGTTTGTGAAAATACATCGTCAGTGGATTTTCCAATCCTATAACAGACCGACGGTGACCTTATCAATTGTTTTTCATGAAAAATTTCCTACTAAATTGATTCGTCGTTTTTAAAATCAAGTGTTGCGGCAAATAGGAAATGTTCGAAACCAATTAAACGTAAAAAAGATGTGGAAAAATGATAGTCGAATGTCGAGACAAGTCGGTTAATTTGCGTTCAAGACTCTATCAATATCCTTGAAAGGCTATTCAATGACACTTGCTGAGTCAGTAGCGCGCATAGTGCCGGCATCTTCAAAGTTTAATATCCGAATAACCGCGTCACTCAATTCACCCAACTCAAGTATATTATATACATCGTACACTATCGCCCTAATATTCAATCGCTCCCTTCACCACCGAAAAAAAGTCGAGAGTCATGTTCTCCTCAGAAATTTCATTTGACACTTTCATTCAGATTGAAAGATATCTCTCTTCAAAAATTTATGCAAAAAAATATATCTATAATCCATAATAATTACAATAATTATATATAATCTATGATTTGGAGTAAAATTCAGATTTTCTCCAAAATTTATAATGAAAATTTTAAATGTATATGGGACATATTTTATACATTTTTCAAAATACAAATCTTTCCGGACGAGTTGTCAACTCTGAAATGAATTTGATGAAAATTTATTTCGGGATTTTGAACGCTAGTTTGTGCGCATTTGAACGATCTCTATTGGGTTAATTTTAATTACATGGTAATTCACTGGTGCACTGATTCTCATCAGCATGAGTCGGTGAAGGAGTCGCATGGGGGGGCACGCACGCGGTTACCGAATCAGTAGAAGGGCGTAACAATGTATTATATGCCGATCTGACAACCCCTACTGCAAACCGCTAAATCCCTTTAACCCTTCCACATCCATCCGTTCATCCCCAACGATTTGTTAACTGCTATTAAATTGACTTTAGTCGGTGTTGTGTATTATTTAATTTACTTTAAATGTCAAGAGTCAAATAAACTCAATATAATGAGAGAAAACAGATAAATATTTTTGCCAGGGTGTAAAAAAAGATGATTTCCTTAAGGTAATATCATTGACATGATTCTAAATATCCCAAATAAAACCAATTGACTTCCCTTCTGCCTGTTCAATGGAAAATCCTCCCTCGAATTAATTTATTTCACATAAATTTTCCCATGAATCAAAATAGAAACTTGCCCCTTTCCTCCTTGAATCATAACTCAATGAATGAAAAGCGCTGGGACCATAACCCACCAACGTCAAAGTATCTGTAAGTGCGATTGATAGGGTCAGATTGACTTTGGGGTAAAGTATTTTAAAGTCCATGGGGGTTCAATGTGCCGCGAAATGTGGCAAGCAGACGGCATCAGGTCCTGTTAGACTGCTCATCCCCTTCCCCCCCCCCTCCTCATCCTCTCGGAATCCAATGAGCCCAGTGAAGAGATCCGGGTGTGTATTCCCGAAAGTCTTGGGAAAAAAAAGCTGTTCTAACCCCTATGATACAGATGCCGTATAGGGCTCATACAAATCCCTAAGAAACTCTTCATATCTATAACCTCCGTCTTTTCTGACGATATAACTTGGGTAACGGAGAAAAAAAAAAAAAAAAAGAACGGTTATGCTTTTGAACAATTCAGCGCTCAAAAATACCCTCATGGCTGGTCTTCCATTTGGGTTAGGGGGTGGAGGTGAATAGGGGTGAGCAAATTGCCACCGATCCCGGCAGGAGATTCGTCTTACAATAACGTCACGCTTTGAACGATAAGTGTGAGTGATATTTTTTGATATTCATCATGAAAACAAGTGGATAATGGGTTTATTTTGTAATTTGTGAAATATTTTCTGGATTTTTCAAGTCAAGTTATCTAGCATGTGAGCTAATTATCAGTGCAACTGAGAAAAATCTGAAGAGATATACTTGCTCAATCTCAATATTATCCACTATCGCTCGATGCCTTGAATAAGACGATTTGGGAAACAAAAACGTTCTTGTCCCCCTCGATTCCAACTTACATACTGTTTTGATTCTAGCTGTTATAGGAAAGACATATATCACCAGGTCCACCCCATTGCGTACAACGCTGGCCAGAACTTTCAGGGGTGGCTGCAAGGGGGATGGAACATGGATGGACACTGTGGATTTATAGCTTCCCCTGATAAACCATATAATTATTGAAATGTTGAGTCCTCTGAGAAAACATATGGCCTAGGATTTCTTGAAATTCACTTGATAATGAAGTTATTAATTCCATTGGTCTCAATCCTCTATCCGAGCGTACGTTTTCAAACGTTCGTAAGGTTGGAAGAAAAATTTTTCCAATTTTATCACACGTCCTCCTTGCAAGCGCGACCAATTCACCACCCGCATATTCCTCTGAAGAATCGAAGAATATTCAATGGTGAATGGGCGCGAAATTAACCGTGAAATCCACGGCGTGCCTCGAATATTCACATCTTTGGAAAAAAAATCAAATAAATAGCTGAGGACATGAAGTGTCAGTCTCACCCCAAACACTATTTGAAAATTCAACTTGATAGTAAACTGTTTAAAAAATTTGTCTTTAATTTTAGACCACCGCCATTGAAAAGTAAGGAATTATACAATTTCTTCTCCATTTGATCCGGGAAGTGAAGATAAAAAGGGATAATTTTCGTAAGTACATTCGTAATATAACTCATAGTTGGCATTGTAAATTGAAATGAATTGAGGAATTTCTTTTTCACTTGTCCAGGTCAATATTGTTGATTTTTAAACAAAAAATTCCTCTCGACTCTCAGAATGAATTTTTAATTCTCATTTCCCCGAAAAAAATCCAAGTGCAACACCTCGTCCCCCAGAAAGACAAACAAGTAGCGTATTATAATGATCACAGGGGACATTCAACGTGCTGTATCTGGGTAACGAGGGTGTCACCGTGCCGGCGCACATGAGATTAGAGTACGTAGGGTTAAAAGAGCCCCTCGGGCTGGACGCTGGTCACTTTGACCGGATACTACAGATGTAATATCGTAAACAACTGAACTATGAAAATTCAGGCCAGGCAAGGGCTAGCGGTATATGTAGAGGGGGGGCTGGCTCACCGGCTGTGTACTTAATATTTATATGTGTGCGTACGTGTGCTTGGGGTAGACGACAACGTTAGAAACGTACTGGAGGCACTCCATGAAAATTCGTGTGCAACCCTTTTACGTATCCCCCTCATCTGTGTGCATTCTCTCAGTTTTACCAAACGATCCCAGTAACTCACAGAAGCATTAACCAGTGTTTACTCTTGAATATTCATTCTTCGGTGTATGCTCCAGACTCCACTGCACATGCTTTATCGAATATTCTATATTGTAGCGATGAAAATCATGGAGTATTAACGCTTGTTGTTAATCTGTGATCAATTATTTTCCTATTGTACGCTGATAAATGAAGCAAGCAAATATTATTCATCGACTTCAGCTAAAATCGTCTAGTTAGTGTAAAATCTGTGGGGAAAAAAAGATTAGCCATCAAGTTCGTGATTTGATAATCATAAAACATTAATGGTGTGATTTTGTAAATTTATCATTTTTCATTCTTATAAACAATCGAATCCGTGAAATGAAAAAACTGTGTATAAAACATGTAGTCAAAGGGAGTCGATATCACCGTCTCCCCATTCCCTCTCTTTTTCTTTTTTTTTTTGTTCGTTTCCCTCTAGCAATAAATACGGTGAAAGGAGCCATGCTATCTCGGGGACAATAAAAATAGATTTGGCGTGCATTGCCGGATTGCCTGCCGCAAGTTACGATTAAAAGATCGAGAGTCGATCCGCCCATGCCGTGTACGAAAAATCCTTAGGTCCTTGCGTGGGTCACAATATTTTTGTTGTAAAAGAAGAGCGTGGGTACCCCCCTAAATGAAAAATAATAATTAATTAATTAATCCACGGAAAAAAATTTTCTGAAAAAATCTAGTACAAGTATTCGGTATGCGGAAAAATATCTGCACTCCATCAAAAATTATACATACACACACTTTTAATGAATATTTACAGTATGAAATATCGCATGAATGATTGCCGGGATTGAGAAATCATTTCAGAAGAGGGAAAAATAGTAATGAAAATATTCGATAAAACGGAATATCGTATTTGGAATAAGAGAGTCCTTCGCTGGCTTCATACATACGAATATACTTGACTGTAATACTCCTTAGCGAGGATTAGTCCGCTCAATCAGGAAATATATTCGATGCCCCCATAAACTTCTCCCCCGTGAACCCAACCCCTATGTCTATTCCACTTCTCGTGTAGCACATCTCAATGAATCGGTCGTATCAACTGATTCTCATGCGCTTTTTCAATCCCTCGAATTATGAATCATGAATAAATATCGTTTCACATAGGGAAAATAATTCTCTCATATCACAAACTCGCAATTAAATTCCTGAATTATCGAATAAATAACGGGAATATAAGTAAAAGTTTCACTCATTCTTGTTTTCATATCTTTAACAAACAAGTTGTTTTGCGATAGATAAAAATAAAAAATTATTTGAAAATTATTGAATATTGGCGTAACATAATTGTATAATAAAGGTTGCTAAATTCTAAAATAATCAATGAATGGAGAGAGAGAGAGAGAGAGAGAGGTCAAATGTATCCTGCTAATTTACTAGGTAAAATAATAACAATTTTCAATTTTTTTTTTACAGCAACTTAAAATACAAAAAAAAATTTCTATTCATTAAAAATTTCAAGAGTGATTTTTTGACAGTACTTTGAATGCTTGATTATTCATAATTCTGATAATATTACTGCAGATGTGCCTTTTATTTAGTCGTTACAAGAGACACGAGTTCAACACCGAAGGATTTAGCGTCGAGTCAGCCGTTTTTCAATGGAGTTATATTATTCCTTGGTCAGTGACCGTATCTCTTGCATTTTTGAGTCATTACTTTCGCACATAAAAATGTTGAAAGTGATAATTACCCACTTTTTAGAGTGACAAGTTACAGTGAATAAAATGTTTTTTTTTTAATATTTTCTTACACATCGACACTAATTTTTACATTTTCTTCGGTACGTAGTATCTTTGCGATAATAACATTTACACTTTTATAACGCACATACTTCTGTATTCGTCCGGCAAAACCAATCTCCATAACAGAGACGTGCAACTACATCCCCGGCAGACGTATGTTTCTAACTCACCAAGACGTCAATCTTCTTTTCCGTTCAATCTACCGCCGATAAAGGAACGAGAAAAAGCCGAGAGAAAAGTCACTCTGAATAAACAGACAACAGGAGTAGGTACTGGCTCATATTGTACTAGTTTGCAAGCAATTTACGCCTGTCACTAAGTTAATTTATACTATTTTATTTTTATTTTTTTCATACAGAAAAAGTGATGAATGTGAAGATTTTTCAATATCTTTGGAAAATGTTTTTCAGTATTTTTCCCAACATCATTTCATCGGATTATCCTTATGCAATAATAATAATAATAATAATAATAATAATGGGTAAATTTGCACTTTATTCGCACCCTCCTCAAAGCGCGTGAATATTTTTTTCAGCTACTCCACCAGGTCCAGCAAATTCATTAATGATATCTGATATTTCTGGTGAGTGCTTTGCGAGATGAATGTGCATTTAAATTCCAAGGAGAGAGTTTTTTTCGAATTTGAAATTTCAAATTGCTTCTAAGAGATTGCAAAAATTTTTCATTCTCTTAATCTTGTTCTCCAGTATCCTATAGCCTTAGACTTACTGCGAAGGACTCCCTATCATGCGAAAGGGGAGTAAGGAGGTGAGTTGTGCTTTTAAGGAGCTACCGGTCAAACTCGAGTCTTATCGGTCCATTCGTAATCAACCAGGCGTGCACAGCCGCTGCCGCATTTTGAAATTGAAATTAATTTCAGCAATCTGCTTTGGGTGTGTATCTCAATGGGATATCTTACTTCTACTCGATATAAGCAATTTGACTTAGGAAAAGCTTCTCAATTGAAACTTTAAATCGAATGTCTATATTTTTTTGCTCGTCGACTTGAGAAAATTTTGGAATAATTTATTAGAATGAAATACTTTTATAATTTTCCGATTAATGCTCTTTTTAAAAAGAGTTGTTGTTTTTTCATTTCTGGAAATTCGGAAATCATTTCAATATTGTATTGTTCTCCTCGGGAAAAATGATAATATTAAAATGGTGATACATAGTTGGCCGAGCGGAGTTAACAAATTTCTCGTAAATCACCGAATTCAAATTAATTTCGCGTACGTACCCAGTAAATCAAACCAAAACGTTGCCCTATAACGGCTGAGCTCTAAATCACACCAACGTTAATTGCGGCATCGTTCTCTCGGCCGTGCGAGAACGACGATACGTGTTATACGTACCGGAACTGCATGAATTCAGGGGGGGATTATTAGGGACTATAATATCTGTATAACGTGTCAATGAGTGGGTTCTCTCTCTCTCTCTCTCTCTCTCTCTCTCATTCTGTGCGTTTAAGCAAGACAAACAAATTTACTGAACATACTCACAGAAAAATTCATTAAGAAAATATTAAATTTGGAAATCCATAAACATTGAAAAAAAATATTGTTTTAAAATAAATTGATAATTTATTAGCTACATCAGCTATATGCGTGTATAAAAACTGCGATTATTCACTTGCTTAAATTTAAATAGCGAAATATTTGAGTTGGGTCATTTTAAGGAGCAAAAACGATAAAATAAAAAGGCAGAAACGTGGTTGTAACAAGGGATTTTTGAAGAAACAAAGCCAGTTTAAACGCCCCAGAGTCTCACGATCACGTATCCCTCGCACCCTTCACCATCATCCATCTCCCAATTTTTTAAGTATTATATGAAAATTCAAATGGTATTTTGAAAAATTGGATGGAATAACACTTTTTATTATCCTTCTATTTCGTCACTAAGGCCATTGTAGACAGGATTAAATGAAAAGTAAAATTATTTATTGGTAAATTTTCAAGTTTATTGATTACTACGAAAAAGTATCATAAAACAATAAAATACCAGAATTGGGTATATCGATTAGATATTGTCTCCATTATTTCATTAATATTCTAAGCCATACTTTCAATTACCCCAATTACTTCTTCTCCAATCAAAGTAGAAGAGACCGAAGGACGACATTCAATAAAAATAATTCGTCGGGGCGGGACAATCACCCCGGTCAACAGGAATTGTCAGATTGTCACTTGGGCCGGGATTACTCGGAACGAGGTACATGCGAGTCTCTCGATGACGAGAGTGTACGAGAGTTTGATGCGCTAGTGTGTGATGGGGTTTCGGAGCGAAGAGAAACAGTCGGTGGGTGCTGGTAACCGACGGGGGGGAACCACCCAAAAGGAAAGACTGAACCGAATACAAATTGCGACGATGAGAAAGAGATGGTGTGGATATGGACTGGGGGTTACGATACCTTTACACGTATGGATAAAGAACGGATGGAGTCAGAGGGATGAAGCAGATGTAAGTACATGATCATTCTAATAAAAATAAAAAATGACACTAGGGAATAATAAAAACAATTCAATAAAAATTGCATTTGGATACTTTTTAACGTTGAATTTTTAATTTCTCCTATAATTGGCAAAAATTCTGGTTTTCATTTAATTTATGAAGATTTATTCTAACATTGAAGTGAAAGCTTGTGTAAATTTATCATTGGTTCAAATATGACATTCAAATTGAAGTAGAAAAAAAAATAATCTCAAATTTGTTTACCAATATTTTTTTTTTTTCCAATTCATTGTTAAACCATCATTCGAGTATGAATTTTTTTAATCGGTAATGAATCCTTGTACACAACAATTGTAAATGACTATTATTGTAAAGAAGCGATGAGGCTCTCGTCGAGGATATTGACAAGTAGTAGAGATCTTCGTACGAGTAGACGTTCCCCGGAATTTTCTCCACGGTCATTGGCAAAAGAAAGAGCTGGGGGTGAGGTGGGAGTGTGGCTAGTGATTGGATTACAGTCAGGGAGTCCCGACGGACTGGCCAAATGACCGGGACAAATTGCCCCTCGCCTTCGGGAATACTTATACTATCCAACGACGATCGAGGACTTCACGTGTCTTCAGCTTCAGGCACCACTGAACACTGACCCGGTATTCTCCAGTCATCTCTCTCACTTTTACGTTTTTCACGATTTCACCTCCTCAATACCGTGTTCAATCTTCACTGTTTTATGTTCCTCCCTCCTCTATTTACACAGAAAAAAGGTCCATGAATGAAGGCAGAGAAATTGTTGAGATAAAAAAAATGACAAATTGATAAGAGAATGTTTCAATGTTTTTTTTATTCTAAGGGATTATTAAATCCGGATCTTAGGAATGTACACCCATGTGAGATCACTGTCACTGTCTTCTCCTTGGAATTTTCATTAAATTATTCAGTTCAACAATATTTTTTTATAAAAATTTATTCCCTAAAGTTTTTTCCTTCTTTGGTCTGATTTTGTCTTCTATTGAGAATATATTTAAATTCCTTCTTTCATGAAATTTTGTCAGCAATAAACTCACCGATAAAAATTGTTAAGAAAGAATGTGAAGAAGGAAATAACAGTGCAGTCGGTTTGAGTGTGATCGGTGGGTTGTGTGCCTGTCGCGAGGGAGACAGCAGTATAGGAGGGTCAAAACGACGTTGGACCAATGGACCATGCGCTATTCTTTACGGATGTAATTGACCGGGGAGATAACACTACCGATTCCCGTCGGGTAATAACGTTTTCTCGCTCGCTTTTAATGGCCAAACTAATCGCCGCTGCTGGTAGGTCTTGCCGATTCTCAGTGAGGTGTCATATCATTCCCTTGGTAGAATGCGAAACAGTACGGCTGTAGAATTCATCATTAATCCATCATATTCTACCACGGAACACTTTAGTTTAGAATGGTTTTCATTCTACTAGGAAAGGGTATGAGCGTGTATACATATAATAATTATCCATAAACGGTTATTCGTACACCATGATAAAAATAAAATGAACCCGGTGACAGTAATGATACATTATAATATATTATAATGAAGGCTGCCATATATTCTCCATTACCATAATGTAACATAACATTCATTGAATTTGTCCGCGTAGAACTACTCACAGAGGCTTTCAGCTCTCTCAAATGCGAGACAGAAGCCTGGAAAAAGGAAGAAATGAAGGAAGAGAAATCCGTGGAGTGTGGTTATCGAGTGGCCGAGTAGATTTTCGTTGAGCGTTCTGTGGTGGTGTTACCGTGTTACTACGGGGGTCACATACTAATGGGGCATTACCTTAACGCCCTCTATCCCTGACACTCGTTCAGTTAGTTACCCCTCGGGGACAAAACGAAGAAAAAAAAAACCGAATCGAAGTGAGAGGAAAAGCAAGCAATAAAGAAAGAAGAGTAAAAAAGAAGTGAGGGGGGTGCACCAGCGAGGAATAAATGCTATACCGCCTCTTTGCCTCTGGCATTGCTCCTGTGCTCTTGGCACTCGGTATCTACACCCCCCGCTGCCCTTCGGACGATAGCCAATATATTCTGATCTTAGTGTATACTACATATAATCCTACCAAGTTTTTTGAGGCATTTCTCTTCAGTTCTCTTTAAAAAAGCATCTTTTTACACCATCCCATTATTTCAATACTGAATATTTGTTTTTTTACCGTTAAAGGCGCAGAGCTTTAATCGTACCATTTGCTCAGTCCTTTGAAAAAATGATCAATATCTTATGTACAGCGCTATGCTGGAACCGCTAAATATTAACAGAAAATTGAGTTTTTCTTCCGTTTTGAAAAATCCATTCGATCCCATACGTATTGTCTTATGCCCTAAATCTTTAATATTCCATTTAATATCTGGGGGTGCCAGCGAGGGACAGGGCTGCCCGACACAGCCCATATATTCACCCACTGGGGATGATATAAATCAAACTAGAGATATTGGCCGTTTTTGCTCGTCGAGCCGAACCTCCCAGCGACATAATTGTTTTTACGGATTATAAATTTAACTTTTTACTGACTTCTTTCGAGTTGAAAACTTTAACCAGATAATTCAATCCTCTGGTATTTTCATTCCATTTATTAAAGCCATGATCATAAAACACCTGGAGCTCCGTCTCAATTATTTTTTATATGATTTTTAAACTCTCGGAATAATTCACCGCTCGGCCGATTGTTCAATTTAAAGAGGATCTTGTATCACTGTGCACCAGGCGGTAATTCTCTCCCCAGTGGTAACATTTATAAGATATTTGGCAGTGAGAAGTACCCCTAGTAAGACGCTAAGCTCTGACGAGAGGTTAAGATGAGTCTCTGGGGTTGCCTTTTAATTAATACATTCAGCCACGCTCGCCTCCCTTCCTCGGGGCACTTTAATTCATCAGTTATAGCAAACGACCATTAATTCACATCAATGTTCGCCTAATCGGTAATGAAAATGACTGGTAATATTTTCCCTCTTCAAACAAGTGTTTTCCTCTTAGAAAAAATCATGAAACTGAACTTATTAAAGAAGAATTGAATTTTTCAAAAATTTAAATTATTTTCATTAAATCAATGAAAAACATTAATGAATAACAACCATTAGTTTTTTGGCCGATATAAAAACTCAAAGCAATAAAATAAGTCGTGAAAAACTTGAGATATATCCAGCAACTGAGGCGGTACCAAGAGAGAAATCTAATTCTTCAATGATTTCATCTCACTTCATAGCCAACAGAGACGATCTGATTGCCCGTTAGTGCCAGAGTTAGAGTTCCTATTTCCCCGGATTGAGTAACGAACACGAGAACGAAGATAAAGTTGAAAACTTTTTTTTCTCTTCGTGATTGCGAGTGAATTGGTGAAGTTCAATGGAAACAAATAACACAATAGATAAGCCCACCACCCCATCGTTCTATCGCCAATGTAAATCCCTTGATATTTTTGGCGGCATCAAGTATAAAGAGCTGAAAGGATTTTTTCTTCTTTTTACTTTTTTTTTTTTACAATGTTTTTCACACAAAAGAGCAGTATGATAGTGTATCGTCACTTGGCGGAACTCAACACGTATTGTCCACGGCCATGAAGTTCCACTTGATCACGATCCAGAGACACTCTAGGCCCTCACTCACCTTACCAGATAATATGTCGATTGGAAATTCATGCCCCAAAACCATTCTCACTCTTGTGACAGCCCTGAGGGGATGAAAATCTATCGCAAATTCCAATCGCCCTGATTTCTTCATCTACTATCCATTGTTCCAGGGCTTTTTTCATGAGATTATTATCCTTTGCATGATTCATGAAGCAAAGATATGAAAAATAAATAGAATAAGTAAGTGGGATAGTTTAATCGCACTCCAACATATTATTTATCGCCATTAAATAATTTACAATCTCCATCAATGAATTAGCCAATTATACTGTTGACATAGTCCATCTTTTCAAATTATTACGTAATTCTGATCTACCCTCATTTTATAATTACACATCTGCTGTTTAAATTCAATTTTTTCATAATCTCGAATTTCCCTATCGGTTTACCTTGCCATGGAACTGATAGGACCATGCATACAAGTGATCCCAAGCCATTTCAATAAACTGTCCCCATAAATCCCTACAACCCAGAGGGAAAGATATGGATCTCTTTTCAAACGAACAAATTCGCCACTGAAATTTGCCTTTCCTCGGTCTTCTTCGCTCCTCTTACTTTTATTAAAATCTCCGAATGAATGGTAAAACGACAGTTAAAGCTTTTCTCACAGGACTTAGAAATATCTTTTTTTTTTCTTTTCTCAATGGACTGGACACGGCAGGACCATAAAATCTGCCTGTGGGCAGTTGAGTCCAGCCGGTACGGGTTGACCGGGTTCCATGTTAAACATGTGCATTACAGCAATATTCCCAAGGGTTTTTTTTTCTTTTATTATTTATTGTGTGGAGTTATTGTATAACACCCGATATTTCACCCTATTTAAGAATTCACTAGAAAAAAATCCACTCCAATCAATAGGAAAGAAAAACAAGTAAATAATTGAAACAGAAAAAAAAATCTTTTCAAAATTCAATAAACAAAAAAAAAAAAACTAAGAATTAATAAAATGATAAATTTAAATCATTATGACTTCCACAATAACCAAGCCCTAAAGGGAATTTAAAGTGTCCCCAGTAGTGCCTCTAACCGCAGTATACTATCAAATAAAGTAAAATCATCGTTCGAGTGAAAAAATATTGTTTCAAAAATAAAAAATAAATCTTAACACAAGTCAATTGAGTCGCGGCTGTATCAATGTGACTTTGTGTACTAAGGACGTACGTGGGACATTGTATTATACAGGGGTTGC
The DNA here is from genome assembly GCF_034640455.1 of Diachasmimorpha longicaudata. Lineage (NCBI taxonomy): Eukaryota > Metazoa > Arthropoda > Insecta > Hymenoptera > Braconidae > Diachasmimorpha > Diachasmimorpha longicaudata. Next base: position 8,168,741 of record NC_087232.1, on the reverse strand, counting down.
GGGATGTGATTCGGTCTCTGGCAAGAAGTGAGAACCAGCATAGCACCCCCCGAAAGCCCTTAACGAGGCTAATACACTTGTCACGCGTCACAAGCCTGAAATCCATGACGTGCTATTAACGTCGGGTATGAACCAATGGTGAACGCAACTGTTGAATGTCACTTTAAATACACGTCACGTATTTCAGTGTATTATCATTAAAATAGTTACTTTATTATTTTCTTATTTATCTGATCATACAGAAAGTTCGGGACTTATTTCAATTCTTTAATATTTTTATTTATAATATTCCTTTTTTTTAAATAATTTATAATATACAGTGATATACCTATTAAGGGCACGCGTGTGATATTTTCTACTAATAATAAAATAGTCATAAAATATCGGAACGCGATAAAGAAAAATGTGTGAAAATGCGTAGAAAAGTCGATTTCCATGTTCAGTGCCAACCCTGTTGGCGCTAATAATGGGCGGGTGGCTTGGTAAGCCAGTTGACCGTGACTAGATAAAAAATACTGCCTCAATGTTAGAGGAGGAGGAGGAAGGGGGCTTCTCGCCCCCTTCTGACCCTTGGCCGTGTCACTGTAACAAACTATCGGACGCCCTCCCCCACCTTCTTTCTTACAGCCTTGTCATGCTAATCGTATAGGATCCTCACTCCATCGCATCTCCCTTCTCTACGGGCTTTTATTCGCGATTCACTACTGGGGACTAAAAACCAAAAAACCCAGTGATGATTTCCTCCCCCAGCGGGGGGAGGAAACTACTGATGGGGGCAGTGGGAAGCATAAAGAAGAACAAAACGACACGGGAACACTGCACATATAGACAACAGTCCCCACCCTTGAATAGTTCTTTCTGAGGAATAAAATAGAGGAGAGAAAAAATACTCTGGAGGAGAAATCCGATTTTATGGCGAGGCATCGACGAACTGGTGGGATAAAACGTGAAACGTTGTGTCGTTGAACAGCCTGGTCATTGGGAATGTGGCACTTAAGACTCCCCTGTGGATAATGTCGATGAGCCGAATGTGTTGTTACGTTTGCATCTGCTAAGGTCCATGCAACCGAAAAAATTGCACCTTCATATAAAATCATCGCGATTAATCATCAATATTTTCTCACACGTTGGACGAATTTATCAATTTATATTTACAGGCAAATTTCTGATCAATTTTTTTGTCATGAGAGAATGGGAAAGAAAATGGAATTAAACTAATTAATTTGAAAAGACACCGAAAATTTCTCGGTCTCTGCCAATGAAACTAAAAAACCGGAAGAAATTTAAATACCTCAGGACAGAGTTGAACTACGACTGCCCGCAATGGTTTAGATGGACGACGGCCAGCGTCTGGTGATATAATAAAATAAAATGTCAGCGGCAGCTCACATAAAAATGCTAAAGAGGTGGCCATATTGGTCTTGCTCATGTCTTGAAAGATATATGTACTTTCGAAGGATGGATGAGCTGCCCAGGGATGGATTGCCATTACTACCGAATTATTCGTTATTACGGGAGAGCAGAGCGAACTAACACTACAAAAAATCCCATGTTTTGTGCAAATGATCATCTTTTCTGCAATTACTAAATTTGAAATGGACATTCAATGGAAATATTACAGTGTTTTATTTTTTAATCATATAACTGAAATTAGAAATTTTTTTATATTTCACAAAAATCTGTAAAAAACAAAAAATAAAAAGTTCGTACTCCTATTAAAATGAGAATATTTCTCTGCGTGTTGATTATAAAATGTTATCACATCGATAAAAAAAAAACACTAGGCTCATTCGTCTCTTTAAAAGCCAAAAAAAAAGTAAAGAAGTTTCATTTTGCTCCGCTGTCTCATATTCCAAGGAATAATAAGAAATTCAGAATTAAGAATCTTGAAATGGTTTTTTTTCCGTGAGACGTTTACGTTGGCTTTGCGATGGGGCGCATAATTTTTCTCCCACAAGTCTTGCGAAGCTTTTCCTTCTCATTTCACCCCTTCGACTCATAAAATTAACTCCAACAATTTGGGAATGATCTTCAAACCATTAAAAAGAATGATTTCAAACGTTGAAATATTCAAGAACAAATCACCCACAAATTCCATCTCCTCACATTGCCAGTCCCTAATCAAATCTTAAGCCTCACCTTATCAAATATCCTCTCGCCCCCCGATCATAAAGGCGAGATTATTATTCTCTTCATCATGCTCACCGATTCGATTGTTCCTCATTCATGCGTGCGTTGAAAAAAGAGGGAGGAAAAAAAAATCAGCGGAGTGAAATATTCTCGCTAAAAGTGGATTGCGCCAGGTTTCCGGAGACATTACCACACAATTCTCTTAACTTCAATTCGTCCTCTTTTATTTCATCTCTTATTTTTTCACAGTTGAATTGTCTCCTCTCATCGTGCATCAACTCACCAGTCATCAAGTTGATTGACGAGTGATATCGTTAACGGTTTAGTCTGCGAGCTGCGTGCGATCTACTGCAATGATCTTATTACTATTCTCTGCACCCCTTGTTCATACCCCAACTACAAAAATGGAATATCGGATTCCTTTTTTTTTTTTCATTTGACAACTTTTTATGGTGATTGGCTGACGATTGATATAAGTGAATTCTAATCAAATAATTAAATGATTTTTATCTATTCATCATCATTTTTATAACTCATATTAATAAATTAAATAATTATGTAAATGAAATTGGGCTATTGTTGGGTATAAATATTTCAATATTTCACTAATAATTTAGTAAAGTAAGTCGTCTTCAGTTCTCTATTCGAAAAATGTAATTTCTCCGAAGGGTCATCTCCCCCACATTCGTCTTCCCATCGTTTCCCCCTGTCCACTAGATTTCCCTTTCAATTCTGAGGATTCTGGGCTCTTCTCGATATTTTTTACGGCTATTCTTCTTCGCAGCCCTATGCACGAGACATTCTAACTCTCGATAAAGAATAGAAAATCAATTTTTCCTAGAAGTCATTAACAATTATTCCGACATTACTGCCGGAGGCTTTGGCTCATTCACGTTACGACGGTTTTACCAGTTGACGGGCTTCATTGGAGAAAAATGCTAAAGGGGTGAGAATGCGAATAGATAAAGATAAGTCACGGTAGTTTCGTGACTTGACAATAAAGCTTGACTCAGCTCTACTGAAATACGTATGGAACGCTCTTTTGCCCCTTTTACCTCATCCAGAGACGATCAAATTTTTTAACCAAGATGCACTATTGACAACAGTCAATGATTCAAAATATCAATAAATAATATTTAAGTTGTTCTGTTGATGACAACATTTCTTCTTTTATTATCATAATAAGTATAATCATCTTATATACAGATTAACAAGAATGAAAACATTTCATTTTAAAATAATAAATCGTTACCATTTGATTGATTATGTTACAAGAAAATAACAGATGTTTGTAAACTTAATTAACATCATCAAAAATATTAAAAACAGAATAAAAGAATAAAAATAAAACGATTTTTGTCTGAGTGAAATTTGATAAATTTGCACTCATTTTCATAATTGAAAGTGATCGAAAATTCTTCAAAGTTTCACTAGTGAATCACAAGATATCAATAATTTAAACTCCCATACCCAAAAATTCCCAAATGCCCATAAAAACACCATTTTCTCTATTGCACAAAATTAAAAAAAAAAAAGAATTAAGTTAATTTAAATTCACATTGGCTTTACCTGTCTCCGATGCTAAAGTCCTCATTATTCTACCAATAAATTAAAAACAATGATAAATTTCAAATGGATTTTGCCAGAAGAGTAAAATGAGAAAATACGACAAATTAAAGGTTAAACATTTTCATCACTTCACCCACCGATTCACATAATTATGATTGATTTTCACGTCCAACAAGCGCCACTGCGGCGTTGTCGATGTCACAGATAAACCTCAGGACTCGCTGGTGCCGGTGGTGCTGTTGGTTGTTGTCCCTGAGCCATTGGTGCTGTTTGGAGATGTCCTGTCTGCTGCTGATGATTCGTCGATCGATTATGTTGGGGCGAGGGTTGCGCCGAATGATGATTCTGATTGTGATTATGCTGTTGATTTTGCCTCGCCCGCATCATCTCGTAACGTTGTTTGTACATATCCCGCTCCTGGACCAATTGCGCATTGTTGAGACGCAATTGTTGTAGCTCAGCGCTCAGTGTTCTATTCGTTGTCTCCAAATCATGACGTTGTTGAAGTCTTTTACTACGGCAATTTTGGGCGTAGCCACGGTTCTTCAGGGTCCGTCGCTTCTGCTTCAGCCGAACGATCTTCGAAAAACAATTTTTCACCGTTATTTCATTGATTTTATTATTTTCAATCGTGGCATTTTTTTTCCGTGGAGAAGTATTTTAAATATGGACAATTTTTTGAGGCCACAAAAACCTATTTATTACAATACGTAAAATAATAATTAATACGGTTATGAATTGAAAAAAATTTATTCAAAAACCACTAGAAGTAAGTAATTATGAAGCTATTTATTTATTGGTGTAATTAAAGATTTGCTTCAATCAGGTTGAAAGAAGGAAAAAAATATATCGAAAAAATAACGAAAAAGATTCTCATGATATTTTCAAAAAATGAGAGACCTTACTCACCTCCTCCCTGGGACAGCCATGGAGACGTTTGTTAAGCTCTCGCACTGACAACGACATCAGCACTTCGTCATCCATGAGCTCATCCTGAGGATTGCTGCCATTGCAATTGGAGTAGAGGCTGTTAGCCGTGCGATGAGCAGGATGACCAGGACTCGGTCCACTACCCCCCATTGAGCCTGCTGAGCAAACACTGAGGGGTCGTGCAACCTGGAAACGAACTTGGGAATCGTCCATGCTGGAGGACACTCCATTGTTCGATGGGAGTATGCCGTTTGTATGGTCACCATTCGGGCCGTAACACTCAAGGTGTCCGGACATCGAGATGTATCCACCTGAAGTTGTGGAGATGGTGATTTAATTCGCTTGATCATTTCATAGTGGAGAGAAATTAAAAATAGTTTTATGCTATCAATTCATTTTCATTTACAAGGATTGAAATTTTTGTTTCACAATAGAGGAAACTCTATTCTTTATGATGATCATTCAAATTTCTCCCTTCTACGCAAAGAACTAATTAACCCATCAATTTCAACTCAATTAACCCGACAATTTCCATATAAAAAAAAAAAAAATCGAATCAATGAATAAACAAATTAAACACCCACCACCATGTCTGAGATGCCTCGGCAAATGCTGCATCTGCTCTTGAAACTGCGGATGACTAGACCAAGCTTCATGCGGCGGCTCAGGTGTCTGCTCTTGAGGACAATGTGGTCTCAAATCAAGTGGTTCCTGTCTCAACGACTGCGTCAACCATCCCATACCGCCAGTGCCAATTTGCATATCATCCTGACCGAGTAACGGCTGCTGCTGGTGCAATTGAACCAGCAAACCACCCTTCTCTCGCAAATCGCGATCATTGCGATGATGTAGCTGGAGTGGTGGCGGTGAGGCCGATACGGGTGGTGTATCCGGCGGTGTACCCGGATGTGATAGAGTCGTCAAGTGCGTTGATATGCCAGACGGTGCTTTAACAAGCACACCGTGCTGCACCTGAATGTGCGGTTGTCCGTATAACGGATGGGGCTGTTCCAATTCGTGAGCGGGTGGTGTCAGCGGGGCTAGTGCCATTCCCTGATGCATTTGACTAACTATATTTCCATTTACCATTACTGCTGGTGAGCCTATTCGCACCTACATCCCCATGGGAAAACAATTTAATTAACTCTAAATTTGAAATTAATTTTTATTCGCGAAGTGGTAAGTTTTTTTTATAGTTAATAAATGTATATGTATATTGAAAACTCGCCTGAAGACTCGATCTGTTTTTAAATACACGATATAAAATCGACAAATATAAAAAGATAGTTCAAGTTCAATTTCAAATTCATTGATTAGTTGAATAATTATCAGTGGAGGAAATGACACAATGTTTTCTTATTTATTTATCTCTTTCCATTTTCACAATATTTTTTTCTTCCCGCTCACATTCAAGAAATTTTCAATTTCCCGTTTTGTGTGAAGGCGTGATGATATATTAATTTCAAAAGTTGTTGAGATTTTTTCAATATATTCAAGTGATTAGATTCAAAAACATACTTGAATATCTCCGAAATTAATTGTTCACTTCAATCCACCATCAATACAAAATTCTCAAAATTAGCCAATTTCGTTAATATTTTAGCAAATTAAGATATTTCCCATAAAACAATATAAAAAGATTTTTCTAATATTACCACTTCACTATCACTTTTAACAAACAATGGATAGATATTAAATAAAAGTTTGCTTATAAAAAAAAATATATATATTCCGTCAATAGTGAAAATGATTGAAATAATGAATGAAAAAAATGGAAAATGTCCCCTGGATCCACTGGCAATAATTAATTTTTAAAAAATCTACACTGAAAATTGAAAGCCGAAGAAGTCGCTCAAGAATCCGGAAATCACCTCGCGTTTGACATCAGCAGGATCGAGATGATCGAGAACAAATTCCTGGACATACTCCCTTGCCAGATGATCCTCAGGTACTTCCATCTTGACCTCGTCCACCTCAACCTCCTGCACAACAGTAGATTCTACCGTTGTGTCATCAGGACTATACCGGAGTGGATGTTCTCCACAATTTTTATCACTATCACAAATGCCCGCGCCACCGGTGCCGGCGGCACCCAGACACCCTATCACTGTTCCTGGCGTTTTTAATACCAATGTTCCAACAATGCCCGCGATTAATTCTTAAAACAATGAAAATGGACTAATAGAGCCCAATCAGATTGACAACATCACGAGTGGATGGATGTTTGTCAGTGATATTAGAATGAGACGAATCACAGAGACAAATTTTAACAGTTCACTGATTATATTTGGTAAACATCATCACTAAAGCAATGAATTCACTGTAAAAACTAATCAAACTTTTGGAATTACACCTTGGACGAGACTTGAGAGGGATGTGTCTTGCAGAGAGTAAATTATAAAAATGTGAAAGTGCCCGAGATGAACTCCTTGGAGATGTCTCCGATTAGCTTCCCGGTCGCAGCGAGTGCTTTCGCACCTCAACTACTAAAATCCTCGAGCCTGCGAGTGGACCGCGGATGGGGGCTTAACACGGATACCAAAAGAGGAGGTGAAAGAGCAATGATAAAAATCGAGACAGTGAGAACTATCGAGTGAGGGTGAGGTGATGTGGGGCGAGTGACAAAATGAATTTCCCCTTAATGGTTTTTTTTTTTTCTCTTCTATTCTCCAAATGCACCAGTGGGAGGGAGTTTGCAAGTGGAGGTACGACGAACCTGTGCGGCGCGCGCGTTTATCCCACAGTAGATACACCAGACGAATGGCAACCTGGTCAGACACAGAACCATTCGTACACCGGCGCAATGTTTTCAACGGGCCATGACGTCACTGAAGTAGGTGGAGTCCACCACTGGCCAGACCTTCGGGGTGACTGTCGATTGGTTGATAAGGGGATTCACTCCCATTGGCTGCACTCCCACCCGACTCAGGTGGATCCTGGAGAGGATGGGAAAGGGGTCTCAATGCAGCGGTGCAATATTCAACATGGGGGTGAGAATCTTAGGCTGGAGGAGGTGTCTATTAATTTGTAATGGGCTTATTGTTGTTTTTTTAGGTGGTTCTTTCAGTTTTGTTGGAAAATTTATGAGACAGCAAAATTACGAATTCATTGAAACTAAGTTGCGTTATTTTACGAAGATGGTAAATTACCGTCAATGGTCAAATATAAATTGAAATTTGGAAAGGGGAAAATTTCAATTTCCAGTGAAATAAAAGTAATATAATATGATTAGAACAATGTCTTTGTATATTTTCTACTTCTGAATAAAACTCTGAGACAAATAATAATACTTGTGATTATCATTAGGAGGAAGAACATTATTTGGAACGGCAAGTAAATCATTATCGTCTGAAAAAAAATTTCACCTTCAATGGAAAAAATTTAATTTTATGCCTAATATCAAAAAGCTTAATTCAGATGCAGGAAACTCTTCTTTTTTCTCGGAATTAATTTAGGGAATAATTATTTATTGAGTGGTGAGATGGAAAAATTTTGAGGTATACACGCGTTGGGCTCACTATCTCCATTTGCTTCGGCTTATTTTCTGTTTAATGAAACGAGATCCTTGTGTTTTGAGGTGAAATAAATCTCAGTGCTTCTGGTTACTTACTGTTGAGTTGATACTCGCGACAATGTAATCCATCTATTATCTTCAATCTCAATGCCCCTTTCAATCGCCATAACACAATCTTCCACGCAAGATTGTATGTCATATTTACAAATAAAAGTGCATATGATACGATTAATGACCCTGACATGGAATAATGTTGATTTCGTTGAATGTCAATTATAAATTAATGGTTTGTACATGCACATGGCATTTTTTTCAACGCTTATTGAGCTTTCCACGGTACGAAGTGGAAATTTTTTTCGCTTAAATATGAATTATTCCTGTGAAATTATTAAGTGTAAAATTTCTACAACTTCCTAGAGGAACTTTCTAGAGGAATTATACCTTAACAGTTTTGAATATTTTCACAATTAACGGCTTGTACTTTTCTCGAGTAATGGCACTAGAATTTTTATAGAAAATAAAAACTTAAATGGTCCAGCAAATAATAACTTTGAGCAAATAAAATTAAATATGAATATTTAATCTGTAAGTTAAAAACTGAATTTTATTTTAAACAACTCATAGAAGTTGATTATAAATAAAAACCCACTACCATCATTAATTTATTAAGTTTTCAACCAGCCGAATATGAGTTTTTCAATTGAAATCATGTAGGCAAGGACACTATGTACTCTTTTGCGGCGTCCCGGGGTCTCTCTCAGTGTAGTTCGGGATATGTAGTCGGTAGCATGCGGCTGTGGAGATGGGCAAGTGAGGGGCGAGCGACACGAGGAGGAAAGAGGGATACTGCTGAGCCAGCATAGCTCCAACCCCCCTCGCTCTCCACCGCATCCACATCCCCTTCAGCTGGTAGCCTGCACATCGATACCAACCAGTCACCCACCTAACCGAACCTACCCAGCCATACTATACCTATATACACATCATACCTACTTTTATTTCATTATTATTATTTTATCCGTAAAGTTGCACAATAGTACAAAGTTGTGTTGAAAGTGTGATTCCGTTGAAATGTTAATTAGGAAATAAGTGGAATTTTTTTTCGCCCGTCAAATCAATTTCTCATTCACTTTTTTTCACAAATTTTCTTATCATATTCATTATCTTTTTTTTATTGTATTGACAATTCTGTGGATATGCTTATATAATTTAAATATGAATTTTTCCCCTTAAATTTAAAACTGCGCTAATTTGATGGGAAATCGGGGAAAAGCAAATGTTGAATTAAATAAATAAATTGATATTTTCATTGAAAATCTGTGGATGGAAGTAAAAGTGAGGGATCAAGGGCTACTCCCAACCCTGACAGCAGATAATCCCCCGGCAAATCATCCCGCTGTATAGCACTATAGCCAAAAGCAAAAGCACCTCTCATTTGTTCATCGCACGATGACGGATGGCAATGAAAGTGAGACAATGAGCCTTTTCCCTGTCCCACTAAACTGTTGTCACCGTAACAAGGGGAGCCCAGGGGGGAGGAGGCTCCCGGGATTTTACGTCTCGCAATGAGAGTGCCTGATCTGTTTGCAATCTGTGCTCAATTACTATCGGATAATCGTTCTTCGGTTCATTCGTCTCCATTCTGACATCTCTCTCTCTCTTTCTCTCTCTTTCGCTCTCCTTCACCCTGACAATAATAAAAATGAGTGATTTTTCCCTTTTTGCTTGCGAATTAAAGAAAAAAAAATCTTTTTCAAATATAGGTATCAATTACATTTGAAATCTGGAAACTCCTTAAAAATCATAACTATAATTAACAAACAAAATAATAATTTGCAAGAAGATTGCTGATTTATTAATAAAAAAATTTAATTGTCTCACAAATGTCCGTTTATCAGTGTTTTAGTATTTATGGTGATCTTTGGAAGAGATTCCACCATCATAATGAGCTGAACACAACAGACTTCAGTAATGAAATAAATGGTTTCGCCTAATCTTAACAGTTCCGCTTTATTTAATGATGATCGTCCCGCAATAAGTCCCTTTTCGGATCATTTGATCCCCGGTATCTCAACTCTGAGCTATTTATCGGGCCATCGAAACAATAAGGAACGGTTAAAGGGCATCAATAACAGTCGTTGGACTACAGTGATGACAAATATGAAGTGCCTTCCGGCGGTTCAACGCCGGATGCTCCATAAATGCGTTTCTTAGACTGTTTTTTTTTTCGATACTCTCGTCCCTTCCGTCTCCGAAAATTCCACACAATTAGAAAAAAAAAGATAAATAAAAAAGCACTGTCAATGAAGATGGATTTAAAAAAGAAGAATAACAATCAATCAAGTAGATTTTTCATGTTTTCTAGATTCATGCTCTCCTCGGATCCTCGATATAAATAGAATTTTTTTTTTAATCTGCCGCGAATTTTACACCTCTTTCCCAAGGTGTATGTAATTTACCTCGAAGTGTCGGGTCGCATCTCACATCTACACGCGCCTAATCACGGCTGTCGGGTGACGTCACATCCGGCTAAATTGACGATTAAGCGAAAAATGAGAAAACTGCTCATTCCATACGTCGCAATGTTGCATGATTTTTTTTAATATCCGAAAAAATGAAAAATCATCGGATAAAAAAATTGAGAGTTAGGAAACTCTACCGAAATATCTATAAGCGGAGAAAATTTTTTTTTTTTCGAATTATTTAATTCTTCAATTCTCCAATTCTCTCCGAATCAAGTCAATTGAAATACAGAACAATTTCGTACGAAAAAGCCCATATATATATACATATAAACAACACAATATTTACACTTATATTTTTTAACATAAATTCGCATGACGCAAGGTCAATGCTGCAATCGGTATTTGCAAAAAAGTTCAAAGATCAGTGGTTCGAGTCTGAAGACGATAAATTGAAGTGGAATTAAGTCCAAGAGATGTGACTACATTATTGCAGTGTTCCATCTAGTGATATTTAAAAAAAAATTACAAGAGAAATCAAAAGTCAGGATCCGCATCACTTATCACAGTTGCGATGCCCTTTGACCATCTCGACGATTGGCTGAATATCTGAAATCGATAGATAATCCAGTAGCGAAGTCGTAAAATGTGACACAAGGCGAGTCAATCGTCAATTATCTCGACATAACAAGTCAAATTATCTAGAAATTTTTTGGTTTAAAAAGTTATGTGGTAATTTTATGAAACCCATTAAATGACATTCAATGCCGGTGCCCTACAAATTCAATAATGTATTTATCAGAATTTTATGGTTTTGAATTCTGGGTTTGCATGAGAAATGGAAAAAATATGCTGATTTTCCAATGCCGAGATGTTCTGAAGTGGCAGTAGGATTTCGAAATGATAAAAATTTCCGGAGCTCACCGCACAAATTTCACCACCAGTGAAATTTCTTTAACAGTGCAGCCTTGAATTACAACATCATCCCCTGATGTTATTTCTCTTCTCCCACTGTCTAATTCCCGGAAATTGCCTCGATGATTTTATGAAAGGGTTGAAGAGCAAACATCGTTAATTTCCAGCTCGTGAAATTTGACGGTTTTAGCCCTTTACCAGTTGCCGACTGCCAAAGGTCAATATTACTCGAGTATACTCACTAAATAATTCTCACTGGAGCATGAATGATTTGGCCTCAGTGTTGTCTGTGGTTCTTCTGGCGTTTAGTTCGGCATCGAGGCCTTCGTACTATCCGCCATGCTCACGGTATAATCAGAACTCTTCCCTCGATTCCTATCGACCATTCGACTTTTACTCTGCACGTGCACTCGAGACTCAATTGTCTAATTGGCAAATAAATCTCGTTGTTTTCAGGAGGGGAGAGTGCTGGCAGTATCCAGGATATTGATCGGGAGATCAATGGAGTTGAAATGCTCGAGAGAGTCATTGTCCTTTTTTATGTTTGATTTGAATCTGTGATTTTACGCAAAGGGCACATCTGCTGGTGTCAGTCGAGGGTTTTGACACCGCAGGGGATGACCCGGGAGTTACTTGGAATTGTCACCTGCTGGGGCGAGGGGATTTTCGATATCGAAGGGCTTTTTTTATTTTATCACACTATTGATGAATTTAAATGGGAAATAATTTTAGTATTCGGCAGATTAACTTTCTGTCTTTCTTTGTTCTGTAGTTTTATTTTTTATAACAATTCATATGACGATTATTGTTTCATTGAGAAATTGTTCAATTATCATCTTTAATAAATGGAATACAACTTATCCACACGACTGCAAGCTGATTCTACAATTCCCCGAGTAGAACAATACATCAGGTGAATGCCACTAACAAACTATTGTCCGATAATCGCTCAATTCTCTCTCTCTCTCTCTCATTCCTATACAACTGGTGTAACGTGTATAGTCAGTGGGGGATTCATACGGAGACCTAATTGAAAGTCCTGTGTCGTACCGTCTAGTATACTCTAATCGTTTCCCGAGTTTTTATTAAACGTCAATTTCACTCGATCATTCTATAATTTCAGGAGAGTTTCCGTTTATCTCTCTTACTCGATTTTCATAGTCTTGCATAGGGATGGGGGAGGTGAATTACTCAAACAATAAATATTATCTGAATATTGTTATAATATGCTGTTTATTTAATTAACCGCTAAGAAGCAATGATACTTACCATCGGAGTGATAACTGAAATCCAAATTTTTTTTTCGCCCCTTAATTAATTTGCGAAACCCAAATTCATATATCAAAGCAATTTTTACTCCGATGGTAAGCTCCACTGTTTCGTACGAAATACAAATACATTTCAGAAAAAAACATATCTATAGATTTATCACATCATTTGAATTTAGTAAGGCATCATAAAATAGTTATCAATCTGTAAACAATGATTCATACGCAGGAGCAGCAGAAGAGAAATGCAATATAAAGAGGAATAAAAAATATTTCAGCATTAATTGTCGATAATTAACCACTTGTCGGTCATTTTCTCAATCTGCTTTGTTAAGATTGGATTTCTCAGGCGAATTTTCACTTCTAACTTACCACCAGCTGCTTTTCTTCCATTCATCAACTACAAAAGAAAAAAAATAAAATAGAAAAAGCCTACAAATATTAACATGGAGTTACTGAAAAATTAATTAAGCAATTTAGTACCGGAAATGAATCGTGGAGAGTGCATTGTGACTCTAGTGGTTGTAGTTTAACGGTGACGGTGCCTAAAAGATTGTCACTTCTAAAAAATCCTCTGAAAAAAAATTTACATAATTTCAAATACAGAAGGGAGAAAAATTTTTATGGAAAATTATGAGATCGACATCAACGATAAAAGAAAACAGTCTAAAAGGGATATGCACTACCAAAGATATGAATTATTTGAAAAGTATTACCTCGAATTATTTCATGGAATTTTTAATCACAAGATTAAACTAAATAATTGAGCAAATAGCAAAAATTTTAATGGAGAATTGAAATTTATTAATGCCATGCTGTACACTTCATTTTCATACCTTGGGTGAGTGCAACACAGCAGAGGATTCATCGAGCATCTGCAAGCAATACTCTAGTCTATTTAATGCGTCTACATAATGAAAATTATCCTTAATAATTACTTAATTTAGTAGGAGTTACAAATAAAAAATGTACGAAAAACAATACCGAAGAATAAAAAACGTCAAACATTCATTTGAGAAAATCATTTCAAGACAAGAATCATTTGATATTGGGGAGGGCTTACCCTTTTGACCAGACTTGGCATTTGAGCCCATGCCTTTTGAAGACTCGCTGAAAAGGCCTACTTGATCGATCGATTACTCCAGACAACGTGAAGGTAGCATCGTACTCAGGATCATTGGAGTTTTTGATCGTTGAGGTGCGATCGGTCGGTGGACTATCACTGGGATATGGAAATTCGTAGATAACATAGGTGTCTGCCTCTTTTGAATAGTTTATTCCCCTTATGATCTGTATTTCCAGATCACCGTCGTTTAAATCTGTACAGCTTCTGTAGATGGTGCGTTCGTTTTAAGAAATTATCGGTTTCATGAGTATACAAAATTCAATGAGAATAAAAATAAACTAAATACTCACTGTACAATGGCATAAGTCTTCACCTCGTAATGATGTTGCGGGGGTGGTAGCCCATCCCTTCTCCGGACCCTCAACATATCGAGGTCCTTGCTGTACCCCAACGCCAGTCGTTCCCACCTGTTGTACCCGGGCACATCCCCAAGAGCCTTAGCATGGTCTCTCGTAGCCATGCATACCTTCTTCTGTTTAATCAAAGTCGCTTCGAGATTATCATAAATTTCCGAGTCCGAGCTGTCCTCATTGATGGGCTGACACTCCTCAGAGGACACCAGAGCAAAGCTCTCATCAGAGGATGCATCAAGCTGGGTTTTGGCATTAGGAGAGAGTGGAAGTGAGCTCATGTCAACAGGTAACCCAGCTCTGCTTGCATTTATCAGAGGATCAATGCCCTTGGCCTGTCTGAGATAGTCCCGGGCAAGTTCCAAATCACCCTCCTTCTTGGCAGCCAGTGCAGCACGTTTCAGTTCAGCCTGTCTACGTTCCAGAAGGAAAATCTGCTTGTCGGCCCTTGTTTTTGGATTTGTCATGGGTTTTTTGGATATTCCCTTGGTTTTTTCGGGTATAGCAGCTCCTGGAGGTGCTGGTGCAGGTCTGCTAGGCCCGGGAGGAGATCCAGATGATACAGGAGACGCCACAATAATTGGAGGAAACCCTGGGGGCGTTGGAAGTTCGTTGAAGTCGACTGGTTTGCCCTTATCATGCAGTTTGATGACCTCCTCATACTGCTTACAGATTCTTCCGTATCGCCTGGCCTTGGACGAGTTTCCCTCCTCCTCTGCCGCTGTTTTGGATCGACGATAGATCTCTAAACGTTCCTTCAACGCCCCTGAGATGCTCTCCCCAGTTACTGGAGCTACTGATTCCCCACCCGATGATTCCTGAGTCTCATTCTCCTCCTTCTGGGGCTCCACAGGCGGATTTGCAGGCTCCGTCACTAATGCAGGATCTCCGGGTAGCTGAGGGGAGGCTGGCATGTCTGATAGATCTACTGTTTCGCCTGCATTCAGCGCTGCTATTACTATGTCGAACTGTTTTACTATTTTCACGTGATTTAGGGCTTCCTCCACGTTTCCGGACTTCTTCCATTTTACTGCCGCTATTCTATACTCTTGTTGACGTTCCTTTAGGACGGATAAACCTTCCTGATCGATTGTGGGGGGAACTGCAGGAGTTTCAGATGTTTTCGATGGTTCGAACGTAGCCTCCAGAGGCTCTGGAATAACGTTTGGGGGGTTTGGAGCTGTATAATCGAGAAATTTATTTTATTTGCAGTCAAATCACCGTTTATTTGGAGAAATAAATTAGTGCAGGACTGCACTAGGGAGACGCTGGAATATATAAATAAAAGAGATGCCGAAGAAATTTTTTCCCTGCCATTTTCATTTACTTATGAATTCTATCAAGTATTTGTTGAAATATATTAATTTTACCTGCCACTTCATCTGCAGATTCATCATGAGGTAATGCCGACGGAGGCAGTTCAGGTGGAATCTCAGACTCATCAATAGCACCCCCACCCTGAGCAGAACGTAATAATCCCTGGAGAGTTTTGATTCCACGTCCATACCTTCTCGCTTTACTTGTCTCATTTAGACTCTTTGCTTTGGCCTCTGCAACCTTGTACATCTCCAATCGCTTTTCCAGCAAGGAAGTTGTCTCTGTCTCAACAGTAGGAGAGGCCTTCTCATAAGGTGCATTAGCCTCTGGTTCTTCATCGTCTGATATTAGTTCTTTCAATTCGTTCAGCAGCTCTGGGTCATTCTCGTCCACGTTTTCATCGTCTTCGTCGTCTGAGCCAATGTCTTTGGGAATTTCGCCGGCTGTTTTTTTAGGTCTTCTTGGCGGTGCTAGCATATTTGATAATCAATTAGCAAATAAATTGATTCTAGGAAAATTTCTGATGTATTTACCATGGTTTTTACCTGTAGGGCGAACTCGAATGTCTTCTCCACTGGTTAAACGACGTAATTCCGCCTCCAATGCCTCATCATCATCATTATCCTCGTCATTGCCAACTGGATTTATCAGGAAATCCATTGAGTCACCGGTCTAGTAGGACAATTTTAACATTACAACTTCAGAATTTGTTAATTTACCAGTTATTACAGTGTTGATAACGTGAGATTAGACTTCAGCTTCAGTCAAAGCATTTAGTATTAACTAAACTAATAATATTAACTAAAAAAGGCAACAGTGTTGATAAGAACGGAGTAGTAAATAATATAATTGAGGAGGAAGTACAAATAGAAATAGAAAAATAACTAAGTAAAAGTGTTACGTTGCTAGCGGGTTTAGTCGTGCGCTTTTTAACCTCCTTCTTCTTGCTAAACATTTCTATTTACAAATGTCTTACGTAATCTGGGAGAATAATTATTAAAAAAAAAATATTTCCTCTAATAATGTGAGCGAACAATAACAACTGATTGGGAAGGACGTTAGGTGTGACGGGTATGAAACTTTGTACGAAACTGTACATTGAGTCGACTTGTCAAAAGGATCCCAGTGACGAACAATCAAAATTCCGAATTCTTAAAAAAGAAAATACATAATTTTTTCTTTATCTTGGAAACGAGTTGGTTTAAGAGAATATTTGTGATAATAGTTTTTATAGAGCAGAAAATTTTCGACAAAAAATTTATTTGAGTTTTTAGCGCTGGAATGAGTCATTACGGAATTATTTCTATTTAAAACGCAAGAGGTAAAGTAGAAGTGGAGAAAGTGAGGCAAAAACCTACATCTTTAAATCGTGTATAACTCAGTATTACTGATAGAATCTGAACGAATCATAGCTCATTATACAGTCCTAGAAAATACCTTCAAAATGGAAAAAATATGGAAATTTCACTCAGTCGATCGCATGTTATATTACAAACAATTAAAAATGGTATTCACACCCTATTACCACTTTCACTTCGCTCCTGGATATTTGAAGGCGCTCATTGGTTAATGTAACTAGTCACATGGGCCAGTCAATAACTCGTGATTATTTCACTAGACGTCGCTCGTTCTCAAGGGTCACGAAAATCACAAGACCATCAAAAGGGTTAAAAGGGAACTCACGAAGCAAGGGTTACTGGATCACATGGGCAAAACCTTTACGAATATTGACGAAAATTTACGAGCATTGACGATGCAAAGCTTTGCTCTCGGGAGCTAGGTGGCTAACCACCCCTTCCCTGCGTTATTCTCACTTCCATTGTATCTTTCCCACCACTACCAATAACGAAATTATATTTTTTCCAATCGATGCAGCTGACTTCATGGCAGTGGGTCATATGATCGTTCAGTGAAAAGGGCGAGTCCGAGTGTAAACTTGTGATCGAGTTATTGTCAATACACAAGTAAATTTCTATTTTTCCAAAATATTCGATTGATTTTTATAATTCAAGATGAAGGGATGCATGTTTAACATTGACGGTGGTTACTTGGAGGGGTTGTGCAGAGGATTCAAATGTGGAATTCTTCAACAGAGTGATTATCTCAATTTGGTGCAGTGTGAAACACTTGAAGGCAAGTTTAACATGTAATTAAACATTAATTTGAAGTTAATCCTCATAATCATCATCTTGTGTCTGCAGTAGCAATAATGTTGGATTATTAATCGCCAACGCTCGATTGAGGCGAAAGAATTTTCTAGATGAATAGTATTTCATAAATGTTTTTTTTTTATAGTGTCATTATATCATTTAATTAATTAATTCTCACCGATTACAGACCTAAAGCTGCATTTAGCTGGAACTGACTATGGGAGTTTCTTGGCAAATGAGCCCTCACCCCTGCAAGTCGGTGTGATTGACGACAAACTCCGAGAAAAGCTCGTCATCGAGTTCCAGCATATGCGCAACCACTCTGTAGAACCTCTGTCTCAATTCCTGGACTTTATCACGTACAGCTACATGATTGACAACATCATTTTGCTGATTACGGGGACACTCCACCAGAGGCCCATCTCGGAGCTGATCCCCAAGTGTCATCCTCTTGGTAGCTTCGAGCAGATGGAAGCTATTCATGTGGCTGCTACTCCTGCTGAATTATATAATGCTGTTTTGGTCGATACTCCACTGGGTAAAAATCATTAATTCGGAAAAATAAAAAAGAATAATTTATTCGGAAGAAATTATTAATAATATTGATAATTTCTTTGTTACTTCAACCAGTATTGATTCCAAACCAAAACCTTGAACTTGTTTAAATTTACGTTTTGTTCATTTGTAAATTATCTCAGTTCCAATGAAGTCAATATTTTTCAAATTTAAGAATTTACTAAAATAAATTTTGCAGACTTCTATTTTTTCAAACAATGATCGCTATTGCTAGAATTCTTACTTCTTAAATTATTTTCTCTGGACAACATAATTTCTCACTCGTCTTCACTATGTTTTTAGCTCCATTTTTCGTTGATTGCATCTCAGAACAGGATTTAGACGAGATGAACATCGAAATCATAAGAAATACTCTCTACAAAGCTTATCTCGAGGCTTTCTACAAGTTTTGTAAAGACATCGGAGGAACTACAGCTGATGTTATGTGTGAAATTCTTGCGGTAATAATTTAATTTAATAAATCATACTTTGTAATTAGCCAACTTCTTATTTTTTGATTCCATGAAATTTTGCAAAGAATAAATTGATCAAAATATTAAAAATTAACGATAGGATTTCGAAATATTTTTCTTCATAGTTTGAAGCTGATAGGCGAGCTATCATCATCACCATCAACTCATTCGGCACTGAATTGGGAAAAGATGATCGTGCGAAGCTGTATCCTCGCTGTGGAAAATTGAATCCCGATGGTTTAGCAGCTCTGGCGCGGGCTGATGACTATGAACAAGTAAAAGCAGTTGCTGAATACTACGCGGTAAATATTAGAGCAATTCACATTTTGTTATTTCTAAGTTTGTAAATTCTCAAAATTTATATTCTCCAAAAAATACACGAAATAATGCACTTAATTATCTACTGCAGGAGTACAGTGCATTATTCGAAGGTGCTGGAAATAATCCCGGAGATAAGACACTTGAGGATAAATTCTTCGAGCATGAGGTAAACTTAGTAATTAATAAATAAAAGAATGGTCTATAAATTGTCTACATTGAAAAAGGAAAATATAAAAATAATCGGACTTATTTTATTCACGCTCACAGGTACGTCTAAATGTCAACGCCTTCCTTCAACAATTCCACTTCGGTGTATTTTACAGCTACTTGAAGCTAAAAGAACAAGAATGCCGCAATATCGTATGGATATCCGAGTGCGTTGCACAGAAACATCGTGCTAAAATCGACAATTACATTCCAATCTTCTAAAAAAATTTAGAATTCTCAATGGGGCATCTGTTGAAAATTGTTCATATTATTTTCTCCAACGTGGGACCTACTTAATCCCGATGGAAACGCCAATTATTACCGTCGTTCTGTATAAAAAAATTGATTTATCATCCACAAGATATGTAGTATAATGTTAAATTTCATGGAGAAATGAAACGAAGGTTAAGTAAACTAAATTAATTAATTTGCAAATCAATCAATGATTTATTTCATTTAAATTACCTAATTTCTGTTTATCGAATCAAAGAGTTATATATTTATATTTGAAAGTTGCAAAAGGACATAGGCATTTTACGTGCAAAATTTTGTAACGAATTTCTGTGTAATTAATTGATTTAGGAAAGTATTATTCTGCTCTGAGTTTTATTGTTGGAATTAATTCGCTTAAATGTCTAGGGGGGAATATACTGCATTCCACTGTAAACCATTATTCACTATGCGTGTATGTATCATAAATTACTTGTGAAAAATATATTCATAAAGACGAATATTTTTATTGGTATTAAGATTTAATTTTCCCTTAATCGTTTTAATGGCTCAAATCATTATTTTTAAATGAGCCATTTTGGGAGATAAACACCAAGAAACTGCTTTATTTTCATTTCTCATTTTTTAATTAAAAAATCCTCTTCCACAGAGCGAATAAAAAAAATGTCAAGAATAAACATCCCAGATGAAAGATTCTATCTGATTAACTCATTAATTATTAATCACGAAGATTTCGTTTCCACTGTGTCCGTTTCAATCTTTTTTTCACTGAACTCTCCTCTAGAAACTCTATTTTTCTTCTTTTTATTTCCATTTTCCCTATTCACTGGAGTCATCGTAGACGCCTTTTTAACATGAAGAATCTCTGGATGTTCATCCCAGAATTTATTCCCAATAATGTCATCGAAAATAGAGATAACCTTATATCTAGACCTCCCATCAGTGTCGTTTATTAATTCTCTGAAGAGAGTCGTTCCCTTTCTAAACATCTGTGGTTCGTTATTGTAATTAATTCCAAAGTCCTGAAAGAGTAACTCATTTTTGAATGCCGAGAGGGTCCCTTTGAGAACTTCTTGGGCCTAAAATCATAAAAGAATCCCTTAAAAATCTAGCCATAAAATCCAAAACTCTACATACAATTCATGAATACCTCTATTGTCGTCATGTTCTTTTTCTGCACCAAATTCCAAAAGCAAGTGTTGTAAAGGTTGTTAACATGAACATCTGCTTGTCTCCAGGATAAATAATCTCGTAAATTCTCGTCAGAAGGATATAAAACAATTCTGGCATCGAATGCCGGGGGATATTTCAAGGGTATGTTGTCAAAAAATTTTGACCAATTGAAGACGTAAGCCGAGGCAAACAAAGAATTCACATAAGTCAGGAGTTTAATCTCTGAAAGATGAATAAAAATTAATCTTCAACCCATCATTGTGAAAAAAATCTTCAATCCATGAAAAATATTTACCTCTTCTACTGTACAACTGAGTATCTTTCTTGAAAACGAATGAATACTCGTCACTTTGTCCATAAGCAATAGTAATTTCTTTGAACTCCTCCATGACGACAGTAGCTGCTGAATTCATGAGGGCTAGTGCTCGAGAGTCGTTGGGTTTTGTGAAATTATGGACATCAGTGAATTTCGAAAAGTTCCTGCCATCGATCCTGACTACTATCCAGCAGTTTGGCAGGCAGATGTTATCATCCTCGAAATTTCGAACGTATTCAAATTTGCTCTTTGCCATTATGGTTGTTGTTAAGGATCTTTTTAGAGAATTATTTAACGTCTTGATGCTTCTCATTAACATGTAAAATTAGGCACGTACATTCAGTATATGTTATTCATCTGTCGCGCATGTTAATATTTTTGAGGTTATGTTTACAATTTCGAGTTCTATAACACATGGTATACATAAAAGGTTAGGTTCTCCAATATTAGACAATACAGCCATAAACAAGCAAGTACATCTAGAATAGACAATATTAATTTAAAATTAAAATTATCGAGGAGTAATTACATCATGGGAAGATTTGAAGCTCTCCATGAAGCCTTTACAAACACATCAACAGCTGGATTCACATTATTGAGTATTTTGGACCCTTCTTTCGAAGATGATCCATCAAAATTCATTCACAAAGTTATGAACGTTTATCACCAGAGAGTTCGAGAGAACACAACTGATGAAAAACTGCATAATGCCTTTCGTGATTTGTTGTGTTATCAATATCAACTCCACAATGAAAGTAAAATGAAAACAATTGGGGATTATTCCAATGAGAAATTATTGGATAATTTGCGGCGAATTTTATTCTATTCTGGAGACAATAATGAGACCATCAAGACAATTCTCAATGATGTGGCCATTCTCCAGATAATTTGTTATGCAAATAATGAGAGCATACAGCAGTTATTTTCAGAGGCTCTTGAGTTCATCCAAAAACAACTTGACGAAGGCAACACTCTTCATAATAACTTGCCAGTTCTCGAAATCATATCTGATGCTGTAGCTTTGCAAACAAGATTATTTACGGAAGCTGGGGAGTTTATCTCGGTTGCATTGCCGGCGACTGTAAAAGCGTGGTTCCCACTCATTGATGAGAATAATTCCCAGGAGTGGAGGCCTTTTGTGTCACTCCTGCTCAAGCTAACGAAAACAATTAATCCTCCAGGAGCTTTTATCAATATGTTGTGGGAGTATATACAAGGATATAATCAACATACATCCAAGAAATCATTGACACTTTTGTGCGGATTGATCGATGATTTTTTCTCAAATCATTCGAGAGATATTCTAGAGTTAAATCTGAAGTCAACTCTGAGTGACAGTGTTCTCGCACTTATTTCCAATCACCTCACATCGAACATACAATTGCATAGGAAGCAAGCGCAGTACAGCTTAAAAAAAATTGTCAATTACCTGAGACGTTATCCTCAGGAACTGATGGAGTGGACTAAACAAAGGGGAAAGTCTAGGACGAATCGCGAGTCAGAGGAACACCTGATGTATCCCTTCGTTTTATGTGAGGATGATAGCGTGAGCATCGAAGAGATAGAAAGTAATTTCTTCTCGTTATTGGAGAGTTTAGAAGAGAAACAGGCGCACCTAGTTCTCCCTGCCCTGGCCCACTTGGATAAATTCCTAGTGGCAAGTGTCACCTACGAATCCTTGTTCAACAGGACCTGGTTGAAGTGCATCTTTACTCGTGTCTTGAATCACGCCAACAACAACGTCATAACAGCAGGACTCAGTACTCTCCTACAAGTAAATCTTTATATTTTCGACGATGAATTCATGCTACTATTGATGGAGACGCTGAATAAAACCTTTCTATATGAATATCAGAATCCTGATCTTCAGCCGCGGGTTCTCCAAGATTTATCCGACTTTTTCATCAAGGCAGAATCATCAGAAATAAATTTAACCAGCAAATTTATTATTCAAGCATCGAAGATCAATTGGTCTCCTATCCCTCTGTTGTATATCCTCGAAGCTCTAGGAAACAATGCAGGAATGACTGATGTAGAGCACAACTTGTGGGGCCGAGAAGAATTGGAAGCTCTACGGCTGATAAGCGAGATACACGTGAAACAGTTGATACAAATAATGAAAATCCCAGCCCAGAGGAATATTCTCAATTGCATAACAATTTACGTGAAATCACCATTTGACTTTTTCGCCATTTGTAGAATCCTTCCGTCAATTATCAATGAAGGGGCCCTGAAACGAGGAGACGATAAATGGAAATTACTCACGAATCTTCTGAAGATGAATATTGAAGAATCCGCCGCTGTCAAATCCATATCCAAGTGTTGTGAACATTTTCTGAAGTGTGAAACTGACGATGCAGAGGTGAAAGCTCTAGCCATTATGGTTGTTCTGATATGTGACGCAGAAAATAAGTTGCTTACTGAGTCTGTCACATCTATTTGTTTGTATCAGTTATTTTTACCAATTGTTGATGCATACAAGAGAGTATACGCCAATCCCTGGCTGTATCTCAAAGCTCTGCAGGTGATAACTTACCTAATGGAATTGTCACCGAAAAAAGATGATCCTTACGTCACATTAATTTTTGGATTTTCACAGTCCATATTGGATTTGATCATGAACAGCCTCAGATCTAACTGGCCAAGATCCTACAAAACTGGTAAAATTTATATGAAGGTCCTTTCAGCTATTCTGAGAATCGAAGACCCTTCTTTCACTGAATTTATCAACAGCATGATCAATATCGCAGATGAAGAGATTGAAAAGATTCTAGATCTCATTAATCTTCGGGATACACCTGTTATTCGAACATGGTACACCTTGAATATTCTCCATTTGTTGAAAAAGAGCAAGAATTGTGGTACCATTGTTAGTAATCGTCACCCTACATTTGTTTCAAGCAATGGAGACGGAAAAATAGTGTCTGAATGCTATGGCCTTGTGGCGAAAATTTATCTTGACTTTGTTGAAAGCAATGAAAAATTATCCTCGGAATTCTTCAAGGAATTTCTGAATGAGAAACTCATGCCCTTGGCGGAAACCAAATCTGATGATGCACTTCCAAATATCCTTAAAATCCTGAGATTCATAATTGTTAAGCAGAACGATTGTGGGGAAATAATGAACGCGTCTTTAATTATTAGAGATATTATCGAGGTTTGTTGGAGCACTTTACGGGATATGCATAAAACTGAAATGTATAGAATCTCTGCTGAAGTTTTCTTGGAGCTGCTATTAACCAGGCATTTTCTCAGGATAGAAGAATTCAGACATATTGCCTTGAATTATGTACATGAGATAATTTCTCAGACTGATAATTCTTCAAGCTTGCGATGCTTGCTTTTCAAGAGAATGATATGTATTGATAATGATGATGTATACATTTTTCGTGATGCGATACTGTCATCGTTTTTACAGACAGATGTCGGAAAAATAAATAAAAGAATTGACATGCAAACGTGTTGCTACATAATTAAAAATGTTAAAATCAACTTTATCACGACATTCGGATTGGGAGCGTACACAGATGTGATAACTAGAGCTTTCCTAGCAATCCTGATTACACGAGTAGTTATTCAATGCAAAGAGAATATCAGCGAAAGTTACATTCCACAACTGCTCCGTTTGTTGGAGAAGCAAAGTAATAAGAGATACTTTGGGGATTCAAACGCGCATCGACGGAAGCTTCGAATAATGCAGGTATTGCTGTTGATGACCTCGGAAATTTCGGAAGATAATGCCTTGAAGATTCACAATGTCTTGACTCAATTGACTCTAATCGAAAGCGATCAGTCAAGTGTTAGAATTATGAAAGAGTGGATTTTGATACGTCTCCATACCCGTTACGAAACATTACGTAATTCTGTCTGGGATTTATTTATTTCAGCACGTGAAAATCGACCGGGTGGTCTACCTTCTTTAATCTCAATTGTCTACCACGTGTCTAAATCCTTACGTAGCTTGGAACAAGTGGAGTACATTCGGAAGGCTGTAACTTATATCCTGCCCAGTTGTTTCTGTCAGCAATTCGTCGTTCGATTATACTCGCAAGTAATATTGTGTAAATTGTGGGAGATGACTGATGAGATTGCGCCAGAAGTGTCGATGGAGTATGAGAGTGTTAGGGCAGCTATACACGAGAGTCTGGTTTATGGAAATATGATGACGAATTCTATGAAACTGTTTGACAATTTTTATTTCTCCAAGTTTAATTCAGAGCATCACTGGAATTTATATAGTATTTTCTATGACATTCCAAGATTAACGAATGTTTCTATGGATGAGTGGATCAGGTTTGACGAAGATGGCTTGTTTCAACACTCTTTTTTCAACAAAGTCAATTCTCTTCCTTATTTCCGCTACGATAACGAGTTGAGTAAAATTCCATCTTCCTCATCGTTGAAAAATTCATTAACTCCGGATGCAGACGTATTCAATGAAGACAGCATTGCTGACATTCAAAAAAAGATAATTCCATCGACTTTTGGAATTTCAACTAGTGATTCCCTGGTAACGATGAAGCTTAAAAAGAAACTTATAACTAATGACACTGGTCTCATCGTCATTGCGACGCTGATTGAAGGCTTTCCTAACCTTGGAGGCTTAGCCAGAACAGCTGAGATTTTCTGTGCGAGGGAATTGATTCTGAAGAGTAAGAGATACACAGAAAACAAAGACTTTCAGAGTCTGAGCGTCACTGCAGAGAAATGGATTACAATATCGGAGGTGAAACCTCACGAATTACGTGATTATTTGCTGGAGCAGAAGTCCAAGGGATGGAATTTAATTGGTGCTGAACAGACTGCCAATAGTGTCAATCTTCTTGACATAAAGTTCAAAGAGAAGACAATTCTTCTTTTGGGGTAACTATTCTATTCTTTGATGTTCCCTAACAGAGGATTGATTAATGGTAACGAGAATTTTTTTATGTTTTCAGAAATGAGAAGACTGGAATACCAGCAAATTTAATTCAACTATTGGACACGTGTGTCGAGATTCCTCAGGCAGGCGTCATTCGATCTCTCAACGTCCACGTGACTGGAGCCATTTGTATGTGGCAATACGCACAACAACACCTTTTCCAATGTTCATGATGATTTATAAAAATTAAATTTTAATAAAAAAAATTGTAGTAATAGTTTTCTAAAGCTTCGAGCGCTGCATTTGATTATTTATATTTATTATTCCCGTGGGCCAATTCTTCCCTACAACGGACTTCATGATATTATTTATTTCTTGTTAACAAGTTCTACATAACTTGGTTCGTTTGGAGGACTCTCTGTTGATATTATGTTAATGAATTATTAAATGAATTGAGTTATAAAGTTGTAAGACAATGCTTGATGTGAACTGCATTGAAATCAGGTATTTATTACTCCAACGAATGCACGAGTATCGTTAACATCTGTTTTCATCAATAATTTGATATCTATGATACTTCAATAATTGAATAATGAATTGAAAAACTTAAACGTCGTAACCAACGAGATGCCTCTTGCCAATGCATTCACCAATGAAGAACCAGCACCAGATTTCTATTCCTACGAGGGTGTTGATCCATGCCTCCTTGACAGTCAGATTTTTGTACGCACCGGTTTTTGCACTGTGAATTAATTTTGCAAGACCAGCACGAATTGCTGGGATATCACCTGGCTTTGGTGGTGTTAGCTCTACCTTGGCGTAACGCAGGATTATCTCTGCTTGTGGTTTAGCCAGTGTCAGTGCAGCTGTAATTAATTAGAAAGAAATATTAGGTTATTGCCTCAATGACACCAGAAATTAAAATCAGCAAAATAATTATGAGATAATCAAAATGAATTTGTTTACAGAAAAAATAAGAATTGAGCTAGTAAAAAATGAAGAAAAAATTTAAATTTTAATATTACAAATCATTAGTTATGTAAGAATCGTGATATTGTCATGAGTTAAAAATCAGTTGAATTGGATTTCCAGGTAAGGGATATTGGAATTTAATAGGGTAATTACTCTTAGCAAGTGTCACTGCCTTTCCAGCGAGTCCAGCCATCTTCGTAGGATGATATTAACGTTGATTAATCGCTTAATCAGGCTTCGTAAAGGTGAGATGAAGTATTGAAGGCAGAACTGAATGGAGGTTAACCTCTTCGCGTTGAAGATCGACCGAATTCAAGGGGAGTTTGCAACACACGAGACACTGTGAGTCACATGAAGTGTTCGCTTTTTGTACAAGTGAAACGAATATCGGTGCGATTCGGAAACAATTGTTGAAACACTTCGAGAGCAAATAAAGGCGCTAAAGCCGAAAATCAGTGATTTTTACAACAATTAATCCATTATATCAAAGTTTTTATTTAAACCTTTATTTGTGTACATTAACTGGAATAACTTTCAATCAATATTCTGGGGTAACTACATATCAACTAGTATTTGTCCTTCAAACATGTTTTAAACATTATAACCTTAGAAAAACCGACGAAGAAAATTGCATTGCTTGTTCATCTCCTTGCTTGCAGGTGAAACGAAATTTTTAGAATCGTCGATTAAAGACAACAGAAAGAGATGTTTAACCAAACAAGCACATTGGGAGCTGTTGCTCCAGGCAATGCCAACCCTATGAAGGATTTTGAAGTGGTTTCACCACCAGACGATTCGATATCGAGTCTAGCTTTCAGTCCAGCATCGATTTCTCAGAATTTTCTTGTTGCCGGGTCATGGGACTGCAACGTCAGATGCTGGGAGGTTGAACAAACTGGCAAGACAGTTCCTAAATCCATGCAGACACTGGGAGGCCCAGTTTTAGATGTTTGTTGGCACGATGTATGTGTTTAAAATTCTCTCAGACATTTCCATCCATTTATTCATTAATTAAATGATGAATGAATTGTGCTTAATGTATTTATGCATTGTCCAGGATGGAACTAAAGTATTCATGGCCTCCTGCGATAAAATGGTCAAGTGCTGGGATTTAGCATCAAATCAAAGTGTCCAAGTAGCTCAACACGATGCACCTGTTAAAACGTGTCACTGGGTTAAGGGATCAAACTACTCTTGTCTGATGACTGGTTCCTGGGATAAGACACTCAAGTTCTGGGATACCAGGAGTCCAAATCCCATGTTAACGATTAATCTACCAGAAAGATGCTACTGTGCTGACGTTGTAAGTATTAACTCTACTGAATCATCATTTTTTTATGTTTAACAAATTTGCTACTTTCCCTAAATTAATTTGTCTTAGGGATTATATTATATGTCATTAATTTATTTAAATATAATAATAATAAAAAAAAAAATTCATAGGATTATCCAATGGCTGTAGTTGGTACAGCAGGTCGAGGTCTAATAATTTATCAGCTGGAAGGCACTCCCCAGGAGTTCAAAAGAGTGGAATCGCCCCTGAAGTATCAGCACCGTTCTGTTGCAATTTTCAGAGACAAGAAAAAAGGCCCAAATGGTTACGCTCTTGGCAGTGTTGAAGGACGAGTTGCTATTCAGTATGTGAATCCCTCTAACCCCAAAGACAACTTTACCTTCAAGTGTCATCGATCGAACGGCGCACCCAACGGCTACCAGGACATCTATGCCGTCAATGATATTGCATTTCACCCTGTGCATGGAACCCTAGCCACTGTTGGTAGTGATGGAACATTCAGCTTCTGGGATAAAGACGCCAGAACTAAATTGAAGCCATCTGAACCCATGGAACAGTCTATCACTCGTTGTTGCTTCAATCACAATGGACAGATATTTGCCTATTCTGTATCGTATGATTGGTCGAAGGTAATTACCGTGATTTTTACGTGAATACCTTTATGATTTCAAGTTCATTTAGGAGGTTCTTGTGGCCAAGGACAAATATTGGAATTCTTGAAAATTTTAGACGTTTTGAGAAATTTTAAAAATTTACCGTTTCTAAGAAATAGGAGAGAAGAAAAATGGTATACGTAATTACGTACAATTACAGCTGTATCAAAAATACAGACTTCTGCAATTATGAAAATTATTCTAATGTCTACAATGCATTCTCATATTCGTAATATTGTTTAAGGGTCACGAATTCTACAATCCCATGAAGAAAAACTACATCTTCCTGAGATCGTGCTACGACGAACTCAAGCCAAGGAGTACCTCGTAAAAAACATTTATAGTTTTGTCTTGAATTTTTTATGAGAAAAGAAACTTGAATAAATTTCTTTTATTACCTAAAAAGTATTGTTTTATTTAACCCTCATTACCGATTAAGTAGAAATTTTGCAAAGATTTCTTGATAAACGTTTTTTATTGTTATAAAAACAGCTGTGAAATATAAGAAAAATTGGCTGCAATCATTAATTTTCGATTTGAATGCCTTTCGCCTAGGCAGCAACTGGCGCCAGTGGTGCATTAAAAACCAGCCCACTTGACATCCCAAAACCTCTCCTCTAAAATTCCCTCAGCAAGATCTCTATGCTCCGTGGCATGTTCGGTGGGGTGCCTTGACGTGCCTGTGTGATAAAATTATCCAATAAAACTGAACGATTTATTTATATTTTTAATTAAATAAAACCTCATCTCTAGCCACATAACATATATTGAAATGGCAGCCCAGTGGATTAGAAAAGTCGTAAGTATGATTCTCTTCCATTCTCAGTTGAATAGCTTAAGCTCTTGCTCCATCCATCGATTTTCTCATATACGAAAATTAACATTTGTAGAAGGTTAGAATCCCCAATATACCTCTTCTGCATTCCCCACTACATATGGCCCCCTCGTCTCTTCTCTCTTTATTTCTGGCCGCTGCTCCCTTTTGCAACTTCTCACCTTTCAGTAGCATTTCTCAATGAATGTCGTGGGTTTCATCGTTCATTGATGGGTTTTAGGTGTCACCTGGAGTCACTGGGGCTCGGTTATATAGTGGAGGCCCTCACAAATGTACCATCATACCTGGCGATGGTATTGGACCGGAGATTTCGGCTGCTGTACAGAAAATATTCGATGCTGCCAAGGTATTTGGGGATTATTCAATCATCTTGTGGTCTGACATCGTTCCATTGATTTCATTTGTTTTGGATGATTTAAAGTAGAACCATTAAATGATTCGGGAGTTCCAACTATCACATTAGCTTCCATTAGATATTTTTTTGGGGGCTTTAAGGTGATCCAGGGTTATCAGCGGACAATCTTTCATTTTTTAATGGCCTTCTGATTGAATTCATTCTAAACAGGACGTTTGGATGGTATTTTAGAAATTGAAGAGTGAAACAGTTCATAGAAAAATATTACTTGAAATTTTTTCTAAAACCACTTGGTATCAGTATCAAAGTAATTACATAATCGTAAAAGACATATACAGAATTACGGGAATGGAAAAAGTAGTTTATATCATTCTATTTAACTATCTCCATCCATTGTTTTCATAAGATCGTGAAAAAATATTTATTGGTAATCCAAATAACTACAAAACAAGTGTAATTCAACATCTCATTTGGATGATAGAAAACAAATATTGTACCAATCATTTAACTCCTTCCTCCCAGGATATTAATTTTATTTAACTTCAAGAGGAATAATTATCATAACGGATAAAACCAATTAAAAATTACATAAGGCTACTAGACTTAAATGTTTGATTACATTTTAGAAATGAAGATATCTTCTGTTGAATCGTTCAGGTACCAATCGAATGGGAATCAGTAGATGTGACGCCTGTGAAAGGGCCAGATGGAAAATTTGGGATTCCTCAGGCTGCCATAGACTCAGTCAATAGAAATAAAATCGGCCTTAAGGGTCCCCTCATGACGCCCATCGGAAAGGGCCATAGATCGCTTAATCTTGCATTGAGAAAGTAAGTTATGAAAAATAAAAAATAGTAAGAGAGTTCTGGTATTTGTCGGGTTGCAATCTGATGTAGCGAGTTGCCTGGAGTTCAAATGATTACGTAACGTGCCTATAGTTGAGTCACGCCTCAATTTTAGTCTTCATTGGGTCATGAATTTTATTTCCATGACGAGGAAATCACAAATGAAATGCCGAAATTATAAACAAACGTATAAAAACTCATTTGAGCTAAAATTTTGTAGAGAACTAAGAGTTTAAAAATTTATTCAATGTTTTGCCTTCCTTGTGCCCTTAGGGAATTTAATTTATACGCCAACGTTAGACCCTGCCGCTCCCTTGAGGGCTACAAAACTCTTTACGATAACGTAGACGTCGTAACAATTCGTGAGAATACCGAGGGCGAATACTCTGGTATTGAGCATGAAATTGTCGATGGAGTCGTTCAGTCCATTAAGCTCATCACGGAGGAGGCTTCGACAAGAGTTGCCGAATTTGCGTTTCAGTATGCCAGTGAAAATAATAGGAAAAAGGTACGAATTTATAGTAATTTCGTCATTAGCCGGTTTAAAAATCTTATTTTATTTTACAACGACAATAACAATTATAAACAACTGGGAAGTCGTCCAAGAATTATTGATATGATTATCAATGTGATTATTGGTATGATTATTAATAAATGAAGAGGATGTGTTTTAGGAAAATTCTAGTGTTGACACTTGGAAATTGAAATTTCTTCATACAAATTTCATAACATTTCTAGTCATCTCCATTCAATTCGGAGACAATCACTATAACGTTCATTTTTCAATAATTAATTAATTAACAATGTAATCTTGGAATTGATGCTCAGGTGACAGCGGTGCACAAAGCCAACATAATGAGAATGTCGGATGGTCTGTTCCTGCGATGTTGTCGTGAGGCTGCCCAGAAATTTCCAAATGTCAAATTTGAAGAACGATACCTGGACACAGTATGCCTAAATATGGTCCAGGACCCGAGTAAATATGACGTTCTCGTAATGCCTAACCTCTACGGCGATATCCTCTCCGACATGTGTGCAGGTCTCGTCGGGGGGTTAGGATTGACCCCGAGTGGAAATATTGGGCTTAATGGTGCTCTCTTCGAGTCTGTGAGTATTCAGATCTTAATAGTGCCTTTATTTAAATTCTCTTATTATCATTGACATGTGAGGGGGGAGGGGGCGGAAGGTGAATCAATGAACAATAAACATTCACTGGATAAAAAAATTAAATTTCGGCGAGAGTTAGTTGTCCTTCAAAAACAAATCCAAAATCTAGTCTCTGACTCGTGCGGAAAAAAATGCATTTCGACGCTGGAAAGTAGTTAGTGACATGCTAATTAAATCAACATGTAAAAAGTCTAAATATTTCATTCTTCCGGAATTCTTCAGTAAAGGCTTAAACAATAAAACAATAAAATAATGTAAATACTTGTTTTAGGTGCACGGAACAGCCCCAGACATCGCTGGCCATGACAAAGCGAACCCAACCGCCCTTCTCCTCTCCGCAGTAATGATGCTCAAGCACATGGGCCTCGTTGACCATGCCAAGATCATCGAGCAAGCAGCTTATGACACCATCAAAGACGCCAAATACTTAACCGGCGATTTAGGTGGCACTGCCAAATGCAGCGAGTTCACGAACGAAATCTGCAAGAAAATAGCTGCTGCGACGAACTAATTCGTTTGTAATTGTTCAGTTGAAGGAGAACTGTTGAAAAATTACCAGGAATCTGTAGGGGAGTCGTGAAATGAGGAAAATCAGTCTCAATGAAAAAATATCACTAGCGAAATGATAAAGTTTGAGCTGAAGTCAATCTGATTTGTCTCGTTTCACAACTTAGCTACTAAAATGTCATGAAAAATTTCTTTGTCCATGGACAATCGATTGATTTTTCATTTCCAAGTCACCAAATACTCGTCGGTTATCTAATCACCTTAGAAACAATTCGGTTAATTCCGGATTTTCACCGTTTTCATTAATTTTTAGTTTCAAAAATGGTTTTAAACGCTTATAGACGAATTGTTCGTGTGAATTAAAACGATTGAATCGTTATCGGCCGCAGATACCTTTCATACGTCGATCATACTGTCGTAGTGAATTTTATGTAATGTAATCTACCGTGGAAAGTCAAACTTCGAGACTCTAGTATTTAAAATGAAACCAGAAAGTGGAAAAATAAAATTTTTCCATTATCAAGTGCATTGTATAGGACTGTATAAAGACCAATCGATGAATTGTTACGAGAGGACTGCTCTCCTCAGTGAGAAAAATCATTAGATGACGAACATGTTCGTGCAGTATTAATGATGAATAAAATTGAAATAAAAACAAATAAATCAGTGAAAGCAATCCCTTTATTCCCTCTAACTTCACACGTGCTCATTAAATCCTTCAGGTTAAATAAAAAAATGAATGACTTTTTTTAACCTTGTTTCTCCTGTTAATGTACAATGCACATCTGGAGCAAAATGTCATCCCGTTGAGAGGGTTCACATGATCTCGAAATGTGAGAGGCGAGAAAAAAATCAAGAACTCGAAGAGGGAGGGGGAGGGGGGGGGGTGCTATTCAAGGCATATCAACGTGATTCTTACGGCAGGCACTTCAGTTACCACTATATCAGTGTACACCACACCCTCTGAGAGCCTGCGCTCCCTCCTCCAGCTCCCCCCACCCCCCGCCAAGCCCTATTATTATCAAAGCCATGGAAAAGTTTCGAGTATGAGAAAAGTTGTCGGCAATATTTCACAACTCTCCTCTCTCCTTCGAGAAAATATGAAAGATGGAGAGCTAGAATGTCATTTTCCCAAGCTCGTTAATTCTTCTGAGATTTATTGAAATTCCAACGGTGAATAATTGAAGTGTCAAGCCCAAAAGAAATTTATGAATGATGTTCAATATCAAATATGTTAATATTTCTTAAACAAGTCAATAATTCATTAGCAAAGTGGTAAACCGAGATAATTCACTTTTGACTAATGATCAGTTTTTAATGAATATTTCGAAATCTCGGAAAGATAGCAAAATGTTCATAATAAACGTTTTTCCTTTCGGAAACTTTTTTTATCTTTCTTAGATACAGAGATATTGTTCAAAAACTCGACTGAGACATGAGTCAGCTTATCTCATTTATATATCTCGATATATTTATTTACACGATATATCCTAAAATATCCAGTGAGAAAAAGTATAATTTTCGAGATCACCAGGGAGACTGACATATTACTTATTTCATTTGAATAATATTCAATTCTACCAACGCAACAATGACCTATTCAAAATTTCTCGAAGATATATTCGGAGTTTGGGGTGAATTGGGGACGACAAAAATGTCTCTACATATTCTTTTATCCATCGAATGAATATTCAAGAGAGTGTCGGTTGTCACGGCTGGGAAACAATAAAAATTTTCACGAGAGCTTGTTGAAAAATTATTTAGATTTATGCTCGGTCTCTTGTACTCATTCGTTTGCCTCCCAACTTTTCGAATATATCTATATATTTAGTTCGAATATGTGCATGTGTATATACGTCGTTCAATTTGATTTTGTATACCGTGGGGTACAAATTTCATGTATTATTCATGGTGTCTATCTGGTCAATGAAAACGATCTTTGTGATTTCAAAAATCGTCACATGAGTTCATCAGAATGTGATGCTCCAGATTGTATTGACGATGTTGACCCGTCGCAAATAAATCAATTGGAAAGATTAGAGGAACATAAAGGTGTCTTGAAGTCATTAAGATATGTCAATTGAAAATAAAAGAGATTTGCCTGCAGAATTTCCGCTCATCCAAGAAATCGGATTAGACATCTGGACGTACATCAGTAGATGCCAATTTTTCACCCCTAACAACTCTCTAGACTCTTCAGTAGCGACTGAGGCTCAGAGTAAAATGTTTCGTTTCACATTTTTTATCTTCTCCATAATTTTAACAATTGAACTCGTGAATTCACGAGTTCTCTACCTGGATACCCCTCGGAGCAAGTACTACCCGGTTTATCCGGATGATGCAGGCACTGAACAGGCTTCCAGGGATTTAGACATGACGTTTTTCGCGGGAGAGTCTGGTGGGACCGAGGAGCAAGCTTACCCGACAAGGAAGGTAAAATGTCAATCGAATATTTAACTTTGTTAATCTCCAAATATGAAATCTTTTTGCATTTATTCCAATAACGAAGTCGGTGAGTCAAGATAAGTTGGCATAGTCAAATTTTTTATAGCGACATTGATATTAGAAATCAATTTATTGCATAAAGAATCTTATAAGGAAATATTATCTCTCTTAGATTTAAAGATATTCATAAAAAACTGGCCAATAGTGAAAAGTAACTGCGTCAAACTGATTTGATTCACGGTTTTCTGAGAATATTAATTCCTTCATGAGAAACGTCCAATAAACTATGTAATATTTTTTTTTAAATTTTTAGACCATCGTTTATCCATTATCAGAACGTTTCGCCGACACTCTGGGTTACGACTGGGATCGCCCAATTTCTTACCGTACCCGAGAATTTTCACCGCCCAGAATTCTCAACGACGAACCTTACGAAATGAATCAAAAAATAATGAGACTAAATAATCCCCATAAGGGAGAAGTTATCCTTGAGCTTCGAGTCATCGCTAATAACAATAATGGAATATAAAAGACGTGAGAATAATTATTAAAGGATAATCAATATTTTGGAATTGATGAGTTATTGATTTCTATTTGAGGATAAAAATAAAAAACCTTATTTGAAAGTGAGTTTTTTCCATTCTATTATCAATCCGTTCATTATTTAGACCCTCCAGTCGAGCCAGTAATTAACGAGAATTTTTTTTTCTCGTCTTTGATCTCGTTATGCGACAGCACCCTCCCCCCCGCCCCCTCCCTCCTCACCCAATAATTGATATTTTCTGATGAGGGGAAATTGGAATGACTCTCTTTCATCGCATTCGTTCAATGTCAATTATATGTTTTTATTTCATTTGAATAAAATTTACACAATTAATACCTTGCTACACCGTTTCTTACATTTCATTTATTATTTAGTAACGAGACACGTGTAGATGTCCTGAAATTTCTAAGAATAAATTGACAATTAATTATTTACAGTTTTTTTTATTTTACAAAGAACAGAACATTCGACTGTTGATTTAGATAATTTGGCAATTATAATTTTTTCATTTTTTTATCATTGTTTTTGATTTTCTGATACAGAAAATAATCGAATAATTCGTTGCAAATGAAGAAATTGATGAGAAATAACTGAATTGAGAGAGGTGGATTTTATGGTTTTAACAATTTTACTCGATTGTTTTGGGTTCCTCCTTGGGCTCTTTCACATAATCGACAACGAGCTCGAGGCCGATGAGTGCCCTGATATCTTTTCTATTCTCCTCGTCCTGGCTCGACGGCGAGGAGCTCGCATCCTCCTTCGATGAATCATCGACAGCTGAAAATAAATACGTGAGAGACTTTAACGTTGAGAGAGTACTTGAAAAGTTTTTCAAAAACTCTTCCATCACTAGTTCACGGGGAAACTTTAAGTTTACTGTCAAATTTCTGATAAACTTTGTCAAAGACTTTGTACTTTCTTGAGAAGATATTCGATAGGTGCGTTTCAAGTGATGAATATAGAATCAATTAAATTAGTTTAAAATATTTTAGCGAAAAACTGGAGTTGATGTGAAGTTGATTTACTTTTGTGATTTTCTTGATGATGTATTTTCTTAACAAAACCATTATTTTTTGTACTTGAAACGTTGACCGATATAAAAAATATTGAAAATTAAATAATCAACTTACATTCGCAGTCTGGCAGTTGTTCCTTCTCTCTCTCCTCTCGAAGCCTCTTTTCCACCTCCTTAATATCCTTGTATGTCCTCATAAGATTTTTGAGAATGAAATGGGTCCCACGACAATTATCAGGCTTCTTAGATGTACTAGCTTCATCCCTAGTGAGATTCAGTGGTCTATTGTTGAATTCCTTGGCCTGAGGAACACTGAAAGCCGAACAGTGTTTGTTTCTTAAAGGCGCTTGTCTCTCGCTGATTTTCCGATCCCAAATATGTCCGGAGACACGCAAGTCGATGAAGAAATGAAGCGGATCAATTCCTGGATAGGATTGAGGCAGGGGATAGGGCGGATACCACATAGGTCCCGGCAGAAATTCTGCATTTGGAACAGCTGGAGGCAGAAAATTCTTCTGGCCTGTTGATAGCTCTTCCGGCCGTACCCCAACACCGGGCACAAAGCTCCTCGCTGAGAAGTCACTCTTGTTCTTTTGCTCCTGAGCAAATGACATTTCCTGATTCATCCTCTGGCGGTCAGTCTCGTACTTCCTATCGTTTTGATGACTGATCTGCTCCTCCGGTTTTATTTTCTGATTGGAAGGGAAGATCGATTCGTGTTGGGCCATTCGATCCACCCCAAAGAGCCTCGACGAGTCATCGTAAAAATTCCTCGCCTGCTTTACAAACTCCGAATGATTCTCCTCAACGGGTTTCACTATATCAGCACTAAAATTCGATTTCTCTTCAAAACTCTGGGGCTTCAACTCGGCATCAAAATTGTCGGGCTTGAATCGGCTCTCCGGTATGTCCTGATGGTGGTAGTACTTCTCAGTGGGGGGCTCATGATGTTGCTGAGGGTTTTTATCCTTAGTGGTAAGCTCTAATGGCCTGTCTCGGGCGTCGCGCCATGATCTCTTCCGTCGGCGATTGATACCCGGCGGCGACGTAGCTGTCGAGGAAGTCGCCGACTCGGACTTTGCCTGAACAAATGATCGCAACATTTCGCTGAAGAAGAAACTGTGTGGCGTCAGGGGGACGTTGTAGAGGTAGGGCGGCGTTGCGGCGAGTAAACGAGATACCAAATCACCTCCAGAAAGGGTTGATGGGGTTTTCATGCTTGATGAATCACCCGTTGTTGTCGTCATTTTTTTTTGTTGTTTCGATCTGGAAAAATCCGATCGAAGGCCTTTATCATTGGCAAATTAGATACTTTAGACCATTGACAGAAAATCTTGGTTTTTTTTATTTGGAAATGGATAAATTGTATCGAACCCGATTAAATGAGGAAAGTTTTTTTTATATTCGTGTTTATCGCTAACAATAATAGCTAACGTAAGTGCATAATTATGATTCACCATCCGCAAGAAGCCCCAGTGCTCATTGTCCCCAAAATTAATTGAATTGAATAGAGGAGCAGGAGTCCATGTCTAAGAGGGTGCCTCCCAAGAAAACCCTTTCACCATCGGGGGGTCATTCATTAAGCGTTTACGTCAAGTGCACCTTACTGGCCATTACTCAGTCAATAAAATTCCTCATCATTCACCGGGAGAAGTGCTCCACCTTCAGCGGACAAATTGTCATACTCACATGACAATATAAGATAAAAAATTAACAAATATAGGAAATTGTTTTTTGTATTGGATATACTTTTTGAATTTTTTAGCTGGTAGTGAGTCGATAGAATATAAAAAAGCGAAACTTAAATTCCAACGATTAGAATGCTGGCAAGCAAAAAAACTTGGTGAAGAAGAATGAGTCGCGAAATACTGTGATAAATCCATATTGGTATCTACCCTCGTTTCAAGGGGCAGGAGGATCGGGTGAAGGGGAGGAATGAGAACGGGCGGGGGATGGAAACCAAGAGCCGTAGGTTTGAGCATACAACAGAGAGGAAAGGGAATGGATGCATTGTTTCGGTCCATTGTTTTCACCAAACAAACGGGCGTCCACAGGCAGTACCGTCACCGTAGATATTATGTTCCATGCCAGACAGACAGGATGAACGGGAAATGGACTGCTGTCAGGTTTTCTCTGGCACATACTGTCAGGATGAATCTAAAGTTGGGGTGGAATGAAGCTAGATGTATTGATGTTTAATACACTCTGATTAATAAATAATCATCAATCTCTAATGCAATTAATCACGAGGGAATTAAGCAATTGATTGTGTTAAAGAGTTTTCATGGATTTGAAAATTCTAATATTGCCGCATTGATTTAAATCAACTTCAACTAATTAAAAGTGAATGAATTTCACTCGTCAAGTGCTTGGTGAATAAATCATTAATTTATGAAAATTCAAATGTCATTTCCAGCCGCAGAATTATACATTCGTCGGAGTGAAGAACGTAAAATTATTCTACCCAGTATAAAGTATAAAATGAGTGGAAAGAAGGGAAAAGCAGTTTCCACTGGGTTTACGATTCATAAGACAACTCGGAGATTGAGTTAAGCTGTACCACCAGCTGCCACTCTCTCTCTCTTTCTCTCTCTTTCTCTGCATCCTCTCTCTATACATATACCTCATACTACTCTCTACCACTGCAGACCAATGGTAAATCTGCATAATCCCGTCACGTCGACGATTCTAATTGGCGGATTGTTTCAATTTCTCATCGTCACCAACCCCTTCTTGTTCTCCTTCCACCCTATTTCGCAGTGTGTATACAGTCTAGGCTGGGATATTTGCATTTTCCTTTCGTCGGTGACGGGAATTATGGCGAATAAATATACAGAAATAAAAGAATGTGGAGATTTTCGTAAGTCATTTTTCTATCTAGATTAATTTTTATTTTTTTTTCAAATTTCGGTAATAACTTTTTTGTTGGAAGTTCCGTGAACTAAAACAAAATTTTTTTTCCTAAAATTGTGTTACTCCGATCAGTTGCAAAAATATGGAACTAATCTGACCCTCAAATTAAATTTAATTGCTTCTTCACTTCGCCAATCAATTTTATTTCCATCTGCTTTCTATTTATTGAAAATAAAGTAAAAAAATTACTTAACATCTTAATTCATGTTTCAAATATACAAGATTATACTTTTATTCAAAGGTCTTGCAGCGTATAAAATTATCAGCGAAACCCTCACGCAATATTTACGCATTCGTTTTTACTGTGAAATCAGGCTGACTCCACGCGGCCCTTTACTACTGCAACAATCTGAATACACCAGTTCAGATTGTTTTTATTTGCCTGTCTGTAGATTTTTCATATTATTGTTTCTCTTAAACGCCCATCAACGATTTAACTGTCAGCAGTAAAAATTTTTATCACCCCCACAATATACCCTCCATCAAATAAAGATAAAAAAACTCCGACGATGACTATTATTCCAGGGGAAAAATTAAAATATGGAGAGAAAAATTTAATGATCAGGATTTTCTCAAGAATGAAAACCCTTAATGTGGGGGGTAGTCTACCTGCTGCAACTCTAGTGTGTTGAACTCACCGCGAAAATATTTCTTAATGTCAAGGGGATAGTCTATCTCTACTTGTCGAAAATTTACAGCAAAAAGTCTATATAATTCATTCAACTTTTTTTAAATCACTTTTAACAAATATCAACAGTGCATGTTGGTAAATAATGTAGTGGCACAGAAAGAAAATATTGTTAAGGTAAAAAAATTACAGTAATTTTCCTTTGTTATCTAATTCTAAGAAAACAAGTTGCATTGGTTCCATTCAAATAAGTGGCTGATTTATTACCAACAAAATTAATGCCAATACCCTGGAGATAATTCCTTGTTGAAATTTTAAGATTTTCCATTCAAATAATAATAATAATGATGATAATAATAATAATAATAATAATAATAATAACACGGCTAATCAGAATACAGAATAAAATGATGGTAAAATAATAAATAAATAACTCACCTGAACTTTTTCGAGAAACAACCTCACGAATTCACACAAAAAAGTCAAAGAACTTCCCTAAGAGCAGAAAATTCGTTCTTCCACCGATTCTCGATACACGCGTGCAAGCCCTACACCGGTAAATGAGATAATAATCGTAGTCACAGGGAGTCAGTCTGCGGTGACGAGTTGGATGTTACGTCA
The DNA here is from genome assembly GCF_034640455.1 of Diachasmimorpha longicaudata. Classification (NCBI taxonomy): domain Eukaryota; kingdom Metazoa; phylum Arthropoda; class Insecta; order Hymenoptera; family Braconidae; genus Diachasmimorpha; species Diachasmimorpha longicaudata. The sequence goes on along the minus strand of NC_087232.1, from coordinate 8,128,079 downwards.
GTGTGGTGGGTGGGGGTGGATAGTGTTGGGGTTGACGATGAAGCGCGCCTCCTCAACCATAGGAATCACAGTAAGGTGGATATACCAGAGGGTGGGAGTGGAATAGGAGAAGAGAGGATTGTGCCATCCCCTCTACAGGAGCCCTCACCCCCCTAGCATTTCATACCGCTGTGAAGGGAATCGGGGGGGTGGTGGTTTTTGAGATGATCCAGCCAATCTGCGCATCATTTTCCCTCCCCCGCGTGCCGCCACCCAGCGTAGAGACAGCAAGTGAGAGAGAGAAAGAGAGAGGGGCCCCCTGTTGAATGCCACATTTCGTGGTGAGCCGAGTGGGTACTAAAAGTGGGCGGTAAAAAAGGGGAGAAAAAAAATCGAGAGGGAAAAAGGGAAAATGAAAAAACGTCCCCTCTTTTTTTCCATGTCGTATATACAGTGGATGGTACACTACCTACAGCGAATACTGTACTTTCTGGGCTTGTGCTTTTACGTTTTTGTTGGCGCTGAGAGAAAAAAGAAATTGGAGGAAAACTTGGATATAACGCTGTGCTGGAAAGATTTTTTTTTTTAGGGGGATGTTTCCATTGCACTTGGCGGCGGGGGATGAATGTAGCTGCGGGTGGGGTGGATTTTTTCCATGACTTTGGTACACATGTGAGGAGGTTTAGAATTTTAGAGCATATTTATACAGACCAGAATGCTTCGGGCGCCATTCAACTGTGAAGGCCGCATGTTTTCATTTTATTTTTGCTGGGTAAACATATGAAATCAACATTTTAGGTTTGTTTAATTTAAAATGGAGTGTGTGAATGGAAAAGTCAGAAATGTTAGAAAAGAAAAATCAAAAATTCACATTGTATGCATGGTTTTTTTTTTTTATTCCGTGCAAAGTTTAGAAACGTGGAATAGGTTTTTTTTTTAACGAGAAAATACAGAAAATTATTATTTTCATATTTATTTAACGTACAATGGAGCATGTGGGGAAAATATTTTTTTTTTTTTGCAAGACCTTGTAAAATCAGCATATGTTGATTGAATAGTTTCAGTGAATGTAAGTAGTCGCATTTCAACTTTGAGGATTGAAAACTTAGAAGAAATATATTGCCAGTCTATTTTCATCTCCTAAAAAATACATAAACGTGAGATAAGTAGAGGGGTGAGAAACAATTTAGGCAAAATTTCGCGTCGCTGGCTTCGGTGACTGGATATACTCTTATTTGTCCCCGCGGCAATCTGTCGGCACTCGACGAGAACTCAACCCCCCCCCCTCCTCCCCTTTTTTTTATTTTCCCTTCTCTCACCCTCTCAATCCTTTTTACCACCCCTCGTTGACTATCCTCTTATCCAGCTGTCTCTCCTCGTTTGCCTGCACGACTGAAACGAGAGACTCTTCTATTCTATTCCCACCCTCAACCCCCACCGCCTGCCTCGTTGCCGGAGCTTTCACACCACGCGGTGGAGTCACACGGGAATTTTAAACACCGAACGATTCGTCACTGTGACAACAGCTCCCGAGGCCTCTCTAACTCGTTGTCGTCGACTTTTCCTCTGGCTTTTCAATCTTGTGGTGGTAGTAAGTCTTAATCTCAATCATTTTATTTCATTTCGGGGAATTTAATGACAGAGAAAATTTACGGCAATTAATTTTGGAAAATTAGCAAAATCTAGTTTTTGAAAGTTGGAGTATTTATTTTTGAATAAAATTCATTTAATAGCGAAAAAAATGGTAAAAATGATGAATGCGTTTTTCTTAATAGAAGGGAAAAAGCCGGTGCAATGTCAAGTTGCAGACAGAAAGAAAACTAGAATTTCTCTTCTCCATGAAAATCCAATCAATAAATCTAGCAATCAAAAATCGCTTCTAATCATTCCCATTTCATAAAATCACCAAAATCCATAATTAAAAAATAAAATCCTAGAAAGTCACCCTCTCCTTAAGTCCGGAAAAAATAAAAAATAAAAAATAAACCCTGGAAAGATATTCGAGGGCTCAACATTAAGAGAAATCACCCGATAGAAATTTACCATTTCCACCTATCGTTTCGTTCCCTCTCTGAGAGTGTAATATTCCCTGGGAAGTAAGCTCCCGAGAATTTCGTCGTTCACTCCATAGTCAAGTTGTCTCCTCCTCCTCCTCCTCCTCGCCCATCTCACGGTTTCTGCTTCGAGTACGAAGGGATGCAAATAACTGGTGATAACAACAGATAGCTGGAGCATCAGTGGTGGGAGATGATAGAGAGAGAGAGGGAGTAGGAGACAGGGGTTGGAAATGATAGCAGTAGGGGGTGGATGGAATGTTGGAGGGGGTAGAGAAACGTCACTCGCTGTCGCATCGAGCGATGAGTGGCGCGCGCTAGCCTCCGTTCGCCTTTTGTTTGCGATCCGATGCGACTGCCAGGCTCAGAGATGGGCCGAAATGGGGGTGGAAGGGTGGAAGCAGAGGTGGTGGGACTAGAAGGATGAAAGTTTGTCTCTGTTTCATTGCGGTTTCATCTCAGTGAATCGCGAGAGAAATCGCACAACCACATGGTACACTTAATGTCAGGGCATCGAGCGCATGAATGCGATACTCCTCTCCACTGTGGGCACTGATCTGAGGGGTGCACACAGGGGCTGCTGGGGTATTGATGGGATGATGAAGACAAATACACACGGAATTTTGCAAATGTTGAGATGGGAATTTAGTTGATTATTGATTGTCATTAGTGATTAATATGAAGCTGACTTTCGGTTCATAGGTATTCGTTAATTGGGGGATTATCTTGGTGATGAGTGCTGCCAGGGAAGATTGTCGTAAGAGCTCTTATGGAGATAATTTCATCAAGTACAAAAACAGGCTAGTCATATTTTTATTCTAAAATTACATTCAATGATTTTTTTTCTAAATCCATTCCAAGGACTCGTTTCAATTTGTTAATTCTTTCATTATGGGGAGAGAAATTAAGGAGCACTTAAAGTATGTTAACCGCTGAGAATTGTTTTGAAGGTTGCTTCTGGCCCTACATAATCTTGGAGAGTGAATTTTATAATGAAGATAAACTCTGAAATGTGACAAGAACTATATCTCCATAATGACTTGTTCCGCGATCAGATGTTAAATTACAAAAATTTGGCTTCAATAAATTCCTTCCTTTACCTGAAAAAATTCTTAAGCCAAAGTATTAAATAATCCTCCGAGGTACACCGACCATTTGCCATTTGAGAAGTTGGGTAAGTAGAAGAGGACCTTGGGTCAAAGGATAACGTGGGTCGTCCGACCCTTCCCCACTTCCACTTGCCTTTGACACGGCTATACGACTACATGAGTTTAAATCATCACGCGTCTCAACTTTCAAACATCTCCTGCCATCGAAATAGCGGAAATGTGAGAAAATTATGCATTAACGATTAATCAATGCCAGAATAATGCCGATTTCACCCGAGATATATCAACGTAACTTGTTTTCAAACTGGCAAGGCATCCGGGACAATTAAATGTCGGGTAAGTAACTTCCCCATCTATCCCAACTTTGCCAAACTAGTGCCTGAAGAAGGAAGGGACGAGATGGCTGCAGATTTGAGGGATGCCTGAAGGAGGACAGTAAACAACTTTGATTAAATATCTCCCTCGTTGAGGGGAATAAAATGAAGATAATCCTTCTTTGATTGTCTTTCCCTCATCTTGCCATTTCCAATTTCCACGTTTTTTTTTCTACTCTTTCGAGTGAATAAGGAATACCTAGAGAGATAATTGCAGTGTTAATATTTTTCATTTTGATTTAAGGTGTTGAACAGGTCTGGAAATGCAATGAGTGCTGAAGACGATTCGATTGTACGATAAATCCGAGTTTAATTATTTTAAAGGGTGTTGGATTGAAGAAATTTTTCATCAAGATTATTTATTGACATTTTGTTGGAAAATTACTCATGTTCACGATATATCAATAATTGGAGAGGAATTTCTAAACATCCTCATTTAATATCAATGTCATGAAATAATTTTTCAAAAAATCTTCTCGCTTTAAAATAATTTCTATAAAATCAGAATAATGAGGATCCATGCCTTAATAAAATTCTCTCCTCCCCATCAATAATCTCACACGCAGAAACTGCGGATCAATTACATAATGATAACGGCACGGTGAAACGGATGCTTTTGCGCCCGCTACCCTCGACCACCTCTTTTCCACGTATCACAGCAATCAAAGAGACAGAACCAGAGTTTCGCGCGTTACAACCACCTACCCACCCACCACATTCATCCCATCGTTCTTCCGTATAGCAAAGTGACTATAGAACAAAGGGTTGAGCCTCTTCTCTGCGGGCGCAGTAATTATTATGCTCTTTGACGATCTATACCCACTAGCCCCCTCCCTCTCTCACCCTTTCTAGTACCCTTTTTCTACGCCATTCCCACCCCCTAATACCCTCTCCACGTCTGTCAACGGTTGTCCCCACGAATCGATACTTCTAAAACTTTAATCTTCCGTGTTCTCGTGATCTGCATCCAAATGCCTCTTCATGTTTTGTTTTTATGAGAGGAAGAGGTGATTTTTGAGGGAGGTTGATGTTTTGGATGACTAAAAATTTATCAGGAGAATAAAAATTGTACATTCAAATATTTCAGACAAAAATAAAATTTGTATAAATTTTTATAATTGTTAATATACATAATAAACATTACTGTCGATTTGCCCGCGCCCTCCTATATTTCGCTTCTCAATCAAATTAATTACTCAAGAATGGAAATAATTGTGTGACCAAATTCCCCTGGCATATCAATTCCGGAGAAGTGCAAAAACAAACTGCAAGATGGAGAATCAAGAGTTATCCCTTTTCTCCATCCATTCGCACCGTTCCTCAAGCTGAGAGCAAGAATCTATTTCTTTCCTCTCACCCCCGATTCAACGAATTACATTTTCCCAACACAACTCTCAGTCAATTGGAATTTAACTATCCATTAATTTTTTTCATCTATTCTACATTTTAAAAATAAAATTAAAACTTTTGAATGTGCGAATAAAAAGTACGAGAACTGAAGAATAAAAAACGTTGAAAAATGTTCATAAAAATAGAGCCAGTGCATGGTGTAATCCGGCTGAGGATTAGCGTCGTCGAGCGAGCGTGTTCCATAAAAATGGTGGAAAAGTGGTCTCTCATAGAAAAAAAGCATTTATGCGGAAAATGGCCGTACCACGTTGGATATTCGACAACAATTATAATTCTGTTGCAACGAAGACACATTTGTTTTCGAGTAATTGACGATTTAGCCTACAACAATTCAATATCCGTCATTAAAAAAAAATTCAATGTAAATAATTAATAAGACACACAAAATAAATTATTTAAAAATAATCGAATATTACTATATGATATGTGGTCATGAGAATTACTAAGCCTTCTCCCATAATGCATAGAATTTATATTTATTACAAAATATTTAGAACTGCATTACATAGTATTGGATATTTAAGAACTAACTTTTTTAAATATATTCAACTAATTCTACATTCTCATTTATCAATTAATTATAATCAGTCACAGTGGATCGTATGAGTACGTCGAAGGAAGTTGTAAAGAAATTAAATCACATTATGTGGCCCGTGTTTTCAAAGCACATACGTAAATGGAAAACAAAATAATGTTAATAACAGTACAAAATTAATAAGGTATTGATAGGTACGAATAAAAAAAGAATACTCATGCTTCGAAGACTTGGCCTTTCCTAGACCTTGACCTTGAGACTTAACTTTGAAGGTGCGAAGGTTTTTAGGCATTTTCACTGGCTGGTCTCTTCTTATTCTGAAAGATATTGAAATTAAAATTACGAGAGGTGTGGCAAATAACTAAATTCGTTCAATTATCAAATTATTAAGCGGATAAAATGCGTTTAAAATGAACAATCAACGAGTGAACAAGATGAATGGTTCAATGACTAATCATTCAAAAATATACAAATCCTCTAAAGGAAAACTCAATAGGATAAACGTACGGTTTGCTTTGTCGATTTGACATCAATACTTGAGGCCCTAGTTTTAGAACGCTCCTGTTCCAATTGTGCATGAAGAGACTGCACTTCGGACGTTAATTCATCCCGAATTTCCTGGAGTTTAGCGACTTCTGCTAGAACGGTTGCTTTATCTTTCACTGAAACGGGAAAAAAATCCCAGAATATTAAATATTAGGGATGAATTGAAAGAGATTGGAAAGAATTACTGATTTTATCTAACTAACTCACTCTCCCCGAGCGACAGAATCTGATAAAGCTTCTTATTCCTTTCTTTGACCTGTGACAATTCAGCTTTGAGTGTCTCTACCTCATCCTTAAGCTCCAGAATCTGCTCATCTCTCTTTTCCACCTCGACCTTCAACTGTGCAGATGTTATGTCATTATCCAGAGTGTTCAATCTTTTCTTTAACATATCTCTCTCTTTGCATTTGATGATCTCCTCTTTAGTCTCTTTGTCCATTCTGTCGAAGAATTCCGCATCTGATTCAGCTGCCAATAATCGATAGGTAATACACATACCAATTTAAATTACTAAATTTAAATTGATTTTATTATTAACTTTATTTACTTACTTTTATGTTTAAAGGGCTTAGAATCTTGGTGATTAGCAATTCCTGCAGCTTCATTGCTCCCCATGTTATTGAATTCCTCCAGAGACATTGTGGATTTCTTCGATTTTTTACCACCAGATTTTTTTGTTATATCTGGATCTTTGATACCATTCTCTATCTGTGTCTCGTAGGCCAGTTTTGACAAAATCAGAGCTTCGTGGAGTTCCTGTTTGTAAGCTTCCTCCACAGCCTGGGGATTAAAAAATCATCAATTTAACAGTTGCGAAAAAAATGGTATATGTCAGATTAAAAAACAATTGTCACGAACCAGATTTCAGTAATCTTGTACATGTAAAAGCCATTTTCGAGGCTTATCTTCGTAATAACTCAACAAATGATTTCAAATATTTCTTTTCCATTGTCTTTGATTTATTATAAATAGTAAACACCACTAGCATCATGTAATTTATCATATAAATTATTCCTTTGAAAATTGTATTCATAATATGCATCAACTACTTTAATAATTCTCTTGAAACCTACCATAGTATCTTTCTCCTTCCACTGCTCCCACTGCTGATTCTCCTGATTTCCTCTCTTCTTTTTGGACTGTAAAAATAAAGCCATGAAAATTCAACCACTGTAATGAAAACTTTTCCATTGTCCGTTATCTCAATCTGACCATTCAAACTTTCCCGCCGACTCATACCCATATCATCGACCATTAGCCGGCGAGATAAATAAAAACAGAACCTCAAACAATCGACTCACTTTGCTCTTCTTATTCTTGTCGTCCTTCTTCTGTCCCTGGCCCTGCCCCTTGGGTTTATCATTTCTGTTCTTGACATCGCTCTTGGCATTGGTCGTTGACTTTTGGCTTCTCTTGGGCTTGGGATCATCATCATCGAGAGCGAGAACGGCGAAACGTGACGGCACAGTGGTCGCCATTGTGTGAATAAAAATTTTATTTTCCGTTTTCAGAGCGATTGATGAACACGAAAATCAACGATGAAAACAGTGCTCAAGACGATGCTCAATTATTTTTTCTCTCAATTACAATATGACTAAGTTACTTCCGGTGCGTGATGAAACGTTATTAAGGATTGCAACCACCATAACTCGATTATTTATTCATGGAAAATCGGGATGTTTTGGTTTTTATTTCGCGCAAACTCCGCGGAACGAAGCAATTTTTTTTGCTCTTTTATTTGAGATGATGAATGAAGAAAAAGAGATGAGAAATAATTTTGCGGCTGTAGTGCGCATACCGGAAGTGGAGTGCATGTGACGACGCCAGTGAATCAGGGGAGGCAATGGTAATTGGTGAACGGCGGGAAGAATAATTATTCAAAATAAATTAGTCATTTAATACTTTAAACTTTTGTTTGTTAATGAATATGTGATGGGTGCTCGATGGGATTTGAATAAATTTACCTTTACTTTGAAGTTTTTTAAAATATATTTGAACCTAAAGATATAGATTTTCAATTTCACTGAGCCGATATCAATTTATTTAAAATTATAAATGAATCATTTGTTTTATAGTTTGAAAAATATTTTTTTGTTTTTTACCAATTTTTTATAAATCAATATTTCGAAAGTTAATTTTTTTTATGAAAAAAAAATGCATCGTCAAGTTGTCAGCCCTGGAGCCAAGTGAGCACTGATGCAACGCGCAAAATGGCGCCTCATTTTCAGTGGTGTATGTATTCATTGAAAACCCATGAAGTGCCCCGTTGCACGTCGGGTAAACCGAAATATGTACGTACGTCGCACAGCCTTGGGAAAAGCGTTTAGTTGTTATATCCATCGAGTAAAATAAAAACACTGAGGTGCAAAAAAAAACAGTTACCTCTCACCCTCTCCTACCACCGTAAAATAATTGTTGCAGTGTTGTTTAAACAAAATAAAACTCAGTGATACTAAATCCACAAAAAGTTGCATTGTTTTTGGGGTGGGCTGGTAGTGGGGGCAATACAACTGGGTGAAATAAATACACATAACCGGTGGAGGTGATTTTTCGAGGCAGGGGACGAAAATACGAGGTGAGAAATTTCGAAATAATTCTCATGCCAGAGTGTTTGTGGCGATTGAGATACAGACAGAGGGATATTGGTCCTGGGGGACGCCTAGCCGTTCAACGAATCCATTCCCAAGTCACGGGTGTACCTCGCGACCACCATATTTCCAGGCATTTTTCGTTTTCTATTTTTTTAACCACAAAATGCTTTATTTTTGGGAAAAAGTCGGATCTCTTTGCCATTTATTTTTTTACATTCTTGAGCAGACATGGATTTTTATTCTTGGTTAAGCATTCAATCAATGCCTCACGCAATTTTCCCGCGATTTTCGGATTATTGTGGCACTTTAACCCTTGGTGAAGGAGCTTCGTCGAGGTTGAGGAGAAATTATGATTATCACTGGTTTTAACAATTTTTTTAGATCTGATTTTTGCTGCGGGTGATGGCCACTTGGAGAGGACCATTTTTTGGGTCAATGGAGTTGGGTGAATAACAATTGGTATGGGTAATTATCTAATTATGAATGAAGAATTAATTTTCTCGATGGAGGCATGTGAAGCATGAAATTGACTATTTTTATTGACATTTGGAGATTGGCAAATATGAAATGATTCTTTTTCTTCATTTTGCAAGTCTTTTCGTGAACTTCAAAATTGGAGTCATTTTTTTCGTATCGTTGCCTTTGGAGATATTGATGGTTTGAACAAGTCTATCATTTCACCTTCTCCTTATTGGCAATAATTGATATAATAATATTTGTTTATGGATAGCGATGTTTTTGTAAGAACTTTTTGATTGGGAGAAAAAGTTCCATATCGAGGTTGAATTGAAAAATATGTATCAAAAACTGAAAAAAATCAATTCAAATAGAGTGTTGAAAAAAAGTTAGGAGGTTATTTTACCTAATGAATATGTTTTTCCTGCAGGAATATTAGGTGTAACCCATGTGTGCTAAATACATACTGAGGACGATACCCCTGATAATTCATATAATTTGCATGTGCTTCACCGTCTGGTGAATCGAGAGGATTGAAGATGTGTGACCAGACAGAAATTCGTTATTTGGATGGTGATGTGGTGTGGGTGAAGTTGGGCCCCTGCTGGTGGCCTGGACAGGTCACAGGGGTGGATAACCTCCCCGAGGATCTCAAAGTGGATTTTAATAAAAAACCACTCATTGCTGCTGTCAAGTTTTTCCAGGAGAATTCTTAGTAAGAATTAAAAAACAATAACGAAAGAAGATACCTTCTAAGAGATTTCAACATTTTTTTTTTGTTTGTTTCATAGTGAATTCGTGAAAAATATACATCAGATTTATCAATACAACTGCACGCAGAAGGATGACTTCATTAAGAAAGGCCTAGGTAATTGTTGAAATAAAATTAATTTTTGTAATTTTTTTAAAGAAAGATTGACTAAAACGAACATTCTTTACATCCCCAGATAAATACCGTTCAAAACATAAGAGTGGATCAAAACTGATGGATAAATTTCCCGGTGACGTGGAGACTGCAGAGATGCTGACCGGTGGCGATCCTAACATCCTAAAATCCGAAAAATTTTGTCCAGAAGAGAAGCCTGATATATCGGCCTTGTTTGGTGAGAAAAAGTCTCCAAAAAAGAAGCAGAAATTCAAGGACGATGAAATGACACGTCGCAGTTACCCGATCGAGCATAAGATAATTCGCCCCCGTATAATGAAAGAAAGCGATCACGAGGTGAGGATACGTCAACAGCCGAGTAGTCACCCAACGACACCGACATCAAGTGACCAGAACATGTATGCCTGCCCCCTGTGCAGCTTCACAACGACCCGAGTCAATGTCCTCATATGCCACAACAAGAGCCACCGGGAGGGTTCAGTAGATACTGGAGTGAGGTCTCTGCTGTCAACGCCCAAGAGACGATCACTAGGGGATGAGCCCCAGAAACGAAAATATGTAAGGAAGAACAAAAGCCTCCCCAGGCTGAAGACCGATCGCGGGAGTGAGCCAGTGAAAAGGAAGCAAAAACAGCCGGAGAAAATAGCGAAGAAGAAGAAGGCAGATCCTGAGATAAATGATCTACTGGCTGATTGGGACGATGGATCTGACGATATGGAGGTGGATATGAACAAATCAACTCCCATCAGCAGTCCCTTGACTAAAGAAAGAAAGCCTGAGGAAGAGGATGAAGACACCGATCTGCTGAAAGAGTCTGAGAAACTACTGAAAGAGACTGAAAGTTTGTCGACACATTTGGAGAATTCAAAGACTAAATCACTGGTGGATCCTCTGTTTGATGAGGAGATTCTGAAAACTGAGCTGCAGAATACTTTGGAGGATGAGAGCCGGCAGGAGGAAGAGACTATCAAGAGTTCAATAAGCAAACCGTTGAATGATTCTGTGGTTAAGGAGGTGAGCCTATCTCCAGTTGTAAAGGATAAACCGAAGAATAAGACAACTCCGGAGGAGGATTTGAAGGAGTCGGAGAACATGTCGACTCAATTAACGAATTCAAAGGCTCAACCCTTGGAGAATGATTCGCAGCATGTACCTGGACTGAGCCTGCCAGTGGTAAAGGAGAAATCAGCACTCTCCAAGAAATTGAGGAAGTCTCTTGGGGACAGAAAAAACTCAACTCCCGAAAACGATCAGGAAAAAAAATCCAAATTATCGTGTTTTGATTTTGACGATGAAGAGCCGGAGCCTGCTTTACCCCCAGTGAGGAAGATTCCGCGAGTTTTTGGTGAGAAGAACACATCTTTGAAGAAAGAGATTATCAAGGAATTTGTTCTCTCTCAGGCACTTGCCGAGGAGAAGGAGGCGGAGAGTAAGGCAAATGAGAAAGAGGCACAATCTGAGAAAATCGTAATTGAGGAAGCGAAAAAAATGGAGGACGACGAAAAACTGAGGCAGGATATCTTGAAAACTGTCGACGAAGCTAGTGAACTAGTTGCCAAAATCGCCTCTGAGACTGAGAAGTCCAATGAGGGAAAGTGCAAGCGAGATGTGACTGAGACAGAACTTGAGATTGTTGAGATATTGGAGGTTGAACGTGATAAGGAATCAGAGGAGGAAATAAAGCCTAATAGTCAAGAGAAAATGGAGGAGTCTATGGCGATACCTGAAACAGAACCCGAGAACATTTTTGATAATCACAGGTCACCGAAACGTTGTCCATCAAAATCTCCAGGGAAGTCCCCATCAAAGTCTCCAATGCAATCTCCAAAAAAATCAACTCCAACCTCCAGTCTTGCGAAGTCTGACATACAGACAAAAAACTCCAAAGATATTGAGGACATTGACATGAACTCCGAAAAGGTGACGATCGAGAGTGAAGAAGAAACACTGACAATCTCCCAGCCGTCGAATGTCGGATCTGGAGATGGTGCGGAGATGGGCTGGAATCAGTTGAGTGAAATAATAGGTGACAAGTCATCAACAGAATCGCCATCAGTGGCGTCGCCTCAGTCTCAAGAAGTTGAAAAGAAACCGGCGAAACGGCGAGGAAGACCTCGCAAGTATCCACTACCGGCAGATGTCAGTGGAAATGGCGATTCTTCGACGAAATTCGAAGAGCCTCAGGTTCTCCCTGGGACACCTGACAGTCAAGAAACAGATAGAAAAACATCTGAGTCTGATGGGGAGCGATCGTACACGGGGAGGAGACGAAAGCCGAATAAAAAATATCTGGAATCTGACATTTACAGCTCGTCTCCAGGTCGCCGGACTCCTCGAACTGATGACAGCCAATCAGAAACTGAGGAGAAGGAGCACAAGATTAAAGGGCGGAGGGGAAGAAAGCCATCCGCCATCAGCAAGGCTATCAGAAAATCTCTGGAGGAATACGAATTCTCCGATCAGACACTTGACAGTGCTGAAGAGGTCGGAGTTTCCACTCCAATTACAAAATCCCCGATTGTTAAATCTCCTGAATTCACAGCTGTAAAACCTGATGCCATGAGCCCAATCAATATTACAGATCTTCTGGCGACGAGCGACGTTGAAATAAAATCTCAAGGTTTCGGAAGCCTTGAAACTGATCGAGAATTAATAGTTGAAACTAAAGCGAAGACAGGTGATACTAAAGTTGCCGAGGTTCATGAGATGGAGGAAGAGAAAAAAATTGAGATGCTTCCACCGAAAAAATCACAGATTAAAAAATTCGAGATGTCGCTTATTGATGCTCAGGAAGCGGTGGTTAAACCTGGAAATGAACCTGAAAAAACGGAACCTGAAGGTGATTCGGTGCAGGAGGAGGTCAAGCCCGAGGTGTCGAACGAAATCGTGCAAAAGGAGACTGTGTCACAAGTTATAACGGCGGGTGTCCAAATGAAATCAAAAACTCCTGATAAAAGTGTTGAGAATATCGTCGAGGAAACTATTGAGAATATAATTATCGAGGAGGTAATTGAGACCAAGGAGACAGTTGTGGAATCTATTGGTCGAGAGCCAGAACAAGAGGTTGTTGAAGCTATTGAGGTGAATATTCCAGTATCCACTGAAGATTCCCAACCGGTAGAAGCTCCAGAACAAGTTTTAGGACAAGTTGTTGGGAAAATGAAAGCACCTCAGGAAGCAAAAGCATCTGAGGAAATCAAAGCTCCTGAGGAATCCAAAATATCAGAGAAGTCAACAGAGTCTGAAATCCACCCAACTCTCAACATCGAGGAGAAAATTCTCTCAGAACCGATAGCGTCAGACGTACCATCCACTTCCGAAAAAAGCTCCAACGATACCAGCATAATTGTATCCCAAGAGTCCATTCCATCAGCCCTCCCTGAGGCCTCTGACTCCATTCCCGTGTCCGAGGAGCCCCCACCACTAAAAAAATCTCCGGCAAAGTTATTACCGACTCCTGCAGATGTATCAGTCCCAGTGAAAAAACGAGAGAAGCCCCGTATAATTGAAAACGTGACGTTGCGGGAGCCCATGCAGATTTTGAAATCAAAACTCTTGGAAAAACAGCCGTCCAAGTGTATCAAGCACAAACTGGAGGTTGATGATTCCTCGAAAAATGTATCTGGTAGTACTCCCCGAGCCAAAATAATAAAACTCGAGTCGAATAAATTAAACACTTCCCCGAAAACATCCCCAGGGCTAACAATAAGTAAAAAACTCCAGGTCCTGAAGGCAGACGAGACTCGTGATTTTCAACAGGACAAGTTGAACCTCTCTAACACAATCAGTATCGCCTCGAGTGCCACCACTGACCCATCAGAGGTTGAATTCGACATAAACTCAATTCCCTTTGTAATGAGTGAGGATCTCACTCCTGAAAATGTTGAGCAGATGCCGGTGATGATGTCTTCAATAATCTCAGCGCCATCATCGAGTCCATCAATCACCCCAGCCCTCGCCCTTACAACCCCCACGACCCAAATGACGACAAATCAGGTGCATTTCAAACCAACAATGACAGCTATTGAGCCCAGTACCTCTGAGAAGGCCCCAGCGAAGAAGAAGACAGCATCTCCAACGATTTTAAAAACCAAAACTAAAGCCAAACCGACGATAACTAGTATAAAAACCCTGGTTCCTCCACTAACAGGTGGTGTGAAGGGCCTCAAGTTTCAGAATCAACAGGGAACAAAGACAATGGGAATGCTCGCGAGTCCAAAAGGTTCACCAGGAAAATACGTAATTGTTCAAGCTGGATCTGGAGGCCAGCCAGTTCGTTACACGGTTCAAGGTACGACAGCAATACCCCAGAAAATGCCAATATCGTCAGCTAAAACCACAACCGGAAATCCCCAGATCGTGCGACGGGGAAATAAAGTAGTTATTCTGACGTCGCCTACATCTGGACAAAGTAAAATGGTTCCCCTGGCTGTTGAGAATACTTTAACGGCTGGAAAGGTCCAAAAAATCATGACAAATAAGGGACAGGTAGTGGGGAAAACCATAATAGCCCCCAAGAGTGATACGAGTTCCCCAACCACATCAAAAATCACTCCCAGCGGTCAGAAAATCGTTAACACTGGAGTTCTGTCTAAGAACGTTTTCACACCTATATCAGGGGCTAAAACTGTTCTGGGAACGATTCCCCAACATTTCATTACTCAAAAGGGAGTCATTACTCAAATAAATGCCTCTCAAATATCTGGAAAGACAGTAATGGCGCAGAAGACGTATGTTACAAACAAAGGAACATTGTATCCAATATCGACTCAGGGTGGTAAAACGCTTCTGACGCCCATATCTCAGAGTTCCCTACCTGGGAAAACCATTATAACTAGTCCTGGATTAGTGCCAGGTAAGGGAGCAGTCCTGACACCGTTCACTGGCCAGCAGGTGAAGGCTATGGTTGCAAAAGGTACCCCGGGGAAAAGCCCCAAAGTGCAATATCAAACAGTTCAGCAGAAGGTACAGATGCCGATGCTTCAGAAGAAGGTCCCCTTGTCCTCTGCAGCAACAATGCAGAGAGTTGGGGCAATTAAGTCACCTGGAACAATTATCCTGCAGAATCCACCACCTCTGCATCAAACGACTCCCCAGACACCTGGAAAGATGACACCAAAGAAGATCATAAGACAGACTGTGATGTCCCCATTGCCTCTGCAGCCTGGAAAATCACAGACTCAAGGCGTGTCGAGATCCAAATCTACGATGACGCCAATAACACCTCAGAAGGGAAAACAAACTAAACAGAAAATCGTCATTCAGAAAGTCTCTCCGGAAACTCCATCAAAAGGAATAACTGGACAAAAGACAACAGTATCAACTCCCGGAGGTGTGCCAGGAGTGAACAAAGTCGTTCGAGGACAGTCGGCATTGAAAAACATTCAAAAGCAGCTGTCTACGCCTATGATGCCCGCATCTCCAGTGGTTCCAACAGCCGTGGTTTCAGAATCTCTTTCAGAAGATAAAAAATCCGCGTCGGAGAGTCTCAAGATCGAGGCTAAATCAGTAGAGGCATCCACATCAGCGACTCCAGCAGAGCCAATGAAACAAGAAGAACCCAAAATTCCAGCTCAACCCCAGATAATGGCTCTTCCCACTGAGAGCGCTGATGGCAGCCAAACATACGTTCTCGTGACTATTGACGAGCAGGGACAGATTCAGCCACTAGATAATAACGCTCTGATGTCCCTGGAGGGTACAACAGCGAATGCTGATGGCTCTAGAACTCTGTACATCGATCCAAGCTCTCTAGATCCTTCTGGAGCTATCGATAATATTGTTCTGCAGTTTGACAACACCTCAGTTCCTGCTTTAACACAAGCAAACCCTCCAGAGGTGACCCAGACAATTACTGAAGGATTCCAAACGTCAAATCAGGATATTCTAGCAGCAGCCCTAGCAAATACTGATTTCCAGCAAGAAATTGGATTGCCTGAAACCACTGTATCCAGTGTGATGACAGCTGGAATAACCCAGACGAGTCTAGACACCCAGACAATTCTTCAGAGTACCCTGATCCCCTCAACAGAGCCGATCTCATCCCCATCGGTTCTGGAGACGTCTCTCACCCTGAATCAACCCATTATGACGCCACTAGAGGTACCGAGCAGCGTGGGCATCCAATCAGACATAACTGATGCAGCACCAGTTTCCAGTATGGCCTCCCTGAAGATTCCCATGTCCATCGATAATGCAAATATCTCGTATATTGCAACACCTGAGGGTGTTCTGCCTGGTAACTCCATGCCGGACATTGGAGAACTTATAGAGCAACCAGTGTCTACGGAAGTTCAGAGTCAGCCTGCCAGTCAATATCTGGTGATTCCAGATTTGCAGGACGGGATTGAGAGACAAGAAAGCACTGATGAGACCCCGACCTGCACTATATCTTATGCAGTTTCAATACCAGAGAGTGTGGTTTTGGATTCGGGTCACGTCCAGACAACTCCATCAATGCCTATAATAGACGATTCTTTCGTTGACGGTGTGGATTTTTCCGAGGTCAGCACTGAGACTTCAACTTCTCAGCAATTACCTAGGGATACTCAGGAAGAGGTGCCACAGATACCCCAAGATGAGAACAAAGTCCCTGAGGAAGTTGAGCCAACACAAGAGATTATTCGAGATATGCCGATAGTTCAGATTGATGCGACCACCGATCACACGTGTTCAGAGAATATTCCAAAGGACGATGCAGAAAATTCAAGTAAAATCAGTAGTTGCTTAGAGGAGGAAGCATCTGCCTCCCCAGAACTAAAATCACCAAGGGTAGATGTCGAGTCATCAAGTGCTTTTGATGTTGCAACACCAAAAGAAGAGGACAGTTCTTCAAAAATCGAGGATCAGTCCGAGCCAATGGAGACGGAAACTATTCCTGAGGTTCAAGTCAGTCCGCTAGTAGCTCAGTCCAGTCAGCCTGAACCTATGGATATTGATTTTGAGAAAACTGAGGCTGGTAGCCAGGATACTGTTGATGGTGTTGAGGCACCCTCCCAGTCGTTCGAGAAATTCGAGCGACTTTCCATAAATAATGACGAAGTAATATCCCAATCGACCTCGAAATCAGAGGGGACTGAGGCTACTCAGTCCAGCCCCTATGAATCTATGGAAATGGAGACAACACTCGCTAGTGAACCACCGACACAGTCGTTCGAAGATGTCAGGGGGGGATCGGCTGTATCAGTCTCTCAGTCGTCCTGCGAGGGTTCTACTGAGGGTACTAATGCTCCCAGTCAATCTTTCAATGAAATCAGGACTGCTGATGAAACTGCCGATGATCCTAGTTTTCCAACGCAGAGTTATGAAGTTGGGAATGCTGACAATCTCGTCGCATCTCTGGCAATTGATGGAGAAATCAGTCAGGAGGGGAACATTCCCTCACAGTCAAATGACGTTGGGAACGAGGGAATTGGGACGTCTGGATTCTCAAATAATTCTGGATTAAATGAAGATGAAACTGCTAGCTCCTCTTACGTTCCTGAGACACCAGAGACTCAGGAGCGGGATCAGGATCAGGAGAGTGCCATCAGCACGTCTAGTTATGAGATACCTCCCTGTGAGGAGATCAATATTGCTAGCTCCAGTGTTATTGCAGACACCTCGGTAGACACTGGAAGCCTGCATGACAATGGAGTGCCTGAGATTCCTACGTCATCGTATAATTTAAATCCAGACAGCAGTTCTACGCATGTTGATGCTGTACCCACCTCCAGCTTTGAGGATCAGGTCGTAGTCGAGCAAAATGTGTCGACTTCTTATGAGGTACCTATCTCCATGCCGAGACTGGAAGGAGAGACCGCACAAAATTTTGTGAGCGAGAGTTCGGATCAGAGGAATGAGCCGAGTAGTTATTATGCACGCAATCCTGAGGTAATTGAAGAAATATCATTTTTTTTTTTAAATGTTCGTATTGCACAAGGTTCCAGTTTTCTGAAAATCAATTATCTAATTCATTTTTAATTTTTTCTGGGCGGCGGTTAAGTCTTAACATTCTTTTTTTAACCACAAATTATCGGTGAAAATTTTTCAAATGATAAAAAGACTATCAAAACAATTCTTAACATTTCTCCAGGAAGTAACCTCGGAGCCAAGTCAAAGCTACTTCATGCCAGAGGGTTCAAGCCCCAGCTACCCAACTGAAACAGTCTCTCCCAGCTGTTACGACGCACCCCCCGAGACCGAAGCAAGTCAAAGTTACTATTTAACTCAAGAGATAGACAGAACAGAGCAATCATCTTCGAGAAACGTTGAGGCATCGCCGAGTTTCTACCAGGACACTCCGGACGAAGTGCGACTTCGATCGCAGGGTGAGGCGACCCCTACGTACACCGAAAGATATCCCTTGGACTACACACTTGAAAATTCACCGATCGAGAGGCATGACCTGGTGGAGAGTTCAGTGCCCGCGACAAAACCCGCCGAGAGGTAATAATCAGCAGGGGAAAAATGTTTTATAATCTCTCCTTTCATTAAAATATATACATCTGCATGTATATATCTCCTTTTAAACGTGCTCCTGAAGTGGCTGAACTACCAACAGTTGGTCGACAAAAAAAAATAACGAATAGAAATGATTTAAGTGTAAATATTACTGAAGAAGGGCGAAACATTTTCATGATCAGTGCTAGGAGCAGATCTTTATAATTTATGATCGAATACAAGTATCACCACTAATCTACGATGAATTGATATCGAGTGGAAGACATGAAATTTTAGTAACAGAGCGGATTAACGCGAGCACTTAATTCATTTTACCATGTGTTCGTTTATGTAATGAAACACCATTCATGACTTAGAAGTTTTTCTTCAACTGCGTGAAGATGATCAATTGGTGCAACAAATTCGTCACTTCAGTTACGTTTAAAATTATAATTGAGAACTGTAGATTGGCAGGATGTCTGTGACACTGACTTGCAATATCTCATTGGTACTGATGGATTTAATGAATTATGGGGAAGCGCATTATTTTGAGAATTCACGGTTACTCTGGGGGATCGCGTCAAATCTTTGTTTAGAATTAATCACTGTAGTGTTTAATTTGTTTAGAGGCTAGGTGAACAAAAAATAATAAATGGAGTATATGAAAGTTTATTTGAGGTGAAATATCAGAGTTCCCACTATATGATTTTGAGATATTTTTTTTCTTCTTTTATTTTTCAGCGTATAATCTTTGATGTTGATTAATGTGGTAAATAATAAGGGATTGAGGATTGTGGATTTTTCAAGTATGTGAAGGGCTTGAAAAGTTTGTCGAGTTATTGGAAATTAGTTTTTGTAATCGGGAATTTATCCGTCTGAAGGGTGTATATAAACGACTGACAGCACGACTCGATAATGACGTGTTATTATTATTATTATTATTATTTTCAATAAAAAAAAATCATTGATTTTAGAATGGGAGTTTGGAGACTTGACAGACTTCTCATGGCTCTAAAAATTGAAAACTAAGCAAAAAAAATACAAAAAATATGATAATTATAATTATTATCTTTGTAGCCTCAACACAATATGTTATATTCTAAAAAAAAAATAAACAAAAAGTATGTTTTTATTTTCTTCTCTTTCTCTCTGTGTGGGCGTTGTTAATCATGATCAGTCAGGTATGTAAATATTGTGTTAAATAAGGGTTTGAAATGTGCAAAATGCAAAATCACAAGAAATTAATGATTTGCGAACAAAAATCTACCCTTGAAGATTGAATAAAACCACAACGTGTTTGTTATTTTCTAGTAGTAAAGGAACGCGTCTTTAGGTTAGAGTGCGTGCTTAAAATTATGGGGAAAAATACTAATTATTATCACATTATGAATATTAAATATCATTTTCAATCACTAATAATTAATGAGAATGAATTTTTACCGTGTGCACCACAAAATTGAGACAAACAAATTAAATGTAACTATGAAGTGAATATTGAAGATGAAAAAGAAAATAAATACACAAATATTTACGTAAATAGTAGGCTGTAAAATACTAATCTGCCCTTCAACACGATTATTGGTTCTAATTGAGCTAATGGAATATCTGGTGAGACGAGGTTTAATTCACCATTGTTTTTATACGTATAAATAAACAAATGAATAAATGATTAATGAGTAATTTTGGAGGGATGGAATAAATTTGAGTGATTTAATATTACGATTAAATATTTTAATATTGAAATAAAAAGGCAATCCCAAAATATATTGCAGGTATTATTCATAAGTCCTATGGAACACAGTCTTGTTGATGAGTTTATTCTAGGGAAAGATAAAATAAAATGAACCTCTCTTGAATTTTCAGTATCTTTCGATTGGAGTAAAACGAAAAATGACAATTTCATTCAATCAATCTCAAGATATTGACAATTGAAAAATGGATATTTTGTTCTTCTCTTCCTAGCTCATAACGGAATTAATTTTTAGTTCTTTTCATAATTTTACTCTTATGAAAGGAAATAAAAATTATGTCTTTAGATATATTTACAATTCACTTCCTCCAGTATTGCGCAAATTTATGGAGTTGCTCGACGAGGACAGCCATGACAGCTGTGACTGAAAGATCCAGCAGATTCTGAACGTAATGCACAGCTTCTTCGTCGCTCAAGTCTAATCGCAATTTATCCTGAACCTTTTTCACTGCTTTGTCCGGCTCCAGGGCGATATCAGGAACACTAGCGTCTACCATGAGGGAGAATAAATTTAGCAAGAGGTTGGCATTTCGCCTAAGATGGAGAAAGGCAGTGTAACACTGTTTTTTGAACTCGTGGTAGTGCTCTGAGCCAACTCCACCCATGGCCTCTACCATCTCTTTGCTGAGTTTCATAGGTGGGGGGAGGGGCTTTGGATCCCTTCCGAGGATGTAGCCAAAATCTATGTGAAATAATTTTCCTGGAGACCAGACAGACTATTTTTAGAAATTCAAAACAATTTTGAGATTTGTATTTTTCCAATAATTATTGATTCAATTACCGGACATTAAAAAAAAATTTGCTGTTTACCTGACGTTGTTAATAGTAAATTGTCCAAATGACGATCTCCAACTCCCAGGACGTACGTAATGATGCAGTATCCGGCTGAAGCCATAATTGAATAATTTAAATCGTTAAATAATCCACTTCATTTAATTTTCAATAATTAATTCGGATTATATTGGATTTGTTATCTTTGAATTTGAAAAAATTGAATTAATGATGATGTGTGTTCCATATCACAAAAATTAATAATAAGAATAGGTAAAATAATAATAATAATAAGACGCACCACAACTGCGAACATAAGTATCCATTACGTCAAGTGCTACCCCATACGGGCCTGTCTCTGAAGGATGATGTTTCCTGAAGAAATTCAATATAGACCCCTCACTAGCTAGAACTTCAGCAACTGTCGTTGACTCGATGAATTGGACAAATCCGTGCTTGGTACTTGTTGCTAATACTCTGAGAAGGGACCATTTATCAGTGAACTGAACCCAAATCTTATTAGAAATTTATAATCGAGGGGTACCTGTATGGGGTTAATTTTAAATCCAAATTTTCCCTCCTTAGGAGCTTATCCATCAGTGCAATGGTCTGTAAAATCAACTGGTCCTGTCTCAAATCATCCCCATGCTTGAAGATGGCTATATATTCAGTATTATCACTCGTAAGAAATGTTAATTTTGATGGCATGAGAGCTGACTTGAACAGACTTGCTCTAGAACGAAAATCAATTTAATTATCTACAGCTAAACGTAATTTATTCATCAAATTTATGTGAATTGATCAACAAATTGAAGTAATTAATTATGGTAAAAATCATCATGAATTACTTCTCTGGAATAATCCCCCTGATAGATATCTCCGGATCAAGTGGAAAGGGTATCGGTTCAAAATTTGAAAAATTAAATTTTGAGATAGGATCGGGTTCAGCAAGAAGTGCCTTCAGCCTGTCAGTTTTCTTCTTCCTATTGGCACTTTCCCTAGCAACATTCTTCACCAAAGCCACCAGCTGTTCAATGAAAGTCTTCTGTCTGGCGAGGAAAGCCCTCCTCTTCTGCCAGACAGTATTGCCCTGCGACAGAGCCATGGAGAACATTTTCATGACAGTAAGATACATCTCCCTGACCCTAGTATCCTGTTTAACAGTGATCGCAGGATCCGGTTGCTCCTCACACTCGATGGAGAGATACCAGTAAAAATAATTAGCAAGAGTTGAATTTTGGCAGGCTCTGGTAATAAGAAAAGAGGCGAGATCCATCGGTTGCTCTTGACTCGAAAAACAAGCTTCTGAATCACTGGAAGTCGATATACCAGACGACGTGTAATCCCCCATGACATTTCTACCCTCCCTCTCCCTCTCTGACTCCCTAG
Source organism: Diachasmimorpha longicaudata (assembly GCF_034640455.1). Taxonomy (NCBI): domain Eukaryota; kingdom Metazoa; phylum Arthropoda; class Insecta; order Hymenoptera; family Braconidae; genus Diachasmimorpha; species Diachasmimorpha longicaudata. The sequence goes on along the minus strand of NC_087232.1, from coordinate 8,105,808 downwards.
CAATTCTCTGGCTTGCTACCTTGATCCCTTCGAAATTCTCGTACTTGAGGGCCTGAACTAGCTGCAGCAAATAAAGCATGAGATCCTCGTCGTGGGCTTGGTTGAGCCTCCCAATGGCGTACCTCCTGATGGCTGGATGAGTGAAGGCTGGCCCAAGGAGCTCCAGGGCATCCTCAGGGTCTGGAGGAGTCCACAGAGCCAGCATCTCCAAAGCCTGCTTCTCCTCCCCAGCCATCTTCCAATTAACGCACTTAACGAACTTCGTCAGGGCTTTCTTTTGATTGGACAAATGAAATCTGAACTTCCAGATCAGGTCCTGTTCTTCTGTGGACAGGGCTGTCGTGGGAGGATATCCCAGGATCGTGTTCAAGGCGTCTCGAACTGTTGATGTGGGCTTCACATCCTTGGTATTACCCCCCGAACGAAGACTTCGGGCTAATTTATGGTGCTTACCCTCCACGAGGTTCTCCTGAAGAATCTCGTAGTCAGGAAGTGTCACGACGTCTGGCTGGGACCGATGCTGAACCACCTCATCACCATCTTTCTCATAATAGACGATTGAGTGAGGCAGTCCGTCCATCGTTACCTCGGGAAATTCGACGGTAAGATACAAGTACTCGGAGGCTCTTTTCTCACGCTCATTTATGAGCTCGATCTCTCTGAAGGTCAGCCTGTCTAGCCAGTCCACTCTGCTCATTTGGCCGTTTCGACGCTTTTTGGCAAGCTTTGCTAGGCGCTGCATCTGCTCTTTACCAGAGTCTCTGGCTTTTCCTGGGGTTGCGGTGGGGACTCCGCCATCTGCCTCGATTCCTGGCCACACTCGTAAGTCCAGCATCCCTTGCCGGAATACTCCGTACTTGCCGAAGAGGGATATCGTCGTTCCACCAACTGGCACCTGACGACCTGGGCCTGCACAGTCGTAGATTGTTATCGTCAGCTGAGCGTCACGGGGGAGATCCGAGTAGGATATTGGGAGAGTTACCCATTGATTCCAACTGAAAGAAGACAATCAGACGCAATGGAGGAGAATCGCCTAATTTCTCTCAAGATGAAGAGAAGTAGGAATTGCGTCACAGTAAAAGTTGGCTAGTCAATTAATAATTTCAATGATACAATTACAGCTGGGGCTTTATTCTCAAAATTATTTTTTTCGTTATGACTACTTACTTCCACCTCGTCGGAAAATGTTTGTATGCCGTGTGTACCGGAAGAGCGAGTGCTCTACCTCCTCCCCAGACCTGCAGCGATGCAGAGAGATCCCCCTTACTGCCACCACCTCCGTACAAGCCGGAGTATTTTATCATGGGATCTAGTAAGAGTTTGTCATACTCCGGTCTCTGTCGTTTGCCCTCTAGAGTCCCTCTGAGATGTCGTATGAGAATGGGAGGGATATTAGAATGGAATGAAATATCAGACCAATGTGTCAAATGACTATTTACTCTTCTGTTCCGTATTGTTTTGTACAAATGTAAATTTCTGGGGCATGTCTGTATGTGTATGAACAATTAATCATGATGATACATGATTAACGAAAATAATCTACATATGGCTAATTTATTAGTAGAAATGACTCTACCAAATACAGTTTGGCACTGGTTATAATACGCAATCAGAGGATTTACAGTGAAACACCTTTCATTAAGAGGTTTAAAACGTCAGCTGATGACATTGAATTAATCTCACATTTAGAAATCATTCTACTTTAATCGTAAGGAAAATTGGTATAGCTACAGGGTTTGAAAATATTCACATTGATTAGGAAAGAGACTAAATAATAAAATATGAAGAATGAAAGTTTATGCCTATCTGTGATAAGTGATTAAAGTGATAGATGACTCTTGTATTTGTTATGACAAATACAATATATGATATGCATCTATTACACTCACATTTTCATCTGAATTCTCACATCCAGCGAAGAACTGTAAACGTAGAAGAATTTATCACTGATTTCCTCCATTGCGTTAAATAATGATTATCGAGACTGTTTATGAGAAGATTCCAAAGAGATTTGGGTTTAGGTATCTGTCAAGTGAGTACACGCAACATGATCCAACCTCACCATGCGACTGTGGACACTAGGATCCAGTAGGGTTGGGGTGTTGGAGATCACCGGGCAGTTCAGAAGATGACGCAGAGATGGCATTGTCAGTATCAAAGGTTATGGAATAAAATGAGTAACAAACTAGTGTAAGGCATTATTAGATATTAGCATGAACTTCTTATCTTCAGGTACTCTTAATAACATAGCTCCCAGGAAGGATGACTTTCTGGGCCTTCATTCCTTGAGCAGAGAATCCTTTATTTGTTGGAAAAATTTAAAATAAGCAAAACCGTCTTCTCCCTCAAACAAATCCAAGACCAGTATTCTGGCTAGAGATAAAAAAAAAATCCGATGCATTTCTGGACTGTCAGCGTTTGATGAATCTCTAGGGAGTAAATTATATTCATTTTCTTCATGATAAAAACAAAAATATTTCCATAAACTTTAAACAAATATGTGGAAACTCCTCTGGTTTTCCGAAGTGTTCCGTGACCAGCAAATGTGCCCATAAATTATCATCAATAATAATAAAGCCTCTTAATTTTACTTCAATTTAATTTATTCATGTGGATTTCGTGCAATTTTGTTCCAATGATATATTCATTCCTTTTTTCGCCACAACTTAGTTATTTTCATGGGATATCCCTTGCGCGATCGAATAGAAATATCCATTTTCAGTTTGATGTTCTCCATTTTTTCACTCGTCTCAAAACAGTAGCTTCTAATCAAGTTGGTGATTAGTGTCTTGAGGCAAATGATGGCAAATTTCTGCCCGAGACAACCCCGAGGGCCTCCACTGAAGGGAATATAGGCATATGAATGTCTCCGCTTAATATTTTCAGGGCGAAATCGATCTGGATCGAATTTCTCGGGTTCATTCCAGTATTTTTTGTTTCTGTGGGTCATAAAGGCTCCGAGGACAATCGAGCAATCTTCAGGCAGTATGCAACCCTCTGTTGATATTGAATAAATTAATTCTCTCATTAAGCCCTTCAGAAATAGCTCTTAATAATAAGTGGTAGGGGTGTGGGAGAAGATTTTAATAGAGAGAGGGTTGTCGGTAATTTTTCCACTATCAGAACATTTTTAATACCAAGCTGAATGCGTCCAGTAGTTTTTCGCACCATCAATGGAGCAATGGGAAACAGCCTCAGTGTTTCTCTGATGACCATTTCCAAATACCCCAAACTCGAAAGGTGTTCCTCCTGGACATCCTCACTCTCCCCAAGTATCTCCTCAACTTCTTCTCGAACCTTCTTCTGCACTTCCGGATGCATTGCCAACATCAGTAATGTAAACGATGCGATGACTGCTATCGTATCCTGAGCCTTGAAATAGCATTAAATTCATAACTTTTGAATACTATTTTTATGGCAAATTGAAGAATTTATTTACGGCAATGTAAATGGTGTAGATTTGATACCGGAGTTCCAAGTCATCCATCGAATTATTCTTCACCGCGTGATCGATCATCTGTTCCAACAACATTACTCTGGGCCTGTCCGATTTTATTGCTCCTCTTGTCAGAGCGAAGTGTTCCTTTTTTTTTCTCCAAATAGTCTGGCAAATGCATTTCACTTTTAAATAATAGTACCATTCAATGGAAATCATTCGTTGAACCAAAATAAATTTATTTTTTCCATATTATTTGAATTTCTCATAGAAAAACTTTATGAAAGAACTGATAATGGAGAATGTAAATTTTTAATAAATTCACCTGATCAACAACGTTATGAATTATCTTCAACCCCGCCTTTTGTTCCTTTCCCATTTTCGTAGTTTCAAATATGAAATCGGGATGGAGCCAGATTTTAAACATTCGTAGATGAATAAATTCGTAGATTCTAAATAAATCAAAATTTGAATAAATTATGAAAATGAAAAAAAAAAGAGATTTAATTATGGACGATTTGCAAATCAGACACGTAATTTTGACGCAGCGTCTCTTTGGGGGAATAGCGAAAATTTGGACGTCATTTGTATCGAACTATCTCCCTCGGTGTATTTAACTTGCAATTGCTGATCTATTTCCGAAAATTGTGGTAGGTACGTAACTTTTATTGAATATTTCTCTCCACATTGTAAAACAAACAACAATTTCTTACCGATCGGAATAGTGTACAAACTGCTTGTATCCCCCTTTTTGCGCAGTACCGGAAATCCCGAAGATTGTTTCTGAACATAAATCGGAGTGATTATATTGATTAAATGGTTGAATACAAAACACCAACACCGGCTGATGTATTTACCGAACATCATATCAGTTGTGCAATTAGTCATGAAAGGAAGAACATCAAATTCTCCATATTCAATTCGAGCTCCCAACAGTTGCCTGCAGTAGTGGCTGTGAATATTAAAATACTTCAAGTACGTCGTCAATGATTTTCCGTTGACCATTGGCATGATGATTTTTCTGTGACTCCTGTGTGCTGGTCCTACGAAATAATCCATTCACGAGCAACTAATAAATATCATCATGATGAGTGACAAAAAAGGAAATTATTTTCGAAACTCTACCTGAGGCACTGACAAGACCTTGACCCACCGCTGGCTCCATCATTCTGTACACAGGGTCTTTGTATGATGCCTTTGAACTACTGAATATTATCTACATGAAGGACTTGATTAATCGTAGACAATTTGTTATTTATAAAATTAGAAAAATAAAATCGACAAATTACTTGATAATCCTGAGGTTCTGTTAAAATAACAACGAGTTTTGGCCCCAGCCAAAATCGAAATGTGGGTTTATTTGCTCGCATAATCTCAACCACTCGGTCGAAGGTTTCTTGATGGCCCCGAAACGAATACAAAATAATAAACAATTAACTGAGAAGGATTTAGAGTAAAAATTAACATCTATTCACCGTCAGGATGGACTGCGAACTGAAGAGCGTTTCCCAATAACGGAAGCGTTGAAGGACCCGGAAGGCTTCTGGCAAATTTTAAAAGTTCAAGCTGATGAATGCACCAACTCTTGATAATTGCCCACCATAATAAAGTTGCAAGTCCTGCTGTACCTAGAGCTAGGTATCCTGTTGGAAAGCCGCAAATAGATATTTAGTTTCTCTGACAAACATTTTAATTTGCAACGTTGAATATATTCCAGCGATTGTTGCGATTAAAAGAATGCTTGGTTCTGTCACTCACCGACTATGGGAATACTCTCCATCATTATATCATTCCGAAAGACCCCATAAATAAACATCCACATTTTTATTTCCCAAAGGAGCTAGAATAACGAAATTTTTTCATTGTCGACTGCTCGGTTTTGGGTTTATTCGGAAACTGTCGCGTCGACTCGTCCATTTCTTGTATTTATAAGTGAGAGGGGAGGGCCGGTGATACTCCTTTGTATGAAGAGTAAAGAATAACAAAAAGGGGGAAGAAACCTTCACACGCAATTCTTGATTCAAAACCAATTTTTTATTCACTGGATCAGTTTAAAAAGAATAAAAATATGTTTTGTAAAAATCAAATGAAACCAAAACAGAAAGATAAAATCATGTTTTTGGAATTGAAAAATGGAGAACTAGTGGACAAATTGGAGACAAGTTAAGCAGAGAGTAATTCGCCCTATCATTAATTATTCCCGAAGGCACGCACGAGCACGTGTCTAGTCCCTACAATATCACAATTAATACAATAAAAATAATTAACTCCACATATTCCACACATCCTGCCGTGGAATCTGTTCCCCTCGTTTCAATTGACCTGCATCATTATTTACTCTTTAATAATCAGTCAACAAGAGGGCCCATTGGTGAAATATTCCATCCTAAATTATTGTTTCACCCGTAGCAAGCAATACTACCGGGACAAAAGTAGAATGATACCAGTGGAATTAATTTATTGAATGAAATAGGTGTGTGTTGGAATGTCTGAAGGGGGAACCCAAGAGCACTACTTAGGGCAGATTCATAGGGCACCTACTCGTATTCACACCAGTGTATGATCGGCTCTAACAGCGAGCACGTTGAATAGCTAAAGTGTATAAAAACAAATAGTTTGAGTGTTTTTAATAAGTGAGTTTTAGCACTGCATAGCCATTCTTTCATTTCTTTCCAGTCGAGTTCAAGGAGAATCCTCTCGTTTGTCCATTCGAAGAGTTGTCAACATCTTTATTAATTCTTATTTGATATTCCAAGTTCAAACGAATTCTCATTAGAATTCATCCCTCGAAGTCTCATGGTAAACTTACAGATTTCCGCGATTTTGTTAAACAACTCTGATGTATAGGGCACGATAAATAATTCATGAATCGGCAGATAATAATAAAAATTAAGCAGCTATTCCTAATTCGGATAATTCGTGAGTTTTAACATTTCGTATCCATTCAATTGCCAATGAAAGACGTGACTGATATTTTTTCCAATAACCCGTTTATCATTTATAAAATGGAGCAAGGTCCCTCGTTGGGAACAGTGATTCCCGGAAGTGTCTCGTTGCCATCATCCATCATCATCAAGAACCCCCAGACCAGAGACATACGTCTAGAATCGTGGACGGATGTTTCGAAGAATATGATAATCTATTATTTTCATTCATTAGTTTCCGTTCTCTTTTCACAATAGCAAATTCTAATCTTATTTACTAATCATTCGTTGAGTTAGTTTGATAATGATTTCGAGATGAATAGAGAGTCATGTGTAATGAATTATTTATTTAATTCAATGAAATTTAATAAAAAATTATTTTTAAGTAAATTTCAAATTCCCAACTTAATTGTCATTCCAATGTTATCGTATATAGAGAAAAAACGGTGGAGGTTTCGTCATTGTGAAATTATTTACAAATGATTTATCGCATTATGAGGTGAATGATAAATCTTGTTCAATTGAGTATTTACCGAAGAGACAAAATGCCATCGTGCGACAATACCAGTGTGCGAGTTCGCGTGGACAAATCGACAAGTCCACTACCTCACAAACACTCTGATCCAGTTCAGGAATTGAAAGCCCTCTTCACTGAGCCTCCCGCTAAAGCTAGTGCCATTACCAACGGCAGTAAACAGGATGATAATTGCCACGTCCAGGCAGCGGATTGCTTACAAATAAATTTATCCAAGGACGATGACATCCCCGAGCGCGGAAGCTGGGGGAGTAAGATCGAGTTCATCCTGTCCGTGGTGGGACTGGCCATTGGCCTCGGTAATCTCTGGAGATTTCCCTATCTCTGCTACAAGAATGGTGGCGGCGCCTTCATGGTTCCATATTTTATTGCACTCTCATTGGCGGGAATACCAATGTTCCTCATGGAATTGTCCCTGGGGCAGATGATGACTATCGGGGGGCTAGGAGTATTTCAGATTGCCCCGATTTTTAAAGGTGAAGAAGATCTTTTTTCATCCTTTCGTTTTTTTTCCATTCAGTTCATTATTAATCATTGACTTCATTGATTAAGGACGATTGTATTTTATTTATTGGCCATTTTTCACAGGAATAGGATATGCCACGTGCGTCCTCTCGTGCTGGACGAACATCTACTACATTATTATTCTGGCGTGGGCACTATTTTACTTCTTAGTTTCTTTAAACTCAGGTAGATACGTGATTATTGCCAGCATGATTTATTTAATACGTTTAATCAGGCTCGTAATACAATGAAATACATTCAATTTTTTTCAAATGTTCAAACTGGAAAGAGAAAAAAAAATTTTCATGCCATTGCATTCACAAATTAAATAAATTATCCTTATTTGACTTTCATGAATTTGCTATTCTATGTGTTAGACGTTCCATGGAGGACCTGCAACAATTACTGGAACTCCGAGTATTGCATAACTCCCGAGGAGCGCTTAAGGGCGTCATGCTGGTCCGACATACATGGCAATATCACAATGTGTCAAACATCAATCGGAAACTATAGCACAGTTGTTCTCAAGGATCCCGTTAAAGAATATTGGGAGTAAGTAAGACAAAAACCACATCCATTTCTCCCCATTGTTCTAATGCTGTTCTAATGGCAGGTCCTTTATGAATAATTTTGGTGAAAAAATAGTGCAGGGTTTTTCGTTATTAGTGAACTATACGAAAATGGAATGAATTATTGGCGGTTAAATAATTAAACTATCAACCTGTCCCAGACGAAGGACCCTGCAGATATCTTCTGGGATCGAGGAAATCGGCGGCATCCGGTGGGAGCTTGCGGGAACGTTGGCGATTGTGTGGATAATGTGCTACTTCTGTATTTGGAAGGGTGTGAAATGGACGGGAAAGGTCGTGTACTTCACAGCTCTATTTCCCTATGCCCTCCTCTTCTGCCTCCTCATCAGGGGTCTCACACTACCTGGCGCAATGGAGGGGCTCAAGTATTACGCTACTCCGAACCTTTCCAAACTGGGGGATCCCGAGGTGTGGATCGACGCCGTTACCCAAATCTTTTTCTCTTATGCGCTTGGTCTTGGCGCCCTGGTGGCTCTAGGGAGTTATAATAAATTCAAAAATAATGTATACAAGTGAGTCTCTGTGAAATTCTTTTTATTTTAATCCAGTAATTAATTAAGTCATCACTCATTTCATTACTGTAGAGGGTAGATTGTAGATGGGTTCACACGAGGTGGCTTTATGGAATTATTTATTTGCAGAGATGCTTTGATTGTATGCTGTGTGAACTCCGGAACTAGCATGTTGAGTGGAGTTGTGATCTTCTCAGTCGTTGGGTTCATGGCGCACGAACAACAGAAACCAGTTGCCGATGTTGCTGCTTCTGGTAATATTGTGAAATCTTCGATATTGATTTTACATATATATATTGGTCGACAATAGTAATTATTCTGACATCGTCTGCATAATTTTCTTTACTCAGGTCCGGGGCTGGCATTTTTAGTGTATCCTTCAGCAGTTCTGCAATTACCAGGAGCGCCAGTCTGGAGTTGTCTTTTTTTCCTAATGCTGATTCTCATCGGTCTGGATAGCCAGGTGAATAAACAAAACGCTCATTAATGACAATTTAGTCACACAAAATATAAACTCCACTTCACATTTTTCAAATTTGATTTTATACTTCCAGTTCTGTACAGTCGAAGGATTCATCACAGCTGCTGTAGACGAATGGCCCAGACTCCTCCGAAAGCGCAAAGAAATCTTTGTCGCCATCGTCTGTTTCCTGTCCTACCTCATTGGCTTGTCATGTGTTACTGAAGTAAGTCAAACGAAATAATTCAATTAACATTTCCATCAATCATCTTGAAATTTCGATTTTCCTTCCACCATCAGGGAGGAATGTTTGTGTTCCAGCTATTGGACTCTTACGCTGTCAGCGGATTCTGCCTCCTATTTCTCATGTTCTTCGAGTGTATTGCCGTCTCCTGGGCGTTCGGTGTCAATAGGTTTTACGATGGAATAAAGGACATGATTGGGTACTATCCATGCTTCTGGTGGAAGATTTGCTGGACTGTAACTACACCGGCAATATGTGTGGTGAGTGAATGACGAACAATATTGATCATTACTCGAAGAAGCCATTTTTTAATATTTATCATACAGGGAGTCTTCATTTTCAACGTAATTAAATTCGTTCCTCCGAAATACTTGGATTACGATTATCCCTGGTGGAGTCACGTGCTGGGTTGGCTAGCTGGTCTCTCTTCGATGATGTGCATACCTGTTTACATGGTTTATATATGGTTTGCCACCCCAGGATCAGTTTCAGAGGTGAATAAAATCCTTAAATCGATTGATTTCAATTTCAGTGACATTTTTTTTGCCTTAATTTTTCACGGAGTTTGGTAATTTATGCTATAGAGATGGCGTAAATTAGTTCGAATTGACGATGACGTGGCCACACTAAGGGTGAAATTGAACCCTATTAAAGCAGCAGCCATCAAGGAAGAGTTTAATTTATAATTTACACTGCCTTTTATTGTTTGAAACTCGAGTTGGTTCAGTTGTGAATTGGGAAAAAATAAAAATGCAGAAGAAATTGATTTACAAAATCATGCCCATGTCAAGAAACATTTTATTTGGAATTTTAACTACATAGAACTGATTTTTTTTCTTCTAAAAATACCTTGGATGAATAAACAATTCTAATTTCATATCATTTCACAGCTGAATTTCCATTCATGTATTCGTATTCTTTATTTTCACAAATTTTGTATTGATAATTCCTAAAGAATTTATTATAAAATAAATGTCAACTATGAAACTTTTATAATCTTCTAATAAATTCTTTATACAATTGGAAATGATAGGATAGGATTTTTACATGAAATTGCTTGATGAGAGGAACATAAAAGTATGTGACAATTACTCCTGGGATAAGTTACTCGCGTTTCTGCATCTCTTTGATTTTATCGATAAGACGATTCTTCCACTGCTCCTCGGAGACAGCCTGTGCCCACTCTGGTATTGCAGCCTTCGGTAGTGTAAATGCAGCCATGGCAGACTTTACTTGATTGATTTTATCAGCATCCAAATTGATGTTTGATGCAGTGGATGGAGAGGACCAAACCTGGAGGGTCTCCGGGTTCTCTGGTTCATGGGTATCCTCCTCTGGGAATGAGTAGGACTGTTGACTTATCGGGAGAACCCACTGGTCATCCTAAAAATAAATTTTACATTTTTTAAATAACAAAGACTAATAAGTTAAGTATTAACGTAAAATAAGTGACTTGTGCCACTTTTAATTGGAAGTAATACAGCTTGTTTTGATTGTGTCAAATGTGTCCGACTTGGAAATGAGACCTGATTTTGAAAAATCCGATTTTTAGGTCAGGGAAAATTATGTTTTTTAATTGCAAAAAAAAACGATAAATACCTCATCATCATCATCTAGAAGAGTATCACTATCGGTGGGTACTTGTGACAATGGAACATACCCAGCAGCTCCGAACTCCTCATCCTCGCTATCAGAATCGGCAGCTGGTTGCTCAACATTCAAATTGGGAGCTTTGAGATTCTGCTCAATTGGCTCCTGTGTTGGCTCCGGAGACATTTCTATTGCGACTGTATGTCAAAATGTTAACCTCTTATGCCACTCGACACTTGTTAAAGATGTTCATCCTTTAATTAACCCCTCATCCTACATTCGGCTAGCAGGCCGGCAAGTTTAATAAATTAACAACTCCTTGTTTTTCTATTTACGAAGAGCCTTCTTATTATTCAATATTTAGCAACAAGGGATTTTTATGCATTTATTTATTGTCAATTATGCTATGATCAGAAGGTTTCTCTGGAGTGCTCAATAGCGCAGAAGCTCTGCGCATGCGCTAGCCTCCAAGCGGACGCCATTTTGGACGCCACTTAGCAGACGCTGAAACGCGAGTTCGCGCGGTTAGTGGGGTACGTGTGGATGCTTGTGGATAGTTTTCGTGTTTCTCTGGTGTTCGAAACGGTGATATCGTTGACCTGGCGAGCGGAAAGCACCGGCGTCGGATTCAAATGTCCCTGGTACCATGAAAAAGCAGCAGAGATTCGCATATTCATTGAATTTTTCGGTGTAAGGAAGATTTTTTTTCGACATGTACTCCGTTGTTGCTTTCATCTCCAACTGGTGAGTCATTACATCTTTACCCATCTATTTGTGGGCTAATTTTTAATTATTGATGGATTTTATCAATAATCTCATGTGGTTTTAAGAAGGGAAGACCATCGAACTTTTTAATTTTCTCTAAAAACGGGTGAAATTCAGGAATGCGATTTTCATGTCGGCAAAATCATTATTTAATGGTCTTTGGTTTATCTGGAGCACTTTGAGCGAGCTGGTCGGCAAGCCAGAGCAAAGGCTCAGCAGGCTTTTCTTTCTGCAACTGTACATAACAATGAAGTTAGATACTAAAATTTATAATTACTCATTATATATATCAGCAATTTTATATTTTGCTTACTCACGTATGTCAAACCGTCTATCAAGACAGGATTAATGACCTTCATAAAATAATCTGCTATACATTCTCTTGGAAGGATGGGCTCAACGATAACTACAAAAAAACATATATGCTGAGAAAAAAAATGCTTTCCAGCGTCTTTACCGTCCATATGAGTCTTACAATTGGGGAAGAAAAAGAGAATTTCGTTTCTTGCTTCCTCAGCAGTGAGACTGCCATGGACAACGTTCCGAATACTATCGTCACTCCCTCCATATATCGCGCGAATGCTCTCCGGGAAATATAATTGGGCCTCCTTTACCTTTTTAAATTGACAATAATTAAATGAGAGTTTGGGAATAACGGAAATATACAAATTTATCGATCGGTAAATATTAATTAATGTACATTCTTCGGTCCCATAACTTTCCTCCACTCTATCACACCTCGATTCTTTGCAAGTACAAGTGCCTCAATAGGTCCAGAAGACAGATAAGCCGCGAGCAACGGAAAATGAACTTTTCCATAATCTCTAGAATATAATTCTGCCGCTTGTTCTAGAGTCAGATGGATTATTCTCTCTGCGCAGATTTCGAATCCCTCGTCAATAATTCTCTTTCGAATCGCGTTCTTATACTCTAGTGCTTCTGGCTTGATGATGGCCAGGGTGCACTGAATATCGCACTCCTCCTCCTCCTCATCATCGTTTGTTGAAGGATTCTCTGATGATTCATCTAATCTATCTTCTCTCATGGCAATAACATTGAATTTTGATTCGGGTTGTTCATAATTTTTGTCTTCACTAATTGCATTGAGATTCTGGAGATTATCGCAGTTACATTGGATACATGTATCCACTTGGACTGAATTATTTGGGAGAATGAGTAAGAATGCTGGACCACTACTGTTGCTGTTGCTTTCAGAGCTCTCTACATTTGTCAAGTCGTTGAGCTTGCAATGAACTATTGTGTAGGATGGTTCTTTCCTCTTGTTTAGGGTGCTAGTGGCATTATTGAGGGTCTGAATGGCTGATTCTTTTGATAATCTATCAGGAAAATCACTGCACATGTTTGGAATAATATTATTTTTCGGTTCCATCGGGAATTAAGAAAATGATCCAGACATTATGAGAAGCAATTCTATCTTTTATTTGGGAATTCACAGCTCAATTGTTCATCAACATGTATCAGAGTTCAAGTATATAAAAATAATAGTTTTCGTATAGCTGTTAGTGAAATAATCCACGCTTAATTGAATACCAGTCTTTAAGAATATTTCTGAATCCAACAACACACAAGGCTATCTTTTATTTTTGGAATATTCATGAAAAGCCCACTAATTTACTAATAAATTTATTTTAATCTTAAATCCACAAAAAATGAAAAGATCATTTTCTTTCTTCTCCTCACTTCAAGTTGCTAGAGTCCATTTTCAATAATTGTTTATTCCAACGCCTGATGGAGGCCTATTGATGGCATCTCCTTCGCGTGCATCACTCACAGTCGAGCAAAGCTCGCACTCTTTGTCCCTGCACTCGTTGACATGAATGAGAATTCTTTTCGAAGACATACAACGCGGCACCCAGCAGTCTAGTGTTCTTTCGCAATCCTTTATGTGGTCCAGCAGATGTTTCGTGCTTCTACAGGTGGGGTTCACGCATGTGGATGATAGTCGTTTCGCATCATTCCTCCTGCACTTGAATGCATGTATTAGCATCTGCATCTGTTCTCTTGTCATTTTTATTTCGTTATGCTTTTTCATCTCGCTTGTAGTTTTTAATGATTCATCAGATGTCGAATCAATGGAAGCTCTCGAGATTTGAAGATCCGACCTTGAATTGCATGAATGTTTTGGCTGACGCTGGGTTTCCGGTTCAAATGAAGGATTTCTATATTTTCTCCGACTTGACATATAATTACTAGATGTTGAATTGTCAAAACTCCTGTGTTTGGTGCGTTTATTCGGTCTTGAATCATCTGAATGTCGTTTCCAATTCGATTCCCTCGAGAGAGCTGACGTCCACTCAAATTGAGCTGTTGAATTTTTCCCGGAAACCTTGGGAGTTGAAAAAAACATAGGGGTATTACTCGATCGCTCACTCACCCCAGTTTTCTCACTTTGTGGAATGACTGGTACTTCTGCAGGATTATCGTCCCAGGATTCTCCCTGCAGGGATCGTGCACTACGGACACCTGCGAAAGGATTCGGTAGAAGTTGATTGTTGTTTCCAAAATTTGGAGGCACAGATAAACGACCCTTTGATTTTTTCGAGACGTTCTCCGATTCCTGACGCTGTGCGGGCATTTCAACATTGAATCTTCGTCTCAATGACGAGCACAACGGGCAATTTCCTCTTTTGCAATTATCCCAATGCCTCAGGATCATCCTGAAAGAGCTGCACCGTGGCACACTGCACTGTTGTTTTAACTGACAATTCTCCTGATGTTTGAGAAGGTCCTTTATCCTGTTGCAATGTGGTTGGACACACTTGATCTGTACCTCGCTGGATTCCTCATGGAGAACATTACACCGTTGGGCGTGCAGGAGCAACGCCAAGCACTGTTGAATCACCTTCCTCTGGAGGTTTGAGTCCTTTGATCTCCTTGCAGGTGCATCTGTGGATTCAATGCTCTGAAGGGTATGAAGTTCTTCTTGTTGCTGAAGGGATGTATTTGGAGGGGGCAACTCGATTATCTCATCGTCGTCGTCGTCCTCAAGATCAATACAAATTACTGAATTCCAGGAGTTGTTGTCAATGGCTTCCATCGTGAGAAGATTAAGAATTAATTATCTTATTGGCAACTGCTTTCTACTGAATGTTATTCAGACACCGACGTTATTGTTTTTGAGGTTACCGTAAAGGGAGAACGATGCTAATCGAAATGAATTTTCAAAGCCAACTACCCGGGAGAGCCGGGTAAAGAAGATGTCTCGGCCGATTATCGACACTGTGCAGTATATATAAACAAAGACATTGACATATGAAAATTATTTATTTGCATTTTTTTGATATATTAATTAATAATTGATAATATTTTTTTATTATTATTTGTTTACATCCGTTTAATTCTTCCAGTTCCGTTTCTTGATTCTATTTTATGGAATTACGTTGTGATTCTATACAGAAGCCACTATTATATTTATTTTCAGTTTTTCAATCGAATAAATTTACTAATTAACGGTTTACGTGAGTTTCGGAGTTTACGAATGTTTACCAGTTACGAAAACTTGTAAAAATTTACTGAAACGACGGTTTCGTCTAGAGCGTGAATTTTTTTTTTAATTTGCGAGATGCGTTTTCTGTCATCATTCCTTTCGCTATTTATTGAATATTCTTATCAGAGGAGTGTATTGAAAAAAAGTGACGCAGAAATTTCGCGAGAGATTATTAGCGGCCAAGTGTATCTGTGCCGGTTACGACAGTCATCCAGTTGCCGGGATGGACGTCAGGGAGATGATACTTTTATGGAGACTTGTGTCTCTCATGTGGACAGTAGCTCTAGGTAATACTGCAGGAGCAATTGTGTGGTATTTTTTTTCATTTTTTTAAATACTGCGTATTTTTTTAGTGTATTGTATGCCAAGTGTTTTGCTCAATAACGTTGAGACTGTTAACGTTAATTCCATGAAATTACTGGAATTTCATTTATATACGAGGTAAGTACGGAATAATTTGAGGAATTAATTCATTTAGTACTGAGTTAGTCAATTTATTAATTAGTTGCTTTGATACAATCATTTGAATTAAACTTATTTTACACGATTACAAAACATCTATTCGGTAATAGAACAGAGATATATTCCGAGAGATAGGAATGCCGAAAAAAATTGGTTTGCCCCCTTGAATGTCCACCTATTCACAAAAAAATTAATCAAGTGAATTATGACAATCAGTGACCTATCATTTCTATTGCGATTCCCATGAAGTGGAGATTCAATGGTAGTTTCTATTTCGAGCGCTTGCACTCGCAGTCAGTATCACCACCGAATATCTCACGGACATGCCTCTTTTCTCACTCAAGCGATAAGGGCTTAAAATAAAAAACAAGTAGTTGATGAGAATTAAAAGAATCGAGGCGCCAGGAAATCAGTGCGTCATGCCGATGATATCAACAGAATAATTAGTATTTGTTTCATGATTGACTTTTTCTTTTAGAGAGAATCCGTTCGGAGAGGAGGAATTATTCTTGAATAATACCGAGGTTCTGTATGCATCGCACTTCAACGAGAGTCGCCCAACGAAATTGATCGTTCATGGATTCAGTGATACCGGAAATGAGGCCTGGATCCATGATTTATTGAATGGTAATTCTTATTAATGGGTTTTATTGTGAGATTATAACTTTTACATTTGAATAATTAATTGATATCCATCGAATTCTTCTGCTCATGATTGTTAAGCCTACCTCAAGCATAGGAACGTCAACGTAATCATCGTCGGATGGGGCATAACGGCCGCGGACGCCTATCCCGTGGCAGCCAACAACACCAAAAAAATTGGCAATTATCTTTCCGATTTTCTCGTGTTCTTAAATCGAGAGTCAAATTTGGAATTTGAAGACGTACATATTTGCAGCCACAGCCTAGGATCCCATGTTGCGGGATATGCTGGAGCTAACTTGAAGGGTAGAATCGGCCGGATAACAGGTTTACATTAAATCAATTTCTTGATAATGGTGATGAATTGCCCGGTGAACCATCCGTCATTTTTTTTTATTCAGCAGAACAATCCAATGCTTGTCAATTTCCAGGCCTCGATCCGGCAAGCCCTCTTTTCGAAACCATCCATGGCCTTGTTCATCCGGACTCGAGACTAGATCCAACTGATGCTCAATTTGTTGATATTATTCACACGAGTGGTTCAGCATTTGGATTTCTTGCACCCATTGGACATGCTGATTTCTACCCGAATAGCGGGAAATTTCCACAGCCCGGTTGTTCATTTCCACCCACAATGAGTGAGAATTATTCAAATATTAAATTAGCTGAATGATTTATTTGTAAGATTTTTCTTGCATCGATGTAGTTGAAAATAATGACTATTTGTACTTCATAATTGTTGCCACAGTCAATATTATCAATTGTTACTCAACATTCTAGCATATTGCAGTCACTCGAGAGCTCATCAATTTATGACAGAAAGTATTGGTAATGTGAATGGGTTCAGAGCAAGGCATTGCGATAATTGGGAGAAATACAAAGCGGGCAAATGCAATTACAATCGTATTGCCGTAATGGGAGAGTACGCTGTCGCATCGTAAGAATATTTCATAATTCTCAAATATACATTAGACATCATTTGATTAATTTTACTTTCAGATTACGTGGGAAGTTCTATTTGTCGACTCGTCAGGATTCTCCATTTGCTCTCGAATGAAATGAGATTCATTGTTAGACCAAAAATATCCTCATGCTAGTCATTATCGAAGTGCCTTTCTATTTATGTATCTAATCGACTAATTATTCTAATTGCATATCTCTTATCAAATGCGAGTATGTCAATGTCTTTTCTTTAATATTTCCTGTGTCAATACAGAATAAATAACATTATTTTATATTCAGTGCATGGCTTATTGAATACTGTGAAGAGGGTACAAATGCTTTAACAGTATTTTGAGAATTCATATATTCACTTGAAAAACTAATTATCGATTATTTATGGTTTATGTGATTTTCACACTGGAACGCGTGAAGCCATCTGGTGATGCATTTTGCCAAGGTCAGCTGAATAATAATTTAATCTACTTCTTCTTCTTTGACTTCTTGTCACCCGGATTCGGTGTTATCACACCAGTAGCATCGCTCAACTCCTTTTTCAATTTTAGAAGAGTGTTGACTTCGGGTTGCCACACACTCTTGTCCGCGCTAGCTTTGAGATCTCGTACGAAAAGGGCCTGAAAAAAAAATTATATTTTCATTGGGAATCGACAAAAGTCAGTTTTCTAAATTGTTATCTCACACATATATCTCCGTGCAATCACAACTACATGAAAGATATCCTCTGGAATTTTTTCAACTTTTCTCTGATTATACAATCATAATGAAAAAAAAGAACAAATATCTTTCGAAATCGTGCCAACACTGTAAAATAATCCACAATTATCTACCTGTCTAGCAATAGCAGCTTCCAAAGCAGCGACAGCATCACATTCAGTTTTGCCATTCTGAACAGGTCCATTCTCTGCTTTTACCACCCCAATAGTTGCTGTATTGACAGTCCCATCAGATCCCTCGTTCAGTGTCGCCAATTTAATCTTTAACTGCAGTAGAATCTGTACTTCTGGCTGCCAGACGCTGTTGTCCGTCTTGGCCTTGAGCTCCTTGACTTTCGCCCCTTGGGCAGCAATTTGCGCCCGCAGCTCAGCAACAGTCTCACCAGCCTTAAACGCCTTGCGCCCATTGTCCTGCTTGCCTGCATATTTTTTCCTCAACTCCTCCACTACCGAATCCTCAATCTTACTGAATAACGGTGTCGCCTCCCCCAACTTGTGTCCTGGAGGCAGTAGAACGGAAACAGTATCGGGAATATAGCCATAGGTGCTTCCATCAAGTCCCAATTGTTTTCTCAGCTGGCGCGATGTCTCTGGCATGAACGGCCCCAAGAGAGCAGACAGAAGACAGCTGATGTTACAACAAACACCGATAACCGTTCCTGCGGCTTTTACTTGGCTCTCTTCATTTCCTTTAATCAATACCCAGGGCTGCTGAGACTGCATATACTGATTACCATGCTTGGATATAGCCAGCAGATGCCGCACACCGTCTCTGAATTTAGCTTGCTCCATAGCCATAATGTACTGACTCAACTCTCGCTGCACAAGCACCAGAAGCTGAAGATCGTCATTCCTAAGTTCCATCTCTGGAACAACACCTTTGAAATTCTTCACCGCGAATGTCAAGGCTCGATTGACAAAATTGCCAAAATTATTGAGTAGCTCAGAGTTGTTCTTCGTGGCAAGATCCACCCAGTTGAAATTTGAATCTTGGCTCTCAGGACGGATGTACGTTAAGTAGAATCTCCAGACGTCAGCAGGAATTCCGGTTTCTCGGGCGTCAGTTCCGAAGACTCCGATTCCCCTGGACTTGGAGAACTTTGTGTCTTCGTAGTTAAGATATTCGGTTGCCATGATATGCTTGACTAATGTGTGACCCTGATCGGCAGCGAGTAAAGTTGCAGGGAACATAATAGCATGGAAGGGAACATTGTCTTTCGCCATGAACTGGTAGAGATCGACTTTGGCGTCTTCACTGGGTCTCCACCATTTCTCGTACTCTTGTGTGTACCTCTTCGTGATACTGATATATCCCAGGGGTGCATCAAACCAAACGTAGAAAACTTTGTCCCTGAATCCCTCCAGAGGAACGGGAATACCCCATTTCAAGTCTCTCGTTATACACCTCTGCTTAAGTCCGTCCCTCAACCAAGGTCGGGTCACAGCTCTGGCTACATTAGACCAAGACTTCTCGGCTTTAGACGCCCATTCTTTGAGCTTGGGCTGAATCTTGGGAAGATCTAGGAAGAATTGATTTGACGCCTTTATCACCGGTGTTTGCAAACAGACTTTACATCTCGGGTTTATCAGTTCAGTGGCGTTAACAAGATGACCACAGCCGTCGCACTGGTCGCCTCTTGCGTCTTGATATTTACACCTTGGACATGTGCCCTCGACAAACCTATCAGCAAGAAAACGATTGCACCTTTCGCACAGCAACTGGTCAACGCTCTCAGTTATGATGTACCCTTGAGACTTTATACGGAGGAAGGCCTCCTGAACGATCTCCGTTTGTTCCGGAGTTGTTGTCCTCCCGAAGTAATCGAAACCGATGTTGAACCAGCGGTAGATATCGTTGTGAATCCCAAAGTATTTATCGCAAATTTCTTGGGGCGCCATATTTTCTTCAAGGGCTTTGGCTTCGGTTGCAGTTCCGTATTCGTCCGTTCCGCTTATGTACAGGGTATTGTAGTCACGCTGGCGGGCATAACGTGCGAAAACGTCGGCTGACAGAACGCACCCGATAATATTACCGAGGTGCGGAACGTTGTTGACGTACGGAAGGGCTGAGGTGATTAAAATATTGCGCTGATTTTTCTTTGGAAGGACTGGATACGTGGGAGCCTTTATCGAAGGGTGCTTCGGACGTGACCAGTTATTTCTCGAGGTCTCGAGCTCTTTTTCGGTTATGACTTCTGGTTCCTTTGCTGGGGACGATGGAGTCACCACTTCTTGGGAGGACTTTTGAGTGCGGACGCCTGTGTAGGAATTCATTGGGTACCACGCGGACGACTGCAGGCTTGAGATAGACTTGAAGCCTCTCTCGAGGTCTAGCTTTGCGAGGTTTGCGAGGGATTTTTTAACTGGTGGAAAAATCTCCAGATCTTGCAGCCATCGATTCACGTAAAGGAACTCATTGGACAGCTCTTTTGAAATTTCCGGCATGAATATCGTGCACCACAGTGTCGAGAAAATGGCGATGTCCACGACACTTGGGGTGTCGGTTATTAAGTACTTCTGAGCTTTTAGAGAGGCGTTTAACTGGGTAAGCAGTGACCAAATTCGAGGCTTGTGGGAGGTGTCCAGTGAGCCTGAACTCCCATAGGAGACAACTGCCGGCTATGGATCACATTAGGGAGATTATTTCTCAGTTAAAATAGACACTTTGATTTTTTTTCTTATTTATGATCAACACATGGCATTCTATTCAAATTTGAAAATTCTCCACATTTTTGTTTGCTAAAAACAACAAATTTTCAGATGAAATTCAATTGAAACCAAGAGTAAAAGATAACTTAGTACGTCTCAAGATAAAGTGACAGATTAAGTGATCTTCAATATTTTTTTCTCTTGCAAAAAAATGTCTCTCGCTCCTTTTTTTGAAACTCATAATTTTTTAGAGGGATTGACGTTTTAAAAAATTGTACCTGTAGTTGAGTGGAATCCCACTCCAGCCATTTATTGACGAAAATATTCTGTTGTTCATCCCCTGGTACTAGATACTGTAGTGCTGCGGTGGAACTTATCAAGGTTATGCCATTGGGCAATTCTAGCGTGGGTAAACGTCCCAGAGGACTATCTGAATATTTAAAGGCTCATTAATCTTACGTTCAATATGCATTTTATTTGGTATTTATAATCGAAATGGGGATCTAAATGGGATGATGAAACAAAGTGCTCAGGTTAAATAGCTTACCGGACGCCGTGACTATTCTGAGTTCAACAGGATTTCCACTTATTTCTCCTGCAATTATCAATTTCAGGGCATTTGGATTGCTTTTATTTGTTGAAACAATCATTTTTGCGCAGGTTTTAATAAATAATTGGAATAAATAGCGATAAAATATGCTAACAGCACAACCGACACATGTGAGCGACAAATGCAGTGCTGGATGTGGGAGTGGGACAAAATTTGGCGTCACAATATGCAGCGGAGCAGAGGATAGGCTAGAAAAAGACTCAGATTTCAGGGGTCAGGTAACAACTCATCCCGATTGGGACGCCCTACGGTCGGTTTTGGTAGCGAGGACGGCGTTCCACCCGATCAAAAAGTCAATTCTCCTCCAGACAAATTCCTAGATCAAACTTCCCGCGGTTGAGAAATTCAATTTCGGCAAAAGTCGATATTCTTCTAGAAAAAATCGAAGATCTGCCCGGTGACTGCCGGATAAAAAAAAATTGTTCTGACTTTCATTTGCCTCAGAGCTTGTCCATCTAACCACAAGGATCGATGACGGCGCCCCCTCGTGCTATGGTCAGGGATTAGCGCTCACTTAGAGTTACTTGTAACCGGAGATGTGTCACTACTTAGTCTATCCTCTTCTATGCGTAGCTACAGTTTGTAAATATATGTAGTTCGGTAAATTCTGACCGGGGACAGGTAGAGCTCTAATTATCATGTCGGATACTTTATTCAACGACTCTTTTCATTCACTAATGTTATGTCGCTTTACAATAAGCAATAAGCAACAGTAGTTTTCCATCAATAGTATTTGGGATCCCCCGACCTTTCAATTGTTAGCTATTATAGATAATTCGTCGTGTTGAGGCAATTTCCTTGACAGTTTCCATTTTTTTACGAATAATCATGCATTGGATGACAATTTTCGTGATTTTGAACCTGCAAGTACCGGTTTGGGGAAATAACATCATTGTGATTCTAGTTGATGATTTGGATCTGACTCTCGAGGGAATGGTAAGTTGGAAATTCAATATAGTGCCGTGGTAAAACGACATGAGTCACAAACAAATTCCGCTATTTCTCGTAGATTTGTAGATACCGCTGAATAACTCACCTGAGAGATAAGTCAACTTACTTCAGTTTCCGCTTTCCTCATTGAATTGTAATAGAACGTGGAATGAAACGGAAAAATAGATAACTTCATTTGTAATAACCCTGAAAATCGACTCATTTTTATTACCCGGTTATTTTTTCACATTAAAAATATCTTTCATAAAATGGATTTTTTTGTTTGCCGTCTACCATAGCAACCATTACAAAATACCCAGAATTTGATTGGGCAACAAGGAGCAACTTATGACAATTGCGTAAGTGGTCATCGATATTTATCACTTAGTTGTTCCAACTTCCGATTTTTAAAAGTATTAATTATAAAATTTAATTATTCAATTTGCAATGCTCGAAGTTCGTTGCTTCGCCTATCTGCTGCCCGAACCGTGCGTCAATTTTAACTGGAAGGTACCAGCACAACCACAATACAGTCAATAACTCTATCTCCGGTGGCTGCAACAGCCCCCAGTGGCAGAGATATTCCGAAGGAAAAACCTTTGCTGCGATATTAAAAAAGAAGATGGGATACACTACGTTCTATGCTGGGAAATATCTAAATGAAGTCGGTATTCGTTGAAAAATAATCTATATAATTATCGACGGTTCAATTATTGGCGTTGCAGTACGGCTCTAGGGCAGCTGGGGGGCCTCAGCATGTCCCTCCAGGTTGGGACTGGTGGTATGGACTTGTCGGAAATTCAAAGTATTTTGACTATTCATTATCTGTCAACGGAACCGCGAGGACATACGGACATACGCCAAATCAGTATCTAACTGATGTTATTGTGAGAGTTTTAATTTTCGATTCTATCAATTTCATGTTTGATTTTTTTTTTGTAGAATTGCTATTAATTTTCAGTAGGACGAAATAGCTGGAATTTCAAAGTCTTGAATATTATAGAAAATTACTGAATGTTTTACAGAAACAAATGGCTCTGAGCTTTATAAACACTCGGAGCGCCAATTCAGTTCCATTTCTTATGGTCCTAGCACCTCCAGCTCCCCATGAACCCTGGACTCCGGCAGCCCGGCATAATGACAGATATAAAAATCAAAAAGCTAAGCGAACACCCAACTTTAATACTCAATCACAGTTTGTAAGTTCGGCAATTCCTGTTTGGAATTTTTTATCCAACCGTTTGAGCTGTTCATGTTATTATTTTTCAAGGATAAACATTGGCTTGTTCGAATGGGGCCATCTCCTCTGCCTAACAATGTTCTTCCAACTTTGGATGACATTTATAGGAGACGCTGGGAGACACTCCTGGCTGTCGATGAGTTAGTTGTGGGGGTGTATACCGCTTTGAGGAATACCCGTCTTTTGAATGATACTTATGTGATTTTCACGTCTGATAATGGCTATCACATTGGTAAATTCTGCCAAAACTCATAATATTAATATTAATTTAAGTTGTAGTTATCTACGTGGAAATTTACGTGGTTCAATGTCTCAAGCGATTCCTGAAAAATTCCAGGAGCTTCTAGGCAATACGTGAGACTTGAAAAACTCATAAATGTATTCACGTACAACCCCGCTAAAGATACATCCCTCTATGATTTATGTCCTTAATTTTTTGAGACCGCTCTTGTGAAAACCGTTGCTCACGATGATTCAGGCCAATTTAGTATGCCAATGGATAAACGCCAGCCATATGAAACCGATATTCGAGTTCCTCTATTGATTCGTGGCCCTGGAATCACTCCTGGGAGTCGAGTTAAGGCTCCAGTGACCAGCGTTGATTTATTTTCAACGATTTTGGAAATGGGGGGAACTGAGGCGATATCAGACGGTACATCGATGCTGAATAAGAACATCTCTGAGGATCGCAGTGTTTTAATTGAATACAGAGGGGAACATTCGATAGGAACTCCCAACAGTGGATGCCCCACTGATGATGATGTTCATCTATCAGTGAGTTTTATTATTTTTAACAATTCAAAAATACTTGTCATTGATCTTCATAATTCCACCATATGCCTTCTCAGGCTAAAGATATTCACCTGAGCCGCAATGTTAAAATTTTTTGCGCTTTGAAAAAAACATGGTATCAAGTATTTTATTATTGTCAACAGCATTGTGATAAAAAATATGAATGCAAATGTCAGGATTCCACCAACAATACCTATGCCTGCGTCCGAAGATTCTCAGAGAAGAATAACAATATCTTTTGTGTTTTTGAAGACGCTACGGTAGGTATATCTTTCAAAAGAAATATTTTCAATTCAAATTATGTTTGTTCATTTTTCCTGCTTTTCAGAAATATGTTGAAGCGTATGATCTGAATGCTGATCCATTCCAAATGAATAACATTGCATACAGCATGCATAAGGGGAAGAGATACCGATTCAGGAAACGATTGAAGGAACTGGTTAAGTGTGAAGGGGTTGATTGTGTGCGTACACACCGATGAGATCACACTGATATGAGAACATATTTAATTTCATTAATCATTCTAATTTTCTTATGTCTTGACGATGAATTCTGTCAAATTGTTTGATTTTTACTATATTACAACGTTGCATTGAATATTCACGAGTGAAAATATAATTCAAATTGCTATATATACACCAATCGTCGGTAAAATAAATATTTTCTTTCATACTTGACGGCTATATCGCTTTCTGACTGACCGATATTTTTTTATTATTGTCGTCGGTTGTAAATCCGGCCCAAACCAATGTCTAGTTGGTTTTCCCCCTTCCCTTCCATGATTTCCCGCGTATTCTGTCAATTGAGTGATCTCACTACTTGTTGTTATCATCACTGAATGAGCAAAAATGCCAATTTTTCGTGTGATATCATCCAAATAATTCTTACATTAAACGTATCGTTGGTTGATGTATCTAGTTTGCGAGCTGCATTAAACGTTCAATTTGTAATTCGAGTTCTGAGATTGTAGTCGAGAGGTTATGGTATGAGAATAGTGCATCGACTTTTGGAATTCATGTGGCATTGAATTATCATTAACAAACGTTTAACAGACACAGTTTTGTTGTTGACGAAACCAGTGAGTAGGAAAATTGGTTAGCGTAGAAATCATTGAGTGGGAGGGCACACGGGCATCCGAGTCAACTCCTAGGTATAACTTTTTCAATTGAGATTTTTTTTGTACTTTTTTTATTTGTTTAGATTCGGACATGAAAGTCATGGACGGCACTACCGACACAGCTGAGGACTCGGTTCCGAAACAAAAGAAACTTAAGCAGGGTACGTATTTTATTTTAATTAACAATTAGTGGGTGTTGATTTCCTAGATAATAATTGAAATTTTTTTTCAAAGTTTCATAACTTTGGGATTACTAAAATTTTCTTTGGATTTGGGAGGTAGGAAAGTATATGAATTTTGTATTTTTTAGCACGTCTTCCTTTCCAAATGCTCAGTTCGCCCCTCTCCTCGAATACCTTGCAAAAAAAGCGTAAGCTGTCCTCGCCGTCTCCCACCAACTCCAAAAGCCCAAAAGTCTTGAAAGTTGATAAGAAAGAGAACGCCTCCGCCGAGCCCTCTGAAATTTCGGAAATCGACCTAACATCAGACAGAGAAGACGTTGTTGAACCGAATAGCGAGGTGTCAGGCTCTCCAGACATAATGCCATCTTCAAAAGACAAGAAGATAGATTCAAAGCACGCGATGAAGCCGGGAGCATTGATGAGACTCTTCCAGAAACAAGCAGCAGCAACAGCTCCTCCAAAACAATCACTAGCACTGGAAGACGCGCAGGTACCTTTAGTGGTATTGACTAGATGCAATAATCAATCCGAGGGGGAGGCATTTGAGGCAGTGGCTACATCATCTAGCCCTGGGAAAACTCAAAAAATGGATGAATCGAGTAGCGATCCACTGGCAGAGATCCCCTTAACGTCTGAGGAGGACGACGATGAGGAAAATAACAAGGAGAAGGATGAAAATTCCGAGTCAGAAACATCATCGTCATGTTCAGATGATGATAAAAAGTCACATGATGAGGATTGCTCGAAAAATTTATCAGATAATTTATTGAAAACTCCCACAGGAACCACGAATTCTGGTGAAATAGCTTTGAAGAAGAGGAGATTGACACCAAAACAAGTGGAGAAGAGGTTGGAGAGTGCCAAGAAGAGAGAACAACGTCAGAGAGAGAAGGCTGAAAGGGCGTTACAGAGGAATAAGGAGAGGATGAAAAGGAGGAAGGAGCTGGAGGAGAAGAAAATAGCGAAAAAAGCCAAGGACGAAGCTGAAAAAGAGTTGAGGAAGAGGGAGAAAGAGCAGAAGGAGTCGAAAAAGCAACTGGAGATCGAGCAGAAGCAGAAGGAGAAAGAGAGGAAGGAGAGAGCCAAGGAGGAGGACAAAAGGAAGAAGGAGGAGGAGAAACTCGAGGCAGAGAGGAAAAAACAGAAGGCGGCGTCAACTTTCGCCAGCTTTTTCGTTGCTAAGAAACTGGATAACGGCAAGGCTAATGATGAGGATAAAGAAAAAGTCGATAAGGTCAGCAATTTCATGCCATTCCAAGTGAGGAAGGACATGAAGGTTGCACCTACGTGCAGACGGACTCTGGGAGATGAGGAGAAGGTAGATATTGATGAGTGTCTGAGGGAGCAGGAGGGCAGGCGGGAACTCTACATTCAGGCGATGAAGAGAGAGGGATGGAAGGGAAGGAGGTCGGAGAAGACCTGGCCTGCTGATGATGTAGCTAAAGATGATGTTGTGATAATAGAGGAAGATGATGGGGATTCGAATATTGTTGATGCACCTGAGAGGAGCATTGACAAGTATCGAGCTAAACTGTTGCTCTTCAAGGAGAATAGGAGGCCTCCATACTGGGGAACTTGGAGGAAAAAGAGTATTGTCATCAATCCCAGAAGGCCATTTACTAAGGACACCGTGAGTTTTTTATTTCATCAATTTTATTATTCGTGGCAAATTTCACTCCCATGTTTTATTATGTCTAACTGCCTCATGAAGAGAGTTCGTGAGAATATCCAAGGAATTATCGTATCTGCGTTTTTGCTATTCCATCGAATAAGAGCGGATGTTTATGCGTTGAATTGACTCGTTCTTTTTTTCATCGATGAAAGATAAAAAAAAACCACATGGATTTTGGATATTCTTAGATTCTGTCTATAACTAATTAAATTAAAAAATAATGAAGCTGTCTTTTATCAAGAAAATATCCATCATCTGGATGATCCTGAATGATTGATCTTTCAGAAAATCGAGTTACGCCCCTGAAAAGCTCTCCTACTTCACTATCTCTAAATGCTTTTGATACTGTTCGGGTTATTCACTTCCCAAGATCTTTGGAATATTCTTTGGCAAATGTTGAATAGCTTCCACCGATTATTGTTAGTACTAGAAATCGGTAATAATGCTCGTTTTTCCGCGCAAATCTCCGCGGTGTTGTTGGAACATGGAGTATGCATTTTTTCTATGTACTTTGCGATGTTTGGCGAGGTGATCGCTCCTGGCGAACCTTTTGCTGCACAGTTCGCAGGGATAGGGTTTGATTCCTGAATGGGATCTTCTGTGTCGTGCGAGTTCATCTGATCTGCTGAACCGCCAGCCACAGCCTGCCCAGGTACAGGCAAACGGTTTTTCCCCTGTGTGGCGACGAAGGTGGGCTTTCAGGTGTGAAGCTTTGGCGTATACCTAACAATGTTTAAAAACAATCTTAATTCTGTAGTTCATGTAACTTACTATCAACCAAAGATAATCCATAATTGATAATTGATTATACTCTTCCAAATAACGCGAAAAAATGAAATCCTGATTAAGAGTCACCTTGACACAGCCCTGATAAGTGCATGGGAAGCATCGGTCCTCAGTAACAGCAGTTTCCACATTTCGGTTAGTATAATCATGAGTGGCAAGAGCAGAATCAGCACTCTTGACCAACAACAAATCCTCCCCAACACTGTTATTATTAAAATCCATATCGAGATTATTCTCCAAAGATCTCAGATCAATTCCAAGCACTAAAAGTGGTTCATCCGGTTGATAACACTGAGACGATTGTTGTGGCTGTATCAGCGGTAAATGCAAAAATCTCTCACAGCCTGGTGTGCACATTGGCGTTCTCTCCGGCAAACCCGATCCCCACACCTTATCTAAACACCAATCGAACTCTGAGTTTAGATCGCCCAGATCACCGAGACAATCGGACACAGACGTGTTTGACGATGTCCAGTCATTCCAGGGCACCTCCGGGGAGTACGTCAGATCCGTATAGCACTCGATTGAATCGATTGCCGATGACGATTGATTTTCAATCTCCGAGTTTTCACTCCAAGGGGTTCCGCAAGCTATTTCATAATCACAGGGTAGGGATGTAGGGTTGTGAGATGATGACGACATTTCTGGATTGTCTGTGTTAAAACCGAGGACTGAGAACAATATTTCCTCGGTCATTTCCTGAAAGTCAGAGGATTTGTCAGGTTTTTTCTTTTTCATATCTCATAAGAGCTTTGAGTATGAGCTTTTGCCTACTACTACCCTTTTAGAAGCTCATTTTTTCATTGCAATCTCAATCTGAATTCCGTTGAGAGGGAATCAATTTAATTTCTCAAAGAAAAATTTGACGGTTCTAAAGAACAATTGAACCCTTCACAATTCGATGAAGACACACCTAGCTGATTCTTATCACCTCAAAAACGCAATTTCAATTTCATCCGTTGACGTTTCAATCAGGTAACACGCGAAAACAAAAGGAATTGACGGGGCATTACACGCGACTCTGACACGATGAAAATAAACCAAAGTGAAATGATTTTTTAATGTACAGAATTACATGTCTGCAGAGTCATCCTGAACGTTTTCATGTTCCATGTCTCTCAGACGCGACAACTCGTCGAATGTTAAGGCATTCCTCGTTCAATCGAGTACACGATGTATGCAAATAGGTGACTGTAGAATATTCGTGTTTCAATGAGTCAATATTCTCACTCGATATTTTTATTTTATCGCACCCGCGTGACCCTCACGTGACGTTTATTCTTTCAAAAATGAGGATGAATTGATGATAAATCTTTGGGTTTATCCACGTTACGTTAATCACGTTTATTAATGCATTTAGTATTCGTCGTGACCTTGATTGTTTTACTTACATCAAATATTGTTGTGTCGTTGATCATATTTGACAAAATTAATTATTCCGCAAAACTAATGAAGAGACATTCACAACTTGTGCTCTAGTGGGGCTTCTCAACCAGAACTCTAGCTTGAAAATGATAATTTTGAGTGAAGGAGAGGAGGAAGACGTGGCGCGCGTTTGACTGTCACTCCGGAACTGATCCACCAATGGAGCGGAATGGTCGCGTAAGGTGGTGAAAACAAGAGTAACCGACGAGATAAAAAAATTCCTCTCCTTTTTTTTTTCTCTCACGAGTGCGTGGCAGTTTGAGAGTTGACCGAGTGATACGCAAATGGAGTCTGGCAGGGAGACGATCGGAGTATCACAACCATGTCCCGACATATCGGGACTCTGTGCCAACCGGTGACGACTCCGCGTCAATCCCCAGGGATCGGCCGATTGAAATGAGAAGAATAAAAAAAGATAATATTGTGCTGTCGTTTTTTCCGCCGGATTTGGATAATATACGGGCGCGGAATTTTGCATCTCATTCTGCCCCCTTACATTAAGCCGCATTTTCATTCTTTACATGAATCCTTATTTTTTTATTTTTTATTTTTTGTTAATTCCAATCGATTTATGAGCAGGAAAAAAATTAATACATTTTTTGAACGCTTTCTCTCTCTCGAAGCATTAGAAATCGCCGTCATTCTCATGGCGTTCTGGGGTTGGGGTGCATTGCGCGGAGATTTTGGCTATCGAGAAATGAGAATTATTGAGAATTCGTATTCGAATTCTCAATAACGAAACGCTGGAGAACGTGGTATTTCCGATGTTAACGCACGTGTCTGAGTTTGTGAATTTCATAGCTAGGCTGTAATGACTAGTACATTGCTTCCCAAGTTCCAGAGTCCATCGAATCATTCTCACTGTGATTATCTTTTTACTTATCTCAATTAGAATTACGCTGGATTTTCCAGATGCGCGGGAATTTTTATCTCCGCTGCGTCAGAATAAATGTTCGTCATTGATTAGGGGATTAATCGAATGAGAATTTGTGAAATTAATGAAGTCTATTGCGGCCGTCTCATGGACAATTTTCGACTCATATTTTGCCTTTTTTGACAGAGAAAATGGGTGGGGGAACTGAAGATAGCAAAACAATAAATGAAAACAAAAGAGATGATGAAAAAAATTCTACGGTTTGTTTTTTTTTTTTTAATGAATCAGTCCCGGGACTTAGGGTTAATCTCTCGTTCCTATGGAACGCACGAGCATCTGTAATCTTAACGGGGCATAAAACAGACCATTACAGATGGCCCTCCGACACTCTTGCAGTGACAACAGCAGTTTAATTATTTCCTCGTCACCTTGCGTGGTTATCGGACTTCTGTTTTCCTTCATTTTTTCGGATAAAAGAGTGGATTTTTTTTCGGCAATGGACAGTGTCTGGGAAAGTCCTGTTCAAGGGTGAGATAAGATAGCGCCTGGGGGCGGGGAGGTAGGTGCTTTGGATGGTAATAAAGAAGGTGAGAAAGTAGCTTTCATTATAATGATTGAATTAAATTGATGATAAAATTTCAATGTTTTGATTTTCCTATTTTTAAATAGATGAGCTGAAGTATTCAATAAAATATGGAGATTATTTTCCATATGATTTTTAAACTTTTGAACATATCTGAAATGTTCTCCCGCGTCTGTTAATCACGCTTTATTCGTTGTTGGACGAAAATCATAAATGGCTTTTTGAATAAAATCATTACTGCAAGTCTAAGTAGTATACTGCCAAACTACTCCAAGTGGAAATATTTTTAAAATTGTAGACATTTTTCTAGGCACCCCGCCATACTCTGTCCTCCCCTACAGCACTATGAACTCTCCAGAATGAGTTTCTAAGTGATAAACGACACAACCGGTTTCTAACATATTCAATAATTAATTTATGTTACTCACATCAACGCCGCCGCAAGCTGCACCTCAATCCACCACTTCAGACCATTCTATCAATCCTCAATCCTCGAAATGAAGAACGAAATTTTTTTAATAACGCAAGAGCGACGTTCCAGGCGGTCATATCGATCACAGGCACTATGTCGATAATAAATTAATGTCTTGGCGTGTGGTATTGTAATTGATGTCTGTGCGCAGATGAAATCGACGTTGATGCATGAGACAATAACGTTCTGGTCAAGTGAATGAGTATTATTTCATTTGTTTCACAAATCAGACCCTTTGAACAATGTTGCATTCAGGATAAAAATTTAGATGCAAATTGTTTACTACTTTACAGTTTATGGTTTTAACGAGACAACGACAACGAGCACTGATTTCTTTCAAGTTACAAATTTATTGTTTTGTCAGTTTTTAATTTTATTATCGCTTGGTTTAATTTAAAATGAAGAAACGTAAAGCTAAACTGGATGACCCAAGTGATTGATGTGACGAGTATTTGAAAAATCCAAGTTTATGCTCGTATGGAAAGTGCCATGCGCTCGAGATAGCGTTTCAAGGAAGTGCCGTCTGATATCAACGTCCTGTTCATTCATCATCATCCAACACAGTTCCATGAATGAATTGGTTTTCATTACGTTTTAATATTTTTTGTAATTAAATCGAAACATTTTTTTTACGTGTGATGGATTGTTTTATTTCCTTTATCTATCTTAGAAATGGTTTGACTATGAGGTCGATTCCGATGAGGAGTGGGAGGAAGAAGAACCGGGGGAATCGTTGAGAGGCTCAGACGATGAAAAAGACGAAGAGAATCCTGATGACAATGAGTATGACGTTGATAATGAATTTATGGTGCCTCATGGATATCTTTCGGACGAGGAGGCTCAGGCTGATGAGGAGGACGTGGAGGAAGTGGTAAGAAATGATTTTTATGGCTATGAAATTTATTTGATGAATATTAATGTTAAAAAATTTCTGTATTTTTTTTTTCAATTTTGGGTTTTGAATGTATGTTAAATGTTTGCATGGTCCATTTGATTGAATGAATATTTGAAATATGGACGAAAATTTCTTTGACTCCTCACAATTGAAATGTGAAATTTTCACAGCCTCCAGAACTTCAAAAGGATAAGCTGAAAATCCTTGAGGAAGAATTTGAGGCAGAAATGAAGACAAAGACGTCAAAGATAAAGCCAAAAGTCATTGGATGCATTTGGCAGGGGATTTTTAATTCTTACTTGGAGAACAGTGAGTACTACTACCGTATGATAAACTTTACATTTTGCTCTAAATATTTTTATCAATTCTCCAGCCCCCGCTCAAATTGTGAATTTTCTGATGGCACGCCAAGGCTGGGCAAGGGAAATCCCAATAGCCCTCATTCCCCCAACAGAATCTGAAAACTTGGACCCAGACAATTCCAACAAAAAGAATATTTCAGAGGAAGCAATACCTGACTTGATCCGGCTAATCCACGGAAATTTACATGGCCGGCCATTTTTGGCGAAGGAGTTCGTAGCGTACTGGACGAAAAATCGTCCAGAACAGGATAGCTTCTTTACGCAAGCAAGTGTAAGTCGCAAAATAAAAGAACTCTCGAAAAGAATTCCCTGTCCTGAAGAGGGGCCAATGCATCTGAAGGCATGTTGGTACGTAACCGAGGAAATCCGGCGGAGGTACTCCCTGGAGGACCTCCGTTTGCCAAATCAGTGGACATACTCCCTGACCCCCAAGAAGAAAACACTAACAGATGCTCCAGTGCTGCCGGAGAAAAACGAGAAAGATCTCAAGGATAAACCGAAAGATGGAGAGCAGAAAAAGACTGTTCCTCTAATTACAATGTTCACGAAGAAAATAACGCAAGAGGAAATGCACAAGCAGCTCCAGGTGAAACCCTCGGTTATGAAGCCAGCGAGTCCACTCAATAGACCGCCAAAACGAGCAACCCTCATATCTGTACCTCGAGGAGATCAAGGAAATTCTATTTTAACAGCGTTTTCCAAAATTAGTAATGGAAGGCCTCATACGTCTTCAGGAAGGGTTGATGAGCCCATTACAATATCAGATGATGAAAAAAGTCACAATGAAAGTGCGGATGATAGAAAGATGGGAGGTAAGAGGGAAGCTGAGGAACAATCCAATATTGCAGTGAACAAAACTGTGGATTAGAACATCTTTACGGGGTAATTTAGGATTAGGGGAAGTCCCAAGAGAATACGAAGAAATAAAAGTATTTTTGGAAATTGGTTAATAAAATGGGAATCCCCAGATTTCTTCAAAAAACTTGAGAATAAGCATTGTTAAACAATATCAATTGATGGGAACAGTCCGAGTAGTAGTGTTGACAACACGAAATCTGACTTCGGATAAGAAAAAGAAGGTGAATTCATCACGTATCTATAGTCCAATATAAATAACTTCAGACAGTTATGTTGGAAGTAGAGGTAGCCCAGAGGACATAACGAAGCGAAAGTATTTTCAATAATCGTTCAATTTCATGACGTCTCACATGAAAAATTCTCCCATCTCAATACAATCGTTGTATTCTTTTATTTTGACAAACTCATCACAAATTAATAACGAAAAGCAGTATGGAATGATAAAAACCGCAACAACAGAAATTTTGACAATAAGAAATCTGATGAAAATAAAATACATGACATTTATTTTCCACACTTCCGAGACAAAAAGAGGGCTAAAACATCACGAACCTATAGCCTGAGGCAACAAATTTCTTCACAGCTATTTTCGTACTGGGGGAGAAACCCTTGAAGACACAATGAAATAAAAGTATTTTTAGTAATCGATGAATTTCGTGTTGAAGTCTCACCTAAAAACTTGGGCGATCTCAGTGCAATGTTGCGTGTGAGACTGCAATAGAACTTACGACTTGGTCCCCTTTTACCACGAGTGAGGGGCAAGCCATCGGTGGGAATCAATGCGATTATTATCGTATATCTCCCATTGGAGTAAACGAGTAATAAATCGCAACCGTGTGCAGTAGGTTTTTTTTTCTCCAGTTGCAGTTCCTTCTTTTACATGTTTATTTCGCTGTTTTTTCTCCTTCACGTCCATGCAGATAACTGACAGTTGGAAACTAATCCCCATGCATACGATTATCATTGCGTCTGAATTTATGTCGCACGCGGGCACTGGATTATCGTAGATCTTGGTATGTCGACATTCAATTTTTCCATGTTATATAATTATTTTGATATCTTTATAATGGTTTTGAAATTGCTCAGGGCATTCATCATTTGTATAAAGTGCCTTCGATAAATTACCCTGACCTATTGTGATACTCTTCAGCTGAGAATGAAAATTATCTACTGCCTTACATGTATTTGATGATTAATAATTCATGTTGTCCATTTTGATAATTATTATTTAATAAAAGTATCATGATTATCTGGTTTCATTATCATTGTTACTGGAGATTCTCAGGTATATATCTTTGTGTACTGAGAGTCGCCATCGTAATTGCCCCTGCGGGACCATTGCACTCTTGGCTAGTGACTTGAGACATTCTTTGAGTTTAATTGCTCGTGAAAGTCCGCGCCGAGGGGTTACACTGAGCACATCTGACATTCTTGAAAAACTTATACCCCTCCGATGTCGTAATTATAATTTCAAATGACGGAAGGAAGAGATAACTATTCAAGTTTTTATAATAATTATTTTAGTTCCCTTATTTCTGGGGAGCTGGTAATCGCTTCGTTAGAAGGAAAATCTTTGAAAGAGGTGAATAATTGCCATTTTTTGCAAATTATTTTTTTTCGGGGGATGATTTTTCTTTTATTTTATTACTCTTCCATTTTTTTTACTTCTTCACTGAGACTTCATATAACTGTTATGCAGCTTGATAAATAATCATGGGATTTTTGTCATTTTTTAAGGATTTCTACGGGAACGTGAGTAGTTAAAAAAAATTAATTCAAGTCCTATTCACTTCTGTCGATATTAATTATATTAGTTTCATCTTAAACCAGTAGATTTTAATTTCACCTCAAAGAGGTTTTGAGCAGAAATAGAATGATAGTGGAAATAGATGTGAAAGGAGAAATGGCAGAGGGAAAAAATTTTTTGTTCCTCCTCACGGCGTCGCACTGGCACGCGGATGTACCTGGGGACGCTTGAAGTGCACAAGAGAGAAAGAGCAAAGTAGAGTATACGTTCAAGTAGTTGGAAGGTTTCTCAGTATCTATGTACAACAAGAGTACTATATATTTACAAATTGTGTACGTATATATGTGGAGGATGGTATGGGGTAGCCAATGGCGTTGCCCCAGCCGTTTTACCTCCTAGTATTGAACGTCTCTTACAGTCCAGATCTTCCTCCCCCTTTGCCACTCTCTTTTACTTCTTGGTCCTTCAGACTCCGTTGCTACTGTTAGTGATGCATTCTCTCTCACATAGATATTTTCTTTTCATCAACTTCTTTTCAAATTAAAAAAAAAAAAATTGCTCAAACTTTTTCTCCCCCTGAATGCTCTTTCCGGGGATGACCCGCCGATCATGGAATTCATCTCCGTGAAAATTTATAAATTTATGGATAAGTTTCATCAGCCTCCAGCTGTTGGATCTTATGCTAATCGACTACCCCCAAGTCTAAACTCCTTCATATACGAGAGTAAAAAAAAATGTTGCTCGTTACACGGACGCCGCTTCCATAAATCTCTTCTATCCAAAGCTTAATCTGTTCGCCGACCCTGCCGTGCGCGTCATGTGCCCTCAGTGAGGTTTTTTTCCTTGTGTTCACTCCACCCACGGGCTGGAGGAAGAAGTAAAGGAAAAATGGAGGAAAATGTACGTGCACGGCAGGTGTATGAATTTTCATAATTTCTGACAAGCTCGGCTTGGAAAATGTACATTTTCAGAAAAAGGCCTATAACTGAATGACGTCATGAATTTTTAGTCAATTTTGTGGGAAAGGAGAGGGAGAGGCTTAGATTAACGCGCAACACAATCAGGTCTATAAACCACAAGAATTTTTTTCCTCAAATGAGAGAAATCCGTGAGAACGAAATGGAGAACCAAAAATGTAGATATTATTCAACCTATTTGGGGCTCTTCACGGTCGTCGGCAAAGGGACACTTGTGTGATATTTTTCACAGGTGGAGGTCTCTTCCATCCCCCTACTGTTTAGTCTCTCCTGGTTTTGCACGCTATATCCGTAACACGCCATTGGCCCGATGTATCCTTGTAGAATTTTGCTTTGTTTTTTTTCTCTTTCTCTCCTCACTCCATTTGTTTTATTTTCCGCAAGAAAATTACCGATGAATCCTTCCACTGACTCCTGTCAGCAGAGATTGTGGCCTCTCTACGGTTTATAAATGTGTGCGCTACAGAAGGGGGCGCACGGAATCCTTCGTGGCGTGAGAACCAGGTGGTGTAGAGAGGCATTTAGAATACAGAATTTAATTTTCCGTCTGTTATAGTATGTGGAGGACACGAAACAAGACTAGGTCATAATGGTGAACTTATTGAGATTAAAGAGATAAATTAAAATCATTGGACAATGTACTCCTAGAACAGCCGAACGGAGGTGTCGAAAAATGCTAGACTTGAGGGATGACCAATATTACTTGTTCTCTTACTTTGTTATTTATTTATTTTGGTTCGATCTAGATTCAGTGCACACGAAATAGTGTGAAATTGTGGAAATCACAAGAGACTCCTTGGTCCAAGTTTTATGTCCATGAGTTGGTTATAAGTACAACACGTTGTATAGAATGCAGATGTGGCGTATGGGAAGGCCGGAGGCGTGGGGGCCATTATGGAGATGGATCTCCTCGGAATAAAGGCTGCGTTAGTGAGGGAGAGGGAGGAAGGGTAGTTTCAAGTGCACGATAGTGGGGTACCAACGAGAGGGAAGGGAGGTGGAGGGTGAGCTGGTAGTTTGTGGTAATATATCACCCCCTTGTCGTCCGTGAGACGCGAGGAAGCCTGTCGGCCAGTGCCCACCTCTGTGGCTGTCTTCCTTCCTTCCTTCGTGGGCCACCCCCTTGAATACTACCACTATCAGCCGGGAGAGTGAGACCATTCGTCCATAGGTAACCAAATCGATACGTCGACCCGTGAGAATATACTGCGATGCTTTCACGGCAAAATTGCCTGGGTACTTTGAGAGGACAGGCTTTTTTTTCCTCATGTGGATCTTTACTGCTACCAAATTCGATGACACTAAATAATATCTTGAATTTGTTGTTTGAAATATTTTATCGTACCATTAGTTGGATCGACAATGTTTTTTACAATTAAATGGCCATCACCTTGAAATATTTTGAGAATTTTTCCATTTGCCTCCTTTTTGCGTTGAGCTGGCTCGCTGGGGTTACGAGGAAGATCCTGGCTGCTCCAGAGAAGACGAGGAGAAAGAGAGGAGAGCTAGCCACGCGATCGATGTGTCGCGGATGTCCAGTGGAGTCTCCTGTAGGCGCTTGCGCCCTTCCCGAGCTTTTATTGCCTCTGTCCTCCGGACTACGCTGATTCGTCGAGAATTTTGTCACCAGTCTCGCGCACTGTCATAAAATGTCAACCGTGATAAAGATTTTCACAGAGAAAAATCATCCCCGGTAACTTGACCGGTGAGATATTTCAACTCGGTTGAAGGGAGGCAAAAAAAATCGATCATATGAATTTATCAAATGAGCTGAGACAAGTGAAGAAAAATACATTGACAAGACGTAGAATAATTTCGTCGTTCCGCCCACGATTCCCCCAATGACTAGCGGGTGGAGCTGCCGGGAGTCTCCAGCCAAGGGCGACACGAGTCGAAAAGAGAAAGACAGAGAGTACTTGCCTCTGTTGAAAACGGGAATGTCGTTAGCACAGCGGGGGACACTGCTGATTGGCGGTGGACGAGGACAGAGGCGTGGTTATCCACCATGGCGAGTCTCAATAATTGGCT
The DNA here is from genome assembly GCF_034640455.1 of Diachasmimorpha longicaudata. Lineage (NCBI taxonomy): Eukaryota > Metazoa > Arthropoda > Insecta > Hymenoptera > Braconidae > Diachasmimorpha > Diachasmimorpha longicaudata. The sequence continues at coordinate 8,067,764 of NC_087232.1, read as the reverse complement.
GACTGTTGCGACAGACGTGTTTCACCGGTGGAAACTTTAAACGCAATGTGAGCAAATCGAATTGGTCATCTCCAATTGCAATGATATCTATAGTTGGACGAATTTTATTGGTTGAAACGTCGGATTTACCGAGCTTTTTCATTTTAGCAGGTTCATTACCATCAACCATTATGTCCATTAACAAAGCAAATATTTTATTATAGATGCATGACACGGGGTGCCACAGTCATGATAGGGGGCAAGAGGGAGCAAGTAGTGAATCATTGATATTATGCAAATTTTTTTTTTAATTCCATTCCTTTTATCATTACAAAGAATTACGTTTTTCTCACAATTTTCTATGGAAATATTCACGAAATTTCTCGCACAAAATGATGAACTAACAGTGATGTTTTCGGAAAACTATAGAAGTTTATCACTCCCCAATATTTTTCTCCTTGCACACGTGTGATAAATGTATGCTTATTAGGAAAAAAACTATTTTTTGCTCGGTGTGTCATCTCAAGTAGGGCTGTCCTTGGCTATTCGATAATCATTGACATCAACCATTTGTAGCTCTATTAAAGAAAAAAATAATTCCCCCCCAAGCACCAATGATGAATATAGCCTCTCACACTGACTCCATCGAGGGGAGGACTATCCGTACCAGTGGTGGATTATACAGAAAAAACCGAAGCGAGAAACGGGGAGGAGCTGAAAATACTCTCACGGGCCAGAAGTTGTAGTGGTGTGAGGCCCCTGTCGTGTTGGAGGATAATTGGGACAACGTGTATTATCGCTTGCGTGCCATACGCGGGGTGCAGTGTGTGATTGGATAGGCGGAGATGGGTCGCGCAAGATAGCTGACCCTATACCACCGCTTGAAAGCTATACAGGAGAGTGGTGAGGAGGGAGTCAGGATGATGAGAGGCAAAGGGGGTATGAGGGGGCTCTCGGGTTATATCTCTGAGGACCATCTTCTTTCCATCTGCAGCCAGCGTTACCTATCTACGTCATGGTCTTGATGCATGGCGTGGGCGTTCCTGCGTTTCGTATATCCAGAGGTTCTCATTTAATTATAGTCCACTGGTGAATATGTGGACGCGCGCGACCGCTAAAACCTCTGCACCTTTCCACCTATTTTCTCCCTTGAAATCACGAATAGTAGTTTTCAGGTTTAGGAAAAATTTACGATGGCTGATAATTTTCCTGACGAGTTTGTGGCCATTTTTAACACTCGTTATTTATCAGCAGTCATTGGATTTTCGAGTGAATGTGGAGGTTAATCAACTCAGGTGTTTTCCAGGTGATCGAACAATACAACTTTTGGACTCCCACTTTAATTTATTATTCATTACTCATGCTATTGCGGATATTTTATTCCGTTCGGATAATAATCAGCACACGTCATGAAACTCTGTATGGGATATGTTGTGGAGATAGATTTAGTAGCCCGTGCACTTGGCCCAACTCGGGGGCCAAGCGCACATCGTATGTGTATCCGACGAGACGGGTATTGTAAAGAGGGTGGCTTGGACCACTAGTCCTCATTAAAGCGTTATTAATGGATTTTCAGTCGCGTATTAATGATAAACCAAATTACATTATTTTATTTTATTTTTTCGTGGAGGTTTTGCAATCTCTTTATTGTCTCGTTCTGTCATTTTATTGAAAATTATAGGGCTCGAATTTACTCTAGTATTTTTTTTTGTTCATTATGGAATTTAAGGAATTTATTGTCCCCTCTCATGTCAATAAATGTTGCATCTTATATTCTCCACTGCCCGAGGACATCCTAGGTGATCTCTAATTGACCCCGCATGCAATCTTACAGAAGATATCCCCCGGTACCTCTGTGTGGTCCTCTCCGTCATTAGACATTTCAGTATTCAACACGAATAAAAAAGGGAAACAAGCCCGAGAGACGAATAAAATCAGTGGAATATTTTCCAAGCTGAGGGGAGGTTCACATGATGATCGCTATTTTAATATTGCTCCTCATTGTTAGCTGAAATTATGAGAAAGACCAATGAGAACTGGCCGCGGGCGAGAGAAGAGCAAAATTCATTCTAATATACTTTAACCATATAAGCTTCGACGTAACTAGCTGATATCCTTTTCACGGATTAAAATTACAGTTCGTTTCTGTAATCCCGCAGCGAAATTTGGTTAAAGAAAATTTTACAGAACTCTCCGGGCTTTTTTTTTTTTCGGAGCGTTCCATAATTTTTACTGAATATTTCTCTCCGTGTTCCCCGATTCGAAGCAATTATTTCAGCTGTGTAATATGGGAGTAGATGGACAAGAATTTTTTTTCGCGTTTTTTAGCTCGTCGTCCGGAGAAATACGATAAAGACACCTGTGCGCGGTACTAGGTTCATTTGAGAACTTAACAATATATTACCGGGAGTCCAGGTAAGAGAGGGAGAGAGAGCGGTAGAAACTCTAATCGTGTGTACAGCGTGTGATTATTTTTTACAACCTTTCTTTCGAGGGATGAGGAGAGGCACAGAGTAATTTGGCGTTTAACCGATATAAACGTTTTGTCTGTGATCGCCCGAGACGCATCTATAATCTCCCGTGGAGGCAATTCACGACACATGCAACCCAAGCGCCGGGCTTTTTTCGGTAAGAGTAAAAAATACAGCTGCCGTGCCAGGAACTATTTCACAAAAAATAAAAAATAAATCAAAAATGTGAGGGAAGAAAATTGGCCAAATGTGGAGGACTTTCTAACCCGTAGTTTTGGGATATACAACCGCTATTTTTTTTTGTGCTCTAGCTGCTGGCGAGCCAGTAGTTATATGGACATTTCAAAGTGTCACACTCGTCTTAATTTCTATATTTTGCTTTTGAATGGAAGAGTTGGGGGTAATTGCATATGGTGTAAAAAATTCAAATATCCTAGAAACTTACACGAGTTGATAATATACTAGGTTAGTTAGACTGGATTATTTGACGCTCAGTCCGAGAAATATAGGGAGAATTGAATGAGTCGAAAGAGAATGAAAAAGGAAAATAACACTCTCGTGGACATTTTCAATGCGTTTAAAGTCGGTGAAAGCGTATATGTTGGGGGTCCAGATAAATACAGTACGAATTGACGGTATGAGAGTCGAAGAGGGAGGGGTTGATGCCACGTGAGAGCCCCAGAGGTTACTTTTAATGTCTCGCGTCACGCAGCCCAAGGCGGAGTATAGGATATGTGGAGAAAAGAGTAGTTTCCACGGTAGAGAGTTCTGATGTAAAGGAGAGGCAGAGAGAGAGAGAGAGAGAGAGAGAGAGAGAGGGGTAAATAAGGGCCTCGTCCTCCTCACTAATTTGGCGCCAATTTTCAACGAACCGGGCAAAAACTAACCGAACCATATACCTTCTGTATCGCGAGGGGGGTACCATACATACAGCCTCTCCTGGGCACTGATTAAATGCTACTCGGAACGTTATAAAGGTAAAGAGAGACGTTTTTCCCACACTCTGTGTAAGGCCCCAAGTACTGGACAATGCCAAGACTCATAAAGAAAAATACAAAGTCCAATAAAACTCGGGACTTATCGATAGTGGAGGTTAAACGAGTGGAAATGGCTCAATTCATTTTGAGAATCAATTGAAATGTGATTGGCTATTGGATAACGCGTTAACCTATGCAAATATTCATCTCTCAGCGTGATATCAATTTAATAGGGCGCCCCCTATGCTTGTTTCCTCAATGATCCAACCTTTATCGGGTCTTTGAATTGAGGAAGAGCAATGGATGGGGTATAAATCCAGGGTCTGTGGATATATCGCCAGTTCGCCAGAGATAACAACGTCTTTGATCGTCGTCTCTTCACTACGTGGAACTACTCCCTGCTGCTTGACCTCATCATGCCACACTATTGGGGGTCCTTTGGAGGCACGCATGAGAGAGACTGATATATGTACATCTACTAATCGCCTTTTGTTTTTACGGCAATTGCCGGGACGATTGGTGATACTATTCATTCATGCTATCCAGTTTGAAGGCTGAAGAGAAAAACATTTTTCCATTTCCCTGGGCTCTGTTTGTCTGTCGAAAGTGGACGAGTATTTGGAGACAGCAATGGTTATGCAACTGGAGTGGAGATCTGCCTGGAATCGCGGAGGAAAAATAGATCACGTTTGTTGGATCGACAAAGATGTTATAGTATGGCCGTCTGGTGGTTGTCATCTGGTTTTCTTACATGTGAGTAAGAAGCTTCAGGCTTTGTGGAGATGCCCTGAATCCATCGATGGAGTCTTCACTATCACTTCGTATCCTCAACTCCATCTTATAGCCTTCTCCGAAAGCTGCCCCAATCCGAGGATTTTTATTTTCATGTACCCCAGTATGAATGTCATCTCTGAATGCAGGGGAGTGAGCGAAAGTGCCTACCTGGCGATTGCCTTCGCCCCTCCGGATTTTTTGGTGTCATTGGCTTCATCTCCCCATTATAATTTGATTCTCTGGAATTGGAGGTCTGGATCGCAGCTGTACTTTGTATCGACTTCCATTCAGGATCTTCAAGGACAGGTGATCAAGGTCTCCCAAGGTAAATCCGGATTGATCGCACAACTTGGGAGAGACTCTGGGAAGCTCCTCATCTGGCAGATCGTTCTAAATTCTATTTCTTCTCTCGTTGAAGAAGTCACGCTTCCAAAAAAAGTAACTCCAGTAGACATTGAATGGTCTCCAGTCGCGTCAAATCCCACTCTGGCAATTGTAGACAACTCTGGGCACGTTTACCTCTGTGACAAGAGCTGGAAAGAACCTAAACGGATTATTCTATCCCAGAGGTGTGCTACTTGTCTCGACTATGAAGTTCCTGTTCTGTGCTGGTTCAGTGATGGAATTCTGTTGAAAACAACGTTCTGTCAAATGAGATTTTACAAGAAGAAAGACGATGTCTGGCGGAGGCAATGGTATATCAAGACTTTGCTGAAGCCGTACATCTTTTCCACTAATGTTTTCAAGAACGATAGATTGATATTCTTCACTGGTCAAGGCGATGTCATGGAGATGACCTTAGCAATGGGAGCGACTTATCCCAAAATTGATAAGATCTTTGATTATGGGAGCGGTTTCAAGTTTTTGGAGGTTATCTATCCGTGGGGATATCATGTGGCAGCTGTGGATGATGTGAAAAATCTTGTGGTAATGGAGTCCCAAAGTGGGGAAGAAGTAGGGAGGCTACAGTTGCCGGTGGAAGGAGATATTGTGAATATTGCCTCGCATGTGGAATATCCTATAATTTTAATTTCCACATCCACCGGAGAAATTTGTTCAGTGACACTACATGACTACACAAATCCTCGAGTATTATCCAAACATCAATTTGAAAAACTTCAAATGGATCTATTGAAATTTTCCCAGTGTTGTAGGTCTGTATTTCTCGTGCCGACTGCTTAGATGAATTCCACAAATAATTACTACATAGTAATTTTTTAGGTATCTCATCGCTGGCAGGAAAAAATACGGTTTATTTTACTGCATTGAATCAATCGAAAGCTCATCTTCTGCAGTTCGGAAAATAGAAGTAGATCATAGGCCGCTAGACATTATGATGTTTAACAAAAATAGCGAACTTATGATTCTTATGCTGATTCTGCCCTTCAAAAAAGCAAAAGCAGCTAACTACCTGATCATCTATAAACTTCTAGCGTCCGAGAAGATGATTGGAGACATCGTGAGTGTTCTGAAACTGCCCACTCTATACGATAATTTTCATTACGGACTTGAAGCTATGACGATGGTAGCTTCGCCCTTCTCATCCCGAAATCTTCACATTTTTAAAATTCAAAATGATCAGATTTGTCTGACGAATGTGGGGCAATCCCCTCATAAAATACGAGGAATGAAAATTTACTTGAATAAACATTGGATGATAAGTTACGGATTTGATGGAATCATTGGCGTTGTGAAAAATTTCAAGAGTTTAGAATGGTTGACGTATATAAATTCCCATCATAGAGTGAATTTCGGAGTATCCACAGCTATTTTGATAGCGGAAGGTGATTATGTGGTCTCTCTCGGCAATGATGGATCTCTTCTCGGTCTCAACCTAATGAAAAGAATGAAGGATCCATTGGAATTAGCAGTTCATTTTGAAAAATATCAAATAGATGATATAGAAGTGAAGAAAAATATCTCGAAAGAGTATTTGGAACTCAATCCTGATATTATCCAAATGCTTTCCCGTAGCTGTGAAAAAATTCCACCAGTGGAAAGCGGAGTCAAGACTTGGGGTGATTGGATGGCAAGGCAGCAGGAAATAAGGGAGGAGGAGCAGTCTGAAGAACTCAGATCATCTATCATGAATGACTTCGATAAACTGAAAATTCAAGTATCGAAGTTGTTAGATGAGAACCAGAAGCTTCCGTCGCCGCAGAGACTTCCAATTTCCGCCTTCGATCTTGATATGATCGAGAGGGAGCAGAAGATCAAGAGTGCTAAAGAGGAGAGAGAAGATCGACGACTTGAATTGGAGTTCCAGTGTGCTCAGATTGAAAAAGTTTCCAAATGGATAAGGAAGACCTTCTGGGAAGTGGAAGATGTCAGACAACAGTCAATATTTGGCATCTTCGAAAACATTGAAGTAATGAATTTTCCTAGTTCTTCACCTGACCCTCAGGAGAAGGAGATGACTCGTTGGCTACAATGTTCCTTCGATCTTGACGACAATTGTCACAGTATTGATACAGAGCCCAGTGCGTACAGTTTATTGAAAAAGCGCTACTCCCCTATCGTTGGAAGCGAAGAGACAATTGTGGGGAACTTTTTTGAAGATGAAGATGAAATAGCTGTAAAAGACAAGATCGAAGAGGTTCGGGCGGCTGCAGGTGAGCTTGTGGCCCCTTTAAACATAATTTCCATCCTGATATTTTTTTCTCCTTTCGACAGGGCTGACAACTTTCAGATTCGTAGAGCCTTCCGGTGAATATTGTCAATTTAACCATTACACTTTCCGCCAACTCTATCAGATGACCACCGGTTTGATTACTGATTCTCAAACCCTGAAAAATTATTTCAACAAATTGTTCAATGAGGCGTTTATGCTTAAAGAACGCGTCATGTTGTCAGCGAGTCAAGTAATCTCCCAAATCCGTTTTGTCGATTCTGAACTCCGATTGATGTTTGGGTCTTCGGTTCCTGAGATACCTGCCGAGCCACAATGGTCTTCTAAAGAGAAACCAGAATCGATTATAACAGCGAGGGATGACGAAATCCCTGTGAAGCCTTACATTACCCCGTCTGAGCAAGAACTACTGGATAAACAAATAGAAGAACAAGAACGATTGAGGCTTCTCATGCTGTCTGACGACTTTCGACGGAGGGCTCTCATCGAGATGATGGACGGAGTTCTCGAATTCCGTTGGGAGGACATTATCAAGAGAGAAATACCCAAGCCTGACTTCATGGAGACGAAGGATCCTGAGGATTACTCGAAGGAAGAAATTTTATTGGCGTATAAATACGAGCAACAAACCATTGAGTTACAACAAGAACGGGAGAAATATAAGGGCTTTCTTGAGGCAATGTATTCGAAAATTACCAAGACTTTTCGAGAGACAATAGAAAAGTTCAACGTGAATCTTCACGGGCTGTCTCTGACAAGGATGCGGGTCGAATCGGCAATCCGTCAACTGGATTTGATAAGAGCCCGATGGTACCTGCAAGCCTTGGATCAAATGAATACGTTTAATGAGACAAAACGACTTCAAGCTACGATCTCCGAACAGAAATCAAAGATAGACAAATTTGTTTCCTCAAACAAGACCCTTGAGGAAGAGCATCTCAAACTCAAGTCTCAACACGAAGTTCTACACAATAAAGATAAAGGAGTCAAAAAATTCAAATCTGAGTTCCATGGTCTCGGAAAGATGGCCATAGAACTTTTGAGGAAGTATTATAAAACACGACCGAAGGTTTTCTTGAGGAATACCTCACCAGGAGATATCTTCATGCTCACCAAGTGCATTACAAGCCAGAATACTTCAGTTCCCCTTCTACTAGAATGTAGAAATTATCTTGTGAGTCTTGAAGCACTTGATACCCCGCCGCAAGATCTCCCAGCGTCAATCAGACCTCACGATTGGGAGCATCTTGTTAAAATTCGACGTCAGCAGATTGACTTGGAGATGAAGCTCAAGTCGAAACTGATAGAGATGCACGACATTGAGAAGATTGTGGGTGAAACTAACGGGAAAATCGGGAAATGTAAAGAGCTGATATCTAATTGTGAAGATATCCTCAGAGAGATGATGAAAACTCAGGCAGAACGAGTGAAAGACATGGAGATCCAGTTGGTCTTGAAGATGGGCCAGGTTGAAATAAATCTTAAGGGCCAGAGAAATGATACCTTGAATGCAAAATTAATTCCTGCACATCTTGTTAAAAGACTGAATACTGATGTCCGGAAAGCTGGTGATCAGAAGCTGAAAGCTCTGGAGGAGATGACGAAATTTCATAGAGGAACTCTTTTCAAGGAGTGGGAACACAAGATCCTCGAGATGAAGACGCATGACCTTACTTACGAGTTGAACGAGATCAACAGCCTCTTAGTGACCAAACGTATGCGACAGATTCTTAGGAAAAATCAGCTAGGACTTTTGACTGATGGTAAAACAGTGCAGGATGTAGAGCGGGAGATTGCGGCAATGGAACAGATCATAGAGAAGACCATGAATGATTGGTGGTCGAAGATAGATGCTATAGATAGAGAGATTGAGGCAAAGAAGCGGGAAAATTACGAATTTGATGAGAAAATTAAGGAGATGAACATCAATAAATGGGAGATGGAACTGAAAAGAAATCTCGAGGCTGAGGAGAACTTTAAGGAAATGACGAAGGGGGTGAGAAAGGCTGTGTTGCAGAGGGCGAGGCTAAGCCGGAAGATTCAAAAGAATTATATCGATTTATTGACGATGAAAATCGAAAACCAGCGGTTAATAATGAGGAAATATCCTGCTCTGCCGGGTGGCCGAGTTATCCCCATGAATAATCCTCACGTGGAACAATGAAATAATAATTTGAAAATTGATTCCATAGTTCTCTAATCTTTATTGTTACGAAGTAGTATTCCTTTAAAAGTTCCCATCGAAAATTTCCATATCACTTCCACAATGAACCGCTTTTTTTTCTCACCAACGCTATCGAAAAACCGAGAGAAATCCAATGAAACCTAAAGCCCTCACTCCAATCAATGCAAATAGAATGGCGGGGGGAAGTTGGGCGAGAGACTTCCTGGTGAATAGCAAAGTGTTTGCGATAGTCAAATCAAACGCATAAAAAGTATTGAGGAATATAAAAAAAGGTGTGTGCATCAACTGAGAAAAGCAATCTGGTAATGGGTCGCGATGGGTCTTTCCAATTCATCGGGTGAAAACAACCGTATATCCTTCATCCAACTTCCACAAGGTAATGTAACCAATATCCAATAGCATTAAATACAAGTTATTGTACTCGGATGAAACAGCACGTGTAAGATTATGTATAGTGTAATTCGGCTCAGGGTTGTACCGAAGTTTCTTGTCGTGTCTGAGGTACTCCATCGAGTACCCAAACTTCGAGTATCACGCGATTTTACACTGTAAGAACCTGACACGTGTGTGATAGTAGATTAGAATCGCTTCTGTTATTTTAAATTTTCATTGAGAGTAAATTCATCGACGTGCTGATCTCAATCGTTCAAACTTCACGAATTTCCCTAGTCTTCGAGCTTTCGGTGAACAAACAAAGTCTGTTGAGTTTGTGCGAGTAATTTTTCTTCCAAGGACCAAAGTACTTGTTCATTTGTTTTTTAGAATAAGCATCGGGCGTTTTTTTTCCTATTCTTGGTACTTATACATAGAAGATCGAACGACTAGTGAGGTAAAGGGTAATTGTAGGTGGGTCATGACGGAAAAATGACTTTTTTTTTTCAACTTCTTGTAAAGACCAGCAGAAGGACTGTCTCTCGCGAATGCAGGAACATGTGCAACAAAAAGGCGAGTGTTTTTACGGCTCGTGTAGAGCGACAAAGAGGGCACAACTTATTATTATTATTATTATTATCATTATTATATTCCTGTTGGATGTCTGGTGTTTCTGGAGTTGGCATCCCGCGGGCATCCGAGGCCGGTCCCGTTCCCCGTCTCACTCACTCCTATTTCCTCCCTCTCTCCCCTATTATGGCGTCCTCGCACGTCCTCACTTCCACCCAAGCCCGTCATAACCCGACGAATACAAAACTCCCTCGTCCCTACACTGGATTCCCCAACGTAAGTTGATGCTGGACTGACTTTCAGACCATAAAGAGACAAAGGAGCATTCTCGTGGAGCCCTTGTGGAAGGCTGTAAACTCTCATTTTCGGAAAATAAAAAAATTACCACTGGCCCAAGCATCCGCCGGCAATTTTATGATCACTTGAGCGCTTTTTCAAGAACAATTCTTTGTTTTTTTTTCTTCTCTTGCTCCCGCTCTCCTGTATTTTGACAGAGCGAAATGACATTAGCATGCCAAGAAAATTCCGGCAAATGGAAAGTAGGGAATCTCTTGAGCTGGTACATTGTGATGGTGAAAATATAGAGTTGACCGTTGAAAATCATGACACTTATCCCTGGTAAGCCGGACAGTGGTGGTAGGGGTGGGCATTACCATAGAGCATTGAGCATAGAATGTGTTTGGACGCGCGTGAGAGAAATTCTCAAGAGCATTATGTATGCACGTGGGCTCCCGAGAGTCAATATATGTCGAGTATGTACTTGGGTTTGAAACAACGGCGATGGTGGCTGGGAGAGGATGAAAACAGTCCACCCTCATCGCTTTTCGCAAGATTTCACTGAATGTGAAATGATGCTTTTGGCCACCGGGCTTACTCTTATGCATTGGTCGGCGATGCGAACACGTTATAGAGGCACGTATTACGCATTTTCGAGTTTAATGCCCCGTGAAAATCACGTTCGATTTACCGATTGTATTTCAACTGAATTTATAAAGATGGGGTAGCCTGCTTTCCAAGGTAATGTTTCATTCATTGAAATTGCCTAGTTATAATTCAATTAGGAATATTCAAGAATCTTTCATTGTCCGGCATAGGTGGGCATTTTTTTTCTTTTCGAAAAATTGTCTATCCAAGTTTTTTTACACGTCATGTTTGACTTCAAATCTTGAAAAACATTTCACCCTCAACTAATGACCGAAATACCAAGTCAAAATGTTTCAAGAAAAAAAAATGAAATTAAAAAGAGGAAATGTCGTCAAGTTAACGATCTCCCGTCCCATGAACAAATTCTCACTCGTTAATTTACACTAACCCATCTAATTTCATTTTAATGACAGGTTATTCTCAGAGTGGTCCCAGCGAATAATGAAGTGTCAAATCGGCTGTTGGTGGGCGCGTCCTCCTGTAACCCGGTCGTTCCAGTGTAAAGGTTAGTCCATCGTTTGCATGCACACACAAACACACACACACAATGATCTTTACCCTTATAATGTATTCCTATCAGCCCAGTGAATTTTTTAATTAGCCTCGGGAGGAACCAGCGTGTCCGTTGGATACCACTGACAATCAGTGAGGATTCCACTGTTATTATCGTCATTTGATGGCTTATGCCTTCTCCAGCATATGGAAATGAGTCTATGATTGACTATAGCGCCATATGTGTTGTCTCACGCTCGACCGCGTTATTTCGTAAAAATAAATAATCGTTTTTTGGCAATGACGAGTGAAGATTAATTGACTCGTGATTTCCAAAAAGAAAAAACCTGTTTCGAATTTTTGCCTCACATAATCATTGTAAGGGTAGATGAGTAGTTTTTGGCAACTAATTCCACAAACACTGACCATGATATATTATAAAAAGATATTAGAAATTTCATAGTTTTGGCAAAAAAATGTCTTATTTGTGAGTGCTTGTTTCTAAGCAAAATTAGATAATCGAAAAATCTAACCATTTGAATGCTTCCATTGGAGCGTAAAAATGGCAAATAGTGAGTGATGAGTATCACCACCAGTTTCTACTGCATCATACAACTCTTTGCCTCCACACGGAATGAAATTCACTCGTCGCGCGAATGCATTTAACGTACGTCGAAAATCTCAGTCGCCATTAATTCAGATTCAGCCGACAAGTCCCACCACGGCTACAACATCGTGCCGACCATTACAGATATTACATGCCCGTATAACTTCTTACTTTGTTTATTCTCCATCTCACTTATTTTCATCATGATGAATGAGAGGAAGAGACGTTAAAAATACGTGTATATATCGGGGTGTTAAGATGGACCGTGGTCGAGTGAATAGGAGAGGGATCTAACTTATTGCCCGTATCGAATAATTATTATTGTTGTTTACTTTGAGGTTCTCTTGAGAGCGGCACGTTGTGATGGGAGGGGGGTATTTCGTCTTAAACCTGGCGGCTCGCTCTCTTGGCAATTTATTTCAAAATTTATTACCGATGACCGATTACCAACAGTTGGAAGCAACAGAGGGAAAAAATATGAATGTAAATAAAAGATGTGAAGACGCGAATGTATTTATCGAATAGAGATCTCGGGTGGTAACCGAGACGCTGAGAGCTGCGGTTTTGCACGTGGGCATGCGCATAATTCACGGAACTCAACTATAGAAATTGAAGATATTTAGATTTGGGAGGGAAGGGGAAATTTTGGTTGAGATATCCGGTAAGAAATAATTTACCGGGAAAAGTTAAGGATTTTCTGCAAAATTTTACTTCTACAGCTGAGGTCAAATGTGTTACATATGAAATGCACCGAAAAGGAATATTTTCAGAATTTTTCTTTCTCCCCAGTTACAGAATCTAGTATCTCAGAATCAAGTGGAATGATTTCGGACCCAGTAAAATTATATTGAGAATAATCCATTTGTTCACAATGACAAATAAATTTTCAAAAAAGTCTTTACATTTGGGTTCTCACGTTTGCGTGCGCTTCACCTACGGAGTCATCTCACGCGGTCGGGGAAATAATCGGAGGACGGTTGCAAATAAGAATTAAAAGGTTGCGCTTGTGTAGAATGGGGTTGGAAGAGAAGCGAAACTACCTTAAACACAGGTCACGCAGGGGCCGTGCGTTCGTACGGTGTTTTTGCACGATATACTATATATTTGCGAGGAGGGCCCCCAGTACACACGGGGCCCCGCAACTCGCACTCTCTCGTTCTTTCGTTCACAGACCGTGCAAAAGTCATCGTTAGAAGATTCCACGGTGAAGTATCTTGCCATTCATTTTTTTTTCTGGCTCTTTTCTTTCTATTCTTTTCGCCCCTTTTTCTTATACTCGACTCCTCCTACTGGCGCATCGTTTTATTCTTCGCGTTTTCTTCTCTTGCGCTCTATTTTTTATTTGTAGTGCTGGACCCATGGGATCTACTGTTGGACTGTTAATTTTTTTTATAATTCACTCGATAAAAGTCAAGACTTGACACCGAGAAAAAAAAATATATATATAGGTTGATCGATTGTCAGGACTGTCCAGGGGATGAATTATATAAGCTCCTTTTTCCAAATTTTCTCATGCCAACACGGTCATCAGCGCAACGCAACGCACCCCCGTGTAGGGCGATCATAAAAATATCCTCATCCTCATCGTCTCTCAAAATATCACTCGGACCAGCTGATTCCACCCACTGGTTGCTGTCCATTATCTCGTCAATTATTTTTTCACAATTTTCACGTTTTCTTCGAGTGGAAAAGTTATCGCGTGCATTACCCCGATGCAATCATATTTGTCATTATCGCTCGGCATGCAACAACACTGCGGCCAAAAAAAATCCTCATGTGTTACCTGTACTCGCATTCCTCCAGCTATTACTCTGACGAAACTCAGAGTTGAAAATTTACAAAATCCCATACGAATGGACGACCACCATGTAAAAGTTGAACTCTGAAAGAACATAACAATAATGTAGTTGCACACATTGATTCACCTGCAGCGGGACGACCTTCAGGGCCCCGTTCTCCCGACTCTGCACTTATTTCCCCCTCACCCCCTCGCAATTTTTTTTCCTATTTTTCTTTTACCCTTTTATGTGCCATCTCTCTTTTAACCTTCGTCGTCCAGTGTCTGGACGCTCGTGCGGAGTTTTCTTCGGGGCAGGGGCATAGCCATTACGTAGTAGTAAATATCGTAACGACCCGAGCGTCGCTTCATCTCTCCCCGCAGGAGCAACGATGAGAGGTGATTTTTACTCCCTCAACCTCTCTCTCTCTCTCGTAACCATCGAGTAATTATGTAATTGCCGAAGAATTACTTACCGATGGGGCCGGTCCCTCGGTCCATCATTCAGTGACATTCCCCGAGACTTTTTACGGCCCCAAGAGTGGCCGGCCTCCTCTTCTTATCTCTCTTCTTATTTTTGCCAGTTTGTTGCTTTCTCAGTTTTAGCTTTTTTTTCCTTCTCCCTCTCTCTTTCCTCCACTGCTTTTTCTTCTCTCCCGATATACACCACACTGAGAGCCAATTGTTTTGTTACTTGTGCACTCGCTCTGCCGAGTTGTACCCTCGAAGGCGGGCACAGCTGTCTTTTCGTCTTGTTTTCTCTCTCTCTCTCTCTCTCTCTCTCTCTCTCTCTCTGGATTTTGTCGGGGAATTATAAAAAGTGGGGAGGGGGGATGGTATATGCACCAGTACTTTTCTAATTTCAATACATAAAAATTGGAACATGATGGTGATGATGCTGAGATGTCATCGGAAAAGGTTTTTGATTTAAAAAAAGTCATAAAGAAAATGATAAATATACAGATGTATTCATGAAAGGAAAAAAAATCGATATGGCAGAGATGCAGGCGGAGGTTTCGATTGCAAGCAATTTGCCGGAATAAAAAAAATAGACGGGCGCATGTTTGTCGGTGGAGGACACGGAACAATATTATCTGAAACAGGATAAAAACCCGGAGTGATTTTCGATGCACTGGTACGATTAACCGGTTCAATTTGCTGAAGCCCCGTTGATGATAAAGCCCCGAGAGAAGGCGTTGTACATGCTTATCTTTCATTCAACGTCGTTTGATATAGACGCGCGTGAGTTGCAACCGTCGATACTTGTAAGAGATTCCGGAAATCTCGATCGACCCCTTGGTCCCTGGCTTCACGAATGTCTAATTTTTTTTTTCGTCCTTTTACACTCTCGTCTCGTCTGAGGGGAATATAATGTTATTTTCCTCGCGTTGGAGATGAGATTTTTGTTGTGGTGGAATGACGAAATTTCAAAACAGGTGGGACATCGTTTCAGTGAGGCCCTGTCATCGTGGAGCTCATGTCCAACGATGTGCATCCTTGCGTGTCTGTACTTTGGTCGTGGTCAATGGAGTTGACCAAAAGTTACCCTTGAAATTTTGAATTGGTCTGTGACGAACAATAATCGCAAGATTTGGCCCACCTGCACATTATACTGTCGCACGATCGCGTGACATTCTTGCTCGGGGAGTTACAATACGAGATTTTTCAAGTTTTGTCTCCACCGGAAAACCTCAGAGATGTCCTTTTCATTTTTGTTGAAAATTCTCTGAAATGTCAATCCTGCATTTGTTCCTCCATTTCGTCCAGCACACCGTTGCACTGATTGGCCTCATGTATGAGGGCGTGTTCCGACACGCCGTAATAATCGGATAGGCATATCGCCGTGACGGTCGTGCGCGTAATTGGTAGCGCTATGTATACAACAATAAACCCTCGACATGTGTAGTTTGAGATGGGAAAGAAGAGCTAGGGTGAGATATGGCTGATAGTAATCTTTCGTGATTAGATCGAATCGCGTTGTCCAATTTTGCACGACTTTTTATAGCTCAGATATAGCAGATACGGTGCACACCGGATGTGACATATGCAAGATGATGGCATTGCCGTTGAAGACTTGATGATTATCCTCACTGAGATATTAGCAAATGATATTCACGCTTGGGACATGGATATTTTTCGAGCATTACCGCCGATTATGTCGACGCGAAACTATATCGTTTATATCCGTTCATTATCTCCGAAGTGCTGTGTCATTACTGCACCCTTGAATTCAATGCACTGATTTACATTTGCTTGCATTGTTTCTTATGCGCCTGAATGACATGCTCCCGATGCAAAAAAAAATAAATTCTAATAATGATCTTCTCCATTTTCGAAAATCCCTAAAAATAGTGTCTCGTCTCGATACCATGTTGTTGACTTTTTTTCCAATTTAATAAATGCCAAATACTCCTGTCAAACCATATATTACTTTCATTCAGCAGTCCCTCAACAAAAAACAAATAATTTACAACAAAAGTTTGGCAGAATCTCCGGAGATAATTGGGGGTTGCCAGAGGATTCCCCAATAAAACTTGAAAATTTTCTTAGTTCAATAAAGCTCAAGCTCCAGGACAGAATTACAGTGAGCCTCCGCTCCATTAACCCTTATCGCGTGACAGCCGTTCGATTTTTATGAACTCACTGAGAATCATAACCCGTCTTTCCTGTCTCGAGTGTATAATACGAGAATACAACATATATCCGCAGCGATGTGAATATGAGCGTTGACTGCATCCCAACATGAGAGGGTCAGGTACGTGCGATGGGGGCCACCGTGGTATCCAACTCTCGGAGGAGAGAGAGAGAGACAGTGTCCCGCCGATGCGTGATGTAGTTTTATAGCTTCACGTATTCTTTATAACCTGGACACGCCTCGCCGTCATTAGAAGGGGCTTCTAATTTTCAACCAACTGATGCTATTTTTTTTCTCAATAGATAGATGAAAAAAAAAATGATTGCAAATTTTAGCATTTTTTTTCTGTTTCTCGATGTGGAACTTTTTTTACATCTTCTGTAGATATATTTTCGTTTTCTCGGGGCATGGGAAGAGATGTCCACTTGCATTCTTCATGGGAGAGGGGCAGAACGACAGGGTAAGGTTGATGGGCGGCAAGAGACGTTAACTGGCGACCGCCTTCTCAGCTTGTCTCTTTTTCATTCTTTCATTCTCCACTTGTTTTAGTTTTACTTCTCTTTACCACTCCAATCATCTTTTCTTTCTACCTCCTCTCTCCCACGCTACACCTGTCGTGAACGAACGGGAAGCTAACAGTGGTAGTTACTTGTAGAAGAGGTGTATGCATATCTCCTTCTCTGTAATACCGCATTGAAAAATATTTGTTACTCGAATATTTTTTTATTGCATATGAAATTTTCAATAATCCACAAATATATGCTACAATAGCGCAAAATAGGCTTGATAAAACGTTACACGGAATTATTGTGAAGATTATTTCGATGAACTTTATGGTAACTGGAAAAAAAAATCTTCACAAACCAAAATATCAGCACATTCGCTGGGATAATTTCAAAGTTACGTCTTTTTAGTCTTTGGCTCTTCAGAGATAGTCTTCAAGTAAAACCGAAAAGGATGGACACTTGGACGAATTGGTAGGCGTTCTCCCAAACAGAAACAGACGCGAAAAGATTTTTCTGATAAACGACCGACCGTTTCTCATTTCACATCCTGGGATTTTGAGAGAAAGAGAAAAAGAGCAAAGGACAGGAGGTGGGGGGAAGGAAAGAAGGCGTGGCAGGGAAGCACACAAGTATAAAACCGTCGAGTGGAGTCTTCCATTTTTACGTGGGTCAGGATGACCCGATGCCAAGACAAATGAAAATGACCTGAAAATAAAGCAAAGCGGAACGAAAAAAAGACGATAAAAATAAAAAATGTGAGAACGTCGGGTGGCGATCCAGTTACTAGAGATGAATGCTTCGACGACAGAAAAAAAAAACTTCATCTGTAGGAATCTGTAATTATAAGGTACAAGACTAATCACCACTGAGATTTCCATATAGTTACTTTTATTTTCATAATGATGAGTGATTTTCATTTATAATTGATCTATAATATACATTATATAGCGTTCAATTTATACATAATTACAATCGTAAATTTGACCCTTAACGAATGACGAGGGTACAATAATACTCCCTCAACGCGATTCACCTCAAAAAATTGAGATGACATAATTGATAAATTGAGATAATGAAAAATTCGGCTCGATGAAATGAAAAAAAAAATGATTTTAATGAAGATAAGCGCGTAGAAAAATTTCTTTCACGTCTAAATTCATTGCGGTCTATGTAAAAGGGATAACACATTTTCCTTCCTCTACTCTCATTTTAAAATTAGCCAACGTATGTACAACCGAAGATAACTGGTACAGGAGAACGATGAAAGCGAATTTTTTTTTTATGTCTCGTAGGCGGCATACTTGAATTTTCCATATTATTCACTTAAACCGGAGCGGGAGGGGGGGGGGTGCGATTACAATGATATAATTCAACAGGCAGTAAGTGCTTATTTTCCAGCGATATTACAATCGACTCTTGGTGCCCATTAAATACGCACACATCATTTTATAACTCTTCCTGTTTATTACGACCGATTAATCATACAATCGACGAGAGGTTTTTCATTTTATTCACGACGTTTACGACAATTCATATCAACTCCATCTTTATCCTTCATTCGGTATTACTACTCACGTAGAAAAATATTTGTCTTTGGAATATTTTTTGGAAGAAATCTATGTATCCTGAAAAAAAAAACATCGAAAAAATAAATATTTTTCTACGCGGTTAGTGAAAGAGGAAGTTGACGCGGCAGTGCCCGCTACTGGCCGCCCATGACAGATTAACATTAATATGATCCCTAGGAAACAAATAAATAATATCTATCTATGTTCTTTCGTTCGATTAAAATTTTTTTTTCTTCTTTAAGTCTATGATACCAGCGTGTCATTGCAATCCTCACTGGGCTGTCAGTTGTCCAATTAATAATTCACTATATGATATCACCGCTTTTTGGATTTCATGACACATCTGGAATTTTCTCTCCTATCTTCTCCACTTTCGTTATTGCAAATACCTAGCTGCCATTAATTATTCAGCGATCCTTGCGAATGCTTTAACGATAACTTTACAAAAATCCCAACAGTCGAGTGCCAAAAACTTCTCAGATTGCGTATTATTTGTTCGATCTACTCCATCTCTGGCTTGAATGAAATTACCGGTAAAATCATTATCAGTTTTTAGTCTCCATTGATGAACCAATGAAAACAATTCTATACGACAAATACATCGATTATATATATACAGCTTCACTAGGGCTGAGTTAAAGATTAAATATTATTTTAGCAGTACCATCACTAACGTATGCAAATCACAACGATGATGAAATTTTCACGGAATTTTATGACTTCTTTATCGTTAATCAATTTATATATTCGTTTTCGTCGATTTGATAAATATGACTATTTGTAGTCGCAGTCATTGATTATTTTTAAAATCAATTACAAGTTAGAAACGAGTCAAAATTGAGGACTTTATATATTGGCTCCAGAAGTGACTGGATGATTCGTCTGACTGCAAGTTATCCATCTCGAAGATGGTCTCATGTGCAAATATTACTGCAAATTATATAATTTGTCAAATTATCATTTGCAAAAATATTAACGGAGAATTCATTACTAGATGTGTAATATACATTGGAATTTGTTTGAAGAATGTTCAAGTTCACGTGTAGTTGCACATTTATTATGATGCACAATATTTTAATCAGTAATTTAACCCTTTAAGATGGAAACATCAGACGAATACTTGACATCTCAACTCTCGTATGATGAATAATTTAGCGGATGAAAATATTTTTGGAATCACGGGAAAGAATCGTAGCCGCGTCGTGTGATCGCGAGCGGATACGGTGATGTCGGTCACGAGCTGCTCGTTGATATTGTCGATAGATCTCTGTGGGCCTGAGGATCGCGCGAATGAGCATCGCGTACTGCCCGTGAACCGAAGACTCTATCACATCCGGGTACATTACACCTAACTTGCTCGTTACGTTCATCACTTGGACTTGGTGATCTCACCGGTGAGGTTGGACCTGACATGGGTGACGTTGGCTGCTGTTCGTGACCCTCGTGTCCAAGTCTGCTGAGATGATTGAGTTGGCTGAAGTGTTGGTGGGTGAGACCGTTGAGACCAGCGAGATGACTGGCGAAGGATGAGAGGCCAGGGAAACCACCGAGATGAGGTGGTAGAAGTAGATGTGGTGGTGGTATTCTCGCAGCAAGATCTACTGCAGATGACAGGGGATATCCACCAAGTGCGCCAATACCAGCGTCGGCGTAGAGTCTTGCGAGGAAGTCATTGTGAAGGAGAGGATTTAACTGGGACTCTTCGATCCTCGGTGATAAGCTCGATGGGAGACTTGCCGATAATGGTGGACTCGAAGACGTCGACAACAGCTTCCTATGAAGATTTAGATTGGCTGAATGCCTATCACGTGATCTCTTCGATGGAAAAGCAGCGTTACAACCGTCAACGCTACAGCGATGCATCAATTTAAGATGGACATTTTGGTAATGCGTCTTCACCCCGAAATGATTCTGGAAGACCTTGCCGCAAGCTGTACATCGACGTGGATTTTCACGATCCAGTGGTACCTCTTGGGTACTAACAAAGCCACCATTCTCATATCTAGCGTACGTGATCAGACTATTGTCCGTATCCATAGCCGCTGGCGAGCCGCTGGATGAACGCGAACCACGTGAGCAGTTGTCCATGATGTTGTCCTGGATCATGGTTGGACTGGTGGATGGGCTGATAGAGACTCTGCCAGGCCTCGATGGGGCTTGTCTGTCCCTCCCTGGTGCCGTCAATGGACCCATCATGCGACCCTGCGACAAGGACTCGAGTTGACGCAAAGCATTCGAGGAGTCGAGGGATAGTTCATCGGTAACGGTCGGATAGCTGTCGACCGAGCTCGGGGCACGGGAGGGTACATCGGGACGCTCACCTTGACGTTTGCGATGATTAAGATCCTTTGATTCATCGTCATCGGGGTAGTCGCCGTCCTCTGGTGGTAGACGTGACGTCTCACCCGTGGCACGATCATCCTCCGAGAGTTCCTCCTTCACAAAGGACTTTAGTTCCTCCTCGTCTCGTCGGGATTTCTCCTCTTTGAGGCCTGCCATCAACGGCCCATCAATACTGGAGCGACGGATATCATTGGCGGAACTGCTGTTATTAATTCGTTCATCATTCGTTGCATTCGGTGATGATGGCTCGCGTTTTATTTGCTCAGGCGAGTACGACCTTTTCGCTGCTGATCGTACGCTATTGCCCCCTGAACTGAGATCACGTGGTTCATTCTGTAGATCATCCCTACCGTTCTCAAGATCACTGTTTCTCCGCTCCTTGAGGTCTGGCGATGGTGAGTGAGATTGATTGTTAAAGTTCAAGTGCCTCGGGGAAGGTGAACTCTTCCTCTGCTGCTCGAGTCTCGACATTGACATGTCTTCGGGTTGATCCTGGAAGACTGCGTCATTCGATGAGTCCGCGTCTGTCATTGGTGAATGGACATTTGTGGGAACTGCACACCTTGTCGGGTGTTGGGATTTCCTCTTTCTCACTCCACGATTGTTGAAGGTGGTAGTATTATTCAACTGAGAGTTTATATTATTGAAGGAGGGAACATGGTGTTCTACCGTACCCATAGAGTCGGTATCATCTACACTATCGGTATTGCTGACGAGATCCTCGTCCTGTACGTCACCGGTGATGGAGAGCTTTGGTCTTTTGGCGAGATTGAAAGGAGCTGATTGAGACTCCTCTTCATTTCTAGCAGCTGCTGCCTGAAGGGCTTCGATTTCATCGCCAACGATTACGATCCCTTCTTCATCATCGTCGTCCTCCTCACCCTCGAGAATAATTGAGGGTGTCTGAGATGATGGAGAATTACCTCCTGCAGTACTCGTTGTACTCGATGAGCCCCTGATAAGAGTGCTGGGGGTCGTCGATGTGGTGAAGGTGAAGGGTCCTGACGAGGGCGCAGTTGTAGTGGCGGCAGTCGTTGTGATCATTCTCTGATGAATAGCTTCTTCGTACGACATGGCTTGGCTCTGCGTCGACGAGAGATCCAGGTGTTTGAAGTCCAATCCACAGAGAGAGGCTGGTGATCGGAGATCGGGCGGTGGCGTCAGCAGTGGAAATGAACCGAACGGTAGATGATTCAATCCACTGGCGGGCACCGGCAGACCAATTTGTTGAGGTAAAACGAGTGCGTGGGCCATTGATGATCTCCCATCGTGCGGGGATATCTTCCGCCGCAAATGTGGTGAGTGTAATTTTGGATTTGGATTAGCACTATGACGATTTCTTGATCTCCTTGAGCTAAACTTGGTGTTACAACCCTTCACCGTACACTGATGCATTTCACGCAGGTGAACAGCACTAAAGTGAATTTTCAGGGCCCCCTTATCGCAAAATGTCTTTAAACATACATTGCACTGAACTCGTTTCTTTCCTGTCGCCGGATTGATAAATGGTGTACCCAAGTTAGGGGGTAGATTTGATGTAGTCCCCCATTGATTGCGTTTTCCTGGTGATTGGGACTTTCTTCCTGGGAGAGTTGGTGGCCTACCGAGAGACGCCGTTGCTGGCTGAACCGTCAGCGATCGCAATCTTTGCTTATCCATTTTAAGATTTGAGTCCCTCCTACTGAGGTTCAATGCACTACCAGAGTTTTCGTCATCATCTTCAGTCTCAGATCCAAATTCACTGCTCTTTTCCCCAACACTTTGAGCATCATGTTGCGCAGCACCTGCGGCGCTTGCCGTTAGCTTGCCCAAAGAAGGATGAGAGAAATTTACAGGAAAATTTGGTGGAAGAGCACCTGACGAACCCGCCACAGCCAAAGGATGACCAAATGCCAGAGCTGTCGTGGAGATCGGTGCCACTGGCATCGGTGGCCTGAGCTGTGATGCTGATGAGTGATGCGGTGGGCTATGTGGACTTTGCGCGTGTCTCAGTGATTTTCTCGATTGCATAAGTTGCTCCAGTGGTGGTGGGGCTAGATGTGGAAAACTAGCGAGACCAAGACTACCCAATTCTCGAAAATCAAAGGGCTGCATACTCTGCAATCGATTCAGTGGTGATCCGAGATGAGAGTGGGATGAGTCAAGTGTTCTCGGTGGTGATCCACCGCTGTGATTAGCTGACGACGTTGACGGGGAAAAGTGTTTCTGTTGGGCGGATGGCGACATCGATGAGTGTGTTACTGGTGGTGGCGGCGGTGGTGGTGGTGGTGGTGGTGGCAATGGTGGTGGTAACCGTGAACCAGGATGTGGCAAACGACTGTGCAATAAGTGTAATGATGGCGGCAGATGGGCCAGTGGCATAGTAGGTGGTGATGGTCGTCTACTTGGTGACATTACATCTGTAGACACTGTCGTACTGGCAGCAAGCAGTAGTTGCTGCACAAAAGGACGCGTCTCTGGAAATCTCAGGAACTGCTGCAACACCAGCGGCTCCTCTTCACCTGAGCAGATGCTCCATCTATCGAGCAGTGGACCGTTCTCCGAGTCCTGTAATCAGGTCGGAATAAAAAAAATTCATTATTTATTTTGACATCTCGAGGTAGAATAGTTTCAACAATTTGGTTATCGGAATGTTTGTTTATGCATACCGCCATGAGCGGTACAACCAACGACGCTTTTGCGTCTTCACTATTCCGTTTATTTTTCTAAACCGATATGAAGAGAATTCTCACTGGTTGAGTGTAGAAATCTCCTGGGGGGAAAAATTAATACGTAAATCCGAGTCATCAGGAAGAAATCAAGTGCCGTCCAGAATTCGTCGCAGTCCGTTAACGTTTATCGCCGATTGCTTGAAATTAAAGTCACGGAAGCGTCGCAGAATATATGTGGAATAACTCGGAATAATAATAATAATAGTAATAATAAAAAACTTGGAAAATAAAGGCAGAGAAAAAAAAATGATCGGGGCAAAGGTCGTCGGTAGTCATAGTAGGCACTGTACCGGTAGTGGACGTTGGCTGTTATTTAAGTACAGGCCGGAGCCTACAAACCGTCAATAGGCGTCATAACGTGCATATCCTCCAACCTCTACTCTTAACCCACCGGCCATTAAGTAAATTCATCTTCCACAGTGCATTTTAATCGTACTTTCATAGTCGCCACGTGTAATTCACCGGATAATAATCGATTCGAGTCTCCTCTCCGGATACGAAATAAGAGAAATTATCCATTCTCGCGTTATGCTTTTCATGTGGTTAACTGCACTCTTTCTCATGTACATTTACTGTATCATATACCATGGATATCCAGATATATACGTAGTAGCCAAACGATTAGAAGAACGAATGCGTGACGTTCTGGATGCTCTCTGTCTCACATCAATATATATATATATATATCTTCCTCTAACCCGGTTCTCCAGCTAGACTTGGGTGACTCCAATGCTGGTGTTACGTAAAGGGATGGAGAGGAATCTATCAATCGCTTGTGAATTTTAATTTCCACATGCAGGTGGAATATGGGGGATGGTTTTGGGTAGACCGCTGGTCCCTTGGATAAAATACAAATACGTCACGGGAAACGAGCTTAATTTCTATGTACTCCTCGAATAATCATTTTTAATTTCATATTTTCTTTTACTTGACATAACTGGGAATCGAACACTATAGGAAGGACGTTCGATCGCCTTCACCTGTAACCACAGCGATGAGATGGTCCACCCAGTGGCGCCATCTCACGCGCCACCTTTGAACCAATGAATTTTTATCCTCATTCCGCGAGTAAAACGAACGGAGATCGTCCAGGAAAAAGGAGAATGAGAGAGGGAGAAAAAAAAAATATACGAAGGAGGCAATCGAAGGTGCCATCCGTGACTGGACACCGCATATGATTTCACGCTCGGTGGACCTGTCTTATTCGTGTGTAGAAATCGTGAAGATCTCGCGGTGGATTGTATCCGCTTTTAAATTGGATTGCAGTTACCGCGCGACCTCCTCTTTCCTCTCTCTCTTGGTTTTTTCTTAATTGTGTATTCTCGATTTGTCCCTTTATTTTGACACTGCCAACAGAGGATCAGTAAGGACCTGATAAGGCTAGCGATTGATCGTTTATTACCCGATGAACAAGGAATTATTGCGACTATCGATGAACTTTAGTTATTTTATCCCGATACATGTCTTCGATGTGTCACCCGTATCGCATTGATCACATTTTTTTTCAGTCCCCACTAGTGCTGGAAAAGCCGAGAATATCGCTGAAGATGAAAAAATAGAAAATAGAGTAGACGATCAATTATGTGTAATGATCTGTCTTGTTGTATCGTACTAGGAGTGAAAGGTTATTTCCTCGAGTTTGAAATTGTTATGTTCTTCAAGAATTGTGTCAATGCGCCTCATTTATGATATTCAAAGAATGACAAACAAGAAAAAACGTAAAGCATGGTACCAATTCTAGGAAGGTTCGATTGTTTAGTGAATATTCATCAACGCAAGTTGGTTATTCTCGATCTTGCCGATTCCGACGGATGTGTCTTATCATGACAGAAAAATCATTTAATTTGAACTAATTCGTTTTTTCGTCTGACAGTTTGATAATCGATTCAGCTGATCATCTCCATTATTTTAATATCTATCCTCCTCTCAAGAGAGTTAGGGGAGAAAAAATCAATTGTCACTGCTTGATAATTTTTTAAACTGTCATTTTAAGGATCAATCCAATCAATTATTTTGGTTAATCTCATAGCCATTCTCGTTGCAATCGATTTAGTGCCGGAAATATTTGTTAAACGGATACCAAGGTACAGTTTACACCGCGAGAAATATTAAAAATTAAAAATTACCGAACTCGCATCGAATCGGTTAGAAAATTTTACCTGACCCTATCGTAATTTTTAACAGGCGATTGAGACACAAAATAATGGACTTATCAATTGTCGTTAATTTTTTTCTAATCCTTCCCCTTCTGTGTGATTTCATCGATCGATAGATTCGCATAGAACAGAGTGTAATTAATCGAATTGGTTGATCGCGAAAAGTCGAGATATTTTGTCAATTCTCCTTTATTTCACATATATCTCTCTTACGGTTAACTCGACCTCAACATAAGTATTCGATCGGATCTGTGCACTATAGTCACCTTAGCAGCGTTATAAACCGGTTTTCCATACGTTTAATTTCACGCTAACGTCGGCGCAATTCAGTTTACACGGATACTCCCCATTTTCTATGCAATACTGACGGGTTCCCAGGGAGGGAAAAGAGTTGAAAACGTGCTCTTCCCCTCCCGCCCCGGTGGAAAAATATAAAAAAAAATAAATAAGTCGTCGAAGGGGGAGGATGGACATTAATAATCACTGGTCACCTTCGTGGAGGGTTCTTTTTCATGGCATAAACCTCTGTTTCGCAGTTTTCTCTCTCATTTCGCCTGATGAACAACGATTACACGCGACTTTGATGCGTCTTCCGAGCAGTTCCGCGTTTCGGGCACGCGAGGGGAATCCTCTTCCCTATTTTTTACATGTGAATTTACGGTTGATTTCACTGATTAGGTGGAGCAATTGGTGATGATGGCTAGCTTTTACTTTCCTCGCGAAATACCTGACTTTTTTTTGTAATAAACATTCAGTTTAGACAAATTTTTTTCCCGCACTTTGCCAGTTGTTCACGATGTAGATTTTGTTTTTTGAGTAATTGGCGATGGCAGTTATGGCATTTACTTTCCTCCGGAGATGATTGGGTTTTTTTTAACGAAAATTTAATTTATACGATTTTTTTCCAACACTTTCACAACTGCTTATGTCGTTGAATTATTTTTTCACTTTATCAACATGTTCGGCATCAAAGTCACTATAATCCGTCGGAAAATTCCAGTGAAGATCCACTCAGTTTTTAAAATTTTTAAAAAGTTCATTCAACACGTTGAAACCACAGATTAATTTGCACTTGTATTTAAAATGATTTTTTATTCAATTAATTGTCTTAATCACAGCGTTGATCCACCCATTTCCGTTCTCCTGTTTGTTCAACGTATTCCACCGAAACCACGGATAAATAAATTGACATGGCATAGACACACGGTTTCTCTCGCAGCACAGTCTCTTCCCTTTCGCCTCACCCCCTCAATCTGTTTGGACCTCTTCAGGCACGATGTTTTATTTTTAGTTTGTGAAGGCATAAGTCACTGAGCAGTAATAGGTATACCACACATACGCTATGTATTTTCGGAAGCCAATCTTCCTCGAGTGAGAGAAGATATGACCAAGAACGATCCTGCCATTCGCGTCTCGTTGTATAAACAAACTTTTTTAACACGTTAGAACGACTCCTTGAGATTGAAAAAATGAAAAGAAGAGAAGAGAAAAGGAAAAAAAAATCGATTACTCGTGATTTGGTTTCCGTTCCGCAGTTTATCATTCAATACGGAAGAGACTGTCGGGATCGTCTAAGAGTGCTTAGGGTCACAAATAATCTTGACTGTGTCCCGTCATGTCTCTGATAATGTCAGACTGTCATCGTGAGTTTCGATAGAGCTCTCGGAAATAAAATTTCCGGAGATCACCAGAGATCAAGGAATTTATAAATTTTTTTCTTTGGTATCCTCTTCCTCTTCGAAACGTCATAATTTTCTAACTCACCTGCAGTATGTATCCTCTTGTGTAATCCTCGTGGGTCCAGCCGAATGCGGCTAGTAGTCTTGTCACTTTCGCGTTGGACAACTGATTAAACAACTGATCAAGCAATATCTTAAGTCGTATTGGTAGTGCGCGTGAGCCGTAAAGGACGAGTGATGCGACGTCAAACACGGCCGTCGGCTCGACAGTCTCTGAAGCCGGTCGACTCTCCTCCTTCTTTGCGACCTCAACATCATCCCCACTGCGCGACTCCGCGTTTAGCTTTACCCTCCCTACGGCGCTTTTGTCCTCCCTACCAGTGTATCGTGGGCCGGTGGCGACATCCCCACCACTTGACGGCAAAACAGGCGGATGGGTTGACAGCCGTGCTAGGGCTGTAACAAAATATCAGTTGATTATTATTATTTTTTTAAATTTCCATTTCAACATACATTCTACTGAGATTTTGGCCCCTGAATTTCGTGATAGTCTATTAATAATTATGATACCAACATCCATTATTTTCCCTCAGAGGATCACTTGGATTTTTTTTTCTCATCATTAGAAATTGAACAAATATTAAAGTAATAATAATGATGATGACGATGATACTATAAACATCACGATCATCATTATCGCCATTAAATATTATCAGCAATGTTTCACCAATTCCCTCCACCCCTCCCTCTCCACCCTTCAGTTGAAAAAAATCCCCAATGCGAGTGTTTGTAACTGAATGGTGGGTGGTTGGTGGGGTTGAATGGTCACCCGTCCTCGTTGTCATGAGACTACCGTATCCCCACTACTTTTTCGCTCCGTCCCCACCACCATGAGTGAGACAGAGCGATCGTAGAAAAGTGAGACGAAGTAACGGAGGACAGATAGCTAGAGTACGGTGGCAGTATATGCTTACTTTGCACACTCTCGCTCTTTCCCCCGTCTTACCCCACTACGGTTTATATTGTGTGCGCCCTTCCACCCCTTCTTCGTATCCTCAAATGTCCGCCCCCGCCACTAGGACTCGTGTCGCTGAGTCGTCGCGTTCATCCAGTGCTCTGTACTGTTCAGGCTGTACTAGAGTGCTGTATCCCCACCATTCGTTGCGTATTAAGGCGCATCTGCCGCCTTCGGATTTTACTGATAGGCGATGTGAATGGGCACCCTCAGTGTGGAAAATTTCAACTGTCAAATACTGGTGAAGGCAATGCTTTTTCGTCCCATTTTCTTTTAAGGGAGGACAGTCGTCACTAGGAGATAATTGAGCTTTACTTATGCCCAATCGAGGAACACTTTTTACACAATCACGAAACAAACTAAAAGCCATTTTATAAAATATGTGGCGATGCATTTGGAATTTTCTTCAACTAATCGAAGCTTTCCCTCAATAATCGTCACGCTTTTCGCCCGTTTCGTGTCTACAAGAGTTACATTTTCATCATGAAAGTCCACCAGAGCCCTAACAATAGCCTTGAGAGACTCAACTATGAGTATGGGATCCGCGTTCAACTGGGTTTATACAGCTCAAGAGGTGTGTCTAATATCTTTCTAATACATTCCTCTGTATGCTATTTCTTTCATGATCATCACCGTGACTGTACTCTATGGATAACAATTACTCCACGATTGCGAGAAAGTTTTTGACTTAACACATCAGCTACAATGATTTTTTGTGACTGTTTATGAAGGAGATATTTTTTAACCACGGTCGATTGTTTATTTGATTTCTTCCATCCGATGTTATTGTCGTAATATATGTGTCCAAGTGATCTCCACCTACCGATTTCGGTGATCTCTCGGAGGGACAGGGCGGTTTCACCGGGAGGGCATCAATAGAAATCATGGAGTCATGCCGATTGGGCGCCACTTGTCATTAATGACTGTACGTTTTTATTTTATTTTTTTTTCGGGTAGTTTTCTGCCTTTGGATTTAATTAAACACCGATGACGATCGGAAATGTCCCATCTAGCTGGGTGAATGACGAATAATGAAGGTTTTTTGTTGTAAATTTTTGGAGAGATGGCGGAACGTCCGGGTGAGAGTCAATAATAGGGATTTTATATTGTACTCGCCATCGGCTCATGGCTCCGTAATTTCTACTGTCTGTAGATTCAATGTATTCATACACATAGTGATAATTTCTGAATAATTATCGAGCGATTTCTGTTTCAAGCTCCTTCTCCCCTCTCATTTGCATGGACGACGAACTAACGAGCGTATCCATCGAGACCTTGACTCTCCTCTCGCCCCGATTTCACCCTCTCAACATTCAATCCAGCAGGTGCACCGAGTCATTGTCTAAAATTGAAAGATAACCGCGCGAATCTCCAAAACTCTCCGTGACCGGGTTGACAGAGTATCGGTAGGTAGAAACTGACAGGACAAACTGAACAATGAGTCTCCTCCAAGTCAAAGGTACCCCTGACAATTCTTAGACAATGGACCGACTCTCGGCAGGTTGAAATTCGATAGTCCCTGGAGGACCATTTGCATTATGTATTTTGAATATAACCCTGTGGGTGTTATTAGGAGACACTGGAAATACTTTCCCCTTCTTGAAGAGAGCGGGTATTGGTGACAGTGAGCACAATTTGGTGGCGTTTAGTTACGCCAACGATAGCCCCAAACGTTTATTCTTACACTTCAAGGCTATACCAATGGTAACAATTGAACAAAAGAAATTTACGGTTTTTAAGATTCAAAAAAATTTCCTCAATATTTCCCGGAGGAAAAATTGCCGATAACAGATGAACAATATCAAACAAAACAAATTGGAAAGAGCGAAAAACATTGGAAATGCTTTCAGTTTATTTTTACCTTCCATTTTGTTCCAATAACCATAATAATGATTTTACAAAATACATTCTCACGTTAATCACCGTTGACTCGTGTGTCCAATTCACTCGGGCAAAAATTTGCAACCCAATATATTCGAGAGCATGCTAGTAATTAAGCGTAACTGAGGTGTAACGCGAGGCCAGTGTATGCATACGGGAGATTCTTTTTTTTTCATTTTTTTATTTTTATTTTCATTCTTTCGCTGTTCACCAAATTTTCATTGAATAACAACAGCCAAATATTGACGATGCTGGAATATACATGCCAGGGATGACAGAGTCCTAGGGGAGGGGAAATGCAATACAGCGTCATACCTGGACCGGGGGAAAAAAAAGAGATGTTTTATTTTTCCACCACTGATGGTTAACCCGATATTTCTGGCGTTGTGGTGGAATTTTCCGACGAGCGGAGGATACGGAGAAAAAAAGGGGATTGCCAATCCGCTAAATGGTGGCGCTCGCGGTAGGGGGAGTAATCCTGTTTGTTTATTACGCGACTAGAGGAAATATAATTTTATCGCTGTTAAGTCGACAAAAAAATACTGCAGGACTTTTATTATGTGTTTTTTTTCCAATGACGTTGTTAATTGATGGTAAACAGAAGTTATTAGAATCGCTCAATTCGCAGGGACAAAAGAAAAAACCCATAGGATTACTTTGAAGCAAAAATTATTGCGATATATATTTGAGTTATTCTTCTTCCTCCATTCTACACCTGACAAATTAATTCGCAACAAACAGCATAACCAGGTAGATGTATTGTGCGAAAATGTCCTTTACTGAGGGGACACTTTAAATCACATTCCATCCACTCATTGATGAAGATGATAGCTAATGCATAATTCGAGATTCAAAACCATAAGTAACACCAGTGCCAGTTTGTACAGCAGAGCAAACAAAATTCAAGGGGTGGGGGAGATTTTCGGATGGTTATGAGGGCGCGAGTAAATGGTATGTAAACTGTGCCTGGGCGCGCCCTCACTGAACTCTCCCCCTCCCCCCCCCCTCCCCCAGTTACTCAGCAAACTCCATTAAAACATTATGCACGTCCCGATGCGCTTGGAAAATCAGATGTGACCATTTTATACGGGAGTAGCTAAAGTAGAATTGTGTTATCATTGATCTTCAAAGAAATAAGTGTAATATAAATATTCACTTTATATTGTTCTCATGAATTTTTTAAAAGTCAATTTAATTCGAGTGGAATTAAAAAAAAATTTGTCTCGAGGGTTGACAGGCAATAAATTGAGGGTTGAAGGAGTCCCGTATGACAAGAGACACGTTAGTGTCGTGTGACGTTTATCTCATTTTTTTTCATTCCTCCCCTTTTGATCGAAACCGCTTAAAGGTATCGTGTAAGCCACCAGAAGAAAGGGAATACAAGCGGGAGAGATGACCGCTTGACATTTTCACAACGGGGGACGAGGGCGGACGATAATGACAGGTTTAACTTCTTCCCGGGGTATCCATAGTCCATCGAGTCGATCGTCCACTTCTGTCCACGTTAAATTACCTGGAAACCATATTTTTTGTTTCTTATATTTTTTTTCCTCCTGTCTTTACGGAGGAGTGAAGCCAGTGTTTCTTCGACTTTCGCGATGACAAGTGACCGAAAGATTATATGTCTCGTATTTTTTCTCTTCGTGAGCGCCGCTTCGTCGGAGCGATTTCGTAAATCTGTATAAGCTGGGCTCATACAAAGAATACGATTATTTGAGGTAAAAACATTAGAGGTTTCGGCTCGAGCCAGACAGGGCGCAGGGGTGGAGGATACGTATCTACATATACTACTGCACTTATACCAAGTCAGCCCAGCAAAAATAAATATTTCAGTCTATAATAGAGAGATTTGTCAAAGCTAAAACTGTGAAATAAAAACATAGCAAAGAAATGAAAAATGTGCAACTGGAATTTCCACATTCATTTTTGCTGTGCTCGTCATGACCCCATCTGAATTTTGCTTCTAAATCAATTAATATCCATTATCTTATATATAAAGCTAGAGCGACTTCTCGACATTATCAACAGATGATGTAACCGATCAACCGTAACAAGCATTTCGCATTAGTCTCCACTGGCACGTGCGTTAATTGATTGAATTAGAATGACGTTCCTTTCCGAATTGATTTCTACCCACATGGGTATCAATTTCACCAAAGAATGACGCATTCTCAGCTTATTGTTTTTTTTTCGAGATAAACTCATTTATTGAGCTGTGTATCAATTTGTGAGAAACGCGCGCGGAGGATCGCGTGCTCAAAAGCGATCAGGGTGAGTACCCCACCCTTTGGTTCACCTTCCCCTCTCTTCCTCGGTGCGTTTTGTGAGAAACGTCCATGGGAACCGAGTCGATTATTCTTTGGATGGGTTTTCGAAATTTTCGTCGTTCAATTTTTTTTCTATTTGGGGGATTGCGAAGACAGATAAATTTTCTAAACACTGCATTCATTTTCTGAGGAAAAATTTTGTCTATCAGCTGATAGAACGATTTATTATGTGTAATTGAACGTTATATTTATTACCGATGATATTCCCCATTACGAACGAAATCAGTCGCCTCGTGCGAAAGAATTCTCCAGCCGAACCAAAAAAAAAAACCAAATCGGAAGAAACCCTCCCCAAAGACCGACAATTTTACGATGTCTTCGGTAAATGTTTGCTTACCGGTGGTAAACTCCGGAATTTTACTGTCATCGATGCGCTTTTTCCGAAAGAGGAAACGAGAGAGACCCCGAGTGCCCATAACATCCGACTGTTTACGGGGTTGCGCCAAAGCCCGACGCAACAGCAAACCGTAATGCGTATTAATAAGAGGACTCGTCTCGAATAGTGCGCCATAAATGCCGGCTTATCTCAGTGCTCTCCCGGTGCCGAAATACGAGGGAAATCCTGTCACCACATTGTCCTCCCCCTGCTCCGACGGAAAATAATAAAACCGAAAAACTCCGAAAAGGAAAAAACAAACACTTTTTCATCTTTTTGTCAGACAGTTGCCTGCATAGAAAAATATGTTTTTCGAAAGCTCGCCGGTAAATAATTTTGCGGTATCTTTGCACGACATTTGGACATTGGGAAATTTTTCTCAAGATCTACAGAAGAGTTTTCCAAAAAATTCTGAACAATAATTAATATTTCCGGGAGATATTTTTTTACGCGGTGATGACTGTTTCATCTCAAGCACTCAGCACTCTTTCAAGGGCACGAGGATATACCATGCGTGCTGCACGCGCATTTATTACAATATACTCACACACAAATGGGTTACCTATAGCACCAACAATCGTCGTCGTGCTACAGGATTTTAATTAACTGAATTTATGACATTCAAATGTTGCAATTTAACCCACGCACTGGTGTAACGACGATTTAATCCTCGTAGTTTATACCGAGGGTTGAGGGGGAGGGGGAGAGAATGAACGAGGTGTGACTCAACTGGACGTGCAATTTAAAATTAGAAAAACTAGAGAAATGAGAAAGAAAGAGTCGCGTATGCTCGTGAAATATTAGACAAGAACTTAATTGCGGATCACAGATGTTTACGAGGGCTGATAATGTTATCTCACGTTATGCGTCGTAAGATTTTTTTGTCCATTATTTTCTGGGTATTATCTTTTGTCGAAGACGCGTGCATTCATTTGCGTGCAGAAAATTACTATTGAAAATGAATATTTTTCGCTTACGAGCTGTTGATTCTTTTTTTTTACAAAGATTTTTATCTGCTGCGTTGAGCTGAGGCTTAACCTATCCATGATGTTCGATCTTTTCTCGGCTGATGGCCGTTTCTGGTTCTCTACGCCAGGGGTACCAGTCGACAGCTTGACAAATTGTTTCTTGATTCACGTTTTCGCGGGAATCAATCATGAATGTCAGGTTTTTAGTTTTTTTTTTTTTGGGAACCTGGCGCATTGTGATCTGCAGTTCGGCAGATTGACAATTATTTAGATCATTTAGATTCACATAATACGCAAAGCACCAAAATCTGAACATGTTGTACAATGAACCTCACACGTCATCATGAGGTCGAAGGGAATTTTCAAGACTGAAATATTGAAAAACAACAGGCGGAGAATCGCGTTAGACTTGAAATGCGGGGGGGATACACAACGAGATATATCACTGGCATAATAAATGTCGAATTAAATTTCGTTTAATTATATAGCTCGGCTGCGGGTAAATATATCAAAACTCGTTTCGCTTTCAATTTAATTAGGAATTTAATCGATTCCGATCGGAGTGTTATGACACCTAACAGACATGGACGAATTTAAATCACTATGAAAATTGTCTCAGCAGTTCTATCAATCCATGAGGAACGAATTTTGATGAAAAATTAATGCCCAATCCCCTGAAAAAAAGAGCGTCGGTGTCCTTTCATCATCTCACCACATATTTTTTTTTTGTTTCTTCCATTCGCCCCCGAGAAAACGAATATTGTCGAAGCGAAATGACGAGGGTCCCCAATGAATCCCACTCACATTTACGAGAGAGAGCATGATTCGATCTTTCAAAGATTCCCGGGCGTGTTGCCGGCGACAGGCGAACAAAGCCCCAACACGCTACGAGTAATGCATAATACGCAAAGTTGCCGACAAAAAAAAAGACCAGCCGCACTGTTTTTCCAAATTTCTTGAACAGCGGGTGCAGTATTGTTGGGCCTCACCCGTGGGTCAGGTTCATCCAGCTGAGATGATGGAATATTTTTGATCATTTGTCTGGTGTTCAGCGGATGACAAATGTCAGGAGTCCATTTTTACGTTCAAAAAATATTCCCCAGATTCTGGTGGAAATATCCCAGTAGCGAAGTGATAAAACGAGATAAGTTAAAAAAATCATTTTTCTCCGCTGGAAGAACAATTGTTTCACATATTGAATTCTATATTGCGTGTAAATATGATTTTCCCCGACGACAGGGCAGAAAACAGTTCGTAACGAATTGGAGTGCTCGCCGCGGGAGTCATCCTCACACCCACCCCTCCCATCCTCTTTTTTTCTACGCCATTCATAATACTCGCACAGAGATCTCATCTAGATAGGCTGTTTATACTCTTGCTCTGTTGCACCGGGCCCGGCAACTGCCACGCACCATTAGCCGAAACACTACCACCGTGTGTGAGAACCTCCCCTGGTCCGTGAGTAACAAGAGAAAAAAGCGATATGAGGTAGAAATGAAGAGAGGAGGAAAAAAATAAAGTGTGTGGAGGCACGAAACCGGAGAGAGAAAACAACGCGATACGTGCGAGTCACCGTACAAGATTCGATTTTTCTTGGATCCTTTTTCCTTCCTCTCCCTCCCCCTCGCGAGGAAAGGCGATCACCAAAAGCCTTTTCTGATAATTAATGAGACTGGAGCCCTCGTAATTCATTCATCGAGCCAGAGTATTTTATGTCCTTCCACATCCTTTCGAGGGCAGAAGATTGTCTAGAAGGATTTTGAGGTTGAAGTGAGATGTCCTCACGCCGGGGCGACATGGAACCAAAGGTGATCCATTCGAGTATTTCCCACGAAAATTGGGGGGGGGGGAGACAAAGTAAAGGAGAAGCAGTGCCAATATAGTTCACAAATGCAGTAAAACCAAGCAAATATTACAGCCTTGACAAATTGCTGAAGCAAACTCCGGTAATTGCGGACGAAAAAGAGAAGTATCCGAGGTGTATCCACACTTCCACACACTCCCAGTATTTCTATACACTCTCACTTCTTCCCGCTCCCCAACTTGGTGGCTATAATCATAGCTCTTGGATACGTATATATGCGCTGAAAAGTCCCATTCGTGTGGTTGCAGAATTCCTCCAGTCGGAGCTTGTACCTCCTCGTATTTTCTCCCCATTCCTGTTGTCTCGTTGTTTTGTTTCAATGTGTGATTGAGCGAACTCGATCGAGGCAAGAAATCCATCCAGTGTCTTGAGGTGTCTGACCCCTCATTCCCATTTACTTTTTTCCCCGGTAAATGAAAAAAAAAATTTGGAATTTTTTCATCACCGTCTCCTTTCTCCTTGAATTCATCAATTTTTTTTTACCTACTCCGGATTTTTTTGCCTTATTAATATAGGAGCACACGGAGTCTAGTATAGTGTACCGACACATTCATAAATGTCGCTGCCGGGAGTACGACTCATTAGTAGCACATGAGGAGCCTCGAGTTGCTCTGAAAAGTTTCCAGAGGCTAATTGCAGAATGATTATTGCCGTAGCATGTTCAATTCTTCTGTCAGGTTTTCTTTCCGAGGATTTAGAGTTATGACTGTGCTAGCTTTGATCGGAGAACAATAAGGGTTGGTAATATATGAGGAAAAAAAATTATTCTCGATGATAATTTGGGATTTTAAGTGCTTCAGAAACTCTACTCCATTTATGGATTTTATAAAGTTGCCTATTTATTTTCTTGCAAATTTGTATTTTGGACCATTTTGTTTGACATCACTCCATATTGATTTTAGTTGATAGTTTTTTGTTAATGCCTGATTCACTTGAAGAATTTTTTAAGCGTTTTTTTGCTGCCACATTCTTCTACTACGGCATCTTGATAATGATGAACCTCAGAGTGTTTTTTTGTCGTCAAACAGGATGTGAACAAAGAGGCATTAATAAATGTAGGAAATATACCTGTCTTGTGGCTGTCGGCTGGTCACAAAGGGCCCCAATAAATTCATAAAGTTGTCGTGAGGCGCGGGCCCAACGTGACAGGGTAAAATTTCAAAGAATAGAAAATGTGGGTCATGAAAAAACTATTTTCAGGACTCTACGTTTCAAAGATCGGGGAACAATCTCTTGATTGGATTAGAATTTTCCCTTTTGTTATGGATTGAGATGCGTCACCATTGGAGCTTTGCACATTGAACGGTGGCTCCTCGGTAATATTATCTGCAGTTTGCGTGGTAAAACAACGTTACTCGCAATGAAACAAACCGCTTTGCCGATAAGACCCTTTGGCGCTTTCTCCCCTTGTTTCTCCTTCATCTGCTTACCACAAGCTACCCCCCTGCCCGAGGACAATGAAAAATAATGTCCGTTGCAAGTCATCAAGTCTCTGCAGAGAGAAATATTCAATAAAAATTACGCATCCCTTGTGTAATTTCAATCTGCCATTTGGTTTTTGAAATTTTACTGAAGTGTTAAATAAAATATATTTTTAAAGCTTCGAAATATCAACAAAAGTTGAGGAAGGAATTTATGCTCTAAATATTTCTCTCTGCGAACCCTTTTCACAATAATTTTCAACAAAAAGTGAAACGTGGATTCTTCTCGGCAATGGAGTCCTGACGTTCCGCCATTTTGTGTCACCCCTATAGAAAAAAATACATCACTCGTCCCAGCACCAATCCCAACAGATGCCAGGTGCTCGTCACCACTCATGACGTCATTAATCCAGCCATCGTTCTCATGTTTTCTTTTTTTATCCCCGAGGTCCCCTCGTCTCTCGGGGTAGGTATAAGGGAGGAGTTGGGGTGGGCATTGTGTAACGGGCGGGGGATGCTACGCAGCTGCTAACGAGGACGGGTTTGTCGAGTTCCGTTCATCCATGCCACATTCGTGTACGCATCAAACACATTGGGATGTATTAGGTACCATAGAAATGGCCGACAAGCTCTGATTTTAGACATCCTCTTACCGTTCTACTCAAATTGTACCATCCCATGAAGATATAAATTTTATCAGAATAACTAGAGAAAAAAGAGCGTAAAAATTACGCAACTCGCTGTGGATTATTCACGGAGCATTGCGTAATTTTTATCGGATCTTTATTCTTCCTTGCGAATTAGGAAACTTTCACATAATTTATCAAGAATTTTTTCGTGAATCGACGTTACATGAGATTCATGATCAGAAAAATTATTCTTCCCATAAAGAAACATAAAAATAATATTTCCATGTTTGAAATCTCCATTGTCTAATATTTGATCATCCCCAAAAATTACACGCCCTCATGCCCAAAGCCCCCACTAGTAGCCTTACCGCCATGAAAACGGCCCTGAGATAGATTCGATGGGTGCATGTAGAATATACATCATGAAAAAGCGACACAAGGGGAGACCAGGAGGAGTGAGAATAGAAAAGCCTCGGTGAGCTCCCACTCAACAACTTCTCATCTGTCCGGTTTCCCATGCGAAATAAAATATCGCTAATCACTCGATATATCGCAAAGGGGGTAACCGAGTACTTTACGGTTTTCCTTGCTATTCATTTTCATGCCCCCGCCCCTCTACCTCATCCCGCCCCTCAGTGTATGCACACCCCTTCTCATTTTAATAGTGTACATCAATCACCCCTTCTCAATATGCGCACGGTTTTTTTTTGTCTACCGAGGATTGTTCGAGTTTTCATTGGACGCTCGTGACTTTATTAATTCAAGGGACTAGCAAGTCGATGAGGAGTCTTTCTCTTGACGTTCGACAAGGGGCCAATGTCGAGTGGTTGGTCATGTTATGAAGGGGTGAAATTGGTATGGAGTTGACGTTGAAATTCACTCAATTTTGAATCGTTAAAAAAAACTTAATATCATAATATAATCTTAGGTAAAATATTTATATATTTGAGAATAGATTTTCAATAGAAAAAAATCTATTGTATCATTTTTCCATTAAGCAATCAGATGTTCTATTGGAACATGACCTCCTCTTTGTTTGTGAAATGAAATAATCGAGTTCTGTATACGTGTTTCAATCATCCAAGTCTCAAGGCGAAGTGTCACGACACATACCTCATATTACACAATTTTCATGTCCAAGGACTCACACGAGATGTCGTGTGAACAACAAATATATATCTGGCATAATGATTTTTCCCTTTGTCTCGCGGATGATGAATGTTATTTTTTTCCAAGGAATTATATCTCCCTATTACCACGAAATGGATATATTAATATACTAGGAATGTTAATATTTCATCATGGCCGTCGGTCCGATTGAATGAAATATTCAATTCGAAAATATCATGGAGACTAACCCTTTTGTCCCCCTCGCGGCTTTAGAATTGAAAAAAGGGACGGCGAGGAGCATACACAAGGGGTATGGAAATGGACAATAGGGAGGGCGTGTGTCTCTTTGCGTGCCCTATTTACTCAAGCGACAGCCTCTATATTCAGCCCTTTTCTATGTTTTCATACTTAAACTGCACTGCAGGAGACTAAAATGTCGACCAATCGAATGAGCGCATACATCGAGAAATTTAAAAAATTATTTTCATCATATTCTTACCTCTCTAAAGCTTTATTCTTAAAATTATTATATAATAAAGAGATTCGCTTGAAGATTGGAGTAAAGTAGGAAAAATGATGAAAATTGGAGGAAATTAAAAGAGATCAAATCCAATTTGGAAGCACACGATTAATTCATTGATGGCGGAGGAAGTATGGAAAAATGCTCAGGCACATGGTCGCGGTTGTATGTTTGCTGCTCCTACCTGTTACAATAATTTCATTGTTTCCAAATGGAGGGAAGGAACACTCCCTCAAAAATTTCAGAGTAAAACAGTAATGCCAATTTTTTTCTCGTCACGTTAACCGCGCCGAACACCTGATTCTCGTCTGTTGCCTGTCGAATATGGGCGTCACCGCATTCGAGACTCGAATTAGTTCTCGGTATACGTTTATTTAGATGACTCTCGTACCAGGTGACACACCTATTGACTTGTCAAGGTCGAGACTGACCCAAAAATCATTTTAGGATCATTTTATTTTTCGTGAGTCGGCTGGGAGAAGTGGGTGCAAAAAAATGGCACGAAATTGTTTGAATTTCAGACGATAGTTTTTACAGAGCGATCATTACCAGCCGATACGAGCATTGTGATCGGTAAGGGTCGCCTTATTTCCATGGGAAACGAGTTTCACATTTTTTTTTCTTCTTCTTAAAATTGAGGATCGCTGGTGCCATGTACAGTGCCAAGAAAATTACAAAACGTGATACTATCACGGGATCATCACGAATGTATCGTATGTATGGAAGGCATTGGCCCATGTCTCATCAGTGAACTCAACAAAACTCATTAAACGTCTGTCCGTCGGTGGATTTTCGATATTGTGGCACCGGGGGAGGGGAGAGTTGTGGCAAAACTTGGGATGTATACGATAAACTTTTCACCTTCAATGTTTGGAAGATGATTAATTGTTGATTTTTTAATTTTTGTCAGCGCGCGACAGTCGAAGTGAAAAACTTTTTCCTTATAGTGTTTTTTTTTCAATCAGAAGTCCTATGCAGTAAAAACAGAGACAAAAAAATTCAATTATAAAAAAATGAATGAAAATATTGAACGGGAAGGACTCACAATCCGTGGGAATATTGAACGAGACAAGAAGACTCAACAGGAGTGAGAGATCCCGAATAAGACACTTGGGCATAAAATTAAAAACGCGTTTATCCCCACTCCAGTGGCGTTAAACTCGTCAAGAAAAAAAAAAGACAGAGAAGATGGTGGTGGAGTCGGGTAAAAAAGTGGTCGTCACGCAATCCAGCCTCGAAGTTTCAACGTTTTGTCCATACCTGGCATTTTGCCAGGGGTGTACATTCGGGGAAACTCTTTTTTTCGGGGTTAAAACACCCGCTGCGGTGATCATTTTTTGAGTAGAAGTGAGCGACAATTATCTGGGTCAAACGTTTAAAAGCAGAAAATTGGAGAATGGGCATAGCACCTGTGGCTGACTGGTTATCCTTGGAATACTATCCAAAAATATCATTGCTATATATCAGATATATTTTTCAAAAAAAAAAAACCCAGAAGGGTCTGCCACATTCAGCCTCATGTTACCGTCATAATCAACATTTTTTAAATTAATCATAAGAAAAAGGTTACATTTTTTTCCACTCATGGGGGATGAAAAAATTATGGAGTTCCCTCTGCGGTCACAGTATTATTTCAGAGTATTCTCACTTTCATGGCGTAAATTATCCCTTAATCAATGATTTTTGTAACAATTAAAAGAGCAATTGCACTTAGTTTGGTATGTAACTCAGAGGTGTTAAATTGGCTATGCCAGCTACGTTCAGGTAGCCAAAAAAAAAAACATCAGTTGTGAAAATCACAAGATAGTCCAAAAACCGAAATGTAAAAGACACGTGTCCTCGTGGTTTTGTTGGTTGATGGTAATGGGCGATCGAGCATGACAGGCCGTCTTATAATGCACAAAACGAATAATAAAGTGCGCCTCAGAACAAAAAGCCACGAGCCACAACACCAACGGTTATTTATCATCGATCGCACGAGGACATGACAGGTGCCCATATGGGTGCATTACCATATCGACGAAATTTTTGCGTAGAAATCCGCCGGAGCAACGGTACTCTAACCCTTGGATGGGCATTTCCGGGGTTTTTTTCGTCAATGGCGAAGGACCCCCGGAAGTTCTTTTATTTAATTCACCCGCAGACAATCGATACAAACGCCCGATGCTTGTGCCTTCTTTTCATACCAGACAGATGAGCTGTTTGTTCACACTGGTAATTATTGGTGATGAAGGAAGGAAATTAACGGTATGTTATTCGGTATTGCGGGTAGAATTTACAATGCGGGGTGATCGGGCCAATTCCAACAGTCTTGGGGCAATTGAACTCACCATATCACGCTCAATAAAAATTGTGTTTGAAAATATCATAACAACAACAAATAAAATAAAATAATATATATTTATTATTTATTAAATTTTATGCAAGTGCATAATGTTTCTCCCTCAGAAAGTTCTCAGACTATTCTATATTATTTCCAAGCAAAATCATAGAACCAAAAAATTGAACAATTTCAAAGCTGCCCTTCGTTAGTAACAGCGTATTTGTGCGATTAAAAATGATTCTGATCCTGATGAGATAATAATGAAATTCAATAATTCCTTTGTCTGCCGCATTTAATACCATAATTCCTCCCCCGCGAGGAAAACTCATTCCATCAGAATCACATGCGTAACGCTCCGCTGATAATAATTATTGTCCGTACGAATCACGGCCGTGTCGACGTGCGTGTGAAGCGGGGAAGAGTTTTCCAACGCGTGCGAGAAAATTGCAATTATTTTCACGCGCTTCATACGTACTTGCATTATCCATCATATATGCATGAAACTCGCGATGCTACACGCGAGTTTTGTAGTCAATGTGAATTCCCCTGCACATTGTCTGCGTTGAGTATTTTTTTTCTTCATCTTCACTGGGGCTTGATGGGCAATAGAGAGATGACAGAGGATCACGGGGAAGGGGATATTACAAGTCGACGCGATTTTAAACAAAAGAGCGATGTCGAAAATATACGTGAGTCAATGGGGATTATGAGTCAGATGTGAATTATATTTTCTCAAAGATAGATGATGAGATTGTTAAATTAGTTGTTGATGGAAATGAGGGAGTTATTTTTATTTAGACATTTTTTTTCGTGACCCTAGATGAAATTTTCTTTTCAATGATTTGTAATCGATATTTTTCCAACGTACGAACAAATTCATATCTGTTAGAATCGAGCGAGCCACCTCGTGGTATTTTTTTTTTCTGGTTAGTGCAATGTGAGGTCAGACGTTTGTGAGAAGAGACAAGAGGTGAATAAAAAAAAAAAATGAGACCTCCTGGGGACGACGCGAGTGAGAGAAGGTTTTACCCGCGCCCAGTCCTCGTAAAAGTCATTTTACACGCTCACACGACAAGAGGGACAGGTGACCGGGCGATATACGCGTCAGTCCGTGTGCACGTACGGCCTTCGTGTCATGTAGAAAAATGAGAGGTGGAAAAATTGAGCCGGAGAAGTTGAGCAAAAAAAAAAATAAACATTATATTGTGAGCGAGTGACAGGAGACAAGTATCGGGATGCCGTGAATTTTAGCTATTCCACTAGCATTCACCG
This sequence comes from Diachasmimorpha longicaudata, assembly GCF_034640455.1. NCBI lineage: Eukaryota > Metazoa > Arthropoda > Insecta > Hymenoptera > Braconidae > Diachasmimorpha > Diachasmimorpha longicaudata. The sequence continues at coordinate 8,024,703 of NC_087232.1, read as the reverse complement.
ATATTAATACTTAATTGATCATTCAGAAGAGAGTTGATGGACACCTGAAAGAGCGATAAGTTTGCGTATTTCGATTTCTTCTCCATTTCGCTGTTTTCGTTCTTTTGTAGTCTTTCGTAATTGACTCGACTGACATATATATATATTTTTAATTTTTCCTTTGTCCTTTTTCTGGGTCCCCCAGCCCAAAATTTCGAATCAGGGAGCGAGAGAGGTTATGGCAGTCCCAAAACGTCCTGGCGATGGAGGCCAAAGGCAATAATCTCGATGGCTAAAGCCAATTACCCTTGTCTCGTGGCCATCTGCTTCTTCAGTGATGCTCCCACCACACTCCGAAATATTCGAGACAGAGAGGACACCATCTCCGTCGAGCGAACGTCCACCGCGAACTCGACTACGCCATCGGTTTCTATTTATTCCAACATCCAACACATCCAATACAAGTGATTGCCTTGACAATAATATGATTTCTCTCCAACCTCAAATAGTGAAAATTGTCCATTCATTTCCACACGCCACAACCACTCACATCTTGTACAGGCCCCAGAGTTATGATGCCCCACTGTCAAAAAAAAACAACCAACGACCAACGAGAGACAAGCCAATATATAATTATCCCCTCTCCCCTGTGAAAAAAAATTGTAATCGTATATATGTGATGTCGGTGAGAGAACGAAACGAAACCACGTAGGTTATGGAGTAGAGAAACGAGACACAGAGAGATCATGGACCCCCGAAATTGATCACGTAGCCAAGGGACGCCCTGGCGTTGTGGGCCTCTCTTCTTCTTCTCCTCTCTGTTATTATCGAGAATAAAAGTCACCGCTACCAGCGAGACCGAATTTGTTGCGGCGACAATCTCCCTGATAGAGACCCCCTCTCCTCTCAACCCCTCTATGGGCCCTACTTTTGCGGGATTTTATTGCTTTCGTCTGTACGTGATACGAAACAAAAAATAATGACAATGGACAAATAAATGGGATCCATTTTTTTGATAAAATCAGCCAAGTGATTTTCCGGAAAAATCTCCGTGTTTTCTTAAATGTTGAGAGGAAATTATTTTCCCTCTCATTATATTTCAGAAAAGGCAAGATAATTGCAGGCCAAGAATTAACGAAGGCTATCAGAGTAGTCGTCTCACTCCCCGTATTCGGCAAATAGGAAGTGAATAAAGTCTCGACTGGTCTCCACTGCCATATCATGACATCGTATCTCCTCGGAGCGTAAACGTGAAGGGCCTCTCGGTTTTGCCCCATTCGCATACGAATGTCCGACGGAAATTCGTGAAGCGTGTCGTGTGAGGCCGATGTCTCAACCCGAAACAAGTCCGCGAGACGCGAATGCCCCACGCGCTGTGAAAGCGAGACCTCGGCAGTCTATACGAACACTGATACTCTCTTTCTTCGGTGCCTCGTCCGGTCTGTTTTGGTATAATACACAACCACATCATCATTTCTTCGTCATCGCACCGTTTGCATTTTCACACGCCGATGCCTCACTTCCGAGAGACACCTTAAGTAATATCTTTTTGAAATACTTTATTATTTCCTTTAAATTTGGGAAGTGTTCACGCCGCAATGAGTTTATCATACGGTATATGCCGTTTATATTTTTAACATGAAAATCAGTCAAATGTGAGGGAAGATGGCAGTGATTATAAAAATTCATCAGACGGGCTTTGAGCCTATCCTTCAGATTTTTCAAATCATCTTTCAAATTATTAAGCGTTTTTTTCCTCTCCAACTTGAAATAATATTTCAAAAACGTTGTATTATTATTAATATATCAGGGGATTTTCTCTGTGCTCTCTTTTTCCGTAAAACGTGTGTCTCTCACAACCGTTATTCCGTAACGCGTTCACGGGTTTAGCAAGATCCACACACATATAATATGTACACTTGTGCGTAGGATGTTACGCACTGGGGGGAAACTCTACGTTAGATAGGGAATAAAAGAGAGACGTAGAGAGGGGGAGGGGGGGGGCAGGAGAGAGAAAAGATGTTTTACATATTACGCGACGTCGCTTTACCTGCGATTAATCGCGCGCTCCTGTTTCAAGACATCCCTCTTCCTATTTAGTTCTGTTCTCTGTGTTTGATACGTCGTGAGTGTGTTGATCTCGCTTCCGTGATAGAGGAATAAACCAACGAGCGTATTTCACGCGCGACAACCGGGTATCCCGTGCGTGTTCCGGTGTGTACCAGGTCGCACGATTCATCTCGCTCGGCTTGCGATCAAGTACGATACGTTTTTTTGTGAATTAATTTATGGATAAAATTACGCCATTACTTTGCAACTATTTCATCTGCATGTTTCTGCCCATTTAGATATTCTAACATTACTTTTTTTGCCGGAAATATAAATATATAATATATATCACATATTTATTTATTTTTTTAATTTAATCAAAAAATAAAAAATGTTGACATCGTGACCCCAGCTCCGGAGTATATTCCGATACACACGTTCTCCTGCCGCTGTAGAGATATTTATTGGAGATAATTACAAGAACGCCCGTAAAGTCTCAGGACTGGAGAAGTGCGCACCAGCGCGCACAGCCGCTTCATATCTCACACCCTGAGAATTTCGCATTCTTCATTTTCTGCTCGTGTTTATTTTATTTTGTTTTATTTTATTTTTTCATTCAGACATCCCGTGCGTGTCCATTTCAAAGAGGTCCAAAAATATGTATGCCGAGGCTTCCATATAAGTGTTTAGTAGATTTTTCTCACGTTCCAGAAAATAATGAAAAGAAATTTCTGGAACCGAGAATTTTGGCAGAACACGCGCAAGGCGTTAGAAGAAAATTGCGACCCCTCATTTGGGGGAGGGAGGAAGGGCTTGTAATTATTTGGGAATTTCATTCTCAGGAATAATAGGGAAAGGGTGCGGTGTATGCGGGAGCAAGCTGAGAAACTGAGATTCACTTCTCCAGTCAAATTATATTGGCGATTTTTTTGAGGCTTAATTATGCTGATCACGGAATATTGAATTTTTGTTCGCTCTACAAAAAATACGAGACAATACGAATCAAAACGAAAGACCAGTTTCTTTTCAATAAATAATATTTGAACGATTTAAAGGAAAATCTATTTAAACATTTCTCAATGCAAGGATTTCTTAATTCTTTGTATCAATATCTATAGGTAAATATGTAACGTAATAATCGGCGATCGAATTGTTTTATGATTTTCACGGAACATCTATGTCTGGTGTGAATAATAAAAAAAAAATAAAGCCCCAATTAAATCCACTCGCCTCCTCATTACACCGAATCCCGGCAAAAAAAGGCAGTTAATCCGAGTTATTTCATGGCCACCCTCAGGTGAGAATTCCCCGGTGTATGAAGTATATATCCGTGTGTAAAGAGATAGCGGTGAGGATAGGAGGCCGGGCTGTGCCAATGGAATGAAAATCGATCGGTGTAACCATGCCTTCTCTCTCCCTATTGGAACTCACCATTCTGCCCCAGCGGATCGAGATGATGCGTCGATATGAAAAACTTGTGGAGTGGTTTCTCGCCGATGGGATCTCACCTCTCTTCCCAACATTTTTTTTTTCACTCCCTCTCCATCGGTGATTTTCCACTTCCCTCATTCTTCCTCGTTATCTTTTTCATTTAATTTGTTCCAAAAAAAGCGAAAACTTTTTGGTGCTACACATGCACGACACAGAGGGGACAATGGTGTCATCGCGAGTAATTTTCGTATAACGATGTATCTGGTGGGACGGTAATTAAACCGAAGGTGCATTTGCAATTAAAAGTGGCAATGACTTTTTCGAAATGTTTTTTTAACTGAAGACACGCAAACGATATCGCCACCATCTTTTATTCCGTTTTCGTTCCACTTTGTTGTGAGTTTTTGCACAGGAAATGGTTAAAGTGAAATTTTTTTTTCCCCCGAACAATTATACTTTTCAGAATTTCACTGTTTCGCGTCGGGTATTTGTGCACATTTTCAACGGGAGTTGATGAAGTGGTTCAAGCAATTGCACGGGTAGGACTGGATGATCGGTTTAGAGAAATTCTCGAGTAGTAGTCTTGAATCGGGCTTTTTAATTTAGGATAGGTTGAGAGGTTGAGTGTATTTGAGGAGGTGGGGTTGTTTTATTCTTTATATTACCCCTTTTTATACCGGGGTATGACTGGAGGTTGCTTTGCAAAAGGTATACGCCTCGTTCTCCCCTCTCTCCTGTGTAGGTATGAGGGTATAGTTATTTCGACATCTCATTTTCCAAAAGCTCTACTGAGAGATAGGTCAACTTATGCCCATTTGCCGGTTCGAAACGATAACACTATTTAAGATGATTCTAATGATTTAATTATTGCTTAAATACATCCGGTATAATGAGACAAAAAGTTGTGTAGAGTAGTGTACCGAAGTACAATAGATAACGTCCCATATGCCCTCATTTTTCAATATCGCCATTTGGAAACATTTACGCGTATAAATTCCGCCATAATCCCCCGTGGGGATCAACCGGAGGGGTGCAAGAAAAAGCAGGATACATGCATGGAGAGATATAGATATTTTTTTTTCGTGAATTGTAGAGGCCAACATCTCTATAGCGCATTCGAAGCCCATCATAGACGGGGTTTACTCATTATTTCTGGCTCCCCTTCGCTCAAGTATACATATATAGCATGCAGCCCTTATTCAAGGGATGTGACTAGTCGGCTGGATAATTTACAACTATCCACTATTTTCATCTGTAATTAATTTCAGAATATTTCAAAACTCTTTCTCAATTTTGATTGGAAAAAATTATTTTCAATTTAATTCCTTCGTTATTGACGATGGAATTATTTTAAAAATGAAAACAATCACTGAAGATCCTCGGGCTATGGTGAATATTTTTTTTTTCATAAAAAAAATTCCAGCAAAATTAAAAAACGAAAAAATTGTCTGATTGCTCAATGCTAACGTTAACGCTGTGTGACGAGCCCTATAACGACGTCAAAAAATATAAAATTATCTCATCCCCACGGCAGTTATGTCTGCGCGAGACTTCAAAAGGCCTTTGTTACATTCGGAATTGACAATTGACAGAATTGATACTGCAGCCTGGGATCCGCTTGTGTGGCGATGATATTTATCGCCTCGGGCGCTGTGCCAGAACACCCCACTCCGCTCTTCATCTCCTACTCCCTTCCATGAATGAGCAAGTATCGTATTATACATTTACCAATAGCTACTAAAATTTTAGTATTCTCTTGGTGAAATTCTGCGGCTTCTCAACGTCCTCCAATACAAAATTTAATAAGTTGATTATTTAATTAGTGGACTCGAGGGCGACGCACGCAATCGTGATAGTAATCTCTGTCGCAGACTTATTTTTTGGAACTTTTTACAATTATCCTTGTGAATTTCGTGCCAATTATTATTTTTCAATATCAATATAAAGATTCAAGTTCTGACATTTTCCCTCCCTGTGACAGTGAAAAAAAATTGCCGCACCCTTAATCGCAAGAGAGCAAGAAATCGGATTTATCGGGCAATTTGTGGTAGCGACAAAAATTTAAATGGCAAAGTGTCTCTTTGTAAAACAGAACCGAGAGAATTGAATATTGTCGTTGGAATAGGGTGGCTCACCACTGAAAAGTGGATGAACCCACTAATACCGAGTAAAACGTGAATTTCCGAGGGTGAATTTCAAATTAAGGGCCGATGATTTTAATCTCATTTTTCACTTTGCGGTGACGTCCAGTCGCAGAGGAAAAGGCACGAGGAGGAGTGATAACCAGTCACATATCGGCTGACACGAGTCGTACATATTCACTCGACATTTTCATTCCAACAAATGGAACGATTTATCCAGTTGAAAAAAGAAAGAAAAAAATATATATATATCCCTTAAAAATACAAAATGTCGATGTATCATCCCGAGCCTGAGCGTGACCAAAGGCATCATCGTCATACATAGGTTCCTCTAATAAGGTCCGAACTTTGGTCCAAATCACGAGGCTTTCTATTCTTTCTTGAAATACGACCGTGAGACGAACCCCGAGGGTTCCCGAACAATTTGTTCCCATTGTGTATCACAGCTCCCTTGGAAGCGACCAACTTTGAAGACCATTGTCCCTTGTTCTGTGTAGCACTTGTCCGATTTCACAGTATTATTTATAATTGTGTCGCCATGGTTTATCTTCCCTTTTAAATGATCGTCTTCTACGAATTAGGGAAATTATTGAAGATTTTCGGCTATCCCAGACTATGCGCAAAGGAAAAGTGGAAAATTCATGATTGTTCAAACTTCACCGCCAAATAATACATTTTCCCATCCATTTTTAATAATTTCGAACTCCTTTTTTACGATCTAACCTTATTTCACAAATCAAACCAAAAGGAAAATAATTTTTTAGAATTAAAGAGGCGGTTTAGTGAAACACAGACTTTGCAATAAATTATCGTCTTGATGAAGTCAAAATAAAAGACAGGCACACATCCCCGTGGCATCATAAAAGGGTTTTCCACTGTTTCACTGTCATTGTCGTGTCACTAAATAATTCAACAGCGCGTGTCCCTAGTATTCCGGAAAAGGAGGCTGGTTTTGTTTGATAGAAAGGCGTCGGGGTGCCCTAACAATGCACAGGAGCCCGTATTTTACACGCTCTTGTAAACCAGCACAATGACGTAACCGCATGGCTTAACGCGTCAAAACGGATGTCACACTGTCGACTGGACGTTTTACCCCCGGGGGAGGGATTTTTTTCGATGTCATGTAGGGTGGTTGACAGTGAGATGCATCCTTGTGTTCATGACGATTCTACGAAAAAAGGTGTGACACATGAATGTAGAATATTGAGAGGGCGATAGGAAATAGGATATCTCGTACAGAACTAACGTATTTTCAATGAAGTACATTTCATTAAATGGAATTGTAGGGAATTTGACTTTGAATGGAAGGTACATTGAAACTTGCGAGAGCAGATTTTTTCATTTCTGAGAGTTTTGCTGATATTTGCGGAGCTAATAGATGAGATGAGGATTTTTCATACTCAATTGTTTTTTATTTGCGGAGTTGTTTCGTCTCTATGGGTTTCCTTGTGTCGAGGGGAGGGGGAGAGAGGAAATAATCGCGTTGAGTTTCAATAAAAGTCCCCATATATTTAATCATGAAGAATAAATCTCCAAGCCGATGACACACATTACCGTCAGTCGATAGAAGCTCGTCAGAGTGGTGTTTAACATTGCGATGCCTCCCTTTCGATAACGAATCATGAGAAAGATGAAATGAAGAAAAGACATTGGACGTTTGACGTGCAAGATTTTTAAGGGAATAGGAGATATTGTGAAAGGGGCGCGAGAGGTGGATGCTCTGACGGGGCGTAAGATAGCTCCTTTTACTCTATCTGTGATGCAGAGTCATCCCTGGCGGGACAACCCGGCGTCGGATGGATGCCAAGTATTAGCATGACAAAGAGACGTTGGGACGCCTCTTCCTCTGGCACTTGCTGGTATATCAAGGAGGGGGCGCTTCTGCTCGCATGCGGTACAACGGGCCCCTGCCCCTACTCTCTTAAGTCCCTCAATTCAAATGCGATGGGCGTATGCTATGCTAATATTACTTATCCACTGGCGCTAATGCATTATCAAACGACAGGGACCATCTCGCTGGATCACGTGCCTTCAATGAGTAGTTGACGTCTTTGCGTTAGCAGCTATTGCATTATCCAATTGATCGGCAAATTATATTTCAGCTGTGGAGAGCGACTGGGCCCGAAATAAATGAATTGAATTTCTCAAGTAAATTCCCCTCAATATTTATTCTCCTGAATGGCGTACGATTACATCTTCCACATAAAAAAACATCACAGATCGAGGGATAGACTCAACCAAGTAGTTGCGAAATAAGATAGAATAAAATAGAACAGAACAAAAATGAGGCCAAACGATTTCTCGAGGTGTTTTTCATCATTGGAAAAAAAATATTAGTATGTTTATCTGCTGTGGAAATTGTCCAGTTGTCTTCATGTACAGTTGTGTGTTGAATAACGTGTCCAGCAAACGAGAGAGGATGGAATTATCGGTGTGCCAGAGATTTCAGAGTGGATAAAGTGCCGCTTTGGTCGGGCGACACGGCAATCGCATTTGCATAATACCACTTGCATCGGGTATACACAATATACAGAGACGATTCCTACGGTGTCACGATTATTCACGACGACAATAATTATCACTTTGACCGGTATGACGTTCACTTTGTATTGGCCTTCAATTTTCATTTTGTTTTTGATTAGTGTTGATTTTTTATTTTTTCCCAGTGAAAAAAAGACACGTAATTGAAAAAAAAATCATGAACTTTCTCGAACAAAACGGTTTAATGATCCTATTCTGACAAAAAAATGCGGCTCCATTACGGCGTCAGGTTCGCATTATTCCTTACGCGATGTGGCATAAAGAAATGAGACACGTGGCCATTAAAGTGCGATCAGAGTGGTAGAATATACGGTAATTCGATTAATAGGTGACCTTCCGGATGATCCGCTACTTTTTCGCGAGGAGAAATCATTCTGCCGGGATAAATTGTAGTTTTATATCGTCTATGGGCAATCAATCTTTATCCATCATTCATTCTTGTTTCAAAAGACACACGTATGCAGAGTCGTAAAGGGGGAAAAAATTGAATAATTGACTTCAGTCACATTTGCATTTAATTCATTGATATTCTTGAGAATTTATGATCCAGCCATTGGCGTTGACGTTGAATTGTTTTTCGGACGTGCAGTTTTCCTGCGAAAAATTATGAATTTTCCTGGCGAAGTGAGATGGCGTTGCAGGATATTTTCCTGAATATTACTCCTTGCAGGTGTAATTATAGATGAACCACTTAATTATCTTAAATTTGCCGTCTTAAGGAGAGGCTCCATGAAACAAAATCGCGAATTCAAGTACAAAGTATTTACTCATTTTCATACTTTAGTTTGAGAACACAAAAATTTTGAAAAGACAATTAAATGTTTTAATTAATTAACGACAGTAGTTTCTGAGGTGCTATCGGTCCAATCACTCGAGATAAAATACATGATACGATCTCCCTCGATGCACATTCTCGACGATGACTCTGATAAATCTACTTTGTCTCTGCCTCGTCACTCTCCGAATCAATTCTTCTGAAAGGGGAGCAAAAATTGGGTCCTCTTATTTTCCGACCGCTCCATCTCGCTCCGAAGTACCGTGGACCCCCGTATCGAATCCCTTATCTGGAGGTGTATACGAGGCCCGAGTGCCTCTCTCATCCACACCGAAAGAGCAAATGGAAAAGATGAGGCGAGAGAATCAGATAAAAATACGTCTTCAACGATGCGAAATAAAAAGAAAGGCATTAACTATCATCTCCGCGATACTTAATTAGTTGTTCTTCCATTTCTCGGGATAGAGGCGTGACTCTATTGGGCCGACACTGCAGGTGGTATTCTTTTGATCGGGTGAATCTTGGCTTGGTGATTGGAATGTGCAGTTTTTTCCCAAATATTACATCTTTAATGTAATTGGGAGCATTTATGAATTAATCAGTCTATTAGTAATTGACAGCGACCCCATTTTATCGCAGGAGTTACTCACTCATATATCTATGTATCTCTAAGAAAAATGTCAGCTTACCTGAAACAAAAAAAAAGTCATTAAATTTTTCGAACTCTTTCACCCAGATAATTACAAGTCAAGACGATTCCAAGATTATATCACTCTCATCCCTCGACCCCGAAAAATCTTCATTTACCTAATTCTGGGCCCAACTGGGCGGAGTTGTCCCAAACATTATTCACTTTTTTTTACCTGTGAAAAGCTCCAAGAAGTTGGGCCATGATTGTCGTCAATTTAGGGGAAAAAAGAGACACAATGGAGTAAAAAAGAGTCAAGCAGTGGTTTTGCGGTCAGGGTGGAACGAAACGTCACCACAGAGACCGTCCTACCGATGCCAGTGCTATTATTAGGTTCAGTGATTCAGTACCACTTGTTCTCATCCGATTTGGGACATTTTTTCGTTGCTCACTGTCGTTTTACCTGAGACAGGTGACACCGCGGGACATTCTTTAGGATCTTTTGTACCGGATTCTGTGATTTCTTATGCGTCACTGGGTTAGAGATGGGTTTTGAGATTACGATAAAATTGGATTACAACGACAAAGGGCCTATTCTGTCTGTTATGAATTTTATCATGAATTTTATAATCCATTTTTTTTTTAATTGAAAATATATTTTTTCATGGCGAATGTATCTGTAGGAATTTTGAATTTGTTTGTTGTGCCACCATATAAAATGTTCCCTGTCTAAAATAAAGAAGTCACTGCAGAAGTGATTAATTGAGTGAGGAAGCTTGTGACATATGTGACGGTGTGATTTCGACTTTGTGATGCTACCGAAACATAATTTATGACACAAAAGATGTCGGGGGACTCTAGAATGTCCCGACAATGTGGATTACGTAATGTTTTTGTTTCATGTTTAGGCTGCGTGAAGAGGAAAGAATGATCGATCAACCTTGACGGGGAAGACAAGTTTTTTGGTAATTGCTGAGACGGATAGATTAATGGGATAATTGCGTGATTGAAGCACTTTCGTTTCTCACTCTTCATATGATGAATTTGAACGAGAACTGAAAGTTTTTTTGTTGTTGCGAAAGATTCGAGGATTTTATTGAGAAGTAAAAAATTCGATTAACTAATTTTCTTCATGTAGAGGTCTTTTAGATTCAGATTACTTTGTTTTATTTATTTTTATTTAATTTAAAGAAAATGTTTAATGAAGATGAATTATTGCTGATGATTTTTGTAACCCACAGATATTTTTCATTTGCCTCAATCTTATTTGCAGAAAAAAAAATTATTTTTATCCTCTGGGTTCCTGGACCGACAATAATAAACCTTTCGTGATCTATTATCCGAATGAATGTCCGCGTAATAACCAAAAATATCTCCCCACCTCCTTGGTAAACTGAAAATAGGGAGCAGAGATGCGCGAGTGTATATTGAAAAACCACAAAACCACAGGCTGATATAATGAGATTTAAATTACTGTGGGACTGTGACAAGGTGTCTGGCCGTAGAACTCCCGGGTCGAATTGTTGATTCTACATATGTCTGATTGAATACGATCTCACCTACTCGATAGCGAAATGAATTCAGAGACAGTTGTAATGGGTATAATCTCGACTGATGTATGAGATAAAAATTCCGGAATGACGTGATCCCATCGGGAGATTTTTCCAGCTGGAATTTTTTCATTCCCCATTAACTCGTTCGTACATTTTTTTTTTTCGACAATCAATTAAGCCTGAAAGTCCGAGGTAAAACTATAATTTAGAACGCATCAAGTATCCATCCTTCGTAAAAGCGTGACATTCCTCGCGTGACGAGAAATACCTGGTGACCCGAGAGGACAACGATCGCCGCCAGGCACACTCACGGATATTCATCGATCATATCAATTCATCATGAATATATCATTTTGAATCGTCCCCGAGAATCCACATGGAATTCTTCACTTTTGCTGGTTAGAAGTATTTATTATTTTTATTTCAATAATGAAGTGCTAAACAGAGATATGAAGAGCAATATATTCATCGACATTTTCCACAATTCATCAGTTCAAAGTTTCTTCTTCATTATTTATTTTTCTAGCTAGCACAATCACAAGAATGTTGATCCTTTGGCAAACCACGAGAGTCAAACTCCTGTGGAGTATCTAACGACCCCCTCTCCTTTTTCCCTCCCTTTAGGGTTGCTGCGATGATGTTGCAAATTTAATCATCTGCATACTTGGCGATTACACGGACCACCGATCACAGAGTTTCTGGGTATATCCGGGGAACCCCTTCCGGCCTTCTCCAAACTACATCCGTTTTCAATTGCAGTCATTGTGGAATAGCTTTTTCGGGTCGCTTAGATGACATGTTAATAGCAAGGCTCAATTAAACAAAAGATGATTGTTTATTTTTGTTATTCATTTACGGTTTTTTTCAAATTATGAGCTTCTCATGAATTGTTAAATTTAATTTTTCAACATTAGAGCAATGAAATTTTAATGGGATTTGCAAGCGAAATATGATATTCGTGATTACTGCGCCCTCGCCATTTCCTTCAAAGTGACACGTGACCAGTTGTATCACCCCATTGACATTGGATACATTTCGATAGAATGAACCCCCTCCTGTTTCTGACCCCAATGGACACAGAATGTTTACACAGAGAATTAGAAAATCCCGGGTGATCTGCAAAAGGTTTTTGAGGATGTAAAACCCCCTGATAGCAATCAGCCGAGGCATTCCCGAGTAATTGATTTTTTCCTCATGCTAAACACTCGGAATCAGCGATATTTGCTTTTCGGTTGGGTTTTAATCGCGAATTGTGAACGAATGAGATCAAAGCTGAAGCTTGAGAATTAATCGAGCCTGCGGCATTATTGCCTCTATATTTTATCTATTTGTGAGTCAAACCATTCAGTCATATCCTCGAAGAGTTTCAGAGAGCTCTCTGGGATTCCACAGATATATGGAGAGGAGAAAAATGTTATCCCTTGATAAAATTCTATTGTGTCGCCCAGAAGCGTTTAAGCTTCCTATCTTTTCTCCCCATTTTTTTCTCTTTTCCTTCATCCCCAGCCTTTCGCTGGGAATCCACCCTCTCTGCGAGAGGGAAAATCGCTTTGGAGTCTTGTTGTCACGAGGCCTTTATTAGCCTCGTTCGCAGCTTCTGCCTAAGGGGAGGGGGTGACTTTTTTATTTCCTACGGCTTGACATCGATGTGACCTTTTTTCCGTGCTTTCACTCCCCTGTTCGTCCACTTGTTGCGCACCGAGATTCACCCTTGTTTTTCTTCAAAATGTTCGCGGAAATTCTTTGTGCTGAGGTGGACAAAATGTTGGTGTTTGTTCATCAATTTATTGAGGATCAACTATTGGATTATTTTCTCCGTCCAATGACAATGAAAAATTTTTGAATGTTTTCTGTCCTTATTAAAATCATATCAGTCATCACAATCATCGATTCTTCACGGTCCACTTTTAAATCACAACTTGAATATGGCCCTTCAACTGAAAAACCCGAAAAAAATTCAAAAAGCGACAAAAGACGCGGTGGAAGATGCTCAGAATAAAGGTAGACCGTGGATGTGAATGGAAAGGATGATACAAAATATTAATATCTCAGGGCTTCCCTCATAACTCACAGGCGGCTGGTCACGTTACGCACGCTCCAAAGCTCATCCCAAGGGAAAACTATGACGAGATAAGCAGGATGCGATGGCGAAATAGGAGTGAGAGTGTCTTTGTACTCATTTTTTTCGGTTATGGAGGGTCGCGGGCCGCTAGGGGGGTGGGGAGAGACAAAAAAACTAGGGCTGTCTCTCTCTCTCTCTCTCGCTCCTTAAGATTGGAAGGGCCGAAAGGCCATTGTATTTGTCGGGGCGAATTACAAGGGAGCATGTGTTTAGACTCAGATGAATGCACATTGAGTCGGCTCCTGCCGCTTAACAATTTGTTTTTTTTTATTTCCCTTTTTTATGGCCCTCGGGCCATTATGCCCTGACATAACGCGTCAAAAATATTGTGATTGGCTGGGCATTGAATATGACGTTACCTGGACCAGAAATCCTCGAAAAATGCGACCGTCCAATGAGGGTGAAGAGGGGGTTACGGATGAAAGAGAAGAAGTACCGCTTTCTTTTCGGGACCAGGGAGAATAATAAGGAAGAGGGAAGCGATACGTTTGCCAAACGGATGAGGTTCAGACATCGCTCGCGTCTTCTTTGGTTTTTCGTTTTTAAAAATATGACGAAATGTGATATTATTTTTGTGACAGCGGTGAATTACGCTTGACAAGAGTTTTTCCTTAAATTTCCGAGATTTTTTCCCTCCATTGCAGCGTGAGAACTAGTGTCTTTATAACGTTTCAATTCTGGTGAAGCTGGAATGAGAAAATTGCTCTTTTTAAGAAAAATGTAGAGCATTGGTTGAGTAGATTGCCAGTAGATGCTGAGAGAAATGGCTGTAGATGAGTAAAACTTTGATTCCACTGTAAAAAAATGAAAATTTCGGGAAAAGTGAGGATGATGCGGCAATTTGCCACAGGTAGGGCACAGGTGCCCTAATGACAGCAAAGATTGGGAAACTTTTTCCACTTTTTCTAGGATTTGTAAATGCTCAATTTTCAGGGCTGAGAATCGTTAGTTGAAATCGCCGTGGCCGTGGAAACAATACGAAAGAGCCGCGTGTCGGAAAGGTACAAATGAGTCGATGGCGTCAGGAAAACCGATGCTCACGTAATTTTTCGTCGGCAAATGGCCAAAGAAATATAGAGGCGTGTCCGCGGTCACACCTTTTCATGAGTGAGCGTGCGATTTTCATGGAGCACTCGGAGAGTTTTTCGGCCCCCATGCCTTTGTGGATGTCAGCGAATGGTTTTGTTCACTTTGTTTTTGCGGGTGAAAAACCAAAACGTCATCGCCCGGGACCAGAGAATATGGATAGATCGGTGAGAAAACAATGGGGTCGTTGGGACTCTCCGGGGATGAGTTTCAGAAAATCAGGCGTGGGGTGGATTTCAAAAAATGTTGAAATATTGACCCTGTTAAATTGAAGGAACCGAGACAAATTCGCCCCTCCAGCACAAAATGATGAATAATTTATCAATCTCGAGAAATCAATTTAATTATAACCGCTAACTTGAAGAAAATAATATTCCTTTATTTACTGAGTTTTTAATTATTCAATGACATATTTTTCTAGTATTAAACTGTTATCCCCCTATTAAATTTTTATTACCCTCCCAAGACAAGACAAAATTGTAAACACTAGCCAAGTTATTCTTTCCGATCCGGTCCACTTATTTTCTGCATGAAAGTCCCTTTCTCACCCTCAATACCAAATTAGGTAATTCATCCGGATATTGTCCATCTCGAAGGCGTCAACATCCAAATTACGATTATTGAATTGCCATCAACACCTGAACAAACATGCATGAATAATACCACGTTTATGACACACTTCAATTCATGGAGTGTTTTTCCTGGATATCATCTCTTTATAAACACTTTCGCAAAAATTTGCACGTCACATTATGTCGACTCCTTTGGGAAAAATCGCAGACCACAAGAAACTCGGCCGCCCCGAAGGGCCTCACGAAGGTACTTGACTGTAGCCTTAGGATAATGAATAAAAACCGAGGAGCATTGTCGTTATTTTGTTTTTCTCATCTTGTGACTTTCGACGAAATTGCCGTTGGTCACACGGGGTGACATCGCGTCTGTTAATGCTGGGTTTTGGTGCAATCTCCCCTCTTGTGCTTTACATTCTTGCACGCAAGCCCGCCAGGCGACACTTTGGGTAACGATAGGTTTGCGCCGACAGATATCTTCTACCGCCCCTCACCCCAAATGTCGGTAAGTTGAGGTTTTATGGTTGAATCTCAGGGGAATATGAACTTTCGGAGGTATAATTTTTTCTCGCGGGAGCATGGGAGGACAATTTTCTTTAATCATTCACCAGATAAAACATTGTACTGATCATCAATGATCAATACAATGACGATTGGGAACCTATCATTTTTCATAATCCAAGAAATAAGAGGTTGTCTGTGTCTCTGCAGGTGAGCTTTTCGTCTTTATATATTTTCGTTCCCAAGGTAAAACCTCTGTTCGTTGTGTAAGACATCTGATCGATCGTCAAACATTCTCGTCTTCATCATCAAAGGCGAAAGCTTAATCATTCCTCTTTATTTTTCCAGCTTAAGACAAACCGAACATCCAAAAGTCTCTCCCATCAAAAGATGTTGAACGTCTTGTGTGGGGTACATGTAGCGACATACATTCTGGTAATTCGAGGAAGTCAGTATGCTTCTGCTCGTCATCAATGTCGTTTGCCACTACAACGGTAATGGAAAACTCTCTCAGTTTCTGAGAAACTTTCAAGTGACTTTTTGTCACCAAAACATAAGGCCAGTTTATACAGAACTAAAGTTTATCTCCCTCTTTCGTTTATACGAAGACTGATGACTCGAAGATCGAAAATAGTTTTCACGGCATATGGTACATCTCTCGCGTTTAACGTTAGAACCCCTGGGCGACACTCTTGTATTTCTGTCCCACCCAGTATAAACAAACTCAAGTGACGATCACCATCCACGAATAACATTCCACCTTGTTCTTGCTACTTTGTGCGTAAAGTTTGTTCTTTCATGAAAAATTATGAAACAGAGTCATATGGATGAAAAAGGCAAATATAAGTGGAGGATTAGTTTATCGTCTCGTGAATTAACAATCTGGTTCATTTAGTCTACCCCAGCACCATGATGAAATGAAAGTAGACCTTACGGACAATTTTTTTTAACCCTTAAATCAACAGCTAATGGTCAATCTCCTTCCTCAACTGCTGATTCCCGGCATCACAGACTGTAATCAACAAGGCCTGTCTTTGTGATGTTTTGTCGCAGTTCACGACACGCCATGACGAGGGAGAAATTATTCCAGCGTCCAGGCAGACTATAAAACGCTCTTTGTGCTCACTCGGCAAGCGTAGCTATAGAATAAGACAAACGTAAACACTTGGGGAAAAAAAATCCGGACTGACTACAAGTTCTCTCGAGGCTGATTTTTTTTTTCTTTTTCACTGGATTACATTACGTTTTACCAACAGCTGAAGTTCAATTCATGGACCTGGTTGTTATATTCTCAATCCGCCCACTTGGACTGATAGATAATGTGTTTAAATTCAGCGAGTATTGGCGAGTATTCTACTCGCACCGTGTCCAATTCAAGAAAATTAGGGTGACAAACAAAATTTTGTTCTGTTATTTAACCCAAATTGTCGTAGAGTATGTGGTGATTGTCAGTGACTGGTCATTCGATGAAAATCCAACTGACGGTGAAATTTCCAGGATTGGCTTTGGTCTAAGGACAGCTCGATGAGAAGACCGGTAATTATCGGGGCTCGGAGTAATGGTATCTCCCGCAGTGTATCCCAACACGAATTCCAAAAGGTGATACGCATACATCACCGAGCTGATGATGCCCCAAAAGTGTGAGTGGGAGAGAGAGAATGCCGAGATGAGGAGCGGCACGGCTTTAGGATGAAACAGAGACAATGCACCCCCTGCAGGGTAACCGAATAAATTGTTTTATAGGCAGGTTCGGTACATGTGCGTCAACCCGAAACACCATAACTCGTACATTATCGTCCTGCATGTTATTTTCTTTTCGTGCGATCGTCGCAAACGTTGCTCATCAATCAACCCACCAAAGATTCGATAGTTCTGTCTCACTTATTTCTCTCAAAATGACGCATCGATCATGCGTACCTTTTGATGGCTGTGATTGATTCCTCCCGCAGTGTTTGTGTCGGCATTTTAATGCTTCCTTTTTTCTTTCCTCTCCCCCCTTGATTTTTAATTCAAACGTGAGAAATTGGTGGGAATCCATAATAAAAGAGTGACGGGAAATGACGAGCGCTGATTGTTGGTGAGTTATTTCAAGGACAAAGGACTAATTCGGTACGTGTGGGGAGGGTTTTTTTCACCTGTTGTATATAAAATGAGAGAAGAGAGAATAGTGGCCAATGCTGTGGTTCATTTGGTCGTCGCGTACGCAGGAGCGTCGATTGAAAGACAAAAGGCCTTTTCTTTGGTGCGACTGCGGGGTCGAGGCGCTGTGGTGGCTCTGTTTTTGCAACAATGGCACCCTCTCTCAACTCCACCTGACGCTTCTAGAGCATTGGGAGACGGCGTTGCTGGGGGCCTGGCTCACTCAATGAGGGTGGAAATGACTGAGAAAAAGTGAACAATCCGGAATTTTTCGTTGAATGAATTTATACGGGGAGAGAGTCAACTCATGAACTTTAGCTCACAATTGGTGTGAATTAATGACAAAGTAAATAAGTGGAAGTTCTTTGATGTTGAAACTATTTAAAATCCAATATTTCAACAGCCATAATTGAAAAGATTTCGATTTGAGGAGTAGAATGTTACCGTTGGGAAACAAAAAGATATTTAGTACCGGAATACTTGTTTTTCCCCATGAGACGGATATCCCTAATACATATGCAACATTACGAGTGGATATATACTTGACGGGGATAGGTAGCTTCTACCTCATACAAAACGAAAAGCCGTTCAACAATTTAGTATTTGCTTGAAACACCAAGACAAGGACCAACGTCCGGCTTTTGTGGGCAATGGTACGTTTACACACAGCCTCCACCTACCCTTTTCTTTTCACGTATCTCCCACTCTCAAGCCACAGCAATATTACATACATCTCGTCGAGCTCGGGAAATAACGTTATAACGTTGGCAGCGGAGAGAGAAGGGACAAGGGCGATATGTGCCGGGGCCATGCATAATGCGAGAGTCTACCTTTTTACAAGCGATGGGGCAATATTATTCTGCTCTCCATGGACTGACGAACTGTCTTCAGTTCTCTCCTTGTCCTTCTCACTTAAAATTGCTCCGGGGCTTACATGTGCATGATAATATGCGATGGAGAATAAGGGACACATACACAACTCAACCACTGATTTTATAATGCCCTGATGATGGTCCATGTGCATCGTGAAGATGGCGCCCCCGGCTTCTGGTGGACGCGCGCGATCGTCATCTCGCCTCCTGATGGGGTGCATCACAAGAGACTCAAGAAAATTTTGTGGATTATTAAGGCACTGGATCTCCATAGACTCGGGGGTCAAGATTTTTTGATTGATAAGTAATCGAATTTAGCCATGAAATTTAGCGAAATAACTCGGCCGCACCAGTTGCCGAAATAATATTTTTTTTATCAAATTTCAGTGATCTACGAGTGCTATAATACCCTCGGGGATTTCTAAACGTTAAATCGGGGTGGTCGGTTTGTGCTGTGCCCCTGAGCTGTTACCATGAGAAGAAGGTGGACAAGTTGCGAGTCCTGGGTCTCTGAGAGCGTGGGCGGGGCGGAGCACGCATAGCTCCCGGCCTCTTTACTTTTTTCTTTTTCATTCTTTCACTCATCTAGTGCCTGAGTATTGTGAGCCTATTTTCATTGGGAGGGGGAGAGTACCGGTGACATCTTGACATATCGCACGGAAATGTATTATAAAAATCTTTAATGCACAATATAATTATTCCATCAAGGTGCCAGCTGGGAGATTGAATTTATGAATATCTTTAGATTTATCGAAATCCTCAGAAAATTGCAATCGATGGGATCAGATTAATTTTATTAAAGTAATGGAAATGGGAGGAAAATCAAATAAAATGGGATAGACTGCTCCATTCATTAAACGAAAAATATCTTTGTCAAACAAAATCATGAGCTGATCTCCGTTGAACATTGCAGCCTGAAAATGGCGCAACCCCGCTGTGCATCGTCCGATTTACCCGTGATTAAATGCCAACTGGGACAGTATAAAATGGTCGTCGGTGAAAGGGCGCGGCAATGTCTACCCAGCCCTGGGACAAGATATTTTTCACAATTTTTACTTACCTCGAGCTGTTGCATCTCGACTTCTTCACTATTGCCCTTGCCCTCCCCCCAGCCATTTTCTTCATGGCCATACAAGGTCCGTGGCACGCGGCAAAATTGACGCGCCACTGCAGAGGCGATCTTTACGAGCAATGTTTTGCGATCCGCAACAGCCATCCTCATGTAACCCTGTGGGTTGCGGTTCTCACCCGTGTTCTCATGAGGAAAAAATCAACCTCACGAGCCCTCATATTTTTTTTCGAGCTCTGCTAAGAGAGAAAGAGGAGAGTACAGAACAGCGTGACAGGTCAGTTTACCATTGACATTTCGAGGGAGCGTTCGGTAATTGTTGTCAGCATTTTTTAAGAACAATTACGTTATCACATGTCACATGAATCGAAAAGATTCAGTTTTTCACTAATAATTCGTGAATCTTGAGGAAAGTAATAAAAATAAACATAATTAGAAGGGTAAGAGAATGCATAACAACGTGACAGGTCATTTTAAAATTGGTATTTGGAGCAGCGAAAAAAAAATAAAAATTTAGAGATTTAATGTCTTGTCGTGATCGGCATTAAATCCAAATGATGCTCGATTGACCAAGGCCTGAAGCGGGCATATTTTCTGGATAGTGAAATAATAATAGTGAAAATCACGAGTTGCATTAGCGATGATCGAAAAGCCCATATAAAAACTCGAGTGTCTCTGACGTAATCGTTTGGCGAGAGAGGGCCTCCCCCTTCCCTTGCCGGAGGGCACAATGCCCCAGGCTGGATTCTCACTCTATTTATGGATTGTGGGTCTATTCAAACTGGCATCAGATCACCAGATTAAACGCGACTCCGGCGAGTCCTTCTCGATAATTACCTGGAGCTGTTGCCTTAAGGTAATTGCCGCAATCGCTCCGGCTTTGCACGCAGTTACCCACTGGGATAATTCAAGCTAACGGGTGATTTCCAAGTCAGTGAATTGTTATAACCTAAAATCGTATATATTCAACCCCCTCGAAGTTGAAATTGGCTGCAGTGGCTGAAATCGGATTCTTCGGTGTGAGGAGAAACGATGGAGAAATAGTGCCAAACACCTTGGCATGATTCGGTGAGGGCGCGTGCCACCATCATCATCATCATCATCATCACCACCACTGTGGGGCCCGCGTCGAAATAGAAACGATTTAATCTTTGACGTGTGTACCTCGGCTGGGAGTTGCAGGGCTCGGATGAGTCGGGGGGAGGGGACTCATATCCGTAATCGATCCGTGGAAAGTCGCCGAAGGCAAATGCGAGAGAGAAGTCGTACCAGGTGCGTGTCTTGCGAGGTTTGAGTCGTTTTGAAAGATGGGTGAAAATCGACGCGCTGGTATCGATGGAGATTTTAATGAGGTCGACATTTTAAGGATGTCTTACACCCTTTCTCTCAAAATTCACATTTCTTTCATTTTTCTGGCCTATTTATGATGATACCAATTTCCCAAACCATCAGTTCTTTATTGTTTATGAGATATGGAATTAGTAATTGCGCCACTGCACTGAAAAAGAATGGCGAATAAATATTTCACCGGAAGAAATATATTCTCGATCCCCAATTAATCCCCCAAAATAATGCTAATTAATGCACATTTGAATGTATCTCGGTTATAACGCATGTTTCATCCGCAAGCCCCACCAACAAGAGCCAAAGGAAAAAATAAAGTGGAGTAGAAAGAAAGGATCACACCGCGCCAAATCGAACAGGGGGAGAAAAGGGACCTGAAAAGAACACGACCCAAGCGAAGACAATATTTTCGGGTTTGGCTCGGTCATCAGCTTGTAATTAAAAGTTCCCCACGATGGGGCACCATGAGTGGGTCCTATCGTGCTCCCCAGGGCCTGTTTGGTGTCATTATTTTGGGCCTTACGCCGGCGCCACAATTCAGTGTCTCATCGCCCCTCCCTCCATCCCCCTTTAAGTCACGGTGTAACGGCTGTCCTTTATCGGTTTTTAATAATCTCTATTTTTTTTTTCACATATTATCTTATTTTCGAAATATTAAAATACATCTTTTACATGTTATTGTACAATGGCCCTTGACAATAATAATAATAGGTGGGTGTTTAGACAGCTTATTCAAAAAGGGTCACTTATACGACGTTTTGAGATGCAGCGAAATGCCAGCCATGTTTTTATTTACGGCCATTGGGACAGTTTTTAATTTTCTCCTACGGTATATGCGGAGCGAGGGATGAGGCAGACGGAGGTGGTCACGTCTCCGGGGTATATGAAGCAGTTTGAGAAGAGATACATAAGAGAAGCCATAGACGAGCATGCGGATGAGGATGGAAAGGGAGGGCAGACGATTCTTCTGCGTCGGAAACTTTAAGGAGTTTTGGCCCCGTTAGGCTGTTTTAGAGAAAAGGAGACAGTCCGGGGAGGAGGACGATGCGAATCAGGAGGCGTTTCTTGTGGTCTTGGTCAGGGGGCGGCCATGGGCCCACTAATAAATCCTTAATTATAATTGTGCGGCGCGTGACGGGAATAACTCTCTGATTTAATTACCGATCGACGGGCTATTATACCCGAGTATTCTCCATTATCGTTTACAAATCAGCTATCAGTGATAGGAATCTCGCGGTGATTGCAATTGAACAGATGGTAAGAGTGAAAATTCTCAGTGGTGACATCTTCGTTTGAAAATTAATACGAATAAATAAATTATCAGTGATAGAAAATTGATTACATGTTCACTGCTTCCTTTGTATTGTTCATGAGAATTGTTTCTCAAATCACTTCTGTCACCGCCGTCCATGAAAAATTATCAGGCAGTTCATCTTTTTTTTTTTCATCAGTCACCACGAAAGCCTTGAAATACGTACTTAACTCTTTTTCTGTCCTTCAATAATTGAGGATCCATTCTCTCAGTGGCCAGCTATTTTTTATTATTACTGAGAATTTGGATCTGTCAAGATGTCCTGGGTCCCGGTGGTTGGCGTTAATTACGGTTACCCTCCCTGCTCGCTTGTGTGATGACCAACATCCACCCTTCCTCTCTATTGCACGGAAAATAATTATAATAATTAGAAGACACGCCTCTTTGCCCGGCGAGATGGATGGACGCACGGATTCCCTTTATTTTCGATGTCGTGAGCATCGTTCACGTTCATGAGAACAAAGGGGGTGCACAAAGGGGGTGTCCCCTCCCCCTTACATCGCTCATTTCATAATATCTTTATATGCGTTTTTAAGAAAATTTTTTTTCTAGTCGAATCTGAATTAATACATCTTACTTATTTTTTTTACTAAACTAACAATTAAGTCTCCACTAGGCTAAATAGATTGGTAACGAAAAACGTTAGACTTGCTTTTTAATAGAGAATCAAAAATCGGCACTTATCATCCGTTTCGAGATTTTTAATGAAAAAAAAAATTTGGGACACGGGGGGATGAAAAAAAATCCCTCCGGGGTACCGAAATCGTCTGTCATCTCGCAACGACTAATGGTCAGTTCACGCTGGTTCATTATATTTTCTAAATGTAAATTTTGTACACGGTTACCTGGGCGCATGCATCCTTGTTTCTTTTACTTCAACCGACACACGAATGCGCGCGCGCACAAGTCCCGATAGAGTTGGTAAAGGCCCCGCGGGCGACTAGCGCACACATTGCACGGCCTGGGGAGGGATGGGGGACTTATAAAACAGGCGCTGGTGTTATAAGGTGTGGGGGGAGGGAGTGGGGATTTTTCGCTTGTTGTATTAAAAAAGAAGAGGGAAGCGCCCTCAGGCGATGCGATATACCGGTCTCAAAAAATAACCTCTCGGTTATTCTCAATCGCCTCGGCGACAGTTTATGGTTCTGCCCCATCGTACCGCGTCAATTAAAAACCCCTTGAGCTTCCAGGAAAGACAACTCGTGAATCACGAAGATTGTCGTATGGTTTTATAGTTTTATGTTGAATTACCCTTTTTATTTTTATTTTCACCAAGAAAAATATTGATGGAGAGTATTTATAGCCGTTCTATTCAGATTTCGGTATAATTTTTTTCTTTTGAAAAAAAATTCTAAGTGAAAAAAAATATGAGCATAAATTGAGGTGAAAAAATGGCATTTCTACATTTGCTGTGGGCACATTTACCATCACTACCGTGCAAAATAAAAAATGTAAAAAATTAATCAAAAGAAACAGTAGAGAGAAAAAATCGAGAAGACTACATCACAGCTATTATCGGCCTCCCGTCTTTTTGCAGGAGCTCCTCATCTCGTATATACCCAATCGTTGGAGGCCATTGTCTCGAGAAGATTACAACACGTTCGGCTAGCTGCTTATAATATAAGCATACCGAACATTTTGCTTCTGCTTACTCGCCCTCTCTCATTCTCAAAACTTATCTCCATCTCTTGTCCACTCGGAATCATCCCCTACCCCGGTAGTTTCTGATATTCTTCATTCGCTGAACAAGAGATCAGCAGTACTCCCTCGCGATGAGCTTTCCAATTTTTCTCCAATCTCAGTGCTTTATTTTCTCAATTCCCTTAAAAAAAAAATAGAGATACGGATGGACCTAATGGAATGGAGTGAGGGGAAGAGATTGCGTCGACGACAACACCCAATGAAAGACCGCAGAAAAACGTTGAAGCAATTTTAGTCCCTGTTCGTTATTACCAATCGCCTCTCGTCGGTCACAAATTGGTTTTCGGTGGGGCCCATCGCGTGTGTTCATGCCTCGTTTCGTTCGCCGGGGGGGTGGTGCTCTCAGAAACGCCGAGTCGCGTATTTGCAAGGGAGATTGAACTCCAACATCACATCCTCCCATTGACAAATTTTGCACATTTTCAAAGAATCATGACAATTACTTGATGAAAATTTTCTAGTCTATATATATATCATCATTTGTTTGGTATAGACTGTACCAAAGAAGCTGGACAACGGTTGCCGATAGATCATTCTAAAATTGCAAAATTTTACAGGAAAAAATAATTAACAATCTGCAAAAAAATCATACTTCAGGAGAAAAGCCATCAAAAAAATTACTGACTTTGGAAATTTATTCATCAAATAATATCGCATGCAAATAATACATCAGTGGAATAAAATGTCGATATTTTTATAATGAAATGAAAAAAATATGCAAATACGACGAAGGATTTACAAAATTCAGTTGAGGATTGAAAAAAAAATGAAGCAGTTTATCATCGGCGTGGTTTGCTAAAATGACAAACCACCGATTGCCCAACTTATTATTACTTATTGATCGTTTATTTATTCAAATTAATGCAGATTACCATGGAGGGGTTTTCAATGCTGTGGCCAGTTAGCGCGCGCAATGCATAAATTGCTACCGGGCACTCGCGCTATCCCCCATTCCTCTCTCGATCTCTCTCATTGCACGCGCGCCAGTACTTAGCATCATTTTTAAGTCCATACACGTATATATCTTTATGTATAAAAAGCTCTTCCTCATTCTCTTGGCGGCTTGCAAGCCTCGAATTTCAATAATTAATTGATTGCCCGACGTCGGTCGCGCGTAACGCGCCTCTCCCTCTTTTTCCCTGTCTCTCTCGCGTAACTTTGCCTTCTTTATAATTATCAGCCAGTGAAACGTAACCGGAGGTATATGACATACACCGCTGAGCACTCGAGATGTGTCACCTCAATAATTTTAATTGCACATGTGACAGAGGTTATTTATGATCGGGAGATTTTTCGTTGACAAACCGTGGGAATATGTTGATAGATAGGGCGGGATTAACTACCAATATTTTTCGGTTGTCTCCTAATTTGGTCAATTGTAATTTATTTTTTATTTGCATGAGATTCGAGGAATTTCCGTATAGTTGAAAGACCAGATAAATTATTTAAAAATGTGCTTCTTCGCATTTTCTTGACTGTTCCATACAGACAACGAAAATATAATATTCTTTCACTTAAAAAAAAAAATCTAAATATTTTGACGATTACTCCACCCTCAGCCTACAAATTCCACCCTAATAGCTGTGATCGATCCTCGTCAAGAGGTCATAATTTTTTCTTCATCTACCTCTCATTCCTCCCCCCCTTCGATTTTTTTCTCGGGGAGACAAAGGAAAATATTGGATAGCGCATAACGCCAGGTTATAGAGCAAAGGGGCGTCAGTCACGGCGGCGTCTAAGCCGTCCACCTCCTCTCGGATGGTAATTTCTCTCGAAAACAACAATGCCACAGTGATTGCTGGAAGCTGAGGAGTGACGGATACCCAGGACTCACCTCGTGAAAGTCACAACAATGTTTGTTGGAAGACTGTATCCCCACCCTCAATTTTTTTATTTCTTTCCTTCTCTCATTTTTATTTCAGCACTGTGTACCTCCCATCAACTCTCATAAACTAATGTTGGCTCATCAAACGCTCAGGTTTAGGGCCCCAGCAGAATAGAGGGAGACGATGAGGGGCATTTATTATGAAAACCGAGGTGGACGGAGGATAATAGTAACGCCTGTCGACTGAACAAAAGTAAGAGAAACGATTCAGGGATAAATCACGACTAACCAGCTATGAATTGTGAATTTCAATGGGAGAATGTACTTTCCGGAAAATATACTTAATTTTATCAATAGTATTTCAAATAATCAGGCCCAAAATGTGGCCTCTGAAAACGATGAGCAATTTCGTGAAAATGGATCACGTGTTTATACTCAACAAATGTTTCCTCATCAAAATTAGAATATCGTCCATAACGAAAGAAAAAAATAGTGTACACATGGATCTCATTAAGAAAAAAAAGGAGGAGTTTTCACTTTGGCTCGGTTTCCTCTATCCTTTGTTATCCATGAGAACGCGAATAAAAAAAATCAAGGAACGGCTAATCAACAGTTATTTCCGGCGAGATTGACGTAAAAAAATATCATTCGTTATTTTAATGCCCGGTGCATAACAATAATCAACTATTACGGGTTATTAATTCGATCTGATCTTCAAGAGTCGAGGAGACACTGTGGCCGCACTTGACTTCGAGTATATGAGAATTCCGTTTGTGTCGGCAAGAGAGCCGCGCACGTTAACGGGCTAATAAACTCGGGGGACGCTAATTAGCTGGCCATAAAACGATAAACGATGACACGACAGCCGGTTGACGCTGGCCCCCGAGTCCACGACACGCCGTTAGTTTTGTCTTTCCCGGATAACCCTGAGCTCGATAAACTCTTGGGTATTGCTACATATATTACATTTTTTTTCATATAAAATATTAAGTTTAATGCGAAAATATGAATAAACTTGATTTATCCTCTCAAGGAAAAATTTTAAAAGCAGCTTGTATTATTAAAGAGTCTCAACTATGTTAATACTGAGGGTTACGAGGGTCAGCACCCTCGTAATTAATGTCTTCATCCTGCTGTCTATCGGCTCTCATTGAAAATCCTAATTACCGGACTAAATAAAATAATCTATTGGCCGCGATATGATTTAGCCAATTTATCGCGACTGCGTCATACGCCAACTTATTCTCAGTAATCCCCGATGTCATCGCTCGACCACAGCCACGATCCGTGACGAGTGTAGGTCACGTACTAAAGTCTGTTTTCCCTTTGTCTTCAATGAAATAAACTCTGGTGTCGTCGTTCTCAGCTGTGACGGAAGTCATCTTTCCTTTGACTTTTTACATCCCCAATGGCATTGACATGTGGTGGCGGATTTAACATTTTAAATATTAATGATGCGCGATACCATGGTACAAAGCCTACAGTGTAATCACAAAGACGCTTGGCTTAACAGAATAATTCCGTTGATTGTAAATAATCAGTTCAAGTCATCAGTTTTTTTATATGACAAATGTTGACAACGCGCCTGTTCATTCCGTCCTACGTTCTGAAGTTTCGCTACAATTAAAAAACTTTCGACAGAGATTTTTTACATTTCAATCTTTGTAATGTGCATAAATTATCGAATATGCCATTAGTAATTGCAGAAAATATTTTACTGGGGTCTCATTTCATCCCACTCTCTTCCACATTTTTTTTTCACTCCAAATTGAGAACAAATAGAGTTCTGGGACTGTGGTCCTTGGGCTATTCTAATTATCGAAGATGTGATTACATTTTTGGGTCACACTCATCAATATGGAGTAGCCCTCCTGTCTCGAATACAGGCTCGAGGGGCTTTTGAAGGTTACGAGGTGGATCCCAGGCCACTGTCATTCTTTGATTGGCTTTTAGAGCCCCTGCACTTCTTTTATTGCTCTCTCAGTTTTTTTTCATTCTCCTGACTTCTAAACGAAGGACAGATTTTTTACGCTTCATCATCACAATTTTTGATTGATGAAAATAAAACAATCAACGTTGAGTTTTTAATTTGAAAAACAATTCGTGATGTATTTTTTATTTTCTACAAAATATTTTGCACCATATTGCACTGTGATTAACTGTGATTGTCTGTGTGTCGATAGTGAAAAACACTCGTGTTTTTTCGCCTGTTCCCGAGTTCTCGGCGAGAGAAGTGAATATCGCTCGTGTAATCACTTGGCAGCCACCAGAGTTCAACTCTCTTCAGTATTCATCTCTTTCTCTCTCTTGGAGCAGCAAGAGCAAGGCCCTGGCGCGTGCTACGAGAATACGCGATAGAGATCTCTCGAGGGTCCCTCTCCCCCTCCCGTTGTAGCTTCGGCAAGGGTGAGAGAGATGGGCTGACCGAGCTGCTTCTTTATCACTAGCACTCAGTGAATCGATTCACGATCTTTATCGCTTGATCTCGGTGATGAATTTATTGGAATCTTTATTTGTATCTGTTTTGAATTGAAATCAGCAATTTAGGAGACGAGCCTGAGTCATTCGATTATATTTAAAAATATATATAAGATATTTTTGAATGGCGAGAGTTGGAGAATCACAAAAGAGACGGAAAATCCTTCATTAAAATGGACCACATCTGATAAAAGCGTCGACAGCGTTAGAACTAATGATCCATAAGAGAATGGGTAGGAGTGGTTATCTCCCAGCCCCATGTGGCTGCTTTGGTCTCATACTATTACCTCGGTACGAGAGCCGAAAAAAAAAGAAACGAGGTTGACTCCTTGTGGTGAAGACGGACAGTGCGGTGTGCGGCACTCTCGCCCCCTGGTGACATTTCCCATTCTTCTCGGCGCGCCATTACTTGGTCAAAGCAGCCGCCCTAGCGGGACGTCGTGACTTCTATATGAGGCCCAATATATACTTAAAAAAATCCCGAAGGCTACTCCTCAGCTCCACTTTCGTGGGCCCTCAGGCACGTCATCAAAAAAAAAAAATTTTTTTTTCTCATTGTCATTTTCACAATCCAATCGAGATTCAGGGGGAGAGGTCCACTCATGATGCCATCATTTTCTTTTGAATTGACCATTTCTCACCGAATGACGAGTGATTGGAAGGATCGATTCGGCAGAGGAGAATGAAAAGGGCTGCTGTCCGGTGGGTCCCCTATCCCAGAACATAATAATACAGCCCATGGGCGTTTTCAAATGCAAAAAAAATGTAAAGACGTCGTGAGGAACGCTCGATGGATGAAGAAGAGGGCGTAATGTATGCGATTATGCGGATCAATGAGTTATAAACACTATTTATGACTTTATCAAGTCTCGTATTCGCAATATGGATTAAAATTTCTCTTCATTTTGCATGAATGCTTATACTTAATTAAGAAATTTTGGAGAATAATGAGAGGTGGAGGGAGGTTACCTGCGATAAAAATCGACTACGGAGGTGGGCGAATTTATTATTTATACGTCAATGAAGTTATCGATTTTGGGTGGCTTTTTTTCGCTCTCGAGATTTATGCGTCTCGTCTTCCTCTCTTCATACCGACTTATTAAAACGAGGCTTAATATCTTTATATTGCGGTAGAGGGTGGACCATTGCGTGGGTGGGTCTAATGGTGTCTTAATTGACTCCACCATTAGAACACGGCAGCATTTGCATGTTAACGATAACACCCGTAATCATACGTCCCGCACCGCAACGTATTAAGTATCGTATTATGATGCCAATAAAGTCGGGGTTGAATTCATTTTTTTTTAATTCTCTAATATTTGATTTTACCGAACTCCACGGGGTACAGGTGAATCCTGAGAGAAGGAATGTCACAGAATTTGCTTTGGTACGATACACTAGATTTTTTCTCTATTTTTCGCTTTGTCTACAATTAATATTACCAACTGATGAAAATAACAATATGTAATTATTAATCCCATAGAATGTTGTCCAGCAATTTTATTGGAAACTTTAAAAAATGAGATATTTATCCTTCTCATTAATATTATTATCGATATAGAAGGAAGTGTGGTACAAGCGTAAAAGCCCGGACCGCCCGTGAAGTGAAACACCGCTGCGAACCTTGGCGACACTATTCCCCTTGCCAGGACATAACGATGAAGGGAACAAGTTTTGCGCGTCCAGAGGTGAATTTATTGTTTCGAGTTCAGTGAAAACAGATAAAGATGAGAGCAAAAAATAATGGAAACAAGCTGCGAATTAAATGTTCAATTTTTGAATTATAACGCTGTCACATTCATAATGACGAAACGAAAGGAAAAAGAATGCGATTGAAGGTGGACTTTTTTTCGGGCTGTTAAAATATTTTACATTGACTTAGTTAGTTCAGTAAATACTGACTGCTCTTGTTAATTTTTCTGGCTGCATTCATGGACCCTTGCATTTAGCACGTGCCTCCTGCCCCTCACCACAACGAGAAACAAAAACAAGAAGCCCCAGGCGATTCTCTCAAAGACTTTGTCTCTCGCGCTAATTGAATTAATTAATGTTAATTATTCGGTGTTAATCCAGTCTGAGATCCTTAAAAATTCCAGTTTTCTTTCGGTTTAAATAAAGCCCAGAATTGGAGTGAGGGATGTGATAAAAATTTAATGAATAACTCTTTTTTTCCAATTCGTAGGGCTCACATGTACTCGGGCCTGCAGTTCTTCGTCTGTATTCTCTGTTGAGTATTTGTAGCCTTCACTGAATAATGCATGTATGCGTGCTTACGATTTTACACAGCGAGAGCAATACGAAAATGCACTTGTAACTCGGTGGGCAGGTGGAAGCTCAGCTATTAGAATGATTTATTTTGGCGGTATGAATATATTTGTTAGATCATATTTTTTCCTTCGTTTCGTTCAATTTGGGAATATATTGCCCCGAATATGCGAAATATTTTCCGCAAAATATTAACATATTCCAATTTGAAAGATCACAAAAAAAAATTTAAATGACCTACCATTTTTTCTACTCTCTTTCCCTCCTCGTTACTCAGTCTTGAAACGTTTGGACTGCTCTTGTATATACACAGTGGCTATATCGTAACGGGGCTGTTGGCTCGAAATAACAGCTCATTGTGTACAAAGATATCGCATCGTCGTCGACGCTACTACCCAGCGTCCCAGTGTATACATTAAAAAAAAAGTTGACGTATTCTGTATATGCGGACAGAAACTATACGTGTTACGTTGATAAATGGTGTTTATGAGATTCTCGTGGATGATTTAGAATCGAATTTTTCTTCCAGAATCACATGGTTTAGGTGGAATTATTAATAGAGAAATTCTCGAGCCGTTTGTTTTTGCGCGAGGGGGGAAAAGATTAAAAATCTTATAATGGGAGCCACGCGACTCCAGAATTTCATAAATTCTTGAGACAGAGAAGGACATGTGGAACTAATTCCAGATGGTGCTGTATAAACTTTGAAGGAAGAACAATTGACATTGCATTGTAGAAAATTTCTACAAGATAACTTAATAATAGGAATTAATGTAAAATTGATTTCAATCCAATATATTTCTACCGACTTCCCCCATTTGTTTTCACGATGAAGTACTAATTGAAGGGTCAATTCTGAACTCCACGACTAATTATTTTTCATTTCAGCACTCGAAATAAAATTAAAAAAAAAAAAAACTGAAATACAAGAGACGGTAGGAGCAAGTCTGAACGAGGCCATTCAGAAATATTCTCCAGTGAATCGTTAGGAAGTTTTAACGGGATTCGAGAGGGGTTGGGATAGGATAGAGAAAATGGGAAACGTAGTTCCTCTTGAAACTCACTTTGAGCCCTCTCCTCTCTCACTAATCTCGAGCATCACCTCCACACAACTCTTGCCACCTTCCTCTCCTCTTTTTTCCCCAATCTCACTCATTTTCCTCAACTCTCGGCGCTCACCGAGACTTTGCCAAACGCCGAAGAAGAAGAATCAATTATGAATGAGAATTTTTACATTAGAGAGGGAGAGTACTTGGATTATCGTCCACAAGACTTCGTTCGATGAAAGTTGAAATTTCAAGGAGATTTTAATCTCAGAATTAGGATTTTCATAAAGACAATGAGCTAATGACTGAGAGTGAAAGAGAGTGAGTGGATTTATCTGGTTGGTGCACGTGCGGGGAGCACATCTTGAGTGACCACTTGCGTGGAGAAAGAAATACGAAGAAAGAGGATGAAGAAAAAAAATGAAAAGCG
The DNA here is from genome assembly GCF_034640455.1 of Diachasmimorpha longicaudata. Classification (NCBI taxonomy): domain Eukaryota; kingdom Metazoa; phylum Arthropoda; class Insecta; order Hymenoptera; family Braconidae; genus Diachasmimorpha; species Diachasmimorpha longicaudata. The sequence continues at coordinate 7,992,847 of NC_087232.1, read as the reverse complement.
AGATGCAAGCAAAAGCTGATTTGTGGCGTCTCGTTGCCACATTCATGGGACCGTGAGAGCGAAAGATATACCCGAAAGACAAACAAGCCTCTGTTGCAACGATATCCGACAGTCGTCCCTGGCTTGAAATGTTGTTTTTGTCATTTAAAGTATTTCGTTGATGTTACTGTGAAGCGTGAATGGAGATAATCATTAAAAATCTTCATTTTCAGATTATTTCGCCGACATTCTGCCAACTCTTGGCTTTCATTTTTCCGTAATCTTAAAATTAATGTTCGTTATAACCTACACATTTCCCCCAAGTCAGTATTATCGTCAAATATCGACGTACCTGATAGTGTGACTACATTTTACCTCGGCGTAACACCCCCAGGGGCATCAGTAACCGGTGCGTAACTAACCTCACACACATATTCATGAAATTTCACACGCACTCGGCACACACGTAAACATGCAAACTGTGGCTCTTTCATTCATAACTACCGCCTGGCGCGCGAACGCTAATCATCCATAGACGCCAGATATTACTGAGTTAGTACTCCAATAACACCTCGTGTGTTTCGAAAATAACGAAAAATCCTCAAAAACCCAGTTTTTACTTTTTCATTGAAAATATAAACAAGCGGATAATAGTGTTTTTTTGTGTGTGGGTACAGGCATTGTTGCTAACCAATCAAATTCTCTCCTTTGCCAGTCTCTCATTATATAAATATGTATTTTTTTTCTAATTTTCCATTTAGAAATAAAATTAATGTTGTCGGTTGCAATTCTTAGAGTCACCCCTGGACTTCGTCAGAGCGAGTTTACATTATCGAGGACTATGTTTAGATTTGCAGATCATTAAATGTGAAATGTGCGGTATTTTCGTGCTTACATTTGCAATTTCAGGAGAGCTTTTCCATAAAGCAGTAAATCTCCGAATTTGCGAATTTTTATTTTACATTTTCTTTATCCATGATATTTTCTATTGATTCTATATTCTCATATATTTTTACGTCGGCCCACTTGTGATTTATATTCGTTGAAAAATATTTCTCATAAATATCACGAGATAATTATATCACAAATTGACGTACGTCGTTATGGCAAACAAACGACACAAACGTTCGATTATTGAGTTCCACTCGGTTTAATGGTACCATCAAGTGTCAAAGAAGCAATAATAATTAATGTTCAGTGATAATGATGACTTGACAAAGACTGATAGATGTCATAGGCCGGTTGTCTTAGCGATAACCCCCATGTCTTCGTGACATCCGTTCGTTTAAGCGCTATCTTTTCCACGAATTCGCTTGGTTTTGTATTTTTTCGGACATTCTATTCAATTGTTGGATTTATAGTTCAATAATTATTCCGGGACGCTTCCAGATGTTCGATATTCGCTGATTTATAGTTATAATTTATTTGACGCTTTCATTATCCATTTCTGGGTATTTATTCATTTAAAATGTAATCTTTTTTGGAGTTAATTTCTTACGAAATAATTTGTAAAAAAAAAAAAATTCCCAATCATTGTATTACTCGTGACCGTGACACTTGTCGTCGCGATCTTCATGACCTTTCTGCGACAGATTAAATTCTCAATAACTTTTTTATTTACTATGCGAGTTGTGTAATTTTTTCGAGTCGCGGATGAAAACTTAACGAGTAAAATTGAGGGTCATTTTTCATTATTGGCAAGCCAGTCTCCGGAAGTACAGTACATAAGAGATATATATCTCTTGACGGTATGATATTATGAGCGCAAGGGGGTAAATTTTAGGTAAGGCCAAGTAGTGTCGCGTCGACGCACACATCCCATGAGGATTAACCCTTCTGTGACCCTGCATAATCCACGACCCCGTTGAGACTCTGAAAATTAGAGGCTCCAAACCCCTTTCCCGCCCTCCTCTTCCCCTTCCCTATCCTCTGAATTCTGTGTACACAGGAGCAAAAGCCCACCTCACTTCATCCCAGTGTGATGATTTAGTACAGAATTATCAGGACGAATCCAATAACGTACACCACGAAACTTGTCCCGCGGCAAATTAAGATCAAGGAGATGTGCCTCACCGTGTGTTCTACGTTCGTGGCGTTATAGGAGAGGGAGTGCTCGAATTAGGGCGATAGATTTTCTTTTGCATGTTACAATTTCCATTTTAGCTGAGTTGAGAATTACAATATCGTTTCCAAAAGGATGATTCATTGATTGAAAATGCTTGGTTTTATGATTCATACGAAAATAAAAATCACACTCAATCTCAGAAGCTCGTCCTCCTACATAAATATCCATAATACATAAGAAGAATCTAGAGTTGTTATGACAGTCAGTGGTCAGTGATCCATCACCGAGATTCAGTCCCGAAGGACTCCCGGAGCCTGCGAACCAACTTATCCAATATTTAAGGTTTTGTCCCTCGCGGCCAGCCGCTGATATATCACGGTACATTAATATATATTTGCGGGGGAGATAACGTCGCCGGGTGGCGATCGCTGGTCAGACATCTGAAAATCTAGGGACAAAATATGTGAGAGCAATGGCAATGCTGGGATGACGTCTCGTGACACGATCGATGGGTCTGAAATTTCCATTAAACATTATTATTAAAGAATAAATGTGACTTGCGTCATGTGGTGGGAGCAGTGCTTGTTTTATAAATATTGATAGTTAATATTTTCACTAATGAAAGTCATCGAAAGCCATCACTCAACAATGAAAAACTGGTGTTACTGGTGCAGCATTGTATGTGCCACCCGCACCGCGGGACGTGCGACGCGAGCCCGGTAATAAGATTGCGCTTCGTGGTCTCGTTTTATGGGGCATCAAAGAGATTTACCGACGTGGTCGGTTATACACGGACTGGTGGTAATTAAACCGTCGTATCAACTACGCTCGCTGGATTCTGGACAGCGTCTATCGGCGCCAGTGTCGTCGCCGCTCCTCGGAACCCTTTGACTTCTCTTCCTTTAATGTTTTTCTCATTTCTCGGTTTCTCTCATTCAACCCTCTCCCACCAACATTTTATGCCCCTCAACTGGTGCATCCGATTTCGTAACAAGCGGGCCTATTGTCTGGAGGCCTTCGTCTATTTTTTGAGCTTTTCAATGACAGGAAAGAAATTTGAAACGGCAGTGGGAACAATTTGTGAATGGAAACTATTCAAATGCTCAGCAGGGAAAAAAATTCCGAGTACATATTACCAGTTCCAAATATTTAAGTGGCCTTACGATAATTCTTCAGGGGGGTGCCGAAAAATTGAGGAAGATTTTGAAAAAAATTTCGCCGCTAGATATAAACCAGGTTTTCCAAAAAAAGCCTGGACACTTTCGACTTAAGGGAAAGACTCCGGACATAATCGCAACGTTTCGCATACAAACGGGCGCTAATGGCGCAGATAGCTTTTGTTGTTTTTAATTAACCCTTTCTTTTAAGACGGCCGGAGGGAGCGGTAAACTGTTACAAAAGTTCACCCTCATTTTTTTTTTCAACTCGCCTCTTTCCCGTTTTTCCCAACTACCCTTCACCTCCAGCTGAAGGCAACCCCTTCCTCCCCTCGTGTACGTTCTTCGGGTATCCCTGGGGAGATGTAAATACGCGCTGTGAACTGCACCTCGGAGACAGACAAGCTTTTCTCGTTTACGAGGCACGATGAGGCTGGTGCAATTAAAGCTTCATCTAATTACCCCCAGCGACCGCTTGGTTAATTGCCCGATGGTTAATGTCGAGGCATTAATATCGAATTAGTTTTTTCTTCTATTCAGACGTAGGTAGAATGTTCGTTAAAATTCAGCAATACATGTATATATATAATTTGTAAAAAATATATTTCATGTATTTATGAACCTACAGATTGCTTGGCATTCCCATCAGCCCCATCAATTAATCCAAGACAAATTCCCAGAATGAGCGAAATTATTGGTTATCAAAGTAGACTGGGTGGTACAAAGACGAGGGATAGGTGTGTTTTATATATGAACATCGTTTTAGACGTCCAATGATTTGCATACTCGCATATTCCCGGGGATAATCAAATTGGATCGCAGACGGCAGTTTCTTTGGCGCACCCTCAATTTCGTGACTCGTGATAGCATCGTGTTTTTCAACTGCACAGTCCACGCCCGGAGTGTCCCACAATTGAGGCTGTCCAATGGTGAGTTGGAGGGCTCTGGGGAAGGGGTGAAGTGCAACACCACTGTGAGTTGTTGTATTCTACATCTGTGTATTTTTGTATACGGGTATTATTTAAATTGGCCCTTCTATTACCCCCCGTATAATTATATTATGTCTTAAATGGACGACTCTGTGGTGGCGATTTTTCATGAGTTCGAAGAATTTTTCAATTTATATTTCTATTCTCAGAAGGAGGTGAAAAAAAAATTCTCTCTGCCAATTTAGTCTATTTTTTGGGCAAAAAAATATCTGTCTTTGGAATCTCTGTGCGAGATTTTCGGGAGATTATTTCAAAAGAGAATAAACAAAATCTATTGCTTCTCCATCCTCAGAGAACCCTGATGCAACGAGTTGACAACAAGCGAAAGGATAACGCCAATGTTTTACTCGGCGATGTCGGCAGCGTTTGTCGCGGTCACATGACTGTCAATCATTCATGATAGGAGATGACACATTAATCTCTCAAGTGAGCCTCCATGACCACACTCCTCCTCCTTCTGCGGTATTAAACAAGCCATAACCTCATACACCCTTGTCTTATCCACTCCTCCCCCTGATTTTTTTTCCTATTTGTAAAACTAATCCGAGGCCTCGGCTTTTTTCAACTCACGTATTTTCCATTGTTCTACCAGTCACGTGTGAGACAGCTTGCAGAATTGCAGGCATTCACAAATCTGTTGCTGGTCGGCAACCATTTCTGAATGATGAGAGAATTTCGGGAGAATAATTTTTTTTTACCGACATGAAAATTATTCTTTTTACTTTTTATCGTATTGCAGCCCCACTGCAATTTTAGAAGCGATTCCATTGAAATATAAATAAATTAAAGAAATCTGATCAGTGGCTGACAATGTCAAAAGTCCAGAGAAAGTGAATTCCCGATAAGATCCGAATCAGCGTCTGTTTGGAGGTGGTAAATGACAATATCCCTCATATTTTCCTTCTCATATCTCAGACGGGGGAAAATGCGAGGGTAGTATCTATCCCTAGACAAATAGCATCTACCCGGGGTCAAGTAGAAATGGACTTTCTGAGTCTCCGGACTGGACATCAATCTGTATCAGACGGTAGCATCAATGTTTAATCCTAATCGGGAGAATTGCACGGAATCCACCGAGCCTAGTCGGTCTCGATAAAGCTTCACTAACTTACGCCATTTTCAGGCAATAAAAATAGTCAATACTTGAAAATCCACGAAATAGTTATTCAATTAATAACCCCATTGTCAGTCTTGATATAGCACCGATATTATCACAGATGTTTCCAATTGTAAAATTCTAAAATTCAGTATTTATGAAATATATACGTTTCACGTGAATGAAGAGGGCTTTGCGTGCATTGTACTCTTTTCCACCCATAAATAGTGAAAAAATTCAAGGGAGGGCTAAACCTAAACAAGCACCCGGTTGACTCGATGGCGCGTCGTAAAGCACCGCGGCGCCTCGGTGTTTACAGGGTGATCCAACCACACGTCTCGGCCCACCAACCTCGTCGTTGTGAATTTGTTCCGCATATTCTATTTTAAAACATCGAGGATAACTGCGTCATGGCACTGTGCAACCAATGAGCCACTAAGAAGTCTCCCTGAATATGTAAATTACGCTTTGCTGCAATTTATAGTCAGATAAAATAATATATAAATCTATAATATATTCATTACATCGCTTGATTTTTCAAAAGGGGATATTTTTCATCGCCTGTTTTAATACCATGGCTAACCTTAAAAAAATTATGTGACTTACAATGCGATCAAATGAGCTCTATGTATATTGGAACAAATGAATGCATCACCCTGAAAGTCAAAAATAAATGCAACCCCCTGTCGATCCAAAATCGTGTCTTGAAGCCACGAGCCATTAAAAAAAATAGCATCAGCTTAATTCGACCCGTTTGTTAATGGGGGAGGGGGTAAATTGCTAAACCACCCCCGTAGCATACCCCGTGGATTTTATTAACGCTCGGGAGTGAGGTTGTCACTTTGGGCTACGCCTCTCATGATTTATACGGCCCCCAAAAAGCCGAGATGACTATTTTTACGTTTCATTTCTCATTTTCTACCTTCCCTTTTGTTTTGAAATACTGAGGAGTGGATCGACGACTCCTTTCGCCAGGGGGTGCTGTCGTATTGAGGCACCAGCTGCCCTCCCCCTCTTCCCCCTTTTTTTCGAGAAATGCAGATGGACGTAGCTAGAGGCAGATGTTGAGGAGTTGCTCTATTTCGATCCATTTTCACCGACAATTTTCATTTATAAATCGATAGATTTTTTATGGCCAAAGGAAATCACTATTGGGCTAGATATTTCGGAAGGTATGGGGATGGTTTAACCACATCGCTACTGATTTCATGACTCTCCCTGTCGCCGATTCCGTCGAATGTCCAACACACATAATAAATAAACCATACTTTATGAAATAGACAGCATACAGTATCAACGAGACAAGGAGACTCCTCACAAAATGAAAAATGCCGAGACGAACGATCAATGTAAATATATTCATGACATGGGGTGTGTAACAGGCCTCTCTCTCTCTCACTCTCTCTCATTTTCAAGACTCAAGGCAAAATGTGCTACGATATATGGGGAATTCATAGGGGGGTTGGGGTTTTTCAGTTGCCGAGGCCCCGATGGCACTCGGACGGCGCATAATTCACTCTTTGGCAGCTCATTACAATTTAAAAGGGCCTTTGTCAGCGCACGTCGCTCTCAATTCGTCTTCCCTCTCTCTCCCTCTCTTCTTCTTTCCGCTCCCGTTGGCCAATCATTTTTCACAAATTTTTTTTATTTCCATTCATCATGATAAAAATGAATAGAAAATGTTTGTCCTGGTTATTAAACATATATGATGGAGAATCGTGTGGCAATGAAATTGGAAATAGTCACTGTGACTCGTGAATACGACACAAAGAACAAAAATAACTCTCCTATAACCTTTGTACGAAGCTGCAATACCCGAGGGAGGTCTTCAACGGGAAAAATTGATATGTATTCCGTGGTCTATGAGCGGCCAGTTCAATCTACCGGGGGTCAAGGAGTTTGGAATTTCAAACGTCTATATCTCGAATATTCTTACCCTCTCCTCCCCTCCAACCCCTTACTTTTTTTATTTCTCCATTTTTTCCCATCGCATGTCCAGAAGGGAGTTATGAATTCTGCACGCGCATGTTCTAGGGAAGACAAACTCCGCGCACTGGAGTTACCAATACCGATGGCGGCAAGGGGGATGAGAGAGTAAAGGGTACAAAACATTGGGTACTGTCTCGATATAGCGCTCGGACTTGTATTTCGATATACACCTCTGGGCTCTTCCCGATATATTCTAAAACTTATGAGCACATAAACTTGGCGGTCTTATACCCCCGGAGGGGGTGTGTGAATGTGGTAGGATGGTCACTGGTCATCCATGGAAAATTGAATTTTGTCCCTGAGGAATGAGTGGTTGAGATATGCTGACATCTCGTTTTTTTACGAGGGTTATACTTTTGTATTTTCAATTGTTCATGATGAAATTAGTTTTCTTTTATTTATGAGAAATATTGGAGGATTACTAACCGTGCAGAACCCAGCCGTGATGACACTTGTCGCAGTAGCGAAGGTGACGTTTGCCCGGGGTGAAGGAGTCGCAGGTGCAGCCATTTACGGTGCATCTGATTGACTGAAAAAATAGGAAATTATTATAATATCTTCATTTTAACAATACTTTTACCATAGAAAATGGACTTTAAAATAACTTTTATATTCCAATAGTACTTTCAGTGTAGAAAAAGTCAACGAGTACTTAATACCTGAAAATTACCAGATATATATTCCGCCCCCTGATACCGCTGCTCTAAAAAATTGTGCTCGTCGAAAATTATGAAAGCCTCGGGCTTTCCCGGTTAGAAGTGGCATTGGCTGGGTGACCGTTTCCTCTCTCTCTCTCTCTCCTCAGCGTAACTCGACCCCAGAGAGAAAACGGATTTTAAGGAACCGTGAATGCCTCACCAACCCTCTCTGAATCGAAATTAACCCCTTGGGGATACGCTCGTACGGCTGTTTCATTTATTATCGCTTTACATATTTCGATCGTTTTACTCGTTCCCCATTTTTTATCCTCATTTTTTTTCTGGCTCCGAAATATACCGGGCTAGCAGGAAGATTCTGTAACCTTACGTTTGATGAAAAAAAAAAAACGGGAGAGGGGGGAAAATTCTGGTGAGTTGCTTTAGCTTTTGCCATCCCGCTGAGCGTTTGGGGGTTTATTATGTGGCGTTATGGGGGTGCGTAGCATCGCTAATATAAAGACAAATGAAGCGAGTACTACCGTAGGCCATGTGTCTTTATACCGATGATATTGTAACATCACGTGCCGACTTTTATTTGCCCTTGCGGAGAAGAAAATCAAATAAAAAATAACAAAAAGTGAACAACTACGTAAAATGCTGTAAAAAAGGTCAATTGGAACTGAAATTCGCAAATTTTTCGAAAAGCTACGCATTTTATCTTTTTCATCCCAAGAAGAATGTCTCGAAAACGATTTCCCCAGGCGCATAATGTGCATCTCTGTCCCCAGGACAAAAAAAATCTGTCGCAACTTTTCATTCATTTTTTTGCCCAATGATTTTCGAATTTTGTATGATTGGATCCTCCTGCATTACTCAACATACCACAAACTTTCGTCCTCCCCCTGTATTTTTTATCTCGCCTCCCAGAAGGTAATAACGACTTTATGACCAACCAAACATTTATTACTGGTTATACGCTTGGGTCTCTCAACGGCGCTGTGTTTTATTATCCTGTGTCGCGTAATACCTACGTCGTCACAGTGCCGTGAATGATGCACAGGTGTACTACAGGTCGAAATTTTTTGTAATTTTTTTTTCCAACATGAGTCCTCTGCTCAACGCGAACATTATATTTCTTATGTACCCTACCGCGGGGATTTCACACGGCTCATTAATTCAACTTTTCACGTATGTATGTACAAACAAGGTTATGGCTGTTTAAATTTTATTACCGACTTTTTGATGGCTTTGTTATTTTTTAAAATATTTTTCAACATTTTTTTTGGAACAAGAGGCGAATGGTCATTTATGGATTCCGCCACAAGCAAAATGTCTCAATATCCTTTAATATACGACCGCAATAACGATGTATTAATATACTTAGAAAAAAAACCAAATATATTGTGAATTTAAAAAATCTTGAGCGGTTTAATGCGATAATCAGTGCATCAAAAAATTATACTGATTTCCATGGCATACATCTTGGTCACATATTATTCATCGCTGTTAGTTCGAAGCACAAATCCAGAGCCTAGTGTGCGCGTATGGAAATGCTCCCGAAATTCACATTGCTCGCTCATCGTGGCAAATTAATAGAAGCGGCGTGGGCCGACGAATTAAACCTCAAGTATAAAGCTCCGGGTGGCATGCATGGAAACAAGAGTGTGGGTTAGAGGGTCGGGAGGTGGATAGAGGGGGTTGAATCCGAACGAGCCATTAATGAGCTACGAGAGATTTAGGTGCGCCCAATAGTGGTAGTACACCACACCCTGAATGCGATTGAACACGCGGCAATGGCCAGCCATTGCATTGAGAGCCTTTAAATCCGATTCAAATAATTTCTTCGCTCCTTTTTTTTATTCTTCATTTTATTCTTCCCTCTCGCAAAAGTGGATCCCACTTAAACTGGGAAATCGATCGAATAAAGGCTGTACCATTTAATGGCGAAATGAATCAGATTATTTGCCCGATGCTAATTCTGATTCAATGAATATTAAAATTTTTTTTCACATCTATCAATGCAGACATGATTAATCAGTTAGCCCAAGTCCATACATCCCTTCAATCGACCCTTAATTTTACGGTAGACGGGTCCAGCAATGGGTGATATTATTCCACCGCTCAAGTCTCACACTTGAAAAAATAGAACTAAAAAGAAGCGAAAGGGTCGTTGGCGTTAGCATGCGCCATGACTTACAACTCCTGCGGGTGTCGTCCGTCAAACCCCACAGCCCAAACTCCGGAACCTTTTCTTATATATCTTGCGATATTTTGTCGCCTCTAGATATATTTATTGCCACTTTTGTATCCCTCGGCCAAAGTAGAGAAAAAAAAACTGACAAGAGAAATACTTTTACTATGGTATCTTTGGCATTGCCGCGTGCCAGGTTATTATCGCAGGCCAGAGTCGTTTTTCAACGACAGTATGTGTGCGATGCTGCGTGCGCCACCGCAGAGAAATAAATTTGTGGAGAAACAAATATATGGAATAAAAAAAATTGCTGAGAGGAGCGCTGCATCTGGTTATAGGGCTCTTTCTGACACATTGGGACGAGTTAATTCCAGTACATTTGAAAGCGTCGCTCGGATAATGGCGAGATACATCACGCAAATTGCCATTGTGGTCGCGACAATGTGCTAAACGCCTTTCACCCCTGACTTTTTTACAGCCCCTCTTGTCGGCTTCAAGTGCCTCCCTGTTTATTTTCGTTTTTACATTTTTTTCGAGATCATTTCTTTTCGTCTGAAGGGGATATATTATTCTGAGATTTTTTTTCATGAGTGATATGTCGTGCATTGCAGTTGGCATTCACTGGATCAATTAAATCGAAAATAATATATTAAATATCAATGATTAATTCCCTCTTATGTCAACCAACTTTCCCTATAATTTCCCTGGAAAAACATGTCCATCACAAATTAGAAGTGACACACGAATGAGAAGGACTTGGCGAAAAAGCCCTAAAAAGGCTTTTTCAGGATGCAGAAAGTATCCACCGGAAGGAAAAACAAAGGCCTGGGAAAAGCCAGGGGTCTAGCAAGAAGGTACGTTTACCATCACGCGCATCTACCTCGTAACTCTCAATTATTTAGGGAAAATTTGTTGAATCCGCGTGGAAAAAAAGGAAAAGAGAGAGAGAATTTGCCCTGTGGGAAATGACCGGTGGTCCCTGTTCCTTTGGCGGAAGATGGAAAATTGCTTTTTTTACTCCACTCCTCGGACATTAATTTTTCGTGTCTTCTTTTACGTTCCGGTGGACAGAGGGTCAGGTAATTCAACGTTTTTTTTTTCGCTTTTAAATCTCGTTTGGATGCTTCCGTAAGGGTTGAAGGATTTTCACTGAGTTGGACATAATCCCTCAAGAATCGGAGGGTAAAAGGAATTTCATGCCCACTTGAATGCGGTAAATATAAACAATATTTTTTTATCATTCGAGGCAGGGAATTTTGAAAAAAATCGGGGCATTTTTTGCATTATTTGATTGCAATTTCAACGGTTAATTGAAATTTTCCGGGAGGTGGAGGGTGGAATTACATCGGGGAAAGGGATGAATGCGAGTTGGAATTTAATAAGCAAATCCCTTCAATATTTTGGCTTTTCTATATCGGTAATTGTCATATAACGCACGCGTGTCTGAAAAAAAGGGCGCGTCGTCAATTTCCGATTGGGTCGACCGTTGAGGACGGGAGGAGGAGGACCTCCCCCAGATGTCGATGAATAGCATCGATCTGTCTGGGGCTCCTCGCAACTCCCTAGCGCGCGCCACACCTCGACTTTTATTCCGGATTTTCCAATCAAGATCAACAGCTTTAATAGAATTGAAAGGGTGACAATGAGAGGGGGAGGGCTGATCTGGGGGGCTTTTTAACTGAGGAAAACGGAAATTTCTGATGAAATTCATAGGGCGAGTGATAGCTTCCTGGCACGCGCGACACTAATTCTCGGTAAACAGTTAAGGGGAGTCCACAGCTTTCCTCAATTACTTTTGCGAAGTCATAAAGTTCATTTTCTTGGAAGTGAATTGAAAATGAATTAATGGGATTGTGGGGTTTGGTTCTGGGGTGAAATGACGGATATTGACATTGAGTTAATTTTCAAGCGGAATTTAATGTGCACGATGAGATATATTGGTGAGTAACAATTACAGGGGCATTCTTCAAGACCACATGGAGGAATATTCATTTCCAATGTATATTTATACATTAAAATGGAAATATTCCTTTTCAAAGGATGAATAACCTTGAGTCACATTTATAGGAGTCCTAATAAATCGTGAGAAGTGAGGATAGGATATTAGAATTCAACAGCACCATACGGAATGATGGGAATTTCACGTGCCAGAGACTCGTGATCAAAAACCGAGAGCATTCTGTAGTAACTAATGTAGTAATGCTCATCACGAAAGGGTTCTCGCATCGACAAGTGGAATAAAGTTTTCAAATGAATGATCTTCAATTTTGAGATATTTTAATTGATATATTTCAACGCGAATTTCAGTCACTGAAATTTTATAATTTTTTATCCGGAAGAATTGATGACTCTAGCCTCGAATTGGATCCTCAACTGTTGAAAAATAATCCTTCACAGATTGTTCGGTGAATAAGGGGGCGTGTACGACATATCCCTCGGTCTTGTTGTTGCCCTCTCGACTCACATATTATTTTTATTAATAAAAAAAAATCACGAACGATACCAGAGTGGCAACGTTCGTTTGGGACTCTCTCGATGTGTGATATATCGGCTCGTAAAAAAAATCCATGCGGGAATAAAATATCTCTGTGAGATCTAGGGTCACGGGGTCGTGGTCGCCGAAAGGGCCTCGGCACCAACTTACCAGTGGGTGGAGAACACGCTCTTATGTATAACCAAAGATACCAGAGTTGTACTACCTTGAATATTATGAGAGTGGGGCAGTACTGTGTATTGGCATGAAATAAGAATGAGATATTAAAAAAAAATCATACAGAGATTCACGGGGAGGTGCGAACATTGTTAACGAGGTGCGTATTTTATACCGAGGGTTGTTGCGTTGGAATGGGAGGAGATCACATATCTTCTGTCTTAATCAGGATGTGTTTGGTTTATTTGGATAATAATAGTAAGGATTATCGATTCTGCCCCGGCTGATGGATACAACGATGATTGTCTTAGTTCTTCCAAAACGGCGGCTTTGCATTTTTTTTTAATAAAAAAAAAGGATATTTTTCATGCCTAAAATTGTAATGTAATATATTATATAGAAAACTTTAAAAAATTTAAATCTCTTTGTATATTCCCCATCTGTTATATTAAATTATAATTATATTCAAGCTTTTAGCTTTTAAAAATGGCGTCACATGCAGAATATATTTAATTGTTCCCTTGTACGCAGGGTCAACGCAAGTGAAGCAAACGAGTTCACTTTATGTCCGATGTAGGGGCGAAGTTTCCCGGGGGGAACGCGGTGAGGTGGGTAGAGGGGGGAGGTAGTGGTGAGGGTGGAAAAGGATGAGAGGAGAAGCGTAGAAGGTAGGAGGTGTTCCACCACGGGGTAGAAAACTCAGAGGCTGCCTCTTGCACGCTCTCGCCCAAGGGGGTGGTGGGGCCGGAGGGGTGCCGGGGGAGGGGGATGGGGGTGGTGTATTGATCCAGAGGCGGCGGTAGCGGCGGTCATCCAGTCGCTAATTAAATGCCAATCGCTAACCCTCCTCCGTCTCATGCCCCCACACTTCCTCCTAACCTTGCCTCCTCATACCACCCGGGCACTCAATTCGAAACCCCTCGGATTCAGCCAGGGGTTCCACTCTCTCTCTCTCTCCCTCTTCCATTTTCCCTCCCCACCCCTTGTGTTTTCTCCCGTTCCCTTGTCGCTTTTAACCGAGAGTTCTCAGTTGTTTTATTCTGCGGGTGAATCGCGGTATGTGAAAGGGTTGTATCGTGACGATCAGATTTCAATGAAGTTTGTTCATTAAAAAATTTTTTTTTTTCGGATTAATGAAGGGCACAGGACGTGCCTCGTGAGGAAGAATAAATATGTATTACAGTATATTTGGTGGGATATGGAAAAAATGAGTGGCTGATGTATTTCACATTTTCGATATTTCAATGGAACAGAGGATCATTCACAACATCGGTTAATGCCTCTCCATGGAATTTCGAGGGCTCGAGCGAAATCAAAGAGTAGTGATTGATAATAGCAATGATGCCAAATTCTCATTATCCCAAATTGCATTTTCCAGATTATTGAAAAAATCAGTGGTACACGGTATGCAATCAACCGCTGAACCGATAATAACCTTTTTACCACATCATCGTGGTTTTCTGGTGCATTATTAGGGCGTCATTCGTTGTTACCGAGCGGCTTATTTTTTTTAATTAACAGGGCATTGACTCATTGACATAGGAATGAATAATATAGAATGGTACCTATAGAATAAAAGCTATGTAAAAAAATTCAATGAGGTGTAATATAAAAAATTTTGGAAAACCTTCATTTTGAATAATTGAAATGGTGTTCCCGATCTAAGATACCTCGTAATGCCCCGGTTTCCCGCACTATCGGAAATATAATTTTTTTTTCATCAAACTGCTACTTGCTTTAGGAATAAGTCACGTTCTGAATGTTGGAAACTGAAAGACGTCCCCTTAAACATCCACAGGGGCGAAGAAAGGCTGGTTGATTGACTTCCCACGGGACCCCACTTTTGGGCAAGAGAAGCCCACACCAGCTGATCCCCCATGGCGATCTCACTCTTAACGCCCAGCGGAATCCACCCGAAGTCCATCGAACGTGACCGGTTTACTGGTTCTACCCACTTGTGGTGGCAAAAACCGCCGTTGAAAATCCCCTCTTCTAAAAAAAAAATAGAAAAACCCTTTTCATCCCTCAGCGAGAGCTCTCAAGAGGTGAACTCCATCGATTGGTCGACCTGTAAGACGCCAATGAAAGAGGTGCTTCCCCAGAAGCAAAAAATCGTCCAAATATTCACTAATGTCGATGTTCTTGCTCGTCTTCATAATCACAAATTTATTACATAATCAGGTATTAAATTGCACTTTTTTTGTGGCCGACATTTATTCAGCTATAAAATGTCGTATGGTGCGCCTCCATTAAGGCAAATTGTCTCACCACAATGGGACCTAAAACGCCCCGACTTGACTATATCGTTATATCGCCACCAGTCAGCGCTCTATTCACCTTTCATGCACTCAGCTCCCTTTTTTGTTTGTCTCTATCATTTGCCCCCTGCCTCCCTTCTTTCTCTCTCCGTTGTTTGTATATAGCACGTCCGGTCGATCGTTGGCAGTCGTACGTTCAACCCTTTTTATCAGGGGAGAGAGTCTGAGGTGGGGAGCACCCGGTCAACCCCCTCATGCCGATGGCAACAATGGCGTGCCTCCCGTTATTTTCTAAAGACGTCAATACGAGATGATTTCAATGAAGATATTACACGATTTTGGTGGCTGAGGGACAGAGTCAAATGGGCAATTATTTTGCAATACCGGACTGAGACTGAATATCATGTATATACATATTTTTTTCCCTATAATTCTAATAATAAATCCTACGTTTTCCTCCGTCATCTGTTGCAAGCATTCTTAATTTATCAATTCACTTCGTCATTCTATAATTACATAAATCTATTCCCAAAGATTTTTATTTCAATACTGTTAAGGCTTTAATGACGATCGATGCCTCTCCCGGAGAGTGCATCGGGGTCACAGTCCAGATTCCATCAAGCCCTCTTTTCGTTTCCCCTCGCATCACGCAACATCACGAATCGTGATCAATCCTCCCAAGATCGCAGTATCCCCATCACGACAAGAAGAAGGGAAAAAAAACTATCCGAAGGAATATCGAGACAGTAGAAATTGAGAAAAAAAATTGTCTCCGTGAGAAAAAAAAATTCCTCACTTGACAATGGAGTCGAGCCCTTCTTGGGTAATTACCCAAGCCCTTCACCCTCGAAATATGTATATCAAGGCCTCCGGTGCATTAGCCTTGTCCGCCGGCTGATAGATTGATAGCCCCGGAATGATGCTCCAAGTTTCGGTACCGCCACTGTTGACGCTCTTACATATTTCTCTTCTCCAATCCCCTCTCCCCCTTATCCACCAAATCACAACGAGTGACGAGTAAAACGGGAGAGATCGCATTACGGGAAATGACGATGGTAAAATTTCTCCGAGTGACTTTAGGGACGTGAGACGAATAGACGTCATCAAGCGTGTCGAATAATTTTTTTATATTGATTTCTCATTGTGAGGAGACCCTTGTCACGGGGATGTTAATATTAACCCGGTAATACCTATATTTAAGAGTGGATATAATATGAAATTATGTTCATTAATTTTATTTATTTTCATCTTCTTTATTTGGGGAAAAATAAATAAATAATAATACCAATTTTTTTTAGTCGGCGACTATTAACAATGGAGGGACAATAAATGATCAAATCAATTGTAAATCAATTTTGTCGTTAATATTTTCAATTTATATTGCATTATTTTCAATTCAAATGCGTGATAAAGTGATTTTATTGATCTCAGAGATATCACCAACGGAACAACAAAGCTAACGTCCAAACATATATGAAATATGAGACCTCGGAAAGATCAATTCCCCACGTGACGATGATTTCGCATTGTCAAAGCTCCGGAATAGATTATGTATTAAGTATAGAAATGGAATAATGTCTCGGGGAAAATGATCGAGTACTTTCACCGAATTTTTCATATCCCATCTCCACCCCTTGAATTTCATACATTCTCATTTTCTCCAGACGTGATTACACTGAAATAACCACTGCAAATTTTTATAAATATGTGGAAATACTTCTATACAAATATATATTTTTTATTTTATCTTATATGAGTGAGGATTTTCATTTAAAAAAATTGACGTGAATTGAAAATCTGATGGAATCACTTTCTTATTATCGATACCCCTTAATGATCCTGTCGTTTCCTCTGAAAAAATCTAATTTCTGTAATCAGTCCAGAAAAATAAAGCCCGTTTGACCCCTCATACCCGGGCCATAATCCGCATCTAACCCTAGAATTACCAAAAATCCGTTTTCGAGGCGCTTGAGACGACAATTACGTCCATTACGACGTATGAGACAAAAGGACGATGGAATTCAGCGAGGTAAAAACGTGACTCCACGCATGGTGGATGACCCCCAGTTGGATGAACATTGTAATTTCACTATTACCGGGGGTAATCTGTTGACATTAAAGGGGGGAGGGGGGAGGCTGGTCCAGACTCGTGGAGAGTCAACATTCCACTGAATGATGTGATTTTATATTTTTCGGGTAATCTGGGTTTAGAAGACAGTGGCGATTATGGTAAACAGACGAAACTATTCTAAACGTTTTGAATGCCGGTTATTATTCTAATCGTGTCCTTTCGCTTGGAAGTAAGTATATGGTTGAGAATCGGTGGAAACATTTTGCACTGAAGAATTGTATACTTGGTTAAATCTTCAAAAAATCGCCCCAAATGTACTTCATAAACTTTTTATTTTTCTAGTCATGCTCTGAGCACCTTAATTGAGCATGATATTCAAGGGTGATGTATTCCATTCGTCTAATTTAGCTCCAATATCCCCCGAAAAACTACGTAAATATTTTTACCGGTATTTTTCCGACCATAAAAAACTGCAGAAGTAACATTTCCCACCCCTTCCCCATTGAAACATTTTATTGACCCCGAAGATGACTACAAAACATCGTTAGAAATTCCAGAGACGAGTGAGATACCGTCCACTCGGCAGTAAAGAAACCTCCGCAAGGCTTGTCACCCTCTGGGACACGAGTTTTTTTCTTTTTTTTTCTCTCTCTCCAAGTGAGGAACGAGGCAAACGCCTGTAATTTGTGCCTCAGCCGCCGCTCCGAGGGCCCCCGGTTGGACCCCATTGATGGCACTCATTGTTATTTCATCTCGCACCTCTTGCATCGTTCACACCATTTTCGTCCTCTCTCCTTTTTTTATTATCATGAGAAGTTCTCAAGAGGCCAGCCGATTCCTTTCAAATTGTGACGTGTCACGCATTTGGGAATCCAATCCTCTATTTTTTTTTTTCACCTCTGTTTATTTTTTTCTTCATCACTCGAAGACGCCAAGGGCTTAATATGAACTTCAGGTGATTTAATCATCTCCGATGTTTTAACAGATAATATTTTCCTTGGGGAGATGATTTTTTTGACTGCTTCATTGTTCAGATTTTTTCTGTCACTCGAGTGGCTTGTGACATTGACATCCAATGGACAAACATATGCCGAGGATTGTTAAATGGCCATTCACGGCCCAATCACAGGTGAATTCACCTCGAGGTGACAGGTTGAAGCTTCATTCGATGACAATTCCGGTAGAAATGGCCCTGATCTTTGACCGACTACGTTTGGCAATCGATGACTGATGGATTCCTGGGGGACAATGTCGGGTGATTGGATATTTTGTAATCAACTTGCGTAACTGAGTGATGAAATATAAATTAGAAGTATTTTTATGATTGATGTCTCGTGAAATTGGGGTTTAATTACGCGTTGAGGGTTATTAGAGGCTAAATATGTTTGACGGGTATTTTTTTGTTTCCTTCGGGTGCAATTTCATAACCGACACTTGCGGTGGAATGATATTCGGGATCTTTTCTCTCATTTCAAAATTAATTGAAAAATTGCCAGTGCAAAATATCAATATTTTGTGAATGAAAATTTTCTCCTACATTAAATACTGATAATGGCTTTTTGCTGGATATCACAGTGGTCCCATTAACGATCCTCCGATGTTACCTATATACAGTGTCACTATACTGCTATGAGGAGTAGGTAGATGGCGAGGTTATACCAAGTACTGTCGAGTATCCACTTGAAAGAGCTGGGTGGGCTAATTAGTATGTTGCCTGGCAACCGGATGCAGAGTACGATTTGTACGAGGTCTGCCATTTCTGTATCATCACCCGCAACTCTCAACTACGGTTACCAACTATTGGCCGGTATATAACATTCAAATGCTGGTTTCGTGTATTAAACTTGAATCATCGCTGGGAATGAGTCGTTTCAGGAGATGACAGGGGTCTTCCTAAATATGTCATTCAATCTTTTTTTTCATGGCTCGTGATATCTAAAGTGGCTTCCAGGGGATGATTGTGCAGAATGTTTGAATGACGTCTCAGTGACTCGTTGGGAATATATTTTTCCGTGGAGTATCTTTCTGGAGACGGTCGTGCTAGCGGCCGGCTTCTCAAGCTGTGAAATTGCTACGACTTATCATTCGAGTTAACGAGACCTTTGCCCGATGAAAATATCTCCACGAAGGACGAAAACAAGTCTCTTGAATTCCGACGATTTCTACATAATTTTATTGAAATTAAAACGTCTCAGCCGATGATTATGAATTTTAATGCTGAGGGAAAAATCATGAAATATCAGATTTCCCAGGTGATTTATCCCAATCATGCTTCAGGGAAAAAATTTGTTTTTTAATCTACAATTTTCTCATCATATCAAGTCACCTCCAGGTGCCCCCCGAAGTGTCCGACAAGCAGTGAGTCTGTTGGCTCAGCAAATAGGTCCCCAAGTTGAAGGCCCGCTCTCAATAAAATATCTTAGCACCTTTTCGCCAGCAGTTTCTGGACGTCAATTTACTTAGTCCCAAAAAAACCGGCTGTCCCCCGGAGAAAAAAAAATCCCGAAACTTTCCACTTCCCCAAATAAATAAACACCCCCCCAGATCAATTTTCAGCAGAGTCACACATAAAATCCCCCTCAAGCTCCCAGAAAGAGAGATCCTCCGCAACCGCAATTGTTGTCTTAAGGGCGTAAAACATGACAGGTGGCACTGGTGATGCTACCTGACCACACAGCCTCCACCGATAAATAAACCCCCTCCGTCATCGATGCCCTACACATTAACACCATCGGAAAAAAAGCCGCAGGTGTCGAGAATTGCACTGGGGCGGAACGACCGGTAGGTGCATAAGTACAGGTCTATCGTCACGCATATTACTTAACCCTCCGAAAATTTCGATTTTTCCGTCTTCCCACAGCTCCATTGCAACAATGTCTGAATTTCAAAACCTTGACACATCACAAATGAAAAACATCCCTCAATAGTAATAATTCTCCGTAAGTATCCATTTGAGATGTGAATAAAAAAATCGAAAGAATGATTTCTGGAGGCGATGGCAGCGGATGCGGATGCCTCGGTAATTGGTATTAAACGGCAATACCCGTTGGCTCGTAACGCCCGATAAAATTTCTCTCTTTATGCTTCCAACAGTGCGACCGCACACAGAAGGTGAGGAATAAAGATACCGTTCCTGTCGTTTCTACGCGAGGGAAAAATTAAAGAAAATACTTATTAAATTCTTTCGAATGACCCATCGATCCGATGAATTGAGGTATTGGGATGGTTGTGAGAGTCAGACTTTCATTTTTCCTCTTTCTCTTCATTAAAAATATCAAAATATTGTCTTCGCCCCTTTGTATCGGAACATAATTATGCAAAATTATTAATAGCGAGAGGATTTTTTTTTCTCCAACGACAAAAAACATTTAATTGCGTTGGATTTTAAGATAATGTGTTTCCTGGGTCTAGCCATTTTCCCGACTCTCAGAAACTTGTTTTTCCTTCGGCAGTAGCTCAAGACACTGAAAATTTAATTTGTCGGAACGACCGGTGCAGGCGATTTGCTGCACCATTTATTTTTTTTCCTACAATGGTGATACACCTGCGGAAGAGAGCCATCTCCCGAGGACTATTTGAGGATAATTCCCCTGGCGGGTGCCCGGTTAATCAAGTGTTTATGGCCCCAGGTATTAAAAAAATAATGAATTTAAGACACGTCCCACGGATTACCCCATTTAAAATGAAAATTGTGGGCAACATTTGCCCGTTGTTAGCCGCGTCGTTGCTTTATTTTTCATTATGAATTGTACTATTACTCATCGCATCGACGATAGTATTGTTCTGACTGAACAAACAATAAATCAGGGAACCGTTGAGATTGTGGTGTGTAATTACGCGAAACAGCTGATCGATTCCAATGGGTCTATGCCTCATGGCATACGTACGTCGTGCGAGTCGAGAGTTGTATTTCTCATTCTCAAGAGTTGAAGTGCCTCTGCATTGCGTCACACGTCCCGCAGTGGTGAATACTGGGGCGAGTAGGAAAGGTTAATAGAAGATTGGAGATAAGTAATAGTTCGCATTTTGATTTCGTACAACGAGTGATTGGTTTGTATATTCAATTTGCGAAATTATTCCACACCGAGGGAGGGCTCTTAAACGCTTATTAAACGCTAAAATCTCTGATTTTGCGCGGGGCAAATTTTTATTTTACCCCGATCTCCTCGTCACAACAGTTTGTCGATAAGAACCTGTGGCCGGAATTACATTCATTAAAACCAGCCGTCGATATCTTATTAATATTAAAACAGGTATAACCCATCGCTATTTACGTCTGAATTGACTTATGCTATCCGACGAAATCGATGGAAAATTGTTCACTCACCGAGTTAATTGCATCATCATTAACATAATCATCCAGCAACTCTTTTTTTTCATCCTGGGTAATTTCTCTAAAACATAATCGCTCGCTGATAGTGTCGGGACAACTCCTCGCGTCGAGGTTAAATGCTGAAGGCGTGAACCCGATCATCAGGCATTCGTTGCGCTCATCGTCACTGGAAATCGTTAACAAAACGTTCCGTTAGGGGATTATGTTTATACATGTATGAGATTGGATTTTATCCTTCTCCGGGGCTTTCTCCTTCTTCCTGGGAGACACTGACCCGCTCTCCCCCTTGTGACCGAATGGCAGGTCCGCAATCTACGTCCTCCCACATCCTGCCCGTACCTCATTCGCTCCTCTTATTGGATACTGTACGCAGATTTGCCTACGCGGATTTATAATACCTCCAGTAGAATTATTATATTATTACTGATAATTTACCGGTTTTTTCCCGCAGCCTCATAATTGAGATGTTGACTTGCGGAATTAATTTAGCTTATTATCATTTGAGAGAAGCAATAAGAGGTTAGCTGGAGTAATCCAGCTGGATACATGTTATTTTTTGGATGAGGGAAAATCTGATTTGTTGATTTTGGATTAACCACGTGAAAGCAGTTCAGGGGGATTTGACGGTGATGAAAAAGGAATTGGAAAATGCAAAGTTTTTCAACCTTTTGACCTGTCCATATTCAATAGATACCTAAATGGCCTCACTGAATCGATATCTATGAAATGTAGATGTTTATGAGAGTGGAATTGTAATGGTAAATAATGAAAAAGCGAATGATCAATGAACAGTAGAAAAAAATTCTTGTTGTAGCAACAATCTGCCCTCGCGTGATGAAAATCCCCCACATTGGTAATTATTTAGGATACCAATGGCTTGTACACAACATTTCCGGATTGATGATAAGCCACCCTGAATATGCCGAAAACCGGGAAAGAGAAATTATGAAGGTATCGGTGTATCTGAGCGTGATGCACATGACGCATATCGTAGTGCCACGATTTGGACTATCGTGAGGGCCCAGCTGCATTTCTCCCACCGAGCGTGCACTAAAACCTTACAGCCAGTACTTTGTATGAAGCTTATAAACAAAACTCCATGATTACTGACGCCCTCGCGTGATCCTGTACACGTATGTGGTGTTCAGCGTGTAAGAAAAGCAGGGAAGGACGATCAAAGTTCGGAGGGTCCGTCCAACTGCAGAAAAGCATTCGGAGGTGAAACTGAAGAATCCCTGGAGATCCTTTCAGACGGCCAATGCCGGGGCGAACGTAGCTTTGAGGCCCCGGAGAGAATAAACAGACCGATCGCACTAGGAAATAGAAATATTTTTCGAAAAATGAAAAATATATTTTATTTTCACTACCAAGGCGCAAGAATGGTAACCGGGCCAATCCTCCCAAGCCCAGAAGCCGGTGTATATTCTGTCTTCCACTGCCGATGAGGTGCTAATTGTGCCGGTGTTGACGAAAAATCTTCCTCATTCGTAGCGATGATTTCGTGAGGGACACTGACCCATCTAAATACCTCGACAAACACCCCAAACGCGACTGTCGCCATCCCGACAAACACATTAAGTTGGTTCGTTCAAGTGACACATGTTAAAAATTCCGGAATTTTTGACATTCTAACTCAAATATCGTCTGCCAATAAAACATCTAATGGAGGAAGGAAAGAAAAAAAAACTGTATGAGAGCGCAGTTGAATATTCAATACGCAAAACGATTACGGTTTCCGGTTGTTTAGACAATTGCCTTGGGCTGCGCTGGTGATGACAGAATTGACGAGCACGGACAAAAGAAGAGGTGTGTAAAACACGAAAAAAAAAATGAAAAAAAGCGGCGCAAAGGGGAAAAAATATGCGAAAAGGCGGAGAGAGGAGAATAATGGAAGAAAAAAAAAAGTACGGCGAAACCGTCGGGTACGCTAAGTGGACACGCATGCTTCGTGGAATAAGAAGCATTTCACAGGAGAAGTGGGAGAAGCACACGTTATGCCAAAGAAAACTGGTGTAAAACGTATGACTGTCGATGGGGCCGATGTGGTAATTATCCAACTGGGATACTTGGCAAGTGGTGCAAGCCCACTGCGCTCTGACCCAACGACTCCTTACCATGGTATGAGGAGGGCCCCTTGTCTCGGGTTTTACCTGAATTTATCCTTAAACTTGCCCAGTTGCTCTCTCGGTAGAGAGTAGTACACCTAATTATCAACGGAGAAAATACTAAACCTGGCAATTAAGTGAAAGACGCCATCTTGTCATGCTATTTTCGCTGGACTTTTTTTTTCGATAGTGATCCGCATAAAAGAAGTGAATACATTTTATTTAATGACGAGACACATAATTTCTGAACTTAAAAGGTGAAGTTAAAAATTGAATGAGTGAGGTGAAGCACTTTTATAGGTAGGGTTATCCCTTTCTGATAAGCCTCAACGTTCTTGTGTCCTTTATAATGGAACTGAAATAATGAATATTGAATATTTTCCCGATGATTAGACCGTTCACTTGCAATCAGTCTATAAAATTGGGCTGCGATTATTTTCCCACGCGAGCCGCAATCAGAATCCCAAGATAGAATCACGGCAGCATTCACCAATGAACATTCCCATTGCGTAACCCATGTAAACCACAAAACGCATAAACCAAAAGTTGCTGGTTACAATCAATTGTTCCCCGAGTCAGTGTGCAAGTGCCTGATAACAAATATGATTATCCGGAAAGGTCCTTCTCACTTTTCACATCCCAGCGCATTAATTCCCCCGACTATCAACAATTTTCATTTGTCTTTTATTCAAGAATTACACGGAATAGAGGAGCCACGCCTCCGAGTTTGGGATAGGCACATACACCTGCTCTCGCCGAAATCAGCCGGAGGGTAAGTCAGAGCGCTCCGTGTACCTCACGATAATGCTCACAGACCTCGGAAAAGATCATGAGCCGAGAGATCGTGACGGTTCTATATATATATATATGCATTCGCACGCGTAGGTTCCATGACCCTATTTGCGCTCCGATAACAGTCCAGGATTATTCAGTGAGATCTCTCTGTCTAAAGGAAAAATTAAAAAATTAAAAAAAATAATAATCCACAAGTTGAATGAAAAAATACTTAATGCGAAGAAGCAGGAGCGAAAAAATTTTGAACCCAACCCTTTCTGGTGAGAAATTGACTAGTCTCATTGTTAGTTGTTATTATCCTTTGTTCCTGTGGTCTATTGGCCGATGGTGATGGCGCGAGAATGATAAATCATGTCCAAACGACTATCTCATTGGATGCGTACGTGGTATACCCTGAAATAAACTCCTGGCAATTTCTCTCAATCGGGCCAACTGCGCTGTATTCTCTGATTTTCTATTTTTTTTATTTTTTGGTACTTTTGATAGGGCATTGCAGTTACAAAGGTGCGTCGTCGAGGCGAGCCAGGGACCACGCCTATGTGGGCGATCACTCGTTAGTAGTTTTGATTAGAAGTCACCCTCGGGGCAACTCCACGGTGTGGGTGAGAGCCCCATCGATTCGTCATTCAATCGAATTAATCATGCTTTTGTCCCAAGTGGAAAAATATCTGTCTTTGGAATACAAAAACCTTTTTGCTGTCTGTGTTAGAAAATATTTGTTTTACCGTAAATTTTTCAAAAAGTAATAAAATGATAAACTGTAATCAGCCTTCCTATGTAAGACAGTCCTATCCTATTATTGGAACTGATGTTAATAATGATAAATATTTGAACGAGAACTTGTTGTTTATGGTATGCTCGTTTTTATTATAGTATTCATAAGAATACGTAGTATTGAATGGGTGAATTTATGTCCGATTTGAAATACATTCCGATTGTTAACACGCATTTAAGACTCAATTAATCTCTAAATCAGATACGGAAAATTTATGTTCATGTGAACTTCGATTTGCCGAGTTGAGTTTTGTTATAAAAATGACATTTTGTGGCGTGAAGTGTTCAATATTACATTTCCGATCACCCCTCGAAACTCTCGATGCAAATTGAATGGGAAAGTTCGCTTCAGAAGTGTAAATATTTCGGTGGAAGTGGCGAGGAATTCCCACTGGACCCTTTTTCTCTCTCAAAACCATTTAAATTTTCTGAAGGAATATTGAAGACCAAGTGGATAAAAGAATATCAAAATAATCCGTATCGAAGGCCGAAAGAAAAGTAAAACAAGAGAAACTTTCCAGCGGGAGAACATGACAATATCTGAATCTGAAGAGAGATGAATGGTTCATCCTGAACTTTGTATTTATTCTCTGATTCATTGGGCGATGATAGGGTGAATCCTGGGGTGATTCGATAAGTTGCAATTTATTAAAGTGCCAGCATTCGATTTTTTTCCCTTTCTTTTCCCTATTTTCGTGCACGTTTGCCTGACATGGCGAATGTTTGCCCATTTTTTCCATCACCTGCGATAAAAAGACAAAGTAGGAATGACAGATACTCTGAGATGTCAAGTGAATCCTATTTTCAAGTGAAACACCTTGGCAACTTATCGCAATGGCCGCCACACACAGAGAAGACAAGTCACCTACACCAAACTCGTCTCCTGTGGTGCGTCGTTGTCGTCTTTGTGCTCGGGGGTATACACGCGATTTCATGTAAATGCCGTGTAATCGGGGACACGAACCGAGCGATAACTTCATTACCTCGTACTGGCTAATTGTGGGGAAATTAGCGAGGCTAATTGCGAGTCTCGTGCATTCGATCGAGATTTAATCGATGCCAGACGTATAGCGCGTATTAACCAACAATATCATGCGTTTATGCTCTCGTTTCAACACAAAGTCCACACAGATTTGTTCACAAAAGTATCAGTAGTATTGGTAGTAATGAGAAATTAGTGAGAAATTTCATAATAGAATCGCCATGAAATTTCCATGAAATGATCGGTGCTTTAAACAGGCAATTCCATTGATTGCAAATCCGAATAATTGTTGCATTATCATTGGAGGGAAAAAGGGGAATAGCTCGATTCGAGACAAAAGAGGGCAATACATTGTGAGTAAATAAAGTATACTTTGATCGAGTAGAAAGGATCTCGGGATAAAATTTCGTTAGCGAGTTTAGTAGATGTGTCGGGGAGGTATCACGATCGAGTTGGGGGCGACCAGCGCGAGCCAAGCGCATCCCAACGTCAAGTCACGACCTACTAATGAATGATTATGCTACAATTTGCCCCAGGACGGCAGCTATCGCAATTTATTAAATTACAGTGATTCGTGCAACTGCGCGCCTCTCAATGCGGCATCCGGTAGTCGTCGCCCTGTATGTCTTCGGGGTATGGATCGCACCAAAGCTCATTAAGACAGTGACATT
The DNA here is from genome assembly GCF_034640455.1 of Diachasmimorpha longicaudata. Lineage (NCBI taxonomy): Eukaryota > Metazoa > Arthropoda > Insecta > Hymenoptera > Braconidae > Diachasmimorpha > Diachasmimorpha longicaudata. The sequence goes on along the minus strand of NC_087232.1, from coordinate 7,966,104 downwards.
CGGGGATTCATTAAATTCTGAACAAATGAAATAGCGGAGTGTTCTCGTTGTTGTTGTTGTTGTAGGCCTCAATATGTAAAAAGTAGTTGAGTTGGGAAAAGGCAATTTAGAAGTAGGAAAAAATGAGTTTGAGTGCGGGTATGACGATCATAAAGAAGAGGAGATAAATGATGAGGAGTGTGCGCCAAACAACAGAGTGGAAAGGATGAAAAATGAAATCGGGCGTGAAACGAACGGGTAGTCATCGGCTACCTGGGTCATGGGGGCTCCTCTTGTTATATCGCTTACAGTAGTGAGACGAGAGAGCCAGAAGAAAAAGGTGGAACTAATAATCGCAAAGTGGACCAAAAGGATAACGGTTACGACGGATGGACGGTAAGCTTGTTGTCCGAAGGAATGCAATACTCATCTCCTCGGATTGAGGCAATTGGTGGAAGAAATATCCGAAAAATTGTCCAATCTTGGCTGGAAAGTCTGAGGCAAAGTCGGGGGAACATTTCACTGTCGATTGCGTCCAACTCCAAATGCTGGTCGCAATCGGTTGCGTGTCCGTTGGCGATGCAGTCGTAAACAAGGTGGCCATTAATTTGGCACGAATGATGATGCCCAATATCCTTTGGCAAGTATATTCCGGTCTTCTTCCTCTCACTGAGGTGGCCCCGACATATCACCCAACACATTCAGCGTTTAAGCCCATACGATTCTGGCCCGATAGGCTGCCGGGGATAAAATAAGTTTAGGGGGCGTGAAATTGCCAGTAATTTTACAAGCTATAACGATCTACTAAATCCGTAAAATAATTAAGGGCGCAGATGTTTTTGTCTTGCTGAATAGCACCACCTCCCCCTCGGCGTTTATCCTGGTAACAGTGTAAGGAGGAAGGCCTTTGGCCTTCTCTGTGATAAAAATTTCAAGCGATATTAACTTTACCCTCCTCATACCATAATCTAAACTTCTTGATGGTCTTCTAATACATTTCAACACAGCTATTACTTAGATCGCGCGAGATACATTGCAACAAATTCAATTCTCATCGCGTGACCAAGTCCATTCATTTTTTCTTCACCATTTCTCCACTGACTTCACATTTCTCTCTACAACGCCAAGTTATTAATCCACGTTCTGCAACAACTGACGTCAATCAATTCATAATTAATAGGTGGATAATTGTTTACAATAATTATTGGTAATTCTCGAGCTGTTCTTCCGGCACTCGTCAGAGTTTAGATTCTCACGGCTTGAAGATAAGTCGATCTACTTTCACACAGCTATATGGGGGAGGGAGATTCATCAATTTGCTATTGCAACTCTGTATCTTTTGGGGTGCAATTCATCTTCAGCAATTGGATGATGACTTCACGGAGTCAATTTGCATAGGCTGTACGGAAAATTCAATCAGCCTGAGGTAGGCTGGAGTATCACAATGTAGTCATGTCATCGCGTAAATAACAATCAGTTGACAAGATTCATCGTTAAGTGTTGAAAAATCTTGTTGAATGATGAAGAAATACCGATGGATTTACCCTCGAGCCAGGACAACTGGATTACTGTCCCTCCGGCGAAATCGTGACATCTGGTAACCGATGTTCTCCCTAATGGTCATTCTGAAGACCCCCGAAAATGACCACTCATGAAAATAACAACAAAATTTAATTCTGAAAATAGACAGACAATTGCTAAATTATCTGTGAAGTCGAGGAGAGAGAAAAACGGAACTGTGAGATTGTCGCAATGGCATCTGGTAGCCGTGGTGCCCCATATACATTCGTCTCCGGTGGTCGTCTCATTGAACTACCATACCATATACCGTCTGTATGAATTCCATCAAACAAGCCATTGAGGTCCTCCCCTTGGTTTGTTGGACAAGGCGCGGCGCTGGATAGCAAGACTCCAGTGACAATTTGATGAATAGTCCTCCTCCTCCTCCTCCTCCTCCTCCTCAAGCCAACGTCTTGGGGCCGTAAACCGTCGTTAGGAGGCATCAGCCTTGAATCATCACCTTCCATTTTTAAGCCTTCCAATAAAACCGTTCACACCACAGTCGACATGTTTAATAACGAGTCGGCTTGTCTTACTTGATGGGACAGCAGTCCTGACGGCACTGAGATTCATCAACACATCGCAGAACGCAAAACTAGGCATCAGTCCTCTTCACAGACCTCCAAATGAAACTCCCTGTATTATTCAAGCACCATTCACTACTGGATCGGGTCATTAATTCAATTGACCAAATACAAAAAAAGATATATTTAATCGCGGCTTTCACAACAACCTCTGGCATCATCCACCGAGAATACAATTGCTGAATGCGCGTGCTTGTATCATCCAAACGAGTCTGAATTATTTCCTGCTTCGTTTATTCACCTGTATAGACACCCGTTATAAACTCAAACTATCTCTCTTTTCACGCTGGAGGGATTCGTCACGTGAACACCCGGACGGTACAGTACCTCCAGCGTTCATCATCATTAGGCGTTGATCACTGGGCGATCATCGTCCATGAGTGCTGTACGCGTAGGCTTTTGCCGGTGCTCAATGCCGACTTACTACCGCCTAAGCGTTTGTTGTACCCAACATTACTGGTCATACCGAGTTAGTCGCTTTTTTTCAATTTTATTTATTTATTTTTTTTATGAAAAAAAAACACAAAATAAATGCACAAAACTCATGTATATAAAGCTGGATAGTTGATGCCCACCGACTTCATGGGTCAAAGGGTTCAGACGTTTCTTTGCTTCGTACGGGCCTTCAAGTTATTAACCTACCGTCATTCGTACATTGCTGCCACGTGGGTTAATCCATTTATGAGTTACAGTGTGGCTGAGAGAGGATGGATAAAAATAACAAAGTGGCACATATCGGTGAAACCGGAGTGAAGGGGTGATACCGTGAAATCAACTTCTAGACGTTCGCTTACTACTGTTCGGAGACGACATGGTGAATTTGGCCAGACGAGTGGGCTTTGATCGTTTCATCTTTGAATCGATATTATTGTACTTTAGAAATGTTTACGTGTCTAATTAACATTGAACAACTCAACATACCAATACACAACGTAAGCCAACGCAACTCAATTTCAACCAGAATTTTTACAATTTACTTCACAATATAATTGACTTGACTGTAACAATTTTCAATATTTAAATTCTTCCAAAAATTAAATTTTCATTTCCCCAGTATTCATTTGCTGAAAATTTCAATGACAAAACTGCAAATTGAATATTGATTTTCGACGGAAAAACCAGGGCCCGTGAATACTGCCGTGTCGCAGACAGTTAAAGGCCACGACCTCACCTTTATTTTTCACTCGAACTCGCCCCCCCCTCCCCCCGTCTTAAACTTTATCCATGATCGAACGCGTTTGTACCTTCGTTTAAATTTACACGTCCCAGCACCACTTGCCACTCTTACAGTACCCCTGAGTGACTGTTTTAAAATGGAAAAAACCACGGTACTGAGTATATACGTTGTAAATGGCATAGCGTGACTACAAAATTTTAGGTATTTGTGTGGGTAACGCGTGTGTTGTAGGTAAAATGGAAAGCCCCGGTGGAGTTTCGACCGTCCCCTTCGATAAAGAAATAAAATTACAGGCTCGCGGCTTGTTCACAACTCCTACTTGTCCCTGCCATGGTATTTTTGGCTGGATTTCTTATTTGAATAGGGTGAATTGATAGGGTTGGAAGGATATTTGTCGTAACACGTTGTTTTTTTTTCGATTGATGTCTCGTCGAAAAATTACGGGTTGTTCGGGGGAAAAGTTTCGTGTCCTCGGGAATCTGAGGTGACTCCGATGCACACACGAAACAAAATAGATTTTCTCACCTGCCAACTACCTTCAATATGGTGGAAGGGAGGTAAAGATGAAAATTTATTGTTTCTACTCCATCCCCGAAAATAGGCAAATGTATAACTCACCGTGCAGATGGTGGGTGTATGTCCGTGAACTTTGACGTTATCCGGGGGTTCGGACGCCTTAGAGAGATCCGGACGAATCCTCGAAGCTAAGGACGCACCAGTGGAGACCGGAGCTTCTGGCCGGATGAACCATGGCGGTACCTGCGACAATTCAGAAAAAAAAATCATTGACAATGAGAAGATTAATTGCGCAGATAATGTGTCAACAAGCATTAATAATGCTTGATATCAAGTCCCGGGTCGTCAAAAGGCATTCAGGGGGACAAGAATTGTAGTTGACCCGGTGAGGCATTAGTGTCACTGCTGTTGAATATGAACACACTTCAAGATGGATGGCCACTCGAGGCGTGTGGTCCCCGCGACCCGTGCCCCTTTCATACTCAAGAAACATGAAACATGAGGGACGAAAAAAAATAGTCGCGGAGCATAAAGAGCTTTTGATGGGTGGCTATCATGTCCAACGGGTGAAACTCCCGGAGACGATCTCAGTTGTAATCCCAGTGACATCAATCAGGGAAATTCTACCGCATTGAACATCACTTGTCAAGGGAGTTCTCTAAAGATGGAATTTTTTTATTCCTTCTAGTGACACTTGGGAATGGAGCATTGTTGGTGGTCTGCGTCCGTGTCGCACACCCAGAAAACCATTTATTTTAATGAAGTAAACAAAGAAGAATTATTCAACTCCATTAATTACCTATTTCGGGTGCGGAAATGCAAAGACGTGTGCTCAATTTTTTTTATTTAAAAAAAAAGACTGAAAGATCAGTTTGAGAATCTTTCTTTCATTAAACTTTCATTAAACGCTGGCAGAAAATAAAAAAAAGACTCGATAAAAATTGCGCTCGCGGGTAAATTTTTTTTTGCTCGATTCTCTTTTCCTTTCATCGGGCTTTCCTTTTTTCATTCAACGCAACCGTTCCAAAAAATCATGGAGTGCACCGCGGATGACGTGACGGCTCGGCTTAATCCCCCGAGGGCTTCGCCATCATTTTCGAACTTCATATCGAGAGAATACCACAATGTATGAGTAGAGGCACTTCTAGGCATAATGGGGGTTAGGAAAATTATACTTCAATGGAAAAGTCTATAAATAATCACTAAATATTTTTTTCTAAAATATCAGCAAATCAGAATAATGTGAAAAATATTTTTAACGTCGTTGCAGTTGTAAATATATACGTTGAGCTAAAAAAATCTATCTCAATAATTAATTGATACTGCCAATCACAATCACACCACAAATTACTGACTATTTTTTCTCTCCCCCCTTAATTACCCGCCAATTAAGAATTAAGATTATCACATGTCATCATCAATGATGTTGACATAATTTCGTTGTTCACGTTGCCGTGAGCAGCTAAACTGGATGAAAGAGGTGTCGTTTTTTTTTCTTTTTCTCCGAGAATAAAACGACTACTTACACGCAACGAGCGTGACAGCCGTCCCGCGTCGTCCCCTCGACGATTTGACGCGTGCGACACGCCATCGTGCGCTAGCGCCATCCTCTGGCCAGTAATTACGGGTGACAAAGAGGGATCAGATGCCCTCGTCGCAAATAAGTAATGAAATTCGAATGATAAAAGTCACTTCCTCTGGTCATTGTTGGCCTAGGCGGCCATTCTCATTCAAACAATTGTGCAAGATGTTTACACACGTGTTTTTTTTTTGGCACGATGTATTATGGCACCACACGCGAGATGCCTCAAATGACAGACTGTTTTGTATCTTGTCTCCTTTGTGTCACACGTATACTTGGATATAAACACTCGCTTCCGCGTGAACGAAAGGTGATATCGATTCATCGGTGGGGAGAATTGGTGTATCATGCGATCTATTGGAAATAAAGAGTGTGAGAAAATTTGTTTGATGGTTTCCTCAGAAGGGTGTCTCTGCATGAATTCAGAGAAACGCCTGCTTCCTCTCTACCAAGGACGTGGCCTCGATATTGGGCATAGTGGAACAAGGGGATGGGACAATATCAGACGATTGAATTTTTTTTCTAATTATTTGAAGTTAATAGCAAGAGTTACAGGGAAAATATTAGAATCGGATAGTAATTTCTCCTTTGAGATAGAAAAATCAGTTCGAAAATTTCGCCTATCCCTCCACACAAACGACCATTCCCAACTCCATCACCACCGGGGACGCCCACGTTACCGAATATTAGGCGTCGCGACGCCATTGTAAACCCCAGCACTAACGAGCTGTCGTCAGCGAAATATCTCCCAAACCCTTTACCATCCCATCCCCTCAATTTTCATCGCCCGAGTCAATAGACGAGGGAGTAAATACTGGAGAGTATGAATTTTTGGGATGAAAAATGTTGTCGAAAAAAAAAACACAATGTTTAATTGCGGCTGTAGCCAATGGCCGATGAAATACTCCTGTGAAGACGATACACAGTGAAAAACTAGGGGTAAGTGGGGGCGCGCCGGGGCCAAGCCAATTAAACCACAGAATGCGTCCTAATTAACTCCTCGATTACGTGGCTTCTCTGACGATTTCAAGGCAAACAAAGAAAATGTCCAAACATCGGAAGGGTGGCTGCTGGCTGAGGGGGGTGGTAAGGGGGATCTTTGAATCACGAACGGGGAGTTAAAAGAGGCCGGAGGGAGGATTCCTTCCTGAGTATACATTATAATTGCGCATATTAAAATGGCGTCTCTCCACCTCGACATTTCGCCGGATATCGTTGTGCTAGTTTAGGTGAAGCCCAGCCATCTTTAATCAATAATGGAGCATCACAGGGACCATGACAACAGATACCCCTTTTCTCGTACGGTTTTACCCATCTCGGTGGCAAACCCTCTGGCAAGGGTTGATGCCGCCTTGCCATGGGATACTTTAACTTCCCATCTACATTATTGTTATCTTTTTCTAGGGGCATCTGCGGCTCACGGGGCTGTCTCTCTTCAGCATCTGCCCCCCGCCTTGCGTGCTCGCACGACCCTGGGTCTTCGGTTACATCCGCAAAGACCTAATGTTCCGGGGGGAAATATTATATTCAATCTGCCCCTTTTATTTATTTCACATTTTCATTGGCTTTTTCCATTTCATGGTTATTATTTTTTTTTGCAGAAAACGTTCATTTTTTCACGCGGAGAAAAAGCTGGGGGAAAAAATTTCAGCAAATTTCTATGTAGAATATTTGCAATGTATCAATAAGACAATGGAAAATTATAATTTTCAAATGAATTAACATTATCATCAATCATAAAATGCCGTAAAAATAATTCATCATCAAATACCCATTAATGGCAATCGAGCGACGGCGTTAATTTCAGAAATTAATTACCAAGTAATCGAAGAGGGCAGTACACTCAACTTCTCATCAGCCTCAGTATCACTTACAAGAGAATGAAACTATAAAATTCATGCCCCCACGTTTATAGAAGTCCCGGGTAATGACATTATCGTCGTTAGCGGTAAACTAGTAATTAAGCCTGACGTCACTGGGCGCAATATAGAATATCGACAGAGGAGCATCATCTCCATTGGATCCATTAGTCTGAGGATTGAGAGACTGGTTCTGAAGACAGGTTTGAAAAAAAAGTATTCCCGGGGTCTCAATGATAATGAGATATGCGGGTCGTTTACCGGAGGGATCTAATCAAGATTGAGATTGTACGCTATTGGTCCACATGGGGAGATAGAATAAATAAAATTCACAACTTGTTCCCAGTCACTTTATCTATTGATGTATCCGATCATTGCTTCAACTATCGCGCATGTACAATTATATTAATTGAACGTTAATTCATTTTTATTGAAGGAGTTATGCGAGTGAGTGGGAATTTTCTCGTATTACCTTGCACATGTGCTATGGAAATTATTTGAATTGCTAAATTCACGGTATTCGCGCTCGGTTTTGGCTGTCTCAAATGCTGGGTCGGTCCTTCTCAAAGCACCAAATACCCATTGACTGAACACGCCAGGGGCGCAACAGCTTGATACATCGTTACACGCTGTTTCCTGTATGCGAATTGCACTCCCTCAGGGTGATATTTTTTATTGCGAGACGAAGATCATTAATTCTCGCGATAATACGGGGATTTTTCGCGGATAGAGATAATAGAACGGCCAATTTTTTTTTTACGTTCCAACTTTCATGGAAACTTTGTTTTTTAATACATCATATAATTTCAAAAAATTCAATTTTTTGCTCTAAAAGCTGATGAGAAAGATAGGAATGATTTCAGTGAACTACCGATTCTTTACGATGCATTTCCAATGAGAGAGAGCAATAAACATTATTATAATCCGACTCAGTTTGCTAGTCAAGCGGGTCTATACATGATTACGTTATACAAAGCAATAGTGTACACCCAAGCATTTAGCATTGGATGGCATCTTCTTTACGATCCCCGACACCTTATAACTCCCAGTCTATTTCCGTCCACGTTTTATTCTACACGAACCATCTCAATTCTTATATACCCTTGTCTCTGGGTAAGTGTATTCCGATATTACGACCGTGAATATTAAAGTAATTGATGCCTCCATAAAACAGTGAACAACATCTTGCGACTTATGTGATACCTACGAGTAACATGTACAGAGACATTCCCCTCGGTTGTATCACCTGCCTCATATATTTATGAACGAGCATTACATTCGTCTTTTTACGTCTCGGTGCAGCCAAAAGCTACTGTTTCATTCATTTTTCGTTGCAGTTCACTACAGCTATTTAATTACTATTATTCACACTGAGAACAAAAAATGTTTTTACCAAGAAAAACCCGAGTAGATAAATAACTATCGGTGAAATAGCTTTGAGAAATTTTTGGGAGATTTTTCAAATAGAAAATAGAACAATCTTTCTCATCAATGTTTTTTCTTGACGAAAAATCTTTTCCATTATTGCCACATGGCAGTAATTATTTCTGTAATAATTTCCCTAATTATCATTTTATCTAAGAAGGGCATAAAGTACAGGAGCATTCCATTCCCCTGAGAATCACAAAACCATGGAAACATAATTATCGTGCGGTCACCTCGGTGGTTTTGGCGCACGCGTCCCCGATACTTATTCATCCCACAGCACACAGGTCTGCCCCGAAAAAGTGATGACATCCTTTCCTCAGCAATGGTTTAAAAAAAAATAAAGAGTGACCTTTTTGGCGAGTTCCGGGCACGCGTCGAATACGACAAACTCGACAATTTCGAAAACCACAACAACCGGAAGTCCATTCGTTTTGGATAGGAAGATTGCAAAAAATGACTGCCATAAAAATTGATGGAATATATTTCTAGAAAACACAGGGCCAATACATGGAAGAACGTTTTTGCCAACTTCGGAGAGGGAAAAATCATTAGAAAAAACTCTGAGGGCCCCTAATGAGTCTAAACGCCCTCAATTTGCATGGAAATACCGGCTGACCTGGAATTATAATATCACTGTCATCGTTATTCATGTGCCACTGTAATTTCCAGTGCAGCTATGCCCGTGTAGTCATTATACACTGTAGGTATACATAGATGTAGAGACGCCTGTCACACGATTGCGTTGTGATTCTTTACATTAAAAATATATGATACACATTTTTTGCTCATCAACTTCCATTTCATTAGATGCGAACCCGAAGGTCAAGGCCAGCAGTGATATTCAATATACAGAAAATGATCTATTAAAAACATAATGGGGAGCATTAGAGGACTGAAGAACTAATTCTTTTATCCCCAAAAAAATGATGAAGCAACTATCAAATTTCTGGCACCTCAAGCAAAAATTGATTATCGTTCTGCGACAGGAACCGACGAACGCTTACACGGATCAATCTAGTCTTCACGAGTTCCCGGATAGGACGAAAAACAACAACAGAATTGCTCGCGCCCCTCGAGACACCATGTGTTGCACCTATTGGGCGCCCCTCAGGTAGAAAAACGTGGGCCACGTTGGCAACGCATCTGGTGAGCGGGTCCTCGGACTGATGCCGGGGGCGTGCAGGCGTCCTCGTGCGTACAACCTTTGTGTTAGAAATGGTTTCGTTTAGCCTCGCTCCTCACAGTTTTCTCATTTATTTCGACGATTCGGGGGAAGTGTCATGATTCCGAGAAAATATTGAATTTTAATTAAGGGGGATCGTCCATAAATGTTTTTTTTCTTATTCGGAGTATTTAATTAGTAAAATTTTTATATTTTTTTAACTGATACGACGTTTCAAAGACTACAAAAGTATTGTTTTTTTTTTCAATGGAATTGCATCAGCTATTTCAATAGATTCACCAACAAAAAATGTATATATACATATAATAAATGGATTCAATCTCCGTCAACGTCTTGAGAAATTTCTCTCTTCGTAGTACAAAAAGTGGCGATCCAATACCCACGCTAATGCCATCCGCGTGATATAAATGCCCCACACCACGATTCCGTGTATTGATGCCCCGAGAAAATGATGGACGGCCTCGCTGACGACGATGTTAGACATGAATAAGAATCATACACGCGTAATTTAGCATTTATCCATTGTTACAAGTGAGAACTCCGGTCACTGGACGTAATGGCGTCAGGAATGTTGTTAAAAAATTGCGTATAAATGATGGAACGTGTGAATGTAAGTGATGATTGCATCAGGTGGATACCACGGCCCAGCATCACCAAATTGGACGGGATACCTTTGAGTTATCCCCGTGGATCACGGATGCGAATATTTATGGTGCGAGTGAATAAAAAATATTAAGGGTCCAGTCGGTTGAATGGGAATCGGCGCTCGATTCAATCGCCTTATTCGTACGGTAACTGTTAATACAGTGTTCTCAGCCCTTACGGCGAGACCTTATCTCTAGCTACAGGTGCATTTTGAGAGAATAGAGGGGGAGAGGGGGAGATGATGCTAAAAGGTGGCGATTAACTGTCTAAGCAAATGCCGCAGGGTTATAAATTGTTGGAAATATCGTGAGATGCAAATATTTGTACAAATTTTGTAGAGAAAAAAATTACACAATTTTTTATACGAAATAAGAGCGAATATTACCGGTTGATCTGGCAAAATTCTGTTCAGATGAAAATTATGCAACACTTTGAAAAAAAAATCCTTCACTCACATTCGGGTCAATTCTCGAAAGATAGAAGTTTTTCCACGTGGGTGGCTTCCAACATTTTGCAAATTTTTTCGTACCAAGGAGAATAATAAAAAATGTTCATTAAGTAAATATAAAAGTTAAAGTGAGATAAAAAATTAATAGCGCTGGATATTTTCTCTCTGCGACGAATATTTCACCATAAAATAAATTTCAAGAGCAAATAATGCTTGCAAAATCGTTCGTCCGCACCTAACGACGTAACGGTCTCAACTCGCGGGACGAATATCGCGCTTTCCCATGCGGACAAAGTGGAAGTAGGAAAAATTTTGCAAATTCCGGAATGTGTAAGACCCTGAGAGAGGGCAATAACATATAAAGAAGAGAACAGTCAGACGACTGTAAAATACAAAACCGAGGAGCAATTGGGTAGAACCCCGATGTTACGATCATTTCAACAAAACTGTTCATCTTTGTGACGACGAGACAAAGAAATCGTCTTGGGAATGCAGTTTATTCTTTTCTTTTGAGAAATATGAGAAAAAATAACGGGAGGTATTCCGTGCATTTCCCTCGAAATTAATTTTTCAATTGGCTATTGATAATAAAAATTGTAAAATTATTTCGAAAATTCATCAACGCGTATTTTTTAAAATCCAAAACTCACGGATGATTGCAGTGATCTAAGGGTGAAGTTACTCCACTTCCTCTGCCTGCCCGGATAAAAATTCATCCTGAAGTTGTGACTCGCCTGTTGTTGATTGAAGTAAGCCAACTCCATGGAGTTGCGATAGCTGGTGACAGGGCCATATCCCAATTTATGATAATCACAGTGCGGCGAATAATCCCTGGGAAAGCCATCACTGGTGTCATTAGACGGTAGCTGCTGACGATAGTTGTCACTTCTCCCGGCGACTTCATTTGTCCTTTTTTCACTGTCCACAATAGATGGGGAATAAAAATGCGAAAAACCGAAGGGATTCAGCTGACCGGGGCCGACGGCTCGATACGCCGGATGCATCGCCGGATATTGGCCCGAAATTCTCGGCAGATTAACAGCCTCAGTTAGACCCCTGTACCCCTCGTAACGATCATAATTCTCTTTATTCTTGTCCTCGTAATTTTTATCATAATTCTCATTCACTCTACCCGCCTCATCCTCCGCAATTTCTTGCTTTATCCGGACGTCGTCCTGCACCTCTCTCTTGACGACAATTTCACTGGCAATTTTCTCAGAATCTTTTTCATAAGATTCTACACTAGACTGCCCGAGGCTAGCCTGCTGCATTTTCTCTGTAATGCTGAAAATTTTTTTTCACCTGTTGGCAATTTTTTTTTTGCGCTATAATTCACCTATCGGTAGCATGGGGAGCGTTGAAATGGAGACGGAGAGTCATCAGATTCGTGAATGTGACAGTCCCCGGACCAGTCAGTGTCGCTGGACTATTCCGAAGAGCGACGAGTCCTCAACTTCGGTTGTTTTCGGTTAAAGGTATCACGGGAAAAAGGAGAGGGGATACAAATGAGGATGGGGTGGGGGTGGTGGGGGCTAGGGGTGGGCAAGGGCGGCGTGACACTTTCAGTGTCACGTGTCCAAACGTCCTGAGGCCACGCCTCCAAATCCACTTGAACCCCTAATTTTTTTGCATTTTCTTATGAAACAACGCGATCCACGGACTATTTTACATCACTCGGCATTTAACTCCAATTACGATACGCGATTAATCGATAACTTATTGTTTCACTGAATCACTTCACTCCAATATTCACTCGTAATCACACGATTTCGGGGAGAATTTCATAAGATAAAACGTATTTAATAATAGTTCAGGAGGATAACCGTCTCTCGACCGTTCCCTCGAGCGCACCACGAGCGACTCTCTTGCCCCGTGTTACCGAGGCCACGAGTCGATTCGTGCGTTTTCGTAATTAATCGTGGATAACCGCGCGGGCTCAGCACTACAGACACTCCATACTAGCCTTTTTTCACATTCACATTTTATTATTTTTAATATTCACTCAATATTTCCAGATAAATTCCACTTTTTTTTTCTCTATCAATAAAAATATTCCCTGTATATTTTTCACACTGTGAGGCTCGATATTGCCAGGTGGGTGAAGAATAGTCCCCCAAAGTGTAAAAATATAGTTCCCTAAATAAAAATAAAAATAAAATAAAATTCAGGTGAACTCTTGTAAAAATCGTTACCACTCGAAAAATTTTTACAGTATTTTTTTTTCGGAGAATTAATTTTTTGTTTAAAATGAAGATGAATGTGGAAGGAGCTCCGTGGTCTATACTTTTCATGCGGAATGGGTACCCCGGGTGGTTGCGCGCGACTACCGGCACCGCCCGAGTACATACGAAGTATCTGATAGCCTCCGAATGTATTGTCGATGTATTAAGAGTACTTCATACGTGATATATTTGGCATCCGCCTCGGCTCTGGCTGGAAATAGGACGACTAATTTTTTTCATGAATCAATTCTCCTAATTTGCCCTTTGATTTTTCATTTTCCATCAACAGTGACTGATATTTTATTTATTCATCGACACTCGTCATTGGTTGACTGATGTTCCAGGCTCATTTCTCTCACGCGGGTGCTTGCATATAACCCGAGACGCTGTACTTGATTGGCGCTGCGTATAGATATATAGGTTTCACAGCAGGATGACTGGTGAGAGAATTCAATTTCCGTCGTCGTTATCGCTGGCTACATCACCGATGAGAGAAGTACTTTCTATTTTTTTGCGGTATTTCGTGAAATTTTTTTGTTCTGGTAAAGTCTTTGGAGATTTTATTCGATGGATATTATTTTAGCAATCAGTCGGGAGTTAAAAATATATTTTTTAATTAATTGTGCGTTGAAATATATCAAAAAATCCCTGATCTCATATTGTGTACATAAGTTGAAGAGATTTTCCCAATATGATACGCGCCATCATCTCTTTTCCCCTATTCATATTCCACCCATAGTTTTTGATCCACCGTTGAGTTAGATTCATGAATAAATTGGTGTCGAGTGCAATGCATGAATTTGGCGCGCGATCAGAAATACCACGTTGTTTATACGAGGCGCGAGAGAGGAGGGTCCAATGAATCTTTGAAGGAGTCAGAGTTCATGTGTTATATCGATGAGGCTAACAGACAGCTAGTTACTTTGAGGCCATTTATGCCTTGCGCAATAGCGATTTTATTTCTAATCAAGCAGTAGTGTGTCTTACGAAGACGAGTGAAAAAAAAAAAACGAGAGATTGAGTTCACGGATTTTTCTCCGGGGAGATATGTCAATCCAAGATCTGGATCGAAATAGGATCGACTAAACAAATGACATCACGGAGTATTTCCCATGGCTATCATATAAATATTTAATTGTGCATTGAGAAACAAAATCTCATATTCTTGACAGGAGTAAATAATTCTGGCAATTTTCTGTCCTAACAATAAATTCCAAAAGGTATCACAAATCATATTCGTGACAGAAATAATTTTTTTCTTTTTCAATTTGCAATTTGCAATAATAAAACATGGTAGGAACGAATGAGATTATTTCATTAGTGGAATTTTCCCAGCTGAAAATATTTCCGAGACGAATAAACACAAAATAGTTCCAGATTTTCAAGCCCCAACCCCCTTCGTGGAAATATAAAATTAATTAATGAAAGCCTCGTGTATGAACCACTTGGAATGTGGAAAATGGGCGTGTGTCCCTGGGTAAACCTGGGGACAGCCGTGTGGCAGTGGCCAATGGGGCCTCGTGGAAGGCGTGGAGTTGGCGGGTTGAAGGGGGTGAGCCAACAGCCAGGCGACAAAAACTCTGGGTCGACTCCCCAAGCCCCTTCGAATAATATCGTCTACCTCTTGGTGGTATTGCCAGTAAAGGAGACCCCACTATTTTGTCGCACGAGATGTTACCACGAGAGTGGGGATGTCGAGACCAAGTAGTGGGGGATCGATTCTAGGAGATTGAGGGGAAAATTGTGGACTCGTGGTGGGGGGAAACGAGATTGACGACACGCCCAGTGGAGACGATGGTGGGGAGAAATGGCGAGGAAAAGAGGGACACAAAGAGAAGCATCTGGCATAGCCGAGGCGACGTCGTTTGTGGATGACGTGCACGGGGATATCTACTCTCCTGGCCCCCGGGATTTTTTTCAACTTTTTTCTGCTTCAATCTCTATCCCCTCCGCCGTCACCCCTTTTACTCAATTCTCATCTCGTGTACATGTGTGGATGGAGGAGAGCCAGTAGACATTAATTTTCTCACGGGGCATCTTCTGTGTATCGTGGAATGAAATCTACAGATGAAACGATATCTCGGCATTCTTTTTATTTCTGTTATTTCGGGATTAGGTATGGTTCAAGGGGGTTGGGATTATATTCAATTATCAACATTGCATGGTATTTTTTGGATCCACTTATATTATCCTGAACGGCCGATCACTTGACATGCCAGTGGAACGCAGATATTTTCACGTCAATTTGGGATGTGCAAAAGACATGAGTACTTTCATTTTTTTTTCAATCTTTCAGTCAACTAAAAATTACATCCACCATCATTTCCACACGGGAAACTAAAATTCAACATTTTAATTTTATTCGGTACTCATACGGGATTTGTTATCGCACCTTTCACCTCCGTCCAGTGAGTGATATCTACGGAAGGGAAATCCGTCAATAAAAATTATACTTGTGAAATTTTTATCGAAAATTTCTTTCCATTTATTTTTTGTCAACTATCCGGTAGATTGGTCGTATCTCCATTGTCATTTTCTCTCCCATTCTCTTATCTCCTGTCACCCTAAACTCGCTACTAGAGTCTAAGTTCACGGATTAGTCAGTCTATCACTGCCGACCCACGTCCCGCACTTAATCTTTTCCCTTGGACGGCTCTCGGGACGTCTCAGAAACACATTCTCTCTCTTTCTCTCTTCACCACTGGTCTGTGGCTTCCGGGTATCTGGTTGGGGTCGACGCGATAAAAGATACTCCGTCGTATTACATTGTCTAACCTGTTCGTCGTATTTTATCTATTCTCTCTCCCCCCGTCAGTATTTTATTTTCCAAAGATTTATTTATTTAAAGTGATGTATCAAGGCGAATATGAAGACTGATAGGTCCTCACGTCGACGCGCACCCTCAGCCTCTCAGAGTGATTTATCGTTTGGTTCACCCTCTCATTCCGGCGACAACACGATATTCATATTTTATCGAGCATTCTGATTAAGTGGAATAACAGACACGAATGAATTCCCCTGAATGAAAATTATCCTTCGATATGAGGTGCCTTCGGCCTTCTTTTCGACACTTGACATTAAAAGTCACGTCGCTGAAATTTTCGTGCAGCCCAACACCGTCTCTCTCCGTCAACGTTGACGGATCGGCGTGCGCACTCAGGAAATTAGGCAATTTCCTGGCTGTGCCTGCTCGTGTCTGCATTTAATAGTGCATAGTCTTCTTGTAAGGGTTTTACATTGCCCCCTGCGTTGCAAGGTGTAACGTTATAGTAAACTTGACGATCGATGGAATATACTTCTAGTCTCTCGAACGTGTCGTTACAGACACGGTAGCACCTTAAGATTCATGTCCATTATTCTTCTTCTATTTTTCAGGTAAATTAATTAAATTTTGTTTTTCTTTTACGTTAAAAATTCTGCTTAAAACAGATGACTTTTTGCAAACGAATATTTTTCTCCGCCGGAGAGAATGATTTTCCACGAATATATTCCACCCATCGTTAAATTCACTCTGTATTGCGAAGGAACTTGTGCTATTGTATTTTAATGATTGGAAATCAATATCATATTTCTCCGAAAAATTAACACAAAATCATATTATGAAAATGGCAGAGGGAAGAAGCCTGACGACCCTCCGGGATCACTAATGACACACGATCCCCATGGTTGGTAGAGAAACCACTCGTGTACATGCGTATAACTCTGTCCCCCTTTGCCTGCCTCCCCGGCCGATAGTGTGGTACGTGGAAACATTGAATTGGCCTCATCAAAGCGAGCAAACAATGCTCGTGGATGCCGTCGATGGCTCGACAACGTGTGGTTAGCCAAATCACCGTATATACCGTGGGCGCGCACACGCGGGTCGTTGAGTGAGAATACTGGTGGGGCGGGGGGTCAGAGGGTGATAAAGGAGGAAGGGTTATGGTGGGCATAGTACGGGCCAAATACCAGAGAATACTGGAACAATACGTACATGTATTGAGTTGAAGCGTTTGTTGGGTAGTTTGGATACATGGATCGCTGATGCTTCTCACTGATTACCAATGCGTTCGGTGTATCATTGGCCGAAGTATACTCGACAGGGACCAATCTCGGTGTATTGATGCGTGTTACTTTCCGTTGGCTATCATATCGTCAGGATGATACTGATAACTGCGGGATTGTACATATTTTTACCGATTTTTTCAAGTGAAACTTCTTTAGCGGAGCTGATATTCGTATTCTCGCATTCACATATCAGTTTTTGCACCAGTCTCCCCTAGGAAGGCTCACTGATGAGATTTGGATATAGGATGAAGCCCTGCAGAGTATAATACTTTCATCTTCTAATAACACTTGTTGGAAATTTTCAATTTTCTGATTTGTAAATCGCCCGATTTACATCTTAAATATCATCTCGTCAGTCACGAAGGACAACGATCCCCCGAATAAATCCGAGGGTCTTCCCATTCTCCAAATAAAATTAAATTAATTAAAATAGACATATTCAGGGTAAGAAGATTCTGGCCAACTCCAAAAAATATTAATTGGTCGGCTCGTTAGTGGGACCCCCCGTAATGTACGCTAGAAGCTTGACCCGAGGTCGCATTGCAGGGAGTCGCCGGATATATTTGCCTCAAACGTCATTTTGACCTCTCTCTCTCTTTCGTTCGTACCCCTCTCAATATTTCCTTCCCCCGTATTATTTATCGCTCCGAGTGAACCCCTCACGTGCGCGCCCTCCACCCGTGTACATTTCACTTCTTCTTTCGTATCTACTCTCTTACAATAACCAACAACTCCTTAAGCATCGCTTCAACTTGAAATGTGTAGTTGGAAGTGAGGTTTAACGCTTCGTCTTCGTATCGATCACAAATTCACGGGTAATATCATGCGAAACGAAGGGAACACGTCGGGGGTATTCTACCGCTGCAGTTGGTTAAAGTCGTCGCTCGTTAAAGTCAATCATTGTAGCGTATACATTCTCCGATACCGAGGGGAAGAGGGCGAGAGGCTGGATGCGTTGATCCGCTCCATCGGTCCCGCGCCCTCCTCCCCTGTATCCCGTGAGCATTGACGTTGGATATTTTTTTTCTAATCATTAGACTGGAATTTTTCGCTCACCAAGTATTCGTTTTGGGAGAGGGTTTATTTTTCAACATAGCAGCCATTGTAAAAAAAAAACCAATATATTTTTATTTAAATTCTAGTCACATTTATGAATTTTCAATAAATTCTACTTCACGTGATTGACATTCTGCTTCATTAGTGAATGAATTAAAAACTTATCAAATCTCACCGAATGTATATTTTTTAATGTTTCCAATATGGAACATATCGTTCCCCTTCCGCATCACAGAAGTAAATGAACTCGTTACCCCTGCGTGAATCAGTACTGCAATTTGTTTAGAACCATTTTCACCCGGCTGTTTGAGCCTCTATCAACGAAATGACCATTTGAATCGTTTCTGGATGTTTCCCCGAATATACAGAAAAGAGTAACAGCGAATTCGGTCTAAAAGTGGGGGGTTGGCAAAAAGAGGTGGGGAAGGGGCCACCGCCAATCTGTCGCTGTCTGCATTAGCCTCGCACAGTGGGGCTTTTGAAAAGCCTCGGTGGTGCGCTTTTGGACACACAGGGGCTACAGAAAATTTTGCCTCTGATGAAAACCCCTCTCTCTCGCATAAAACCCACCGGTATACTTTTAAAGTAAATTAGCTTTTTAGTTTTCTGTGTAACCTCTCGAGCCCCCCGCCCCCTACCCCACCCAGCATCACCGCCACCCGCCCCGCCCCTGAAAACCTCGGGGATTTGTACAGACATGTAACATGAATGCTTGGAGTATAGGTCGCCCTGTGTGCAGTGAAATAGAGGGATGAAGAGAGAAAACAGACGAGTTATTCGAAAAGCCGAGTGTCTGGCAAGAGGTACACGGATGAGCGGCGAAAAACACAAAACACCGTTGAAAACACGAGAGCGGGGGAAGGGGTGGAGGCTCTTGCGATTCGGTCGAGTGTATGTGGCCTTTTTATCTAGTACGATTCTTTGACCAGTGGTTGACCCCTTGCCAGGGGCCACTCTTTATTTATGTCTCGATGAAAGGAATCAAATTTTTGCAATTGAATGGGGCAAAATTATACAGATGTATATGTTTGAGAGAGTGGTCTAAGAAAGGGGAGGACCTTATCTCTGAATTTTTACTCTCATTAGCCGAATTTTCCACACTATCCACAATTATTTTCATTGGTGTCGTGAAATACCATTTCCTTGATTTTTCAGTGATGAATAATTTCAATTTTCCAGAGCGTAAATAAATCAAATGGACATTTAATGAAAATCAAAAGATCTCCAACGAGTCCATCTCAAAAGAGAAACCATACCCCCTCGCCCATTAATTCCTCTGGCCCCTCTCATTAAGCTGCCCCTTGCCATCTTTTTATCAAGAGAAAGTGGCAGTTGCACTATTTCCATATAACCACTCTCCCATTCGTACCCCCCCCCCCGCCCCCGCCCCTTCCCAACTGTCCAGTCGAGTGACTCTCCACGCGCGTAACAATTCACCTCGTTGGATGGACATGCGAATATTACAATGCAACGAAAACTCTTCCTACAATGCAAAGCCCAGTTGTTTCACTTCTTGCTGAAAGAAAACTCCCCGAGCCAAATGATCGTTACGTAGCCGTTGGAATAGCTGGTGAGCTGCGCTCGGACGTTTAAGACGCTCACAGAGCACACCCATTATACTTTTAAATCCCGAACAATTAGCCGTAATCAAGCACAGGAAACGATGCCAAGCGGCGTTGGTCGCAATTATTTTTAAATAAGAATAGCATACCACGACGGAGTTGTCTTATTTAGAAGGGGCAGGAGGGGGTGAGGAGGTACGGAAAAAAGCCAGGCGGCGACTCCGCGCATTATGTGTGTACGACCGTGATTATTAATACTCCTGGTTGTGAATAAAATGATAGATGTGGGAGGGCGATAACACGACGTTTGTGCTCGCACATATAACCGGACGTTACGAGTCGCGTCATGCCCGTTTACTTTGACATTCTTAGCCCCTTTATATGCTAATATATGGATTTTTAGGTTGAGGTTTAAAATATTATCGACGTCGCGAGAAGTACGTTGAAAAAATTACCCAACTTTTTCCAGTTATTTATGGAGAATGAAGGAGATGAGAATCTGAGAGCTTCAGTGAATTGCCATTTCATCACTAATTAAAGTACTGAGATGTCCCGTAATTTGTGGATTTTTCAATGAAAAAATTGCCGTTGCCTGAAATTCAAGGGATAATTTTCGAACGGCGTACCGACCCCGGCCCACTGATGGTTAAAAATTCATTTTAAAAATCCAAGTGAACAAATAACTCGGCTCATAAATCCAACCAGAAATGATTATCTAAAATGCAGCTCTCGAATATCCTCCAAGTGACGAACAATCAATTACTCGACGGGGAAGAAGGTCGAACCGATTATCGACGCTGTGGTTTCGGTCCTCCGTCTCGCGTAGGAATCGATACGGTCATCGTTCGTTCACCTTGGCTTTAAGAACGAGCGGTAGAAGCAAAAAATTTCAAGTAACAAAAGATGATTACCAGTCTCCGGCGAAACGTAATACATATTCCTGGATGGGTATTTGGCAAGGGCAGTCTCCATGCGCGCCAGAAGTTGCTGGACGAATGAGAAAAGTCTGTCACTTTGATTGTTTGTCGAGAAGAACCGATGATCCGAGCAGTTCTTTTGTGCGATAAGTTTTAATCGACTTCAACCGGACGTCTGCCACTTTTTTTTCTAACCAATTTTTTTTTTATCGAAGTCATGACACTGAGCATTCAGCCTGATTAGCGTTGGTGTAAGTAGAGGGATAATATAGAATAATAAAAATTAATTAATCATCAATTATTAATTATAGCCTAACTGATTGATTTTAAATTGAGACGTTGGGAGATTATGTTCATATTTTAAAACTGTTTAAGGTAAATTTATTTTTTTTAATTCTTTACGCACCTCACATGACATGATGTACTTTACGAGTCTATTCTCAATAGATGAATTATACCCCATGGGCTGTGATATTGATCTTTGGTACCCCTCCATATAACAACGCCTCGGGCATCACTAGGGTGATGACGTCACGGTTCAGCATCCCCTTTACTGGGTCACTGTGCCTACTCTTGAGGCTTTAAATTTCTCCACTTCATCCCCATACCTCCAATGTTTAATACGTTCAGGAAATATTCCCTGACACGCGGATTTCACGTGATTACAAACCCTGAGATCCTTTGAGATAGATCAACTTATATAATTTTATCAGTTCCTCACTGAATCGCCTGATGATTTATAGGCTGAAAAATTACAACTTTTATTTAAAAATCTACTCCACCCGTCAATTATTTACTTCGGCCATGATATTAATTAAGACCATTTCAGGGAAAAAGAATATAATTTGGAAAATATTAGAAAAATGATAATTTATCTAGTAGTTTCTGATTTTATAATCATCCACATAGCAATTTGGATCATGTTCTCGCCCCCTTCACTCCTAGATTATTTTATTTGGGCTGAAACAGCCACAGGTCCTTGATTGCCGGTATATACTGTCCCCCCTCAACCCAGCGCTATTTAGTTATTCACCGTGACGCGCGTTGAGCTCCCCCATCGACAAACACGTTATTTTTTTTCCCCCGTCATCATGTACCTTTTTTCCGTCTCTCTCGGGATGACAGCTCACCGGGGATTTTATTTACCGGCTTAATCGAGACGCTTGACAATGTAATCGAATCTCGGACGTCGTCGATTCCCGGAATCAATCGCTCCTCATCGCGGATTATTTCGGAGTAAAAGGGACAATTTGAAAAATTTAATCGTCCCTACGACGATTTTATGAAAGTCATTTTTCAGAATTTCCGGAGGAATCTTGACGGCCCGTGGAATTCAACGACCATAATTTCTAGAAAAGGGGTGAATCGAATCGGACCACACCGACTCTGGGATGACAGCCGGGAGTACGGGGACAGGTACTCATATATGAAGAAAAATAATGTGTGTTGGTGTCGCCTGGCGATTTAAACGGATTTGTCACAGCGTGATGAGCGTCCTCGAGATACTGGGAAGCCTCGGAGGCGTGTCTGCTGTTCGCTTTTTTATATCGAAGAGCCGCCGAGAGACACGTTGGCCTTGAATTCATCGAATCTCAAATCCGGGGGAAAGAATTTTCAAAACGCAAACGTAATTCTTTTTAAAATACCAAAAAAGTCTATCTGCCATTATGTAATGCATCGAAAATAATGAAAATTCCATTTTAAATCACCTGGTCTCCATAATCGCAAGTGAATTCACCCCATTACATAAATAAATATATTTAACAAGAGGAAAAAAACATCTTGAAGACAATGGCCACAAATTTCCACGATTCCCAGTAGCAAAAGCGAATCGCCTCCGCATCCCTCGAATACCAAACTCCCCCGTCTCGAGTTACTATCGTTTAGGCAAGAATTTGCCAGCTACGTTTCCGCAATATAATTACGTGTCCCCATGCCCCCAGTGATCTCGTTTGGAAAAATAAAAATAAAATACATGAGTGTAACCAGAATGACTGGGAGTCCTCACATGCATTAGTTTAGATCCCACGCCTCGTCGGTATTTTTGTTTTACCCGTGATTTCTATATACACGAGACTTGCGCTTTAATCGCACGAGAGAGAAAGAGAGATTAAATGCGATTGAGAGGAGCACGCGTACAACGGGGTGAAAGTACGTATGGGCTCTCCTGCTGCCTATCTTCTTGCAATTAGTATTGCCGGGGCCTATTATTAAGCCCGGACAAACCGTGTGATATATATGTACTTGCTTCTGGTATAACAAATGTGATGTACAAGTATTAATGATTTACGTGGCGGATTATGCGGCAAGAGGGGGGAGGGGAGAGGAGGGGAGAAGGGGAAATTGGTTGATTCATTTGTATGAGGGATGTTGTCGAAGGCACACTTTTAAATGATCCAATGAAACGCGGTTTCAAGTATTTTTTGCGCTACCCTAGCGATGAAATAGACATGATATAGAATCATGAATGATGATTTAATATTTTTACCTTGAGTCATTGTGGCAGAAATAATTTCTCATCCCCATGAAAAAATATTTTGTCTCCCAAAAAGGCCGGGCAGTGTATCAAAAGATATTCCAAAAATTCCAAACGCAAGGGAAAACAGGAACGACCCCTTCTTCCACGGGTTTTAAACAATTTTAAGCCTCATTTCCCCCCTTAAAGCGAATATCCTGGACTTGTTCGAGGGGTGGAAAGGCCCGAGGATAGGAGACGCGCGCCAAGCCACAAGGCATCTGAAGACGAACCGAGAAGGAATACAACCTCCCCCCTCCCTTTCACTCGAGAACAGAGAGAAACCGAGCAGCAACATTGAGCAAGGTGAACCCTCGTATTTACCAATTACCTAAGTAATCTGCGGCTGCCAGACTCCGTCTCTCTGAACTGTCCTTACTCTTTGCCTGCCGGGCCACCCGGACTATATCTATAAAGCCGAGTTTCTGAGGAGTAGTTATGACGCTGCGGGGTGAGTTTACAGTGCAATATTGTCGTGAGTGTGCAGACAAGTAATAATTGACTCACTATAATTTTAAAATTACCTATTTTTGTGTACAATTTATTTTCAGATATAAATGTAGGGATTTTTTCATTTGTTAAGAGAGCTGGAGAGTTGGAAATCTTCTTGAAGATCAATTAAATAATTATTAGTTAATTTCTTCAAGATTGTTTTTATTAACCGCGGAGAAAATGATTTTAAAAATCGGTAAAAAATTCCAAATATTAAAAGTTGAAACTACGGGTGAACTTTGCGAATCTTAATAGTTTAATAAATAATTACGGCAGTAATTATTACACAACCAAGACCTGATTATCGTCGAGAGCATGTGTGTGAGCAGCTGCAAGTGCTGCAGGTGATATTTTACACATCTCGAATTTGTCTAGAAAATTGGAGAAAGATAATTGAAATAATTGCAATGGAAAAAAAATCCTGAGCAGTCGTCTTCTAGTTTTCGCGAAGGAAATTATATTCCTAAAAAATTCCACTCGGCGTGAAAAAAAAATATGAATAAATGACAGAAATTGAGAGACGTTTATTCTGACACATGTGCCATACGTTGAGAGAGTGAGAGAGAGAGACACATACACATCTGATAACCGGAAAAAAATTGTGGGGGGAGGGTGGCGGGGGGACGTGGCTTAATGGCAACGTCGTAGTGCAATCTGCATACATTACCGTATACTGTAGTATTCTAGACATCTCCTGCGACGACGGGAAACGAGGTAAGCAAGGAGAAATACACAGGAGAATACGTAGGGAACTTGTACGCGCGCACTTTGTCCTGCCTCGGAAGTTTCTCACGGAAGTCAGACAGAAGCCGGACCGTGTGACGCCAGGGCCTTGAGATATAACAAACTTATACTCGATCTTTATCGTTCTCAATGTGCCATTGGGAAAATTATTGTGTGAGGAGATGGTTAAGTTGCATTATTCTCGGGATTATAATTTTTTTTCTCTCATATGTTGAGGATGAGAGAAGAGTGCACATCCTCGAGGTGAGTCTCTGTGGCGTTAGAAAATCCACCAGGTCCCTGATCAATACGAAAAAAGGAATATATAATTGCTAAATAGCATAAAATGCATAAATAAGTGAAAATAAATATTTAATATTTCAAGGGAAAATGAATCAATAGTCACCCTCGATATTCTCTTTAATCACGAAATTGAATTGAAGGACACTCAGAAGACAAATAGTCCCATATCACGACACAAAATTTCTCGCCAAGTATATATGTATACCCCTACTTTTGATGTGACTGTAACAACGAGCTCAGCCTGAAATATTGAGTGCAAAGAGTCGATTAATGACGTCCTTCAACTTCACGGTGACTATGCAGGAATACAATCAATCGGATTGGCGGGTTTGGCTTCTGTTGATGGCTGGATAGGGGTGGGAAGGAAAAGGCGAGTTGATCACGCGAGTTTCACTCCAAGCGAAATTTCATCGAGGACACGAGCGTCGAATGGCCTCGATAATTGCGAATCAATAGTTGGAAAAATTGTAGAGTGAGGAAAATTTTTTCGCCCATCAGGCGGGAAAAAACTTGATGAACGTGAGGAGAAAAAAATCTGAAAAGTTGACTATTCGGTTGAGTTGTGAAGAATGTCAATGTTGAAATAAGTATTGAAGGGACTTCAGGTGCAACTAGGGTGCAGCATTTCTTATCCTCGTGTATCGATTTTTCACAGCTATGCCACCCCCTGGGATAGTTACACCACAGCAAGTGAAATCCAATGGGGAAAAAGGACAAAAGGGAGAAAGGATAGCGAAGAGGGACGGAAAATCGACGCGATCTTAGAAGGGGCGTCGTATCGTCGAGCATTACTTTTATTCCGTGTCATTTGAGCCCACACCCCGCCCAAACATACTCCTGCCACCCTCAAACGTCTCTTATATACAGTGGTTGCAATAGATTTTCCCCGAGTGCTTTCCACCCCGATCTTTTACCGAATGTCGTAATTGCTCTTTTCTCCGTGAAGAGATGAGAAATGTACGTTTTTATTGCCCGGGGTGATTATGAATAGCTAGTTTTAGATTTTTCAAAGATCTTGTTGAATAACTTTCAATTTTTCTCCAACAAAAAATTTAAATATCTCGTCACATTATTTTATATTCCCTCTCTCCCGTTGTGAAGCAGATCAAATGAAAAATTAAATTCAGATTAAATTGTAGGTCAACTGAACCGTCAAACTCGTTCTCTTAGACTTTACATTATTCCGTCAAAATCCCCTCTCGAGTGGCGCAAATATATTTGTAATACCACAGTCCTGAAAATTTAATCCCAAACACGGAACGTTTTTCTGAATGTCCGTGTCCTAACCCTCAATCACTGAGAGCCTCTTACCGCTGGTGGATACGATACACCGGGGAAAATTCTTGGACGATCATGAGAGAGCATACGAGCTGTATCAAATATGCAGAGCGGTCGAATCTACGGTTATACGGTTGTATTACGGAATATGAGGGTTGGTCTCTTACCACTCGCTTTATGGCAGTCGTTTTGTCAAGTAAATCTACTCTAAAATCGTTACCGCCAAATGGCCCGGGCGCTCACCAATTTTTCAATATACCGATACTCATTTCTCCTCCCTCGGTCCACCACTTTTGCCTCTTATTTTTATCATTTTCAAATTATCGATTGCACAACGCATTGTCGAGATATCCATATCCGTGAACAGCAATGAATTTTTAATCAAAGCCTCGATTTTACCGACTTTGTGTAATAGAACTCCTCGAACATTTAATGAGACGCGTGATGGCCGTCGAGCATGACTTCCGAGTCTCATCTGTGCGACGTAACCTATCGGTTATTTGAATAATAAATGTATGGGTGCGGGACGGTCACGCTAGCCTCCACCATGTCACTCGAAATGTCAGGTTAGACCTTCAGACTTGGGTTGACTGCTGCAACGTTGGCTATTAACTGACAAGTTCCCAACAATCCGGAAAATTTTTTTACTCGATGCCATTTCGGCTAATTTTCACATAAAATTTCTTATGCCGCAATTTGTTGTTCAACTGTTGTTTTGTATCATCGTAAGATAGTTGTTCCCGTAGTATCCCGATTAGAGGGCGTTACAAGAACTATTTACCAAATTGCCACGAGATAATACAAGGGGTGAGATTTATACGCGCGTGTCTCACTGCCACTCTTCTTATTTTTGGCCACCCTACGTTACATGTCGATGCAAGAGGGGAATGTCCAGCTCATCGAGGGCACCCCTGCTTCTCCACTGTTTCAGTTCACTCTCAGGCTGTCCTCATTCCCGCAGCAATATGGGATTTTTGTATCCACGACACGTAACTCAGGACATGCCCTTTGAGCGCCGTAATAGCTACTGAAGATTCATTCTCAACTTGGTATGAGGCAAATAAAATCAAAATGAATGTATTCCGTGATAATTATTCATGAAAATTAACATTAAAATTAATGAAATCTTCAACTTTAAGTCCAATTATTTCTCAGTAGTAATTTTAGTAAAAATTACCGTAAATACATTCATTTATAATCTCCTGAAAATGACCATCTGATAAATTGTATTTTTCCAAAGAAAAATTATGAAAAAAATTCGCTCGCGACGAGGCATTAATCATAATTATCCGCCAATTTTCCCAACTTTCTGATCCAGAAATGATTGTTCCCCCTGCAAAAAAATCGAAACGGAAGTCTTTCAAACCCCCCTCACCCCCCCTCCATAAATACCGAATATATACCATCGAATATAGCACGATATCCTTGTATTAAACACAATAAAATGAAGAGTAAAAAATTAAATGCAGTGCCCCGAAGACGATACGTAGTTTTCCAGTCGAACGATCGTTGGACTAATGTTCGCAGGGATTCAGCCTCTAAATAATCCCTCAGACAGTAAAAGGATAATGACCAAAGCTGTACCATTCCACGTTGTATGGATCACGGAACTTACGATATCGTGTATTGGTTATATGCACTTGGTGTACCAAATGGCTTCGACAAAATTTATATTACTCCGATGGAGGCTTCACAAGTTCGGTACAAGGGAGGGAAGGGGTTGAAAATACTCGATATTTTACGAGTTAATGTCGAAACGTCGTATCGATACGATGATCGGGTACCCTGGTATTATCCACCGATGACCTCACGATTCTCTTCGATGGTTAGTTGCGTGCGAAAATTTGCAAGAATGAGAACAATTTATTGTGAGATGGCAAATTATGGTGATATTCAATTCGACGAATCCCCATTCGTGCATCTCTAAAGAGACGGTTCATTTAATTATACTGAATAATTTTTTTAATGCAAACATGTTGCTGGTATAAAATTATTCTTTCATTCTCCCCTTATTCAAAACTCGGTATTAATTTTACTTCCGGGTCCTGTAACTATCTCTGAAGACTTTCAGTAGCCCTCATCTCCAAGCACCAGTAATTGTTTGCAATGATTCCAGTTCAATTGCACCTGGTTTCAATTCTACTTTACTTTTATTTTTTTTTCTCAAGGTCAATCACACCCATGCCAATACGTATAGGTACTCACGGTAGAGAAGCCCGATGCAGTAGTTGGAATACCATTGGTGACCTCAGCACGCAACCTTCCCGCAGTAGAGCGAGAGAGACAGATTCCCTGATTGATGCAACCCTGTAACACACGCTCTCCGATGCACTCCGATGCTGGGTGTACTGCACCGCCCGGATCTCTCTCATCCATGCGGCCATGAATCCCCGCGTTTCAACATTTTTTCACGCCTCAAATCACTCCCACCTACCTCTGTGTTATCTTATAACCGATAATGTAGCCTTTCAACGCCTCGCGAAGAAAGGGGGAACGATTTTTTGTGCTGAAACATTTAAATATAGAATAAAAATTTTCTGGTAGGAGTTTCATTGAAAAATTGTCTCTGTTTATGATAGTATCATTATTTTTTTAAATAATAGTTTATTGATAATCTGATACGGGAGTACTTAGTAGATATAGATCAAAGTCCTATTTAAGTGCCACTGAATTATCGAATAGTTCGAAAAAATAAATAAAACGCACGAGACTGGAAAATATCCGTGAATATTGTTAATCGCAGTGAAGCCCGCCCAACAATCAATCAATTTTTCGCAACGACAACGCGAAAATACTTCCCAGCGTCCAGTAAACAACCTCTCAGCCCTCCCCCCATGGAAGAGGTTTCGAACCGCGCCCACCAGTCTCAAAGGGGAAAAATTCAAACAGACAGTGAACTAAGGGAAGCGTGCATCGGCTCCCGACACGGAACGTCGATCCCCAGTAGGTACAGCCAACACCGGGGATGCTGCACACACTCTGTACATCCACAATTGCTTGTGTATTGGTAGCCATGTGTTTATATCCACTCAGTGAGAGAAAAACGAGAGAGGCAGGAGCAGTTCACGAAGGCACAAAGTGTATACGTGCTGCTTCCTCACCACTGCCATTGCTCTGTCTCGGTTGCACTCAGGTGTACCAATGGTTTTTTTTTCAGAGTCGCAAGCGAGAGACTCTCCCACTTCTGCAAGCAATTTTGCTGAGTCGCGCGAGAATGGGAATGCCATACCTTATACGCTAAAGCCATTTGCACTGATCGATCTCCGAGAGTATTTTCAAGGCACCTGAGACGCTTTCCATTTTGTTTCCTCAAATTTTCCACACACGAAAAGACAAGTTGCATTAGAATTACCCAAAAAACAATAAATAAATATTGAAAATGGAAGAAAGATCCTCTAGTTTTTGCTAGTTTTTGCGAATTTTTCTGTTGGAAGAAATAAATTATTTTGAAAAAAATCCGATAAAAATGGAGACAAAAATTGCCCCATGATGTTTTCTGTACTCTCAGGCTTCTCGACCAGAACCGGTATAATGACGGGTGAAATATGGCGCGAAGTCATGTGGAAAATATCGGCAATTGAGGGTGCACGAGAGCCGCCAATAACGCTTGCAACCGGCGACAGATACGATTTTGACCTCGTGAGATATCTCACCCGGAGTATCTCCTCATGCGCATTATTTTTCACCAAAGCAGAGCGAAAGCCTTGATTTAAGGACTTCTTATCGATGAAATTGATCAATCGTTGCCACAAATTAGCAATCATACGAAAACAATCAATTTTTTTCCAAAAATATGCCGGATACCCTAATAAATCAGATAATTAAACTTCCCCTGGACAAAAATCACGATGAAGAAAGCCCACACCGTCTGAGCCTCGTAAAACAACCTTAAACCGAATAATAGCCTCGTCCCTCATTAACTGAAAAAATTCATTGTAAAAGAATTCATCTGCCTACTCAAAGAGCAGAGGTACGTAAAAGGACAGAAGTACTCGGTTTTAACGATTTCGTGAAGAATTGCATCACGGAGGAAATTGGGTCATTGCTTGGGGAACGAACCCCGGGTCATTCCGGGTTTACGGCAAAAAGTACAATTTCACCCTCTGGATTTGTTCCTTAACGGGGGAGAGTATAATGCATTGTGAAGTGTTAATGAAGGGGCGCAGCGTTATTCCCAGGGACTTGGGGAAGAAAAAAGCGAGAACGTGGGGTCATGCAGAGGAGCTCTCACAACTTCGAGAATTCCATTGAGTGACGTCGTGACTTCATGATGAAGTAGACGACGGGATTTCTATGCAACTGACTTCAAATGAGTTTATTAATTCTGGTGAAGTCGTAAAGGGCGCATCGTGCAGGTGAATTTAGTTTGTTTTTCTTAAGTCAGGTTTTCGAGTGCCATTTATATCACATATGCATTATTTATATGAAACTTCAAAACAACTAGTAGATAAAAAAAAATATTTTGCATAAAAGTGCTCATGATACCCCCATCTCCTACCAAATTCAAGATAGACACCATAACCAACAAGTTAGAGCACCAGTAAAGCCTCTAAAATCGTACGAGGGTGAGTGGAACACCAAGAAGAACCCAAACCACTGACCGTACTTCATTACCCGGGAGCCCCTCTGCCTCCACGGGTCATTCGTTATCATTTTTACAACTGCCGGCCATTCAACAATGTCGAATAAAGTCCGTTAGGTATTGCCGGACGAAGACGTGACGCTACACTTGGGAATTTTCCGGATCTGATGCAATTCCAGGATAACTTCTCCATAACCACAAAAAAAACGTTGGATTATTACACATCGTCCAATAATAATAATTCGATAGACCCTTTGGTTTTCAATTTTCATAAGGACATGAGTGAAAAAAAAAACGAATTATATTGAAGGTAAATTAATTTAGGGACTGCCGCGAAATGTCCATTGACTAGTCAGCCATAATGTGCGGTAAAATGTGATCTGAAATTGAAGTGATATTGAAATTTCCAACCCTCACCGAGTCGTTTGATTAACGGCTTCAGTCGACGGCCAGCGGAGCGGGGAAAAAAGCTTGAAATAGGAAGTTTAATTTGAAACGTAAGCACAGTAGTGGTCGTTTAACAAGGCGAACTCATTACCATTCGTCAATTTGAAGTACACAACGTAGCGTAGTGACCAATGGCTCTCTATTACGTGTAATGGCCAACCGCCCTACATCAGTCACCGTGTCCCTCACTACTTCAGCCAGCGTTTCTCTCACCGTTAACATTATAACTGCCGGTTTCAAGTCGACACGGGGACACCCCAATACCTATTATTCCCTATTGTCATTCCAGAAACTAATCCCATTCCATCCTCTGGATGGCCAAGTACTCCCAAGTAATTACAACAAGACCACGAACTGTCTGTGCTGCCATCATAAAGAATATCCTGATGTATGATACCTGATAACGCTCCTTATGGGAATCCAGAAGGCTGCTGAAGTCGGGTGATGGTCGGGGAAGACGGATAGACTCGGAATGACCTTCGATCGTCCAATGTTGCTCATTGTACCAAGTGTAGGGTCAAACGAGTTCCACTAACGAGTTGACAAATCACCTCTCGCGGGGATCGTGATGCAGGAGACCTATAAAACCAAAGGTCGAGGTTAGTTCGGGGTCGGATAATACTTTTTATTTAGGGTATAGTTTCCGCCAAGATAGAGGGAAGCAAATTCGCGGTATTTTCAAGTCACAGTAGAAATTCGCTCCTCCACTTCATCTTCCTATGTGTCCGACCAACATTGTCAGCACTCGGAAAGCCGAATTACTGCGCTGGGGAGTCGAGTTCAGATTTCCAAATCATTCTCGTATCAAAGGAATAGTAATAATAGAAATCCTCCCTATTTTAGATACCTCGCCATGACAAAGTCTCCCCTTCCCAGCACTGAATATTTCACAAATGAAAACAATGACTTTAGTACTGTATTTGAAGAATTGATTTCCTCAGCCACTGTCTCATTCACGCGTCACGTACAGATGATACATCAGTCTTCCTCGAGCCATCCAGAGCCTCCTCCTCGCAACCCAATATCCATTCGATACTAATACACCAGCTCACACTCTTCATCTACGTTCATCTCAGGTGAATATCCACCAAGATATTCACCCCAGTGATCTTCGTCATTCACTCGAGCATTTCTGGTACCAATCCATGCCCAGAACACATATAACCGTCGCGTACCATAGGCGGCGCTGTACACCCTGTTATTTTCCACAGGGCAAATTATCCCTGGATATATACTCAAGAGGGGGTGGGGGGGAGGGGGGGGGAGAGGAGAGAGGAGGAGAGTCTACCACTGCTCTCAATGCACTTGCCGGCTCTTTTCAGTGTGCGCCTATATCCATCTTTACTCTTCCTCTTCTCAGACGTATTACCCATAGTTGGCCTACGGAAGAAGTAGCATCTTCGCGCACGTATCTTGAGCCACCACGCCGCATCAAGGCACGTCCTACTGAATTGCGGCTCGAACCATTCGTTTCTTTTTGATCATTCTTTACCAGGGTTTTTTACTCTTTCTTCTTCCAGTCCCGAGCCTTCATATACTTCGCACACGATTATTTCAGCGTATACACCTTGACTGCGGGCTTCAACTTTTCTGGGACTACTTCGATATATAAATCGAAAAATTCAATGACCGTGGGATGTGAACCGGTGCGGGACTCCCGTGATACGATACACCGATCGCAATGATGATTATGAGAAATGGAAAATTAATTAATATTGGAAGATTGGAGGAGTACCAGTTGTTTGAGAATTATTTGTGTGACAATCAATTCAAATATAAAATACTTGAAATACCTATATTGTCTACCCATAATGATCGGTAGCTAAAAACATTAGACTATTTTTTTCTGGAAAAAAAAACCTATTCTATCGGAATCTATGCGCAGTTGTCACGAGGTCACCTCTCACTGAGTTGGTATAAATATTTAGACTTCTGAATTAAGACGAGCTGATAAAACAGTTCCAAGTAAGAAAGCGTGCGCTCTGGTACGTATCAGAGAATCATTAGCTTCCTCCTTTGCGCTATATCGGTGGTACTTGGGCCCGTCAATTTCAGAGATCTCTCGGAAGACCACACGAATCGTGACATACTCAGGTCAAGTGTCGCCTTGGTTAACCCCACGTCACAAAAAAATCGATGAATCAAATCATCCAGAAATAAATATGAATATCCGTTTCATCTATTTCAAAGCAATCACTCGAGAGATCGTAAAAAAAAATAGCGGAGAAATGTCGCATGACGTCAAATACGAGGCTTGCGGCGACGCCTGACAGGAGCTTGCAGGCCACACGGCCATAAGTATCGATAACGCCAAGTGCTGGTTTAAAAACTCTAAACACACGTGTTGGATATATTCCATGCCCCGAAATATCCGAGGGCACATGGACGATTCTACTAACACCAGCGGGAGAGACTGTTTTCGCTAAATTATCGTTCTTCCCCACCGTCGGTTCGAGACGAGGGAGAAAGAAAAGGCGAACGTTTACCACGTGGTGAGGTACTTCTCAGTTTTGGAGACTGGAAATAACCGAGGCTTTACAACAAAATAAATAATGCCCACACCAACTACCAAATTAATTTCAATTATCATTGAATTAAAAAGCAATGGCAGAAAATATTTGTGCGCTGATTTAAAGGAATGATAAATTCTATTGTTGGCTCACATCAACAAAAATCCATACGTATCACCATTACTATATTCCCAGCAAAGCCCCACCTCGAGAACCCGTAAATTTCGAAAATTCCCGAGTGACTTGACACAAAGGGGTGAGCGAAATCAACAAGAAACAACAGTTGTGACGTGAGTGTGTTTAGGAGTAGGCCACTTGCCTCCTCGAAGAGTGACACTTTGGCTAAAGGGTTCTTTCTCCCTTCAGCGTTCTTGAAGGGGTTCAGCGAGCCCCTCGACCCTCATCCAAGATCAGTCCCGTTAGTTTCCCCAAGAATAAAGAGTAAAAGGGTTGTACGTCCCTTGATTGGGCCGTCTGTTATTGCCTGTCGATTGTTGCCGTTTTCTCCGTTATTAAATTAATATAACAGGCATACAGAAGGTAAACTCATCGGGGGAGATTACAAGGTAGGGACGAAGGGTCACTCGTGTGTCCAGTTTATTCTTTTATTTGGAAATGTCAGGGGCTTCCCATGGGGATTTTAGTACGTCAAAACCCTTTCACTTTTCTTTGGACGTTAGACACGTACTCCAGGGGAGGGGGGAGCGCGATGAAACGTGATGGTAATCCATGAACAATCAAGAGGGGGTGACACATTATTCAATGAAAATTCGCATAAATCGTAATGCGAAATTAGGTACTCCTGCCTGAGGTGGAAAATTAGGGCTTCCTGTTGTCAAATGCATTTAACGTTGAACTACAAACGGAAACTCGAAAGTTCGCCTCAGGGCTTATTGAGGTCTTGTGGAGTTTAATTACCCGGTAAGTAACGAGGGAAAATTGAGAGGATAGAAGATAATCGTCGACAAGGAGAAGCTTGAGGACATATTCATTGACGATATAAAATATTCTTTAAAAAATTAACTACGCTCTGTGCTTATACATCGGTGTTTTTATCTTGAAATTCTCCGGGAGAAGAAATAACTCCTGGTTTAATTACAATTGGTCAAAGAAAGCCCAATAAATCACCGAGGGACAAGAAATTAACGAGACAGCCAGAATCTAAAGGCAACTCCTCTCCTATTCTAATAAAATATATCGGAGCAATTAACTCACTGAATATTCTCGCATCCCAGCGCCACCTGATCTATGTCCCGAACACTTCTCCGAGTCCAAATTACTACGGGTTGGCGATTTTTCAGCTCCTGCGCAAAAAAGAACAGTCACAGTGTAAAAAAAAACTAATCTCTGAAATTCAGATATCTAGAAAATCGTTGAATTGCCATTTTATTTCTCCGCATGTCTGCGAGAATTATTCAGCCGATTCTTCATCAATCAATTGACAATTTCAGA
Organism: Diachasmimorpha longicaudata; assembly: GCF_034640455.1. Taxonomy (NCBI): domain Eukaryota; kingdom Metazoa; phylum Arthropoda; class Insecta; order Hymenoptera; family Braconidae; genus Diachasmimorpha; species Diachasmimorpha longicaudata. The sequence goes on along the minus strand of NC_087232.1, from coordinate 7,931,037 downwards.
CTGCCTGAGCATAAAACTTATTATCGCAATTACGCCCGGCATTTGTGATATCACAGACGGATGGAAGGAGAGGAGAAGAGTCTGATAAAGTTGGTCGTTGTATGTGAGACGTGATCCTGAAGTATAAGAGCGTTGGCTGAGCTTGGTGGGAAAAACTGTTAGTTTTTCGGTGGAAAGAGAGGAGAAAGAGAGTGATAGACCCTTTTGGTAGATCAAAGCCATCCTGGGAGCACCAGAGATCAATACATCCAACCGAAAAGGGGGATGGGTGGGATGAGGGGTGAAGGCGGGTGCCCGCAGGAAAATAAGAAGAAAAGTACGAGTGCGATAGCTTGATTGAGGGCATTGGGCATTAGTGCCTTTCCAAGTTGCCCCAGTCTCTTCATAAACATGTCACGTAGACCTCTCTCGACGATCGGAAGCCAAAAGGGCATAAATAGAGGCAATTAAGAGCCCGGGATTTGACCACTCAAGAAGACTTACCAAGAAGCTTGCAGAATCACTTCCCTCTGTTGGTAGTGTGTGACTGGGAAGTTGTTTGGGAGAATGACCAATGGAAATTCCTATTCAATTTCTCGAGGTTTTTGGGATGATCCTTGGGATTTAATCTGTGATAGCTGTTGGGTCGTAGTGCTTTCGACGGTGAGAACGAGAGCAATTTCCACTTGAGACTGGTTATTTTGGTTAAATATTAACGGCGTCGTTAAAGCAACGCATTTGTGGCGAGAGAGTTCAGGGTGCGATGAAGGGGAAGGGGGGGGGGAGGACTAGTAACGTCGAGGTGTCCACTAATTTGTACCTTGCAACATTTATGGGACTGCTGGGGCTGCAGGTAATTCTGCTGTAAGGGGCGATAATTTTTGTCAAGCTTTTTTATCACCTCTAATTTTCGATCTTGCGGTCACAAATCAACGAATTTATTCTACTGAAAAGTCGAGATCTTCAATGCCAGTTTCCCCAAGATTTCCATCTTTCACCCTCACTTCAACGGATGATCATAAATCCATCTCTCCCTCCCTCGACCAGTGTCCACCATGTACACGTGAACACGTAAAGATTGTGCGGGATATAGTTGGATGTTTAAAGTGGTGGGAGAGCTTATAAGTCGTGTAGCGATAAAACTAGTGGTATGTAAATGCTGGTTTTACATATCCGCCCAGGGAGAGATTTACAAATCGATTGGACTGCATATCCGGGGGCTGATTTTCCTCTTTCAACCGGCAAGAGGGATGGAAAGTGGTTTTTCGTCCGCCTCTCAAGAGAAAAAAAAAAGATACATTTGAGATTCTTGAGGTCTTGAGTCTAGAACTATTGTACGATAAAACACAGGAGGTGATATTTTAATGGCGTTGGCAAGGGAAAAAGGGAAGGAAGCCGCGTGCAAGCCGGCCCAGTCCTTCGAGGTCGTTGAGTAAGTAAGTGGGTGGACTAGTTAGGATGCTTTAAGGACAGAGAGCATAAATTCTCGATACGAGGGATGACCCTGATGCACGCGAAGTCCCACCATCCTTTTTTTTCCTCCTCCAAGTTTTCTCAGGAGTGAAAGATAAAGATGGGAAAAGCTTCTAGAGTTGAAAGAGAAATGCATTCTTACATCATCTAAGGCAAATTCGTGAAAATCCCCGGCTCTTCGGCAAACGAAACGATCAAAAGACTTTTTCAATTCTACGGAAATCTCCAATCTCCCTGAGATTCTGACAAAAAGACGGAAGGTACTTCCACCGTCCACGTGGTTCTATTTTCATAACGGCTATTTCGATGAGATATCCGAGGGAGGAATGTGCATATGGGGGAAAACCATTTGCTTTTCCATGTGGGGAGTTGAATATCGTAAAAATAGACATGTAGCATTCTTAATCTCCTCCATTATGAAAGGCTTTGACGCGTGCACCCTGACTTGAGCATAATCAGCTCTAATCGCGTCTATCTACGTTTTTAATCTAATATTTTATTGATTTAACCTACGGCATGACAATGCCCTCCACGCGAGATTAATTATTCCAGTGTAAATCAGACGATTTCACGAGCAAGCATGAACGACGTTTATAGCTAGCCACTCTGGCATCCGAGCAAAGATCAGGGTGAGGAAGCATCCCGATAGAAAACGAGTACGACAGGCGTTGGAAACCGTCACCTGCTGGACATACCCATCTGACATACCGAGCGCCCCTCGAATGCCGGCACAAGTCACTAAACCCATCTCCAAACGCGTGTTTCTCCGTTCATCGGACACATTCCAAGATTCCAAGATGCTCCCATCAGGTGTCCCACAAGTACGTGATGGCCCGTTTCACCATCCACCAGATTTCCAACGTCTCCCACTTGATCGATTATAAATCAGGGGGTTGGTGAAAACAAAAGAGCAAACATTTATTTGATGGATCTCTCCAATTTTTTTTCTTCCTCCACGAAGGGAGAGACATTGCGTGTAGTAACACTTGGTAAATGTCCTGAGAATAAGGACAAGTTGGTTTGATCGATGAGTGGCCCGTCAGTTGGCAACACTTTTAATTAAACCCAACCCTCAAGATTAACTCACCCCAATTTTCCGGCGCTTGTTGGCTCTTATAATTGTTTTAAATCTCGTACTTCTCCCCTCCTGGCAGTTTTAAGGAGGAAAAAAGCCGCAAGAGCTTGTCCAAAGGGTGACAGATATCAACCTCTTGTTTCTGTCTTGTTCCCGCGACGCGAAAAAAAAAACATTCCTCTTGTTTTCCTTTTAATCCACTTGACAAATGTCATCCAATATATCCTCCGGCCACTTAAATCCTTTCATACATCTGAATCTCATCATTTTTCGGGAACAGCGGGTGTTGCCACAAAGTCCAAATGTTTGAGCTGAATGAAGGAAGAGCCTTGGGATGTGGTGAATGTTGTAATTGCACCGTTGGCTAAGTTATAGACTATTCTCTCACGAATGGCCCACAGGCATTATCCACTTCCTTCCCTCCCCACCGATGAGGGTATCACTGGTGTAACATTCACTGGGTTCCATGTGCTCGCAGCAAACTTGTTACCACAAACCCTCAGTACGTAATGGCGTTACTGCATATTGCTCTTACAAATCTATCCTTCAATTCAAGTCAATTCGATCTTAACATTAATTCGGACATATTCACTAAGTAAACGTAGTATTGATTAAATGCAAACTCACGGGAATGCCTATTCCTCGGGCACTCATGGAGAGAGCTTCAAGAGAGCCAAAATTTCCGAATATTATCTGCCAATAATATTGCTAAAATATATATTTCTGATATTCCGTTTTTAATCCTTATAATCCGTCCTTTATGACCAACGACATTGACGTCTATGGTTAAAGGTGAGTGTTGACCACTCAACGATATGAATATTTTGAGGGTCACTATAAAGCAAATGGAAGAACAGACGATAGTTTCGATAGATCGAGACTCCTTATCCTTCAAAGCTCAAAGGCAAAAATAAAAATTTTATTAATAATCCTCAAGCACGTCGGTATCGTAAAAGTGTGCAAAGACTGATAAGAGAATATTTATCATAGATGCTGTCCAGACGTCCACGTATTTTTAAAGTCTCGAACTGTAGTACCTACAGATTTTGAATGGAAAATGTCTTATTGGGGTCATGAACTTGAAGTGAAAAAAATAAATCATGCAAATTTCCAATTCTCTCAGTTGTTTCAGCCCTCACTTTGAAGAAATATTATTCACCAAGACGTTTTACCGCGTCATCTCCGTCTCATCCGGACTGTCAACACAGCGCATTATGAATGCGAGCCAATTTAAAATTCATTACAAGAGGAAGGCGAAACGCGAAGCAAGAGAACTCTTCTCCCTTCCTCACGACGGGTTTCCCTGTCACTCGTTTAATCTCCGGGTGGGGATAATTGTTCGTCACTGGTGGAAGCCATTGAGTAGCGAGAACAAACCCACTGTTGGGGTTGAGAAACGAGAGAAGAAGAGCAATCTCTTTGGGTGCCTTGTTTATTTAAATAATGTACGTGAAGGAGAAACTGTGGATTTTCGAGGTGGAAATGGATGACTACAAAGCCTCGAAAATCCGCTTCGAGTTCAGGGGGAAATGACGGGATGTGAAACAACTGTACGTGATACGTCTAATAGGGTGTGGATTCAATATGGACTGCCATTTGTGTTTTTTTTTCACTTTGCTGCTAGAGTTTCAAAGAAAGCGCGGAATATCAGCTGAAAGGCTAAATGAAGTCATCTTTGTTTCAACCCAAATTAATTAACTTTAAAGAAGACTCGCATAGACTGACACTTATTTTTGTCGCAATTTTCTTCATGGGAGCTTGAGGATAAAGCGATGAATTTTATTCATCCTCCCGTGATGTATCACCCTAAAAAACAATTGGCCGAGATAATTCAATTTGCCGGATGAAATTCCATTCAGATTTTTTTTCTTCCCGAATGATGTCGACCCCTCGTCGATTGTACGCCTCTGCCCATCAAACTCAAACTGGAAAAGCGGTGTACAGAAGCGCCCATTCTCCTTCTTGTCCCATTTTGCAAGTGTCGTCGGTGCGCCTGGCTAATTTGTCAGTTGTCGAGTTAGCGTCCTCTCGAGAATTGAATACAGGGTGTGGGGCAAACGGGTGTGCTTCTTCTTCCTCCATCCCAGGGTGGTATAATCAACTGGTGAATATCTGAACTGCCTTCCAAGCTTTACAACACCACACTGGGAGTATCCTGTTTCCCTCGGCGTCAACTGCAAGTCTATCTCATTCTCTTCGTTTCTCATTTATAAAGAAGTTGGATCGCTTGCCACACGCGGCGATTGATCGTCGCGAGGGTAATGGGAATGAAGAATTTTATTCTTCAATATCTGGTTGTAGATGTTTTCGGTAAAAGCCAATTTTCCGTAAAAAAATGCAATATCTTTTAATTCGTTATTGTTTCTACAACCTGTAATTCTTTGAAAAAGTTGTTGAGTGTGAGGTAGACCTGTCTCCCCTTCAACAAATAAAGACAAATAATTTTCCCTCGCGATAACTTCGTAAATCACAAGATCTCTTGTTTTGACACGTCAGAAGCGCGAGGAATAACGGAGAGGAGGAGGAGGAGGAGGGCATTTGTTCATAGGAAAAAAGAAAACGACGTAGATACGTGACACTGTGTTACGGAGGTAAAAGGTGGAAACGTCACGTTCTTACCCGTTTGGCCTCGCGGGAACGATGTCTCAAACGATCACGATTCCCGGGGAAAATATCTCACCGGACTGAAACAGAAACATTGGAGCAGAGAGGAACGAAGCACGCACCTGCATCTCAGTGTCGTGTGTCCCTTGTATATATTTTTTTCAGCTCGTGTTTCCCCAGCACTGGCTCGTGCCGAGCCATCCCTCGGGCATGGGAAAATATGTGGGCCCAGTGGTGGATGGACCCATGGGGGTGGGAGTGTGACCGAGGAGGGGACGATTACTTTGTCGTAGGCAATTTATACAATTGGCCTGGACATAAACCTGATATTTGACACTGGGGAGTTTGAAATTTATGTCTTCAGTGGGTTTGTGAAAATTTTGTAGAAGATCTTTGAAATATTTTGCTCAATAAAAAATGTAAATGGTGTTAATTGACATGGTTTTCATACATCTATGGCTCAAAATGAAATAAAAACCAAAGGTGTCCGTGAATAATAATGAATTATTGCGAGGACGATAATTCATGGGAGTCTATAATTCACCAAGTGTCCAAACACATAAACATTCATTCCTCAAGAATGGCCTTACCACCTCTATTGGTATTCCAAAAGCACGCGCTGTTGGGGATCCACACGGCATTGGGGACATGTGTCACCCCAACCCCTATTATATATATTTTTTTTCTTCTCGAGACCAATTGGAAAGGGAGGGAAATAGCCCTTTTAAAATTGCATCGAGTTACCACCGTTAGAGGCACGTGTGTTTTTTTTAATGTCCCCCAGAATTCTTACGATAACGTTTCCTTAAACATTTATCCAACGGTTATCAGCCTACGTGGCACGAATGACCACGATCCATTTTCACTCTGAGATATTTTCACGAGCATTTTATTCTCAGTCACCCTCAGGTCCTTTAGGGAATTTCCCTCATATCTGCTCAAGCCAAAATTGTTTGGGAAAAATCTGTTTATTGTCCCGTGCAAATACCAAATGTAAATCAAAAAATTTCATTCATTAAAAAAAAATCTTGCAATTAGAAAAAAAACTTGTGAATAAAAATTGAATAAAAAAAATTCATGATATTGTTTTACTACCTCTCATACCCTGGAACGACACTTTATGAAACTTTTCCCATCGATTTTTGGGGAATGAAAGAGTATCCATTATAGCATTACAGTGACCCTCGGCCCCAAATCCCCCGGAGAATAAAACTTCCGGCAATGATTAACCGAAGTTAAGACCACTGACGAGGTTTCACATACGTCAAACCACGTGATAAAGAGGCCAACGGAATTTTTCTCATTACGAGAAAACAATAGAAAGCCTCTGGGACTCTGAAGTACCACCCTGTCACCTGACTCTTCACAATCACTCCAAAATTACCCAAGTGACTGGGAAAAAATCTCCCCGAGATGAGTGCCCTGAGATATTTAATACCACCCTCCCCAAATCTTCGAAACTGGTGTCCATTGACAAGAAACACCTTTTCCACAACCCGTGGACATCTGGAGAGTCAAAAAGCTCCAGGCATATTCTCAAGAATCAAGAACATTTTCTCAGGTAGATCAGGTAATCAAGATAACCCCAAATTGCTGCAGAATTTATTTTTCTGTCAATATTCTAGACAATACAATCAACCAGCAAAAAAGGACTTTAATGGGTTGCGAGACAAGCGCAAAAGGCCCTGACAATGTTCCTGATCAATCCCCGAAAGATCACAAACTCGAGGGAAAGATCTTCGAGCGAATAAAATACATAAACATACCTCCAAAAAGCGATGACGCCGGCTTCCGGAAGGAGTGGGGTGTCAGCATCGCGGACAACTCCATCGCGAAGGAAGTCCCCCCGGAGCATACACCAAATTATGTCCTGAAACAGAAATGGGGAGTCAATCTGTGTGAGCCGATCAAGCCTGAAAAAAGAGAAGCAAGGAAATTCCTCCCTCAGATCCCTCAGCGCGAGATGAAGTCATCAGACCTGACTTCAATGCTGGAGAGACAGTTCATAGATTCCATCGAGAATAGTAACCGAATAGAGATGAGAAACGAGAGTCCACCACCGATCATCGATCCAGGAATCTCTATCGTGCCTCCCCTTGATGAGGAACTGTATCCCCTGAATCCAAACGAAGAATTAAAATCAGCGATGGCATTGGGAGAGGTGAAGGAAGAATTGAAAGCTGATTTAGGACTTCTGAGAATCGATGAGGGATCGACTACGGAAGATGTCGATGAGGACGAGCTTGCTGCCTGGCAGGAGGTGATGGCCCGGACGAAACTTCGGGCGGAACAGATGGCTCTAGCCGAGAAGAAGAGAAAGTATGAAAGGGAGAAGAACCACGAGGACAAGTTCTCGATTGTTCCTGAGGCACCAGTTCCCAAACTCGATGTGGCTGTGATCAAGCCATTGGACTCCCAAATTCAAGAGTACGTGAATCCGAATGAAATGATGCTCGATGTGAATAATATGTTACATCGAGTGGATTCTAAGAAATTTCATACGTTGAGTCTATTCTTCCTATGTCTGTCGATGGGAGATTCCAGAAAGTCTGATGACGAGGGGGAGACACAGTTCCTTCCCGTCACCATCACTGATGATGTCGAGGGGTCCGAGGAGGGGTTGGAGGACGGCGGAGAAGATTCTGAAGCTTTAGCTCATCCCAACGAAACAGAATCTGAAGAAGTGCACGAGGAAATAGAGGATATCCAGAAGATGGCTGAGGGGAGCAGTGTGAAGATGGCTGAAGAGGAGAATATGGAGCCAGAGTTGAAGGAATTTGATGATTACATCAGGATCCCTGGCGATCCTTACCCTTTCAAAAGAGAATACTTCGAAAAATGGCAGATGCCTCACGGAAGTCCATTGACCAAAGAAAATTCATCATATTCTGATCATAAACATGAATGACAAACATGAATTCCACTTCATGTACAATATTTTCACAACTTAAACAAAATAATCATGATAAGAAACAGATGAAAACAAATCAATTCGAGAGGCCATTAATTCCCCTCCAATTTATCCTTCAGATCGTTCGAAAAATCGCGTAAACTCTCCGAAGAAATTGACAGAAGATCACCCATGGGCATCAGCAAACTGGAACGAAGGGCGGAAGTCACCAACGGACAAAAACCGAGGAAGGGTGAAGACTATTGACGTAGAACGCAGTATCCACCAGGAAATGGAGCCAACCAACCGCAGTGTCTCACCCCTGAAAGACGGTGAGTCGATTAATTCTTCTCGCCTCTATCATCCCTAACCCCTCATTGATTTTTAGGTGTCAGCCGGGCACTGCGTAAACTCCTCTTCGGTATTAATAAACAAACCGCTGCGAAATCCGAAAAATCAACGGAAGGGCTTTCCCAAAAGCCGAGAAGTAATGACTCTCACAAAATTATTCCTTCTATGGAAATTATTATTATTCCTCATTTCCGCGAAGAATTAATTTTCCATTTTCAGCGATAACCGCAGAGGAAGCCGCAAGGATCTACGAGTTGAAGAATTATTCTTACTTTCGTCCACAGGACCTGAAGATTTCTCATTCACCTTCGCCTCCGAAACCAAAATCTCAAGTTTCCAATTGATTAAATTTAATCTGTTCTCTTGAAGGATAAGATTGCAGATGATGAGGACCGGCATTATGACTAATTTTCTATAAATTATTATCCTAGTCCTGATTTATTATTCAACAATATAAAACATTCAGCAGAATGCCTTTTATTGCGTGTCGACCTTGCGAAATCTTTCGGAAATTATCCCGGAGTCCTCGTGCTTATAACCAACAGCCACAGGACAAAATGATAGTGTCCACACCGGCTAAATCGTTCAGAATTTCGTGAAACTTTCGCTTTTTTGCTGAAGAACGACCAGATGCGTGTTTCACGGCACAATTAACCTCGGTCCACCAGAACTGTTATTGGATAGTCGAACGCACCGTTCAATCATTCAAATCACGTTGGCTTCCAATGCCTAATACAGCTCCGATGCACCATTATGATCCTGGGTTAGAAATGTAGCCAACATTTCGAACGAAGGAAACGTATAATCCTCCGGTATTTAATGTATCCAGGAGGTTCCGCCTGATAATCTGGCCCACCAGGACAGAGGAAGGTGCCAATCTGGAAAAAGACCAGCTGCAAACCTTTTTCCATATCTGAAAGTGCTGAACGAATTGCCCATAACCCGTTCCAGATAATGTCTTGGAGCAGGTGTGACTTAGTATTCGTCAGATCAATTGCTCTCAACTAGGGATAGGCACCGGCTTCTAATTGAGAGTAACTTTAATTAAATAAAATCAAATGACTTTGGGGCGCAAATAATCGTAGATATGACCACCACGACGCGTTTTCGAAATTAAAAAAAAATAATTTATGTGCCCCTCGGCGAAAATGAACCAATTCTTCAAGTTATCATCCCCCTGAAGCCTTTTAAAGTCGAAACCAAAAACAGTAGCGAATCTTGGCAAGCAATAGCCTATTGATCGGAAATTGAAGTTCGATTATTTTCTGAAGATGTAACAATTTACATTTCATCATTGGATGGAAATTCTTCAGCGCATACACAGTGGCTCAACTCCACACCGGAAACGTGCAATGCCGACCCACTGGATTGGCACTGGTAGCAGTGGTTTATTTACGACTCAGGACGCTGACTGCTCCGGGATCGCCTCGCCTTGACCCCAACCTCCTCCCCATCTCTATTTCTTATTTTCATTCGGTGTCTTCTTGCCCACGAGAGAGAGGGAGAGAGAGAGAATCGATACAATCTCATACCCAAGACGTATATGTACCCATCGTTGGATCATTCTAACTCGCTTGAGCCTCGTAATACTTTGAAGGGACTCCATATAAAAGATCACCGAAGTGGTTCTATATTACTCACGCCACTAGTGCTTTCACTCGGCATGGCCGATCGCCACCGATATCATAACTCCCTGTCGTAGAGCAGCCGGTTGGCAAAACGGAATCTAAAATCCCGGCGACTCCCTCCACATCCTGTCTTCTACACTACAACTTCTTTTTTTTTGTTTTTTTTTCTCTTAACTTGTGATAGTTAATACCGATATAGGGTATGTGATACACCATACACCATGAAGATGACGGACTTCTGCACGCGGAAATGAGATACCTTCATAAAGAATTTTTATTGTCATCAATCTTCATTCCCATCTTGGGTTGTTATCTATACGTGTCCTACAATTACCTTTTGTCTGTCCGCGTAGGCAGGAATTTCCATTCATTTTTTTGCCCCGGACTTGTTTTTTTTTAATGACATTTGAGGAGATGGATTTCATGCTCAGCAGGTCGCGTGGCAGTTCTCCCAAAAATAGATGGTTTAGTGGGTCTCGGATCCGTCCGCGTTCATTCCACTCAGTGTTCTGAAGCTGTGATTTTACATCACAGAATTCATTAAAAAAGAACCCCCGATAAAATAAGATTTTTCGAGTGTCCGCCGAATCAGTTGTTGACACATGACATTGTCAATGTTATTCCCCTTCCCCGCTCTGATAAAAAACAAACAGGAAAGCTCCCATGATTATTATATGTAATACCGCAGAACTAGAATGAACGTGCGAATTTTTACTGAGTATGCAGGGGTACCCTCCATTGATGCGTATAAACACAATATCTCAGGCTCATCCTGCAAGTCACCCCAGGATCGTTGATCGCAGGCGACCACAGTTGACCGGTTGTAGGTTGATTCGAACGAAAATAGTGACACACCAAAAAAAATATAAAAACGGGGAGAATAAATAAAATCACAGACAGCTTTCAAGCGGATATCTTTCACTTACCCGTACTAATATGATAGGCGAAATTGCGGTTTGTACGGAGTCAGCGTCACGTCATTTGACAACAGCACACGGCAGAAATTGTAGGAGGGTGATTAATGGACGTCAAGCACAGGCTCTAGCCTTCAGACACGTCTGTATCGACGAAAATAAGAGGCTTACAAATTATTTTCTCCTCCGTCTCGATGTACTATCGGTAAGGACACGTGAAGGGAAAAAAAAGTCCCGAGGATCCCCTCTTGAAGGCCCCGAATGAGGAGAATCCAGTAATTATCTCGTGGGAAGACAACCAACTGTGGCTCTAATACGTCACGCATAACACCACCATTTACTCGGAAAAATAGTGCTTGTGGTGCGGCTGCTGGAACAATATTCTACCGAAGGATTATCGAAGGTAAGCTGTACACAAATTGGCTACCACGACTCTCGTGTCGCACGTCCCAGTAATTTTCCGCCGGCTTTGATCCTCCGGGTGATGAAGCCCCATCGAGAGGGCAATATTCCCGGGGTTATCGGGATTAAATAATTCTGAATGACAATTTACGGCTGATGGTAAGGCTGGCGTTTAATTATTTGACGTGTTGTATTTTTTTTTAGCTTTCATCCCATTAATTGAACTCCTGGAGCCAGTCCAGCTCCAGCTCCAGGCAAAATCCTGATATTTCTCTTAAAGAGGAAAGAGAGTGAAATTACTCATAGTTTGCACATCTCCGTCAATTAATTCTCATATTCATAATAACTTTCCATAGAAATGCCATCAAAGCATCCAGATTTATGATCAGAACACTAATCACATTTTTCCAATGAATTACAATGGACAGGCCTGAAATGTTTGAACACATCTCAAATATAAGCCTCATATGTTGCCAAGGTAATTAGTCAAAAGGCCTTAATCGCATCATTGTTACTTGACTCGTTTACCCAAGTGGAATAAGCTGATCGTCTCAAACTTGAGGCGCCCCAACCGCGCAATGTCTACACGAAATTAAATCACTCCGCAAGACCGAGAATTACTCCACCAGCCATTTTCGTTATTCATCCTGACATTTTTCGTTGAGTACATGCGGCTCGTTAAAATACATGGAAATAAACTCCCCAGCTACAAACAGCTGTTGGCAAGGGACTTCTGTTGACACGACTTTTGACAGATCCGTTGACAATGTCTATTCCCAATGCTCCCCTCGCTCTTTTTACGATGTTGTAGCTCCATTAAATGATGATAAATCTTTTTTTTTCTTCTTCCAACAGCGCTCATCTCACTACGTTAAATTTCTATTTTGAGATGAGTGTCTCCAGCGCCTCTTGACTCGACGTCCACACGATGAAAAACATATTGCATAAACAACATTCACTAGTGAATATGTCAGTTTGTCTCCAAGCGCCGTTTTCATCATTGGAGATAGTAAACTGGTATTTATGGGCTGCTTGTCGTGTTTCTAGGCGTGTTTGTCAACCACTGATCTCGTATGTGTCAAACAAACACTGGGGGATTTGGACATTATGGCAGCAACGGATTATTAATAGATGGGAAGAAATATCTTCGAGATGTTACTGTACGCATTTGAATTGTTTAACAATTTTTTCTGCTTCCCGATAAAATTCTTATAATTGTTCCTTCCTCTTGTTGGTTGTTCTGAGGAGCGAACTCGAAGATGGTTTATCTAAGAATGGGATCAGCTTCGTTCGCTACGAAATCCACGAGGAGGTACAGAAAAAAATAAACCTCGCATGTTTACACAAACAAGGTAACTTCCAAAAGACAGACAAACACCCTGAGGGTCCAGAGATGGTTGATATCTATGGATGGAAGGACTTATGCACACTCGACTCTTTCGTGTCCATCGGCTATACCCGATTGCCACCCGCTGGGCATTCGTTGATTACCAGGTCGCCAACTCTCTTCATCTCTCTCATTTAACCACAGGATTTTAATTAGCATCGTTTGCCATGAACAAACATTTGCCACAATCCCAGTAGACTGACTCCCTTTAACCTTGCAATTGCGGAATAAAAATTGCGGTGATTTCGGAGTTACTGGGAGAATATTATTAATTAATAGAGTCAATTCGTTTTGACTTGTTTGCTTCGGTAAAATTGATTAATGCATTTGGAGCGACTGGAGTTCTCATGATGGAGACATACTCAATGTCATACAATATTAATATGTAACTGATTATGGGTAATAATCCTTTCGAGAATGAGAAACGAGATAATTAGAAATTTCATTTGAAGAATTATTTTCAAACAGTTTGTAGATTATTTATTCTGTAGCGTCTAGCGACATCTAACAATCGCCCCCACAATTAACCAGCAGAATTCACCCTCTAGGTGATTACAAAATTTCGTCTATAATTTAAGTGGAATAAAAACACTCAACTCTATTAGCCTGAGGAGCATTTAAAACTCATAACCACAGTGCACAATCCAATCCGCTCGTTAATACAGAGCTCCAGCGGACTCTAATCACCGAAGCGTCTTTGATATTTCGCGCAAAAGGTTACAAGATCTCCAGGACAAGTGGAAAAAAAATGAAAAAGTAAGCCGCGAGATGAGCCTAGGCATCAGTAGAATGCATCGATACTCCAATTAATAAAGCCGCCTCTGCAACTCCGCCTACCTCTCGTCTCTCTTTTGCGGTGAGATTGCTTATAGAGCCTACCGCTTTGGTGCACACCGGGGTTTTGTAACATCCCATTGCACGCGAGAAGCCGCCGTTGGTGTTTGCGTGATGAGACATTGTGATAGCCGCGTCCTCTCTTTCGCACGGAAGGTGCACTTGAAAAACAGTTTTAGAAAAGACCGCAAACAAGATTCGTGATCAAGTAGTGGAGACTTATTTATCTGTCACATTTTTTATCTAATATATATTTTTTATTAATAATTCAGTACCAATCAAATGAGAAATAATGAAAATGCCAGGTGAATAAATGAATCCATTGCGTTTTGACGTTGGAGTTAACGAAGTTAATTCAAATACCTGGATGAGATCTATGGACATCACGACGGGGTCAATGAAAATAGATAATGAAAAATCTTGGAAAAATATGGTTATCGAGGGAGGTAAAACGCAACGATGCATGAAAGAATGATGAAAATTGGTTTGAGGAGACACCTTGCGCACCTAGCACGACCCGGACACGCTGTTGTGAGCAACTACACATGTGGTACATAAGCGAAATAGTGGCTTTGAGTATTCCCAGTACCGTTTTGCTGCCACGGAAGGCCACAGCGATAAGACAGGAGTGAATTTTTAGCCGACTTAAACCGGCTCCCTCGTGGCTCGTCACGCCTTCTCTACTTCTGCCCAGGTTATACCTTCAGACCAGATCGACACAGATTATCACTAGATTCCTGTGAGTCATCGCACGCGGTGAAATAGTACCCTTCATCTTGGCAATATTATTTTCATGATAATGGGATCGTCTATCTAAATTGATTGAATTTTTTTTATGTGCAAGCATCGTATCAGCCACCTGAGCATTGGATAATTTTCCAAAAATCAGGATTCGGGCATCATTTCCTCCTGTCAACTATCATTAAAAACAAATTTTGTTTTCAACCCCTCATAGAGCAGTCATATATTTAAGAATGACATTTTAATTTAATTGAAAATTAAAATAATCAAAAATAAACTCATACGTAGAATAATCTTCAAAATGAATGACCGATCAACACGATTAATTCTTGCATTAAAATCCATTTTGCTATGCATCTCGGCAGATGCCAGATCACTGATGCACCAGCACGAAAAAAAGGCAAAACTATTAGGTGGAGCTATCAAGCTGTGATGAATGCTGTCAAAGTTCACTAATCTCATTTGCTTCAAGTATAGCGAAAATTAAACGGTCGACAGTTTGACACTACCACGTGGTGATGTTTTTTTATTGATCTAGTCATCTAATCAGTGAGAGGTAAATTAAAAGTATCGTGAGGCATCTCGGAAGGGAGTGAAATCAGATAGAGAATAACAACCTCACTCGATTATCCACTGATAACGAAATTCCACCAATTTACGGGCATGAAATTCTGAATATCTTTGGTGGAAAAAAATGGTAATTTAATCAGTACACCAGGATATGAACGATAATTTATATGGCCTAGGCAAGAACGTCATCAGTGAGAAAATGTGAACACGAGAGAGCTTAAGCTGGGGAGCTCCTAACGAAGTATTCATCCGCCTCTCGATCCTGATCTGACCCGTAATCCACTGCTGAAAGTGTGTACCCGGGGATGTATCTGTATACATTACCACACTGAGGACACATATGCTCACACGTATTCTAACCGAGCGATACACTCAATATAAACTAACGGTCGTGTGTCGTTAGAGTATTACGGAGTGCATAAAACGAGGAGGAAAGGTCAATCGTCAATAATTAGAGAGACAAAAAAAAATTCTCGTGAAAATAAAATGGAAAATATTGTCGTTGCACTGTAGCTCTAACTATTTTTCCCCCCACCGAGAGCTCGACGGTGACTGGACGTTATTCTTACGACTCAGACCATTGCCCGTTGTGTAAACTAGACACGAGGGAATTCCACACTAAGAAGCCAGTGATTAATGATATCCAGGATCAAAAAAGATCGTTCACCCCTCCAACTCAACGTTCACTCGTGCGAGGGCTAACGATCTGGATTCGCGGGGCGTTGCACACGTTGCGGTAATTGATTCCAGATTAATTCAGGCTTGAGGAGATCATGACAGGATTTAAAATTTTTCACGGAAACACTTGATAATCCCTGCTCGATTTTTTTTTCAAATACGCGGTCGTTTTTTTTTTTTAACGGAGACACTCAAGTTGAAGCTGGGATAGTATTTCAAAGGCTACCGAATATGCGAGAATTTCTGTAGCAATGTAGACAAACGCGACAACGTGTCTCATTTGTCATGGAGGTGACGCTTGTAATGAGTGACACGGACGTTTACAGCTCGTGTTCACATCCAGAAATATCAATGGGGACATTTTTCTGAGATGAGCCACGCCTGAGGTGTTTGGTTGCCTCAAACGACTTATTTTTAATTGAGTAAAAATGTATCATCTCAAACAAAGTTTCCAATGATTTTTGACTCTTTCATCAAAACCAATTTTCTCTCAGCGTTGGGGCGACATTTTTCTTCAAATTATCGACAATACCTAACCCCAAACTAGAATTACCTTCTCCCACCAGTCCGCCGTCATTAAAGTAAAAAGATTTCGACAAAAGTCCACTCACCGAGCTCTCCCCATAAACCTCCCTGCGTGTATGTTCACCGGAGTAATAAAGTCGCTCCGAGACGTTGGGTTTTGTCTCGTACCAATAATGGCTCCACTTCATCAACTCGGTACTCCTCCTTTTCCTCTCCACCTTCCTGTGGGACAGTTTCACAATCCAACGAAAAATAGCGAATGCCCCCTCTCTCTCTCTCTCTCGCTCTCTGACTACTGAGAGGCCATCTGTTTCGTCATTACCAGTGGGCAGTAAACCATGGCTGCTTTATCTCACTTGCACTGAAGAGAAATAGTGGATTTTGTTGGACACTATATTTCCCCCCCGAGTGGCTCTCTCCTCGTCTATCGCCCTCAGCAGCATTCCTTGTCATCTCCCTCGGGTGATACATCGTGTTTCCTTATTTGCCGGACGTGCCGCGGGAAAATCGTCTGAGAAAATCGAGTGATTTGTCCGGGTAGGTGTTAACGACCACTACTTCTCACATTTCTTTTTGTTTTCGTCGGCTGATGATGATGCGGGGAGTGTTGAACTGAAATTAGAAGTGGAACAACAATAACAACAACAATCGCGGATGTTTGGGAATGCGACACCGATTAGAGGTTAGTGGTAGTGATGCAAACGTACGCAGTGGCGCTCCCACTCACCTTACATCCACATATTTTGGGACATTTTCTGATCTAATTACAGAACGATCTGCGACACCAGTCACAATGTGCTATTACCAAAATTGAAACAATCTCTCGACTGAAGGCCTTAACTGGACTTGACTGAAGGGTAAGTCAAAGTCACGTTATCTCGTTTTATTATTTCGCTCGTGAATTTTGAAGAGAAAAATGTTCTCCATCAAAATGTAAATTTGAAAGGTTATAATACTTTGATTTGGAAGAAGTATTAATACTGATGGAATCCTTCGCTTGACTACTCGATGAATATATTGAAAATTCAACGATTCAACTCGTCGATGCATGACAAAATAATTAGACTTCGTTTGTCCCTCGGAAAAATTGATTATTGAACTTTGAGACAAGCGAGGGAAGTGAATCGGGACAATCGAGATGAAAGGTTTCTCGTGTATAGTTATGCGATATCTCGTTCCTTGAGTACCTGGTATGGAGCGTAATGGGGGGGCTTCATTAGCCGGGCTTTAATTACCATCGAGTCCCGAACCGAGAGATCTTTGTCACGAGGGATTGACCAAGAGTATACACCAGCAAGGATGACAACGTTGATAGCGTTATCCGATGGCATGATATTATAGTAAATTAATTTCGTCAAATCCGGCTCGGGCTTGAGGTTAGGGCTCAGCATGATAATAAAAATTAAAAACAATCAAAAGCCCATGAATAATGGAGGATTCATTAATTTTAATAATTCTTTGGGCATAAAAATTGTCATAAATAACTCGAGGTGGTTAATTCGACCATTACTTTTTTAATGAACTGATAAAATAGTTAGGAGTGAGAACGTCCCAGGTAGGAAATGCCAATGTCCACGAAACGGGCCAGGTCTGGCACGAGACTGGCTTGCCAGATCTGGGCCACCAAGCTTGGCCCGAGGCATGGCCAGACCGGCAAAGAGCATGGCTTGCCAGGCTTGGGTCACTAAGCTTGGCCCGTGGTATGGCCAGACTGGCAAAGAGCACGGTTTGCCGGGCTTGGGCAACCACGCTTGACCCGAGGTATGGCCAGACTGGTAAAGAGCATGGCTTGCCAGGCTTGGGTCACCAAGCTTGCCCCGAGACATGGCCAGGCAGACAAGGGGCATGGTTTGCCAGGCTTGGGTCCCATATGGAACAGCATTCCAAAAATTGAATTCTCATGGGGAATGTTCCTTCACTAAATTTTTCGTCCTTTGATTCTCCTTCTTCCGAAGGTACCATTATTTCTTCTGAACATACTATTTCAGGGGAAAATATGCGTGGATATCACCGTATACCACACATTCTATGACAACAGCCCGTAAGATGGCGTGTTGAGTAGTCTGATTGTGGCAGTAGACATGAGTGTCGTGTGCGGCAATTTATTATTTTAATATTACTCTTTTACTATTGTAATATGTCTCAGAGTTCATATTCACGGGTTAAAAAATACAGACATTTTCATCAACTGAAGAAAAAAGAATCTGTAAACGTAGAAGGCGCTAAAGAAAAAACTCCGGATTACAGTGAACGCAATAATGCCGATGAGGAAGAGGTTAGTTTGCCAACAGCCAATGAAATAACTATCCGTAGTGGATCTATTGTGGATCAAATTAGTGGAGATGTCGATGTTCGACATCTCGATGATAATGCTAGTGCTTGTGGTGATAGTTGGTCGGGTGGTGATGGTGATTGTGGCTCGTATAAGCATCTTAATGATTGCATCAGTGAATCCAATAGCAGCGTTGGAGACAGGGATGAACCAATTCTTGGGGGCTCAGGTTGTGATGGTGATTCAGATGACATTGACAATGATTTCAACAAAGTATTCACTGACAGCATTGGAGACAAGAATACACAAACTCTGGACAAATTGGAACCGCGGGGAATGGAGCAAAAAATTAATCAATGGGCAGTGAAATTCAGAAGAGCTACAACAGCAGAAGCAATCGATGAATTGTTAGCCATTTTAAGAAGTGAAGGTTACACATCAATACCCAAGACTACACGGCAGCTTTTGCAAACTCCCCATTGCAGACACCTAACAACCATGAGAGGAGTTCATGAGATTCCAGGTGAATTCATTTATTTGGGAATCGCCTCGGGACTCAGAAAAATAATTTCAACTCAAATTTATCGAGAAAACGACATTTCTCTTCTGGTTCATATTGACGGTATGCAGGTATACCGGAATGCTAAGAAGGAAATTTGGCCAATTTCAATAAAAATACAGCATCCAAATTACACTACCAAACCCTTTGCTGCCGCGATTTATTGTGGGGATGGGAAACCATTATCAGCCACAGAATTCATGACTGATTTTGTTGAAGAGGCCAATGAACTCCAAGAAAATGGTTTGCGCATTGATGACAAGGTTTTTGAGGTGAAAATTGTAGCAATAGTGGCTGATTCGCCAGCTCGAGCATTCATTTGCTGCCACAAAGCTCCTGGAGCCTTCTATGCCTGTGGAAGGTGTTTCACCAAGGGCATTACAGTAGGTTGTGGAAGACGAGGAAAACGCATATATCCAGTGACCAATGCAAATTTACGCACTAAAGTATCCTACGAGACGCGAGTTCAACCAGAACATCATTATGAAGGTTCTGTGTCCCCGCTGCTCTCTTTGGATAGATTCGATCTGACAAAACAAGTGCCATTAGATTTAATGCATTTATTCTATTCTGGTAATATGAAATGGCTGCTGGATAAATGGCTAACGAGAAGTTCAGCCCAGAGGATCAAATTAGCTGATGTTCGTCGGCTTGATGGTATTATGAGGTCATTAAAAGCCGATATCCCTATTGAATTTCAAAGGAAAGAATTTGATGTGAATAATATCTCAAGATGGAAAGCATCACAATTCAAGTTTTTCCTTAATTATTGTGGTATCGTCGTGTTACAAGATTTCTTACCGAAACCTTTACGTTGTCATTTCTCATTATTTGTCTTTGCTAGCAGAATTTTAAACAGTAAGGAATTCGTTAAGGATTTGAGTGAATATGCTGGATCTCTGCTAAAAATTTGTTTCGAGACGTTACCTGATGTTTATAATGATGAAGGGGCTCAAGTTCTCAGTTGGCATAGTATCATCCACGTTGCTAATGATGCCCAATACTTTAAAATTCCTCTGAATGAGCTCTCAGCGTTTTGGGGAGAGAGTTACATTGGTTTATTTAAAAAACTCGTTCATTCTTCGATAAAACCACTCACACAAATTATCAACAGACTAACTGAGATGGAGTCTGGAGGAACCATGGTAATTAATCAGAAACACATACTGAGTGATTGGGTTATCGCGAGAAAGCCTACAACGATGATAATTGATGGGGAAATTCATTTAACATCAAATATGATCAACATCAATGGTCTAACCTTGACGACAAGTCATCCAAATAACGTGGTACTCCTAGATATTGAGAAAGTTTTCGTAATTTCACAAATTCTCGTTAAATCAGGAAAATCCAAAATTTGTGATGATCTTACTGGTATATATATTTTCGGACACCAGGAAAGAGGCGTTTAGTTATCCAGACTTTTCCAGTCGAGTAGGAATATTCTACATTAAGTCCTGGGCAGCTGAAATGACATGTAAGAAGGCACACAAAATTAAACACAAATGTGCTTTATTAAATGTAACTGGACGACAATACGCCATATCCCTCCTCCACTAGAAAATAACGTAAAAATTGTTCGCATTGTGAAATGCAGTTTTTTTTTGGTAAGAGGGTATATGAATGAGGGTATATGTTTTAGTTGAACTCGTGATTAAAATTGTGGAAGAAACAAACAATTTTATGTTTTAAATCAACAATCGACATGAAAATCCGATCATCGAGGTCGTTAGAAAATTTCAATAGTGGAGTCGTTACATGCAAGTGGGACATAAATCGGTTAGATCTGGCGTCCGTGTACATAACCTTTCATAATTGCTCGTATCATCCGTTTATCGGGCTTTTTGTCTCAAATTCGGATTTCACCAACTAAGTTGACGGTAAATTACAAGAAGTGAGAATTTAATGTGAATTAAATGTGTGTTAAGTGTTTGACAGATATTTGTGATATAATCGTTTTGAAGGAATAGTGGCGCTAAAAAAGAAGCATCAGTGGGGTGATGACAAAAAACCGTTCAAAACACATGGAAATAGAAACGCAATTTTTTCTGTTAAATAATAAGCTATATGCATCATTCTGCAAAGTTATCAGTTTATATGAAACTACTCGAAAACACCAGGTTCAATTGTACGAATCGTGATTTTTTTTCATAACCTAAAATGTCGGAAACCTCACATCCATCTCGCGATCCAAAAAATCTCAGCGAACCATTCGCAGTCATCGAATTTCTCGAGAAAAACGAAAAAGGGCTACCATGCATTGATTTGGTGCCGAAAAAATGGTTTAATAGTGCAGAAGAAGACACCTGTAAATTCCCACCGACAACTGAATATCATCTACTTGACGACTACTTGGAAAAATTGCACTCGCCCAAGGACTCTTGGCAAAGTTATCCATTTTGCTTCATCACCGGAGCAGGTACAAAAATTGAAATGACTCCACTTATAACTTGATGAATTGCTCGATGGGTTCATTTCAATATTAAAGGATCATATGTTGATTGTGTTCAGCTGATTTGGATCAGGGTCGCAGAAGATTAAAAAAGGCCCAAGTAACTCTCAACTGTGAGACAACCGATGGTGAAAATGATCGAAAGGGGGGGAGGTCCGAAACTTCCTCGAAAGCAAAAATTTCAGCAAAACCCTTAACTGCATCAAAGTCTCAACTAAACAACATCTTTAGTACTAAAATCCCGATTCCACCTAGAAATCAAACTCCAAAGTCTGGTAAGTCCTGTTAATATGAAGTAAAAGTCAATTATCAACAATTATAACCACTCTTAACCCCAATTATTCATCCCCAATTTATTCAACTCTCGTATTTAACATCAAAAGACCCATCGTTCCCTAAATTGGGAATTAGATTGACCGAATTTTTGAAATCTTTTACAAAATAAATATTAATTATGTATCTGTGCAGTCATTACATGTGTATTTGTCTCGAAACATCGTTTTAAGAGAGAATCGCATTGAATGATTTTATAAGAAAATTTTTATTATGTTGTGGTCGAAAAATA
Organism: Diachasmimorpha longicaudata; assembly: GCF_034640455.1. Taxonomy (NCBI): domain Eukaryota; kingdom Metazoa; phylum Arthropoda; class Insecta; order Hymenoptera; family Braconidae; genus Diachasmimorpha; species Diachasmimorpha longicaudata. The sequence goes on along the minus strand of NC_087232.1, from coordinate 7,909,138 downwards.
TTAGGTTATTTTTTTTTATTGCAATTCTTTACTCATCAAAAAATTGAGTCGCTAACAGAAATCACTACGTGCGAACAAGATAAAGTGGAAAATTTATGATTTACACTTGATATGATTGTTTATACATAAAAGCATTGGAATGTTGAGGGGACGAGAAACGTTCCATTTTTCCCCACCATCTCTTATGTAGGAAAGCATTATAATTCTGTTGTGAAGAGGTAAATCAAAGTGAACATCTACGGAAAATGGTAAAATTTTGATAGAAACCTTTTTTGTAGGAGCGATAGGTTCTACAAAAAAAATATTTTTTCAAATGCATGCATTCTTTCCCCACTTTGAAATAGCTATAAAAAACAAAGGCTGGAGACAACTTACGTTGTGTTACTACTTCACTACAAACTTGTAAAATTTCGTAGGTATACAAGCAAAACCAAAGACAAGATTTCAAAGCATTTACCAGAGTGGATCTGACTCTGAAGACGAAAATCATGATTGTCTTATAGCTAATCCTGAGGAGATTCGAGCCTCAAAGGCTCAAAATAATTCTGGCTTTTTGCAAATGTCGAGTAAATCGCGATCTGTACCAACAGGTAATAAATCAATTTTGAGGTAATATGGGACTGTAGCACGTAATTCTAAGTTCGTGTTAATTAAATGATCCGGTCAGGGATAAATCATCATTTTCAATAATTTCCAGGTGCATGTTTATCATTTAAACAGCGGTCAAGGAAGAATATTACTTTGCTTAAAGACGTCGAAACTGATGAATCTGAGAGCAATGATTCCTCCGATGGAATTCTGCAGTCACCTACAAAATCGATGGACTCAGCGAGAAATACAAGAAAAGAACTTCATTTGACACCTCCTTCACCACTAGTCCATAACGCTTCAGGTAAAATCGGCTCGGATATTCCATGACCAATCATCGGCCAAGTTCCTCCCGCATGAAAAAATTTATATTTATAAATATTTGAAAATGGTCCAATTTATATTTTGAACATTCTTTACAAAATTCGGAACTTATATAGAATTAGATTATATTATATATTTTTGGTGGGGGCTTGGGTAGTTTTTTTTTCATCTGATGCTGCTACCCATCAATTTATATCGTTTGGTCCTCCTTTAATTTCATAAGGTAACCGAAAAAGGCGTGCATCGTCTACTACACGCGCTGAAGACGGATTGAATTCGATTGTGAGCCCAGGAACTCCAAAAACTTCACGATCAATGATGGTACCCCCTGCTAAGATGCCAAAAATGCTGGGACCACAAAACCAGTTGTCATCTAGTCATTATGCTGATAATGAACGTCGAATCCTGAACTCCCTTCGAGATTACTTTGATCAGCAATTAGATGAAAAGCTCGAAAATTTAAGACGCAGGATGGCTTACGATTTAAAGCAGTCTATGAATGAGCTCAAGACCACAATCATTGGCACTAATCTAGCCCCAGCTTCTGGTCCTAGCTTGCTTGAAATACAGAAGCAGATGTCTACGCCACTACCATTTGAAATGGATGATAAGTTCCAGGAATACGAAGCGATATTGACAACGGACCCAAATCTCGTAGAAACACTGGTAATATATCTGAAATTGATCGTTTTTCTTCTTTTTTATGTAAAATCAATAAATTGGGCGGTGACACATGCACTGGGTTCGTTTTCTGGTGATGAAAAAATCTTTCATCACCGGGACTCAAGTCTACGTCACTGGAACGCTTTGGTTATAGAACCAACCCGCTGGCGATGAGCCCAAAGATGTCTTCTCATGTTCATAAATTCAAAAAAATTTCCCTTCTTTTATTTTTAGCGATTATTCATGAGAGTTTTGATAAGCAATAAAAAAGAGATGAAAATATGTGTTTCCACTATCCTATCTGCGGTTCTGAGGAAGACAGTGTCACTGCACTATTCTGGTTACGGAAAGGAAGCTGGCGGAAAGAAAAAGAAAAATGTTTATAACACTACAGTATGCAAAGTACTGATTGATGTGATAATTGAGGTAATAGGATCCAGCACTGATGAGAAGAAGATAATGTCAGAAGTAAGTACTTGGTTGTCACGTTCTGGCGATCGAGAGGGTGGGCGTAAGGAACGACAACGCGGGTCAAGTCATCATAACGAGAATAATTCAGTTTGTTCCTTTGATACCAATCGATAATACTTCATTTTTCCGGGATAAATGGAATTGTAAAATCACTGTGTTAATATGACTCCATTAGTTCATTTTCGTAATTGTATTAGTTGTGATATTCTTGATAAAAGGTACGATTAATAGGAAAAGTTTATATTATCAATATATTTTTATCGCGAGGCGTTTCATTGGGCAGAATATATATTAATATATGAATATTGTTTAGTATTCGGCTGTCATTGAAGTATTAATTATATTTATTATATTTCTCCTGGCGAGGTCGGAAATCCAGAAGATGGAAATAACAATTGGAAAATGTGATGTATCTTAGCATAATAAAGTATTTTCTATGTCATTTCCTCATAAGTTAGATCACGGGAATAAATATCCGTTGTTGGTTCAGGGATTAAATATTATGTCCAAAAGTTTAAAGGGAAAAATAATAAGTGGATTTTTAATTTTTAAGAAAAATTCTAATGAAAGTAATTTCAGCCATTGAGAGCTGTTTTCAGTATTTGGTGATTCAAGTCAAATAATATTTATAAGGTTGAAGTTTCACAATCGGACTGCGTCCATATTCCCCAAAGATTTCAAATTTAAGGGTTGAAATTAATTAGTTATATGTAATCCTATCCAAGACTTTTTTATATTTCTAAGTTTGTTTGAAAGAGTGAATATAATAAGCAATATTATATAGAACTAGCACACAATCAATGCAACTAAATATCATTCTGTGTTCCGGAGTTGCAGATGGAGAAGACATTATTGTAAAAAAAGGACGTCTTTCCGAGATGAAAAAATAATTCTTATCAGGATAATTCGTATCAGCAATTGTCTATGGATATAAGAATTAATTCTTATCATCCATAGCGGAATAAATTATCCATAATATTGCTATTATAATGACTGTTTTCATGCTTGAATTGAAGCACGATAATTTATCAATTCTAAACTACTAATTTAAAAAATAACATTGGTGCGTTATTTTGTTGGATATTTTGTTAATACAATCTTCGAATTCTGAAGACTGACTGCTAATATTATTAGATTGTAAGAGAGAGTTTATTAAGACTTAATATGGTATGTCGTATTAAATTTCGGATTCAAATGATCTACGTAGATTATTTATTTTAAAAGCGGATGAAAATAATCCACAAAAGATTTTTCTACAATTTATACCTGCAATCATTTTTTTGAGTTTTCATATTCTGTTCGCGGAAAAATCTCATAGTTGTGATTATCTTTCATGAAAATTGGAGATACAAACACTGCATATCTTTAACTGTTCAACCAAAATCGGATGAAAACATGTACTATGTCGATAGGAGGAAAAAAGTTTTTGATTGGCTGAGTTTTTTTGTCAATAGATTTAATAAATTTAAATATAAGTTTTGTCACATAATAAAACTGTTTTCTGTATAATGTTGAAGGTAATAAATACATGTCTGCTTATCAGATATACCGTTCATATATTTATTGGTGATTCTGAACCCAATACAGGCAACGGTTGGAGCCTGGCCACAGCTCTGGTCGTAAATCTGGGCCAATTTCGGGCCGAATGGTCAGCCCAGAATGCGGCCAAAGTTCGGCAATAGGTCTGGGCCAATTTCGGGCCGAATGGTAAGCCCAGAGTGCGGCCAAAGTTCGGCAACAGGCCTGGGCCAATTTCGGGCCGAATGGTAAGCCCAGAGTGCGGCCAAAGTACGGCGACCGAAGTCTGGCCAAAGTTCGGTCCCAGGCCTGGCCCCGTGTTATCATCCCAGGGTCTAGCCAAGTTCGGCGCGAGTTTGGCTGGAGCCCGGGTGCCGAGCTACGGCAGCTCGGCGGCCGTGCTTGTACCAAGGTTGGCCCATTCGTTTTTTCCTACCTGGGGTGCCAGTGGCACGCCACCAGAATTTCGTTCGTTAATCTCGCTTTGTCCACGCGAGACCAGGGGAATTGTTGAAGCAATAACATTAATCCAGAAGGCAAGTCCGTGACCAGAGGGTGGTTAGACCGTAGACCTGGCTATTTTGAGCTAGGAATAACCACCTTACACGACTGTCTACGAGGATCTTCTAGCTGGTGGAGTAATCCCCGGTGGTCAAGGTCCCGAGGTATTCGTATAAACCACTCATACGACGCGCCAGCCTCCCTTCTCTCGGCTTTAACTGCGTTGTCCTTCATTGAGATGAGGGAAGGGGGAGGACTTGTCTTGTCCTAGAATGGGAAAATGTGGTCAACTGGCCCTCGGTCCTTGGTGTAATTTTAATAAGCCGTATTACGGAGGAGACGCTAGCGCAAAATTGGACATTTCGCTTTTTGTTTTGGTTTTCAATGAGAAAAATTATCTTTTATATATTTATATATATTTCTAGGGAAAAATCCGTTACATATATAGTAAATAATTTTTTTTCCTGAGTTAAATCTTGAAGATGATTTCAATTTTTGTAAAATTGTCTTTGTTATTATTCGTACTCAAAAAATTATACCTGATGAAGTGATTTAATCGCTTCAAAAGAATCTCATTAATAACATCATTTAATTGGAAAATTGGGGAGTGTCGCGAACAAATGCGGTGTCGAGCTTTTAATGAATCTCCACTCCCCCCAGTGGGTATATTCCCCGGTAAGAGGCGTTATGCTCGTGTACAAAGCTCGCGGAGGGCCTCGTCGCTCAGTCCTGGGGATTAAGTGGGGCAATCTGCGGTCGCCTTTTTTTTCATCTCAAAAAAAAATAACCAAACCTCCACTTACGGCACCCATCGATCGTCATAAATTCGAGGGTAGCCCGCGCGGATTAACTTGAGAGTAAAAAAATGTATTCATTATTTTTCCTGCTCTAGTTTTATTGCGAGATGGTCGTTGTCAAATTCTATTTGCATAACTTAATTAGGGGATTGTGAGCATTGCAGTAGTTTTTTTTATTTATTTCCCACTCGCCTTTCTTTTTGTGCTTCGTATGACTTCAGCAGAATATATCTACCAAAAATTATTATAATTTTATTGCAAAATGATTGACAGAAAAATCTATGCCATTATATGATTGGCGAAGTGTTTTTAATCATTCAAAACTTGAAATTATGTACCAACTACAAAAGCACTCCTAGTACCCACTCTGAAAAACCATTTTCCCACCCATTTTACTCGCAACAACGAGTCCACATCTTAAAGTTATCCCGAACTTTCAAGGCGCGTTGGCAGTTGATTTATCGGACTCATTACTAAGCGAGTGAAAGAGGAGTGCAGAGGGGTTGGAAGAAGACCAACAGGGTTGTTCTAGATGGCTCGGCTTCTTCAAACTCTCACTCAAACCCCTCCCCACAGTAGCGTGTTTTACAAGACGGCATTAATTGCTCGAATTAAATATGCACCTCCCCCCTGGCACCCCTCTCTCTTTTACTTGCCAGTAATTTATTTCGGTTTCCGCACGAGCACTTTAAAGTCCTCGGGCGCGATTCCGGCACATCCCGGTTTTCCTCGAGTCCTCACTCCCCTTTTTTCCCATGGAAAATTTTCGCATTTCGTTAGTAATCGCGCCCCCGATTTAACATGATGGAATTTCTAACCCATGAATTAATGTATATCGGCCTGATTATTCGGGTTTCAACGTTGTTTTTGGTCTGAGGAATGATGAGTACAGATGGTAGTTAATCACGAAAAATATCGCTACAAATGGGTGGGAAGGGCCTGTACTGTAACCTCACCGTGACGAAATCACTCGACATCGGGTCGTGGTCACAAAATTGAAAAATTTACCGTGACCGCGTGAATTGTAGGAGGGTCACAACCGACGTGACAAGTTCTACCGAAATTCATTTGAAGTGCGAGATAGATAATCTTAATTATCCTGTAAATTACACTGTTTGAAAATTACTATTATCAAGAATTATTTATTCGCTTGAACTTTTGGTACATTTTATTATTGAAAAATTCACTGAAGTCTGGATTGAATTTTAAAAGACAAAATTTATTGGAAGATATCGTCATTGAGTTACGAAAATATATGCAATTAAGATCGATGCCAGGCGCGAAGCCTCCAGTCCCCTCAATTTTAATTTGTCGTACGATAATTGCGCGTGCCGAATGACCCTCGACCCACGTCGACATAAATCATCATCCAGCAAGCATCGCACGGTCCGATAATTTAACGCTTACGCCATTTTCCCCAGCGAGGGATTACTCATTCGTCCAGTACCAATCAATGTGCAATTGATTATGCTGTACCAACTTTCCACGAATTACCCCGATTCCGTCTATTAAAATCACCTAAAATACCGCAGAACGTCACCTGAACTACCAAATACATCGGAATTAACCGTCAAAACGGACTATCCCGTCTATTACACCGATGGAAATTAATATTGATGGTTTAATTGACCTGATGCTCATCCAACTGTCATTGCTCCTCACCAATTTTCGAATCCGTCAGTGGCCGATGTAAATAGAGCAGCCGTTTACAATGCGAGACAACTTCACCAACCGATGCACTATTTTGACAGGAGCTAACGAGTTAATCTAGTTGGCTCCTCTGACATTCATCGGCGAGAACTCGTTTTCCCGGATTTTTATTGACATTCCGCGCACCTGCATTTCTGGAATCAAGATTAATGTCTCCAGATAACACAATTTTCACAGGCGATAATGATGTGTTTGAATGAATTAATTTCCCTGACGTCGACTATTTGATTTCATTCTTCGGTTAATTCGTAATTTCTGTTCGGGTGAGTGATTAATAGCCATCAATTGATTTATAGTGCTTCTAAATGAATGTACCGGCATTCGTAGATGTCTTTCACGTGTGGGTTTTTTCTTGGCCTTCAGGAGGCCCACAAATACAAAAAAAAACCTTCCCCCAGGTTCAAAATTCGATTTTCCCCTGGAATAAATCCAAGACCTGCTCCCTGGCTGCTGTTACGGATCCTCATCGTTGCCGCGACGACATTCCGAGAAAATAAAGTTCTCGCTACCCAGGACAACCACCAATTGACAAAACTAACGGACAATCTACTCGGCCCTTGAGGCACATCCGGCACATACCACCTTGGCACATCGACCAATTAAGGTCGTAAAGGGTGTAAACATATCCATATACGTTAGCGATAGATTCCTGGAAAAAAAAATGTTGAACCTGAGGTGATGTCCTAGCGGAGGAAGTCCTGGACTCGGGGATACACTCCTGGTGATTCACAGTGTGCGCACAAGCTATCGATCTCCTTAATTCTTGATCGGGAGTTAACGAGACACTGCCGCTGGCTGGACAAGTAAATTACCCGGGCTCGTCGTTATATCCAATGCGCCTCTTCACTATTCGCCTTTCGGCTTTAGCCATCCGCGTCGCAGTGAGGCATGATGCATAGAGTGTATTTTCTATGGGGGGAGCTCCATTCGCATCACACATGATGCGAACTAACGGAGGACCGTTAGAGCATACACAACACCCAGAGGAAATACCTGCGTGTGGATGAAGGACGCGAAAAGGATTGGAGAGTTGTTCAACTGGAGGCGAGATACTCCACAATCCCTCCAAGCAAATTGAATAATCAGAGGGTATTGGATATGCATTGGATCAGGTATTTAATTGAGAAAAAGGTATTCGTCCTCTACGATATTTTACCTTTCGTCCTTGACTACAAGTTTTACCCATGCAAGTCGACCTCATTGATTGACCCTCTCAGTCCCATTGATCAAAATTCACATGACGAGAAGTGAAATCAATTTGCTGAGCAAAACATCTGATAATTGCATGCTTGAATCAATTTTTCCGAGAGTCTTGAGGCCTCAAATCAGAGATAATTCTACATTTAAAAAACGTCTCGTTGGAAACAATTGTTTTCTTGCCACTCTTGCCATTAATAAACAGCCCCCTCTCGGCGGCTTGAAATATTTTCTTTCACGTCTGCAATAAGGACTGGCGCCACAGTATTCTCCATAGTTCCTCACCTCCTCCCCTCCCAACCCCAACAAAAAATGTGCGAGCCCCGATGAGTCGTAACACAACACCCAATGGGCAAAAAAAGCCCAACTTTTACTGAAAATATAATACATGAAAGCCGATTTCCAAGTACGAACAATGAAAAACATTCACGCTCACATTTATGTCCCGGTAATGCAATATACACGATTATATTTCTGTTTTGGTCGAGAGGAGATTATGAAGCCACAATGATATGAGGATGGAAATGGAAACTGTAAGAGAACTCTGAGTGAGGATCGAGATAGCGGTTTTATTGTCCTGAAATGGGACGGAGGCAGGTGTTTACGATAACAAATCGAGCCTGGTAGCCCCCGATGCTGTTTAACTGTTCATTTTGATCCCTTTCCGTCCCCTCTCTCCTGACCACCCCTATGTTTTCTGGTCTTCAGCCTCAAGGACCACCAGAAGAGTTTAATTGAATTAAACACCGATCATCAGTCGGCCGATCATCAATTTATCGAAAGAATGATGATAAAAATATTCAAGTGTACTTTCACGATAACGAGAATTAGCCACTGCCCCACGGCAATATTCTGTATCAACCAGTGATCGGTGTGCGTGAATAGTACGTGCGTGAAAGGCTAAAGGTATTTTCCAACCGCTGGGAAAGTTCCCCTCCGTGTTTTTTGTATATAACTATTATCGTTGAGAGTAATTTAAAGTGATTTGAATTATAGGGAATTGAATGAGGTATTACTATGTTGTCGTTCGCCATCAGAAAGTCTGTGTTTCAATGAGATTTAATGTTTTGTTATTGCTGAGACATTAAAAAGGCCTTGAACGATCCTGAGTAAATATACTTGTGGGAGCCTGGGAGACGACAGCCGTGAGTCAATATTATCGGAATGAGATTGCAGAGGTTTTTGCCAGGGGGACAATCGAAATGCCGAATGATTTTTTTCCTGGTCGAGGACAGATCTTTAAAACGTAATTGAAGACTATTAAACTTGACTGTTTAATCCTAAAACGGCTACATATAAAAAATTATATTCTAAAACGCAGTTCAGATGCGTTAAATATTCTTAAAATGGAAATCAAAACATTGTCACCCCTTCCCCCGTTTATTTTCACGGATAATCCCCCGCCATCTCCGAAAAAATATGAAAAAAGTTCATCCCATTCCTCTGTACACTATTAGCCCGCAACTCAGTGTTACGTCCCCAGTAATTGATTCGGTCCGTTTAATTTAACGAAAATTGCACTCACACTGTTGCTTAACGCTGAGAATGGACATTTCGATGATCGCTGCAGCTGAAATAAGTGGCCCTAATGGTTGTAATTTACTGAAACGGGACTGGCTCGAGGGCTGACCGCACAAAGCACCCCGGGAAAAAGACGCTTCATTAGTCACCAGAGTATATTTTCGAGTCTCTTGGATCACATTTCTCTCATTTTTAAAAAATATTACAAGAGTTACTTAAGGGCAGTGGACTTTATTACAATCGTCCTGTTGCTCCTCACTTCAATTACGAGGGTGGGGGGCAAGTGTTTTCCACATGTACAAGTACAAAAGCCCATCGTACGAGGATTTGTTGATTGAGTGCACTGATGAGAACGGCACGAATGAAAATTTGCCCTGCAATTTAAACGGTTTTCTCCATCAAAACTGGGGAGTCAGGCTCAATGGGAGGGGATAATGTCGTAAAAAGTTGACGCTAGTTTTCTTGTGACCACACGGAATACTCCACAATTACCATTTACTCTAACGCGGTTCCGCGTAGAAGTCAATCAATTTTTTTTCCTCTCCAAGACCAGATCGCTCTATCTCTCCCATAATATTCATTTTTACGTTTGAGTAAATGGTCGGAGGTAGACGGTAAGAGTCAATGAATTTATTACAATGTCTTGCGGAAAGGAGAATGAGTGATATTGCTTAATCAGAGATGCAGTTTACGGCTTTCAGTGCTCTCAGGCCTAATGATTTAGAGATTGTTTAGTTGTGATTATGGTATGTCGAGATAACGGAACTTTGAGTATATCAATCACATCTTAGGAGTTAACACCTGGACTTTGCGCTTAATGGTGATAAAGAATTACAATTTTCTTGATATAACGATTATTCATTCTTCGGAGGAGAATTTTTCATTTGAATAGTGAGTCAGAATGTAGGGAGGGAATTTAAAATTTTTTTGTGGGAAAAAATTTGCAGTACCAAGACGACCCGGATACGATCACGGAAAAAAATTCTCTAAGGGAGCAATAACAATTCAACTACCGAAAAATATTCCATGAATTTTTTCCCCATGATTTTCATTGAATATCTCTTTCCAGTTACTTTTTGAATTCCAAAAAAATCTGAGAAGAAAAAATTGCACAAGTTCCCTATTGAATAACTGAGTCTGAGAAAAATGGCCGAGATGAAATCGCAGTCCCCCAAAAGGAGCAAAATGCAATATTCATGACAAATAATGCATCCTCGTCCACCGGGGAATGAAACAAAAAACCCCACCGGCTCATGTGGTTCGGGCATTGTTCCCATTGTTGGTAGTGTCACTTCGTTTGAAACTTGCCAGCCGTTGAACAGTGGCAAGCCAAGGTTTACTTACGTACGTGGACACAAAGTCCTTGGTTTCTTACCACTAGCGGTGTCGGGTCGCCATCAGATGACGCTCGATAAAACACCCAACAAATTGGTACCACCCGAACGAAGACTGCCGTTGGGTTTTGGGTTAGCTGTTTGAAGATGCGGTAACGATAAAGACTGGCTTCTTGTCGATAAACACGATACCTGGAGTGAAAAAAGGAATAAATAATCTCAATATTTAAAATGAAGGACAAAAAGTGGTAAACGAATTGTCCACTGGAGTTGCCTCTGCCCAGTCGTCCGTTAATTTCAGTTGAGTGGCTATGCAGAGTGACACGAAATGGCTCACTGAATTCACAGCCACATAGCACAGGTAGCCCTCTGTTTTTATTAATCAAATGAATATTCGGGCTTCATCAGTCGTAGGGAAATAAAATTCCCTCCGCTTCAGGGTATCGCGACGAAAAAAATCTATCAAAATTCTTATACGTCGTTAAAGACAAGTTATTCAAATCTCAGCAACAAATACTGTCCACTGTATTTTCCCATGGCTCACTCCTAGCCCTCACATATCAATTACATTCTTTCATGGTGGACGCACGAGTCCTCACCTCCTCCTCCCCGTTGATGTTTGATGGTGCCTAAGGAACGCGATAAATCGCCGGGTGTTTAGCGCGTAAGTGGGTGAAACGCAAGGCGTTTACTTGCACGATACAACCATGTATAACAACCGTGAACCTCGGCAGAACGAGTGCAATGCTGGCCAATGTCGTACAAGTGTGTGTTATAATACACTTTGATATTTTAAAAGGCGAGAACAGAAAATACCCGTGTTCCGTACATATGCGCCGCGGTGGTAAAATCATTTTTTTCCCCCTCCCAATGTAATTACCGATATCACGCGAGACGAGAGCCTTCTCCACCTCCTAGGATCAAAACATTTTCTTTAACCCGTCGTTCGTACTTTCTCACGACTTTTAATTTATATTTCTATTCGTCCGTGTTTCATGAAAAATCGCTCGTAATCAATCCCATCCTCCGGTTATTTATTTTCATTGAAAGCATTCAATGTTAATATCTCATCCAACAAATTGCTTCAATAAAATTTTTTACATCATTTTCATTGAGTAAAAATTACCAAGCGGAATGTCGCGTTCACCAACAGTATTCCGAGAATCCTCGATTAACTCCCGAGATAGAACTATATGGCGTACAGTTAATTATATTTCCGATGAATGTGATTAAACACCTGTCGTCGCTGGTAAATGAAACAAAAGTTGTGCCATTCTATTTCGACATTTAATACCCATATGAACTCTGCAAGCTTGGATGTGCCACTGGCCAAGTGGAACATCCAATAGGAGGCGGCATTTCTTCTCTGTTGTGGTCACCCGTCGCGTCACGCACTGCCGACCATCACCTGAAACAGCCGTGTGCACGATATCCACTCGTATAGTAATCTCATGACCGTAAATCGATCAGTTTGAATCACTTCCGCATCTACCGAATGTTCGAGAAAATTCTAAAATTCATGAGAAAATTTCTTTCTTTTATTTACTTATTTATTTCCATTTTTTTTGCTATTCATTCAGTTGTTTCACAGGGAAGCACTCCCTATATCTATATATATTTTGTAAATAAATACAAATATATATATATCCATGAGTTTTATAATATATATGCTTATCATTTTTTTTAAATTGTTAGTTGTTTTTTAAGAGAACGTTATGATCGTCAGATCTTTATCTTCAAATAAAATTGGAGAAAAACGCTAAAAAATTCATGACTGTAAATAAACATCTCAGAAATATGAAATTGAAGTGATCATTAAAATTAGTGGAAAATCATAATTATTTTCATTAGTTAATAATTTTATTGAAGCCAATTCCCCCCAGGAAATGACGAAAAAACGGTATTTTAACATGATTCCGTTATACACAACGATCATTACCCTTGCAGTGATGATGTGTACGTGCAGGACAAGATTGGGTACGCGTAAAAGTCATCACATGTATATAATTTTCGCAGTAGTCACCCAAATGCTCTCAACTATTTTCCTTTGATGATTGTAACATAGCACCGCCGGGAGATAGAAAATGATCATTGATGGGTCCACATGGTGGCCAATGGCCATTCCGTACTGTTGGAGCTTATTCTTATTTGCCCCCGACGATAACTGCGCACCACAACGTTGGAGACACGTAATGCGCAAAAACCATCGTGAAGTAACACGACAGTAATCGCGAGTCCTCTGATCATAGCTGTGGCATCCTGTGTACGATGACGAGAACGTGCGAGGGGGACAAAAAGATACAATGAAAATATGACGGGAAAAAAGGAAAATTGTATGGTGAAGATATACAACCACCATAAGGTATAAATACGATGGAAAACATTAACCGACACGTACGAACGTTCAACGAGTATTTTTTGCCGACACTTGTCCCCATTCGTCCTGCCTTCCGCACAGGCTATTACACGACGAGTTGAATTCGTTTTACTAGCACGTGGGTACACACTAGCTGCAGCGGAATTATTGGTTCCGTAAGTGGGTATTGACAAATTTACGATACTCGAACATTGAAATTTTATTCAATCATTCGTAAAGTTATTGATTACCATTTAAATTTGACCATAAAATTCCAATATCGAAATGGCAAAAATAATGGAAAAAAATGGATTTGCATGCCCCTTATGATTGCCAAAATTACCCTCTCCTAAAATAAGGTCAAAATCTCGTATATTTTCCTCCTTCGGTTCATATTCAATTCTGAAAGACCATTACCTCCGAGAACATTTTCCATCATCCGAAGGAATATCTGATTAAGACGTCTCGGCGTTTAAAAATGCATGCAATTAACCCCCGGTGAAGGTGCCTCGTCGGCGTTAACCGTTCCTTTTTTTATCCCTTCAAAAGGGGGAACGGTAATGCAAACTCGAAAGCGTTATACTCTCCTCGGATACAACACCCCTTTTTTCCGTCCGCCTGGGTGACAAACTTACGATCCACCGGGTGTCGTTAACATCGACCTTACGAGGAGGGAGGCTCAATGAATATGATGTGTGAGTCTCAGCTCCCATAACATGATTTTGCATGAGTTATACAACTATGGGGGAGCGAAGGTGCGCCCCGAGGCAATTGATAATGCCGCTCTATGAAAAAGGGAGTGATATTTTTTTCAATCCGACCAACGGAGATAGGTTAACAATTAAACTATCGAATTGAGGGAAATCGAATCGAATCGCATGGTTTAAGCTGGAGCCGTTGATTCTCATGGAGATAACTATCTGACCTCGCTCTTACGGCGTTCAATCGAAACGGCCTCCGGCCAAGCAAAAGGATCGCATCTCACTCTCCATCGTTTTCACAATTTTTTTTCCATCGCTTATTTCACATTCTTTTTGCCTCGTGTGGAGACTCCATGTCCTACACAATTGTACCAGTGCCAGACCGCGATAACGTCAATTACCTGTTGCTGCGTGAACAGAAGATGGAAAATTTCAGATTTCGGAGGATATCCGGGTGTTCGATGAATATTTTTGCATCCAATTGTTTCCCAGTGGTTTTTTTTGTCGTCCATGTTGAATTATATCGCTTTTCCTCGAAACTTTTCCCTGCAAAAATCATAGTCATACGACAACGACAAACACAATCCTCTCGCAATGCCGGGAAAGCAATACGAATGAAAAATAGACTCTTCACAGTTTCATCCACTCATTAATTTACTCTCAATTCTCACCGTCATGTGACCCCTTTCACCCGCATGAGGAAGAAAAAAATGCGTCGTACCCCCCAGTCGATCAATTCCCCCAGTTACTATCAGATCCGCGGGAATCCCGATCGTGAAATCTTGTCGCATAGGACTTACCCGCATAAATCCCCGCATTCTCCCTATCTCACTCCCTCCCGCGATTCTAATGGACGTTGATACATGGACGTCAACTCGGTGGCACGAGGAATACAACTCGGAGCGCGTTATATTCCTCTGCATCCCAACAGTACATGTATGCATTACATGGCGACAATGTCGCCATGGTGGTGAACGTGGAATGTCGTTTCTCTTGCGCCTGCCACGCCAGACACGAGAGTACAAGGATAATAAAGCCTTGTCGCCCCAGACCCAGTGTAATTCCTCATGATGACTCTCGAAAAAAAAAAGGGGTGGCGAGGGGGCAGCTGAAAAAAACACAAAGAGAATGCCTTTTTTTGCTCGCTCAATTCGACTCGTTGACAGAAACTCTTGTAATGATTTCTGTTTTGGTCCGGAGTTTCCTGGCTTTTTTTTATTTCTTCGGGTTAAACGACGGGGAGTAATCGATGGGGACTGTCAGGACACCACTTCCGAGTCAGCGAACAAAAGACAAGTCGAGCGAAATTCACTCAATAATTGCTGTGTCACTCTGGTAAAGTAATTCCATTAGTGGAGAGATAAGCTAGGAATATTCTTGTTGTAATCGTTGGTGGTAGGGATGCTGTGTCTATTTCATCGAGGATATGGTTTTAGAGAATAGTGAATATTGAATATTTGTCAGGGGAAATATATATTTGAATTGTCAATTACCTTAATCGAAAACAAAAATTAAATGATAGTCAATAATTTCATTAAACCTTCGAGAACTTAAGGTGGGTGGTAATTCACTAGATGGAATAGAAATCAGCAACTTGCCGCCGATTGCGTCATAAAATAATAGTCTTCACAGTTTGAATTCCAATGATTAAATCTCACTGAAAGATGTCACCTCATGGCATGCATAAGGAGACAGGATCTGACAAGAGGTCACCCGTCCTTCGCCCGACTTATAAATTTTTTTCTACTCATCTCCAACCGAGAAAACCCTTCGCACGCATGAATCAACATGAAGGATGACAGCTGTCAACCCGTCAGCCCCCTTTCCCCACGAACTCACTTCGTTCTTCAATTTTTCAATCGGTGAATGAGACAATAGATTTTACTCCACTCATGAGCACGTAATTATTCAATCAGATACTGGGGTCCATGACACATGCGAGAGACAATACCAGCTTCAGCACATGTCGAATCGTGCAATTCCTGATTGTCGTGTCAACCACGAGGATGACCCTAGGCAAAAAGATTCACACCGGTTGGAAATACGAGAAGTAACCGGTGATTCTCATGAAAAATCATCGTCACGAGACCGTGTTTACTTTTTCAACATGAAATAATCCCGAACTGCACGACCTTGCCCTCCTGTATTTCAAGGTGTCAAGTAGATTGTAGTGGGCATGCAAGGTGCCGGCACACTGTGAATATTTTCAGGTGAACATTTATGGCAGAATATAAAATCTTCAATTTCGTTGAAATAAACAAATTAATAAATTAATTTATGATATAGCATGGTTTAATACTTAGCTATCTTTCTCTTCTGGCCATCACACGAGTCGTCGACCGGCAGAAATTTCTCATTAATCGGCCAATTTTTCCAAGTAGCAATAGTCATCGAAGGTGAAAGTTATTTCCCCCCTCCTCCTCCCTGATTTTTCATTTCTAAACATTTCATCCCGTTTGATCGTAAACCCCAGTATCAAGACACGTAAATTTGCGTAATGGTACAGGGCATAAAATGCGTCATTTCTTCCTCAGAGGAGCATCAAAATCCGAAGAGGCTAAGCAGCATCGTCGATCGGTAGGTGACACGTCCGTAAATTTTCAGCGCACGCCGCGTCGCTCGTGGGAACGTCACACTCCACTCGCGTGGCTTATCTAATTTATCTGCGACGACTTCTCACTCGAATGCCCTCTCACATATTACCTCTACTTGCGATAGACGGTAATACCCCCTGCCGCAGATAAATTCGTTCGCTCGTTCAGTTACTCAAAAGGATTTTTCATATTAATAAAAAAAATTGGCAAAAAACCTATAGGGGATCCATTTGCGCGTGAAATATTGACGTTTATAGCTCGCATATACGTGTGTGTCACGGGAGAGGTCGAACGGAATAACTTTCTCGCTTTCGTGAGCCGCTGGAATATTTCAATGAATTTTAGAATGTCGGGGCAATTTGTTTCTAATAAAATCAATTAATTGGAATTAAAATTCTTTGGAAATGAGTCAGGGGTATACGATCAGTTCTATAACCTACACTTATCGAATGGAAGTATCATTGCAGTTTGCATGCAGCATGAGAGGAAAGTGCTTTTGATTAGCGACTTCATTTCCATAAATTATTACGATAAAATAACATTGCTTGACAGCCCCTAGTGGCAGCGGGAGAAAGTAGATAAACAAGATGGCTACACACCGACCAGACAACCACCTCGGATTTTCAAAAATTCCTCAAAATCATTGGCGCTCTTAAAATTATCCCTAAATGGCCAAATGAGATTCCTAAAAAATGAACAAATTTTTACACTATCTCTCAATTTATTTCTGCTCCCCCTGACGGAGACTCCCCAGTGCAAAGTTTTCCCAACGATCATCGCAGAAGAGGTCACAATCCCCTCAAAGTATTTCCCATCGATGGAGGACAATGGAGGCCTGTTTTCTCGCGTCGGACAATGGTCTTACAACAAAGTGCCAGTGAAGTTTCCCCCCGAGGGATCTATATAATATACCTACACGGGTAATATCATTATCCATTGATCTTTATCGTCTCCGTACACTCTAAACCATTCACCGTCGCGACAATACCACTGCCCCCCGCCTCCCTCCGAAACCTTTGTGCCTAGAGTAAATAAATAAGTTGGGGAAAATTGAATAAATAAAAAGTCCCCCTATCAAATCGTCCAATCAAAAATGTTGCAATAATACCGCATGAGTAACGCGAAACGTTGAGCTCTAGACGTGGGTCTCGGCATAATGAAAAGAATAGTCGTCCACTTAGTCGGAGAAATACATTCGTAGAAGTATTTTCATATCGTCTTTTACCTCCTCTCATCCTTATCAAGGTGAGCTACACCCAGTGTCCTGGGCGTGGGTGTGGCGGAAGGAGCGCCCCTGCCAGGAAGACTCATCTCAGTACAAGTACCGTATGAAAATTTTGCACAAACCTCGAGTGTTACACAATCGCGAACATTTAATATTCCCAGTAATTTGTTATGGAAATTCTCACGACAACTTCAAGGATAGTGCGCCACGGAGGCTGTACAAATGACAATAATTTTATGATTATTTTTTAGTCCGTTGAGTTTCCGTGTTTTTACGAGTGCGCTTTAACCTTTATGATCCGGGAGAATTGTTATTGTTAATTAGCGATGGTAGATGTAGGTTTTTGCTGGTGTTCTGGGGTTTATGTAAGTTTTAGAAAATTTATGGGGTAATTATTGCTTATGACAAAGTGCCGGATGTGTCTCCAATGGGTGTCTTCGAGTCATGAATTTAGATCATCGTTTTATTTTCAATGACTGAGGCATTTTACATTGAGGAAAATTATATAGAGCATTCACATAAAATACCAACCATTTTTCTTGAATTTTCCATCTGCTGAAATGCGAAGGCACATACCTCCAAATCTCATCCGTAAAATATGACAGAGAGCAGGAAAAAAATATTCCACTATCAATAAAAGATGATTTCCCCTGAATTCATTTGTAAAGCAAAAAAAAATTTCCCCCCTCACCGGACGAGGAAAGAAAATGACCATGTTGAGAGAATTCTCCTGGAATCCCGGAATGAATGCTCGATGTCACCTGCAGGGGCTACGAATGTGCCAGCATACATGGTCCGATGGTGTGGCGACAAAGCTACACAATCTCCAATGGTGTGGGGCCATCCAGTATGCGACGAGAAATGCGATATAATTAGCGGCAAGTATATACGGTTCGTAAGATCAGGTGAGTATGCGTATGTGTGGATGGCCAATACACCTCGCCTATGGCAGTGCATTCGCCGTTAAGTGACATCGACTCCTTTACAGTTTTGCGCTCTCTCTGCGTGCCACGCAACTATCCAATTATACCCTGGGGACAATTAAGCTCACTCCCGATACGAACTTAACGATCATTCTCGCTATCGCGGGCTGATGGGAGGGTAACGTCGCTTGTTAATGCTGTGGGAGGCGCATGTTACTGTACCAAGACATATTGCTCCTATGTACAGCCAAATATTTTTTCTTAGCTTCGGCAAGTTAATGAGATGAACCCGCGATTAAAAATTGAATCATTTCGTTCAGGTAATTCTCGAAATGGAGGAAAACCGGTGCATGGTAATTCTCAATGCGCTCTTTTGCAAACCATAAGTACAAACAAAATGATTATTTGCATGTCTGGTTAAGCAATAAATAACAGGGAGAAAAAGGGCATTCCAGGGTTTGTGGGTGCAAATTTTCTAAAAATGTGTGAATCATTGATTTGAAAAAACCTGGAAGAGAGAAGGTAGAGGCCATTATGAGGTATTATCATCGTTGGATCTCGCCACTATCACGGCGAATGGTCAACAACCTCTTTACCCTTCTCCGGCTCACATCCTACTTGAGAGTATCGTGGATGATACAGCCTCTTACTCCATATAACACAGTATGTGTGACCATTGCGTATACGCTGAAATGAGAATGGAGGAAGGATAAAAGCGAAGACGGAAGTTTTTTTTACAGGTATTGGATTACCATACTTGGTGGGATTATCTTTCCTCCGCAAAACATCTCCATCGGGTGTTTATGCTGCATCAAGAAATCTGATAATGGGTATTAAGATTAGAGTGATGACACATATTAGCATAAAAGGCCGGGATTGCGACCGAAAATGGTGAGCTGAAAATTTCCAGTTGCCCCAATCAAAAAGAAATGATTCATCATTTTTTTTCTCCCAACACCATCATTCCCAGAGAACCCAGTGGATTCTCACCGACACAATCAAGTTGTTATCACCAAAGAAGTCTCGGAAAATTGACAGAACAGTGGTACAACAAACCCGTGAATAAATTCTCCCAGGGAAGAGCAATGCCAACTGCACCGGCAATACCTGGTGTTATGTGGCCAACACTTTGTATCGATAGTATATAACCAGCTGGACAAACCAAGGTAGATCAAGATCGTACCCGGAGTTTAAATCCGCAATTGGTGTGTAGTTGGAATAGTACGATGCACCGGACTGCTTGGGCTCTTTTACGTATATCAACGGGATCAGTCATTGAAACAGAATCAGATCATTACCCTCGGGGGGATGATTGGAGTCATAGGACATGAATTTTTTGTCCCACAATGCGAGTTGTTGTAGCTTTGATGTTTGGAAAATTGTCGAACTCGATCAAATGATAGGAACAAGAGGAAAATACCATCGTGCGGATCATAGAAGGACATTAGCCATGAAATTATCACATTAGCATGAAATCTATTGGCAATTTCCAACAATTTATCAATATTCCTTCTCTCTGCCGTCATAATCCTCCGTCTTTGCTAATTTAGAAGAAGGACAAAACAGCCTCGGTACAGCTAACTACTTAGAGGCGGCGCAAATTCCATGGTGAACACCGGGGCGACCTCACTTTACTGCCTCGGTTGTTGGATTACGTAAAGCCGTGATTGCGTTCACACGGGGACGCGTTGTGGGTGTTATGAAATGGATATCACGTTCCCGTGCCCATTTGCCCGCAATGGCTAACTCGTACAACTGTGGATACGCCGCACCACCGGCTTGACGATCTCTATGCCACGGTTCAACATAAATTTCACATTTCACCGTTTTATTCAAATGAAAACATCGACGAGAATTTTCACGAGTGAAATCGGTTGTGTGAAAAAAAAAACAAAATCATATGGAAGTGGACATTTCTAGAGGAGACGTAAGCTCCAACTTTTTTTCTTACACACGTCGACGACGGGTTCCGTTACAAAGAGAGGGAGCCAGAGGCATACAGGGATCCTATTAATATGTATGATCGCCAGTGCAATTGGACGGGATGAGGATTCCTTCGGGGGCTGCAGTTGGAGAGACGCGTACTGAAACACATCACACTGGCTGTATGCAGAAAACTGCGGAGATATTGCAACCGGCAGATGCTGTCTCCACATAAATCCCAGTTCCTCGCCAATTAGTCAGGATAGGGCCAATTACAGAGAAATATTCGTCTAACCTCGGGTGATGGAAATTCATTTTGGAGATTGGATGACTCTGAATGACTACAGTACAGGGGGGGTGAGTCACAATGGCTGATTCTCGGCAATACATAATTTTTGGTAATTTTAGGTTAGAATTCTAGTCGGTAGTGAAGGTAACGATATGATTTTCGGTCGATAAGAAAATTTCAATCGAATTCCCTGTAGAAAATCCCATGGAACGTTCGAATACGTCCTTCAGGGCTCTCTTGCTATCATCCCCATGGGAAATTCTATAGGCTTTGCGGTGCGTGATGTCCTGGGCAACCGATAGTTCCCTATGTCCCTTAAAAAATGAGCCATGAAAATAGGGTGGATATTACCTCCATTGAGCCTTCTCTCATCGTCCGGTTTGAAGATCGCCATGGGGCACAACAGGGTTGGATACATTCAACGGGGGGTCTCGCACTGGCTATCTCCACCGTACACATAAGAAAATTCCACCTACAGTATATATGCCAAGCTAACGATATATTACTCGCGCGCCTCGTGACACCTCACCTGCCGTTGGTGCGCTTCCTCGTGGGTGGATCTCTCTCGGTTATAAGAAACCCCCAGGGTCTTCGTAGAGGGGGAGGGGAACAAGAACAAAGTGCGGCTCTTACCAAAGCTGCCCGAGAGAAGAAAACTTCACCGATATGACACCGTACATTATAATAATAACAAGGAATGTAAGGGGCACGGCCAAACAGCCCGGAAATTATTGGACGATTTTGTTGCGAGATTACTCACATGTGGAATTGATAGAATAAAGACCAACACATTATTTTGTCAATTTTAATATATTCCAAATGAAGATTTACATGATTGGAAAAATAAAAATTTGCCCACAGTTGTCTCTCAGATATCTTTTCATCTCTTAGCCATTTTTGCAGAAAAAAAAATTATTCTCAGGCTCAGCTGTTAACCGATGCATAACCAATAAAAAAAGCCATTATAAAACCCAAAGGGGGTACGTTTTCCAAATCAATCCATTCACAGTGCGAAATCTATATCTCACGCGAAATCGAACGCATGCACATGACTCGTGTCCATCCAATAATTCACACTCGGGACGAACGAAATCAGTCCAACATTATTTTTTCCCATTAGGATTTTGCAACACAACTTTCGTACGTATTCCCTCGAATTATTAATTGAACGCACCCCAGTGGAATTAAGTGTTTGCAAGGTAGATAGTAATCTGATTACCCGGGCACGCTATGCAGCGAGACTCATGAATCAGTAAGTTTATGGGTGACAAAAAAAATGTTCAGTAGCTGAGTGAGATTTGTGATACTCGCGTGTGTATCAATATGGTGAAAATAACCGAGGCGGGGCTTTCACATTCATATGGGAAGCCGACGGCATTTAGAGATATCGGTAAGGGCACCTGTGACATTTCATTAAGTGGCTGTGAGTTGAAAAAAAAATTTTTTACGCTAAAAAATCATACTGCGCAAAGTGGATTCATTAAATCCGTAAACCCTTGGAATTTACAGAGTTACTCGGTAGCTGGGTATATTTTATCAGTCATGATACGTATATACGTTATGGGCGACTCAAATATGTTATCGTCCTCATCTAGGCCTCTACCAGTTGCATATGTGAAATTGTTGGGTTTGTGGTGGTGGGCACGCGGGGTTATGTACGCCAAACGCTTGGACATTAGTTCGTGTCGCGATTTACCGTGGGACGCATTAAACATCGGTAAAGCGTCGCATTTACAAGTCCAGTTGCCGAGTGCTGCACGGAGAAAATTATTAACAAAGGGAGAATTTGTTGAAAAGGTTAGGAGGCTGGGAGTTTGATGATGCGGTTTCTTTTCAGTCATTGCACTCTCGATATTCTATCTACAATAGAATGTTTTTTTTAATATGTAGACGTCCAGTCTGATCATTGAATCGAAATCAGACACGTCTCCACATCAAAATTTCCACAAACTCTTGTCAACTTTTTCTGAAATAAAATCCCATTCATCATAATAAATGTACCTCCCTTGACGATACAATTAGCCACCTCAATATCCCCGATCAATCCCTCATGAATTCGCCGATAAAGATCGAAACCCGGAGGCAGTGGTCTTTCATCAAGGTGACGAGGCTAGATGGGAATATTTATAAAATTAAATCCCCCCGATCGCGGCATTAATAACACTGATAACAATCACCGTACTTTTCAAGAGCCCCGTCCGTATTCAGTGCTTGTAACTCGTGAAAGAAACAATCTCGAGATTAATGGGTGAGTTGAAACACAAATGATTTAGGATACACTCAAGACAATGTTATTTAAATATCAACAATGACAATAATCATAAAGTGAGACAAATTGAATTGAGAATATGCCTAGCGACGAAAAATTCCCAAACGGTATTTACGATAGATCATAAAGCCGAGATGATGAGAACGCTGACGTTGGGAGAAGGTGAGGAGCATTCGCCGGGGCGATTAAAGAAAGCGACACTGAGCATATGTCACAGCGTTCGCACGCCCCGGCAAAATGTTGTACTCCGGGCACTCACTTAGCGGATTCAATCCTACGTGATAGTCATCCGAGGTAGTCAGATAATAGTGCAAGGTGCACTGGTGAGATACGGAAGGTGAATAATGATAAAAATTAACGCTCGATTCCAATGGAAGTGGCACGGGTCGACTCGTTTAGGCTGATGGCCCTCACCGTGGAATTCGTGACTTGCCACTGCACATAGACGAGTCAACATCCCCAGCTCTCGTCTCGTGAGAGGAATGGACTGACGATTTATTTGGTTTTCTCTGGATCAAAACATTTGCCAGGGCTTTCTCCTTGATGGATTGCTTATTGAGAATTATAGAGGGAGATAGGAAAGTCCCGTCTGACTATTCGCACGTCCCGGAGGCGCGGCGAACGGCCGTTGCCCTAGTCAATCTAAAATCACGCCGGAGTCGGCAGACACTCGAATCAGATAATGTCGATGATGTTGTGCAAAACTTGAAGCATTAATCTACACCTCCAATTAAGACCTCACCACACCACATCCTCACCTTTATCGACAACTCCAACCAGCAAGAACCCTCTCAAAACCGTGATAGAATGGCCGATTAAAGCCTGTCGCATCGCGTACCCTGTCACCATCCCAGTGGCCGCGAAGAGTTCATCCCGTCTGAATAGTACCCCAGGCCAATAATCCAACACTGATACAACTCGTCACAGCAAAAAGGCCTTTCATTCAACGTGTCCCGTAATAGCCCTTACATTATGTCAACCCGTTTACCCGACAACCGTTTATTAAGTTCACCGCAGTGCCGATAAAAACTCATTTTGCATAATGTAAGATAATCAAGGGATAAAAACGAGTTTTGGGACAGGTGTCTTCCGTCTTATACCCCCCAACATTATTTCTCATCTTCGGCTAACACTCTTATCTGCAAATGGCACCCTGACAAAAATTAACCGGTATATAAATTAATTATCGTCCTGTGAGTGGTTTTTTAATCGAGGAAATAGTCTTGTCGTCGATGTCGACACCCGAGATAGGCTTGAGCCACACGCTCATTGAATTCCGTGGAGAATGCTAAATGGCTCGTTATCGGGGCGCCATAAGAGCCATGAAATGCCCTTGAACTTTTTTTTTTCTGAGAACAATTAATTAGCATTAACCAATACTCTCTATAGTGGCGTCTGGGGCTCATAGCCATGTGTACCAATTAAATATATCTTCTTGAAATTATTTTCATTGATTTCCGTGGATAAATCTTCCAAAGCAATGGGAATAAAAAAAAGTATGAATAAGGAATTAATTCTAAGTTGATGTCTCGAGAAAATAAATTACCCTGAAAGTGGTGCATGTCACCTCTGGCTCTCCATAAATCAACCATGCAAAAACCCCCTAAACCCCTTGCGTAACAGATGATACCTCAGTAAGCTCTCTCATAAGCTCAACCCGTAATTAACCAGCAAGAATGATCAATGATAATGATTGCTGGTAAACGTGATCGACGTGCGTGATGGTTATAATGCGTGTAGGGCCAGAAGATCGCCCTGGCGACCGAATGTATCTTCCGTCTCAAGTTGAACTCTGCTGGCCCTCAGGACCGATTTGCATGACGATGGAAGGTGCACGGGTCCACATGGATGACCGGGAAACACGCACAGATCATCCCTCCATTAACGAAACGACCGTATGAGGGAGAAAAATGGTAGGCGAGAGGATTCAGGATCGCGTGGTTGTGGTACCTGTGCAAGTAGCTCTCGAGGAAAACGTGACAAGGACGCCATTACGAGGCACATGCACGTATACACTGGGTCTTACCGTGATTACCAGGGGTGCCATTATCTGGGACAATCATGCCGATACCTTTTTTATCTACAATTATTTTTCCCCAAAGCCGGTGAATTCAGGGATGGATAATATTTTCAGACGAAGTAAAGGGCGAAGTACGAATTTGTTTTCCATTGCTACTTTGTCTGACATACCATGCCCATTGATACTTGATACTTGGAACTACTTAGACTACCGTAAAATTGATTTATTGGAAATACTTTGGAGGTAGAGAACCGCTGATACAGATGCAGACGCAGTGTTGATGACTAGGCGTGCAGAGGCCTCTGTCCTCAGGAGGTGAAAGGGACGCGGGGGCAAAGAGAAATAGAGAAAGAGAGACGGGGAAGAGGTGCACGCGGCTGGTCTGAGGCGTGCCCGATGGTTACGGCAATCACTGCCACATGCTTCTCCAGAGCTCCCTGGCCTCTATCGCTCCTACGAACAAAACCAAAACGAAGACCTGCACCACAATCCATTATTATGTCCGAGTGTTGTTGAATAGCAGAAATTCACATCCGCGTTGTCGTCGAGAAATTGAGCGCTGGGTAGTGCAATTGTGTGAAGACAAGCGAATTTAAATGATTTTATTAATCTCAGTGGTAACATTTACTTGACCGCAGCGATTCTTCTGTGGTGACAGTGTCGCCAGGACACCCCATCAACTCGATGGGAAATTCCCCAACCGAGTCTAGCCCCGGACCTGACCCTCGGAGGCTAATTACCCTCTCGACCATCATCAGTTTGGGGAACACCCCAAACCCTGGTCATTTACAACCAATAAACCATTACTTAGAGACTGGGGAACTCCCCAGAACCGGCGCCTTCCGAACCCTAGATCAGGGATCCCAAGGCATTCCCTTTCCTACACTTTTCCTTTATAAGCCCACACTCTTCCCGATTTCTACACAGTCGTTCCTCTACCTTCCTCGGACACACTACTCCCGATCTACCTTGGGCAATCATTCATTGTATCTTCAACGGGGAAATAAAATATTCGACCACCGCACTGGCGTGAATCTTATTTCAATCACCTGCTCAACCCCACAAATTGGTGACCCCGACGTGATCCAGCGGAAGTTCGTGGACACTGAGCACCAGCAGACGCCACATGGTCGTGGAACGAGAGCGGCCACTACAGCAGCGAGCACCATCCGACGAGGGCACCTCACCACCATCGCAGGACACGTGGCCTCCACAGCAGCAGCAGAACCTGATGGAGAGTACGGCCCAAATCAACCGAGTAGCCGTGCAGCTAGGAGAGTTCACGCCGGAGGACCCTGAACTCTTCTTCGGCATCGCCGATCGCAGTTTTCACGCAGCCGGGATCACTTCCGAATCAACAAAATTCGGCCACATCTGCGGGAAGCTCTCCAGGTCAAGGTACGCCACCGACGTGAGGGATATCATCCTGAACCCTCCGGCGGACAACCCCTACACATATTTAAAAACGGAGCTCATAAAGCGCCTGAGCTCCTCCCAGGAGGAGAAGACGAGGAAGCTCCTAGAAGGCGCAGAAATGGGAGACATGAAACCGTCTCAGTTTCTGCGCCACCTAAAAAACCTGGCGGGACCCAACTTCCCGGACGATGCTCTCCGGACACTGTGGGTCACGCGCCTTCCGGCCGACGTCCAGGTGTTATTGGCCACCCAGCGCAAGGCCTCCCTCGACGACGCTGCAGATCTGGCCGACAAGACCATCCAGATCCTGAGACCAAGGATCCCACCTGCTGCTCCACAGGTCGCTGAGGCAGCGGCGCACAGCATTGAGGCGCTCCTGAGCCTCAAGCTGTCCCAGTTGGCCCTCAACCTCGAGGAACAATTCGGCGACTTACGCTCTGAAATCGAGAGCCTGAAGCGGTCGAGCAGAGGAGACGGAGGATCCCCCCGCGGCCGCAACGTCAGGCGAGAGAGGTCCAGGTCGCGCTCCACGCACCGGCAGCACGGAACCGACCGCATCTGTTGGTACCATCGGCGCTTCGGACCTGAGGCTAAAATGTGCACACGACCGTGCAATTTCACCGCTCAGGGAAACGGACCGAGCAGTCACTAATGGCGGGTAGTGACTCTGCCTCGACGACGCGCCGCCTATTCATCACCGATCAGGAAACCAAGGTACGTTTTTTGATCGACACAGGAGCCGACTTGTGCGTTTTCCCACGACGGTTAGTGCGCGGGCCGCAACGCAAGTCGACTTATCAGCTCTCGGCGGCGAACGGCAGCACCATTGCGACGTACGGGACGGTCTCCTTGGACCTCAATCTGAAGCTGCGGCGAGCATTCCCGTGGAGCTTCGTCATCGCCGACGTCTCCAAACCCATCATCGGAGCAGACTTCCTGTTCCACTACGGACTCTTGGTGGACCTCCGCAACGGCAGACTCGTGGACTCCATCACCTCGCTCACCTCACCCGGGCAAGTCGAATTGGTTAATTTATCAAGCATTAAAATAGTTACAGGTAGTTCGCAGTACCACGAGCTCCTGCAACAGTTCCCCGGCCTCACCAGACCCGATGGAACCGGGACATCCCCGCGGCATGACACCAAGCATCACATCCAGACCACTCCAGGACCTCCAGTCGCCAACAAACCACGACGTTTGGCCCCAGACCGCCTGGCCGATGCCAAAAAGGAGTTCAGCGCCATGGTCCAACGAGGTACAGCCCGACCATCGAATAGCCCATGGTCTTCACCTCTCCACATGGCCAAGAAGAAGACGGATGACTGGAGACCATGCGGAGACTACCGTGCGCTCAACGCTCGCACCGTTCCGGACCGCTACCCAGTGCGGCACATCCAGGACTTCGCGCAGGCACTCCGAGGCAAGGAGATCTTCTCCACGATCGACCTGGTTCGGGCGTACCACCAAATTCCGGTCGCCGAGGCGGACATCCCGAAGACGGCGATCACCACACCATTCGGTATGTACGAATTCCCCTACATGTCGTTCGGTCTTCGCAACGCCGCCC
The DNA here is from genome assembly GCF_034640455.1 of Diachasmimorpha longicaudata. Classification (NCBI taxonomy): domain Eukaryota; kingdom Metazoa; phylum Arthropoda; class Insecta; order Hymenoptera; family Braconidae; genus Diachasmimorpha; species Diachasmimorpha longicaudata. Next base: position 7,881,231 of record NC_087232.1, on the reverse strand, counting down.
AGACCTTTCAACGCTTCATCGACGAGGTGCTACGGGACTTGGACTTCTGCTACGCGTACATCGACGACATCCTGATAGCCTCCGAAACACCAGAACAACACCAACAGCACCTGGGGACCTTATTTGAACGCCTCCAATCCTACGGCCTCCTCATCAACCCACAGAAGTGCGTGTTCGGCCAGCCTGAGGTGGAGTTCCTGGGCTACCTGGTGTCCAAGGAGGGCACACGTCCATTGCCGAAAAAAGTCCAAGCCATCCTGGACTATCCAGCACCAACAACGGCGAAGCAGCTCCGACAGTTCCTGGGTATGCTGAATTTCTACCGGAGATTCATACCCCGGACTGCACAGGACCAGGCACCACTCAACGAGCTCTTGGTGGGGAATATCAAGGGCAGAACTCCCATCAACTGGACTCCGGAAGCCCAGACGGCTTTCACCACCTGCAAGGCCAGACTAGCTGACGCAGCGCTCCTGGCTCACCCCAAGGCCGACGCCAACCTCGCGCTCATCTGTGACGCCTCCAACCACACCGTCGGTGCAGCATTGCAGCAACGAGTCAACGGGGACTGGGAACCATTGGCTTTCTTTTCAAAGAAGCTCAGTCCAGCTCAAGTAAAGTGGAGCGCATTCGACCGTGAGCTCCTGGCAATCTACCTCGCCATCAAACACTTCAGACACATGGTAGAGGCCAGGACCTTCACGATCTTCACGGACCACAAACCAATCACGTTCGCATTCCGGCAGAAGTTGGAAAAGGCTTCACCCAGACAGGCACGGCACCTGGACTTCATCGGGCAGTTCTCCACCGACATCCAACATGTGTCCGGCAAGGACAACGTCGTCGCGGACGCTCTATCCCGCATCGACGCAGTTTCGTCACCACTGGACTACACCGCCCTGGCGTCATCACAGCAGGCCGATGACACCATGAAAACATACCTACGCTCAGGATCAGGCTTGCAACTCAAGCAAGTCCAGATCCCAGGAGCAGGCGTAGCTGTCTTCTGCGACACGTCATCACCATCACCAAGACCATACCTGACACCTCCATACCGCCGAGCAGCCTTCAACATCATCCACAACCTGGCTCACCCTGGAGTCAAAGCCTCGGTCAAACTCGTGACTCAACGTTACGTTTGGCCGTCCGTGAAAGCAGACTGCCGCGAGTGGGCTCGCGCCTGCATCCAGTGCCAGCAGGCCAAGATCACCAGGCATGTCTCAGCGCCAGTGGGAGAATTCGCCCCACCATCTTCGAGGTTCGAGCACGTGCACATGGACCTGATCATCCTGTCCATCTCCGAGGGCTACCGATACTGCCTCACGTGCGTCGACAGATTCTCCAGGTGGCCGGAAGCATTTCCCCTGGAGGACCAGGAGGCACCCACAGTCGCCAGAGCCTTCTACGAGGGGTGGATTTGTCGCTTCGGAGTTCCCCTCCGCATTACCACAGACCAAGGTCGGCAATTCGAGTCATACCTGTTCAAGCACCTCAATTGCTTGGCAGGCACGACTCACCTGAGGACAACTGCCTATCACCCAGCAGCTAACGGCATGGTCGAGCGGTTTCATCGCCAACTCAAGGCAGCTATCAAGTGCCACGAGAACACCACGTGGACGGAGGTACTCCCTACGGTGCTCTTGGGGATCAGAGCGGCCTGGAAGGAAGACCTCCAGGCATCAGCAGCCGACCTGGCATACGGCGAGCCATTACGCCTACCTGGAGAGTTCCTGGCCCCCCGAGCTGTCAATCACCAAGACGACCCAGCGGACTACGTCAAGGAACTTCGCCAGCACTTTGCCAACCTGCGCCCGGCTAAGGTCAACAGACACGGAGCTCACAAAACCTTTGTGTTCAAAGACCTAGCCACGGCAGAGCAAGTCTTCGTCCGCCATGACGCACCAAAAGGACCTCTCCAGATGCCGTATCAAGGTCCATACAGGGTCATCCGCCGCAGCGCCAAGACGTTCACCATCCACATCAGGGGCAAGGACGTGAACGTCTCCATCGACAGGTTGAAACCAGCGTATGTCATCGCTGACGATGAACCAGGTCCCCAACAAGCCACCCAGAATTTAACCACACCCGAGCCGGAAGTACCAGAGCCACCACCACCACCACCAGCAACACCGCCAACAACGCGCTCAGGAAGACGCGTCAGGTTCACCAACCACTACCAGGCAGGACAATAGCATCATCATCGTGATCCAAATCACTGGCAGGGGGGTACTGTGGTGACAGTGTCGCCAGGACACCCCATCAACTCGATGGGAAATTCCCCAACCGAGTCTAGCCCCGGACCTGACCCTCGGAGGCTAATTACCCTCTCGACCATCATCAGTTTGGGGAACACCCCAAACCCTGGTCATTTACAACCAATAAACCATTACTTAGAGACTGGGGAACTCCCCAGAACCGGCGCCTTCCGAACCCTAGATCAGGGATCCCAAGGCATTCCCTTTCCTACACTTTTCCTTTATAAGCCCACACTCTTCCCGATTTCTACACAGTCGTTCCTCTACCTTCCTCGGACACACTACTCCCGATCTACCTTGGGCAATCATTCATTGTATCTTCAACGGGGAAATAAAATATTCGACCACCGCACTGGCGTGAATCTTATTTCAATCACCTGCTCAACCCCACACTTCCACCATGCCAGGGGAATGGAAAAGCCGCTATTGGCTTCGATTTCGATTTCCTTTTGTGCTCATGGAATTTTAATTGCTTAACTACATTGACACGTAGCCTCAACATTCTTGACATGTCAAGGTAATTTCTGAATAATCTTTTGCAAATGCCACTGATATTTTTCTCAATAATCTCCGAGCATATCACAGTCCTGTGGCTTGATTTTAATTCTCTCCTACTTTTCCCACGTCATGAGCCTCAGAATCCATCACAATCCCCTCGCATTTTCTAAAATTCTCCAACTCGAAAATCCTGGTAAAAAACAACCTGTACAAAGCATCATGCAGAAGTTTACAAACCTCCAGCATAAACCAGTGCAAAAATTATTAAAAGTCCTGGGACAGGGCTGTGTCGTGTGCAGCGAGGTGGTAGTACCTCGGGGCAACTATCCACCTGCCCTGGTGTCTGATGTACAACAGCTGCAAGAGAGATAGAGCACAACATTCACCCACGCCCTGGCTGTTTGAAATCAACACACACCCACGAGCTACGTAATGCCGCACACTGGGAACGCGGAAATACAATTGGGATGCCAACACACGTGATGTTGGGTTATGCGTGTTGGTAGACTCGCGTGTGCAAAGAGAGAGGGAGGGAGGGAGAGTGAGTGAGTTTGTGAGAGATAGCCGAGTTAGTGACGTAGTGGCGAGTTCAGCCCACAACGGATCAGATGGACAACAGACTCAGAGAGGTAGAAGGTGGATGGGAATGAGGAGAAGGGAGTATTGGGCGCCTGGAGGCTCGTGGCCAGTTTACAATGGGAAGCCTGCTCGTGGCATTCCCGGAAACACGTCACACAAGGGATAGGATGATGCTTGAGCCGATGAACGGACGATCGCACGCGCTAGCCACATCATCATACACTCGATCTCACAATGGGCCGGATGTCTAATCCCAAACCCCCTTCGCTTCCCTATCTCCTTTTCAACTCTCCCTTTAACGTCAAAGTCTAGCCGACTTGATATGTATTCCTGGATCATCAGATTGGTGGAGACCAACCGCACGTGGGTGAGAAGATTAAATTTGTTGCTTCATTTTATCAGCTAGTTGTACAGGACAACGTTAACAGTTATTCACACCAACAGTATTTCTACACCCGGGGTCAGGTTCTAATGTCATTGCAAAAAATTGTACTTTAGAAGATGAAACTTGGAATGAACTGCCATTTAGTGATAAAATTATTGTTTTCAGTTGTAATCTATCTTTGCGTCCCTTTCCTCCCGCAAATGTCACATTATCCCTCCAGCTCTCCACCGGTGGCTTTTCATTTTCCTTCGTCATTTGAGCTAAGCTGGGCATCAATGCGCAAGATTCAAAAGACTCTGAACCTGACTTGCTCAGATTGGCTCCAATGGTATTCACCGTGGTGTGTTTAAATCGTAAAAGGAGCTTTCACGTTACACAGCAATAATTTACTTCACTTCGGTGTACTTGGTCTGTGTCCATACAGGCGCCAATTAAACTTGCCATCTTCGCCGCACAGCTCTTACCCGTCCTGATCTCTTTCACCTACTTTTTAAGGTATTATAGTATTCAATCTTTTTCCTTTCTTCTACCTCGCGCGTATGCCTTTCTGGGTAATGCCGGGTGAATGGTGTGTTCTCCATCGATTCGTTCATTTGCGCAATGTGGCATGATAAATTTTTGATTTGAGAGGGGAAAAAGAAATTTGACATTTTTCGCTCACCTTTTCTGAGGATACAATATAATTTAACCTGTCGCAGGTTGAATATGTCACGCGATGGAACCAGTGAACCGAGGTGCATCACGCCAGGAGGATACTTACCAGTGTAACTAGGTCGAGTGGCTGTACCAACGGCCAACCAGAAGAACTTAGCGGTGTCCCCGTGATCAAAGCAGTTGGAGAAAGTGCCAGGTTAGTGCTACGTATAGCTTCCCACACTTATTTTATTCGTCCACCACGGAGGCAACTCCATACGAGTGTGCACTTCGAGTGGTCTGACACTAAAACGCCTACTATCACTGCAAATACTTTATACCCAACGCGGGTGGCCTGGGTGCATCTGTTTACCTATTGCCTTCTGTTAATGTTTTATGAAGCTAATGCACGGGGCGTAATTATTCCCGGGAATGACCCCGCAGGGGATTGATATTTGCGGATTTTTACCCAGGTGAGGGTAAAAGTGATGTTCCATTCACAAATGATGTATCCACAAAAAAATTTATTGGTTCAATCATAAGAGGGAGCCAAATAATTTGGCGGGGGGGAACGCCAAATATCCTTCCCCGCAAATGCCAAAAAAACATTGTTTCTTGACACTGAAACACAGGAATGTAGTTCCAGGTAGGCAATTACGATCGGTCTTGGTACGTGGGCATATGTACTTTATTCTTCCTTGTTCGCGCGAGGTTGAGTGTATAACACGAATGTATATATTGTAAAAGGCCCTTTCACCCCCCCCCTCCCCCTCTGCCCCTTCTCTTCGTGCCGCATGCTTGCGGTGCCACTGCACCAAAGGGGGATAACTGCACGCACGAGCGCGGAATTCAGAAGACACCGAATAGGAGACGCGAGGCGAGAGAAAACATTAAAGTTGAAACAGACGAGATATATTTATACAGAACGGAAACGCGCGAGGTGAGATCGAATCCAGATATTCCCGGATTCATTTTCATTCTTTGTATCTCATTCAATCGCTTCTCCATTACCCGACATTTTTTCCACCTTGATATTGTCATAGATCGTAGGGGCGTGCCAAAGAGGGAACGGAAAAACGGAAATGTCATATTTGTTAATGCAAAACAGGATTGCTGGCAAGGCAGGGAAGGGGGGCATGCATTCGGTAACATACCTCGCGCTGATTTATAACAAGCGCCATGTTGAGCGTCTTCATTACATTCTTGAGAGAATAGAATCGCCAACGGAGCTGCATCGTGCGAATAAAGTGTCTGGAAAAAAAATGCTGAGACATCGAGACAGGCATTCAATTGTCTATGAATTAAGCCCCGATTATCCAATCGCATTATGTCACGTTATGGTATCATAAAAGCCTCCACAATTTGTCTGTGTAATGATGCAGAGATATTCCGAAAAAGGATAATAACTGGTGTTAAACATAAAAGAGCCGTTGAGTGGCTTTTTGATAACTCGCCCTCGAGCTTATTCGACAAATCATGATTCCATGGATGTGTCTCATTAAGGGTGGCAAGATAACCTGGTGTTACCATGCCTCGGGGATATATTTTATCTGACGTCTGTTGTGTTATGCATCGATGACGTTCAATCACTGAATTAGGCCGCATAATTTGTGCATTACAAACTGATATCCGGTGAGGCACCCTGGAGGGCTTTGCCAAATGACTTATGGCTATTGGAGAGGATGGGCTAAACGAGATCACTCTGATTTTCGGCTCATTTTTCCGTGGAGTGTCCGTCAAAAAATCAGATAATTAGTAATCGGTTAGTCCATCCCCCTGATCGACAATTATCTCTTACGTAAAATGCCTCAGCTGATCACCGATGTATCTTCCACATTGTCAGCCAGATATCGCGAGTGAATTAATCAGCCTCCCGTCTCTCCCGCCGCCTTGTTATTAATGCGTAATTGAATGTTGCGATTCATTACCCGTACATTATATTTCAACTCTCGGTGGGCTCCAATACCCACACCATCGTTCCCCCCCCCCCTTCTCCCTCCCCCATAAAAGATATGAATATGTAAAACCTAAAGGACGATTCACACTCATCCGCAGTGCGACAAAGAGAGAGAAGCAATCGTCAGGTCGATTAATCAATCTCACTTTTACTGCGACAATTTACAACCAGCATTTATACTCCATCCGACTATTTTTTTTTCTTTTTCCCTCTTTTTTTGTACATCAAAGCTATATACCGTTCATTTTCCCACGAACTGTCGCACTCGAGCAACTGAGGAGCGTAACCGGAGCCTTTCGCCCCGTGCACTTGCGCATGCGCACGTACACAACCAACATTAGATGGTTGGAGACAACGTTCAATTACCCCATGTCTACCGGCATCCTCAAAACCAATAAACTCGATATTTAAAAGCGTCTCGACTGAGTGAACTCGATGTCTTTTTGCCTTTCTAATATCCCCCCATAACATTACGGCTCTTTAATAATTTTACGTATTACGTATTGCGGAAAAATCATCATTTTTTTTCCTCTTTCTCTCTCTCTCTCCCCTCCGGGCGGATGAAAATGTGAAAGATGGCAAATGGCAATAGATGTTTTTGTCTCCCACGCATGCGCACACGATCGCGTTATCGTGCCGCTCTTCGATCGTTTCTCACTGTCGCGACGTGTGAACGGGGCCTTATGTCCCGACTTCGAGTGTTGCCTTTTCGTCCTCCTCGCGCCCTTCCCCACGCATGCGCGCGTGCGAGCCTCATATATCGCTTGGGACGAAACGACGTCCCATGAATATTCATGAATTTTCCTGGATGCTCTTCCCGTCCACACATGTGTGCAACAAGCCATCGTTATTTCATGATGCCTTTCGCCCCAACACTTTTGCGAACGTTGCTCCCAATTTGTCACACACTGCAGCATTATTCCATTTTCATTAATAAAGGATTATTATGTGAATGGCGATTATGAAAATGGTAGATGGGTCTCGGAGTTTTATTTAATACGCGGTGTTTTATTAATTGTTCCAACGCGATGAGTACTGGCGGGCCGGGGGAGGGGGGTAATTGCACAACTGGCTGTGAGATTATTAGAATGAATATTTTACCGAGATTCTCACCTGATGTTTACCCGCGCATTATTTTCGATTGAATGGTGAAGAAATTTTGTTTTTGAAAAAATAATGGTGATAATATTTTCTTAATTGCATCAGGAACGGATGGCAATGTATTTAATCTAAAAATAAATTGTGCGGAAATTATTTCGAGGCCTTCAATTTACACCAATAATCCATAAATTATTACTAGTCTGAAGTTTCTTGGTCACTGCACACATTGCGGAAAACGAAAAAAAAAAAGTTAAATTCACGGAGACTCCTTGTACCGTACGACAGTCAAACGATAAGGGTAGCATCTCCGCGAGCAAACATCATTGAGATAAGATAGCAAAAGTACCTGAAGGAATAAGGTATGCTTTATACTTGAGTGAATAACGAACGTTACCCTCATTTATACATGTCCCCGGCGTAAAAACAGATACTTGAAATAAGACACTGTTAATTGTAAATTAAGGCAGGAGCATAACTCATGCCGGAATCTCCGGAAAAATATCACTTGCAGAAATATCAGGTGATATAAGTCCAGGTGCTCGACATTGCTGTGAATATTCGGTCCAGCCTTGTTTAAATAAAAAATAAATCGCATATTACGGTGAAAAATTAGTTAAACTGGCAACAGAAATTTTTTCGAACAATTTTGCCGTCAACGCTTGACTAAAATGATTCCCTCCCAAGACTCCATCGACACAATTTATCGAATATCCGTCACCCTTTCCGCGATATCGTCAACCCATGAAAAGAGATACAGACTACACGACTTTGGCTTTTCGCGGGACACGAGCATCGGGAGTTCTCCAGGACGATGCGTGTCCCCCTCCCCACGAGACACGGCTTGCCCATTAGGTGGACCCTTGGTTCCATCAGATTAGATTCCGTTTCGTTTTTTCGTCCGCAAACTCCTCTTATAACTCATGAAAACAGCCAACAATGCGCCCTCTTACCGGAGCAACCGCTTCAAAAAGGGTTCAACGTACCTGCGATCACATTGAACTCTTGAATCATCAGATGGTCAATTTGTTAAGACCAACTGATACGAATTAATGGATTCCCGTATATTAGTGACTATTGAGAATTGCACTCTAATGTCGTCTCAAGACATTCCCAGAATCTAGAAGTATAACTCATTAACCAGCGACTCCTCATGCTCATAAATTCAATCGGCAATATTTTTCTCGCCGATATCTTGCCGAGGCGTCACGCGATGCGTCTTCGCGACACTCACCGGTATCCATTATAGGTGCATACATGGGGAAATGGAGACTGTGACGTACGTGCGGTGGGTTCTTGCTGTGCTCTCGACGATTAACGATCGCCCTCATCTTCGAAAAAAAAATAAAAATATATATTAAACGCGCAACCAAAACAAATTCAATAATCTTTTTAACGTGAAAAAATAATGGTAAATGGCTGAACATGTATCACGCGAGGTAAGATCGCAAGTGTCCTCTACGAGGCCAATTACAATCGTTTTTGGAGTCGATCTGCACGCGACGCTGATTTCTTCCGCACGGAATGACGATTTTCTTCGGACCTTGGGCATATCGATGGCTTTCATCGTGTGAGGCTTTTAATTGTTGAGAATTATTTTCTTCACGGTTCATTTTACTCCCCTTTTTATCTCTAAACATCTTATTGAGGGTCTGGACACGAGGAAATTTTGTAGGAAAATTCTTGTACGATTAAAACAAATTTTAATGCTGTTCAGGATGAGTGAATAGACATTTTTGAGAACTTTTCTTTTATATTTTGTCGATGCCAGCACGGGACTTTTGAAAATATCAATGTATCTCACGCATATAAAGATTATCTTCTTTCATGAGATGTTCTCGACTTGTTCTCCACCACTTCCACCTGATGTCCACCAATCCTGAAAATCAGATAATTTCCCAGAAATAAACTGAACGAGTAAACCCCATAACGAGCTGCAATGGTGCTCTGAGAGTCATTTCATGTCCTCGAGTCATTACCGTATAAACCCGTTATCACTGGGCAACCCAAGGCGTTACACTGTTATCTCTCCAACACCTAATGCAATTGCCGGGAAAAGGAAGTGAGTGGGAAAATTTATTCTAAAATAGTTCCTCCAAAAGTATATCGCCCTGGCATCAGGAGAAAGAGATGCACTTTGTTGAATTCTATTTCACCAAAGAGATTAGGGAAAACGTTTGGAAGGGTGGGAGGGGGTGAGGATGAGTTTGGTTTGTCTCTCGAGGCGTCTCGTTCCTAGGATATCCGCACTCCGACGATCCACTCTCTGTGTGCAGTACTACCGTCTAGCTCCGAGGTATTTGATATTGACTTCTCGAGGCGCGGCTTTGAACTCTCTAGGCACACTGGAGTGGCCCGCACCCCCCGACCCTCTCATCGTCTCCCCGGCCCCACCACTCTTCATCTGCCCCCCACCTCCCTTCTGCGTTTAATTAAAAAGCTTCGTACGCGAGGTCGTACCCTTATACACGGACGATATGTACACCCGACTCTCCGATAGTCGATTTCATCCGAAACCCACCTCAACCCAGAATTTTCTCTCTCTCTCCCTCGTAGTACAAAACGTGCGCTTGTTTTTAACGCAGTTTACCTTCAGTCGGTGAGTCCAAGGAGTAAATTTTTTTCCCCCCATTCCCAGCTTCACTCGTTACTGTGATTCGTTTTTATATTGTACATAACCTTTTGTTTTTCTGAAAAGCTGAATTCGATTACTGGTAGGAAGGGGCTTTTATTTCTATTTTTCTACTTCTGGTGTTTCGATACGCCTCGAGGTTAACAGGGGAATCATTGATGCCGATTGTTTGTGGGATGGACCTTTTGTTGGTGAGAAAGGGATAAAGGAGATCGGAGGGGGTGGAGGAATTTTTTAATCATTCAAAATGGACAATTGATTTTGTGGATGGAATTGCACTGGCTTGACCTAGTTTATTTTATTAGCTTTTTATCAACCCGGAATTTGTTATACCATAGGTTATTCTATTCACCACTTCAGCACATAGCAGCATATAAGCTGAAGGAAAAAATATGAAAGACAAATTTGTAGGGCAGAGTAAAACTCAAATCCCATGGGGCAAAAATCATATGAAGGTACACATTAAAATGTTGGAGATATCATACGGAATTATTATCATATCATGGATTACGCTTTATTTTTCAACACGAACAGCAGAGAAACGCCCCCCGAGATTTTTTTGATCCTATTTACTCTGTCGAATAATAATTATCATCCCCCCGAGAAACTTCATTAGGCATTCGCTGCTGAAGCAGAGAGTTACTATTCTTTATTTATGGACAAACTCATTATTTTGGTGCAAGTAAGCATATGAAAAATTCCACTGGTCTCTCATGTACTCCGAGTTCTTCCACTCACTCCATCCTCCTTTATTATTATATTTTTTTCGGGGGGAAAAGTCTCTCTACCAATCGTAATTTCACTTGCTCGTTTCGCTCTCCTCGTTTTTTCAGCGTTTTTATTCTTTCACTGAATTCACTTGAGGATCGTTGGTGCGCTAAATTTTATTCAATGAAGAACTCTTTTTTTTTACGGAGGAAGAAGTTGATGAAACTGTTGGTCAGGTGAATGAGGCAAGTGCAATAATTATTCTTAGATTAAACAAGAGGGGGCAAGAATGGAGACAAGTGTCTTTGTCAATTTTATTGTTTATTGAAATGAAATTTAATTTCTCACAACAAAAAATTTTATCAACTTTTTTTTTCTTCAATCCATTTCTTTTTAATAATTTAATATGCTAAGCAAGTGGTGCTGGATTCTGTGGCTTCCAAGATAGCGTGGGCTCTTCCACAGAAGCCACAAGCCCCAGCATATCTGTCATCGGGTCAAGTTCACAGCGCTCAGCAACAAAGGGTGCCACCGCCCCCACACAGAAGTCCTCATGTAGATCCGGAGATTAAAAAAAAATGTCCCCCATGCTGCCGACCTCCTCTCATCCCGCCTGTTTCCAAAAATATTCCCATCAAAATCTGAAACAAAAATTGTTGGGCCACGATGCGCAGCGAGACCCGATTAACGAGATTATCAAATGATTAAAAGAATTTTCATACCCCGGGGTTGGCTGGAGCAAGAAGCCGAGCGGGGGAATTAAATTGCGCGCGATGGAATTATCCAGGGGCGCTTTTGTGGGCGTTCAATCAGACCCAGGCTTGTCCCTCAAAGGGTCCCAACGACCAAATACATTTTTAATTGCCTTCAAATATCTTCAAATGATTTCTTCCCTCTTATCTTGCTCACCAAACTGTCTTAATTAAATGTCATATTACGCCGGCAGCGTTACTTTCATCCTTCAACGCTTGTAATATACATCTTCGGTATGACATTTTTAATTCAAGAGATTCTTGGATCATATCTTACCTTCCCGAGTGGAAGCTGCTTGAGGCCGCCCTCAAGTTGAACCCATGTATTTGACCGGGTTGCCTAATCATATGATACCTGATAATTTTTCCCTAGACTTTATATAAATCCACTGAATCATGAATGGTTAATGGTATCAACAAACATTTAGTATTTCTGCAGCATCAAACGAATGCCGGGAATAACTGTTTAATTCCAAAACGTGTTGGCCATTGGAGTTTGTTTCAACTTGAAAATATGTCAAACAGTTGCACCACATTTCAGTCCGAATTACAAAGATAACGGGGAAAAAAATTAAGAATTATGAGAGTGAAAAAGAATAGAGCAGCCCGCAGACGCATACTTGCTCAACTTTGATTAAAATTTTGAGATTCTGCGTCCGAGCCTCCCAGCATGGCTTTCCGTGCTGGAATGCAGTGAGGGGGATAATTTGGTCTGTATTCCTACATTCAGTGTTTCGCATAGTCAACCAGACCACATAAAACAAACATACCTGGAGCTTTTATTATTTGTCATTTCAACCGGACTGCATGTCAAGCCAAATTTTCTCTACGCGGAAAAAATTGTTAATTTCCACTTGTAAAAATTATTCCCATACCTGTGGAGTGGTCTCCCAGATGTAAAAGAGTAATGGATTATCTTAATCAGATTGTGAACTTACACGATGTCCCATCGATCACCTAGCCTCCAGCGACACATTCCCCGTTGACAAAGAACGATTAGGTCTTTTGCCTGGCCCATACGATTGAGACACACCACCAAAAGAAAATCCTCCACTTCAGCCTGGAATCACACCGTCTCACCCGCCCATCGAACGCTCCTACGTTTCATGCGATTCATGCGAAATAAAAAATCAATATCTCCGTGATGTAAATAAGATTAAATCCGGGCGTGTTCATTCACATATATAAAACTATCAGACCACCCGCAGTTGAAAGGCCTGAATTTCACACGGCTTACGCTCCACGAGACACAAAACATTAATACTTTAGCCAATGTGTCGCCGTGAGGAAAAAGCACGCGGGAATCGTTGTACGAATAGATATGTATCCCGCGCTCTTTATGCTCACGACTGCCGCATGTATGATTTCCCCAACTTGTTATATTCAAATTCAGTTTAACTCTAGTATGATTGTTCCGGGGAAGAATAATTCCGATATGTTGAGTACGAATGCGCGAGTGACGGCGATCTCACGATTATCCTCACACCCCGGGGTTAGTTGTGGAAATAATTGTTACGAATCATCGGTACATTTAATCAATTTACAATTTTTTTTTTCATTCTCACTGGAGATACAATGGGTTATCCTTCGGTGGACGGGGTTTTCTCAGCGGCACCGTGACTTCCGGAGTGGTAAAATACGATTTATATCCAGCAGCATCGGCACAGTGGAAATACAACCGGTGGAAGGGGTTTTGTACCTCCTCAGCGGGTTTGTATTGCTCCACGTATCAAACTTTACGATTGTATCCAGGTCTTATCGTGATATAAATCCACTACGTTTGGACGCTAATGGGCATTTCACTCTGGATTTGAGCGCGTCGATGGGCGATAAGAATACATACTGGTAACTTGTGCCCAGTGCGCATTCACGTGTTCACCTGCGACATACGAGGCTACACCTGCTTACAAAATCGTGAATGGGAATTGATAGGGGGTGTTGGATTACTTGTTATTGGCTTTTTTTCTATTGATTGATCATTCTGTTAATGGATATTTGGAGTAATCTAATCTATGCTTATGGCATCTCTTCACAAGCGTCACACCAGAAAAGAAAACAATCGACCGATTTCTCTCATTGGAAAAAAAATACTCAATTGATTGAGAATATTTTTTATTCGTTCCAAATTATAAATTATTTAATCAAACATCTTCACTCCGAGGAGGAAAATATTCGCACCATTACGAGACAGCAGTGAACATCAACAAACGTGGATGAGCGTGAGGGGTATGAGGTATTTTTTGAGGGGAGAGGGGGCTTGGCTCGAGGCAGCAATAAGAACGACGGCATAGTTTTAACTTCTCTTTTATGTCGGAATTTTCCAGCGCCGTTTGCTTTTCTGAGGCACCAGAAAAGAGAGAGGGAGGCAGAAGCACAAATTGCCGTGGTGCGCCTTCAGGGAGACATTGAGACACGGAAGGAGAAGTAAGAAGAGTACACAGATACAACAACTTTCCATTCCCCTGGTTTGAAAAGCCCAGTTCTGCTTACTTTAGTCAGTTTTGCATGGCATGAAAAAGGAAAGTAGATACTTGGGAGCATTTTGCCACCCTTCAACTGCCAACTGCTTCATGCCTCCGAGGATTTACCAAGTCGAGCGAAAACTTATAAACTTTCATGACTGTTCTTCATTTCATGACTCGATGACGTATTTTCTACTCGATCATTGACCAATAATCTGTGCTAACGTTTCGGGAAAATCAATGATCAGATATTTCATGATTGTTTTCCACCCTTCAACTGTGAGCTACCTTCTAACCTTTACTTGTTTCAAAGCTCATTGGAGTGCTCACGTGCGCCCATCCCCGCCCTCAACCAATAAGAAAGAAGTGCAGATTAATTTTCAATTGACAATGATGAAAAGAACCCGCGAAGGCCACGTCCTCTCCTGAGGTTACTGACTGACAACCTCAATCATCATACATCAAGTGACATAACAAAAAACTCGTTGACTTCCATATCTGTTCCCTGAATATATTCAAGGAAAGAGAGAGAACTGTACGTAACGATTTCCTGCAGGTGTCACGGGTCCAGGTATTTACCTCTGGGGGTATTCTACCTTTACGCCTACTTTTTTTTTTCGCCTTCCCTCTTCCCTTTTTCTTCTGCCTATATGTCGCGTGGATGCGCCCGAGGACGGTAAGGCACGACGAGATGCGTTATCGAATGTTTTATTCATAAGGTAACCCCTCTTGGAAACAAAGACCGCGTTTTTTATCCTGAGGACATCTTGAAATAACCCACTGCGACCAACAACGAATTTGCTCGTTTCTCGCTGTTATGTCGTATAAACTGTTCCCCTTCCTCACCTCGCCACCCCTTTGCCACCGCCCCCACGGCAGTTGCCGTTTTTTCAGTCTGTTTTTGTTCTCAGCAAACGGCCTGTAATACTGGCCTTCTCAGAAATATTTTGAGGTAATGGATATCAAGCTATTGTGTATGTGATTATTTGATCAATCAAGGGGATGAAATGGACGGTCTGTCACTCAACCGGCATTGCAGGGGCCAGGCGATAAAGATAATTCTATAAATTAGGGTAAGGTATTAATGTAAATTATCAAAAAAATCGTCCAGTTCGGCCAAGTCATTTGTGTCCAAATTTTCCCATTAAAAAATTGCAGTTTTCCATGTACATTCGCATTACATTCCGAGCTTAAAATGATCCCCGAGACCCCACAACTATGACAAATTACCACATTCTTATACTATCCATGAAGATGACCATCGAAATTAATCCTGGAGGTCCCTCATCCCCCTCTAAAAATCGATCGTCTAATTGTCTTCCATCGACTGCCCGCGCTGGGAAAATGGGAGCGAAGGGACGCGTGAGATAAAGGGCGAAGGGCCGATGTGAAAATGTACACGGTGATGGTGGCGGGGGCCGGGGGGCGAGAGAGAGAGGGAGTCGAGAGAAACGTTCTTCTAGATGGGTAAAGAGCAAAAGGCGTGGGTGGATCGCAATGATTTACGAGTAGCGGTCCGAGAGAGTCCGGGGCTCAAGCCCTGGACTATAGGTAGAGACCTCGCTGATAGCGTCAGAGCCACATAAGTCATCGAGACTACTGAGAGTCTCCCAACTAACCCCCTTCCTTTCCACCTCCTCTGCCTCCCCCAACTCGCACTGTCGTTTTTTGTCTTCTCTCATTCCCGTCCCCTTCTCACAGTGTATTACACTTACAATCTTCAGGACTATTCTTAATCTTCTTTAGGACCATCCCCCCCATTATCGAGAGCCGTCCAACGTTCAATTATAACACGTACGTTACCCACAGAGTCTGTAATTGCTTTGCAATGAGATATTAAAAGGTTATGTATTAGAGATTGAGAAAAATTGGAAAAATGCAATTGGAAAAGATGGCACATGTACACAGTTGTTGGTGTTTGATACTCCTTGTTTTTTCTTTCCTCGTGCGTCACGCTCTTATTATCACGATTATTAATACCATAATCACGGTGCCGTATGTATTATATTATTCCTGGACACGCCATACTCCCATAGTATCTCGCCAATGTGCGTTTCGTCGTATAATTGCATTGAGAATGAAGCACGATCGTGAAATGTACGACACCCCACTGCGTTCACCTTCTTCATCGTGATTTACTTGTAAGGAGAGTATCGTTAAGGTGCCGAGGTGAAACTGTAGACGAGGACTTGATATTTTTTGGAAATATTGCCGTCCGACTCTTGCTTCGATAATCGATGCATAAATTACCACATGACAATATTTCCCGTATATCTTACAATGAGTTTTAAAATTCCGGAAAATCTCGCAACTCATCAGAGTAATTTGAAACAAAACGCCGAATCATCACTTTGAAATTCCCTCCCATTAACAAGTATGGCACTGTTGCGCTCACATTGTTACTAGTGTCCCAATTAAGTATAATCGAAAAAAAAAAATTTGTTTCCTGGCATCACGAAGCCTAGGACCTGTGTATTATTGTCACGGTGTACGAACAATCAGTTTGATCTAGCTGAGTCCTCCTCGTTGTCTCTAACTTGTGCATTGAGAACTTTAGTGGATATGGTAAAATAATTCCCATGAATATTACATGGTTATTTACCACACCGGAAAGATAATTGTCAAGGTAGATTTCTAAAAATGGCTCACGACTGGACAACAAATGCATAATACAATGTATTCCTCCTGACGACGAAGATTCGTGTTATTCATCACGTAAAAGATTAAAAAAATTGAAAACCTAAATTTGATGGATTTCATTTCGATACAAAATGAAAAAAAAATTACGAGATTTACAAAAAATGAATAATGAGCACCACAAATTCCTTAATGGATAGACCAGAATGAGGAGACGATACCGAAGTAGAAGAGCGTTTAGCCTGGGAGGCACGTCCCATTTCCCGGACATAAATCACGATGACGTGCGCGGTTGTTATGGCATTTCGAAGGTGGCCATTATCAACATGGCCTATGTAATTAGTGGTAGAAGGGGCACAGTAAAATAGAGAAAAAAAAGTGTATCCGAGACAATCACCACTCTGATGAGAATTCAAAATTCAATTCAGTTGAGGATAATCCGTCCGAACTGATGGAAAAAAAAACATCCCCTAAAGTGGACTAGACAAAAAACAAAAGAGCAAGATAAATTTTTTAATTATTGAATTATTCATCGTTGAGAATTCCTTCATTTCGGAGAATCTCGGTGATCCAATGGGGCCCCAGCACGTCAGCGAATGCAGTATAACGTATGACAGATGGATTTCAGGGCTCCACGTGTGTATCTCATTCGGGTTAGAACCACTAATTTGCCCGGACAACCGCAAAGCCACAGGAATAATAACACCCCCGTTGTTTTCAATCCTCTATCTCTGTCTCTATCTGGCATTAACATTCTAGCCAATAACAATGCTTAAGGGATACAACCCTGTGATTATAGATGCGAATAAATCTCTATGCGGTAGCGAATTGCCCAGCCCCCACAGGTCTGGGCCATTTTTGATAGTATATTCTTCTAGGGTTCGTGGCCGTTACTCAGACGACAGCGACGTACTACTCAGGGATTTATCCCGACACCTGGCTGCATTTATTCAATTAATCTGTTAATTATATTTTCATGAGGATCGATTTATTAGTCAAAGCAGTCACCAAGTTTATTAACGAGAATGATAATTTTATTGAAATATTGAGGTGGGTGTTAACGTTGTGGTACGAGCGAGATGCATTACTCGGGTTTTTTCATTAAAATTTTTTTTCCAAACTGATGCCAAATAATTACGCAGGAGACGCAGCGGTGAAATTGTTGAAGTCCAGGCGTGCGCCCAGCTGGACGTCTGTATCCCACGTTTCAATATATCTCAATTATATCGTAAATAAAATATGAGCGTCTAGTTGCGTGAGTCGAGCAAATTGGCAGGCGAGAGAGGTGTCTGCAACCTGTTTCTACTCTTTCACTTCGCCTTTTTTTGGTTTAATTCCTCCGTCACACCTCTTTTCTCAATTTTATTATCATCGGGAAATGGCCAACTCGAATGATTCCCTCATTTCAGGAAGAGATCTACCTCGACTTGTGGCCGCGCACCCAATGCGGACCTGTCACGTCACTAGCGATGATAAAAAAAAACTCGAAAAAAAAATTAAATTAATCGGCGCGAGCACATCTTCGCGCCGATGCCGGCGTTTCGTAAAACTGACGAAATGAAAAGCTGATGGAAAAGAAAAAGAAACGGCACCAGTTGGATTATTTCGTGAATATTACATTTGTGACTTGGCGAGAGGTATATTGTGCGCCCCACACAGCCGTTTCAGTGGTTCCTAATTTCCTTCGGGAATGCGCCCCATTTACGTGACGCAGCTTGAAACTCCTGTGCATTATTTATACCCAAGATGTTTATTCATAATTTTCAAATTAATCATTTCATTTGTCACGATGAAATCGTCAGGCGCACGTGAATAGCCGTAACATCATTATCGATTGACGTCTGATCAAGTCGTACTCTTTCCACTGCTTCGGCCAACTTTCATTAGGGGAGACGCCTCACTCCTTTATACTACGCGGACGCATCTCATTCGTGAAAAGGAAAAATCGCTAACGTAAGCACTTAAAATCCGGTGAGAGCTTCCGAGGAAATTCACGTCATCTCGAGGTTCGAAGATAATTTGTTTGCTCCAGTTGCATTAACGAGTTTTTTAAAAATGAAGAATTTTTCATTTTCAATGTGTTTCAATTCATTTCTCCCACAAAAATGAAAACAATCATTTCTTTTCAAACAGCATAATAAATTCAATAATAAAATTAATTTTCGCCATCATGTTTAAGTTTATACTGAAAAAATTAATCTATCATTTACCACAAAATGAATAGCTACTTTTCAAAAAAACTTTTTCAATGCTTTATGATAACAAATAGTTGTCAGTGAGGAGTGAGGCTGAGAGATACTCGCTAAAAGATCGCACAGTGAGAAAAGGAGAGGGGTGAGAAGGTGGGGATGAGTGGTATGAGGAGTTTTGTCAGTGCTGGAGGCAAATGAAATTGTATTAAAGTTTCACCTTCACATAGTCTCGGGCTCTCTCGCGTCTCATCCTTTTTACCCTCTCTCGGAGCGCCAGGTTTTCTTTCGACACCCCGGCGATGGGCCCTGAGATATTAAACTTGTCGCTTTTAACGTAGAATGAAACGCTGAACTGGAATGGGTGAACGACGCGAAACAGAGACCCGACCTCCCTTTAGTTTTCGCAATAAACTGCTGGGGTGTAACGATATACAGTAATATATTTTTCCGTATAAACGAGCTTGTGAACGTTCTTTTTGTTACTTTATCAACTTGGGTTATGGGGGCGCTGATTTTCTTATACTGGCGTAAACTCAATAATTGCGGGAGGACTTTTTACATCGATAGATAGCCTCCCTAATTTTTCCTCATGACGTCACAATCTCACATTAGTGGCTCTCCGTTGGCTGCAGGTGGCGCTGAGAGACTCTTTCTGCCGATGGGCGCGTAAATGTGGGCTTAGATTGAATCAGTTATAATTTTTTAATCCCCACGATGACTGAAAGAACAACAACGAAGACAGAGTTCAACTCAATTTACTTCCCCCGATGATATTTTTTTCCGCTCGCAAATCATTTTACCCATTAGACGATGTGGGCAGATATCGAGCAGGACCGAGCGAACCGAAAAAGAAGGTTAACCGGCAGGAGAAAAGATGAGTCCTCAACTCACAAGCACGAAAGTATACACACACAGGTATACAAAAAAGGTAGGAGGGTAATCCCCTCGCCTGATGTGTGTTACGAGGGCCCCCATATACACGCCCGCGCACTCATCATCGCCGGGATAATGGAGTAGGCGGATACGAGGAGGATGCACACCGGGATGAGACCTTCCAGAGCGCTTTTTTTTTTCATAATTTTTTTTTTCTCACGGACAGAGCCAAAAGGAACAACTGGTGGTCAACGAGACTGACTACTCCAACGACGTCCTCAGAAGCTAGTCATAAAGTGATACTTCCTTATTACCGCGCTACATTCTTCTGGTTATCGTGGTGGTAGCCGTACTGGAGACCAAGTGGACCAGCCAGGTGAACCCCAAGGACTGACCTTCGGAGGTGGAAGGCATGACGATTTGGCGACGCTTCTCATTGGTTCAACAAATTTTAATAATCCCGGGCACCGATAGGCCACTGGATTACGCATGTCCGAAGAGTCACGGTGAGAGTGTCACCAGGCTCGGTGCGCGCGCGACAATCCAACCTCTTTGGTGACATATAAACATCGAGCAGTCACCGATAACATACCTTTGCGCAAGCGTACAGCTTCAAGTGTCAAGAAAAATCAGGGGGGTACTGCATCTGGATCCAAACCTACCTCAATCCAAGCCCTTTCCCTCAATCATGAAATGAGAAATGAAAAGTAAAATCCCCAAATTTTCAAAAGCCATCGATGGCTGCAAAATTCCCCACCAGGTGGAAAAAAAAATTCCATGTTCGACTTAATCTAGAACTATCCCTTCATAGAGACGAATACACCACCGAGCCAATGTTATCGGTATACCTCGGTCTCTCCAGGGACCAGCGCAGGAAAGATGGATCTTTAGATGGAGGGCCGGATGAACGGGTAACAAGACCAAAGTTGGATGTGAAATAGTAGTGAGCGAGTGGGTATACGGGTGTGGGTGAGGTAGACGGGAAAAAGCAGAGACGAAGATTCACCGGTTGGTGAGTGTATATACCGTGGAATGGGGTAGGACGGATGAGGTGACCCCGGGAGAGGACTGTACACCAGGGGTTGTAGAGGGTATAGTTGTCGGGATCGATACGGTAGAGAGGCCGCGCACACCTCTTGTCCCCGTGCTGCCATTGGTCATAGCTGCAGCTAGACGCTCCTTTCCAACCTCTGCAGCCCCTCTTCCAGTTTCTACGTATCTGCGCTCCTTCACCCCTTTTGCTAGCAACAGTATCTTTTCAAATTCTGGAGAATTAAAATTTTATGTATCTTTGAGTGTCAAATCTATGACTTCACTCTTATCTCCAGACTCAAACAAAATTTTTATGTTCTCCGGTCATTGAGTTTGTTGATTAAAATTTCATTCATGATCATTATTGATGAAATTAGTCGCACATTGATGAAGAATATATCTCTGAATCTACGGCAGATGGCAGTCAATGTGAAGACCAGGAAATTCTGCAAGTTGTTATTAGAAAAAAAATATAATGGAAAAATGCCACGTGATCGATTGCCCTCCCCCAGTTGCGAAGTATCAATTTTTCCAGGAAAAAGGGAGGTCGATAAAATCGGTGAGGAGTTATCACAGCTGATGAGCAATATTTTCCATGTTGACTGAATGCCCCGCACCAATCCACGAGGGCCGTTGAATATGGATGAAGGCAGTTAGAGTCAACGGACACACTCTCATGTTCACAGGAGACATAATTGCCTTAATTAAAGCTAATATGGTAAATCGCCCACTGTCATTTCCTTCCCAGTGGGCACTTGTCCTACCCATGACATTCACCTGACGTTGGAAAAGGGTGAAGAGACAATTCATTGTTCTTCAACGATTCAAATCGTCACGTGAATTTATTCAGATACCTCTGGGACTATCTTTTGAGTGGACTATTCGTGAAGGGGTGTATGATACTTTGGTATTGCGTTGGGGAATGCAGATACATAAATTCATGAGGTGAACGAATAACAACCGAGTGACGCCACGCTAGCTTCCGTGCCCTGAGTAACTCCTTCGCTATATGAAAACGCGGCTCCGTAGCAATCGTATTCATGAACCGACACGGTAATTAGGGACACTAGCTCGCCTCGCAACCGGAAGTCGAGGAGCTCAAGAATCCTCCCCTCGAGATTTCATATTCACCTTTCGAGGAGAAAAGGGAATATCAAACGGAAACACTTGTGCAGTGGGTTTTTCATTTATTTTTAGAAATGGAAAGAGTGTATGCTAATCATCATGTGACATTGGTAAATAATTAATTCATTTTTTGGCCGACAAATAAATTTCGGGCAATTTCGAACAATTGGGAGGGATAAAGTTATCAAGGTAAGAATTAATTCCGAAATTTTTTAGTTCTCCCCCATCCACGACCCTCAAACGCAAAGAGAAAATCAATTAAAACCCCCGAGTAGTGGATAAAGGAAGGATTTTTTGATAAAAAAAATGGAAAAATAAATAAATGAAAAACTAGAGACAGCACGGAGGAAGCCAATTATTCGCGCTGACCCCGCGGCAATGATACCTAGCCTCGCATAATTTTGTGCCCCTCTCGCACACAAACACCCATCTACACACAAAAGCAAGAGGGAGTACGTAACTTAACTCCTCTGCATTCAAGGGCCCATCGTGTGCCTTTATAATGAAGATATAACTGAGCCGCATACGCCGAGACATCTTTACGTCCAGAGGAGAGAGTTTTGCTTGTTACTCTCTCGCTGTTATGGTTCGAAGGGATAGGAGAAGAAGAGGAGAATAATAATAAAAGGAGGACCAGAGGGAGAGGGAGGGGGCTACGCATGGGCGTTTGTTGTTAATCAAACTCTGAACGCAATAACGAGCGGAAATTTTTTTTTATTGACAACGCAGTTGACATCAGACTTGAATATCACTTGTAATTGACGACAATCAGCAACTCTCGTTAATCAACTCGACGATTTAATTCCGCAGTGACGTAATGATTAGGTAATTAGGAAATCACGGAAGTGGACGCAACAAATGGACTAATTACGGCGGCATAAAAAGTGTATTAATTTTTCATAAATGTGCATCCTCAGCCTCACGGAAGTGAACGCGACGCCACGCCCGCGTTCCCTCGGATGATCACATGCACACACGCCGTGGAATACCCAGCATTATAATCCTATTACGGATTTACGTGGCATTCTTTTTTTTTTCTTGCATTATGATTCTTTTTATTCGCACGAGACATCGGCGACCCAGACCCGTGCAAAATTGGCTGGAACGTATTTTTCCATTAAACTGGATAGCCCAAAAGGTACCGAGTTGTGTTAAATTATAAGGTGCAGAGTTTTATCGACTTCGAGGGCATTGGAATGAGCTTTTAAATTCATATTACAATATTAATTTATTTTTTCATTCAACGAATTAAATTTTCACGGTGATATTAAGATAAGCACGCGCTGGGTGATAGATCTAACGTGTCGCAAGCGCGCGCATTCATCAGAATAGAGCCCCAGCGCCGCTCTAACTTACCAACTAGAAATGCGGTATTGTGACGTCACGAGGTGAAAATAAGCTGCGTAAATTACCTAGACAATTCCCCAGTCGAAAAAAAAACATCTCCATTTCAAATAAGATGTTTGAAGACACATGAGGGGCGAGAGATTTAACGAGCTAGTCCCCAAGGTGGTATGAACCTCTCAGTCCAAAGAAAAAGATCCCACAGCCGAGAAAAATCACCCCAAAAGAATGAAGCCATTAAAACTTGGGGTTGGCGAAGCATCTCCTGAGTGGCGAGTGTCGTTATCCCCGAGACAGGGGTGATTAGCGTTTTTAATATCACACCCATTTTGTCCCATACTTACCTTTTAATTCCTCAACGTGCGTCCAAGCAGAGCCCCATTCTCTTAATCCCCCTCCGGCAGCTAAAAGGATTCGGCAATAAACAACAGTGAGTCTCAAAATTAGTCGAAGGGTATTTTTTCACCCAGCGAAATACAAATCCCCACCCCCCTCCCAATGGATTTATGCTGTTAACGTCTTAAAACAAAAAAAATCCCAGTCTCCTTAATTTCAATTCTCCAATAAATAACAACCCCCTGACATTTATCCCGTTGACATTTACTCTAGTACGAACTTAATTTTGAATTAATCCTCCTCCTCCTCCCCCTTTGACAAATGATGAAATATCACTCTCTCAAACAAAGTTTTAAACAAAAATTTATCGGGAGGATTTTTAGTTGGGGGAATTTTTCCCTCCAACAAAATGTTTCCATTGGAGTTTTGTGCGACAAAACCGAGTCAAAAGGTCGAGAACGAAATATTCCTCCTCATCGTCATGAAACACACCGCAGATCCCGGTAAGTGTATCTAATTACCCCGATGTTTACGTCAACGTTTACAGTGATTTACAACAAAATTGTGGCATCGACCTTCGTTGCACGCCGGTTTATGAGAAAGAAACAAAGAAAAATAAACAAAAAAAGGAGGTTAAAACGCGCGGTCAGCTTGGCTAAAAACTACATGAGGATTTGGTCATTTATCATGGCGTCCCGACGTTGCCCGGAGGGTGCATCCTAGCGAAAAAATTTAACCTAAAAAAAATTTATAAAATGGGTTTTGGAATATAATCCATTGGACAGACTAATCGGAGTCTCGTATTATTATAATTTCATGTTCTGCGACCGATTGCCCCCTCCACGCCATCCCCTCCGAAATCCGTCAGAGGATTCGATATTTTCGATTTATGGTCCTGTGAATTATCGGCAAGGCGTCGATCGTGATCGAGCCCTTGATGACCTCACAGTTCTCAAGGGGCGACGCTCCGAATGAGAGAGGATATATGTTTTTTTCGTTACCGTTGAACAGGTGCAGAGAGTCCTGAGGTTAAACGCAGGACACGGCGAGTCGTGGGAGCAGGGATACAGGAAAAGGACGAATGAGAGTTGAAAAAAAAAGGAGAGCGTCATATTGGGGCACAACACCTACGTGTCCATCGATGGTACACACATAACGCCTCCAAATTACATAGTCTCTGGGCTTCATCCATCACAATCCCTCCTGATGTTGGAAAGAGTTTCGCAGGACCTGAATGAGAAGGTCCTGGGCAACGCCCCGGCGTTTAAGTCGTTAGCAATTTCCTGCACGGGACTATTTTTCGGGTCGAAATTCCATATG
This sequence comes from Diachasmimorpha longicaudata, assembly GCF_034640455.1. Lineage (NCBI taxonomy): Eukaryota > Metazoa > Arthropoda > Insecta > Hymenoptera > Braconidae > Diachasmimorpha > Diachasmimorpha longicaudata. The sequence goes on along the minus strand of NC_087232.1, from coordinate 7,856,413 downwards.
GCTTTCGGTAATGCCTGTTCCAGGGGGATTTCGAGTGGTGGGTTTGTCTTGTTTAAAGGGGGTGGGGGCACTCCGGTTTGAGGGCAATTCGGCAAATTGATCGGTGATCTTTACGCTTCGGAAGGCTTATCGAGCCTTGTAACTGAATTTTTTTTTTCCGGACAATTTCAAAGATAGTTAGTGCGGAAGGGGCTTTATGGAGGAAATTTTCGGGACGCAGGTGGCGATTTTGCGGGAGTATTTTATTCCAGGAGATCGGCAGGTGGAGGTCATTATGAATTTGGAATGCGACGATGAGATACTTCCCTCCTTTATGATGTGGGAGGGGGATGATACTCCCATAGAGGGCGACAGGGGATGGACTAGATATAATGAATAAAGATTCCTAGAGGTCTACTTTACCGATCGTGGTAAAAGATATATTTTGAAAATTACTATTAATTTTTTGTTGTATAGAACACTGCAGTTCTTATTTATATTTTAACAACTTGGTCGACTATTATCATCGCGACAGAGGGTATGAGCGCTCTCGAAGGTCGGTAAAAAAGCTGTCGCTAACTAATCGTAGAGATCTGTTTTAACAAAGGTAAAGATACTGGCACTTTATTGATTGAGGGTAAGTTTTTGTGTGTGGAAAGCGCGGAGTATGAACCACATTCGGCAGCAAAAATTGTAATTATTTAGTCACTATGAAATTTGATTGTGATGCAATAGTTTTTAATTATTTTTCTCACTTATCATCTATTATGTATGATCTCGTTAGGAGCTTCAGTGAAAGATTATCTATAAAATATTCCCTAAAGTATCAATTATTTCAATTATCTCAATGAATTTATTTTTCTAAATAAACAAAAAGTACATTGTATAAAAATCATAAATATATGAAGAACGCCAAGAGCTGAGCTTTACTGAAAAATCCCCTGCAATAACAGTTAAATTTTAATGTATCCGTTCAGTCAATCATTACCTCGTGAAATGACCCAGACTTTTCTAATGACTTCCAACTCGCCGTAAAAGGCCACTCCGACTAGCTGACGAGGCTAAATCTGAATTATTGGAAACCCTCCACCATACGTTCGAATTGCACCTCAAGACTAACGACATCTAATAATTGACCTCTATAACATCAGACAGGCTAAAAGCTAAAGGTTAATCTCGATTATTTCCAACATCAGCTGCGTCCCCATTCCCCTCCCTCTCCATCCTGGAGTTCTGGCGGAAGCGATCATAGTCCTCCTGCTGGCCGAAGATCTTCCTCCCGGTGACCCTCTCATCATCCTTGATATTGAGTTCCGTTCCGACTTGCACAGGCCAGGGTAATTTGTCGGTTGACCTTCCCTCCACGGAGTTGGCAGCCGTCCTCACGGCCTCGTCACTCCTGGGAGCTTCTTTAAAGCTCGCATGATCCAAATCTTGTTCCCTGTAGCGAGTATCATCAATCCTGTCGTAGGCATACGGACGCTCCCAATAATTCGTCCGCTTGCCATAAGGATCGTACGAGTCATACCCGTAAGGATGCCTGTACTGGTACTTCAGGTCCAACATGGTGGGCAGTCTTCGGTAAGTGGAATCCCTCATGGGGGGCATAGAGGCCCTTCCGACGGTGTCATAAGGCCGGAAGTCGTAAGGTCGCCTGGTGTCCACGGGTTTTCGAACGATTTCCGGGAGCGTTGCGTAGTAGATGATCCTCTTGGGCTTCGGCGTTGGACGATTCCTGTACATATCGTAATCCTCGATGCGGTACCTATCGGTGGAGAAGCCAGGATCGTTGACCCCACGGATGAGATAGTCCCGTTCGGTTCTAAAATGATCAGGATAGTAGTAACCCCTCGAGTAAGGCGCACCCATGTCGCGGTCTCTTAGAGAATTTCGATAGGAGACGTCGTCATAGTCATGGCCTATCTGAAGATCCCTAGCTTCTCTTCCTTCGTAGCTCCTCCTATTGGCCGTCACGAAGTCCGTTCTCGGGGCCTGATGCCTCATCAACCTTGAATCGTGATCTTCAGCTAAGCCATCCTCCAAGTTCGTCCGATGACGAAACTCAACAGCCAACGGCTGCTTCGACCACGATTCCGGGGAGTTGAGTCTCGGTTCCCGAACGCTCTTTGTCCCTGTGATCTTCTCCATGGAGGGTTCTTCGGCCTCCCGACGGACCCTCGGCTTATCTCTGACGACCTCGTCCGAATTTAAATCCTCTTCTAAGCTTTCGGGGCACGTCTGCCGGTTCCTCCCGGTGCGGTCGGGTTTCCTCGACTTTTCCCACGGCCCCGGCAGCATTTCCACATCTGGATTGTTTCTCGGCTTCTTGAAGATGCCCTTGAAGACTGGATGATCGAAGAGAACCTCCGGGACGTAGTCAGTCTCCATGTCGTCGACTTCCTTAGTTTCTCGTTTGGTACTCGCTCGTCTTGAGGATTCATCTCTGGTGGTCAGTTTGCCGGTTCCACTGACACTCCTTATCTCAAACGCCGACAGATCGACCCTCGGCCACGTTGGGTGTGTCGTGTACCCCAGCTGACCTGGGGATACATCCCAGGCTGTACCAACACCAGCTCCCAATGTCAATGATATCAATCCGAAGAGCGGAATTACCAGCATTTTAAACAGCATATGTACCTACAACAAAAACCATAATTAAAACAGGTATTGAATTGTTTGAAAGGCTTGACATTGTTGACATTCGGTGCAATCACTGGTGCATAAATGTCACGGTAATTTCAGTTCTTTCACCGAAATGAACAATGGAGAATTATCCGGTGTGCGTTGGCGTGATCCTGTGACACTGTAAATTGCGTAGACCGACGAATTACCGTGACAAGTGTAATTCCCCAGGCGTTTCCGCAGGCCTTTATGTGTAACAAACTGGCCAGCCCGAAGTTCCGGTTATCGGGTTCCGGTCCCACGGAATAACGCCTTTTCTAATACGTTGGCCCGGTCTCTAGCAATTAATTTACGCAATCAAATGTCGAAGATAGTTCACGATGTCGAGGTGATCTGATACGATGAAGCTGATGCTGCATCAACATTCCGGAATTTTGGAGTAATCGAATCGAGGAGTTCGTGACGAATTTAAAGCGGAACAAATGTGCATGAGAGAATTGTCCATGACGAAGACAATTGCTCCAGATATTTACAGCTACAGCTGGTTCAACGTACTTTCGGCACATATTTTGTGATTAAAAGACACTAGTGGGAATGAAAAATTTTCACGACAGGAATCAGTGTGTGAAGATGCTGAGAGTGATCTTCATCGAGCTGTGCCATAAATTGGATAATTGTATATTGTGCTTTCAAGGACAGGCTGATTATCCGCGAAACCAAGAAGTCCGAGGGACAAGAAACCGATCCATGACTTTCAATAGTCGTTGTTATTGAATACTGAGAATGACAAGTGATGTAATTGGTGACAGATGACTTACGTCTCTCTAGGTTTTCAAGTGATGGATTTTCCACGGTGTCCGGTCCACACAGTGCTTCAACGATAACTGAAATCAGCGCGAACTCCAGTCTCTTCAGCACTCCCCAGCGAACATCTGCATGGCGTCATCGCGAACCAACGGCAATGAGGTACTCAACCCCTTCCACTCGATCCTGTACCGTTCGCTAATGAGACAATTTCATTCCACCGGTATTTTCACACAATTTATTAACTCTTATCTTATCCTTCGGAGCAATTGAATTCAGACGATCAATGCGGGCGTAAATCTTCACTGTTCTCGCACGACTCATAATTGATTTTCAAGAATAAGTCTAGCGGTACCGTTTGAATATACTGGGAGATGGTCGGGTCTTCTCGGTGGGTAGTTTAATCCTGTTAATCCTTGCGGATAACGGTGAGGGTTCATTACGGGTACCTAATTGATTGCTTGATCACTGCTGTAGATAATCATCCATGTCGAGTTGAATTGTTTAAATCTGACTTCCGGGTTCCACTCAGTCGATAAAGTCCCAGAGCGGGATGATAGAATATTTTAAATAGATTTTTAAGATTTTAATTTTTCCCGGGAAACATTGGGAGGACGTCCGAACGTTAACTATTTAATTAAATCATTATTATCTGACGGTGATCCAGAAAAATTATTTTCCCAGCATTGAAAAATTTGTTTAGATGGCTATAAATGGTCATTTAAACAATCTTTTGGAGCAGCAGAACTAGGGAATGATTTAGTGAGGTATTGTCTAGGGAGAAAGGGGGGACAAGGTCTTGCAAGCGCCACGCACGGCTTCCGGAGGTATTTGTCCTCGGTTTTGGTGTCAGCGACATCGAAGGCAAAATTAAACTGGTGATTATTAATTATTTATGAGGCAACAAACAAAGTCGATGCAAGTACAATAATGTACTAACGAAGTACAATCGCCTACTATAGTTAGTTTTTCCGATTGCAACGCCCCCAGCGGGCAAGCACACTGTAGTGGGCAGGGCAGCGCCGGTATTATACGACCAAGGTCGGCGCCATTTCTCTTCCTCCATCAGAAAAGGTATATACAGGACGCTTGAAACATGTTGTCGATATAATCCATAATTATCAGCGGCATCATGGGCTATTTTTTATAATAAAAACTCGAATTTGAATCTTGTGTATAAGAATAATACAATCGTTTTTCTATTTTAGTTGCCAAATACAGCAGAACGATGTCCGACGTAGAAACGTAAGTAGTGACCAATGCTTAACCACGTTCTTCCTATCATCCCATATTCCCGCAATGTATGCCCCGTCAGTCATTTAAAATTTATTTCGTTATTCATTTCCCGATTAATTTATGTTTTTGGGATGAGGATTGAAATAAGAGTGAGACTTCAAAATTCTGGTTAACCTGTATTGTTGTTGACCCCATGTTGCTACTTGTCATTTGTTGTTTCCGACTGAAGTCTTACAAATCCTTCTGTTTGAGTTTTTTTTCTAATTTAGTGTTGTTATCATGCGTTTGTGGAATCAATATTTTTTTATTATCCAGCGATGACGTTCCTTCGGCGGTCGTAGGAGGTGGTCCTATGGACGTGAATCAGGCTCTCCAAGAAGTTCTGAAAAACGCACTTATTCATGATGGGGTGGTACATGGTCTCCATGAAGCAGCCAAGGCTCTTGACAAGTAAGTGTCTGACTCCTTGAATTTTCAACTAAAGAACAACTTTTACAATATTTCAAGGAATCACAGGCGAAATTGGAATTAAAAATTCAATGAGGTTTTTCTGTTGTATCTAGGAGGCAAGCAATGCTGTGCATTCTTGCTGATAACTGCGATGAGCCAATGTACAAAAAGCTCGTGACAGCTCTGTGCAACGAACACCAGATCCCCCTCATCAAAGTTGACAACAACAAAAAACTTGGTGAATGGGCAGGACTCTGTAAAATTGACAATGCAGGAAAGGCCCGTAAAGTCGTCGGCTGCTCCTGCGTCGTGATCAAGGTGAGAGAAAAAACTAAATGTTGAATTTTCACGAATAATAATTACATTTATAATATTTAAAATGATGAAAACCTAGGCTCCCTCTTCTGAGACGAACCCAAATATTAAAAAAAATCGTGCTGACACACGCCTGGCTGAATCAATAATTAAAGAAATAGTACTATTGTTTTAGTAAAGGAACAATTGCTCAATTTGGTTTTCTTCATTTTTTCCAGGACTTCGGAGAAGAGACTCCAGCCAAGGACGTTCTCATGGAGTACCTCAAACAAAATGCTGTACACTAAGTAATTTTAATAAAATATCATCCATTATTTTCTAGTTGTATTTCATTTGTTATTCTATTGCATTTTCTTTTCCTTTAATCTTCCTTAATCCTTGAACTCCTATTTTCCTGGGAAAATTTTAATTGAAAAATCTTCACAAATTGTTGGAAATAATTTTATTTTTATTTAGATTTTACATAAATGTTCTTAATGCACTGCGCCTTCGGATTTCAAAATTTCTTCGCATTTATTCTTGTGTCCAGGCCAATCATTCACTTGACATTCTCTGCAAAAAAATTTATCCATTAAAATAATGGAAATGCAGAAAAATACTAGAATGCATTTACCTGCCACAGTACCAAACACTTTTGCATTTTGAGCATTTCTTGGTAGCAATTTCGGAGCACGAGGCGCAGTGCCTGACGGCAGTGGCGACCATTTTATCAACATCGTATGCAACACTGAGAATATCAGCGCAGCCCTTGACATGATTGATGTCATTGTTGTAGAAAAGCTCTCCCTGAGACTTGGCAATATTCTTCCACTTCTTTTGATATTTCTTCAGGATCGAGGATCGAATCTGGGGGATTATTTCAACTGTGATAGGGGGGTTGGAGGTGTTGCTAGGTGGTGACACAGTTAAGTAACTCAACCATCGCCGAAGATCTATAAGGGGAGCTATTTGATCCAAGACTCGTTCGTGCAAATGTTTTTGCAACTAATGAGAAAAGAGACGATTTTTATGTAATAGTTTTTTCATGCATATTAAAATATAACTCACGCCTGAAGAATACAATAATTTTCTATAAGTAGAGCAATCATTCACCTTCAATAATTCTGCTATTCTGAATTCATTAATTGGATAATACGGTGCGCACTTGGGGTTCAGCAAAAGTTCCCTCAACCCTATCCAAATCTGTCCCTCAATCTTGCAAATTTTATCCTTCTCACTATCTTTAATTGTCTCCCAAGAGGACATGTAAAGCACGTCGATTCCCTCTCGACTTATTTTCCTCCAGGGTCTCTTCTCAATCAGTATGGTCATTAAATAGGGAACATCGTGAGTGCTCAGTAGCCGTTTGATCACTGTGAGCGGAAGACCCTCCACGAATCCGGCCAGATATGCGAGGATCGAGATAGACTTCATCGCAATGTCGAACTCCATTCCCCCTCGTTTGAAAATAAGTTCCTCCAGACATGTCGCGTTTTCGGGGAGCGAAGCCTGCAGTTCCTTTTCCGAAAAAATTAAATCCGTCACCTTGCTGACGGTGTAGTCGATGAGGTCGAGGGCCGAGTCCTCTAGGGTCTCCACGCTGTCGGAGTGGAAGACAATGTTCTCCAGAAGAGACACCACAATGCTCTCGTGATAAAAAACACTGTACATCATGAACGTGTTGGAGGGCTCACCCTTAGCGCCGATCATCACGGGAAATACTGTTTCCTTCCACAGAGATATTTGTATTGCTTCGTAAATTAAAATTGGAATCTGCAATGAACGGACTTTTCTCGATTTTAAATTCTTCACCCTTTCTCTGAAAAATTGAAGAAGATATTTTCATCACCTTCTGAAAATTAACGAACCACTCTTTAACGGTTTCCTCCCTCAACGTGCTAATTTCTAAAATACTCTGCTGATGCAGAAGCATGAGCTTCTGGTGGTATTCAAACCACTTCTTCGTGCCGATTTCATGGAGACTCGAAGGCTTCAGGTTCTCTATCAAAGCTTCTGCCTCCCAAGATGGTAAAATGAATTCCACACTTTGCTCATCCATTTCACGAGAATACGGTTCTCGTTCACACTTCGCGATAAACAATATCTTCTCTGCAGAAATTATTTGGTCCCCATAGCGACCACATTCTGTCTCTCGGTATTCCAAACCCTATTCCGATATGACGAGTTGTAAAGGATAAGAAATTCGGCGAAAAGAAGAGGACTTCCGGTACCCTATTATCAAAGTGGTTTTTTTCTAATAAAATTGCATAGCAAATAAATGATTCATTTAGCCGGGCCGGCGACAAATAATAAAGAGCCTTCCCGCGAGATTTTAAATCCCTCCGGTCCTAGGGAGTCCTAGAAGACAGTAAAAATTGAATTGAGTGTCACGTTGGTAATACTCGGTGAATATCCCTAGATTCCGTAATGCTATACTCCCGTAGACTAATTAAATTTATTCGCTTTTATAGGGGGGAGAGGGTCACTGTTATGGTTGTTATTACTTGAGTTGGAGCGGCCGTCAGACTGCGAACCCTGTTCTAATGCACCTTACTATTACCTAAATTAGGGTATCCAAGAATTATACTGATTTTTGTATATATTTTGTTGTCAGTCCAGTCTCACTACTAAAGTCAGTGCCAGTGTCCTCTGATTTTTTATATTTTATCCTTGCACAATGAGAAAAATATCATGAAATTAAAGGTTTTTAGAAATTAAAAAAATGGAGCTTGCAGCATTGCTCAGAAAAGCAGCCCAGGTGAAAGGTAATTAATTTCCATCTATTAAGTCCGGCCTTACATTACCTGCGGAAAATTCATTATCGTAATTTATTAATTTCAAAGACAGAGGTATATTATTGGATAAATCATTCGATGCAATTAAAATTGCTGCATTCTCCAGATGCAACGGACCCAGTAACCACAGAAAAACAAGAAGGCGATCACTTCCAGTCCCTCTACGAAATCTGGAAAGGCACAAAGTCCTCTGACAAGAATCAAACGTACAAAGTAATCCCTAAATTTTACTTCAAACTCCCGAAAGAGGATGAAATTCTGCCGCAGAAGCTCCGCGAGGAGACCCGAGCCCTTTTCCTCCAGCGTCGTTCACGCCAGCTCCTGGACAACAACGAGTTGAAAGCGTTATGGGTCCTCTTGGACAAGCACCACAGTCCGCCCCTCTCGGGTGACGAGCAGCTGATAAATTACGAGGATTTCAAGCATGTGGGGAAACTGGCAGGCTCGAAATGCGCTCCATATTTCACAGCCGTTGTCTTCGCAAAACTGCAGCAGGGAGACCCCCACGGTAGGATCAGTATCATGGCGCTGTTCAACTACGTCATGAGGAAGGTCTGGCTGCACCAGACAAGGATAGGGCTGTCGCTGTACGACGTGACAGGTCAGGGGTACTTGAGGGAGTCAGACCTGGAGAATTACATCTTGGAGCTGATACCAACACTGCCACAGCTAGAAGGCTTGGAGAAGTCCTTCCATTCCTTTTACGTCTGCACAGCTGTGAGGAAATTTCTGTTCTTCTTGGATCCCTTGAGGACGGGAAGAGTCAGGATTCAGGATATCTTGGCCTGCAGCTTCCTAGACGACCTCCTGGAGCTGAGGGATGAGGACTTGCCCAAAGACCTCCAAGAGGCCAACTGGTTCTCTGCCCCATCTGCCCTCAAAGTTTATGGGCAGTACCTCAATCTAGACAGAGATCACAACGGAATGCTCAATAAGGAAGAACTCTCGGGGTACGGCACTGGAACACTCACGGGAGTCTTCCTAGAGAGGGTTTTCCAGGAGTGCCTCACATACGAGGGGGAGATGGACTACAAAACTTATTTGGATTTTGTACTGGCGTTGGAGAATCGCCACGAGCCTCAGAGTCTTCATTATCTCTTCAGGATTCTTGATATCAATAATAAGGGGTATCTGGATACATTCTGTTTGAATTATTTCTTCAGAGCGATTCAGGAGCAAATGAAGATGCATGGACAGGAGCCGGTGAGCTTTGAAGATGTGAAGGATGAAATTTTTGATATGGTCAAGCCAGCTGATGCATGCAAGATTACTCTGCAGGATCTGTTGAGCTGTGGACAAGGGGACACTATGATCAGTATTCTGATCGAGTTTCATGGATTCTGGGCGTACGAGAATAGGGAGGCTATGGCTGCGGATAGTGGAGATGAGAGCTCACATGTGTAGGAGGTTGAAAAATAAAGATTTTAGTTTTTTATACAGTTCTTTACTGTCACGTCTGTATACCCTCAACAAGAGATATTTTATTGAGAAAGTCCCTCTTCAAAAATAATTTGAAACCTGCAGATACATTATGATCCATACTTTATTAATTAAAAAATATCTTAAACAATATAATCCTTTGTTATGCCATTAATTTGATGTCGTTGTTAATACTATAAAACGAAAAAATGGTTATGAATTTCGGTCAGTGGTCCATTCGGCTCGTATTCAACACAAACATAACCTATATCCTTTGATGGAGGTTTTCCCGAATAATGGCTCGAAACAAATCTGAATTGGAGGCCGCAAGACAACTGACCATCCTTAATAATCCATGTTTTGAGGTAATTACCATCACTGATTGTTTCTGAAGACCTGCAAATATCCGCTGAAACGAAATTAGTTTTTTTACACCGTTTAGGAGTCAGAGAAAACGCGAAAGTGCCTAGAGAAGAATAATTACGATCGTGATAGCTGTTCTCCATACTTTGAGAACTTCAATCAATGCAAGAAATTTTGGGTAAGCGTTCTTGAATTTCCACAACGATACACAAGCACTTTTAAGGTTAAGAAAAGTTGCTGAATGAGCTAGTTGTTGGTAGTATCGCTGTTCACCTGTTACGATCACTCGTTAATAATTAATAATTAAAGAATCGTTCCAGCAGTTAGAAAAACTCCAGCTCTTTGCGAGAATTATTGACCTGCTCGAATTAATGATTTCTTTGATTCAGAATGAGGTGAAGTGGTCCAGAAGAGCTAAAGGAATTCAACCAGAGTTACCTCATCCCGACGAACGACCGAAAATAAGGGCTGAGTACATGGCGAAATTACATAGACACTAGGCTTGTAGAAACTAGTAATAAAATATCCCAATTACATCATCAAGTTTTTTGATTCTGAAATCATTCACGTACAGAATACAACATATATTGTCAGGAGAACGAAAACTTTTCTCCGGAAAGTGTTCAGTGGTTGATTGGTTACATTATCATTCGTCCAGAGTATGTCAGATAAATGCAATTGATGTACATACACTTGATATTTACATACACATTGACTCTCGGTAAGCTACAAGGTGCTTCATTACTTAGACAGTAGATTTGGAGATGGGGACTAGTTTTGTACATCGCTTCTTACATTAAAAATTTTCCTCTCGAATGACAGATCATGTTGACAACGCATATCAAACAGTTGTTCCAATTATTGAAATTTAATATTCCGATAAAATCTTACATCAACAGAATATCATAAGAGCCACTATGGTTCTTTCATCTCAGAAATCATCATTCCAAATATATAATAATATTTACAAGAATCACCAGGACAAAAACCAGGATTTTCTTTGATCATAAATAATTGCAGAATAAAATTGAGCAGTTTTTTGATAGACTTAGGCCCTCTTCATCCGGCAAATCATAAACAAAAAACACGCTCATGAAATGGTGAACGTGTTAGTGCTGTCACATAACTCATTCGACCATTCTCAACTATCCACATGATTTAACTTCTCAGCTATTAATAGTCATGGGTTTAATTAATATATCTTATAATTAATTCCATAATGAAGTGGTAAAGCAAGATGAGTTGGGCAATTTTTGAACAAATAGAGGCATTTTTACAATCATATTTGTTGTAAAATTGAATTCACGGCACAAAAAAGGTTGTAATGAAACATATCTGCTGAATTATTCTTTAAAAAAGAAAACCAAGAATACTGCACAATTTCTACTTCTGTCAACATTTTGCATGCAGTCTCCTCCATCTTAGCAATCATTTCCCTCCACCCCTGAAGCATGCTATTCAGCCCGAAGATATCGAACTAATGGATTGATAAGAATAAGTATTGCCTGATGAAGGACATCATGCGTCCGATTCATTGACAGAAATAGAAATTATTTTTCTATTTTCTGAACGAATAATTAATTATTCCTCACCAATGACCATTAATGACTGAGGAGTTGAAGTTGTAGGGGAAAGGGTCAGTGGTAATGGCACGCAACCATAAATATATAATTATTAACTAATCGTCCGAGGGACGACGCATGGTAACAACGAAGAAGTGCTCAATTGCAAAACAATATCAACACACGGGGCAAACCAGAAGTTTGAATCATGCCAAATTATACTCAAAATCAAGGGTAAAAAAACAATCTTTGGAAAATCAAGACAAGAGATCAGATCTGAGGTCAGAGGGCATTGAAAGGCTCTTTGGAATTCTTTTTCTGAGTATTCAATTCCTCAGGAATTTTTTTTTTTTTTTTATAAATTTTGTTTACACATTGAATCATTCTCTCGTCAGTAAATTGATAATTGATGAAACACGTGTGCATTATATCAATCTTCCCTCAATCAATGAAGGAAGAATTGTCTTCGTTTTTAACATGCATCGTCGGCAAGTAGTCATTCTGAGTGTTCTCGTATACGGAATGTTTTTATGCGGAAGTGGCGGCACATCTGACGAACCTGTGAACAGATAAGAAGGCAAAAAATCAAACTATTCATTTTTATGTTCAGGTAATTATGCCTGAAGTTTATTCATGAAAATTTTCCGATTTGTTTTGAAAATGGGTAGTTGTGGAATCAACATTTTCAAATGAAAAAAAAGTCGAGTTATTGTATCAGCAATTACTCACCACACAAGTGCCATAATGAACATGCGCAAGCAATGACGCGACCGCCACCACGTACATTGTGACAAGGTCATACTGCGGCATGACATAACTGAAGACAGCAGCCCCTCCCACAGGAAGGAGTATCCAGGGCACGAGTTCGCACCTAGTGTTGCTCATCTGAGCAACAATGAGCCTGCACGATATATTGGAGAATATCGTTCCACTGGCGAAGTAAATTATTCTCGGATCCTTCTCAATAATATCGCTGCGGGAGTGGGTAATCCAGAAAGTGGTGATCGCGAAGAAAGCCACCAGCGACACGAGCGGTCTCAGAGCCTCGACAAGCGTTCGATTTTTGCCTGTCTTGTCTCTGTAAGACTTATAGATATTCCAGAGGACAACGGGAAGGTTGGAGACTATGGCACTAGCGTAGAGCAGGGTCTCGAAAATAATGCCCGCAGTCAGACCCCCGAGGAGATCAAACTTCCAGAACTCGTGGCCCGCGAAAAAGGTCACGAGAAAGACGAGAATCGTCCCCACCATGGAGACGTCGTAGCCCCAGGGGAGGAATAGCACGCCTGTGTTATACTTCTCCCAGTGGCTCAGATAGAAATTTATGAAGACATTCCACAGAATAAAGTACATTCTCAGGGCTGAGACACTGTGCTCTGTTCTACCAAAAACTGAGTACATACAGACGGTGATGAGCATCGCGGTCCAACTGTCCAGTCCGTGATCGAACAGCTCGCCAAGAGGCCCAGATGTCTGTGTACGTCGCGCCTGTTTGCCGTCTATTCCGTCAAGGGTGTATGCCATGAAGATGTTGAATGCCCCCAACGCGTAGACCCCGAGGGGAATCTGCTTGAAGTCCGGCTGGTCATCGCTCGACGCGTACAGGTAGTAGTCGTAGTAGGAGAACATCAGGAAGTTGAAGACTGTAAAGAGGAATCCGGCAAAGGTCAGGACGTTTGGGGCCACCCATTTTGGACAGTACTGTAACCGGAGAAAATTGAATTCAGGCGTTGTTTCTCTTGGGATGGGGTTTTAATGTGGGTAAGTACCTCGACCACTTTGTTCCAGAATGGGTGCATTATGTAGATGCTCAGCGGACTTGTGTCCAGGCAGCTGTACTGTTGGAAAATAATTAAAGGCATCTGGTTAATTTGAAAAATTCCTTGGCAAGAATTCCCTCTGAACAAATGGGTTTGACAAAACGATACTCCATGAGGAATTGACTGGAAAAAAATTACTTGGGGAAAAAAAACAAACACGTGGTCATGAGTAAATAAATGAACAGAATGAATTCTCATTTACAAAATTGCATTTCCATGCGCTATTATTCACTCCTCGGCGAATAAAAAATAGCGCATTTCGCGGCTTTATCAGCGGCTCGGTCTCACATACATTCAGGAAGACCGAAGTTTGCGTAAGTTGAATTGTCACCTGCATTGATAACTGTCTTTAACGTTTCACCGAGCCCTCAATTATCAACATGTCATGAAAAATAGGAAGTACCCATATATTGTAGAGCTATCAAATATTCCCAGGCTAAGGAGCGATATAAAATAATCTGTCATGAGCTTGAGTCCATCAGACTCTTTTCACAGTGATTACGACAATTGAATTGAAATCAAATACAAGAAATTACCTTATAATTTTCGAAACCCGTGAGGTGTTCCTGCGTCAAATATTTCACCTCAAGATTCAATCGTGTCATGGTTAAGCGTTAAAATGAGAAAAACTCGAAGAGGAAAAGAATCCAAATACAGACTTTTAATTATCTCGCGCTAGTAGACTAGTTTTTGATTAATAATTACATCGATGCGGGTTAGATCTATATTTTTCTCGGTTAATTCACTTGTAGATGCCCTTGACCTATATCTAAGTACTTTAATATTATTCTTAATATTAAAATAAATAAACTTGTTCGATCTAGACTAATTTAACCACTATTTGACAGAAATAAGTTCGTCACTCATCGTTTGTACACTTTTTACCCCGGTTAACTATCCACCATGATAGTAAAAAAAAAAATGCTTCCCTGGCGGTACGCGTGCGTCTTCACTACGGATTGACACCATACAATAGTCGGTTGAAGGACATGGCTTTCAAATATGAGCACAAAAAAATCACTAGATTGTGCACACACTATGGCGACACGCAATGAAATAAGAATCATCAATTTTTGGAGAAAAAAATAATTAAAGAATTTTATTTATAATTAAACGGAAATAATTTACATTATTGAAAAAATTGAGAGCCGTCGAACATCAAGAAAGAGTTAGAGTTAACAAATTGTTTAAAGTTTTCTACCATATTTTGCATAATGATGCCATCCAGGCTGCTGAAGCAAAAATTCCCTAACCTTCTGAGCTAACTTCAGAGGATTTATCCACGCTGAGCTACGCATAACCTTTTTCCCAACAATTAGTCGTCTTTTGCAATTTTTACAGTGAATATTTCTATTGTCCAGTGTTTTTAAACAGTGACTATAAACAAAATGGCAGAAACCATGAGGCAAAACATCGCTGTAATGTTGAGGAGCATCGAGAGGTAATGGACTTATTGGAATAGAAATATTAGAGGTTATGTTGGCCCTGCTTAACGGGATTGTTAATTACTGACAGATACAATCCTGAAAATTTAACGACTCTCGAGAAATACGTCGAACTACAGGCCAGGGAGAATGCTTATGATCTGGAGGCCAACCTGGCCCTTCTCAAGTTGTACCAGCTCAACCCCCAGCGGTTTGACATTCACGTGACATGTCAAATACTCCTCAAAGCTCTCACGAATCTCCCTCATACGGATTTCGTTCTCTGCAAGTGTCTTTTGAGTGAAAAAATCGTGAGTATGAGACTATATTCACGATTTAATAACCATAAACCATACATCAAGCTAAATGTTTATTTATTTACTCATTATTGATTTATTAACAAATTTTAATATGAAATTGCACATTTTGATCAGATGCAACAAGATCCTATCAGCCAGATAATCTACCTGGCTGATATTCTCGAGCAATGTGACTTCCAGCACTTCTGGGACAGAATGATCTCGATGTCTGAGCTCTGCGACAAAATTGTTGGCTTCCAGGACTCCATAAGAAAATTCGTGTGTCACGTAGTTGGTATCACATTTCAAACAATTGATAAGAGCCTGCTGGCACAACTGCTTGGCAGCGTCGATGGTAAATAATTAAATCTCCGAATAAGTATTATTTTTTTTTAACAATGAAATCCTGATGCTATATCTTACGATATTTCAGATTCAACTCTGAAACACTGGGTAAAGAAATACGGATGGCAAGAGCAGAGCAAAAATGTTATTTTCATTGCCAATCAGGATGAGAACATCAAGACTAAGAACATTACCGAAAAAATTGATTTTGAAAATGTCGCAGGGCTGATGGCTGCCTGTCTTTAACTCTAATTCTGAATAAATTGCTTTCATATCTCTGATTTTCCTCGGAATTTATTCTTCATTATTGTCATTTTTATTCCTTCATCTGTATAACACCGGAATCTTAGATACCCAGCCATTACTTCTCTCTACAAAAACTTATAGACACAGATGTAGATACAAATAAAGTTCAAATGAATTGACCATGAAAATGCGTAATAATTTTCATTGCGCAACCGCAGTGATCGCTGCAATTGATAGCCAGCGAGGGCGCTACCTGAGCAAGTGTTCCTTCCACGATGTATTTTCACATCGAAAAACCCGGAACCTTCTCAAAGGATTACGCCCGACGTAACCGGCAACCTCAAACAGTATTACGTGTTCAGTATTAGCCCGTCTACGCAACGATATTGAAGTGAAAAAGCAAAATTTTCCCACCGTCACAGACACGTGATTGTCACCCACTCTCGGTGTATCACCCAGCTGCAGATTCCCAAACAGGCAGGCCGGAAAATTTTAATTCATAGCTGATTGCATAACAGGCAAGGCTCTTTCTCATTTGTCGTAATAATCAGGCATAAATCAGTCGCAACGTTATTAACAATTGCATTCAGCACCAAAAATTAATTGTTATCAATGACGCATGCATGCAGTTGATTAGAACTATTAGAGCATTCCCTCGATAGCACATGCTCCGAAACACCATGAAATTTCGGAGGGTGTCATCGAGCTGTTTTCATCCCTGACAACACCTCCGCCTCGCCTTAAAAATCAGAAATCAATAGCCGTGAGTCATTAACGTCTCGATTCAGTATGTATTATTTTAAGATCGCTAGTAGCATTTGCTACCAGGATATTTCCACTCTGACGAGGACAGTTCACCGTAAATTCATTTCAGAAAATCCCATTCCATATCAGATCCCTCCACAAAACAAAACAAAAGCCATTAACGTATTACGTCAAAAAGATTTGTTTTTAGCACCAAACTTATCAGTTCATATAACTCAGTTTTAATCTTTAAAAGAAGAAAAAAATAAAATTTATTGGAGAAATTTTTGTAACGACATTTGTTATACTACTCCATTTGACTCAGGGGAAAGACGACAATGATATTTTTGCAATTTTTTTATTGATATAAAAAAAAGCACCGTCATACATAATTGACCTTAATTGTCAATATACTTATCAAGTAATCCGAAAGAACGCATATCAGCAAGAGTATATACCACGGATGGAGGATAAAATGTTAGGATTGGCTTCTCAGAAGGTGGATTGAGACGAGGAAAGTTATCAATTCCCGGTGAGACAGCGTGGCTATAAATATTGAGGAAAGCTGGGTGGATAAAGGTTACCCACCGGCTATTTTGTATTGCGCATTGATGATAACATGCGCCCTCAAATGCTCAATTACCACGTGATCCACAAGGGGATATAACATGTCAAGTTTAACACGTGGGATTCAGAGAATAAGGTCATTAATATAGTTAAACGTCTCTTCCTACAACGATTGCGCTATTACGTCTGAAGAAATTTTTTTACCAGTGGAAATTTCTTGACAATTTGATATCAACAAATATTAGAATTTATCATCACATGGCGAGAGAGTGATCTTAGATCAGTGAAGTGACACAATCATTGGAGTGTCATAATTTAATGGATCCGGGTAATCAAGATTATGTCCCTGCGGCCGATGCCTTTATTTTCCGAGGGGTGGGAAGGAACAAAAACTAAACTGGAGTATTGATACTGACATAACGCTCCAGTGGAATTTTTGAGAATTCATTCGTCGCTGCATGCCATTGCATTCCCACAATAAATTCATAAAACAATGAATATCCCATCGTAACTCATATCTCAACTGCTTAATCTTCACGAATTGGTGAGCAATAGAAACGAGCAAAATTAAACATGAAGTGAGCATGTGCTGATATCGTGCCGAAACATTGCTGATGCATCTTCAATATCATAGCTATTTCCAAGGACGTATTGTAATTCATCATTACTCATTAAAGCAAATACAACAAAACGTTTGAGCTTTTGTATTTTTAATTTATCCACGATAATCTCGTCAATGTGCAATAAAGTGCTTAAAATAATAGCGCAGACTCGGATGCTCTCTCTCGATACGCGATATTTTCACGGTGACGTGGCTTATGGAATACCGGTTTGCACGAGATACATCCAGAATTTTCGGAGTTTTTAATTAACATTGAAAAAGTAGAAATAAATACAATTTTTTGACTTTGTTGAGTTATTAAATTTTACAAAATCATAAAATGTTACAAAGTCACGGGACCGTGATGAGTGCAAGGATTACACTGAGCCCTCGGATTTCATCAGGTCCTGGAATTCCGTAAAACACCCTTTCCCCTAGGACTTTATTGAATCCTCCAAGTCCCATTACAATGTAGAACACCTCAAATGTATACATAAATCTCTCTGATACGATAAAAAAATGTAAAAAATTACTATATCGGGACATCCACCCTTTCATCCCAAGTAAAATGAAATTTCCTCATAATAATCACTGACTTTCCTCCTTACCGCGAAAGCATATGATTAATTTTTCTACTATTATTCATTTTTCACATTATCGTCGTGAAATTAAAGTGATATCGATAACCCCGCGCGAGGTCATACCGTAAGGGAATGCGGGGGTGTTACATTACGAGGGTAAATAGAGGATAGAGAGCGAGGGCGGCCAGAGGGGGGAAAAGGGGTAGGGGGGAGAGAAGGGAGAGGTGGGGAATTGACGATGGATGGGCATATGGGGTCGTGGCCTCCGGTCTTTTCGATACCGAGTCCCCGCAAAAACGTACTTTGGACCAAATCGTTGGTACGAGTTGAAACGAATAAACTTAAGGCACTGAGACGCTTCTACTTCAGTGTTACTCTGGCTCTCCGGCTTCCTTTGTCACACATTCCAATTATCTCGACGATTCTATCTCCTGGAATCATCCCCCCATCGAAACAATCACTTTTCCTTGAGGTGAACGAGAGACTAGGCGACATCATGGGTCTTTAGCCGAGCCAGAGACAGCGAAATCAGTGATTTTGGTTTTAATAAACAATTATTACTGGTGTTGAGGAAAAACTTGGCTACTGGGAATTTTTTTTCATCTTCAATAGAGACATTAATTTTTGGCCTTTGTAAAATGTCTTCAGAAACACGGACGTACACATCCAACGGAAGTATGATTGTCGTGAGCAACAGGTTACCCTTCGTACTGAAGAGAAATGAAGATTCGGGACAACTGGAACGTAAAGCAAGGTGAGATATATCCATCACCACATCACCACGTTCTTCAATTACTTTTTATCATTTTTTTTTAGTTTCTACCTGTTGACGTATCACTGTCTGACAGCATGTGAATGTGCATTACCTTGAATGCAGTTGTTTGAATTCCGTAGTTATTATTTATTGATTCGTAATATTATGCAAAATAGAAGGAAAACATGTTGATGGAGGGAGCAGACGGTTATCGGAATATTTTAAATGATTATCTCCATTCACAAAAGATCTATTCCACAACTTCGGATAAACAAATAACAAAAATGATGGAAAAAAATAATATCCGTTATAAAACCGGCCACGTGACTCACAATCAGGTTGATAAATTTTTTTGTTGTGTTTGTTTTTCATTAAAAGCGCAGAGAATAAATAAAAAAGAGACATGTTTGCTGACAATTGAGTTTGATTACGTGTTAACGTAGGTTCGGCTTATCTTTTTATGGGGGCATTTACCAATGAAAATTTGCAGATTTTATTTTCGAGTGAAAAGCGACCAAAGTTGAGCCGATAAATTTTCTCAGTTAAATTAATTTTAGATTTGATTTTTTCTTGTGAAATTTTCTCGTGAATGTGTTGTTGATTAGACGTTTTCTTCTTGGGGTATTTTTAGTGCCGGCGGACTTGTGACTGCTGTTGCACCAGTAGTAATAAGTGGAAATGGCCTATGGGTGGGATGGCCAGGTGTGCACATGGATAATCCGAATGAACCTATTCCTGAATCCGATCCTAATGACAAGACACCAACTGCGGGATTGCTGTCGAGCAAGGTGAGGCATCTCTCATCTATTATTAAATTTGCAGTTGGAGATATATCGGGAAATCTGAATTATATATTTTCGTCACGAAAAATTAATAAAAATTTTGGGACTTAGCCAAGACTTAGAGAGGCTCACGAGGTATTAAAGTCGTAGGAGTGAAGAGAGTCCCTGGAAATGATAGAATTTTGGGAATGGCTAGGAAAAATTCCAGTGCTGGCACTGGAAATTTTCCAAAAATCTCTCAAAAGTATTCTCAAACAAAATTAAAATTCCCAGATTTTTCATTCAGAAAACAAAAACATTACTTATTTCCTTGGAATCACTCATTATCAGCCCAATTACTACTGATTAACACATTTCAAAACCGTCCTACCTTCATTATAAACAATACGCTACCGGCGTAGTTGCATACCCTTGACAATGAACTCACCTATTTTTGTATCGGTGAGCGTAAGATATAGCCAACATGAGAAACACCTTCCGGTATATTCGAAAATCATTCACAACATTAAGCTACTTGGCAATGTCTCGCCGATGAATCACATTGGAAGCGAAAAAATTCAGTCGTAGCCCATCATTCAGATAACACAACAGACTCAACAATATTGACAACAAATAGTTCACAGCTCTGACCTTCGTCAATTCGCGCTGGTAAAATTGTTTAGACGTGCATACGGTGTGATATTATTTCATATCAATTCGTATTTAAACATTTTCGCTGACCTGTCAGAAGACCACGTGTTCAAATAATCAGGGGTAGAGGTCTGGGTTATCGGTCGATTTGTGATGTACATATCATTCAAACTTACTTATTCAATATCATAATCTTGAAATTGTCACAACTATTTTGATTACATTTATATGTGGGAAAGGGCTGTCTCGTTCGGGGGGTGGGGACGCAAGCGCGAAGTGGGAGAATTTTTTGGCTGATATCGATATCTGCCTTTCAAAACAATACAAATCAAAAAGAACTGCGAATCGAAAAAAAAAAGTTTTTTGGTTAAAAGACAAGAACTGATAGACGAATCTCTAGATCTGAAGCTATGCCAGCTATTTCGATTGAAGCCGAATGGGTTAAGGGCTGGTAGAAAGATAAAGAAATGCGTACAAAAAAGAGCGAGAAAAAAATTTGAATGAGTCTGATAAGACCCGAGAAAGCCAAATGTTTGATTATTTATTTGGGTCAAGATTATTTATCAACGAAGACGGCTGGGTGATTGCAGATGCGCTATGTAGAAGAGAGATTTTCATTTCTCAGAAGAATAAACCCGAAACATCATGACTTTGATAAAATGAAAAATAATTATTTCTGAACTAATGATATCATTAAAAAAATCGAATGTGTTTAATTTATCTCTCAATGTCTTATTGTGGCGGCCTGATTCACCCAATCTGTGACATATTTATGAGTCTGTATAATGAATAACAAGACCAAGTTACAACGTCAAGGAGCACTGAGTAGTCGAGCCCGCTGATCGTACGCACTAACCAATAAACGCCTTCCGAACGATATTAAATTCATGATAATGACTGATTATCATTAAACAGTGTTGAGACTGAGGTCGACGTTACTCCAAGACATGGGGGGTCATGCGACGTATGGGAGTACATAAATCATGACTATTATTGACTTCGGTAATTGGCAATTAGATAAATTCCAAGCGAAAAACAATGTTAGCATTTATCTATGAAAAACGGTGAATCCCCGTGACAATGCTTTCTTACAGTTGCAATAAAAAATAATCCATTAGATGAAATACTACTCCGGCTTTTGATTTGGCTCCGAATATAACGATCGCAGCTCACTCATCTCCGAGGAATTATGACTGTAGAGATTTAATAAAATATGTGATCTGTATATGGGAATGACCCGCAGGTGGTGGCGGTCCACGTGGAGCCGGACATTTTTGACGCCTACTACAATGGCTGCTGCAATGGTACCTTTTGGCCCCTATTCCACTCCATGCCGGACCGCGCGACCTTCATCGCGGAGCACTGGCGTGCCTACGTGGCGGTAAACAAGGAGTTCGCAGCAAAGACAGTGCGCGCCCTGGAGAAGGTCCACGCGGAGCAAACGAAGCAGGCAAACGGTACACCTTTAGTCTGGGTTCACGACTATCACCTCATGTTGGCAGCCAACTGGATAAGACAGGCCGCCGACGAGAAGGACCTCAAGCTAAAGCTCGGCTTCTTCCTTCACATTCCCTTCCCTCCCTGGGACATCTTCAGACTGTTTCCATGGGCGGACGAGATCCTCCAGGGAATGCTGGGCTGTGACATGGTTGGCTTCCACATTCAGGACTACTGTCTGAATTTCGTTGACTGCTGCCAGAGGTGCCTCGGGTGTCGAGTCGACAGGAAAAATCTGCTCGTTGATCACGGCGGTAGAACTGTGAGGGTTCGACCTCTTCCCATAGGCATCCCCTTCGACAGATTCGTATCCCTAGCCGAGCAGGCACCCAAAGTCATCATGACAAACCAGAAGATAGTACTGGGGGTCGATCGGTTGGACTACACGAAGGGTCTCGTCCACCGGCTAAAGGCCTTCGAGATGCTCCTGGAGAAACATCCGGAGCATCGGGAACAGGTAACCATGCTGCAAGTGGCTGTCCCCTCCAGAACTGATGTCAGGGAGTACCAAGAATTGAAACTTGAGATGGATCAACTGATTGGATCCATCAACGGGAGATTCACCACCCCCAATTGGTCGCCCATCCGCTACATCTATGGGTGCGTCAGTCAGGACGAACTTGCAGCTTTTTACAGGGATGCTGCTGTGGCTCTTGTCACGCCGTTAAGGGATGGTATGAATCTTGTCGCCAAAGAGTTTGTGGCTTGTCAGATCAATACACCACCTGGAGTGCTCATTGTTTCTCCGTTCGCTGGTGCTGGAGAGATGATGCACGAGGCACTCATCTGTAATCCTTACGAGATCGATGATGCTGCTGAAGTCATTCACAGGTAGGAAGCTTTCATCGGTCGTAAGCCATTCAGTGCTTTCCACAATGTGAACTCCACGAGTGGAGGGTTCATCTGACTTTCAAGAGGTGAACTTACCACCCACTTTGAAAATATATATATTTTTCAGGGCTCTAACAATGCCGGAAGACGAACGCACCCTCCGTATGAACCACCTTAGACGTCGCGAGCGTCTCTACGACGTCAACTACTGGATGAAGTCCTTCCTCCAGGTAATGGGCTCCCTGGAAGAAAGGGACTCAGTCGGTGCAACAGTAATGCAGCCAGTGACGATGGACGACTTCGACGATTACTTGAGCAAGTAAATATCCAATGAGCAATGGTGCATAACTTGGGCGATTCTTCATAAAAGACGCTTGAATACAAAAACATGCATGAGAGAAAAAATAACCAGATAATCGTTATCTCTTTCTCTTTTGATCTCGTCAACGAATAAATATGTTGCACAATCATGTCAAGCATGGCTCGGGTACGACAATGACGTGGGGGCGATAATAATGTCGCTTATAATTAATGGCCGGCTGTACAATGAATGAACAAAAATTTGTGATTACGATGCTTATTAATGAGAATGGAGATATCAAGATGTGAAAATGTGCATTTTTCAACGAATCTATCTTGTTGACGAATGTTCCCACGCCTAGTCGATAACCCGAATCATGGACGAAAGCCGAGTAACGGTCAATTGATGATACATGTCCCCCAGGTACATCGGTGATAATCATAAATTGGCGCTGCTTCTTGATTACGATGGTACACTGGCCCCAATCGCCACACATCCGGATCTTGCGATACTTCCCCTGGAGACTAAGAATGTTCTCCAGAGGTTGAGCAACATGTCCGATGTTTATATTGCCATTGTCTCCGGGAGGAATGTCAGCAATGTCAAGAGTATGGTAGGAATCGAGGGAATTACCTACGCCGGTAATCATGGCCTGGAGATTCTCCATCCTGATGGGAGTAAGTTTGTCCATCCCATGCCAGCGGAACTCGAGGGCAAAGTCGGAAGTCTTATGCAAGCCCTCCAGGACCAGGTAGTAAGATAGGCCGACTGGTTTTAGTATGTGTGCAAAAGCAAAATTAACACGCCGCTCTCACACAATGATTTTTTTCAGCTGTGCAAGGATGGCGCTTGGGTGGAAAACAAGGGTGCTCTCCTGACCTTCCACTATCGAGAGACACCTATGGAAGGCAGACCTAAAATGATTGAACATGCTAAGAGACTGATTGAGGAGGCAGGCTTCAAACCCTGTCCCGCACACTGCGCCCTTGAAGCTAAACCACCGGTCGAGTGGAACAAAGGACGCGCCTCTATTTATATTTTACGAACTGCTTTTGGACTCGACTGGAGCGAGAGGATCAGAATTATTTATGCTGGGGATGATGTTACTGATGAGGATGCTATGAAGGTAATCCCCTATTATCTGTTCGGATTTTCGAAGGAAGATCATTTTTTTTTACAAATCAATCTATTTCAAATGCTAATTAGCTATAAGAAATTAATACAATTGGGTTTCTTCAGGCACTGAAAGGTATGGCAGCCACTTTCCGTGTAACATCCTCCCACATCATTCGTACCTCAGCGGAAAGAAGACTTCCAAGTACAGATTCAGTTCTGACAATGTTAAAATGGGTGGAACGACATTTGAGCAGACGCAAGCCGAGGAGTAAGAATAACGAGATATCAAACAGATATAGACGTAGCAGTGGTGGAATTACAATGGAGATGTCCTTCACCGAGCCACAATCCCTTGCTTCCTAATTGTCATCGTGTGGAGTCAAAGATCCGATAGATGTTACGAGTTATCCCTTAATATGAGTGTTTAGAATGTGAGTGGATTTAAGAGACTGCTGTTGACATAATCTTCCAGCTTTTCTTTTATATCGATGTACCCAAAAGCGGGCCTTATTGGGATTGAAATTATCAACGAATTAATTTGCACCTCCCCCCCCAAGGGCCACAAGAATTTATTTTTTTAGATTTTTCCTCAATACGACTGCAGTCAATCATGAATCCTCTCAGTTATAGTATTTAGGTGTAATTGTATAATTCGTATCGCTCAAATTGATGAGAAAGTAGAAAATAGGAGCTTCTGATTTCAACAAGTCTGGAAATTATTCTTTTCTAAATGAATGTAATCTCGGTTTTAGATTGTAGATTCAATATAAATCTCACCACAGTAAAGAAACTATGGGACTCAATAACGGGGATGATTATTAGATAAAAACAAATATTTGATACGAACTTTGGAAACAATTTTTCTACGAATATTTTTGAATAAGCTAAAGTCTTCTGTTAAAATCATGTGATTTTTCTCCATTAAAAAATATCAAATCACGAGTCATGTCAGGCACTTAGTCATCAATAAAGCGTAATATCATTCAAGTACTAAAATTCGATTATAAATTCATGTTGATACCCTTGTAATATGTACAACAATCATGTACTTATTCGATGGGAAGAGTATTTTTGTATGAAGAGAGCGTGTGAGTGGAAGAAATACAATTTTTCGCAATTTTCAATACTGATTTGTGGACATTTTTTTACGAATTTATTCGTTCCATATCACTGCAGAATTCTTAGTATTCAATGCGCATTAATAAAATCCATATCCCGCAAAGTGAATTTTTCCAATACTTCTTGGATAAATCGAACCGTGAAATGAATAACATCATATTTATTAGTCGTTATTGTCAATCATCCGTGAATTTAGAAAAGAAATTGCGAATTGATGTGGAACAATTATCAGATAAATCCAACAATTCGTTCACTTTATACTCCGAAATGTACAAATAAACCAAAGCATGAGTTACCGCATGTCAAATTAATTTGTAAATTTTGTACAAGTCCTTTATTCATGAAAATATAAAAACGAATATGATTTATGAGTTCCTCTGACGATAAGTCAATCGAGGAAGTATTATTTGCCAATAATTCTACTTCCCAGTGTATACAATTGAAAAATTTCCTCCTCCTACCTCTTAAAATGTCAGACGCATTGAGAATATCTGAATGACCATAACTAGTATAAATTTCACCGTTGAAAACATGGGGCGTAGCTCTCACTTGTAAACTATCCAAATATTTTCATTGGCCACGAGAATTACTGAATACAGCACTCCCCCAAAGTATTTCTCCTCAAATGTAAGGAATTTAGAATAAGCAACCGGGCAGTTCCCCTCACATCAGGGGGTGTTCCTGGATTCTGAGCACAGTCATAGAGTGCAATATGCCTTCTCTTTTCGTATTTCTGCAGGTAAAAGCAACACCGTATAAAAGAACTATTACACGGTGTCCATTTCAGGATGGGAATCGCTAGCTGGAGGGAGACATATCCCATCGACAATGGAGACTAAGATTGGTCTGGAGAGAGGAGGTGAGGGGACCTGGGAATCCCAGTGGCATTATCTCCGGCGTTTTGCCGATTCAATTGTGTATGAAGAAAGGCAGCGTTTAACAACAGTTTAATAAAAGGCAAACAGCACTCGCCTTTACCTTTTCCAGAATGATCTCCATCTTCCTCGGAGGCTAGATGAAGGGAATTTGTCTCACTCGGCAGATCTGTGGCTTGCTTCCGTGTTTTTTTTTTTTCTATATTATGTTTTCCTCTCAATACCACGAAGGATTATTTGCCTTTCAGAGGTATACACACAGCCATCATGAAACCACCGAACGGAAACCATGGTTTTGGGAAGAGAACGAAGATTTTCAATTGCTACGCACGAGCGATTGCTTTATTATTCTCGGGCTTTTTTTATATTTCTTTAAAGTGTTTTCGTCTTTTGGGCTTTGAGAAATGTTTATACGGGATTATGGGGACGGTAGGGTATGTGGGATAGTTTTCGACGTGTGGGATTGGACGGATGGAAATATGGTTGATATGAAAGGAGTACAATTGGAACAAAAGGAGTGCGAAAATTTTAGTTATATTTTTTTTGTCTAGTAATATCCGTAAAGTCAGCCAAGTCTGGGCAGCCTCGCCCACTTTTTCTTAATTCTGGAGCAAGCATTGATTGAGCAGAATTTTACAAAAATTGAACAGAATTTCCAGGAAAAATCCGCGTCTAATCCAAACATTTCGCATGCCAGCACTGGAAGCCTCTTCTGGGCACTACTTTGCGCCTCTTTTCCAGTGCTAGAAGGAGATTTTTTCTCCGAAGTTTCTCTCCGTGTACAGCTAAATTCTTCAATTCGAAAATACGGTGGATTTGAAAAATAGCCATGGTCCTAAGTCAGTAACCCAATGGAAAATTCAGCCCCCGGGATAACAGCGCGGGTCCAATCGATCTATCCCCTCTGTCTTCCACTTCCCTCTCTCTTTCCCAGAGTGTAATTACCCGGGCGCTGAATTTTTTATCGTACTGAAACAATGACGTATTTTCAGACTAAACAACATCGGAGAGAGCCGACTAACATTCTTCCATTTCCCCGGGATCCATTCCAACCCTCTGTACATACAGTAGATGGATTGCGACCGGCTGAGTTTAGCTTCTGTGTTGACGTTTCGGGTAATATAATAATCGGGAAAATTATTTGATTCTCATGAATCTCGGATGATGATTTTCTTGGGCGTAGCACGTGGTTTATGATAATGCGCTAGATTGTTCCTTAATTGACAGGGGTATCAGAGTGTTTTCGGAGTGAATCCGAGGATAATGGGTCGCTTGAGAGACGGATGAGTGATAGTAACGTATAACCCATTGAAAAAACAAGGGTTTTCATGGTGAATGCATCCGGGGGACATATTTCCCTGTCAATGTTTACATTGCTGGCTCACACGATGAGGTTTCCGTGTCGCCTGGGGATTAAACGGCCACTAGTCAGCAATGTCTGGGGATAATTCGCTCCACTATTACCCGTCACGATAATGAAATATATATTTTTTTGATAATTTATTTTGTCTTATCTCCATCGAGGTAATTGACGACCAAGGATCGATAAACCATAAAAAATAGAAATTTAAATTTGCACGATTATAGGGCTTCTTCGCGAAAGGAAAAATTGAAAAAAAAAATGGCGCAGCTCCCTGTTCCCCGGTCATCTCTGAATCTATTAAAACAGGCTTTCCCCCCGAATGAAACTAGCATGGAAAAACAAATGGAATAGATAGCAGGAAAACAGTTAATTGGTTTCCCCAAACGATTTGAAAATACGCAAGAACGGCCACCAGCAGCGACTAACGAGTTTGTACGTCGAGGTTTTCCGTTGATATTCCTCTCCCCCGGCCCTCCCTTACCGTGTGAAACGAGAGAGTACCACCTATGGAAAACGAGAGGGAGATAAAAATAGAAACGAGTGTATTGCGCCTATCGTATAGGGAAAACAAAATGTATGACAGGAGGGACACATGTTACCCCGTCCAATTATGGAAAATTAATTGGCAAAACGGTCTATCGCGCCTCGGCCATACATATTGCCAGTGTGTGATACCCCTCCCATAACACTGGATAGACTATTTCGTGTGTGTACCGTTGCACCAGTGCATTCCCGATCAGCCTTTGACAGTGATGTAATAATTAAAGTAATTAACGTACGCCCGAGTAAATTGAAACGAGATGACTACTGCATACATCAGGTTGACTATCATTTTTTTAAATTAACAAAAATATATCGTAAAAATGAGGGGTTTTAATTCAACACCGATGAGAATTTTTTCAATGAAAAATAATGAAACCATGTGCGATATTGAAAATAAATTTTTCCTTTTTAATTACATTGAATTTACTTTAATTTGTAGATATTCTATTCAGGAAGAAATGATTTTGTGCGGCGCCCTTGCATCGAAAAAAAAGAGAAAAAAAACAAATATTGACAGAAGCGATAATCCGCCCGCAGAGCCGTATAAAAATTTTCGGATTTCTTCTCATGGACTTTTACGATATTTAATGTACCTCATTAAACATATCTTTATGATATCTGTTTATCCATCCCTCCCCGGTAAAATATCAAAGCCCTGACGGGAAAAAGCTTTGAAAACGATCGCATCAGCGTATTCTGATTTAACAATTTTCCACCCGAGGATTTATCTTGCGCTGTTTATTTTTTTGAAAATCTTCACGGCGCTAATACAGTGACAATACAGATGTTTTCACGTCTAAGGAGCGTGCTAAGTGGATGGGCCGGCGGTAACAGCGGGATACCTGTAAAGGCCAACAGTTAGAAGTGCAGTTTTTTCGAGGCCCTACAACGATAGCTGAGAAAAAGACCTGTCGATTATTCCCCTCAGGAGTGAATTCAAGTCCTCCAACCCCCTCGAGTGAATGAGAAATGAAGAAAGAAAAAAAAGTAGCGAAGAGGACTTATTAGTGGAGCGGTTACACTTGACTGGGCGCGCCTTTTTGCCTTGGCCAAGTTTTAAGTCTCGACGAGAAAAAAAAAAGGTGAAATATTGAAAATTCATAAAGCCAATGGAAATTGATCCTGGGAGAATTATCCGGCATTTTATTTTCCTCATTCTTGCTTCTAAATTTCACTCACCCCGGGATATCCTTTTTTATTCTCCTCTACAAATCTATTTTTTTCCTTTCTCGCCGGGGAGAGATTTTGTTTTTTTTTCTGTTTTTTCCCGGAAATTTTTCGCGGAGTAAAGTATTTGACGGGATGAAGTGATTTTTGGCAGGAAAAATATTTAACCCTAATTTGATGTGTTCCACCGACGGTAAAAAATTTTCAAATTAATTAAACTTTGACTTTAATCATTTCACTTTTTTTGAATCCCAAAAACGGGATCATGTGGTTTTTCTCGCCAACCTTTATTCTGATTAATTGATTAATTACAATGGAAATGTGGAAAAAATGATAAACTTCATAAAGTGTAATTTTTTTTAAATGTACTCGCAATATATGTTTGAGTGAATTTGATTCCATTAAACTTTCCTTTCCATTCAATTACCTGGAGATATTTTTTCCCTCAAAGTTTTCTAATTCAGGTTATCTACCTTCAAATTATATTTTATCAAGTTTCCCAATTATTTTTACAACATTATCAAGTCCTGAGACCTGAACTTGAATAGAAAATAGTTCTCCACGTAATTTTATACAGAAAAAATTACTGAACAAATATATTCCATTTTATCGTCAACTAATCTGCAATCTCTCCCCAATATGCATGAATTTTCCCAGCATAACTCGAGATATGACTATATATTTCCATGAAAACAACTCATCCAGCGGAAATTCGCAGCACTCGGATGAAAATCGCCCCCCTCACGTCCAACCTGAATATACACGGTAATCCAGCATGAAGGATAATCCCGAATCCCATACGTCCTGACGTACGTCCACCATTTTATCACGAAAATCCGAAATAAAAATATCAACATCCGACTGAATAAAATAAGAATTACTGACAACTAACTGAAGATTATTTTTTTACCTTGTATAATTGAAACAAATATTTATAAATTTATTGAATGAAAATTTTGAACATCAAGTAACGTCAAATTCCATAATAATTTTTTTTACAATCACCTCAGCATTTAATTTACTAATCATAATTCCATTCTCATTCGCACTCTCCCATGATAGTCGATAATAATTATTATTCAAATGCAGTCTCTCCCATAATACCCATTAATACCGAGAATGTACGAGGGGTGAGAATGAAAGAAACTAAAAAAAACCCAAAAGCAGATCTGGAATAGTTCTGTGAAGAGCGTTCATCGTCCGCATGTGTGCAGCCATAAAAAAAAAATTGATCGGCGAAAATCTGCTGGGCCTGATCCTAATCCACGCGTTAATCGTTTGGTACTATCCGGTGAGCCGGTCCTTTAAGATTCGTGTTTGCACGGTGATCCCTAGCAATCTAATGTTTGACAATGCGTTAAATCTGGGGGTCCATTATTATCCCAATTCACCCTTACCCCCTCCTCCCCGTCCGACAACCGCCCATTGTTGCTGATCTCCATCATGCGATATTTCATCCAGCTAATTCCCGTTATTTATGCGTCCATTTTGTGGATTGCAGTTTAATATATAATTTCACAACCCCCGTAGAAAAATTCATAGCGAATATATGCAAAAATATATTAGATATTGAAGGTATTTATATATTTGTTCAAATATCCATTTTTTCGTATGGAAACCTGAATAAAAATATTGCATAACTGGGAAGGCTAAACTCATATCCTGATTACCCGCAAAAATATTTAATTCCTGACAATATACCAATGTGTTCGCATATATCGAGGCAATATGTATATACGATCCCTAATAACATCAATAATATAATTAAATATATTTGGCACAATCTCATAAGCCAGTTGATGTGATGGGGAATTAATTCGCCAAATATTTCTCGAAAAATCATCGATTCCCTGAAGATCACGAATTGTCGACCGGATTCCCAGTCTCAGCATCCTTCTTCTCACGGTTATCCCGCGTACCAAAGCCCCCGAGAGAGGGTGTCATGGTGATGGGCGTGGCTCAAAAAACCCGATAAAGCTCCGCCTATCGTCCAGTGGCATCCCCAGAATCACCACCGATGGGGGTTGTTTCTCCCCTCTGCATCTATTCAGCGAGGGGGTAGGTGAGTGAGGGGGAGGGGTGGCATGCTACTGTCACTTTCGAGAAACTAGAAACCATCGTATATCATCGAGTCATTCTCTCCTCCACACTGGACATTAATCGTGGATCTCTCGGAGTTTAGTCTGCATAATATTTTTTCAAGACTGTGCAATTTTTTATTTCGTGCTGTGAATTAAATGCAAGTGCAACAATAAATCAAATTATTGTGAGACGAAGGAATTAACGATGAAAAATACTGTCAGTGCTTTATCACCCCCTGAAAATCATTAGAGAGAGCTGACAGTTTTCCAGTAATTTTTTTTTCACACAATTTTTTAAATAAAATTATTCATGAATCAAAAAATAAAAAAGCAAGTGTCTCGTGATAATTAACATGGTGGAAAGTACATACACCGGTGATTCTCCAAGAACTCACTCACCAATGACGGAGCCTTCGAGCCCTCTCCATGACACCCCATCAGGACTCCCTTCCAATCACGGTCACAATCATCATAATCATCACCACCGCTATCTGTACAACTACTCACCGGAGAGTATTCAACAAAAATTGCGAGCGGAATTGTCAGCGAAGGAGCTCTCCCGAAGTCCAGGAAGTCCGGAGAACTCGAGACACCGACAGTTGAATAAAGCCACCAATTCGTCATCTATGTCATCCCCGACATCACTATTCACTATCGATAGTATTTTAGCACCTAGGCCAACAGGTAGTGTCAGTGGAACCCCAGCCACGAGCACTAGTGGATTAGCTATTCTTCAGGGGTGCCCGGAGACCGTCGGCTCACCACCGAGAACCGCTATTCATCCACTTCAACAGCAGTTACATCATCTTGCCTTCACCCCAGCTGATTTTTTGGGTAAGAAGATTCACAACTGAGAGCGAATACTTCTTTTAAATTATTAATTACAGGTTTTATTGTTAATTTATTCATCATCGATCTGATGATCTCGAGAAGATTTGAGCCGACAACCCCTAGATTGGCACCTAAATAATGTAGCAGACAGCAGTTGCCATTATTATTCAATATTTTCAATTGAGCAAGAGGTTGCAGCGCATGTAAAATGCTGAAGTGTCTTATTTTTAAGCATAAAAAATGACGGGTTTTTCATATTTCTCCTCTTCGGAGTTAAATCCGTTCAAGTCCATCCGCGGAGAAAACAAAATCCCCTGGGACACGTCGCGGTGAAATATCTTTTCAGACCCTGAGAAGCGTAAACTCGGCGGTTTTTTCTCGCACTTGTACTTGGAATATTGAGGAGGTGGGGGCGAAAGAGTATAAAAATGTGGTGGATTTTTTTGGGGAATTATTGTGAATGGATTTATCAGCCTCTGGGGATGTCAGATGAGAGTTTTACGTTCGACCGAAGGTCTGAAAGCGATGGAGTGTTTTTTAAAGTAATGATAAGTCCATCAAAATTCCCAAAGTCTAAACTAACAACGCAACTAGCTAGTCGCGAATATTACTTAAATATTATTGAATTACACTTTGACTTATTTCTAATAATTATCACGTGACGAAAAAAAAAAAGTTTATTCTTCTGAATCAGCTGCGGCATATCCCGGTCTCTACTCCGGAGGCTACGTCGCGGCCATGGCAGCAGCGGGGGTATCCCTGCACGGTCAGCCCGCTTTCTATCACACGACGCATCCCTATCAGATGAGTCCCAATGGGCCCGGAGTGGGGCCCATGACAAAACGAAAACGAAGACACAGAACGATATTCACGGAGGAGCAGTTGGAGCAGCTGGAGGCAACTTTCGATAAGACACACTATCCGGATGTCCTGTTGCGTGAACAGCTTGCCCTCCAGGTCGACCTCAAGGAGGAGAGGATCGAGGTAAATAACAAGCGCCAAATAATTCCTGCATCGAGTGCGCCCAGGTTTTTGTTTCGGGTCTCGGATATCGAGACCGAAGAATTAATAATTCTTGGTCAAATACTGGGTGACCTTGGACCGCACCCTAATGGGGAAGTTTCAACTGACAAATTGCTTTTTTTCTTCTCGAACCCTTCGGAATACACTATCGGGTTTCCAGTGATAGACAAACAGTACAACGTCACGGACAATTTATCTGTGAAAACTTGAGGCTTCCGTGGAGGGGTTGGCTCCCCTTGGTTATTTTAATTCTAGTGGACGATTGTTCTAACGATAATAGTGAACTGATCGATTTTTTTAACAGATTGGATTAATCGTTGGCTTCAAAGTGTATTTATTTTTCCGGACGATCGCGGGTCAGATTGTGATGGAATTACGGTGTCGACAGTTTTTTTGAAATTCGAAAATATCGTTCAGAAATGTTAGAAAGCGTTTTCCAAAGATTATTCTAAAGAGATCTCCAGACAGAAAGTTGGGACATAATTTTTTTCAGCTCCTCAAGAATTATTTTGTCTTAGAATTGTTGAAAGACAATCAAAAGCCCTTTTTATTTTGTGAGGAAAATTTTATTTATTGAAAAATTATTCTAATGGTTTTAGTTTTATCGAGTGAAATAAAAAATACAACCGCTGGAAAAATAAATGATATTCGTGATAGTCTGAAAGGATACATGTGTACATTTAAATCCTCTCGTCTTTCTTTGGGAGGGGTGAAAACCGTGCGGTGCGCCCTTTTCGTGAATCATTGGAGCGCAGTGAAACGAGAATCGCACACCCATCGAGTTAAGCCACAATGAAGGAAAGCGACAACAATACGAGTGAATATATTCCGAGAATGGTGAATATAGAGAGGAATAACATGTTGGAGGGAAATGAGAAAAGAAAAAATTCGAAAAAGCGACAAACCTCGGGAGGAAAATTGAACTTGAGACAAAATCCTTAGACTAACTCACCGGTGCGGATGTGTTTGCTGTGCCTTTGTCATTACGTCCTCATTCTGGGTATTTATCACTTAAAATAATCAAATAATACGTGAGAACATTCGTGGAGTACCGTCGCGACGTATATCCAATTTAAATAATTAAAATGCACCGGCTGTGATGGAATTACCCAGAATTAAATGAATTATCCTCCGAGCTTTTAATCTAGTGTGCAATCGGGTTAATATTAGTCTCTATTATTAATACGTCAATCCGGAAATCGTTCATTCTATTAATCGGGTTTTTAATCAACCTCCGAGGGTTTATTGCATAAAAATGAATGATTCAATTCTGTTCAGTTTTCATAACGGATTTTCGTATAGAATTTATTGAGTGTTGGCATTGAATATGTTACGGGCTATCAATTGTGCTAAATTCTGGATCATTCCAACATTAGGACAGGTGATTGGAAAAACATGAGGAATCGTTCATAAACAATCGCAATGATTACCCGCGTAGAAAATATTTCTTAACAAAAATATAATTTCGCAGCAAGCAATTTTTTTTTCAATTCACCTATCATTACTTCATCGTCTTAACTGAACTGTTATAATACAGATATCACAGACCACCCACCATGCACCAAAAACTTCCCGTCATCCCCGAGATTCTGAAACAACATATACCTGGATACCGTGTATACACCTGCAAGTATTCATCGTTGTTATTTGCTGAGAATTAGTACGAGGATTTCAGTTCTCGTATTCTCAACGAAGCGGAAAATGTATACGGTGGAAAAACTTGAAATATTTGATTTACACGCGCGAGTGAGACACTCTCCAAACACACCGGTCTCAAAGGGAAAGTCAAATAGAAGTAAAAATGAGGGAATGAAAATGGAAATGTTAACAGAGAAGTAATTTGTCCCGGGAACAACACTTGCTCTTCTTGATAAAATTTAATTATTTGAGCTGACTATGTGACAACAAAAACCTGCTGAATATTTTGATCAGAAAGTTTTTTCAATTTTTTCTAAAGAACGGTGCTATTAAAATTTTTGTCTTGACAAAAATATCTCGAAAAAAAAATTCATGGACGGAATAACCTTTAAAAAAAGCGCTCAGATCACATATGCCAGATAATTTCCAAAATATTCTCTTTGACAATTCCTCTACAAGCGACGAGGCGATAAAAAAATCTGATTGCCTCCATTTTGTTACAGGTATGGTTCAAAAATCGTCGAGCAAAATGGCGAAAGCAGAAGCGAGAAGAGCAAGAGCGACTCCGCAAACTACAATTGGAGCAACGACAGCGAACGGAGGACGGTATGCCCCCACTGTCTCGCGGTCACATTTCCCTAAATGGCCAACACGATCCGGACACCGATAGTTCCGATCTCGAGGTCGCGTAGTTCACGTTTAAATCCGGTACATGAAATCCCAGTGAATCTTTTATAATGACTCAAAAAAACCGTCACTAAAATGACTTAACTATCATATAATAAACTACTCTAGAGCCCTAAAGAAAAATCAAAATAGCGTATTTAAATAAATTATGTAAATACATCACGTTAATTTGTAAATACGAGTAGACCTGTACATATGCTTGGTAAATGTGTATAAATACGAAATAAATTATTGTGCAAAATTGAATTGAAAGTTACTTCTTTGTCCCGTGTAATAAAATATATTTTACATAGATGTATTTTATTATTTATATCTTATATTTTTTTTCTGGTGAAATTCATGAAAAAAGTATTGATATAGAACATTCGCTCTTCCAAATACTTCTTCGGTAAAAACGGTATTTGAAGAGGTCCTCGGCAAATTGTCGTCGACGAATTTTCCGGGAGATAGTGGATGAATAAAAAAAAATTGTTAAAATAGCAGCTCTCCCCTCTCCTCCCCCCTCGGCCTAGGGGTTGGCAATTACGGACACAGGGACGTGGGGGTTTTGGTGGAAGTTCGCCGCACCGTAAAGTTAGCCGAGTTTCCAGGGGTAAGTACATAAACCCTCAGGGCGCACCGAAACTAAGACGATTCCCGGTGCAAGTTTAATGGTCCCCCGTTGGTTGAAGGAGAGTCGTAGAAGAGCGTTGAGACCTAAAGACGCTCGACTTAAGTGGTTCTGTTTCTATCCCAGATTTAGTGTCTCTCTCTGATGCCTTTATTTTGCCCGAGTGTGGGGCGAAGAAATTCACGAGCTACTCAATTATTCAGGTGACCAAAGTCAGTGGCGTTGGCCGAGCGTGAAGCGCCCAGTTCGGCAAGCTTGTTAAGGACTTTCCGGTGCTTTGTTTGTGAATAATCAGAAAGCCGCAATTGTAACTGGTACGAATGCCCTTTCAAATCATGTTTTTATGAAAGACCAAGTGAGTGACAAATTCTTCTTTAGGATTTTTTCAATTTTTTTTTTTTTCAAAAGTTGATGGAGAGAATTTTCTTTCTGAGTTACCAATGGAAAAACAAACATGCTGAGCTATTGTATCTATCCGTAATTCAATCACCTGTTGGAAAATTATTGTATATGAAACTGGTCTCGATCCGTGGTTGATGAAAAAAATTCTTTTCTGTTGAAAAATCAACAATATAACAAAGACTTTGCATAGGTGGAAAAATGAGAAAAATACAGGAGTATTTCTTGTTTGAAATTATGGGCCACACGTGTTTATAAAATTCTAATGAAATTTTTCCCTTTTGTTTCCGCGTTTACTCTGAAATGCACTGTTTGCCTAGCTCCCACTCACTCCTTAACCCGAGTTCTTATTAACAATTTCATAAGATTTTTAATTAATTTGATGGTGAATTAAAATTGCTACATTACATCTCCGAAGCTGTTTGAATTCATCCAATGAATTCTGAATGCTTCGCCTCGAAGATGATACTTCGCAACAGTTACGAGTGTCAGAGGCTTCCGCACTATCCATTACATCATTTATTGTGTGAACATTTACACCGGTCTTATTTTTTTTTCTTATCATGTACCTGTGAGGATGCACCAGTTGAAAGGGCGAAGTCGACTGTCTTCACAAAACAAATGATTTCCCCGAGGCCGAGATGCACCGAGACGTCAAAATGAAATTGGACTCATCTGCAATATATCACTGACTTCACAGTCCAACGTCGACGATTTTGATGACTTCCACCGAGTGAAGACGAAACAAGCTGCACTCGGCCGAGCCGATGGTGATCACCAAAGTCTCAACGAACCTTCTGAAGGACGTAACCCTCACCAGATAGCCGACCCCATCCCCAAGGTCGAAGACAGGCGGTCCCACAGAGTTGACGTCCATCATGAAATAAGCCCCCGAGAGTTTAAAAATCCCGAGACAGGAGTTCTCGCAATTGAGAATTCCAAACGAGTGCTTCAGGAAAAATTGCTCTAATATCTTCCAGAGGGATTCCTCGGTATACAGCCTCCCCTCGACCCCCCTCATAACATCAATCTCGAAGACAATATCCCCGATTTTAAAGTGCCTTAAAAGGCGCATATCCCAGGCAGTAACAAAATCACCTTTTGACGTTGTAACATCACTTTGAAGTCTACTCAATGTGTAATATCTGTCTCCACACATGACGACTGTATCTACTGTCTTCGGAGTCCAATATTCCGGTGCCATTATGCGACTCATACCAGCAGCCACGACGTAGCACGCGTACACCTGATATCCCCGGTTATTCTCGGAAAATATCTCCTCCGTCGGATGTATCTCGCCCCAGAGAGAAAACACTTTGTCGGGCTCGTCGACGTAATACTCGTGCCACTTGTTTTTTTTGCTGGTTGTCTTTGTGCATTTTTTCCAAATTATGTGATGGGTCTTCAGCCAGGTTTTCTTCTCAGCGAGACCAGTGTAATTATTCGGAAGGGGCTTAATCTCCTGGTCCTTCCAGACTTTTTGGAGCCTTGATTTTGGGGGCTTCCGTTCCAGCAATTTAAGGTTGTGAATCTTGGCGCAGGTGTAGGTTATCTTGAATAGTTGAATTATGAGGGGTTTGTCGGGTGGAGATTCCTGGGGGGTATTGATAACGTGGGACTCAGGAGCGTAGGCTCTCAGCAGGAGAATTACGATGTGACGATTTAACGTATTCCTGGAGGTAAACTTGATTATGCATGCACTGCCTTGGTCATCCCAGTAGCCGAAAGCCTCACAGCGGTAGGGGTTGTAGATATACCAGAAATTACCATCCCTCCAGATTGCTATGGAGAATCTGGAAGTCCTCAGGATGAAGTTGTGACAATTGTCTGGAACATTCCCGAGAAATTTCTCGATTGTCTCCGTATCTCGGTGGATTGTGAGATGGGTTTCATGATTTATCTTCTCCCAGCCAAGTTCCTCGCTCATCTTCATGAGCTCTGGACGCTTTTGGTTCTTTATCTTCTTAACTGATGGCTCTAGAAATGCCCAGGTGACGTCGGGAATTTTTAGAACAATAAGCTCATCCTCCAAGTCAATCTCCACCGAGTATTTGTAGTTGTAAACGACGATATCGTCTAACTGAAGATTTTTTTTTATGTTAAGACTTCCTATGTGGATGAATAGCATCCAGGCGTGATCGTAGATGTAATCAATGTTGGAACTCGTTGCGTATTTGTATCTGCAAGGAGTTTTATCACTGCTGGGGGAGACATTTCCGCTCGAAAAATATCAAAGTATAAAAATATTGGGGAAGTGGTAAAATGAGCTAAATTAAATAACAATTTAGTAATTTGGATAAAATAATTCGTTGTTCACCGACCTCAACTGAGTTTTAGCCAATAGAGCAACGACTGCCTGATAAAAACAAAACTTCCAGGTCTTCTCCCGCGTCCTCGCCCCACACAATTCAATCACATGCATCCCCTTAGTCCCCCTTAAGCACACGTGAGTGTAGACTCGATTCTCATCGGCTTCGGACGCCAACTCCGAGATTACGTACACACCGTCGACGAGACCGGGACGATCGCCAGAGGCTCGATCCACTCGTAATAATTTCTCAGTGCGGGGGCACGACACGGGGATCCTGGCATGTCCCAGCTCCTTGTAGAGAGCGAAATTTTCCGATTCCTTGATATTATCGGGGTACATGTCCTGACAGGGTAACAGCCCCCGCAATTTTCGCTTCTCGAGGGTTTTTACGAATCTCTCGTCTTCGTAGAAGTCACGAGATACGCACGGCCACAATTTTCGGTCACTTTTGGACACGATTGCACCCTTATCGTAGCTAAACTAAATTCATTTTCTTTTAATGTTCGATAGGAGAGGTCAAAATGGAAGCAGAAAGCCATATTCATCTCATGAGGGATTTTTTCATTGAGCAAAAAATAAAATTTGATAAATACTTGGGGATCCGCTTTCATATTCCGCCAGATTCTGATTTTGTCGGTGGTATTAGTACGGTCAGGCAGTCGTGTTCGTTCATTGAGATTGAAAGTATCGAGCGGAAAGCAACAGTGGGTTGCTGGTATGCTATCATCGTTGAGCAAGTCGGGTAACCTGGCGAGTTCACCCGGCTGACGTCGATCGAACCTGTCGTCTCTCTCAACTCTCTTCTCATTTTCGAGATATCTGAATTTATTTGGATGGTCATGCCCAATGACAGGGGATAATAGTTTTTGTAGTGATTAATTTAATTCAATTTATTGTAGTGATTTATTCTCAGACGTGAAAGTCGGAAATTCTTGATAAATTCGTCTCACGAAAATCTGCTTTCTCCATGAATTTTTGGGTATGGAATATTCATTCTTACGAGTTCACGTAGACCCTCCAGAGGGGATCGTCCTCCTCGCACCGCCATTGGCTGTCCTTACAGGGGTCTCTCTTTTTATCACCGGATTCGCTCATTTTTCAGGGAAATTTTTATTCACGAGAAATTTTGGTGGTTGGGATATTAAAAAAAAGAGCATCAAAATAAATATTTTGCAGATATCCACCATTTTTTCATCGCTCGCTTTCCCCTACCCCCTTAAATTTTTCTCGCGGCCAAATTTATTCGCATCCTGACGGATATTCTCAATTATAAACCGAGTGCAAAGCGGGTGCATGTAATACCTCGTTGAACCGAGGGCGTTGTGAATGACTCCAAAAGACTCCTTCACAAAAGTGAGAAGGGGGGTGCGGCTGTCCGTGATTTTGTAATTATTTTCCCGACAAGGCAGACGAAGCCGTAGAGCTTAGAAAGGCAATCTCGACGAAGCCCATACCGTGACGCAAGATTTTCCTGGGTGTTTATAAAATTACCGACATGCTCTGGGGGGGTTTGAATAACACTCCGAGGCCACAAAAACAACCTTTTTTCAAGTTTTTCGACACTGAAAATGCGCTTTTCCTACAACGAATTTCCAATAATCACAGGAAATATCCACCGAGAGAAATATTCAGTAGGAAAAACCCCCTAACATTTCCCTAAAATTGTCCTCAACAACATTTCGCTCGAGAATCACGGAAAAGATATGCAATATTTATTGAATATTTCTCTCCGGGTCGAAAACAGAAATACCTCGACTTATTACAGCTTCCGAATACCCGCATTATAATTTTATAACCGAATACAATTGAAAATAATACCCTAAATAGTACGAGTGGTAAATTTCTCTCAAACGCCATCAGAAAACATTATTTAGTATACATTCATAAAAAAGAAAATAAAATGACAAATCTCCCATAATTTTTCTCCGTTAATTGATGGACCAAATTAACTTTCATTTCCTCATTAAAAAAAATTCGTGGTATCATTTAACTGTCACATTTACCAAACACTCACAACACAACGCATCCTTCAATATAGCCCGCAGGGATACATAGTAGCACGCCCGCCGCCCAGAACAATCCAATTAATTTTATTTTAATTACCGGTTCGCTGAGCGTCACGGGGATGGAACCCCTGTGCGCCGATTATTATTGTTTCGAGCGGCCCGGGAGGTGAATTCACGCTATCGAGGTAACTTCCTCCCCTCGCCCCCTTAACTATTTCCACATGCACAATGCACACAATGTTGTCCGGGTCTCTTATTTATCAATTTCCACTCAATTCATCAATTTGCGAAAAAAAAAATTTCCAATGAACAAAAAATGTCCCCATCAGTTGCTTTAATAAGAGGTACAGGAAAAATTACTGAGCGAGGGATTAAATTGTGATAATAATGATGCAAATGTGAAATGACGAGAAAAAAACGGCTAAAATAATATTTTCATCAGCGGTAAAATTGCCCGGCAGCCTTTTAATTACCCGACGTTAAATTCTTTATCTGTGCCAGGGCATTGCTGAAACAATTGGCCCTGGCACGCGCGTTGAGCGTACCCAGTGCTGTTTTGATACCAAACAAACCCCAATGTTGATACGCGGTAATAGAATAATCTGGCAACTGATTCCGGGGGATATTGCCGGAGGCGGTGGAAACCCACACGATTTCCCCTGCGTTAACTCAAATGCATATTCGTGAAGGCTAAATCAGGGGTAACTTTGGCATCAAACCCGTTGGTCATCGGCGGTTATATTATTGGGTGAAACGCCTTCTATATCTCGTTTATCATTTGCAACTCCACTTGAATGGCTTATTCGCCGAGAAATTTCAGGTTACCGAGGGAAGCCGAAGGGTAATTGAGAATACGAAATTGTATTGCCGGTTTTTCATCATTTATCCGACCTGTGGGATGCATTTCAGAGACTTTTTGAAACTAGAACATTTCATCTTCAAATTATGCTCGTAAATGTCGGAAATTCTAATGATATTTTCTTCATTCTTTTCACCATTGAATAGCACGTTGGTCATATTGTTTGGCATCAGGATTCGACTAGATCACTACCACTACCAGCGACTGGTTCAATACATGTCGTGGGATAATGACGTAATGAGCATCTTGATTAATAATAACAATGAGCATCGCCAGCAAGAAGACGATGGGGATAAACTATATCCCAACAGTCTCCAGGTGGTAATCAAATGAAATGGCTGTGAAAGTGAGCACAGGCATCACCACAGGTATAAACACTAGTCGTTGGTGGGCCCCGGAGGCACAGCTTAACGCGTTCGGCCCTCGTTTATCCTACCTACCACCCCTTATACTTTGTCCTAAGGGATTTCATTTCCATTAGAGCATTGAAGAAATTATACTCAGCTGTTGGATGTAGACTCCTCCACCGCATCCTCCTCTCAGCAAAATAAAATGAATTTCATAAAGAAGTTGGGCATAAAAAAAAATAAATAAAAAAAAATCAATTATTTATCCAAATGCTGGACGGAGAAAAAATAATGCATTTTTCGTTTACTCTTCCCTCCCCTTAATTCCTGGCACATTTACATGAATCAAACGAGCCGTCTATTTTCATTCGGGGTGGGGCTCTCTCAGTGGTAAAGGGAGGAGGGGGAGGGGGATGTCGAGTGATATGACAGGAGTCAAAGTGCTAATAGCCGGGAACAATGGGCTAAATGTGAGAAGTGTAGAAAGGAGTAAAGCACTGTCCCTGGACTGGGTGTTATTAAAAGAGCAAACGATTTTTGTCGGGCGTGTAACATCGCCCTCGAGATAATTGAGCCGTCAACTGCACAACCCTCCAGCGGTACTGTGATACGCACCTCCCATAGCACCATCCCCCTCTATCACCACTATGTCGGTGAGGTATTCCAATGTAATTTCAAATGGTGCAAATATATTTCATGAATTATTGCTGTGATTTCATCTCAAATAAAAAATCATTAAAAGTTGACAATAAAAATTGAAAAAATGCAATTAATTATCTGGGTACATTCTATGCACCCTCCAAACGATGGAATAATCATAACTAATTTGAAGTCATGAAAATAAACAGAC
This sequence comes from Diachasmimorpha longicaudata, assembly GCF_034640455.1. Lineage (NCBI taxonomy): Eukaryota > Metazoa > Arthropoda > Insecta > Hymenoptera > Braconidae > Diachasmimorpha > Diachasmimorpha longicaudata. The sequence goes on along the minus strand of NC_087232.1, from coordinate 7,813,642 downwards.
TCTCATGAAAATCACGATAGGTATGAAAAATTCAACTTTAATTTTCACAAAGCATCCCTCAGAAATGAATGCTCCTGGGTGGGTCCTACCTCAACATCTCGTAATCCATCTCCCTCGACAGCGGGATTTGATAATGCAACACGACGCGTGAAATCCCCACGCCCAAAAAGTATTGTCGGATGATTTTTCGTTTCTGTATTTCCTTTCCGTTTTCTCTTTCAGCTCGAGCCTTTTCTCGCCGCGTCAGTATTATGTTAGGATTACAGGGATTCCCGTGTGGATTTTTTTATTTACGTAATGATTCTCAGCGGGGAGAGAAGTTGTGAAGAGGTCTGGGGCCAAAGGACACCGCTATCACGAATTATTCACCGCGCGGGCTTATGTCCACACAAAATAAAACAATTCTCACATCATCATTAACCAGATGATAAGAAAAATATCGCAAAGTCAATTTGTGTAAAATCATATCAATACAACTTACGGGATTTAAGTTCGCTTACTGATCATGGAAATGACTAGAAAAATGATGGAATTTTCCTTAACCCTATTTCACTCCGGATTTTTTTTTTTAATTTTCATTGAATTTTTCGTCGAGAAAATGATGCAGCAAAACGAGTTGTCTTCCTTCCATAAAATTTAATGTTTACCTCTAAACTGAATTCAACATTCTTGTATTGATAGTAATGACGCAGGGGCTGAGGAGAAGAGACATGAGCAGAATGGAAAGGGTAGATCAGTAAAGCGGACCGATTATCCAAAGCTAGACACGCATACGCTGTGCTTTCATCCCTCCCCTGTATATTCCCAACATTGTACGAATTCTCGACAATTCCCAGTCACCCCACGATCCGTAGAGTAAACCCCCCACGTCCCCCTCCGCCACTCAGCGATTCCCGTCCCAGGTAAAACGAGCCCTCGTATTCCCCAGGAGTGGGACAGATAGACTCGCGAGGGATGGAGAAATTGAATCCCAACCGAGATGGAATTGTTCGATGGGGTGGCGGGTGGCTGGCGCAAGGAGGGAGGGGGATTGCTGAGGGAGATTGAGTGATGGGGTAGTGTGTATAGGCCACGCCTACAACCCACCCAACAGCCGACCAATCGAGAGTCACGGACATGAGAAAACGGCCGCAGGAGCTGTCACTGCAAAACGTTGGATTTGCCATTGGGTGACGAAAGTGGTGGGGCCAATACCGATGTAAGCCGGGGGAATTTGAGGCTTTAAAACGTTTTATATATATATATATATATATATAGTTGTATATATATATATGTACCACCTGGCATCAACCCCACCCTTTTTTGCACCCCTGATTCTGAACCGTCTGTTGTGTATTGCTCTGGGCGACGCCTCAGCATTTTGTCCCAAGATCGAAAATTTTTTTTTGCGAAGGAAAAAAAAATCACATAACTCTTTTACCAAAAAATTAATAAAATTATATATATATTTTTTTCAAATCTGTTTTATCAATGAGAATAAGTCATTCATAAAAAACAGAAAAACAAAAAATTGAACTGACAAAACTCCCCTTAATCGGCCCACGCCCTCACGCGAAAAGATATTGAACTAGTACATTTGACAAGCTTAATCAAATAAAGAAACATAAAAAACGTGTCGCTACCGAGGGCTTCCAACCCCCGCAGGGCTCTCCCCCAACCCCGTCAATTCCCGAATGTCACTACGCATATCCGTATCCACGGTTTGAAGTCTCTTCATCTCGGCAAAATGTTAAAGTGTTTTACGCTCGGCTGAGCGCACTCGTCTATTATTTTCCCTTTGATTTTCCCTCCCCCGGTCCACGACGCCCCAGTACAGGTGTCGTAGTTCCGAAAATGCATCACTCTGATTAGATATCACTCTCAATCCGTTCATTCGTTGGAGAGAACATGAAAAAAAAAAAAAAAATCCCCCGTTCACCGGCAATGATAATCAAAGTAATTGGCTTTTGATCCGGTCCGTCAAAATTTTCAAATAAGCTCACTGAGGGTGACAACACCAAACGTACCATCCTGTCGCAATTATTCGGCCCCGAATAATGCCAATATACACTGATGTGGGACAAGAGGGGGGGTGAGGGTGCGAGATAGTGCGCAACGAGGGTTGAAAATGATTGAGAGTTGGTCGGTTGTGCGATAACGGGCGTTAACAAAGGGCCGGCGTGCAACCGCAATACAACCCCGGGGTTGTTGAGCAAATGACATTAATTGCGTTGTCAGTGGCAGTTACCTCCAGCGGTATGCGATATTTCGAATGCTCTCATTCGCGGTGAGACATCTAGTTTCAATGACAATGGCCTTTTGACGGTTGCGTTAATATTGTCGAGATAATATGTCACATCCAGTCGTGTTTATCATATAAGTCAAATTTATTTGCTGATTGGGTGATTTATGGGGACAGAGAAATTTTCCCTTTTAAAAATCCCAGTAGAACACTTTTGTCACAATGCCATTAACATAATATTTTTGACTAGCCTAGACTTAGACATGGAGTTGCCTTGGAATACAAACAATGAAATTAAATGCAAAAGCAATTAATTATTCAATTCAAATGGAGCGCACTTTCGGATGGAATATATGTACGCATATAGTTTTCCATATGGATTTTTAAATTTCTGCATTGAGTGCTCGACCATCACCATTCACCGGTGTTATTTAGACCGACTGCCCCGAAAAATAACGAGGGAAAAAAACCTGAAGGGCCAAGAATGAAAAGGGGATGGCACATATCCATGAAAGCACCATTAACTCTAGATTACAGCAATGCGGTATTTACTCAAGGGCCAGGGCTCCGCGGCGTAATACGAGCCTAGCGGGCTTGATTCGTATACCTTCAGATAGAGACAATATCACCCTGTCCTTTTCCCCTGGTTGCCCCCTTGGCGACTCACCCAGATGCCGCGTGATGAGAGTACTTCGCCTCACCGCCTCATCGCATCATCCCTATTTGCTCTTCTCTCTGTTATATCCCACACACTATATCCCTTTCATATTATGTCTTATGTACAGCCAGCCTATATCATCGCTCTGACTTGCGCCCAATGTCGGGTGGAACATTGTCATTGTTCTCACCCAGTGGTATTCATTTCGGAGGCGTACGTCCAGTGGACTGAAATAATACGCCTTAATGGATGGGGATATTAACCAGTCAATGTGTAATTACTGAAAGCTACAGTTGCTGGTGAAGAGGACAGAATCGCGACAATATATCGCCCATATAATATTCGCGAGAAAAATTTTTTTCCGAACTACTGAGAACTTAAATTGATCACTTCACACCAATCACTAGTTTTGCAACTACAAAAAACATATCAATGGCAAAAAGATTATTTTGTCAACAAACATTATGACGTCATTTTTTTTTAACTTTTCATTAAACAAAAAAAAGGTGCGTTACAACTCATATATGTATTATATTACAAGGCCCTAAAACAATATTTCCAGAAGGGGGGGATACGCCGGGCCGGGAAAAATTAATTATTGACACAGGATTTTGACAACGCATCTGTTTTACGCAGCGCGAGAACAATAATAAGTTTACGAGCGGAAGGGAGACTTTTTCATCGTGAAATTGTGCAGTTGGGTCGAGTGGACAGGAAGGTGATGCTGTCTAGTGCGAGGGATTGGGGTGGAGTGAAGTGGGTGAAATAGGCGCGAGCCACTCGGCTTTGTGCTAGACAAGTAGTCCTTAGCCCTCGGTGTACACCTACCCCCACAGCGGTAATGTTGACCCAGTTAATAGCCTTGTATTTGATTTGACTACTGTTGTTGGCAATGGCTATTGGTTGGTGAGGAAAATTACACGGGTGACATGGCTTTTTTTTTATTCCGACATCTTTTTCGAGTAGCACATTTTCCATTAAGAAAAATTTGGACACCGGTGTGTTTTTATGCGGCTGTACTTATGACACAATACAGATTTATGACGTCATAAATGAAAGGAAAGCTCTCAAAAGCGATAGATTCTTAATTAATCATTACACGTCTCTCCCATTACAACAACTCTCGCACAATATGCAGTACTTTGTCGCTACATTGAATGAACTAAAGCACAGAGGATAGTCAAAAGGTAAATAACAATAACTCACTCACTGGAACACTCAACAGTAACCTTTTGACACAAATGGTTACCCTTACGCGTTTCAGCTCGTTATTCGTCTTTTTCGATTCGTTAATTTTGCCCTCACCGTGGCATTTTCCACACTGCTTGGCACAAAGGGAGAAATGGCTAAAAAGAATTTGCCTCAGTAGTACTTACTCAACGTCGGCCAATTATTTATTCACAACGAGATAAAAAAATAAATAATGGAACGAGACAAAGGGCCACGTCTCCGTCATTTATTTATTTACTTATTTTCCAGTTTCTTTTGGATGTACTGAGAGTGTCAAATCTTGCGGAAATATCACCTGCGCAAACGTTTATGTACGTGCCCTTTGGGGGTATTACGAGGATATGTATCCAAACATTTGGACATCCTTTGAGGGCAGTATGAAAGGAAACGGCTCATACGGTACTTGACGGTGAAAAGACCGAATCAAGCCTGCACTCATTGCTCCCGACAAATCGTGGAAAAAAAATTAACAAGTTTCTTCCTGGAATTTTCCCTTGGCTTATGTTTAACTCTTCGAGTGGCCCCAAATTTTAACCCTCGAAAAAATATAGAAAGTGGCGAAACTTTAGCTCAGCTCCTGCGGAGGTGAAGGGCAAAATTCTGCGGACTTTATTGACGTCGTGATGGCGAATTAAATAATTATTGACTCGTGCTCTCAACCCTCCACCCCAACTTAATCGTATAAATTCGGATTATCATTGAAAAATTGGGGAAAGTGCATTGTTAAGACAAATCGACTTTCGAATTGAATTTCAGTACCCAACTAAATTTATCATCTATCCACATACCTTCATCCTCGAAGTGTCCTTCAACATTTCTTAACCTGAGTTTTTCATTTCCATTCCAGCGGAAGTTACTCGGGTAATGGTTCTCACTCGGTCGAAGGCGTAGTTGATATTCAGATATATTCGCAAATCGGGGGAGAACCTATAAAAATAATATTGTCTGAGATAACAAAGGCTACATTAGAGGGATAGAGGCCATTCAGCGAGAAAAATGAACGAGCTCTACGTTATTTTATTCAGATCGAATAGCTTCTTTCGATATCGGAGAGTTAACCACATCATGCAGAATATTGCAACGGTAAAATATGGGATTGCAGGTGTAGAAAGATCTAAGTCTTCGAATCAAAAAATCTGCAGTAGTAGTTGAAGACAATAATTTTGGTAATTCTATTGGACACCGTGATATGTGGCAAAGAAACGTGCTTGTGGATCGTAACATTCAGGATAAAAAATTCGTTTCCCCGAAAAACGCTGCATTCCAATGATTTTCGGCACTTAATGATCCACACTAAAGGTTTTAAATCCCTTTGCAATGAATTAACCGACAGTTAAATATCTTCATCACTCACCCCTTTGTCGCCATAGCCATTTCACCAGGACAAAGGAATTCTCGGCCTGAATTAATGGTCCATCCTTCGATTCTTTAACACATCGTTACACATCACTGCATATCTTGAACAAAAACAATAATAACACTGCGTCCATGGCATTTGTCCTTCTCCAAACACTCGCGAGCAGTCCGAAAACACGAACCGAGCGCCACACAGTATCTATTCCAGGTACTATGCTCAAAGCACCGGTAATCGCGACATTATCGACTGAGAAAAAATTCCTCAAGTTTTTCACTGGGCTCCGATTTTCACCAGGTTCTTTCATTTTTATTCACCGAGATGAAGGAATGAAATTTGTCCTGATTGAAGAGAATTTGATTGTCCTGCAAATACCGTTGGTGCCATTGGTGGCGTGTCCTCGTGCTCGGCTTCTGTACTAGCTCTGACTTGAGGTCGTTTAATCCCCGAGATCTGAACCCATGCTGTAGACTATTCTTTTGCCGTTTATTGTAGGTTAACTTTGGTGTCATTCTTAGTACTCCATGTGATAACTTAGAAAGTGCTCGACAATTTAAAATATTGATAAAAGTCCCTCTCTCTACCTCTACATGTTTCATTAAACCTAGCACAAGAGCCCAATCGATTCAGTGAGAAATGTCTTTCCTCTGGAAGGCGAGGATTTTCACCAGCACTTGTACCTTCACAGTGCAAGCATCAAACTTCAATAAATTGACTCCCAATAGGATAGTCAATCACATCACGAAAAAGGTAATAATAATCGATTTAAAAAATCCATAAACTTTATTAGCAGTTAGGAAAAATGTGAGAACGATCCTCCTCGATCGTGATTTGGACGTGAGGAAGTAGAATTGGAAATTTTAAACGATATTTTCAAAATGAAAAACATTGCAGAACTTCACTCAGCCAATATCGAATTACTATTGATTGACAATGTTGATGATTAAAGGGATTGCCGTCAATATCACAGCTGCGACTTCACAGCACAGAAGACAATTACGCAAGAACAATCTACATTGGGTCGTTCTCGGCGAATATTAAACGTGTGAAGTTGTTCTCATTCACCACCTCCATCGTGAATTTTGTGATGCAAGGGTATCTCATGCCAACGATCCTGGCTAGTAATAACGTACTTGCTCTCGGTGGTACTCTCTTGTTAACTGCATGCTTCGGTGTCGGGACTCCCATTCTGCTACACCTTGTCACTCGAAAATATGTGACGAAGATGACATACGATGATACGAGGGATGTTTATACCGCTAGTGTATACACTTTTTTTGCGTCTGAGAGACAGGTGAGAAATTCATTAATTAGAAATTTCGAGGGAATGACAAACCTTTTTTTCTTCACATGCAATTAATTTGATTCTATAGATTGAATTCACTCCAGAGGACGTGTCGAAGCCAGCAATGCGTGAGCTACTCACAACCTGCTATGTACACGATACGCCCCTTTTATTCAACTTCGAAAACTTCACAGACATCGACCACTACAGTAGAATCCTCGGCTACGATAAACCCATGGACTTCCAATTAGAAGGTGAAAAAGACCTCAAATCTGTGACCGCTCCCAGACAAAAAAATGATTAAAGTAAACTAGTTTACAGTTGAATCGAGTCCATACTATTATATCCCAAAAAATCTCTTTATTCTTACCATAACATCTCTAATAACAAAATATTTACAGTGGATTGATGTATTTGTTTGAAGAATTTGTTGAAATGAAGTAGAGATCACAGTACGTGGCTTTACATATGTTGATTAAGAAATATTGACGATGATTCTGGATACATTTTTTTCAACTCCAGACATAATGAGGTATTTTTACATAATGTTTTTTTCCTTATTCGTGACGCTGAAAATCTGAAAAAATAATGGGGCTGAACGGGAGTTGAATACCCCTCCTCATAAACGACCAATTTAAGCTGGGAGGAGATCAAAATCATCCGACACGTGAACAATGGGTACATGAAGATCGTCGATCTGAGGAGTCGCTTTAAACTCGCAGAGGCCAACTTCCTTCAGCTTCCACTCCCAATCCATTCGTTGAACTGCATGCAGAGACTCTGCTTCGTTGTGATGCCTCAACAACATTGCTTCCTATAAAATTATTTTTTTATTATGATTTTTCTGATAGTCGCACTCTCGGGGATCGTGTCTTCAATGATCATGTGATCAAGGAATCCTAGTCACTTGTAAAGCTGAAAATTCCAGTAATTAAAAAAAAAAAAAGATAATGCACTTCACCTTGATTTTTTCCCATTTGTCATCAATATCCTGGAGCCAGCTGAGAAAAAGTCTTCCGTTGTACCTACTCCTCTGGTTTCTGTCCTTCTCCTCCTGCTCAGGAGTGATGACATTGTATACTTCCTCGTCCTTGAGGATAGTACAGACTGAGAAAGGCAGTATCTGATTGGCCAGTGCCCTGGCAGCCCTCCCATGGACCCTCAGGATCTCCTGCTCCACCGAGAGGACAAGCTTCTCCTTCTCTACGACATGCTGCATCCTTAACCTGTACCTGTGGAAAAAAGAATTAATATCAATTGCTCAAAGAAAAGTCTTTGCATGAGACCCTGAAGAGTCCAAGCAGTTGCATCCATACCTCTCCTTTTCCTGCTCGATGTACAACTCCTTCATAGGCCCCTGGAGGCTCCCAGGAGGATTGATATTGGGTTCCTTACTGGCGTTCCCCGCCAGTACATAAGTGCACCTGTTCATCAGATAATCCTTGAAGCCCTGGGGTGGTTTAGGCTGCACGGGAAACAGCCCCTTCCTTCTCCTCTCGATCTGCTTCCTGATATTCAAGAACAGCTGATAACAATTGGTGATGGGCTGATCATGTGGATGGACCTCAGTTCCAGCATTAGCAGTCTCGCTGGCCTCATTAGAAGCAGCCACCGCCTGCTGTGCCTCCTTGCTCGGCTTCATCTTCCTCTTCCGGGGGTGCAGCTCGACAGGAGCAGCAGTGGACACACTGGCACTGGCATTGGAAGATCCAGAAGAGTTTTCAGAGCCCTCTGAACTCTCTTTCGTGGTCTTCACATTGCCCTCACTCTTCTCCGCCTTCTCCGAATTGGAAGTGGCCTTGGGTGCAGCCGGCGCTGGCTCTGATGAGTTTTTCGTTGATTCTGCCGGTCCTTCACTGGCCGGAGGTTGGGGGGACGAGTTATTTGAACGATCAGTTGCTGGAAGGGGTGATGAATTCGAGTAGCTGCCGTTTCCTGATTGATTTGACAAGTCCTTGGAGTTGGTGGCACCATTTCCATTGCCCCTGTGGGCACTCCTGAGGACTCTCTGATGATGGATTGACCTCTCCTCATTGTGAATAGCCCCTGAGAAGTCTTTCTTCTCGTCTGACTTTGAGGATCCTGATGCTTCTGTGGGACTCGTCGTGCCAGACGTCGACTGCGTCTGGTCCTTGTCAGTCGAGTCGTTGGAGTTGGAACTCGCCACCACGTAGGGCAACTGGTGACCCCTCGTCGAAGGATTCTTACCGTTTCTCGTTTGCTCCTGCTCAGTCGTCTGGGGAATCACGATTTTCAGGGGTGGAACCTTTGGGGCGGATGAGGAGTCTGAGCTCTTGGGACGATCCTCTTCACTGTCGGACTCTGGGGCTGGGGTACTTGTCTTTGTTGGTGGTGTTGCCAGGGGCTTGGGACTACTTGCTGATATCGAGCTGGGGCTCTTACGATCCGCGGGTGTGGACGACTGTTGGGGCTTACCTGGCGGTACTGCACCCTGTTTTCCGGTCTTGGGGCACTGTTCAACAATAGATGAGGCTGTTACGACTGAGGCGAGCTTGTCTGACTAGAAACAACGAAGTAAATGACATGCAGGTGGATGGATGCCGATAAGGGAGAAGAGGGAGGGAAGAGTAAAATATTACAGAGGAAAATTTTTCTTAAAGGGCTTGTATGGCGGGTTGAGAGAAGAGGGCTGGAGAGGACAATTCTGCTTTATTCCACTTTTTTTCTCATTCGAAAAATTAAATTTCTCTACTCAATTAAATAATTGGTCCATATGCAGAAAAAAGGGATACAATACACCAGCAATAAATTGAAAACCATGCATAACCCATGAAAAATTCTTCTCTCAACGGTAGAAATCAAAATTTTTCATTCACAACAAAAACAAAAAAAAGGAGATTCATAAGTACCTTATCAGTGGCTCCCACAGCAGCTCGCCCAGTGGTGGCTCTTCCACTCGCCGGTCCCTTGGCATCTTTACTCCCCTCGGAGTCCTTCTTCTTTTTCCTCCTGTTTTCCTCGTCCTGCTCATCCTCAGTACCATCATACGGCCGTTTGGCACCGGGTGATCCAACAGACGCCCCTTCAGTCGCGCCAGCCCCCCCAGCAGTCGCAGGAGTGCTCTCCGAAGTACTCGGTGGTGCTTCCGCTTGGGACGCACCGCTATTTGTTTTCGAGCCGTCTCTCTCCTTCTCCGGAGGATTCGGTGATGAGCTCGCCCCTCTCACCGGTGTGGCCTCCTTCGAGCTCTTGAATTCGTAGACATCGCTGTTATCCACTGCAGGCGTCCCAGCACTCGAAGTTATGCCGGAGGGGGTCGATGTCACCCCCGCGGTTGTCGTCGTTGTTGTGGACGACGACCCCTGCACAGTCGAGGCTGTGGACTTGGCTGTCTCCATCTGTCCCTGATTAGCACCACTCATGCTCTGTCTTGAGCTACTACCAGATTTCTTATCATCCCTTACTCCCCGCACCTGATTCAGCCGCAGGGTCACGCGAGGCGAACTTCCGGTACCACTTCCCGATCTGTCCACTGTGCAAAAAAATTTGTTCAGTTCCTGATGACTATTAAAATGTTTTTCTTTAGTAATTCCATTCTGCGAGGACTTGCGCGTGAAAAGGAACCACTCAACGTCCGGAAGAGGGCGGAAAAATGAAAAGAACTGGTGTAATTTTTTTTTCAGTTTTGAATAACAGGATGAGATGACCGGATGGTAATTTGAAGAAGGTAAATGATTATGAGAAGCGTTTAAAAATGCGAGGTGGAAACGCTGACATATTTGAAGGCTTTCTCGACAGAGAAACGGTTCCCCAAGAAAAAGGGTCGCGAAGGGGACCACTTCGGCTACCACCTCGAATCTTTCAAGTTCCTCAAGTTTGTTTATCCTTGTCGCATGACATTTTTTACTTCCGCACACCCACAAATGATTAATTTTCGTATTACGTATACATATCACCCACCTCGGCCCTTGTATTCTCCGAAGAATTTATAATAAATTACTCGCGGGTTCAGACCATTGTAGTAATAGCTGACATAATTCCTAACAGAATCTAATTTTAATTCTCCCTGACTCAATGCCTCATTCAAATGTCAGCTCACCTCAAAGACAATTTCATGAATCAAAGAGTGATAAAAAAAAAGTCGCGAATACTTTCAACTAAAAACTCCTCACTCCTGTTTCCAAACACAACCATTATTTGTACTTTTATTAGTAAAATTTTACGACTCCATTCGTTTATGTACTTCAAATAGTATATGATGCTATGTACGTGGCGAGTATTTTCTGATCACCCGATAGATGGAGAAGGCCACCGAAGCAACGCTGCAAGTCTTCCGAGAGAATTTCACTCAATTTTTTATCATAAAGAAATGAAATTACACTGACTAATCCAAAATCATATCAAAATATTTCACCCTTCCCTAATTGACATAAAAATTTCCATTCTGTCAACGAATAATTATGATGGCAAATCCCCGGTGATATATCTCGTAGGTCATTAGTATACAATGTATATGTGTAATTATATGTAAACGGTACCTCTCTCAGGCCGATTCACCGCACAAAACACGTAGCACTGACTGGAGGAGTGGAGTTGCGATAAGCCAATGGGTGACTATAATGTTTGGATGAATTAATTTTGTACAAGTGGTACACAAGCCAGGCCACTTCATCGACTGAGGGATATACAGAACTGAGTGAAACAATTCGCTTCCTTTACGACGTTTACCCCCACTACTCCTTTGCCGGCCTGTTTGACTTGTCGTATTCCTTCGTTTCGACTCGTTTTATTCCCCCGCCCTTCTCCCCCTAGTGACCGGCCCATTTCTCGGCCGATGGTTTTTCAACACTCGAGACATTTCCCTGTCTATCCGGTCTTAAGGGGTTTACGGCCGCCGTGAGTCATCGGGGCTCCGAAATTGGGGAATGTATTTTCGGGGTAATGATCCCTTAAGCTGTACAGGTATGAATTGGAAATAAATCTTGCGCATCTCATTAGGGGACAATAAGTCACTGTCTACTTGGAATTTTTACGGGTAATACCAGTGGAGCTTCAAAATTATTGTCTTATCACAAATTGCCTCCTTATAAGATAGGATTTGAGGGTTGACAACTATTTCAGGTTCATAATAGAGAGGTAATTACGTTGGGATTGCCTCAATCGGAGATTGGTCGAAGGGATCATTAGGGACTCAGAATAATCCGAGGGCAATACCTTGTTCAGATAAAGGAATAATTGGAACTTCTAATTTTTTCTGGGGAGCAGAAGCTGTAGAATTTAACCATGTCCTACACTATCGTCCAAAGTATGCTCAGCAACGTTCAGAATTATTATTGGATCAGGGAAAACCAGCTGCTCAGATCCTCGCAAAGGCTCATTCATTCTAACACTCGTAGAAAAGGACAGGCGCAGTCATTTAAAAATCACTGACCTTTATTCTGCGGGGGTGTTCTACGCATTTCACAGAGGTCTCCACTGTCCTCAGCGTCCTGTTTGTTTCCGGCCGACGTAGTTCCGGTCGGCCGTTGATACTGATAAACTTTACTGTGTTGGTAATTCTGAATATCGTGTTGGTCCTGTCGAACGATGGGAGGCGCACCGGTGCCGGTCTCGGATGACGGCGAGCGTGGACTGTCAGGAGAGGATGTCTCCTCCGACGGATTCGCCTCTCTGGCTTCTGCATAGCGTGCAAGAGAGACCAGAGATTCAGAAGAAAAATCACAAACGAAAAAAATAAATGCAAAAAATTAATTAATCATTAAGAATATTTCGTCTGCCTTACCGTTATCACTTACGACTCTACACTCTTTCCACTGCAATGAGCCACCATTTTTCCTGAAGAGACTCCGGATTATTTCTATTTAATCCGACTACGAGTCTCGAACGCAAACGAAATCGGCAAAATCGCGAAAATTAAGATCGGCAGTGGATTGGCATGTCACAAAAGCGAAAATCAAAGTGCAACATAATTTTTCTGATCATTAAATAATTGTCAATGATTTTTGACTGTGTTAACCACTAATTCATGAAGCACTGTTCGCTAAAATGATAGGAGATATTGTGTCACGTTAAAAATAAAACATAAGTCTTTGTTTGACAAGCAGACAAAAAGGCTCGACCCCCGAAACGATCGCGGCGAGGGTTGAGAATAGCTTAGAGCGACATCTGGCGTGCGGCTCTGCGTTTTTAAACCTTTTTACTTTATTTTTTTATTGTTTTTTTTTTTATTTAAAAAACTCAGGAACGACGTGGAGCCGTGCACAGTCGCCCGAGTACTGGTGGCCATGTTGCCGATTCCGCTGACTGATGTTTCAACCCCCGCCTTGCCTCCCGTCTAGCCCCATTGAATTTCAGCCAATTGTGCTTTTCCAAAGGCTCCCTACCCCGATGTCATCCCCCGTATTGATGTATTCGAATAAAAATTCATTTTTTAAATAAAAAAATTTTATCTCGCGCAACTGCAGACCATAGATGGGGACTTCGTTAATGAACGTTAATGATTTCGATTGTTTTTAGTGTCATGAGAATAAATATGGGCTTTCCATGCGAATTAGACTTGATCTAAACTCTCGCCATCGTCATGAAAATTATTGCATCGGATTGCGTGATAAAACAATTATATCTATGGCGAGTATCAATGCCGTTTCAAACTATATTAAATTTTGCTTTTCTCCGACATTCGGCGACGATTAAAAGAAATGGTTTTAAAGAGGATAGACTCATGAGTGGGAGCGTCAAGTGGCTCCGGTCAATGCTCCCAAAAAAATGTCAGGGGATGAAAATTGGTAATTGCATGTACCCTGAAAATATGCCGATGCCTGGAGTGCATTCTGTTTTTTTTTTTTAAGTAAATGTCAAAAATCCAGCTGTACAATTTCAAATGCCAAATGACGAGAGTTCTTTATTAATAGCGCATTTATCTTGAACACGAGTGACTCTAATATAACATGTACCGGAAAGTATTATTAGAAAATTGAATATTTAACAATAATTGTCTTTTGAGTTTTTTCTTTTTAGTTTTTTCAAAGGCGGATGAATAATTTTCGTGAAATAGTATTCACCAGATCGAAGTTTAATAAAGGCGTGAACTACGTGCACGGGTCGAGTATTGATCTACTGGGAGAAAAGTTATCTCCCCACCCTCTCCCTGCGAATTCCCACTGGACTCACGTGCACCTGTGTCTGAGGTCTCGAAATACTCCAGTTTCGAAAGCACTTTTTTCGCTGTTCCATACCGTGAGTCACGACACGTGATATGAAACACGAGCGCTAATTTCCAGACGATACAAGACGAAAAAGAATGTTAAGGGGGAATTATTGCTCACCATGAGACTCTTTATCGATTTCATATCCATTGAAGATCATCGATCGCCGAGAGTAGTCCTCTTTACGATACGTCGGTGATTCGCCAGCTTTGGTGGACCATCGGCTCTTCGAGCCCCGTTGATGAACTAGGGAAGACGATCGTGGAGTTGACTGATTTGAGAGATTTTCTGAACGAGTTACACCTGTTTAGATAACAATCATTTTTCCAAATGGAAAAATGACAAGATCATGAGAACTGAATAGACAGTGTAAAGTTCAATTCAATTATCCCATACAAATTAATCTTCAAAAAACAGCCCATGTTATCCCTCTGTTTTGGAGTATGACAAAATAAGATTTAAAAAATTTTAAAATCCCGAATCTGATAAATTTCATCAACAAGTTGTCATTGTTGTTACCTGAGGGTACGATTTCTTGCGATGTCATTTGCAGCAGAAGTGCAAGCTGTTGTCGCTCGGACATCCGCGCTGGGTAACCACGGAAACGACTGTTACCGCCTGCGGGCATTACGTCCACATAATTCAATTAAAATAAGTCCACTAGTTAAAACCACCATTAATCGACAAACTCAATCACATTATACACGATAAACCGACGATTTGGGGTTAAAAAAATCCCGCACAAGTTTCACCTAACCTCAAAAACATTTGGCGATGGTGAAATAATTTGGGCGGGAAGGGGCTGGCGGATGCCTGGGTAACAGGGGGTGAGGGGAGTGGAGCACTTGTTTTGTTCGTTTATTCGGTGAAATCACGCCATTTTGCCCTACCGAGCGCCCGCGAGTGTGTCAACGGTTGGTCAAAAACTGCACAATAAGTTGTCACTCCAAGGAAGGCACTGTCTCATTGAATCACAATTTTAATCGTCTCATTGGGATTATGCACAGCTGTTTGAAGACTCGTGAGTCAATTCTTTATTTGAAATCGGCTCTTTGGTTTTTTCAATCAACACTGGTACATTCGTGCGATCAACACGGTGCGCAATATGATGCAACATGGCGGAAAACGCGGGAGGGTGCGAGTGGAGGGGGGCCGTGGCAGTACTGAGGCATAAGGCGGGAAAATTTGAATGGATATGTTTTTTTGGAGGTTCACATCATGGAGCACGTGGGGAATAGGGATTTTCAAATCAATAATCCTTTTTGTCTTGAGAATCAACACATTTTCAAGGAAGTTTTTAATCATGTTACTTTAATTATGTAAAAAATTTGAGATTCAAAGAATTAAAAATTCGTACTCTTAAAAAAAATACAGTCATCCAAGAGAACTGCGTAAATTACTTGTTTTTTTCTGATTTTCCTTTAATAAAAGACAACGGGTTTACATGTTTATCCTCACGTATTCAACATAATATTGTAGTGATTAAATTCACTCTCAAGTAGACGAAATAAATAAGACGCTTAATCAATTAAAAATTAAAAAATACAATCTCGGGCTCTACTCCATAACTTGTACGTTTGTTCACAATGTTTTCTTCTAGCTTTCCGAATACAATAGGCCATTGTTAATACATAACGTGAATTTTCGTTTTTTTTCATTACTTCGCACTTTCGTCATTTTTATTTTGGTTTATTTTTGTCTTGTTAATTACATTACAATTAATTATGAATGATAAGAACACATTGTTTTTTCAATCATTGCACCTAACGCAGACGCTACCTAGATCAACATTATAGAAAATACACAATGATTTTATTATTTCCCTAGTCGTGTTTGACTCAGTTACACGTCTTCACATGGTCTGTAATTTAATAATTTTTAAATCTCATGTTTTAATTGACATTTCCAATACTAAAGATCACGGTGACATGAACGGATGAAAATTATTATTACAAACTCAAACAACTCAATAATGCTAATTAAAATGAAATGTCTTTCTCGATTTGTTTCAATTGTTCGTCCCAGGGGGGAAAAAAATTCAGTCCTCATGCCCTTGCGAAGCAACATTGTCATCCAATTGATTCTCATTTACCAAATCCCAGAAAATAATTTTTAAAAAATCAACACTCCTTCATTACCTCTCGTTAATCCCTAAAACCGTTGCGTCGGAAATTTGTCAAATTCCTCACTCCATCTTCTTGTGACAGTAATTTACCTCTGGACCAGCCAAGGTTAACATTTCGAGTCTGCGACGCATTTGTACAGTGTATAGAGAGCCAGTTGGGCATAACATTACACAATGTCAACATTATTTTACTTCATCACACCGATTAATTACGCTGTAAGGATGGGAGGGGTGGGAGATGTAGGGGAGGGCTAATCAATCATTACCGGTAACTCACGGAATCACCGTTGATTTTTTTTTTGCTTTGAGCGTCCCAATAACCAAGCACAAATCTTAGATTGAGTTTTTTCATTTTAATATTTTGTTGTTAATATACTTTCATGCTGCATGATGTGCCTTCATGCTTCACGCTTGGTTACATTCCATTACTAAAACTTGAACTGTTTCGGGTTTCTTGGGGGATCGGGTGTAACACACACACACGTACAATGATAATTAATTTTTCATCGTCGTCAGATGGCTTACCTCGGTTTCATTATTATTATTTTTTAAATATTCATGTAATAGAAAACAGTTCAACAAGGATGGTTTCTTCGTTTAAGGAGAGACATCAGGAAGTTAAAAAAAAATTCGCTAGAGCTGGGAAATCATCAAGCGACTTTCGAAATATTCAGGGATGTGTTTCTTATCCGGATGACAAAAAAAAATCATCTTCCTCTGTTTTATTGGTATTTTTTTCGATTTTCCAATTCTTTAATTTACGGATCATAAACCGGATACTTATGGTGGTTCCTGGGAGTTTCACCAACATTACAAAAATATAAGTCGGATGAAAATTGTGGTATGCAGAAATTATTGTAACAGAAAGCATGAAAAACTTCGTTATTCAGAGGTCCCCAGCTCCCCGCGAAATTGTCACAACTCACTGATGTCCCCCCATAACAGTTTTAAGGGCTCTGTATTATTCGAACGCCCCCCGGAGAAATGCTTCATTTAAATCAAAGGAAATGAAGCTAGGAAAATCGTGAAAAGTCATGAGGAGGTTTTTCCTGGTGGAAGACAACGAGATGATGAGTCGATACTGATTCTGATGGAATGAATATAATAGATACTGGATTCTCATCGAGAGCGATTATTTTTTGCTGATGTAAGCGGTATATAGAGAAATATGTATTACGTTTCTATCATCCGATTTGATGGAACTGATATAATCTTGCAGCTGAAACTGGGGAAGGATTTACCCATCTCGGGGTCTGAAAGTATTTTTCAACCATGACAAGTGAATTTTTCTCTAGCTTTAGTTGCGCTGGAATAAATAAATATTTTTCTGATACCTAAGAAGATGGTTGTTCCAATAGAAGATTCTTATGTACTGGATAAACGATTTATTTGACCGTTGTCAAAAGAATAGAAAAAAATTTGACGAAATCCGAGTTTCATTTGATTCAAAATTATCATTTCTCTGAGGAGGACAAGAAATATCTCGAATTTGTATTTTTTTTTATTGGAAAAGATTATTCGTTTAAAGTGCGATAAAAGGTAGAGTAGGTCCCTTCTATAAGTCATTTGTTTCACATGTTTCCTTAGAGAAATTGGTGCACAGTGGTCTTTTCATTAAAGTCTTAATTAATCTAGTGAGACTCTAGCGACAGGTCAATCGGAGGATGTTAATGGTGTCATACTCGACCCAATCTGTTGTATTTCATTGCTCGATGATTATTTACACGTGTGGGAATGATGGTGACCTGTCGCTGAGTGAGGAAGGACGTACATCTAGTACTTTCTGATAAAACATGACGCTATAGTAAATCCGCATGGAAAAAAAATCGTATCCTGGAATATCCATTATTAGAAGTTCCGTTTCCGTTGCGTTTACGATGAATTTATCTGAATGACATGTGAAGAACGGGAGGCCATACTCCTTATGGGGTTCGGGAAAAATAATAAAAAAATTCTATTCTCATTGTCTCTTGAAATTTTTCATCGTCTGACCATAAAATTGTTAGTTATAATTAATGATTTAGTTTTTGAATGAATATAAATCCTGACTGAACACAAGGAAACGAAATTTTTTGTGAACTTTGCGATGTCAACGTAAACCAAAATTGAGAAAAAAATATATTAATTATTTTTGCCCAACTCCTGCGTCACTGAGGGATTATGTCTGCAAAATATATTTTGAGAGTTCTCAACCCTAAAGAAGTCTTCAACTGCGGTGAAATCTCTAGCTTATGCCATTATTTCTCATAAAAATTTGAAAGATCACTTCATAAATTTATCCTCTCCAAATTACTTAAATTCGCTCCAGCGAGTTTCTGCAGAATGAATAAATTTTTCAATGCATCCTTCAGATTTTTCAATCCCTCGGTACTTCAGGACTTATATCGCCAAGTTTCGTCTAAATATTTTTCTTCTTACTTTGAAAGCCTCTCAATTATCAACGCGCGCAAAACTTTCGTATTTTTTTCATGCGGAAATGGAATTGAAATGCGAGTGAAGATGAGTAGTTCCTAGTCTATTTCAACACAGATTATCCGTTTGCTAAACCTGTAATATTTGTTAACCCCTACAAGATAATCCTTTGTTCCTTAATTAGTATTAGCCACTGATAAACTATAACTTCGATTCCTTGAGATGACTAAGGAAGTTCTTCCATCAGCATTTATGAGAGTATAACATCAATCTCGAGAAATACTACGATTTATTAGAGACAAATCTACTCAAAGGATGACGAAAAGGTGTCCCCCTCCTGTCATGATTGTTTATGCTAGCTTGAAAATCGAGCCAATACGTTATATATCATCGTGGTCTCTTAAGTAGCCTGTGAGAATTCATAATCAGATACATTTGTGGGAAGGATAACGAGAGCACACGAGGTAAACGATCTTAATTCAATAGTCCATTAATGAGCGTACTTATGATTAATCATTACTCAACCCTTTCCTTATTTTTGATTCAGTATTTTTTTCATATCGTTCATATTAATCCTGTTCATTTAACCAGTTATAAATAATTACGATTACATGAATACATCGCGCGATTTTAATTTGTCTTTTACGGTTTCTCTAGGTAGGAAATTCCGTATGAAATTGACGCGCTCGAGGCGGTCACCATCATCGATGATGTTGCTGATTTTTTTCTGTGATTGCAAATAAAAAAAATTGACTTCTCAAAGTGTTTCTCATTTTGTCGTGAAAAGCCGCCTTATGTGATGTACAATCACAGAAAAATATCAGCAAGTCCATTGCCGCTGGTGGGGCTCTCGATCACATTGAATTCTCGGAATATCCCAGGTTCATATTACAGACTAACGTTCACTAACTACTCAAACATTCCTTATGTGTCAATTATTTGTTCTCATCCAGTTCACGACCAATCAACAGCTGTTGGGGTTGACTGGTCACCAACTCACTGGATTATTTACTTAATTATTGCGTAACAACAACAATGAGTATGAGATTATGGATGTGACGGCATTGCTAATGGCTTCATTTAGTTGCCTTCAACTTTATTCTTTCGATTATTGTTCTAGTCATTATATTTTTGTTCAATACAGTGTTGGAATGTCTACCTTCATCACTTATTCATCATATTTTTGCTTCAATTGTGATCGTTGAAGGGTTGAGTGTAGACTGAGAGAAAAAAATTTGTTCTCTCCTGTTGAAAATACTTTTCTCTCAGTGCAATTCCCCATCCTATTGTTCATTTCCATCTATTTTTTTGTCCCATTAAAGTGTTACTTGTTTTTAG
Organism: Diachasmimorpha longicaudata; assembly: GCF_034640455.1. Lineage (NCBI taxonomy): Eukaryota > Metazoa > Arthropoda > Insecta > Hymenoptera > Braconidae > Diachasmimorpha > Diachasmimorpha longicaudata. The sequence continues at coordinate 7,793,853 of NC_087232.1, read as the reverse complement.
ATATGAGCAAATGTCACTTGAATTTTTGTTTCTTTTGTAAATTAATTTTAATTTCAATCTATGCTCATTAACGTCTAGCTTCTACAGCCACGATTTTTCGCTACCAGTCTTTTCTCCTTCTCCGTACCTAGGCATCATTTTTTTTAATTAATAAAATCGTCAATTATGAACCCTGTGTTGTATACGTAATGGAAATGAAAAATCTGCACGTATGAAATAATTTGAATTTTTTTTCACTTAATTTCACTTGAGCCGCATTGATTTTGGGACATTGTCGGTCACTTATTTATGGCACAAATTAATTTTGGCGCATGCACATCGTTCCTACTAACAGGAAGACAATTGAGACGTCGTGTTTTATGCTTCTTTTTACTGTTAGACGGCTCAAGGTCACGCTGCAAACATCGCTCGTGTATTCCCTCCCGCCACTAGGATTATACTCTCTGCACCAATGAAACTGGTAGAAGATCATTTCCATGTCCTTCATCTCTCTGTCCATCCATACAAAAAGATAGAAAAAAAATCAATAGAAATGTGTCGCCATTACTCGTTGCTGATGATACTCGAAGATGTCCCAGGTGTTTTCATTTGTTGCTAGAGTCTCCACAGGCTAGATTTTCTCGTTCCACCAATGCCTGTCATTAATAGAGAATCCTTTTCGTCTCACCAAATCCTCATCAAGGAGCACATCGAACAGGAAAAAAAACGAGGAAGGGGGGGGGGGGGAGAGCATTGAATCCAATTTGTACGAAATTAAATTGTCATCGACTTCGAGAATGAAAAAAAAATTACTTTCAATTTATTCCACTGTCAGTCAAATGAGACAATATCTCATTCTCCGATTGGATGAAATTTGGAAGACCCCGGGGGATATGAGAGAAAAAAAAGTGTTTGCATTTCACACGTAAAAAATAATTCAGTCCTATCTAAAATTGTACCGACCAGCATGTGATATGGAAACCATCTCAACGGGTAGTGAGCCACGTCGTTTGACACTTGGCTCTGGTATTGAGTCCCTCTTGGATAGTTCCCTCTTCCAGCCACTCCATTTTCCATTCTCATTGTCATCGGTATTACCAGCGAACATCTCTGGACCCCCACTGCTCCGTCTCTTTAGTGTTTTTTTACGATTACGAGTCTTTCCATTAACACTATTCCGACCGAATAAATCACGACGCAATTCTGATATGTCGGCTGGTACTGAGCCTCGTCGAGGTGACGGCATACCAATTGTTGGGGCATTATTGTTGCTGCCGTGATTGTTGTTATTGTTGTTATTCGCGGGAAAGTTTTCTCTATCATCTGCGTGGAGAGAAGATGAAATAAAATTAAATTTCATCGGAGAAATTCATCTCCACTGCAGGCTGTCGCACGATAGAATTTCGTGGATGCAGCATACTTCAATAATTTTATTAAACCTTTGAGAATATATGAATTGAAGTGAACATAAAGGAAAACAGCGTGCATTTCATTAGTTTTATAATAGATTCCCAGCACCGAATATTTTTAATAAAAAAAATTACCAGTCGTTTGAAAACCTAATATACTGCTCAGGGCAGCCTCGTGTGGAAGACTCGATCGTCTGATCACTGGTAAATTCTCTTTTTTCAGTCCCAATGCCGATCTAAATGACCCCCCCGATTTGAGTGCTACAATAAACGACAAAAAAAAAATAAGATCAATATTCCGTAACTTAAAACCTCCCATTCCTTAATCTGATTAAGAAATGAGAGGTTTGTATTAAAGAGTTACATACTTTGGTGGTCAGTAATGTCAGCAGGTACTGATCCTCTACGTGCGTTAGTGTCAATCCTCGTGGTGACTGTAACTGACACGTCATCGAGTCTGGACATCAGCCCCACTGGCGCTGAGCCCCTTCTCCTCGCCCATCCCTGTGCCCATCGTTCAATGATTAGATTGTTAACGAATCTCCACGCGTCCTTCACATAAACACCGAGATTTCAAAAACCCTGAAACTCACCTGCGACGTGCGCCTGGTTGCCGGGCATTTTCCCTCCTCACTCCCCCTGGGATCGACGTTCTCCTTCATCCTCCCATCGTCACTCATCTTCATCATCTTCCCGCCTTTATGCCTTCCACCCTCTGAGTCCCGTTTTCCCCCCACAAAAACACTACCCTCGCAAGAAGTCTCCCCAATACTCCTCCTAGGTTCACTTCCACTGTCACTGCTCGATGAAACACTCTTGAGTCTCGGCGGCGATTCCGGAGGGCTTCCAATGAAGAACACCTTATGTGTCGGCAAATCCGAGGTGACCGGAATAGTGGTAAACCTCCTCGCTCCGCCCTCCCCCGAAACCTTGACCTCAGTAACCGGTGTGGAGAACCGTCTCATCTCACCCTCCTTCATCTTCTCCAAAGCGCTCCCCACAAGAGGCATACACCGATCCCCAGAGCCCTGATCCTCGCCAGCAGATTCCTCCAGGCTCCACTGTCTCTCTGAGTCCGACCTGGACACTGGTCTTGAGTCACTTCCACTGGACTTTTGTCTCGCTCTGGATCCACCAGTCAAATTTGCGTAGAACTGAGCTGGATCGGTTTCCTGTGCCGATGACGGCCGCTTGTGGCGATGCTTGCCAGTCTCATCCCCTTTCATTCCCTGCACGGAGTGCCTCCGCCGTTGTTCACCAGTCATCGCAGACTCGACATTCAAACGATTGAAGTCAGCAAATGCTGACTCCCGCCTCCTGCTGTGGTCAACCGTATAAGATCGCGAACTGATTTTCCTCTCTCGGCGTCCACCCGCCGATCTATCTCTGGATGGACTCGTAGAGTTCGACGAAGGTGGTGACTCCGCCTCCATCAGCGTCTCCGTCAGACATTTGGACATCTCCACTGTCGTCGACATGTACCGAATTCTGACGTAGGGCTGCAGCGGTGGGAAAGTCTGCTGACGAGTCAGTTGTTTGCTCTGGGACGATTTCTGGACTTCAGGCTGGAGAATAGTGCATAGTCGAGCGGCCTCGACGTTACTGGTAATACTGGCGATGCTCGTCTCCGGAAGAAGATTCTCCGCCGAGACTGGACGCTCACCTGTGCTGTTATTAGTGGTGGTCTCCAGAAGTGAGGACTTCGAAGACACCAGAGACAGCGAACTCAGGGGATGGAGGCTCTGGTCATCCAGTTTGAGGAGAGGTAACTTTGATCTGCCGTGGGCGCAGGGAACGCTGTCCCGTCGTATGACTCTCGGAGGTGGGGCCAGAGTATTTGTGTGCATTGGAACCGAGTGACGTCTCTCCATCCGTGTGTTTGCACTCTGGCTCGGCAGCTCAATTGTCAGTATTTCAACGCTTCCCGACTCTTCTTGCGGTATCTCCTCCTCGGAGCTGGGGGAGTTTGGCACTTCCTCCAGATCCGACATCTCCGTTTTCGTCTCATCCGCGTTCTCCTGAGTGATCAGGCCTTCCCACCGTTTGCCATTCACCAGCAAGTGGCTCATCAGTGTTATACTGAGACCTTCACCGAGGAAGCGATTCCATTCTTCGTAGAGGGGTGTGACTACGAACTCGAAGAAACCTACCTGTATCTTAGGGATACTGATTGAGGAACGATCACAGAGGGGAGTCACCGGTAGGTTCAGCTGGCGTTCGTAGTCACCCTGTCTGAAGAATTCTTCGCACACTTTGTACGCCCATTTCCGGGATATGTCCCATGGCCGGCAGGGATTCGAAATATCCGCGCATTTCAGGGATATCTGGAGAATGAAGTGGCGGTCTTCTGCACGCTCCATGTCGAGGCTGTTTGTGTCCAGATATGTCTGGGGGAATTCACGATGAATTTCATCAGCGCGCGTTCATAAATTCTTTTTTTTTTTAATTCTAAAGAGGTCACAATCGCCTCGGACTCTTAATTCACTCACCCTAAAACGAGTTAAAAACTCCTGTTGCCTCGTGATATCAGTAGCGAGGATCAATGAGCTGATGTATCGCTGAAGCTCCGGCCGGATTTCGGGTGACAACTGCTCGGAAATACCGCTCTCGAGTAAACAAGCAATTGCCGACCTCCAGTGATGATTTTCCAATACTGATGTATTCTGAAAAAGAACAGATAACAATTGCGATTTATTTTCACTCATTTATCGGAAATAATTTATCCGGGGATTATTCATTTTATTTACCTCGTACAGAGTAGCCAAATGATTGCTGGTTGCGACTAGGAACGGCTGGTTGACCCCAGGATGATCGAGATCGTGGGTGACGGCGGCTATTAGAGAGGCCATAATCTCTAAACCACTGAGATTTTTCCTTATCTGTTCACAAATAAATGAATTTTTTACAATGAGTATTCATAATATGTATAGCTACTCAGAGGTGTAAAAAAAGTCTCATGTGAGCAAAAAGATCGAGACGATACGAATAAAACTTACTTTGTTCTCCTGCAGAAAACAATGCATCGCCTGCGTGACGTCAGTGGCGTGTATGCTATTGTGATAAGGATTTGTACTGTGATAGCCCTCCTCAATAAGGGCTGAAAAACAAATATAAATAATTCATGATAAATCAATGAAGCAGCCTGTATTATAGCAGCACCCAGAGCTCGTCATCCAATTGTGCGCGTAGACAAATGGTACCAGATATAATAAGAGGGAGAAAAAAAATTGTTTCCCATTTACGAAAAGATAAATAAACTGTATTTATGGTAATGAGGCTAGAAAACAATGTCAATGTTGAAACACTCACCGAATAGCTTCCACACCCTGACTACGTCCAAATTGAATTGTTGCAATAGACCGTACCATTGAAACAGGTGGACGCACATTACTGGCAGCGAACGACCTAGAAAAATTGTACAGCATTAAGACACCTATCACGCTCTCACCGAATACCTCGGGAGTAGTTTTTTTTTTCGCGTCGTAACTTTGTTCCTCGGATCAAACTCATTCGGACTCACTAGCGGCAGATGACGATGATAAAAAAAAATGAAAACATTGAAAGCGAGAAACAGAGAACAAAGAGAGGGAACCAATGGATCAGTGATTGATGAAGAAAATATGCATGGGAGGACACTCACCTCCCGATACAGTCTCCAGGGTGAAAGCGTTGAAGCGCCAGTGGCCGGCCCTCTGCAAAATGCACTGCAACAGTTTGAATTCAAGCACACAATGAGTTTTAACGACAAAGACGGGAGGTGATGAGAATAAGCAACATGCGAACAAAATGACCAGTAGGTGGTAATACAACATAACGGAGAATGCATGAATTAATATTTTTTCCAGTTTATGACCTCATGATATGGGATCGATCCAATAGAGCATTTCCGATACGTTCATTGATGAAATTGGATTTTTGACGGATCAGGAACTATCAATGGACGGAGGACCACATGCGAAAAAATTTTATTAAAATTCTTTGTAGGATTTCCTGGGGAGAATTCCGTCGTTTCCTCCAGAATTTTTTCTATGGGATCAATACAAGTCCTATGGACTCGTCTAGAATTCGCATGAATACGGATCTGTGACGTCATAAAAAAATAATATCCGTCTTTGTGGGAACCCACGAGGGTGGCGGTTATTATTCATTTTTACCTGCACTTGTCCATGAAAAATATCGTCTAGCAGTCCTGGCTCCTGATTCAGAGATCTCGTTGTTAAGCGTTTACGTCGTCTCTTGTACATAGTGAGAAATCTGCCAGTGTGCTTCTTTCGATCCTCACCGATATCCAAACTATCTATCAACAGACGTTCTGTCGTTGAGAAACGCCGTGTCACATCCGTCTCCACCTCCTCGACGGCCTCGGGGGCTGATTGCACTGGGGGCAAAACCCCTGAGGACGGAAGCGTAGCCTCTTCTATTCCGAAATACAGATCAATATTACCATTCGAATATTGTTATTCCGACGCTTCTGGTGGGGATATCAGCGCCAGGAGGGAAATACATTAATTCAGTATTTCGGGTATGTGAACAGATGTGGCTCCTTTAGTTCGGTGGAATAATATGTTCATTAAGGGTTTCACCTTGATACAAATGATAAATACAACGATAAATTTAATCACATATTGAAGCCTGACGTTTCTAATGCTTCAGTTCATTAAATTTTTTTTCGACAGGGAAAAGTTGAAAAAAATTTGGGAAAGTATTTTGAGGGATTCAAAGGATAAGTTCTCATTGCGATAATGATATTAAACGATGATAATCTATGGATAGATGTATGCATCGGTGTTTGGGTTCAAAGCTACGTGACTAATGGGCCCCGTTACGTATTAACGAGGCCATTGCCATCCGAGACGGTATGCTTTCATACACATTTGCCACATATGTATATAACCGAACACGCGTTGTTAAACCACGCGAGTAAATTTTAACATGTATTGTGACGGGTGCTGGGACAGTTATTATAGGGTTTTGTGAGTGTTCTATTTTCAATTTGTCAATGCAACCACGTGCACCGGTTGAACGATAAAAATAGAATTTCTGCAGTGATGATATTATTTTGGAATAGTGTCATTGATTCCTCGGGCGGTTGTATTGTATTAATTTCTTTGTCTCTTCGGATACAATTCATAATCAGGGACATGATAGCATTTTTCTTTCAATTTAAAATTCAATGAGAGGAGGAATATTTTTGAATACCAACGCGTCTAGCTTTCAGTTGCGACATTTCCTTTCAAGATAATTTATTCCCAAATATTTTTCAAGAAACTGTTTTTTTTTTTCAACCGTAATGTCTTATGCTTGTAATTATAAAAAAGTGGAACGCATTTTCCGTTGGCATTTACTTAAATTAACACAGAATAGGTATTTATGCAAAATCTTGGAGAAGATGTTACGGCGAGCAAAGACGATCAGAGAGATAGGAAGAATAAAAAAATCTCAAACGAGATAAAGTACTTTTTGAAAAGAGTTGTTATGAAGTTTTCCCGCAGAACCTCATTCATGTATAGACATACCTCCTCATTAGTCATTGCATCAATTGAAATTAACCTAATTAGCGATAACTGGATCGCTTCGATTATCATCAAATGTTTGAATGCCGGTTGGGTGTTTTGTCGTCAATACACCATCATTACAGGAAACTGATGCTGTTTCACATTCGCATATAACAGCATTTTCGATTTTTAATAAAAAAAACCGTGGAAATGAAGTTGAGGAAGACCGAAAGGACAGGGTAAGAGACATGAGGAGTTTTTTATATGCGGGGAAAACAAAGAGATGGGACGAATCGATACTGTACATTCTGAGGTAACGGATATAATGAGGCTGGGTTCTCATCAAGGATGATTATTTTTTGCTGATAATATATTTAAGAGCACTTGTGTCATTCAATGTAATGCACAATATACTATAAAAATCGCGCTCGTGATTTTCAAAAACTCTAAAATCTTCTATAAAATCTTGATTAATTGGAGATAATTACCAGAGAGGGAAACAATCATACACGAGTTCACTCACAATTACCCTATCTCTTTCCACCGACGAATAAAAATTCCATTTTTCCGATGAAAAATAATATTGACACCGCATTTTCGTGGAAATAACAGATAAAAAAATAACCACCGTGCATTTATAAATTAATGGCGGTTTTTAAAATTCACTTCTACGAGTAATCGATACTACCCGATGGTCCTGATAAATTTTTATCTACATCAGAGACCGTCGGTCTACAATTGCCAGCTGATAGTCGGGAGAATCGTTGGCAGACGTATTTTCATTTTATTTTTACGTGATTCACATATTGAAAGGACTTTTATGCTCTTTTTTTCGCATTTTCTATCATTTTTCCCATTGTAGGTTGAATGCACTTCTGGGGAAACTATATATTGAATTGAAACCACATTCTGTATTGATTTTACTTCTGTACACGTAGCCATGAAAGCATTTTGATGCTGTGCAACTGCGGAGGGTTAAATCGCGGAAGCGATTATTACTTTTTTTTCTCTCTTGTTTACGCGGCATTTTTTTTTCCGAGCGAGTTGATGGACTCTGGGGATTCTTTATTCGCGGTGATCGGGTATTTTATTTGGGGACATTAAAAGGCACTCACCAGAAATTCGGGCGAACAGTGCATTCTCCTCTGGGCTATCAACAGCGATTTCTGCACTCGATGTCTGGAACAATAAAAAGGGAACAAAGGATTAATTTCACGCGGAATAATTATTCAAGAAATAATTATTAAAAGAGAATAAGATGTGTTTTTGTTCGTTTTTTTAATGAATTAGACATACGAACGTCGACCTTCTCACATTATCGTGAATCAATTATACTCGATTCTTTTAATTCTAATTCACCCCCAACGACTTTTTCATTGATCCATTCAAACCCACTCCCGCCATTTCCTCCGTGTCCCTCGTAACTGGAGATGCTTTTCCATCTCTGCAAATGAGGTTCAGCTAATTGCAGCGAGATGAAAACCATTTGAGCTTGATTTTCGCCTCGGATTTCCTGCAATCACTGGAAATTTAATTGCAATCCTTTTGTTTCTTTTCTCCCTCCAGCAACATATATCATCATCGTATTCACGTCAAGTTTCCTGCTTTTCATATGAATTAAAAAAAAGCCCAATCACGGTAGTGTAGGCTCTTGGTACCGGGAGGGATGTATATAGAACGAGGGGAGACAATTAATGGATTGCCGGGTGAGATAATGTAATCCTCTTACTACTAACACATCCTTTATTTAATCAGCGGATTTGCATTAAAAATAAATCACGAAGGCATTCTCTTCTAATCGAAGATCCGGTTGAACCCAAGATGAGTCCAATCCTTCGGGTAGTTTTTTTTTATCGAACCGAGAACCATGTTTTCTATTCCAGCATTTTCCCTTTTTTGTTCAACATTCCAATAAATAAATTTAATTAAAATATCCTATCTCTTTGTCAGGAATCCCTCAGAGGGAGTTTAAGGAACGCGGAAACAATCGCATGTTCTTCAGGATATTGAATTTGTAGGGTTGAGTTGGCATTCTTCTACTGGAGAAGGCGAAGAAGAGAAGGAATTTTCAATGGAGACGAAAACACGCAGGATTAGTGAATTTGTATAAAAAATAAATTATTGTTCGATTCATTTCTATACAAATTATTTTATAATTGAAAATTCATTTGAAGGGCAAATAATTCCAGGCATTCGTGCATATCTTAAATATTTGTTTATATTACTGGTCGAATTCCTCATTTATTATCGAAGCTCAAAAAAATATTCGATGCCGCTTAATTAATTAACTTCTACATGTAGATATTGTCCTGAATGCGCTGACGGTTGGCAAGCCTCCCCAATGTGAGTGAAAAAATAAATGAAAAATCGCGAGAAATAAAAAATATGGTGACGTGCATTAAATCATCTGTACATGACATTGTTACACTCATGTGTGCAGAATCGACCAGGACAAACTGATTTATTACCTCAGGTATAATTGCCACTTGAGAGAATGTCGAATGAGTTGAAAGAGTTGAGGGAGTTGGCAATGTAATTCAAAGAGGGAAGGCATTAGTCGTGCATAGGTATCATGCCTATCGTCACTAATGCATATCCGCTGCTTAACAGCATAATTGATACTTGAGAGATAAATGTTTCACCTCCTATCCTATTTACATGGCGAAAATCCTCGGGTAATACGCCATGAAACCAGGTATCCTGGTGTCACATTTTAAACTCATGGATATGCATGAATCCTCTGATCTTGAGTATAAAACGTTGTGCTGCTATTCCCTAATCATTTTCACTTACCACTGCTTCAATTGACTTTGTTGACTCAGATTCATTGATTCAGTTTCTCTGTCGTCAATTCAATTCGAGGGAATAATCACGCTGTGCTCTAGTTTCACTGGGACTGTAAAATCTGGAGATGAGGTTATTGCGATCAATGGCATTGAGAGCCCTCGGCAGTGAAGTTAATTATGATTTGGAATAATCTGAGAAAAGCCTTGAAAAATTTGTTCATTTTTTGAAAAATTGATGAAAACAGTTGGAGGTGATCTGCAGTGGATGAATAATTTTAAGAGACGTTTGAAAATACCAAGTTGTCACGCCACTAGAGGGGGTGGTATCGATCACCTCCAACTTTTGAACATTTTTCATCATTATGTATCCTCTCCCGATTGTTTCCACTTCATTTAATTAAATTCTTCGGGATTGAATAAATTTTTCAATCTACATACATATATATATTTTATTCATCTTCGTTTCATTGGAAACTCCCGACATAATTTTTTTTCCACCCCCAGTGATTTTTCGTGAGACGGGAGGACTCCCAAATGACTTCTGAAATCCCGTTAATATATCATTTGAAATTAGTGAAATTTATTTCCCAGAAAACCGTAAAATCAATGTTATAAGCATCCCCATACGTGCAAAATACGACGAAATAGACGAAATATCCACACTACCTCAAATCCCATCAATTCCTGAGCTACCAGCTCCCCTTCGAATTAAGCCCAATATCCTCAATTCCCCATTCCACCGAAGCCCACCAACAATACAACCCCAAAGACCGACTAAAGAAAAGGGGGGGAGGAGGAAACTTCCATATAAATACTGTATTGTTAGATCAAATGGGTTAAGTGCCAATCATAGAGATGGCTGTACGTGTGTGACCTACTCTTTTTATACGACACTCTCCCAATGCTCTCTGATCCGATCTATCGGTCAATGATCTCCTAGAGCATTCGTGTCGTTACAAAAGGCATGAAGCCACTCAATTTTTATTATTTCCATTATTATTATTTTTTTCTCATCCCCCGGCAGTTCTGAACCGGAGGCCAGAGTGTAACGAGGTCTCGTCGAGGATATCGATGCACAATGAAGAACTCTCAAAGAAGGGAAGATCAGAACACCGACTAACTCCCAACCAATTTCACTAATTAAAAATTTCTACAGCTCTGCAAACATATTCACAAACAACCCGACGCTCTTGTCGACAGACTCGTAAATAAATATCATATCATCAATCTCGTCGGGTCTATTTTCAACCGGAATGGCAAGGCGTTGATTTAATTTCGTGGTTTATTGTGATGATATGTAGCCAAGGTACATTAAGACAAGGCCATAACCACCAAGCGTTAGTGCTACCGCAAAAACATCTCATCTAAGATTAACTTTTGTCGTCGAGACAGCAATAATTCGCATTGCGAAATGTCATGGGCCTTTGACCGAAGGCCACGGGTGAAGAAGAGGGAGAGGGGAAGAAGAAAATAAAAAATTAAAAAAGAATGTAATTATTGAAATCATTTTTAAATCCAGCATCAAATACTAGACCCAATTTCCGTCTGGAGAAGATGAGAAGAATGTCATTCTGTCAAAATTTTTTGGGATGTCTAGAAAATGTCCCCAGACGCCCGAAAAAAATATACTTTCAAAGCCAACAAAATTTCCAGTGCCAGGACTAGATATTTTCTTATCCTGACCACCACTTTGCGTTTTTTTTTTATGTGCGAGACCCAGAATTTTTCTTACAAATTTCTGTCCATGTAAAATTTTGAAATTTCCTGGCTGCGAGCTCGGTTCCAGCCGCGAGTCAAATAATCTCATATCCAAACGCGTATCACGGATATCGACGACTGGTGCAGCTGGTAGGGCAATGGACAAGCAGGGGATAGATAACACTATTGTTAACCGGATGTCCGACATGGATTCATTGCACTGCGTATCTGGGAACTCATCTTCGTGAGGGGAATATGGCGGGTTCAATCAACTTCTGGATAAATCATATTAGTTGTGAGGGGTTTCGAAGAATGAAATTACAGGGGAGAACTTCCCTACTTCCCTACTTTCAAAACACGATACTTCTGTTTTTGAATTAATTAATTTCCCTATATTAAAAGAAAAATGGTCTTTTAAGAAAGCCAGTGCGATGTTTCTTGGAGGATCTTTTGTCCTAATTTATTATATATTATATATAAAATTTATAATTAAAATAATTTTATCCGTAAATATAAATTTAAGTGCTGATGTAGTTATTCCTGTGTGCGCACCTGTACCCCGAAACCCCTCAATCAACAATTTAATCAGCGATTTGTTCGAAAATGTTCAGAAACATGAGATGAACGGAGAACGATAGGGTAAACTATCTACTAGATTGATTTACCCGATATGAGCGCTAGGGCCAGAGAGGTACATCATCTCTACAACTCTCTCAGCTGTATGCACTTGATGCCTCGAGCATTACGCCTGGTACTGGCTTCGACTGCTAACCGACAAGCTTTTGCATCAACGGTTGAACGCCAACTCATTCCGGACCCTCCCGCTGTTTAATTGCACTGGATGGTTTAAATATCGATCTTCATGCTCTCTAGACCACGTCAAGAACCCCGAAAATACAGAATTCAGGGAGAAATAAATCAGCACTCATAGCTAAATTAATTGTTAATAAGAAAAAAAATCTAATTAAGACGTGAATTATTTGCTGAGCGTCTGAGAGGCCTTTGGATTTTTTAAAATCGAATTATCATTTAAAGAGCGAGAAAATTCTACCTCACATTAAAGATGAGACGATCTAATTAGCTGCAATATAGGGATTGAATTTTTCCATTTCGATTGGGGCTGAAAAAGCTTTTCCTGCGTATCTGGAAAACATGTAATTCTCATTTTTTTTGTTCTGCAATTAGACGTATGACTAATTGCAACCCCCCAAGTATTTCCGGTCATGAGGAAAAAAATCCGCAGTGAATAAAGAGAGAGAGAGCGAGAGAAAAGACAAAGGTAAGGCGAGAAAATGGAGGAATCGAGCGATGAAAGAAGAGAAAATAAAAAAAGGAGAGTGAGATGGGTAGAGTCGACCTGAATTCCAGTACGTGACCCGAGTCTTTGGTATGACGTCACTGGCAACCCTCATTCTCCTCGTCTGACACCACTATACCAACTCTTAGAATATATTCCCGTATATCTGGATAATGTCGCTACATAGACACCGTTTTGCCCCGCGCATTCGCTCATTCAAATGCACGTATTACCCGTAAAAATGAAAAACATACCGATATTATTTGCAAAGCTCTCAGGTGGCATCACCCGCTACGTTTACCAAGGGGATATTACGTGTGCCTGCGTAAAGAGATCAGAGAGGACTCCTGTGTACTATTTGTGGGGATCAGCACTGGAGATTTTAAGACTCTTGAAATTGTATCAGAGATTTTTACGGATTTCCGTAAGCCTGTCATCTCCTCGTTCATGTTGCATGAATAACTCCTGTCGTTGGAAGAGGGATTTGTTTGCAGATGAGGTCGATTGAATATTTACATCTGGATATATTTTCCAAAAGTGTCAATCAAAAATTTTTATGGAATGAAAATTACGATGTAAAGGATGGAAAATCATCCCAACTCTGCGATTCACGATGAAAAAATAATATAAGCATTGACGAGAGCCTTTCCCGGGATTTGTTGGCTCCGATATTTCTCCCTCGTCATGACCCTATCGTTTTTCTTCACTCACTCTTCCCCCGACTGCTGACCCATGATTAATAGCCAGTCTGTTACACTCTGGTCCTTCAAGATAAGTCATAATGAAAAAATGGCAATTAATTGCTTCTGAAATATTGGAGTCAATTAATCAGAGACTGAGTGAATATACTCCTGCGATTTAATTGAGGGATGAACTGAGATAAAATGCAACTGTGCGATCGGGGTTGCGCTGAAAAAAAGCATTGACACGAGTAGGGAAATATTATATTCAATGCTCGTGGGATGAATGTCACATAACAAAGTGAAACGTCACAGCGAGCCCTCGATAATTCGACTAATATCATACATAGTACAACAATGTCATGCTATTTCAGTGGTGGCTCGTTTTTTCTCGCGTGATCGGGGTGATGTGTATGTGTATGTGTGTGTACGAGTGTGAATGCTCCAGTGTCGACTATTCAGTTATGTATTTTCTCCGAGGACGTTGTATTCATCGGCTCATCACGCGTGTCTCGGTTTCTTTTTAGTTTGTGCGAGAAATAAAAAAAAAGAGGAGAATGAAGAAGATAATGTATCGAGGGAAGTAAATATATTGAAGTGATGGCGATACACAGTATATTTGCAGCGGGAAAACGACTCTCTGGGAAACAAGACGGCGCCGGAATAAATTTTTTTTCTGACACACGTTATAAAATATCAAATTTATATTTTTTTTTCACTTTTTTTTTACTCCGGAACGCGTGGATGTTCTCGTCGTTTTTTAAAATTATTTCTGTCGGTTATTGGAGATGATAATCCGGGGTAAAAATATATATTCTGCGATTTTAAATATTAAATCGTGTTTTCCGACTTTTAGAGTCGGAAGCATGGAGAGGCAAGTGGGGAAAAAATTCTAGATCAACGTTATTTAATTTTTTCGATTCTAAAAAAATTTTCCAGTGAGTCAATTTTGAAAAATTTTGTGTGTTAGCACATAAATTTAATTCACCCGTGAATTTTTCCCATAGTTTTCTCATAAAAATTCTATGCCTTTCTGGACGTATACATAAACGACACTTTCATTAAAACGAAATGTAATATTCACCCATTTTGGATGTACGTGTCGCCGAATATCTGCATTACAAATTTTTTATTCTGTGTGGGATAATTTTTTATACAATAACTCACAACGAAAGCTCTTATTCATGAAAAAATATGCATTAACAGGCCTTTGATGCAGGCGCCACTTCCGGTGTTGCCTCAATGCACATCATAAAATTTTCATCGGCCGGGAAAATGCGGTAGAAAAATACGAAGGTAAAAAAAGGGAGAACTGGGTGAATAAAAAAAGGCGTGTTTTCAGTAGAAGGGAAATGCGTATACAAGTGGGCAATATACGCGCAATAAAATACGGGGAAGGGATGAATGAAAGAGGTTGAGGGATTAAGGATTAAAGGGCTGAAAAAAGTCCGGCAAAGAGGCGCTAATTGTCACTGGTCTGGAGTAATTAGACGCGTTATCGTGGTTTCATGTGGAGGAGAAAAAAATCGCCTCCTGCGAGCGTTTAATTTCGTCCTGTTGCACCCTGGAGCCGACAATTAACCGATCGCTTACGGGAAATTTTCATTTCACTTCTTGTTTGCTACAGGCATTCGCGGGATATTTACTCCAATTACTATATATTTCATATGTAATATAATTCATCTTAAATATTTTTATCAAATTGAACCATTGCTAATGACTCATTACTATATATAGGCGGAGGGTATGTGTGCGATGCTTGCCAGTAAATGAAATTAATTGAAACGAACTTGCCACCTTGACTATTACAATTTTCCCCGAAATTAATGAAGCCATTCAACTTCATACTTTTAATGCCAAGATGAGAGAAAATAAAACTAGGGAAAATCGGGACAGCCAAGTATAAGCAAGCAGTCAGCAGTCGAGGCACGTTTGACGGATCGAACTAGCGATTGACCTGGTTCAGCTCGACGATCCCGACATGGTCCTCAAGGTTCTTTCAGTCCCATATACGGAATACTAGCGACATGAGCATGGGCTCTGTACTTTATCATGGCGGCCATATGGGAGTTTAAACTCACAACACATAGGGAATATGTTCGGTGAAATCGAGAATGTGTTGGTCTAGTGGAAAATGGATGGAGAGTTTATTTCTATATCACTGACTTCCACGGAGAGACTGAGCTCTCCTCGTTTCTTTATGGTAATTAGACCTGACCTATCTTCCTCTGAATTCATTCGCGCACATAAAACTCTTCACTGGTTTGCAGGAAAATGCGGAATAACTTTTTTTCGCTTCTGTAATCACGGGAATCTTTTTTTTTTTTTAATCCAAGGTAACGAGGAAGAATAATTTTAATGACAATGAGACCTTTGGAAAAACAGGATATTTTTTTCAAAGTGAGTTATTATTGTCTCATGTGATTATTTTACTTTTATTGCCGACATTGCAGTGAATTATAAGATCGATAAATTATAAGAACGCTTTGGATAGATTATCAAATATTACTGAATTCAAATTAATGGAGGCTGAGTGAAAGTGAAAAAAGTCTGTGGATTTTCAAGTTTCTTCAGACTTAAGTGGGTGATTTTCCTCAATTTTGTGCTTCCTCATTAATTTCCCCCGAATAATTAATCAGAGAATAATCCATGAAACGCCATTCAAAAATAAATGCAACTCAATATTGCAAAAACTTGTTGATTCCTCTGTTAATATAGACTTTCTGGAGCTAACATTCCACTTATCATTAATAAATGCATCCATAACATTGCGATAAAACACCCCCTGATAGTGCATAATCTGATGATAAAGATGTAGAACATCGCCGTAATGGAAATATAATAATTGATAGTAAAGAGAGCATGATGTTTAAAGCCACCATTTGTAGTTCACAGAGCAATGTGATGATCTCGCACGCGCACTTGCGTCGGACACGCGATGCACGCTCGACGAGTGATCGAGAGAGGGGCAAAAATGGGCGAACGAGTGCAAAAGGAAGGGGATACCCGATTGACCCGAATCGTGTGATCTCTGACGTCAGAGTGGTCAGAATTGTTAGGGAAGAGTGACTACCGGAGGTGCATTCCATCATAACGTATCAATATTCAACTTCAACCCCCTCCGACGAACCACCAGTCGGTACCGTCTTTCATCACCAGGAGGAATAAACAAATGATCTTGAAAGTGATGGGTAGCATCAGTAAAATATTCAAAAAAGATTGAAATCTCTGGCAGTTTGAATTAATTAATAATCAAAAAATCACTTCATAAATTCAATTCATATTCGAATTTGAATGAATGAATAGCAAAAAAATGATTCCAATTTTGTTTTGATATTAACTATTCATTTTCGGATGAAAAACAAATCTTTACGGAAGAAATTATTTTCAAAGAGACACTTAATCTTGAAATCCGAAGGACAAATCGATTTTCAAGATGATAATTTGAATAAACACCCAATTAAACTTCGAACAGAGTAGTTTAATGTCAACAATAAATTGACTTTTTTTTTTAGTTCTACATACGACCCTACGTCACCCTAATCGATGCATTGCGTCACAGGTGGGAGGGGGGCTCCGGGGGGAAGTTGTGAATACCTGATTATGTATCTGTGGATATTAAGTACGAACGAGTACACCTGAATGGGTGACTCTCTACATTTCTTTTCACAGTCATTATTTTCATCGAGCGAAAGGCGAACTGTGGCCCTGCGTACATAATGCACAGTGGTTAACCGAGGTATCTCGAGCTTGAGGCACAGCTGGGTGCGTGTCTTGGGCTCGGTATCGAGTTAGTTTGCATAATGTAATGGTCGGATGGGTGAGAGATACCTTTGAGGATTGTATTGAGGTGAGTCCTGGGGATGACAGTGGATTACAGACTGCTGGCTATATCCAATTAGAGGGATAAATCTGATATTTAGCAACAATTGCTAAAACTGCTGTTGACTCTTGACCAGATTTTCGAGAATATTTTGAATGTAGGGAGCATACAACAACATTTATGATAACCTTTTTTATGCAACGAATTAGCAGCACAACAAATGACATTGGAAAAATTCCGCTATTCCCATTACACTCGGCGATCTGGCTCAACACGCGAATCATAGATGACTCAACTCATATCATTTTACTATTTGCACACCACGAAATCCGACAATTCTTTCTCACAAATTTCGCGAACAGTTCGGTAATTTTATCGACCATTTCTCCCCCTGCAATTTCTGACAAATGAACAAATTTTCCAACCCATTCCATCCCCCACGTGATAAACTTGTGCCTGAACATCCAATCTCGCTCACACCCCAAGCCATAAATATTCCAAGAATAAAAAAAAAATTCCAACTTTGTTGAGTTCCTCACGACCTGCAGGTGCCGAGCACCGGCACGCGAACCCCTGTGAAATCGCAAGTTCTATTCTCGCCCAAGCTCTTGTTCTCAAATATTCCCGCGATTTAGCCCCCGGGAGGTGTGCGTACATTACGACATATCACGAGTGAATATGTATTAACGTCCAATGTGCCTGACCTATCCGTTACTTCTACCACAGGGCCTAGTGCATGTCGTCACGCGTCGATTGTAATTTTAAATCAATCCCCTCCCCTCTCCAACGTCACTGAATTCCTGGTGTGTTCTGACGTACCAATTAGTTCATTAGAGATGTTTATTAATAGAAAACCAGTTGGATTCATTGACATGAAAAACTACTCGGGAGAGTTGATCAACAGTTCCGTGATTTTTATCGTCAACAACTCCGTCAACAACGGAAATTCTCTTGTCCACGTGACACTCCATTATTAGCGATAAAACCCGTGCTAAAGAACGGGTAATTATCAATCGATGAACGTGGGACGATCAAGTGGGCCGATGAATCTCTTGAATTGTCGCTTGGTTAACTCAATTTAATCGTTTCGCAAATTGGTATTTTCTTTCTCGTGGCCCATTCTCTCCCTCCGAGATTCGTGAAAATAGAAATAAAAATAGAAATAGGCTCGAGCGCATTAATTGTGAAAATAAAAAGGATTTTACGAGGGGGGGAGGAGGAGAAGGAGGGGAAATAAAACCGACGATTTGCTTCTTGCAAATTAGAACAGAGTGGAAAAAAAATTTCATGAACGAGATAGAGCGTAATAAATTTATTTACTGCCCAGTTGGTGCTGTATGCACAGCAGGACAACTCCCTTTATTCGTCTATGAGAAGGAATGCGCCTGGTTTATTATGTGGGTGAGCGTGAGCGTATGATTGATGATAATGTAGATGTACGGTGAAGAGTTCAGTATGTTTCGATTAATTCACGTGTAATCGACGCCCTCCCTGTGGCGATTTCTCGGTCGTTAGATGATCAGGATACGCGGTAGTGTATCGGTCACGTGAATTTTCCAATCTCCGAAACTGAGATCGAAAATTACCTCCTATATATAGGGGTGAGTGGGAAACCCTGGCGTTCAAACTGCGCGGGGAGAAATATTCAATAAAAATTACAGACTGGACCATAAACTTGATCCAATCTCGACCCCTGGACCTGATTCAGTCTAGAGGCCGAAACATGATCCAGAGTGTTAGATAAGAGACCTTGATCTACCATCAGATTTGATCAAGGGCTGATCTGAAGGTGATCTAAATCCCCTCGTAAAATTAACTGATATCCATAAGAAAATCAATAAATAAAAAACTCTTTAATGAAACTTACTTTTGCCACAAATGAAATAACAATAACTGAAGTCGCCCCATTTTTCTCATGCTCATGGAATCTCACCTCAGGAATGACATCTTGTACACATCTGTGCGTGAACGATCCCGTTCTCTCCGGGGTTGCGCTAGTGATTGTCACTCCCACCTCGCATGTCTTCTGATCAATCATAATTTGCTGTTCAGTGGTTAATTCTTGATAACAAGATTCACCAGATCCCCGCCTGCTACCGGCAATGCACATGGCGCGTCTGAAGAGGCCAGCGAGTACGGCGCAAAGGCCGCACTGCATCCCTGCACTACCGCGACTCGAGAGTGAACCGCCGTTGGTGCGTCGACGGGTCCGAGTCCCCCGTGACTCGTGCGTTAAAGACGCCAGTTTGGCGTTCCTCTGACGCGTCTCCTCGGGCTTTCGTCTCTTTCGTCGACGCCGCTCGCGCTTTCCGTTTTTTCCCCCTTCAACCATTCGAGATGATCGTAAATTATGGAAAATAGCACTTTTCCTTTTTCTTTTTTCTCTCTCTCTTTCTCTTTTATTTCACTCTCACTCGGTTCATTTCACAATGTGTGTCTTTTTCTTCACAAAATTTTTTGTTCCTATCATCTCTATAAGCCTCACTTATCCAATCTGCTCGTTTCCCGGGGGCATTTTCTTCGCTTGTCCCGTCCACTGCGAGTCACCTGGTGAGTTGCACGTCAATTTACACCCGAGAATCAGCGGAAATTTGGGGGGAAAAAGCCTCCAGGTGGTTTTTCACCTCGAAAATACAGTAATTGGTAGAATAATAGAATTTTAATAGCTGTCGGGGAGGCAGGCGAAATGTGAGATAGTCAACAGTCCGACGGAACCCGGAAATCTCTCGTATGCCGTTGGTAAATAGTATGCGTGTGTGCCGTGCATGCAATTTTTATTTCATTTTCACCGGTGTTTGTGGGTATTTATGTGCATGCGGAGACGAGTGATAAGATAGGAATAAGTGACAGCCGGTGTTAACAGGCTTCCCATTTTTAAAAAATGATATTATTGCTAAATTTGGTTTCCGTTGGGTGGGGGTCAATGGTCTCCGGGTATCATAGAGACGCTCATGAGCAACGACGGGAGATGGACGTCAATTAAGAACGTGCATATCATCATAAGAAAAAGTCTACGGACTCAAGGTCTCACGGCGGGTCAGTACGCTTGACATATTCAACAAAAAATGCTGAAATAAAAATATCTCTATTTCAAAACAATTTTTTTCCACTATTTTCGAACGAAAGATATTGGCAATAAAAATTTGATGGCACGGTTTTTAAACACGTGGAGCAGTATGGGTTCTAGTAACATATTTTTTTCCCCCGGTGTTACTGACAATATAATTTTTTGTACTAAACTACGAATATTTTTCGCAAAATAATGATGCAAAGTCACTCAGCGCCTCTCAGAATTTACTGATAGAAGAAAAAGGATCTGCTTGAAATTTTCAATTGAGATATATTTCTTCGGTCTTGAAAATGACTTTCGACAAATGAAAGTTGCATCTTTGAATTATGAGTTCTGATGCCCGAGTAGAATCCATTATCCTGAAGTAGAAAAGGAACCACGAGGGTCAGACACCCCACGCGGCGTCTCCGCACACATAAAACCCCAGTACAATTTCCGATCCGGAAAAATCCTCCGAAAATTCTCACCGAAACTCCTGGCACCCCAGTAAGGAGTCTCCTGCACTCGACGCTCGTGGTCTCACCACGAGGCATCATCGCGTCACTAAAAATCGTCATCCACAATATCAAAACACATCATTGTCCTCATTGAAACGTGGGATAATTCAGGGGAGGGAGGGAGGAAGTGAGGATGAGGAGAGGAGAATGAGGGGCAACCGGGCCCGCCGAAGGCCCGGTGCCACGCAACTTTATTTTATTAATCAACGAAATTTAAAAAATCCCCGTCTCGATCAGTCGAGGCGCCCCTGGTCCGTATCAATTGACCAATTTAACCGATGAAAGTCCTAATAAACAGAAATTATCAGTCAGATATCGAGTGTTTCCAAGGGAGAGGACACACAAACGATGCGCGCCGGCCGGTCGCTTTCCACGCACTGAATACAACGCAAGGGTGGCGACACGGTCGTCGTACCTCCTCTCCTCCTCCCCCCCTCACCCTTCCTCCCGCCGACCCCACCACCCACCACCCCGTTCCGACAATCTTTTCTGTGCTGTTATATTCTGTTCTGTATTTCTCTCCGGCGAGACCGGGCCGACGACCAATCGTAGGATCTCGTGTTTTCGGTTCTGTTCGGAGGCACTCGGAGGCTTCTCGCGACGAGTGTATATGCCTGTGTGCATGTGGTGGAGGCTCGACGAGACGATGCGAATGTACAAAGTGAGGGATCAATAACAATCCCCCACCATTTTCCGATGAAAACGGCTGGATTGGAAAGGGGAGGGGGGTTATCGGCGGGGGACGCTGTGTTGTCGACCGAGGGTCGGTAAAAAGGACAGATTAATTTTGGGGTCTTTGGACCGAGAAATTAAGCGAAAGTTCTATTGTAGTGTGCGAGAAGGGGGGAGGGATATTAAAATATATAGTTCCCTTTGAAATTTAAAAAAATCAAAAAAATTGTTCAGTTAATCGTTTGACGAGAAACAACAAAATGAAATAGATCGTTATTCATTAATGCTACTTCACAGTTTCTCGATATTTATGTGGACATTATGTAACGCATAGAATATATATATATATTAACTAAAATATCCATTTATTACCTTGAAGGTATTTTCTGGAATTTTCAACTCGTTTGTTTCACCTTTCTAGCAGATAATTAATTACTACATGACAGCCTCCAGTTCGAATTTGGAGGTACAAAATAATTTTGATATGGAAAGTTGGTCTACTTATGTTATTTAGTTTATATTGAATTTTTAATATTTTTTTCTTATATTTTATTGCGGAGGAGGGGATTGAGAATGCGATGACTCGAGGCTATTTCGTGAGATGTTTTGGAGACTCTTTGAGAGTTGTTATGAGGTCGGAGGGGCTCTCGGCCGGGGGCCATTGACCCTCTCTCACTGCAAGCATTCGGTTGAGGAAGAAATGTGGGTATGAGCTTTTTCGGTCTTTGTTACTCCTGTTGTTCTTGGGCTTTCTACGTAAGAGAAGCACTCACTAGTGAGCATGACGCACGGCTACTTGGATGGCGCTCGACAGGTGAATTCCGGTGGAGGTTGAGAGGGCTGTCCATGAGTGTGCTAGACAGAGGGGGTTTAAATACGGAGATGATGAAGTATTTTTGAGGTCGGCATTCATGGGGCATTGGAAGCATTCTCTATTCTTCGGGTGGAATGCATTCTAAATTTGTACTCATTTCTGCAGAAAGGGTATCGATTGACAATTGATTTTCTCGTGTAGTTAGACACTTACGTGTTAAAACAGTGCACATTTTTTTTTATTGAAATTTATGAAAATTTCTTTGAAATTCCGAGACTTGGGAAATTTTGTCTGACCTCAAACGTCCATATCTCCTGATCGGCTGAACTCAGGTCGACGAGTTAGGTCTCATTTTAAAAGGGACAAAAATACCTCAAAATTGCAAGAAAAATAGGGATTATTTTATTTTTGTATGGGCGGTTTATTTCCAGATTTTCAACAAACATATGTTTAAAAACATTATTTATTTTCTTCACACCGTTTGACCATTAAAAAAATCGCATGGATTGTTTAAAGTATTGTATACTTTCTCGGCTTATTGTCGGAAAACAAGTCTGCATTTAATTTCCCGTACTTAAGGCGAAATCTCCTAAAACGTAGTCCCGAGTCCCGGGAGCCGTTGCTCGATGAGGCGCATAGGGATGGCCAGAGGACTGGAGATGAGGTTAGAGGTGGATAGCGGGTTGGATAGTTGAAACGAGGTGGCAAAGGGGATGGAAGAACCCATAGGAGCGGGAAGGTAGAAAATTCTGTCTGGGGACTCTGTTGCGCGCGCATCAAACATATCAGAGGCTGCCCCGAGCCCCGGGTATACCCAATGCCAAGGCTTATTTAATATAACTGTATTCATTGATTTATCTCGAGAATCTCGCTAATCCCAGGAATTTTTCAATCAATAATATCTTTTTTACTATTTTCAACGATATAATATTGCAATTTGAAAAATATGGTGCCGCTCCGCGAGGTGGGGGAGAGCAGCCCAGTGCCTGACTAAGCCGTGACTTTACTACTATTTCACAGGATTTATCGGGCCTCTGACTACTTGATGCGTAACCACGCGGCGAGATTATTCACCCGGAATAATTGGCAGATGCATGCGTCATTGGGAATGCTGATTATATAATTCAAAAAAAGTAAAACGCCGGCGAGATGAAAGTTCCAAGTTCTAAGGAGATATAGACACAAATACAGAGACGAAATGGACTAATTTTATTTTTATTTTATATGATTTTTTCTCAATTGTTTACGGCGCGACTTGTAATCCTCGCTATCATCCTCTTCTCAAAATGAATAACATAATTATTCCTGTGTTGACGGTGACAGTCTAATTTTAATCGGTTTAGATAGCAATTTGTTTGAAAAATTCTCATTAAAGTGAGGAGATCAGTTGAAACGAAGAAAGCGGATAAAATTACCCCTGGAATATCAAATTAATCCCCTGATACATGCCAGTATCAGTGGATTGAAACCCAATGAGTAAAACTAAAGAGACACGGATCCCACACATGTACCCGTACTGTTGACCAATTGTACATATACAACCCCTCGTACAACGTTTACAGATTATCCCCCATAGTGAATAGTATATGTATACACAAACAACTCAACGGGTGGACGTCGAGCTATGAGTAATCCCCTTTGTGTTGGAAAAGGCATTCCCTCTGGCACTGGCTAGCATGCAAGCGAGAACCTCGGGTGAGTTACGTTATCTCAAAGACCGCATGCAAAGATACCGACGATTTTTCTCATGCACTTGGAGCTCGATATTTCAAATTTCTTCTTTGTGAAGCTATTCTTCAAAATATTTTCCATCTGACTGTATCATTTTTGCGAGTAAAAATGTCTTGCTTTCAAATAAAAAAAATATGAGATCTAATTTTTTAAATTGCATGATAAAAAAAAATTTTCCAATTCTTTGGAGGACGTTTTTTGATGATTTTTTTGAAAGGAGATAATGGGGAACTCCATTATCTCATTTTATCAGCGGAAAGAAATGAAAATATCGTGAGTCCGTCTAAACCCGACTCGTCAGGTCGAGGCGCTGTCGTGAAGGAAAAAATATTAGATGAGAGAGAGAGAGGGGAGGACAGAAGGGGAGGATTTACGTGAAAACTGTTTTATATCCACTTGAATTTGCAGTGAAGGTCATCGAGATAGGTCGAGCTCCGCGTCACGCAGGGTAAAAGAAGGGATTATAACGAAATGCAAGGTTTTTTAAATAAAATATATCACCGATATTTCCGCCTCTCTTTCTCTCTCCCCCTTTTCCTCCGCAGTTCCACCAACAAAATGAAAAGCCCGATTTTATGACGCACAGAGCAGGGATGCGGTTTGCGTGCGCCTCAGGGTGTCCACGGCTAATGTTGGAAAAGTGGTCGAGAGCTATCGATACAGGGATAAAAAAAACCAAGTGGGCATCCCTGCTGCTCCTTAGGACACTTTCATCTCAGCACGCATTTCCCCCCTTTCATATACTTAACCCTCGAGTGAACAGCCGCACAGGGAAACGCCGTTAAAAGGCCAAATGGTGTCACCTCAGTGCAAGTGACGAGTAATGCCAGGTAATTGACGAATTAATTGAACTATCCTATAATGAGTTTAATGAAGAAGGAAGACAGTGATTGAATAGGAAATTTAATTTTTTTTACATTGTTATGCACGAAAGATTTATCGGGTGAAAAGATGAACTCAAAAATAATTATCAACTGGTCGCACATTAAAGTTGATACGAACTTCACATCCAATCGCATCTCTCGATTAATCCCCGGATGATGTGTCATGGCGACAGGTAATAACATTAAGTAATATTTACTAACTGGTCTCGGAACGTTGTCATTCCAGCGTGAGAGAGCCTCCGGGGTGGATAGTTAGGTGGAGGTCCCAGTGGGCTACCCGAAGAGAGAAAGTCACTTATGTGTGAGTTTTCCTAGAGGGTGCAGTGTGAGTAGAGAAGCTGAAACTGGCCTCTTCACCATCACCTAAATTACCTCCTGGGCATTCTTCACCATTTCCCACACTTCTTCCGTCACTCCACGTTTATAATATTTGATTTTTCTATTTCTCCTGTTAAACCACAAAATGAAATCATTGTTTTTCTCAGTGCAGTCGCCTATTCTGAGAATTGATTCTTTCTTCAAATTATAATCATCCCATTGCATGTGATCAATACACCGTCGTCTCTCCCTCTCCTGCATGATATATGTCTCGTGTGGTTTCCCATTGTGGATTATCATGCCTCGACCGCTGGAACGCCGTTAAATCGAATCGCCGAATGTCGAAATTGGGGCGCCCTCCTCCTTCAGTAGATCTCCCTCAGAAAAGTGTCTCAGAGCTTTCCTACGCCGCACTTCACGTAACCCCATTTCCGTCAGCAATTGCGACTCGCATATATTCACTCTCTTTTCCCCTATAACCGCGTCTCTTTTTCCCTCGTATTCTCCACTCGATGAGAATTCGGCTGTCAATTCCATCTCGTCCACACAAAAATGAATGATATCCCCACAACTTTTATTATTCGATCGCAACATATAGATATGCCATTGTTTGGCCACTCTGGTTCAGTTCTCTCGATTCATCCCCTACCTTATTCACAAGCCCTGCCAATCAGGACTTGTGAATAAATAGTTCAAATCGTTTGCAACTATGAATTAATTTTTCGAAGAGACAATTGATCGACAGAAAAAAAAAAGTTCTTTTTCCATTGTAACAACGCTAATAAAGAGGTGCCAACCGATCTATTATTCCAATAACTTCATCAACCTTCGTTTCGCCTGTCTTATCGCCAGTTTGGAATCTCACACAGCGTCACTGAGATACGTCAGAGTTGAATTCGCGAAGGAATTGCTGTGACGTCAGGGATTTTTATCACATCCAACCAACTTTCTACGTGAGTTCGCTACTCCTCCCTGTTTATGTTCAACTGTTATTTTTTTTCCCGCTCTTTGCAACAGTTCAACGATCACGCTTGAATTTTTTTTTTTCCTCGAAACTTCCAACGTAACGAGGAAAAATTGAAATGCCAAGGCTCAAGTCCGGGATGTACGACTTTGCAATTTTACTAATTGCCACTCTAACCATTCAATGTTTTAAGAGCAATAGCAAATGAACACGTGGATTTTTTTTCCATTTCAACTTCTATTTGCTCCGAGGAATATCAAATTAACCATAAAAAATGAATTAGTCGTCATAAAAAAACGATAAAGATTTTTTTTAATGTAGTTTTGAAATGGAAATAGTATAATGTCCTCACCCGGAGGCAAAGATTATCACACACTCCCATTTATCAGACAATACGTGTATTATGTTGTGGCATAACAATATGGAGCATTTCATGTGAATTAAACCCGATTAAAATCAAATCATATGTTTCATTTGTTAGTCGGTGTATTTTTGACCTTGAACAAATTAATTTCCTCATCGTCAATAAACCGTCCCAACGGGAATTCCCTTCGGCAAGACGAGTGAATGATATTCTGTCAAAAACTGAAATTTCCTCACCGACTGAGTGTTCCCTTCCGCCTCCCCTGGAAACACCCGGAGATGGATTTGCTGCCTTTGATGTAGTTGGACACTCAAGTTGAGAAATAGACGCTTTGCTTTGATATATCATCTCCGTCGAATGCCCGAGGACAAGCTCCAATACCGGTCCACCTGACCCAAGCCATTACCTGAGTTTGAATGGAGTATGAAGCCATATTAATGTCTTCCAATTTTCCCCCACGTCAAACACTGACTGAGGGATTGCGCCTGCCAAATGCACTGAAAATTCGTTAATCACGGAGTTTAAAATCGAATAATGGTCGGCGAATATTCGGGAACAGGCCACCATATAACGGATAATTAATTCTCTGCAGAATGCTGGGGGACAATGGATATCTTGGAATCGCAATATCACTCGTTTGGTTCGACGAACAGAGAAAAAGAATTTCATTGATTTGCATGGAATCAGTTCAATTCTGGTTGATGGATATTATTCGATTCCCACAATTACACTGGGTATTTCAACGCAGGATTTAATTATGCCACTGTCCCGGATTATCATCGTTCGCCATCGGGGGAATACAAATCAACTTCCAAATGTCCACACGTGTACACACTATCCCAATGTCATTGCAGATGTATTTATCACCTTGGAATTACAAATACTTGTATTGTTCATTACGTTCATGATTTCGATGGAAATGACGTAATAAAAATTAGCATTCTGAGTGTTAGGTGAACGTGACGGGGTATAGGGGTCAACATTTTCGGCTTAAATTCCCGGTAGACCGTAAGAAATTTTTTTAACCACAGTAATATTACCGCAATTTGGAGGAATCGAAATTTGAAAGAATTCCAAAAGAAAAACAATTTTTGTCATTTTTAATTGCCAATTAATGTAAGCTTCTAAAAGTTCAAAACGGATCGATGTTTTTCCGAATTTAAACTGAAATTCCATCCACAAAAATGCCAACTTTTCATTTCTCCATTCTATTTTTTTTCAAATTCATCTTTGGCTTGTGGAAAAGGTGCGGAGTGTGCTCTCTTCGATCAGCGAATCAATACCCATCGTCTCGAGTGCCCTGACATCCCCCAATCCCTTCGTCTGTCCCCCTAACCGCTTTTTTTCCGCATTGGTAACAAAAAAGCATTTCAACCCACGAGTTGTACAATTTCTCACGAAGCTTTACCCGGAATTTTCCGCCATCTCGTCGTACTGATCGAGCCATATTCCGCATTTTATGATTTCATCGACTGGTGGGGACTGGGCGGGGGTGGTTTTGTCAAAATGCAAATTGATATTTCAGGGAGAAGCTCGGTGACACGCCGAGTACAGAGTGGGAGGGTATTTTTTTTTTTGTTGGTCTCA
This sequence comes from Diachasmimorpha longicaudata, assembly GCF_034640455.1. Taxonomy (NCBI): domain Eukaryota; kingdom Metazoa; phylum Arthropoda; class Insecta; order Hymenoptera; family Braconidae; genus Diachasmimorpha; species Diachasmimorpha longicaudata. The sequence goes on along the minus strand of NC_087232.1, from coordinate 7,765,785 downwards.
TTCTCGCAGGCGGCGTTTGCCAACCCCATTTCTGCTCTCCAGTTACACTCGCATACGAAATGAATCTCCCCTTCTTGTTGTGATGAAAAATTCACGAGACAGTTCTCTACGGTAGTTCATCATGTTCCTGGAGTTTTATTTAAAAACTGATGGTGGAAAAGTGACAAATTTCGGCGGGAAATTGATGTTTTGACGAACAACAAGGAAATTCGGGGAGCTGTTTACTTGCAATTTTTTTCCGTCTTTGAGAGGCCTCGGGAATAAGAAAAGAGGGTGGAAAAATCTGACGGATGACTTGAAAAATTTGTTCACGTTCTGAGAACCGAATAAAACAACTTGAAGGTCATTTGAAGACGATAAATAATTTTATGAATATTTTGAAAATAGGAGATGGAAGGTGGCTGTGGCACTGCCATCGTGCTTCCTCGACGGGGCATTTTTAAAGATTCCTAAAATTATTCATACCCTTCACATCACCCTGAACTGACTGAACTGACTTCAAGTTTCGGAGGAAAAATTACCGCGGCCATTCCCACCACCCCCTCTCAGTATTTTTTTATGCTCCCAGAGCTGTCAAAGTCCCTGACTATTTTAATATTTGTACAATCGTCCGAATGATAGTTAAATAACTAGTCTTATCTTACGAAATCTTTCCGAAAATCAAAACGACATTATTCAAACTCCCTCTCGCCTATTACAATTCCTCTTTTATCTCTCAAGAACCGTAAAAGAGATTTTAAATTGGATGCACTACTGCTCCACATCTTGGCAGAAAAGAGGAAAATAAAACCGGATGTAAACGAGCTGAATGTGATTTGAAGGAACACTAGGAGTGCCATCATCTCGCTCGTTTCGCCTCGTATTTTTAAATATTTTTAAAATTATTCCTTCCCATCAGATTACCCTCGGTTGGCTTTATTCAATTTTTCTTAAATGAACAAATCTTCCAAGCAATCTCTCAAACTTATCCATTACCTTTTGGCTGACAATTTATGTTGCAGACTTTTTTCCGCATTTCCGTATTTTTTTTACTTCCAAGGCCTCTTAAAGTTCATGGATATTTCATTTGTCAAGTCCTCCGAGTCATCATAAAATAAATAGCGTTATCTCACGAAATCTTTTCGAAAATCAAACCGACATTATTCGTACCTCCCTCTGACCTATTAGAATTCCTCTTTTATTTCTCGAAAACCGTAAAAGAGATTCTAAATTGGATGAACCACTGCTCCACATCTCCACAGAAGGGTGGATAATAAAGCAGATGTGAGATGAATAAAAGGACTAAAAAACACTGGTAAAAGTTATCTTTGGCTTGAAATAGCACGATTGTACGCTGTGTGTACGATGAGTGAGACCGTGTGCTGGCAGAAGGGTGCCAGAAGCCCAGGGTAAGAGGCGTTATTGATCGTGAACGAGGAAGCCGACGATGAGAATCCACGTCTACCTCACCTCTTTTTCACAAGAAGAAAAAAAAAAATTTTTTTCTTGTACGTCACTGACAAAAATCCATTTCCGGTTGTCATCGTGCATCATCTTACCAAAGTTTCGACCTTTCAGCGCAAGAAATGAGAAAAAAGTTGGCACATTGATTAAGTGCAGTTGGAAATTTTTTTTTTTTCAACTTCCTGATGATATTTCATTGCACTTATTTCCGAAAAATATCTATAATTCACATGCCCTTGGATAGACATTCTATTTTTCTTCGTAAAACCGTCAGCTGCACACCTCCACTGTCTCCAACTTCAAGCCTCGCCTCATCGCATTTCTCTAACGACCCGGAACGAAATTCTGGCGTTAAAACAATTCTCCATTCTCACAGCGCGAAAACAAGTTCCTTGAGTCGAGATAATTGCGAGATGTTTTTGTCATATTGATTTGAGACATTCAAACTGTCTGAGTGAAAAATGTCTCACCATGTGTCGACTAAATCATGATTAATTAAAAGCAATTGATATTTTACTTGAGATGGGAATTTTTTTTTTCAATCAATAAGAAATTCCCCTCGTCTTTACGACCTCGATGTCATTTTTCGTCCCCTCCCCCCTGGCCCCTAACATTGCTAGATTATGATCTGAAAATAAAATTCACCGCAAAAATACACATCTCAAATCTCCTTCAAAATTTCGCAAGCATCTGACGCTCCTCCGGATCGTCGCAAAAATAATGAGAGGGACAAGTGCGAAAGTTCCACCGGAAAAAATCACCCATCACCCAACACCCTCTCCATCAAAATAACTAAAGTGTAAAGTGTAAATAAATCACCTGAAAATTTCGCTACCAGATTGCGTGGAAAATAGCGATCGAGTTTCCTCGGTTGAACATCGCTTTCACGTCAGATTAAAAAAAAAAAATCCAGCATGAAAAAAAATCCAAATCCCTTACCGGGCAGCTCGACTGAGGAACCTGATAGGTCAGCGTCATCCTCTTTTTTCCGATGATGAAATCCGGCGATTCAAAAGTCACCGATGCACCAACACAGGGGATTTTTCCCCCGGCTATTCAGTACGAATCCCTCTTTTCCACAGGCATGCACACATCAGCGGTGGAAAAAAAAATTCACTATCGTTTGACGTCTCGATTAATCACTGTCTCTCCCAATCCTCAACGGAGGCCAAATAATCAGATCACGGGAGCTGATCGAATTTTCCTCTCCTTCAAAATTTCCACGACAGACAAAATTTCACTTTTGACGAGCCCTCGAGGACACCGAGTGCGTTTAATTATACCTGATTTGACGCGCAATTGAACGGGATACCGAATAGATTTGATCTGGGACGCATGTGTGTTCACACAACTCTGCTAATGAACCGTTACTAATGATTCACGCTCATAAGCAATGGCCGGCCAGGTACCTGTGGCTCGCTTTATCAATTTCTCTGGCCTTATCGATGACGCTCTATTCATTTTCCCTGATAAAAGACACCAGGAGGGTCTGCTGTTGACACGGAAGGGGGTTCGTTTTCCCTTAATTCGGGTGCGGATACACTTGTGGCGAAGAACGATAGACAGGAAATAATCTTGAGGAGAGGATATTGAGCGATTTTTTCGCGGTTGAGGACTTGACGAGGATTGAGTGATACGGCGACCTCGGAATGTTGGGGATTTCACGTGATTACGATGTGGACATCTTCCTCGCATATCTCCGCCATCTACTGAAATGTAATTGAAGATTACTGTATTCAATAATTCCATCAATTCTACGATCCTCCCAGTTTCTCAACACATATGCCGGCCCACCGCAGCGAAAAATAACCCATTAAATTTCCTCACAATTCAATAATAAAGAATAGACACAGACTTGAAGAACGTGTGTACGATGGCAACGTGTTATTCTCGCCAAGAAGCTTATCTGATCACCGTCGGGTTAACCGATAACCTTTCCTCTCATATTCCAGTCTCCGTTCCAGGACCCCAGAGATAAGAACATGGTCCTCCACGGGCATCTCACCTCCAACCTTGGTAAAATGTCTAGGTACACCCCCGTACTATCGCTCCACTCCTTTTTTTCGCTTCCTCTTTCCCCCGTTCCACAGCTCAAATCCTATTTTCCTGATCCTCGTTTATCAGGTAGACAAGACCTCTCGGGAAAGGTAAAACCCCACCCCCGACTCCTTCCGCTCCATCTGATTTTTTTTTTTGCGGAATATTGGGAAACCTTTTGGTTTTTTTTTGTGACGCAATCAGTTCGATTCACCGAAAATATGAGCAGCAAGAGATAATTCAGGGACTCTAGCTTCTTTCTAGGGTATCTATTATGACATTCTTGGCAAAATTTATGCAAGTGCGGAATTAGTTATCATAAAATTCCAGCCTTTCCCGCCCGCCCAGCAATATTTGAACTGTCCGCGCAGCGCGAGGAGGGTGAACTGGCCCACGGCGGGGGTTGAACTGTATTAAACGCACGGGGAGGGTCATCTCAATCTTTTCGCAACGGGTAGATCACAGTGGCCATTGGCTTCATACAACTGATTCTCAATTAAGTAATGTTATATATTTAAATTATCTTCAGCGTTAAACCATTAATTTTGAACTGACCATTTTATAACTTGTCCAATAATAGCCTCTAAAAATTTCCTATGCCCACAAAACAAAAATAAAAGAAAATTCCGGAGGGAAAATCATATTCCATCATCGAAGGACAAATATTCCTTTCCCCGTGAATTTCCGGCGATCGTTTCCATCAAGATAAAAAGAATAAATGTCATTCGCATGTTTTATCTACACAAAAAATTTCAATATCACGATTCGCTGGAGAATAAAATGGGGTAATCCTCGGATATACAACGTCCGCATATGTGACGGCAATATGGATAGTGCAGTTATTGGAGTTTCACAATCTCAAAAAAGGGAATCAATCATCGCAGAATAAACGTAATAGAACATCGCCAATCAGTCCTCGCGTTATCTTATTTATTATCTAAAATAGAAAAGAGAAAAAAATACTGCGAATGGAAGTAGCCAGATTGGGTGGATTTAACGGTCCCATTTTGACTATGATTATTAACTTCTATACTTTATTTGTGGAAGCTATACATTTGTTGACGTCTGACTCACCGGCAGGTGGTTAAACATGCGCCGGGGGTTGCGTGCCCGGAACACATCCAGCCGGTTTCGTATCATCCTCTTCAACTCCACGGAAACTCTTCGCACAATCTATCCGGAAATTATAGCCCCTCGGGAACACAAACGTGTGGGAAAAATTGTCGAATTTGGTGAGTGGAATTATTACGGGGGTAGAATGAGAGATAGTGATGATACTGTCACGTTGCAATGCTATGATTTGATTGGCGGAAAGAGAGTGGCCGAGGGTTGCGCCAACTGTCGGTCAATGATTCGCACTCGAGGGTTCAAAGATCGATCGGGGGTTGTTGGCCAGAGGGAGCCTCTTATTGAACCAAAATATGATGAATCGTGTGAGGCCTATTATTTGGGATCAGTTCCCCATTAATAGGGGGTTCATTATTGGGACGAGGGGTAAGACAGGATGACAGATAAATTAACGTCAAAATGGAGAATTATATTTTTCAAGTTCAGATCTGAATTTGTGGTAAATAGTGACTTGCAGTATGGCTTAAATTCAGGTTGAGATTGAAATTTAGGTCGGGGAATTTATGGAAAAACAGGTTTGGAATCAGATTGTACTGTTAATTATTATCGTGGGTGAAATTCAGGTCGCGGGGTGAATCTAACTGGTGGATTAAAATCAGATGGCTACTGTAGTTAAGTCAAGCCATTAAATTGAAGTGTAGATCCTCAGGGGCCTTTAGGATAACTCGAATTCTGCTAATGCCTTAAAATCTATGGTTATTTAATTTTCGTCTTCTATGAATCCTCCCGCGTAATTTATCACTACCAAAATAGATTTTCATAAAAAATTTCCCCTCCATTGGAATTAAATTCCGAAAGCTATCGCGTGACGCTAATGGTAGATTCAGCAGTACGGAGAGGGTGAGAGGGACCCAGGGGCTTGTCGCAAGTGTCTCGACAGAGCCCAGGGGTGCGTCCGTTGCAGTATCGATCCGAGAAGGCAACTTCACGCACCTGCAGCAAATCCCTCACATTTATTCAGCAACCCTAACGACTAAAGAGCCGAATAAAATCGAAGGCTCCACAAAACTTTTCCTCATCCCCCGCGGGGAAAAAAAATTTCCCTATCCCATTATCAATATTCCAAATCTCCATAATCATAAAATCCGCGAGGCAAGAGGAGCCGATGATTGAGCGTTGAAATTGCCAATTATCGGGGGTAATTGAATGTTCACGGTGCATTAAAATACAAGTTTCATCGAATCGAAAACTTCATCACAATTAATCCCTGAATTCAATTCATATTAATGGGTGCTGATGCCGCAGCACTGAGTCGAACATTTGTTGAAACTCACCTCGATTATGCTCTGGAGGACATTCCGGGGGATTATCACGCCGCCTCGGCGAGATAATACGCCTGGGGGAACTTCGATGTCCAGTGGAAGTTGAGGCAGACCCATAATTTCTCCGACTGCAATGGAAAATAATTAATTACTCACACATGAGAAAGTCGTTTTGACAATTTTTATTGATTATAAAAAATCGGAATGATTATCATGGGAATACCATTGCATATTTTACCCATTGACTTAAAAAAAGGGAAAAATAAATAACTCTCATTTGCAATTCTTTTCGATTCATATTGCTTTGAAAACAAAATTCAGAAAATTCCGATTCTCAGGTGAATAGGCCGGATATCTTATCACATCCCACAATAATAGCGAAAATTATTTATTTTTGACTGCAACTTAAAATTCATCACCCATTATAATTAATCCATTGATTAATTCAATGAATTAAGCCATCCACTTACCGACGCGTCACCGATAATTTCCCTGGATAATGATCTACACTCAATACACTCATTAACAGATCGATCACCAATTAATTACCCACTCCCTGAGAAAAAAACCCACCCAATACCCCCTACGACACTTCCAAATCGACAGTCATGTCATCCGTATTTTTATTTCAACAATTAAACTGGGAGGATTATCTTTGTAAACACAACACCATAACCTCACTGTAAACTGAAAGGCCACATATGTGAAACAGAAAGGGATCGCAGGGTCGAAGCCGGAGTCTCCCGAGCACATACGATTCCCCTTCGTCAATTCCCATGGATGCGAAATAAAGATGAAAAGTAAAAGGCATGTATTTTCACTGATTTCTAATTTCTCCTCGTGTCCATCAATATTTATTCCATCGATTTCTCTCATTACCGCGTCCCAAATGCGTCACGCACGATTATTCACTCGAGATAAATTCCAATTTCCAATGATTTCCATAAAAATAATCGATTCAGACACTTCAATGACCCTTTAGGGCTGATTGCAACTGTGATATGTTGTCAATCATCGGAGGAATTCCCGCGATATTTTCGAGTGAATTTTTGTCCGGGAATTTTTCCAAGTCAGTAGAGACATCTCATCGTGAATTATTGAAACGGGGCGGGACACGTGACCACTCGACATTGGTAATTAGGCTACCAAAGCGATAAATGGAAGGATACAATGGCGAGAGATCATTATCGTGAAGACAATGACATCCTTCCGTATTACCAAGCAACACTTATTGGTAGCCTTTTGTCATTATCATTACATTCATAGTATCGGTCGGAAATTAATGTAACAAATCGCAAATTTGGAATCTGTCCTTCCGAGTTGTTATTGCTTATTCATAACACAAAGAGGCCGTCAAGATCCTAGCTATTAGTTATTGAATCGTCGCCATTATACCCAAAACAAAATTTTCAAAAGGCAGAAGACAATGAAGGGTAAGAGACAGTGAATTACCATAGAGACTTCTTTTTGTATTACGTAACAATAACGTTTTATTATCGTATTTGTTGGTAAAAGCCTCATCGTATAAAACACCTCTGTACATGTTATATTTATCAATTATTTCCTAATTAACTAATTGAAGGACGTGATCAGTCTGCACTGAGCATCGCAGAGATTTCCAATTGTTTTAAGATGAAAGAAAAAAATTATTCAAATTAAATTGCTCAATTAAAATATGTATGAATCATACGAATGTGTTAATTGAATATCACGTGAATTTTTCGTATGCAAGTGTTAGAGTTCACATCTCTCTTTCATTGCTTGAGACTCCTCACAACATCGGAAGTTATTCTTCCAATTACAAAAAAAAATGAAGTCGATGTTGAGATCCTAACTATTATTAACCGCCTAAGTTCGAGGGAAGGGTTCATAAGCTCTGAGGGATTGCATATTTTACCCCGCAAATTAATCATGATCGAAGAAAATGGGGGCTGAGCTTCACAATTTAACTTGTCGATTATCTACAATGATCGTAATGGCGAGACAATGTACAATACTAGGACTAGCTCAGGGGGAGGAGCTGTTGATTCTATGGTCGAATTTCCTATGAACATTCTAATCTAGTTCAACATCAAAGTGGTGAAGCGCGGCAAATCCTCTGAGCCTATCTCCTTAACCCCACTTTTTCCCCAAATGTATTTCTTACTCAAAAATCCCATTCAATGAGTTTTATTTTATAATTTCTCGTGTTACGTTTCACCACTTTGGCATTGACTCGCTATGTATCTGCATCTGTGAAATATGTGATAAACTAGAGACCTCTCAGGTCCCAGGAATGCTCGAGGTATCTCCCTGATAAAAATAAATCCTCAAGTACTTTCTGATACCAAATTGTCGTATTAAATTCTCCTCTAATTTCAGAAGGAGTCATCAATAGTCAAGGTGGACGAGTTTCTGCTGTCTGGTGTCTGTCTCATGGCAACATATCTCCTACGAAGGATCTCCTGAAGATCATTGCACGGGCTATTTTCCCTTTTTGGGCGTAGGGGACGACCTCCAGGGGATCTAAAACGGTAAGTGACGTTTCAGTGATAATTTTTTTTATCTTCTCAATATTGAAGGTCTCGATCGGTTTGGGGAAGGACATCGATTCCTTAAATGAATTGTTTTTTCTGAGAGCAATTGAATGGTGACCTATTATCAAATTAGCTGTTCTAGTTTCATGCACTCAGGGAACATTGAATGTAATTCAATATTTTACCTTTCGATAGGTTTTAATTTAACTTTGTCGAGATCTTTAAGCATGTCTCCCATTGATTTTTGCACTACCAGGGGCTTCTTCCTGTCCTCCAATTTGTGATCCTGAAGACTCGATCGTCTCGCAATGTGTGGGGTTGTAGGTGGGGGAAGGGGTGGTGGCTGAGGTGGTGGTTGATGGGTTGTCGTGTTTCCGTTTGATAATGAAGCCATCGACGAATCTGAAATTGAATTAAAATTAATTTGCTTTATTGGTCACGGTTTTTTTGTTGGAGGGATTTTACGTACGGTGGGTCTTGCTGTAGTTGGAGGTTTTCACAATCTGTGAAACTTGCGTTCTCAATTCTTGGAGCTCCTGCTCTAGGGCCAAGAGACGCACCTCCGAGCCGAAACTAATTGGCTCTAAAAGGTCTGGTTTACTGCCGGACAGCCTGCCTCTGTTGAAATGAGAAAGTTTAGGCGTTAGTACTGATACGAAGTCAGAGCTCATTTTGGAGAAACGAGATGTCCCTAAAATCACAATAAAAAAATACTCACTCCCCAAAATCATTGGGGCTCCCAGCCTCCCCATTACTCTCTTCATTGATCATCGAACTGGACATAGAGTGGAGAGCAGTCACGCTCACATATATTTTCGGAGGTGGTTTAAGTGGAAGGAAAGAACCGATCCTCCTCACGATGCTCCGTCTCCTCCCGTACAATTTCGGTGCCTCGTCCATTCTGGAATCCCCCATAACAAATATCTCATAACAATGTCATCCCTCAATTATTTTTTTAATTACGAGGAATGGTTTCATCACCTACCTCAATAATCAATGGTTTGACCCAGAAATGTATTCGTTACATTCGTTACGTGACCCAAATAACCTAAACTAAAAATACAATTGACGCACTCGCAATGGCCAATTGTTGAAAAATAATTCCTCTTTTATTCCGTTCGCGGGTCGTTACGACATCGAAATAAATCCCTTTTCCTCTACTTTGGGAGTATTGCCAACAGCTGACGACAGGTTGTTGTGCTGTTCCAGAGGATGAGCCCTCGAACATTTGAGAAATTTTATCGTTTCGACATTTTATCTATAATTTGTCTTCATTAAAAATTAGGAATAATTCACATGTAACGCAGAACTAATTAACTTTGGGTGAAATAAACCCGAAATTTCAATGAATTCCAATGAATCATGAATAGATCACAATGCAACACTCAATGGGACAGAACGGTCTCCTCGTGCCACATAAAACCCCAGAGATTGAGGTTAATAATGAATTTATCTTGGAAACGTCAACAAGTGACTCTGGAAAATTAATAGCGAAATGATTTTACTTACTTGCGGTTTGAGTTGGAGATGTTTTTAATATTTTTTATCCTTGTGGTGCTCCAGCCACGCCGTCGATCGGTGGTGAGGCTGTAGACTAGTGCAACGAAGTGAGAGAAAAAAAAATACAATTGGCGTCACAGACACGTTGGTCCGGGTAGTAGCGGCATCTGGGGCTGGTCGTATGCAACGTTGGTAAATCAAATAGTTGAAAGAGAACGGGTAGAAATACTTTTTTGCATAAATATTCCGGTTTAGTTCATCATTGTGTAATCGAGGTAATATATTCATTGAATAGATAATTTCGTAATTAACTTTTGGCTGCACAGGCTGATATTTTGACGTCGAAAAATGACTAGCAAAATTTTCAAGATGAAAATGTATAAAAAGGAAGAGGAATAGTGGGATAATTATGAATAAATAATTGAGACAAGGGCGTCAAGGGAGTAATGAAGCCAATAATTGATAAACAGATAATAAATTTATTATACTCAACAATATTACAATATTGCCCTACACTAAAACATCACCAATGAGTATTAGCTGCTCAAATTGAATAAAATTGGGTGGTCACAGTCGAGGACTGCATTTCGATCTGGCCCATCTTAAATTGGAGCCTGTGTAACCACCGCAATAATGCTGCGTTTGATTCTCGTCTCGTTGAGATGAATTGCTCGGCCATGCGACCCGGTGGGAGATTGCGACAGTTTTGCAAGCGCATTTGTAGATGTCCAGATAGCTAAGAAAATTTAATCCATTTAAACTTGTCGGTGTGACGGAATAGTAAAATTCCGGTAAATATTTCACCTGTGCATTGTGTGAATACAGAATTGGACTCCACAGGGGTAGAAGTTTATTGAGAAGCACAGATTGACACTCTAGAAGGGCTTCTAAAAGACTTAGAAAATGTAGATTGACCATTTCAGCAAGCTGAGACAGAAAAGAAGACTCTGGTGAGGTCAAATAACATCAAGACATGTTCGTATCATTGCAATGAATAACGATTGAATACAACTCACCACTTTGGACGTGGCCACCAACTGGAGAACAGACGGTGTGACTTTTCCCCAGAACTCCACAAGAATATTCATCGTAACGTTATAGCTTTCACTATTCGAAGAATTGTTCTTTGATATCTCCTCCAGGTAGACCGTCCACAGCTGTGGAAAAAAATCAGATAAATTTCTCCCCATCGGTCTGCAGAATAACCGACTCACCTGACACAGTATGAATGCATGAAATAGTGAGGACATGTGTAGAACAGAGGCCTTGCTCTGCTCGGGAAATCCCGAAAGGATTGCTTGAATGTGATCAGCAATGTGGCAAGAGACTTCCTGGGGGATCGGTTGGGCGACTAATACTGGGGGTCCATGGCTATGGGAGCTGTTTCCCGAGCTCATGGCTGTGTGTGTCAATGCCCCCAGGAGTACCCAGGACAGTAGTCTGATGTGTCCTATAGTGTCTACGTATTCTCGGGCTCCCTGCGGAACCATCGACGGAGCGCTGTACAACCAGGGGAGGTGCCTCGCCACTGCCCTGTTTTCCCTATTATTGCCCCGGGTGATCTCTAGTGATAAATACTGGGCGAAGCCACACTTAAGGATTCCGCCCAGGGTGTCCTCATTCAGGCCCTCCTGCATTCCCTTGCTGTAGCTCTTAATCTTGCTCAGGGTATGGAAATCAGCGAGAAAGTCCAGAATCTCAGGGATCTGATTTCTGAGGGACTCGGAAGCATTTGTATTGTAAATTTGAGAGGCTATTTCACTCTGTATGCCCTCAATGGCGACCGTAGAGGGTAACATTCCCCCGACGTCCTGCAGGACGAAATGAAGGAGGAGGAGGAAATTGTTGTCTGGAATTGTGGTCTTGAATTTCATCGCTTGGACTAGCTCGAAGACTATTGTCCGAGCCAGGAAATGTTTATCCCGCTCCCGGATATACGCCCGGTGACAGAGATACGATAAATCAGTCAAGTAACTGTACTTCAGGTTTGAGTGGTGGATTGCATAACTGAGGACCTTTGCGAAGGAATCTAGAAGACTCTGCGGTGAAGTAAAATTATTGAGCTTCAAAAGTTATGATTAGATTGGGGCCTGTGGGACGAGTAAATGGAATTTGATATTGAGGAAGTTCGAGACATCCTTAGGCCAGGATGAGATCAATTGGACTATAAGAGAGATTCAGATAATGACGCTATGATGAGTTATAATCTACCTTTGTCTGATGAATCCCCGGCACCTTCAGAATTGATATCATAATCCTCAAGACGGGCGTGATATCACCGACAGACGACAATAAAAGCACCAGCTTCTTAAATATCACATCGAAAGAGTTTAGAAGTTCGTTCCATGTGGCAGCTCCAGGTCCAAGCCCTGCCTCCAGGGGAAGACAATCCAAGTAACAAGCGATATTATGGAGCATTATCGGGAGTTTCGCCACAGGGAGAGGTCCCTTCTGACCCATGGGCTGAAACAATTAAGCCCCATCCCTCGTGTTGATGAATATTCGATGTCAGTGATCTGCGCGTAAATTCATACACGATCCAAATCAACTCACCTCCAGCAGCAATTGCAGGGGAGCAATAGGATTCAGTTCATTGAAATCGACGAGGGCTTGTGTGACACTTTTGAAGAACTGCATCCTGGTAGCGTCATTGATGTGCGTCTGGAACATCTGGACAAGAATCCCATTCGGCGCTAGCTGATGAAGAACACATCTGAAGAACTGATGAGCAACACTCACCGCACCTCCTGGCAGATGTAGATTTGTCTCAGTCTGCCAGGGGTAGATGGCATTTTGAGCGACTTTCGTGACGATTCCAAAGATGTCTGGGAGTAGCGGAGCAGCTAGGGCCGGTTCTCTATGGATAAAAGTACCCAGAGTGATGATGCACAATCCCAGTTCCTCATCTGAATACTCTTCTTTAATCGTTCCACATTCGGAGCACCTGTCGTAGATGCAATCATCTCCCACCCTGAAGGTACTCTGTTTAAGATTAAAGTCAGCGTGACAAGCTTGCTGGGCTGACGAATCCATGGTTCCATGTGGCTGAGGCCCTACCCAAGAGTCCATTCTCTTGGTAGGGCCGATTACGTGATGACTAGGTCCCGGGTAAACCCTTCGTGATCTGTCCCTTGGGACCCTAGTGTGATCCCTCAATCTTCCTCGCTTCTCGTGATCCAGAACTCTAAAGCAGAAGTCGTCTGTTTCGACGACAGGTGGGGGTGACTCCAGAGCTACCTGTTTGATGAGTCTCCTGGGGCTGGCACACCTGCTCGAGGGTGCCTCAGTGGCCACCGGTGTCGCAGACAGATTGTCCGAAGCAATGCTGTCTTGTTTCTGCGGATGACTGGTCTCTTGGTCCTCCTCGGCAGAGTGAGCATTGTCTTCCATTTCCGGAACACCCAGGGCCTGTCTGACTCTCTCCACAAGACCACTTACGCTTTCTCTATTCATCCCAATGGGGAGTAATCTCTCCTGCATGGGGAACTCCAGCTGGGACATACTTCTCGGGCTCGTCATATCGCTCGAAGCACAGGTTTCGCTGTCTTGTTCGAAGGAAGAGTTTACAGTCAGCACGTCCATTTTCGAGAGAGGCGACTCCGGAGATCCGTATGCCTCCTCACACTTCAGGATCCTCGGGTTGGATCGCTGCAGGGCAGATCGCGCAGATGTGCCTATCGGCAAGAGCCTCTCCATCATCGGAGTTGTGATCATTTGTTGATTCGGCGGATTCCACACTGGATGCTGGCCATTGTCGGTTGATGTCCTTTGGGAGGAGATGGAACTCATCGCTGGACTGCTCGAATCATCGCTACCTCCTGCCGTTAAAGTTTGACATGGTGAAACGGGAGAGGTCAGGGGTGGTGTCTGTTCAACATTTTTCTGTCTGCCGAGATGTTTTGGACCTGGAGATTCCGTATGTTCAGACTTCGGTGTCAAAGCGGGACTGGTTTTGTCAAACGGCGGAGTGGACTCTTGCTTTTGAAGACGGGCTATACCAACCGTCGGCACAAGGGCAGAAATTGTTGTCGGAAGCCTTCCCTTAGTGCCAACAGACACTTCGGGAGGGCCCTGGGCCTTCTCGGGTATGCTCTGAGTCTTTGACAGGGCTTTGGACGTGAAATCATGTTGACCAGTTATCAATGTGCTTGCTACCATCATTTTCACACCTTCCTGGACACTCCACTTTTTCTGAAGGGCCGAGAGCTTCCCCTGAGGTACATCAAAGAGTCCTTCGAACCTCGCCAATTGCCTCGCACGATTACGGAATGAAGTAAGACTTACCGGATGGGTGTCATCCTCGTTCCCAAGAAACCAGGTGGGCCTGCCGTCACTCTTCGCTCGTTCAGGCTCCGACGTTGAATCCATCCGGGTCAGAAGACCCCCCGGGACAGAAGTCCTTGTCATCATCATCATCATGTTGGCACTTCTCCCCGCCAGAACCGAACTGTCCTCCAATTCTCCGAGGGACCCACTGTGCAAAGTACTGTCGGATTTCGGACTCTCGGGTATTGCAGCGAGCTCGGACTCCGTATCATCAGCATTGATGGAGTAGCTTTTTGTTTTTTGGCATAGCCATTTGTGATAGCGAATTATTGCAAAAGCCAGCCAAAGCTCAAGCGACTTGAGTACTAAACTATTAAGGGAAAAATCATACTACGGTCTAAGATTGCTAACCTGGTTTGCTTGTTCGCGTAGTGGGACGCCGATTCCTCCCAGTGAGTCTCCATAGTGTGAGGCTGGCCTAGAATGGGCCCAGGACTACGTTGATGGACAGAGACTATTTGGGTGCGCATTGGTGGGCTTTCATTATCGATTTCACCTACTACGCCGATTAGGTCATGCTCGGCACCGAGAGATGGTTGGGAGACATCTGTTAATTGATGAACTTCCAATAAGTTAATGGATTATAAACTAGAAATTTTTAAAACTAAGAAAGGCGAACTTGGCACGGTAGTTGTTGAAGTGGCTGCAAGACATTACGAGTTAGATTATTCAAACATGAGGAATTGGGAAGATTGAGGCCAACCGGTCTTCCCAGGGTGAATCACTAGATTTTCCAATGTTGATCACACCCTCATATTCAGAAATCTATTGAAAATTTTGAGTCGCCCTACCTCGTGATCGAGACGGTGGCCCAGCCATAACAACCATCGCGGGAATTCGCTTGCATTGATGATGTTGAGCATCCAAAGTATTCAGAACAATTCTAATCAAAGATTGGAGCTGGGTACACCACGGCTGCTGGCCGTACTGACACTGCAACGATCATCAACAGTGAAAAATAAGTCAATTATTTACAATCACATAGAAATATTCACACCTTATAAAGAATGACCAATACAGACATCAGCCAAGATCGTCGTACAGTGGGTTCGAGATACCACAAACTGTACGAAACCGACTGATGATCGATTGGCGGAAGCTTCGACGGTGGACACGGACAATGTTGAAGGATCGCTATAACAGGAGGTATCATCATCCATCCCATCACATGGTTCTGATCCAACAACTGAGGTAAGTTAGCTATGAAAACATTGAATACGGAAGAGAGTCGAAGCCGTTGCGGAGAGAGATGAAAGATCCTTTCTGTTTGATTGTAGCCGAGAAGCAGATAGAGATGTCGAAGGACTATTCCCTGGGTCTTTGACAGGGGCTTCTCATCCGTTGGATAAGCCTGAAGACAATAGTCATGAAGGAGGTACACGAACAGCTTCGATCAGACCAACTCACCTGATCAGTCCTCGATAGGAACTGCATGAAGAGGAAGACAAGGAGATGCATGGTCTCCTTATCCGCCTCTTCCAACTCCACAATCTTGTGGGTATATCCCGGGAGAGCCCCGACCTCATCCACCATATTCAGCGAATGAACGTGACCATCTGCAATGTAAGTAGCGAAATATTAATATACTATCTTGCCTCGAATGGTGACTCCTCTAGAGTATCTACCAGCTAGATTAAGTGCATTGCGATTTGTGGGAAATAATCATGCAGACAACTGTATACCAGTGTAGATGGACTCAGAATCTTTTTTTTTTCACCGTTCTCATGACATTCCGACTTACCGATCCATTCCCCAGCTATATCGAACATTAGTGTTTTATCTATAATCTCCTAGAATAGTTCCCGTGTGACACTAAGAAGGCACATTTACCAGATAAATCCATCTACAGCAAGCATAATACACTACTCTACCTGGTAAACTGTTATTAGTCGGGGTTGACCCCAGCAACTGACCCAAGCCAAATCTCGAGCTCTTCCGCTTCAATATAGGTGCTGAGTACTGACGACTGTATATTTTTTCCTTCTCTGCGAGATAAAGCGGATAAAGCGAAGGACAAATTGAGAATTTTCGCAGTAGGGAGATAAATGTCCAGCACAGATCGTGGATGTTAATTACCTTGTTTTGTGTCTTGCCGGGGTATCATCGATGCTGGGGCGGACATTGTCCGCTTGTAGGGCCATTTTGTACCAAAGCTTGCGCTCAGGGTTTTCACTGAACTCGCGCCACTCCCATCCGATTGCGATAGGGCCTCTTGCGCGCGATGTAGTTTTCGCATAAACGTATCACTATTCAAATCTGTATTTCGCAAATCTGAAGGAAATCGGTACAGGGAGTCGATCATAATTGTGTGCATTCACCGATAAACATGACAATATTATTCGACCGGGATCGGTTACTTACCCCGCAAACAAGAAATATCCCCAGATTTCTCGAGGCTGATTTGTGCCTCGAGAAAAAGTGCGTCAAATCGATTCAAGAAAAAATCCCACGTAAGGATCTTGCGATCGCTCAAACTGTTGTGGAGTTGATAGAGCGATTGGAGGACCATCGGTCTATCTACGATAACTGAATCGAATTGGGTTTCGAGGCAAAGGATGAGGCTCTGAAAAAACGTCTACGCTACAAGTTCCATTCCTTAAAAGTTGTTATAAGAGAAGGTACTTACACGCACGGCAGTATCATGGATCGTTCCCAAATTCAAAGTAGCTCTTTGAGCAACATAGACATTGCTGTCATCCATACTGCTGATCAAATAGCAGAAGGCGTTAGCCAGAGCAGCCTGAAGGGTCAATACACTTCGCAGAGGGGTGGAATCCATAAACCTGGCTATCAAGGTCACCCTCTCAACAGCCACAAACCGAACCCGCCAGTCGGAACTGTGGAATTCCTCCTGCACTAGTCGCCAAAATGTGTCTGTACCACAATGAAGTGTGATACAGTGGAGGAGAAGGGGGACCGTTACCTGAGCAATGTGCGAGTGCTCTGCGTTGAGGAGCTCCCAAAGACTAGATGAAAAATTTACATCAGACCTACGATCATAATGAAAGAGAGAAATCGACTCACTTCTTGATGAGAAGATTCTCCTGACACCAGATGAAGAATCCTTGATGATCTTTAACGGCAGTCGTGAAGGCGTCACCATGAAGAACCATGATATTTAGACACTGCAACATGTAGTACAGAATGTCTGGCTTATCTACAGTCATGATCTCCTTGAGGAGTTGATGGATGTATTGAAGCTGTTCGGGCAGCTCTTCAATGTTGAACCGGAATTTTCCGACTGACGTATGCCAGAAGTCGTCAGCCTCGGCCTCTAAGGTCGGACTAACTGGCTGATCATCCTCACCGATAATGTTGGCCTTACCGACGTTGGCCGTAGCAGTCGCTAATGAAAACAATCAATCGTAAAGACATTCTGCCTGTTGATGTCTTCACATTAGGTATTTCAGTGACTCACCAACATCAGATTCTGATAAAGTAACAGCTCGCGCAACAGCAGACATGACCTTTTCAGCCGGCAATATGGCAACAAGATCCAGTTGCTCGGAAACTGTCTCTACTGTTGCTGTCATGATCTGTTCGAAGAACTAAATTTAAAAAACGGTAGGAATTCGTGAATTTTTCATAAACATCCATATTAATCCTACCGTATTGTGTTGGGCTGGCACTTGATCGTTTCATCACACAGAATATATACGTTTTGTTTTCAATAAAAAGAACATCCAGAAACGACATATCGATATGAAAAACACTGATGACAATTGGTGTATGTACATTTATTGAACAAAGCATAATTCTTTATGTATCATTGGTCAATGACAATTCTTACCTTGCTAACGTGGGGCATGTGACCCAAGACCCCGGAGACAGGGTGCACCTCCGGGACAGGCATGTTGATAACAACATCCGGTTTTGAGTCTCCCTTCTTCGAAGACTCCGGCGGGCTCTTCCTGCCATGATCTTCAGCAGATTCGTCAAGGATAACCTGTTGATACATATGATACAAGGACCATCTCAATTTCCCTACTGTCAAAATGTACGAAATGTCTACTCACATCTGGTGGATTTGCTGCGTTCTCCGGGCAGAGGTACATGACAAGCTGGAGACACAACTGGTGCCAGATAACTCTGGACTCGCAGTAGGTGCACTCGCTCTCCTCCTTACACGAATGACAATCATTCCAGTTGGCTGCAACGATTGACTTCATCAAATGGCAAGCATCACGACACACCCAAGTGTTGATGCCAGTGTGTTTATCAATGTCTTGAAGTTCCATCTGTTGAGACCAAAATGTCACCTGTCGTTCGGCGATATTTTCACCCTGACTTACCTGCTTCAATAGAATGTCCAACATGAGGATACAACACGACAGGTTTAGCTCAGCATTAGTCGTGAACTCCATGTGCCTCGCGATCGGCGCCATATCGTCAGATAGTGGAGTGGACTGACCCGAGTCATTTTCAACGACAGGACCTACAAGACCTTCTTATCTTAACTCGAACGACTGATCACAGAAGCAACCTTTCTACTCACAAATCATATTCGGATCCTCGTTGTCGCTGTTCTTAGCTGTCCTGTAAGATTTCTCATCGAACTCAGCGGTATTCGTTGTGCCCATTACAGCCACACCATCACTGAACATTGAAAATAACTGAGTCAAGGGAATCGTGATCTCCAGCATGGTCAAGGTCTGCAGCCAGTTGAGAGCCTGCTCCTGAACCTTAGCGCTGGTATTGATGAATCGCTTCGCGACAAAGTTGTACATCTTCTTCGCGTCGAAGCCCAAGGGGCTCATCTCCGTATCCAAAATTTTGCTAAAAGCACAGAGAGAGAAAACCCGACGGTGTAGGAGGAGGAGGAATATATATTAGAGATGCTAAGACTGGTGGGAAAGCTTTGGTATCATTACCAGAGAATCATTTTCAGTTCATGGAGTTCATCCTCAGGAACATCATTAACCATAGCCTCCATCCAGTGAGGCATGACGTAGTCCCAAATTTCGGACGTTATGACTTCGTATGGAACGAGACAGAAGAGCCTGTTCAGACCATCTTTCAAGTGAGAAGTCCTGGAGGCGAGTGTTTCCCTGGAAATATTACTTATTGATGCGATCGAGGGATCATTGACAATGGGAATTGCATTCCATTTACATCTACATCTAAGCGAAGTCTGTAAAAAGGCTTTGGGATCCCTATTCTCACCTCTTGTTGAAATTTCAAGTGGAACAATCACTCACCAATGTCCGCCAACTCTTACGTAATCCGCTGGGTGCGGTAGCAAGCAAGAAATGAAGATTTTGTAGTGAGTCTTCATAACTTCTGATAGCCAACCACAAACATACTCCGTCTTGAGTTTCTCCAAAGTGCTTTCCGCTTGTCCTGAAAGTCCATCAACTCATAAACCTGGGGAATCATCAATTCCTCAACTAGTGAAGGATAAGCATGCGAGGAACTGGAACATCTGTACTAAATACTTCATTGTTCGTAATTGACGATCATTCACATTCTATGTTACTCAGCCGCGATGCAGACGCACTCTTATACACCAAAGAGACAAAATAATTTACAGTAACACATATATCATCGTGTGTGATACAGACACATTGTGGGTGTATACGTGCACACAAATATCAAAGTTTACCTCCCCCGTATCTTTCCATCAATGGATTGTCAAGATTTTAATACAGAAACATAAATCCACAGGATTACCAGATACTTGTGAGAACATTTAATGAAGATAAAGGAAAGAGTGAGAATGTGCCTACGATCGCGGCAACTATCTCATCTAAGTTCTATGGTAGTGGTAAAGTGGTAAAGGGTCAAACCGACCCAATGCAATTGTGAAAAAAATCTTTGTTCCGTTCAGAGACATCTCCTGAAGTCCACAGGGGACTCCGGAGGAGTTCAATAGTATTTCTCCTGAAAATTCGTTGAAGTGAATTAACTTGCGACCCTCAACTACTTTGCCACGTCTACTTGTAATAGAGTAAGTGTTAAAAATGCAAAGTTTTTTAAATTACCAACAGAAAAGATAAGGTGCATAAGGCTTTTTTTAGTACCATCGAATGAGTACGCAGTGACATGAAACCAATGAAATAACATTGATAATAAACGTCCAAGTATTTCAATCGGTGTATCACGATTTGGTGTACAAAGTCCAACAAGTAGCCAAACACCATAGCGACCAAGTAGTTGTCGTTCCTCGAGGGTAGTTGGATCACAAAGTCCTATTTTTCCACCAACTCCACTACTACCACTAGCACCAGTAACACCACTCCCTGGGAATCCTATGCCGGCCTTATTAGTATTTAATTCAGAGGGATCTCTGTTACTATCCATACTTAGCGGTTCTGCCTCCTTAAGCAGGCTGTAAAATTAAAATTTCGGGTGAATGTTGAGTGGTTGGTAGGAGGAATCGTTGAGGGATAGAACCTTTGGAAGATGATGACGACCGATAGTTTCTACCCATCAAGATCCTCTCGGTTGATCAAGTTTGACTGCAGGACACAGATCAGAATAGACTATGGCGTCTCTACATTCGTATTATCACAACATCAGACAAAAATTGATCTTCAATAGCAATAATCAAATTCTTCGCCTTATATCTTGTGACAATACTGCTCTAGATTTATTATGAAAATACGCGGAGAGTAGAGCCATGCATGCAACAGGAGTAAAGACATAGTTACGTGTAGGAGATATGTGCTGAGTTGTGTTTCATGCACTGTCGGTATTTGTTTGTAAATTTGTTAACTGTTAATTTGGTTTGGTTTGCCCATCCATGGTGGTCTTACCAAGCAGCATGGAGACAGCTGACATAGACGATAAAGCAACAATGACCTGCGACCTTTGAGGGATTAGTGAGGCCCAACGAGAATGATTATTATATATCGTTAACACTGAACCGATTGTAACAAACATGCTTATTATTCTGAGGGAGAGTATTATCGTCATATGGAATCAATGGGTCCTTGGACATCAGCTTACGACTTCTGTCATTTTGGGATAAGCAGTAGTGATGAAGAAATTACCTGACTATTGCCTGAACCAGGTACGTTTGCGTTTGGGCATCCATCTCGGATATGTGGGGCAATGCCAGATGGAAGACGTGATCTCCACCTCTTCTGTTGTTGTGTCTGATATTGTGGCACTGTTGACAATAGCGGATTGGGTGGTTTCCGTTGTAACTCGCGCATTCTGTCGAGAAGCAGACGCTTATTGCTGATTTGTCGGTTGCTCTGCAATTCTGATGGAAGGACAAGTCAGTCTAGGAAAAGCCATCGTCTTCTGAAAGATAACCATTCAAATTAAGTGGGTGGAGGATACCTTGTTTTCGCAGACCATGGAGACCTGCTGCATGGGATGGAGGATATCATAGAATGTTTCATTGGGACAACCTCGATGAATCTCATTGGCACATTCTATGCATAAGTAGAGCGGAGGTGGTGACTCAGTTGCGAAAGTTATCGATATTCTATGATCGTAACAGACTTTCCCGGCCTCAGCGTTTCCGGAATTCGGGCAGGAGTTCCTCTGACAAACGAATGGTGCCAAATCATCTGGAAATAATCATTTTTCAACAGTTCGTCTAGAGAGGAGTGATTCATGGATAAGGGGCAATATTACTGGCGATCTTCATAAGGACAGCTCTCCGATCAAAGAGGTTCTGGTTAAAGGTCGGCCAGTAGTAGAACAAGAGCTTTGCAGCTGATGCCTTAGCTGGAGCTGTACCGTAAGCCACTACGCAGAGAATATCTTTCACAACGTTTGGCTTCAGGGCCATCAGACACTCCAAGAGTTGACAGTGATGGGCCGGATTGCTGGAGTACTGGAAGATCATCATTATCACCGCAGAGACGGACTGACTGGCGTGATTTTCTGACTCATCGAGGGTTTTTCTCGCTATAAAGAATGATTTTCTTGATTTTTAATGGAGCGAAGGAAATTCCAGTGAAAAATACGTATCGGCGCCAGGAACTTTGTTCGTAATTTTTACTAAATACTTCTCTCTGCATATAATTAAGGAAATCTGATTAAATGAGAATTGCCATTTACTTATCGTAAACGGCAGTATATAAAAGCACAGATGATTGACGACTTCCTGATGCAGTTCGGGTGGGAGCACCGAGATAGAGCTAGCCGTCAGATAAGGTAAATTATCCAGAAGGTCGTGCTCCAGGAATGGCATCAGAGATGCCAGGCACTGCAGCAGCGCTTGACCAAAAGCTGCGCAAATTATTTCCATTAGACAATAAAATTATTTTGTAAACAATGCGTCACTCACCGGCAAGGCCGATGTGCACACAGGAGGATACGTCGATCAGCTGAGTCAGAGCATTGTACAACTGTTTGTAATCCAGATTCGGATAAAGCGTCATGCGTTCAGCATCGAATTTCTGGGACTTAATCATCTCCAGTGGGGATTCCCTCACCTCTTTCAACAGCGCTGGAATAACAATTGGCGATTAATTAGGGAAATCGGTTGTTTCGAGATTTTAATTGTCACGTGGATTTTATTTTTTACACAGCAATGTTTGCGAAAAATATTTCACTGTATTCGCCATGTCGAAGCCGGAGGGGGTGGGTTGAGTTCCATGGAGGAGTCTCAGATAATAATCGTGGAGACTGGATAGTTTGAGAGTGTCTGAAATTTCAATAAAACTTGGATTGTGGAATTATCCCTGGGGGTAAGGTGATACCACTAGTACTCACATGCTGCTGACCGGGTCCCCATGTCTGCTATTTTTTTTTATCAGAATGATCTTACGCAGTTGGGGGACTTGCCTGACTATTAATTGAAACTCTGTAATATTCTTGTTGTCTCGTCATGTCTTCGGTGAACACGAGACGATTGTTGAAACTTCTCGAGATGATAGGAGGGTCCAGCTGGGTGTCATGTCCTCTCTCGAATTGCGCAATCGCGCATCGATTTTGCCGCGGGAGCTGCGCTAAGAAAATTTTCAGGAATTTTCCGAGGTGATTCTGTCCTTTTGGAACGAGAGTGAGAGTCACTCTGGTGACTCATTCATGGGAATCTAGGGTGATTCAATCTCTCGGTAATTCATTGATTCAGAATGGATGTTGTGATGAGGTTTTAATGGATCGGAATGTATTTGCGTTGTTAAACTCTAGGTACTCATCGATATTTCTGAAGACAGGGGGTATTATTGTGAGCTCAATTCAGGTAGTATTTATTGAGACACTGAACCCGTGACGATAAGTGTGTCACGAATAGCCACGTGATCGATATCAATGTTGGAGGCGTGATGTGCATTTTTAGGTGGTTTATTGATTGGGGTGGGTGAGCTCACGCTTCCATAAATAAAATTTCAATCTATGATATTTTAATGCAGATTAATCAATACTTTTGGAAATTCCAATTGGTGCGGATTCTATTTCGCGAGGGAATTTCAACGGAGAACAAATGATTTGAAATTGATTTTTTTTCGGTTTACGATCGGGAACTGAGGAATAGAGTAATTTAAAGAGGTACTTTGTTTTTATCTGCTAATCAATCGCAAGATGCCTGATTATCTACAGTGTCTGGGCCGTGAATTCCAAATCAAAATCGGGAATGAAATCGCAACTGCCAAATCAACAGGAGGTTAATCAAATTCCTCTAAAATCCAACTATTCAAAATTCATAATTTATTGACTAGGGGGAATTAAATTTGTTAAGGCATAAAATATGTTGTCATTACTTTAAATTAACGGGTTAATCGATTTATACCTAATTTCCGGAAATTATGGAATATTATGGTGAGGAGGTCCACATTAGGCTACGGAGATCGGAGAGGGAATAATAATGACTAATACACAAAGATCAGATTAACGTCTCTCTTTATTATTTAACACAATCACATGATAAAGAGTAAATATCTCTTCATTTACTGATGACCTGAACTTTCAAGGTTTCTCAATATTGATTAAAAAGATTGAGCAATCATTCCTTTCGGATGAAAAAAAAAAACATTGATATATTTTTTATTCAGATATTCATTCGTGATATCGTCGACGAGACGTTCTTGCATCATAATCTCCAACTAATCACCACTAATAATTCCCGCCATCTCGATATTCCCCGAGAACATCACCAACTCCACCAACAAAATAATCACCAACGCATAATTTACTCGATTCACACACAACCCCGACAAAAATATATTCCTCCCCAAACCCCCGTGATATCGATTCGATACGCGTGTCCGAGGAAAGCTCTGTGCATGTGGAAAAGTGAAAAAACATTGACGCCATGAGCCTAGTCTTCCCCATGTGCGCTCGCGCAGGAAAGACACATGGAGAATCCGTACATGCTGAGAGCCAGTGAAAAACATTTGCGCCTGCGAGTAAACGACCATCCAAATGGTTGCCTTGGACACGTAGTGACGCTGATAGTAGTCTCTAGTCTTGCCTCGACCCCGGAACAAGTGGTAGTCACTCTTCGATCATCGGTGATAGAGAGGCATCATTAGATAGCCCCGGTGCCACTCTCGAGTAGTAAGATCAGCCCTTGAGTCATCATTCCTGAATGTCAGGTAAATTTATCCAGTTTAATTATAACACTGGCAATTTTTTTTAACAGTAAAAACATTTTGTTAATTAATCTTTGGAACAAAATTGATCTGAAAAAGAAATGGAAAACTTTCTTTGCCTCATTAATTAATTGAAAAGATTAATTTTTTACACCTTTGTTTACTTTCGGAGGAAACGGTAGTCTAATTGCCAAATTGCAATTTCCATGCCGAAAAAATATTTAAATGTTCCAAGAATTATTTATTGACAAACAATGAAGGCTCAAACAATAATAACTTCCAATTTCTTTCACGCAATTTAAGTGATGAAACTTATTTAACAGACCGGGGAGGAAAAATCCATTAAACGATATTCAAATGGATTTTTCATGATAAAAAAAAAATTATGAATGCAAAGTCATAAAAAATTGAATACCACAACACGTGTGGCATTCGTCCCCCACGTCCCTTCGAACATGTGATTTGATTATCACTATAACTCGTTGCGTATGTCGCCCTAATTACGGCCCTCCCCATCACTACTCCCCTTTTTTCACACTATCCGTCGACGCTTCACCATCGGTGCGAAGGAATTCCAGTATTTTTCAGTGTAATTTGTCGTACGGCTGCATCCAATGAGATTAATATCACTTTCAATTTTATCATGTCTATCCATCACTTCAACTCATCGATTATATGATTTTATTCTTCTTTAATAGATAATTTTTTCAACGGTGGTAAAAAAAATTATAGTTTCTTGATTCGTCTCATTTCAAAGTCTCCAAAAGTACCTCCAGTCGTTAAAACGACCCAATATCCTCAGATATTTAACAACAATTTTTCTCGGCGCAAGAAAGCCCTAATAGAACCCTTCCCCTAATTTAATATGTGGCACTCGATTTGATTGATAATGTCCATTGTGCGGGTCCCATGTGTTTCACCATTACTTAATCCTCAGACCAAACCCATTCAGCATGAAATGTAGAGCCCTCGAGAGACATCTGAAAATCCTTTCAGTCAGATTTATTAAGGTAAATATACACGTGGGATTTAAATTTACGCAATGCCACTGGCATGCCCATACCCCAAGACAGTTCACGATTTATTTACGTGGATTTTCTTTACTCTCGTGTGTATTATTTCTTACCTATGGGTGGTCTAGGTAGGGAGGGGTTCCGTCGTACCGTAAATAAAAGTTAAAAAAGTCATATTCCAGTTGAGAATGGATCTAATACTGGGGCATCTAGCTTGTGCACGATCGATACCTGCAATTGCAGTAGCTGTTGAGGTATTTATGCTTCACGAAACGAGGGATGGGGAAGGGGGGGGGGTGGATCGACACGAGGTGGAAGTAGTCACGACAGAGCTCATGTCAGACGATTGTCAGCGAATGTTAAGTTTGGAAATAAGATGAGAGGACCTTGATGAGGGCACTGTGACATGATTTTTTTTAATTTCATTTGCTATCTCACGTGGAAATAAAAATAAAGGAAATTTTCTAAATAGGAAAAGAAGTAATGAACTCCCTTCTCAGAATGTTTATTATTTTTTTTGGGTGGGTCGGGAAAATTACTGAACGTGAAAGTAATGTGTGTCTCAAGTGAAAGTAAATAATTGTTCATTATTGGGTACCATTTTATGGACGTGGAACATTTTTTTAATGAATGTGCCAAAAAATTGGAAACTTAATTTCGAAAACGTACAAAACTTCCATTCTGAAGGAAAAATGCGATACTAGGGAGGAGAATGTTACCACAGATGAATCTTTTGCGTTCATAAATGTCTTTTTTTTAACCGAACAAATCGTAAAATGTTCTCCATAAAAAGGGGAGGAGAGATGAAGTTGAAAAAAAATACGGGAGTGTGAACAAAGACGCGTGGTGATTTCTGGCTCGCCTTGGACAATCAGTTCCTGTCTCCGTCCCAAGGTTCACCTGGCGCATGACTCAAAGAGTCAATGCGCCAGAGACCACTCCATTTTCATTATCATCATGACGATGTTTGAACTGGGTGAATAATAAATGTACGAGGGATGAAGACATCGACGAAAATATCTTGGGATTAATTGTTGGAAAAATGATTCGACACTCGTGTCTCTAGGGGAGTCGTAGACTACTGACGTGTGCGAAAAATCGCTTGAAAAGTTTATTCATTAAAAAAAAATCCGAGGAGGCAGATCTGAGGCAGACGGCAGCACCCAGGCCTCTCACCACCTTCGATGTTTGAACGGTTATCAAAATTATGTATCTCTTTCAAATGACTTCTAACTTACTTCATCGCATTCTCGGAAAATGAACAAATTTTTTAAGATAATACTTGAAATTTTTTCTCCCACTATTAATTAAGAATTCACGGCGCAATGTTATCTTAATGATATATGTCTTAGTGAAATTGTTTGCAGTGTCTCACAGTCACAAAATCAATTTCCTCATCAATTCTCGTTTCAGGGTCGCCCACTCACCATGAAATTCTCCCTCAGCAATAAAACCACCAGTTCAGGCCCAACGATGCCCTGACCTTCATCTGAAAAACCATTTCCGAGGCTCGTGACTCAGGAGCCACTCGTGACGTACCCTTTTGCGCTCCTGTCCCGTCATCCCCGAGGTTAAAAGGATGAGTGCAATATCGACGCTGTGCCGGGGAGACACGCAGTCATCAGTGAACCGTCGGCCGGCATCACTATCGCTCCTCACCGCTCAATCACCGGAGATTAAAATTTCCAGTGAGTGAAATTTCCCCATTCAATTTCCAAATCTCCTGCTAAATGTGGGACATTCTTTATCGTTCATTCATTCAAACGAGAGAAGGGAGGAAGAAGCAGGTGGGAGTAGCGGGAGAAAATCATGGAGTAACAGCGAGGAATGCTGCCGAGTGTTGACTCCAGATCTCCCAGTGCATCGACCCGTCCCCCTAAAAACCAGTTTGACCTTTCGAAGGAAAATTAATCAGCCGCGTTGAACAATATCTCATTTTCAAAAATATATTTCGCTGATTTTTCAACGAACCTTTCAAAAATGATTTCGAAGGGCTTTTTGGCGACCCAAAAGACATTTTTTTTGAAGAAGACAATTTTTCTTCAAATTTATTCAATAGGCAAAACCTCATTGTTGTCATTTCCTGGTTATTTCCCACGAATTTTCGTCATCAATCTTACCTGTTCTGTT
Organism: Diachasmimorpha longicaudata; assembly: GCF_034640455.1. Taxonomy (NCBI): domain Eukaryota; kingdom Metazoa; phylum Arthropoda; class Insecta; order Hymenoptera; family Braconidae; genus Diachasmimorpha; species Diachasmimorpha longicaudata. Next base: position 7,737,937 of record NC_087232.1, on the reverse strand, counting down.
AGTCACCCGTCAATGTTGTAATTGGCACCATTTTGACGGAGAAATGTTGCAACGAGTCCACGAAATCGATGAGACATATAAACGCAATAATTATTTTTCATTTATTCCCACTTCAGTTGCAGACGAGGAAGCACTATCTCTCAAACGTCCAGCTAATTTCATTGTCACTGGGGAGTCTGAGGTGCCTAGAAAATCACTTCGTCTCTCTTTGGAACCTTTCGACGAACCGAAAATGATGCCGTCGTTGACGAGATCCTGCGTTACACTTCCCAGAATTAAACGACTCAATTTCCAGTCATGCAAAGGTAAGAATTTCAAAAATTCTTAAAAGTCTATTTTTTTCCATCACTGAACGGTCAATTCGTCTTGCCCCGTTATCTTCTAAAATATTCCAACATCCAATGAGATAAAATGAAAGGGTTCCGCTCCCAAACTTGAAGGAAAGTGTCCTAAAATTTTGTTTATTATTGAAATGTTTTTTTTTTCAACAAAAAAAAACGCGAAACAGAGGATTTTTCATATAACAAAACCCGATTTTTCTTCGCATCAAAAATACTGGGACAAACTGATTCGTCTTTAGCGATGGAAATTTATAGTGTCCGTTATGTTAGAAAAACATTAATTACTCCATTGCAGAGGGAACTGCAATAGTTCATATTACGACTCCGTCACAAATAATGATTTCCAACGAATGAAGAATGACTTTTCTTAGTGAGAAATCATTCGACGATACCTCGCTACAATTACCCCCCTCTCCCTCCCCTCATTAGTGCTATCGGTGCGTTTTTTCCTGACGTCATAGTGTACATTCATTCGGCCTCGTTTATCACACAGACAAGCGCTGGCTTCCACGTTTTAGTTATCACGAGTCGTGTCTTCAGTGTCTCAATTCAATGTGTTGTGTTTTCTCGAAATAATGATGATGACAATGTTAGTGATGTAAAAAATTGATATCTGGGTAGATTATTGTCCACGCGAAATCATCTGGAAAATTCTTATCAGAGTTTTGAGAGGTCGATTAGATTTCCGGATTCAAGGCGAGAAATAAGGAAGAGATGGTGGTGGGGCTGAGATGGGCGGAAAGAATTAACAGACAATATACGATAAAAGAAATGTTGTTTACGGTGTACCGTACGTCATAGGGGAGCCGGGGAGATTTAATGATGTTGCAAAGGGGTAGGAAGAAATGATGAGACAGTAGGTATCGCAATTGACCTTATGCCTGGCTCATCAGTGGAACTGTCCCCATATTTCGGCTGAATATCGACACCAAGACCCCATATTAGTGATACAAATTGAAGTTCGCGACGTATTAATTATTAACCGTCTGTTGGTATTCGTTGGAGCAAAATATTTTTTGCCTAATCATTTTCATAAATAGGTGTTGTCGATGAAAAAATGCACTTGTTCAAATTTACCAAGTCATCCCTGATTTGTGCGCTGGACATGAGCTCATTCCGAAGAAAGTAATTATCCTGATGGCGATAATATTATCGCATTTTATTTAAATTAAGAACCGTGGGTCGAGCCCAACCAGCGGCAATTTTCCACATTTCAACTAAAAATTATATTAACTCTCTATGTCCCTGTTTATTTTATCGTGCAATCACCGATAATTCCATTTCAAAATATGTTTCCTCGTCGCAAAAAGTCGACTTTCCTCTCATGAACAAACGGAGTCTCCGTGAATTCTCATCCGTACGGTCTTCACCCCCAAAAAATCGTGCAGAAAAAGACTCCACCTCTAGAATATACCGAAAAATCCTCAAAAAAATACAAACTCCGTCGTCCTCGCGTGGAATTCGTTATCGTCATCCATCCACTCAAGAAGCCCTCCCCTCGCCCCGTCCCATGACCGATAGCAGCGCCTCGCGGATGACTCATCCGCCGCTTCGGGATCGCAGTCTTATCGGTGTGCGACCACAATTCCCCACACAGAACATCCACGAGTAACCCACACACCGACTAACAATCACATCACGTCCCCACGATGACAAAATCCACACACATACACACAGCCCAATCCCCACGATAACCCTCTCCCTCCGTCTCCTCAATCCACCAACACAGGTAGAATAACTTCTTTAAATGTAGATGTGGAGAGGCTCGCGCTTTGGAGGCCGTGACGAGACCGGTCCCCCAGTCACTGTTCAACGTCCGACGAGGACAGTCGAACCCCGCGATAACCCATTCACAATTCATCAATATTCCCCTCCCCCGGAGACCACTGGGCATCGATAATTTCCGTGATAGTCGATGTGAGACCGCGAGAAGAAAAAAAATCGCGAAGATAGCGATTGTCCTCCCTCCCTAAAATTCGGAGGCTTCGGAGTTTGTATTTTGCCGCCATGGACGTCAAGTGCAATCGGCGCGGCTCCTTCCGGTCTGCCGAACCTCTGGACGGCCTCGCCTGATCCCCCTCCCCTGTCCCTCTATCATCCTCCCTCGATCCCTCCGCCACCCTCCCGCCCCCCGATCCTGCTCCTAGGCCGTAGCGCCAGGATACCGGACACAATTCTGAGTGGATGTAAATAAAGAGGGCCTGGACACTGTGAAGGTAAGGGTGGTCCCTGGAGATGATGGGGAACTGTCGGGAAATCGGCTGAGGGATCGGGGAACGGGAGCAGGTGTGGGATGTGTGGATACACCTGTTCGCCTGCCGGTTGCCTTGTGTGCCGACGCACCGAAAATTCCTCGGCGTTTACTCACACCGGGAGATTGGCCGCACTCACAGGAGGTTAAGGGGGTTCTGGTGGACGGGAGGGGGAGGGAGGGCTTCGGGAGGTTTATTTGTTTTGATTTTTCGGCCGGCCTCACCTAATATTAGGGGCTGACTCACTCGTGGGTACTGAGAATATTTTTGGGTGCGGCGGGAGGGATGTTGATTGGAAAAGGTAGAGGATGTTTTTATTTGGATTGGGGGGGCAGAGGGGTAGGGGGTTGTTGCATTGAGGATTTTGGAGATATATTGGAATTTATTCGGAAAAAGGGGGTGCTGTGCTGAAATGAAATCTCGTAACAAATTGAGAAAAAACGTTTCACTTTGAAATCGAAAACTGAAAGAAAAAAATGCCGGACTTTCCAAACGTGGGGGGAATCATAACAAAATGAAGCAAACTCTCAGGTTAAATAAACGTAAAATCAAAGTCGCTCGTAAGACGAATAAATAGACGATAATCACTAAATCTGAAAGGCGTTTTATCTTCGAATTGATCACGGCTTCCCGTAACCGATAAGCATTCAGTCGCCGAAAACAGTTTCGACACTAATATCCACCCACTAAAAATGGCCTACACTATTACAAAATCCTTCTTAAAATTTCACTGAAAAAATTTTCATTGATCGGATTATTCATAAATCATTCGACTCTGTCAAGTCATAGCTTTTGTGTCTCATTTTCTCCGTGATTTCGGAGCGGAACGGGGTTGAGAACATTTTTTTAGAAATGTTATACAATTTTTTCAAAGCGTTCCATAATTTTCAAGTCCCACTCACTTACGTAATGAGTAAGAAAACTTCCGTAATTTTTCCTGAATATTTCCCTTCGCGTAACCTAACGAATCAGTACCTACTCCAATTGATACAATTCCTCTGCAGCTCTGAATATCTATCTGAGGGTGTTCGGGCAGGGGGTGAATAGCAAGTTCACGGACTATCAGCGAATATCGTGAAGAATAAAAATAAATAATTTTTCAAGAGCGTAAATGACCCTAAATGATTTCTCCTTCTCTCCCTTCAGTATCATCACCGTCTGGTCTCTCTATAACTGGTATTGACGTCACTCCAATGTCGACCCTGGTGTGCTGTGAGCCGGTGTCCGCGGGACGTCCCCGGGACAACCTAAAGCTCGCACTCAATCGTAGTCTGAGTGAGCCCGGACCAGCGTGCGATCGTTTCATCCCAACAACACCCACATCTCCAACATTATCAACAATATCGTCGGAGTGTAGTAATCAGGATGGTTGTTCCACAAGTGCAAGTGGCGGTAGCACAAACAGCATAGACATCGGTGACAGCGATCATCTTCTGCATCATTATCACTTTCATTATCATCATTATCATCGTCAGAGCAGCCTCTTCACGGCTTCATCATCACTTACGGCACCAAAACGCTGCAAACTGGAGACCGTAAGTCTGCCGACCAGTCCCTGCAATGAGGGAACAACACTACAACGCCAGTTGATCATCAATCAATCAAGAACTATCGATCCTGATGAACTTGCACGACGGCTTCAGATGCAGCCTGACAGCATTGTTCTTCTTGACTGTCGGCCCTTCATTGTTTACAATGTTAATCACGTGAGGGGAGCGATTAATGTTAATTGCTCGGACAGATTCAACCGGAGACGATTGCAAATGGGTAAAGCAACACTAGCCGATCTGGCAACTGCACGGGAGGGCAAGGATATTTTGAGAAAACGACATTATAAAGAGGTTGTGCTTTATGACGACTGTACCGCCGATTTGGAACATCTACCTGTGCAACATCCGCTCTTCTTGGTTATCACTGCACTCGTGGAAGACCACCGAGAACCCACGCTTCTTATTGGTGAGTTGTTTCGTTCATTTTATGGGGATTCGTTTGGTGGGCCCTTGGAATGTGGCAGAATTTTGGGGAACATCGAATTCTTCGGAGGATTCCGAAGCCCTTGAAAGGGGTTGGGAAACAAGGGCGGAATATTTTCGAATTTTATCGGAATTTCTGAATCCAATGGAGGTCGGGATATATTCGATAAGATTGTGTCATTAAATAGTTTTTTGTAGCTCTTTAATTCTCGACACACAATATTTTACTGAAAAGTTTGATACTTACATTATTTAACAAGATATACATCGATAATCCCATTGAAAAGCTTCACCAACGTTCCCCCGATGTCGAAATAATTCAATGTAGAGCGAACCCGGAATGCAGTGACATTAAATTCCAATTAAATCAGCTCGAAACGAACATAAGGTGCGAGACAAAAAAATATATCACAAGACACGTGGTAGCGATGCATGTTTCCTCACTTCTTGCGTGTCTCCTATTCCAATCCTAGAGCAAAAAAAAAACATCTACAATCTGCGTCGTTGATTAGAAGTCGTATGGAATGCAAAATTCTCTCTATCCACTGGCAGCGATTTCGTAAATAAGAATTTTTCAATCAGGACATAATTCCAAATGCTTGTTGCTTCAGTAAACATTCAAAATTTCAAGGTAACACTGGCTCTTTCCAAATAACAAATCACATAATCTTCGATTCCACGTGTATTTCATTGCAAAAATTCAATTCCATGCTTTCAATTATTAGCATTTACACTAATAATATTAATCATGCCATAAAACGATAATAATAACAATTATTGTAATTATCTTGATAATTTTATCTCGAAGATTAATATTTTTTTTATCAGTATTCATTTGCATTTTTGAAATCCATCACTTTGCTCTTCTCTTTCATTAGCATTTTTATTCTCCAATGAAACTTAGTAAAAAAAATGTTAATTCTATTTATTGAATGCGCGTGTTTGGCAGGGGAAGGGTAGGTTAGGAGGAGGGGAGGGGGACTGCCGGAAAAGAGTGCGCGTACGATGAAGGACGTTTGCTTTGGTTTGAATAAAGAGAAAAAAAAACGTCTCGTGGGGTGGGAGGTGTATTGGATGCAGAGGTGGGGAACATAACTCTCGGAGACCAGTGGACTCAGGAGGTAGGAAAGGGGAAGGGTGAGGGGAGAGGGATCCTCTATTCATAGGAATGACTCACGTTCGAGATGACGACGTGAATAGCCCCGGCTGAATTTGCGCACAACTCCAACTAATTTTTCTCTCCACTTTAATGTTTTCTCTTTTGTCTTTGAGTCTGGGTTATTGAGGGGGAGGGGTGGGGGGGAATGACCGCGTGATTTCGGAAAAATTGAGCACGAGAGATTTGACGAGGGGGTGAGTAATGCCGGGTTAATTCGGGTCTGAAGGCCTGCCAGTTGATTTTTTTTTTCCTCGTTAAATTTCTAATAATGAAAATTGGGGGTGGAGGGGGTTGCACCTGTCTCAGGAATTTCTAAAATGACGGGTTTTATGTCAACTGCGTGATAGTTCATCGGCGAGCGCTGGTAGGTGGGGATATTTTAGTTGGTGAGACGATGGATTTTTCTTTCGAGGTTTCCGTGATTTAACGGTGGAGGAATGGGCTGACTCGTCTTCATTATTTTATACATCGTGGGGCTGAGATGTTGCCTTTCAAGGATATTTAATTTTTTGCATTTTTCGAAATTGAATTTTTCGGTCGGAAATCTTTGACTCGTTTGGTAAAATATGAACTAAGAGGGGATGAAAAAATGTGGTGGATAGCTTAGTAAAATTGTTCATCCTGTAGCAAGTAGATGCAACAAACGGTACATGATTCGGAGGAGATAAACAATTTGAAGAAATGTCAAAACAACGGAGGTGATTGATCGGTGCAAAGACCTCTTGATCGAAAAACCCCTTCCTCTGGCGGCAAGTCCCTCCAACAGGGCGACACTCCCACTTGGCGTTTTTAAATCGCTTCTGGAAATTATTGATGTCTTAATGGTCTACGAATCGTGACACATGACATCACGAGAGCCGGAAAATTTTCGATAAATTTCCACGTTTACCCCCGCCCTCCAAGTGCTCCTGCACCTGATATGTTATTTCTCGGCTTTATCAAAATTTTTAATCAGTTGACTGATGAACTAACCCGTTGATATCAGTGCAAAGATAAGCGCCTGACGCCAAGATGATTCGCATCAGCAACAATTGTGCAATGGCGTCGTCATGTCACTCGTAACGATTGACCCGGGGTGATTTTGTTTTTTTTGTTCTCACCGAGCTGGGCAATAGTTGGCTCGGAAGATGCATATCAGGCGGTCCAATAGTGTCTAGTCAGTTGAGATGACTCACCGCTGAATATCGATGGGTCGCTCGATCGACGAGTAAATATAAAAATGAGATCGTTACGCAACATTGAATTTTGACATAATACACATATGTTCGGGTAAACATCGAGGGTGAGCAGTTTATTTTGCTGTCGGTTGTTTTATTCCGTTGATGAGTCATCGAGCATTTTCACTGGCCCCTCTTGCTCTGCCTCTCCGTGGTGTGCCCGTTTTTACCCCTTTTCGAATTACTTGGCACACGTAGATTTTGGATTTAGTGGACAAATCCGTACGGTTTTGGGCCACCACTGCACCTGCCCAGCCAGTCAGACATCACTTGCGAATAATTCTCATGGGAATTTTCCGTCACGTAGTGACAATTATTCATTTGTCACAAAATGTCTCATAAAATTCAGTATTCGACCAGAAAAGAGTCAACTTTTCATGAACATTTCATTATCTCCCTATAATTTCCAGATATTCTTCGAGAATCTCGCAAATGACTCGATCGACTCCGATTGTTTCTCATATTTTGAAATATTTTTATAAATCACTTTCCTCCCCAATTGCTAATCAGCTTAAGAATTAATATTATTTCGAAAAATTGGATTCTCCTGTCACGATAAAAATGACCAACGTAGTGATTCTAATTTAAAAAATGGAGTGAATGGAGAAGAAAATAATGGAGAAGTTGAACCGAGGGAAGGGAGTTCTTGATTTCCGGTGTGGCTTATCGACACTTCCGCTACATTAGGCGATTCATGGAGGATGGGAAATGAGGGGGTCCTTATCACTCCTCAAGCACAATGCGCCTCATTGTTAACTCGGAACAAAAAGTGATTATCACTAACTCCATCTTTCATTTTTTTTTTAAAAAGAGCTGAAAACGTTGGCGAACCGTCTATCTCGGGGAGAAAGCCATGGGTGCAAGTGAAAGAGATGAATGTGTCGCAATGTAATTATCATAACTTACGGGAGGTCAAATACATTTAATTCATGCAAATTGCATTACTGAGAGGCATGAAATTCTCAATGAAAACCGCTCTCATGTCATCCCATTCAGTTTTTCACATTCAATTCAGTCAATTCAGTCAATTCATTCCTGTGAAATTATAAACCTACCTGGATCCCCTAATTACAATTTCATCGTAATTTAAAACCTCAAATATCCCACCTCCCAAACGTCAACGTAAATAATGTCCAGTAAAATTGAAATTCTTCGTAAAATTTCGTTCTGTGAATCCCAATTATCCGATAACTCCTCGTGCCCATAAATCTCAAGTGCACTTGGGTCAGCTGTCGATTACGATTATTATATGAGTCATCCCTGCACTCGGTTTAAAGTGTATCAATGACTAACCCACCCGCCCTTTTTCGATTCAACTGACCTTCCCCCCCACACCACCCTGTCACCCCATTTTTGTATACCCTACGGGAGAAAAGATTTTCACCGGTGGGAGGGGAAAAACTCGAGAGCTTATTCATACTGATCCGAGTGTGTATGACGTGTCTCCCCCACCTCTCACCCCTATTCGTCTCACTCACAAAACGATGAATGATGCCCAGAACAGAGGAACAAGAGTCGGTGCGCAAATTACAATGGTGGATACTTCAAAACCATTTCTCTGTCCCTCTGTGGAACACTTTATTAGCTCGAACCATATGTTCACTTCATGATAGAAAGAGAGGATGGAAATTTTCCGGGAGAACGTTTCCCAGAATGTCAGGCTCACAATTCAACTTATGACCCAGACAATAGAGGTTGTCCGTTCGCAGAAAAAATCTTCAACTTCTTTTACTCCCTCAATGACGGATCAAGGGATCTGGGGTATCATCGGTTCTATATTAAATTCAATAATCATAAGTTGAACATCATCGAGTTTCTTTTTATTACTCATTAACGATGATTGAGTGTTCGTAAATCAATTGTTAATTAGAGAATTCTTTTATTGATGACGAAAGCTGTTTAAACAGGTGGTGAAGACAAGAGTATAAATTAATTTCTCATCAGTTAACAATTACAAATGAATAGTAAATCATTTCAAGGAGATTTTTTTGCTGTTTTTTTTTTACTTCGGGACCGAAATATTGGGATGCAATAATTCAGTTGCAGGGTACGGTAGAAGCCTTCTCCTGCATTGAATAACGTCGTAGAACTGGACGTTGTACGACTTTCACTCTGACTCACCCATGCCAACTACCAATCTCTGGCATTTTGATCCACTTGCTTCCTAAGCAATAAATAAATAATGCCCGCAGATATTTTTGTAGGATTTTTTGGAAAAATAGTTTTCCACACTCGTAACGTAGTCTGTGACTTATTTCTCCTCTTACTCCGATAAAAATTTTATAAAACCGATCAGAAAACTACGGTAATTTATGCCAAGTCCGTAAATATTGTCTTTTTTTACTAGTATCATAAAGTGCTATCTCGTCTCACCTCGCGTATCTCCAACTGTCCCTGAAAATTAAATTTTTTTTTCCGCGATGATCTTTACAATGGTTCACGTGACCCTCGCAAAATGTTTTCACAACTAACAAATTCTCTCAACAATGAGAATTTCCTCGAATGTCGGTCGTCCCAGGCATCGCTCAATTGCCGGGGAAAGCTGAGTAATTGGAGCGTGAAATGATTGTTGTGCGGATGCCATTGACTAACTAAAACTCTAGTGAAAAAAGCTCTTATCAAAAAAAAATCTCAAGGAAAAAAAAAAGGCAGATGATGGCTCGGAGCGAGATGAGGGTCTCCACTTCATTTTTCACGATCAACGTCAGACCCCGACCGATGATTCACCGTCCAACTCGTACAATAGCCGAGGGGGTTTCAATGATAATAACAAAGATGTGCATAAATACACTCGTAATTCCAATGAATCAAGCAGCCAGATTATTTCGCGAGTGATAGGTCGAGTCCGCGGTACCCGGATAACCGTAAATCTGATACTAGTTTTCAAGCGAGTGATAGGTTTTTTCCCCTCTCAAATCCCTTGCTCTCCAGCATTCCATGTCGTACAGTCATTCGACTACGCCTCGGCCTTGCCAGCGTCCTCAGGAGTGTCGGGGTATGTTCATTCGCCTCGAGTTTATATTCTATTCATTCAAGCTGGATTTGAGAATTTTCGGGGGGCGGGTTCGTCCCAACCCACGGGATGTGATGAAAAAACCAGCAAGAAACATTAAAATTTCTGGCGATCACTAGACTATGTCACATTATGTTAATTTATTTCATCGTTTTCATTCCAATTTTTCCCTTAGCTTTGATAAAACAGAATTTTTATCACGCCGTGAGGAAATGATGTATTATCGCCTAAGGGAGTAAAAACGTGTTCTGACGAATGCGACGTTGTCATCACGTGAGGCGGAAAATACTTCTATTCAACCCGCCCTTTCACCCGACTAAGGGACATTAGAATCGCGGATTTTCGGCCTCGGAGCAAAAAGTAACTTTTCAAGTCTCCTGAGCGCGCCGTTAGGGAAAGAAATAGTGTTATCGGCGTCTTCGACGTCCATTGAAGAGATCTATAGACAAACATTTCAGCCCATCATTGAATGATTTACAATTGTTTTAGGCATCGCAAGACTAATTAAGAAAACTCAAAATGAAAAATATAATAAAATGAACACGGTGACAAGAAGCACTAATGCGTTAAAACATTTGTCCTTAGTTGTGAAAATTTTGCAATTGCATTCATATATGCACGATAATTATTATCACAATCCCCTCAAATCTGCTGTTCACAGGTATAAAATAAAGAATGCATGCAGTCGTATGATTTGACACGTGCGCGCATTGACAATTAACGAAATGTGATAAATAACACCCGGTGAATCACCTCGCGGTGGTCGCGTTGTCCTTCGCGATACATAAAGACGTGAAAAATCATGAGACACGAGAAAAAGACAGGAATTTCCTTGAGATGGTTTCTGTAAATGCCAGTAACATCGAGATTCCCATTATACTCAGCTCTCGCGTTTTTCGGTGACTCACCAACGTGCCACGCTGGGTGATTCCGAGGTTATTCGTGGCACTGGCCAGCACGTGGGTATTAGTCGCATGTACAGTCGTTCATACCCCATAGAGCGATGATACTCCTTCGATTTTTTCCGTTACAAGCAATACAATGGGGAATTTACATGAATTTTTTTTTCCGCAATTTTTCGAACCGAGTTCATGACCCGGGAGAGACATCTGGGGTTCCCCTGAACTATCATTGCAAAGACTATTTTGATAAACATTTCTTGGAAAGGATTTTGTTGCATTTAATCAATCGTCATTGATGGTGAACTCGCCTATCGTATCCGAATAATTTCTCGTGAGAAGTTCGGAAGAAATTGTTAGCGCATGAGTGGAATTGACACTTCGGCACCTGGACAGATAAGTCGAGTCGACTGATAAAAAAAAACATCGGTCATCTTCAGGATTTTTTTCCATCCGCATTATCTGTCTGCTGCGGATAAAGGGATTATTATCAACCGCAGAGGCTCAGTGGAGTGAGTCACAAGTTTCCCCTCTCCCCCGTCAGCCTGTGGGAAACAACCCCTGGCTTTTCCTTTGAACCCGGAGTTTTCGGCATGTGTGGACAGGGAATGCGTCACAGTCGTCACTCGGGAAACCGAATTGTTCGGAGGTTTTCAGACCTAATTCGATCCGGAATTAACGGGAAATGGGGGAACACTTGCGGTGGCTTGATTGGAGACATATTGAGCAATTAATATCGCTTACAGCAGAAAAACACGACATTTTTGAGGAAAACTCGGGGGAAAATCATTGACCGTGAACATAACAAGATATTATCCTCTAATTTGAGTTTTCCAAATTTATGACAGTCTTGAAGTTGACTGCAAGTGAGAAGCTAAATTAAAATACTTTTCGTTGCGACCAACTTCAAGTTCTTTTTAATTTTTTAGGGTTAATTTACTAAAAGGAAAATCAAATAAATATTATGAAAAAAATGGAAATTAATGTCTTTACACGCGCACTATATTTTCCTCCAATTCCAACTAAACTTCATGAAGAAATCTGAATGAGGAAAATTGAAACTCTGATTTTATTTCGCGTCACAATAATCTTATCAACTCGAAGACGTAAAATAAATATCCCACTTGCCATACCCCCTTCTCCCCTGACTCTTTCTCTCGTGACTCATTGTTGACGAATTATTGTTTTTAGGGGAATTACTATTGTGATGATTTTTTTCAATTGCCTTGCTCTTTTTCCTTGTGATTAATCAACTCTCATTGTGCCCTCCTACCGATGTTCATTAGAGGCCAGATGAAAATTCCCCATGTGCGTATGCAATTCAGACAAAATACTGGACACACGTGGAAAAAATATTATGTATGCTATTGGCGTAGTCTCGCGTTAGGATGTGATTCATTGATGGAATCTTGTGGTTGTTGTATCTGTGTGAACCTACGTCAGAGTTCGCGAATCACGGAGTTTTCCCGCGTAAAAAATATCTGTCTGCATGATCTCTCAGAAAATTTTGGAAGATCTTCCCAAAGTGTTCTTGTAGATTATCGAAGGACATTTTGAAGATCTTCGGAAGATAATGGAGGAGGGCAAATCCTAGAGTCAAGTAATTGAAGGATTTTTTATTAATCTGAAAAATAGTTCAGACATTTTTGATGCGGAAATTACTGATGGTGGAATGGAAAGTTGTTTATGGCGAAGGGAGAGGAAGACACCGAGGTGAATAAGTAGAGAATTAAAATTATCGGTAACTCAGGGTCACTTCCAGGTGTAGTGGCATGACTCAGAGACCATTTGTCGGCTTATCAAGGTGGTTTACCTGTTGAATTGCGGTGTTGACGTTGAATTTCTGGTTTTTAGCAGGATTTTTCGGAGGCTCCAAGAAATTATTGCAAACAGGGAACTTTGAATTTTGGCAATGCCAATAGGTCAAGTAGGTTCAGTGACCACCATCGGTCGACATATTTGGGGTATGACTAATTGAACAATGCGGCAAGACCGTCGGGTCTGATCAAGACCCCAGTATTTACCAACAAATTGTCATCAAATGGATAATTCTGGAGAACTGCAGATCCAAATTTTAGATCGACTTATCCGTAGAGTAAGTTCCCCTGAAGTTCTCGACAGACGGTTCCCGACGAAAATTCCAGCACCCCCCACAGCTTCTCTGATATCCCCCAAAAACTCATCAGGAATTCCCATTTAGGGGGATGTACAAGGTGGTAATGGGTCACTATCTCCTCAAACAATAACCGATGATTCAACACCAAGTGGAAATATCTACGGCGCCCATGAGTAACGTTTATCGCGAAACGTCTAGGTGTCAAGATTCATCATACCCATCCACAGTTTAGACGTGCATTTTCGTTTCAAGGACGATATTTAAAAAATCACCTCTTGGTAATTCCGTCTCTGCGAGATTTCCAGTGATCTCCAATGAACCCCCTCGACTGTGACGCACTGGAATATTTTAAGATGTGATCTTTGTTGTGGTCTCGAGGTCGATCCGCAGGACTAAAGACCTGGATTCGTCACGATTCCAATTTTTGCGTTGAGAAATGGATTCGTAATGCGGTAGGCACTCTCACCACTAATTAAATCCATGCATCATCGATCCTTGGGGATTAATTGGGTAATAGAGGTGGCACTGATGACCCATTGTGCGATATTTTAATTTCATTTGTAATGGATGAGTCAGTTAATCGGCATTTGCGATGCCATTGATATTCCTAATGTGAACTATTTCATTTATTCATGAAATCAGACTGTTCAATCAGGAATTTTGATGCGCCTAAATTTTTCCAGGCATTCGAGAGTGAAAAACAAGTTGAGATTTTTGTACTATGGGTTGATCGATAAATACAGTCTATTCAGACTTTTTTCGGATGAATAGCTTTGTCTTATGACATCCATAGGAAATTTACACTTTCATTCCATCACTTCACATAAATTTATTCAAGAAAAATCGAGGGATTTCAGTAAAACATCAATTTTTATTGAATTAAACAAATTAATTTGCTCAAAAGAAATTTTTGATCATTTCTCATAATATGTATTTCTACAAATCAATAGTTTTCAAGTCAAATTACTGTCAATTTTTTTTGCAACAAGAAATCTTTACAGAATTAAAGAACAAATGTTTTTATCAGAAAAAAACAAAGAAAATGTCTTTCCAGAATTTTTTGAAAAACCAATAATCCTTGAATGTTATTCACATCAGGCGCGAAATATCCCCCTCGTACATTTCCGTGTTTCTCCGTCATTCTCACCCCTCTCACGCCGCCCCTCTGGCGTGACGTCACATTTAGAAGGTCCAATGGTAGTAGGAGTGGATGACTCACCGTTCGGCACTTGGGGTCTCTCTCGTGTGAAACACAACTGCGGCTCATAGTTTTCCTACGTTTCAGCATCAGCCAGTCTTTCGTCAAAGGGCAAACCATAAACAGTGTCTTGTCACAGTGCTTCGTAAAGTGAAGATAGTATTTCGTACATAGGGCCAGCCCATCCTGTTAACCTGTGTCTGTGTGACCATTATTACCGACAAAATAGTGCCTCCAAATTTCTAGTTCATCTCACGTGACGACAATTTCGAAAAAACCGAGGATGAGGATTAAAAAGGCACCCTGCCTAGTGCTCAGGCTGGTGCCTTTTGAGAATCTCGAGCCCTGGGGTATGTTCACAAAATAAATGAAAAAATCTTCCTGACATTAATTATTTTTCTCCTATTCCGACCACTCAATGGACATTTTTACTGACACCGCAGGAGTAGAGCTTCGCGTGGGGGAAAAGCGGAAAAATCGTCCTCTCCGCGATGACTCAGTCCTTCACTGTTTGTGACACTTCACCTAGAATTACAAAACCCAAAACATTGCCCCTCTCCCGACGTCTATTGTTTAAAAAATCCTATCGATAACTTTTGAAATTCACTTCCTGGGGTCGAGCGACACGCGATCCCGCGATGACGCGTGTTACGAGCTATTTTTTCGAGATAATTTTTTTTTATGGGGCTGTTTTATTTATTTTTTTCAAGAGATCATCGGTCGTGTGAGTCACCCCTTGATAAGTGTACGGTAAAAACTCTACAATAAATAAATTTTATAAATGATGACCTGGCTTTATTCACAGGAGGCCACAAGGAATTTCACAGAAGACACCGCGATCTCTGCGAGGATACGCTCCTGCCCGGGGGGAGTAGCTCCCCCCCAGCATCAGTGAGTGGCTGCACAAGTCCGGGTCCAGGATGTCCCGTAATGAGCATTGGCCAGCCCACGACACCCCAGCCAGCAGACATCGACAATCATCCGGCCTCGCGGGTTCTGCCATTTCTGTACCTGGGTAATGGAAGGGATGCTGCTGATCTGCAGCTACTGCAGGCACTGGGGACCACGAGGGTCCTTAATGTCACTTCACAACTGCCTGGATATCACGAAACACGGGGGATAACCTACAGACAGATACCCGCCACTGATTCGGGACATCAGAATCTCAAGCAGTACTTCGAGGAGGCTTTTGATTTCATAGGTGAGTTTTTTCGAATTTCAACTCAATCTTTATTTCATTGAGCTCATCGCGACGACTGCTAATAGTTTATCCATTACTAATTTTCCAGGAAATGAATTCATTTTCATCACTATTTGAAATTGTCCTGCACTTAAATGCTGACTTTTCATAGTCACCAATGGCGATAAGTTTTTGCCATATTCTGGAATAATATTTTTTATCTTGACATAGACCAATTGAGTCATTGTAAAAGACATATCGAGGCAACTTTAGAGTTTAGTTCTTTGCTTTCATCAGTCGCCTTCTTCGAAACTGATTCGCGAGTTGATGCAACAATTAACTTTTTTTTCTTCGACGAACTACTTCTAAAGGGATTGATGATAACTTTGACGAACGATATTACAAATTTTGATGATCTGGTCGATGACTAATGGCTGGTTTATTCGTATCCCATTTGGATAAATGGGAGTGCCGAAATGTTCAACTGGGGTAATGAACCGTATCCGCTTCTCTCTCTCTCTCTCTGTCATCAACATTTTTACGGTCTAATTAATCGGTTGATTGAGGGAAATTTCGGTTTGGATGAGTCTTAGCTTGACTCAAACTCTTTGGAGTTTGTTGCAGTCACGAAAGAATTTTCGAGGCGCTTGAAAGTCATTGAATTCGCTGTTATCACAAGTGAGAATATCGGTCAAATTTCTTGAGTCACGTTATACGGATGAAATGCGAGTCTCACCCCTCATTTGACCCCCAAGATTTCCCCTCATTAAAGAAGTACTATAAATCATGTGGGTGAAAAATCAGAGATACAATTCTATGGGTCAAATAGAATGGGTTAAAAACCCCGAGTCAAATTGCAATCTATTGTTGATACAAAATCAGAAGAGCCGACATGAACCCCTTGAAATCACTCATCCCTTTTGAATAATTGAAATCACGCTGTTCCATCCCCCTAAAATCGACGGTTAACAACGGCATTCCACCAGTTGCACATTCAAAGAGGGGAGGGGGCACAAAATACGGGGTACCTACCCCCCGGTGGAAACCTACAACACAAAGATCATAAAATAGAGGGGGTCGAGAACTGCCAGCAACAGGGGGGAGGGAGAATTTTTGGTGTGCGTAAGTGACTCATGGTTTTCATGAATGGGAGGCCTTTCGTCTCGTGTCCAACACAATCCTCCCCATGTGTGCAACACATATACAGTCAGTCAATGGTCCACCGGATACGGCTGGTTATGCCCCGTTTCCGTTATAACGAACTGCGTCGTTGAGCTATGCTCACATAATTGACCCGTTACTTTATCACCATTATTTCCCAAAATTCATTTTTATTTAATCCACTCCATAATAAATCATCACCACCGCAACATTATCAATTGTGGATCCGATCGTCATTTCAGTGGTCAAATAATTTATTCATTTGTATTTGTTTACTATTTATCAAGATGTAGTCACGCATAAGAGGAAAAA
Source organism: Diachasmimorpha longicaudata (assembly GCF_034640455.1). Lineage (NCBI taxonomy): Eukaryota > Metazoa > Arthropoda > Insecta > Hymenoptera > Braconidae > Diachasmimorpha > Diachasmimorpha longicaudata. Next base: position 7,721,116 of record NC_087232.1, on the reverse strand, counting down.
AAATACAATTCAATTCCTTGAATTATGTCACGAGTGACGATACAGGGGGTTGATACCCAATTAATCTTCGCCACGGGCTCCTTTCACTTTTTTTTATTCTCACTCTTCTTCATTTTTTTTTTTCTCTTACCCTGTGACTCATGCCAGATGCTCTACTGCGTTCTAATGTATATAACACTGGAAACACAGATGTTCGTCGAAGGCAGACGACGCAAGAGAGGAAAAACTACACTGTAAATAAACTCACCCGCACATCTCGCCACCGGGCTTTATCTCCTCATTCACAAATAATTTTCGGCGTAAAGTTCATTAGACTCGGAATGAGATGAATCAATTTGCTTTCCGTGAACATTGAGCTGACGGTTTATTCATATTGCCTTGGGTTAAACAAATGGAAAGAAGAACATATCCACAATTTTTTTTTAATTGGTAACGCAGAGGCTGCATAAAAATTAAGGGAGTCTAGGGTAAAGAGGACATCCAGTAAAAATAGTTCTGTTTTTATTTATTTGCTAAACTTTCAAATAAATTACGGATGTGGCAATTGGTGGATTGATAGATTGGCAAGTGGTGGTGGTATTGGCACTAGGGATTAAAAAGACAACCAGGGGCTTAAATCGTCCTATTTGACATGTATATTTTGATGTAAAAATGACGGTGGAGCGTGTGAATAGAGACTTTCAACATAAAAAGAAATGTACTGGTACGAAACCGCATGCATAGGGATCCGGGTGTATGAGTCACAGTCTTTGGTGATACGATAGCGTCCCCCATATTACGTAACTCAATCGGGTGTTTGGGTTGCAAGACAACTTGGTTGACATTTTTTTTTCAATGTGGGATTAATGTGTTTATTGACATGGGGGCTCTATTAACGGCGATGAGACTGTTTGGAGAGAGGGATTTTAATGTCTCATTGTTTCGATGATCGCGTTAATGTCCCTATTTGTTATTTATTTTTATCATTTAATGAGAAGGCCGTCTTTGTTTGTTGATTAAGTCAACTCCCGAGATTCACTAATGTCGATGATTGTGACATTACCCACTGTTGGGCTGTTTTCCCGTGAAGGAAATTTCTGGATGGAAATCAGTAATGCCTTAGATTGACTATTGTGTTTATTCTAGTTTCAATTTTATGCGTGGGAATTTTTTCTTATTTAATTTTCACTTCTCGAGAGTGGGAGAATAAATAAATGAATTATTTTGTTTCAGAGGAAGCGAGGAAAGCTGGCAGCAGCGTGTTAGTCCACTGCCAGGCCGGAGTGTCCCGTAGTGCAACTATCGCCATTGCCTACATAATGCGACACAAAGGCCTCTCCATGGTAGATGCCTATAAATTAGTCAAGAACGCCCGCCCCATCATCAGTCCTAATCTCAACTTCATGGGGCAGCTCCTGGAGTTGGAGCAGGGCCTGAAAGCAACCACCGAGGAGTCTGGCGATCCCGAGGAACCCACGACCTACCACCCCTGTAGATGGAGTCATCCTCAGGCAAATGACAAGGTCACCTCGGGCTGCAGTGTCTGAGGAAAACCCCTCCCCAGCGATTGCTGGTCGAACTACATATCCTTAAACGTGTCTTTTAATTCTTCTCGTTGATTCCCCACAACAAAAATACCATCACTGATTTTCCAATGAAGGATTCAAATCACCTCGAGCTAATGTGCCTTCGAGCTAAGGCTGATCTACCCATGAAACAATAATGATAAATCATGAGAAACATTCGCCAATGACATAATGGAAATCAGTAGTTCAGGGAATGAAAAATGTAACGATTAAAGTGAGATGAAAACACGTTTGTCTAGGTGTTTTCAAAAATAATAATTTATACCTCGACGAATTAAAGACTATTGAGATGCTGATGTAACGGATAATGGATGAATATCGAACTGTTGACGAGTGTTGTACTTATACCGGGTGTCAGGTAGTTGAGAGGGAGAGAGAGTGAACAACCGCAAGAATGTACCTAAAAGAGAAATTACAGGGATGAGAGATCGTCCTGTGGAGTTGAATAATTAATGTAGTTTTCGAAGGATTAATATATCGTTAATGGTTTAGTCTTAGTCTACAAGCTCTTCCCCTCCCCCGAGTGAGAGATCTCGGGAGTGAAAACCAAATACTGAAGTCTGGGAAAAATTTTGGGACATAATTTCTCAGTCGAAAGAGGACGGGAAAATATCAATGAACGCTTAACAAATTCGTTCACTCCATAGGAATTTTATGGAACAGCTAGAGGGTCGTCTGGAGAGCATAAATAATTTGAATCGACCTTTCTAAACACGAGGTGGAGGTGCCTGAAACCCAATCACGATGATGACATGATATCTGGGACCATCTCGTATTTGTGGACATTTCTTAGAATTATTTGGGCCCTTTAAATTGTCTCCAGGTTGTTTCATCCGATTCCTTAAATAGGAATGATCTATTTCCTCCAACTCAGTATTTTTTTTTTTACTCCTAAATACTCTTAATTATCTTCTTGTTTTATTAGCATTTAAGGGTCCACGTGGATTCACTAAAAACCATCGTGATCTAGTCGTTTGTTGGGATGAATGGGAGAATTAACACCTGGATTGACCGAGGGGAATAATTATTAGTGTTTATGAAGCTTAAACTAGTGGATGATTCGCCAGTGGAATATTGGATTCAATCTCTAGTTCAAGAGTTGGTAAATATTGTCAACTCTTTGGGGCTCTAAAAAGAAATTCTCACGTTTGCCCTCATAAATCCCCTACAGTCAGTGTTTTACTGTCAAATATTCCTCTAGTTGGAGCTTCATTCAGTGTTTTTAATGCCTCGAGTGGAATCTTAAAAATCGAGCGTGAGAGATGATTGATTTTAGTGCGTCGTAAATGTCAATTTTCTTTATAATAAAAGGTCATGTTTATTTAAATCGCAGTATTCAGTTGAGTTTAATGGGAGAATATGTACATTTATACCAAAAATATATGGATCTAGCGATGTTACTCGAGGCTATTGGGAATTTCTTAGTTTAACGGTATATTTTGAACACACGAGACTTATTTCTAGGTGTATTTGTTTCTCAGTGGAGAGAGTTCTCGTAGATAATGATTATTGATAGAATAGGGGTGAAGGTGAGAATGGCCTATGTTTATGTAGAGTCGAATTTACCCTCGACTGAGTGACAATAAGTGATAGATTGGCGAGGAATGTGGGACAATTTTATTGTTTATGTTCCTCTTTTGGTTCTTGTAATGAGTACATATCAGACTGGACGTCGCCTTTCACTCGTGATTTATTGAAGAGGAGTTTTCATTGATGTTCTACCGTACCACTCGCTATTTTCAACTGCTTTTTTTTTAAATGCTGATTGTCTATGGTTGTATGATGAGAATGGAAATTGTGTAAATAAAGGAAGGATTTGTGGTAATGAGGGGATGTTTATTTTTGCTTGACCTTCATTCGTTGCAAACATAACCCTAAAATGACCTTCACAAGTCCTGGTTCTCCTGGATAGGGAGAGCGAGTCATGTGATGAATTCATTGAGTGGATAGTTGTTCAATATGGCGATAAGAATAAAGATGAGTCACGATTCTTCAAATTCAAATCATGGGATTGGATATATTTCTTAAATTTACAACAACTATTATCCCTACTTAGGTACGATAGGAGGGGAAAAAAATCAGAGGATCATTTTTCATAACAGCAAAAAATAATTAAATAAAAAAAAATCGAAGTCATTGTTTTTTTACATTTCTGATGGGAATTTTTTTTATTGATTAATCGAAACGTAACAATTGATTGTGCACATTACTTCATGTCCTTCTTCTTCACATAGATAATTGTTTCTTTTGCATAGTTAATCAATCGCGAATTTTGCAATAGTCAACATAATAACCTTTACACCTCAATTTACAATTCTGAATCAACCCTATAACAAATGCCTCCACTAGAGTCACAATGTATTTACATCAGAATAATTTTCAACATCTATTACTCGAGAATTAGGGCCAATTATCACACTTTTTCTGAATTAAATCGTCTAAATGCTAGCTCTATTTAATACGAACCAAAAATGTTAAATTTCTGCACAAATCAGTCTCGAATATATTAATTAATTGTCGCAAAAAGTAAACCGAATATTGCTAGTTTCATGGAAATTAATTTTCATAATTCAATCAAGAAACACAAATTTAAATTAATCCTATGTTATTTGGATAAAAAAATAAATCTGACCAAGAATTAAATTCTGTAATTACTCAAGATCTCACTCTCATACCTCCATAAGCAATTTCAATTTGTTTCGCGGATGTTAATTATTTCTTCGAAGAAAAATTGTGGGGGAATTGTTGGATGATTAATTACTTGCGAGTGCTGCCATGGCTCTAATGAGGGCAGCATTTTCTTCGCGTAGCCTTTCGCGCTCGATCGCCATCTCCCGCTGCTGCTGGAGAATCTGGGCCTCAAGGGCCATGATCTTGTGGTCCTGATCCTCTAGGAGGGCCAGGAGTCTTCGGTTCTCCTCCTGGGCTCGTTCAAATAACTGAAAAGAGACATCAACGTCATTTCTATTGATGAACTTTTCATTATTTCGAGAGAGATACCTCTTGAGTGTCGTCTCCAGTTGGTGTGGGTACGCGTGGCCTTGTAGCTGTATCCAATTGTGCTGGGTGAGCACCATCTGACTGATTGATACCGTCTGATTGGTTCAGGGAGTCGAACTCCTCATCGTCAGCCTCTAGATCTGAATGACTGCAAAAACAGAGGGAAAGTCAGCTTTTGCTCGGATCAATCGGGAGAAAGACTGGTTTCATCGGAAATTCAATTATCCTTAAAAAAGTTCTTATCGCCCTTTCCCCCAGGTCATTTAACTTTGGGGATCTTTTAAAAAATACTTCATGAATTGCTTGACTCAAACGGTTAAAAGATTAAATTTTTCATTTCAAAATATTTTCCTCATTGAATAATAATAAGTTACCTTTTATTTCTCCTCTGTGTGTAAACCTTGGCATTTCTCTCCTGCAACAGACCCAATGTCCATGAAAATTAAAATCCCTGAACCACAAAATCACCAACAGCTGATGAAGAACGAATGAAAAATCAATGAAAGAAAAAATTCAACGTTAAACACAAATAGATCGTTCACTCGACCTTTTCCCGACGAAAATGTCGTCTACACTTGACCCTGCAACCCTGTGAATCTACAGAAAAGAATGGGAGGAATGGATAATACAGATGACCAAATAAAAAGAAAAAAACGAACTTACTTCCATGAGTTCATGGTCTAGAAACTCATTATGGTGGGTATTGTGCTTTGTTTCGAGGCATCCACCGAGTTCCTCCTCATCTTCACCAGTACTACCTCCTGTACTCTACGATATCCAAATAATTAATAGAATTTTGTTAGAATGAACAGTTCATTAACAAATTTCTGACGTTAGATTGATTGCAGAGCCAAACATAGGATTCAATCGTGCATTTCAATCATTGAAGAATACTCCAAGAAATTTTTCATGCTTATTTATTTGATATTTTATTTTAACTTCCATACCTCTGTGGAGGGAAGGTGTACGACTCCAGTGCTGCGTCGTTTCTCTCGGAGTTTTCTGCGGTCCCTCTGCTGTTTTCCCTTGTTAATGTGTGTGGGCCTGTGCAAACAGGATGTGACACAGAGAATAAGATACGAAAGTTTTTTTTGAAAATAAAAACAAAGGTTAGTGATGATTCTTCAGGTTTTGTCGACAATTTTTGCCAATTATCTAAGAGTCTGGTGAAGATAGTGGAATTCTTGTCCAGACATTTCCTTAAAAAAATTTTAACAGCTGTAAAAAAGGTCCTGATGATAATTTTGCAATCTACCACGAATCCTGTGATATTCCGTAAAAACTGACATAAAGAAACAATTGAAATGAATGCATTTAGCTTAAAACTTTCTCGAATGGTCCACTCACCGACCAGTGACTCGTTTCTCAGGTTTTCTCATCATCGGTTTGTTCTGTTGATTATCGTGCTCCAGAGGTAAAACATTATTGGAGCTCGACTCGCAAATGGGAGGATCGTCAGTGTCTGCTGGATTCTCTAAAGGTAAATAAAAAAATTATCGCCAAATTCTTCAACTCGTAGGAGTGAACGAATAAATCATCTCCACGAACTTTGAAAATTTATGGTGGTGATATCCCCGGCCCGCTGGGGTCCCACTCTCGTCCTCACTGTTCTAATCCTGGACCGTCGGGTCGTGAACTCGAAATCATTGTCAAAGTCCTCTTGACTGACGGAACTCGACGCCATCCCGGTGATGTCACTAAAATCATTTTGATTTCAATTTCAAAGGCTTCCGGGAAAATGCCCTCATGTGTTCAACATTTAAAAACTCCCAGAAATTATATAAATCAATGAATAGATAGAAATGAACAAACTCTTACAAAAATTGTCTGGACATCTGAACAAAGGATCTGGGGTTGGTTGAATGTGCACGGACACCTGGACGATGATAAAATGATTTTTTATACATGAAAATAATCACCTCTTCCTCATTGAATAATTAAATTCTCGTACATGAAAAATAAAAAATTGACAGAATGTCCTGAGTCAATTTGACCAATGAGTCAGATTGTGATGAGTCACATCTCATCTCAAAACATGGAAAGCCGGATATAATTGATGTTGCTTATACATTAGCATATGATTCTGATTAGATTGTATATTAAAAAATAATGTAAATAATTAAAAATTATTTAATTATTACTCATTTGACTGTTATTATCCTGTGGTACTTAACAAAGAGCTTGCTGTCTTCATTATCTCCTAAACTCTACGAATAATTAAATTCTCATTACTGGTTTTAACTAGTCTATCAACGTATGTATCCATGAAATAATTCATGAAATTCCATCAAACTCCTGCAATAATTGTTTTTTTTAATCTAAGAATCTCCTCACACATCCATTTATGGAGACATCGTTTAAAAATCGTATATTTCAAATTTTAGCATCACATTTAATGACTCTAACATTACATTTGTAAACTTAATGCAAATGGTGAATTTTTAACAATAAAAAATGGTCTTGTTGTTGTGCAGCAGTGAACAAATAATTTAAAAACCTTACCGCACCCACAATCACTAAAAAAATAACTGAACAATAAAAAACTCGTTCCCTAAACAGTAGTCATCAGTGGTCTCCAATGCAAAAACCGATGCCACAAGAACGACCGAAGAAAACAAACAATAAATACCCATCCAACCCATTCCCAACACTCCACCAACGATAATCAATTCTCAATTAAACAATTGAATCCTCCAACACCCGTAAACAGTCACCAAATTCCCAGCAATAAAAAAACAACTAAAGAATCTTATCTCGATCACTCACCTACAACTCTCCGTCTCTCCCAAGTCGCAAAATTCCGAAATAAATAACAAAAAACCCGTGAAAACAACGGGAAACCTTTGACTGTCTAGCACCGACAGCTGTCAACACTCAACTATCCCCAAGAACCCCAAGAATCCCCGTAAATCAGCACAATGGATTGAAGAATGGAGCCGATGAATCCTGTTGTCCACCGCAAGCCCCCAAGAAAGGTGTATTGATTTCGAGTCACTGCGTAAAGGCGAGTTTCCATGGACTGCGGCCTTCGCATTTCCCCCTCTTTCGGTTTGTTCCTTTTGCTGTAAGGTGACGCCCTCCCATTGGCCAGTTGGCCGGAGACCCCATCCGACCGGACTCCCTTACATTCGTGCTATTGTGAGTCGAGTCGTGACGCCACGCCACGCCGTCAGTACTGAATAGTCTTTTACAATTGATTTTACTTTGATGAAGTGAATTTTTTTTTAATTACCGGAATAATGTCGATGACGTGGAGTGTTATCGCGAGATAATCAACGATTCTCGGAACGGATTAACCGTGATAATGGTGTGAGAGGAGTGTGTGGTCCATTGTTTTGACGCGAGACAACGCAGAAATGGCGGATGTTGTATTTATAACGCATTTTCTGCTGTTGTTGACATTGAAATTTTGTGCAGGTGAGGGTTTTTTTTTTATGGAAGTTGAGGTTGAATGTGACCAGGGAGGTTAGCGCCTTGTTTGGGGGCTTGCATGGATGAGGGAGGGGAATGTGTTGATCACCTTCACCCGGAGGTTCTGGATTTGTTAAGTGGTTAGGGTGAGGGGGGAGGAAGTAGGATTTTTCGAGATACTGACAATTTTCTGGAAATTAATGCAGGCTTGTGGGAATTATTGAAGGAATATGAGGCTATGGGGATGCCTAGGGTTAATGGAACTTCAACAAATTTGAGTTTTTTTGCTAAATCAATTGTTGACAACTGTTCCATTGAGAAATATGGACAGCCGATACAATTGCTCCTCGGAAAAAGTCAAGAACATTGTCAGTATTTTTTATAGAGAGAAATGTGAGGTCATAGACATGTTAACTAAATCTCAAGTCTATGGAATTTCACATACAATGTCATCCATGAACAATTATGCCTTTTTACACGCATGAATCAGTTGAATGGTTGACAACGAACATCCCTCAAATTTTTTTCAAAAGTCAATAAACAATGGGTTTCCAGCCGAACGCCAGCGAACACCTCTCCTGGAAGACCCTAATGGTCTGGAGAGCGAAGAGCCTTCAGAATCCCTAAACACAAAGCTGATTAACAACATAGGCCGCAGGACCTATTCGTGCTACTCATGCGAAGGAGACGAATGCGGAAGTCTTCGGGATCACTGTCGCGATGCCATTGCGGTAATTACCACAGTCCTTCTATCTCACCACCTTTCATTCCTAATGATTAATGTTGTAATGGTCTCATTGTTGTCGACAGTGCTGGAAGTCCAGGGTTAGGGAGCCAGATGGAAGAGAAAGAGTGAAACGTGGCTGCACGACAAACCCAGATCAAGTTCCATTGATATGCAATAAATTGACGCCTGGCAGTCGCCACGGGGCTCTTTATCACGTTGAGTGCTGCTACAGTGATTACTGCAACGATGGACCCTTTCCAATTCTCGAGCGTCTCGGTAATTGCTTCATTCATTGAAAAACTTATTATCAATTTGAAGAGTATATGCATGAGATAATTTTGCCCCCAAGTTTTCGGAATTATCTTGAAATCTAACCAAGATATGAGAATTTTTGTAAAAATGTTTGTTGTGATACATTTCAAGAGCTATAAAAACGGTTTTGTACAAAATTTCGCTATCTTTGACATATTTGAGATATTCGTCGATAACCGATGGATGGAGGGATTTTATCAATTGAATGATGAATTTTGTGATGTTCAATGTTGTAACCGATGTTTCTAGACCCGGATAAGGAAGATTATGCTGCCAAACTAACCCTCGCCATCCTCGGACCCATTGTGGGACTAGGAGCAGTGGCTGGAGGGGTATTATTTTGTCTATTAGCCAGGAGAACCCGGAGAAAACGTCCATTACCGAAACGTAATCAATTGCTCGTTGATCCTGAAATGGAGCCTTCAATGCTGCATTTTCCATCAGCCTCTCAAAATTCGTCCTCAACTTATCATACTAATGAACTGAGAGCTACTGCTGCTGGTGATAGTACTCTTAGAGTAAGTTCAAAACATAATAAATTCATTTGTCCTTTTGAAGCTATTTTTTCACGGTTGAAATAAAGCTCTATTTGATCCAATTTGCAATGTACAATCAGAATATAGAATCTATATGACGAAAAACCGAAAAATCTCAATTTCCAGGAATACCTTGATGGCAGGAGTTTGACGAGTGGTTCAGGTTCCGGGCTTCCCCTGCTGGTGCAACGAACCCTAGCGAAACAAGTGGCCTTAGTGGAGTGCCTAGGTTCTGGTGGTGGTGGAGGATTCGGTGGGGAAGTATGGAGGGGAATCTGGCATGGAGAGTCAGTGGCAGTGAAGATTTATTTTTCTCGTGACGAGGCAGCCTGGGCTCGTGAAACCGAGGTCTACTCTCAGCTGCTGCCCTCCAGGCACGACAATATCCTAGGATACGTCGGCAGCGACATGACCAGTCGTGCCAGCTGCACCCAGCTATGGCTGGTGACGCATTACCACCCCCTGGGCTCCCTTTACGATCATCTCAATCGATCCCCCCAGCCTCTGACACCTCACCAGACCCTCAATATTTGTCTGGGTATTGCTAATGGTCTTTTATATCTTCACACGGAGATTCATGGAACCAAGGGGAAGCCTGCCATGGCCCATAGGAATCTCAAGTCGAAGACTATTCTTGTCAAGACGAATGGCAGCTGCGTCATCTCTAATTTCGCACTTGCTGTCACTCAGGAACGATTGAGCAATGATCGAGTGGATTTGAAGCAGGGAACCAGGCGCTACATGTGTCCGGAGATATTAGAAAATACGTAAGAATCAAAATATTAATTAATTCAACATACATATATGAGTTCATTGGAATTTAAAAAATAGTCTGCGTGATTTTTTGGAAATATCTCGATAACAAATGGGTTTAGACAAAATTCTCCCGAGTATAATTTGTAGAGAATGAAATTTCTAATAGAAAAGTCTAGGGACATTTTCCTCTGAAATGAAAAAAATGATTTTCTCTACAGATTAAACCCAGAATGCCTCGAGAGCTTCAGATGCGTGGACATCTACTGTCTGGCTCTAATAATGTGGGAGGTCTGTAGACGTTGTGTGAGCAACGGTGTAGCCCTGGATTACGCAGCGCCGTACTCCGAGTGGCTTTCGAGTACAAGTCAAGAGCCATCAATAGAGGAAATGCGTAAGCTAGTGTCTCTGGACCAGAGGAGACCGCCCCTACCAAATCGTTGGTACTCAGACCCAACCTTGGCAGGCATGGGCAAACTGATGCGCGAGTGCTGGCACGGTAAAGCAGCAGCAAGACTGCCAATTCTCCGTGTCAAAAAGACACTGATAAAATTGGCAGCCAACGACACACGAGTACACTTACCTCTTGACTGACCAGAGATTATTAATGATATGAAGAATTGAAAATATTCACGAGTATTTATTGTTAATTCATTGAATTCGTTACTAGGTTTAGACTCATCCGATCCCAATCATTTTAGTTCAATCGAGGTTAAGCTAGTAAAAAAATCACTAATTATTATTTGTTTTCCCTGGATTGAGAGAATACTTGACGCAGATGAGAAATGGATAAAGTACTGGACACTTATTCTAAATTATAATTAATTAATTGTTGAAGTTGATGATGTTCAACTGAAATGAACTGCCTTACGTTTTTGTTCTGCCAAGTATTCTCCTCAGTGTCGATCTGAGAGCCATATTTTGTACGGCCAAGTCAATCATGTAAATTTTTAAGATTGATTAATTATTCAAAATAATAAGGGGGACAATGGGGCAAAATGGAACGATTTTTTTTTATTTCACAGCTTTAAAATGAATAAAAATCTTCGAATTTTACTCTACCGATCCCAAGGTATAATCGATTGATTAACGTTCTATTTTGCTTCACTCTCCTGCTATTCAATTTTCTCAGTCCCACATTTTTTTATGATTCTTTGAGGTATAAAAATTTAACAGACATGTAACTGTATGGCTATACGATGGTTAATCAATCGGCAGGGTTCTCAATGCACTTGTTTAATTTCCGTCATCTTAAATCTCCCATTAATTCCCTCATTACAATCATAACCTTTGTGTACAGGTGCCATTAATCCTCTCAACGATAAAGACCATTAAAAAAATCGAATTCACTGTAGGTCGCGTTACCTAGTAGTTCCCCATGTTCGCTAATTCCCCATGTAAATTAATTTCTCTCCAGAGATACTTTAATTCGAGGTAGACATGAAAACACTTGTAAATATCACATTTGTATTAATAAATAAATTGTTTACTGAGAAATAACTATCGATTGAAAGTAATTAACGAGAGATAATGTACAATACAAAGAAAATACAATTATATATAGAACATTAATTAGCATGACGAATTCATTCACTGACTCCTCAACCTCAATCCTTCTCACCAGTTGTCGTCTGTCGGCGGTATGTCCTCTGCAGTGTCATCAGCTTCTCCAAAATCCCCTTCTCTACGACGTCGTGTCTGATGCAGGTCTCTAGAAAGCTCTTGAAATCATTTTCGTTGCTGATGTGACTGCAGAGGCACAAGAGAAATCCGTAAGTGAATTTCATTGGCTGGAAGGCGAGGGGGTCTGTCCCACAGTAGGGAAACAACCTCTGCAGGGCGATCCAGTCCTGCTTGCCCATGGCGTTACGAATCTCCTGCATCATGAAGAGGTCATGCCAGGGAAACTTCTTGACATTTGGGGGGTAGTTCGGGACCAGGGTCTTCATGACTCGATCGGCTTTGCTATCAGTCTTTCTTTTTTTTGCTTTTACGATCCTCTTCACTGGCTGTCCAGGCCTTCGTAGCTTCGATTTTTCTGGCTGTAGGGATCGCAGAAGGGTGTAAGCCTTGAGCTGCAATCAAGTCATTTGTTTGATCTATTGGTTATTATTCTAATTTTGAGTTTTGTTCTTTTTTACGTCATATCGATCCGCACAGAGAGGAAAAAAGGTTTACACTTGGGACTAGAATCTTGTAGGGCTACTGATTGATTGATGAATAGATCGTACGATATATTTGGATTTCCCACTTACTATGGATTTTTTTGATGTTATCCTCCGTTCGTCAGAAGGTTCTGGCATTTTCTGTGAAATCAAAATCATATTAGCTTCAATTCAATTCATTTCTCCATAAATGATATTCACAAGTCTCTCAAACCCTTCTGCACTCGTATGTAGATAGTCGACAGGTGATTGCTCTTCGCAAAATGAACTAAGTCTCTGTACTGAGTGAGAAATGCCGCGGTAGTTTTTAATTTATTTTAAAAATAAAGAATTAAAAATCGAAAATAGTAAATAGTGACCTCTTTGTCAATGTCAATGTGAACACACCTTTACGACGCGTATCGCGCAGGGTTCGCTCTTAAAAAACGTTACTCCTGATTCCCACCAAAATCTCTCGATTCATTCGCCAGACAATCCATCAACTTCGTCAGTACCTTCCACGCGTGCCGACGTCTCTCCAATTGTTTCCCAAAATTAAAAATCCAAAATTCAAAGAACAAACAGTCAACAATCGTTTATCTTTCACGACACTTTCCAACCATCTTCAACGCACGTCGAGGCAACCTCGGCATTCTAACCAAAGCTACGAATACCCGCCATAACCTCCACGTACACAGCAATAACCTTGGACAAATGACAGTTACGTTTCCCCGCGTTGAGAGCCTTCCGAATGGGCTTAAAAGTCCATCGGATTCGTTGCTCAGGATTGGTGCCCTTGCACCAACCACAGGTTCAATCAGTGGTTGATTGAGTAGAATCAGTGAAACCAGTGTTCGAGCTCGAAGGGTAGAAAATGTGCAAATGATTTTATGCTGATTGATTCAATTGGGGTCCTGTTTTTTGGGGGCTTCGGTGGCATTCTGAGGGATTGAGGCAGTTTTTTTCATTTAATTCTCGCAGTTGTACTTTGACCTGTCATGCAGGATCCCTCGAGGTGATAGTTGTGTGAGTAATTTGGCTACCGATGATACCGCTGGTGATGCCAACGAGGAGAGATAAGATTGAGGGATTTTGATTGTATCGCGAGTGATTATCGAGTGAGACTCATGGGGAATGAGTGATCGACGGAGTCAAGACTGTCTCGAGAACAAGAAGAGGTACCTTTTCTTCGAGGATCCGGAAGTGGTTGTTCAGAGAGCTGAAGACAACGCCACGGTGGGTATTGGGGGTGACTTTTATTATTAGTTTATTAGGGGATAATTTCTTTGGAAAATTGTTTGGGTGTAAGAAGTCTCGAGGTGAGCGTGAATAGGCGAGGTACTTTGGACCTTGAATTATCGGTACTTTCTGGGCGAATGATGGAATTCAGATGAAACGCATCTTATTTTGAAGCTTGAGGAAGTAGATAAAAAGTTACTCGTTGCATATTGCTCCAAAAAATTCATTACAGTCCTCGGCGACCCCACCAAGGCCCCTCAATATCTGAAGCTATTCTGAATCTTGTCTTTTAGACCATCCACCATCACCATCATCCGAAGGAACTCACTAATGCCAACGTGCAAGCCTACCCCTTTACCTTCATCTCTGCAGTAAAACGAAAGCTCTCGGTAGCAGCCCAGAATGACTCGCAGCAGCTGAAAATCCCTCTTGACCCAGTGATCCTGTCTTCAGAGATGGAATTCGTAAAGCCACTGAAGGTCCCAGACCTGAAGATCCTCCCGAAGACTCTAGAGTACTCCCCTCACCGTCAGAAATTCCCTCATTCTCAGAAAGACTCCCCAAAGTCCGAGAAGCCTCCAAAAATGTCCCTGGCTCATCGCAAACTGGACTTCTCAGGCTCTGACTCCTTCACCAACGACGACTTCGAATCTCTGAAGCCCCCAGACATCTCCTTCCCGTCGAAGAAAGCCTATTCCAGGGACTCCTCCCGAGAGAAAGAGAACAGATCGAAAAAAATCCGAAAAGAGGATTCAAGTTTTTCAAAGGGTGAAGATTCTGACGCCTCGAGACGCAGAAACCTCAGGCACATATCCCGAAAGGATCTCGATGAAATTGTTCAGAAGTCGAAGACCGACAGGTTCTCACTGACACCAGACCTGCTAAACCCCAGGAAATCCCAGAAGAAACCTCCGTCATCGAAGAAAGACTCCAGATACCCAGGAAAGTCAAGAGAGAGATCTTCTGAAAGTAGGCTTAGAACGGCTCAGGAATCAATTCCAAAACCTAGAGAGCCTTCGTCTCGAGGTTCAGGCAGTGAGAGCTCCCTGCAGAAGCACCCTGAGGATTCGAAACACCGAGTCTCTTCGAAGGAAGTGAAGAAACTCCTGGAAAGGCCTAAGAGATCTTCTCCGAAGAGCTGCCGACACAGCGACTTGTCCGAGGATCTTGATGCAGAAAAAGTTAAAAGAAGAAAAGAGGGGGAGAAATCCCTGACGGATTCTGGTGAAGTTTTCCTGGACCCCAGGAGGATCTCCTTCAGGGACGACAGCTATCAGCAGGAAGAGTTTGTCAACCTGATGACCCCGGAGGTGACCCTGAATCACAAGCACCGGGTCCGAAAAGAAGGTAGGCAGACGAAGGAGGATGAGGAGGGGAGTGCCCAGGTGGAAGGGAATTCTGGAGATGTCCTCGTACACCCGACTGCTCTGCACATGCAGTTTCAGGCGGAGCTGCATCTGTTTGATTCGTACAATGAGTCCCTGAGACAGGTGATGGATGTGGAGAATAGTCTTTATAATGTCAAGCAGGATAAGGAGCGAGAGGCTAGGAGGTGCCTGTTGGAGGGTGAGCAGAAGGTTGATGAAGTTTCACCTCCAGCCGATGTCCCCGAGGAGCTCCATCGCCCGCATGAGCCTGAAGAACCGAAAAAACCTGCTCGAGAGGTTCAGACACAGACTGTCAACGACATAGCCACCCAGACCGAGGCAGACCCGTCCAAGACGCATCCTGGGATCACGTACAATCGCGGTTCCCTCTGTGACCTGAATATCGACTCCCTGAATGACCTAGAGAAGCTCGAGGTGTCTCTCCCCAGTCAAATTCGTGCCATGTCTGAGATAAGCCTCCACGAGACAACGTCTTCAATTAAAACCGAGACAGGAACAGAGATCAGTATCTCAACCCGAGACGTGACGTGCTCATTCAATAAGTACCTGGACCATGAGATGGCGCAGCTCATAAAGGACGAGAAATTAATGTACGACAAGATCGAAATGCTGTTCAAGTATAGAGAGAAAACGTTGAACGACAGGACCAGGAAGATTGTTAAACTCGAGGAGCAGAAACGGGCGCTGAGGGATACTGGTCAGGACAGCAGGATCAGTTCGGTGAAGAAGAAGCAGAGAGCACTTTTGCTGAAGCTCCAGCAGGAGAAGGAGGAGATGACTCGCCTGAAAGAGCTGCACAAGCTGGCGAGCCAAGAGAGGAAGCTGATGTTGCAGAAGCAGAGGAATATGTTCAATCCCCAAATGTCGACGAAAACATTTCTCACCAAGTTGAAGAGATCTGCTGACTGCCAGTCCCCCAGGAGACTGTCGGGCCCGATGAAGGGGTATGACATCAGGTCGAATAGCTCGGTGAGCTCTCTGGTGGATTCCGATAAGTCCCAGCTAGACAGGTCTCGCCAGAGTATCGAGAAGGGCGATCATGTACCCTCGAAACTGATTCAGGACTCCAGTTATTCGTCCCAAATGGAGTCTCCAAAGAAATATGAAGTGAAGACTCGGAAATTTGAGGAAAAGATGCCCAGAGGGGACGTACTGAGGATGAAGGCACAGCAGCTAGAGATTGATGAAGGATTGGGGAGGAATGTGGGGACGCCTGGGGATGGAGAGGATAAAACAGAGTCGGATACTCTCGTCGAGGATTTATCGAAGAAAAATACTGAGGGGGAGAAGAATTGCAGAAGGGGAAAGGTTGAGGACAAGTCTAGGAAGGTGATGGGCTCCCCGGAGGGCAAGTGCTTTAAGAAGAAAGGGGGCAAGTCTGGGAAGAAGTCTGGATTTGATAATGACGTGGGAAAGTACGTGAAGAAAGCTCGGGAGGACAGCTCTACTGAAGGAGATGGTAAGATCGATCTGGACGACAGTCAGACTTCACTTCAGGCTTTACTGAAGCATTCCAAGGCGGTTAAGGAGAAGAACCACAGATTGATGAAGGATATTGCTGATGAGGACGCCCAGGCTATGAGCGTCGTCAAGGAGGGGGAAGGACATGAGGAAGTGCAGGGCTTGGAGAATATCTCTACCAGATCGCACGTCAGTACATTCACGATCTCTAGGCACAGCTCTGGAGACAGTGAAAAGAGCTATTCCAGGTCTGTGGTGATTCGATCACAGGATCATCGCTTTAAGGGACCCAAGAAACTTGCACAGTGAGTACTGACATTTATTATGATAATAGTTACTCGGTGAGAATTCCGGTTAGAATATTCCGATGAGAAACTGTTCTCATTCAAAATCTTGTCCTTTGAAATACTACCCCTTCAAAATACCTATGCTATGGTTATCTTCTGTTATTGTTTTGTATTTGCTTATTGTAAGATGTTGTTTGTTTGCGTTTTCTTGAGGCTTCACTCTTTGAATATTTTAGGGGGTGAAGTAATTATAATTGTATATAGTAAGGGACACCGTCGAGATATTCTAAGAGCACAATGTCGATAGTGTGCAGTATAGATAATGGATGTGTTGACTGTAATTTACCATCCTCATTTTTGATGAACTGATCGTGTTGTTATTGTCATTGTATTAAAAGTAGTAATGTAATTGTAGTAATAAAATCAAAACTGAATTCACTCGTCACAATAAAGCCCTCACTTGGCGGTATCGACGGAGGGAGGGAAAATAGTGTTACCCACTGGAAAATTTCCCGAGTGCCTAATAATAAACACCCGAAAATGTGGTACCCTGCAAACGACGTTCCGGAATAGTAAAAATAGACCTCTCGATTTAGATCGGTTTTCCCTCCCCTTTTTGCAATTCACCGGCTGATCCAGTGGATCTTCGCCAATGCAGTGTGAAAATCCATATTTATTTTCCATTAAAAAATAAAATACCAGGCATTTTACTTCCTTATTCCCCCAAACACAAGTCGCCAGGACACGAAGCATTATTGCCCTTTATGACAATAATCATATTTTACCTCTGATGGCGATTCGCTTCGTTAACCGACTGAATTGATCTATTTGAGGATTTTAAATGCACGAGAGGCTGCTCTCGCCACCAGAAGAAACTGCGTGGAGGACTGGATCGCTTGGCACGCGAGACTTAAAGCCGAGGAGAGCAGAGTGGCACGGATGGAAGAGGCTGCTTACAAACTCGTCAGTGCAACGACAAATGCCCTCTGCAATGGTAAATTAATCTCCACATAGTACTAATCAGTAGAAATCTGCTGGGAATACTCCATCAGCAATTGATTTATTTCTTTCAGACACGACGATTTCTTCGGACACGAGCGACGTCGAAGGACGAGTGGAACTGCTGGCTGAGAAATTGACTGAGAGGCGAGCAGAGATGGCCAAGTTGAGGAAGGAAGCAAGGAAACAGGCGAAACAGCGATTAAAAGCTTTGGAGGCTAATCTTTTGAATCAAATTAAGGTTTGTCTCATTAGCAACCTTGTTTTCGAATTTTTTTAGTTAATCTCATTTTATTGCAATCTGTTGATCAATTGAATTCCTCCCTCATCAGAAATACGACACAACAATTCACGAGATGCGTAAAAAGCTAGATTCCAAACGCATCCCGTCGAAGGAGAACGGAAAACTAGCAATCGAAGCTAGAAACCTCCTGGACTTCAAGGTACCTGAGATACCTATAAAGCGAATCCAGGAAATCTACCGCAACAGTGACTTACTCCACTCTCGATCAGAATCCGATCTAATAACAGGAACTCGTTCCCAATCGAATTCTCCCCAGGAGCTGGCGAAGCCCCTGAGCAGAAGCATCGAGTCAGTTCTCGAGGATGCCAGGAGCCACTCGCGTAGATCAATGTCAAGAGCATCCCAGTTGAATTCCTCAGAAGAAAGAATCAGTGAATTTTTCGAGGCCGAGAGTCCTCCTAAATCTCGAACATCTTCAAATCTGAAAAAATCATCTCAGGAAATCAAAACAGCCAGTGAAGGCTCAATATTCTCCCACAAGATGGACTTCCTCCAACTGAATAATAAAACCGACCTTGACGAGGACATCAACACTCTGGAGAACGACCTGCGGACCCTCTCGGAGATGATGTCGATGTTCACTAAAAAATCTGAGGAGAGAAAATCATTCCACACTCCAGGATCAGGCAAAAACACGTCCAGGGACATCAGCGAGGATCTGACGAAATCTGAGAACATTGATACGGAGTTGGAGAGCATTCCAGAAGCTCAGAGTCCACATAAACTATCTCCTGAGATGGTAAAAACTTCTGAAGTGTCTCCGTCGACATCGTCAACAATTCCAGAGGGAAAGTCAATCAAATCCTCAGGAAAATGGGATAGTAATGAAAGGAGTGTCAATGATACTGATCCAGTGATCGTCGGGCACCTGAGATCCACTGAAAATAACTTGGAAATCAACGGAGCAGCGCTAGAGAGGAGTATGGAGACACTGCACAAGGAGAACGAAGCCTTGTCTTCAGATTTCACCTCACTGGAAGGCGATATCAAGTCCATTTCCGAGCTCATCTCCAAGATGACGGAAAGTAAGAGCTTTTTAGGGATTCCTGACGATCTCGTTGAAACTCCAGGAGTGGGCACTGCTGGAGATGATGCTGATAAAACCCTTTTTCCGAGGGAAAATTCCGAAACAAAGGTTTCACAATCTTCAGTTCCGGTCGAGTCGTCAGGAAGATTATCAGGGTCATCTATCGGTGAAGAGGTCGATCATGAAGATGGTAATAATAGCTCATTGGTGTCGGAAAAATCGTTACCGGTGAATAATACATCTGAGAGGGATGATTTCAGTCTCGATAAGAGTGACTGGACTATCTCCGATTCCTTCGAGGTACCCAAGGTGTCCTTATTGGAGGACAATGAACGCCAGTCGGGGAGGGATGAGGAAGGGGATGATGAAGTTTCAGAGAGAACATTCGTGCCTGAAACATCATCATATCAGGGGCCTGAGGACTCGGCTTTCCTGCCTGGGTGGGAATCCACGAAAATTCATGGAAAAGACGACTATGATCGTCCAGGGGTGCACACTGATGAGCTCGATGATATTTTGGACATTATTGAGAGGGACAGACAGGCCTCGGAGAGACCCCAAGTGGATTATGAAACTCCTGATGCTTTAAATCTGGAAATGGGAGAGACTGCTACTCCCCCAGGCGATTTATCTCTGAATTTAACGGCAGATGTTGAACCTGTTCTTCAGAAGTTGACCGAGATCCTCATAAATGTTGAGAAGAACATTGCGAGAAGAACAGAGGGAAAAACGACTCCTGAAGATGACGAGACAGCGAAATCGAACGAAAATACTGATTTTAATTACGAGAATCTGAGAGAGACTGATATTGATGAGAAAATGGAGATCAACGAGCATCTGGATGAAGCATTGAATGAGCTGAACCTTGAAGAGGAACTTCCTAAACTTCCGGGATCACTAGAAACCCCAGAAGTTCCCCACAAACCCCCAGAGGATGAAATTCCCCCATCAAAACCTGAGACAACTGCAATGAAAATTCAACAAACTCCTGAAGCGATGGAAAACCCAGAGTATGAGGATATCTCCGAAGAGAGTCTCGAAGTCTCGGAGATTTTAGACAGATCCGATTCGCGAAAGTCCTCCCAGAAATCTTCAAAGTCCTCAAAAATCCCGGACAAATACCAAATAATGGAGAAGCCAGACCATGTTTTGAGAATTCTCGACGAGATCTCCAGAAAATCAGTGAAGGATAGAGAATCGCCATCGAGTCACGTCCACGATGTGGAAATAAACGTCGAGGTCTTCGGAGACATCTCCCCCGCTCGCCTGCCAGGTGTTGTGATCGAGGAAATCGAGAGCCAAAATTCCCTGGAGAGTGAAAAATCGAGGAATACACCTATGATTGAGGAGCCCGAGGACTCAAGGAAAGTCGAGGAAGAGGAGGAGTCCAGCGAGGCTGGTGATACGCCTAGGGAGGTATCAGAGATAGACCGGGACTCTCCCAGAGACCAGAACGAATCCAGACTGGACGTAGAAGCCTTGGACGACGATTTATTATGCACGAACAGTGGTGAGAAGGATTCTGAGGTGGAGTATCTAGGAAACGGTACCTCCACCTCTGAAAAGGACATCAAAGTAATGATTGACAAACTGAGGGCCTCCCTGGAGCAGCCTGGATTGGCTGTAGCTGAGCTGGAGGCCAGAGTACTGAGGATCGAGCAGCTGCAGATTGAGTTAGAGATCGAGAAGATCCAGAAGCTCGAGGCGGTAGAGGAGGTGTCGTTGTACATGCGGGAAATCCCTAACAAACCTCCACCTCCCTATACCCCTCCAGGCGTGGTGAGACTGGCCTCTCCACAAATATCACCAACACTGCCTCCTGCTGTGATTCCCACCAACGTCGACGAGCTGACAGCCTTCACAGAGAAGGCGACAGCTCTCATTTACAATGCCAAGTTTAATGAGGATGAGATAATGTCTCTACAGGCACCCGTGGAGATATTGGAGTCCAGTAAGGACAGCAATGACACCTCGAAGAAGGACAGGAAGATCTATAACACGTTTTTGTTTGATCTCTGCAAGGAGACCATTGCTGAGATCTTTCAGTCAGAGTATGAGAAGCCTGGACCAAGCTGGACCAAGCCCAGTGTCAAGACAAAACCAGCCATGAAGATACCAAAAAATCTCGAGGAACTCACTGAGTATGTTAATAAGGATGTCGCCACTTTATTTGGATTTAAGACAAAGCTGCAGAGGGAAAATATGGTCATGAGGTGGAGCAGGAAGAGGAGGGATAGGGTCGATGAACTACTCGCCAGGGAGGCACAGGCTGAAGAGGACGAGTGGACGAAATTTCATCATGATGAGCTTGATGTTAAGAATGAACTCACTGTTGCTATATTGGATACTCTCATTTTGGAGACAACCAGCATTGTTAAAGCTGCTTACGTCAAGAAGCAGAAGATTATTGTGTAGGTGACGAGGACCCTCGGTCCAAAGTACATTTTAAGTGGTTTAAGGAAATGAAAATGGTAAGTTTAGACTTTCAGAGTCATGCTCAACTATTTTTAAACTGAGAACAATTATCAATTGTCAATTGAAAGACTGAAACATGGGGGCCATTGACAAGTTTTTCAATATCTTATCGATTCTACAGAATTCAACAACGAGATAGTGTACAGAGTTTAGTCGTTTGTTTCTGGTTTTTGTCTTTTTGTACCTGGATTTTTTGCTTCTTGCCAAGCAGATGTGTTTTTTTTTTGTGGGAACCTTGAATTTTACGTTGATAGGTTGTGATGTACATACTATTACAGGTTTCAATACGATTTTTATCGGGAGACTTGGGCTTGTTGATTTATTCAGTGTTTTTGAAGGAAAAAACATTTGTATTGGGACGAATGAGATATCAAGGGTGGTATCGCCATTGAGCTTGAAAGTTACGCCATTAGTTTGAGTATGTAGTGTTAATATTTTATGTACTTAATTACTTTATCATATATTTTATAATAAACTTTGGAAATGAAACTTTGGAGTTTAATTTATTTCAATATTTGTCGAAGTTTCGATTTCATGTCGAGATTTTTTCCTGGAAAAAATCATATTTATTTGTTAGGCGTCACTACCTGAGAATGAAAAGAAATTGTCACTAGTAGAGAAAGAAAATCATTTATTTCAATTCATCAAGTCTTCCAATCCCATATTTATTTCGGCAATGCCATCGTTTCATATGAAAAAACATGTGTCAAGAATGGACGATACAATTATCTTCGTATTTTCTCACAATTCTCTAATGAAGAAAACGGGGAATAATAAACTAAAGTAACCGGACGAATAAGAACAGTGTAAAGAAAAAAATGAGCGTACTGGTAATATTAGATATAAATACATTAAAACTTAATGAATTAGACAAAAAAAGATGTGGATCGCAAGCATATCTCTTCAATCTCTAAAACCACACAACAATGAAAAATAGTTTCGACATAGTTATTTTGATAAAACAAGTCGATGAAAACGTGGGAATATATTATCTCTATGATATACTTAAATAACTATTTCAAATCGCCACAAATATTTTTCCTCTTCCATTCGATATCTAAATTACATCAGCATTTTTTTTGTATTTTATCCAATGAAAAAAAAAACTTCATGAGTTCAACTAATACGGTAATAATTCATTGTACCTATCGGCTAAATTCTAACATCAGTGTTTTAATTCAACACCTCTTAATCGATGAAGAGATGTGTAATCGTTAAAAAGGATAAAGCGAAAAATTTATTTATCTATTATCTCCAGGGGCATGGAATCATCCCCCATTCACTTAAAGTTTTTTTTTATGTCCGAGCGATAAGGATAATTTATCTAAAATTGCCATCGCATCTTCCCATCTAAACCTATTTTTAACATTAATTCATAATTGGCACCAAGTCGTTTTACGATTAAGATTTCCCTCAAATGATAGGTTTTTCTTTCTTTGCGTTATACATGGTAAATGGGCGTTACATATGAGCAGAAGTGAGCGACAGATTACCAAGTTATCCTTTATTTTTGTTCGAGAAAATACCTGCGATTTCCCTCCCCCCGCAATCGATTCGTTTAAGTACGCAAGTCTCTGTGGAGTTGATTTATAAATTATAGAACACGTTTGTGCAGCATTTTTACTCACTAATCACTTGGAATAATCAGGGGAGATTGGGCGAAATGGAACATCTCAAAAGTATTTTAGTTCTGGACGTGTTTCACGGTCAGCAAATTTTCAATTTGACCGAAAAAAAATTATTTATGTTTGAAGGTGTTTGTTTCACCCTTAAGACGATTAAATTTTCAAATAGAAAAATTCCTGAAGGTTAGTTGACCCTTAAAACAATTTGATTCCATTTCCCAAATGCAAATTTTTTCGAGAGTCAAATTAGAGCCATTCGATTCTGTTCTCCTTATATTCCATTTTCCCCCAATCCCCCTAGACGATCTGATGATTCCGTCGATGTTTCGATTGATTACAATCTAAGAGGAGAGAATCCTCACATCAATTTTATTCTTCCTATCCGCTAAGTATTTGCTTCACAATTTTTTGAATGCAACCCGACTGAGATTCATCGATTTATGGCATTGCCCCCAAAAAATTCAAAATCCTATTCTCTCCCCCCGAAAGAAATTCGAGATCCATATCACAAGACAAAAAACGACCCCCCATTTCTAAACAATAATCGTGAATCCCCTCAAGCCCATTAAAATCGAATTTTCAACATGTAACAGGACTCACAATAGTTTCCACATAATGGATGATTGTCGCATAACCACATCTCGCCAAAAAGCCAACACTTCCCCTCTCCCCCGAATAAACCGAAAAATTAACTAATCAGGAAGAGAATGATCCTGAAACCACGATAGATAAAAAAAAGAAGAGAAACAAATCGATGACAGGCAAAAGCTCAAATATCACTCGATAAACCGAATGCACGTATCATAAAATTAATTACGTATCCCATAGAAATCTTCCACATACCCTCACTCGTAACATTGATAATAAATATATAGAAAAAAAATGCTTTGAGTACTCAGTAATAAAAAAAAATTGAAGAAAAACATTTATGTATAACGTAATTAAATGAAAACATTTGTACTTCAGCAGTATAGAGCAGTCATAGTATATCATTTAGTACATAATTATTATTATATATACATTTTAACACTTCTTCCTATTCAGCCCTCGCACCAGTATCTTGAATTGTCTTTGTCGCGTTAAAATAAAAAACAGCATGAATTATCAATGATTGAAAAGGTCTGAGAAGTAGAAAAAATTATGGAAATAGAGGGAAGACTTTGGGCCATAAATTCTCTCCCAAAGGCGCACCAAAGAATCGGGATCTCTTAAGATATCTTTCCGATTTTTTTGACTCGTTTAGTTTTGAGAATTCACGACACAAAATTTTTCCACACATTAGGCGATTTTTTCCACTTGCAAGTTCTCTTTATTTTGGAAATAAAATTTTTGTGCGCATTTTCTGGATTTGGAAAATGATTTTGGCTTTAAATAAATGAGATAGCACCGTTTTCCATTATCATTTGAACCGCAAATTGCTATTCGAGATTTTTAAAATAATTTTTATCGATTTTAAATCACGTGATTGTAAATAATATCCAAGAATTAGAGAAATAATATCCACATGTCGATTCTCCATGCTTCCATAATGTATTAACCTTAATATTAACGAAGTATTTGGCCGTTTCAATGTGATTCTCTCTCTCTCTCTCTCTCCCTCTCTCTCGAGTTTCCGAATGGATAAAACGAATAAATGATCGGTTAGGACTAGAAAATTTTGAAGGGAGCCTATCCCAATGGTTCATCATTGTTCCTTCGCTTCAATCGATATATTTTGTTCTCTATATATTAGTTATATTCAAGTTTTTATCATTTTCTCTCAATATATTAGTAATGTATGATATGTTAATTCACAACTTGATGTGAGCGCTTAAAATTGAAAATTTCCTTAATATCATGAATGTACATATATTCTTCTTTCTTTTATATTTAGAGTGCCTTTATCGCTTAATTAAGTACATCTTAGTTTTTTTGTCGTGAGAATCAAGTGGTCGATATTTTTATTCCAGTTTTAACTTTATTCTTTTGGAAGAAAATTCATGGACCAAAGTCTTCTTCCCATTCCAGTAGTTTTTTCTCCTCTTGAGTTCTTGCAAATTACTTTCATTTAGATCAAATTATTTGAATATTACTCAATGGAAATAATAGAGAAATCTAATTTTTTCAATCAATCAATCCACCACTTGACTCCAGACATCGCAATATTAATTATTCCGAAGAAAAAATTGAAGATTTCCTCGATAAATTGCCCCAAATCATTTGGAATAAACATTTCTAAAATAATGATATGATGATTGTGCAAATTCTGAGCAAATTAATCTTATTATAATTCCAACAATTGTCATTTCAATATAATTCTCTCATGAGCATGGTCAGCTACAATTTAGATTGGAAAACAACACAATAACTCACTTAAGATATGCAATTCCACACTCGTTCGTATTAAAACAATTTTTCCCGACGATAATTTCTTCTCTCCCTCCCCCAGCTACCCCGCCCATGAAATTGGCTAGAGATAAATTCATTTCAATTCATTTTACTAGTCTAGATTCAAGTAATAAAAATAGATTGCAGAGATACTTAGCGCATGCACCTAAGGAGTCACGCCCACGAAGAGATTTTTTAATTCCTCAGATAGGTCTCGACGATTCAACTCGTTTTTTTTTAAATGATTTTAAATATTCTCTAGAATACCTCGCGCTGCTCCTCCAGCGGCTGGTGGGTACTTATTTTTTACCGAGTATATAGGTACTGAACTCCTCAATCTCCTTGATAGATTCATTGAATATTTCCTCTCTACGATTGATCTCCATTTTTTTCATTCGCTGAACGGAGATGATTATTCCGAGTAATGGGATGAGTATTTTCCCTGTCTCGTGCGAATGCTCTCCAGTCAGTTTTGTTCTTCAGATATATCACTTTGTGCGGGCAAGAACTTTTATTATTTAAGGGTTGAACGGATCGTGTTCCAAGTCCGATATGTGTTTACTAGGTTCGCTCGCTCTTCGCGCTGTCCTCTGTGAGGGTTTGTCGTGGATACGGCAGGCGATTCACGGTTCAGGCCTCGTTAAATTCCTCCAAGTATCTGAATGGAGAAAGGCAAAATAACGAGGGGAACTTTTTAGTTTTCAAGTTCGAAATTGTTTTGGAGAATTATTTGGGAGACCGTCAAGTCAGAGAAATGATTTTTGCGGACGTTGGGGTAGTTGAAGAGATTTCAAAAGCCCAATGACTCACCGGTTCATTGCAAGTCCTCCTCGCACTTGGGAATGTCAAAAATCTCAGCGAAGAGAGGTGGTAATTTGAGCTTTGTCCAATTTCTCCTGAACCAGTCGAGTAGATTAGCGTGTGTGGAACCGAGGGCTCGAAGCTCGGGTATCCTCTGGGCAATTCCAATGACCCCGGAACACCCAACAGGAGATATATCAGACGAGTGATTCCTCCCACCCTGGATTCGCAGGGCCTCGAGGAGACGATCCTGAAGCCTCTGCACAGCTTTGACATCGTTCAGTCCAGGTCTCTCACTGAGGAGAACAGCCCCTGAGAAGAGACCCAGCTCTGCATCTGACAACTGGTGGGCATTCAGGGCTGACGTGAATTGCATCAGGGCGGTGACGAAATCCAGCTGTTTAATTTCATAAAAAAATAATCGTCAAAAAAGTGACGATAGTTCCGTATTCAAGGCAGATAGCGAAATGTTTATCATTACATTTTTTGTCGAACTCAATTCGCTCCACAAAAAACATAGGAGAAAAATTTTGCTACCTCTCTTAGATTTCGAGATATTCAGCGAAAACTGGTCAATAGATGAAATTAAATTATCGCGGTGTGCGCCTTCGTTGGCGATTTTTTGTCTCGCCTCATCTCAATCAGAAATTCAACATAAAATGCTGGCTCACCTCGTACATGATTTCAATCTGCTGTTTAGTGATATAAGTACCATCCTCGAAGGTCATTGAACTGTCATTAGTCATCTTGGATATGTGACACAGCCAGACCTCGAAGAAACCAACTTTGATGAGTATGAGTTGGTCGTCTTGGGTCAATTCACAGAAACCAGGTACTCTTTTGGCAAATTCAACGACTCTCTGAACAGAGGGAGTGACGCGAGTGGCAAATTGTTGCCACAGCCAAATCCTCTGGGACTCAACTGCCTCGGCCGTCGATGAAGCTGCCTCCGGGTCTTCCGGGCTCGCAGGCTGCAAATCAATTCGTCATTTTTTCCCTTCTTGTTTTAGTTCTCCTCGAATATTTCTAAATCCAATAGGAATTGCGAAATTTTGGTCATAGGCTTTTGTGTAGATCTTGAAATTGTCTACAAAAACAATTATGACAAGAATTCCGCTATCTCCCACGAATTCCAAGATATTCAGCCATCATTTTTTTTTCTTATCAACTTATTGGGATAAAAAAAATTGTAAAAAAAATTATGATTGAAACTCACTGGCATGATCATTGGCTTTTTGATGAGCCCTCTCGTCGACTCGTCAGTAAAGCCGCAATGTGCATGATGTGCCTGTGACACCTGAAGAATGACATCGTAAACTGCCAATTGTTTGCTATCACTATCGGACTGATCCGCCTCGACAACCGTCGCCGATGGTACCCGGGGTATCACACTCTGCGGCTGATTACTATTAGTACTGCCGTTATTCGTTACATTATTGTTGCTAGCTGTCGTATTATTATTGTTATTAATATTATTATTATTGTTGATATTGTTGTTGTTGACAGCTGAAGATATTTGCTGATTTCCACCCGTAACTGTTGTTGTCGTCGTTGTTGGCGATGTCGTGGCCACTGAATCCTCGGGGCCGCGCTCTCGTGAACGCTTTGGCACACGGCCGTACCGCACAGCTGATCAAAAATTTATTCGTGTTATTTTGAAAACTAATTGCGAATTCAAAATTGATGAATTTATTTTCAAGGAATATCCGGAGAACGAGTGGATTTACAAGAAAATGTCCCAAGAACTGTTTTGTATCCAATAAAATTATCCACAGAAAATCTCACATGACATTTGTTCCTAAAGCCACTAATTAACAGAAAACTGGATATATATATATAGAGAGAGACGAAAAAAATTAACTCGTTTTCACTGATATTTTTTTACACATACGATCGTACAACTCTCTCTCCCGTGTACCCCAGCCAGACGGAAATCAAGACTACCCTCAACTTTGACGTACAATTATGCAGGCAAGTTTCTCTCCGGTTTACTCAACCCCTTTTCAACCGAAAAGCTAGAGGTACCTCAAAAGCCCCCAAAGCATGGTGATGCTTCCGGCGTTTATGCATAAGTACACGTGGCCGCATCAACCCCAGGATTTATCAAGAGAGATAGGGACATAGTGAATTTTTTGTACTTCAGTACAATTGTACACTTGTGATACTCACAGTCACGTGACATGCCAACGGCTAGGCACTTTCTGAATCTGCAGTATTGACAACGATTCCGGTTCATTCTTATCACGAGACACTTGCCGTCCCGCAAACACCTGTACTCTATCTGCTTTTGAATGCTTCGTCGAAAAAAACCCTGGAATTAAAGAGACAAATATATGTTACTATTTAATTTACAATATCTAATGTTTTTGCAGGAAAAAAAAATTTACCTTCCCCCAAAAATAATGCAAATCATCGGAGTGAGAATTTTGTTCACCAGCGAGTAGATGCTATTATTTATTTATAATATCCTGTCGGATGATTCGACGCATCTACCCGGGGATCACCCTCCTCACAGGGGTGATGAAAACAGGGACTGGGGGAGTGGAAAACGGGGTAGAATGGTAATGCATATTTCAAGTTCCTGGCACTCGTCAACAGTCAGATATGTTACGCGCTGGGGAGGGCGGAAAGAGGGTTCTAGTGATATTGGAAAATGTTTTATCACGCCCCCAGGAGAGCTGGAGAAAGAGAGAGGTGGAGGGATGAAAACAGAGACAAACGCATCGGTGCATGAAAGCCTCCCCTCAGGTATTTACATTCCTCTGAGTATTATTATACATTTTATTGAGTTTTTCGGTGATAACAGGGAAGGGAATTCATGTTCCATACAATCTAGCCGATGTAAAGTAATTGGAAAATTTTTGTTTGATGGTTTCATTTTTATTTTGTGGGAATTCATGGTATTTATTTCATGCAATGATGGTTAAAAATTCATTGATATATATATTCAAAAATTCTATAAACATTTTATTGAAATCCTTAAGGGAGATATGGCCATGAAACAGCATTTAATTGTGTAACAAATAGATAATAATAAGAATAGAACAGTGATGATACCACTCAGTACAAGTGGAGATCTTGAACTGACTTGAAAAGGAACATACTATAATAAAATTAAATAAACAATTATACTTGATAAAGGCCAGAGTTATCCACCTGTTTTTACTTTTACAACAGTTTATTTCGGACTTTGGGAGTAATAACGTGGAGTGCGAGTAGTTGGAGAATTAATTTGCTATTCACTTCTTGCTTTTTGTTCAGATAAACAGCGTTTTAGCCAGGATAGTACTGGCGCGCAAGTCCACGGAATATCGATGCATCTGGCGTATATTCCTGGGCTATTTAGTCACCCGCAGCATCAGCCGGTACTCTCCATAACAATTTTCAAAAAAAACTGAATTTTCGTCAGGGATATTGAGGGAAAATGAACGCTTGGATGTTGTTTATCACAAAGAGGGAAATTGAATTTTAGAACGAGATGGATGATTTATGGAGAGGTTCCTCTTCACTCCTAGGTTATTATTTTATTCTGAGGGGGAGCAAAAGGTATCTGATGTATTTTAAGTTATACAAGAGTCGCTTGAATGACGCTGACGATCGGATTTTATAAGGAAGGTGAAATTAATGGTGATTGTGGGAACTCCCAACAGCTCGAATGGTTGAAGTACAGATTGATAGTGTTAAAGTTCAGGTTCAAAGCCCTCCGGTTAATTTTGCATTGATGATATTTAAAAAATTCATTCACTGTCATGGAGTCAATTGTTTAAAGCACTGCTACCTTATAATAATTTTTATATTCCGTCAATTCATTAAAAATTATCGGCCTTATTAGCCAATCAATTAATAAGACTGCAGAACAATCATTCCTCCTTCACCATGAAATTGGCATCGCTCTCACGAGCGAGTCACATGTGCCTCATCCCCCAGCGTACATCCCCAGGTGTTTTCTCGAAGCTAGAATTATCTTTCTTCCCCATCCAAGGGATAAAAATTCTTTTTACGTCTCTTGTTATTTCTTCTCTACCTCCTTCCTTCCTTCCTCCGGCCTCAAACTTTTTTCCATCATTCTCACCGTAAAACCGGAGAAAAATCTCGGAGAAAAGAGTCAACATTATTCTGAAAATCCCTCACGTGTTCTTCCCCTTGTTTAATAACCACAGCATTATGATTAATTTGTCCGAGATATACGAGGGGACAAATTTTTCACTACAGGATAATGTCAGCAGGCTACAACGCACCAGGGACAATAGCATTCCCTCCGCGTTCCTTTATACCACCGCTGCGATGTTGCTGTGGCATTACTGAACATTATAAAAAAATATATACGAGAAAAATCTTTCCGGAGACCTTTGTTATCCGCAGCTCCACGTAAACATATATTTCCACTCCATGAATTCAAATATCTTGTAGTTCAAGGCCACGCGGTGCCTTATCAACACAAAGAAAATTATTTTTAATCAATTAGTAATGATTCAGTTATTCCCCTCAATCATTCAATCAATTCCGGCCTCGGTGGCGCCTGAAGGGCAGAATTATTTCCTTCGGAAGAGGAAAAAAAAATCAAAATAATAATTGTGCATTTCATCTATTTTCAGCCAGAAAATAATGGAAAAGAAATAGTAATATTTCACGCAAAGGACACACTCTTGCACGACCTCGACCGAGACCGATTATTCTCCCGCAACACGAAAGTATTCACCGTTGAAGCTCGAAAGCACCCCCTCCCACCCCCTGCCATTCTCCCTTCTAGCGTGTGTCGTTCGATCGATCGAGCCGTGTGGCGGTAAAACGCAGCTACCACTCTGTCTCTTTTCACTTTGTACATTGCCAGTGGAAGAATGGATATTGAGTCAGACTGGAGGAAATAATTTTTCGAGAGATCACACTTCCATTGCCTTCAATTCACAATTATGCGATTTGCGAAATTTCTTTGGACATAATGTTTTCATATTTTGGGGGAAAAACTGAGAGACTGGAAAATAAAAAAACTAATTTTGAATTTCAAGCATTCCCACTTGCGAAAAAGATTTCTCAGCCAATGAATATTTTTTCATTCTCTCATTCCGTGCTCTAGGCGATAAAAAAGGAATGGAGATTGCATTATGAAGCGAGAGAGGGAGAGAGAAGAAACTAAAAACCTCAGTTTACAGTTAAGTTTGTATAAGGGCTTCCGGGTTTCACGATTCCCCGACAACCGACAATAAAAACCCCATTACTTATTCATTTTCCTTTTTCGAATAATAATGATGATAGAATAGCCAGGGTAAGGTGTATGCATGATGAAGTGGTTTGTTTTAATAGTGTTTAGAGCATATATTATCCCTTGTTTGTTAATGAAATAACTGACCTTGCAGCCCTCACAGCTGGTAACACCGTAATGAAAACCGCTCGCCTTGTCACCGCACACCCTACAAGGTACAAAACTCTTGGCTGGAGTCGAACTGTTGGAGTCCGCAGCCGCGTAATGTTGCTCTGTAACACAAGTAAATCATTTATTACTATCAAATTGGCTAAAATTTTTCCATGCAAGACAGGTGCATCGGCTGTGAATATTTTCATTGCCGCACATTTTTTATTGAACATTCGATAGGAAATGATATTGCGGAAAAGACGGAATCTATCGATACATCCCGACATGTAGCGGTATTTATATTTCCAGTGGTTTGTTGTACTGCGGGAATGACATATCCCGTCGGTGTTTCCTTTGGAGGATAGTCTCGTCGAAAAACGTAGGATCGTCTAGTTGTAACGGCAAGCCGTCCATCACCGTTACGACTCCAGAGACGGTGGTAAAAAGGTGAAAAATTCCGGGGAGAGAGAGAGAGAGAGAGAAAAAAAAAAACCCTCACTGGAGTGTTTCTCGGGCAAATAAAGAGGCATATCTTTCAATTCTCATGCATTTTCCACGGCCAATTGTACCGTTCATACATTTGTCCGTTTTGCACCTCCATTTTGAGACTTCTAATTCAATCATAAGGGGAGTAGTCGCACTCTGCACTCACCGTAAATAAAATAAATGCGAAGGAGAGCAATGGGAATTTATGGAAAATATCGTTAGAATTGCGATTTCATGTGTTTACATAATGGGGGAGGGGGGGAGGAGGGTGACGGGCGCGTCTCGGTGCATTGAACGTCCAACAGACGAGGGAAAAAACTCGCCGTTAGTCCGACAGGATTCCTAGACTCGGCAGTACGTATGGAATTTTTCAGGTGCACTCGGGAATATAGCGGATATGTGCATTTCGTGGGATATTTTTCAGAGCGAGATAAGATTTTTATGAGATCAGTGGAGGGAGGGAGGTTCAAATGAGTTCGTTTGGAGTTCAGCTGAGTGTTGAGTACACGGAGAGAAATATTAAATGGTTATAATTTTTTAAAGATTATTTTGTCTAAGATCTTCAAAAAACAATTTCATTTTTAGAATCGTCAAGTTTTTGATACTTCAATTATTTGATTCTCAAACTTTCAGTCTTTTTAAACTGAATTTCATGCTTTCAGATGTTTTACTAAATCTCGAACAATATGGAATTTAGAAAGGAAAGTTCGTAAGCGTTTTGCAACTCATGAAATTACCTCCAAAAAAAGTTGTCTCCCAATTTGCTCGACTCCCTCGTTATAGTGATAACTGCCCTCTTGACAAGAGAGGAACTCCCATTATTCTTAAAAAAATGGTTGATCCCCCCAAAAAAAAAGTCAAGCAACTTTTTTTCACAGCCCATAAAATTCTCAACAAAAAAAAATTCCCTGCCATTATCCCCTGGTCCCACATCACTGATGTAATTAAATATTCAACGACATGTGAAATATTGAATTGCTCCCCGACGTATTTCCGATATCATTATTTCCCACCGCAAGTACTCTCATTGTTTTATTGATCCGTAATTAACGAAATTAATCAGGATGTAGAAGGATAAATGGCTAATAGGGAGGGTATCAGTGATCTGTTTTGAATTTCTGATTGGAGAACCCGGAGAAAACGGGTCATTAATTTGAAAACGAGCTGAAGGACTAGAGTGAGGCTGGAGAGGGTGGGAAGGGCCGAAAGGGGGGGGGGCGAGGGGAGGATTAATTGAAGGACGAAAATGACGAGACGAGGTGGGCTCGCCGGGCTCCCGGCACCAGTCAGGGAAGTGTAGAGAATACGTGTATTCTATACAGGACTTTCCATGACCCAGTTTTCGTGCACAGCATGGGGGTGTATTCGGTAGGAAGTAATTTCCGACAAAATTTTGTCGTCACTTCCGGCCGATCGGGAATAGAGTGTTTCGAACTCGAGGCCTAAAGCCGTTATTTTTCCCAAATATTTGGGGTAAAAAATGTTGTCGAAATATTTACCCCTAACCTTTGGAAAAATTCTGCAAATGTCAATAGACATTTTTTAGACCTCTTGAGGAGATATTTTTCCCGGTCGTCGGAGGAAAATCGAAGATGGAAAAGTCAACGGTCAATGAATTGAAAGTTGAAATGAATAGTTTAGCGAACATTCATTATTCAATTCCGGAAATATATTCCAAAGAGATATTTTTCCATGTGTCCACGCCTTTGACACTTCATAGTCTCGGTAATAATAATTCAGTGTCTCATTTTCACCGGCACATTCAACCACGGTAATTAATATTTTTCCCCGCCCCCGAATGAAACTATTGAGGCCCACATCAGGGCGACTGACGACAATTATCCCGCAAGCTCCCTTTGTTAGTCGATAATAATTACATCTGTGTATATATGCACCGGCATTCTATTCGGCTGCCCTACACCATTGGAAAATGAGGCAATTATGATATCCACTCACTCCAGGGCTCCGAGACGTGGTTGCATGAATAAGCATTATTACAGGGAGCCATTGTACTCCCATTCCTCCGACATCGATATTCCCACCCCCATTTTTTTCTGTCTCACGTTCCCTTCTTCATCCTCCAGCTGAGGATATTTGTCAGGTAATGCATCCAAACACTTTATTCCACCTCGAGATGATACACAATACCTTGACATAAATAAAATAGATAAACCAATGATGGGAGCAGAAATAGACTCTTATACGATGGTCTATTTTGCTCTATTCGTTTCGTTGGATATTGAAAGCGATACCAAAATGGATGCTCTGGTGTATTTATTGATGTTACTTCATGACGGATATGACAAATATTTCTGTACTTTGTATTTGAAAATAACACTTCATTTGTACTGTAAATAATAAATATTTCATTTTTTTCCTCCCCATATTAAGAAAAATTAATCTAACATTTTTCGTTACCAGCCTATTTCACCGAACTTAGACTTAGGATTGCATTAGAATATAAAAAAATTGAATAAAACACAAATCTAATTCATTATGCAATTAATTTAACTATTTTTTCATTTTTATATGCGCGCGGAACTCCTCTACTTATTCCTAGTGAGTGAAAAATGATGAAGAGAATATATGATTTCATGCGTTTCGTTTTATTTTATTCTATTATAATTGGAATTCATTAATGTTTAATGATAGGTGGGATTCCCATTCCACTAGCAATTTAATAATTTTTATCCAGATGATTGCAGCTGCTTTGATAAGGCCAATTAATTTCGGATTTCACTTGCGTTTCTAACTATATATTTTATTGCAGTTGAATCGTAAGAATTCATTGCCACGCGATAAAGAAAATGTTCATCGCATTTGTTAAAAAATTTAACTATCGATAAACCGTTAAAATAAGACAGAAAATTATTAAAAAAATAACATTCAAAGAATTTATTTTCATTTATGGGTATAATTCGAGAGCGAGAGAATAATATATCGCAGGAAAGTTGATATTTTTTTTGCGAAACTACTAGACAACTGTAGTGTATCGAAGAAACAGTCATGAGTGGAGGCAATTCGTGGACGATAATTTATCGTTGCATTTATTCGCCCGGTCGCTTTCTCAATGCACTTTCTACGGTCGATCTCCCCAATACGAAAGTCCCACCGATCTCCTATCCTTTTTATACGTGTCCATGCACACGAGTGCATTGTGCAATCGCAAGCGATACGTGCGCCGGAGACCGGGGGAGTAATAAATTGGGCTTTATCAAATGTTAAGTGGTGTGGTTAACTCTTAATTGCCATATGGGGGTGGGGAGTTTTTAGAAGATCTAAGACGCTAGATGGGTCATCGGTCGAGGGGGTGGAGGGATTAACGAGACACATGGAACAGGTGTTGTATAAGTGAAACACGGAAGTGTTGGGAGACGACCGGGCCAGATTCGAAATCGCAATTGTTAATGACTTGAGGAGGGATTCCCATCGACCGATTGATAATATACAGAGTTCCAAAATCAATTCCAAGATGAAAATTGTTCATTTTTTCGATTTAAATTGTTTTTTAAAAATGTATCGCGCCTATTTTTATATGCGATTATAAAATATTTGGTATAAATTTATTTATAATCATCAGTCGTTTTTTCTCAACATTTATAATATCGTAAAATCGATAGGCAATTTTATCGATACCGGAAAAACCTCTATCATTATAACCTTTATGTGTTCGCCCACTTAGAAATAAACCGAATTAGAAAAAAACGAACAGGTAAACGTGAAAAAAGAGCAACAACGATAAATGAAGCTGACTCTCTTTTTCCCTTTCTCTCCCATATCTGCTCGCTGGTATCTTGTCAGTGTATGGTTTTCTATTCGCGCAAACTCACGGCAATTTATTCCCTCCCTCCCCTCTGGCCTCATAGCGCTCGCAACCTTTCAACTCCGTAATCCATTTCGTTGAGTGAAAACACGTCCTCTTCGCTCTTTTCCTATCTGCTGTTATCTCTCTCGGCTTTATTCGTGCAATTGCCTTTCTTTTACCTCCCCCCTTACGGCTCCCACCCCACCCCCCACCCACCCACGCCGTGCCCAGGCTTAACCTATTATCGACAGTTACACAATTCCTGATTACGCAAATTGTGCAATGTTTTTTCTTTCCTTCATAGAGTGGGTAATTTCATCCCTTGTATCTGCGAATTTACTTTGTAGAATTGTCCCTCGATAACAT
The DNA here is from genome assembly GCF_034640455.1 of Diachasmimorpha longicaudata. Taxonomy (NCBI): domain Eukaryota; kingdom Metazoa; phylum Arthropoda; class Insecta; order Hymenoptera; family Braconidae; genus Diachasmimorpha; species Diachasmimorpha longicaudata. The sequence goes on along the minus strand of NC_087232.1, from coordinate 7,684,688 downwards.
GTGCGGGCGAACGAACCCTTCGTATAGGATTTTTCCATCTTTTATTGTCAAGTTTCAACGTGACATGAGATTATTTTCAGTTCTAAATGTTGTAACGAATCCGGGTCATTGTTATCTTCGATTTATCCAGACTACCTCGCATATTTGATCAACATTATTTATCCCCACCGACCAACAATTAGCTGACTTAATCTGATTTCTGTAGAATGATCGAATTTTCCGAGCCATCCCCTATTTTTTTTTACCCTTTTTGTCCAACAGTAAATGCCCGGAAAGTTACCCCCGCATTTTACAACTTCTCTTACCGCTCGAGACCCGTTAAAAATCCCTCCACTGCGAATTAATCATCCCATCTCCAACAATGACACCATAAAAACACCGCAAGCAGTGAAAAATCCCCTGGAGTGAGTGGAAAAAACTGAAAATTTCTCTCAGCACACGTATAAATTGAAGAAAGAGAATGAACCGCATGGAGATCCCACGTTCGATTATATACCTGGACGGCTTGCTCACGAGTCGGCTTGCTAGTTTTACTTTGGTGCAACGACCCTAGGCCGCGAGCGCCGGGAGCAATTATTCTCGTTAACGGAAAACCGGAAAACAGAAAAGAAGCGAAGAGTTTGAACAATGAGTTACACCGATGAGGTTCGCCGAGCATGGGATGCCATTTTTTTCCATGTTCACGTGTTTTTTTTTTTTTTTTTACAACACCCGGGCCCTCGATGTATCGATGCCATCTCGTCCGGTGCTGACTAATGAAGTTTCTGTTTTTCTTGGCTTAATACAAATAGAAAAAAAAAAAATATCATCTATTCGGGCGGGCGAGAGAAAGAGGAGGGTGAGGGGGGAAGGGGGGATAAAGACGAGTGTTATATGTAGGATGAAGAAGCATGGGTGCGTGAATAACGGGAAATCGAAGGTGAATGCTCGAGTAAATCGCCCAGCAGGTCCTCCATACGTAAATATCAATGTGAAAAATTTCATGTTATTATTATTACCCTGTTGATGATGAAAATAAATGGGACTGAACGGACTGAATGTGCTTCCCCCCCCCCCCACCGCCGATTGTTTTCCCACCGGATGATTTGAATCCTGAGGAGGTATAAAAAATTGAAAATCGATTTAAAATCCTGAAATCACTTCACCTCTAGTTACTCTCCTCATTCTGCACGCCACACCCATGTTCAATGTGTACATAATCCTCGGGTATCTCAAAGCCATAAGACAAGCGAACGTCTCCAGCCTCGCGAACAAAGAGCACCGATGGTGGAAGCCTGTTCCCCCGGCCACTTTCCTGAACTGTCTTGCACATCGGGAGAGAGAAAGAGAGAGAGCCCAACGAAAAATAATAAAAGTCTCTGTCTCTCTCTCTTTCTCCCTGAAAGAATTAAAATAAAACTAAAGATTGTTCTTTGTCGGCAAGAGCCGGCACATCACGACGAATGCTCGTTACCATCGGGGAGAGTGGAAAGCTGATTCGACTCGTGAGAAATCACGGTGATATCCGATTGAGTATCACTCGGCCCCTGTCAATAGATGTTATTTAACTAGGCGATTTGACCCTTACGATTCTCCCCAAATTGAAAGAGCGAAAAAAAGATGAATCGGAAGAAGATGAGACGCTTCGTTCAATTCATAAAAAAACATGGAGCTATCTAGGAGTCATCAGGAGAGGAAATTAAATCTGCCGCCAGAGGGAGGAGATACATAAGCAAGATGGTGGATTCGATTTTACCCCAGCTTGCATTTTTGAACATTTTTAAAAATTATTAATCCTCATCGAATTATTTTCCACTCGTTCCATCCGATTCCTAGGGAATGAACAATTTTTTGCTAATAATTCCACCCAAAAATAGTCCGCACATTTTCGATTTTTATTCTCAAAGCTCTCTAATGAAATCATATAAACGAAATATGCATAAAAGTAATTTGAGTCAGTTATAATTATCTACAGCAGTGATCCAACGCTTGAATTCCCCGGAATTCCTGACCCGTCCCAAGGTATCTCCATCCCATAAAAAAAAAATCCTGCAAAAAAAAGCTGCTTTAACCCAGTGAGGGGTCCCTCGCCCCATACCCGAGAATAAACTTGTGTTCCGCATTGCAATATTAGACGATCTAATTTTAGTCCCTCCAGCGTCACATTCCCCTTTTCTCCATCTCTCTTTCTCTCTCACCGGAGCCCTCTCCGTCCACACGAAAGTGTTCGCGCGAGTGTTTAGTTTAGTTATCCGAGCAGTCATCCAACTGCTACCCCTTTTCAACGGGGGGGAGGGAGGGATTATATATAGAGCGAAATTCTCGAAGGACTGCGCATTGAAAAGGGAGGACGGGTGGAGGTGGTGAGAGGCATCCTCAATGGTTTTGCGGGACTAAGTGTGTTTATATCCAGCAACGAGCCGGTGTAATTAAACTCTCTTTATAGAAACGATAAACCTTGTGTCCTTCACTTCCTCATGCTGTTCTCATGGCTGTGATCATCTTTAGACGCGAGGGACATTTTCGTAATTAACTCTGGAATATTGATTCTGGGCTTTTGAAAATTAGTTTCCAGGTGGAGGAAAAAGGCGGCAATTTTTGTTCCACAAAAAAATACTTTTGATTTTCTATTCTATGGTTCAATGTTGAGTCGAAATTGGAAAAAAAAGCTGAAAGGAAAAACGCTGAGCGTCAAGTAATGCACTTTTTTGTTGAATAAATTTCTCTCACGTATAATCAATATATTCCCAGGCTTTAGCAATATCTTCATCCTGCAACTCCCATGTTTTTTCATCAATCTCCAGTGTTACGTGTATGAAAACGCGTTTTCTCGTGCAGTGGCATTAAGAACCCAGACTTCTTCCGCGTTCGCGCAATCGTTGAGCGCTTGAGAAAAGATATTTTGCATCCACATGCATCTGATACTGTAGTAGTACCAATCTCGATTGTGTATGCACGACTCAATGGCCAAGGAAAGGAAAAAAAGCCCACCTCCATCTATTTTCTCCCGGCCCTATTCAACATTACATAACTCATCTTTTCACCTTAAATCCTCCCATACACTTCCATTCATTCTGATTTTATATTCATGCGGACACGTGTTTTGCATATTAACTGCGATTAAACCGGTGATAAATCCATTTTCCCCAGTCATTAATATTTTTTTCTAACAAAAATGAACAAAATATCGAGTGAAAAAAAATGGGCCGAGACTTTTGTCTAAACAAGCACCAGTAATTCATGTTTATCAAGAAAAATGTCTTGTGGACCTGCTCCCGCACACACTTTCACTCTGTCTACTCTCCTAGCGATTTATGTCTTGAAGGAAAAGACATGGATTCATTGGTGGAGAAGTTCGGTAAGAACTCGTGCTGCAGGAAACTTCTCGACCTGGTCTCGTTACTCAGCCTCACCACCGAAATAAATCCAATGAAATCGGCTCCATTGAATTACAGTTTAATTGCAATTGGAGTCTATTGGGTAGTAGAGGATCTACGGGGAATGGAGCCAGGAAAGAGATGAAGTGGAATTTTAAAAATGACCCGATGAGTGACGTCCCTCAAGCCAGCTGTTCGATGGAGGCAAGGTCGAGGCCTGCCTTCCCCCCATTTGCTTTCACACATTAATGGGTTCCTGGCGGTCTGTATTGGTATTCTACGCACGTGCGTATGTGACTTGGGTGTAGACAATGCACTTCGTTCAGCGCAGGGTAGAAACATTCATTTTGTTCCAGAAGACACTGGTGATTTCTTTTTTTTTATTCGAAGGGACATGATTTCACCCAGGATGGTTAACCCATACGATCAAAGAGTGAAAATTCATGTCACTTGGATTTTAATGACTCCAATGACTCCCACCGATTCCAAATAATTTCAATTGAATTTGCGCAGAATCGTGAGGGAGCAATATCATGGGAAAAATTGTGAGTCAGTCGATGGGGTTCCATTGACCAAGATGAAGTCAATGATATCTGACTTTGGAATTCCGTGACCGGGCGACTGAACGAAGAAGTCAATTTAGCGTGATTATATTTCGACGGGAATGAGCTCCGGCATTCGAGCATTCCGTCAGTGCATATGAGACGAAAAAATGTCGATTTACCAAAAAATTCAGGCATCAAAGTATTCCCCTGAAAAGCCTCGACGATGCGAGTAACCATTACACCCAACTTCCACCCGATAACTTGATTTTATTATTCGACACTTATGCAATAGACCACTTACGTTAGCCACGAGGCGCGGTACTCGACGAGGATAGAGATACAATCATTACACGGTTTACATACACGAAAGAGCCCTCCTTTCAGTTGGTTGTGTACAGCTCGTGACTGGTGATGCTAAGTTTGTGGTGGTTTGTATTGGTAGCATCGCCACCAATACACCATTATGTATACTAGTCCCTCGTGGCTTGCTTGAGCCGAGTTCATTGCACCTCCGAGGGGCAAGAATATATGATGAAAAGAAGAAACTAATGGGAGGGGTATGAATGCAATTATTATTATTGATAATGATCAGGTGGGAGATCGATAATTTCATTTTCCGAGAAGACATTTCATCCGTTCAATATATTTTTAACTTCCAGGAATTCTACCCCTGCAACTTTTTCAAAAAAAAATTAATCCGAGAGGAGTTGGAAGTTAAAGGTCTCCAGTGATTTGTCAATTAACTGATTAATAAACACATGAATATGTGGGAAAATAAATAGAGCGATTATTGACTTTGAAACGGCCAATTCGGGAAATGGAATTTTTATTTTTTTGCAAATAAATAAAAATTAGAAATTCCCGGGAGGAATTTCTGTCCATCAGCAAATGTCTGCACAGGGGAATTTGTCTGAAACCACCGTTTCATGCTGGTATTTTGGAAAATGATAAAAAATTTAATTTTCAAAGATAAATGATTTTTCAACTGTCAGTCGATAACACGGACAAACCGGATAATGTTTTTTCAATGGAGCTTTGAAAAAATGAAACTAATTGGAGAGGTTTGTCTAGCCGATTTCATGAATTGATGGATTGAGTTATGAATTGAGAATTGATAATTGGACACCCAGAGGCCCGATGCTGGGGCAATGCACCTGGATGAGTCACACGGCAACTATACGTTACCATCATCCCGGTTTGTACACAGATTGAATACATGTGAGGATGAGAAGATGTAAATTTAATGATTTGAACCGGTTTGGATATTTTAAACTTCATCTCCTCTCGTACCGTCGGACGAAGCCCGTCATATCTCTCTCTATTACAACTTTGTAGTGATAAAAATTGTTGTGTAATAGTACATCGAGCTCTATTGGCTTTCTTTCGGGGATTCGATGCGGCACACGTGTGACCGTGACACTGAAAAATGTCACGTACGTGTGTCATACACAGATGAACCAAGAATACTCTTCAATTTATTCTGTTTTGACTCGGTGTTGAGTAGGTTGGGTGGAAGTATCGGTTTATTCCCCAAAAAATCGGTGGAATTTATTCAGACGGCAGTTGCCATCGGGACCTTGACCGGTTGTGAATTTCAAATTGGGGATTTTTATCGGTTGGGGACATAAACCTGGTGAATTTGAGGATTTGCTCGGCCCTGAGGTGTTTGACCCGCGCGATATACAAAATTAGGGAGACGTCAGTTGCAAAGTGACAAGTGGGAAAATCGCATTTTCTGTCGCGAGTTTTTATATCAATTTTTCCCCTACGATTAAATATTATATAAAATTTATGTGGACTTGTGCTTTCTTCTCGTCACTGCACTCAGAATCTACTCCATCTAAACCCGACAACGTCTTCAAATCTTGAAGAATAACGAGGTGATAATGACGGCCCCCTCCCTCCTGCAGCGAAAAAAAAAAATAGGAATTGGCTCGGAAATTAATTCAACTCTCGGGTGTGCATTACATGGGAGTGCGTTCATAAAAGAGCCCCCGAGTGAAAGGGACTCATTCCCCTTGATGCTGGGGTCTCCCCATTCCATTGGCTCCGAAATATAATCCATTTGAGAGACTCGCTTTTCGGCTCTCATTCGCATTACACGTATAAATACAGGATGAATGTACCCCGAGTCACTACCCAGGAATGAAATCGTAAAATTAATTATACGACGATTAATTAACTGCCGGAGATAACAGATCCGGTATACTTTGTGACGTTTGAATAAACGACGAGTCTCCGGCCTGAGCTCCTCCATTGGCGCTAAAATTGGTCTTTTCCATTTTCCCGGTTCTTTATTCTAGACTCGTGGAGATTTTTTTTTCATGTATCGTCCGATCCTTCGGAGATATTGTTTATTTACATCATTTATTTATTGCGAAACTATGGAGGGAGCGATCTAAATGTCAGCGCTCGACAAAACGATGCATTAATTTAAATAGTAAGGGTCAAATATCATATCGTGTACGGGAGAAGAATTGAATAGATAAATATCAATAAATATATAAGATATTAATAAGTTCAGAAATGGTTGTCCAAGAAGTTTGTTTGTTCGGAGGCTGACCATCGACAAAAATTCGATTATCCACTTGCCTTCACCGCCAAAAAATAAGTACTTGGAGACTAGCAGTAAAAAATAAGAAAAGAAGACGAACCTTGCTTAATGACAATACCAGAGGGCACCTGCACAATCGGCAAATTGGCATTTGAAGGTGTAACGGTTAAACTTCCTGGTGTACCAGGCGGTGGTGATGCACTAGCACTACCAACTGAACCAGGATCACTGAAACCCTGTGTACTATTATCCTCAGGACCATCGAAGAAACTAAGATTGAACTCACTTCCGGCATCAAATGACACATCCGGCGTTAGAGTGTCTGGCGCCGGTGCGCTACCTAGTCCAGCCGTCAGCGACTGATCGATTTTAAAAACATCCATTTTACAACGTCGTTATCCCAAAATTCGTGTCCCCCCCTTCTTTTTAATATCAACAACAGTCACGAACACTGAATCACAATAAACTAGTTTCATCATCTCTTGTTGTCTCAGTTTCAATCACTTTTTGTTCACATGAAAAACAATATTTTTCTGTCCCTTTGAGGGCTCAGCCCATCGTCTTCCGGTGATGCACGGTATTTCCCGATTTTTTTCTCGTCACGTCCACCAGTTTTTCATGGAACGTGATGGAATTCTCACTTGGCGTTCCATCGCTGGACTTTTAAGAAAATGGAAAATAAAAAATATTGGAATCGCGCTGCAAATTTTACTCCTCAGAGAAATTGGACGGAATAAAACCCCTTCTGACAGTTGTAAAAAAATTCGCGATTTTTTTATACTGTAATAAACCGATTGGAAATGACCGTTCGATTTTACTGCAAAATATTATAATAAAAAAAGTTGGAGCTATTTTTTTTATATGATTATTTTTCTCACCCAAATTTCAGCCAATAGAATTGCACCATTTGTTGATATTTTGTATAGCCTACCTCGAATATCAGCGATAATTTTTTGAATATTTTGGTAAACAAACGACACTTAACCAAATAAACGTCTTTTCATGACATGGCACAATTCTCTTGGCCGAAATTTGGATAGGAAAAATAATCCCCTGAATACCACTCGAGCTTCAAAATTATAGAATATTTCCCTCTAGGTTCCCTGCATACAAATGAAGTCGTCAAGTTTTTCAGGAAAAATCACTCGTGCTTCGCACTCGTGATTTTTTAGCCTGAAAAACTTGACTCCTTCATTTGTTTGCAACGACTCTATCGGGAAATATTCGATAATTTTGAACCACTTGTGGTATTATATGTGAAAAATTATTGGAATTTTTTTATCTGAAGTATTGCTATTGTTGTCTTTTGAAAAATACTGAAAATTCAGGGGTATTTTTCCTCAGATTTTTCTCTCCAAAAACTGCCACCTGAAATGACATTCTCCAGGAGATGATGAATCCGAGATGCGGAAAAAAATGATCGCAGAAGTTGGTGAGAAAAAGTGAATGTCATTGCCGTAATCTTCGGACGTTGACTTCTCGAAGGAGCTGTTGGCTTCCCCTCCACCCCACCTCCCTTCGGCCCTCGTCCCCTTCCTTCGTCATGGGAGGCCGCAAAACCCCCGGACATCTTCATTTATTCATGGCTAGTCTGTCAAACTTTTCACTTGTAATTTCTTTTAGGTATCCTTCAATGGTATTGATTATTTTTGTGAAGTTTATTTCACGAATGTTGTCAAAAACTTTAAGGAGTTTTAAATGCTCTAATATTTTCAAATCTAAACTTGCAGTATTTACAATATCTTTTGTTCAAAATGATAATTCACATAATTGTTCAAAAAGCTAAAGACATTTACATGGCAGTGATATGTATTTTCCTATAGTAAATATTTCGGGAATTTCGAATAAATTAACACCAAAAATCGACTGCGCAGAAAAACAAAATTTCCGGCATTTCAATAAATTTATTAATGAAAAGATCTTTGAATCGAATTAAAATTGGGAAATCCGGTTGTTGATTATCTACATTTTTTGAATTTTTTTTACGCATTTAAGTGAAAAAATGGTGATTGGGCCAGTGGACGACCCTCGGCGATCGAGAGTTGACTGAACGAATTTGATATTTGAATATATTTTTGATATTCATTAAAATTTGAGGGAATCTCACAGGATCGTGCGGTCACATCTAAATGGTGGTTTTGCGGCCAAGCAGACGGTCATTTGTCTCGCCCGGGGTTCCGCGTTCCACACACGTCACGAGTGAGTGCGTTCACCTGGTTATTTTTTTTTAAACAAAATATCACCCCCAATTCAGTAGTCCCGGATTTCGCGACGACACAGTTGTTGAAATCATTCAAACGCTGGATTGCGGGAGTTTCGGTTGAATATCGGACCTTTCCGGATGATTTGAAAATATTTAAAAATATGTGTTAAATCACTACGTATTTATGTCTGTTAATTTCGATGTTAAGTCGTCTTAGAATGGAGGCTCTCGGAAAGTGTCTGAACCAAAACTCCGCTACTCCCCTTAAAATCCTCGAATGTACAATGGACCCCTAAACCCTCTATCAATAAAAATCCCATTTGTCATAAACTTTATGAGGATTTGCACGAAATTTTAACAGAATCACGAGAAAAAAATCCCCATTTCCCCCCTAAAATTTTCAGTGCGAATATTTCGAAAAAAAAATCCCTCCCCCAACGAGAACCCCTCGGTCCCCCATTACCTTTGGTTCCAAGTAATCCACATGTAACCAAATCACATGCGCGATCCCAAACACCCCCAAAGAATCAAAACACAAAATCCCATTGAGTCGCCTCTCCCCGAGCACGTGCCGTTCCAGTGGCCATCCCGGTGCGCCAAGTTCCCAAAAATTCACCAGTTCCCAATCACAACAAATCACTCGCACATCCAAAACATCCTCCCCCCTCGGCCCATCATCCGCCCCTACCCCCAAAACATGGGAAAACCCATTACCGATGGGGGAAAAAATTAAAAAATTGAAAACCCACCGCCGACAGTCAAATAATAATGCGAATTGCACACGCGCACACGAGTCAGCCGCGGGACAGTTGCGCGAGAGGTACTCGAAGGCGCGTTACCTGTGAGGTAAGTACAAACCGGCGGCTAGGTATGTTACGGCATTGCAACTTCTCCTCAGCGAGAGAGTTTTCCCCTCCCGTTGGCCCTCTCCATCGTACACACACACACACACACACACACATACAGATACATTGAGAAAACGTTTGGTGGTATCGGTGGGAGGGGAGATGCCTCCCCTCCCCGGCCATTTTGACGATGAGAATGAGAGGAGAAAACGAGTGTGGAAACAAGTGGAGAGAAATAAGGACAATAAGGATAATATGGAATAAAAAGAGCCGGGGGGGGGGAAGAGGAGGAGGAGGGGAAGGGGAATTAAATGAACGGAGCGAAGTAAGTGCGACAAAGAGGCATTACCTCGGTTACCGGAGGGCACCGGAGGGAAGGTGGATGTGGTTGATACTGTTGGGTGGCTCTCGATGTGGTGGGAGAAACTAGTGGACCAACTGGGTTCACCAAGCCGCGAGGGATAGGTTCATTGACCGAGATGTGCCGAGCACAGCCGAACACTGGCTTTATCCGTGGCTGATACTCGCGGAGATGAGTTGAGGAGAATTTGTTGTGGGGATATTTGGAATGGAATTTTCGGGGACCGATGGGGGGTTATTGTTGGTAATCAGTGGCTTGGGGGGAGAGAGGGAATTTTTATCGGGAATTTATGCATTTCGGGGAAATGACGGTTTTGAGAGGGGGGGAGAGAGGGGGCGAGGCCGATTTCCGATTGGAATTTAAATCGGAAGAACGAAGACACAGGGCTTGGAAAACGTGGGAAATAATTATTTATAATTGTTATTATTTTATTTTTAATGAAATTTTGTGCAAGTACTAGCGAGAATCTGCACCCCGCTGGCCATTATCCGCAGGACTTCAGTCAATTTATAATTATTTATGATAATCAATTAACCATTTGCATTTCGATAGTTGCCCTGTGAATCATTTACTTCTCTCGCGGATAATTCATTGTTTAGTTGAATAAATTGGAAATGTTACTCATGGAGAAATCATTCGAAAATTAATTTCCGAGAAAAAAATCGAAATTCTCCGCAATTCGGTAAAAAGGGACGTAGAATTTTTTGAATTCCTAGAAATTTATTGGGGCTTATTAGCCAACGTGATTAGCTGGTTGTTATCCCTGAGAGTTTCCTTTACTTCAGTCGCCAGTTGAAGTTTCGGCTTGATTAGCGTGAGAATCCACCTCGCTGGGTGTTTATAATTATCGATATTAATGAGTCCCGGAGGAAAAATTAAGCCTGAGTTTTGTCATTAATAAATTTTCCCTCTTTATCTCTCAGCGCAATTCCACATATAATTATTCACCGATTTTTCTAACATTTTTTAATGCCAGAATACTAATGTCAAACAAGTTCTCCCATCTGATAAACAATATTTTTTCTAATAAAAATAAATATGCGTTTGAGTAAAAATTACTTTTTCCATTTGGGTTTCATCTTCAAAGACGTCTTCATCGTGAAATAAATCTTCTCTCCCAATGAATCGTCTTCTGAAGAATTCAATCCATCAGTAACACTGAGGGCCTGAAGTGAAAGCAAACGGGGGATGAAGAGGCTCTTTCCCCAGTGTAAAACCATCTCTCGCTGTTTAACAATTTTTATATTTGTTACCTATGTCTCTATATGTGTTCTTGTGCGTGACTAAGTTTGATGGTGGCTTGGCCACAGTAAAGGAGATGCGCGCATACAACTTTGCACAGAGTAATGAACCTGGAAAACCGGTTACATATCCTATGCCCCCTTCCTCTCCCACCCCCCCTTTCATTCCCTCCCTCTTGCCCTTCTACCATTCCTCTCTCAATCCCGTGCATATAACTTTCGCGTATCGATGTATACTTACGGTATTATATGACCAAACTCTCGGTTGCGTATGGAAGAAGTAAAAATACTGTTGTGATTAAATTGATAGTAATTAAATGTCTTATCGGTTTTTCTATTTTTCCAAATAATTGCCCGCTTACTTCACCGATATTAGTCATGATTTTATGTTGGATAATACGAAGGGAAATTGGAGATAGCATTTTTTTTCAATTGCAATGTGAATCCGTGGGATTTTTAAAATTATTTTTTAATCTTTCTAAAAGAATAAATAAAAATTTTATTTAAATAAAATGAAATATGTAATTGTCTACAAAAAATGGTAAAATTTTCCTTTGGCCCTACCTTGCAGCTCTTGAGCTTCAACCGAAATAATATCAATGAAAAATTCACATTATACCAAATAAATTAATCTGTGACTAAAGTCGATTGCTCATTGCAATTAAAATTCCGGTCTTTCGTCCACAACAATCAAAGAATTCTCCCTCATGGGCCCTATCCGTCCCGTCTGACCAGCACTGAATTTTCCCCTTGTGGATATCCAGACATCAAATTAGCCCACCGAAAGTTGCGTGAGAAACATTTTTCCGCGGGGGAATTCTGTACGAGAGAATTTTTTTCTTTTTCGGGAGAAACAGTCTTCGCGCAAAAATAAATCCGCTGTAGAATTTTCGATAAAAACCAAAAGATGGCCAACAATTAGGTACATTAATTGCCCCTCTCGAGCTAGTGCAATACGGGTGAAGTGGATTCTCTCAACTAGGGGTGTAAAAACGATCGAGAGTAAGGGCTTCATGTCACCTTTCCCCCTTGTCTCAAAGCAGTGCCTTGACACAGATCACGAGGGCCTCTCCTCCCTCTCCCACCATCTCGTTTTCATGGAAAAACAAAAATGGCGGAATTCAATTACAGAGCCACTTCCGGTATAGCCAGCGGCATGAGGAGAGAGGGGGAGGGGTTGTGGAAGGGATGACAACGAGCGGAGGTACGATGGAAGAAGTAAATGAGGAAGAGGAAAAGAAAAATTACAGTGAAAAAAGGAGGGAATGGAGATGAAGAAGCCGGAGGCTGTGGATCCTCGCTGGGATAAGAAGAAAACATAATAGGGTGGGGCGCGCTTTTGCTGCCGCGCGCTTTTCAATCGATCCAACGCTAGGTGACTATACCAGCTGGGTGGCTCATCCTACTCGACGGCTATACAGAGGTTCTCAGTTACAATGGGAATAAACCCTCTGGTTTTCTTATTTTTATTGGATTTTGCGGATTTTTTTTATTGGAATTATTTCGATATTTTGGGGGTGGAGGATTTTTTTTATGGGGTAGATGCATGTAAACATGAGGGATTTGATTTTCTTCTATGTTCTTATGAGATTAATGAGGGCCATCTTGATTTTATGCCGTCAAAATGGCCGTTCGATGTGAAACTATTGCAATTATTTCCATGTTTTGGGGTAGAAGATTTTTTTTATGGGGTAGATGGGTATGATCATGAGGAATTTTTATTTTCTTGTATGCTTCCATGAGGACGATGCTAGTCATCTTCATTTTATGATATCAAAATGGCCGTTTAATGGGAAACTAGTACCATAGGGTTACCGGTAGCAAATCGTAATTGCTCTCCATTTTTTCAAATCTCGAGCACTTCTTTAGCTTTGGAAGAAATCTCCTTGTTCTTTTGTTATTAATAAATCATTTTCTGTAAAATGCCTACTCGACAGGCTTACAGAGTTGCAAAAACAGCAATGAAAACGCGGTCGTTTTGGTTTTACTGGTAACAAAATGGCCGTCTCTGTCCTTTTTGCGTTAACAGCTTTGTTCTCCGCATACTTTCTCTCGTAGTCCAAGGGTTGAACGAGATTCTTAACATTCCATGCACGGATATTCATGCAGGTATTTTTTAAAAATATAAATTCAATTTTTTGTTACTCACCGTTGCTGCGGAGAATCGAACCAGGGCTATTGGCCTCCAGGGGACTACTCGGCTCCTCAGTACTTGGCTCTCTCTTCACACTAGAATAAAAAACAAGTGTTAGGGCAATAAACAATTAATATTAACATTAAATAGCGATAGACTTGTACACAACTGGTAAACAATTTTCTGCTTTCGCGTGGTTGTGAAAGCAAAGATTGTTAAGACATTCTCCATTAGAAATTTGTTTCTTTACTCAAAAAATGTTCTGACTTTTTCCCCTTAAGCTAATCTTTATCCAAATGAAGATAAAACTAATTGTAAAATCCCAAATTTAATCCGAAAAAATGTCTGCGGAAATTTCCATAAACAATTGTAATTAATATCAAATAGAAGGGATGAAAGGTCCTTCGAGTGCTATCCCACCCCCGTTGAAGAAAAGAATTTGACCTACTTTTCTCGCGAGCGAGAGGCGTCAAGGTTAGGGGGAAAAATAGTAGAGAAAAATCCCCACATCGTTTTTTTCTCATTCCTTTTTCCGTAAACACCCCAGGGGAAATATTGCATTTGCAAAGTTCCATCAATGGATGATAAATCGTTTTCAGATGAGGGGTAGAGGAATTCCAATGCTAAATGTAGACGACGAGGGAGGGGGAATTAATGCCACTGAGTGACGATAAAATCCGCCCGAACACTAACCGACACTTCTACATATTTCATTTACTACGAGAACTATTTTAATGACTATTGGAGATGGATAAAAAAAAAGTACTGAGATGAATGTGGGTCAGATGGCTTTTCTTGATGTGCTCAAATTATTGTTTCAAGAGACAGACCGAAGGAAAAAAATCTCTCTCTCCTTGTGCGATTAATATTTGGTAGTATTAGCGAGACAATCGAAAAACGATAATAGCCATCAAAAATGAAGAGCAATGGACGTTACAGGAGAATAATTTCCAATTAGTGAATGTCGTCATGAAGAAAATGATCACTAGCACATGGACTTTTAATTTTTGGGGTATATGCCCGGAGCGCATAAAAAAATAACAAGACAACTATTGCAATTGCGAGGATAAATCAGTCCCCCTTAACTTGAATTTTCCAAATACCTACGTATCGATGAAAGATGAACAAGAAAATTATTTAAACCTTTTTTGCAGCAGTTGGAATTCTCCACGAGAATGATCGTGACAAAAAAATTCGCTGTCTCTCTTAGATTCCAAGATATTATTCGAAAATCAGTCCGAGACGACTTTCCTTCAACGAAAACCTGATCTGACGGCACAATCGATTCAATTCCTCACCCCCTAGATCTCCATCAAGCATATCGAGTGGTAGATTCGTGACGACTATTCATAGCCATCCTATTTCGACCTCCACAATCCCGAGCAGCTTCAATCCCCCATCCTTTTTACATTAATAAGGCGAGTCCCATTGCATCCGTCACTCCACCTCATCTCCCCTCAATAATCGCCTCGGAGATGACGTATCCCCCCTCCAACCGCACATCAGGTCATCATAAAAATATCTCCCTCTCCTCCCTCTTTAAAGTAACCGGAAATATCTGATACCTAAAAACAGTCAACTCCAATAAAACCGGAAATAAACCCTTAGATGAGACCCACTCTCGTCATCCAGAATCCATTCCTCATTTTTTTTTGTTCCATATCGATTCTTCCTGATGAAAAATTTAATTTATCGGTTTTACTACTCCTCTTATTCCACGGATGGACTCTTTCAGTCAAAAACTGTCACCCAAAGCATCGCGACAATTCCTACGGGCTAAAATATTCAAAATATACCGATGATTGTGGTTCACAATGGAATAATTTAGTTGATAACTGCGAGATGGGAATCGTGATCGAAATTACTGGCATTAAAATTTCTATGGATTGTCGAAGAACAGTTAATTATCTCCATTGTACCGCTCGTACTTCTTCCACACCACCCAAACCACAAATAATATAAAAAAAGTATAAATCGAGTTAATTAGCTCAATTGTCCCCGACCACTGCACCCGCACCATTCAAATCGTAAATTATCCTAAATTTGGATTATTACGCTTGTACACATAGTTTCGAACTTTCCTTTTTTTACCTTTATTTTTTGTGTGTCTATATGAATAGCTGTATGACTGTCTGACTGATAGGTTTAGACTTGCATTACCAAAAAAAATTTAGTCGGAAAAAACATGATAAATCGAGCCCATTACATCGATTATCCTTTCATCACGTTCTCCACACCACAAAAATTATGGATATGATTAGATCAAATTGGGAGGATGGCTCAATGGCAGAACATTCGTCTGCCTCGAATAAAATTTCACAATCGTCTTGAGAGCTCTGAAACATTGCCTTCATGCTTCAAATAGCAGATTGTGTTTCATTAATCCGTCCTCCCACCACCAAAAACGTAAACAATATGAAATTGCAAGTGAACTTCAGCAATAGAAAATTTACTTGAATCGACTGATTTTTTTTTTGATCTTGAAACTTCCCAAACATCTTCAAATTGTGGATATCTAAAGTTCTTGGAAACCCTGAACCGTTGCTTTCATGCATCGACTCGTACCTGATGTAAGTCGAATCCGCAGCAGGACTCGAGGGCCTCGGCGACGAGCTAGCAGTGGATGCTGTATTATTCTCCTCGACGTCCATCATTTTTCATTCCACCACTCACTAATCAGGAATCGAAAAAAAATATATATGTCACAGCAGAACGAGGATTTAATGATAATCAAGGAATTAAGGATCAATGATTATTTTATTCACGACGATACGGGTGGGGGAATGGATTGATAATTCACACACACGCCCGTCCGCGTGCGCGGGCTCACGGGAAACAACTGACAAACGATATTTCTTGTACCGTAGTGGGTGCCTATCAACCCCTATTGCAACCCTCTATGTTTCTCACCTGTTCCATTGGGGGTTGCAGGCGGAGCGCAGGCGCAGGTCCCCTGAAAGCTTCCAATGCCATTGCATCTGGTGATTTTTTCTTTTCTGGGGGATTCGGGAATTAGGTAGATAATTGTTTCCCTTAATTATGGATTTGCGGGCTTTTGGTGAAATCTTCGGGCGAAGGTCTCCCCCACGAGTAGGGGAAAGACGAGAGAGGCTTCTGCGTAAATCTGGAAGGAGAGATGATGGGTTAGTTTGTCGGTGCTCGCGTGGGGATTTGGGGCTAAGAGATTTACTTTTACTGGTGTTGCGTCCTTCCGAATTTTTCCCCAGGAGACTGCCTCGTCAGGGCGGGCTCCACTGTCACTGCCGTCGAACTCGGAGGCTGTGTTTAGGAATACTGAGAAGTTCGCACCGTTTCTCTGGAATATTAGGACAGTTTGGGGTTTTTAATTTATCAACAATTTAGGAGAATTTTAAAAATCTTAATTAAAATTCTTATTATATAACGCAAGATTTCATCTCAAATGTAAATTATCAAGGAGATTGATATCCTACCATCAAGTTAGCATTGCAAATGTGATGTTTGATCAAACCTCCCCCAATTATAATCATTCCAGTGTTCACCGCCTTCACAGCCATCGTATTTAATCTCCTCAAGTCTGAAACAAAATTTTGGAAAACATGAGAACCTGCCCTCTCATGATAAAAATACATTATTCCATCTGTTGACATGCCTGATAAAATATCAACGATCAATCCAGGATTTTTGAACGAATGGAAATACATCATGTCTCCCAGACTGCCATCAGTCAAAGCCGGACTGAATACTGGAATTTTATTCTTTGCTGCCCAGTAGTAAATAGACTCTGGATTGGCTATCTCTTCTCCGAGACGTTGAATTATCTTTGAGGGTGACCAGACAGTCCCCTGAAAAATACCTGAGGCATTAGTAGTGATGCTTAATCATAGATCATGGATAATGAGTTATCAACTATTTATTTGGAACTTAGTGAGTGATAGAGTGCAGAGGATAATGTGAGGTACCTTCTCCTTCTGCTCTCGAAGCATGGCATCCAATTTAGGCATCAGCCAGTCCTCAAAGAGACAATAATTACTATTAGGCACTAGAAGATTCCCGATTCTGTTTATGCCCTGATCTCTCAGCTGCTTCCCATCCAATTCGAATTTACCGAGATACGTGGGCCCCAGGCACTTGATCAAGTCTTCCTCAACGCCTCCAGCAGTTGCCACAATACAATCTACCTTCAATTCGACAGATACAAATCATTTACTCATTAGTACAGCAACACCGGTGATTTTTTCTCAAGGGTGAAAATGAAATGAAGTTGCTCACTTCATGGTATCAATTCACTACAGATAATTCAGACAATATGATAAATTACCATTTTATGTTGAACGAGGAACCGAATGGACTCTCTGACTCCGCAGGAAGCCATATTGGAGGTGTACCCGAGGAAGATGGTACAGGAGCTCTTCCTGCGAATAAATTCGTCTTCCTCATAATTGTCTTGCTCGTCCTCACTCAGAGGTTTGTCTCTTTCATTCAGCATTTTGTTGATTTCCTCGACTGCGAGACCAAAATTCGTGGCTTGGAAACCGGAATACTTGTAGGTCTCCAATAATTCGTAGTAATTGATTCCCTGATTGAAGTCATATCCTGTTTTGCCCCATAATATAAATCACAACCATAAAATCCACAAGTAATGACAGCAAAGGTCTGTAGCCTGCAATTTACCTCTGACCCTGGGAGTGTCTTGTGGTAGGGGATGGCTCTCCACCAGAACAGCATTTTTCGAGCACTGGGGAATCTCCTCACTCCTATTTCCTAGTTCACCGCTCATTCTGACTCGAAGGCAATCACAGGTACTGTCGGACAAGCCGCAAACACATGGGAATGCTTCCATTAGGTTATGGTCGATCACAACAACAATGGAGGGAAATTCAAAGACTCAAGGCCGAAGAGGATAAACTAGAGTACTGGTTCAGATCTCCGAGGTTGGTGGACACCCAAGCCACCCTTAGTACTAGAGACCCCGATCGGGACGCGCTGCGGTCGATTCTGGCGGCAGAAACGTCGTTCCTCCGGCTTCAAAATTCGATGTTGACGAAAGTTGATTTTCCTCTGACAAAAATCCAAGATTCTCCTCAAGGTCTGAGGTGGTGTGTTCCCCCTGGGGTCCTGTACTAGTGGGATCTTGGCGTCACCTGATTCCCGAGATCTGAGCCACTACTTTTGTCTATCTTTTTGGCTCAACGCAGTCCATTGTAAATAAAGCCAAAGTGTCATGGCGCCGGTGCTCGGGTGCCGCGCCTGATATCGACTTTACCGAGCGGTTTGAGTTGACATATCGGAAGGTTAATTCGGGAACATTTAATAATCCAAATATATGGGAAGGATGGGTCTTCTGACTGATCCGAGAGCTGGAAACGCCGAGATGATAAAGTTCCTTTTGAGGTGGGAAAAAGCCTTGTGCTTTGTTATTTATTTGGGGGGTGTCGTGTGGATGGCAATGCTCGCCTCACCCATTTTCAATGATGGTAAGTGATTCATTCAAAATACTCTATTTATCTTGATTAAAATATCGAGGTAATTAGTAACCAATTGTTAGGGAATGGTCATTTTTATTTAACATTTTTGGTGATAGCTGAAATATCTCGTGAGGGGGTTGCTCCACGAGAGTGTGTCAATATAACACGCTCAATGTTTTTGGAGATCAAGACATTCTCTACCAGAAATATCTCCTGGAATTTCTGTGGCAAACTCATTTCCGAAATATTCTTCGAAGTAATAAACAATAGTAATACATAGTTGTCTGTTTTGATTAAATAATTTTTAGGCACATATTTCTCGGAGAATGCCCTCCTCCCAGGCCTCGTCACGAAGGAGAGTAGCCTGGAGCAGACAGCTCGTCAGTACCACAGGGAACTCGTCGACGAGATGAAACGATACCCTGACAACATGCCTTATCCTTGGATTCTCGCCAAATTCAATCAACTTCATCTCGATGTTTATACCCACAACTTCACCCTGAATTACCCTTTCTCAGGGCATCGGTTCACTGGACAGAATGTCTATGGGATTGTTAGGGCCCCCAGGGCAGCATCAACGGAGGCGATTGTCGTCAGTGTGCCCTTCCGAGCTCTCAATAGTGTTCATCCAACTACTGCACCCTCCATTGCACTTCTCCTGGCATTTGCCAAGTTTTGCAGAAGTAAGTGGTTTCATAGTATGATCTGATCACTCTATCGATCATTATCAGTGCATGTCATGAGTGTTCCATTTACCTGACTAAGAACAGACATCAATCAAAGCACCAATTCGAATGCAATAAAATCCGTTTATTCTGTTCCCAGAGCAAAAATACTGGGCGAAGGACATAATCTTCCTAGTGACAGAGCACGAGCAGCTGGGGATGCAGGCCTGGTTGGACGCCTACCATGGTGTTGTAAGCGGCCAGGCTGATGTCCTGGACGCAGGCGATCTGGATGGACGAGCTGGAGCTATCCAAGCTGCCATCAATCTAGAGATCCATGCAATGAAGATCGCATCGATCGATGTCAAGATCGAAGGTCTCAATGGGCAGTTACCGAACCTGGACCTCGTCAACCTCGCCCAGAACGCAATAAAAAAGGAAATGGTTCGTGGGACCTTCCAGAAGCGATTCGACATGAACAACAAATTTCCTCATTTCAAGAAATGGTCCCATCATTTTCATACTTTGACATCGATGGTCCTGACACAGGCAACTGGAGTGCCTACTGGAAATCATGGCCTCTTCCACAGGTATGGAATCGAGGCAATCACTCTCGAGGGAATGGAAAAAACCGATCGAGGAGCTGAAGTGAATTTCGACAGAATCGGAAGGATAGTGGAAAGCATGGTTCGGTCACTGAATAATCTATTGGAACGTTTTCATCAATCGTTCTTTTTTTATCTACTTGCTGCCACCGATCGTTACATCTCCATTGGTAAATCAATAAAAACATTTCGACTATTAAGTAAGATCAGACTTCATTTTAGCATCATATTTTTAGGACTCTACATGCCCTCCCTGGTTGCCATAATCGGCCCCCTCTTTTTAAAAGCCTTCTGCATGTGGCTAAAACACCAGCAGTCTACTAGAACCACCCCTAAGGACAGTTCCTCCGAGTCTGATAGCTTTGAAATAGGCTACATTGCCGCAGCGTTCCTCTGGTCCCACATATTCGGAGTTGCAGTGATGAATTCCCCTAAATTGTTCACAACACTGGGGTCACAGTATCTGCAGCTGGAGACTGAAAATTCTGTTTATTTTGGTTTCGCCTGCACCACAGTCCTGACACTGTTACGGTTCTTCTTTATAAAGAGGTAAGAGATGCATTCCTCTAGCATTAATTTCCTCATCGTCAGTGATTGTCATTGATTTCAAAATTGAAGTATTGGATAATTAGGTCGAAATAAGTTTAACAAATGAATAGATGAATGTGAATAACCCATTGGTAAGTAAATCTATTCGTTTTTTTTCAGACGATCGAAGCAAGAAAATGTCTCTCTCATCTGCATAATAACCCTGGTGGAGCTAGCAACAGGCCTCACGAGCATAGCAATGCACAATGCCTCACTAGCCCTCCTCGCAGGGATGCTCTATGTACCAATTGTCCTCTTGATAACTCCGAGGTCCGAGTCCTCGGGATCGAGAGGCCTTCTTTACATTTCTTGGGCCCTTCTTCACCCTTTCCTGATTACCTCTCTCATTGTGGCTGGTTACACCTACTTCCACTTCTCAGAGGAAAATTTGGGTAGCCTTGCAGTCAGGAGCTTCGACGCCACCAAGAAGGCTCTGCTCTTCAGCATAATAGATTCCATGATTTATGGAAACTGGTTGTTCAACGTTACGACCACTGTGATACTGCCCATTTGGCTGCTCTTATCAAATGTTGTAGCTAATGAGGCGGTTACGAATTAGGAATCGTCCAGGATATCATTCCCCATCAATTGTAAATATACCATCTGTCATTATGATTCAGGGAAGAGAAAGGGCTTCTAAATCAATATTTTTTTTTTTGGTTTTGTTGTCTTAAAAGCCAAATTGATTACGGAATGTACTTCAATTCTTCTTCATCATCGAATAATGAGTATTGTGGTGATCACACTGGAAGTTGGTTTTTCAAATGACTGTGGTAACCATCAATTAAGATGTCATTCATAAAAAAACGAAATCATGCAAGCAATCAAATAATTGAATTAAGTTTGTGAATAATTCTGAAAGGCCTTCTCCCGCAAATTAGTCTTTATGAATAGAGGTTCTATTAGAAGTGTAAATACTGCAACATTCCACAATAAAAAAGAAAGTTTTACTGAAGAAATATTTTTTTTTAACTAGTGACAAATAAATTCCGTAAATATACTATATCAACAGTCAATTACTCCAGCAGATGTTAAGAATCGAACGATTTAAATAAATGTATTTCAAAAGTCACAAAGAAAATCTCACAAACTAGTCCCCCACGAACAACGATTTCATTAAAAAACTGAATACGTCAACAAGTATTTGTTATCTAATTTCGAAAGCCTTCAGGGTCGCTTATGAAATATGCGATTCATACGATCAATATGCAAAGTAGTTTCACTCTATACTGAGTAGCGAGCAGTTTTAACCCCACAGTCACTCAGGCGTAGGTTCAAAATGTGAAATGATTAAAACAGTAATGGAGTGCCAGAGATTTTCGCAGACTGGATTTTAAATAATTTATTTCACGGATTTGCATATAATAACGAGGGATTAAAGCACTATTGAAACATATTTCTGATCGTATTATTGTGGATTACACGTGCGTCATACTATACTGTATATCCCCTCTCCCACGATAACCCTACGATCTTGAGCATTCACTGTGCACATCTCAGTGATTGATAAACTCTCGCGTTGCTGACACTCTCTCGCGAGGCCCGTGGTACTTCCACGCATCTGTCGATGAATTTTTGAGATTTTTCCTCGAGAGGAACGCAGCTTAATTGGATTAGGAATTTCTGGGTAAGAGTGGGAAGCTAACGGAGCGAGAAGTCTGGTAGAATTTGTCTCGGGAACGGGAGCTGTGACATTTGAGAGTAGAAAGATCTACTAGTGCTTGTTATCACAGGGTTTTTATGCTGTTATCAGTTGCTATTGCAGTTCGAGAGCTGATTCTAAAATTCAATTGTTTTTGCGAGGAGGGAGAGTCAGGCACTTTTCACATTCTTTTAGACGTCAGTAGAAAATAATAATTAATCCATCAACTAAATTAATTTATGGTTTTTTCCTTGAAAGGAGAGAAAATTCCATGTACGTATTTTTTACATGTCAATAAAACATGGAATAATTCACTAACGAAGCTGATCCTCTTTTATACAACATTTTAGTGGTAATTGCAAATTTATTTGGAAAAATATTTCTAGTGCGTCTGGCTTTAGAAAAAAAAATGTTGAGGTGCGAAAGAATTTCTGAATAAAATGACATTTGAAAGGAATAAAAATTGTCAAGATATTTTTCCAAAAAAACATGGCAAAGGGTAGGGCTATCTGATCAAGATGGTGACCAAAGCTGTCAGCTACCTCGTGCTTTCATTCAGCTTTCAAAAATGGAACCAAATGTTCTAGCTGTCTATCACCTTTTTCGATGGCCCTCACCCCAAAACTAATCCCCAATAAATTCACAGAATTCCTCCAAACATGGGTAAACCCGAGGACGAAAAAGAAAAGCTGGACCCAATTCCCGGTCCAATAACCCCCCCAGAATCCTCATCGCCTCTGAAACCCCGTGAATCGTCCACACTAGTCTTCTACGTAAACGGAAAAGAGGTAAAGATTCCCTGATTACCCCCATAAATAAACTTATAAAAATACCGATGACTTAACAGTCGTAAATCCCCAGATAATCGACTCGGCGATAAACCCCGAATGGACCCTATTGTACTACCTCCGAACGCGGTTACGACTGACTGGAACAAAGCTCGGTTGTGCCGAGGGCGGTTGTGGTGCGTGCACCGTAATGCTCTCGAAATACGACCGGAAAAGGGCCAAGATAATCCACCTAGCAGTGAACGCCTGTCTCGCCCCGGTCTGCAGCGTCCACGGTCTGTCAGTTACGACGGTGGAGGGTATAGGAACGACCAGAAAAAAGCTCCACCCGATCCAAGAGCGTTTGGCAAAGGCCCATGGCTCACAGTGCGGCTTCTGCACGCCCGGCATCATAATGTCGATGTACGCCCTCCTCAGGACGACCCCGAAGCCCTCCATGCACGACCTGGAGGTCGCTTTCCAGGGTAACCTGTGCAGATGTACGGGCTATCGGCCGATAATCGAGGGCCTCCGGACCTTCACCGAAGAGTGGGAGCGATCACAGATAACGAAGACCCTGGACTCGGGTCAGACAGTCGCCTGCGCAATGGGTGACGCCTGCTGCAGGCGTCAATTCACGTCCGAGCCCACGGAAGTTTTCAACTCCAAGGAATTCACGCCCTACGATCCCTCCCAGGAGATCATCTTCCCACCGAGACTCAAAATTCGAGACGACCTTGATCATGAGTTCCTGGTGATCAAGGGTAAAGACGTTACGTGGTACCGGCCAACGAACCTCGAAACCCTCTTAACCCTTAAGCATCATCATCCCGAGGCGAAGATCATCGTTGGGAACACTGAGGTGGGGGTTGAAACCAAGTTCAAGCACCTCGTATACCCAATTCTCATTCAGCCGACCCAGATACCGGAGCTCAGGGAGATCACTTCAGCTCCGGGGTGGGTAAAAATTGGCGCTAGTGTCACTCTCATGGAAATGGAAGAAACTCTGCGCGAGATCATACGGACGAGTCCAGAATACAAAACGAGGATCTTCTCCGAGATCATCAATATGGCTCATTGGTTCGCGGGGAAGCAGATAAGAAATGTTGGTGCCGTTGGTGGGAATATAATGACCGGAAGTCCGATTTCCGATATGGTACCGGTTCTGATGGCGGCCCGAGCGAGACTCAATCTCTGCAGCTTGAAAAATGGCCACCGACAGGTCCCCCTGGATCACACGTTCTTCACGGGTTACCGCAGAAACGTCGTCGGGCCCGAGGAAGTCCTCGTTTCCATCGAAATCCCACTCACAAGCCGATTCCAGTACTTTATCGCTTACAAGCAAGCGAAGCGGAGGGACGACGACATCGCCATCGTCAACATGGCACTTAATGTTCTCTTCAAGGATGGAACGGATGAGATTACGGAGGTGCATATAGCATACGGGGGTGTCGCCCCGACGACCAAGTTGGCGGTGAAGACGTGTGAGAAGCTCGTAGGAAAATCCTGGAATTCAGAGATGGTCGAGCTGGCCTACGCGTCTCTGATCGAAGAATTTCCATTACCGGATTCTGTTCCTGGGGGACAGGTGCTGTACCGCAGGTCCCTGACCCTCAGTCTGTTCTTCAAAGGCTTCATTCACGTTCTCAATCGCCTGCAGATGGACATTCCTGATCTTCCGCCGCTACCGGAGCGAATGTCCTCCGCGGCAGACACCTTCGAATACAAGGCACCGAAGAGCTCTCAATACTACCAAGTCGTCCGGAATGATCAGGATCCGAAAGACTTGATCGGCAGGCCCATCGTCCATGCGAGTGCCTTCAAGCAAGCCACTGGTGAGGCGATCTACTGCGACGACATTCCCCAGTTCCAGGAGGAGCTGTACATGGCTTTGGTGATGTCCACAAGAGCTTACGCAAAACTCCGGAAAGTGGACGCGTCACAAGCCCTAGGAGTTGAGGGAGTCGTCAGGTTCTACTCAGCGAAAGATATTTCCGATCACAACAACTGGGTCGGACCAGTAATCCACGATGAGCAGATATTTGTGAGCACCACAGTGACGTGTCAGGGTCAGATCATCGGGGCAATTATCGCATGTGACCAAGCGACAGCTCAGAAAGCAGCTAGACTGGTGAAAATTGAATATGAGGACTTGGAGCCGGTGATCGTGAGCATCGAGGACGCGATAAAAGTAAAGTCATTCATCCAGGGAACTCCCAAGAGCATCATAGACGGGGACATTGACGAGGCTTTCGCAGGGGCTGACCACGTGCTCGAGGGCGAGGTCAGGATGGGCGGACAGGAGCACTTCTACCTCGAAACCCACGCAGTCCTAGCTGTCCCGAAGGAGACTGACGAGATCGAGCTGTATTGCTCTACCCAGCATCCCTCCGAGATTCAAAAATTAGTCGCCCACACCCTTGGCATCTCAATAAATCGCGTGAACGTTAGGGTCAAACGAATGGGTGGAGGTTTTGGTGGAAAAGAGTCTCGAGGGATGCTGGTTGCCCTCCCGGCGGCCCTGGCAGCCTGGGATCTGCAGCGACCGGTCCGCTGCATGCTCGATCGGGACGAAGACATGATGATGACCGGTACACGCCATCCATTCATGCACAGGTACAAAGTCGGTTTCACGAAGGAGGGTAAGATAAAAGGGGCTAAGATCGACATCTTCTGCAACGCGGGTTGTTCGATGGACCTTTCGGTCTCTGTCCTGGAACGATCGATGTTCCATTGTGAGAACGCTTACAAATTCCCTGTTACCCAAGTAATTGGCACCGCCTGCCGGACAAATCTTCCCTCCAACACGGCATTCCGCGGATTTGGCGGGCCCCAGGGAATGTTCGCTGCAGAGAACATCATCTGGGACGTCGCCAACTACTTGGGGATCGAGCCAGCTGAAGTATCTGAACTGAATCTTTACAAGGAAGACGATTTCACTCACTACCAGCAGAAACTCGTCAGATGTCCACTGGATCGATGCTGGCAGCAATGCCTCGCACAGTCGAATTATCACGTTCGTAAATCAGAGGTTGATCAGTTCAACAGAGCGAATCGGTACAGAAAACGCGGGATCGCAGTCATACCAACGAAATTTGGAATAGCTTTTACGGCTCTTTTTCTCAATCAAGGAGGTGCCCTGGTGCATGTCTACACGGATGGGTCCGTGCTGATCAGTCACGGGGGGACAGAGATGGGTCAGGGGTTGCATACGAAGATGATTCAGGTTGCGAGTAGAATATTCAAGGTCGATCCAAATAAGATTCACATATCGGAAACGGCGACGGACAAGGTCCCGAACACTTCGGCCACAGCTGCCAGTGCCGGGTCGGACCTGAATGGAATGGCTGTCATGAACGCCTGCAACACCATCATGGCGAGACTCAAGCCCATAATTGATGCTCACCCTGATAAGAAGTGGGAGGAATGGGTGTCGATCGCCTACTTCGAGAGGATTAGCTTGAGCGCAAGTGGATTCTACCGAACCCCTGATATCGGTTATAACTTTGATAAGAACGAAGGAATGGCCTTCAACTATTTTACGTACGGCGTCGCCTGCAGCGAAGTGGAGATCGATTGTCTCACGGGGGATCATCAAGCCATCAGGACGGATATCGTGATGGACCTGGGAGATAGCCTTAATCCGGCTATAGATATTGGGCAGGTGGAAGGGGGCTTCGTACAGGGGCTCGGGCTGTTCACCCTAGAAGAAATGATTTACTCACCCAGTGGGACGGTTTACAGCCGGGGACCTGGAGCCTACAAAATCCCCGGCTTCACGGATATTCCTCAGGAATTCAATGTCTCATTGCTAAAGGACGCGCCAAATCCTAGAGCTGTTTTTTCGTCCAAAGCCGTCGGGGAACCCCCACTTTTCTTGGCCTCCTCGGTATTTTTTGCTATTAAGAACGCCGTCCAGGCGGCGAGGGATGAAACTAACGCAGGGAGAACTTTTAGGTTCGATTCTCCAGCTACTTCTGGAAGAATTAGGACGGCTTGTGAGGATAACATTACAGGAAAGGTAATTCAAATGTGTATATCTGTAAAATTTTGCATTATAGTGGTTTTGATGGAATAATTAATTGTAAAAAATATAGCAATCAAAACTATCTCCCAAATTAACAAATACAATTTCCCGTTACAGTTTCCCATACCGGATGTCACGAAAGCTTGGAACAAAGTCGCCTGAACTAGATAAATATCCACGACTATATTTTTTTACAATTGAACAGAGATTATTTACAAAATAAATTCAGATGTATAATATATTATAAAGAGCTTTATAAACCTATTAGTATCAGACACTGCTTATCCCAGACTTCTCCACAGTCTCCAAAAGGCTCACCAGGTTCGTCTCGAATAATTCGCACCTGATGGGCATCTCCAGGGAATAAAAGGGGTTCTTGAGAGCATAATCCGCGTAGAGCTCGTAGACCCTTTTAGTTAGTATCTCCATGCCTAGTTGGGAGGGCTCTGCGACGACCATGAATTTGACTCCAGTGAGAGTCTGGTAGCAGTAGAGACGGAATGTGTCAGCCTCAAGGACCTCGATTCCAGAGCATCTGGGCTCTGGGCTCAACTGGCTGGCTATTGCGAAAAGGGGGTAGAACATTGAGGCGAGAAAGATCTTTTCATTTGTCGTCATCTTTGCTCGACTGAATTTCAGGGTGATTGGGAAATTCTGGGGATCATCCAGGACCTCCAGAACGTCACGACCATTTTCTAGGAGATTGCCTGTCAGGGGGGCACCGTTTACTGACATCAGGACGTGTCCAACTGTTGACAGGCACGTCCATTAGCATCGTGAAAATATTATTGCAATATTATACTGATCTATAGATCAATTTATTGATCCAGTTCGTTAATTTTGGACACATCTAAGACCTTCGGGATTTTTCTCAAATTTTATGATTCTGTCTCAAAATTTATAGGTCCTATCCTACCAAATTTATTTATAGATAATTATAATAATTTATAAATAATCCAGAGCTTTGTCAAAAAATGGGGGAGATTTTCAACGAATTATTGTAAAATAAGACCGACTCACCATTGATTCCGTCTCGTTGTCCAAAAGCAACAACAACTTTTTTATTCTCACAAATTAACTTAATGTCCAAAGGATAATTAAAAACCCTCTCATGCTCGATCTTTGGGACATTGTGATCGTGATTGAATATTAATCCACCGGACTTAGAGACAATATAAACACCGTATATAACCATTTTTCTGTTGGTTAGAGGTTATAGTCGATTTGTTTGGCAGTTCGTCCTCCCCTCGGTTAAGCCGAGTGTCTATGAAGAGGGCAGCATCGAAAGGCGGTTAAACGTCAAGATGGCTCCCAAATACAAAATATTTTTCATACTTCTACAATTATTTTTGCCCGCTACGAAGAGTAAGAGTGCGAAACGTAAGTATCCTGGACAATTTTTTCAATCAAGTCGAACGTTCTATTGTTGCGAGAGAATTTCTACTTATTAATTAGTGAAAACGGCGTCACGGACGAATTTGGATCATTGCAAGGTCTCACAATTTGGGATGGAGTATCGTGGGAAGGCTCATGAGACTGCTGGAGGGATTAGGTGTCAATCCTGGCATGGAGAAGGACAAATACACAACGCAAGTATAAAAAATGGACTCATCAATTACCCGTTTAACCCGTAATTTAAAAAAATGCCCATTTTTTGCGAAAATTTGAGAAAACCTGAAAACAAAATAAGAAAAAAAATGTCTCACATCAAAAGGTCGATCCGAACATAAATGATGACGACTTCCCTGAGCGATCGCTGCGTCTAGCAAAAAATTACTGTAGAAATCCAACTGGAGACCCAAAAGGCCCTTGGTGTTACACCATGGAACCCAGTCTGATTGACGACGAGTGTGGGATACCTCTCTGTAACTTCGGAGGTACCTTCCCCTTCCTCCACTAATTCTCAATTAATTTTCGCTTGACGATTAAAAAAATTATGAAGAATGTAGAGTCACCGGGGGTGGAGCGGAGTACGGGGGCAGGCGTGAGATCAGCTCCTCCGGGAAAAAGTGTAAATCGTGGGACACGAGACACAAAACAGTCAAGGGGAAGACTGAAAAATTCTCCAACAGAGACTTTCCGGATTCATCGAAGAGGAAGGCGAAGCACTACTGCAGAAATCCCGATGACGATCCTGGGGGTCCCTGGTGCTACGTAGAGGAGGAGAATTATGAACTCGTTGAGAGGGAGTACTGCGACATTCCATTCTGCGATGACAGGGATTGTCTGGTTTACACTAGAAATGCCACCACGTATTCAACCATAACTTCCATGAACTCAACTGCCGGGAACATGACCGTCTGGGTGAAGTTGTGGGAGCCGAGGGATGAACTCCAGGTGTGGTACATAATTTTACAAAATTTTATACACCTTTTGCATACATTCAGCTCAAATAAATTGTCAATAATTAAAAATCATAATGTCAAGACAATAAATTCTCTCCAAGGGTGAAGCCCGACTACTGCTAACCCTCCTCCCTATCCCCACATCCGCAAAGACTGTTGCCGAGGATTGGCGAGCAGGAACCGAACTCTTGATATCCAATTCCGGTTCCGGGCAAAGACACCCCGGCTTCACCGTAAGTTACCCCCAGAGTAATTCCCAATGCGAAAAATCACGGAAAAATCCAACAGGGAGACAATGACCTTGAGCCCACACCCAACATCCTCTTGAGTTCGAACTGGACTGGACTATCAATCACCTGGGGCGGTGGCTTCATTTCCGTGAGCCTCCAGGGCTCCGTGAAACCCATATTCCTCGACGAATATGGAAAGAAGAATACCATCTCTGGCCTGCACGAGAACAGTTTCTTTTATTACGGGCTCATGGGAACGGGTGTCTTGTGGAGCACGGACAACTGTCTCCAATCGTGCGAGATTCACACGACTTATGGGACAGACTTCATTCGAGTCTGGCCCCTCCAACAAAGTAACACAACATATGATATTAATTTTCGTGTGCGCGCCAGTAAGAAAGTCCTGGTGAAGCTCTACGAGAGTCCGGGGAAGGTCTTCCCTTGCTTCACGGTGAAAATTATTTCCTCATTATCCCCTCTTAAAAATCCACCGTAACATTTTATGGAACCGGTTGTGCGTAATTTTTTTATTTAACAATTATTCCCTAACGTCTCAAATGAAATTTAATTGATTGGTGAACTGATCTGCTAAGACAGGTCAAGTATTCGTTTTTATTTTTATTATCATCACTTCCCATTCCACCCACTGTCAGATAACATTCGAAAGCAGTCAATTGGTGACGCTGACCTACCAAGAAACTTCGAAATCCGTCAAGCAACAGCTGCAAGAAGTCTCGAGCTCAAATCTCCTAGACATTTGGACGTGGAAACACTTCACTCTCTCCAGCTTTGGCCCTCACCTGCGGCTCTTCTCCGAAAAGCACTATGGACCTGAAGAAATTCTCTACGCCAAAGAGCACGTCTTCAGTACTCTGAGGTGGTTCAGCATCGGTTCAGACAATTCCATCGCCCATTGGGCGTTGTTCTGCACACCTGGAGAGGCGGATGCAGTGGAGAAGCCGTCCCCTCCCAATTGTTTGTCCAACCCTCGAGATTATTTGTACCAAGGGTCCCAGTGGATCAGCGAAGAAGGTCGCCCCTGCAACCCCTGGAGTTCGACAGACGTAAATCCATCGCCAGTCATGAACGAACAACAAAATCTCAATCATTGAGAGCTTCTGATTAATTTTCAGGTTCCGGAAGAGGAGAGGAAAAACAATTTATTCCCCGAAGAGTCAGTCCTGAGGGCCGCCAATAAATGTCGCAACCCGGGACATGATCCCAAAGGCCCCTACTGCTACACAAATTCATCATCAGGACTGGAGAAGAGCTACTGCTCCGTCCGCGCTTGTAGATCCTCAGAATGCAGAACTGCTGGGACTGCCAACGACTACATTGGAACACTGTCCATCACCCGATCAGGTCGCACCTGCGCACCCTGGGTGATCGATGAAGATGAGGGACAGCTGGTGAAAACTGCGGGCAGACCAATACCAGAAGAGACTCTCTCAACTGTCGCCTCGACGAATGGACGACAATCTTTGGTGGATAAATTGAAGACACCGAAGACAGGCGAGAGCATTCTATCTTACGATAAAGCCGGGGCGAAGGTTCTCGATAATCGATTTGTCACGGTCGATCATGACTCGAAAAAGTGTAGAGCGAGGAGAGATGATTCGCAGGAGAAAGAGAAGGTTTTGGAGAAGATGGATAAATTGGCGGACGAGTTTTATGGGAGGACGAAACCTGCGACAGAAAAAACGACAGCGCAACAGCACACTGATGGGGAGGATGACTATGGTGAAGATAATACCTTGATAACCCTGGCGAAATATGCGCATGATCATTCTCAGGAAAAATCATCCTCATCGACAGAAGGGGCAACTTCGTCGACTGCAAAATGGAGTCTTCAGGATAAAGAGGAAGAGGAGAAGATGGACAAACTAGCGGACGATTTTTTCACAAATACAAAGTCATCATCGACTGGAAAACCAACAGACCGACATTCTATTAATGAAGATGATGATTACGATGACGATAATGTGTTGATAACCATGCCAAATTACTCGCACGATCATCCTGAAGAAAAGTCATTCCCATCGACAGAAAGAACTTCTTCGACATCGACATCTACTCCTCATGATAAGAAAGACATCTTGGAGAAAATGGATAAATTAGCGGATCAATTTTTCGGAAGGACGAAGCCACCATCAACCGAAAAACCAACAGAACGACATCCCATAGATGAAGATGAAAACTACGATGATGATAATGTCCTGATAACCATGCCGAAATACCCGCATGACCTTCCAAGTGAAAAGCCATCCACCTCAACAAAAAAAACTTCTCTCTCAACTGAAAATCCGGTTACCACGGAGACCTCTTCAGACCGGCCTCACCAAGCTGACGATGAGGACAATGTCCTGGTAACCCTGGCGACCTCCCCTCATGACCTCTCCCCATCAACCGAGAAGACGACCCCCAGTCAGAAGAACCAACACCCAAGAAGACCGAACACCGGAATAATCCGTGAACATTTCAACGAGTCCTTCTTCCCCGAGCAGAGTGCCCGGAACGCCAGCAACTACTGCCGCGATCCATCCCGAAATATGGCCGGGGCCTGGTGCTACACAACAGACCCAGAAGTCCCCCAGGACTTGTGCGACGTACCCGACTGCGACGAATCGGACGAGTGTATCTCGCTGGCAAGGGGCCAAGAGTCAAAACGCAAATTTTTCCTCTTCCCCGAGCATCGCTCCGAGGGCCTGCGCTTCCTCGTGAAGGCCTGGGAGCCGGACAACCCAGATTCCATAACATTCACCTTCACTGCTGATAAGGGACTCAAGTCGAGGTACATTTTGAAGTTGGGGGCGATGGATAACGAGAAGGTGATGTTGTATCGACAGGGAGAGGAGGGAGGTATTCACCACTCGATTGTTATTTATATTTATCTATTTAATTTTTAATGTTGAACATTATGTTGTGTAAAAATGCCCTGACAGTAATTGTTCTACAGCTACGAGAAAGGTGTCTATAATAATTGATATTTTCGAATGACCGACTGTTCGATCCATTAGATATGGAACTCGTGAAGAAAAAGACTCTTCCTCATTTACTGTACCTCGGAAAATGGAGTAGTTTTATAATTAAAATTCCACGAGGAAAAATCGAAATATTCTACGAGGAGTCGCCGAATGCTCTATTCGATTGGGAGGATCCGGACCCAACTCAGGCATTTCTCCCAGTTTACTATTCGTACGCCAGTGAATTGGGGAACACGATTGGCGTCTCCTTCGGGTGTGAATCGAGTAAGTCGAATTTTGGTACTGAAATCGATCGATTTAAAGCTGATTTGACGGGCGGGTCTAGGGTGTCTCGTGGAGAATACCGAAACCGAACGATTTACGAGGATAATTCCGATAAAATCCTCCACCCAGAGAATCCAACTGATGATCAGAGCTGAGGGAGTGGTTTTGGTTCCATTGCTGCTGTTTCCGGCCACTCCTGGGTACTCGTGAATAATTACTCTTGATAATTAACAATTATCCAACTCCACAAGAAATTCTCCTTGATTTTATTGCGACATTTTTTATCAACTCGAGATCCTCCACTCGTTCACAATTCGGATGAAGTGTTTAAGAGTTCAACTTTCATTTCTCATCAGGTATTACGCGGTGACTCTGGGCGAGTTAGAGGAATGGATATTCTTCATCAAGAACACGTACCCAAACGTGCAGATATACCACAAACAGAAAGCTCCCTCTCGGGTATTCACCAAGGACACATGGACAAACATCACGATAATGTAATTCCGTTCTTCTCACTTGGATTAATTTACCAATTAAATCAATTACCGGTTATATATACTGATGAATTTTCCGAGCAGATGGTACAACTCGACCATCGACATTTACTGGAATGAAACCCTGACATTTAATTACGTCCACGTACATCCACTCGTGTTCTATTTCTTCTCATTGGGAGTTGATAAAGGTGGATGGGCGACTTGGACAGCAAATTGCTTGCCCCCAGGTAAGAATAGAAGAAATACGCGCTTTCCAATGGTATTTGAGACACTTTGTAATTACATCAGTGGGATTTTCACGCTACGTTCGATATAATTTCTCCATTGGGTGAATTCGGAGGATTTTGCGGTACTCATGACCTCCATCGAGGGGTAAAAATTGTCTTAAACAGTAGTGTTACCGCGCCATTTACCCCTTTCTTTCGAATTCAATATAATATAATGGGAAAAAAATGTAAAGACATCGACGGAGACCCAATAGACGGTGGCTGGTCCGAATGGAGCCCGTGGGCGTGCAGTGCGAGTTGCAACGGGGGAATAGGTACCAGGAAACGCAGCTGCAATAATCCCGAGCCAAACGTTAAAGGGGAACCCTGTATGGGCCCAAGTGTAATGACAGGCAAATGTAACACCATATTATGTGGTGATATAACGGAGGATACGGTGAATCTGATAAAAAGAAGAAGCCGCAGAAATCACACATCCATAATCGTCAGAGAGGGCCAGAGCATCGTAATTCCATCGG
Source organism: Diachasmimorpha longicaudata (assembly GCF_034640455.1). NCBI lineage: Eukaryota > Metazoa > Arthropoda > Insecta > Hymenoptera > Braconidae > Diachasmimorpha > Diachasmimorpha longicaudata. The sequence continues at coordinate 7,650,643 of NC_087232.1, read as the reverse complement.
ATAGCGACGTGATCGAGATTATTACCCGGGAGTCGCCCGATTCTGATATCAATTGGTCCCATAATGGTATATTTCTCAAGCCAGATGAAGAGAGAGTCCAATTAGTTGATCACGATATAGGTAATAAACCAGCGAATAACCGTTCCGCGCCCATCATTATATTAAATTATATTAATTTATTTTGTTGCTTTTGTTCTCATATTTCATGGTGGATTAGGTTTTGAATTGTGGGAAAATTTTTTCATTTTTTCCAAATAACATCATATCGATAACGGATAATTTTACATTCCTCCATTTTATTTTACACTTCTTCTTCGAGTATATATATTTGTTTCAATTAATTTCTAGTAAAAAATATTTTAATATGGTTGTGCCCATGGAAGAATAGTGACGACTAAAAATCGGTTGAAATATTTTATCAGATTAATATAATTTAACTATAGTTGAAAAACTTGTTGAGACTGAAGAACATCATCGACAATCTCAGTTCATTAATTCACTGGATATTTATCCATTTCCCCCCAGTGATAAAACGGAGTGAGGTGAATGACTCTGGCGTCTACACGATAACTCTCCATCGAGTTGATGAGACACATATGATTCTCAAACTGGTGAGTCTAGCTGTGCTACCTGTCAGGAGCATCGTGACACTCCGGGAGACTCTACCCATGACTGCTGTCTGTCACTGCGTTATTATTGGCTACTTGTACAATGATCTTAAAGTATCTTGGAGTATTAATAACGATTTGTGGAAGGATTATGGAACAACTCAGCCGATCTCCGTCAATGTCGATCTAATACCCGCCCTGAACAAGAGCCACCGGGGCATGTGGCGTTGCCTTGTCAGGCAGGACGACTTGGGCTTCAATTGGACGACTAATGCGATATTTGTTAATGTCATTGGGCCGCCTAATTGGAAGACACACCTGATGGAGGATAGATTGACTAGACCGATCTTTGGGTGGATGCCAAACGAGGACTTCGTCGCGGCTAGTGCTATTATTATTTTTCTAGTAATTACGTTGTGCATAATTGCGGGGACCATTGCATACCTCAGGTGAATGCAGGGATGAAAAATTCATTTGTGTCTAATAAATAATTTGAATGTCATCTTACAACTGAATTTTACTGGGTGTTGGTAGGTTTCAGAAGAGTTTGGAAGGGGCGATGTCTCCAAAAGTGATGGGACAGAAGCCCATGGAGAGGATCAGGACTCGTCAGGGAAGGGAGAAGATTTCAACTCGGAAGAAGGTTTTTGATCAGTTTCAAAAGCTCTCCGATACAGAGAGGGGGAGAGGCGAGAGGGAGAAGTTACTCTCGTCAATTGAATGAGTGTGAAGATTCGTTAATCGTGGATAAATGAATTATCTCATCAGAAAAAAAATCAATAAAAGTTATCGGCAGGCAAGTGGAAAGTTGCGCTTATATAGCATCTCCAACCGTATTCCAGGAGGCAAGTAAAATTAAGTAAACATAGCAATGCGTTACTTCCGACTCTAATTAAAGGAGAAAGAGTCTCCGGGATATCTCCATGACTTGAAGAAAAATGTGAATAAATGAAAAGCAAAACCCCTGAAACCAGATACCCAGTAGTTGTCGATGTCCAAGTAGTTCGATCCCCTGGTATCCCCCAGCCATCGCCTATCCCCTTTCAAAACGCATACAAATGTCCCTCTTCACGAGGGCCTTAAAACCCCAGTGACCACTCAAACGGGGAAAATATGGAAAATATGGTGGAATAAAAGCCGCGACGAGTTTGCGAAACGATCGGAGAAGGAAGAGGAGGATGTTACATTGGTGAATAGCGAGCAGTTGTGGATGGTGACCGAGGATGAAAGGGGAGTGCAATCTGGCCTCGTATGTAGTTGCGCTCGTTGGAAGGCAGGTTGGCAGGCGATCGTTTTCGTACCAAAAGAATAAGAAAGAGGATAAAACGGAGAAAGAGAGGATGAGAGAAATAAAACGTGTTTCTCAGACAGGTTCTATGGCAATTGGCAGGAGTGGAAGGGAGATGAAATGACTCGACAGGTGCCTCTGAGTCGCCCACGTGGGGGCACCTTGGGATGAGGCAGGATGGGGGATGAAAAAAAAAATATATATGTATAAAACTCGGGAAAAACGGCTTCCTTGTGCCTTCATGGATTATGGGACTTGGTGGGGAGAATATGTGTGGGTTTTCGTTCGAGAGGTGGAGCTTCTTTGGCTGAACAGGAGGGGCAGCTTTGAGCTACCCATTCGGTAGCAAATGCTTGCTTGCTATAAAACCGTCGCAAGGTCAAGATCAGTCGGTTAATCCCATACCCAGTCAGCCAAGGGCCTTGCACCTTGCACCATCGGCTCCGCAGCGCCGAGATTACGAGCGATTTTCAACCCCTCTTGTGACTCGATACTCGGAATCCTCTGGGTCTCGTGTTGCCGATTGTCTTGGTAAAAATTATTCAGTATAACGTTAACACCCTTCAATCGAAAATCTGAAGAACTCGATGGTGATTGAGACGTGCGGACCATTCGGAGGATGGAGACCTGTGTGCTGATACCAAAAGAATTCTCACTGGCCCTCGCCAGCGACTGCAAGAGGGACTTGGGAATTTTCAAAAATGATAACAACATCGCGGATGTCAGAATATCCGTGTGGTCCAACGTCTTCATACCCAGTGGCACGCTTATCTATCCATTCCAGGGGTCTATCAGGTTCGATAAGATCGATCTGTACTCCCTTCTCGATGATAACGATGTGAGTATTTATAGTGAGGGCAGAATGCCCCGTTTTTTCAAATTATTAAGCATTAATTTGTAGTGGGCCATTTAATTTTTAATTCCTTATTTGGTCATAGGATTTTGTTCCTTGGGCTTCTGTTATCCCCTAAGTCTCAATACAACTCCACTCACGTGCACTTACGATGAAATTTCAGATAAGACGGGAGTACGGCTGTTACGATGAAGTCTCATTTTCAAATTACAATCTCAATCATCGCAAGTGTAATTGGATAAGATTTCTCAGGATTGTACAGGGGTACAGTGATCACGTGAATCTCATTGGTACCAAAGTCAAAGGTGATTAATTTCCTTTTTCCAAATAACATTTGGCCTCATAAATAATAATTATTGATTTGATTAAGGACTTACCTCAAAACAATCAATGGTTCCATTAATTATTCAGTAAAAATGAGCCCTCGATTGCGCAAATCGATTGAATAAATATTTTCAACGCCTCTCAATGCATCAGGTGAGCCGATATTCGAAGTAATCAAGGATGTCCAGCCAGACTCTGAGCTCGTCGCCTGGTTTCTTCCAGCATCCCACGAGGATCTTGTCTTCATATCGCGTGACGTCTGTTCACGTTCAGCAATCTACAGGTGCACCATCGACTCAATTCTCGCTGGTGAGTTATTTTGTACCTGCTATCCCAGTCATATGCAAATGTCAGGATGATACCACTATCTCAGAGCGATTGCATCTCACTCTCTATCGTCTCTCGGCCTTTAAAAGCTTCATAATTCATGCTCTTCATTTTTTTTTCCCCGTGAGCATTCGTCCAAAAATCAAGGGGGAAAAAAGAATGTCCGCTGCCCTGGACATTTCGCAACTAAGGCCCGTCTATGCGCTCAACCCATCCATTGTACTGTCCTTTAAATCGTCCACCCTTCGTTCTACACAATTTGAATCACAAGCGGCAAGGACTTGTAATCTGTAAGGACGAAACGAAAAAAGAATATTCTCCCGGCCGAAGCGAGTATTTGCATTTCAGATTTGTAGGCAGTTTTACCTTTTTATCCCTGTTCTTCTTCGTCTTCTTTGATACTTTACCTCGAGCCCCTTTTTTTTAAATCTCTTTTATACACCCGTGGCCGGACGATTGCACCACGATTGCCGGTGTATGGCAAAGGGAGAATACCGGCAAAGAATAAACCTATCGAATACAATTCTTATCTCGACGGTCCTTATAAGCCAATGAGCGGACTCGCGTCACTTTAAATCAGTGTTCTCAAATTGAATAAAAATAACTGGCCAATTGAATTGTGCCCTTGTTAATTGACTCGAATTAATTCATCTCCACGATAACGAGTTATAAATCTGAACTATTGGAGTTGAGGGGCGATAGCTAAATAAACTGTCGTATGATACAGTTGTGTCAGTAGTGATATCCTTTTGGTCAAAATTACAATTTTTTTACCGAAAAAATAAAATCTTTTGCCGTAAATTCCCTAATGAAAAAAAATCCCGGATCACCGAAGACAATTGGCTTTGCAGAGTCCCCCCTTGATCTCTCAAAGACCCTGTTATCACACCAATCGTCATCGCTATCGTCAACTTACTACGAAGTCGATGAGTACGAGTCAACATCCGAGGAATCGTCATCCTCAACCCTGTCCCTAGTCAGCGATCACTTAGACTGCAGTATCTTAACGACAATTAAACGAGGTGAACGTGTGCTCCTTCCCTGCGAAGTCTGTGGCAAGTCATTCGATAGGCCGTCGTTACTCAAGCGTCATATGAGAACTCACACAGGTAATTGCAGGAAAAAAATCATCTTGTTTTTAAAATAACTCAATTGTAACACGAACAGCAAAAATACTTTCAACATGTTTTTGCACTGTTCATCCGCACCTACTTCAGGTGAAAAACCACACGTTTGTATGGTCTGCAACAAGGGCTTCTCTACGTCGAGCTCACTCAACACACACAAACGCATACACAGCGGTGAAAAGCCACATCAGTGTCTCGTGTGTGGCAAAAAATTTACAGCATCCTCCAATCTTTACTATCATCGGATGACTCACATAAAGGTAAGCGTGATATCTTGATCCATTAAAATATTCAACGCATGCTTCCATCCGGGGAGAACAACTCGTTAAACAAAATACCAGACTGGGGCACAACGGATTTCCTCCGATAAAATTATTATTACGGGCGGTCTTGATTTTTTCATTGATGAAATTAGATTTTCTCATATATTCTCAAGAAAATGTGTATTTTCTCTGTCGAAAATAATGATTAGTTCGCAAAATAATTCATCCGTTGCTTAAAATATAAATGAGATGTTAATCCTCTCATTGAAAATGTGTTATTTCCAGTCCGTGTAAGCCCAGTAGACCTCGAGTTACCCCCCAACGTTTATATATTTTTTTCAATAAACAATTCTCGCGGACTGCAGTTGGTATTAATCGGAACGGAAACAGTATATACAGATAGAGTTTCTGTAATCCCTCGGTGTAATGATATCTGGTATGTTTTTGAGTAACGAGGAAGGGGCAAAAGAGGGTATTGGGGATGGGTATATACCATATAGGCTGGCGCTGCCATCAGCTACTGTAATTGGCCCATTACTTGCTACCGCTTGGAATGCAATCCAATTAGAGAGACAGAGAGCGTATATGTATCCTCGGGCTGTTTCAAACCGATTCCCTTTTTCAAGCTATACACAACTATAACATCGGGTTTAACTTGTGCGTGCCTCGCGCGTGTGTTAAACCCATCCCCCTTTCCCCCCTCATCCCTTTCCGTGGCTTGCGTTTTACCCCTCGTTACAGCGATCTTTTTCTAGTGATCGAGTCTTGGCCTCCTCTTCTCGCCTTATTCTGTCGGCTTTTTTCCTCCTTTTTGTGGTCTCCTTCGCCCTCTCTTTGTCGACACCGGTTTAACGTTTTGCTACTTGAAACGAGCCATCGGTGTATATAAGGCACAAAGTCATTTTAACGCCCGATAAATTTAAACGAATTAACAGACTCACGTTTAATCGATGACGTTTTTACTGCAGCCGGTTTATTTTATTTTTTCTTTCATCGAGAACGAAAATCATTACACGAGCTTTTTTCTTCTCGTGCCAGAGGTATTAATTTGTCTTCGGGAATTCCTGTGTGAACAATGATAGCGGGAGGTGGTGGAGCGATTTTAAGGGATCATGTGATGACTTGAAAATTTTTTTTTTTCGAGAATATGAGAAGGCCCGAATGAAAATACTCAATTGAATTGTGGCCGTGTTAATTGAATCGAATTTATTCATCTTCGAGATAACGAGTTATACACCGTCATTCTGGGACTTGCCAAGTCATCGATGTACCTCTCAGGAATACTCTTGATGAATCCTAAGGGGAGGATTATACTGAGAAAATAATTTTTTTGTTTTGCAAGAAAAATAAGTTCCAAAAAAATGTCATCTCTTCTCTTTTTGTTAAATGATAGACATATGTTCAAGCGGTACTGTGATATTTTTGCGCCATTATTTTTAGATTCAGCTGAAGGCCCTCCGTATGATGGCCAATTAAAAGTTGTTGACTTGGGACAAATTTTGTGAAAAAAAAATCAGTAAATAAATTGTAGATGATAGTCAAATATAAAATGAATAAAATTTCCCGTAATTCATAGGAAAAACCGCACAAGTGTTCCCAATGTTCGAAATCATTTCCAACACCGGGCGATCTCAAGAGCCACATGTACGTGCACAACGGACTGTGGCCATTCAGGTGTCATATCTGCAGCCGCGGCTTCAGTAAGCCGACTAATCTCAAAAATCATATGCTGCTGCACCTCGGTAGATGCTCAAATAAAAAATTCATCAAGTCTGACATGTAACCTGGATTGATAAAACAAATTATAAACCTAGGCTTACTTACATTTATTACGAATTCATGTGCCAGATAAACACGGTTGTTGTAGATTTAATTACTTTTTAATGACTCATTATTCCCTTAGAATATTTAAAAGACGTGAATTATAATGAATTAATAGTTATCAACATTTTTTTTTTCACCTTTTGATTACTCCAATTATTACAATTATTGAGTGTTTTCAGTTCTCACGATATTTTATGTTGTCCGTTGCAGGTTTTAGAAGACTTTGTGTTATCATAAATCGAGTCCCGAAAGTCTCACTAATTAATATTGAAAAAATAAATCACCAGCATTTTATCAACGCAATTAATTGCCGTATATACACGATAAATATACATGAAACTTGTTTCTCTTTCATCGACATTAGTGAGACTCCCAGGGCTGTGCAGATCATTACAATAATCAATAAAATGTAAAACATATTTGAAATACAATATAATAATATTACTGAATCATCTGTCATTCATTTTCACTGACAAATTCTGCACGATCTAATGAAGAAAGGAGATTAATATTCACCTAGAGATTGTGAGTTTGATTCAAAAAATTGTGATACGTTACTATATCCTTCACTCTTCAGTAAATATACTCTATTGAACGGAACACAATTTGGAGATGTTTAGATTGTATTATTCATTATTTATCATCACTCACCCCTATTATTTGTAATTTTGTATTTGGCTGTGACTAGAATTTTCACTTCCTCGTGTTTGACTTCAGATCTAATTTAGGAGTTTTTTTTTTATCACCAAAAATGTAATACTATGTGTCTCTAATAAAGTTCTTCACAATTTGAATGAAATAAAGTCGGCTGAGAGGTGCTAGATATCAGCTCCACCACTGCTCAAACCGGATTTTGAATCAACAGGTACTTGTTTCATGAAACAATCGTCGAGAAATTGGGCCATTGAGAGATACAAGTGCCCAGTGACACCGGCTAGACTGTGGCTGACGTCCGGATACACCTGAAATCAGGGAGTGGGCGATTGTAGATCGGGTTGGACGCCAGGGATTTTTGAAAAATTGCTGTGTGTATATTTATAATTTTTCATAGCTTCACTCGACATCGCATAAAATTAATTTTACCTGTTGTCTGAAGAGAATGCCCTTCTTAGTGAGGTGACGAGCCAGTGCCATCGACTGCTGGAACTGTACGTTGTTATCAGCAGTCCCCTGAACTAGGTAAAACATCTTATGTCGTAAATACTCAATTTTTGTGTAGACATCGGACTCCAAGTATCCTTTGTAATTCGAGGTGACATTGGGCAGACCCATGTACCTTTCTGCATAAGCGGAATCTGAAAAACCAGAGCAATTTGAAAATTCATAAGGAAAGTCGACTTTACACATTTCAAATTGGTCATTATCTCACCCATGTCACCAATTTAATATTTACCATACAGCTTCCAAGAAACAATAGGTGCCACACTGATTCCGCACTGGAACACATCCTGTTCAGGTTCAGCGAGTGCGAGGGCGGCGACGAAGCCTCCGTAGCTCCATCCCCACACGGCGACTCTCTTCTTGTCCACAAAGTGAAGTGAATCTCGCAGATATCTGAAATAAATCGCGAGGAAATAAATGCTGATGGCGTTCTTAATGAAAGTGATAAAGACTTGAGTGCGTTTACTCGGTCACTTCCAGCTGATCGGCGACTTCGACAGTTCCCAGTCTATAATAAACCTCGTGAAGGAGCTTGTACCCCTGTCCACCACTGCCCCTTCCGTCAATTTGGGCGACAATGACATTCTTTCTGCTGGCTAGGTATGTGTTCCAGTCGATTTTGAACATGTCTGTTACCAATTGAGTTCCAGGACCTCCGTAACTGAGCAGAATATTAACAAAAGTGAAGTTGATTTAAAATTCTTATCGAGATTTTTTAAAAATTGCATCAGTTTCGGAAAATTGGATAGTTTTATTTTTTCCATTGATCCTTACACTTGAACAACCATGGGATACTGGGTGATTTCATCCTCCCTCAATCCTGGTGGCAAATGAAGTCTCACTTGTGCATTGTATCCCCCGCTGATCTGTACCGGAAACGTTTTAATCTGCGGTAGGGCAATTTTCGAAATTCTCTCCTGAAATGAAGAACACAGCAGAACATTCTCCCTTTTCCGTTCGCGTTTATACGCACCCGAAGAGCCGTATTATTCTGGAGAACAGCGATGAAGTGCGGCTGAGGTTTTCCAGTTTTGTAAAGGGAAACTGTGGGAATCCCCGGACCCAGACACTCTAGAACGAAATACTCGTATCCAGAGGAAAAACTTGCGCTGTAGTACTGACACGTCTCGAGGACTCCTAGAAATCCCGATTATCACAGTAAAATATTCATGTCAATTTTTTTTATTGCATGTTGACATTGAAACATTAATTCACGCGTTGTCCCGCCGATTGGCAATGAGCAGCATTTTGAGGGTTTTTGGGGGGGAAAAAATACTGAAATGTGAGGAAAACTTTTTGCTGTAAAGTCTCAGTCGAGAGAGCACGAAATTCTGCCAAATGGCTGAAAAAAATTTCTTCATTTTTGAGAAATAATTTTTTCTTCAGAATTTCTTGTTCACCCGGGCCTCGATACACTTCGCCAAGTGTTCCTCGAATTACAGATTTTTTTTCACCAGGTCTTTTAATTTCTGTATCGAATATAGCAAGAAGTGGATAAATAATCGATTATCCAGACCTTCTTACCCAGCTCTACCGAAGAATTGATTTCCAAAAAAATTATCATTTTTCTCACATCAATAAACACTGACCGAATATAATTATCCCTTCATGCCAATTGTCAACATGAAAACATCGAGCACATAAACTCGCATTATGAATTTTTCGACCCTCTAATATTTTCGCTTCCGAATGGTAGCTTCATTGTTCAAAAATATATTTCCTAATTTTTATGTCCGAGCAACGAAGTGTAATTTAAAAAAACTAAATGTGCAATTTTGAGATGATCTATTATATTATTATTTATTTTTATAGAATGTTGATGAATTAGATACAATGTGATAAAATAAAAATGTCAAAAGTAGAGGTTCCATTCGGAAGCATATTGTTGATTTTTCAGCAACATTAACTATACCCACATACAAAAAAAACAATTATCCACTTATTTTTTTCCATTTTGTGGATCAATAAGCGACCGCGCAAAGCCCCCTTTCCATCCGATAACTCTGTTTTATTCATTTTTTTTCCAGCGATTCGAGTCACGCGACAGATCGTCTCCGATAAATGCGTTATTATTCTCGCATCTGCGTGAGTAGAAATAGAATAGATAATGTATCTGAAAGAGATGAAGAGAATAGAGTGAAGAGGCAGTTGAGAATACATCATGCATGGGAGAGATGAAATCAATGGAATCAATGGTCTTCTGTATTCTCATGGGTTTCTGTCTAGGGTGTCTCATTGAATTTCACAAGCACTGCGATATCGAATAAAAAATGACATAAATTTTTTACATCTAAAGCACATCCCCCATTACAATTATGACGATCAACAGTCATACACACATACACGCTGTAACACATCATTGTCGTTACTTCCGATAAAAAATATCCCGAAACTTTATTGCTTTAGTTTCTGAACTAACAGTTAAGCTTTTGTTTTATTTTATTGTACCGTCTCTACCTGAATGAATTGTAGATTTCCACAGTTCCATCATTGTTCATCAGCACTCATTAACGCACACCCGGAGTTCCAACAATGCCAGCTGCCGAGAAATCTTAGCAATAATAAGGACGTGTTCTAATTTTTTTTTTCTTTTCAACAGTGAGGTCATTTTCTCCGAAGATGTCCGCGTGTATAAGTCTCGGATATGAAACAGATTCATCGTATTCCTTTCAAAGGTCGCAAAAATGTAATGACTCTTTTGCGGAACAGTCACACGTGAGCATCTTCTTGACCAAAAAAATTGTAGCAATTTTTTTTCCGTACAAACAATTTAACGTAAATTACATTTCAGTAGCAAAGTGGTAAAACGAGATAAATTGACTTATCTCTCAGTTGAGTTTTTCAGCAATATCTCCAAATCTAGGACAGATAGTCAAATTTCTGTAATGACATTAGTTGTAGTTCTCAATTCGCTCCACAGAAAAGGTTATAATAAAAATTTTGCCATCTTCTCTGGTTTTCGAGATATTCCTCAAAAAGTGGTTTCAGGAATCGTCATCGTAAGTTACCATCACTCAAATGTAATTTGAGATGAAATTTTTTAGTGTAATTAAACATCTACAAGCCTAATTCTGTACTTTTGCTGATCGTGGGTAATTAAACACATTCGAAAATACAATTCATCTACCCATCTAACTTGTCAATACTGTCAACACCTTCCTATTGCTCCCCCCGATGCCAGAGTGCCTCCCAATTTGAATGATTAATTGTCATCGAGTGATAGTTTGTGACACAAATGACTTTACTGATATTATTGTTACTGGTGTATGTGTGTATGTGTGTGGTAAATATAGAGAGGACAGGTGACAAGCGAATATAGTCTATCGAGAAGAAATAGGAGGCAATGAATATTCAATAATGAATAATGACTTACGTGACTCTTTCCTCGATTTGTCGGGTTTTCTCCTCTCGGGGGTGCTCTGGGGGGGCTCCTCCTGCTGGACGGCATCCTCCTGGGCTTCGAGCTGAGAGTGCCAGTCCCCGGTGTCCTTTATTGTGGAGTGCATCGGGGACTGGCTCGAGCGATCCTCAATATCTGGGGATGTTTGGTTCACGGGGATGACTGGGGCAGCACAAGTAATGCAGACTGCTGGATGCAAGGCTGAACCCACCTCGGGGAGGATCGAACTCACTCGGTAGAGGTGACGCTGACCCGGTTTTGAGGGAGGAATGCCGATGAAGTAGCTGGACAATTTAATCAAGGGATTCATGGGGGGTTTCTAATGAATCTCCGGGGATTTGAATAATGGAAATTTTGGTTTCTAAAAAGAAAATTCGGGGGAGGTAATGGGGCTAATACGAAACAGCTTCAATAAACAATAAATTATAGTCTACAGGAAATTTTGACAAGCAAATAAATTGCGGAATTTTTTTTTTCAATAAAAAAATTATTGAATGCATATAAAATTTTTTGTCAATCAATAAATGTATTAAACTCACATAGTATTGTTAAACTGATCCCAAGCGAGTATCTTGGCCACCTCCCATCGTCCATGTGTCAGAGGTACCACCTGTTTCTTAAGGACATTGACCCAGACAATGTGCTTGAAGAAGCCAGCCGGTCCATCACGAACTGGAGCTATGGTAATGTAGCTGCTACTGTTTGACGAGAAGAACGGTGGATCCGGGGGTGTGTCGACCCAGCCGTGTGATTCACTCACTCGTTGAATTTCCTGACAGTGCCAGAGGGGACTTTTGCACACGGTTATCACTGATAAATTCTGGGAGCGTGTCAACCACGTTATGCAGATCTCAGTCAGGGATATCCACGAGGCTGTCGTGAAATAGTGTTCTCTGAAAAAAAAAATCCACCGTTCGATCATGAACGCTGAGCAAATTATTAAAATTAAGAAGATCGTGATGTTTCATCTCCTTTTCACTCACGTGTTTTCTATGACCGGCGGTGGTCTCACAACTTTGGTATTGACATTTTTTGGATCCGCCAGATCAGCTATCAAAAGCTTAACGATAGGATTGGCTGTGCCCGGCTTTGGGTACCTGAGGGACCACACCTCAGGATAGAGGGATTTACTCTCCTCACCGAACCACGACATGTGCATTTGCTCGACGAGAGAGTCATTAAATGATGCATAAAGCATCATGTGTCCGTCCTTGGACATCCAGATTGCCTGCGAGCTTCGTAAAATTTCCTCTGAAATATGAAACAATGAAACAACTCAAGTATGAGGAACAGAGAATTGTTAATTCATTGTTGGACGTGTTCCAAACCTTCGTACAACCAGTCCGGAAAACCATTGGAGTGGACACCAGGCACAGCAGTATCAGTTATACGAAATTCCGATGAGGAAGTTGGACTTGTTTTGTAGTAAATATCGTAGTCGTCTACCATCACCAGTCCATGACCACGTGGGGTCCACTGCACGTGGAGTAGATAGGGGTGGAGGGATTTCACTGGGTTCGGCGTGACTTTTATCGTCTCTCTGATCCCGACAAGTTCAGTTACACACAAATTATTGATAAAAATGATTAATGACTCAGTGGAAAAATTGTCGGGGCTATCTGGAGATCTAGGGGAGCTAGCGGAGTTTTTATTAAGAGCTTTTTTCCTGGAACATTCAACGGGACAGATACAAAAAGTTACCTAGTGTTGACGTCGTAGATGACGTACTGAGCGAGAAATGAGTACTTGAACAATTTCTTGACATTCTGGACGAGCAGAAGGTACCGATGATCCGGTGAGAGTGTGAAGGACGCAGGATTGAGGGTCCGCTGAAAAGACATATGTGAATTTATCCCCCGGGTCCACTCACGTTAAATTGATAAGGGAGATACTCACGAAGGTCTCGTTAGACATGAGACTCTGCGACGTGACATTTGGATCTGATGCATCAAGCAGTGATATGCCACCCCAGGGATCCCGGTAGCATATGTGACGGCCACTCACCCAAGTCCCGTTGAACGCTGGCGGCGATAATTCACCCGACAACACCTATTCATAATTGAACAATAAATAATGCATCGGGATAATGGGGGAGGGGAATTATTGGCATTTGTCCGGCCAATGGGGGCCACTCACATCGGTAAGCCTCAGACGAGTGCCGCGTACACGAGGTCCTTCGTCGGGGGGTGTTAACAAGGCCACCGAAGTAACAATGAGTGCTAGAACTGCGATGATAACGAGAAGGGCTATGAGAATGCCCCGCCAGTTTCTTTGATTGGGATTTGTGGACACCAGCTCCTGAGGGCGAAACAAAAGACGTTTTCGAGAGTGTGAACTCGCAGACAAAGGAACCTGACCTTAAGGGTTGGTGAGGAGCATGAGGAGGTCATGTAAAGGGTCCCAAATATCATGATGACATTCACAGTGAATAAAATCTACCAAGATTTATATCGCTAGAACAATTTATGATACCTCAAAAATTTGGAGGGAATAGTTTTGAAGGAGGGGAGGCTCCTACTTGAAACGAAAAGAAAAAAATCCCTTCCAGTGAGTAACAAAGGGCAGAGAGGGCGAGGATGGCGATTAGAGGGTCAAGCGTTGTCCCCAGAAAGTTCTATTGAAATAAAAAAACTGTTTTCCCATTAGATAACATCTTCTGTCAACAAAATTTTAGTGCACGCAATTCAGGCGGTTTTGACCTTCGGGAAAAAATCAATGAACGTGTTATTCCCCTCTTTTTTGGTAAGTACCTCTGGAGGAAAGATGAATCTGTACGTGATGTAGGAAGTTATAACGATCCGAGAGGGTCGTGGAGGTATTGTACCCAAAAATAAGGGCGCGGGATCTGCGTCACGAGGAGAGGCATCAATCAAGTGATGATAAGCCCTTTTTTCCAGATTTCAGGAAATGCTGAATTATCTCGTTAATCAGGGGGTTGACGGGGTATGTCAACAGCTGTACTCTGTGGGGTAGCGGGGAGATCCGCAACGCAGGTTGGGAACTTTTTCTCTCCTACACTCGTTAAAGTGATTAATGGAGAAAAAATGGTGAATTTGATTCGTCACGGATGAGCGAGGCCCAAGAGAAATATTAACGTTCTTTAACAGTATTTCTTTTATGGATAACTCAAATATTTGACGGCGGAATCTACAGGTGTTCGTTGATGGGCTATTGAAGCGAATCAATTAAACCGTTATTGTGTACTCTGCCAGTCTGACTATCACTGAATTTTCTCCTTCCAGTTTAACGACTGGATTCGGCCATTCAGAGCCCCCGAAACGATCTAAAACTGTCGGAGTAAATAAACATCATGTGAGTACTATTGCACGAGCTGATGCCGGAAAAGTCTCGTCCAGTGCAATTGTTGAATAATAAAGTAAGCGATCAATGTCAGTTATTCACGCGGAGATAAATAGCCCGTCAAAATTATGGAACTATCAACATAATCCGCTGGGAGAAATTATTTCCCGGGGATTTTATACGGGGATGGAAGAAACGCAAAGACCTTGAGAAAAATCTCTCATTTATTCCGGTTATTTTTCCCCAAGAAGTACAATTTTACGAAAAACTTCTGATTCAAAAATTGTTATGAACCCTGCGATCTATTTTTCCGCTCCAAGAAAAAATCCCATATAATTTCGCCCTCTCCTTTCGATTAAGTTACCCCCAAATGAAATCCCATCATGGCCTCTTACGAATCCCCGCTCGAGTCGAAATGATTAATTTCCACCGAGTAATTACACGGAGAAATTCTCCCGGAAGTTCCGGAATTAAACCTCCCCTAATTGGGAACGAGTAGAGGATACGAGTAGGATAAACCCTTCAGTCTCTCCGATAAAGTATCGGCCATTGATTACACGACATGCGCAAATACCCCGATCGAGAAGAAAGAAAATAATTAGAAGGATCCCAGGGGTTGTGATGGAACGATTATACTTTTTTTAAAGGTCACACGGCAGCAGGCACATCAGGGGATAATAATACACGAATGTTGGAAATAGCTCGACCTCCTGTAGCGCCTCATTTGATCCCTGGGTGCCTAGTGGATGCCCCTGGTGGTTTATTTTATCCACTGACAGCTTCTCGTCAGCTTCCAATCATTTTTTCCTGGATTTCTCCATCAAGAAAGATAAAATTACCCCATCTCATCTGTTATTGAGTCCATACTACCCTTGCAATACTCGGAATTCCCTGCTATCGACGGCAGCTCCATATCCTTTCAATTAATTAATTTATTCAAAAATAATTAACGTAAAAATTTCGGGAGATTGACAACTGCCTGGGCTGTCATATAACAGGGATAAAAACGTTTGATGACGCGTGGGAAAAGCGTAATTTCTTTTTAATGACGGTACTAAGGGCAGGAAAGGTCCAGTCACGATTCCTCTCGTGCGTAAACCGCTCCTTTCCGTACCCTCTCATTACCCCGCGATATCTCCGAAATTCCTGGAACGGGTCAGATGACTTTATCTCAATTCCGTCTGAAAATCGCTCAGCTTTCTAATGACACCGCTCCCCACCCTCAATTCCACCCCCTTCTGCATATATATCCCCACAAATTCAGATGAAAAATGTTCTCCCGTATTTTTCCGATTTGTTTCTCATTACTCCGAGTTATCAAGTCTGGGACGACAACTCAACTCCCCCAACGATTTGTTAGCATTGATAACACATCTCGAAAAGCTCCCATCATCTTCAACCCCCTACCCCGTCCGCGGAAACCCAAAGACTTTCGAATAACAAAAGCTCTCAGTTTCGCTCTCGTTTGAATGATTAACAAGAGAGACTGGGAAAATTCATAATGCATAAAGGAAAATTTGTGCTCTTTACGGTGAGAGGGAGAGAGGGAGAGAGCACGAGAGCCCAGTGGCATAGTCAGCTGCTGCTCGGCATGAATCGATAGAAATGAAGAGGTGGAGGGTGGAAGGAGGGTTATTTTTCCCCACTCTGTTTTCTCCACATCCACCGCGAATAAATACATTTTTATCGGGACTGCCACGGGCTTCATCGATTGATCGTCACGATCAGTTATCCGTCATCTTGACATGTGGAAAATCGAGCGGAAAAAATTTTCTCCCACCACTATTATACAGAAATAAATTAATACTCATTAATTATTAAATTTAGTGGTCCCCGGGGGACACTCCGGTGAAATGTTCTCAACAGGGACGTGAGTTTTGCATGCAATATATTAATTGATTCATGCGGAACAATCCCAGAGGGATAAACATTAATTCATTCAGTCTCGCGAGTACATTCTGAACGAATATTAGAAACTAAAAATTGGAAATTAATTATTCATTAAATTAAATTCATTATTTATATTGCGATGAGGAATTATCGAATGATGAGGGGAAATGTCATGTCAAACTCACCTCGTCGTCGTACATGTTGTCATGATCTGCCATCCCAAAATTGAATGATCGTCAGTGACCGGTTGATAAAAAAATATCGACGGTTCAGTTAGTCATGATTATTTTTGGGTTAATTACTCCATTCGATCGGGATGTTTATACTTTTAAGTCTTATTTTCGGAGAATTTTCGGTGGGCTTATCTGGACCCACTGGACACTGTCACGTCTACGGGAGCAGTGGTACTGAGGCCTCCTGAAAGGATCAACCGGGTGATGCTGCGCGGAGCTTGCGCGATCGAAATTCTGCGCAGAGTTGTGGACGTTTATTGTAGTTTGTTATCCAGGTAGGGCTTTTATTGAAGGGATGGAGGAGTTGGCTGTGTGTAATTTACTAATTAAGGGGTAAAACCTAGGCAACAGATGATTGGGATAAATTATTGAATTATTATTCTCTCCGACGCGTTATGCAATCCGTTATTACTAATCATGATTTATTGCTGAGGAAAATATCGCAATATTTTACAGCCCCATAAAATGCAAATTTCAGGGGAATGGGAGAGTGAGAATTTTGGAACCCGGGACGGGAAGTAAGTACTTTTGTAACGGGTGGGGTGAAATAGTACTTCATTTGGAATAGAAAAACCATTTTTTCGTTTTTCGCGTTTTTTTCGGCTCCTGGGCCTCTTAGAGCAAAAAGGGCCCCGATTTGGGATCGCACCGTTTTTTGTCCATATCTTTAGAAATATCATAGCTAGGGCAATTTGGCCGTCGCCATTAAATTCGTGAGGCGCTTGCGATTTTTCTAGGGCTCCGGGAATATTCTAAAACCTGTTTTGACGGTTTTCGCATTTTATCGTTTCCTGGGCCTCCTACAGCCAAAATCCTCCCGGCCCAGTTAACCACGTTCTCCGTGGTAATGCCTTACCGACAGGCACATTCACCATAGTAGTTCATGTGCCACTGCTACAATCTCCCCTATAATCTTTGCTCTAACACACCCACTGAGAGTTTACCGGACTTCTGCCTGTGACGCACAGAGGCCACTACTTCTATTATTTATTAAAAAATAAACGAGAAGCTAACAAAACATTTTAAGCTTAGTACAAACGGGTACAAACCCAGTACAAACGATGGAATTAGTTTATTTTGCGAAAAGTAATTACCGGTCGGCTATCTAGTAACGAACCTCACGCGGAGATTCTAGAGAAAATCGCCTTTAGTCGTAGCAGCGACCTCTTTCGTCCGTACAACTCGGACAGCCAACACGATTCTGTCGTACTCCCGTTCTTTCCCAGGGAGTCCGCCATTGTTGGCGCACGTACATTTTCGAACGGGACAGGAATAATCGGAAAACATCCAAGATGGTACGTAAAATAATAATATTTATTCTTCTTAGGAAGAATTTATAATTTATGGGGCACAGGATTACGGGTATATTTTTGACAATCGCGAAGTATTAACAGACAAAGGCTGGGAAATTGTCGGGGTTACCTCGGATTGCGCAACCTCAATTAATGCCGTATTTCGGGATTTTTTCGGGGGTTATAGAGTTCATATAGCGTTATTTGTATGTTTAATATGTTTGCCAGGTGTGTCACATACGATATTGAATTAATTGCACGAGATTGGGTCCACAAATATGGAACATTTGCAATCATGCCTCAAGTGTAGAACGTGTCACGGGGGTCGCGTCAGAGATGCAAGAAATCAATTGAAAATTTTTGAAGTTGAAATTATAGCAGCTATACTCGGATAAAAAGCTAAACCGAATTGTATTGTCGATTGTTCTCGATCCAGGAGACTATTTCTGTGCTGACGTGATGTAGGTTCGGCCATAGGCCCATTTCAGCTGTTATCCATGTGCATTCAGCCATATTTGCACCTTTTACTCGAAAATTTGGGGACTGGCTCCTATTTCACAGAAAAATTGCATTTTTATAGGTGAACTTCACGGTAGACGAGATCCGTGGGATGATGGACAAGAAGAAGAACATCAGGAACATGTCTGTCATTGCTCACGTGGATCACGGAAAGTCAACTCTGACAGACTCCCTTGTCTCCAAGGCTGGTATCATCGCTGGTGCCAAAGCTGGTGAAACACGTTTCACTGATACGCGCAAGGACGAGCAAGAGAGATGCATTACCATCAAATCAACTGCCATCTCCATGTTCTTTGAGCTTGACGAGAAGGATTTGGTGTTCATCACCAATCCCGATCAGAGGGACAAGGAGGAGAAAGGTTTCTTGATCAATTTGATCGATTCACCTGGGCACGTGGACTTCTCCAGTGAAGTCACTGCTGCTTTGAGAGTTACTGATGGAGCACTTGTCGTTGTTGATTGTGTCTCTGGTGAGTTATGAGTTTCACACGCTTCATTCGAGCTGATTTTTTTGAGGTTAGGATTTTTTTTGTATTACATTCTTGAGATAAATGCGTCGTAAATCTACAATAAGACTAGTCTCTCAGAAAAAAATTACATCAAAGTTTGCAAAGCTTCTCAAGAGCTCTCTAATCAAAATATAATAAATTAGATATTTTTTAATATGTAATGCTAAATTGGAGGGCATTCTTTAATGGCTGATGGACCTCAAAATGAACTTATCCTGTTTTATCGTTTCGGTACTGAGACAATTCCACTCTCAGAAATTAAGATACGAAATATTTTATCTTTACATGATGATTGTTCTATCACAGACCTGTTCTGAACTCAAATGAGAGACGATAAGAACGGCCAACTGACGAAATTTCCACCAAAAAAATTCTCCGCCATCGAACTCCTCAACAGCTTTTTAATTGTTCTTTCCTTCTTGGCTTTCTCCCCCACCAGGTGTCTGTGTCCAAACTGAAACTGTACTTCGTCAAGCCATTGCTGAACGTATCAAGCCTGTATTGTTCATGAACAAAATGGACCGTGCTCTGCTCGAGCTCCAACTCGACAGCGAAGATCTCTACCAGACATTCCAACGTATTGTTGAAAACGTCAACGTCATTATCGCCACTTACTCCGATGACGATGGCCCCATGGGTGAAGTACGCGTTGATCCCAGCAAAGGATCCGTTGGTTTTGGATCCGGTCTTCATGGATGGGCCTTCACACTCAAACAATTCTCTGAAATGTACGCTGAGAAGTTCAAAATCGACACTGTCAAGCTCATGAATCGTCTCTGGGGTGAGTCCTTCTTCAACCCCAAGACCAAGAAGTGGAGCAAACAGAAGGAGGCAGACAACAAGAGGTCTTTCTGCATGTACGTCTTGGACCCTATTTACAAGGTAATTTATTTGCAGAATTTTTCTCATCTAAAAATTCAAAATTTCACTTTTATCCCTTCCTGCACATTAGCGTCTCGCTGTAGTACAATAGCACGACTTTCCGAGTCTGCTGGAGTATCGGGACAGTGTGGACAGTGCGTTCTGGAAGGAGATAAAAAGTAACGATGTTTAAACGCTACCATTGAACCTCTATCTTTATGTTCGTTAGTGGTATGCTACGGCATTAATACAACAATTTTCTATTTTCCGTTAATCCATATTAAACACCCACATGACGAACATTTTGTTAAATTTTAATTTTCCGCTCCCCAGGTCTTCGACTGCATCATGAACTACAAGAAGGAGGAGGCTGACAGTCTCCTTTCCAAGTTGGGAATCGTCCTAAAGCCCGAGGACAAGGACAAGGACGGAAAGGCCCTCCTCAAGGTAATTACTAAATTTGTCTCTGCAGTAGATTGACTTGATCGTTTCAGGCTATCGTGATGATTGTTCTAAAATTTTCTGACACCTCTTCTGAAATTTTTTTGAAGAGCCAACGAACTTAACTGACATTACTTGGGTAATTATTTATGAAATCAGTGGCTCCAGCCGTACGGATCTAATGAGTTTTTCCGTTTTCATTGGGATAATTAGGTCGTGATGAGAACCTGGCTGCCAGCTGGAGAGGCTCTACTTCAGATGATAGCCATCCATCTTCCATCCCCAGTAACTGCCCAGAAATACCGTATGGAGATGCTCTACGAGGGCCCCCAGGACGACGAGGCTGCTCTTGGTATCAAGGTAATTGTTCTTAATGAAGTGCTCTAGAGATAAATTTTAATTTTCTCAAAGTATCTAAATGATGATTGTTCTATCACAGACCTGTTCTGAAATCAAATGAGGGACGATAAGAACGGCCAACTGAATCTATTTGATCCTAACCAACAAATACGAAAAATCAGTGAATGAATTCTAATGTTCCTTTTAAATTCTCTGTTTAGAATTGCGATCCCAACGCACCACTGATGATGTATGTCTCAAAAATGGTACCGACCTCCGATAAGGGACGTTTCTATGCTTTCGGTCGTGTTTTCTCTGGAAAAGTGTGCACTGGTATGAAGGCCCGTATCATGGGGCCCAACTTCGTGCCTGGAAAGAAGGAGGATCTCTATGAGAAGGCCATCCAGCGTACCATTCTCATGATGGGACGTTACGTCGAAGCCATTGAGGATGTACCATCAGGTAATTAAAATTCATAAATATTTTCAGTGATTGAATTAATTATTGTTGACATGATGATTGTTTTACACAGACCTGTTCTGAATTAATAAGTGAATAGACATTACAATAACGAACTGATTCAAATAATGTTAGTTATTTCTCATATTGTTTTGTCGGTTTTTTTTTCGGGTGAATTATTTTTTTTTTATCTTTTAAGGTAACATCTGCGGTCTCGTCGGTGTTGATCAGTTCCTGGTGAAGACTGGAACGATCACCACTTTCAAGGATGCCCACAACATGAAGGTCATGAAGTTCTCTGTGTCACCTGTTGTGCGTGTAGCTGTTGAACCGAAAAATCCAGCTGATTTGCCCAAGCTTGTTGAAGGTATGGGTTCACTCAATTTAACATGATTGATGAGTTCAATAATTGGATTAAAAGGAGCAAAAATTGATTTTTTAACGTTTGTATATGGTGTCACAATCACAATGTAAAAAGTCAATTGAACATATTTTGAGAAAAAATTTTTAACGAGGTACAAAATGATGAAAACATTTCCGAGCACTGGGTTATGAATTCCCATGATTAGCGTTGACACCTGAAAACACCTTAAAACCTCCCTTCCAAACCCCGCCCTGGATTAAAACTCCATCTAAACATTCTGTAAATCTTCAGGTCTGAAGCGTCTCGCCAAGTCAGATCCCATGGTCCAATGTATAATTGAAGAGTCCGGAGAGCACATTATCGCCGGAGCTGGTGAACTCCACTTGGAGATTTGCCTGAAGGATCTCGAGGATGATCACGCATGCATTCCAATCAAGAAGTCAGATCCAGTTGTATCGTACAGGGAGACAGTCTCCGAGGAGTCTGATCAGATGTGTCTCTCAAAATCACCGAACAAGCACAATCGTCTTTTCATGAAGGCCCAGCCAATGCCCGATGGTCTTGCTGAGGACATTGACAGTGGTGATGTCAATCCCAGGGACGACTTCAAGGTTCGTGCTAGATATCTCGGGGAGAAGTACGATTACGACGTAACTGAGGCCAGGAAGATCTGGTGCTTCGGTCCTGACGGCACTGGACCCAATATTCTTGTTGATTGCACAAAGGGAGTTCAGTATCTGAATGAAATTAAGGACTCAGTTGTCGCTGGATTCCAGTGGGCAACGAAAGAGGGCGTTCTCTCTGAAGAGAACTTGAGAGGTGTCAGGTTTAACATTTACGATGTTACCCTGCACGCTGACGCTATCCACAGAGGTGGTGGACAGATCATCCCCACGACAAGACGTTGTCTCTACGCTTGTCTATTGACTGCAGCCCCCAGACTCATGGAGCCCGTCTATCTCTGTGAAATTCAGTGCCCTGAGGTCGCTGTTGGAGGTATCTACGGTGTACTCAATCGTCGACGTGGTCATGTCTTTGAGGAACAGCAGGTCGCTGGTACTCCCATGTTCGTTGTAAAGGCGTATCTGCCTGTCAACGAGTCGTTCGGCTTCACTGCCGATCTACGATCCAATACTGGAGGACAGGCCTTCCCACAGTGTGTATTCGATCATTGGCAAATCCTACCTGGAGACCCCACTGAACCCGGGACTAGGCCATTCCAAGTCGTTCAGGTAATTTTTTTTTTGTACTTGAAAACTTTTGTGAAAGATGTCTCAGTCGACATTTTTACAGCTGAATAATTCTTTCCCGATAAATTGGTAAAAATCGTATAATAGTTGAAGATAAAGAAGCCTTTCACCAACCACGATCATAACTGATGACTACGAATTATACTTTTATCTAGTCATTTTTTAATTCGTGGAAAATAATACGACACCTTGTTTTTAAAGTTTCGACTCTCCAGCTGTCGATCTGGTCTGTCTGAATAGGGAAACATACATTCCCAATTCTCTAATCCCCACCTCATAAAATTATGAATTTGCAAAAAAATCTAATTCCATTTTTTTTTTATAAATTCACAGGACACGAGAAAGAGGAAGGGATTGAAGGACGGACTTCCTGACTTGGCGTCATACCTCGACAAATTGTAACCAATTGGGACTCTCACACTCTATTTAAATATCCTATTTAAATATTGTAATTCAATTTGAATATCGCTCGAGCGATGGACAGCTGCCACGTTCGGCTTTACGTTTCCATGGTTCATTTTTCACGGTTATCAATTAACAAATAACATTCTTTATTATTCTAGTGGAGAATTATGGAAAGAAATTACTTTGTAGCCACTCTGTAAGCTATTCAGATATTGAAATTCGGTAATTTTTTTACAATATGGTTTTTTAATACCCTCATTACTGCCCCTCCTCCTTCATCTGGTTTCTTTTTACCTGAATCGGGTTGTTTTTTTTTTTCATTTCCTCCCTTTTTCAAAATGACTGAACGAATGAGATGAAAATTTAAGGATAATGCACTGTGTATTCGGGGCCGAGTGAATATACATGAAAATACAGAAACTGATGAATAAAATGATTTTTGTTTTTCCTTTCTATCCTTTCATACAATTAAACAAAAAATATTTTAAAAATGCTTGGGAATTTATGGCGATGAAATGACAGAGGTGAGGTTCCAATTATCAAATTTTTACAAAAGGTTTTCGGTAAGGAAAGTATTGAGAAAAATCGGGCGATGAAAAGGATTTAATGAAAATAGTGATATTTATTTAAATGAATCAGAAACAACTTAACAGAATCGAATTCGGCAATTCATTATGAAATACTACATCTGTTATTCCTAACATAAAATTATTGTAAGGATTATTTCGATTTGTTAGCATAGGTCAGTTTAACAATAGAAACTGAAAAATATTGATTACATTGAAGTAGTGAAGATTTTATAGTTTTGTTGTTTAGTGTATTCACCTCCTGAATAAGTAATTCCGAGAAGAGAATTACTGCCTCGTCGAGATGAGTACATATTCAACGAACATTTTACCACTTCACTGATACTCATCGATATTTACGATATATATATAGGTAATTATGAGACGGCAATGTTCTTGCAAGTTTATGTACAAAATATTCATAGTAAAATTTATCAGTACTACACGGACATGATCGTGTTTTTGTAGAGACCAGCTAGGGATTGGGCTGCTAGGAGAATAGTGTCTCTCCTCGAGACACCAGTCAATGCGTGATGCCACTCGTTGTATCCGACCTGGAACATAAAAGATAGTTTAAAAACTCGCAGGGGGCAGGAAAATGTCTACCATTTTTCTATAGCGAATTTTAATGACAAGGAATCACAATAAATGAAAAATAACCGAGCATTAAATAACAAATGGCAATAAAAATTGAATCACCTGTAAATTGGTGGCCATAGAAGCCCCAATATGTACAGCCAGCCCTAGAGACCTCAGTGGATAGTCCCCAGGAGTCGCCTCCTTGGCAGCTGTGACTATTGGGCTGGGCACCGGCGTCATCTGCGTGAACGTCTGCAGATTGACTTTATTCTTCTGGTCCTCCAGAAGGATAACGCCCAGTTCGTACCACTTGTCCCGTCCGACTTCTAACAAAAAGCTTTGCACACCAACAATCGGCACTTCCTGGGGGATTTCGTGGGCGTTTCTCGCGTATTTTATCCTCATCTCTGCTGCTGCTACACCGGCGTCGAAACCCACAGGGGTCTTCGGTACTGCTGATGTATCCACAGCTACACCACTGGATGTTTGAATGAGAAGACGTCAGAGGTGGGGGAATATTCAAATGTTAGAGAAATTCAAGGTCTCGAATTATTCATAATTTTGACGGACTTGAAACTTCGATTCATTCTATTCATCCAAGAAGTTAAAAATTAAAATAAAATCAAAGACGTGATCCCTGGGTCCGGAGGAAAAAAATTGTATTCCCACATTTGCCTCGTCTCTGAGTGTCTTATTGGATTCAATTACTTGTTTGTCAATCATTCGATTGATTTACCTGACAGTGGCTTTTCCAAAGACTCCCTGGAAGGCCTCGCGAACGGGGCTGACTTTGATCTCCTTGTTAGAAGCAACGACGACTTCGACATCACCCCCAGAATCTGCAATCAAGCCGTCGAGAAAACTCCACACGTACTTATGAATGTTCACGAGCATTGTCATCTGTTTTCCTCGGGAGTATTATTAATATCGTCCCCCACCGCGATTGCACAATAATAAGGACCACGACTAATGTGATTGCATTTTGCAGTCAATCATGTAAATAATCAAGACTTCAAGATTACAGAATATTTGACAGTGAAATGAGTCGTTCGACCGAATGAAGCGTTGGTCTACTTTTCCCAAAAATAGAATCCCACGAGCCAGACAAGCCGCTGAATCCGTTACAACCCACGTGTGTTTCAATTTCGTAACATTAGAGTTCCCCAAATCTCTCAGAGCTCATTCAATAAACGAAAATTAATAATTAATTAAATGGGTCCAGATAAAATGTCCCAGACAGAATCTCTTAGGGAAAAAATCATCGAGTCAAAAATACCCGAAACATCGACGGACCCCCTTTGATTGAATAATCATGTACTCACAAATGAACTCACGCATCTGGGGATCCAGGGTGGTGATCATAGAATTGACACTGCTTTTGGCTTTTTCGGCGACTTTACTCAGCATGGAATTATTGACAACAGTGTCCTTCACCCAGGAGAAAAGAGCCCCGCCGACAGTCCCCAGTTCCTGAGGCAGTGACTCCTGGAAAGTTGTCCCCTCGGGCGCATCGGTGGGGGCTGACGTCGAGGGGAGTACCTGCTGGCCCTGCTGGGGTTGCTTCGTCTGGACGATGACATTGGCCTCGATGGGCACGTTTGTAGGTGCTGGATCACTGGGGGGGACAACCACCGGGGCTGGGCTTGCCACGAAACTGGGAAGTGCTGATGGAGGTGCTATATTCGACAACAGACTTCCCGTTGACGGGGAGATGCCCACAGGGGGTAGCAAGGACGCAGAGGACGACAGACTGCTGGTGGAGTCTGAGGAGAGAGTGAAGATTCCTATCATTTAGGGGTAGTTGAGATTTTTGTCAGAGGAATGCAGGATTTGAGGTTAATTTAGTTCAAGGGCAGGCACTTCTAAAGAGATTGGGGCTTGGAGTAGTGGCCGAAATACTAAATATTAACTGCATATCTTCAAGGATTAAGTATGAAATTATTATTGAACGAATGAAGGTCTTAGCAATAACTATATCAAGTGTTCATAAAATAATGGACATGGAAACTCCTGCTTTGTTCATTTAACGACACCCCAGGAAATCTCTTAAATATCACTCCAAATACCATGACGTCCAGGTCTCAAAAACACCTACCAGATCTCACGTTGTCACCCCCAACCGAGATATCGTCCTTCTTGTCCACAAACTCAAACGTCGACTCTCCATTTGATTCATCTGTCATCTTGCTAGATCAATTCTACCCAATATTGTCACTACCAAAATCGCCCAGATAAACACTGATTGTTTATAAAATGTCGGATCAACAGGACTGTTTTGCAGTCGCAACAACCGTCCCTATTGACACGTGGCGCTAGTGACTCTGCGACAAATCTCCCTTCACCCCCTTGAAGAACGACCGCAATATTTCGTCTCCAAATAAACAAAATCAGTGGAGAACAGCACGTGTCCCCCGAAAGACAACCGTCAGACGAATCAATCAATCAATTTTTCCCATTCACACGACCCCAAGGGCATTTCCCACCATCCACCAAATAATACGGAAATACATCCACAATATTATTATTGTTAGGGTTAAATTATTATCATTATCTTGTGTACAAAAGTAGTTGAAGAATTCTTGATAGATGTCGGTGCATAAAATTTCCTAACCTTTAAACGCACATGGTGGTGAATGAAATTGATTTTCTAATTCGATAGAAAATTTTTTTTAAATTAATTAGTTTAATAGAACCATACTTAATCGAAGCAGAAAGAAGAAGTTTTGCTTTCTTTAAAATTTAAAGCATGAAAAAAATGGCGATATAATTTGCATATTGGAACCCATCTAGAAACGTTGGTATGTAAAAGGAATGTAAACATTGGATAAAGAATTGTTTTTAAAAAATAGTGAATTATTTTAACAACTGTGATAAATATCTCTGACAATGGAGGAAAGTAGAGAAGAGTGTGAGATTCCCCCGGTGTCCAAGAGTGTCCTTGAAATTCTTGAGAATTATTGTGATGTGAACAGCAATCAAGAGGCTACGAATGTTGACGAGTTGATGCCGTGGGTAAGAAAGTCTTTGTATGACTATAACGATCCTGAGAGGTTCCTAATTGTTAAAAATGATGATGGTGGACGTGGGGCACGACCTCGTGGAAGATTAGCGAGATCGTTGATCAAATCTTCAACCAAACGAAAGACAGTTGATAATGAGCATCAGAGCGACGATGTCCAGGGTTCTGATGAGGTGTTAAAGAGGATTGGAATCCCCAAGAGCAGGAGGAGTTATGTGTTTAGTGGGAGGAAATCTACGGGGATGTGGGAAATGGTCACAGAGGGAGGGGAAGCCATGGAGGTTGATGGGCATGTAAGTGAGCCTGATGGGGACCCCTTGAAGATGACTCCCCTGAAGGTAAGTCCACGCAGTTGTACGTCTGATGAGAAGCTGATGGTGACCCCCCTGAAGGCCAGAGGGATTTGCCTCAGCCCAGGCGCCGAAGACGAGGCCATTCATTACTCTGCGAAAAGCCAGGAGGATTTCTCCATCGAGGGGGTGTCGTTCTTCAACAATTTTGATGTTTTCAACGAGATTCTGAATGATAAAACGATGAGCAGTCTCCTAGGGGACGATGAACCCCCACAAATCCATACAGACTTCGATAACTATGACAATTCCATCCATGATAATGAAGATCTCGAACCCAACGAACAACGAGACAGAGAAGAGTCTTCATACGAATCCCGTCGAAGATCCTCGCGTATCAAAACCCCGACCCGAAATGAACACCTTGAGCTAGATGACTCATCACTCGAGGAAATCATGGACGAACCCACGGAGGAGCCTCTCTCCGACGCCGTGATCCGCAAACTTCGGAACATAGTGGTGAAGTTGGAGCATTCAGTACCACCCCAACACCAGATCGAACCAGGGACGATCCGCAGGGGCATAACCCCTGAAGAGAGACTCCAGTTCAAGAAGTACAGCGTCCTGAAGGGGGGCAGATTCTCCACCGAGGAGAACGAAATTCTGAAGAAGAACTGGAAGCGCTTCTGCGAGGTCCATGGCCTGGACATTCCCCAGACCCACTTTTTCAAGTGTAGGTATCAGGGGAAGATGTACATAGAGGATCCCAACGAAAGGAGAAAGTTCGTCATGTTCCTGGCACAGGGACTACCCTCGAGGACCCTGAGAGCTGTCTACGTCAGATTCCGAATCATGTTTGGTTTCCGAAAGCAAGTCAAGTGCAAGAGGTACACAGAGGAGGAGGACGAGAAGATCATGAAGTACATGACCTGCCAGCTTCCCGTGAGGAAATCCGAGGTGTTAACCAAGCTGCTGGGAAGGCCGTATGGATCGATCTATCAGAGGTATTTACAGCTGATGAGAAAGAGGAAGAAGAATTCCCCCAGGACCAGTGTCAGCTGGACCCTCGAACTGATGGAGAAGTTTTTGAAGAATTTACTCGACGTGACGATCAGCGAGGATGTGAGGGACCTCAAGGACGCCATGATTCCGAATGTCGTTTGGCGGAAACTCCAGGACATCATGAACATCGAGTTTACTGTGCTAAAAAAGTTCTGGGCGCTGCAGCTACACGCACAACTCTTCTTCCCCAGGCCGATTTATTTCAACGAGATTAAGATTATGCTGATTGAATATCTTTATGGTACGGGCATCACTAATGGTGAGGAAATTGACTGGCGGAGGGTTAACAGATGCTTCGATGGACTGACTACGCAATTCTTGAGTAAGATGTGTCCTAGGCTTGTAAAGAACAGCAAAAGCAGGACCTGGGGGGAGCTCATTGAGAGGCTTTATGTGGAGAAAATTCCTATCTTGAAGATTGTTGAGGATAGTTACTTGCCAAGGGTCAGGTGGGAGGCGGGGAGACTGAAAGTTATCGATGAATTTGTGGATGGAGTTTCATAAGTCCCTTCCGTCCTGTTATGACGACAAAAATTTTATGGTTGTTTTAGAAGCGTTTGATTTACCTTCATGTGTGATTGATCTTCGCCCCTTGATGAATTTTAACATTATTTAGTTATTAAACATTAATAAAGCTGGGACTGAAAGTGAATGAGTTATATTCCGAATTCATCGAAAAATCCTTTATTTTCAACACCCTTACATTTTGAAAGACTTAGATGATAAAATGACGGTGTGTAAATGCATTGTAAACTTATTATCGTAATTTCATAATCGGCGATTAAATAATTTAGTTAACAATTGACTTCTTGGATTCTTTTTCAATCGCTCGCTCCTTGGCCTTCTGGTACAGGGGAACGAGTTTGCCCTCTGTAGCAAGTACCTTGAGCAGTTCCATGATGAGAGGTAGGTAGTTGTGTTTTCTCCTGATGTTCTCGATTTTGTATCTCTGGGATTTACTGTTCTCCCCTTCTATGAGGGACTGCAGACGCGCTATTTCCACTAGATCCGTGCATTTTGATTTTTTCCTCTCGTACAGCATCTTACGATCGGAGACTATGGCCATGAGGTTGAAGTGAATTTCTCCTTCGTTGTATCTAGAGAAATGATTTTTTTTACAAAAAAAGTTATTGCCAACTATGTGTATGCAATTGTTGACATTTATGCATGTGGGTCATTCGAGTCGGCACGGATAACTCATTACCCAATTAATAAATTGAATCATTTGGCTGTAATTAATTACTTGTTCATTCGCTTCTGAATAATTGGGCGAGCGGCCTGCACCCACTGATCCCCAGGGGGACACGGTCCCAAATCCATAGGACCCTCCTTCAGCCCATCCAGTTCGTATAGACGACCATCGATTGGAATATAACTCACAAAGTGGAACACATCGTCGTCCTTCGAGGCCTGTTTCGAGTCGAACTCGAAGAGTGTTTGTCTAGATAAATTTACAAGTACATAAACATCTTCTGAATACATAAAACAACTGATAATAAAAGTCGTCTTCAAGGCATTCATATAAAAAACTTATTACCTCGAGAAGGAATTGTGAACCTGTCTGATAATGTCCGAATTACTTAGGGCGAGTCCTCTCATCGTGGCATCGAAGCTCTGACAGAAGTTCTTAAATTCTTCCAGATTACCCCCAATAGACACGTCGGGATGCTTACAGTTGAGCAACACGCTGACGATTGCTTGAGTAGCGCAGGCATTGTTAATAACCTTCAACCGAAATAAATTGAAACGTCAAATAAAAAAAACCAACTGGTGACAATTATTAGGTACCTGTTTCGCAAAAAAAATCTTCTCCAATCTATTGTCCTGCACGAGAGTCCCAGCTGGTTCATCGTCCTGGACCCATTTAAACAGAAATATCAAGCCATGAATGGGCCTGAAATATAAAATAAACATTAAAGCGTGGGATGTCCAACGATGAATAACAAATAGTGAGGTTATGTGACGCATTAGAATCATTTTTCAAATTGAATTTTGGGCTCTCACTTGAGGTTTTCGAACTGATCATCGTCTAGGCTCCATAACTCCTCGACCTGTGCTCCAGTTGCACCTGGAGATATCAAATTAATATCAATGTTATTGAGAGCTGTCAATTGCACTCCACTTTACATCCAGATATTTACAAAGTTGAGGGGAGATCGGGGAATTTTTAAATTCTTGGAGGAAGCATTCTTATCACTGAAGGAAAACTGATTAAAATACTCACCGAATTCTCGAATTAATTCAGTAAAAACACCCGGATCACTCTCAATGAGACACCAATTTCCTGCTGAATCTGCCATGACTGGTGTTTTTGGTTCAGTAGATAAAAAATCAAGAGACGAGAGTGGTTCGGCTTGTGCCTGGCAGACGGCAGTAGTAGCGCCCTTTCATTGTTTATTTTTTTTCCACTTAAAAAATATCTTGTATACAATAAAATGCCTATCACAGTACTTCTCGTCATGTGATTATTCATATATTAAATATTTGATTGCCTACATTGCCATTGCCTACATAATTATGGAAAAAAAAAACAATTTTTAAATGACTAGGTAACACACCATCCAATCACAAGGCGGCTGCGTGCGCACCGTTTAGCGCCACTGGCGAGAAATCCTGGTAGTTCCCGAAATTTAAACGGAAAAGCCGTCAACTGCCAGTTTGAGCTGAACGAACCGTAACGGTCAATCCCAAGTTTCTCGTCTGCATCCTCAGCACGACAAAAACCCAAATATCGTGCTATTGCCACTCGAAGGTGTGTTTAAGTTTTCGTATGTCACAATAGTGGAGTGCAAAGTGATTACTGGAAGAGGGTTTTTATGACGAATAGGAAAATGAGTGAAGTCTCCAGGAAGAAGGACAAAAATCAACACATACAGGTTTTCGTGAGAGTCCGGCCGGCGAATAAGGATGAAATACATGGAAAATCGTCGAATGTTGTGGATGTGGCCTCCTCGAAGGACGTTGTGGTGCGAGAGAGGCCACAGGATAGCAAATTGACCAAGAAATTTAGTTTTGACAGGGTCTTTGGCCCTGGCTCCAAGCAGGTGGATGTTTATAACGCTGTTGTCAGTCCATTGTTGGATGAGGTCCTGGCGGGATACAACTGCACTGTCTTTGCTTATGGACAGACTGGCACGGGAAAGACCTTCACGATGGAGGGGTTCTGCAATGACCCCACGCTCCATTGGCAATCTGATACAACAGCTGGAATCATCCCACGTTCTCTCAGTCACCTCTTTGACGAGCTGCGGACACTCGAAGCCCAGGAATACACTGTTAAAGTCAGCTTTCTTGAGCTGTACAACGAGGAACTGTTCGATCTACTGTCCTCCAACGACGATGCCTCAAAAATCAGGTAAAAATGATTTCGCAAAAGATCTGTAAAAATACTCCAATACAGGAGAAATTTCTAGATACAATGGAGCATAATAAATATTCGTGATTCTTCCCAAATGTCCATATCGTCAATCCCTAAATTGAGAAAAGAAAAATGAATTTATAAATAAATAAACGAGCAAATTGAAAAAATAATATTCTCATTATCCATCCAGAATCTACGAAGACACCACAAAAAAGGGTGCAGTAATAATTCACGGTCTGGAGGAGGTGACCGTCCACAACAAGAATGAGGTCTATAAGATCCTGGAAAAAGGATCTGAGAAACGTCAGACAGCAGCAACTCTGATGAACGCCCACTCCTCTCGTTCGCATACAGTTTTTTCGATAACGGTGCACATAAAAGAGAACACAGTGGAGGGCGAGGAGCTGTTAAAAACTGGAAAGTTGAACCTGGTGGATCTGGCAGGATCTGAGAACGTGGGTCGTTCAGGGGCAGTGGATCGGCGAGCGCGAGAGGCTGGCAACATCAATCAGTCGCTGCTGACACTGGGGCGAGTGATCACGGCTCTAGTGGAACGAGCTCCCCACATTCCCTACCGAGAGTCCAAGCTCACACGTCTGCTGCAGGAGTCACTCGGAGGTAGAACCAAGACATCCATAATAGCCACTGTCTCCCCAGCAGCCCTGAACCTGGAGGAGACACTCTCGACCCTGGACTACGCCCATAGAGCGAAGAACATCACCAACAGGCCTGAGATCAATCAAAAGCTGTCGAAGAAAGCTCTTCTCAAGGAGTACACAGAGGAGATCGAACGACTCAGAAGAGATCTCCAAGCCACCAGGGACCGTAATGGTGTCTACCTGGCTCACGACAACTACAACGAGCTCCAAGGGACCATCGAGTTTCAGGGGAAGGAGATCGAGGAGAAGATCAATCACATCAAGGCTCTCGAGGAGACGATGCTGAATAAAGAGAAAATCTTGGAGGAGCTGAAGATGTCGCTGCAGATGTCCCAGAGGCAGATAAAGATCACTGAACAAGAGAGAAATGAGCAGAAGCACCTGGTAGAGAAACACGTCGTGACAGAGAAGAAACTTCATACTCAGGCGACCCAGCTGCTGAATGTTGTGGAGACGGTGACGAGGGATACTGTGAAACTTCATGAGAAGATTGAGAGGAAGAACCGAGTGGAGAGAGAGAACGAACACTTGGGGGAGAAGTTCAGGGAAAACATCCAGAGGCAGTTTGATGAAGCTAACACACAGTTATCGAATTACACACAGGAGTTGATTCAGTTCTCGTTGTCGGCTAAGGACGAGATCAACGCCCTAACGGCCACCAACTCCAAGGAAATTGGAAACTCGATTAAGTTGATATCTGGGGAGCTGTTGAAGGGGGAACAGGGGATGATTGCGAAATTGGAGAGTGGGGTCAATACGAATCACGAGGATTATCAGGTGTGGATGGAGACGGCCATTCAAGACACCTCCAAATTTGCGACGGAGGAGATTGAAGAACAGAAGAAAATGGTGGCTACGCTTTCGGAGAGAATTGAGGAACTCGTCAGGACGAAGGTGGCAGACAACCTGAGGAAAATCAACGAGGAGAACCGTAGGAAATTCGAGGAGTTGAATGAGTTCATGAGAAGGACGATAGCAACAGTGTGCGATCGACTCCTAGAAGACAGAAACCGATTAAACGACAGGATCAACATTTACTCGGATCGAATCCACGAGACAATGACAGCACAGGAGAGTCTTTCGCGGAAAAAGCACAAGTTCTTCAATCTGTTTAAGGATTGTTTTGCAGAGTATGAGAGGATCCACGAGGAGGAGGTGATGGTCAATGATACGACGATGACAGTCTCAGAGGAGGGACTGGAATTCTGTAAAAATATAGGTGAACACGTGGAGAATAACTTGAAGGGCCAGAGGGAGATCGAAGGAATTGTCACTGGAGACGTCTCTAAGACTCTCCTGGGGATGAGAGATGACTTGTCTGGGGATCTGGAGGCCAATTGGAAGATTTCAGAGGGCTCCGTACTCCAGGCTGAACGTCTCTGCGAGGATCTGACGAGAAATAGCGAGGAGAACTGTGAGAAGCTTAAGCAGTTCAGCGACGGAATCGCCCTGAGAACGTCTGGAATCAAGGAGAGAATGATGTCTGACAGGTCGGAGGTACTCTCCTCAGTCCAGGACGTCCACAAACTCGTGTCTGATATTAGTGTCAATCACGAGGAGCTCATGGAGGACCACAGGAGGAAGATCGAGACGACAGCTGGAGAGATATGCAAGAAGTTTGAGAATCAAAGTGTCCAGTCGAGTGCATGGAACAGCAGAATCTCCTCGTATCTGAGGACAACGCAACATCAAGTGGACAAGTTCATCGTGGAGGATATGAGGAAGGACGTTCCCAGTGGCTCTACCCCGGCCAAGAAGGAATTCAGCTATCCCAAGCAGCTGGCCGTGACCTCTCCCCACGAGAGAATTATCCAGCGGTTCAGGGATTCCAAGAATTATCACGAAATGTCTCACGACGACAGCACACTTCTCGAGGGGGACGAAACACTTAAGGAGTCCCCTGCCACTTACCACGGCAATGGCTCTTTCGTGTCCGTATCAACGCCCTCAGACACTTCAGTTTGTGATTCTGATAAGCTCAATGGACTCATCAAATCTGCTTCAACTTCTGATTTATCATCGGTCGCCAAGAACCTGACAAAGGAGCTGGTGATGAGGTCCTCGTCTGATGTCACTTGCAAGAGGGAGAATAAGGAGAATGGCATCGATGTATTCGTGAAGCCATCAGACTTTAAGAGTTTGAAAATCTCGAAGCTGAAGAATCCCACAAGGAGAATTCTCTCGTCTTGTAATGAGTAGAGAGCCAGGACGTTTGAGGTGATTATTTCTATATTTTTATTCTCTCTTGTTTTAACGGAGATGCATTCAACACTTGATGGATATTTTCAATTCTATGAGGCAATTTTCAGTGAATGTATGTGGTGAATTGACGTTCAATTGCCCTTTATATTATTAAAACACATATTAATTATCATTTGTCGTTTTTTATTTTGTCACTTCGTCGTTTTGCATTCTGTTTGAAGGAGAATGGAAATTTTCAGGGGCTATGTCTCTTTATTGTGTCGTACGATTAGTCTGCAATGCTTGAATAGTTTTTATATAAATATATATAGTTTTTTTTCTTAAAGAAGGAACAAGATCATTATTAGAAATAATTTGTAATTAGGGAATTGCTAAAGGCTAGATTTAAGGATGAAATATACATTTATCGTCAGCATTCAGATGCATTTATCTATAAATATATGAATAAAGTGATGATAAAACATTGTCTTCTTATTGGCTTACGTAGAAGGGTCCTTAATAGGTAATGCGTTAATTTACAAAGCGATTGGAAAGGATAATGAGATTTTTTGTGATTTTTCAAGGACAGTAGATCACGATGTGAATTTTCCAATTTAAAAAATTTTGGATTATCTCAATGAGAAGTACTTTTGGGGAAAAAATACATACAAGACTTTTCACTGGAAATTTTGTCCGCCAGAAAAATTTTCTCTTAACATTTTTCTCTAAAACCACTTGTTTAGGAGATAAAGGCACAAGTACAAAGGATGATACATCTAATTACGCGAAACGTCTCTTCTCATTAAAAAAACAGCGGTTGATGACACAAAAAAAATCGTGAATTTTGGTGAAAATGACTGTACGAATGACCCCAATAAATTTGATAATCAAGTGGACCAATGATGCAATTACTGAAATCACTCAACAATTACAATATCGATACATTTGTCGAGGGATGGGGCGTCTGAATGGCGATTGTATCATTCTACTCAACTTCAAAGTTCATCATTAAATTTAATAATATCTCACAGTATCATCGTCAAGACGCAGTTTGGGACCTATAGAGGGACCGACTAAAGATTATTAACAGTTATTATTTGGCTTATCCATCCGATAAACGCTGACACCTTGACGTATACACCAGGCACATCGACTCTTCCACATCCGAAGCCCCAGGACACAAGGCCTGTCAGCTCGTAGAAACCGTCGTCTTGGCATACCAGGGGTCCCCCACCATCACCCTAGAAAAAATCGAGACCAAAAATTCATGAGAAAATAGGAGAATCACAAATTTCATATTTCCCATGATTTTCGCTCATTTACCTGGCAGGCGTCGTTGCCAGGCTCCCCCCCAGCGCAAAAGCTGCTCGCAGGCAAAACAAACAGCTTCTCAGTGACTGCATTGACCTTTCGAATGCATTCAGCATCACTGACTATTGGAATTTCAGCCTCTCGTACTCTCAGAGGAATGGGACCAGCTAGAAACAAAGGAGTTAGTCGAGAAAATTGATAACAACAATCTGTGTAAGTGCCTATAATCCAGGAATCTATTGATTCAAAACAGTGATGCTTGCCTTCACCCATATATCCATATCCAGTGACTGTGCATCTCTTGCCAGCAGCATGACTGACTCCTCTGGCTGGCAGGCATACCAGACAGACTCCGTCCTTGAGTTCTGCCTGGCCATGAAGCTTCAGAAGGGCTATATCGTTATCCAGCGTCTGGCTGTTATGATTGTGGTGGATGTAGGTCGTCGCCACTCGCAAGGTCTGTGCTCCAGGACTCCCGTACTTCCTGGTCAGATCGTGATCCCCTACTCGCACATAGATAGCGTCTCCTGATCGTACGATGCTGAAGAAATTTTTATTTTATACTTCTCTGTCGTCATGATTGATTAGTTTTCTTGTCTGTAATTATTCAATTAATTCCACTTACTTTGTGACACAATGAGCCGCAGTGAGGATCCACTGGGTCCCCACAAGAGCACCTCCACACAGGTATTGGTTGAGGGAATTGATGAGGGCCACCTGCCAACACCACTCGTTGGCATCGGCGTCCTCTCCACCGACAACTCGGGGGTCCCTCCACAGGCTCTTGGCCTGGATCGGCCCCCGGGAGGTACCCTTTACTCCACATACGTATTTGTTGAACGTTGGGTCTGTTGTTGTTGATAGAGGGGTTGTGGAGGGAGGTGGGGTAGTTGTGAGGGGCGTTTCGTCTGGAAAAAATGTATGAGCTTTTGAAATGAAGAACTAAATCAATTGCTAAATCCACAAAATATTTAAGTGAAGAAATTAAAAATTAAACAGAACGTAAAAAAATTAAGTTCTTACAAAAAGTGGGAAAGTTGGTGGCTTGCGGCCTGAAATTTCCACCTGAAATAGTGTCATTCCGATTACTTGAACTCAGGTCACTGGAATTATTAACCCCTCGTATCCGGAATTTCGGTGCACAACACTGTTGTCCAGCTTTTTTACACTTGAACAGATTCGTCAACTCGGCGTTTCCTGAAATCAGAGTAATTATTTTCATTCTTGCAATTGAAAACTGCATATTCAGGATTTTTTAAATGTCCATTACTGAAACATGTGAAGGATATGTACGAGACGATGCATGAGCCACCCTGACTGATGCAATCAGGTCGATTGTCAGGAGGTAAAGAGATCGTGGTCGCTGGGGGACGAGTTGGGGCCGGTTTCGGACGGTGTTTTGATACCTGGAACGTGGGTTATTATTATTCCCTACAATCACATTTTCGAAAAAAAAATTTGAAGACTTACAGGTGACACGGAATTGCTATCGTCACAGCAGATAAATCCACTCTGACAGGTCGACGTTTTAGAAACAATAGTGTTGGGTCGCTCGCAGAATGCAGCGAATATCACCAGCATGCAGAAGCCCCGGCAAGGGGACAGTTTCGGCTGCGGTGGCTTTGTTGTTGGGCGAGGGGTGGTTGTTGTTGGTTCCTAAAAATTCATATTCAATCGTCATTCATTATTCTCCGGGTGTATAGAAGTCAGTTATTCCACTTTAAAAATTATATTTTCAATCAATCAACTGGAAACTCTAAAAATTAATGTGTATTATGTGAATCACTTCCTCATCAACTCACCACTTTAATTGGCGACTCGGTGATGCAGCAGGACTCGCCACCGGGACAATCAGCCTCCCTGTCGATGTTGTCGCAGAAAAGTGCGAAGAGCCCGTTGACGCACTCCCCCTTGCAGGGTGTCCGCTGCACAGGTTTTGGTCGCTGAGTGGTCGTTGTGGTGCTCGGCGTGGTCGCTGGTACAGGACTGGGAGCCGTTGGTCGCGCAGTGCTGGCTGCCTTCTCCCCGATCTTATCTTCCTTGGTGATGTTTCCTTTGGAACGATCGATCACGTAGAATCCCGGGGGTGGATTGCCCCCGAAGGCGTCCTTGGAGACGCAGCATCGGTGCTCGGGTTTCGTGCACAGGTTGTCAATGTCCAGGATGGCTTCGCAGTAATTAGTTAATCGGGCCTCTATGCAGAGCCCCGGAGGAGGGCATTTCGATACTGGAAAAGGAAATTTGAACTATGGCTCTGTTTTTTGTTTAATAAGAATTGATAAGATTTAAAGAGATAATGGTGTGTTATTGCAATTGTTATCGATGCCCAAAGTGTCCGTCACTTTACATTTCACCCAGTTACATCTCCGATGAACCGCATGCCATCAATCCTGACCCTGGGCAACGATCCCTACATATATTAATAATTTGATCGAAGTACTCACTCGATGGCTTATCAGGCTCCCTGTGCATCGCCTGAATAAAAAATAAAAACAGAAATATGAAGACAATTATCTGGCATCATAAAATATTTTTCGTGAAACGGATTAATCCTCACCGTAGTGACAGCCGTTGACGTTGTACTCGGACTCATGGTAGTTGTAGCAACGGTGGTGGTCGTGGTAAGGGTCGTGGTAGCTGGATAGCTCGCGGTGATGGGCTTCTCGGTGCTCGTGGGTGTCGAGCCCTCGATGTCGTTCTCCGACGACGTCTCGGTGCTGTTCAGTGGTCCATTCACACAGCACCGCATGCTCGCCGTCGGGCACTGGATGTCCTCGAGGACCTCGTCGCATATCAGCGTCGCTAGAGCGTGGACACACACCCCGGGACAGTCCTCGCTGTTGGCTGTGTTTGCTATTGTATCTAGAAGACCTGAAATTACGCCCCAAGAATCGGTTAAACTTCAGCGCATTCTCCCCGAGATGAAGAGGGTGAGGAAAAAATTTATAATAATGTCCCTTGAATAGATTTGTTTGTGTGTAAAATACCCAACACGCAAAAACGGAATTTCATCCATCAACTGAAATTCACGGAGTCAAACTCATTTGAATAAAGAGCCCAGTGTCAATGGCACGAAGATTATGTAATCATAGAGTCAATCGTAATCACCGGAATGCCGTTACATCGAACGGGAAGTTCACTGTAAAACGAGTAAAATGAGTGTAACGACTCCGCCGACTCTTTCAAAATAACACCAACCAGAGTCATTCATTTTCATTCACCCAACCATCCAAACCCCCACGTTAGGGTAAAAGCTATAACTCCAGTGGCGCTAACAATTTTTTTAACTTTTACAATTTTTTATATTCACGAAACTACTTATTGATTCAACAAGGTGAGGGTTGAATCGATGGAGTTGTTTCATTGATAGAAATTCGTATTTTTGGGAGAAGAGGAATTGGAGAAGGTCATATAGACCTAATACAAGGGCCCCGGTTCCCCTGGAAGCAATCTTCAATTCTCCACCCCGCTCGCTGCGCGATCCAATGAACCAGAAAACTCGTTAGTAATTCAAAGATCGACAGGTAGAACGGACGTGCTTGCATTAATTAGGATCTTTGAAAATTCCGATGGATTCAAGGCCGTCAAGACCAATAAGTCAATGAACTCCGCAGGCACAACACGTGGACGAAAATAAATAATTGCGATTTCATTCATTACTTAAAGTCGGACGGTTGTAATTATTTTTTCATTACTTTTCCATTTTGTAATTTTTTTGCGAAGAAGAACAGGCTCATCTCGACGGCTAAAATGAATTAGTGTAGAGGTTTTAATTGTTTGAGAAAGGATTTTGGTTTTAATAGAAGATTTCGAAACTTCGCCAATTTGACAACTTCTAGTAGTCTCCCCTTCATGAAATCAAATAAAATTAATTTGAGAGTTATGGAGAAAAAATAAAAGTGAAAGATGTAGTGTCAAGTATCGAAATTACTCCGAATGCAGTTATGTATTACAACAATATGTGTAACGATACGGAGACCCAATGTGGTTTCACTTCGCCCAGGCATAACGGCCCCAAACAAATATAACGGTAATTATAATGAACGGGTGCGTGGCCGTTTGAAGCGAGCACTGAGGCCTCCTGATCTCGATCCTAAAATACTTACCACAGGTTACTTCTAATCCCGATCCCTCCGGTCATCCAATTAATTTCCAACAGCCAGTACAATTCGATCTTCATCAGCGAAGCGGCAAACCGATTCCACTGGTTGCACTTCCCCGCCGAGTTTTTCGACGATATCTCCGCACCCGAGGGAGATAGCGAAATTGCTGTCCCGACCTTTTTTACGCGGCACATCGAGAGCTATGAAAAAGGTCGTGACAAAAATTTCGATATCTCCCGCGGATTTCGAGATATTCGACGGTAAGTCGGGGGAAAACGTTTTACCGGTTCGCTGGTGAAATTTAAATGAGGCAATTCGATGATGTTTTAATGCCACCGGGTCTCTTACGGTCATCACAGAACCTCATCCGCATAGCTTCCGCGATCCATGTTTTCTAAGTGGGACGCAGTCGCATCCTTCCTTGCTGATTCTCAACTACCTATATAAAAAACCGTGTCGTCCCATTCTCTCGAGTATTTCAGTTTCTATTTCTCGATAGATCCGGGTGTTTATAAACGGACTATTGAGAAGATATACACCCGGGTGATGATGATGATGATGATGATGATGATGGTTAACGAAATAACTTGCGAGTCAATTACTTCCGTTGAAAATTAATTTTTTTAATCACCAGTGCGTTGACGACGAAATTACGCAATTTAACGAGGATCCGGAAATGATGGAATGTATTACAAGAATTGGGGGGATGAACATTCACAAGTAAATGACTGATTGATAATAATTTACCTGATAAGAAACTGCCCGCCAGGGAATCATCATCCTGTCCACGAACTCCACAAGTCAGAATAAAACCAACGAAGATGACAACTCCAATAGTCTTTAACGTCATTGTTAATAATAAACTCGATAACCCAACAGCTTTATTGTGATTAATTTGAATATTCCACCGGTGAACATGTATCACTCAACTCCGAATAAAAAGGGCACTCGCATCGACATCTCCCTCCGGCGGGAGGGTCTCCTGTTCTTCAAAACTTTATGGATTATTTCAATAAATGACAATGTTCTCGTGTAATTGTTGTTACCACTGGGAGCAACAGTCTATCCCTCCGGCTTACCAGCGGCTCTGAGTCTTACTGAGCGCGGCCTCACTTCTTGTGGGTCAGGGCGCGGACATCCGGGGGTCTCCCCTTCATTTCATCTGCGAGCGCGTCGACCTTAGTCGCGATGGAAAATAGGTGGTCCACGGATGGGGTATTGAAAACAGTAACGGTGGTGACAATAGCATTCAAACTGTTGGCAGAAATTTGTGGGAATACTTCCTCATCCGGGCTTTAGGGCAGAACAATAGTCGGCGTAATTTTTTTGTTTTTTTTTTTCTTAACTTTCACGTAATTTTTCTTGTCAAATTTCTTTCACAATTTCCGCGGAAATTGTGGTCAATAAGTTCTCTTTATTGGCACCAATTACAGTTGGATTATTCAGATTTTCCGAGATAACACTATTTCTCTTAAATTGATTTTTTGAAATTTAAGAAAAATTTAAATTTCTAAAGATTCAAAAACCGGAAACATATTGGTAATTTGTTAGCAAAGTGCAAGTTGTTTTCATTGCTGACACGATACCTGACCGGAAAACACAAGAGTGAAATCAGTAAAAAAATTTTATGGAAAAAAAAAGTTTTTCATTTTTCCCACTTACCTATGCTTACGTAATACTTTTCGAAATACGACGCAGTCGAGTTGAAGTTGTAACATAACAGGAATGAAAAGAAATGAGTTTTTGAGAATGAGCATACCCGCTGATATAATATATGCGTGAATCGAAGTAGCGGTACGCCCGGTATCCTGAATTGGAAATACCACGAGAAATACCGTACTGAAGTGAGGGAGAAACCGCGCACTCACGAGTTCTCCTCAAATACTGTTCTCATTGTTTTAATTGTTTTCACCTTCTCGTGGAGATGATGAACATTGAATTTCAGAGGAGCTCACCTTGTACCCCGCGCAATCCTAACGATTACATACCTGACACATTTGGAGGAGAAAAATATAATCCAGGGACAGAATGCGATTGAAAATTTTTTAACAACTGTTTGGATTTTAAAATCACTCGGTTATTGAATCATTGCAGACACATCATCTACCTTTATTTAATGACAACCTGATACAATCAAGCCTTCCATCGTCATTTCAAGACCAAATATATGGATTTTAATTCCTCCTCTTGCACTCAAGTAGCCAGGGAGCTACGCTGCAAGTTGGAGAAACAGAATAATCACCCTCACCGGCATAAGAACCGAGCATCAGGGGGACGTTAACTTTCGCCGCCCTTATTCGGTGGTGCAAGCGTCTGTAGAAGAGAGATTGACTCTGAAGTGATGAGGAATCACTGGCCTTGCAGCAGATGAATCCATCTTCACAGGTTGAAGTGTGATAAATTATGGCACTTGGTTTCTCACAAAATATGGCAAATAGGGGCTCGGTGCAAACGCCGATGCAAGGGGGTAAATCTTTCGATAACTCTGCCATTGGAG
Organism: Diachasmimorpha longicaudata; assembly: GCF_034640455.1. Lineage (NCBI taxonomy): Eukaryota > Metazoa > Arthropoda > Insecta > Hymenoptera > Braconidae > Diachasmimorpha > Diachasmimorpha longicaudata. Next base: position 7,607,978 of record NC_087232.1, on the reverse strand, counting down.
GAGGGGTTATCGTAGTTGGTGCCAACAGATCTCCTTTTGATGATTCTGTTGTTGGAGGAGGGCTCGTTGTGATTGGTACCTGCCAAATAATTTCAATTTTTATTAGTTAATTAATTAAATATTGAAATGGGTTCAGTGCGAATTGATGTCGGAAAAAACCGCCTCTTCAAGAGAGAAACGACGTCGTCCCGGATTATCATGTGTTCACCTCGTTATCAATCGGCGGATCGCTGATACAGCAAGATCCCCCATCGGGGCAATCAGTCTCATCATCGATATTATCGCAGAATAAAACGAAGAACCCACTGGTGCATTCTCCCCTACACGGTTTTTGGGGCGGAGGCTCCGGTCGGTGAGTTGTCGCAGCGGTCCCTTTCGACTTATCTGGGACTTGATCTTTCGTCGGTTGAGGCCCTTCAACGATCGATGTAAAAATTAAAGGATGATGAGATGAGAGTTTGGGAATGAGTCAGTCATTGATTATGACATCTTATTTAGATAGAGACCTGGGTGAAGAAGAAAAATTTAATCGATTCTTCGATTGAATTTTTAGACACATCTCCGATGAACCACAGTTCAACCACATTTGTCTTCTCCTGGCTCTAGAGAACGATTCTACATATTAATAATTTGATGGATTGTACTCACTCGATGGCTCCTCAGACTCCCTCAGCATCGCCTGAATAAAAAATGAAATGTCACAAGAAAATTCAGACAATTATCTGGCATCATGTAACATATTTTCTGTGCAATGGGGTAATTCTTACGGTGGTAACAGCAGTTGACGTTGCACTTGGGCTCGTGGTAGTTGTGGCGATGGTGGTGGTGGTGGAGAGGTTCATGATAGCTGGATAGCTCGGGGTAATGGGCTTCTCGGTGCTCGTGGGCGTCGAGTCCTTGATGTCGTTCTCCGACGACGTCTCGGTGCTGTTCAGTGGTCCATGGACACAGCATCGCATGCTCGCCGTCGGGCAGTAGAAGTCCTCGAGGACCTCGTCACATGTCAATGTTTTATGATCATCGATACACGTCCCGGGACAGTCTGGGGTGTCCGCAGTGTTGGTCAGGGAGTCGAAGAGGTCTGCAGTACAATTGTTCAAGAGATCGATTTTATTTTTATGTAATATAATATTTTTTCCTAACAATCGAAAGGAGAAAGGGACTGATTGGTGGGGGAGAATTGGGCGGACGAAATTTGTTGGTAAAAAAAAGTCCCAGAATTTTTTAACGAAAACTCGAGCACCAGGATGAAGATACCTGCATTAATTACGATCTCAAAAAATTCCGATCGCCGAGGGCATCAGCTTCACGGAGTCAATGAACTCCTCCTCTCAAAAAAATTCAAATCACGTCTTCACTCATCTCCGCATATTGAAGATCAGATGCTTCTTTTGGAATAAAAACTCTGGAATAAATAATTGCAAATAGTTACCTGAGAAGAAACTGGCCGTCAGTGAATCGTCATCCTGTCCACGAACTCCACAAGTCAGAGTTAAACCAATGACGATGACAACTCCAATGGTAGTTAACGTCATTGTTAATATTTAGCTGTGATAAATTTGAAATTTTTGCTGGTGAATAGATTTCACTCAACTCCGAATAAAAAGGGCACTCCCATCGACATCTCCCGGCGGTGGGAGGGTCGCGTATTCTTCAGAACTTTATGGATTGTTTCAATAAATGATAATGTTCTCGGGAAATTGTTGTTACCACTGGGAGCAACAGTCTATCCCTCCGGCTTACCAGCGGCTCTGAGACTTACTGAGCGCGGCCTCACTTCTTGTGGACCAGGGCGCGGATATCCGAGGGTCCCCCTTCATTTCATCTGCGAGCGCCGACCTCAGTTTCCATGGAAAATAGGTGATCCGCGGATGGGATATTGAAAACAGTCAGGGGGGTGACAAATGAATTTTTTCTGTCGCTGTATTTGAGATGATTTTCATTTCAACAATTTAGAAAATTGTTCAATATGTCGCTTAGGGAAAATTTTAGTAATTTACAAGTCGTTCTAACGTCTTCGTGGTATAAAATTTATGGAAAGCTTTTGTAAATATTGATCGGGTACTGAAAAACATTCCGCACTTTCTTTGAATTTACCCGCTCACCCGGTACAAGTCACGTGATCTCCACACATGTATATATGAATATGGCAATATGCATATGTGTCATTTGTTGTGGCTAGCGATGATAAACTCAACGCCTGACGCATTATGTTTCATTGGTGAAAAAACCTGAAGAAGATCGCAAGTTCATTGTTAAAAAATGGACTCTACCCGCTTGATTGTAATTGTAATTATTTTTTTCACTTCAGTGGTCGTTTCTACTTGTCTCCAGGGTGAATCTGCCTCTACCGAAGGTTCGGAATGATCTCTCACTTGATCTACTGAACACTAGAAACATTTTCTTTCCTACCCCACCCATAAGTCTATTTGTTCATCCGATTAATTAATTAATTTGTCAATTACGTAACAGATGACCGAAGGCCTTCACTAGGGGGTGGGTGTGCATGCATCAAATATGATTGCGGATGCTGTGAACATGTGGAAACACTTGGCATCAATGGAACAGGTACAGATGCAGAACAACTCAGCAGAAACCTCCTGTCCCTACAGACCCTCCCCTGTTTATTAATTATATTTAATTTTTTAGTTTGTTCAAATATTACTTATTTACCTGATGATTATGGCATTTGGGTAACCCTCACCTACAATGATAAGGTGCTCTACAATAACTCAGTATCATGTAATGTATCATACTTTCGTTTATTCACTTATTTATTCATCCATTTATTTATTAACATACTCATCCAATGGTGCCATTCAAAATCTTAGTCGAGAAAGCACAAGTACATACTTCATTACGATTTGATAATTTTTTTTTAATTCTAAAAATGTAGCAATTACAACTCAATTCATTTGATCTAGTGCGCAATCCTCCGGATATTTGCGTCGGAATTCCCGAGCTGGACAAATTGTCTGCAGAGATCTGCCTGAAACTGTATGATCTCACCTTCCAGGATAAACATTATCACGGTTGCGTGGCGATCAAAGTTTCAATTTTTCATCTTCTCCACAAGATTGTTAACATCGGCTGCTTCAACCTGCCCGTGCATATTCATTCAGCTAAAATGGAGAATGCGTGGCCTGTGCTGAATCACATCATCGATCGAGAGGCAATGAAGAAGGATGTCTTGCCCTCGGTTCAGATGATTTGATCATAGTTATTCGTCATTACCCCCCTGGGGGGGGGACTGATCAATTAATATGTTTAGGAATGAACATTTTTGTATTGACGTTTTTAATTTTATTAAATGCCTTTTAAGAGAATCAGTTGAGTATTTTTTATTTATTTATTTCGCTTAGTTGAGGAGTGCGATAAGCAGTTTTTTACATTCGGCGTTAAAATCATCCTGGAAAAAAAAACATTTGGATGGATAAATTGATGGTCGGGAGGATGACTTTCGGTGGAAATTCATGTTTAACGAATTCCATTCTTTGTTTTTATTAATGATTTATTGAAATACCACACAAGTGAAAATAAACGATAATTGAAGTCCCAATCAACTAAGTGCAGAAAAAAACACTATTATCATTAACTCAATGAATGACATATTCAACATGCAACATGAGTAATTATATTATAGCCAATTAGAACAATTAACGGAGTAGTTTCTCTCCACTTTAATGACACAAATGGATTAAAAACGCAATGCCTGCGGATTAATTTATCAGGCCTAAAAGAAGCTGTTTGAAATCATCGCTGCAGTCGCTCTGAAATCGAAAAAAAAAAAGTTGAAGAAAGATCTCCTGCAAAATATTAATAATACTGACAGAATGAGAAAAGACAGTCACAAAAAATTTGAGAACATAACGATAGTATTAATTCGTTAGGAGATTCATCGAATAGTAAATGCAACCCCAAAAAATGTTATGGCATGCGCAGGGATATCGCACCACCCGAAGGAAAAAAATTAAACAATTCATACTGACCCGTGAATAAATAATTTCTCATAGCATTAGACACAACGTGAATATGAAAATAATAGTTATGTGGAAGTTTATTGGCCAGTCAAAGCAAGCAAGAGTCTCTTGTAGTCACCGGACGTGTCACTCTGAAAGATTTAGGGTATAAATCGGCTAGAGTGATGATGGGGGATTTTTTTTTACAACACAATCGTGATGAATAAATTCATGAAGGGTAATTCGTCTGACTTACATCGATATCGGCAGCGAGGGAATTTCCGTACTTCTGTTGGTAGGCGTCCTTGATGTCCCCGAGATCGATTTCCGAACGGCTGACGATGACGCGAATCAGGGTGGAGTCGGTTGTGCCGATTCCAGCCATTGCCTTGTGGAGCCTCTCAGCGAAATAATCAGTCTTGTTTCGGGCGCATTGGACTAATAACATTAAATAATGGGTCCAATGACTTATCGGGAAATATCAATTAAAAACAAATTTCCGAAAAAATAATTAATTGACCATAAATGAACGAAAAAACTCAAGTGTGAACCCATTGAAAGACATTTTTTAAATGTCAAATATTTCACTGCTGATTTAATGAACCGAATCAAGCTGGAAAATAATTACCAACTGCGAGGTAACCGTCTTCAAGAGGCCCCGAAAATTCGCGTCTGATGGCTTCTTCGATAGTGCTTCCAGACACTCTCTCGTACTCATAAAAAATTCTGCGCAACTGGGGATAGCTCTTGGTTATGAGGATCGAGTTGAAGACGCTCTCGTCGGTCCCCCACTGGCCTTCACCGGCCTGGAAGAGCCTCTCCGCTTCCTCCAAAGCGGCTCTTTCGTCCACGTCCGGGTCCTCGTCGCGATTGGCCTGTACCGGATTTAAATGGTCTTATTCTCCTTTTCTTTTTAAATAAATGTTAATGAAAGCGTTATTAATGGCTTTTCTTACGGTTGATAACGATACGAGGAGACGTTTGAAATGCCCGGAGGTGTCTCCTTTCAGGTCATCTTCGAGTTCATTCTCAAATACTGAGGAAAAAAAATCATGAAAGTCTTCTACTTGAAATTTTTTGTTTTCTTCGAATTAATTAAAATTCACAATAACTCTCACAATCTTTGTAAACCGCTGAAATCGTCTTGATTCCGTAATTACTCAAGGACGCAAGAATTTCGATGATAGTCTCTTCATCAGTCCCCATTCCAGATATCGCGTTATTCAGCTCGCGAGCGTAGAACTCAGGCAGGGGTGTCATCAATGCCACGATAGCGTTCTCGAAGTTACCACCCAACTCAGACTTCAGGTCGGAGATCAAATCCTTCCCGAACATTGTCTTGAATTTATCGGCAATCTCAAGACGCTGGACGATACCGCGGTGGGCCAAGACGTCGATAATTGCCTGTTCATCGGTGCCGAAACCTTTCATGGCAGAACGCAGCAGTTGAGCGTCATTTTCTGGGTCGAATGGCTCCGCTGGGTACACCGTTGGGGTACACTGAATTCCCACATTAAAAAGAATCGAGATAATTTTCACTTTGAAATCAATTATTTTTCAATTATTTCATAAATTCCGGAGATTTTCTAAAGATGTTTTATTACCTGGACATGATAGTACTGATGGGCTGCCATGATTATGCTCTTTAATTCTGAGAAAACGAATACTAATTAATTAATGAGTAGATCATGAATAATAATAAAAATTATTTATATCTTTTTTACAAAAATGTGTGGATTTGATGGAGATATGCAAAAATCCTTTTTCTACTCTTCCGAATTCCCGTCAAAGTCTGTCTAAACTAAAACTGCGCAATCTGCACCGGATACCAATATATCAGAGAAAAATAAAACTGCGTCGTAAAAATTCCTTATTTATTCTATTCACGCACACCACAGGCTGAATGACAATTCAGCCGTGACAGCTGCCAGAGAAATTCATAAAACCAACGCCCAAGCCCCTGAACTCATTTCGAAGAGAATCCGTTAGCCGCAGGAAGCGAGCATTCTCCAAAACCGTCACAAAAATAAAAAAAAATTAAGACCCCCATCCCTGGGAAATAATCCTCATTTCTATTATCAACTCCTAATTAATAAAAAAAAAACTCACGAATAATTGTGTCCGAAAATTCGTATTCCACTTGTACCGTTGTCAATGGTGTCTTCACTGACTGAACACTGGCTCATCAACTGTGTAAGCCGGGACAGCACATTCCCGTGCGCGTCTGAAAAATTGTTCGCTCAGAACGTACAATGACGTAAGAGAGATTTTCCTCCCAGTGGGGGCATCCGGGAAGGTCAGGCAGTTTGAATCATAGTGATCGTTCGAGGTGAATCAACAGAACATAATGAAATGATCAGCGAGAAGTCTGATGTCACCTCTCGTTAAATCACCATGCGATTCTGCCATTCCAGAGAAAATGAACAGAAAAAAAATTGCAAAAAAATATAAAACCGTTCCTTCAGACCAATCTCCAGTTAGTCACGACAAAGACCATGTTCTAGGGTAATAAACGTTCACGATGTTGAAAACATATGAAATTATTATTTTGGCACGGCCTCTGCTGATGAACTTGACACGAGTTCCATGGAATTCTTAAGTATATACACGAAAAAAGAAAATAAATACTTGTGGAGATGTTTTCAAATTGAAAGTCCGTTGAGCAGAGGGCGGCAGTGTCTTCCTCCCTCTTCTCCGCCATATCAAACTGCGCAGTTCCTAATAGGGTTTAGGGTTAGACGTTATAGACGTTAGAGTTGAAGGCGCACAAAGATATAACAACAAGTACTGGTCGCAGGGCCGATGGTGCATCTGATTGCACTTGAGTGAAGTAGGAATACTAAGTTGACCGATCCTTGGTTCGGCTGAAGGATTCTGCCTGACAAGTCAGTGGGATGCATGAGACTTTCCATGAAGACCCCACAGACATTTCCAAACGAAAGCTCAGACGTCTGAGGGGAACAGCCGCTAATAAGTGGAGTCTTGGATTGAGCATTGGATTGGCAGCGTTATTCGGTATTGGCTGCCACTTCTTCACGTAAGATATTCATTGAGATTTTTCAGAAGATTTAGGGATTTAGTCTAAGAGCGATAGGGGTTCCATGAATTTTCAGCGCTGGAAGGGTTAAATTCAAGTCCAACAGCATTCGTATTAACACAACTATCTGCAGATACGTTGTTCGTGTAGACAGTTCATTCTTGGGCCCTTTGTCATCAGCAGGGAGTTGAGAATTTTCATTTTATGAATTTTTCTGTGATCAAGAATCCAAGGAATGGAACATTCTCATGATAAGCACTCTTAACCCATTTAATTCAATCCAAACTTCCCCAATGTAGGGAGTCTAGTTGGTCCAACAGACTCAAGGAGAAATTTTTGAAGGCAGCGAAGGTATCTAAGGATGAACAACTCCAGCAGTTAATGATGAAAGACATCTTTTGGAACTCGACCGTTAAAAACCTCCGTAAGAAAGAACGTGGTGAACTCCCCCGTCCAGCATCGGCCGAAGCCTAAACCAAACTTCTCCGCCTCAGGTCTCACTTCAATTCGAGATGAAAAAAAACGAACAGCAGTTGTCCCAGGGCAGACTTCGTTTGAAGACCTCCACAAGAAGGTATCTCACCAGAAAAGAATTTTAGAACATGTAAAAATTCGAATTAAACATTTTAGCCACAAAAATCTCGTCTTGTTATTGGTGGAAGGACATGAGTAGTACAAGCACTGTCGTTTTTCTCGAATCTTGAGTCAGTGATTTAGTTATGAGTTAAATAAGTCTCAAGAAGTCAAATGTAGAGGAACGTTGGAAAAACATAAAGTATAAAAATCCTGGGGATCATAGACTCTAGACTTTGGGGGTTATCAACGACCTCAATTCCTCCCTTTCCATGTCTCACAAACACTTCATTCCACTCTTCTCTTCTCTTAACAGCAAATCGTCATCAAAGCCATCACACTCACCAGTAGCTATGGACCGCTCCAGGAGCTTCGACTCACTACACGACGAGAGTCTCGCGGATTTCAAGTCTCCAAAACCATCTAAAATTTTCTCGAAGTCCTCCGGGCAAATTGCAAACACCAAAAACGAGCCCTCCACCAGTAAAAATCCCCGCCACGTTCGTTCTAAAAAGCCCCCTTCAAATCAGCAATCCATTGTCTCCCTTTTTGCAAAAACTGAGGCGGAAAATTCCACTTTCACTTGTCCCGTGTGCCTGAAGCCCTTCAGCTGTCCTGACATTCAGGTCATGCACACCAAGAAATGTGCCGCCCAAAACGGTATCTCCACAGAGACGCTCGTGGCAGCAATGGAGCTCCAGGAGAAGCAGTCGAATGAGCGAAAAGCGATGGGACTTCCCAGCAAGGGTCTCCCCACCCCGAAGAGGAAGCCTTCGTCCTCGAGAAGTGCACCCCATGAAGACGATCCTGACATCCAGCTGGCTCTGGCCCTCTCCAAATCTCTGAACGAAGCCCAGGAGCTCGAGAAATTGGACGAGGCGATTGCCCTTGCTGCAGATGAAGACGATACAATCCCGGAAATGACTGCCTCCCAACGAAGATCAACCCTGATGTCCTTCGGCTTTTCCACGAATAAACCAACGGGTGAAGTTGAACGACCGAGGAGACGTAAAAAGTTGCAGGGGCCGACGGTTTTACAGACTCGGACACCGGAAGTCAAAGAACAGATCCTCACTGAGAGAATTGCTGAAGTCCTGGTGGGATCTGAATCTATCACTCAGCTGCAGGAGGTAGGGATAATTGTGAGGGCGGTGATTATAATAAAACAGAATAGCGAGTTAAGAATGATGGGGTGGGATGAGTCTGCGAGGTTGTGGCGATTATCGTTTGGAAATGGCGATGGGCAGTATTATGTTGAGGCACTGAAAAATATTATGGGAATCGTTGATGATGGGACTGGAAAGGATTGTCTGATGATCATTGCAGACCGCCAACACAGTAACAAAGGAGCAACAACAAAATCCGATATTGAGGAGGTTAAAGATTACTCAACGATCGAAGAAACTGGAACCCAACCAGATCTCCAAAATACCTGTGAAGTCCATCAACAGATCGACACTACTGAAAATGAAACTTCCAACACTGATGAGATAGCTGAGGCTATTATTTATCATTCAAGCCAAACATGTTATAAAGAATGTGAAAACATGAGTCCAATAGAAAAATCAGAGAGCGAAATAAACTCAGTAGATAGTGATAACATAATGTCTTTATCAAACGACTGGAGTAAAATGGTAGCCGGCAGTTATCTCAGTGACATTGCCATTTTCATCAAGGACAGTACCTTCATTCACGCTCATAAGCTTGTGTTCTGGACTCGTTGTCATACACTTATCACCGATCTCGAGATATGTAATGTTGAAGATAAAAATGACAGAAAATGTTATCCCATAAAAAATAAAATTCACTGGCCCAACATCGATCACGATGCTGCACTGGTGTTCTTGAAGTACATTTACTCTGGAAAGATAGCTCGGGAGGATTTGAAGGGCAACAATATCCTAGAGCAGGTCATCTCCTTGGGTAAGAAATACAAAGTTGCAGAATTGTTGAAAATCGTGGAGAATTCAGAAAAGAAAAGGAGCGATGAATCTAAGAGGAATACAAGTACACTGAATGCCTTTGAACAATTGAAGAAGGTGAAGGAGGATTCAACAGGCATCAAAAATACTAAGAATATTGAAAAGAAATCGTCGTTCAGTGAATCAATGCACAACTCTATAGATACCAAAAATAACTCAGTACCAACCGTTATTGAACTTGATTCTTCCCTCGATGGATCAATAACGGAAGAGGGACATCTGACTGACGAAAAAGTCATGAAAAAAACGGAACGGTCGTTGAACCGTCGACACAATACAACTTCTCCGGACTTGTTCGACGACAGCGAGATGTTTCATGATGTTCCTGAAAGTGCGTTGGAATCCCCCCATCACCCAATCATGTCTGACGTTTTAAAATCAATTTCCGCGTCAGATAGAAATCCTGAGCCCAAGCAAAAGAGTGATCTCAGTGTGTTCATCAATAACATTGAAAGGAGGCAAGCCAGAAACGTCCTGGAATCTGATACCGATGGAGATACTCCGGTGAGAGCTGCGAACGAACGCAGGCGAAATCCGTTTAGAGTAGGGGCTCGCAGTTTCGATGATTCAGAACTCTGGAGTAAAAATACATCGAGCAAGGCTAGGAAATCTTCTGAAGACAGAGCGGGAGCCCTGAGCATGCTGGAGAATGCTGCTCGGGCTCGTTCAGTTGATGATGTCGGGAAGTCTGTTGATGTGGCAGATAATAATAGCCTCGAGACAACTGAGGCTCTGGAGAACGAAGATGACTCTATTTACAGTAAATACATGAAACTAGGGAGGGAAAACAGTATTGAAAAGTACAGAAAGGCTGTAATAGCTGAAAGTACTCCAAAATCAAGTGATTCTAGAAGAAAGTACTGGGAAAAGTCGCCTGGGGTTGATATTAAGATTAAAGGTAGGGGAGAAATCACGAAGGACGAATGCTCTCAGTTCAGAAGTTCTAAAGTGGCTGGGAATCAAGACAAGAATGGTTCTGAAGAAGCGCAGCTTCCTGGGAATCTGGAGTTTGATACCTGGGACGGAAGTTCATCGAGTACTGGCAGTTTGTTCTCTCAGAGGATTGATCGTGAGAATATTTCGACTAACAGAAAGAGGAAAGGGGATGCAAATAATAGTGGAGAGGCTGTACGTGGAAGCAAGAAACTGTCGTTCAAATCAACTCATTTTTTGAGGACTGATAATGCGGATCTTCCGGAGCCATTAGGGAAAGGAGATACTTCTCAAAAGACTCCGAGGAAGAACCGTGCACCAAGCCTCATTGTGCTGTCTTCGTCAGATGACGAAATGACTCCACTGATGGAGAATCGCTCACAGAGGCCAGACCGGAGTTGGAAGTCGGAAAAATCATCCGCAGGCCTCCCGGAGCGGTCCCCGGACGAGAACCTCAACTACTCCCATGACGTTCATTCTCTCAATACCCCAACACCACGCCGCAAGAAAACCCTATCGAAAACCCCTCTGAAAGACAAAACGCAGAACCTGAACAACCACCCATCGTCGTCTGAGAACCGCCTCAAGAGGTTTCGAGAGCTCGCATCCATTCGGATATCCCACAATGTAACCCCTCCCCTGGACTACTCTCGGATGAATACCCCAGAACTCCACGACGAGCTCAAGAAATACGGCCTGAAGTGCCACACGAGGACTAACGGGATTCAACTGCTGGAGCACATCTACGAGGAGACGCATCCTCTGGTCCCCCTGGAGTGCATCCCCCCGGAGTCGTCTCCCACCGAGAAAGAGGAGCCCGCGCCCAAGAAGCGCCACCTGAATCCCAAGAACTTACCAAAGAGAAAAATAGTTTCCGAGGAGATGTGCTCACAGGAGGTAGAGCAGTCTGATTGCCCTGCGGGAGCCCTCAGTGTCTCACAGGCCTTCCGTCAACTTCTGGCGAGTGATACTGAACTTCATAAGAAAGTCCTGACATACGAACCTCTTCTTCTGGAGACTTTGTACAAGAGATTGAAGGCTGAGGGTTGTGCTGGTAACATGAATGAAGTGATGGATTTTTTGGATAACCAATGCATCACTTTCCAAACACAGGTGCAGAGAAAGCATAAGAAAGTTACCGATGGCGGAAATACCAAGACTGGAGGGAAGTGATGGTTGTTGAGTGGGTAAAGAGGATTGTGTGGCCTGGAGGGTATCATCAAGTTTTTTTTTTGTTTCTAGTGAGGGAGAGGTTCTTTGGTTTCTTTCGAGCAGATATTACCGTTACAGTTCGGTTTGTTGCAAAATGAGATTAGAAATAATTAAGAGCCATTAAGCAATGTGATTTTTTTTTTGTTTTGTTTGTTTTGTTTTGTTTCTCTGGGCACACAAAAATCTACCCTATAAAAATAATCCTCAATTTCCATTTAATAGCAAGTAAGAAAATCTTTATAAAACCTGTTTTTTATTCTAATAAGAAGATACCCAAAGAGAAAAATATTTTTTGATACATTTCATTATTGAATATTAAAAAGAAAAGAAAAAACAAATGTGAAGACAATTCGCAGGAATGTAGAGGAGAGGATAAAAGGGTCTTTATACTGGCAAATTCAAACTTCATAATGCCGATTTTTTATTTTTTTTTATCTTATCATTTATTTTACATTATAATGTTTCTATTTGAAAATGTAGGAAGTTTTGAAAATGTCATTTTGTATTAGGAAGAAACCTATTGAATGTAACTAGTCTTTCATATTGAGCTCTTTTCGTTGGGTTTTACTCCTTTGTTTATATTGTCTGTCGTTGCATGCGAAAAATATCAAGAATATATTCTGGAGAATTTACGATGAGCGTGGAATCAGTGAATTAGCCTTAGGCATCAGGAATTCCTCGACTATCGCTGAAACCATCTCTGCGAGAATGTTCTTTAGGGTATCAATGTTCCTGTTAAAGAAAGTAATAAAAACCTTTATTATTTATGAACTCATTTTTGTTATTTTGCGTGAGAAGTTCGTGAATTATTTTTTGAATCTATGCTCCTCTGACGTTGAAAACTTACTGTTGTTCGGGGGAAGCACACAATTCATTGTAGTATTTAATTTTGGGTTCTGTTCCACTGGTTCTCAGAGTACTGACGAGGCCATTATCAAAGGTGAACGTTATCATTTGGCTGGACTTTGACGTAGGTAGTACAGCCTTGTTGTCGGGTTTTGTGCTATCATAACCAGTCGTTAAATCGCGAACTGCAATTATCGAATATTTTCCACCGGCGATGCTTGTTGGATACTGAAAAAATATGGATAGCAGTCATGAGAACTAAAGTTCAACGGGAATTTCGTTATAAAAATTGGGCTGGAAAAATTCCTGAGCTTTTGCATTGCAATGGACGGAATGTGCACTACTTGTTAATTTTTTTTTGATAATGAAGAGTCCAAGAATAAAAATACTTTAGAAAAATTAATTTTGATAATTTTCCAAGGCACGCAATATCAAAACCCGCTTGACCGGAACTGATAAAGTCTATTTTAATGCATCACAACGGAAAATACTCGAGAAAATAGTCATTAACTGTTAATGGATAACATTTTTAAAAATCACTATTTATTCTGTCAAGTCATGATCGGATGATCTGACTTCCAATTTTGAACGATCCTTGACACTTTTTAAATCAATGAATTTATGAATTCATTGTCCATAAATTTCAATTTTTTTAGTCATTTTTATAATTGTTGTGTACTTATTTGGTTTATTCAATCGATCAAATTACATTGTTATGCAATAATTTTAGTACAGTTTTCTTGGGATCTTCATCATAAACTTGAGATCGTCCAAATAGTGAAGATTTTCCCACGGAATGAAAACCCCCCTGAATCATCTGAAACCTTACGAAATTCCTAATCTGGTCTACGTGAAGAACGGTGATAAGGAGTACATAGACTGCACAATTGGTACCGCGAGAATTCCAAACAACAGAGTGGGAACAAGTGCCACTGACGTTAAAACCACATTCATTACAACTCTTGTCATCCAACCGACATCCTCCTTTCTCTCTTTCCCCACCGACATGACATTCATCATGGACAGACCCTCAAAAGCCTAAACACCACTGACTCCCCCGATAATCATGACTTGATAATTCTCTCAAAGTTAATGAAAAACTACGTTAGAACTGTGGAAAACTTGAAACTAAATATCGCAAATATGTATTCCTCGATTAAGAGATAACACCCGACTATTCCACCGCAGTCACGTAATTATTACTTATGCCTGAGTTTGTTTGTTCCACAGGGTCGACTGATAACAGTCCATTGAAATTCCATATAACGTTATTTCAGTCGAAAATCACAGAATAATTCATAAACTATTGGGAAATGACACCACAGTTGTGTCTATTGTGCCAAGTTTGTTGCTATTCTCTCCTGTTTTTCGACTTTTAATGCCAGTTCATACTCCACTAGACCAGTCGACCTCGTGCTATGCGATAATTAACTCGTTCGTTGCAAAAAACCCCCACATACGTCTACATGCATTAATGAGCAAACGATGACTCAACTTACTGTGTTTTGCTGACCAGCGAAATTTCTCAGTCTCTCGAAAATTTTCTTTATTGTCTCCTGGTTGTGGCAGATCCAGTAGGAGTTGTCACTGATGTGGTGCCCGTAGCTGGAAATTAAACCAAAAAATCTCCCATTATTTAGATCTTCTGATTCAAAGGCATTTATGGGCAATCAATTAATTGAATTGAATAAAAGTATGTCTAAAGGTAGACTTACATCTTGTAGATCTCCTCTAATTTATCTAAAAGCGTGAGGCCCATAGTCTCTAAATACGTGGTCAACTCAGCGAGTCTAATCCCTGCGCTAATTCCATCCTTATCGAGGACACTAGAGCCACACATAAAACCGATGGCTTCTTCATAAGCAAAAAGTACGTGTTTTTTCTCTTCCAACAATTTGACACATCTGTTTCCCATCCATTTGAACCCAGTCAGTGTTTCCTAAGTCCGAAACAACATCATGATAATTACTGAAAAATTACAATTAAAAAAAGTGAATATTTCAATGAAACCAGTTTTTTCTGTACCTCGAACTGGAATCCTTCTTTCTTCGCCATGGAGGCAAGAATCTTACTGGACACTGTGGACGCAAGCATATAGGCATCAGCAGGATTATCATCAGGATGACTCACTCGATGCAAGTGCAACATCCACCAAGCCAGTAGGGCTCCGATTTCATTTCCATTGAGAATCCTCCAGTCCCCGTCTTTGGTTCTAACCGCACAGCCTAGTCTATCAGCATCAGGGTCGTTGGCCAGGACTATGGTCGATTTGTTGGCATCAGCTGTCTTGATGCTGAGGTCGAGAGCACTTTTTCCTTCTTCTGGATTCGGGAATTTTACTGTGGGGAAGTCTGGATCTGGATCTCTTTGCTCTTCGACAACCACAAATGGCTGAGAATTAATTAGAGAGTTGAAATAGATTCAATTTCTACTTTTGGGAGCTTTTCCATCCGCTTTTATTTATTTTTATTGACTGATTCATGTAATATGTAATTACCTTGAAATTAGCAACCCGAAATGCCTCCTTCATGTATTCATATCCCACTCCATGCATAGCAGTGTACGTAAATTTCAATATTGTACTCTTATTGGTCTCGGGATAGACAGTATCATTCTTGATAATCCTGAAGTAGTCCTCCATAACCTCCCCGAGAGGATCCTTGCAAAGAGAGCCAGCTGCATTAAGTACAGACACGTCCCAGGAGGTGAGGGAGGGCTCGAGATTATCTAAAATCGACTTCTGAATCTCTTTGTCGTGTGGGGGAATGATCTGGGCACCATTCTCCCAGTAGACTTTGTACCCATTGTCCTCTTTGGGGTTGTGAGAAGCTGTTATCATTATTCCAGCAGCGCACTTGTACTTCATCACTGCAAAGGGGACGAATGGAGTTGGACAGACTTTTGAGTACATGTATACTTTGACGCCGCTGTTGATGAATATGGTGGCCGTCAATTCAGCAAATCTGGGAATAGCAATCTTTGGATCAATATTCCATCAGTAGAAAATGGCGTTAAAATAGAATTCAGCAAATAAAATATTTTCGCTAAGGAATCCCGAAGGTATAAATCACCTGTGGCTGTTGTGCCTCCCATCGTATCCAATAACGATTCCCTTCTCTTTGAAGCCCTCGCCACCATTAATCAAGTACTGAAGCAGTCCCTGGCCAGTCTGAATGATCACCAAATCGTTCAGCTGACTGTAGCCAGGGCCCATCCGGCCTCGCAGACCAGCTGTGCCGAATTGCAATCTTTTCAAAAACAGTTCTGATAGCACCCCTACGTCCTTTGACTTCACAATCTCGTGAATCTCATCCTCTGACTTCAGATCCTGAGGAAAAAAATCCAACAAAACTGATGAAACCAACAGTTTGACGAATAGAAAAAAAGAAAAAAAACTAGACAATTATCATGATTACCTTATACCACTCGAAGTATTCATTGATCTTGCCATCAAGGGTGTCATTTCCAGTTATTACTCGTCCTTTCGATGCCATCTTGTCCAAAAAGTCCCTCAGGCAGTTTACAACTTTGATTACGTGCCTCAGCTTTTGACACACACTCGAGACCTCTGAATTTCTTTAGTTCCAACAGCAAATTAACGTCACATTCTCGTCATTAACGCCGTCTCGTTCAATGTCCTCACACGTTGTGAAATCTCCTGATAAAAAATACAATCTGTTTATGAAGTACAAATACAGTGATCACCATAAACCAAGATAACTCCGCTGCAGCTCCAGTTTTTAATGAATATTTCCAAAACAAGTGGAGATACCGAAATCCCCATGAGAGCCTTTTTTATAGCCCTCATAATTCTTCAAAAAATCATGTTAATACAAATTTGCCCACGCTCTTGCACTATAAAATAATTCAGCAAAAACAAAACTCAAAAAGTAACGAGAAAGGAAACAGTCCTAATCGAGTGAAAATTTGACTGTCAATAACTCTCCATCCGCTGAGTGAAAATTGCCCATTCTGTTCTTATTTTAAAGGTCTTTTTTGAAGCTTCAAAATGAGATGTGATTCATTAGAATCGCATCGGTGGATCACCAATTACCAACGACTAAATGATCCGATTATATCCCATCTCCAGCCAACCCACAATTTCCCAACTTTCCCATTTCCACGATTTCCCCATTCCGCCCCAAAAATCAATTTCCCCTCAAAAATCCGCCAGCCATCCTCACAAACCCTGGGAACCCCGTGAACAGCATGATCACTCAATCACTGTCATTCAATCTGTTTACTTGGTTATGTAACCTTAAACTATTTTCACTTCAGTTCCTAAAAATTACAGATCTCACCGGTTGTTTCGGGGAATATCTTGAAATCCAAAGAACATGGAAAAAAACTCCTAATGAAGATTTTTTTTGCAGATCTTCATCCGTCCCGCGAAAAAGGTTATGACAGAAATTTTATCATTTGCCTTAGATGCAGAGATATTTATTGAGAACTGGCTAATAGTCAAGATCCCCTGGAATTATCGTGATTTTTGGGAAACATGTGTACGTATGCAATATAAGAACATCAACATACCCTTAATCGCGCAGTCTCCTTGATGTTGTCCAGTCCCTCCACTACTCAGCATTCCTCTATTCGCCAACACCAGTATTACACGGAGTAGCCCCTTCACACCCTCTCAGAGACCCGATGACATCAGCTTACGTTATCTACAGCTGCTCACAAAATACTTCTTGTTGTAGTGAATTTCGTTGGCCTAACACCACAAGACAGACAGTATTGTGCACTATTTTCAACAATTCTTCACAATCCGTCAAGAAAAAACACAACTGAAATACTACGATAAAACAGGTCTCTTCAGACATCTGTCAAGCTTTTCAATTTATTCATTATTCAGCAATTAAGGAGATTGACATAAGTTCATCGAGTTTCTTTATTGTTCATAATCAAATGAATTAATTTATATCGAGAGTGACCAGTTCCTGTGTGAGACCAAGTGCTCCTGGTGGTATTGGAGATCTTGGTGAAGTGGAGAGGCATTTATCGAGGAGAGCAGGGGAAAAACAGATTGGAAGGGCTTTGGGGGTTTAGGGGATTGAATTACGAATGCAATGGACGTTGGGGTGGTGAAAATTGCCGAGGACAAGGACTTTGAGAAGCTGAAGAAGTTGTACGATGATAATAATGATTGGAAACTGGACTACAACAAGCCGGATCTGTCCGTCTGGACCAAGTCTGTGCCTGGGATCAGTTTTCGAATGGTCAAGGTAACGTTTTCAATTTTTCCACTATTTTTAAAAATTATTTTTCATTTATTTATCGGTTGCTCAACATGATAAAAAAAAATTCCGAGTTCATTGAGCGACGAGAAAAATGTCAATTTTTTGAGAAAATAAAACAGCAATTCTATTGGAGTTATTCTACTAGAAATAAAAAAAATCACGAATGATATTGGCTCCAGATAAGGACGAGGTTCAGTGATGTACAGCCGGAGACCCTTTATGACGTTCTTCATGACCCGGAGTACAGAAAAGTCTGGGACACACACATGATCGAATCGAAGGACATTGGATTCTTCAATCCTAATAATGACATTGGATACTATTCGAGTGAGTGTGGGGAGTTTGGCTTGAGGTAGTTGAGTGCAACGGGTTCACGATAATCAATAAAATCGGAATTAATTGACAATTGTTGATGTTCTTGAATGCCGCTGATATCTCTGTCCATAAAGTTTCTCGCAAGTCACACATTTCACTCGATTTGAATGCACTTGTCTTCATTATCATCTTGAGCTTGCAATTTCTAACAAATATTTTTTGTTCTGCTAGCGATTCAATTTGTAAAAAGTTCTCGTGCAACAGCCATTGAATTCCACTTGACAGTGATTAAAAATAATGACATTGTGATCTCATGTCCACAGTGTCCTGCACATCCCCCTTGAAAAATCGTGACTTCGTTCTCCAAAGATCCTGGCTGGACACCGGTAGGGAGCAGCTGATTATCAATCACTCGGTCTTTCATAAAGATTATCCCCCTAAAAAGGGATACGTGAGAGCTACATCCTACCTCACAGGTGCCTGGACGATTCCTCGTCCACTTTTTTAACTTTATTAATTTTTGGCAGCCATTTGGGCATCGCTATTTAATAATTTCAGTTAATTTAGAAACTGATCAAAAGACACAATTCATTACACCTGTCATTCCCCAGGATTCATCGTGAGACCGTCGAGAAATGGTGACGGGGCAGAGTTGGGGTACGTATCCCACACGGATCCCCACGGCAAACTCCCCGCCTGGTTGATCAATAGAGTCACACAGATCTTCGCTCCCAAGGTTACCAGAAACAATTTCCTAATTAATTCCATGTATCTATTTTACGACCGTTATCTTCATCTGTGAATCCGCAGATGGTGAAAAAATTGCACAAGGCCGCGGTGGCTTATCCCACGTGGAAAGAGAAGAACCATCCCAACTGCAGACCTTGGCACTACCCGGAACAGATAATGTCACCTCGAATGCGCCTCCAAGATGTAAGCGGCGATGGCCACTCCTAAGTAGACGCCTAACTACTAAGTACCAAATTACTTATGATTTGAATATGCTGACCCTTCATTTTCCCCCAGTGCATAAAGTCAATTGAAGAGAAAAACATGAAGAACAGCTACGTCGATGAATCGGACGTGAAAGACACGTTAGTCAAAGACATAATGATGATGGACTCTGACTAATCAAGGGCAACACCGAGGCTCCAGCAACATCAGTATTAGTTCAGTCTAAGCACACGGAAATGGTAACGATGCAGTTGAGCCGAAAATCAAAGAGCAATGGAAATTTTCATTTCTTAGGGTAAGTCTACATGTGATGCTAATCAAGTGCTCGTTCATTTTTGTTTTATGGTCGTTAATAACAATAAAGGCTGATACTGTGACAGAAACCAGGGATGGATAGATAGATAATTTATATTTCAAATTCAACGGTGGCTTGTTTGGCCACTCATTAGTGACTCTAGTGTTTTTTCCGGAGGTCATGGAATTTTTTAGTACTTCGGGGGGATTGCTTGTCTTTTCTCAACGATTTCTGCGTTTCTGAGGTGTATATTTGGCAAGTCTAAGTATTGAAGATGTCCAAGTGTTTTGGCTATTTTTTATTCAGTCTAATAAATTTATTATTTGAAATTTGCCGGCCTGAATCCAAGTCTCCATATCGAACCATTAAAAAATACTTCTAAAATTCTAAATGAAGTATATATAAATGTATAAATAGTAATAATATTAATAAAATATAAATGATAATATTATGTGTCTAGAAAAAAATCTTTCAACTTAAAAATTGACTTTCAAATGTATAAATCGTTTGTTCGGAATAGTAATGATTTTTTTGTAGTTATCTCTATGGCATTACAAAAGATACTTGGACATCTTCATTTGGATTAGTCAATACATTTTTATCTGAAGGGGGAAGAGAGAGTGGAGCCACATAATGAGGAAGAGATTTAATTTTTTTTGAATTGACAAGACTCTTGGCTCAAACGATGAATCCCTCCACTTCCACTTAACATTTTCATATTTTCCATTCCGCATTTTTTAGTCGACTAGACATGCCAAGAATTTGCATCGTAAATTAAAATTCATACGCTAATTGTATTTAGACGGTTTCATCTTATGCTGTTGATGTCAGTTACAATTAATCTCTTTTTCCTCCGCACAAGTTGCAGTATGTGATACATATCTAATAACAATTGCTGATCAATGAGTAAGAGGATTCCAGAATGTGAGGGTGGAAATTTCGTTACAAAGTATTTGTTATTTTAAAGGGAAAAAAAAATTCACCTTGTCCCACCCCTCTCTCTTTCTCGCTCTTGTCCAAATTAGTTGCCCAGACGATAAATTCAAAGTAAATTTATTCAGAGTTTTACCGTACAAATTTCTATTGAATTACCGAGCTTTTAATCACTCCTCAATAGTATCAAAATGCTATTAAAATAAAGGGCTGTGCATTGAACGAACTGATCGGATGCGTTGTTTTATAATGACTAATAAGCTTAATATAGATTAAAAATTCAAATAGCCAAGTGTGAGGACGTGGAACTCCACTCGTGACAGTGAGAGTAATCCATACCGACGATTCAATAAGATCCGTATGCTGTTTGTAATATAATACACGAAGTCGTTGAATAATTCTTAAAATAAAAGTCATATGCATAACGACACGTGATGGACACTGCAGCTCTTGAATTTTTATCCAGAGGATGAGGAATCAGCCGGTATTATTACTAATATTTATTGAAGTCATTTATGTCACGTTCTTGTATTGCACTTTGTATATAAACATTTATCTTAATCAATATATAACTTGTTAAATCATGAAAACGTTTCACAGTCAATCTCCCTAATTAATCCCAAATTTTTTTGCTGGATTTTTTTTTAAGCGAATGAAAAACCAACGGATTTTCAGCGATGATAACTATTTCTATTATTTTCCAATACTTTGTTTATTGAGGCTTTGCTACATTGGATTTCGAGGCTCCTGGGATAATTCTTTGTAAACATTTATATGATTGACTCCATTCCGTGACCGTAGTTGACGTGGGGGAGATTGTTTAGAGATAAAGAACACATGTGTTTCATTTTCATTGATTTTTCCAAGTTCCGATGGTGGAAGAGCCATATTTTGTTGTTGAATATCCGAATCATCAACTAGTGGGGACTTGACCATCGAGGGCATGAGTACGAGTCTTCTAAAATCATTTCATCGAACTCTCCATTCGCCTCAAAATTATTCTGTTTACGTCTAATTTCATCTACATCCACTGGAAAAAGGCTGTTTTGGAAATGGTTGGTTCCATGAAATTTCCAGCAGCCGTCCTTTCATCGGGAATTATGGAAGAGGTACGGCATTTGGATCGCATCCATCTCTCTGAACATTCTGGTGCATCCTAGATGATCTATGGAATCGGGAGTGGAGGACACAATAAAATCAAGACTCCCTAATGAAAACAACACTATCAACAAGAACGAACGATGAAAAATCTATAACGAAAAATCTTGATACGTCTCATAGGATTATATTAAAATAGCGGTGCGCAGGCGTCGGGAAGTAGTCTCATGCAAATTGTTTCACATACTGCATTATAAGTCTTACCTCAAAAGCTGATTGTAAACATATTTCTCCGAGCAGTATTCCCGGGAACACTGCCTCATTGAGTCTCCGTTGTTTCCATTCACGAAATTAATAACAAACTAATTAATTAATTAATTAATTGAAAAACCAACAGAAGAAGCCGAGAGCCGGTACCGAAAGCGGACGAATAAAATAAATCCAATAACTTCGAATAACAATTTAACTTAAGTATTACAATTAATTTATTTAAGTCGTGGTGTGGATTCGTAATGTTTAGCATAAGTAAAATGCTTCCGGTGTCGAATACCGATAAAGGATCTCCCGAAAAGGAAGATTTCCTCCGAAATATCGCGAAAGATCCTGTTGAAATGAACGGCAGGGTTGCCGTCCAAAACGATAAAAATTCGGAAAAACAGATTGAAGAGATCAATGAAAGAGTTGCCACCATTCTGCCTCAAAAATGGAAAGGCAAGTACACATTATCGGTATTCGACAATTTAATATCACTCGCTGTTGTTGGGCCCTTGGTTGTGGGGCATTGGTGCGGCATGTGGGGGCTCATGGACTTTTACAAATTACCGTGAGTAATGTTCACAGTGTTCGCTGCAAGAAGACAAATGTTCGCTGAAAATTTTCCTGCATTTCAAAAATTCTTTACGATCTATTTTTTTCCATTTAACATTGTCCATACATAAAAATGTCTGTATTGAAAAAAAAAACTAAGAAGTATATTGGACTGACCCAGTTTATTCATTTACATTAAAAAATACAGAAATGCATGTCTCATATGAGTTTAAATAAATTTTTCCATGGAATATGTCCCATTTTGAAAGGATTTCCGCCCCCTCTGTAATTTTTACCTGTTTATTATCATTGTTGTGCATGACAGGCTATCCGACTGGCTTAGTTTTGTCCTTGGCATGGGCCTCCACTGCACGTTCGCCTGTTTCCGGCGCATCCTCCACAGGACATTCGCAGAACACTGGAGACTGGCAAATCCCATTGGCAGAGGGGGTTACAGAGTTGCTAGATTAGTTTATACTTACCTATTCAGCATGTCTTGTGTTCTCCACTGGAGAGGAGGATGGGCCTTTTTTGATTATGTCGTGAATAATAATCTGTGGTAATTATGAATCTGCATGAGTGTGGGGAAGTAAAAAGAATAGAGTTTCGTGAAATGCTCAGTGTTCCTAATCAATCATGACAATTATATGATTATTAAACAATCATAATTTAGGCTGATTAATGGTAAACATGTATTTTTGTTTAAAGGGTTGATGCAGCCCTTACTCTCGTTCTATTAGCCATCCTAATAATCCTGAAATCCAGTAGAAATCTCCTGGCACCGCCGTTCATCATCGCAGTGGATATTCCGCCACTCGTTTTCAATTTCCCAACCAGATACCGAGCGGTGAGTGCTTTTGTCATTTAACAATTTCGCCACAAATTCCAGAGGATCAAAAAAATCGAGCGAATTTCGTAGAATATTCTACTACCTCTCTATTTACTTTTCCATTTCAATTTTCTTAATTCTGAAATTCTTGAGGTCCTGACCTCCGGCTAGATCAGTCAAAGAATCGACGCCCTTCGATTGAAATTCCTAGATCCGCACAAATATCTCAGCTCTCATCTAATGAGAACTTCCACACAAATTGACAGTACCAAAGTCGTATTTCTCAATTCCCCCCAGAGTAAAGCCGTCAGTGTCACTTCAATCCGAGCAATTACCTCGAAAAACCAAATGGCCCGAATACATATTACAATCAAGGTGAGAAGATTAGTGAAACTGTATCTTGATTGATCAACAAAAAGCGACGAAAATTAGTTTATTATCAAAACCATGTTTGTTACCACAACAAAAGCCAATGGAATTTACCGAGGCAGGACACGCCACTCAGAAAAATCATAGCTCAAGGTAGCGAATTGTCGATCACTCACCACCGTCTAGCTTCTTCATGCGTTAGGAAAATTATTTTTCGACCGAACGTCTTCACTTCTATCAAAAGATGTATCAAAAACAATTCCAGGAATTTTTTTCTCTTATTTTTTTTTGATTGAAAATGGGATAATTTTCACGGCTGTAATTTTCCAACTTTATAGTTCAATTGCTGGCAACTCTTATCAAATTGTCGATAAAAAAAAAGATCGAAATCGGCAGTGAAGTGTTAAGCGAGATAAATGAACTTATCCCCATCTAGAAAATTAGAGGAAGAAAAAATCAACTTCACAACAATTCTTCTTTGAAATAATAATAAACAACCGAGACCGAAGACTCACTGATTTGTCTGATTTGACTGCTTCAGTATCGAGATGAAGGAGTAAAATCGATTAGCTAATAATCTTGCACCTATTTGACAACAGAGCCTATTAATTCTATGATAAAAAATCCAAAGACACTGGAATCCTACATTTTCCTGCTCTGTTGTCCCTGGGAAACGGTCATATTTCTTCCTATCTCCACCTCATTAGAATACTCGTCACCCAGAAAATCATCACCATACGATAGAAAAAAAAGAGGGGGATTGCTCTCCTGTCATAGCGTCCAAGTACAGCGACATGCTGATCTCGGTGTGTTCGTAATTTGCCTCGGTATTGGTCCCCGAATGATTCGGTACGGGGTACGACGTTGATAAAAGATAGGCAGTTGGCCCGAAAGGGATTCAGTATTCTCTCGTTATTCATAGTGTTAAGCGCAATATAAAAAACCTCCCATGAACAATTCCATAAAATCGTCGAGTCAACATTAAACCGCTTCCAATGATCGGTAAGACCGGTCCGATTGTCTGCTTATCATAAAGTGATTCGAAACGCATTAAAGAGACATTTAAAAATCATTAAAAAGTCAATGGATAAAAACTATTAACTAAAATCATGATGTCGTCCCCACCGCGATCATCAGCTCGGGAATGGGAAGCTGACGTTCACTTCCAGATCTTCATGTAAATAAATAATACTGAATATGGATAACGAAGTGAACGAGACAGAAATGATGATTTGATGATGAGTTGCATTGAAACGAGAGAATTGGATCCCCAAGACTGGATGATGATTGAGCTGAGGAGTGGTGCCGGCATGACAGCATCAGCATTAGACAGGCCAGCATCATCGCGCATTCATTACACTATTCTGATTATTCTCGATGCTATATTCTCAGCATTTGTAGCAGCTCCAGCTGTTGTTGGATACTGGAGAGGCACATGGGGACTTAGTGATCTTTACATGTTTCCAAATGATCCGGTATTGAGTAATTTGACATCAATTGCCGTTGGTTACGGTGGTTTATTATTTTTCAATGTTGTGCAAGGACATTTTAATGATATTTTTCATCCGGACAAACACAGATTGTTTTATTACGTTGGGTCCAGAATTTACACTGCCGTTTTTGGATTTTGCTGTGTTAATGCGTGGCGCGGGGGGTGGCAAGCACTTGATATTTATACGGAACAAGCAAGCGGTACTGTTATGGCTACAACTCTTCTTGCACTTGCTGCACTAATTTTTATGAAAGCTGTGAGAAATATTTCAGCACCACCTTGTTCACTCAGTCTCGACTCACATCCGGGGTATTTCGAAGTGCCCACTATGTTTCGAGTTGACGTAAGTTGGGGGAATTTTTGCGAATGGGGTTTAGGGTTGAAAAAGGAGAAAGTATTTGAATTTTATCAATGAATAGTTTATTTTCTATACGAAGAAACCAAAATTGTTGTTCGTCAATAGCAAATGGTTAAAAATACTCAATCCTCTTATCAATTAAATCCATCAAACAAATCTGGCGCCTGATTACGATCCACCAAGTTTTAATAACCATTCCTCGATAGTCACGTAATCTCCAGGAAATAGAAGGTATCATAGATTATGAATGAAAACTAAATATTGAACAATAAAAAAACTGAGCAATTTCCCTCTCTTCCATTGATTTAAAAAAATACAAGAAATTGGAGCCGAGGGATTTTTTTTCATGAACTTTCGATTATTTTTTATTCTATTCTACTTTTTTAAAAACATGATTCATTGTAAAATACGATTTTTTAATTTAATTTTCAGAACTCTCGTGACTGTACATTATACATATTAGATTGTGCATTCAGTGTGGGAGTGGTTGGTACCCTAGTTGTCTTCGTGTGGAGAGGTATTTGGGTGCTTCTGGACAATCATCTTTTCCCGGACAATCGAGAATACTCGGCCATTGGGTCAATGGTAAATACTAATCCATAACAGAATACGTGTTTTCATAATCAGAATAAACCCTTCCGACTAGAAATGATCGATACACTATCATCGCGTTATCAAGGTTTGCGCAAGAAATAATTTCCGATTCTTATCAATGTATTAGACTATTGGGTTATTTTTATTCAATGTTTACAAAACATTACGAATCCCTTTTGTTTAATTTTTCTAAATTAATTTCATTCTTAAATCAAGAGAAACTTTCCTTGATATATCTTCGATCAATTGAGCTTGATCGATCAATCGTATCTCTCCAACAAATATTTGTCTTATTCACATTCTTATTTTTCGAAAGCATGGGAGGAGATAAATCGAGATTCATTCGACAAAGAAATCAATCCCCAATCAGTCGGGAGTACGTTAAATACGAAAAAAAATGAATGACTTCAGTTTAAATATTTCGCATGCTAAAGGTATAGTAA
The DNA here is from genome assembly GCF_034640455.1 of Diachasmimorpha longicaudata. NCBI lineage: Eukaryota > Metazoa > Arthropoda > Insecta > Hymenoptera > Braconidae > Diachasmimorpha > Diachasmimorpha longicaudata. The sequence continues at coordinate 7,581,709 of NC_087232.1, read as the reverse complement.
GCACAGAGCACGGATGACGTTGTGTTTCGATTATATAATTGAATATTCATCCAATTGTATGATTGTCGGTAGGCGCACGACTGACCCAGTATATCTCATTCTCGAATCAAGATAACTTGTGCAAAATCATTTATTTATCAGGCATGAGTGTGAAGAAAAAACATTGCCCCAATAACTCTTTCTATTAAAATCATTGTCATCTGCGTGAATTTTGAGTGCTATACCCTATCTACCCCGGAAACATCCACGCAGGAAGATCTATTGAATTTAATACAAATAATTTTACAGAAACAGAATCTTATGGAATTTTTTATATTCCTAAATTTTCTATAGAAACGTTTGCACATGAACTTTCCAACATGATATTCACTCCATTTTACTCTTTTCATAAATCAAAAATAATTAAAAAACTGAGTGGAGAAATTTTCTTCGAATATATTTTTGTTCCCAAAAACTTTATTATCAAACGTCTTTATTCATCTCATAATTTTGCAATAATCGCAACCCATCTAGTTGGTACGAACTTCACGTTCTTTTCTCTCCTCTCCACTGAAGGGATAATGCACTTGACATTGTAATTTATGGAACAAAAGAAGCATAAATTGAGGGTTGAATCTTGAATAAAGTAAATACACACAGAATGGCATGTGTGACACGTGACATAATGTTGCTATCGGAGGAGCGTACACATGCATTGAGGGAACGGAAGTGAACCCACGTGCTAGAAACGTCACACACTGAGTTATATTATTCTCATCCTCTGGAATGGCCGAAGGGTCTCGAGCTTTTTATTGTCGTTTTACTCCTCAACTCGGGCAATCGATTGCACCATCGATTTTTGGTGCATCGGTTCCTGCGGGTGGTGGGAGGGAATGGAGTGATTGATGAATGGAATTATTCTGATTCTTCGCTATGGGAGGAGAGAACACACTTGGTTTATTTCGGGTTGAGTGCATGAACGCTAACTCGATTAAATAATAGGTCGTTCAAGTGGATTAATCCACGGTTCCTCCTGATGAGGTGGATCTTGTAACTTGCCCTCAGACACGTTCAACCCATTGAACTTGATACGTTAAACTTGGCGAAAAGCCGTTTGTCCGATTTTCTTACGTCGGATGATTGAGATTCATGATAAAGTGGGACAATGGACGATAGCATATAGAATTCTGAAGACAATTCAATTGGAATTCAAATAAAAATTCTAGAAGTTCTTGAGTTCCATTCTATTCAGTCGAAAATGTCCGGTGGGAATTAATTAATGGAAAAAATTAGGAGAATATAATTTTTATATTTAACTTATTCATCTGAGAACTCTTAAAAACTGAAAAAAATTTCAAATCCCATTAATGTTACAGGTAATAGGCTACATTATAGTGGCAATTACCTTCTGTTTCCAACCGGTGATGCGCTACGTATGCAGTCGTCTGCAAGGATTGTCTCGTCTTCTCGCAGCGGACGCATTTCTCGTCCTCAGTTTCCTGGGAACGGTGAACGTCTGGCGAGGCATCTGGGGCCTCCTGGAGGTCTGGCTCTTTCCCGAAAATATGGAACTCTCTTGCTGGATCACCCACGCCGGGTGCTTCCTCTTCCTGGGGCTTCTGAACTGCAGCAACTCGATCCTCGTCCGAGGGGTGTACATCGATGCTGAAGAGGAGGAGGGAAAGTGCGTGGTCTTCCCCTGTCATTATCTGAGGCTCTTCTTCAAGGTATTCTGTCCCTAAAGTTCTGCCAAATAATTTCCTATAGTCTAGCTAGCTATTCTTTGATTCCAGAGGACTAGCCAATACTTTTTTTCCATTGAAATCCCATGAAAAAAAATGTATTCGTTTGCTCCCCAGATTGAACGCGAGAAGAAAGAAGCCAGACGTCGTACCCACTTGGTCCCATCCCGAGACTATCCCCCGAGTGAAAGTGGAGGCAAAGATGCTGAAAATGGTGCTCTCCTCAATTGTTCCCCATTGCCAACGATAATTCCAGCGAACCCTGAGTGCCTGGTGCTGAAATAAACGTCACCACGAGGCCACGAAAATCATGCCCAACGCGAAGTCATTGAGAGAACGCAACAGGGAATGAAATATGACACTCACCGAATTGAGAAATGACAATGAACTTCGCTTAACTCGCGTGAGAAAATATGGGCAATCTTGTAAATGATATTTATTTTCACTAGTACCAAGAAATAACAATAAACTTTATGTAAATATTTTTCAATAAATCGTGACCTTCATTCAATATGTGGGAGTAAAAAAAATGCGAGAAGCCACGTCTTCTCGAAAAACTACTAGACAAACGGAAATAAATTGCCTTGATCTGATGAGTAAAGTACGAAGTCGTTAGAGCCCTTGAGACCTTGGGCGAGATAATGGTATTGTTATCATTACGCAATTCTCTCGTATTGTACATTCTTCCCCGTATATCCGCAGGGGCGACATCCTGTCGACATTTCATTATTATTCACTCACTGCCGTTAATGATTGAACAAAGGAATGCTAAAAAGTTTGAGCCATTATTCACCGGGAAGTGGTGGATAAAACTCTGCCCTCGTGGCCTACATATTATTACGTCGACAATGGGGACACATGAAAAATATACGGAATAGTATTGGGTGGATATTTTCACTCATGAAAAGATTCAATAGAAGAGTCCAGTGCAGTTATTGAAACATTCTGTTCAACGTAATACTATTCTTTGACTCTACTGATCAATAGAATCAATGGGAATGATCTATAGATTTCGATTTGTCGGTGTAAATTTTTTTTTTGGAAATTTTTTTCCCGAAACTTTTGTAGAAAAATAGCGTGCAATGAACCCTCATTCCCAGAGCCCCGTCAACTCTCATCAATGATTATCTATCGATTGGCAATCAATCTTGACGGCCCATTGGCCCTCTGACCGCATCGTAAGAAATTCTATTTGGGGCGCTTCTCACTCTCCCACCTCTATCTGATCCTCCTCTCATTACTCTTGAGCTAAAAATCAGCTTGTGTGTTGCGATCAACGACAAAATCGACAATTCCCCCGCTAAACACAGTAATTCCCCAATAAATCTTGAGAAAGAGTATAAACACCCCCTGTGTCGGAGCCCTTGAACTCCGCTGATTCACGTAATTCCGCGAAAAAATCACTTGAAAAAATTGCGTCGGTAATTTTCGATCGCGATCTGTACCAAAAGGCAGTGCGAAAAAATAAATCGATGAGCGTCTCGACAGGTACCATGGCTAGTGACGATGATATGCAAGACGTTCCACTCACATCAGTTGAGTTTGAAGTATTTGGGAAAGTTCAGGGTAAGTCTCTAGGGGGTAAGTTTCTTATGAAAAAAGGGAATCATCATGAGTGAAAAAACGAAGACTAATTTGCAGGATGTTATTTTACAAAATACACGAGAGATCTGTGTCGATCGTTGGGGATCGGTGGATGGGTGAAGAATAGCAAAAATGGGACCATCATGGGAAAAATGCAAGGGCCCAAGCCGTATGTCGAGCAGATGTAAGTATATTTTTTTATTTTTTACCCATGGAAATTTTTTTTTTTCAAGTTCTGTATTTATTTAATAAATTCACTGAGATTCTACTGAAATGAATTTCACAATTTTTTTTCCTTTTCTTGATGAATTATCTAGAAAATCTCTCAATTGAATGATGAGTATGTCAATTAACTTATCAGCTCCCTGTAATGAGCCCTGTACTGTGTGGGTCTTAATGAAAGGGACTTTACGACGTCAACAAAATTTTTTAATAACGAATCCATAAAAAAATAAAATTGTTTTATAATAGCCGATCTATATCCATTAATTCCACGATTATCTTGAGTAACTTTCTTGGCAATTCATCAAGGTGGCAAGCTCATCATCTCGAGTATTTATTGCTTCATTAACAAAACATTGCGCAATGTCAAATTATTGAAGCATCCGACCACACCCCCGTTGTCCATCAATGTCAGAAAAACAGTCTACAAATAATTTCTAACGAATTCTCGCGAAACCGAGGCGATTGTCATCGACTGACTTTTTACAAAAGTTAATTAGAATCTGTCTGACCAGTCACGTGACAGTTGATCACAATGAACTAAAATAAACACAGTTGTTCTGATTAGCTGCTAATTATATAGAGGTGGCAATAGCTACCGCTATTTTGCATTTAATGAAAAATATTCAGTGGAAGATTATAGATCGAATGAATTTTTTTGCGCGTCGTCTCTGACATTTCCTGTGAGATTTTCGCACCTACGATTTTTTTTTGCATTCTTCTTATTTTTAGGGCACATTGGCTGACAACAGTGGGCAGTCCCGGATGCGAAATCCATCACACGGAATTTACGAATTGGGAGACCATTAGACGATCCTCCTACGGTACCTTCCAGATACGATTTTAATGGGAATCGCCAAGTGATTTACCAATAAGAGTTAAGATATCACGATCTGAACGAACGAATACAATGATTACCTTATTTTAGATTTTTATTTTCCTCTGTAATTATTCCGTATTTTTTGTTAATTTAAAGGTGGTTTATGTATATTAATCAAGATTATTTAGATACCTCACGACAGCTGCTATAGGGATAATATTTACGTGCATAGTATTGAAGGTGCGGTAATCTAGGTACTGAAAAACGAGGATTGTTTAAAAGTTTAATTCACTGTTGGTCGGGAATAACCAATGGTAATAAAAATATCTCACGGAAAAATTAATATTTACAAAAATATATATAAAATATTTTTAATTGGCCTAATTGATTGGAAAAAATATTTTTTTATTTGATTTTTTTCTTATTTTTCTAATTCATTGGTTCCGCCGAAGTATTTTCCTGTTAGCCCCCCCTCTCCTCTCTCCATATCTGCAGACATATATCTCATATGTATTTCTTATCTGTTATCTAACATTTGAAGAATAATTGGAAAAAATAAAAAACTTATTTTTGTTTTTTAAACAGTACTTTTCTTTAATAACACAAAAAATCTCAGGTGCGTCGATTTAATGGAGAGTGACGCAAGATAATTTCTCGCTTTCTCCTCCCTTTATTCCTGTCTCATCTCAAAAACGAAGACAAAACGAAGACAATAATAATATATTACAAGTGATGATCGATAACTTATATAATACAATAAATTTATTTATAACTGTGCATCGTATATGAACGTTGCGTCAAGCATCAGCTGCGCTAGGTGATAGTCCTTGTGGTTCTCAGGGAGGTATCGAGAGACCTTTCGTATTAATTCGACATCTGCGTCGTGAGAGCTCGTGGACATCACGACACATTGAATATTGAGCTGTTCTAGATATTGGGCGAGTGATGGACTTATCCTGGAGACTTGCTCCAAAAGCGACGGTGTCTGGGAGAGATAATTCATCATTCTTCTCCCTGCTACAGGTAGAAGACTTACTGCGAGCGATTCCGTGTTGTTTATCGCCATCGAGATCTAGTTCAGAGAAGAACAAAAATGAAAATAAAATTTTTTTACTTGGATTGTTGACGAAAATGCTCACCTCTTCCGCCTGTCCATCGAATCCATTAACATAAAGTTGATAGACCTGATGAATTCTCAACCGGTCCTTATCGATTTTCCACAAAGCCGCCATCGTTTGGCACTTGCTCATCCACAGAACGTTCTCGCTATCACAAGCCTCCCCACCATCCCCCGTAGTCTTCTGATGAATGGATTCAATAGAAGCCGTAATGACCCTGCACAGGAACTCCATCCTCATATTGTCCCTCTTATCATCCCTGTACCAAGCCAGTACCGTCTTATCTGTGATGTCCTGAAAGAAGTATTGATTGCTAGCCGAATCAAACAGATTGACCATGAGCCTGATTGTCTTGAGATTGAAATGAGCGATCATATGGAGCACATTAGCCAGCTGAAAATGCAGCATGATGAGGTCAAACCAGGCTGGCGTCTGTGTCACCGCCAGGACCGCGAATGGCTGTGGGGCTGATGTCGTATGTCCCTCCCACAACTCCTCAAACTTCAACACAACGTCGTTGTCCTCATCAACAACTTCAGAATCCAGGAAAATATCAAGGAATGTTACGCAATGCTGCAGAAAGCCGGCTAATTCAGTATCAGATAATCCGATCTCCTGCATGCACAATCGTTCTTTGGGTAGTTTTCCCAGTTTGTTCATCAACTTCGAAGTCGTCTCCATGCGTTTCTTGATGTGAATGTTCCAAAGAAGGCAGCACACCCCGTGCCTCATGCACTTGGACGGGATTCTCCGTAGAACATTCAGAGCAGCCTCCAGGGACTCCAGCTTGGTGACGTCCTTGCTCCAGTGGACGACAAATTCCCAGGACAAATTCGCCAATAAAATGCTGTTGGTCAGACTGTAGGGAAAGTGCTGCCGCAAGAGAGAGATTTTCTCCGAGATTTCCCTAGTGAGCGGATCGACATTTCGCTCCAGAACGATGTCTTTATCTTCTTTGATAAGAATATCATCGTCACTGTCACGGGGAACATGCGACTTCTCCGCCCCGTGATCTTCGACGGTATTTGAAGCCTCAGAACATTCAACATGATGACCAATGAGGCTCTCAGGATCTACGCCAGACGACGACAGCCACTTGGCCACAATCTCCGAGATGGATCCCTTCCCCTTTGAGATGATATAACCCATGGAAATGTCAACCCTCTCGTACGGCAGAGAGTAGAACTGCTTGCTGTTATTCGAGACAGGTTGATTGATGATGGCATTAAGAAGGGAGACATCCTCAAGATTTCCGATGAGCAAAGTGAATTGGCAGGTGTCATTGGTGATGTTCTCCCACTCCTGACCCTTCTCGCTGTCACAACTTTCGCCGGCCTCACCATCTTTATTATAAATCCAGTCCCGTCGCTTCTGCTGGCTGATCTCAACAGTCCTGCAAGCCAGCGCTGCTGTTAACGCCTGAAAAGGTCTGGGCGATGCCATCAGAATGCTCCTGATGTCGCCCCACCAGGACGAAATGCCCTCGCGATCCTCATCCCCACGTTCTTCCTCGATGTTATCAAGGGCACAAATGGCGTGCAACAGTTGCGTGAATCTACTGAGCTCAATCTCTAGAGGTGCGCCTGGGAGCTTCTTCAGCCAGTAGATCAACGCCAATTCAATCATAGACTTGGACCGAATGTTGGAGGCCTGCGCCGCCTCCTCCCATTCAGCTGTCGATTCACTGGAGTACATCCAGCCTTGATAAATCAGCGAGCCAATCTGATACTTCTTGTCTGCGCTCAAGTCCGGTGTCAGCCCAATACTGTCTTGCTGCGCCCCAAAGTCAAAGGACGATATGAAGTTCAGGAACAGTTCACCATCGTCCTTGAAGGTGACCCGATTCTGATTCTTCACAGGCTCGAACTCGTAGAGGTGCTGGGATAACTTAAGAATCCTGTCGACCTCGTGTTCAGACGTCAGCAGAACTTGTGACAGATACTTTGCATCCGGGATGCAGCTAGATGCGACTGTGTTGTACTCCGGTGGACGATCGAACAAAGGCCTCACGTATTTGTAAAACTCAATCGCCTTCTGCAGCTGAACAGTGATCCGGTAGAGGGTCTTCCCCGCGGGCTCCAGCTCGTCATCTTCATATTGAATGAGTGCGTTGACGAAGGAGTGACAAGCTGCCAACAGGGCATCCGGACTGATGTGTCTATTTCCCATGAGCATTTCTACGATCTGTAGTCTAACTTCATTGGTCTTCAACTCTGAGCAGACACTCGTAATCTGGCTAATCAGCTTGTCCTCGTCGAACTCCACCTCCCTCATGAACGTCTTGAGCTTTTTGAAGAGATGAATATCCCGTGCGCGTTTTCCGTTTTTACTGCTGAGGGCATAATGGAACGGAACGGACACATCCTTCAGCCCACCCGCCGGATCTACGAACACACAAGCATATTGTGGCTTGTTCGTGACGACGGGCGTATCGCTCAACCCCATCAAGCCGTAATTGATGTAGATCAGTCTGCCATTTTTGCTCGCTGTGAAGGTCGTAATCTTCCCCCCCTGCTGAATGCCCCAGACATCAATGACGCCCTTCTTGGGCGCGTAAATTACGAGGAAAAGGGCGGTCTTCAAAGCACTCCGAGTTGATTTCCGGTGAGAACCTTTGATCCCCTTCTCGTTCAAACGATTTGTCGACAAGTGCTTGTCTTCACTCACCTCTATCCACCCGCACTGCGCGTCCCTGTACCCCTTCCACATCCTCAAGGCCACGCCCTTCTTATTATTTAAAAGTACAACCCGTCCCATAGCATCGGAAACCACCGAAAGCACCCTATTCGGGCTGGTGATGAAGTTGTCACCCTCCCTCATAACATCGCTCAGGGCAAACCTGCAGGTCATGACCTCCGGCGCATCCCCAGCCGGACCTTTCTTCTCCTGAGCGTTCGGACTCGCGCTGCTATTGTTCCCCTTCAAGTTAGTTCTCAACCAAGGCACGGCTGTACCGATTTTCCCAATGGCATTGGCTAAGGAACTAGCCATCGCCATCGCCACGTCCGACAGAACGGGGGCCGCACCCCCCTCGAGAGCGTAATGAAAAGCGAGGTAAGGACGTTTGCCAGTGGCTATTGTCAGATTATGTTGAGGAGCACTAGATCGGTAGGAGGCGCCGTAGCCACCACAAATGGAGGCGGTCATCAGGTGATCGAAGGTATTCACCGAGGTTATACCCACGAACTCGCAGTCATTGATCACGTCTTGCTCTTTGAAGCCGAATTTACGGAAGGTGAGGGTGGAAGGGGAGGTGGAGAGCTTCTCTCCGAATTTGTCGAGGTAACTCGCTTGAATCTGGGCTAAGTGGTTCCTTCGAGCCCGCAGAGTAGAAAATAAGGGGAATCCCGGGAGGATGCAGATTGCGGTGGTGTATAGCACGTGAATTTCTTCGGTGAGAGTGGTGTCGCCGGTGTGGCCGTTCAGGGCAGTTAGAGATTGACATTTTAACGATATGAGATTCTCGTTCTGAAGCTGTTCTTCTAGCAGCAGAGCACCAAATTCTGTGTAGAAGCGGATGAAACCGGTGCTGAAACCCACTGCTATGCAGGTCCAGTCCACTCCCCCGGGGATGTTGGACTTGCCGAGGAGCGCTAGGGGCAGGCAGAGGACTGAGGTGATGTACTCGGTGGGGTCTGGGGTCAGGGCACCACTCCAGGTGATGTTGAATTTATTTTTCACGTCACCGGACTCCTGAAGGTCCCATTTTGAGGTGAGGATCACTGCTTGGCGGTGAAGGGCTAGGACCAAGACGTCTCCTGTTGATGAGAGGGAGACCAGGCTGTCCTGCAGGGGGAGCTCGTCCTTCGGGACGTGGTCCACTGGTAAGCGAAGCCGTAAATTGAGTATTAGAATTTATGCTTAGAGGACACAAATATTTTTTATTAAGATGATGAATGAAAAAAGGGTACTATTTCATGTTACATTTAGAAGCAGAGACTTTTTGCTTTTTGAAACTATTCTTTGTGAGAAGTCTCCTTGTGATTTGATTCTCTTTTTAAAGAATCTTGACCACAATTCTTTAAATTTTCTGTCCTGACTTTTTTAATGAGAAGCTTAAAAAAATAACAATTAATTGTTAATGACTATGAATCATTTCGGTGGCTTATTTGGCTGTGATAAAACGGGGGAACAAACAGATTGTACTGTCTGATTGTGTGACATGAAATATTTCAAAGAAAGATAAACAAAATTCAATTCTCACATTTAGTGCTGGCATCCTCCAGTAATTTAGCCTTGACTCCTTCTGGATCAATTAAATATGCGATCCTGTTCATTTGACAAGACATCGCTCATTGTTAAAATATTTCCAATCAACTTGATCACTGTCAAGGAAACTAGGTTAGAGTTTGTGTTTTTGTTCTTTTGACTGATAATAAAACATGGACGTCAGCGACAGGTTTGTCAGCTGAGTCAAGCCGTGTGCGCAGCGCGCGAAATATGGGGGCATTTTCAAAGAGGAGCCAATGGGAACTGGACTTCAGACACGTTTGAAAATTTGAATGTAAGGACAAACAGGAAAGAACATAACAAAATACTTCAACAATAGGAACAACGTGATCTATGTGTGTATGCATGGATAATTAATTTAATTAATTAATTTTCTTTCAGAATTTAATTGAGATTGGTCATTATCATGGGAGGTCATTTGGATATTGTTCTTAATTTTGTTATGTAAATAAAAAAACGTCTCTCACTAATAACAAAACGATCCTGATGAACACAAAAATTTGGAAATATAATTTTTAAACGATTTTAAAATTTCCATTAGAAAACGAAAATTAGAAAAAAATTCTAAAATTAAATAAATAGATTTTGACAGTGAGTGTTAAAATATAATGCGACGAGTTCATAACACCAATACTATCGCCGAAAGGTGAATCCCCGAGGGACTAAAAAATATTCATCAAACCCTTGAAGACCCCTCAAGCAATTTCTCTGTCTCTCTCTCTCCTATTACTCTTTTACAACCCGTTTTATGACAGGAATTCTTTCTTTTTATTTCGCCTGAAAGTTTTGTGTTGGCGAATGACTAATGTCATATCCCTCAGCCGTATTTCGGTGGTTTTTTTACGGGCCCCAAAGAACTCGAGGCGGGAGAAGTCTTTTAACATTTCTACGCGATTATGGTTTCGCGGTCTTCCAAAATTGTTATTGTTCTCACTCTATTCTATTCACTCACATCGCTGTCCATTAAAAAAATTCATTCAGATTTGATATTGATGGCAGGCATAACATATGACAATGGGTATTGCGGTGGTCATTTCACATTTTGTCAGGAGATTCCCCGAACATTGTGATAGGAATAAAGGATTATAAAACGTTCGTCGAGTGATTTATCACGTGCATTAAACTCACCGAAAATCCGGTAAACATCTTGTTGGCATTCATCCAGTGCTTTCTGAATATCTTGCACGACTCATTGAGATCAACTTGTACATGTCTTCCCACACCGCAAGAACATGTTGAGAAAATCGTATTGAATTTTTCTATCTGATTGCGCACGGAATTTCTATGGGATTTTCGCAGGTAATCGTCCGATTTTTCTCATGCAAATCACCTACAAATGAACGATATAAAATTTGCAATATTCAAACTGCGTAAATTTCCGCAAAAACCTAAAAAATTTGGTGATCGTGAAACTTCCAAAATGACCCAACTTTTACGGTGACTTCAACTGCAATTTTTTCGTTTCGATCGTTCCATGAAATTTCTCAATCTTTGGACAAATTTACAAATGAATAATTTGTCCTCGGCTAGTGATAAAATGGTTATAATTTTATCTCACAATAACACCCAAGACGAAAACATTAATCTCAAATTATATTTTAGGCTTCTGGTTGTAGTTCCGCAGTACTCAGCGAGATATCAAAATTAACTCTCCCACCCCCTGTCCCACCGGGGTATTTCTATTTTCAAAAATCATGTATCACAATTTTAATTGTACCACAACATAGAAATAGCAAAAGACAAGAAATCACGTTGTGTAAAAAAACTACTCGTTAATCCCTTCACTTGAGCGCTCAAGTCAGAGTCATGAATTTATTATACCTACAGTTGTAGAATATGTGCAAGGATAACACCGACTGGCGCCATGGGTCTTGCCGACACCATTCCAGGAAAAATAAATAAGCGACAATGGATGTAATTATGAAAAATGATGTTATAAAACACTTTGACTGTTTCATTAATAAATAAGAGTTAATAGAGAATTGATAGTTCAAGCCGCGAGTCACGAGGGACATTTACACTGCTCCGCAAGATGTTGGGCAAGATCGTATATTTTTATTGCTGTTGTCGTTGTTGTTTTTGCACTGGGATTTGCGGGGGCAATCGGAGTCAATGACCATAAAAATAGTTATGCCACATTCTATTGGGAGATGACATCTATCGGGGATGAGGCCCCTTGTTTGGGCCAGGGAAGGGACTCAGGTAGATTCAGTTACTTGGCAGATAGCAGCATTAGACGAACATTAGCTGGAGACCTCCTAGGGTTCATTTTCAAGGGACGCCGACTTCTATTATTCCGCTGTCAATGGGGAAATTTTCCGGATTTTCTATTCATCATTGGAAAACGAAGCGATTCGTAGAGAAAAAAATCCTAGAAAAATTACCAGGTTAACATGATATAATGACAGACATGTCTGAGATGCAAAAAATTCGCACTATATTTTCTCCTGGCCACCACTTAGCGCTTTTTCTCCGCCAGAATCCGAATTTTTTATAGAAATTTCTTGCGAGAGATCGAAGCGAATTCGTTAATTTCGAGAAATAAGACCATTTTATCTAAATGGGCTGTTATTCCATTATTTTTATAGCCCCTCAATTTTTCAAAGCTATATTTAGATGAAAATATTGGTTTATCTGGGGATAATGGTCAGTCAATGAACATTTGCGTATTTATAAATCTCCAGCGCAATGTTTTCATGCAGTGAAAAATTTCACATTATCACATTTTCCTACCGTAAATAGCCAGTCGGTGAAAATTTAATGTATCATATAAATAAATTATTACGGGACTCGTAATCTAAATGGATAGACTTCTATCAGATTGGGCACTTACCTTGTTCGTTTCACCTCATTAATTATTTAATGAAAATAAAATTGGGTGTACCAGAATGTTAATGCAAGCTCGTTTTTAATAAAAAAGATGATCGGATATGATAGCCTCATACTATCGAAGGGAAAACAAAACTAAATGTCTCTCAAAAACTTGAAATTAACAAGGAAGTGATCAGTTGTGCCCCACAGGTTGAAAAAACCATCACATAAAGTTCCCCCTCCCCAATTAAATTCAGTAATTAAAATTGTATTTGAATTTATTGATGTGACTTGAAAAATTTAATTTGACGAAGTGGTTGATTTTTTTTAACGCTTACGAGTGACGCCATTGGTCATCGGATAACAATCAGTTGGGTAACCCGATAGAAATATGAGTAATGAGGTCGAGTTGATTGTCCCTAATGGCACGATATAGACACAACATTAAAAAATGATCCGTTAAGAAGATGGACAGTGTCCAAGATGATTCAATAGTCCCCCGAGATTTCATCCTTAGGTGATTCGGAAAATTGAGTGCCCTGAAACGTCACTCTGAGCGGAGCCGCCACCCGGAGACGCGTTAATTTGCATTTGCACGCGAGCCGGCTTTTGCCTTTTACCCATGTGTGTTACGGTTTTCTCAACGACTCTTTCATTTTATTTTTTCTCTCCCTCATCCACTTGTCCCTCTCGCTCGTCCCTGTGTACTCGTTTTCTCTCGCACTCCATAATACGGAGTCGAGTACGGCGATGCACTTGAGACGAGCTTGAGCATATCGGCGATAATTAATAAATTTGCCGGCGCCGGGCGTCGCGTGTTCCGGTTCATTGCTGGGTGGTGTTCTTTTTTTGTCTGTCTTGCTGTCGCGACAAAATAATTAAAATACAACAAAAAATATCGAGGGGTTTAATTATTTTTTGTTGTCACGTTGGGTAAAATTGAATATCAAGTGAAGGATGAACTATTTTTTTTTTCTTCAGCATCATTTGACATTGATTGCCATTCAATTTGTCATTAGTCACGGAATTACTTAACAGGAATGCCTGCCACTGTGAGGAAGCCTTGGAAATTCATGGTAGTCGATGAGATTTAGCTCTTGAGATCTGGCTCTTGAAATTCTATAGACAATTGTTGAGTGCATCTGGGGAATTTTCACATTTTCTAGATTTGTTTGTTCTATCACTGGCTATAGATCCGGACTTTACCCTATCTATAGCCAGGTGTATTCTTCTACAAATACTCTATAGCCCAATCCCACCCATACCCGGCCTCCCCTCATTAACCCTCCCCCACCGAAAAAAAAAAATCCTCCCCGTCTCCGAGTCACGAAATCCCCGGACTACACGCAAAGTAAATTAAGTGAGAAGTGCCGGATCCAAAGCTTCTGCCTCGTTTTCTCATGCATATCCACTCAATCCCCGTGCATTCACTCGTCTCATTTCAGAATTGGCGTGTATAAAAATGTTTCCCCGATCAGGGTGGGGGTAAACGTTTTCAACATCAAGGATTCCCTCACCAGGTGTAACGCGAGGGCCCGCAATGTTTTCAAAAAAAAAAATAAGAAATAGCTCCCGCCACCGGCCGATCATTCGACAAAAATGAATAATTCCGATGACGAATCGGTTGGCAAAATCAATCAGCCCTATTTCCCCACCGAGCGGGAATTAGCCCGATAATGGGGGAGGATTATTCCAGCGATCAAGTGGATTTTGCGCGCAACGGGGAACCCAACAAACAACCAACTAAACGCCACTGCGCGCCCGTTCAAAAACCTGGGAAGGTTTTAAACCCAACAGAAGTGGACTCTGGCAGACCAAGCCGCCACGGCGACGAGTCCCCTCGCCGTCACTCGCGTGGCCATGCGTTGCTCACTGTGGTCCGTACCATCTTACGAACGCCACTGTAACCGTTGTACGTGATTTTACCTGCACGTCACAATGTTTAAAATATAAAATTGCCGGAGGACAGTTTTCCCCGTGGAATTTCCCCGGTGCGCCCCAAGTCCCAAGTGACTACGAATTTTTTTGCAAAATTCAGGCCGATTAAAAAAAAAAATTTCTGGTAAAAAAAGTGCTGGTGAAAAAAATGATAGTGATAGTTCACCGATAGTGATGTTCACGATTGTTCGCGATGCACTCGCGAGAGTGGAAGCGAATCGCGAAATTTGTGGCCTCGCGGAGTGATGGGATAAAGGGTGGGAATATCGATGAACAGGGGAAGTACAGTAGTTATGGGAAATTTTGCGGACGATTGTTGTGATAAAATATGTGTTGAGTGTTACGACGTATTGTGTGAGTGATATTTTTTTTTTCTTTCATGATTTTAGTCTCCAGTGCTTCGGAAATTCATGGACATTTCATGAGGTACCGTGGGGACGCAAAAGAAAGGAAACGCAACTTAACTGGTGAGACTGTTTTTCACAGACTTATCATTACGTCTCCCTCTCGCATGTTTCGCAGTTTTTTTTGTCTTTTGATCGGGGAATTTTTTCCCCCATGATTTCCATATCAAAACGGTTATTGGTCAGCTTTCGAACGAAGGCTGGCCTACGATCACTCGGAGAACGTATTACCGAGTGAATGTACTAGCCCTGATTGACCAATCCGTGAGCAAACACCGATCGGTTGTTCGTACGTACAATTTTTCGATTGAAAAGGAGAAAGAGAGAGATGGAGTGATGGATTGATCAATAATCAAAGCGAATAAAATTTGAGCGGTTTATCACGGGAAATAACGAATCTCGTTGTCTCGATGAATGATCGGAATAATTGTTGCGCATGCATTAAAGTGGTAAAAACAATCGATTTTTTTTCATTGGAGTGCAGGCAAAATGGTACATGATGGAGTACTCCAGTTTTCAAATGGCATATACATGCGGCATGAATATTGCGAGTAATATATAGCACGTGCGGTCACTGATAGAGGAAAATCGCTGGCCGTGTATGACAGTGAATAAATTATTTACATGTTGTCTGACAAATGCTAATGTTTTAACACGTCGCAACTCATGGTAACAGCGGTGAGCCTAAATATTTTGCAATTCAAAGTGCTCAATCAGGCCTTTATCGGTTGAAAACATTGATTTCACGGGGGACAGTTTGATTTTTTAACTGAATTATCGCGCGACAATTTGTTCAAGTCAGAATTATTCTGGGGAATGTCCTATACTTTTGTGTTACATAATTTTACCTCAGCTTTTTGCTGATGCACACGTATGTGCGAATATTCCAAGTTTTGATATTTTACCATTGAAAGTGCTCAATCAATGATTGATTGACGGAAAAATATTGATTTTAAGTGGCACGCGGCAGTTTCGAATAAATTAAATATATTAATTATGTATTCCGGCGAATATACTCAATACCTTGATATTCCACATATTCATCACGAGTTTTTTTACTTGCAAATGCAATTTTTAGACGATTAAAGGTATTCGCTATTATTTTGATGATGAAAAAAATGAATGAAAAGTAACAAATCCCGATGTTCAGATATGCCGCGAGTGAAGGGGGTGAGATCGTAAATCGTCGTCTCTCACCCGTCTTCTATACCACTTGGTAACGCCCCGTTAACACACGGTTTTAACCACAATTTAAAACGCCAATTCACCGAATTAAAAAAAAAATGAAAAAATAAGAATAAATGAAAATTGTGAGGTTTATTTCATGGGGGTTCAGATTCGATACCTGATTATAGCCGCTTGTGTAAACATTACATCCATCCAATTTATGGGTTACATGGTTAGTTTAATTCACGGGTATTTTCGTTCCTCATTTCATCGGCCATTGGCAAATGAAATTAAACAAAGATGAATGTCATATTTTTTCATCAGGTTATTGCAATTGGTTTTGCGAGCCGACACATAAGATCAGGAAACGCGCAGCAAAAAATCATCGTGCGGTGATTTTTAAATGAGTTTTACCGCTGTTCAATCAAGTATTCGATGATTAAATTTGTTAATTAATTATTTGATTATTGTTTGAATATTTATAGCAAATAATTCAGTGTCCCAATGTCATTGAATCGCTCGAAAAAACTGGCAACAACATTCAACGAAAATTGTGCGATTTATTCGTAATATTTCCTACATTTATTTAAAAGTGAACTTTCTATTTTTTTTTAGATTTTTAAAATGTCATCCATAAGGCAAATATTGACATTCACTTCAGACAGTTTAAATAATAAAATCATTGCAAAATGTCCGGAAACGTTGGCTCCAATGGGGCGTAGCTGGGGTCAAAGTACTCAGCTTGACAATCAAAGCCCGAGAGATCAGTGAATCTTTATCTTGATCAATCACGAAAAATATTTCCCCAAAACTGCTCACTCTCCCTTCCCCATTGACGTGTGGTAAAGATAGCCTTCCACCCCAGGATTTCCACGATTTTTCATCCATTCAAAACTCCCGGAGTGTGGAGAACTGTGAATGACATTAACCAATGCCCCGGGACCGTTGAAATGGTAAAGACAGTTTAAACGAACAAGTATTTCCGCGTGATGTTTATATACACGGGTTATTGAACACGTAGCAGACAACCTTTAGTGCCACCCTTCCTCCCGAGTGTTTTATCTCCGCAATCAAGTTCCTCTGAATGTGAAATGCTCCTCATTTCGTGCAACATCTCTGTTTAGACCTCGACTTCCGTTTTTTTTTCCGTCCAAAGTTGTTACCTTATAGTCAGCTCCGGATATTATCATTAACGAGGCTTGAGCGACAAAATTCCAATCATTCACAACTTTAATTCCTGATCGATTCCAATCGATATTATTTTATATGGCTAACACTGGTATCGCTCATAAAATATTCCCGACATATTTCTCGTGGTTCCTACGAACTTGATAACCTCCAGGGCGATTGTCTTGAGACTATACAAAACTTTAAATTTGTCTCAATACAAAAATACTATATTTCGAAATTTCCATTGGCAAACTCTGCAAATTCGTGTCAGAAAAATATTTGATTGGCAGAATTATATGTTTTTCTCCGTCCTCATCGCCTTAGGTATCGGATAATGCGCTTTGAATATTCCAGAACGATTATTCCGCTCGGCAATATATTTGCGATAGAAGTGGCCATACGAGGTGGACGGTCTCCCATGTGTCAGTGGTTGTATTAAAATTTTTGCATGTAAACAACCTGAAAAGTGCTGAAATTAGCGATTGCGAATTTTCATACTTCTCATATACCTTTTAATGCCGGAATTATCCCCCATCTAGATGCATCGGCGGAGTGGACATGAATATAGATATGGAATAACAGTGGAAATGTGAACGATCGAGACGATCTGGCCGTGTATATCACCCTCGAGCTAAATAATCCGAGGATATAATATTTTTTTCTTCTTTTATTCCCCATGTTTTGTTCTCATACATTCTTGATGGACAGCGCACCTGCCCAATTTGTTCGCACTGGTCTTTTTCTCTATTCTCTAACCGCGTAGAAGGCACTAATCACGTTGATATGTTTCACAAATCACGCGGCAAAACGAAAGTCACGTGGGAGATATGATTCTTTACGGCTGTCATTTAAGCTGCGAAAAAATTTCTCTTAGAGTGTTTCTCGTGGGGGTTTTTATTGGGAGGAAATAAAAGGTTCCTGAGGACGCAGGGAGGCTTTAACGGGGGTTTTAATGGCAATTTTTAACGGGCTACTGTCAATTAATGCGGAATTTCGGGTGATGAGACTTTTTTGAGCTTCTGGGTCTTTTTCTCCATTTAAATGGCTTTTTTTTTCATTGAATGAACTTAATTCGAATCAAAGCTTTCTTTAGTATTCAGCAATTACTCGCAAAGATTTTTTTTCTAATCAAAAGGGTGTATATATAGCCTTCAATTTAATTAGAATAATTTGAATTATAAATGTTATTAAATTTTTTCTCAAAATATTCGTTATCAATTAGTTGGAGGAACCGCTGGATGTTGGGTCGGTCTGAATTAACGATTTCAAAATTTGAGGGAAAGGGAAAATGTAAATTTGAAAGACTAGAATTTTTATCAACATCATCACTCGTCAGAACAATTTCGAAAATATTATGAATGAACTGGACGGATAGATAACTCCTCGCAACAATAAATAACCCAGTCAACCCGTGACACCTCTAATAGCTACCTTTTTTCCAAGGGCAAGAGAAACGTGGAGAGCCCTCAGTCAAACGGATTTCTGTTGACCCGAGGATTATCGCTAGAAGGACCGACATGATCGTCCGATCCTGGGTATTATCCGGTGTCGTATCTCCTCGGAAGACGCGTTACTTTCTTCAGAAACTCATCCACCATCTCGGATTTATTCCGAGAATTTCCAGCATTTTTGGGTATTCCGAGGGCTTTTGGAATTTTCTAAAAAGTGAGCCTTTCACCGTGACAACGTGCCCTCGAATAATTTTGGGTGGAGATCAAAAAATCACTGGCGTCGGTGTGGGTAAAATTACCTAATAGACATTGTACGCATTTTAATCACCTCCTCATGAGACATTTCATCCCGAAAACTATTAGAGAGTCACGTTTATTATTGTCATATAACAAGTTGAATGTGATAATCGCGGATGAGAAGAGTCCATGCGGTAATAACTGCGATTAGAGAGTACAGAGTTGGAAATTATCGAGTATTAATTCAACTTGTTATCAATTGAATTAATAGCCGACTCAATTAAATCGACATCAAGATGACTTCCCTTCTTCATTCAGGTTTTTTCTTTGTACTGAAGTCCCTGCGTACACCTTTATTTGCTCAGTTGACAAATGATCGTTTACGCAAGAAACTGATCACAGAATTAACAAAAAAAATTCAATATTTTTTATAAATAAAATGCGCAACAGGAAATCAAAATGTGAGATATAAAATGAACTCTTTTCAATTGTCAAATCTCCGGAGAAATTGACCTGGTCCTGACTCGAGTTATTGCCCCCCGAATTTGACTGATTTTTGGTTTCTAGATAGAGGGAACGTGTTTTACGGTTCGCGGGCCATCTTTCATCCCAAGGGTTCACCCATTGAGTAATTTATTTTTACGATAATAACTCTTTTTGTCAGAGTCCGTGAGATTCCAGGCACAAGCTATCAATGAATATATTGTTACTTTTCGCCCGTAAAGAGCCTCGTCAAACAGCCCATTAGGATAATTATCGGAAGCATGATGTGAGCGTGAAACACTGAAGAATATTCTCGCCATCTTTGAACAATCCATTATCCCCTTTTACTTTTCTGAAGCACGGTTTTCCTCCGACATTACACTTTTCAAGGTTGAACCCCCTAATTTTCTATTTTCACCGGAATTTGGCCATCGAAAGACTAATATTTGAGGTGTTCTGTAGCACTGCAGGCACCGTTTCACGCAAATATCTTCATAAATAGGTCAAAATGTGAGTCAGCTTATGCATTTCGCTTAAATGTATACCACTTAACAATGTACAATCACATATTCTAATATTTAAAGCAAATATTTTCGTTTTTTCTGCGAAGGGCCTCGTTGTAATTCCCAAAATGTAAATTTCCACCTCTCGATTGAGAATGTAACGCGCTATATATTTTTTAAAAGTTCTTTTTCGTCAAGAGGAGCCCACCCAGGGATGATTATTTCTCTCGTTGAAACCTCACTCATTACCCTCCCAATGAATCCCCCTTTCATTGTTAATTTTCGTCCTCTCAGCTCACCGTAAATTAAGCCATTTCCATTTCAAAATAATCTCCTCACCTTCCTTGGACAAAGAAAATTACCCTCAATCCTAAAACCCCCCACGAAAATACCAGAAAATTATGCACTCCACCCTCGAGCCCGTAAAAAATTGAAATTGCTTGAGATTGTGATCAATGGAATGCGTCAAATCGATAAATAAAGCGAAAGAATCGGGTATAAATTACACCCGCCGTTTGAATATGAGGCCTGGGTATCAGCAAATTGCGGATATTTTGTCTAGAGGCACCAGTACCGGCAGCATAAATCATTAGTTCGGTTGCATACACCGCGACTTGTGTTTATATTACTCGATTTTATTTCGCGCGAACGCTCTGCTCCCAACGATATGCTCATTTATTCCGAGAATATTGAAATAAAGTGTAAAATAATATTGTCAACAATTCTCGAATGTGCCATTATCCCGTGGCGAATTTTATCGCTCAAATCCACGCCAGTTATTCATCTGAAATCACAATCTGACAGATGTGTCGTGTTGGTCCTTTCGGATTCGTTATAGGGGCGGTTTTTTTTTTGAGTGCCTCTCCTGCCAGGATCTGTCTTACCTTTCATGCTGCTCATCCGTGTAATACGGTAAAGCGATGCAGCAGATTTCATACGAGCGTGAAAAACCAAATTGGATGCTGTTGTTCAAACAACTTGTTATCCGAGGTTTTTTTTTATTATATTTTTGCCAGATCCATTTTACTAATCCATCAGATTTCAGGTGCATTCTTCAGTGGATCCTCTTCACACTCTTCATATTGTCATAATCATAATTACGATATCGTAATGAAGACATTCCAATTAAAATTCTACTTAATAAATATTTTATAGAAACAATCAATCGATTTTTCATGTGTAATAGAAGTAATTATAATTAAATATGAAAATAAAAGATGACATAATTATTAAAACATCGAGAAATTACATATTTAAGAAGGTTAATGGTATTGGAATTACGATAATGTATTTCATAACATTTTGCCACGTACAACGATAATCATCGTAATTACAATGAACATAGATTGGAATTTGAGTAATCCCGGAATGCTCATAAATTATTCATCCCCTTTCCCATTCATTTAATTATCCCTTCAAGAGATTACACTGTTGATTTCGTGTCTTATTTGAACTGTCCGTCGAGGCGTCGAGTGTGCACTCGGATTAATTCGAATGACCAGGCGAATTTCTGCGCGTGTTTTATTCACAAATAAAAAACACTGGAACAACAATGAGAGACACTTTATTATCCAATCACCGATGAACCATATTCTTCCGCAATGTTGTTGAAATATCTCATTACGGGCTTTACGCACGATAAATGCGGGTTAAAAAACTAGTAAAAATGGCATGAATATCGCTTTTGTAATAAAAACGGTGATTTATGAATGAAAATATCGTTAAACTATCTGGCGCTTCGGAAAGTGTTACTGACATTTCTAGTTTCCTTACGATTTCGAGATGAAACTCGGTGAGGTTATTATATATATATAATGTAATAATTATGCCATCTATAATTGTAACTTTGCCTAATATTGCAATTAATTAATCAGCTTATGCTCAAGAAACATTTCATTTATCTACAAAGTTGAGGAAATTAGAAAGAACATTTAATATGATAAGTAAAAAATTCTTAATGGAAATTTTTCCCCAAAAAAATAGTATAGGCTGAAAGGGGCCCAGTTTCGGCCAATGCTGGCCTATCCTCGGCTGTCTGCCGGCCATATACCAGCGAGAACGTCTTCTGTTAAGACATTTTCAATGGAAATTTCTCATCAGGAATTTTTCAAAGATTGTTCACCCAATTATTTTTCTCTTTCAATTGAAAAAAAAAATGAGTCGAGAAATTTGAACCTGGGGATTGTCATTTTTTCCGTCCTGTCGCTGGAAATTCCCCAAATAATTGCTCTTCCTGTTTTGACAAGGAATTTCACTGATCGGAGCCCCAGGAAAGAACTGAAAATTTCCCGATGAATTTTGTCAATGATACACGAGTTCATGTACCTCGTGTTTCCCCATATGTTCGAAAAGAAGCCGATTGGAATGTCGATAATAATTGAGTATGCAAATCTCCAAGTTGACCGGTCATTTAATGGCGCCAGTTACGACTGAGACTGCTGCTACTGACTGAATTTTCGTTGCTCCCAGTGTTATTTTTCCCCCTTCATTATTAATATGTTTTCTTTTTCTCCCTTTCACCTTCTCAAATCAAATGCCGATCGCGTGCTCAACACCCAGTGGCACATTTATAATCGGCATCGGCAAGTCAAAGATATTCTCCCCACCTCCTAGTTCTCCCACCGCCGCTAACTGCCTGATTCTTTACCATTTTTTATTCAGGTAGATCTCTCAGGAAGAGAAGAATATTTTCTTTCTCATTTACGGTGCCACATTTTTGTCTCCGGCTGATCCAAAAATATCATAATATCATAATATATCGAAAATAATATACACAATATATTTTACATAGTGTAATCTATATTTAATTGATCTAAAAAAAAATAAAAGTATATATACATATGCATGAGCGAGCAAATTTTCCCATTTATCAAGAAATAATATATTTCCACAAGTAAAAATTGTTTAAAAAATTCCGAAAAAATATTTCTCCTTGAGATACTCATCATTGAGATATTACGAGATATGCTATGAATAATCACCCGCCTACGACATTTTCACGGTTGTCAAAATCATCTCTGAAACTTTTGTTTATTTCTCTTCCCTCCTCATCTCCCAGGACAGGACGTTACGATTTTTTCATCACCGAGACAAATACATGTGCCTAACAGGGTGTTTCAAATTATCCGTGAGACATTTTTCTCTCCTCTCGTTCTCCAGCATCCCTTTACATCCCTATCCTCAATGATGCATACACTTTAGCACGTCGTTATCGATAACGAAAACCATGAACTGGCAGTTATCAGCATTGATCCTTCATTCACATCCATCCATATCGGAATAAAACGAGATTTTTTTATCCACTCATTGTAGCTTCGTGTCGAACATGGATAGGTGGGTAGACTGATATGAGAAAATTTCCTGGAGGTATCATCTACTCAGCTCTGGTAGTGCGAAAAAATTTCAGGTGCGCAGAGAAAAACCGGTAAATTCGAGAATTTGTTTTCAACTATCGCAGGGAAAAATCGTCGAGGGCAATATAAAAATTTCTGGACGGGTCTTAAATCACTGGACTGGTAGGTAAAAGTTTAAGACTATCCTTAAAGCCCCTAAGTCGTTTTTTACTTATCTCCCTTTACTTTCCCTGCAACCTTGGAGCGCCCCGGATGGCCGGGAAAGTCCGGCGCGTTTTGAGGAGAATCTTTTCCCTCGTACACCGCAGTCACTTTACACAATCAAAGACATGTGTGCAGACGTACTTGAGACATGTATGTCAACCAAATCACATATTTCAATAATATTTATTTACAATTTTCGAGTTATGTACGTTAATTTTTTTTATGATGGGCAAGGAGAGGGAGAGAAGGACTGGAGTTGCAAAACGAGGAAGTGACCGTTTGTAACACTAAAAAAAACATAAATAAATGCGAATGTTTAAAATGTAACTAAAAAATAAGAGAATAAAATATTTCGATTCCCTCCTATTTATAATTCTCACGTTCAGCTTTCTCGATGAATTTGAAAAATCTTGAATTTATTTAAAATACTTCGCTATCGACTCCGACGCATAATTCGACCGATTAATTCCAATATATATACATATATATATATTTCCACTTGATACCTTGACACGAGGACACGGGAGGGTCCGCCTAGTTGAAATCGTAATGCGATTAGTATCATTAAAAACTGTTGAAATTGATGTGTGCGGTTGTACTTTAAAGATGACGATAAAAAAAACCGTCTTCCCCGGTACTAATGCTGTCCGCTTTCACGCCTCGTCCAGAGTACCGTGAAATTTATCAAATTACCGCGCGGTTCCATGTGCATATATATATGTATGAAGACAACCACATGGGGTCTACCACAGGCAATCAACAGAATATCATAGATAATTATAATAATGTTGATAAAATTTCAGAGGAAAAAAAATTTCGGTAAATATACATATCCCAGCCCAATACAATTACATTCTCTCCATTATACTTCATTTACTCTTTTTATTACTTCGATAAATAATCGAAATCAGTGATACTTGCTCTCAGGATTTTACCCCATTTCGTGGTCATTCCAATTCAATAACTTTCTTTATAGACAATTTGGCATTTGTCAGACGAAAAAAATCTTGACGACGTGAAATTTTGGAATAATTAACGTACAGTGGAGTAGACAACGGACATTAGAAACCACCATTTCGTCAATAGAAATAGTTGAAAGTAGGCGGGTAGTTATAGTTAGTGAGAGGCGTTGCTCCAACATATTGAGCCAATCCATGATTTCATTGGAATGATCAAAGCTACGGGAATGATCGGATAGGGCGATCAGTTAGTCAACAGACAGTGGGTCAAATCCCTGGTAACACTTGAGGGAAAATACTTTCTGTACGATCCCACCCAAGGAGTTCACACCGATTGCCTCTCCTCCCTGCGTCCAACGTTCCATATATAATTAATAATTCATCTGCGAGGCAAGCGATATTTTCATTGGGCCATCAACCACTCAATGACGATTGAAAGATTGAAAAAAATTGATTAAAAAAATATCGCGTTATTAACTTCGCCATTTTAAAATGGTGTTGATTAAAAATTTTAGTTAATGTGTTCTGGAATTTCCAGATGAGTGGAAACATGCCGTCAGGACCCAAATACCGGATTAGGAAACTGCACACAGGGCCGAACGGCCCTGTGCAACTACTCAGGAAGAGGAAAACAGGATTTATTAAAATATAAATAAATCCCCCGGAAATTTACCAAGTGGCGTTGATCCGGCCAGGTGATTAGGTTCTACGGCCCTATTGCTGGCCTGGCCAGCTACTATGCAAATTGCAGCTCTTCGTATTGCTATTGCGGTGAGTATAAATCATAATGGAAACTATTAAGGACTCGGCGAAATTGAAATTAAAATTATTCTATCAGACCCTGGCATTTCCGTTTCACCTACGAAAAGAATTCTGAGACGATAAATTCAATTAGATTTCCGTAGAATCTCTATTGAATCCCAAGTTAACGTTCCGAGAATTAATTACAAAGAGAAGAACCCTAGGGGAAAATGGCGAGAAATAAAAAATGGTAAAATTGGTGGAGAGAGACTGAGAGATTCCAAGGGAAACAGGTCAATGAGTTGAGAATACATTGGCTGACACCTTGGAAAAATGGCCACACCCCTGCGTTCGCCCAAATCGAGTAATTTCATAACAAATGTTCGGCCAATTTTAGCTTTCCAAAAAACCCTCAGTATTCCCCGATTTTCCTCACTCGAAATCCACCTCAACCGAATAAATACCGCAGTTGCTCCACTCCATAAATTTGATTAACGATCTCAATATATTCCCCATCACCGCAGTCTCTAGCACCAGTGGGTCACGTCCCAAAACGTCCTCACCTCCGCAAATAAACAATAGGGAGAGAAAAAAAATTTAACGAAATATTGATAAATGGACGAGAAAGCGTCCGGAAGTCATCGGTTATGAACGCAACAACCTGGCACAACGTCAACCTGGTTATATCGTTGTAACGATCTCCCGGCATTCGCATACCATCGTTATCTACATAATATCACGTGTCGACGTGTCTGTGCACAACTCCAAAGGAATCTCGATACTACATACCTCTTCCTCAGGCTACTGACGATATTGATAAATGATAATTATCGAGCAACTGCCGGCAGGGCCCCACTATACTTGTCCACGCTCCAACAATTTGCGATATATGTATTAAAAGGAGGTGGTTGAGGGAGTAGTGGGGGAATTATAATTTAATAATAGCACCTTACCAACATCATCAACTCTCGACAGTTCTCCGGGGGTACCTTGACCACTGCATCTGCTGGCTAACCAACTAGTTTTTCGATGATCACCACCTTGATCAGTATTCAGTATGCTAATCCCTTTTTTATTATACGCGCATGTACTTTTCTTTTGGTTACATTGGATTTTTCGGGTAATTATTCCAGGGCGTGATGACGTGCTGGCGATTTAGTTGTGATGATATTACAGAGTAATTATGGGAGGCGACATCACTTGGAAGAAGGTGTTATGTCTTTATAGATTTTCTAAAGTAATTGGATGATGGAGAGATTTTTTCGTCTCACTGGAATGTCATTTGGATTAATTCAAAGTACATTCTTCCCATTATTATATAAGTGGGCCAATATTGGCCGCACCGATCATTTGAATAAATCCAAACTCTCGTTAACTATCGGGTTGAAACTATTGAAAAAAATCTGAAGAATCCTCTCGAAAAATTACTGGAGTTTGTAAACAGCCGTTTTTTTTTTCCCAGGGAGAAGGCATTCATCCGAGGCCCAACACCTCTAAGAAAAATTCCACAATAATTAATTCCCCTCGATGCCGATGAGTGGAACTTCTACGAGAAGTTGGTATACCACAGAACCTTGTAGTTCTGGACTGTTTAGACAAGCAAATGCTTGACGCGTCTCATGATTGACATGTGTAAACATTTACTTAGTCACCTTGGTGTGGTTTCGGTTCTGTGGATGATGGTGTAGATGTATGAATTCTTCGTCCTAACAGTTATGACTGAAAACTTCATAACGAGACAATTTTTACCTCTCACTCTATCAAGACCAATGACCCGGTCGACCAATGTGGCTTCCTAATCCGTGGATAACTGGAAACACCTGGCAGTGGTGGAAGGAAACGAGCGTGGCAAGCTCATCACGACATTCCGAATATTCATTCAATAACAATAAATAATCGTTAATTCGATGATACGATAGCTGATTCTGCACGTGGAGAACTCATCGTGTTCCTGTATTTCATGACATTTCCTTCTCGATCTCGTACACTTCACAGTCCAACGATCGTACAACGTGTTATCCTATTGGTTGCTAACGCAAACGGGATATTTTTAACGTCTCGTACTTTTTATCTTCGCAATGTTCCATTAAGTATATTACTCGCGGGTAAAAAACAAACATTCCGAGGGACCGAACGACTTCTATTTTTCTCTTAGTATCCATTAGTGGTCTGATGATCCTATAAATTTTACGGAAAAAACGACTTCGCTTCAATTCGTTCGACTTGTTGAATGGAAATGTACTCTACGAAAGCCATTAATAAAGTAGCAAAATTTATATTTACAAAAACTTATCAACAAACCACTAGGCAGGTGGTAGGACACGATAAGTTGGCAATGGGAATGTGTCAAAATTTATTGTAATATTTAATTAGCTCCCTTCAAAAAGGCAGGCTGAAATTTTGTTGTTAGGAAAACCGAAAACAATTGAAAATAATTTATGCAGATTTTTATGACTTTTTTCCATGTAATGCCCTATCATCCTTAAATCGTGATCAGGTTTTTTTGCCCGGGACGAGTGATTAAAGTGATGCCCAGTGCTCAGAAGAAATCTGCTAACACTTAATGGCTTGATTACTCCACACACGCAGAGCTATCATTCAGGGTCAATACTTACATTTCAAAGTGACTGGTTTTCGATTCTCTAGCTACCCGGTGAACCTGCTGCACCGGTGAGGACGACGTTGCATCTAATCGTAAAACAGCCCGGGCGCATAACCGAGTGTGTAACAAGACAAGAGACAACGATCGCATGCACCGCCGCATATGTATTTATACGCGTACATTTACCTCTTTTTTTTTCGTGTTATTTCCTCTTTTGGTGTCATATCAGGTTCATTAAGTCAGGAATGTGAGGCAGCGTGGAAGAATGGATGGAGCAGTTCGCCCTTTGAGGACGTCTGATAATTACCGGTTCTAGGGGAAATATATTATTGTGTAGATAACAGTCTAAAGTGTTAGATGGGGTTTCATGGGACATATTTTCCCCGAAATGCTGACTCTAATATCGAGTTTCGGGAGATATTCTGTTGGAATTTTTATGAAATATTTCCATCCACGTGCAGAAGGTCTATGAACTGATCATCAAGGGAAATTATCTCACGGGAGAAGACATTTTCTCGTAAAATTACGAAATAATTCGGGTAAACCGGAATAAGAGATCATTGCTCCAAAAAACAAGGGACTGTACATGACTCAGGAAAATACTGCTACCCAAAATACGTTTTCGGTATTTCTACTGAATTACAGCCCCCACATCGGAATCAGGAAGAGGAATTTCCCCTTTTATCGTTTTCCGATGAAAAATCTTATAGTGAAAATTATGATTTGTTCGCAGGTGGTTTGGTTGACCGCATTTATGTGGTTGCGGTTCACAGCTGCCAGTAATATTACCCTTTCAATAGCGTCCAGAAATATTGAAGAGCATTCATTGAGGGACCACAATCCCCATCGGTAAGTTGACTGAAAATCGCGAGTTCGATAAACATTGGAATTTTATTTTGTGACAAAGCAAATTTTATTATAAAAAATCGGCAATGTAATAGGTGACAGTTAGGACTTTGACCCGTTGATGTCACACGGATATTTCCACGGATATTTTTTTTTCATATAAATTGGGCGGCTCCAAGATTTTTTTTTCCAAATTTTTCAAAAAATAAATATATCAAATAAACATAAATGATTTTTTCGCATAAGCGGTATGAGAAATTTTTCCAACGTCCCTTACCAAACAATTTCGATACAGAATTATAGAAAAGCGCAGTCCCTCCTTCGGATTGACATACCGAGAGATCCAGAGTGTTTTGCGGCGCGAGGGCGGCGAGGGCGGAAGTCCCGTGGAGTGTTGTCCCACGGTTGAAGAGATGATTGAACCCACGGGTGGAAGGAACCGCCAGGGAGCCGGTGTTGAGCTCTACCGTCACCTGGAGATTGCCCAGAGATTCCACGAATACTCGTGCCGCCCCGACGTTCTCGACAAGCCCTGCAGATTTGTGGACAAGAAGCTTATGAACCAGACGAGATGTGTCCAAAAATTTTCCTACTCCTACGCTATCGTTGGAGATCCTTCGGAATTGCATCAGTGGGTGAGTCTTTTTATTATATTCTGACATCACATTACTATTTTCAAATTTATCGGCGGTGGGGGACGGTCAGTGTTTAATTGAGAGTCAGGGAACTTCTTCGACGGTCATTATGAGCATGAGGGACACCCCGTTGGGTGTCTCTTCCTCTTTAATTACAAATGATCTGCAAGAAAAAATTATTTATTTATTTTTTTTTTAATTTCCATTGAAAGAATGAGAAAAATCCAATACCAGAAAAATTCAATCTGAATTATTTAAATCACCTGACACCAAAATAAAGATCTTGTCAATAATGAATACTGCGCAATTGTTACTATTGATTGTAATATTTTTTCCTCAGAAAATCGACAGACTGGAGCATCCACATCGTCACAAAGACCATCACGTACTTTTTCTCGGTTCAGGTTCGCCATGGCGACTGGATCACATACGGGTACGAAGTGGTTGCAGTTGTGAAGTCTTCCCCAAGCCGAAGAAAAAAAAAGCGACAGGACTGAGGTCTAAAAAAGTAAAAAGTAAGATGAGAAAGCCACGAGAGGAGGATTTCTCATGAAGTTAGTTAGTTTTTTTTTTAAATAATAAGAAATGGGATAAATTGTTACCAATGAATATACTAATGAATATTATGAGATGACATTAGGATATCTATAGTTGGAAATTATTCTATTATTTATTTACCGAGAAGGATGTAATTTACGATTATTTTGTTTCATTCTACGAGTACTACATGACATGGAATGAACAGCTCTTCATTCTGCTTCGAAATGTGAAGATGGACAGTAGTTAAGATAATTTTAATGCGATTCAGTGCGATTAATTCACCGTGGCCAGTTTTTACTGTTAACGTTTTGTATATGAAATTCATGTATTCATGTATGTAATTAGCATATTAGTTTGGAGATTGTAGATTCCATGAGAACTACGTGAGGAGTTTTTTACCCTGGGGGTTGGACGATGTAATAGTAGTTTCCTAGATTGAAATGATACAATTAGTTTGAAATAATAGAGAAATTGATATTCATTCGTCTTGCAGGACTGACTAAATTGAGTACAATATTGTTTGCAGTGCTACAACGCCAGATATTATTGCTAAAACTCAGTACATTATTTACGCTAGTTAAATAATACAATTGTCCATTACTATAATGTAATTGAAAGTCAATATTTATTTAGCAACTCGTTGAAGGTGTTCCCACGATATTACGCTTTTTTTGCATTGAAAAATGTTCCAAAAGAGAGTCTCATGGACTTTTCCAGATTATTTTATTTCGCAAATCAATAAATATATTTTCGTATTTTTGGAATCTGAAGTGTGTCATTCATTACCATGCGACGAAAATATTACCCTCCTCTAACTCCCCTTCTTCAGGAATTATTCTTTATCGAGCCATAATCAAGGTTTATAAAAAATCCACAGAGACGAGTTTCGAGGGAATTTCATTTATTCATTACATTAAGATATTCAATTCGTAAAGCGTATACATATTCACGGAATAATCATGTGTAAAATATAAGTTCTGGAATTTGTCCGTCTTCAATAGTAGTGCCATTGTTATCGCCAGCGGCAAAGCTGAACTGAAATTTCACTTTTCCCTTATCAGAATCGCAATCAACAGTGATAGATCTCATCCCCTTCGTTCCATAATAGGAGTCAGGTCCCTTGAACGTGGCGGAAGCTGTGTAGATAGTGTTAGGGATGATTTCCATCGGCTCTTTAAACATCAACCGATACGTATAGCTGGAGCCATCGCAGCTGAAGTTTGTGGAATTAGTCGCTATAACTTTTCCAGATGCAGTGTGTATTAGTTCGATGAGGACTTCGTACTCGGCTGGGTCGTAAACACTTCCATAGACCCCATAGCCAACCAGGAATATCCGTCTGTCCGTGCAGAATCGAATGCGATCGTTGGTGCCACTGTATCCCCATCTGACATTGGTCTGTTGAAATCTGCAAACTGTCAGCTCTTTCCCCATCATTCGGCATCTGGGCATCGCCTCGAAGCCCACTGACGGCTTTGGATTCACCGTGAAATACAGGAACAGCGAGACAACTTCGCGATCTGTCAGGAGTCCACATTGAGCTGGACCCAGTGCAAATTCTTCGACTGACATCAAGGGAAAGCGAACGAGGGAGAGGGCCCTTCCCAAGACTGATCTTTGGTTTTCAGGCGTCACTGGCAGCTGTTGCCTTTGACACTCAGCCTCGGACCATCTGAAAGGTGCAGGGGGAATGTTGTAATCAATTTTATAAATTATGAGGGATATGTCATGAGAACATCTATAGGAGAGAACGAGGGAAGAGGAGACATGGAACATGACCTTTGAATTTTTTTTCGCTGCGGCTTTACCTCGTTTAATTTTTACTCGCTCTCCATTTTCATATCTAGCCTTTTAAAGGTCTCCAACAGCGCTGAGCTTTCAAACTCATTAGAAGGAGTTTTGGTTCCTAAAGGTTATTTGAATACATTCGTGTCTACTTCTAAGACATGAAAAAAAAAAGAAATAATTTATAATGGATATAAAATTCTTTCGAAATCCAATAAATCGATTAGCCGATTTCTGGGGAAGCTCAATCATGAGGAACATTACCTCAATAATGTGAAGGTTAAAAAGATTCAAATCCCCTCACCCCCTATCATAAACCCCCCAGAATCACCTGACGACAGCCTGAAAAATCTTGGACTCCCGAATCTTCAGGGTGTCCCTCCCCAAGACCACCATAAGCGTATCGATATCAATATCAGCAAATCCATCAGCATTGAGGGCATCCTTAGTGAATTTATCGATAGTATCGAGGCACACAGACGCCAGTTGTGGCTCATCAAAGAGTCTAGCCTGGGTCAGGAGCAGAAATGCGTTATCACTCGTTAAGTGGCTTCTCAAAAAATCGACGCAGTGCTTTTCCAACGGAGAGACCGCGTACTTCTTGGCGGTGTAGAGAGTAGTCATGACGGTTTCTGGGTCTATCTGTATTTCATCAGTATACAGGAATAACAGGACAGCAAGGAAAGCCGCGGGCTCGACGTCGGGCACTTCGACCTCCGCTGAGGCTGTGGCCAGAGTTCCATTGAACATTGCATCGAAGACAGCACTTCCCGCTGACAGAACCAGCTTGTGGGCGGGAATTCGTTGCTGTTGGGCCCCCCTGCCGACCAGAAATCTCACGTCCGAGAGGATTTCGTTATTGAATAAGAAAGCGAATCTCTCTTTCATGGTGGTCTTGGTTCCCTGCCAATTGTACAATTGGGACGATGGCATGTGTGGGTCATGATCTTGGGGTGGGGCTCGAGGCTGAGCCTGTTCGTCCTGGGAATTTTCACCGGAAGATCTCGCCTCCACGTGAAGGGCATTCGCTGAATTACTGGGAAGACTGGAAAGAGGAAGAATTCTGTGATGAAGTGGCAAAACGAGGTCAATTATCTTATCTCCACTCTCAATTTTTTATAAACAATTGGGGCTCTAGAAACAATGAAAGAATTCTCATGGAGACTCTTTGCAGAAATTATTTTTGATGCAGAAAAAAGTATTACGAAAATACATCTTCTATTCGCTGTCGAGAACAATTTACTCACTGATTACGAGAGGATGTTGATGGCTCACTGGGGCGATTCAATATCCCCAGTGACTGCTCCTCATCCAGAGAGAATGTCACAGCTCTTCTGGCATTTGAAAACGTAATGTTTCCGATGTTCTGCATGTTTTGCGGGGAAGAAGTCGCGACCCTCTCAGCTGGGCCTCCTTGAGTGTCATTTGGTAGTAATCGTACTTGCTGCAGCCTTCCTGAGATGTTGGCACTGTCTTCCAAAGCCATTTGGTAGTCCAGGTGACGAATCATCTTTCGAAAACCCCCAAGACGACGTTCTCGTGTGACAAAAAACGTGTCAATTCCATACGAGAGCCAATTGAGGCTCCAGTACGTTAATTCCCATCAATACTGCCATTGAAGTGGTATTTTTTTACAAACCCATGATGTAATATTTACGTTCCTTTATCCTAACCTTCGCACAATTGTAATCTCGTATTTAATAACCCCAGGATTCCAGAATCAAGCGACCGAGATGATTTACACGATGTGTTCGTTGTGGGAAAAGCTTTGTCTCTCCGGAATAAGTTCTGGATCGTTATCGTGAAGTGTTATGACAATTGAACAAATGTGATCCTTGTCAAATGTCATGAGCGTCCACTCCACCAAATAACCCTAATGTACTTATCCCGCGGGGGGTTGCAAATGAAAAAACTGACGAATGTAAATGATTGTGCGTCATCAGTGCATCGTTGTATTTGTATTAATTTTCTTTGTTACCCCGTTGACAATTAATAGACATCATTTAATGCCGCCCAGGAGGCTGGTCGGTGTTTAATGAGCAGGGGAATTTCCTGACAGCTTCCACAGCCCCCAGAATCGACGGTGGCACCTGTCACTGCCAGGGTCAGTACTGACATTGGCCTGCGCCTCTCCATTAGTCTATCCTCTTTATTAAAACAGTCGACAATATTAGTACTGACCCCGGGGGTGAGAGGCGCCACCGTCGATTCTGGCAGCTGGGGTGCTGCCCGACAATTCGTTCCCTAGGGGAAATTTATTGATGGGAGAGGTAATTGCAATAATAGTCATAATCGATCGTTTAATAATTTATTCTATAGAATATTGAACTGTCCGAATTATTTATTATTCCACAATAATAAATCCATCCAACTACTTTTTTGTAGAAATTTGTTGATACTAATTGTTGCGATTTCTTCGTGCGAATAAAAAAATAAAAATTGGCGCCATTATTAATTTTTTAAATGTCAATTGTCATCCGGAGTTGTCAGGAGTCGCCAAATTTTGTTAGGAAGCTCAGAATTTTGGAGGTTTTTAGGTCAAACACCTCCGGATCCCGATAATTTATCAGAAATTTCACACGAAAACACGAATCGCTTGTCGCAATTACATAATTATGCCGGGTTATTACATAATTAATTATTTATCGCCACAAGACTGGCGATTAATTACAAATGCAGACGCCCCTGACACATTGTCCTCCATTGAAACTTCCGCGAAAAGCGCAGCTCTTGGTGCAGCCCAAATTACCGAAAAAGCAACTCAGCACTTGGCGACGTTCGCGCGAATAATGAAGATTCGCTAGAACAAGAGGTGGGGTATTATTGGTCGATACGACCCCTTCTGTGTCGGAAAATTTCTGATTGTAGAGGGAAATTATGGGACCTGAGAATTTATTAGTCCGTCGGGAAGAAAAAAACCACTAGGTCTTCATTTTGCGGAGGACAAATGTACCTGAAACAGCGGCAGCTTCGAAGGCGATGATCGCCACCAGAAGAAGGAACCACACTCTGGATTTCACCATGACGGGGTGTTATGTTTCCGTAATCCTCAGACTTTTGACGGATTCTGCTCTCAAAGTCTTGACTTATATAAGGAGAAACGTATGCGCGAGGAAGAGTTAATTTAATGTATCATTTGTGACAGCCCACCCTTCAATAATTCAACGAACTTGAGTTTTCTTTTATGTTAAATAGTGAAAAATGTGCACAACATTTTCCTGCTAAAGATAATTAGCAAGAAAACAGGAAATTGTTGGAATCGCCACCGGGGAAATGCGAAATGAGCGGAGAAACGATGGTATTTTTTACCAAAGATTTATTGTCATCTTTCAGGGGAATATTTTGCGTTCGGAAATATCCAGACTTTGTAATGTAATCAATCAATTTATTTAATGAATGAGGTTCCATCATCCCTGGTAGGAGATGACGAACGGCCAACAGTGGGCCGAGGCTCGGCCAGTATTGGCCGACACTGGGCCAGTATCGGCCAATACTGGCCGATACTGGCCCAGTGCTCATCTCCTACGTGGGATGGTCAACCACACTGGCACTTGTTATTGACGCAAGTTCCCCGGCAAAAGAATTCGTTCCTGACTCCACAGATGCAATTGTTACTGCCATTTTCCTCAGATGTTTCCCTCTTGCCATCGAATGTACATCGCATTAGATTAATTAAAAGTAATTGCAAAAAATTGATGAAATTTAAATTTAAGTTAATTTATCCGGAGATTCCTCGAGAAGACTAATGAATCATCACCGCATCGAATTAATTTTCTATTCCAATATATTTCATTCCTCATAAACATCATAGTGCTATCAGCATGGTACAATAATTCGATGGCCGACGGAGATGAGCTTCAGTTGCGGCAGTTGCAGACTCCTCTCTCGCACCATCCACCCCTCTTTCCTTGCACGATGCAACGAGCAGCACAACCGCTGTCACCCAGCCCCAGAAGATCACAAACTACTCGGGTCTGACGGAGGTGCTCCACCACTGGATCATCTTCCGCATTCACTGTACGGCGCAATTATCATTTTAATTATTAAATTAAATTTTGCAAATTTGTTCGCTCATGTAGATAACATTTTTATCGAAAAACCTGGTAATTTAATTATAAAATTTTTCCACCCCTTCTTTCCATTCCCAAAGATTGAAAAATCCATTACCTGGAGTTGAGGCGACAACGAAGAGAACTGCCACCGCGGCAAGAAGACAGAAGGTGAACTTTGCCATTTTATAGAGCTGCTGGTTCCACTAGCTTCTGATTGACTCTGTCAACTGTAACTGAATGTTGAGATTTTCTAGATTCAGTCTTATATAGGGACTCTCATCATTAGCGGGGAAGTACCGTGGACGAAGAAGTGATAGCCTGTCCAGAGTCATATTTGCAAGCGATGATTCAATGACGCTGTCATTTTTCATGATAAAATCCCTGTTACGTTTTGTCTGTCAATGGAAATAAGAAATTGGAAAGGCAGTAGTGGGATTCCACAATCGAGGATTTTTTTCCTTCGAACCATTGCTAGTCGTCGTTTGGAAAACAACGAAACTAGTTATGATTTTCAGTACTTTTATGTGCATAAATTAATAATTTTTTAAACCCAAGTGTTTAATCGTTTATATTCCAATAAAAAAACAGTCAACAGCTGTAATTTTTTTAAGTTAATTCAGTCTACCGTAATCTTTTCTACAAAAAAAAAATCCTTCACATTTGTGAATATTTTATGGGACTAAAACAATGAAAAATAGATAACTGGAGGGAGGAATAGGTAACTATTGCATTGTTCTTCAATCCAAGAGTCAAAAATATGTTTCATTTTTTTGTTTCAATTTTTTTTCTGCCTGTGTTACTGCCCTGATTTCGGAAATTCATTCGTTGTAATAGATCTAATCATTTGCTGACACTTGATGATTTTTTAGTCGATGATGACCTCTTGGCAATGAGGTCTCATGTGTAAGTAGACTCGGGGAAGTACACAGAAGGAGGAAATGTTTATAACTTATTGACAAAGTAATAACACACCGTATGATTTTTTTCTTCCAGAATTAAGCGTTACAAGGACATTAAGGGCTAGTGGTGGATCAATTTTTCTCTATAAAAAAATTGGTCGCCTCAAAAATAAAAAACAAATGTACAGACAATTGTATTTATTTTATAGTAACATTTTCATCAATATTTTATTCATCATATAAATTTTACAAGCATCATGATAACAACAAGAGGAGATTACGGCAATTCGCGTCCACAATTATTATTAAAATTGCGCATTCTTGTTTTAAAATAGTCATTAAAAATATTTTCGACATCATTCACTTATTTCGGCGGTTGCAGACAAAGTATGCAGCCAAGTGCGTTCCCAGGTTCTGTCGTCGTGGTATCAGCTGTGAAGGAATTATTAATTTCAGTGATAAAATCACAATTTTCACCCAAAGAACAATTTTCAAAAAATTCCAAAGTGCTCAAAAATTAGTCAGAAATTTATTCCCAAGTTTCTGACAATTTATTTAGTACCAGACTTTATCGAAAGGCATCCTCTCATTGGATTTCATTCAATAAATATTTTTCTCTCGGATTTACCTGCGGTCAGAGCGGTCAAAAATATGACCACCGCTGTCACGACAAATGCGAAGATCTGCGTTTTGTCCATGGGAATTGACAGTTCAAGAGATTCTCTGTGAAATACACTGAGGACTAAATTTGAAAAGTGCGATTGTTATATGTGACAGTAGTGTCTGCATGTCGAGAAGACATTGAATAAATAAGTGTGTAATTACCGTTATGGACTAATAATGCACCGAAAGACGATTTTTTATGTTAAAATATTGCGATAGGGCAGGGAAAAAGAGACGCGGAAATCATAACGACTTTCTCGTGTCATAAATAAATCCGGTCACTTATAATTACCCAAATAATGAATAGAATTGCATTTTATTTATTCATTTGTTGATTTTTTTTTATTCATTTTTATTTTCATTGAATCATTTCATATTGCACGTAATTTTTGATAATGATTTTAGTAAAGTATAAAAATATAAAACATTCCCTAAAAAGTATTAACCGATTTCTCGCCATTTATTTTTGAATAACATTCATCACTTGTTGTGACTAAATAATTATAGCTCAAACTGATAAATTTTCATTCGTATTTTATTCACCTACTGACCCTATAACCGTAATAATAAAACCAGAAGGACAGAGATAATAGTTTAATCATATCCGATATTGATTAAATAAATATTGTCATCGCCGAGTTGTCATTGAGTAGCAATGGGAATTACAATCAGAAAGAATTCGGTTTTACGTATCACCGACAAAGGATGCATCCACCGCCCCCACCTCCTCCGCCACCACCGCCACCCCCACCGCCCCCACCGCCGCCTCCACCGCCGCCACTCCCTGTAAAAAAGAATTAATTTCTTTTCTACACAAAAATTAATTGAGCGATTTCCAATTGATGAAAGTTTTTTATGTTTATTGAGTTATTTAATCGATAAATTAACAATTACCTGGAGGTGGAGTCGTCTTGCGATTTTGTCCATTTTGGGGCTCCGGTACAGGGAGTCCATCAACTGAAGTAGAAAAATTTATTAAATAAATATTTAATTCGTGATCATTCCCCATCATTTGATATTTGTACTGGAATTTATACTCTTTATTTACCATAATTATATAATTATGAATATAATTACATAAATTATATTTTTCATCTTTTTAAAATATATTTTACAAAAAAATCATTGGAAAATACTGTTTTATTTTATTCGAGGACTTTAAAACGAAAAAGAGAAACAAATATAAGGGAGGCATCGGCAATCAAGCAAACAAGATACAAGAATATATTCAATTATAAATAAATAAATAAATTGCAACAATACCTGAAGCGAAGACCGCCAAAAACACGACCAGCACTGTCAGAATCAAAAGGCAAACCTGTACCTTTCCCATAGTTATTATTTATTAATTTTACTGTTGTGAGCAACAGGACTTGTTTACGACTGAAATGCATTCTTGAGAAAAGGCAATAGATCAAGAAACATGATATAATCATCATTAGAAATACACTTGATGGGAACGGTCAGCGCTAATGGCCCCTTCTTATTTTTCAATGCCATATCTTCCAATCGTTTCTCATCCTGAAGATATCTTAAGTTAGATTTTATTTGCAATTCAATTCAGTCGTGATTAATTTATACTATATTTTTTATTTTTGCAATTGTTCATTTTAATAATCGGTGATATTTATTTCGGGTAATCTGATTTATTGAATTTGCACAAAATCTACATTTTGGTTTTTTTGTGTCACAATATGCCTCGTAAAAACAGGAATTCATATCCGGAGTGGAGTCCCTCTCATTTTTATTTTCCGCAGAGTATGCATTGTTGATTGCGGGGAGGTCCCCAGTCAGGGCGCCCTTGCACTGAAATGAAAATGCAATATGAGAGCAATTTTACAAATTAATGACTTACATAAACTTTTATGTAAATTTTATGGAAAAAATTGCAATACCATCAGTTAAATTCTCCTGGTTACGTCCGTAATCGGTAAGTAAACTTCAATTCCATATTTTTTACTAAATATTTCTTTCGGTGTCACCCTGTGCGGGTAATTAGTTGATTTTTTAAAAATACTTCTGCTTACCTAGAGACAGGGTAATAAGGATGAGCACCACCACCATCAGCACCAACGGGAACACTTGATAGTTCCTCATGACGGTTAATTAGAGATTTTAGGGAATTACTGTTGGCTTAATCCGGACACAGCACTTGTCAGTTGCACTTCTTATGTGCAAATGCACTGAGAGAAAGGAGATCAGGAAAGTATAGATGATCATCAGTCATGTTTAATGATGAGGTAATTGCACGTGATCCTTTGAAATATCTTTTTTTCATTAATTACCAGGAAAATTCACTGCATTCAATGGTGAAGTGGCAAAACACAGCGAGTGCATTTTGCCAATCATCAATTTTCTACCAATAAATTATCAGCGAAAAGAGATAGCCGAATTATCGCTATCTCTTTTTATCATATTATTATATAAAAGAGGTTTTTTTCCGAAATTCTGTCATTTCCCTTCCTTTATGCGATAATCGTCGATTTTCCTGCGCGAGCTGGTATCATCATAATGATGATAATCAGGAGGAAAAACCCATCAATCAAGTCAATGGTAATAACAATGAATCTGCGCGGAATAATTCTTGAAAGTAATTTTTTTTATTCAACTGAACAATTGTGAGGAGAACGAATAAATCATAGAACATCATTAATTTCCGTTTATAATCGATACATGAGAGAAACCCGATCCATTCCTATCCGTTTCGGCACAGAATACACTGGGGGGGATTCTGCGGTGCTAGGCCTTCAACTGAAATTGAAAAATTGAATTGATATTAAATTTCTCGATAAATAAATTCAGAAGAATATAGAGATTTTTGTCGCCTGAAAATTTTATTTAATACTTTGAGTGGTTCGTTACATGGCTGATTTTATTCTGATTATTTTTCTGAGAATTTCTATTTTTTCACGATTTGTTTATGAGGATAAGAAGTAGCAGAACAAATTCTGGAAATTTTACCTGGCATCAGCGCTGCCAGGAAGGTGATCACCACCATCAGCATTAGAGCCAAGATCTGTGCCTTTGCCATGACGAAAATTGTCCTCTTCACAGAGACTGTTCTATCGCACTTTGAGAAGTTGTAAGGTGAAGTCCTTGATTGCGACTGAAATGTTTCCACGAGCAGAAGGTGGTAGAGATACACCTCGATGATCATTAATAATGATCGTAAACAATTGATTAATCATGAATGAACATTATTGATGTGCATTCTGTTACCTCAATGCCATTCGATAATTTTCCTGCTCTATCTTCTCATTCAGATATTCCTTCCCGTTTCGAGATATCACGAGTTGAAACATCCTGTGCATTATTTTAACACCACATTTTAAACCAGTAAATGTTGTAAATAATTCTAGGATCAGCTAAAAAGTTGCCACCAAAAAAAATTGACAAAAAAAAATTTCAATAGTAAATCCTTTTTTATTTGTTTGTTTTTTCAATTGTTAGGCGACACAAAATTTTTTATTTCACGATAAAAATCGAATTTATCCTTCGAAAAATACGTAGTTCATGCCCATCACCGGCAAAGGATGCACATGGGGGGACCACGTGCGGGTAGTCCTTCGACTAAAATAAAAAAATATATTTGAGATGAAATTTCATTGGGGGAAGTCATGATAAATGATTCTACCTGAGACTAGAGCTGCCAAAAATACAAACGCCATTATCACAATCCAACTGAAAACCTCACACTTCTTCATTTTAATTCCTTATCACTCCCAATAATTCTTCATTAAGCTGCACTGAATACGAAAATCTGGCATCGCGGTTTTATATACCTCCGCTGTATTTGCCTCCAAAAAAAATATTGAGCTGATGGTAAACCATCGTCGGGAAGGATAACTCAATCATAATTCAGCGGAGGTTTGTTAAAGTGTCGAGATAGTGGAGTTGGAAATGAGATTCGATAATGGTAAACACTTGCCATGAATTTTTAGCAGGAAAACCAGACAATGCAAACAGTCGTAGCTCATTATATATGAATAATAATGAATGGCAAATAATTGTTTTCTGTTGCTGAGAAAAAAATAACAGTAATTTAAGACCTGGCCAATTATTCCGTATTCAGAAATCGCACTTTCAAAATTGGAGAGGAAATAGAAATTTTATTCACTTGAAAAAATAGTGTAGCAATAAATAAATAAATCAGGACGCAACTGAAAGACTGTGGATTATTTGTAATATATTTTCACTACTATTATTATTGTTTATTAATTTACATTTCATCTACTTTTGTATTCTCTATTAAAGCTGAAAATTGAATAGAAATCCAATCGAGTTTTCTACCCATTTCCTTAAGTTTTTCCATCACATTTCGGTCACCATATAAATATTGTTGTTGCTGTCATAAAATAATAAATAAATGTAATACGAAAACAACCATAATGTTCTTAGCCGAGTAATTTATTCCCTTGAACACGATTACAATGCTCTTGATTATGCTCAACTAGTAACACTAGAATTTATCATTTAAACATTAAAACGAACAATAGTCAAATGAAATTCCGAGTTCTTTCCCCTTCGAAATAAGTACGGGACTTTGATATACTCAACGCGATTCGCTCGAGCTTGCGGATGAGCTCGATGATGAGCTTCCTGACTCGCTTGACGCGCTGTCTTCTCGGCTGCGGCAGAGGATGCACTGGGGCGGCTGCAAGGGACCGCCTCCAGACACTGAAACAGTAATCGTAATTTCTCTTGCTTCCCTAGTGCGTGGAAAAAGTTTATAACTAATAAATTAATTAACGTCACCACCAGGAAGATGGAACTGAATTAATTTACTAGCAAACAGTTGGGGAAATATTTTCATGGGGTTTAAAAATAATATTTTCCCACAGCGTGATAAAATAGTCTTTTGCTCATTATGAGAGACCGACATGGTACTTAATTTCCTCGAGTGAACTTAGAACATTTCTGGAGGTTGAAACAAAAGGTTTTTACCCGGAGATAGCGTCATCATGAAGATCATCACCGCCATCACCACCAGCGAATAAATCTGGATTTTTCCAATCATAATGAACCGCGGTTTTTCGGGACTGTTGAAAATCGTACTGGAATAGTCCGTCAAAGTCCTC
This sequence comes from Diachasmimorpha longicaudata, assembly GCF_034640455.1. Classification (NCBI taxonomy): domain Eukaryota; kingdom Metazoa; phylum Arthropoda; class Insecta; order Hymenoptera; family Braconidae; genus Diachasmimorpha; species Diachasmimorpha longicaudata. The sequence goes on along the minus strand of NC_087232.1, from coordinate 7,539,493 downwards.
CCCTATATATAACTGGACTATTTGCATAAGAGGAAACAGTTCACAGGAAAATACATAAAAAATATATCGTTGTTAATAAAAATTCAGCGATTATTCACACGAACGGAGTTCCAATGTGGGGAGAACATGACAAAACTCGTGATTTGTTGCTTTGAGGACATTTATTTTTCACCAGATATTTCTATCATGGATTACAATATTATTTAGATTGTTCGAATGGAGGATTATTTGACATATTTGTTTGTTGACTTCAGTAGCAGATGCACCTGTTGATTTCGCAATATCCCGTCGCACGCTTTCCTCTGGCAATGCAGATGGTGTCGCAATTGTGCATGGCGATGTTTGCGCACGGTACGGACCGTCGGGCACGGGGATGTACCTCTTCCGCGGCTTCTCCGTGGGCTGAATTTAATGGTATACTTTATTATTCGAATTACGAAGTTCATAACAAGGTCCGGGAATTAAATTTCGACTGAGTCAAATCTCACCTGTGCCCGCAATAGAAATAATGACAAGGGCCAGAGCCACTAGAGCGAAAAATCCGTAGAATTTTGCCATGACGATCGATCCTGTAATATCTGACAAATTAACTTTGACTGATCGAATCCGCACCTTCTGGCTTTATATAGCCGTTCATTATCTCTCTGGGAAGAACCGAATTTCATCGATCAATCATGTGATACGCAGCAAAGAGTATTTAAGACATTTTATTTTATTTGTTTATGAACATTTTAAATGCAAATGCAGCCGCCTATCTGGCACATTCCGTTGGGACGTTTTCCCTGGGCGACGCATATCGTTCCACAGTTGTTCATGTTGATTCCACCGCAGGGTACGTCACGTTGGAGGCGGCTGTGTTCGCCTTCTCCGACGGCGTAACCCTCGACTGTAAAAAAAGTTAATAAAACGATAAAAGAACAATTAATTTTTCTATAATGGAAAAATTACTGGACAAAATTACTTGAGCAATTGAAATATTACCTGAAGCAGAAATAACCAGTACGACTGCCATTGCCATCAAAAAGGTGAGCTTAAGAATTTTCATTGTGATTTTCGTGTTGTAGGATTCCTCCAAGTCAAGAAGCACCGAATGATGCAGTTTTCACTTACCAACGTTTATATACAACCAAAATAATAATAATAATAGCTAACGTGTTAATCGGGGAAGTCCTGAGAACTATCGTCTTCATATAAAAACGACTCCGACGCTACTCAGAATTTTTCCGCTTCAAAGAAATGCAAAATTGGTTTCGAAGCAGTGATTTGCACATAATTCTCTTCTGCCGCGTATAATTCATCATTCAATTTAAAATGTTGGGTTTAGAAACTCGGAAAATTCATATTAAAACTTATTTTCTAATCTCATTTTACAATTTTAGGAAAATTAAAATTTTGCAAAAAATACCAGCGCATAATGCCCCGTTCTGTCACCATAAAAATTATCCGGACTTCAAATTTGACCGATAACAAACTCCTCTCACTCGGCAACGAACAAATGAAATAAACAAACACTGGATTATGTCCCACTCAGTAATTTTATTTCATCCATAATCCCCTTTACAATTAATCAGCCGACGCATTAAAAAATTGTGAACATGATTTTTGACAGTCTCAGAACATAATCATTGGCACTTGTCTCGCGGTAGACGTTGACACGTGGGTGTAGGTGATACCTCGCAGCGGCACTTGACACATTTTGCATTCGCGTCATCACCGATGCTGAGCTCGTCACCATAATTCATGGACAGATCGCCGAATTTACATGAGACGCCTTCGGGTTTGGGGCCGTCTATGCGTAAGACCCTATCGTTCGGTGTTTCTGAAATTACGAGATGTTGATGACATAACTGATATCGTATCTACCACTAAACCAAGATTATCTCGAATGATAAGGGATGACAAGACTCACGACATCGGAATTTTGTAGTGCAAGACGTCTGAGGTGATTGATCGGCTTCGTACACAGGAGCACATCTTCCAGCAACTTCTCGACTATATCGGAGTTCAGTCCGACATTCAACCCTCGCCTTGGAGATACAGAATGGAGCGATATTTTGTCCTGAAGATAATTGACAGCGTAAAGTATGTATCTCGTTAATTATATTTAATTTATAAAGTAATTTTCTTCAATTAGATTTTTCAAGCAATTACCCTCGACCAAAAATAATTTTTCCGGGTCAATTACTGTCGGTAAAAATCACCCGTAAACATTACCTTTATATCCGGGACCGCAGAAGCACCTTTTGTTCGGCTCCGAGGAGGGTTGGAAGTACTCTCCGTCCTTGTAAACCTTACCATCAACTTCGCACGTGGGGATGTCTCGTGGATCGTTAGCTAAATCAAAATATCATTCACAATCCATTAAATCATGATTTTGATTCAAATGTGTTTACAAATATACCCACGACATATTAAAGTGAACCCAGGGCAGCACTGGGTCGCGTTTCGCTGTTGATAGCATCCTGGGCGAGGATTCGGGTGGTAGCAGTCGACGATCGCACAAACAAATCCTGCACTGATAATAAATTAAATAAATTTCATAAATTATAATTTGATAAATATAATAAATATTATAAATCCCCTCTTTACCCCACTCTCCCCTATCACTTACTGATTTCCCCTTTTGGCACAAGTGCAGTGATCGCACGGGGCTCTATCCTCATCAGAAAGTCCCTCCCCAACGTTGGTCTCCTTGCCACCAAAGTAGCACTTGTCTGGTGAACGATTATCGATACTCTTACACTCGAATTTAGCCGCACATTTATCGTCAGAGGAGTCGTACACAGGATTGCATCCGATCTCTCTGTAAAACTTCAAAGGTCCCGGGCAGTCCTTATCCTCGCTTCCTGAGTAAAAAGCGGAGATTTAGATGTGAAAAAGTAGTCGGAGTTGGTCACTCACTTTGAGCAAATGTCCCGGCAATATTTGCGGCTAAGGCGCAGAGACAGAGGGTGATGAGCGCATTCATGACGGCGCAGGTCAGAATGACTGAGTTCCCTTGATGCCTTCCTTTATATTTGAATGAATCTTTCCTCAAGACAAAGGGGTCAACAGATTTTTATAATAAATAAAACGATGACACGTTTTCTTAGGCCTTTCGTCTGCTCTTCGATGCGCGAGAGCCTTACTTTTCCGCATTTTTTTTTTATTCTATTTATTTGACGGGGGTTCCCTGCTGGCTGGCATTGAACAACATAAATACAATGTCTTTTGTTTTTCATCTGATATGATTCACTTATGCAAGTATTTTCATAAGGATTATCTCTGCACGCGTTCCTCGCAGTGAATAATGCACCGGAGGCGTTTGCACGTCGAGGAATATTCAGTATAAATTACCGAACAATTTATGTCATCGCCGGTGGAAAATCTTCTTCTGGGAATTTTACAGAAATCGCGTCACGATTCCCGACGTATTGCCCTTTAAAATAAAAAAAACTGGAATATTTAACGGTTATTGGAAAGCGCACCATTTGTTTATATTTTCCGTCTCGTAAAAAGTTTAAATCGTTGAGGAAAAATTACGGAACAACTTGTCCTCGTAGCGATGAGTCAGCAAACAGGTGGATAATTTTTACAGAATAAATTGTAAAACTTACGCGGCGATTTGTGCAATTTTAATCGCAGGACAATTTTTTTATCGAATTTCCTTTGTAGTGGAAAGTCCAATGAAAATTTAATAAAATTTCCCTAGGAATCGACTACGGGTGTCTCTTTAAAGAAATCGTGCCTGAATTCACGATAAGTTACTGTCATTATGTTCATTAATATTTCTCGTATCTCCGCACTTTCATACATGTTAAATTGTTTGTTCACCTTGGATGAGACTTCCGCTGGTGTACGTTGAATACAAAGTGCTGACAATGAAAAGGTTCTAAGGAAATTAACGTGGAGACAACTACACGTATGATCGAACATCAGCTAGTTCTTCGTACCTTTTTAAATATTCAGACAGTTATTGTGAGAGACGAGCCGGTGTCCCATGAATTTAAGTCCTCATTTTACTAACATGAGTTAAAAACACATTCGCCTATCAGGGGTCATAAATCCTGGATCAGCAGGTGAAATTTTCGCAGGAGTTGGGACTGAAATCACTGGTGAAGGTCATCCCCTTGACACGAATTTTAAGCACTCGACCTCGACAGGTTCTCTCGTGTGAAACAAAGATTGCCAGATATTTATATAATATAATGTATATACATAAATATGTATATATTTCATTTTTGAACATCACTCCTCCCATTTTTTTCAATTCTACAAATAAAAAGACTCACGTCAACTTGTTTTTCCATTTATTTAATTAGTAAACGAGTACATAATGCTCAAAAATCGTATAAATCACTAGCCAACGACACGCTAAGGGCGCACCCTTCCACTTTAGCTGAATTTCGGGTGATCGGTAACATCACAGATATCATCAGGTAGTCGCTGACAGGTGGGTATCGGTGGTACCTCGCAGACGCACTTGACACACACTGAAGAATAATCTGTCTTCTGATTGAGTTCCTGACCCAGCTTCATGCTCATGTTTCCAAATTTGCACATGTCCACGTCCTCGTCCGACGCTGATTTTGCGTCGACTGTTTCAGGGGTTCCCTCAGCATTGATAACTTCGTCTTTATCGTTTTCTGAAATTAAATAAAAAATTACTAGTCACTAATTAATTAATCATCGCAATTATAATAATTATAGAATTAATAATTTATGGGTATTTATAGAGTGGGATAAATGACGGACTTACGACATCTGAAAGCCACCGCGCAATCGGTCTGCGGGGATTGGGAGTTGTAAAAGACCGGTGGACAGTTGTTATGAATCTCATAGGCGTTACGAAGTTCCACTCCGCAGGATGTGGAGCCCCGGGTCTTGCAGAAGGGCTCGACGTTTTCGCCTGCGAAAAAATCGTAGTTATCGACTCCTCCATTTACCCTGTGCTAATTCATTTCGCCTCACGAATTTTATATTCCAACAGAAGATGTAAAGTTCTCCCGGTACATTTCCCGAATTTTTCTAGTCCTCGGACTGCGATTTTTCGCAGATACGTTCAAATAGTTACCTGTGTACCCAGCACCGCAATAACAGTACTTGTCGGGCTCTGCTGCAGGTTCGAAGTAGTCACCTGCATTGTAGGTTTTTCCATCTACTTCACACTTAGGCCATTCTTCCTGGCTTCCAGCTAAAATAATAATTAATTATTTTCTTTTATATTACGACCGATGACAATTAAGTAGATCCGTACAGATAACGACCCTAAAATAACCGCGTCCCTGGTAATTGACACTCACGACAAATTTCAGGGCCGGGGCAGCAATTTGAGGAATTCCTAGCGAGATAACATCCAGGTCTGGCACGAGCAAAGCAATCGACGACAGCACAGGTGAATCCAGCCCTGGAATTCAAATAATAAAATTTAAATTTTCAAAACTGATAATTTGAATCTTCAGCCAGGTGACCATAAATATTTCGGAAGCCCCTGCAGATACCAAAATTTTCCTCATGAGCTTTTGTAAAGCACAATGAGTCATAAGAAGATCTTACTGAACATTATTCGTCGGAACTCAGGGCTAATAGTTAGTACTCACACTCCCAGGTTTTCCCTGCAGACGCACCCGATGTCGCAGGGCTTCGCATCCTCCTCTCGTAGTTGCTCCCCAATTTCATACGTGTGTCCGTTTAGGTAGCACTTGTCAGTGGATCGTTCACTCAGATTTTCACAGTTGTATTTGTAGGGACAACAGTCGTCCTCGTTTTTGTAAACTGGCTCGCAGGATAATTCATTGTAGAATTTCAGGGGCCCTTTGCATTTGGTCTTATCGCATTCTTGAACAAAAAATTATCACACGGAGAGAAAAATTAATTTTTTTTTAAATTTTATTCTGTGGAATCTATGAGACTCTCGCGTAATTTCCGACTAATTTAACTAATTTAATTAAATTTTCATTTCGTCCCCAAGAGGAAAAAACCCAGGGATTTCACCGATTTTCATGACCCTGATGATTTATTTCTACAATAATTAAGAAATTGTTCGTTAAATGATATTGGTTCATATTAATACCAATTTGAGCCTAAGAAATTAAAAAAATTAATAATCACAAGTGAATTATCGTAAAAAAAATGAAATAATAAGACAAGGAACCACAAATTCAATAAGTGGAATTGTCATGTATTAATTGTAGTAATAAAAAAAATATATATATATAATTTATTTATTCCACTTATTTATTTATTCATCTGCTTATTCAGAACTTTGACCTAGAGTACCTCCTTCTGCGGGTGCTGCAGAAGCAGCAGTAAATAATAAACAACAGATAAACAAGTCGTATGTGCTCATGATGGCTAACTCGCGTGCAATAGACTGTGAATCCAGTCGGTGTCTTGTTTTATAGCTGTGAACAGTGGTGGGAGTCCACACACATTAGTGTCAATGTTGGCCTTACCAATGACAACAGTTGCACATGTTGCCCACATAGACACAATCGCCGCTGTGATCTTTGATCGATTTATCATCGCAAGGGCATCTCGCAGAGCCCGAGTCGTAATTCCTCTTCTGATCGGCTTCATCCCCAATCTTCATTTCAAGATTTCCGACTTGATGTTAAAATTTAATTATATTTAACCTCTAATGATATATTTGCACCGATGGAAACTGAATTCAGTTGACGTTTGAAGAAGTTGAAGAAAAAATACTCGATAAGAATTTTTTTTAGTTAAAAAAATGAAAAATAAATGAATTATAGACGATAGAGAACGTCTGACGTAATTCAATCGTAAACATCTTGACTTTGTGTTTTTTCTAATACAAAAATACATATCTAATATTTTTTTAATCATTTTTTCACTTTCATTTGTTTTTTATGAATAAAAACTCATGAAAAATCATTAAAATTCCATAATTATAATCGACATCATCATCACTGCTTTTATTACCGTACGACATCAACAAAAACATTTTCAAATATATTAAAAAACAATCAATAATAATCAATTAATTAAATAATCAGTACCATTGTCATTGATTAAAATAATTATCAATTTTAATTAATCAAGTTGGGTGCGCGTCAATTAACTGGAGCAGTTGAATTAAAAGGAGGATGATCGGTGACATCACAGACATCTTCGGGCAGACGAATGCAGGTGGGAACCGGTGGAACCTCGCAGACGCACTTCACGCAGACCGAATCATAATCCGTCTTCTGATTGAGTTCATCCCCAATCCTCATCTTGAGATTTCCAAATTTACAAATAGTATCCTCAGAGGTCGATTTTTCCTCGCTGCTCTCCGAAGAGTTGCCCTCCGATGAGGAAGAAGACTTGCTGTTTACTTTGATGACCTCGTCCCTCGCGTTTGCTGTCGCAATTAATTAGTCATCAGTGAACTGTAATTTTCAAGTGATAAGGGCGATCATGGACTTACGACATCTAGATTCCAGGGGGCAATCCGTCGATGGGGACTGCGTGGAGAAATACACCGGTGCACACTTGTGATGAAGATCATACGCGTGACGAAGTTCAATGCTGCATTCGGAGACTGGGGCGGGGGTGCAGAAGGGCGCGACATTTTCCCCTAGAAAATATTTCTTCTTTATTGGCAATTCTTTCATTTAGATTTTTTAAAATGTAATATCGATTATCGATACTGAAACCTGTGTATCCAGCGCCACAATAGCAATCTTTCTTCGGTTCCTCGGAGGGTGAGAAATACTCCCCAGCCTTGTAGGTCTTCCCGTCGACGACACACGTCGGCCAGTCTTCCGGTCGCTCCGCTAAAAGCAAAATTAATCTCCAGCATCAAAACGAAGACACTAAAAAAATCGAGAGTCCCAGAATTTTGGAATTTAGGCATCAAAAAAACATACGACAGATGGGCTCGCCCTCGCAACACTCAGTCGCATTTCTCGGTTGATAACAGCCCTCCTTGTACTCGTCGAAGGGGCAGTCAACGATCGCGCACTCGAATCCAATTCTGAAATGTCAAGGGATGAGATTTAATTGACCGAAAAAATTACTCCCCATGAATTGCAGTATTTTTGCCAATTTCGGACACTGACACACCGTCATTATCCTGACAGACACATCCAATGTCACAGGGCTGTCCGTCCTCGGGCCTCAAAGAGTCCCCGATGTCGTACTCGTGTCCGTTCACCAGACATTTATTGGGAGTCCTCTTCTCAATATTCTCACAGTTGTATTTATAGGGACAGCAGTCGCCCTCCTTGACCACCGGCGTGCAGGACAGCTCCTCGTAGTATTTCAAAGGTCCCTTGCATTTACTCTTATCACAGGCTATCAACGCAAAGGATTATCATATCATTATCGAAGCGGTAAAACAGTTCAAGCACCAATTCAGACTACTTCCCAGTTATCAGTCAATATCTCGAATTCTAAGAGAGATAGTGAAATTTTTGATAAGACCTTTTTTGTGACTCTCCCTTCGCTCTATGAAAAAGGTCATTATAAAAATGTCGCTACAGCCCTTACATTCCGAGATATTCCCCGATAATTCAGCAAAACCTTGAATCGACTTGAATATACTCATTATTATTAATTCTAAAATTGTCGAAACCGGTTTTGCAAAATTTACAGTAAGTCCTATCGACGTTCAGACGTCAGTAGAAAATTTTTCCACGCGGAAAATGTATTTACGTTGTTCCGGAGGGGCTGCAAGCACAGCTCCGAAGCACAGACCGCAAATGAGAAAATTAACTCGAGTGTTCATGGTCAGTAACTGGCAAACAATCGGCGGACAAGTCTGGTTAACATGTTTTATATAAGTGCGGTGATTGTGGAAGGGCAGTGGGGAGGGTTCGAGGTAAATATCGTCGGGTACCAGAGTGGAATGACTGTTATCTCAGCCAATGCCGTGAACTATCATTTTAACGCGTGTTTATATGTTTGGATAATTTATTATTGAAGAATTTCAATGCAAAACTCTTGCTCTAGAGGCTTAGCCTGAATCTGGGGATAATATTTATGAACTAATATTTCCTCAAAGTAATGTTGAACTATTTTTTATTTTAGAAAAAACTGCGGCGGAATTATTCATTAATTATTAATCTTATGAATTCATTGGTGAATTGCTTTGTGTTGAATATTTATGAAAGTAAATATTTCCGTTGCAGGAAAATGCATAAATAAACTGTCGATTTTTTAAATAAAAATTCAATAGAATTGTCAAGTCTATGCCCTCGGTTTCGCTATGATTTTTCTTTCATGCGTCATTATTTATTTACCAACGTCGCACTATTTAACGAAGTCGTTTTAACACACGTCATTCATTCACCACGAAATCTATTCAATAAATAGTTCGTTCTACTGCATCCAGTCAACCGCATTTTCACGGAACTTTGACTTTTTTTTAATAGAAACATTCAATAAGGAAAACCAATAGAATTTGGTTTTTCTATATGACTGATTCTCAGAAAATTCCTGGTGAATTGTTTCGGCTGAACATTTTCCTTTTTTTCCGATGAAAAAAATCAAAGAAAAGATTGATTTGTTTCCTACAGGATATTTCGCGTAATTCCCTATCAAGACTTATATAAATATTCATACTATGAACATCAGTATGCATAACTTCGTCAGCTGTAGCTGCAAAGATGCAGTTAAGATACGAACCACAAAGAAAAACACTGAAATATCTCTGCACGATCATCACTATTTATTTATTCATAATAATCATCTGAACATATTCACAGCTTTTAAATATAAATCCTGGGATAATTTGCGGTGGCGTAAACTCATAATTGGAACTACATTTACATTAGTGTGATAATGAATGGTGTCATCTTGAGGTCGATGTTACATAACAATAATACAAGATGAGGGTACAACGCTAATGACAGCGGAAATTTAACGAGAGAATTTCCGTTTCTTCCGCACGTAAGTGTCTGTGATGAGCCGAACTATGAAAAAATATATTATTTCAAATCCCGACATGAGACTGAAGCCTGCGAATAGTCCTAGAAGTCCTCCGAACGAGGCTGAAATCCAATTGCAGAACACATTTTAATATAAAATAAGAATGAACGAGTGCTGGATTAACAAATTTGGGAGAGGTAATTTTTAGGGAATGTTTCCCATCCTGGGTCATACCGAATAAATTCCGCCAATCGTACGCGACGTTCCTTCGATATTGAATCGATACCAGATCGCTGAAGAATATGTGGACAAGGCTCTGATTGTTGACATCCAGGCCCCGACTGAAACATCAAAATTGTCGGTGAAATACTGAAAAATCGTGGATTGAGGGTCAGTGCCTTGGGGATGATTCTTACAAAAGGTCCCTCTGGTTGTAGGACTTTGATATGTTAAGTGCCCCGGAAGATTCCTCCACGGGATACCGATACAACAGGCAGTCAGGTTGACAGCCACATGGCAGGTCAGAATCGTCAAAGGACGCGAACTTTGTTACGAGGCTACTGGACAGACGAGTACCCGGAAATGATGACTCGAAGCGACCTGAATCACCAGGAGCCAACATTAATCGAATCCATAGGATAAATTATTTATCTTCAAGACGTTTACTATCATTAATATTGTTGAATTATAATAAATAGATTAACATACAATGAAATTAATCGACACTCACGTTTATTATAATTGAGACATTGCACATCCCTCAAATTACAAACTCGAGTTTCTAAAAGAAAAAATTGAACTTTAGACTCCACTAAATGGAATTTACCTCCCGCAAATCAATAAAATAATTATTATAAATTAAAATTAATGAAAGCAATTCAACTTATTTAAAATCAAAGGGGGAGGGTATTTTTTTGGGAAACAATTGTCATGTCGAGCAATTTTAAGGGGAGAAATATTTGAGTGTTTGAATAGTCATTTTTTTTGTTGGGGTGATTTACCATTTTGGGGGTAATAATACGGAATACAGTTGCACAACGCTTTGATTATCGTAGCTCGACACTCGCCAACACAATTTGTGTACGTATACGAGGAATAAGTTAGATTGCTTGTATTTTCTATAGTTCTATATTTCGCATCCCCTTCGTCGCTGAACATACAGTTCCTAGTCTTGAGCGCCAGCTTCCTCACGTCGGGAGTCGTGTGCGTCTCCTCCGGGGAAATGCTCAGGAACACTTGGTACCCGGAGGCTATTATCTTACTCTCTGCGTTCCAGTCCGGATAGTCGTAGGGATAGTGCATGATAATCTGCCAGGGAATTGAAAAAATTATCGCTTTCAGTCTATTACCCACCTCGCATTTTTGAACCTTCCATACAATTAATTATATTCGTTTAATTAATTTTAAAAAAATTTTCGCCAGTTTCTGGCACCTGAACAAATTTTTTCAGTGAATTTTTTCCAAAGAATATATCCCCACTTTTGAACCATAAGCGCCCAATATCGTCGCGAAATAATCCGCCGGCTCGGGATTGAGGAGAAGAGTCAATCCTGTCTGATACCCACAGGCAGTAATTCTCTTCGGAAATTTCCTAAAAAATTATTAAAAAATTAATGAGTTCCTGACGCACAATTTGATGTTTTGAAAAATCAAAGATTTACTTTTTCTTCTGCGGTCTCGTTGCAATATAATTGAAACTGCAACAGATACCGTCTCGGGACAACGTCTCCCGGAATAATTTCCAGCAAGCGGTGGGAATCCCCTTCCACTTGCATTGGAGAATCAACTCCGAGCAGTTTTGCGAAACCTGGTAAGGATTTCATACAGAATTTTTGGATTTTTTGAGGATACAGGCGGCAGGAAACCTTATAAATATTCGGGAATGCCAGGGAGAGACATATTCAATAAAAATTACGAGGGGGAATTTTTTTGGGCCCCATTATTTTCTCTTGACAGCTCTCCCCGGGTGGAGGTTCTACTTACCGCTTTGACTACAGAGGGAATCGAATAATTATTATCATCGAAAATTTCCTGCAAAATTGTGAAATTTTTTCTTAAATTTCCCCCGAAAACTCCGGGATCTAGAAGTTCTAGCAGCAGTTGCATCTCTTTTATGATGTATTCTGGACTCAGGGTCCCCGGTAATGCCCTAAAAATCCATGTCAGTCTCGAATTAAACAATAAATAATCAAGAAATATCGAATTTTTCATTTGCAAAATTTTTCCACTCACTTAACGACGAAGTAATTTGCAAGATTTTGATTGAAATGTCAACCGATGACGGAATATTAATTAAAAATGATAAATGTGGTTATTTACAAGCCTCTCACGAATTCTGTAGTCTTAGCAAGGGACATTCGATTAAGATTGCAAATAGTTATAGCTGGAAACGGGTAATTCCAGATTCCTCTATGCGTCGACTCGATGACCGTCAACGTCGCTCGGGATGAGTTGTAGACCCAGGCGGTGTGCATCAGGAAAGCAGCGCAGGACAACGCACTGAATACTGTTATGCCCCAGATAATTCTGCCAATTGAACATGTTTCATTGAGTTCAATTGCGAAAATTCTACCCTTCGCCTTGTTTCGGTTAATTATTACTTGAATTCCTGTCATTTTTCCCTTCTGGAATTTACTTTCCATTACTATTCAATTCTATAATAATAAGTGTCGGAGACCAGAGAACTAAATAAAACTGACGAGTAGTTGGACATCCTTTCAGATTATGGCGATAAAAAACTGGGCCTTAATCAAACTATTAAATTAATTGATCGGCAATTACCGTTCGGTCTTCGATCGCTTCTCCTCAACCATGTACTTGTACCCATGGAGCCCAGTTTCCATGCAAAATTCAATCGCTTGTTTCTTCAGGGCTCGCCCCAACTGACTCGAACGTAATTTCAACGAATGTTCAGGAGAAATTTTTTGATCACTCGATTTCCCAATCATTTTGAAAAGTTATTAAAAAATTCACTTCTACGTTAATTCGAGAATTAATTTTCTCACAGTATTTAGTTTATGAATTCTTAGAACACAAATTCAATTGTGCTTTCCCGGATGTTTCAGCAAAACTGAACTAGACCCTAACTGTCGGCATTGATCGCGATGAACGCGACTCAAGTGTCTGGTCAATTCATTTATTATTAATATCATCATTGTTTATTGTTGTCGCACGCGAGGTGTTTCTATTTCCTGGCTGATAACCCCTGAAGTAATTACCGACTGTTATCAATGGGGGAGTAGAGTACAAAATATATAAAAAAGTATAAAACGGTTTTATTGTTAATCATCAGAATAAAATTCCAACTTCATTATAACCAAACAGCGTAAAAATAATGAGAGCCAGCACTGGGTAGTAAACATGTCATTAAATATTTATATCACAATAAAATTTAAAGATAGGCCTGCCAGCCGCAATAAATTCGCGAAAGATTGGCAGGATCTCTCGCCTGTTGAATGAGCCTCTCGACCTGTCCACCGATGCTCGTGGCTATTCCCTCCTCGGTACCATGGAGCTTCTGATCGATCCTTAATAGGGCTCTTTCCGCCATATTTGTCGGTTTAGCATCTTGTTCTCCAGAGTCGCTGAATCTGTTGGAGTCTTCGCTCTGCATCTTGTAGGCTTTATACGGTGATATGCTCCACGTGAATAATGGATCGTAAATGAGAACCTGGAGAAGAGTGATAATCATCTCCCTTCTGTCCCTCAATACCCCCATGGTCTCCTCGCAGCACCTCCTCATGACCCCCTCCACCCCAGCTACCCCCATCGCAGCCTCCATATCCCTCGTCAACCTGAACGGAATGGTCTCAGGAATGGGCAGGACCTTGCCTTGTTCAAAAGCAATTCCAAAATCAATATGCACAACCTCAGCAGTCGTCTGGTCGATTAAAACATTACTGAAGTGCCTGTCCCCAAGTCCCAGGATGTATCCCACCATGGACGTCGTCGCGACACTCCTTATATAAGCCATCCTCCTCTCGAACCACGTCTCGGGTGATGGAAACTTCTCCAGGAAGAAGTATTGAAATGCCGGATGTAAGTGCTCGCAGATCTTGAGGTAGACCTTGAGTCGCTCGTCGTTGGAGGCATTCCGTACTGCATCAATCATCCCCCGGCATTTTTCGGGCTTCCAGTCGTTGTTATGATACTTCTCATGCAAGCCATCCGGTCCCATCAGCACTGAGCTCATGGGGATCGTGTTGTCACACCATTGGAGAACTCCCGACTGCTGAGACAAGGAGACAACCTTGTACGTTCTGATGTTCAACTTTCTCCGCTTCGTCTCCTTGGAACTTCGAAACATCGAGTTCATGACGGTGAATACTTGCTGCATGATACTGTCGTTTTTTATGTCAGCGTCGACTTTAATCACTTGGTTATAAGTAATACCGTCCATTCCGACGCAGTAGATCTTCTTGGGGGCGTTGATCCCTCCGAGAGTTTCGAAGTTGCTCTTGAACTCCAGAATGCCAACAACATCATCGTAGTTACCGTCCGGTCGCACTTGTAGGTTTATAGTCGGTACCATGCAGTTCTGGAAGTTCTTGATCCTGTAGATCTGCTGGTTAGTAGGTATCTTCATTTCCATTCCAGTGCGCTTCCTATCAAATTTGTAGTAAGCCAACATCATTAAAGCTTCTGCCATCCTCGTCATCTCTTCAATTATTCTCTTGAGGTCAGTCCTCATGAGTTCGGCGAGAATCCTCTTAGCTGCCACTACTCTAACGGGTTCCGACGAAGTCTTCGTCTTCTGAAACTCGGTATCTTTATTGGTATTATGGAGGGACAACAAGCCCGGGAGTACGTGGTGCGGATGGTCTTTAGCACATCTCCGGACGAGAGAGTTTATCTTGCTCGAGAAGAGATTTCTTTCCGTACTAATGTGAGGAGCTAGTTGAGGGATCAATGCGATGAACTTGTGGCTAGGTATTAAGTGGAGGTAGTCCTCGAGGATGTTATTCAGCTGGTGATGCTCCATGTTTTTAAACCAGAGAGAGACCAGACGAAAGACCAAGAAGTCGTTGTAGTTATCGTCGATCAGGATCTTGCAGTAGTTCTCAACAGCCAGAGTCAAATACATACTCTGTTCCTTTTGAATTTTCTCGTACTCAGCCGAGTCGTTCTTGTCGGTTCTCTCGTTCTTGTGCATCGCGGAGAGAACATTCTTGTCGCCCTGCGGTTTCGCCCTGAGATCTCCTTCTCTCACGAACTTTGCTGTCTGCTTCAGACTCTCAAACAACGGTGTCTTCATAAATTCCGTTGTGTATTCATATTGAGCATCTACAAACTGTGCAAAGGCAGCTCTCGTATCATTCAGATTCTTCAAGTCTTCAGGTGTTAGCGATGAGACAGACTTGATGATCTCGATCGATCTTCGGTAATGCTCCTCAATAACTTGAGGCGTCTCTGACTTGGTCTCTGCCATCCAGTTGCCCCAGAGTTTGAGACTCTGAGCCAACAGCCTGGGGTTTATCTTCTTCTCTGGCTTCGTGATGATATTCCGAAGTAAGAACCTAGCTATCGTTTGATCGCCCCTCGTCCAAGCAAGAACGGCTTCTTGATAGTTCAGACGATCTTTCATCTCTTCTGAGAGGTAAGAAGTCCTTCCTAAGGACTCCAGTGCTCGCCCCGCTATGTGCAAGTGCCCTTGGGCTTGCGCAACTCGAGAGAGTTCGAGGTAGGTATCGACTATGGAATTCTTCAGTAACAAATCATCGCCGGAGTTATGACCAATCTTGAACATGGCTATCCTCTGAGAAAGGAGAGGCTCGATGTACGGAAAGTCATTTAGATTCGAGATGTCCTGTTGTCTCCAGTCGGCAATGACCTCCGGCCAGTGCTCGACTCTCTTCTGATCAAGTTCTTCAACCTCCCGCAGCATTTGGAGTTTCAAGAGCTTGGAATATATCGTCTGGCTACACTCGAGACTGATATTTCTGAAGGAATTGATAATGCTTAATCTGGCGTTCTCGATGGAATTCTTCACACCCGAGGAATCGGTCTCGTGGAGGCATTTGAGGGAGTGGTAGTGATGGTACTCGTAATCATTACTGCTTATCGTTGTCTTGCAGTCGGAGGTTGGCTTGCAGATCATGTTCCAGTCGGCGAGACGCCAAGCCGTCTCGTAAGCGTACTCCTCCACGTTCTCATCGTTCTTAATCGTGCTGAGATATTTACTCAGAAGGTGGTCTAGGCCCGTGTGCTGCAGAACAGTGATCATGCCTCTCGAACACGAGAATCCAGAGCTGAGCTCCACGTCCTGGGCGGTCATGGCTATGTCCCATTTTTTAAATTGAATGTAGTGTTGAACACGGGAGGACTGGTCCTTCAGATGAGAAAGCCCACAGCCGTGAATCGAATCCGGATCTCCGATCTTGATAAATGCTTCCCGGAGGATCTCCTGGAGGGCCTTGCCCTCGTCCGGACACGTCTCGCGGAGGTGATCAATCACCGATATGTTGTTACGGGGCCGGAGGGACATCTTGAGAGCCTCAGACGACAGCTCTGCGTATAGGAGGGAGGTGAAGTACGCTGAGCAGTACTGGGCGGCCTTCGCAATCGGGAGATAATTCAACTTCGACTCGAAATTGTTCGAAGATTGGATGCGGAGGAAGTTGACAATGTTCAACATGCACCTAACCGACTGATGGCTGAAGGTCTCCACCCTGGGCCCGGTCGGCGACAGTGTCTGCTCAACCAAATTAGCAGCCTGACAGTACCCCTCGAAAAATAAGTTGATGCACCAACAGACATGATCCAATAACTCCTCAACAGTGTTAACCAGCAGGAAGATCAGCCTGGGAAGAATGCTTTCACAGAATTCCACATTCAATTTGCACACAGGAATCAGGGAAGAGGTATACAACTCCTTAAAGCACCCAAGAACTGTGCAGGTAATTTTTTTGATCCAGGAAGTGTACGAACTCCCGTCCTCGCCCTTCCACATGTCAGTTCTCTCGATGAAGTACATCGCGCACTTTTCATCATCGACATGAACATCTCTGGTCCTTGCAGGCGACTTTATCAGGAACGGACGAGTGTTCTGGAGGATTCTTAACATCGCATCCCCTGTGTCGCCCTTCCCAAGGCCCTTCCTGTATTTCTTGATGATCAACTGCCCCCAGTGAGATGAATAAACCTTGTAAAGAGCCGCTGAAGATGCCTCTCGTAGCTCCAGGCTGTCTTCTATCAGATAATCCGACAGCTTTGAGATTATGGTCTCCGTCAGCATGTCGATGGCCTCCGCACTCTCCCGCAAGTGGCCCTCCTCAGGATGAAGGATCATTGTCGTCAAATCTGTAGGCCCCAGCTCCCCTAGACACTTGGCCGCCTCCAGAGCGATGCTCACGTTTGAAGACTCTGTCAACTTGATCAATCTGTACGTCAACCTGTGTAAGACACTGGCGGCGCAGTCCTCGGCGAAGCCCCTGAGTTTCTCCAGGTCCTTATACATCCTCTGGAGCTCATCTCGATGTTCGGACAACTGCCTCCTCAAGTGTATCAATCCCTCGATGCTGCAGCTCAGAGTCTTCTCTTGTCCTGCGTTGAGAAAGTGCTCCATCTCACCAGCCAATGACCAAGCCTCCTTCCTCGTCTCCTTCAGAGAGTTGTAGATGGCCCGAATTCCATCAAACTCTTCGGTGTTCGGGAATGCCCCCAAGGTCTTTATCGAATCCTGGAGATCCTTTGTGCTATCAGTGATCAACAGCTTCAAAATTTTAATGGCTTGTTTGTCTTTGGAAGACTGAATGATGGAGATCAAATTCGTGGTCAAGTAGTTGAGGATTCCAGAGACCTCTCTGAAACGCGAAGGGAGGAGCTTCTTCAGGAACTGGTGCATGAAATCCAAGACTATTTGGAGGAAGAGGGTGTTACTGTCCTTGAAGAAGTGAACGAGCGTGTAGGAGATATCGCGAACGACAAATGTCGACATTTCGTTGAAGTATTCCTCGCATATTTCGGATATCAACAGTTGGCAGAAAAAGGAGTAGTGGTGAAAGACTTTTAGTTTGTACTCGATCATTGTTTGATCGTAGATGTTCCTCACGAGGGTCGAGAGGATCTTCTGCACCATATCAGGATGCTTGACAATCAGATACTGAACGAGAGAACCTCTCGACTCCCCCATGACACATCTCTTCAACTCTTCTAAAGCCTTCACGATGACTTCGTACTTGAAATTGGGGACTGTCATCTTGGGAAAGTAAATGGGCACCTGAAAGTTCTCTATAAAGTGATCCCTGTCGTGGAGTCTCTGAATAAATTCCAGGAGAACATGTGATAACTTCTCCTCCAGGAGTTCTGGGAATTTCCTCACGTGAGTAAAGGGTCCTAAATTCGCCTTCAACTTGGTGTAAACGTCTTCCAAATAGTGACGGGCCGCTCGATCGGGTACTGTGACCATGGCAGCCAGCATCCAAGACAGAATAACTGGGAAATTATCCTCGATAGCTTTGGCAAAGGGAACACCCAAGCTCTGACACAACATCTCGATCTTATGGAACTCGTGGACCTCTAATTTAATCAGGATGAATATCCCGATATATGTCTCGTAGAAATCTACCTCCGATGGACACTTCGTCATTTTCCAGAAGCTCCCCATGGACGCCCCTTCCTGCATTCCAGTCTTCATCAAGTCGTAGAGATTGTTATTGATCAGAGTCAGTCGTTGGTTCTCCCTCGGGATGACAACTGACAGGATCTTCTTCATGAGATTTATGTCTTGATTTCGCTTCGTGTGAAGTCTGAACATTATGTTGAGGGCTTGAGGGTGGAAGACTCCACTGGCGTGAATGACAGTCCCCAAGACGTAGAGGGCAGTGACTGTTCGATTCACTTCCTCATCTTCCAGAGCTTTCGGGGATAGACCCTGGTCGAGTACAAAAATGCTATTGGTCTCGCTCATCTCAATCTCCTCGATCTTCTCGAACAGGTGCTTCTTATGGAGAATGGGAATCGCGTTTGAGAAGAGCAGGTGAAGTATCTTCAGAGATTCAAAACGCACAACGTACAGATCAGAGCTAACATACTTGAAGAGATCGCCAGGGGTCATCAGGTGATAACTCGACGAAGGTTTGAACTTCATTACTTTGTACATGGCATTCAGAAGAGTTGTCTGGATCAAAGGTCCTGAATACCCCTTATCCCGAGTGGCTATCGAAGTCCTGAGAACTTCTAGGAGCCCCTCATACTCGATCTCAGCCCTTGAAAAAAGCTCAACGAACCCTGGGAGAAGCTCGAGGATGCCCTTTAACCCGTCAAAGTCCTTGTTCCACAGCTGGAACAGATCCAGTATGAAGTTCCCAATGTGGACAAGGAGATCGTTGAGGAAAAATTCAGGTGGAGTTCTGAGGATTAATTGGAGAAGAGTAAGGGCCTTCCACAGATTTGCGAGAAATTTCGCTTCGTAAATTTCAGCTTTCAAGAGATTCTTCAGGACTTTAAACTGGCGGTCGGAGATTTTCACGCCAGACTGGAGGAGGGAGAACGCCGTGAGAACCTGATGAGTGCCAATAGTGATCTGTGATTCCTTCTCCTCGGACGAACTCTTCATCTCAAAAATCGTTTCATAATACTTAATCCCCAGTTGTCGCACGTCACTCGGTTCACTAATTTCCTCAAAATTCAGAATGACAAAGAGACACTTGAGCATTTCCCCGGGTGTACCTTCCAGGATAATCGTGGCTATTCTCTTGTGATATCTGGACGAGAATAGCGTCACCAAAGCTCGCAGGATCCCGGCTATATGAGCGTCCTCTCGCTCCAATTTTTGACTCCTGCTCATCGTTTCTAGCACGTCACCAAATTGAATAACAAACTCAGAGATCAATGACTCTAGCTCCCCTGACTCAACCTCCAGTTCTAGAAGATTGGACAGACATATCGCGACAATGGTCAACCTGGAGATGATAGGGCTGACGTCTTCTGGCAGTTCAGCAGGAAAGTCCAGAAGATCGGAGATCATTTCAAGACAAAAATTGAAGTTTTTCTCTGCAATCGAAAGCTTCAGGGGCTCCGATTTCTCCGGGCACTTGGTAACTTCCTCATCAAACAAATCCGTCTCAAAGTCCAAAGACAGATAACACTTCTGGACAGACTCGATGGCCCTCAGGTCCTCCTCGCTGAACTCCAGCAGATCAACTTCCTCTGGAATTTGGAACTTCGTGAACCGTCTGTCCCATGTCTTCAAAACCAGCCCGACGACGAGTCTAGACATCTTTTCAAGAGCATCTGATGAGAGAACCCTGTATCCTGGTACCTCCAGGCCCCATCTAATCAGCCTCTGCCTGTCAGACTCACCCTCCCACCTCCCAGAATTGGGTCTGAGGTCCTCCAGAATAACAACATGATCGCAGAGAACCAGAAGTGTCTCAACGCTTGAAGTGGACCACTTGATGGCATTCGTGAAGTAGAGATTAACGAAAGCATTGACATTGTGTACTCCTCGATACTCTATCAGCATCTGCAGCAACTTGTGGCCCTCCACTTCATTGAGGCCCTTCCCCAAAGCGATAAGAACGTTATCAAAAATCTTATCCCAATGCTTGCAGTTTTCTTTCTCAACATTCTCAACGCTCGTCCTCTCAATTCTGATCAACGTTCTCCCCAGACGACAGAGGGTATCCATGACCTTGGCATGCTTAGTGGCACCGGTGAACAGTTCGCTGGTGACTTTGAGAATCGGTTGAAAATGGCGAGGCTTAAGAGTCCTCGGATACTTCGTGAGGAGCGCTGTAAGCAATTGCACCACTGGCCAACGATTCTCCAACGTCTTTCTGCTAAATTCCTTACCGAGGAGGTC
The DNA here is from genome assembly GCF_034640455.1 of Diachasmimorpha longicaudata. Classification (NCBI taxonomy): domain Eukaryota; kingdom Metazoa; phylum Arthropoda; class Insecta; order Hymenoptera; family Braconidae; genus Diachasmimorpha; species Diachasmimorpha longicaudata. The sequence goes on along the minus strand of NC_087232.1, from coordinate 7,518,834 downwards.
CAGGGGGGTCTCAATGCTGTGGGAGAGCTTGCGACGTTTGGTCTGAGGGCCCAGCGCCTCGTCATCCTCGTCCATTCCACTGTCATCCTCGTTTCTATAAGCTTCGTCCATCACAACCTGGTGCAGCACCTCAGCCCCTAGGGCCAGGAATGCTCTCCCCAGGAGGACAGGCTCCAGCGTTCTAAAAATCGAGTTCTGTATTGTCTGCATGATTTTCCTCCAGGTCGACCAGTTGTTCGCATAGGACGTGCTTTCCGCCCTTGTGGCACCTCTCGGGTGGTGCAGAAGGACGATGTGGTACAGTAGCTCGTCCTGCTCGCTTCCGCCTGTCATCAGGATGCTCAGGATTGAGGGGAGAAGTTCCTCTGTGAATTCGCACAACGTCCGCCGGTTCTCCGTACCAATCTGTTGGATTATCATCTTGAGGAGCTTAGAGGCTGGGTTGAGCATTGTCGAGGGATCGATCACGACGTCCTTGAAGAGCCTTGAGAGAAAGGGGAGGAGAGACAGGATTTCCCGGTGAAAATCCCCCCGTTGGCAACCGTACAGGATGGTTTTCCATACAATCCCGATCAGAATGACTTTGTTAGAGTATTGGGACTTGTAGAGTGTCGTGGAAATGGTCAGGACGTTTCGCCAGTCGTCTAGGGTCATCTGAGCTCGGTACAAAGTATTCGGGAGGATGCAATCGTGGAGAATCACCATGTACTCGTTGTGGCACTGAATATATATTGGATCGGTTACAATTTCGGTTATGAGCTGCATCAGGTTCGTGAGGTCTAGGTAGACCCTCGTGGGGGTGCTTGCGTAACGCATTATCAGGGCTAATAAGTAGCAACAGCTACTTTGACGTTGTACAGCCGGTTTTTTAAGGTCTCTTGTCCCTTTGGAGAGGTTCACCAGGCACTGGTGGCAACGCAGGAGGAGGGTGTTCCATGTCAGAGGATGCTGCGAGGTCAGCGAGTTCGTGGATATGCTGGCGCGGACGGATGTACTCGAGAGCGTCTCCAGGAGCTCACTCAAACCTTTCTGAAAAGGGAGTCTAGTTAAAAGAGGGTCCATTCATTTGTTGGAACGTCCATCCTTTTTTTGGGACTTCCAGAAGTCCCAAAAAAATAATCAGCAAATCTTCAAATAAAATCGGTTATTTGAAAATGATGACTGATTTTTTTTAACTGAGAATTTATTTCATAAGCAAGTTGTTTCAGGCGAAATGTGAACAAATATTTTTTGTATATAGCGAAGAAAATGTCCCAGAGGACGGCATACGCTACATGGCGTGTTTTGGAGTCCCTCATTATCGAGATAAGTCAACGTCAGCAAAATGTCAAAACAAAGTCTGTTATTTCGAATTGGCGATTCTACAGCCGATTTTTTTTTCTAATTGTCAATCCGTCTCGCCAATGAGTGAGTGAGTGGAATAATCATGTCAGGACATTTTTGTTAACAATTTCGCAATTGAATGGCAAAAAAATAGATGACCTTTTACTGAGATAATTTCACTCTCAACACGATGACAAATTGATCTTTCACCGAATACTGAGGAATCAACGTTTCCAGGTTTGATTGCGAATTTTTCCAGGATAATTGTGGGAATGGAATTATTGGAGATAGGATAATTGTTAAGGTTATAAACTCACCGACACTTCTCTAACCCCGGTTCCCTCCACTAGTCTGAGGTTGTGCTCGAGGTTTGAGAATAAATCTGACATTTTCGGAAATTTTCTCTACGTAATTCGTTACATCTTAAATACTTGAGGTGGGTTTATTTATGTAATTATTACTGAGATCACTTGACAGGCGTCCGGGAGATTTTCCTGCATCTTCCATCGTTTTTTTTTTTCTGACCGGTCCGGCGGAAAATTGAAGGCTTCCTGGGACTGTCGGCAGGGGGAGAATTTGAAAAAACTGGGTCAATAAGTGTCAAAATAAACAGAGACATTGCTTCCGATATAAAGAATCCCCAGATTATTCGGCTAATGAGTCAGTTGAACTTGAAACAAAGATGATTTGAATAAATTATCCAAAATATCCTGGGTATAAAAAAGTATGTCCAAATTAAATTGCAAATATTCATAAATACTTAATTTGCCAAAAAATCACGAGATGATTTTTTTGGTTCACCGAATCGTCTGCAGACAATGTCGAACTGACCTTCATCAATTCAATGAATCGATATGAATGTAATGTACTTGAATTATTCGTTGCCTCGTGTCGCCCTGAATCATTCGATTCTTCGGTTAATTTCGCTTCGTTAAACCACCGATTTTTATCTAACATAAATTGACATAACGTCACACCCATCAATTCTTCACTTTAAATTCCTTTCCTCCTAAATTTATCTAAGAATTGTTCTACAATCTGATGTTTGTCACCACATCATTAAGAAGAGAGAAATTCAAACAAAAATTTTATTTTTCCCCAATGATATTATATGATACATTACCCTGAATATATTAATAGCAAAACTGAAGAGATAATTAAATTGAATAAATAAGTTAATGATACTTTAATTAAATTTTTTATATCCTCAAGGTTTTTAATTCCAGGGAAGGGAACAAATACGTGTGCCTGAATAAATAAATGAGCAATACAATTCCGATTAAATTGTCCACGTAAATGAAATTTGATTAAACTCTCCCTGCATTCAATCGAAATTCCGTCTTTCCGTATTGAAGTGTTGACACACGTCTGTTCAAATTGACGTTCCGGAAGGTCTTCGACAAGTATCTTCTCGCGTTACATTTCCTCCTAAAATTCATTGACGTGGAGATATCGAGAAAAACTCCGGCCGAATTCAACGCTTTTCCTTATCACCCACCGATACAATTCGTAATCTGAAAAGTGTTTATCTACACTCATCAATACAAGAATTTCGCCTGGAGCTTGCATAGTCCAGCGATAAACCTGCCGGGGGGCATATACTTAACGACAAAATTTTTCTTATCAACCAATTATTAATGAACAGTTGAATGTGATTTCTCAGGGGAAAAAACCCGTATTAATATTTACCGTGCGCGCCGTGATTTTGTTAATAGAAATTCACCAACACATAATTTCTCAACGTGTGTGCAATTAAAAAATAATAAACACAGGTGATCAAATTCATTAATTTTTTATTCAGGAAAAAAATAAATTTTTGTCTTTCAAATTTCGAGCCGAAAAATCTAGTTCAAAAAATATCCGCAAAATTCCGCAGACTAAGTACTTTCATTATTTGATTAATTCGGCAATCGGTCAGAGAAATCAAATTAATCTCCAGACGGTAGGGTGGGAGTGTTGGTTCTTAAGCGCATGCCCCATCCTTTCGTCATCAATTGTCCACGTTCTCACGACGCAACAATATCGTAACACCGGCGTTTTATTTTTTCCAGTGATTTCCCTGCCCTTCTGGAGGTCAGAAAAAAGTTGAAAAAAATCATTCGGCTTTTGTTTTCCTTCTCTTAGTGACTCAGCACGTCTTATCAACGGTTTTGGAAGTCGTGACGTGTTAACGTGTCCGGGCACTTGTGAAAGATTAGGGAAAGTTATAAAACGGGGAGAGAGAGTCCAATAAGTCGAGAGTTCGATTCGTCTGTTTTGGAATTATTGAGGAAATTCTGGTGATGGCTCCGAAAGTCGTTGTTAAATCCCCCAAATTGAAGTACACTGAGGACTTCATTGAGGCGGAATATGACTACCAGACGACGAGGGTGGACACACAGGGGGATGGAGAAACAATAACTGTGAGAGGACTATTTTTTTATTTTTTAAGGATATAATTTTTCTACACGAATATCACATACGAAAAATGACAGGAAAACTGTTTTTGAAAATGTTTAACATTTTTTTTCGACTCTGCCATTCCCTGTAATCAAGTCATTAAATTTTTCCCGATCCTAGGTATCACCAGAGTCGACATCGCTCCTAATCCGCACCGAGTCCAAGGTCCCCAAACTGGGAGTGATGCTGGTGGGCTGGGGAGGGAACAATGGTACCACAATAACCGCAGCCCTCCTCGCTAACAAATTGAAGCTGTCCTGGGATACAAAGGAGGGCCCGAAGACAGCCAACTGGTACGGATCCCTCACCCAGGCATCAACGGTTTGGCTAGGAACCTCCGGTGACAAAGAAATTTACACCCCCATGAATTCTCTCCTCCCAATGGTGGATCCTGACTCGATTGAAATCGATGGCTGGGATATTTCCGATTTCAACATGGCCGACGCCATGAGTAGGGCCCAGGTCCTGGATATCAACCTTCAGAAGCAACTAGTGCCTCACATGGAGCAGTTGAAACCCAGGAAGAGTATTTATTACCCCGATTTCATCGCTGCTAACCAGGTAAGACAACGATTTTTTCAGAGAATCCCATTATTTTCCATGAGAATCATATGTTCGAAACAAATAGTTAAAAAACTCAGTAAAAACAAGAAAACCGTCATAGGAGTCTCGAGCAAACAACCTGATCCCCGGAACGAAGCAAGAGCAGCTGGACCGGATCCGCAAGGACATCTCCGACTTCAAATCCACGAAGAACCTCTCAAAGGTAATAGTCCTCTGGACAGCGAACACTGAGCGTTTCTCCTCAATCCTCCCCGGTGTAAACGACACAGCGGAGAACCTTCTCTCCTCGATCGCATCGAATCACCCTGAGATAAGCCCCAGCACAATGTTTGCCGTGGCAGCGGCTCTGGAGAACTGCACCTACATAAACGGCTCGCCCCAGAACACCTTCGTCCCCGGGGCTGTGGAACTCGCCGAGAAAACCGGCACCTTCATCGCCGGCGATGACTTCAAATCCGGCCAGACCAAGTTGAAGTCAGTTCTCGTCGAGTTCCTGGTGTCAGCGGGAATAAAGCCCGTCTCCATTGCCAGTTACAATCACCTGGGGAACAACGACGGCTACAACTTATCAGCGCCACAGCAGTTCAGGTCGAAGGAGATCTCCAAGAGTAACGTTGTCGACGACATTGTCGAGAGCAACCGAATCCTCTATGGGGAGGAGGAGAAGCCGGACCATTGCATTGTCATCAAGTACCTGCCCTACGTGGGGGACTCCAAGCGAGCGATGGATGAGTACGTGTCGGAGATCATGCTGGGGGGCCACAACACGATCATCGTCCACAACACCTGTGAGGACTCCCTGTTGGCGAGCCCCATCATCCTGGACTTGGTGATCCTGGCGGAGTTCTGCTCGAGGGTCTCCGTCAGAAGGAGGGAGGCCGAGGGTGAGGACTTCCAAAGCTTCAGCAGCGTTCTATCGTTGCTGTCTTACCTCTGCAAAGCTCCTCTTGTGCCCAAGGGTGCTCCAGTCGTCAACGCACTCTTCAAGCAGAGGGCAGCTATTGAAAATGTCCTCAGAGCCTGCCTCGCCCTGCCACCCGTCAATCATATGTTGCTGGAGCACAGGATAGCGCTCGGGCATTAGGCAATGAGGAGACTGTAAGTAGTGAGGATACTTTTGATACCTGCTGTGCATTTCAGGGAGGGGAGGTGTCTTTGAGTGGAATCAGGATGGGGGTTGGGGACTTTAGTGGCGGGAGGGGCTCCAGGGTTCACTAGTTTTTTATAAGAATTTTTTGAAAATGCCATCTTGATTGTTTTCATTTTTTAAGCCTTAAGAAATGACAATCAATTGGTCTTCTGGTTTTTAATCCTTCTGAAAAACGGGTGAAAATGTTTGATGTTTTAATGAAAAAAAAAATTATTGGAAGTGTTTTAAAAATCTGTTCCACTCAATGACATGAATGTAGTGCATTCTATTTAGCTATACCTAGATAGACTAATCAGAGAATTAAAAATTGAAACAATTTGAATTGATTATGAATTGACTAATTAATGAATTAACTAATTACCAGTAGATGATGATTTGTCGTTTGGAATTCTGTTGAAGAAATTTCCATTCTAGTTATTTTGATGAATTTGCCATGGATTGATAATTGAAGTAACAGTAATAAAAGTATATTTATACAACATAGAGCATTCTATTTTCGTGCAGTGATGGAGGTGGTGATAAAAAATGAATGAAGGACCAAGTATTCTCGATCAATTCTTCTACACGCAATATCAAACTCCAGTATTACCTAGTATTTTTTTACTGTTTTTCGAAAAAAAAATAAAGCATATGGTGATCTGTCTACAATGGGAGGGCAATGAATTCATGTATTTGATGAATGATTTAGTGATGTTGGTAATTAGACGGTAAAATTACTGTAGACATTAATGTAACAATTTTGGGTTTTTCGATTGTATCAAAGTTTGGTGTTCATAATAAAGAGAATCTGAAATGCTGAATGTAACAATTGATTATGCACTTTTGATTAGCTATTTTGAATAAACAATTTTCCTAATCAGTGAATCGTTCGCTCCCGATCCCTCCATAACCTCAAATACTAAAATCCGCCCTCACATACCGCCATTTTGCGCGAACGCCATTTCCCTGTCCGCAGAGCCTGCAAAGATGGCGGCGTTCCACCTTGTCGATTCACATCTTCCCAAAAAAAAATCCTAAGATGACTCCAAATGTCAACAAATGTTTTCCTACTGTCCCACTTAAATGTCAATTGACCTGAACGACCCGAAACACTAAAAAACCACAAGTGATCCTGCTCCACCCCTTAACTTCAAACCTCCCGCGTAATACCCTCACCAATGTCCGTCTACGCCACATGAGAACCTCCCCGCAAGCCCCCACCCACATCCTCCACCGCCAAACCGAACCCAAAAAAACTCAAGCCGTGACAATTCCAAAAACGATCGCAACTGGACCTTCGCTACTCGTGTGGGCCCTCAGCCGGTCCCCGACCTCCGTTGGCCCTCCGGAAGCCGCCCCCAAGTGTCTAAATACTCGTGAAAACTCGCGGAAACTGATTCCGTCGCCAGTGATGTGTTAAACTCCCGTAAATCGTTATCTCCCCTAACCTTTTCGCCTCGATAATCGGTCGCGCCGAGCTGAAGTCGAAGTACTATAGGTTACCTGCGATCACAAAATATCCCCTAACCACTCCTGAGTGTCCCTGTCACCCGTAGAGTACGAAAAATCCATCGAAACGGCTCAGGGAGCCCGAAAAATCAGGTGAAAAGCCCTAACAATCAAGGAAACAGACCGAACCAAGAGTCATAAAAACTCCTTGAAAAATTTAATAATCACCTGAGGATGGAAGCAGTGGTTTTAAGGGTCTCGTAGCTGTTGGCACATGTCCACAACGTTCTGAATGGGCATCAACGGGAACCCTCCCCGGTGCCACCCAATGGGGAATGCTGAACACGACGATAAATCTTGATTCATTGATGATTCGTTGATCATCAGGTGACTCTCACGGCAATAGTGTAATTGTGTGGTGACTTGTTGGATTTCTTGACTTTTTGTGGTTGATAAAGTGTTTACTAGTGGGAGGAGAATGGCCTCAAATATGGGGATACAAATTGGCAATGCCTGGTTCCAGAGGAAGATCAACCTCAGGCCACAGCATCGGGGCGTTCACCTTGTCACTGAGGAAATACTCAGGCAGGTGCCCGAATTGCTGCAGTTCTCGGTTGGATTGTGTCACATACAGAGTAAGGAATGTTTGGTTTATGGGGTTGGTGAGGGTTTTGAGGTTGGGTGGCTCGGAGGGAATTGGGGTAGGATTGAGCAGTTAAATGACACCAATAGTGACAACTCAGCGAATGTTTGGGGTTCGGTTGAGGAAAATTCTACGATTTTTTACCATTTTGAAAAAAAAAACATTCTACAACGAAATTTAGTTTTTTAGAATTTGATCGTTTGGCTGAGAGATATTGAGAATTAGGTTTAGGTTGAGAAGTTTTAGGATGCAATGGCGAATTTCATGGTTATGATTTTGACTGTGTTGCAGTTCTCCACACATCAGCGAGCTTAGCTTTGAACGAGAGCTGGGATCCTGATGTCAGGGACGATATGGAGATGATGTTGAATAAGATCATCCCGGAGGACATGCCCTACAGACACAGTTGCGAAGGCCCTGATGACATGGTACGGAGGATAGTAATAATTTTATTTTTCACATACTGCATCCGTGAATTTGAAAAAAAATTATTTAATTTCAGCCTGCCCACGTGAAGGCTTGTTTTCTCGGCTCGTCCCTGAGCATTCCAATAACCGATGGTAAATTGGCACTGGGCACATGGCAGGGTGTTTGGCTGTGCGAGCATCGGAACAATGCTGGTAGTCGTAAGTTGGTTGTAACATTAACTGGTTGTCTGAGGGACTCAGGACGTAGTCCATTGAGCCCTGTAAGTCCTATCGCATCAACTAGCAGCTAGGACCACTCTCACCCCCAACGGCGTGGCAAACGTCAGCTGCGCATATCGACATCAAGTGAGTCGAGCTAGCAGCGCGCCTACATTCGGTAGAAATCTAATCTTATTAATTCAAATGATGATGAAGTAATGTCTCCCGAGGCTCTGAGGCTGTGGAAGAATCAATTATCTTTCTGTTTGAGGGTGCCACCTTCTGAATACCATTTGGGAATTTTGTTATTCCTTTCTTGGGATTTGCCTCACTGTTTGGGGATCACTATTGGCATGCAATGGACCTGGAGTCCATGTATTTTTTTTTTATTCGGAAGGTAATTGATCCCACATTCTTCTGGGGATTTGAAAGGAGTCATTGATGTTTGCATTCTGGCATTATGCGTCCAATACACCGAATTTAAATTACCATAGATTTATTTGAAGAATAAATACCTTTTTTATGTGGTACACTGAGGATATTTAGGGAGATACTTTACAAGCGCTCCTGTGGAATTTTTACGATTGATTTATTTTTTTCTCAATTGCAATGAAAATTTTTGAGAATATCTCGATTACTTGGGAATTTAGAAAAAAATGTTATGATAATTTTTTGTAACTTATTGAATTCCCCACAAAAAATCTTTCATTATATTTTTTTCTGAATGCACTCTTGCCCGCGATAATGGCTCAGTTGTAGGGAAAAATAGTCTTCACTATTGCCAGATTTTTTTCTATACATTTCAACTATAAAGTGCATCAAAAATGTCAAAAGACACTTTATACATCTCACTAAACAGACCGCAATCTTGCCTGGAGGGCGCAATCTCAAATTCCGCAGGAGCGAGAAGAAATTTTGCAAGGAAAAATCTCAAAAATTTCATAAAATCCATAAAATCATTTTTGTACCTCGAGCCTGACGATAACCGTCACCTCGCGTACTAAACTAAAAATCGCACAGTATCCTGAATCGAATCACCGCTTTGTTATAGGCTAGTCATTTTTCAAAATAAGAAAATAATGAAAAAAAAATGAAAAACAGAATTCTCTAAAATTTCCCAAAAAAATGAAATAAATTACCAAAAAAAAGAAGTGACGTTTCCATTCGCATTGTGGGGGTGTAAATAGAACTCAACAATAATGACTACTTAAATAAATGAATAACTAAAGATTCCTTTGCTATGCTAAGCGAGAGAATGAGATAAATGGAACAAATAATAACAGATGTTAAGGATCACTCGAGTATCTGTAAAATAATAAAATTTTGAATGCTTCATTAAGAGTAAAAAAAATTAATCCACCCCAAGGATAAATAAAATCATCGGAACGGAGGAGTGAATAAGGAAATGAAAATTAATAATTTACGGTTTAATCGAAGGGATTGGATTCATTAATTACGAGTCCCTGGTACTTTTCAATTAATCTAAGCTTGTCATGAGCTTTCAAACGTATCTAAACATACCACTTAAGCGAAGCAGTCGGTGTTAGATATTTATCTCCTCTGAATAGTATAAACTATCGTCCAATAAAAATTACTGGAGTGAGGGGTGATGGGAGATTAACGGATAAATTTAAATAAAATGCTTGAAACATTAAGTACGCTGACAAATTCATGTTATTGGTAATATTAAATGCGCTCAAAGTATCATTGGTTGGTGGGGAGATGGTACAGTACAAGGATTGTTTGTTGAAAGTTGTCCAATGGTTATGAAACATATTAGGGGTGAGGCAGAAGGGATGGGAATGCAGCAGGAATCAGGACGTTTAAATGAAAAAAATGCCCGCGAATCGTATTGACAATATCTGGGGAACAAGGGGATCTACAGGAAAATGTCACAAGTCATTTTTGTAGACTATTTCAAGGGCTACAAAAGTGTTCTGTGATTCCTTTTCATGAGCTCATTTGTCTGGAGATATTCGTGAATTCGTTGAAATATATTTTGTTGGCATGATATTTTTTGAACCGTCGGTCTGAGCCAAAGAAGTCATAAGGGATTGACAGTGGAAAAGTAACAGATTTATTGGTGAATTTCCACGGGAAATGTCCTAATGTGTTCAAGAATCGATAATTTATTAGTCATTCGAATAAATTTGATAAAAAAATCATTGGAATGATTTCTTTTAATTTCATCCAGTGAAAAACTGACTCAAAAAGACATAAGAATAAGTCCGATAAAAATTTACTGCACAAAGGCAATCGTGTCATTAACTTACTTAAAAAATTCTCACTAATTTAATGAATTAACGGTTAAGCAACGATCCATAAGAATTGTTTATATTCATAATCAGATCAGTGTGAAAAGTAAGAAAATTATGAGAAAATCTCTTTTTGGCTGCTGCATCCACTGTACGTATGTAAATAATCGTCATTTTGAAGGGGTAGAATGGCGTGAAAATATGTAAATCCGTATGCCATTGTGCCCCGGTATCTTATCGCAACGTCTTGTTGACGTTTCATTGAAAATTTCTTCGATTCATTCCTATTTGTAATGGTAATTGGGGATAAAGTTGCTGTGCAACGTCACGTGGAGTCTGTCGTGTCACTGAGGTCACTGTGATGATCTCTATGATTAAAAATGGTTGAAGAGACGAGAAAATTAATGAAAATCAAATGAACGTTGCCATTAAAACCGTTAGTTGATTGCAGAATTCGGGATTGGCAAAGTTTTTTGTCAATATCTGATGATGGGCTGGGTTTAGACAAAAATGGTACGAGAAATATTTGTAGGAAATTCAATTTCCTGCAAAAAAATCTCGTGACAATTTTTTGATATATTAAATATTTCCAGAAATATTTGCAAACGTCATGTGTGGAAATTTTTCCGAATCTTTCAAGTGAGAGATTTACTTTAGGTTTTTCTTGGGGATATCTCAGAAACTATGGGGATTAAGTAAAAATGTCATGAGAACATTTTCGCAGCCCTTGAAATTTTCTACAAAAAAATTCTTGACACTTTTTCCTCCAGATGCACTAGTTTCTGAGGTATTTCCGGAACAAAATTTGTATCATTGTAGGTCTCCACGAAATCACTCCGATTTTTTTTCGATTGTTTTTGTCTTCTTGAATTTCGGTTTCTCAATCGAGTGGGCGGAGTTTACATAATTAATCATAACGTCACACTTGATGTACATACAGATTTAAGGGTAATTATGATAATCAGGTAATGAGAATCACAACCAAATTTAATAAAATCTCACGATTTCTTGGTTGAATGGAGTTTAAGGGGTTGAAAAGACAAATGGATAACATTGATTCCGATGTTCTGACTCCATTCAACATCGATAAATTCTTAGACCTAATGGCCCATCGAATGATAAATTCGCTAATTTGTTTCTTCTACCAAATATTGATCAATCTCTCCATTGCATTCTTACTTTTTCAACTTTGGATTCAACGATCTGTTACATGAATTATAAAATTAATTAAGAGATTAAGATACAATACAAGTGATGAATATTCGTTAACACAACGTTAACAATCACAAGCAGTGAATCTGAAGAATATAAAATTTCCGCGATCGAAAGACAATTCAGTAGTGAAGTGGTACAAACGAGTGTTCTTGTTTTACCACTTGGCTAAATAATCTCAGCAGGCAAAAATAAATTAATCAATTCTCATGTCGTCTACTACAGAAATGTTACATTAACCAAGCCACAACACTGCGTACAAATGATGTGAGATCATGATTTTTATTGAATAAAGAAGAAGAATATTGAATAAGAAATAAAGAGTAAAGTGAACTTTTTGTATCTTGGCTTCAGTCGTGCCTCCCCCCCGCCCCCGCCCATAAAACATAAAATAAAAAAAAAAATACAAGATATTTGAGGATTATATTTTTTCTGCGAGAATGGATGAAGAAAAGTCTAATGAAAATGAATAAAAAAATAACACTCGTTATGTGAGAATTGTGTACATGTGCAACTTCCACCACACGAGTCTTCAAATCTTTTACATTTTAAATTTCCATGTGTGTCCAGTAATTGAAACGATGAAATTGTGAATAATTAATTTACACGGTATTGGCTTAGGCTATTAGTCGTTGTAAAGAAAAGACGAATGAGTCAAGCAATTGAATTAATTAGTTGATTGATTGACTAATTCACTGATTGATTAGAGATTTTCGGGATTAATTGTAGCGAAAAAAAATTCAGAGGAATTTTTATTCACTTTTGTCAAATAATTTATTGGTTTCAATTGTTAATTCAAGTTTTTCGCACAATGAATCACGAAATTCTGCGGATCAAGTACATAGTTAAGCTATTTAATGTACATTAGGGCTTGTAAACGGCTTTGATGACGCTTGGATTTATACAAAAACCGATAAACAATAATAGACACGAGGATTAATAAGACGGTGTGCGCTTATTACAGAAGGAGAGCTGAATTAATTCAGACGTGAAGGGGTAAGTTCGAGTTTATCTCGTAAACGAGTGATTCTAGGGGTAAATGTGACAAGAACCTTTTGGTTGTCGCAAAAAAAATTCCTGAAATTTCTTACAGTGTCACTCGTTACCATGATAATTAGCCAATTACCAGATTCACCGCTGAATTTTTTTGAAAAAAAAACATATTCTTTGCCGTCATTTTTCTGTACATTTCGTTCCACTCAAGACAATTACGATTATTTCGTTCGTTCGAGGTCGAGAGGATGAAGAGGTGCAGAGACAAAAAAGCGAAAAAATTGTGGAATGAAATTAGTTGAAAGCCGAAAGCCCAGACTGTTTCCAACGTCCTAGCAAGAAAGATTATTTCTTGGAACCAAACGAGAACAAAATGAGTAATTAAAAGTAATATCGTGGGTGTTTTCCCTCCCCGAGAGACGATATGCGAAAAAAAAGAATTAGAAAATTGAAAAAAAAAAACAAAACAAACTGCCTTTCACTCAAAACCATCCATCGCCTTTGAATTCTTAATTTGTAAGTGTGCACATCAAATTTTATAAAAAAAACTAAATCCTCACCGTCACGTTATGTAATTAGGCTTAGTTGTTAAAGGGCTGAGGAGAGAATAATTTAATGAGTGAAAAAAAACGGGAAAATCAATTGCTGTTATCAATTGGAATAAGAACTTTCTCGAGTAAGAAAAAATCGGTTTGGAAGGATTTCCCTTTAATTGTCACAGTTTTCCAGATAATTTCGAAAAAGTGGAATCGTAAAAAATTTCCAAGACAAATAAATGAAGGAGTTTCTCATAAATATCGCGAAAAACATTGAGTTGAACACAAAATGTTAATAAACTTCTTCAGCAGATCAGGAAATTATCCACAAAAAATTTCGTATTCCATTTGACAACAGTTCAATTCGCTTCTACTATGAAATCGTTTGGCATTTAGATTAACCATAAACTTTTTGTACATTGCGTGAAAAAAAAACTTCAATCCAGTTCCAAAAGACGAGATAATAGACGCAAGCAGATCCACTGGCTGGAGATAAATTCCTTGGGGGAAAAACAGATGAATTAAAAGAAAAAAAAACAAGAACGTACACTAAATATATCAAGTATAAAGAAAATAGTAAATATGTAGCATATGTATACTTAGGTACGATGATGTGTAAATAGTAAACAAATAATGATAATTGAAAAATGCGATGAAAAATAACAAAATATGGAAACGAATCTAAACACTAATTAACGTATGAATTAAACCAAAAATGTTCAGAACGAATGTCATAAGATTTATTGATGAAATAAGTAAATAGTAAAAACAAATTTGTTGACAGGCGACAATATTGATGATTTAATTCGTTACAAAGAATCTCCCATCTTCCTGTACGTTAATTTTCTCCCTGATTTTAAGTTCTGATGGCTTTTCCGAGGGTTAGAGGCATTTACAAAAATTCTAGACTAATTATACGTGGAATTATGTCTACGATAATTGGGTGAGATAATAATACTAAAGGGAAAAATGCGAAATAAATCTCCTTGGGAAATGGAGGATCTTTTTTTGCAAAAAATTACCTGCAAAAATTTTGAATTTGTCTCGTCAGTGAGCGGTTCTATGAGCAAATACCACGAAACATTTTTTATTCTCCACGTTTTCTCTCCACGTAAAAGTTTCTGTCACATTTCCTCGTAAACTCACTCCCATACGAGATAACCGCGCCAATAAATTCAATTAGTTACAAATTTTTCAAATAGTGGATATGATTTTTTCCCAAGACGTCTTTTATCTCTCGTAGATCCTCAAAGCATTTTTTGACTGAGATTTGGACTGAATGAATGAGGGACAATAAGTATCCGTCCATTTTAATACGACTTAACGTGACTTATGATCTCCGGTATATGCCCGTCCTCGTTCTTAGGCGTTTCATCCATCTGTTTGTAGTTTTCGGGGACAGGATGCGGGCCAGGATTGCTCAGGTCATTGGCTTTTTCCTGGACCTCCTTGAACGAGGCCTTTATGTTGTCCAATGCGGCACCCAGTCCTGATTTTATTTGGTTGAACTCCTGGGTCACCAGGGAGAGCCTGCCCAGGAGGTAGTTCAGGTTCTCGTCAACCTCTGCCATGCGTTTCGTGATCTCTCCGACCTGAGAAATATTTAAACGAATAATTCCCCTGATTTTATACAAAGGAAAAAATTAATTGGATCTTTTTTTCGTTGCCCTCACTTTGCTCTCCATTCCCCCCATGGTCGTAGTAGTCCCATTGACATAGGCTTCATTCTGCTTGTGAAGCTTATCCAGAGCTTTAGCACTCTCAGTCATTTGCTGGTACATGACATTGATCTGTCTCCAAACCTGCACAATTCAAAACTGATAAATTAAAACCCTTTTAAAACTTTTCAACTGAATTGCCTGTCTTCCAATCACCTGATTCATCTCCTGCTCCATCTTTGTGGTTAAATTAGCAACCGCCCCATTCTGATTGTCCATTATATCGTTGGAGATTCCATCGAATCTAGAGTTGAGGGTGTCATTGATGTGAACACTCTGTGCCTTCACCAAATCCCCAACTTCTAGGAGAATCTGGTGAACTCCGTATTCCACTCGTTTCTTCGTGTCCAGAACGTGATCTGCCATGGAGACCATCACTGACTGGCCTTTCCCCAGGTCTTTGAGTTCCTCATTCACACGATCTGCATTATTCGCAAGATCCAATCTGCAGGGAATCATGAAGTCATTAGTCATTCAAGTCCCCAATCTTTTATTAAATTCACCTCAATTCCCCGATTGCATCTTTCGTTTCTTGATTCGTCTCCTGCACTTTCCCGTTGACTTCATGCACCTCACGAGCAATAGCTTCCCTCAGCGCATGCTTTGTCTCCTGGAGAACTGCTTGTGTCTCGTTATGAAGGCCATGAACGTCAGTTGTTCTAGAACATCGAGGGAAGAATAAGTGCGAAACCTAAAAAAATAAGAAATAAATTTTTGATGTACTTTGGAAGTTGTTGAATCCTCTCGGAGGTCTCTTCAGCAAGTTCCTTCAGTCTCTCCAGCATCTGGGTCTGTCCCTCAAGTGTGGGGCTGACGTCCTCCTTCCTCTCACCCACCTTCTCGTGAAGTTGCTGAGCCTTCGACTTCAGAACCTCCAGGGAAGCTTCGATATCGCTGATTCTAGTTCCAATCTTAGTCACCTGGAAGGATTTTCGGAATGAAATTCCAAGGGGGAGCACTGAGAAGGGATTACGATGATGGCAATTTATTTATTCATTGATAATCTTCAGTAGATCAATATTCAGCTGAAGCTGTTCGGAATGAGAAGGAGATGTTTCTTCAATGGAGTGATGAAGAACTTACTTTCATGTCTTTTCGTGGAAAAACAGTGGATATTTTAGGACTAGGAGAGAAATTCCACTAATAGTACATGAAAAATACCTCTTCAGATACAACGAGAAGCTTTGCAGGTCCATCTCCCAGCTTATTGTTAATAGCTTCGAGTGCAAACTCCAGTCTTGCGAGCTCACCACCAATAGCGGCCTCGGTTTTATTGAGTTTTACCATTATCTCCGAAGGCCTATTATCGTGAATTCTCGGTACTTCGGTATCGGTTCGCCGATTATTCTCAGCAAGTTTGTTATCCACATTCGTGAACCAACTGTTTAGATGACTCTCCAAGAGTTCAACGCCGTCTGCTGTTTTTTGCATTTGAACTCTCTCTCTCTCGTCCCTCTAAAAAAATAACGAGTTCCATTATTTCTAGAAATATATCGAAATATATTACACCTACGAGAAAATGACATAAGGAACTTTTGTAGACGAATTAATGTTCAACAAAAAGTTTAGGGAATATTTTTTTCCAAACCCTACAGCTTCCGAGAAAAAATTTGTTTTGGTCAAAATCAACCGCTTATCGTCTATTCGCCAATTTTTCTGCTACCTTTTTTCTAATTTACATTGAAATTCGATTAAACCTGCGAAATCAACTGCTCAATTCCTCCGATTCTCTCATCCAACTTGGTGAGATGCGTCTTGAGTCCATCAATAGCTGAGACTCTTTTCGATAAAAGACTAATGGCCTTTTTAACTTGTTCACCCAATTGACGCTCTCTGACCTCGTGCCTCTCCAGCTTCTCTGTGTTTTCCCGCATCATGTGGACGAGACTCAGCATGGCATCCTTGATATCTTCATGCCTTGACGGAAAAAAAAATTCATGAGATGACAATTGCCTCCGGGAAATTTTCCGAAGTTGCAAAAAGTAAAAATAAAACGACAAGAAATCCTTCTGCAATTTTTTCCTCGTCTCGTTTGCACCACTTGTGGGGTCACTCTTTCCCATAAAAATCAATCAAAAACCCATCGGCGTAATTTCTTAATTCGAAATAAAGTGGAGGATAATAAAATGGTTTCTTACGTGATTTCACGAGCGTCAGATCGATTAACGACGAGAATTAGGTGGAGCAAGACAAACGAAATCGCCAGGAGTCTCATCCTCCCTGATGTGTCTCTTCCTTTCTAATATCCTGAGACTCGTCCCTGCGATTTTGTACGAAGATTATCAACAATTAATCTTTTTACGCATGTAAAATTCAAATTCAGGACAAAGCGGTCAATCGAGATATTTGCGTGCAGAAATCCTATTCATATTTTCCGATTTTTCCTCTAGTCTTTCAACTTATTTTTTATTACAAATTAAACCTGTGAAATCGTGCGCTAAAATTTTCCAAAGATTGATAGGACTCCCCATAAAAATTCGGTAGATTTTTTTTCACATTCATTCTCAATTTACTTTATCGCCAGATAAAAAAATATCTCGAGGCTGAGAATAAATCTCAGGTGATAAAAAATGCACTCGAGGGTTCTTTGACCACGTTATTATTGCGGGAGGAGGCAGATGGCTGAGTACCCCAGCCACATGGCTCCAATAACTCCACTTCTTACGATACCAAGGGCCCAGCAGCCTATCGCAAACTGCCTTTTTCCATGTTGCACGTTCAAATATAAACAAAAAATTGTTGCACAAGGGGAATAGTTGATGCTCGTGATGCATTCGCAGAGTCCATGAACTCCAAGATCTGATTTCCACGGTTCGAGCAACAGACCGAGTCATTTATAATCAAGTGCAGGAGTTTCTCGGGTTGCACGTTGAACTTGGTACCGCCCAAATGATTTCATCCAGGGGCAAAGACCTTGACTCATGCCTTAAGCAAACAATAACAGAACTCAAGAGAACATAACAAATCGAGACATACGATTTTTTAAATTTTGTTCCCCACTTCGTTTTGCAAATCAGTTTATTTTTTAATCCATTATGTTTTTCTCGGGCTTATACATATGTATTATATTTCGAAATACTGGATATTATTTTTCAAATAGACGTGACTAGATTTCCCCAGGGAATTATTTATTGTTCGAGAAGAACGTGAAATACGCGATTCTGCGAAATCACTTTTCTAATTCAATTATAAATACCTTCCAGAGGAAGAGGTTTAGCACAAAATATATATAAATAGTTTATGTAGAGAATTTGATGCGCTACGAATAATAGTTCTTCACTTTTTTCGATAAATCCGATAGTTTTCGAGCTATCTATCACGTAATAACTATGAAATTTAGAAACTTCTTTTTTTCAGCACTGCTATTCGCAATAGAAAGATAATTCCGGGTGTGATGAAGAGGTCATCTTCCTGACCTGGTAGACTCTCTTATCTTGGACCACTTGGTTATTGAATTAATATATCACACGCGCGAATAATTCCCATATTTCCAATTTCCGTGATAAACAAAACCCTATTCAAATTCCATTCTGAATATCAACGGGATAAAAAATGGGACAGGAAATAAAATGGCAATATTTTCTCGTATTTCACTCGTATTTCCCGTATTTCTTAATGAATATGATACAGAATTTTTTTTGGCAGGAAAATTAATTGATTGCTGATAAATTAATTAATAAATATGGATACAATGTTACTCCCAATGTGCCAGAAACTGAAAATATCAATTGTGAATGAATGTTTCATTGAGATTTTCATTGACGTTCTCCGGATGAATGAAAATAATCTTTAAAACAAATTGTGCAGAAGGGGAGGAAGGGATTAATTACAGGATGACTGGTGTTATTCATCCGAGGGTCATCACACCGAATGCCCGCGAGGGAATGTACAGGGAGATGAGATATGATCCATTCACTTTTTGCGAAATTTCGGCTGTTTCTCGAGGTTTAGAGCAAGAAATAGTGAACGGCATTCTCCATTCGTTTTAATTTACAGGAAAATGTCATAAGCCATTTTTCGTAGGCCATTTAATCCTCCGAATTTTGTTGTCTTAAAAACTTCTCGTCAGATCGGTAGCTTTGGAGATAATTAAACGAAACCCTAGTCAACAAAGCTCACTATTTTTTACGATTTATCTTTTTCAAAATATTGAAAAATTCGTTTTCGATAATTTTTCAATCGGGGAATGGTCTCGTGGGGTAGATAGAGCCTAGAATTCCTCTAGTTGCTCCTTATCTCCTCGAGATAATTCCTAGTTATTCTAATATTATTCTCCTCCCGAGATCACGATTTTTCTTTATCTTGTTAACGGCCCCCCTCCCCCAAAAATGAATTCTCCTGATGAATTATAGTCTAGACTTCATGGAAGCCATCGGCTTCCTCTTCTGAATGCCCATTTTTTAACGGAAATAGGGGATGCGTGACTTGGTGAATTGCCAAGTTTGAATGATTTCTATGCACTTCCAAGTGCCATTAGAATTCAAAATGTTATTTCTAATTCGGGATTATGGGGGCCAGTTGAATATTGGGGCTTCCGGAGACCACGTTCCACTGTTACACACACACTCCCACTGTATTGAATTCAATCGTGATCTCTTATTCTTGATGCATCCTATTTCCATTTGATCAGTCATAATTCGTGAAGAGTATCGGTTGCAGTTTTGATTCGGTTCAATGCATCTATTGAATTGTATTCCCTTTGGAGGATGCTTCCAATAGACCGATTATTATCGTCAATTATCAATTTCCTGATCTGTTCAAGCCATCACTCCCTATTTATTTCTACTGTTTTTGACCAATTAATAATGGCACTAAGACACTGGCCATTAATTATTATAATCCATTATTTATTTTCAATCATTCGATGTATTGAAACCGCCCATCACTATTTTTAAGGCAAAAAACTTCAATTCTCTCTTGATTTTTTTTCTAAAAGAAAATTCTGCACAAATTTCCCGTTTTTTCCATAAAAAAATTATCCAGTAAATTTCATTCAATTGGTAATTTTGAAAGTGCGAAACACACTTGAGTTGTCTAACAAAAATTACTTTAGATGTAAAGAGCAGAAATTCACAAAGAAATGAGTAAAAAATCTGCAGTTTCGAGCTGAATGATTTCAATACTGGAAAATATATATTAATTCGAAGATAATTATAAAATAATACTGACTCACCGAAATTATACACCAGAATAGTTTGTAACTTCGAGTGATGTTAACTAGTGCTGGCGTTCTGTTTAGCTCCTGGTTGCACAGAGAACTGGAACGCCTCTGGCCATTAGGCCAGAGCCTCGGGTTTTCTTTTTTAAAAATTGCGGCTACGACTCTTACGCCATCGTAAATTATCGTGGAGGCCTCATGAAACTCGCCATTAGTATTAGTACTGCAACAAAACTGAAACATGCAACTATGTGCAGAAGTTTAAAACATCTTCGAAAGCAAAAACAATTCATCTCAATATAAACTGATAAGCTTTGTTTCTTTAAAAAAATGGTTGCATCATTACAGCGTAGAGTGAGATTTATTTTTTACATACTCGACATGTCATTCGAGAGTCAGGAAACTTATTCTTTGACCCCTGGAAGAGTCACACATGACTCACAAATAAAAAACAATTTTTTACTGCATTTTTCATTGACATTCGATCTGTATAATGCCGCCTCAAAAAGTTCTATCGACACTGGCGGGATCTCTCTTACCGACTGGGCTATACTAACATGTTGGTGTCTGCCGGTGCCTCATGGTCCTGCCAATCACCATTAGAAATCATCATTACTCCGGTTGGATCAAGTAAAATAATAGGACGACGTTCGAAACAAATCTCAGTGCCAGGATAATCGTCAGAAAATGGTGTCATTAGGTAAGTCCATGGAAATGCATGAAAACCAGGGGATAAACGACTTATTGACCTCGCAGGAAGTGCGTCAACAAGTCCTCAACTTCTGGAGGCCATTAAAAAATACTGAATCGTTGTTATACCGGGAAAATCATTCATTTTTGTGAGAATTCTCAAAATCAACCGATAGACCATAGGGAAAACTATGGAAACTATTTATGATCGATTTTCCGCTTCTATTCGTCCTTCATGGAACAGTCTGAAGTCAGCAAATAAACGCTTCAAAATTCTAGTCGCCCTCTGACACTTCGGATCACAAGCTCAATAATAATAATTCCGGGTAAACCTTTTGGCGGGAATGGAGGTATTTGGCGGGCTTCAACGACCAGTTGTGTGTTGTTCAGAGGCTAGAGACCATACCCAGAACCTGTCCCCTGTGTCCTCCAAGATCCTCTCCTGACTTGATTCAACTGTTTGTGTTATGTTAGATAACCCCCGGATTTTGTTCAAGAATTCCGCAGTGATTTAATATCGGTCAAGTTACATTTAATCGTTAGTTGGATTAATTTTCTGGAAGTTGACAACATCGGGGATCACGACGAAACCTGGTACAGAATTTTAATTTTTGACGGTTGACCAGTGAAATCAAAAGTCCATTAAAATTTGTTGGGACCAGTTGGTGGGGAAGATCTGAGAACCCAAGAGAGGTAGGAGATTATTCATTAAGAACGTTTTTGTTGGGAAAATGATCAGCTACCAAGAATGCTAACGTGAAATTTTTCCCATCCTGAGTAGATTCTGAGTTATTCAACAAAAATGTAATGCCAAAAATAACCTCGTAGATGTTTTCGCACTTCTTCAATTTTTTTTTCAGCGAACGAATATCAGGGATCAGTCAAATGCATAAAGAGTAATCCAATGATGTTTATCACCGATTTATGATGTTTCATGTGAAAAAATGGGGTTTGTAATTATTTTTAGGAAGACGTGGATTCATATTAATCGCAAAAATGGCGTCCCCCCGGAACCAGAGCAGACGTCCCTTCACTGTGTGCATAGAAGGGAACATTGGAAGTGGTAAAACGACATTTCTAAATAATTTCAAGCAGTTCAATAACACAATGGTCCTGCAGGAGCCTGTGGAACTCTGGAGAAATGTCGAGGGGATGAATCTTCTGGTAAACAAATTACCAGAGAAATACTTTTCATTTTAGAGGAATGATTTCTCTAAAATGAAAATTAAACTGTATATTTTGTTCTTATTTTATTTCACTCACAGGACTTGATGTATAAAGACCCTGGGAGGTATGCCTGCCTCTTCCAGTCGTACGTGCAGTTGACAATGCTGCAACTCCACACGATGAAGTCACCTCTCCCCTATAAAATCATGGAGAGATCGGTCTACAGTGCTCGCTGCTTCATCGAGAACATGAAAAGAACGAATGTCTTGAAGGAGGTTGAAGCCACTGTACTAGAAAAATGGTACGACTGGTGTATCAACCATGCACTCATCGAAACAGACTTGATAGGTAAATTATCATATAAGATCTTGAAGCTCAAATCTAAAGTTACATAAATAAATCAATCAACAATTCTCCTTAGACCTCACTGAATCAATAAATTTGTGATTATTCCCTTTTTGTTGCAGTGTACTTACGAACAACTCCTGACATCGTCTACAAGAGAATGCGAGCTCGTGCCCGACAAGAAGAAAACCTCGTCTCATTGGAATACCTCGAACAGGTCCACCAAATCCACGAAGACTGGCTGTACCACAGAACCCTATTCGATGTGCCAGCTCCAGTCATAATCCTCGATGCTGACCAGAGCATGGAGGAGATGTTCGTGCAGTTCGAGAAGTGCAAGACGAGGATCTTCGAGCGCTGTAGACAGTCAGAGAGGGAGTCGAGACTGCTCACATCACCAGTGAGTTCACCAAAAATCGGAGCAGCATCCGAATGATCAAGCAATTCTTAATGGATCAAATCCTACTTCACTCGATAATTTTCAGTAATTCTGAGTTTTATTGGAAAATTTTTCGCTAGTGTAAATAGGAATAATTTTTGTACTGTATTACGTGAGCATTAAAGGGGGGCACGATTTCTCTTTTTTTAACGCATTAGTTTGTACACTAAGAACTTGAAAAGTTCTGGTTTAGTCAATTTTTCACTGAATTTATTTCTGACTTAATTAATATTTATAGGGTTAAGTGTAATTGCGATATGTATTACTGTGACGAGTTCATATCACTCGCATTTGATGATGAATTATTTTAGTGAGATGGGAAAGATTGTTGAATTCGCAATGAAGTGGTAAACAGAATTGCGCTCTATTGATTAATTTTAACTCTGCAATTACAACACAAAAATTTCAAATTATTATTATTATTATTTCCTTTAAGTAGTTCCAAGAATATTTACCAAGAAATTACGACTGATTCAAAAAAATTGACCAAATATCCAGAGATGAAGAATTCGTACTTTCACTCAATAAATTATATTTTTGGATAAATCATATCGACACGGTTAAAAAAAAACGTTTATTCAATAAAAATATAGTCAAACAGTAACAAGAGTCCATTGATTTTCAATTGACAATCACCAATCAAAATAAGTTGATTGAATTGAGCTCTCAATCAGATTAATTATTGCTTTTCGAACGATTAATAATTCTTATCGATGATGTATCCATGTCAGGCGATAAGTTGAGACGACACAAGTGTGAAAAGTGAGCGCTCACGTTGAGAATGTTTATTCAGAGATTTTTGTGGGACTGGACTAGCCTCCCAGCGCAATCGTACTGCTGACACCTCCACAAGGCCTTTATTAGGACCCCCAGTCTTGCTTCACTTCCTGATGATTGCTTCCAGTCCAATAGCGTTTGATAAATTACCTATTCAATTAACGGCTCAATTAACGACTTCAAAAATTACATAAATTCCGTTTATTACCTCATCAAGGCCCTTATCCTTGTGGTGCTCCTCGAACTGTTCCAGTTGTCCATCCGAGTACCCCAAACCCTTGAAGACATCCTTCCACCCGAGCCCCAAATGAATCTTTATCACGAACATGTCTTCAAGAGTCACAGGACTGTTCTCCCTCCACAGGGATTCGACTTCGTCTGGCATTGATGTACACTTCTGTTTGGGGGAAGTCCTCCCAGGGCTGCTGGCCTCCTTCGGAGGGCTTCCTGGGTACTGGTTGACGTTGCACACGTACGTCGTCGTCGCTCCTATTTTTACACCACTAGAATTTACGATGTTGTAGTTTACAATATTCGCTGTTTGTCCTGGAATCAATGATCACTTAAGTGTAAATTATTTATTTACAAAAAATATTTATCAAAACCGTTGAAAAGGTATTCACCATTTTTCGTACTGTGGCTTTTGGTTTTATATCGAGTCCTTTTCGTCTCTGTAGAACTCCTTCTCTCTTTCTCGCTGTCGGACGAACCCTCTGGCACCGAGCTACGTCTATCCCGCTTACCCTCATCTGTTCTCTCAACTTCCGGCGTCGCTGGCGCTGATTTTGGACTCAATCTCGGCCCCAGATTATTGGTGTTATCATTTATGTGTGTTCGGGGGGGATCGGGCTTGGCGTCCGTCGTCAACAGGTGTAACCGGCGGGATAAGTCCGCGAGTATCGGCATTTTCCCCAATCTAAAAATAATGTTTTGCTTATCAAGACACTGTCGACTTCCGGAATGCTATTCGCTCCTGTTTTTTGTTAGAGTGTAAAAATAATCGCCGAATTTTGTCACTTAAAGTTCTATCGAGGAAAACTGCAGCTCATTAACGTTGTTTATTTATTATTTCCCAAGAGGAAAACATAAAATAGACTCGAAGATAAAACTAGACGATAATAATGACAAAAAGTATTATCTGACCACGAAAAATTAATTTTCGCAGTTCAGGAGTTAAATTTAATGAGTCATTCTGGTTCAATGGAGTTGATTTTAAGAAGGAAGTAACAAAGCTTTATTTATGCAAAATTTAATTAGCTACAAATGGTTTCTGGTGACATTTTCTGCTAAAAATCATTTCCCGAAGATAATCAGCAATTTCAAAAATTAGAAAACGTAAGTCTTCGAGTCGATTGAGGTTCACAAGTCGTTAAAAAATTACTTAATTAATTAATTACTGAATATCAAGTTTAAACAACTGGATTCTCCATTTCCGAGGAGTCCCCAGGCTCAATGCCGTCTTCCCCGAAGTATATAATCCATGAATAATCCCGATAAAAAATTTCTGAAAGCCCCACAACACCAATAATTCATATGATAATGAACCTGTCTCACTCATACGTGCTTCAACACAAAGGGAGATCGTCATCCGAACTGCTACCATGACCTCCACCAACTCATCAAGGACCCGGGCTTGTCTCGATGTGCATGTACACGAACACAAGGAATTACAGCCATTCGATAGGCCGCCGGGTTTTTCCGGCCAGCGAGACAAGTTACAAATAAAAAGAATTGTTCAAAGAGGGGAGAGAGACTCGATTGACAAAGTTAACGTTAACTATCATTTTTCCCATTCGTGATAACACTGGTTGGTTCAAGGTTGGCCCAATGTTGGCTCAACATTAACCCAGTGTTGACCCGTCGTCGATATAACTTTGGCACACGTATAATATTTAATATATTGAATGATTCAGACGATAAACACAATATTATATGGCATACAGACTCATTCAGAAGCAAAGTGCTAATTTATTAGCAAAAATGTCATAACATAAAATCAAAAACAATATCCGACTCGCTTCTCCTTCGATTTATTCATGAAGACGAATACCTGTTGATGTGGATGATCGATCGAGTGCATTTTTCAGTGATAGAACAGCACGATTAAGTAACAATCCAAAATGCAAAAACTGTTAAATGTCTTTGTATAAACGAACCCTCCATTTCCCTCGATTTCATTTCCATTAGTTGGAATATGAATTTCCGAATGTTTATTGGTGATAACAGACTGGATGATCAATTATTTTATCGTTGTCTTTGTTAAAAGAAAAAAATGGAGTATGTGATTATCTCGGAAGACGACACGGGGCCCGACCAATTATTTAATCATCGAATCTATCAATTCCCTCGATTTTGTCTCTCACCTCATCTTCGATACATTATCATTCGAGTATTCGTCAACAGTGCCGTAAATGAAAATTGATAAATTATGAAAAACAATGATTGGCAAATTAATGCGTCAATTAAGTATTAATTACCCAAGCATTATTTATAGAAAATAATTGGTGGAGGAAATAATGATGGAATTAAAAAAATTCTAGACTTACTAGAATTAATATTAATACATATATAAATATAGAAATTGATAATTGGGAATTTAAGAACATTTGTGAACATTGCTCTCTTCACATATGACCGGAGAGTGAGATAAAGAAATAAATAAAGAAAGAAAAAGCAAAATGTGTGAAAAAGTAGGTAAATAATGGCGCTCGTTCCCTATTTATCGGAAACTCTGTGATGTAAATTAAAAATTGAAATTAAAACTTCGGAGGTGATGAAATATGATAAAAAAGATGGTCTTATAAAGTGGAAAACATCGATAATAATCGTACTATCAATTCCTCCTAAATCACGTTGAAATATTGAATATATTGGACAGGCGGGTCCAATAGTTTAATCCCATGTTCGACTTTTAACATCCAAGTGTTCATCAAAAAATAAAAATCCATGAACAGTGGATAATTCATGATTTATCAATAAATGCGCTAATGAATTCATTTTTTTAAATTAATTACTAAATTATTATTTATAGAAAATTAATGACGATAGAGACTGGATTACAAAATTCATGTAGACTTTCAAAATGATTTCTGAACTACGTGCGCTTCACATATGGCAGGGAGATAAACTTTACTAGAGAAAAAAACAACGAAATATGGGAAAAAAAGAAAAATAATTGCTCCATTATTCCATTCATTGACGATTGTGTGACGCACATGGAAAATTGAAAATAAAAGGTTTATAACGAGGAATTGCAACAAATTATTGAGATAGTCTCGAAAATTTGAAGTCATTGATAACAAACGCTTCCTCTGAATCACGAGAAATTTTTTATTTCAAAGCTGTTGAAAAAAACAGAAAAACTTGAAACTTGGGAATATCCATGAGATTACTACTTAATTGCACGGTTTAATTAACGATTAACCAATCAACAGAATGACGAGTTGTTCCTGGAACAGTTAGCTTTTCCCCATTATCATTTGATTGAATTCAAGTCGGTTAAATAATTTACTTGGTAATTACATCAAAGTAATGAGTGAAAACTCCTGAATTTATGTGCGTATTACCAAGTACACAAGAGATAACACATGCACACCAAATTTTCAAAGGTGATCGAGATAACTTACATTGTAATAAGTGATCGATCAAGGAATCAATCCACTTCTCCACTAGAGAAATTTATTCCAGATAAACAGTTCGTGATTGCTTTTGTTATTTTAACCGGAAAAACTCTTCAGCTTATCAGTCATTCGCGAAATCGCGAGTCGAACTGAAAACTCGCGGAGTCGAGACGGGACTGGAGACAGGAGTAGAGCGAGAAATGATTGTGAATTGTGAAATTTCGCTGATGTGCTTTGATGATTTCCCTGCACACAGAAGTGGCAGAGACCAAACAATAATTGTTTTCCCTCAATGTACCTAGACATAGGGGGGTTGCAAAGGAAATAAACTAATTAATGTACATGATTGTACATCATTGTACATGTATTTATTTTGTTTGTAGCCTTGTGAATAATTAATACTCATCATGTTAATTTTGCCCATGGTGTTGGCCGGAACAAGAATGAAAAATCACCGTGTGTTCCGCTTGTGGTACAAAGAGGTCGCTACTAGCTTCGACCATAAACAAAATGGCGTAGGAGACCAACTCATGTACATGGTTGACCTATACTGCCATATATGTATATATATATTGTTATATCGTGCGTTTCCTAAAGATGTGGAGTCTCAAAAAATCTTATCTGTGGTATCTGGACTATACCCCCACCCTGTTTGTCCCTGTGACCACGTGATCTGCTTCATTGTGCCAGAGATGGTGTTATTATTATAAAATAGGATTTTTAAACGGAATTTTTTCGTGAATTCGTGATTGTTTGATATTAGTGGAAGTGTGAGAGGAGTCCAGAAGGAGAAAATGACTGGAGGTCTTTTGAAAAAGGTGATCTGATGTTTTTATTGAGAGAAAATTGAAAGTACTGGAGGCTAACCTCATTTATCGAGGTGTTTTTGAATTGTTTATTTATTTGAGGATCTTCATGAACGAGAGTTTGTCAACAGGTGATAGAGTCCAGGGGACTGATGTCTGGAATCATCTCCAGGTGCTACAGTCTGTGGACACCTGATTACCTAGACGTGAGTGTTCCATTATTTCGTAATTCTTTATTGTTTACAAATGAAATAATGTTGTTAACGTCCCTGTTTATTCATTTTATTTTATGTTTCACTGTATTTTCAGGCAATGAAACCAAAAATTCCCCAGTATCCTGTTGTGACGATCAGGATGAGGGGATACGATTTTCCGATTCTAGAGAATTATCAGAAATTGGCGCATATTATCGCCGTTAATATGGATTTCGAGGTCGATAATAGGTGATGTACAAAAATTAATATTTTAATTATTGTTATTTAGAGAAGATGGGAAAGAAATCATGAGAGGCACACAAATTAGCAGAGCAACCAAAACTCCATGGCTTAGTTTTTTAAATATTCCTGACACCATCATATCTATGGAAAAATTCCATAAAACATTTGTAGCTCATGAAATTCTCCAGTAATAGTTGATAGAAAATTATCTTGTTATCATCGCAGTTATGCATTTCCCGCCAAAGACTCAAAAATCCTGAGATTCAAACCTCGATCGACTGTCGCCGAGGCAGAATACACCCTCCACTTCTACGAGAGAAACCTCATCATCAGTGACTTGTCATCCCCAAAATTTCCAGTTTACGTTAGAATGCTGGAGGCCGCCCTTCCTGAGGGTGTCACCCTGAACGTCCAGGAGTGGTCGGCCCACAGAGAAGAATTGCGCTTCGTCCCAGACAAACAATTAATGGACTTGAAATCAGAGCTTCAGACCATGCAGAGGCCCAAAAAATCATGAACTTAAGTAGAAATAGAAAAACATAATTTATAAAATTCAGAGGTTGATTAAAAATTCTGAAAATTTATTGATTTTCATCTGAACAGTATAAAAAATATCTGCGATAATCTCTCATTTTTGGACGGAATTCGATAATGATAAATCATTGACCATAATTCGGTAATTGAGGGTTTACAAAAGTCCGAAGTGAACGACTTTGATTTTCGCTGTTTCCTCGGTCTTCACGGGTTCTTTCGGTTTCTCCTCACCCCCAGGGTCTTCTGAAATTGAAATTAGGTCTATATATTCCACTATATTAATGAGAGCATGAAAATTAGATTTCCTTCAAAATTTTTTGGGGTTCCATACTTGAGAGGGGCTGGAAATCCTTCAGGTAGTCTTCGTTTCCCAGACAGAGGGGAAGACTCTCTGCTAACTCTCTCTTGGGGTCCATGGGATGGAGTTTAGTCACTGGACGCTGCAGGGGTCTATAACCCTGTCCCTAAATCAAGTCGTATATTGTGCAATATCGAAATTAGTTAAAGGCGGGTTCACTATTTTAATTTTTTTCATAAAATAGAAACCTCAACTTACACTGCCGGGCACTAGGATATGTGTCACAGTGTTGGAAAATTTGACCTTTGGCCTCTCCCCGAAGCCCTCCAGCCCCCTGGCCCCCACCACAGGAAGGGGTGGGACATTGGAGTTGCCATCAGCTCTCGTTCTCCTCTCAATTTTCTCCCCTCTAGCCCTCTCTTTGAGATACCCCCCGAAGATCTGGCCCTCAGTCCTCCGGAGGTCCTCGCAACTCCCGGTAAACATGGCCTCATCCCCGAGGTCGTAATTAAATCTGTAGGTTCCACTTCCCCCAAAATTGTTTCTTCCCCTGTTCTGAAGAATCGCAGAGACTGACGACTGGGTCTGCACTCCTCGAGTGCTCCTCGTTGAGAACCTCATGAGTTCGTTGATGTCCGAGAGGCCAGGGGTGCTCCTGGAGATGGGGAGGTTTTTCATGGGGAGGCTGCTGAGGTAATTCGCGAGGGATGAGGTCATCTCTGGAGGTGGGGGCACCTCAATACTTGTGGTACTTGTGTCCTTCTCG
This sequence comes from Diachasmimorpha longicaudata, assembly GCF_034640455.1. Classification (NCBI taxonomy): domain Eukaryota; kingdom Metazoa; phylum Arthropoda; class Insecta; order Hymenoptera; family Braconidae; genus Diachasmimorpha; species Diachasmimorpha longicaudata. Next base: position 7,488,910 of record NC_087232.1, on the reverse strand, counting down.
GAGTGATCATCGTCCTCAGGGGTCCCCTCCTCTGGGTCTTCGTCGTTGAAGGAGGTTGATACGAGGTTTTCAGAGTTGAAGAGGTGCACTGATTCGGAAAAATTATAATATGCTTTATTCCTGATAATTTATTTGCAATTACCATCATCCGGACAGAAAAAACCCTTTATTTACTGGAAAATAATATTAAAAAATCTCGTTCGATATTAATTCATAAAATGTTTCATCCGTACCTGACTCTTGAGATTTCTGCGGACTTTTTGATTCTTCCTCTTCAGTTATGGTAGGGTGGGGAATGCTTGAGGAGCAATTATCCTCAGAAATGAAGGATGTACTCGTGAGGTTGGTGTCAATGCTCATGAAGGAGTACTCAATAGAATTGGGAATATCCACAGACCTGACCTCCTCCATTTTCGCCCCAGTCTTATCAGTCTCCTGAGACTCAGATGTCAAGAACCGATCGTTAGAGAATGCTCTCCGAAATGTGGGCTCTCTGAGGCACTGAAGCTCACTGATTTTCAGATTCCCAAAGGATGTGGACATCTTGGGAAAATGATTTTTGCTCTGAGGAGCAAAGGAAGTCGACATCCTCGAGAAAGTGTTTTTGTTCGGAGTGACGGTTGTGGGATTGATTTCTCGGAATTTGTAATCGAAGGGTTTCGAGAGAATGTTGAGGTATTTCTTGGGTGAGGGAGGGTCGTTGAAGGAGGTAGAGATCTGGGGCACTGGAGTGAAAGACCCTGAGGTGATTATTGGGAGAGGAGGAATTTGAGACAGACTTGGGGTTTTTGTGAATTTTCTTGGTCTTCTGCGGGGGGAGTCACTGCCACTCTCTTCCGTGTAAGATTCACTGTCATTGTCACTGGGGGAGTCTGAGCAAAGGGAGCAGGATGGCCTTGAGCAAGTGGAATCTGTGAGTAGATTGAAGTTAATTTGACGGGGGAAATTTACCTGATTTTTCATCATTACGATGTACAAAGAATAATCAAAAACAAAATGTCTACTCACGTGAACTCGCACAACTATTCGATCTGCTCAGGACGAGCTCCGCCTTTTCCTTGGCAGCCCGCGCCATCTCAACATCATTGACCACAAGCGCATAGTAATGAATATCCATAAACAAATCGTGATCATTCAGGTCGATCGCCAACCTGAAGGCCTTCTCGAATAATTTGTAACGCATTAAGTGGTGGAAAAACCTTCTTGTGAGGTCCTTGATCTCGTCCCCGTATTCGTCCTCAACAGCTTGGCTTATTGGACGCACTGGAACGTGAAAACCCCCCAGTGCATCCTGAATCAGGCCTGCAATTAAATTTTCAATAACTGACCTATTGATTGACTCTCTACATCGATATTTTTTACAATTCCTGAAATTCTGAATCATGAAACCCATTTTTGCCTTCACTCACTCTCACGTTCCGGCACCAGAGGAAGTTTGAAGAGATGATTTAGGATTTGATTCAACGAGTGCATACAAATCCTGGGATGACTGTCCCAGTTCATGGAGAGGAGAAGAGAAGTGGCACGATCTGGTGAACATAAGCTGAGGTATTTGAAGACTAGAACGTCCCCAGTTAAATTACTGCCTCCCACGATTCTCATGACACCCAGAGGACCCCTGGAAGTCACATGACCGACTCCAGTGATTTTTTTGCATTATTAATAATAATCATAGCAATAATACTGGTATAATAGGATTAATAATAATGTTACTATTTAATCGTATAAATTGTCAAAAACAAATTCTCAGGAATGAAATTATTTTGTTACCTCTCAAACGACAGAAAAAGAAGGGAGTCTCTATTTTTGTATCGATCGTTGTAATAAATCTCATCATCGAGTTTTTTACACCAGGATATTTGCAGGAGTGCAGGCTGACTCCTGAAGTACGACGTTAGATCGAGTATGCTCGATTGCGTCGACTCTTCATTCAACATTTGGGTTTTAATGCAGGTGAGGGAAATGTCGTAGTGTTGACATTGTCCCCTCTCGTTTCCCACTGTGAATATGAAACTGTCACTGTGCCAAGACGCCAATGTTGGTATCTGAATGTTAAATTTCATTCATTTTTAGGAACTAGGAGTTCTCGTGAGACGATGAAAAATAGTTTTGAATTTTAGACAGATATTTTGAGGCATAAAAAACAGGTCGCTTACAAATCCCGCTTTCACACTTGCGTTAGTCCCCTTTGTGTGATCATGGAGGGTGATGGACCCGTCAATACAACAGAGCAGGAGCATGTCCTGATTTGGTGAAAATCGGGAACAACTTGTGTGGGTGGGGAGGGGAATCGAGACAACTTCAATCCTTTGTAGTTTATCTTGTTGGGATACTTGATACGTTTGCCATTCGATTGTAACTTCCCCCTGGAAACATCCCAGAATTATTGAGGAAAATGTCCATTCGATTTCCTGAATTAAATTAATCTAATTAGAAATACCTTTCGTGACACCTTCTGCTCGACAGAATGCAAAACATTTTCCTGTCTCGAGTTGAATATAACGCACAGGGGATCGAATTCAGTCTTGATATAGCACAGTAATTCGAACTTGACACTGAAATGCAAATTGATTATTTAGTGGAGTTCGATCTCCATAACAACGTAAACATCGCCGGACGAATGTCTAAATTGAAGAGGTAAATTCCGGAGAAGAATTGAAAAATTAAGAGAAATGTCCCAGCACTGGCATGGACACTGGACTGACGATACCTTCAAGCCCAGGAGACTGTGCAACTGGCAGGTGCCAAACTGGCATCCCAAATGGCCTGCCAGGCACTGTAGGATTACGAAGGTTCAGGTTGACGATTCTGGGAGGTTCTTGCCAGGCGTTAGAAGGCCTCAGTCTTCTCCATGGGGAAATTTTAAGGTGAGTTCCGATTTAAACAAATTTTTAGTCCTTTTTTTAATTATTGCTTTGCGAATAAGAGGTGAAAATGGGCTTAAAAAATTAGGGAACATGGGATTTGCCTTTGAAGATCACCAGGCAGACAGCAACCGAACTATCATCACCACCAAAATACCAATTCGATAAATGGGAGGCACATTTGAGGAAGAATCGAGTAGATTGCGAAAGGCCAAGAGGAACGAAGGGTAAAACTCACCCCCTGAGACGATAGAGATGAACGTTTGCTCGGTCGTGTTCCTTCATCGCTGGACTCCATGGGTAGACCTCGTTGCTCGTCGATTTCCACCAGATTAAGACCTGTGGAATCAATGCGTCAAAAAATATCTATCAAAGGACTATGCATGACTTTAACTTGGTCTTACTAAATCGCCAGTTCGATTAACTCGAATTTTCTTTTCAATTCTCCTTCCACTGGGTCCAGACAGCTCCACAATTACTAGTTTAGGCTCCAACTTGCTAATCTTCTCGAAACCCTGTCTCTTAGACTTTGTAAAGTGTAAAATTGTGACTTGACTGTCGTTCTGAGTGCAAACTAAATTCTCCCTTGTGATGACAGCGTCTGAGAGATGGTCTGGGACCTTTCCCACCAGGTACTTATCGAAACCGATTCTATCAATGTCGCCAGTTGGAATTTTTATCTGAATAAAGATCAATAAGCCTGTGTTGAGCATCAATTCTAGGGCATTCTGGTCGTGCCACACGGAGTAGATTATCGAGTGATCCCTCAATTGTTCCTGTAATCAGTGTTTTCAATTTTTTTCACATATATACAAATGTTAATTATTGTATAACTTTTTTAGAATCCAAATTTTATAATTTTCTGGGAGAATACCTCCAAATATTTCAGTCCATCCTTTAATTTTTTCCCTTTTTTATTGACTGGAGTATGAATAATACCCCGATTGTTACAGTAAGATCTCTTCCCCTCATTATAAAAACCATCAGTTTTTCTGTCATTGTACCTAAGTGATAAATAAATGAAGGAAAAATTTTAAAAATAATTATTAAAAAATATAAGATGAATTTATTCCACTTATAACTGTCACTTGTCCATTGAACTCAGTACCTAAATGCTCCAAAATCGGTGTCCTTGATATCAATATTATCATCGCAACTCCACAGCTTGATATCACTCAACAAAGCGAACATAATTAATCCCTCATCTATCTTAAATCTAATAAAACAATTCGATCTTCACAACTTATATCTACAGGTGCATTTTTGTTGTCAACAGAACCCCCTGGAGGTTATGTTTGTACACAACAGGTGTTTGTGAAGTGAGCAATGTCTGTTTGGTACTGAAAATCGGAAAACCCTCATAACCTACCCTGAAAACTAAAACCCTCTGTTTTTACTCGATGTCTAATGATCTTCCCTCAACAAATAAGTGTGAAGTAATCGAAATTCTCTTTCGGAAACTCGGAAAAAGCTCCTAAGAATGTGAATCAAACTTTTCTCTGAGATTTTGTAAGTCAACAGACTTGGAGGTTAAATAATTCCAGGAAGATGTTGCACGAGCTTTTGTTATCCCTCTGGGGATGCTCAACGAGTCTTGAAAAAATTGTCGAGACTGACGTAAGTGAAAAAACCATTAAATTCAACGAGAACCCGATCAATTAGTCGATTAAGAGAGACTTTGATAACTAGAGATCAGCAGAGTGAAATTTAAAGAAATAAATCTTGTCAAAGATATTGATCCAGAGCTTTAAGAGAGCCCTGATTTTAGACTTCGATAATGCCTTTTAAATTATCATCTCCCCAAATTTGTTTTCAAATCTGAAACAAAGGAATTTTTCATTTTCTCTAGTCTGTCCTCCTGGACAAGTACTTTCATCCAGGGGAACGAGGCTTAATAAAAAAGATCCTCCACATCTCGTCGTACTACAAAACAATCCAAGCTTTCATAAAAACCTACTCCTCGACAAACGATTTGGAAAATGCAAATGAAAGCGATACCCTTCCCCAGGGTGTCTATCTCCAGGCATTCTGCGATGGTCTGCACAAGTCCCTCGAGCCCTTTCGCGACGAAATCGTTGACCTGGAGAGAACCATCCTTCACAATGCCCACACCCCCGCCACCACTATCCTCTCGAGGGTGGAGAACTTCGAGTACCTCTTCGTCCTCCTCAACTCGATAATCCGTCGCATTAAGACCCAGAGGACCCACGGCACGTGCCTGCTACAGTGCATCCACGAGCACATGCACACGGGTATTCCCGAGGTCAGGACCGCCCTCCAAAAAATTTTGCACTGTGTGCATGCGGTGTTCTATAAACAGCTAACGAGTTGGCTGCTGTATGGGCAGCTCGAGGATGTCCACAGTGAATTTTTCATCAGGAGGACAAAGAATACTCATGAAAGTTTGCTGCTGGTGGACAGCAAGAATAACTCTGGTCAGAGGACGAAGAAGGGCGATGACATGTGGAATTACGATATTGCGGTGGAGATGCTGCCTTCTTACATCACTCCGGGCCTTGGGAACAAAATTTTGAGCATTGGACAGACGATTATCATCTTTGGAAATGATCCTAGGCAGGATAAAGGTGAGGAGGACTACATAGTTATGAATTTTCAATGATTTTTTTTGCAAACAAACTATGCAAAATATATGAAAATAAAAAATATTTCAAGAAATGGGAAGTTCACACATATAAAAATATATACTCGTCTGCATAGCAGTTTTCTCTTCCATCAATTTATTTTCTCCTTTCTCTAGACTACAAAATGAGAACAGAAATATCTAAAAATCCAGTCTGGGGTGAGAAAGAGCACGAATATTTCGGAAAGCTCCAGAATCTCCAGACGAAGCCTGTCTTCAACGTGATAGAGTTTGAAAGAACGATAGACGAGCTGAAGAAATGCGTGACGAGGCTTTTGTGGCAAGTCGCAGTGGACGATGCCCAGTTGCTCCAGCAAATGAAATTGATCAAGGACTTCTACCTCATCGGCAGAGGAGATCTGTTTCTAGACTTCATCAAACTTACTTCTCACATTCTCAGCAAACCACCAACCAGCCACACCTCGAGAGACGTCAACCTGGCCTTCCAGATGACGATGAGGCGCGTCATGCTGCAGGATGAGAGTGCAGTTGACAGCTTCAATTTTATGCTGCCATCACCCAAGGCTGAGGGAAGCGGTGGGCAGGGTCAGCAGAAGGACAGAGAGGATCCCATTGGTAGTTCATTTAATAACTAGTTTATGAATTACACAATAAATGAAGAAATGTTTGATTCATTAGTTTCTTCGAACAAATGTGTTTGATTCTCCAATAGGATGCTCATTAGCTTATTGATATATTATTGTTGATTAATTCGGCTCCATTAATTGGCTCATAATGAATTAATTCCACAGATAAGTTGGGGTGGGGCATGATAGTCTTACAGTACCGAGTGGTCTGGCCTCTGCAGCTCCTCTTCAGCCCCAAAGCCCTTGACAATTACAACACAATCTTCAGATTTCTTCTGCGGGTCAAGAAGACCCAGATCAACCTGTGGAGTTTGTGGACAGAGCAGACACGAACGAAAAACATCGACATTGGAGTCCTCCAGTTTCGAAACAATCTCATTTTCATTCTCGATAATCTGCAGTACTACCTCCAGGTGGATGTCCTCGAGAGTCAATACACAGTTATGGAGAACTGCATGAAAAATACGGAGAATTTTGAGGATGTCCAGAAGGCACATTCAGTCTTCCTGGCGAATATCATGTCACAGACATTCTTACTGGGCAATACTGAGGAGCATAGCAATCCAGTAAGTTTAGAGGATGTGTAATCCTTCGGGAGTATCTTGAAAATTGATGGTTTGCTCAAACTAAAAACAAATTGCATCCTCAGGTAAATGGACTCCTTCGTCTTCTCCTGCGGCTCTGCGACGACTTTATCCTCCAGGCCTCGATGTGGGAGGTGACAAACCTCCTCAGCACTGAAAAAGAGGAGCTGAAAATGCTGACAGACACATTGTCGAGTCTCATGAACGTTCTAATACAGACACTGAATAAAGTTCGTGCCCAACCCAGTGGTAAACATCTTGCCCAACTACTTCTTCGTCTCGACTTCAATCGCTGGTTCAGCCAGCAGATTCAATAATTCAATCGTCATAACCGTAAAAATACAGTATTTATTGTGGATATTGTTCAACAAGTTCTATAAAAGATATTAAATACTCGATTGACGATCGGAAAACACTCAACACTCAGTTATTCATTTGGTTGATTGTACTTCGTTTTGGCTGTTAATAAATAGGAGATTCTTGTCACTAATCAATCACTGTCGTCATTGTAGTCCTCAGCATTGTATCCGTAATCCCTATCGCAATTCCGCTGACTCATTTGGATGGAGTTGATGATTGCTGGGTCTGTCGTCAACTCCTCAGCTAGTAATTTGTCGTTGTTCCTCAGGGCTGGAGTCGCCCCTGAGTCCAGGAGGAGATTCACTACGTCTAGGTGGTTATGGGCTGATGCTACGTGCAATGGAGAATCTCCCATTTTGTTCTGAAATTTTAATGACCTCATTCCATGAAGTTGTTCCATTCAATCGGAATTAGCAGGATGACTCATTTGACCAGAACTCAGTGAATAAAATAATTAAAACGACTTTGACATGAATAACACTCGAAAAATAAAAAATGGATGGCAATTCCTCGCAAAAAATATGGACATCACTTACTTGAGCATTGATTCCAGTGTTATGCAGAGTTAGAAGGTGTCTCACACAGTCAAGGTGGCCTGTACGTGCTGCCCAGTAGAGAGGAGTATTGCCAGCAGAATCCAAGCCTGTTGGAGACACCCCCTGCCTCAGACACTCGAGGAGAAATGAGATGTTCCCTCGTCTGGCTGCTTCATGGAGGGGTAACTCCACTTGCTCCATTTGCTCTTCAACTGTTGGTATTATTTTTTCAAAAATATCCCTGGATTAAATTATTTCTCATACGTCAGAAATACGTCAGAAAAATTTATAAACCCCATTCCTCTCCTACCCTACCCCACAGTCTCTCACCGAATTCCTTCAATAAATTAATAATTAGTAATGGTTACAGTATTCACCATAATTAGAGGGTATCAACCCCTCCTTCTCCCCACACTTTGCCTTCCACCAGTTTGGATCTGTGTCAAGATCGTGAACATACAGCAACTGACCTTCCTCGAAAGACAGCTCATCTGCCTGTAGATGAACGAAATCCCTCAATTAATAATCCCCAAGTGATTCTAAAATCATTAGCTTACATGTTGAGCTGTGTAATTGTACAGTGCTCTCACAACTTTGACTTTTCCTGGAGAAAACAAACACAGAATGCTGTTATCGACATGTTGACCACAAAAACTAGGTTAGGAATTAGTCAATCTTTGATTGTCTTTGAACAATTCTAGTGGAACGTCCCTTGATTAATTATTAGTCCATCGGATTGTAAATCACAGGTTAATGACAATTTTTTTCAGTGAATACCTGGCCTTCTGACTGGCTTAGGAGGCTGGGGAGGCTTTGTGGACGTCTTTCCTGTCGCCATTATGACTCAAAACTGATTCAAAACTTCTTATCAGTCATTATTCGTGATAAGCCCTTTAACGCTTTCCCATACTTCCTAATTTGTAATGTTTACGTTACGAAGAGAAATTAAGAAGATGAAATGAATATTTTAACTGCTGAATAAAAACCCAATCCTTTACCAACCATCAAGTAAAATACCTTCAATTGAAGAAGATATAATGTTTAACAAAAAACATTTGTATTTTTTAATTTTAAAATGAAAAAAATCAAAGAAAAATAGCTTTGAAATTTCTTCCTTTGGATATTCCCCCCTGTGACCCCCTCCTGTAGCCAGGGTCAGAAATTTATTGTTTGATTTGAAATTTATCTTAAAACCTCACAAAAAAGCCTAAAAATATGAAAAACAAACTTAAAGCTTTTGAGGTTATTAAATAAATAGTCCGACAATATGAATTCTTTATTTTTATTAGTAAGTAATATTAAAATCTTTACATACTTCTTACTCATTTCTCGTTATAATGGATAAACTGATAGAACTTTTTCATCAAAACTCGTACTTGCTCACTCACTCGCTCTCTCATATTGACATTGACATACTAATGATTAATTAATATATGTATAGTCCCATCAAAAACATTATGCACTAACTGATTTCACACGATCGTCACAGATTTTCCCCATCCTTAAATTTTTTCATTCGTAATATCCTCTAACGTTCATCGTATCCCTTCCAATCTCTTAAAAAATCTACTCCATGGTTCATCCTCAAGAAAGAAAAGCCGCTCAAAGCATATTTCACTCCACACAGGTGTTCACACGTCCCTAATTAATTTGCAATTCATCCTAAAAATAATACTAACTGGATTTTTAATTTCAGTCGTATTGTTTTTTTTTAACGATTCTCGAAGGATTGTTTATCGAACTGTGAAGAATTTTTTTCATTAAACTAACGAAGAATAATGTTACGGTTTTAGGCACTAAAATATATACGAAATATGCAATTAAAAATTACCTTCCTCTTTTTAAGTTGAAAAATTATGGGAAAAATTGAGAGTCATCAGATCAGTAGTTTATAAATGCGTAGAGAATAGTTCACACATCTTGGGGAATTCACTCGAGGAGGCAAGCGCGACGATTGATTGCACTGATCGGGAACAAAATTGATTAGATGAGTTTAATTTGCTGATTGAGCTTAATTAAATGGAGTTTGGTCGGGAATTTTAATTACTTCGAGGAGAGAACTCAGGAGGGAATGTCAGTACATTATAGGGGAGTTTATTGAGATTTTTTTAGGAAATTATCCATTACTAGAAGAATTTAATAGTTAATGAACGTGAAAAAATGTTTTACTCTAATGTTTTTGATAAAAAATTGCATTATCTGCCAAACCAATCGATTTAATAAAAAATGTATCTGGATGTTTTTGTAGCTTAGGCAATTGTCTCTGAAAAATGTTTTGTGAAATTTTCTTATGAATCTACTCATTACCGAGATAATTAAATAATTAACCCAATCCCATAATGACTTTCATCTTTTACTTTCAATGATTTGTTCCAAATTCGCAATTATGCTGAAACTCATAATTTAAAAAATATTCTTTGACATTCCTTCACTCCAAAAACAATCTAATAACCCAGTAATAGCCAGCTACAAAAACCCGCGCAATTCAAAGGCCAAAATTCATGGTAAACTTTCATTTAATCACCTTCAAAAACTACAAACGTTAATCAACTTCCAAGGAAAAAAAAATTTAACATCTTAGACCTCATTACTGGGACAATTATTACAAGTATTATGTATCTCCATTTCATTGATCCATCTTACAAAGTACAAAAATTCTGCCTCACACTATTACTAATTAATGCTCCACTTCCACCATGAAAATAACGCCTCGTCTCTCACTGGCAGTAGACCATAATCTTCATGAATCCATTCAGACTAATTTTCACCGTGAAATATAGTCATTACGACTCACAAGAACCATTTTCCCCACTAATATCAGCATTTCGTAGCATCCAACGACAAAAAAAAAAACATTTTATCGATAGACAAAGGAAATATATTGATGAAAAAATAAGAAAATTATCCACAAAAAGAGGGAAAAGGGCTTACCTCCTCAATGAAAAAAAAAATGGATTTCACATTTGTTAAAACTAATTTAATTCGCAATTTGGAATTCATTCAGCCATTGATTTCATGCCCCATTCACTTCGTAAAGACGAGGGAGTGGGTCGATACCAACGGAAAATGTCTGCCATTGTTTATGTTTTCCTCTTCCCAGTTTTCATTTTCCATTCTGAAGATGTGAACTAGTGTAAACTTGATGACGGCCTGTGGTAGTAAAGGGGAACAAGGGGATGAAGTTCGAATTGAGGTACGAGAGAGGGTATGTGTGAATGATTCAGTCCTGCATCTCCTCCGGCATTTCGTGGGGATTGATAATGCCTGGTACAGCCATTTGTTGTCTTCTTTTTTCTTCCTGGGCGAGTCGAAGGGCTGTCTCTCGTTCCTCCAGGTAGAGATCCGAATCATCTTCACCTGTGTACTCCTGTGTAAAATTGACAAATCTCACTTTAGTTCTTCCATCTTATTTCCAATGATCAACCCACCTTTTTTGTAATAAAAAATTGAGTTTGTAGAGGAGTGTCTCCCCTAAAGCCCAATAGTAAATAAAAAAAGTGGGACTTCTGATTACATATAGTACGGTCGAGTTAAAGACTGTCCCATAAACATAAAGACACATACACCCGGAGACTGTTATTTTTGCAATGTTATTGAGTCATAAAGTTTTCAACTCACCCTGATTTGCACTAGAAAATCCCTGAGATGTTCCTTGAAAGCCGGAATATCCTGATCCAAATTGAAAAGTCCCTGGACTGTGATCTTAATCTGATTATCAGTGAGATGTGGGAATGCAGCCTTAAATAGTCTAGCAACAAATTCCTGCATATAGATCTTGTTATCAGGAGCGGGTCCAAGTGGCACCAGGATCCTCCCCAATTCCACCAGTGTGAACATATACGCAAGAATAGTGGCATGCATTGTCAAGCCAGCAGTGTGAGAGGTATCCGTGACAACGCTAAATATATGCTGAAGAATATCCGTGAAATACGTTTGATAGAAGCTCTGTGCAGCCTGCTCATGCTGTTCAATATTCTGTAGCAACTGATAAAGTATCTGCAATCCAGTATCGGCTACATTTCTCATGGTGTGCTTGAATGCCCATATAATGGAATCAAGCACGAGTTTAAATTGTGCCGGTGGAATAGACAAAAATGCTGGAAAACAATGGACATTGACAGCCTGGAGTAGTAGAAAAAAGTTAGTCCTGTGCTCTGGGAATTCCTCAAAGTCCTTGTTTATCATCTCCAGCGTGCACTCAAAGACAGCATCAAATATCTTGGGCACTTCACTGGTGATATGTCCCTCGAGTTTATTAACAATTGTCGCCATTGCACTGAGCACCTCAGGCTCTCTAGCGCAGGGGACATCTGTCCTCTGATAATCAAATAATACAGCATCGAGTAGAGGTGGTATAAAATTCTCCAGGACCATTTGATGATCGTTGGATCTGCTGACCCAATCTGATATCAACTTCAATGTCTCCTTCTTAACGACTCTCATACTCTTTATCAGGGGTTGTTTCATAACAATTTCACCATTTGTATTAATAGCAGCACTAATGTTTTCACTCATAACTTTGTATACGTTTAACATGTCTAAATATATTCTACCTAACTGCATAACATAGGGATGACCAAGGGCTTTACACGCTCTAACATTCGTCTTGAGAATGCTGGCAAGTTGTTTGACAGCATCCTGATCCTTCAGTACATCAACATTCTTCGATGCTTGACTGATAATGTCGTCCCATACACGATTTGGTAGCAACATGTAACGTTCAATCCTGTCTTTCTGAGTAAGATCGTCAACCTGGGCGCTTATCATGTAGCCAACAGCTTCGTAAAATGTATGTACTTGTTGAATCTGTAGATCACAAATAATGCTACTCACTGTGGAGAGTATCTCCTCGATAAACGGCACCGATTCACCCACTTGTGCCTGTACAAAATGGCGTCTGCACTTAAGGGCTATCTTGATGAATGTGTCGCAGGCCATATCCTGGACACCGTCGTGAGTCTCATGCATGAATTCAAAGAGTTTATTCACCACTGTCTTGAGGAATTTCCAATGGGCCCTGAGGAATCTTGGATACTGGCCCACAACGTACATTATGTTCGATGCTACTATTGCCTTATTGTCTTTACCCTTTTTCTGCTCGCAGAGACCCAGCAGTTCTTTTATCACCGTCACCAGAAAACGCTTCTCGTCCTCCTCGTGCATTGCACCGGAGATTGAGCCTATCGCCCAGCAGAGGGTGTTGAGATTCTTCCAGGACCATTCGGAGCCATTCACCTGGTTCTGTAGCTTCTCTGTCATGACTTTTTCCGTATCTCCGTAATCCAAGTGGGTTAGATAAACCAGAGTCTCACGCATGTTCTTGTAGAGATTAATGGAGTCAGTGTCCTTCATGAATTCACGAACAACTTCACCATTTTCATTTTCCACGACGAGTACCTCCTCGGGCTTAGCCATTCTTGATATCATGATGTAACGGACCTTCGTAAGAACTGGACAGTAGAAGGCTCTTCTTGGTGGTATTGGTATGTTGTGTTTCGACATGTATATCGACGACGGTGCCACGAAGGGATTTTCCTTGTAGAGATCAGCTGACAGTCCGTTCCAATATTCCAAACAGATCTTGAATATCTCCACCTCCTCCACTTCGGATATATGGACGAGATAGTAGAGGGCTTTCAGGAGGGGCTCATGCAACTGATTCTTCTCCACTAGTTGACCGTGCTCTTTCAAGTAAGTACAGAGGAACATGGCTAGATTTTGGATGAAATTCTGCTCCTCGTCCTGGCCGAAGGCATAAGCATCGCGGATGTTAGTGTCGTGGGGGAGCATCTGCTCAAGTTGCTGCATTGTATTCGCGAAGAGGAGAATGAACATGTCATCATAGTTTGTTGCTGTCACTGTTGCTATCTCGGTTAGACATTTCAGGGTGACGTTTCTGAAGATCGGGACATTTAAGAACTGGAATTTTATTAAAAATTTGTTGATAAAAAAAAATTAATGAACATTTCTCTTCGCAAGAAAAAATTATAAATACTTTTTAAATGACTTCTTAAATTACCTTGAATATTAACGTAGTGATCAGCTTTGTTTCAAAAATATAACCCAATGGAATCCAGTTTAAAAACCTGAGTAATGTGTCCAGGGTGACAGTCACGAGTGGTACATTTGGTGAATTTTCCATGACAAACTGGCATAATTGAAATATCTGGGAGAATTCACTGCACATTGTGTCCTTGAGGTGCTTGGCCTTGGTCTGTGTCATTTGTCCACTGCAGAAGTCGAAAACTTCCTCGGAGAGAAGCCTTAGAATGACCATGTTGTTCTGACAGAGGCTCTCGTTGGTTTTACTCGCACCCACGATGTCGCCGATGAAGGACTCCCAATTCTTCGGCCATTCGCGTTTTAATACCTGTGTAACCATTATTTATGAATAATTCAAATGTTTCTATCGCCGTTGGTCGGTTTGAAGGGGGTTGCTTACGTACCTGGACTAAAATCACGTTCAACTTATTCAGATAAACCTTGGAATTCTCCATGGTTTCTGGATCACTACTGGTCTTGATAATGAGGCCTACGATATACTTTTTAATCCCCTCACATTGATTTCTGGGGAGAACTTTCCATCTCGTCTTTATCACTTGCTCCAGTATTTGTAGTGCATAATATTTTGTTTGTTGATTCTGGGAAAATATGATTTTACATACTATAAATCTAAACTGAATAAAAATTATAGAATTGCAAAATCATTTCGTCAATATCTCAAAAGTCGTTGGATTCAGAGAAAAAAACACGAGATAGTTTTTGGCCGAAATTAAATTCTACGCAATAAACTCTTATGACATTTTTGTCTAAAAGCCCCAGGGCCGGAGATATCTCCAGACCAACTGCTGAATCTCTTCTCTCTCATTTGTCTTACTCAATTTTCCCCCAAAACAAAATAGCCCCCGAGAAAATTACCTGTGAATATTCTAAAATAGTATCCACCCGCGTCCAGGCATCGGGATGCTCCTTGAGAGTGGTGAGCACCTCCTGTGCAACCCTTTGCTGATCCCCCATTCCCGTGTACATGCATCCCACAATGCTGTCTAAAAGTGTTATATCCAACTTCTGATTGAAATCCAGGAGTTTCGACGCCTGTTCAGCCATTGCAGCCATTGTGTCTTCACTCGATGATTTTAATCTGCACGAGTATCAATCAAAAACATTAAAACCAATCACTCATAAATAAATTAACTCTCAAAAACACTTCACACCCTCTCAGCATTCTCCAGCCATCCAACAGACACTCAAAAGTGCGCAATTAGAGAAGACATGACGAAACTGGAAAGGTGAACCGGCAACGAGTGTAACCAGGGCCCAAACCACCTCCAAAAATCTCCCCTTTACACCCTCTGTCACCTAAAAATCACAAAACCAACCCCCAAACTTAAAAATACCCCCCAAAAACCCCTGAAAATTCCTCTCATGAAAATCCTTTCGTGCGTGTGTGCCCGCTTTCCCGAAACCTAACCTCCATCACGAAATGACCCCCCGAGCACTGAGGGTCCTCTGAACCTCAACCGAAGGCCTAATCAACCCCCCAGAAATCGGCCCAACCCCCCAAACCCTTAAAATTCCCTCAAAAATCCTGGGGAACACCTAGAAAAACCTATGAAAATGCAAAAAAAATAGGCAGCCTCCTCTCGCCCCTTGGACACGCCAATGACCACCAAAAACCCCACTCACCCCCCAAAAAACCCCTCGACAACCCCTAGACACGACAAAGAGCTTAGCCTGTCCAAAAAAAAAATCCTCTCGTCTCTCACCCCCAAAAATCCCACAATAACCACCATCCACACACCACCTCCTCTCACCCCCTCACTACACAGAACTCACCACCAAATCATCAACAAATGAAAAAACAGTAAAATTATAAATAAATAGCAACTTAACACAAAAGCCAACGATTCCCGCGCGGACGGCAATGCAAACGTCTCTCTTCCCTTTCGGTTACATACGCTTCATCCCCCCCTTCAGACCCTCACACACTCACACACTTACGCAGATGTTGCACACAGACACATGGTGGGAGAATCTCTCGTTGGTGTTGGGACAGAGCAGAACCGTTGAAATTCGATGGGAAAAATTAAGTCGAAGGTAAATCAGAAATTTCAGGACAAATCCAACGGATTTTTTAATTAGTTCTTGATGGACGAGTTTGACTGTCTTGTTAATTAACTTATTGTCTCATTTGTTCGATGACTGGGTATCTCACTCCCTCACACGGCTGACAAACTCACCAAAATCGTCCTCCACATGTGCGAAATGAAAAAAAAAAAATTCACACACACATATACACACATGACAAATTTTCGGCTTTAATACGAAAAAAAATGGCCTTTTGTCAATCGTGATGGGGTTGCATTGCAATTCTGGAGGAGTTATTTGCACTTGATCGTTCACTGACTCTTGGGTGGCTCGGGGCAATCGTCGTGGAGACACTCATAACCTCAGACATCTTCATCAACAAACAATTACTTAAGGCAATGAGCGACATGCACTACATACCCGGTTAAAATCAATATCTTGGTTAATTAATTCCTCACGTCCCACTCGTCAATTACACGGTAAACAAATCATCGGTGCAATGTTTGATTTTTTTTATCGAAACGGGAGAAAACTGTTTTTGGATGATCTTTCAACGCTCGACTCTTTTATCCAAACGATACATCAAAAATTGGATCTCCGGTTGTAGGTGTTGATTGATGGGGAGGTTGTTTTCAACTGATTGAACACTTTTCTTTTCAGTAAACTCGTGGGCTTCTCCCCGCTAAAAAAATCCAACCTACAAATGATTTTTCGAAAATAATAACAAGATGGCGCATGGTACTGCGCGCCGTAACGCGGGACGGTTGTGGGAGAGAGGAGAAACGAGGAATGTGATTGGAGGCGAGGGATCCTAGTGACCAATTAGAAGAGTGGAAAAGGTACCGTGATCACTGGCCCAGGGGCGGGGGGTTTGACAATCGTGACACCGCGGGTTCGCAACAGTGGATGAATTGGAACGTACGATATATCCAGGAAGGGGGTCGATGTCGAGATATATCGGGTGGACCATATATCCTTGGAAATAATGTTTTACAGTTCTATAGAATTTTTGTTGTAATTAAATATTTCGAATTATTTGAACTGTGAGAAATTTCGCGAATGAAATATTCAAGTAAAGCAAAACTTTATCAAAAACAATTTTTATTCATTTGAAGATAAACATTTTTATATAAAAATATCGATAGACCTCGATATATCGAGATGATAACGTATATAAAACTATCGAGTACTCGGTCGAGAGATCTCGATACATCGACCAAAGGTTATAGAGGAGACTGCTGACGCTGATGGAGCGGCCACAACCGAAAAATTCAGTAGCGGTGGCACCTGAACTACGATAGTGAACGTGCCTGTCGGTAAGGCATTCGGAGAACGTTCGTAGTTCATGCGACACCACAACTCCACTCTATAAACGTCAACAATCTCCCCTATAATCTCTGCTCCGACTGATTAATGTCAGACGAAATGTCATTATGTTTACGTGACGTCATGGGAAACACGTGTACCATTTGAAGGAATCTGTCCGAAGAAAGGGATCTATTTTCGGTGATTGGGGGTCGGGGTTGACAGCGTAAGACTAATTAGGAACAACGTTTATAAAGCTGTTGATGAGCTGGAAAATAATTACGTCATTGGGAAACCAAAAATGTAACTGTTTACTTTTTTGGCATTGGAGCTTGTTTTTTCTTTTCTTTTTTTGCCAGAATCCATTCCTGTAGTCTGGTTACTCTGGAGCAAAATTGCTCGATCATTTAGTAGACTGAAATCCGCAAATGTTTTCAGATAAAAAATTGTTGGTTATTACCTGCGGTCCCTCTGAGGGTTTTGAGTAAAAAATGACACAACGCGAGACCCGAGTGATGTCGCGAGTAGAAATCAACACTCGAAGGTTGTTGGGAAGATGTGAGCTCATCGCCAAGGAAGATCCTCACCGAGATTGGAGACTGGAAAAGGTAGAACAATGGAGACGTCCTTCATACTGTATTCCTGCCCAACTTCAGTAGAATTCTACAAAAAAATTTCTCACGAGATAATTTTTGAGAAAAAAATTACCTCACTTTTCCTGAGACCGATAAAATTAGCAACAAAATAAATCCCTGACATCTCTTTATACTGCTGATCCCCCATTTCTCATTGTTTCAGTATATTCTAGCGTTGGATGATCTACTGAAAAAATTACAAACTCAACCTGAGTAAGCACTCCCCAACAATTAATAACTTATAAAGAATAGAAGGTGTTGATTTCACCATTTGCGGTGATAATAATCGTAACGACTCCATTGTCCCTTTACAGCAAACCCCCGAGAGACATAATGTCTGAATACATAAAGCGAATAGATTTCTTAAAGGGAGTAGTCGACACTGCGAAGATTCCTGGTCCCATTGAGAGGGTGGTGGCCGCTCAGATGCTCCCGAAAACCTCCAATCTATTGTCTGAAACCACGAGCCCCAGTATCACGACTCAGATTCATCAGAAGACGACTGCCAAGTACAGCAGGGACGTGAGAGCTGAGTTATTCAATTCTGATGGGGGTAAATTGCCCAAAAAAGTATCTTTGATGACAGTTAATTTTCATTTAATTCCCTTATTTTCCTTCAATGGAATAATCTTTGCATCTTCGCATCCAAATCTTTCGAATGATTTGGCAGCATTAATTTCCTAATGATTCGAAAGATTGTAAAATTTTGAAGGAATGGGGCAGGACGGAGTGAGGAAGCGACTGCCCAATCAGCAGAGTCAAGACGAAGACCTGGATGCAATTCTGAAGTATAACAGGAACATGCAAGAAAAGATAGCAGAGAATATGCTGATGATGACGAAGAATATGAAGGAGCATGCACTGACAGCCAGTGCAATAATCAAGAGTGACTTAAATGCTCTTGATAAAGCTGATAAATTAACCGAGACTAATGCAGATAAGTTGAATAAGGAGTCATTGAAGTTGGACGAGCATACAAAGTCCACTTGGAGATGTTGGGTCTGGGTCATGATTGCATTCGTTATGATCGTTTTCTTTAGTGAGTTGATGTCATCGAAACTCGAAAAAAAACTTGATGCAAAGTTGTTGATATAATTTTTTTCTACTTTCAGATATGATATTCTTCATGAAGATAGCTAAGAAGAGGCTGTAGGCATATGAGATTTAATCATTGAGGGTGCAAGTATTTTATATTTAATGTTCTGTAACGGTGGTTAATAAATTCACGAAACAATAATTTTGGATATTCATTTATTGAGTAACGGCAAGCGAATTAGAAATAAAAATTGAAACCGGTTAATAGTGACCCAGGAACCCCCCGACAATTTATAAGATTAGGTTGAGTTGTGCTGTAAGCTGCTGAGGATCCTACAGGTCTTTCGAGAACCGAGGGAAATGGCAAATGAAGATGAAACAAAGTATTCTCACCGGATTTATAAGAATAATCCACTTCAGTATAAAAATTACGTTGATAAGCGAGTGAAAATTACTGGAAAGGACTCTAGTGTACACGAGGGCATTGTTTACACTGTGGATCCAGTGTCTGAGAGGTTAGGATAAACAACTCTAGGATAGGATAATAAACACATGCATCATGAATAAATTTGTTTTATTTATTTATTTTTATTTAGTTATACGTGACAAGACATTTTATCTATACAATTCAATGCTGGAAAAAATATCAGAATAAATTCAATGTGGGTGCAATTTTCAGTGTCATATTGATGAATTCCAACAAATCTGGCGATTACCACGCAGAAGTGGTGATCGGAGACTCCATAAAGTCCATCGAGATCTTGCAGGACTCAGAGGAGCAGCTGCCAGAATTATTCCTCAGCAAAAAATGCGAAATATCTGTTCCTGAAATCCAGAAGAGGAAAGAAGAATTAATGAAGTTATTGGTTGAGAGCAGAATGCCAGTAGTGGACGAGGGTGACGTCCTGATGATCCCGGGAGTAGTCTCCATAGAAGCCCCATATAATCCCGAAAACTGTGTCTGCGTAAACCCTGTCATAATGACCAGAATCCAGGGCATCCTGTCTCAAATGAAAAACAGGTGATAAAAAATACAAGTCTAGATGTTGTCAGGTTCATTTATTTGATTATGGTAATGTTATAATAAATAATCGTATGGAAATACTATAAATCTCTGTTTCCTACCGTTTTTACAAAAATAAATTGTGGGAATGCGAAGTGCTGACGGATGATTTTTTATATTTAATTTATGGACTTGATTGGAGTGTGCATTTATCCTAGAAAAAGGTAGAGAGAGAATGTCGATTATTCATGGAAAAGCTGAGGAAATTTCAGAAGAATATAGAATGGAAACATTTGAGAAATTTCCTTGTGATTAATTGAATTCTGAGAAAAATTCGCAGAAATAAATGAATTTTGAACGACTGACAGAATAATCTTCTGGAACAAAAGCTTGCTTGAGCACTCTAGGCCTTAAACTAACTTATTTTCTGCAACTGAATTAGAAAGCACAGTTGAAGGCTAATACTTGAGTTACAATTAGATAACGAGACACTGATAAATCTGTTAATGCCCCAATAAGCTTCAACGATATTAGCACTTTTCTCTCGATTACTTTGTACTACAGCATTTGTGCCAAATCTTCAATTCTCGAAGATACTAATGAGACTGCCAATGTCCTAAGGATGATATCAATTCATCAATAGATTTTGAAAACAGGAAAAATTAATTTGTCAATCAAAAAAGTTATTCTGAACACTCAATCATGACCAAATGCTTCGTCAAAAAAATGCAATGACATAAATTAATTCTTCCTGTCTTAGTTCGCTATTTTCTGAATCTAACTTCGTCTTCTGCTCGTTATTTGTCAAGTTCATTATCTCATTCTGCTGTGAGGTATATGAAATGTGATTTGTTCCATTGCTCCTTATGACCCTCATCTCAAAGGGCTGAAGCTTTTAATGGAATCTTCATCCCCTTGGTCAAACAGTCCACTAACTTATCTACTAATCGCCCTTCCATTATCATTCTGGAGTGAGCTTAGTCCTTAATTAGCATGCATAAAAAACGTAATTTTTAAAATGATCATTGAAAGAATTGCGTATTGAGACTGTGATAATTTAGACATGAGTTAAAACTAAAGGATGGAGAGGCAGTGAATGTACCAGAATTTTTTCGATAGTGAAGTGATAAAGTTTGTGAATAATTCAGAAACTGAACGTCGGCTTATATTCATTTTTATCACTTCTCTACTCAATCCTTCATGAATGATTGCTCCTGATTACCAAGAAAATCTGCTCATGTATATGTCTAAGGCGTGAATAGATGAAGTTGATTTTTCGTTGTTATAATCTATGTTATTGCCTACGCGAAACCTGTTGTCCCAAAGAGGCTCAAAGAGAAACATCCAAGAACCTTTTTGAGAGGAAGTTATTTCTTCCTAAAAGCGGTATTAACCGCTTCCCCAAAATGTTTCACCATTTTACCCCTCCGCAACCGAATAAATCCCCAAAAATCGTCTTTCAATGAATAAAATTTCGTCAAAAATTCCCTCTTCCTGACTCGTCGTCAGGATAATAATCAAGAGGGATAGGATATGATTAGCAGGTTTCTCGATATTCTTGTCAATTTACTCCATTTATCCTTCGATATGACCATTCATACCACAGGTTAGAGAGGGAAAATGCCAAGAAATTTCCATTGGGAAATTTAATCCTTAAAAAATGTCTAGACATCTCCCCCATCCCATAAATTCCCAAGACTCATTTTCTAATCACAGTTTCGTCCACAATTACTCTATTCTGATTCATCATCAGAATAATACTCAATAGGCTTAGGGTCCCTAGGCCTTCTCGAGTACTTCAGCCCAATGTGATCCGCCAATTCCTCGACATTCTTGATAACATAGTCGAGTTGTTCCTTGGTATGGGCTGCTGATATGCAGAAACGTATTCTCCCAGCCATGAGGGGTGTCGCGGGGAATCCCACCCCCACAGCAGCAATTTTATTCGTTGTGAAGGTGCGCACAACGAGTCCAATTTTTGAGTATAGGTACACCATCATCGGAATGACTGGCGAGTGCTCGTGCCCCAGAACAATGACCCCCATCTGGTGAAGTTTGCGCCGAAAATACCTCGTATTTCTCGCTAATTGTTTCGTACGAATTTTACCAGCATCTGTGCCATCCTCACCCATGATAATTGTCATCGATGTGATAATTTGTTGGGCAATGGGTGGTGACATTGACACCGCATAGCTGTGGGCATGACTGTGCACTCGTAAATGATTAATGAGGGCCTGGAATCAATAGTTTCAAAGAGTTTGAGGGGTATTTTCGATTGCAGTTGTTAAGTGTAGAAGAAAATTGGTGGGTAACAAAGAAGTAGGGCTGATATTGTAATAATACAAATTAGAGAGGGACACGTCCAATAATTGTTGTAATTTTTGAGAAATTTTTGGGGATCCGCGGTTGAAAATTGTGGGTATAATGTTTCGCTTGAGCATGTAAGAGCACAATTTACCTTGGAGCCAGCAATGTAGCCACCAGCAGAGCCAAAGCTCTTGGTGAAGGTCCCCATGAGAATGTCTATCTCCTTAGGATCAATTCCATAGTAATCACATATTCCTCTCCCATTTCTCCCCATGGCCCCAGTGCTATGAGCCTCGTCCAGATACAGATACGCCTTATACTTCTTCTTGAGCTCCATCATCTCCGGGAGGTGAACTACAGAGCCTTCCATCGAGTAAATTCCCTCGACGACGATGATGATTTTTTTCCAGGGTTCCCCAGTCTTCGGCTGGCCCTTGGCGATAGCCTCTCTCAGGCATTCTTCGAGGTGGTGAACGTCATTGTGACGAAAAACTCTGGTGACAGCTCCTGAGAGTCTCAATCCCAAGATTAGTGATGCGTGATTCTTGATGTCACTCAGTACAAGACAACCAGACGTGGCTAGAGACGGAAGGTTCAGTGCATTCGTTGCGAAACCCATGCCAAACACAATTGCATCCTCAACTCGCAGAAATCTGGCAGTCAGACATTCCAATTCTAAATGTATTGGCATGGTACCAAGTTCAAGACGTGTGCTACAAGTAGAGAGCCCATGCTTCCTGAGAGCATCAATGCTCTGATCAGCACAGGGTCCAGTGGCTTCTGCGAATCCCAAGTAATTGTAGGATCCCAGATTGATACAGGGGGTTTGAGTCCCTGTGAATTGGAATGTCCAACCGTGGTCGTGAGTGACTCTATCCTTCAGAGTGACCATTGCCCCTGGTACCGAGCAAATAGGCCTGTTCCAACAGTCCCTGACTCGTCTGTAAACGTATCTCAAGTAGAATGTGTCGAAGGCATCATAAAGTGGTGGATAACCCTTTCTGTTCTGTTCCTTGGCCACTTGCGGCGTGAACAACAGCTTATTGATGATTCCCAAGAGCATGAGAATGTAAAAACCGAGATGAGTTAAGGCGAGAGTAATCAGTGACGGTTCTTCGAACGATTCTCTCGCTCTCGGAGGCTCCTCTGTTCGTGTTTTCGGTCTTTCGCTTTCGTCCCTCTGACAAAATTAAAAACTCGCTTTATTTATTTATTCGGTGATAAGTGGAGATAACACAAAACGATAACAATAACAATTGTGCCAATGTAGATGGTTAAAATAATGAAGGACAGTGGTGGGATTTGTAAATGATGAAACTGGAAAATTATTGAATGAAAAATTTGAAAATTAAAAATCTTTATGCTGATTAACGACGGAGATATGAATTACATCGTTGGTTTTTTCCACGTAACAATCGTGTCGTGGTCTTATCACAGGCCACGGCGGGTATCTGAGAGATTTCTGCATGAATCATCCGTTGACAACGTGCATTGTTCCGGTTTTTAGGACTGTGATACTATTTGTAAATTTTTTACAGAACTTTTTGCACACATTTTGGAAACTAGAGAAGACGTTCTTATAGAAACCTGAATTTCCCACAAAAAATCATGATTAAGTTTTTCTCTATTTCCACTGATTTGTCAGGTAATTGGCAAGTGATGGAAGATTGTGTCAAATGTGACTGAAACATCGCGCCTTCGGTTTTTTGGGAATATTTGTTTCAATGCTGGATCCATAAAAAATTCAAGACTTTGTAGAGACAAATTAAATTCTTCCTACAAATAGTTTGTACCATTTTTTCCCACAAAATCAAACACACCAAATGACCAAATTCCCCCCCAATTCCATGAAATTCCAAATAAATCCCAGACTGACCTTGATATGTCCATTTTTTCTCCTCGTAGCGTGTCCATTGACCGTCTTGTCTCCCATCTCCACCTCGAGACGATCCTTCTGGATCATCTCCTCCTGAGCAGAGCCAACACTCCTCTCTCCGAATGCCATCTCACCATTAATCACTAGAATTCTTCCTCTCCCTCTTCTCAATTGCAGTCAATTGATAGCCAACGGTCAATTCGGTTCAACAGAGACAATTGTTGGACGTCTCCAGAGCACCTTAAACCCGTAGACGACCTCTCCTCATTCCCATTTGAAGATCCCCTTAAATTAAACGAACTAGGACTAGAGGGGGATCGATAAACCGACTTTCTGAATCTTCAATATCTCCGGATTGGCAGAGTGAATTTCAAACTTTGTTTTGTCATTTTGAAGATATTTTTTCAAACTTCAAAGTGAGCCCCGACTCATCCGTATCACGTCATTTGCCCAGAAGATATTGCTGATGGAAATGCAGCTCTTCCATTTTTCCTCACCTTATCCGAAATGATTTTCCAGTGATGTTCGGCACTTTCCGATTCGATTTAAATTTTTTCCTGTATTTACCACTCGATGGTGTCCAACTCACTGACTCGTGGTTGTTGTCCGGCACGATATCGAGGAAAACGAGTACTAAACCGGGGCAACTGAACCTGCAGTGACTAACGCCTGCGCACGGCTGATCCAATCTTATCAAAGCACTTGTGCTTGGTTGTGCCTGCTTCCCTCTTCACCCCTCGAATCGAAGGATAAATTTGAGAAATGTGTGAATGCAGAGCAGTGGTTTGATCAGGCAAGTGCTCCAATTGCTCCAGAGGTTTGGATTTTTTATCCCCTCTCTTTGGCGGGATAGAAATGGTGGATGACGCGTTCACCAATCAGGGAGCTTGCCTGAGTTTTACGACCACAGTGAGACAGGGTGGAAGGAAAGCTGGGGGCCCTAGGCTTTTAACGAGGTTTTCCATTTATGTGGAGGCTAGGAGATGTGTCGAAAATCGGAAGACAATTTTTTTAGAAAAATTTGAAGATTAGGAATCTAGTTATAAATTTTACAAAGATTTACCAGTTGAATAGAATTCCCTATCCCATTTGAAAAACGTCGCGAACCGGACGCGACCAAAGTCCATTGTAAACTCCCCTAAACCCGGCGTCCCCTCCAAAGCGTCCCGAGTCATAAAAAAATTACCCCAAAAAATATGAGAGTGGGCTTCGAAAGACCCTCACCCTACCCCGAAAAACCCGCGTCACCGGCTCGCAACAACCGACTTCCTCTCACTGTCGAAACAGCCAGTGTCCGGTGTATCCGCATGTGCGCGCCACTGACATTTGACAGCTGAGAGTCCATCGCAGCCAAGCACAAGCGATCCTTTAGGATCCTCCGCAGTTGTGAGTGTGAATCAAGTGAGTGTACATTGAAATAAGTTCTCGGAGTTCGGAAGAACCGTCGAAAATCCAGGAAAAAAGTGTTCCATCCGCTAATTCCACAATCACTCTCACAATCAATCGAAACGGCTATTCCGCCCTTAACGTCCCTTCAATCCCCATGCGAGCCCCATAAAAAAATCGTCAAGCAAATATCACGAGTGTTTTTGGCGAATTTCGTCGCAGAGTTGGGAACGACTGAAGAATTACCCCAAATTCAGGAGTAAAATCGTGTTTCATCGATTAAACCTCAAGAATAAAATAAAAAGACTGTGAAGGAGTGGGAAAAAGTGTTGATTACCCCTAGAAATGGACAAAGAAGAGGATCAGAGGCAGTCCTCCCCCGTGTCGCCAATAAAACGAGACTCAGACTCGATGGACGACTTCGAGCACGTAGAGGACGTCGTCTGCAGGGAGAAGCCATCACCGAGTGAGCCTCCCCAATTGGTGGACGTGTCACGCGCCCCGACGAACCTCTTTGATCGTGAGACAACTCTGACTCGCAATCTCCTGGACACAACGGTCCAGGACGACAGCAAAGAGGGCATTCTCAAGCCAGTGCCAGCGACGCCCCCTCCCTCAGCGGATTTCGAGAAGTTCGGGGATAAAATGTCGTCTGATCCCTTCGCCTCCGACCTCCAGGATCACCTCGAGAGGTTCGACACCAAGCAAATGACCTCGGATTTCGTCGAGTCCGAGAGGAACCTCCAGGGGAGGTGCGAGGAGGAGGACAGAGATTCACTGAACAGTGGAAACGACTTCTTCGGAAGAGGATCTGACGACGACTCGAGTGCCAAGTCGATGATTGAGAGGGAGAGGGTCTTCCAGGAGGACAAGGAGATGTCAGTGAAGGAGTCGGTGCTTCCTGCCCCGGAGAAACCGCCGGTCATGGACTTCCTGGGTGATGAGGGGAACTGGGGAGCTGGGGCTGCCCCGACTAAGCCTCTGCCACCGGTGCCAAGGGATGAGGGAGTCAGTGGAAATGAGACTGGGGATTCCGAGTTTGAGAGTGAGCCGGAGCCTTCGCCGGCGAAGGGCGTCAGTGCACAAGGGGGAAGGGCTGTGGAGAAGAGGCAGGACCTCGAGGAAATCGCACCCAGGAAGATCTTTGCGGATATGGGGCTTGGTAAGTCTAGATTTTTTCATTTGTGATGGAGATTATTTCCTGGTTTGAGCCTCAGCTTCTGCTGCTCATCCGGGAAATGTTCGACTTAAAAATTTGTCCGTGAGATGAAATAATCGATCCTCAATCATCATACATAGGCAATACATTTATCATTATTTTTATGATTTTCACTGAATTCGTTCATGAGTGTTCCTTTCCATTCTCGTGCTTCAGCTCAGTTGGGAAAATTGTGTTATTTCTGGTTCCATTATGGAGATCGATAACCTACTGTTATTATTATTTCTCTATTTGATAATTTTATTAATAAAGCTGCAGTCGTTCTCCTACTGTGAGAGGAAAACGGAAGATTGTCTCATGTCTCACAGATAAAAATTTATTTTTATCAACTTTGGTGAGAGGAAACCTTAGAAAATGCAGTATTCAGGATGTTGAAGTATTTAATTGTCCTCTTCATAAAATCATTACCCCATATTAAATTCTTCTGATCCCCCGTTAGCGAGACAGGCAGTTTTGCTCATTATTTTATTCCATATATTTTGCAAAAAATAATTTATTCATTGGAAATACTCAGGGAAAATCGTTCTGCTATTGCTGGAACAGTAATTTTATTTTTCATCAATTTCTTTATTTTGTAATGCCAATGGCACAATTTTTATTTACACGATTAGATTGAACTCTCAGGCTTCTGGCCAGTGTATCTCGTCTCATTGCGTCAGGGATTTATTTACCGTTTACCTAGGGGGATTACTCAACCTTCAATTCTATGACTCAGAGTTCGTGTCGTTACCCTCGTTCTTCTCGCCGAAACACTGCGGAAATGGGGAGCCGTACTGCGGACAACTGTCGAATCGTGAGCCACCGTTTCCCATTATTAATTATTCATACCTGAAGAATTGATTTCGTCAGCATTAAACGTGAACTCATCACGAATTATGTCATTTTCACGCTCCTGATTCACTTCATGTGGTAATTAGAGAACTTCTCCTCGGAAAATCAACCCTTCCGGAGATAAATGGATGGTAAAGAAAAAATGTCACCCAGACCTTGTGGATTTTCAGTGAATCATTTAAAGGAGTATTAAAAATAATCCTCTGCATTCCGCAAATCCATAATCTCCATCTGCTCCACTGTATCCCACCGTACGGATCTATCCATTCGCAAACCGTCCAGAATTTCATCGAGTTTCTTTTTATCCGCACCGTTGAGTCATCGACTTTTAAATAAAATTTAGTGTCGTCACTCGGTGTTCACTGGGCGTGTCCAATGGCAATGGGGATATTGCATGAAAATGTTTTATTGTTGGAAAGGGAAATTGAATAAAAAATATTAGGCACATATTTTTTTATTTTGAGAAATAATGAGACGTGCAAGGCACTAGCACTTGCTGACATCACTGCGTTTGTTTGAATGGTAATCGCATAAAATCATGGGAAATCGCCTGAAATCAGTGGAGTCATGTGACTTCAAGTGATTTTATATGATATAATGCAATCATTTGAAACCATGAAAGCGGAAACAAAACTGGTGAAGTCACTTGAAATCAATTAAAATCAAATTTTTTAAGACATTTGAAATCACGTCAAGTCAGCAGTCATTGTGTTATGATATTTGATACTGAATAACCCCTCGGGGAAATTGACAAGACGACTACAGACGATTGAAAACATCGATAATTCCATTGAAATTCCTCCCGATGTGGTCAAAAATATTTTAGAAATGTTTTTCACTGTACGATGCGATAAATCTTGTAGTTTTATTCTCGGCAAATTCGAAGAGAAATTTTTCATGCAAATTGCAATGTGAATAATAAAAAAATTAAACAGTGTCTGCGCTCATGATTCCTCAGCTCGTACCGCGCGCGGTACGAGCTCGCGATATTCGGTGTTCTGCGAAGATTTTGAGGTCATTGGATATTAATTTGCACTCGGAGGATCTAACGAGCCGAAAGAGGAGAAGCAGCGGCTTCTAATCAGGTGGTTTTGTAGGCTACACCCGTCTCTGTGGTCCGTTCACTTCCGCCTGGATACAACGGAATCTCTTAATATTCAGTGGATATTCTAGACTCGGCGAAATTTTTTGCATTCATTAATTCCGGTGTGCGAAAATTTGAATGATTTTACTGTCTCATATTTCCAAAAATACAGTTCAAATCACTATCGTCAAAAATAATTTCACAGGTTCCATTCATATTCCACGGAATGAAAATTATGCTTCTGTGAATTGAATGATTTTATGAGACCAACAACATAATTACAGCCCGCGATGGTCGCGTGTCCGATGATAAGAGGCAGGATCAGGTGATAACAATCGTGACTGATAAATGCATATCTGCGGATGATGACCGTCCCCTGGTGATTAATTACTTCGACATTACTTTAACGGAGTCGAGATCAATGAACAGGAAATAACATTCGATATTTTTTTACAAACTCCCTCTTTATTTCTGAAGCAAAATTCTTTGAATTTTTTTTCTGGAATTGTGAGTCAGCGTTAATTATTTACTCCCTTCTACGCAACATTCGACCTGTTAGGGCACCTCTACGGTGTCTGATGCGCGTCGTATTATATCGATCTGCCACCGAGACACCCCATACACCAGGATACGTCCTCTCCTCCCCTGTTTTCTTCCCCTTTTACAAGGGAAATAAAAATGAGGCGAAGTCCCCGTGAGGCTATAAACTAGGGGATGAACTGAATAAAATTTCCAAGGTCTTCACCTGGTGCTCCGAACCGATATCTTCGTCTTCCGGTGATTTCGGAGTTGAAATCAAATTGGGAAAATTTATTTTCAAATTTCTTTGATTAGAATTGATTTTTTTCTTGCTCATGAATTTTAGTTGAAGTGAAATTGAGTTTAGGAAATTTTTCAGAGGTCTTTTCATTGAGTTTTTTTATCTTGTACAGTTATTTTTATTTCTAAGGGATTTTTATTTATAGATGTGGTATTTCACAGTCGAGAAATTCCTTAAATCTCCTTATCTTTCTACACAAAATGAACTTGAAGGTAGAAATATTCTGGGGATATTCAAACATCCTCAATTCTTCAATTAAAATTACCTAATGATTTCAAAAAACAAGAAAAAATGTTTCTCTTATAAAAATTCTACTATTTCCCTTTGATCTCCAATTATTTTGGAAAAAACCCTAATCAACTCATAATTTTGAAAAAATCTGTCAATTTCGTTGTCATCTTAAAACTAAAGAAAACATCTTCACAAAAATTATAAAAATGATTCATTTTTACAACAGCGGAATTGATAAATTTCTATATTATCGACAGCCGACGACGAGTCTATTCTCTCCTATCGCAGGTGGATAAACTCTCCCTCTATTTTTCCCTCCACAAAGTAAATGAAAATAAATGACAGAAGCGATGAAACAAAAAGCTCTACATGTGAACTATAAAAAGCCATTCCATAAGATAATGAGCGTTGGATATTGACATTTTCAACCCCTGGTATTAAACAACCCCCTGTCGCCGGATGGGCTCCAAACATGAAAAAGTAGAGTGTTTCACAGGTGTGCGCTTGCGTGGGCGCCAGAGTGTCTGTGAACCCGGCTCCTTTGTTCCTCTTAACTTTCCTCAATGCACATATGAGCAGAATTATTTCCACTTTACCCACTTTCTTTCCTTCCTCCTCTAAATATGTTGCATGTTGTGGTACTTATTGCGAAACTTTGAAACGCTCTGTGTCATGGCGGGGCGAAGGTCGTGGGGGCTGCTCATTTTGTCAATTTTCTCTTAACGTATATGACCCTCACAACCCATATTTATTAAAGAAATATATGAAATATTGTTCAATAGTACTTTATTCATCTCTAACAATTTTTTAACGGGTTGGAAACCCCTGTGGCGTCAATTCACCGGAGTCCGAAATTTTCGTGTGGTGCCATCTAGAGGTTCGTTATAATTTTGGATACTAGGATTCTTTAAAAAATACTGTACATGTAATTCTACTCCAAAATGTGAAGAAACGTTCAAATTAAAAATTCTAATTAGTTTTTACGGATTGGGAAATGGAGAAGTGCTGGGGTAATCTCATTCACACCGATAAAAAAAATTATCCTCTTCCGTTGAAGGTATCTGTTTACCGCTCCATAATTTAATTTGAATGTAATAGTTTGATTTAGTAGTTGTGTCTGACGTTTCCTATGCACTGAATCGTGCAACTGCGTCTCGAAAGAGTGTTGATGAGTCACGGAAAGCCGCAGTACGAATGCTCCAGAAGGAAACAGAAGTTTCGACCCTCTTTCCCCGTTAGGTTTCCTTTTGGTCACAGTCAGTGATGTTTGCTTATCAGTCATCATTGATATTCGCTGTTTGCCTAGTTCAAAGTCAACAGAGTAAAAATTGTAAATTTATCCTTTCTCGTGTAAAAAAAATATAAAATGTATCAGGGAATAACAATTTAAACAATTAGAAACCAGGGGTTCAAGAGAAGGCTCGGTAACACCAGGGGAAACAATTTTTTATGAATAAAATAATTTTAAAAAATGACTTAATCATTTTTCATTAAATTAAAATTTCAATAAAAAGGGAGCTATTTTTCATTAAATAAATCCTGAAATTCCACACCTTCGAATCAACAAAAACAAACCCCATGTTTCCACATGCACGAAAAGCCCATTTAAAACCAAGCCTCACCGACATTACCCGAGAGCCCCCGAGGCCGGCCATGCGCGGACACTCCGTAGCCCCTAGACCAGTGCAATCGATACACTCCTCAGTACTGACGTTGCCGTGAATCAGTACTGATCGAACTTATTTCCATAAAGTCGTGGAAAAAAATCGCGTAAAAATTGCAAAACCAATTAATCCACCTGTCCCATTATTAATTTCACCTTGAAAGTGGTTCAGCGTTGCTGGTGACGCCCCTGTCAGCTTGACAGCAGCCACTTGACAGCCTCGAGGCCCTGACACGACCCAGAATCGACGCAGTAGCCGGAAAATTAGATTTTTCCATCGCAGTCGATTTTCCATCCCAAAAAATCGTAAAAAAAATATTGTTCTCGCGTGTGATTCTGTAGTGCCGGTTGTCGTACGATTCGCTAATTATTGTGTGTAAATTCTCGAGTGAAATACTCTATTGGAGAATTAAACGATGGATTCAGACGCATCGTGTCCAATTTCGAAGAGGGATAATGATGGAGATGTTTGTAAGGGCAAGAGCAACGCCACCGGATGCTTTTGGAATATTCTAGATCCTCGTAAGAATTTTTATTTATAATTATTATGATTTTTTTGGCCATTTCATTCGCTCTTTTTCAATCGTCATCCGCACTCCTGTCCATCGATTCCTTCTCACTTCTCGATCCTCTTACCTGTGGACTCTGACGTCATCGAGGGTTTCGACTCCAGTCATTGTTTACTTGGGCCAGTTCGGGGGACTTGACGTAGGTCGAAGAGATTTATAGGGGGTCCCTTGGGATTCCAGGGATTGGGAACGCCTCTTACCTGGGAGTCACAATCCAGCTACGCTGAGATTACCGGTGATAAGAGTGGTTATGTAATGACGATGATCGATAGGAAAAAACGGGGACTTTATCATCGAGACATTTGGCTTTATCTGGAGGATAAAGTACGAATAAAAATTTTCGTTTTGAGGATTCTCCATTTGTCCACTGAAATTTACGATTTTTTAATGGGAAATTTACGATGGCATTGACGTGTAAAACATAACGTTTTTGCGTTTTGTCATTTTGTCAAAGTTTCAAAGTGGGGCGAGCATTTTTTTAGAATAATTTTTCAAAATTCCCAAGGAGTTTTCAAGAGGACAAATTGAGCAATAGAACTTGTGGAGAAAAAGTCATTAAAAAATAATGATAATTATTATTATTACTATTGTTCGTTTGTCCTATTATTATAATTAAGTACTCATTATCAGTAAGAATATCATTGGCTTCTATTGCAAAAAATGAGGTAAAAGTATTTCTGTTGAAGAAAATTTTTTTGAGTTATGAAAATTTGGTAATTTGATTTAGCTTAGATTTCCCAAAAGGAAGTGATTGTATTTTGGGTGAAAAAAGGTCATTAAATTTCACATTAGCTATTCAATGACTCACATTTACTTTGCCCCATTTTTCTATTTAGAGAGGAGGGAGATTGATGGGTAATTTAGTTGTGGGGAGGGGAAGTGCGATATGAATCAAGGAAATTTATGATCGCCAAATTAGGAAAGGTATAGGGGAGGGAAAAAATTAGTCAGTATCATACGAAATTGTTATTTGAAATGAGATTACCGTACCTCAGGTATCAGTGTTTCAGGTAACACCTGCAGATGTTATTGGGAGGGGAAATTTTTGCAGACACAGAAATGGTTTATAGTCATTAGGCTGAAACCACGCATTACCAAAAAGTAGATTTCGTTCAGTTAAATCCAATTGCAAGTTAATTACATAATTAAATCCCCAGTATTTGATTTGAGGGTCAATTACCGCTCATAGACGTTCGGGTTTAAGGGTCAAACAGTTCTCAAGGTCGAACGACTCTTGAATACATTTTTTAAATTCATTTCAACTTAAAAAATCTCCTTCGATTCTCCTATAGAGTCACTTCCGATGAATTATAAAACTTGATTTCCCTCTCGAGGTGTCAATGAACTAATTAATGGACATCATAGCGTTATGGGTTGAATTATCAAGAGTTCTTCGGCCTCATCTTGCGAAAATAGCCTCCACAAAACACGACTCATTGCAAGTATTGATAAAGTGAGAGAGTGAGAGCAGGGGCGATCAATAGGCCCGTAAATAATAAATGCAGGATTGTTCACCCTGGAATAGAGAATAGAATGTGAGACAGTGGGTCTCTCAGGTATGGAGGGGACCTTCGGATTATAATGATAAATTTCAGTCATTTTTGTTGGAGTAAAACCTGGGATAATGCCGCCTTGCTGAGTTGTAAATAGGCACATGTTCTATGCAATTTCTCCTGTTACTCATTAACTCCCATTACCGTCGTATTCTATGCTTTAACAGTCATAATGGAACGCTTTGAACCTTTGCTTTTGATTTTCCGAGAGGACACGTCATCCAGAAGATGATGACAATGTTTTTCTATTTTTCTAGTTCAATTTTTTCTATTTTTTTTTAGCAAAAAACATTTGTTTTCCGCTGTCTCGCATTTTTCTTCACTGATTCATTGTCTTTTTTTAATCGCACAGCTGACTAGTGATATTTTGACTCTAAAAAAAATTTACATTAACATTTTGGATGAAGAATAATTAATTCATTGAGTTGTTAGCAACGAATTAATTATACACCTGAGAAAGTCAATTGTGCGCAGATTATTTCGTAAATATCTCGGAAACTAATGAGTTCAGGGGAATTTTAGACGAAAATATTTTTGTAACGCATTTCAAGGGCTACAAAAAATATTTCCTCACCTTTTCGTCTGATTCGAAGGCCTTCTGAGATTTTTATGAAGCACACTAATATCACGCAAAGTAGGATAATTGATAATTGAATGGTAATCGCTTAATCACATCTTTCACATCTCCATTAAATTTTCAAACTGCTGGTGATGGAATGTAGAATTAACCTCTATTTGTTGTTTTACAGACGCATGGTTTAACCCAGAAAGACTGAACCCAAAAGGTAAGAATAATTATTCAGTAATTCATTGAGAATGAAAAATCGATTAAAAGATCCAACTCAATTTGGCATCGATTTCATTGATTTTTCATGCTCACTGTCTCGACGTTTGGTATTCAAATTTATGTAGATAGTCCTGAGCTTGATAAGCGCCGTGGAAAATGCTAAAATACTTTTCCTTTATGTCTGCTCTTCTCCAACACAATTTTCGCTTTCAATGGACTTCACAGGGCAAAATTATTTTATGGGCTAAATGAAGGTAAAGACCCACCGTCGATATTGGAAAAAATAACTCGGAGGGATGATTTAAAACCCCTAAAAATCCTCAGCAACGAGAGAACATCCTGAATAAAAAAAAACAAGTTTTTTGTCCAATGGCGAGAGAGCACAAAAAGAAAATAAAAGCTCTTTCAATTCTTGCTGAGTATCTCTGTATTTGGAGGAAGTGAGCAGTGATGCATTATTCGTAGAGTGGATTTTCAACTTGTAACAAGCTTGGAGACCAAAAAGTCCGCCATTTTCCCTAGATTCTGAGATATTTCCAGCAAACCGAAGTGAGATTGGAAAATCAGAAAAAAAACCAAAGCTATGAACAGGTTTTTAAGCGTCGATATTTCGATATCGGCTGAGTGAATCCAAACGATTTTTTTTTCATCTTAAAGATAATTTTTCAATCTAAAATATGGGATGTGAGTCGTGGAAATCGTATCGTTCAGTCCCGAGATATCGATGATTTGGGACTTGAGTTCAGATGGTCTATTCTGTAGCCACATACCTTAAGACTACGACATCTACAGCTACATGATCGTGCTACTGTCGGTATCACCTAAATATAAACCGCTCAGAGTCAGCCAGGTTGGCTGGTTGTCTGCCAAAGTCTCTGCGTTACTCGGGATTTTACCTTGCTCACTCAGTCCAAGACACTGGTGCATTACCTCTTGTTCGAGGTGACGGGGGCAGATAAATTAGTGCCGGGTTCATGTGTGAGATAATGATAATCATCGAGGGTGTTAAAAAATTCATAAACCAAAGTTAAAAGCTCAATTATAAAATTCAATCAGTTTGAAGACTAAACCCTCTTCATTATCCGTATTTAATTTATTCTGTGGGGCACTAGGAAGTGGAGTTGATTCTGAGATTCAATATCGTTCATTATTTTCTTAAGTAAAATTAAGATGAATGTGCTGGAGATATTGGAGCTGATAAGGGGGACCAAGTGGACGAAGGAGGAGTGTAAGTAGAACCCGGGGAAGAGGAAAAATTCAATAAAAAATTCTGAGACTAATTTGAAATTATGGGACATTTTCCTTGATGAAGATTTTTTTTCTCATTTGCTGAAGTAATATTGAGCCAAATAGAGAACCTGGCGTTAAACTCAAGTGGGTCAATCTGGTTTTGTGTCTCTAATTCTGAAATAAAAATAATCCACTTGTGGGTTATTTATCGATGGCTCAGTTCAAAGGTTTATTATTATTATCAATAATCACGAGCGATGGTTGAGGAAAGACAGATGGATTGTTGGTAATCTTTTTTTTTCGGGGATTTCTCGTGAATTGGGGATTATATTCTCGATTGTCGTTTGGACAAAAAACTTGACGTTTATTTTTGGGGGCCAAAATTCCGTCCAATGATTACGTAATGGCTCTTTCGTCTTTATTCATCTTTTTGTCGAGATTTCTCTGTTGGGGTTTTTTGGACGAAAATAAATCATCGAGTTTGGGGTTTTTGTTGGTAGGTGGGGGTGGGAAAATTTTGTTTCTGAACTGAATACAAAATTTTCACTCAAAATTTTTCAGATAAATCGTCAATCTAATCCTGTTAATTATCTACGTCTTTCCCTCCGACAAATGGGAAAAAAATCGCGGCAAAGGATAGAAAGCTCTCATTAATTGTACGATTACCTCAGTAATGACTGGATTAACGCCAAAAAGTGTTGGGATTAATTTTGAGATAATGAAATGCTTCACAAAAAATGACTCAATAAGTTGAGGTCCTCTAAAATTGACCAGTGGCCTTGGCAATGACGTTTTGCTACCGTGATTAGTGATTATTAGCGCAGAACGTTAGGTGTGGTGTTAACAGATTGACCTTGGGGTTCAATCCAACATCAGGGACCAGATTCGATGATTATTCTGAGAATAATCGGCTGTCACTCCCCACAGCCGTTTTCTCATCGACATTTGCCGACGAAAAATCGTCATCAGCTGATGATTCCTCAAATCACTCGATAAATATCGACCTCCGTCTGCAGAAAACACTCTCAGACAATTTAATTTAATGCAGATTCAACCCAAGTAGAATGCGGAAGGGCTGCATTCACTCCGTCGAATGAAATCGAAGTCTTCGATTGACTTAATGACGTGTGACGCCGGTGCAAATCCACCTGTCCTCCTGTAAACTCCATGAAGCGAGTCTGACTCATACGTCAGTGACTACTGTCTCCCCGTCAAATAAACCACTGGCTCGATTAAAAAAATGTTACTGGGGAAAAAAAATGATTTCTCCCTTTGATTCTCTAAGGCTCCGGAATCGAATGTCACGTGACCAATTACGTTGGTCGTCGTGGAAGTGCGCGTGGCGCCAACTTGCCGGTTTCATCCCCACTCTGCTCCAAAATTACTTATGCGACTTGAGAAATTCCGAAATCGATAGAAAATGGAGAAATTCTTCAACCTGAATATTTTGATCCTTCATTTTGGTTTTATTGAGTGAAAGATTTTATCTTTGTTTAAAAATTTTAATTTTCTGGTGAATTTTGGGGTTTTAATTTCGTAGACATTTAATAGATTGAGAAATGAATAAATTTCTTCTTTTATTCAGTTGACGCGATTTTTGTTCATATTTTTTTGGAATTGAATAGTTAATAAGTAAATTAATTACTTACATCATGATTTCTCTTAAATAAACTAAAATATGGAACTTTTTTTGAAAATAAATGGAATTTTTTTCAACTTTTCAGGAAAATTCTAAAATGAATGTGAATTAAAATTTTTTGAAATTGTTAATTCGATTTAAATTCCTTGTAAATAGTGAAAAATTTCCAAAATTTGTTTTCTAAAGAAAAACGCCATCTACGTAGTGGTCTCCACCTTTCTCAACTCTCTCTTCATCTCTCTTCCACCCGACATTTACCGTTTCTCCTCCCTGCACTGCGTTCTTTCTCGTATCACTCACTTTCCGTCTCTCTCTGTCTCATTAACAAAACCTACCTACCTGCTTTCCCCTTCCTCTTCCCGCCCAGTCGCTGGGCTGCACACATTCACCCGAGGAAATCGAGTCGTGGACTGTTCCGTTCTCCCCTGTTCTCTCGATTCTGTTCTGTCGAGGGAGACTAGTCTCCTAACGCGAGTCGATTTGCAACGTCGACCGTCTCCTCAATTTGTTTTCAGTTTTTAATTTTTTTTTTCTGTGAGATGGTGCGAAAGGATAAACCCAGACGGAGCTTCGACGAGGAGCTTCCTGAGAGGGGTCCTGGTGAGTGTCCGCGGGTGGAGGAAATGAATCCCTGAAACGTTATGCCTTAATTTTTGAAAAACTCCCCCTACATTTCATTGTTCAGATTATGATTTTCTTTTCTCGTGTTCGAGGAGTTTTTGAAGGAAAAGAATTTGTTTTTTATGAGTATTGTGGCTTTTTTGGAATATTTTTTCCTCCCAATTAAAAATATGGCGACCGACTCTGAGCTTTTTTTTTACTAAATTGTCAATGAAAATTTTTGAATATGGAATTCAAATTTTCTTGAAATTATTTTTGATCGATTTGTCTACGGATTTTGTCTTGGAGATGCCCGTTGGGTCCTCGAAATTTGGGCAGACACCATATGGTGGGGTCGTAATTCCACGTGGGATCAGGTCATGCAGATGTGGTGGATGTTGATGGGATTGTTGGGGTTTAACGGCTGTGGAATTAAATTTTTGGATTTTTAAATTCTCATGGGGTGTAATTGGAGATGAGTGAAGAGACCTGGTTATTTATGGAGATCAATGATGGGTTGAGGATTTCCAGAAGTGTATGCTGTGTTCATAGGTGTTATAAACCCACGATTATTGAATCGAGCTTTTGAAGAATTAAGGGATTTGTAATTGAAGTGAAAAAACATTAGAATTTTCTTCGTCAATTATTCCATTACAAAAATCTAATCATTCCTATCGTTTGTAATTTTCCTTCTCAGTTAAAATATTTATTTTTTTAATCTGAAATCAATGAAGTTTAAATTTTTATGTTTTGTTCATTAATTATTCATCGATACAAATTCTTTTTAAACAATCGTATTGACGAATTTATCACTCAAGGTTTCATTTTGAAATACATTCGTTTTAAAGTGAATTTGATTAACTTTTTCCTGATTGAAATATTCCGATGTAATGAGAAATTGATCGGCTCCCAATTTTTAATGATTAAAAACTATTAAGTAGTCGAAAGTGGACAAGGTCGTTGATCATATTTCACGTTCGACAAATAAGGATCTATCGGACGTCGGCAACTCGCTGATGGGTGACGCTCCACAAGTGCCACTGGTGACCGTGATCCGTGACGTTGACTCCAATTCTCTGTTGTAACTCAGTTATAAACATTTTTTTTTTCGCAATTAAAACCTTGAACTTGGTTTAGACACGTAATGGAGAGTGCTAAACTGCAAGACCTTCTGCTCTTGGAAGGGAGAGGCTTAGGACAGGTTTTGTTTCTGATTTATGTAAGGGGTTTCATCAATATGCTGGTGAAAATCGATATCTGTGTGACGATTTTTTGAGGGAATTGAATTGCCAGTGAAATTAAATATGACATTTGCTGGGGTGAAACGACAGGAGAGGAACAATTCCAATGAGTTTATTGATTTATTTTCAAAGACTCATCTCTTATTTTTCATCGCTTCCCCTCAAGATCCATAAAAATAATTTCCCGGAGCCAAAAATAAACATGAAAGCCAATATTATTATTTATATGCCCAGTGGCTCTATGAATATACTGACGTCATTTTTCACGGTATATTTTGGAATAATTTTTAAAAGATACCAAAAAGATTTCTGAATCAAAACGACTTCAATTGCTAATTCCTTCACAAGCAATTGAATTATCTCCCAAACTAACAAATGTTACGATAAATGTCACAAGATATTTTTTATCGAGATTTTCACTATCTAAATAAAAGCTCTCCTCAATTCAACGCCCTCTCCCCCTCGAGATATTGACATAACACTTCGGGTCAGTTTGAAAATTTTTCGGGCTTTCCCCTTTGCTGTGTGAGTTCCCAACAAATAAATGAAAAGAAAAGCCCAATGTTAAAATATATCGGAAAACTAATGAATCTTAATTTGTATTTGCAGTTGCAGCATTAATATACTGGCGTCAGCCGGAAAAAACAGGAGTTGTATTCGGCGCGATACTGGGTGTCCTTCTGTCGCTGGCCTACTTCAGTCTGATCAGCGTATTCTCTTATGTTGCCCTGTTGACCCTCACAGGAACCCTGGGTTTCCGCATCTACAAGACCATAATGCAGGCCGTCCAGAAAACATCGGACGGACATCCATTCAAGTGAGTCCCTTATTTTATCAATATTTTACAGCTCCTCGTCCCGATTCCCCAATTTTTTCACTCATATTTTACATTCAACATCGATAGAGACATTCTGGAGGTAGATCTTACCCTACCCGCTGAAAAGGTGCACGAAGTCGCTGATGTTTTCGTGGCACATGCCAATGCTGCAGTCTCTGAACTACGCAGACTTTTCCTCATCGAGGACTTCATTGACTCACTCAAATTCGGAGTTGGACTCTGGTGCTTGACTTATGTTGGATCCTGGTTGAATGGAATGACACTTATCATTATTGGTACGTTGGAAGTGTGGGAAATAGAACAGAAGTTAAACCTTTTAAATCAAAGAACTCTGGATTGACAATTCATAATGATTTTAATGGACTTTTATAATTTATTTTTTTATTCCAGGAGTGGTAGCGCTCTTCACACTTCCCAAAGTCTATGAAACGAATAAAGCGCAGATCGACCAGAATCTTGCATTAGTTCAGGGCAAGATCAACGAACTCACTGCTAAGTAAGATAATTGATAAATCATTTGAAATCTCATAGTCCAAGAAAATAATCATTTCAATGTTTAAATGTGATTTTTTTCAATCTCTAGGGTCAAAGCAGCAATTCCTCTTGGTAAGAAGGCAGAGCCTACCAAGGAGGAGTAAAGTCCACCCTCAGAGCAAAAAAAAAATAGAACAAAAAGAGCAATGATAATGCAACTGATGAAGACGTGAGAAATCTCCTCCATCGTGGGTCCTCCTTTTTTTACAATTGACACCACAAATTCCCATGAAACGTCTGTCATAATGGACTCAGAAAAGTCAGTGCGAGGTGCCTTTTCACTCATCTCAGCACACAGCAAAAGAAAATAGAAATTGTATTAACGAGAAAGGAGCCCACCCCATAGAAAACCTCTCGTCGTGTGAACATAAACAAAAAAAAAACATTTAAAATAAATGAGAAAGAATGTTGAATTAAGAGGTCTCTAGATACTAATTAATTAATCGTCCCGACGTTGGATCATTTCGCCCTGTAGAAGTGCAATAACGTCGCTTCACTCTTCACCTTTTGTCTTAAAAAAATGAAACATAAAAAGGAGAAAAAAATGAAATCATGATTTTATTGCAATACCCCTTTGATACCCCATTTTTCCCCTTACTCCATTAAAAAAAACATTAGCAATTTTAGTGTATGAAATAATAGGAAGAGCAGTAGTAAAGTGATGAATACAAAATATTTTTATTTTATAATTTTATTTTCTGTAATAAATACAAAATTAACAAAACCACATGAAAATTGTCCTTTACGTTTGATTAGCTGTTATCCCCATTACAGGTGGTTTTATCAAAAAATGTCGCAAGATCTTTTTTGCAATTAATTCTCTAGGACAAAATGTCTGATGGCATTTTTCTGTAAAGCCACTTGCCATTGGGATAAATCGACATTTCAGAAAATGCGTTAAGAAAATGTTTGTTCACGCCTTCAGTGCTATTAATTTTGTTTAAAAATTAAAATTCAGTTGCCTTGGGTCTTATCACTTCGTTACTGCAATCATAATGATAAAATGTTGGATAAGAATTAAATTTAGTCACCCAGCTCTGCATTATCACCCCTTTATCACCGAGTTCTAGAAAGAAATCCAATGAACAGTTGAAAAAAAATTGTAATCAGATGTCACGTTTCTTTTTTTCTATAAAATCAATTAATAATTAAATAAAAGCTGAAGTAAGCTCTGCCAATTATTGTTGTGAGTGTACGCATTGAGGAGGAACTTGAAAGTTTAATTAATTATCTTGAGTAATTATGAGAAAGAGTGAGGCTTTTGGGCATGTGTGTTAAGGCTTTCAGATGGCGATGATAAGCTTGAGATATTATTTCTTTCTTACTATTGTTAGGATTTTTCAATAAAATACAGAATTATCTGATTAAACGTAACAGCATCCCTTCGTGTTTTTCCGTTGATTAATATAAATAATTATTACGAAGAAAATAATGACTATTACAAAACAATATTGCAAAAAGAACATGTGAAGTAATTAAAAAAAATATCATAACTGTCATTCTCTTACTGTAATTACGATACATACAAAAGAATAATGATAATTAATTTCTAATTAATTAATAGTAGGATATGAGAGGAGAATTCAGCGGATCATTGACAAATTTTTTGAGGAATTTTGGATAATTCAGTGTGAAATTATGCTTACGCATAATTAACGAATATTATTATTATTATCTCGATGAAAATAAATTCTATCTAAACTTGTTTTTATGGGGGAGAATCATGAGACGTAAAAATTATATAAAGATATGAAATTGTAATAATATTGATATGCGTAATGCTTCTTGACGTTTTTCATTATTGCATCGGCATTCGCACGATTTTATTTATAAATAAATGATATTAAATACCACATGATTATCAGCGATTATTACTTCCTCGTGATTATTTATATAATTTTTTCATTTTGAATTGACTATGGAATTACGTGCATCCAGGGTTTGCATAAAAGATATATCACTAGACGGTTTTTATTTGAATAAATTCCCTAGAAAATGGTTTTCCAGCATTTTCTTCTACAGCCATTTCCTAAGAATCTCATAATAATAACATCAACAATAAATTACGAATTCAAATTTTTTCGGGTGAATTCCTTTCAACGTTGTGTGAAATGGAATTTTCTCCGATTTTCGTATTTCCGCGCATGCGCAACGATGTCCACTACGGTGTGGACTTCCGTTTGGCGCCAAATATCTGTTTTTGTGCGGGTTATGCCTCTCAGTTCTTCGAAAAACCATTCGGAAGGAGTTCTCTGAAGTTCTGAGTCAGTGTCCAACTGTTTTAACACCCAAAATCCCGAATAATATCATAAAAAATGGTTGGAAAGATCGGGAAAGGCAAGATGTTCGTCTTGAAACG
This sequence comes from Diachasmimorpha longicaudata, assembly GCF_034640455.1. Lineage (NCBI taxonomy): Eukaryota > Metazoa > Arthropoda > Insecta > Hymenoptera > Braconidae > Diachasmimorpha > Diachasmimorpha longicaudata. Next base: position 7,446,505 of record NC_087232.1, on the reverse strand, counting down.
AGGTAGGTACCTAAAGTTGTTGTTACGTCGTACGAAATTATAACACGAGCATCACCCACAAGCACCAGCTTCTTTGCTAGCTTCTTAGCACTGCAAAAGCCTTTCAAACAAAGACATAACTTGTCTAAATCCTCAGATGGACGTAAAGAGGAGGTCCACTACGACAAAATCACCTCCAGAATCCAGAAACTATGTTACAACCTGGACATGGACTACGTGGACCCCCCAGCAATCACTCTGAAAGTGGTGAGTGGTCTGTACGCAGGTGTAACGACAGTGGAGTTGGACAATCTGGCAGCAGAGACAGCAGCCACCTTGACAACAGTCCATCCAGACTACGCCCTGCTGGCAGCAAGAATAGCAGTGTCAAATCTCCACAAGGAGACGAAGAAGAGCTTTAGCGAGGTGATGAATGACCTTCACAATGCCATCAATCCCGTAACAAAGGATCCCACACCAATCATTAGCAAACGTCACAACGACATCATCCAGAAACACGCAGAGAGGCTGGACTCAGCGATAATCTACAATCGAGACTACAACTACAACTACTTTGGCTTCAAAACACTGGAGAGAAGTTATCTGCTGAAAATCAATGGTAAAGTTGTTGAGAGACCAGCCCACATGCTGATGAGAGTGGCTGTTGGAATACACGAGGAGGACATTGAAAGTGTCATCGAGACATATAATTATCTGTCAGAGAGATACTTCACTCATGCCTCACCAACACTGTTCTCAGCCTGCACTGGTAGACAGCAGATGTCCAGCTGTTTTCTCCTGACACTTACTGAGGACAGCATCGAGGGCATCTACGACACACTCAAGAGGTGTGCACTGATTAGCAAATCAGCGGGGGGTATTGGAGTCAATGTTCACTGTATCAGGGCCAAGGGGACAAGAATAGCTGGCACTAATGGCATATCAAATGGACTTGTTCCCATGCTGCGTGTTTATAATAATACAGCACGGTATGTTGATCAGGGTGGGAATAAACGTCCTGGAGCTTTTGCTATCTACCTCGAGCCCTGGCATGCTGACATATTTGAGGTTCTAGACTTGAAGAAGAATACAGGAAAGGAGGAGTACCGGGCTCGTGAGCTGTTCTATGCCTTGTGGATACCAGATTTGTTCATGAAACGTGTGAAAGAAGATGGTGTCTGGAGTCTAATGTGTCCCCATGAGTGCCCAGGCCTTAGCGACCATTGGGGCGAGGAATTCGAAAAGCTGTACGAGAAATACGAGGAGGAGGCACGGTACAAGCGTCAAGTCCCAGCTCGTGAGCTGTGGACAGCAATTCTGATGTCCCAAGTTGAAACTGGAACCCCCTACATGCTGTACAAGGACTCTTGCAACAGGAAATCCAATCAGAAGAACCTTGGAACAATAAAATGCAGCAATCTGTGCACTGAGATAGTTGAGTACTCAAGCCCCGACGAAGTAGCTGTCTGCAATTTGGCATCAGTAGCAGTCAACATGTTTGTGGATCCCGTGAAGAGGACATATGACTTCAACAAACTCAAGACAGTCGTTAAAATTGTCACCAGAAACCTCGACAGAGTCATCGACGTCAACTACTATCCAGTTGAGGAGGGAAGAGTCTCCAATATGAGACACCGTCCCATGGGAATTGGTGTTCAGGGTCTAGCAGATGCTTTCCTACTGATGCGTTATCCATTCGATAGTGCGGAGGCTCAAAAACTCAACATTCAAATCTTCGAGACCATGTACTACGGTGCCCTGGAGGCCTCCTGTGAGCTAGCCCAGGAGAAGGGCACTTACGAGACGTACAAAGGCTCACCAGTCAGCCAGGGCATTCTCCAGTACGACATGTGGAATGTCACACCGACAGATCTCTGGGATTGGGCTAAACTCAAGGAGAAAATATCTCAGCACGGAGTGAGAAACTCGCTGCTACTAGCACCAATGCCAACAGCATCAACAGCTCAGATTCTGGGCAACAACGAGGCCATCGAGCCCTACACCAGCAACATCTACTCTAGGCGTGTGCTGTCTGGTGAATTTCAGGTTGTCAATCCCCATCTGCTGAAGGATCTCACTGAACGCGATCTCTGGGACGATGACATGAAGAATCAGATAATAGCGAATAACGGGTCAGTCCAGAATATCGAGAAGATACCAGCAGATATCAAGATACTGTACAGAACAGTCTGGGAGATTCCCCAGAAAATGATTCTCAAAATGGCTGCTGATAGGGGAGCTTTTATCGACCAGTCACAGTCGACGAATGTTCACATGGCCAGTCCAACACCAGAGAAGCTTACGTCCATGCACTTCTTCGGGTGGGAGACTGGATTGAAGACTGGAATGTACTATCTCAGGACGAAACCAGCTGCCAATGCCATTCAATTCACTGTCGACAAGACAAAGCTCAAGGAATCTCAGGGCCTGACTTCAGGAGACAGTGCCATCAACCGATCGTTCAGTGGATCCATGAATACACAAGTCGTGGAGGAGGATCCTGTCCTCGTCTGCTCCAGGGAGAACGGTGATGCCTGCATGGCTTGTAGTGGATAGTCAGTCAAATATAGATCAATATTTTTTACGACAGTATTTGTAATGAAACTATTATAGACAATTTATGGTAAGGTTTACTTGTATCGGACGACGAAACACAATACTGATTATTAATTCACTTTATTTCTTATTACATTTGAACTATTAATAATTGCTCCCAGTGCACAACTAATGATAAAAATTAATTCTTCTTAGTCCATTGCACAATTATTCATTACATTTCCTTCAAATTAATTAGCCCATTGGGGCAGAGGGGGGACATCGTTTTGCTCTGTCTGCTGGAAATATTCTCTTCAGGGCGAAGCACCTATGAATGTCACTGTCGACTCCAGTGAGCAATTCCATCAGCAGTTCATTTAATGGGTCCATGAACATGTCAGTTATGGAGGAAGAGCTTGTTGTCTGCTCCAGAGAGAAGGGCCATGCCGTCGATAATTAAATAGAGATCAGAATTTTTCACTCCAGTATTTCTAGTTAGAGTAAATTCTAGTTCAATTGTGTTACGAAATGAAGCACAAATTGCCTGCCTTCATTAATTTATTTTCCATTGAATTTTAATTATTAATAAATCATCTCCGGGCGTAGATGATTATTGGAATTCTCGTCAGTTCGCTGGGCAATTGCTCATCATTTTTTTCCAATTAGTGGATTAATCTTATAGACGTGATCGCTCGTTCGAGCCTGCGTAAAGGAAAAGGAGTGGGAGAGAAAACATTTTTCTACTGTATCGACAGCTCGGTTCTGTTCTGCTTCTCTGTTCCTATCTCATTCATGCACTAGGAATTTCTCATCGCATGCGAATAAGGAACTGTTGTGTGAGACACAGATATGAGAGAGGGTGAGAGTGTGTGAACACCGACAGCCATGATATTCCAAAGTCACATATCCGGCTGAATTTTCCTGGTATTACAAAAAAAAAAATCCACCTCGATGGTCAATACATGCATGATTTTAATACATCTCAGATGTGATACGTGTCACTGGAGTTATTAGTGTTGAGTGGGATTAATCGAGAGTCAGTCGACGCCTTTCGGGGTCTTGGAAGTATTTTGATTGTTGAAGGGATCATGGAGTGGCAGTATGTGCCAGCAGTTTAGCAGTTTTCGAGGGCATTCTGGGGATCTGGTCGTTGGGCATTCGGGAAGTGGTGGGTTTTGGTGGTGAGGTAACGGAGAGGAGTTTATGATGCCGTTGGCTAATCAAACACTTCCTTGGAACCAGCAGAATGTGATTGAAAAGGTGAGGAGGTGATTTTGGGGGACTGAGGATTGTGCCTGGAGAGCTGGTTCTCAGGGAAAATGTCAAAATATCTCTTTTGCAATGAACTAAATTTACTGCAGAAGATGTCTTTTGGTAGTTTCTCCCAGAACCACTTGTTGGAGCGACAATTCTAGTCAATGACATTAAAAAAAAATAATCTGAATGTCTGTCATCATTCTCATAATTAACAATCTCTCTCCCAAGGTATCCCCTGAAATACTGCCTGCTGAGCATCAAGAAACAATGACGGCCCCAGGTCCTGGCTTTCCAGATGCCAATTCAAATGGCCACGTTGAGTCACACGAGATCGAAGTCCGTGAAGTGGTACGCGATGGTCATGAAAAAGCTGATCCCAGTCATTTTGAGTTGCTGAAAGTCCTGGGTCAGGGCTCATTTGGGAAAGTATTTCTCGTTCGCAAAGTTGTCGGTAGGGACAAGGGTACATTGTACGCAATGAAGGTACTCAGAAAAGCGACGTTAAAAGTCAGGGACCGAGTTAGAACAAAAATGGAGAGAAATATTCTCGTAGACGTTGAGCATCCATTCATCGTTCGTCTGCACTACGCTTTCCAGACTGAAGGCAAACTCTACCTTATTCTCGACTTTCTGAGGGGTGGGGATTTATTTTCACGTTTATCCAAAGAGGTGATGTTCACCGAAGAAGATGTTAAATTCTACCTAGCTGAACTAGCCCTAGCTCTCGATCACATTCACAATCTGGGGATCATCTACAGAGATTTGAAACCTGAGAATATTCTCCTGGACTCCAACGGTCACATGTCCCTAACAGACTTCGGCCTCAGTAAACAGCCCCTAGACGACACAAAGACCTACTCTTTCTGCGGAACAGTCGAGTACATGGCCCCAGAGGTGGTAAATCGTCAAGGACATTCTTTCGCTGCTGACTGGTGGAGTTTTGGGGTTCTGATGTTCGAGATGTTGACAGGAGCCCTTCCCTTCCAAGGAGCCAATCGAAAGGAAACCATGACTCAGATACTCAAAGCAAAACTAGGAATGCCGTACAACATATCCCCAGAGGCCCAGGCCCTTCTGCGAGTCCTCTTCAAGAGAAATCCAACGAACAGGCTAGGATCCAAGGGAGTCGATGAGATCAAGAATCATGCCTTCTTCGCGTCCATCGACTGGCAGGCACTCTACCAGAAGAAAGTCAAGCCCCCCTTCAAGCCAGCTGTCAGTGAAGAGGATGATGCTTTTTACTTTGACAGCGAATTCACCTGCAAGACACCTAGAGACTCCCCAGGACTACCACCCAGTGCCACGGCTCACGAATTGTTTCGGGGCTTCAGCTTCATTGCACCGGGCCTCCTGGAGGACCACTCGAAACCACCGGATTTGAGAAGTGTCGAGAGCATCAGCAGTGTCTTTCCAACTTATGTAAATGCAGCTCCTATAAGGGAGGAATATGAATTCAAGGAGGAAATAGGCAAAGGAAGTTACAGCACAGTGTACCGAGCAGTTCACAAATCGACAAAGCTGGAGTACGCGATAAAAATGATCGACAAATGCAAGAGAGACCCAACAGAAGAGATAGAGATTCTCCTGAGGTACGGTAGACACCCCCACATCGTGACCCTACGATCTGTCCATGAGGACGAACGTCGAGTCTACCTCATCCTGGAGCTCCTCAAGGGTGGCGAGCTCCTTGATCGCCTCCTAGAGAGGAGAAACTTCACAGAGAGAGAGGCTGCTGAGGTGACATTCACGATAGCCAATGTCGTGAATTATCTGCACGAGAATGGTGTCGTCCACAGGGACCTTAAACCCTCCAACATTCTGTATTCAAAGCCTGGCGGTGATCCCGGCTCCTTGTGCATCTGTGATCTGGGCTTTGCCAAGCAATTGAGAGCTGAGAATGGATTACTCATGACCCCCTGTTACACAGCCAATTTTGTGGCACCTGAAGTGCTCAAGAGACAGGGCTACGACGCCGCGTGTGATATCTGGTCCCTTGGGGTTTTACTCTATATCATGCTCGCTGGGTACACACCATTTCCTAATAGCCCTGGTGACAGTGCCAGTGATATTCTTAATAGGATTGGGCCAGGATATGTGGATCTGGACACTGGGGTCTGGAGCTGCATTTCGGGAGAGGCGAAGGAGCTCGTGAGGAGAATGCTGCATATTGATCCGCACAGGAGGCCTACTGCTGCTGGTGTCTTGAGGAGTACTTGGATCGTCAACAGGTCTAATCTGCCGCAGAAAGTATTACCTGGAGCTGGACGAGATCCTCATAGTTTAAAGGTTGGTGACATAATTTTTTTAAGAGGAGGTGTATGGGGTTGAAAGTCAAAGGGGCCAGGAAACTGAAGGACTCAATGGCTCTCTCTGAATATTCTACTCGGATTCATTTGACCCAACCGTTCCCAAGAAATTGTTTTTAATTTCAGACTGCAGTTGCCGCAACGTACAAAGCCATGTCCAACAGTCCAGGTTTACCCCACATCGGTCCTGTAGTGATGTCAGACTTGGCACGTCGTAGAGTCCAGGCAAAGCCCACAGGAGTAACAAAACTCTAATCAAATACCAAAACATTCTCCTGATACTCTTGTACTCTTAGCCATTTGATCAAGTGCATGATTGACATCGACCGACAGTGCATTAGCCCAACAATAACACGAGTTATCAAGTCGTCCACTGGTGCCAACATGTAATTAACTCGAGACTATTAATTTGCCAGTATTTAACCTATCAGTCTCAGTTCGATTAACCAATTAAGTAGATACATTCCAAATGTTTTTCATCGATTAAAATTAGTCATTGAGATTAGGAAAAACAATTTAAGTCCTCTCACCAAAGCCACTGAGGATTGAAAAAATGAGTAATAATTGTCGCTGATGAAATGTAAATGGCACAGAGTGTTAATTAATTCTTGCAATGTGATTGTATTTTTTTTATCACTTAAAAATCATTAGATGTTCGATAAACAAAACAAAGTGTTTTATATAGGTCTTAAGGAGATTTAATTGTTGTTGATGTCTGACAGATTTTAAAACGGACATAATGAAAATTTATTCTAAAGAGATAATGTTATATAAAATCTTCCATAATTAGGTGTTCGATTGATGGCACTAAATGGTGTTGAGAAAGGGAAGAATTGTCTTTCATGGATACACACATACCTCGTTAGCTTCATATACAAGGCCTTGAATTTTTTATGATATTCATTAGCTTTTTGGAATTTTTGTGGAACTCTTAGTGTTTTGTACATTGTCTCTGTGTCTAGTAGCATTTTTGCATTTTTAAATGGAGCAAATCAGGAGATCGCGGATTGATTTCACATTTGTTGATGGATTGGTGGGGGTCAAGGTGTTGTTCAAGTCAATATTGATTGGAAAAAGGCAATTCAGTAGTAAAGTGATGAAGTTTCGTGAGACGCTTTTCATAGAAAATAAAATTCTCCACGAGAAATGTTTTTTTTGGTTCCGAACTGCACTATTTATCGAACTAAAGCTCAATCCTTGAAAATTAGGTCGGTTAGAGTCCACCATTGTACTACTGAGTTATCTTCATGTGAATCATTGTGTGAATTTTCCCGTTCAGAGTATAATTGTTCAAGTGTTGATAGAGAAAAATTTTAATCTCATTGTCAGAACATGTATTGCCATAATTATAAGAATAATTCCCTTGAGATATTTTAAAATATATTATAGACTATTTCTACGTTTCCTGTCAACGCTTACAAAGATGAATTTATCCAAGATTACCTGTAGTGAGAGAGAAGAAGCGAAGAAAGAATATACTTAACATTATCAATTGGTACATTTCGTCGATTTTTCACCTCATTCTCCCAATTTTTCTTATTATTAAATAGATAATTGTTAAGGCTGAATTCATTATATGAAATATGTATTGATGAATTCTCCAAAATAATTAGGGGAGAGTGTAGCAAAATACAACAAAAAATTAAAAACGACACTTCATAAAATTGAATCAAAAGGTCATTCTGTTCCTATGGCTTTAGCTCTATCTCACAACAATAAAAAATCTCCAAATCCATTCGAAAATCTCGCGTTCGTTCGTCTCCAGGTGCTAGTTGACTGTTCTGGCACTGAGGATAGGCCGATAGGCTAATGATCTCGTGGAGTCAGGTGACACAGGTGAATGTTAGTACTGACCCCGGCGGGAGAGGCGCCACCATCGATTCCAGTGAAAATTCGCCTGCTCATTAACAACCGACCATCATCGGGAAGCTTAAAAGGATAATGGTTAATTATCCGGGGGCTACAAACGAAATCAATGCAGGTACAATGATGTACTAATTATGTACAATCACCTACATTAGTTGGTTCTTTCGTTTGCAACCCCCCGCCGGCTAAGTGCATTGTGGTATTTAATAGCGGGATCGTTCGTCCTCGCATCACACACACCGCTATCCTCCGACCTAGTTCTCTGCCACCCCACAGGCCCCAGGAATCAACAAAGACCGTTAAATCATCTCGCGTCAAGGTAAGCGATAAAACCGAAAATCAAGTTTACAAAAAATTCCAGGACAAAATGTCTAATTTATCCATTTTTACAATCTTTAAACCCATCATCATTATCATCATCATGATCATCATCATCATCATCATCATGTTCTATATACATTGTTTACCCCGACCTAGTGCGCGTAATTCCATGCAATCATTGAAAATTTTTGTGAGTCACGGAGTTGAATATTTTCTCATCATTCTGGAGCAGTGGAAATGGATGTTCGACACATCGGAATGTTCTGTCAACCTCTGAAGTGACAAAAATTGTCTCCATTAGTTCGATGATATTTGGGAAGTGTAATGGCATCTGATAATTAACGCGATTCCATGACGTTTCAGTGGAGTGTTTCGTTGGCACGTGCCATACAGCAAATGGTGCACACGAGGAACTTCAGGGATTTGAGGTTAGGTACGAGTCGCTGCACCGGCAGTCTTTTATTAATTAGATTAATTAACGCCGTTGGATCGATGATTTTGTACTAACAGAGTGGTGTGTCCTCATAGAAAACGATTTCGAGATATTGACGCCTGTTGTCTAGGTGTTTTGGTGTTTTTTTTAGACGTGTGGTGAAGGGAATGAGTGGTCGCGTTGTGGATTATAATTGTCACTTCATTAATATGGATTCTAATGGCCTTGGGAGTAAGTGGTTCTCCGGTCGATGTGAGGGGAGACTTTTCTTGGAGGGGAGAACATCTATTTTGAAATTTTTCAAGATTGTTTACAATCTGAATCGAATGATCTTAACGGCTCATTTGATCATTGATTCTGTTAATTCTTAAGGGACATGTCATACTCAAACGAAAATTTTAACAATCGGCGTAAACGACCCTTCAATATTTTCGGAACTGAAGGGCAACCGACCTTAATGGGCCAACGACCTAAACTTCCATGGGAATAATTTTGAAATGCCACCCTGAACCCACTCACCACCAAAATGGTGGTTAAACCCGCATGAAAAATTCTTGACATCAGTAACACCTCGGCTTCGTCGATTATTCAGATCCTACCCCCTAATTAATCAATGTAATGAATATTTCCAGCATTTTCCACTATGCTTCATAAAGGCCCTCGTCCCCTAGTCCTCTGCGGCCCCTCGGGCAGTGGTAAAAGCACCCTCATAAAACGAATGTTCGAGGAATTCCCCGATAAGTTCGGCTTCTCCATCTCCCACACGACTAGGCAGCCCAGGCCTGGTGAGGAGCACGGCAAGCACTACTACTTCACCACCAAGGAGAAGATGCAGGATCAGATAGACAGGGGAGAGTTCATCGAGTCAGCGGTATTCAGCGACAACACTTATGGGACAAGCAAGAAGGCCGTGGAGGACGTGATGGAAGCTGGAAAAATTTGTGTTCTTGATATTGACATGCAGGGGGTCAAGCAGATCAAGAACACTTCGTTGAATCCACTGTTGGTGTTCATTAGGCCTCCCTCCATTGAGGAGCTTGAGAAACGTTTGTTGGCTAGGAAAACCGAGACTGCTGAGTCTTTGCAACGGAGACTTTTGGCTGCTGCGGTCGAAATTCGATTTGGTAATAATTTTATTGATTTTTTAAATGACAGAAGTCATTTGCTTATTCGTGAAATTACGTTCACTGAATTTATTCACCATAATTTCATTGGTAATGGGGTCAGGGGACATAATTTTTATTGCGATTGGAAAAAGCTAATTCTGGCGTTAATTGAGAAAATTAATGATGGGAAGTATTTAATCTCTTGCAAAAATCAATTTTACTTAATATTACAGCATTATCATCCTCAATGTTAATAAGAAAAACACTTTCAAAATGTTCAGAATTTTTTTATTTTTTTTATAATCTAAATTTAGAATGTTTGGCTGTCTCTGAATGACTCAGCACAGTATTGATATTTTTGGACAATAATCGAGCATGACGGGCGATTTAGATAACCTATCAGCAGATAGTGAAGCCAGATCTTCAGACACCAAGTGTCTTTATGGTTTCTTCCAGCCCCTTCATAAATTTTTAATAATTCTATTTCAATCGCTGTTACGTGCCACACGACAAAATGTATTTTGAAAAATTTCAGGTGATGAACCTGGTAATTTTCATCGCATAATTACCAACGATGATGTAGACAAGGCATTCGGCGAATTGCGTGAGTTTATCCTCGACGAAGTGAATCAATCTGGTAAGAACGGAAGTTAAAATCACTGCATGACAAAAAAAATCATCGAAGCATTTACCTGAAGCGTTTATAGGGATTATTAAGAAACGAAAATCAAGTTCAATCATTAAGCCCTATTTTAAAGAAAGCATAATTTTGGGAAGTCATTTATAATAAGGAACTTTTTCGAATGAATTTATTTTCGTATTTTTTTTTAGATTTACTTTTTTGGGGTATTCTTGATATTTTTTAGGTATTCATTGAAAATTTAGTGATACTTTTGAAAAATATTGCCGTCATTTCGCTCCTCAGTGCGACGCTGGCCAGTTTTAAATTTTATTAGTTCACTTGTCGTTCATGTTAGAGGATAAAACTGAGATTATTCACCAAATACAGTTGTGTTCCAATAGGTATAGGTTCTTACGACGGTAAGTAATTTATAAATGCATTAATTAAGGGTATTTCAATCATATCGAGTTTATTATGATTTTTGAAAACAAATAAATGACGAAATTTTTTTTCTCTTTCACCATTTGACCGCGCATTTCCTTTTCCACAAGGAAAATTTAATGAAATCAATTCAGAACATCTTTGAAGTAATCTATCTTGAAGGATACAAAATTCATTTGGTTTTTGTTTTGCAAAAGAAAGGACGACATCAATTAAAATCATGTACTCTTAATTATCATTTCGAAGACCTCCTTCGTATCTTAAGTCGAATGTAGTTCAATAATAGGCAGCTTATAATGTTTTTTTCTCGTGTGAAGTGGCGAGTCATAAGAAAATTTATTTTTTATTCTTTATAAATTCATGATCACTGCTGCGAGGAGTCGCTTTAGGAAAAAATGCCGTGAAACTTTTATGGGGCTCAGAAACTTCTCTACAAAGAATGTCTTGTGCCATTTGCTCGTAAAATCACTTGGTACCGAAGTAATTGGACATTGAATGCAAATCAACCATTAAATTGTTTCGTTGTGTTTCCCCACTTCACCACGATTTTCCTGTTATAAAAAATAATTGACAAAACCAATTAGCGATATTTTTGATGTGAAATAAATTATTTTGATAGATAAAACTCTATTTATTTTTATTTTATAAAAAATTAATTAAAATGAATCACTGTTGATTATACTTTCAAATATTTTCCGAAGAAACTGTTTTAGCTTAAGTTTCTAGATTAAGTCATTGTGGGGGCCTCCAGTATTTTCGACACCTTGGAAATCTCTCATGTTCCCTATAATCGAGTATTATGTGTAAATAGAGCGCGTGAATATATTAGTACCTTGAATATTTCAATTAACGATGCAACTCAACGAGGCCTCCGTGTAGAAAAATCAATGTAAATTGTGTATAGATGAATAAATAATAATGTGTTTCAATGTTTAATTAATAGATTATCGTAAGACAATTTGATGATTTCTGTCCAATAAATAATTGTTGAGAATTGAAATTATTGCGTTCCAATCAATTAAATTTGCCTCCATTGTTTCCTAATTGCTCTTGTAACTGATTCATCAGAATGTATCGAGAGGAATTTCCAAATGAATCCATTAATTGGCCAATACTTTCTGGATAATAAGCGCATTTCCACTCGGTAAATAAATTTCACGAAAATGTTCTCCCTCCATAGCATGAACAGTCCGAAGCGACCATTAAATTCTCACTCACAGCCCAATTAAAATATTTATTTTTCTTTGAAGTAAATTTTCATTTGAAGACTTTGAAAATAAAAGTTTTCTGGGGAACGATTTTTCGAGTAGAAATTTTCCAGGATATTCCTCGAAGAATCGTAAAAATTTCAAGATATTACAAAAAAAAATATATAATTCCCCAAATCCCTCGTGAAACTTTCCCTTAGACCCTCGACTTTTAAAGTTCCACCCGCTTAAGCCTCCGCCACTCGATTGCGCCGTAACTTCTCGCCATGGTGATGCCGAATCTTATGAGGCTTTTCGCTCACTTCAATAGCCGCCACCTGGGGAACCTCATCCCTCTGTCCAACCCCCCTCTTGTTAAAAGAATCCCCCTGCCCCTCGCCACCGCTGAAAACATAGTTGATGACTTGTGGTCGGGGTTTAAAAATACTGTCGACCTCATCATCATCGATTTTCTGGGTATTTGATGGCTCCTTAATGTATAGCTCAGTTATGGCTGGACGAGCTATTCTCTCGTCCCTGATGGCGTCAATCAGGGTCTTGAGAGCGTCCTCGAGCTCGGTGTGAGATGGCTGTTGCCGACGGTATTGATTGACATATGCCGGAGGGTAATGCCTCCAGGGGGTAATGTCATCTTGGGGGGACTGTTGATGGCGATCTGAGGCCTCTAAATAACCCTCGTAAGATGTTTGATAAGATTTTTCGAGAGGCTGACGAGCTTGAGGAGCATCCTCGGGGTAATATGCCTCGTACGTGACTGGACCATTACTCAGATCGTACCCGCCACTGTAACGAGATGATGGGGGTGTTATAAAGTTGTTGAGCCTCATGGTATAGTCCTTAGCCAATGTCATTCGGTGGGGAAAACAAGTTCTGGTGGAGAAATTTCGGACTTTGTTTGTCTTTTCATGGGAGAGTCTCGAGGGCTGGGATTGAGGATCAAATTGTTCGAAGGGTTAAACAATCCTCAAGGACCTTCTAAGGGGCAAGAAATCTTTAACGACATCTTGAATTGAGGATTGAATCATGCGAAGACTCAAATATTTTTTCGTGAGGGTTTAATGATCCTTAAGGACGTCTCGAGTCGATGGTTCAATGATTCCCAATGAAAAACAAAAAATCCCCAATATTTTGAATACTCAAAAGTTCACTTACCGGTCTTGCAAAGTTCTCCCAGCAACCTCATTCCCTGAAAGTGCACCGTTATCAGATAAACTCAACAAATGATTCTCACAAACTTGCGACCAAACTCACCAACAAGGATAATTGATAATGAAATGAGAAGCCTTCGTCCACTAGTCATAATTATAGTGGAACCTTCTTCCTGCTGGTCTGAACGGTCACATGCAACTACATACCACTGGGAAATTCAAACATCTGGGGGGTTTCACTGAGGTGTATTTTCAGACCGAGACGAAAATAAATCCCAACTCGTTCACTCGATAGACATTCCAGTTATCTCTCCATGGATTTCATCTCAAAAGCTTAATTCATGATGTAATCAATCTCCTGGTTGATATTGATTTTGGAGAACTTTGGGAGTGAGGAACTTTGTCTTCCCTTTGTTCAGAAAAAAAAAATAGAACGTTCACTATTTCCGTGCGGTGTTTCATGGAATATTCATGAGATGTACAACTTGCAAGCTGTCGAAATTTATGTTGGCATTTGAAAAAAAGCCGAGTTCATGCTGCCAGCATAAAAACCAGAACAAGGGAGCATAAATTCCATCTGCAGCGAGTGCTCCCCTTCCACTCTAAAACTTTTGCCCGACATGTTTTACCCCATGATTCCTTTCTGGAGAAATACTCACCTCTTTTCGATCAAATGGTTCAAATGACAGTCCCTATCAAAATTTGACAACACAATTTGGAGTCCTGTAAATATAAGGCTCAGGTGGATGATCCTGCTCTTATAGCCTCCTCAACTGAACAATACCAGGCAGTAGCAAAATACAATAAATAAATATACGAAAGAAAAGGCACTCACAGATAGTTCATCAAAATCGTAATCATTATTTAATTGCATAATGACAGTCGTTCCTTGAAACGTCAAAGAAAAATATTCGAAATGAACATATCCCACCCCGAGGCAAATACAATCACAATCATCCGGTGAATTAAAATCCCCACAACTTATTTCTCAATTACTCCCCAGGGGTCTGTATCTCCCAGGAGTTGATGACATCGTATTCTAAAAAAGTCTCTCGGATTTTCCACTCTCACTTCACAATGTCCTCACGTCTCCCCTTCGGTCACCCTCTCAGTCACCCCTACGCTCGCTGTTTAAGGCGATGCAGAATAATCTCCCCCACCAGGACGGCGTACGCCACCCCGAGTCCCACCCCGAGAATGAACAAACACGACTGCATATCAGCAACGGAGAAGGCCTTGGCTTCCGCCAGCTGCTCATCTTCGTTGGCTGCTGCAAACTCCTGCCTCAAGAGCTGCCGGTTGGTCATCGCCTTCCAAAACTCCACGAAGCCGCCCTGCTTCATCCGCTGGATGACGCGATTCAACGATCCCTCGAGAAACGAATTCCTGGGTATCAGATACGCTAGATAGTACCGCTGGGGACAATCGGGTACAAGATGAAGAAGACTTCTGCCATCCTCTCCGATATGACGGTGCCTGTCGACGCTGAAGCTGTTGGACCTGGGGGACAGCAGGGCTATTAATCATTAATATAGGCTATTGGGTTTTTTACTGCTTCGACAACTGATCCGTCAAATTATCCTAAATTATTTGTAATAATTATTCGTAAATAATTCGTGGAACCGACCTGGAGATGGCAGCGATATTTTCCTCAGCAGTTTTCTGAATCGACGACCGGGAGTCGTTAGAAGTCCCCACTTTGAATTTCCTCTTGAGTCGTTTGAGGACCGAACGCTCCAAAGGGCCCGGTTCCTCTCCAGGTGGGCCAAAGGTGTCCAGCAAGCCCGGATTATTGACCCCAACAAGTAAACCCGAGTGATCCAGTTGCTCCAACGTATTAATAGCCGGATAGAACGTGCGATTGGTGGAGGAGTGATAGAGAACCCCGGTGAATGCCCCCATGGTGGTCATCCCCAGGAAAAGGAGGATTCCATTGAGTATCCTCTCGGTCTGGATTTTCATCAGCTTCCCGGGCAATCCCACGAACAGCAGAATGGTGTCCAGGAACACCACGTGGTAGCCCGGTGGTGGCCGACCCCTTCGGTACTGCAGAATACGCCAGAGGAGGGAGGTGATCACCAGACCTATCAGGAAGCACATCAGAATTGTTGGATCGAAGTGGGAGAAACTCCGCCGCCAACGGGGCATCTCCTGGGGGGCTGGGACGATTATGCACACACGATCCTCGTCAACGGGCTCCGTAAATACCACCGCGTCTGACGGTGTTCCCCTCTGAGCATAATTTTTCACGTACCTCGTGTTGAAGCTTATGTCGTATCGTCTTGTCGCTACGTCACCTGGGGATTATCGGATTTTTTAGGATTATCGGGGGTTTCCTTGCAGGAGTTTTGCACATGTGCTCAGCAAAAATGAAAGCGTGAATCTCGTCAATTTTCATATATATTTTTCACTCAGTCAATTGATAAGTAAATCGCCGATACATAAATATTTACGAAAACATATTCAGCACAAACCTATCGTTCTCCTTCTACCGTATTTTTTATGCAAATTTATAGAGTTGTTGCAATTTTTTAGGCAAAAAGTGTAGCTTTAAATTTTTCATACCTCTACTATGGATTTTTTTTTCATCCGGAAATAGTCATTTCCGTTCAATCACACCAACGCAATCAGCCACAAATTCTCTCTACAAGCAACCACTTCGCCTCTGATAGGATCACAGAAAAGATATACATCATCCTGCCCACTCCACAATTGTCCCCATTCCCACGTAGCGACCAACAACAAAACCAAGCAAAATACAAGTGACAATGCCTCGCCAAAAGATTGCCATCTCCAGTTACTGACCCATCGTCGCAGTTAGCGTTCCATTTCCCAGATCAGTTCCCCATTTTTTCTTCGGCACGTAAATCACCGCACTCAGGTTTACGTGATTAATAAAACTCTGGAGCATCAGACCGTCCGGCCCGAGAGCGTCATCGAGGGACTTGATTCCCCTGCTTTTTCCCCTCAGGACGCACGCTGGTGGTGCGTGAAACATCGCGACTTTGATGCCATATCCGTTGAAGTACGAAGGAGGATCCGGACAGAGGTCTTGCTCCCCCAGTACCATCTCCCGCACTCTTCCATGCAACATCGTTGCCTCATCCCTGAAGAACGGATCGTACGTCCAGACTCTTCGGTCATCGTTGGACAGCGCAATGAAGACATTGGAGATGCCGAAGGTCTTCCAGATCCCTCGGAGAGTGTTGGAGAGGAGTTCAATAACGTTCTGCCTCCGGACATGGTCATCATCATCATCATCATCATCATCATCATCATCACCATCGCCATCCATAATCAGCAAAATTAGTACAGGTTCTCTGCTCCAGTGAAACTCATCATCAAAAAGTACATTGAGTCCACCAACAGTCAATACGACAAGTCTCACCGCAGTCAACCCATCTCCATCTGCACTGGGAAAACCCGATGTTAATGACACAGAAAATGCGCAGCTCCTGCCAGCGCCTGCATTTCTCGCCACCAACGAGATAAAATGCTCGACCCGGTGTGATTGATTCGTTGGATAAGCCTCCAGGGACAGGTGTTTCGGTGTACGGGGAGGCTCACCGGGTTGACGGTAAGCGCACATACTGCATAATGTGTTCAACCATAAAATGGCCCAGCTTTCGTTGGGATATTTTTCATTCGGGTGATTGACGCTGAGAACGTGAAGTGGCACGTGGGGGAGGAGAAGTGCCAGCAGAAGTAATTCCATCGTCACTCTGTGGAGTTTATTATTATCCTTTTCTAGTGAATGAGATCACTGAATAAATTCTCGAGGCTCCAGGCAATCCCTCGACGTCACCTTTCTATGTCAATATAAATTTTTAATTTGAAAATTACATTCACTTTTTCGGTTCGAAGTGATCATGAGATTTGTGATTCATTTGGAAAATGATTCGAGTGATATAACATTTTTTGTGACAGCGATATCACGAGTGAAGTGTCGAGGAGTCATAGTTCAGTAGATAAATCAATTTTTGGTCAGACTAGGGAATCTGCAGGATCAGGAGGTTTTGTTCTCCGGTGGTTAAAATGAATTAATTCTCATGTTCATCTATTTATCTATCTATCGACCTGTCAGCATTTATTTAATGCACCAAATTTCCAATTACATTGTTCCCCCACGAGCAGGGAATTAATTAAATGACCACGTACGTGTCCTATCTGATTATTGAAATAATCTCACCCCCACTGATTTAAAAAACGGCTGAAAATAGAAATAATGGAATGGCACAAGTAGAATAATTGGTAATAAGGAATTACCAGAGTCTATAGAACTAGCACCGTTAATTCCCTCTAATGCTGATGAGGTTTGACTAATTTACGCATAAATGGGACAGGAAATGTGGAAACTATCCGAACTTACATGCAGCTTACACTTCGTCAGTGGGATTCCAACCACAGACTGTTGAAAAACCACCCGATGTTGTCCTCTAGAGTTAATAGGGTTCCCTCCGGAACTGGTGAGTACACTTTGCCGACTACTCCAGGATTACAGTGTAAACACTTGCACGGTTTTATGTAAATAGTGATTTTCGTCTACGAGGAGGTGATGTTCAGTTGGATAACGATGGAGATTGGGGGCAATGATATTACCGAGTAGTTTCATGAGAGAGAGTCATCGTAGCACTAGATGGTAACGAAAATTTTCAGCCCCAGTGACATTTATCTCAAAATCGAAGCAGCAGTAACAGTAAAATGAATCAGGGAATCATGGGTTATCT
Source organism: Diachasmimorpha longicaudata (assembly GCF_034640455.1). Lineage (NCBI taxonomy): Eukaryota > Metazoa > Arthropoda > Insecta > Hymenoptera > Braconidae > Diachasmimorpha > Diachasmimorpha longicaudata. The sequence goes on along the minus strand of NC_087232.1, from coordinate 7,428,556 downwards.
TATGGATCTTTGGTATGAATGTGTCAGGACTATTGTCAGGAGCTCTTTCACATTCATTCGATTTTTTTTTATATGTGTGATAGAATGACGGATGGGAAAGTGTTTGGGAACTTTGGAATTGGTGATTCTGCATTTCATGCACTTGAATGGCTTTGACGGTGTGCCGGGTTTATCAGAAAATGTGAATTGTGACGAGGTTTTTTTTTTAATGTACGGTGGCGTAGAAAAGTAAGATTTTATGAGTCTATATAACTGAGGCCCTGCGGAGGCCTTGCGAAGGGCACGAAGTCATAAAAAAAATTCAGTAGATTTTATGAAGGCGGTGATATTAGGGGAAAGTCATAATGAGGATGTGGAAGGATTACAGAACCAGTTCAACATCGTGGGAAGGGTTTATGGAGCTCAGAAGGTCATACAACGACTATCTGCAGGGCTATACCCCCAAATATTTTTTTTCCCCAGCCTTTACCATCTGAAACCCAAAATGTCTCCAAATCTTCGCATAAAATGATTCGTCGAAATCGTTTCACTTTACGAAATTGCCCGGAACAAGTCCTCTAGAGTAATTCAGGGAAATTCACCCATACGTACTTCTCCATCGGGTTTTTATTGGCCTCTGCATTCACCAGTTATCAACTGACCCGAGGTAAATCGACGTGAGGGCACTCTTGGCAACATTTCCAAATGTTTGTGCCAGTAGATCTTTATTACGAGCCATTCAAATAGACGGCAGAATTTAATATCATAAATCGAACATCGCGGACAGTTGTATTTACCTTTATCTTCAATTTTTGATATTTCAAGCTCTGTAAATAATCCGGACACCCTGAGGAGGTCAACCCTTCTGGGAATACATCGATGTGCAATCAGCTGCAATCCCAACGATTGAGAGAGATTTATCAATAAAAAGTGATTCCTCTAATTTTTTATTTCCAAGAATTCTTATCTCAATAATTTGTTAAGAATGAGTGATGCAATTACTGAAGCGAAATTGACGACATGAATTTCAATAGAAAATCATTCTCTCGACGGTAGTATGCAAATGATTATTGTAATGAAACGATTCCAATGCAGAATCTATCTCGTCGAATTGAGGAATTTTTAATTTAACTTCGATGAATACAATTACTTTCGGATTCTCAATCGCATCCTCCGATATTGGAGTGGATTCTTTCATTACAGAGAGTCGGAGAGATTGGGAAGACATTTACAGAGATTAAATTCGTAATTAAATCATCAAAATCTGAGGCCGAACTTATGTAACATTTTTATCTATTTATTTATTCCGCGAGCACCAGGTGACGATTGAAATAAAAATTACCAGAAATGTGAGAAATAACTTCAGGTAAAAAATTACGTATCGTAGTACTCGACTAATTACCAGACTCGATGGCCAAATTTTTTCAATCAATCATTTAGTTGTCCAGTTCAATTATTTCTTTCGTCGGCGATTCTCTAAAGATTTCCCCATTAATTCGCTCCTCTTTTCTAATAAATCGATTCGAATTAACTATCCATTATCATTACCGCTATCATCCGATTAATCTTCCGCGGTGATTAAAAAAAATTTCCAATAATTTTTATTCCATAGCTAATGAGCAGTAATGACACTCGCAATCCCTGAAATATTAAATTTCCCCAGGAGTGGGATATTACTCCTGAACTTGAAGCTCGGACATTGATTTTTCCGCATAGAGAGCTTTCTATTCCCATTCGAGTTGATCCGGATCAAAACAAAGGAGAAATAGCTCCGGGCACGGGAGTGAAATTCAAGCGGAAGCTTTTCTCTGTAGCACATTTTTTTTCATTTTCAACTAATTTTCCGTTGTTTTGTCCACGGAAACTCGGAAAAATTCCTATCCCTCAGCTACAAAGTAGAGTTGAAACAGACGTCAAAGTACAAGAGCCCGATAAAATGGAAATTGTCCGTAAAAGGGAGGGAAAATTTCTGGGTCTATTGGTATTGATGCACTTTCAAGGACGAACATGGGGCTGGTGCAACTGACGGTGACATGTGCTCCCAGGAGGATGACGGATAGTTCCAACTTTTTCACTCTAATTTACTTTCTCCTCCCATTTATGCGGCGATTTTTTCATTTAACTTGGAGTTCCCTTGCAGTGACTCGTCAACTTCGCAACTGACGAGCTTTTTTTTACGACGGTCAGGACATACCGGAGACTGATGTCCGGGATTTTCCCGGGGAGCTGGACACAGGGCTCGCTCATTCGTATTGAATTAAATCAATGGGTTTATTTGAATATTCGTGAGGGAGCTTTCAGGGGCTTGCGACGTCGGTTTTGGAAATTTTTTGCTGAGTTAATCAAATCTACAGAGACACTATATTTATATGCACAATATTTGCATGGAAATGAGGTAATTGGCGTGTTCCCGAGGAGTATTTCCATATACAGATCATATTAAGCTGCTCGTGTTGTTCTTCCGAGGAATCCCCAGATCCAATTATATAAAATCATGAATATCCCAGTGGCATAAATGGCGATCCCCTGTATTCCCAAGTGAAGCGGATTTCGGGTCAGCGTTGTATCCGGTATCACCGGAGATATAAGGTCTGGCAGCATTTTCACCAGCGCCCGGGGATCAGACACCCACCGAAGGAATAAAGATACGACTTATCATGCAAATACAGGGGAATATGAAGCCCAAGATGCTCCTCACTCAGGGCGCCTTGTGGGAAATTTATATGAGAATATTAGCTGTTGACATTTCGTGCTAATGTTGGATATGCAAAACTCGGGTGATGCAGTGCAGACGATAATCCACAGTTTGCTCGCATTACTCTGGGAATGGAGGACATGGCGGCAATAGGACGTAATGACAGTTCATTTTTTGTATTCACTTGGTAGTCAAATGAATTCACCTCAGCTCTTTATCAACGAGGGTATGAATTATGCACGGGGAGGAGTAAAGAATTGACGGTTAATGTGCGTTATTTTGCAAGATCTATCACGGCAGTGATGAATGTTTTATGGGTGGCTTTTCCACTTCGTTCGGCTGTTGGACTTTATTATTGTCACGAGGATGAAGAGTAGTCTTCGAGGTCTTCGAGGGATAGACGAAGCAATTATTTCGAATGTGCAGAACGTCAGTTTATCAACAATTGACTTTGCGGGTCGGTGGAATTTTTTTTCCGTTGTTTTGTGGATTTTACGAATGTTATTAATGTCTGGGAGGTGGGTTAGGCCGAAAAAAAAAACGAATTTCCCAGACGTCGATTTTTCCTCTGACAAAATCCAAGATCTGACGGTGACGGTGAAATTTCTTAAAAAATTTTATACTGTTGTTGAAAATCTAAATATTTGATATTTAATATCCAATTGACATTCAGTCTTATTGTGCGAGTCACATGTCTAAGTCGATTCCCGATGTTTTCACAACATTGCCTCAATGATGTTGTAAGGTACCAGAATTTTAATGACTCAAGTTCATTTGGTTATTCCCTCCCCCACGAATTACCGACCCTTCGTAAACTCCCACGTCGCGATGTCTTTCGCCTCAGCAGGTAATGTCTGGGGTCTAAGTATCTCGTCTCCCGGGGAGGCACCAGACAGTGCGAGGGACCTGGAGTCCGGAGTCAATATCCTCGAGGCGATTCGCCTCACGTATTTCATTCCCCAGGTTACACACAACTGCTTAATACGATTAAAGTGGCAATCTTCTGGCAATTACGATATTTTTGTTCACCCTGAAATACACAAGTTTGTCGTCTCCCTCAAGAGGTGAGTCTAGTGGCAGTAAATGTCTGATCTGCGAACTCATCCTCTCAGGTGATTGAAGAATAACAGCATTCGCTTGAAAAATCATTGGCTATTTGCTCAGGGGGAATTGAAATTCATTTCTAGGAGATTTGGAAGGCTAATGAAGGGAAGAGAGACATTGATTGCTTTCTGGGAAGGTCGGGAGACTGGAATATTTCCTCCGTCATAATCTTTTGGTCCACAGCGAGTACATCTGGCAGCTTTTTAGATTAAAAAATGATTTCTTCATTGAGACAAAAATAGAAGACTGAAAAAATCAATTGTAATAAAAGTCGGGATTATGCGTAAGGTCATTCCAGTTTTTTCGGTCATGATGACAAGGTTGGACACGTGGATTCAGGGTTCACCCACTGAAATAAATCTTTTTCCATGAGTGAAATTCATCTGCCCACGATTTTTATTATTTTTTTCACTTCCACAATGAGAGAAAAATAAAAATAAAAGTCCAGCACAATTTATAACTTCAATTATAGGAAAAGGCAGATGTAAACAGCCTAATTGGCTACATCCATATATAGATAAATAAATCTTAATTATAGTAATGAAGAAACATGGGAAATATTTCAGATAAATTCAATATCGTGTGTAATAAGTGATAAATTGTGTGCGAATGACCCGAAAAAATAATATTCTAGATTGTTACATGTATTGATCTCATAAATTCTTTCTCCGCATAACCTTGGGAGTAATAATCCATCGTAACGTCGAGAGAAAATAGTCACTGGCGGCGTTATTCCAGCAGTGTAGAGGCTTTCCCCACGTGCTAAATGTCCCAGGAGATTTCCTCCGCACCTACCCTCGTATTTTTGAATCCAATGCATAGAAAGTCATCGCATAATTTCTTTTTCATCAGTTTTTGAATAACTGACGCTGGTGGAATACGTAACTCGAGGCAAAATTATTTTTCATTTGGCAGAAGCAAAAAAATTCCAGGATGGGTCCCCGGCCGTCGGATGCGATCAGCCGCCGGTGGGCTTTGTTGGCCTTTGCGGGGCCCACTAGCACTAGATTTTTTTTTTTATGTAATGCAAATGACAGAGAGTACGTGACTGGGATAGATTATGGAAAATTCGCCTTGTCAAGGATCCTCGATATCATTTCTTCTCTCGCTGGGGCCTGGCGTCATTTCTCGGCGGAGAAAGTCTGGAAAAATGACATCTCCGAAGCAGCCCAGCTATCCCTCATTATCTTATGAAAAACGATAAATCACGGTATATCAGGAATAAACTACGGCACTTCGGGAGACGTTTTTCTCCTCATTTTTCATTGGGATTTGCGGAAGAAATATATATAAATTGAGTTTCATATTTCTTCCAAAATGCGCGCAGAAAATATAATGTTTCGCCGATTATATTTCTTTCGGACAGCCCAGTACTTTCAATTTATATTTGAAAAATGGTTTAACATCCCTGGGTGGAGACTGTCTAATTAATATAATTTTTTTGCCTCAGGAAATTTCAAGTATCGACCAATTTTCAACGAATGTCTTGAAATCAGCGACAAACAGGAAAATGTTTGTCACAACTTTGACTATTATCTCTATCCAAATATTTTTGTCATTTTAACATGTTATGTCGTGTTTTATGAGCCGAAGTTTCCGGATATTTTACAATCGTATTATTATGTTTTGTATTAAAATCTTTTTAAAACGATTTAAATGATTTGGAATGCGCAGTGTTAATACGTCAATCCAAGATATCACTCATTTCGCATAATTTCGATGATAGCTTTTATGCTTTTGTTGCACGTGTGGGAAAACGACGTTGGTTGCTCGGTTATAAAGATTTGAAAAAGATGACTCAATACGTGGAAATTATTTTTCTGGATTTTGCGCTTATACGTCTGAATAAAAACATAAAAATGTTTTTAGGGCAAGTGACACATTTTTTGACGGTTTCTCATACTCTTGACAGCGTCACATTTGATTTTTTTTAATTTCCCAGATGAAGCGAATTTATGAGAGTGAACACTCGACGGGAAAGACGAATGTGAATTTTCCTCGTCTTCAGGGGAATTTTCTCAGACTCTAAAAGACGTCTGAAGGAAATGTAAATGCGACCGAGTCAACCCCATACCAAAAATATATTCTAAAAATAATTTATTATATGTATTGACTGTTAACAATTTTAAAGGACATTGTAAGGAAAAGGATCAACTGATTTGGCTCACAGAAAAAAATCTTAACAAACGATTAACATAACATTTGAGTTTATTTATGTGGAGGTAAATTTTCGCGATACATTCTTATTTTTCGTCTGAATCATCAGAATCGTCACTGTCATCATCACTATCATTATCATCATCATCATCATCATCACCGAGATCTACGTCATCATGTTCAATTGGGGGCGTGGGTATTATCTTTGGACGTGGCCTCACTTTAGGTCCACAAATCGGTTTTGAACAACAGTCAGGGAAGATGCCCTTCTTCAGATCCCCTAACCGCAAACCAACTGAGAACGTTCCGGGTGGACAAGGGTCTGGAGCGCATCTAGATACAGAAATTCTCGTGATTATTCATTCACCTCTTTACGAATTCCTTTCATAAGACGTCTTATTAGTAATGGACTTGCCGATTAATCTTTAGCTGATCACCCTCACAGTCGAGTTCGCAGCACATACGCGATAGGGCATTTACTTTTGCAGGAAATTTACTGCAATCTCCAACTGCACAAAAAAATCAAGACTCAAGACAATGTTGGGTAAAACAAAAATAAAAAAATCCTATTGTAGTGTTCACCAGAATTTCCTGTAGGAAATTCAATGGAGAATTCGAATATCGTCTGCACGATTTCTTGGGAGATTTCCGTCAAGGTCCTGGATTCCTAGGGCAATAAAGGGGATACCAATACCCTCTATTCATCCTCATATAACCCCCAGATAGCCCCAAAATTACCCCCAAAAATCCTACAAGATATTCCGTAGAAAATCGTACAATAAATTTTCCTAAAAATCTCCTAAGAATTAACATAAAAAATCTATGAAACAATTCTTTAAAAGACTCATAGGAATTCTCCACAGGAATGTCTCGCACATATCGATTGAAACTGTGAGCGAATAAATTATAAGATTTTGAAAAGACTCTTACCAAGTCTCGCTTTCTGCATTGAGAGTTGCACCAGGCTGAGCAGAAGCCCAGCGACGAAAAACTTCATAACGAGTTGATTATAATTATATTCGACAAGCTCGAGGACTAATGGAGTGTGGTTCACCGCTGCAGTTGACCGTATTTATTTATTCTTTCGGACACATTTATTTTTTTTGTGAGTGGCCAAATAATGTTAGCCTTCGCAGTGTGCAATGCTTCCTGGAATGATATGAACCCGGAAAATTTTGAGGCATAAAGATATCGGGAAATATATCATGTCGTGCGCAATGTCGGTGATAAAACATTATCGCGTCTAAATTTTTGCGGATTGATTCGATGTTAACGAAATAAAATATTGAACAAGTTTTTCTAGGAAATGAAGGATGTGATGATAAGCAGATGGATGCTTTCGTTAGGGCATAGTTAAGCCATTTTTAATAGATTAATAGATAAAGTGCAGGGTGGATCCTCTTGAAATAGTCAAATAATCGGAATAGTTTCACTGTGAATCACTTCACCAGGAACTCGTGGAATTCCTCTTCACCCAAGTTATGCGCAGACTTGTGAGCTGCAAGCGGCTGATGAAAATGATCCTATACCTGGAGAAGTAATGGAGGGCCCTTCGCCGTTTAACCGCCGGGTGTGTATCGCCCGTGGGTCCAGCAATCACCAAATTAAGTGACACCTCAACTACCCCAAGACCGAGAGCCGACCCTTCTTGTAAATGAAATACGATATGTATCCGGGATAAATCACCTCCCTCGCAATCAGATATCCGTAAATTATGTTGGCACTTTGGTGCTCATTTATTCTGGGTTCTCGCGTGATAAAATTGCCGGTGAACGAGAGGGCCAAACAAATTTGTAACACCAGAGGGTGCGATTACAGGTGTTGCAACATTATTCTCTGTGAATAACGAATGAGGGAACGCTGGGAAAAATATTCAATGAAAATTAGAGAACGATTCGCGAAGAAATTTAAGACGTTGAGGGAACTGTCAGGTTCATCGTGGAATAAAATATGGAATTGTCACGGAATTTTCCTTGGAGGAGAAAAATTTAAACGAAAATTTCTCCATATTTTACTATTCTGCAAATTTCTCTCCCCCAAACGATTCCTCGGTTGAAGTAATTTTTTACTCCACCGCAACTGATTCACTAATTGCAGAAAGAACTCAGGATTTTCGCAGTGTCATGACATTTCAAATATCACTCAGGATGTTTTTCTATCAGTCTTCAATAACCCACGTTTCAACCTTGACTCACATCTAATTCCCAAACATCCAGAAAACTACTCGCAAGTTTTACCCGGGGCAGTACCAATGAGTGATGAGCTTTTCCCTGTCTAACTAGGTTCTGAAACCACTCGTCATCCCCGACACGTAGTAAATCTCATAGAAAACTCCTGAATCCACGATTATCCTGTAATAACTCTGATTCCCCGGGTGGTCATCGTCTCTGGAATAAATCAGCTTCGTCTGTGTCCAAAGGCAATCCTTTTGCGAGTTCAGGACTCAGTCAGTTGCAGAGATTATTATCCCTATAATTAATATATTCATTATATTGCTAAATTAGATGTTTCAAAAGATGTTAAATGACAGGATTATTTTTCTGAAAATTCAGTCGCGAGGATTACACAACAAATAACCCATCCAAACTCATAGAGACCTCAGGTATTTGGATACGTCTCCAGGCCCAGCTCCAAGTGAACTTCCTCAAAGACATCTCTCCTCGTAGTAAACATTTATCTCCCTCCGAGAATGTCACCGGAAGCCTCCGTTGTGAAGCAATAGTGCTGAACAAACTGCTTAACAAGACACAAGACTGCTCCCTGAGACCTTGAGCTTCAGTTACACAGTTTCGTGAGATCCCCGTTGTTATCTGCATCCATCACTGCTGGTGGAGTTGGAGAATACAGCGACAAACAATCCCCCCACAGAGGCTTATCCCCAAGCCCAGAGTGGAGGTGATTGAGAAAATCCGGGGGAATCCGATGGGCTTCATTTCCTGGAGGGAATGCTCCACTGGTGTCCTCTCATCAGCTGATGATTTTCTCCAGGGGAGGAACGGCCAGAAATTAAATTCTCGTTTCTCCCTTGATGATCTACTGCTGAATTGCAATCTGATTGTTTTATTGGCGTTTCGGGAACCTGCGGGAGGGGGGGGGGCGGGATGTTTGCTAACTATTTCCGGGTGAAATCGAGGTGAAGCAACTGGGAGGGCTTCGTATGATATCTGATAGATGGGGGCGATGATTGTGTTTTGAACTTGATATTAGGACTGGTGTCATTTCAGCGGTGGGGGATCGTTATCGTGTTATCTCTTATCCTTGGCATTGACTTCGTATTTGTATGGGAGAGACGAGTCAGGCGGGGGATTGACAAGTTGGGTAAAGGGATAGGGATGAAAAAATTTAATAGTAAAATCTAGTCTCGTAAAAGTAATTCAGTAAAGATATTCAACTATTTTCTGGAGAATTGTTTTCAATTACAAATATATTCCACGCAAAGCCACCCTCGGGCAATTAAAACAAAATTGAGTTCCAAGTGTTTCGCAAGGAGAAAATTCCCAGAGTTTTTCCGCTAGATTAATTCTAATCCTTCTCGAGTTGTAATTCACGGTGAGATATTTATCCAAGAATCTTCTTAATCCCGTCAATTCTCTCAATCACAATTGAAATCTCCAGAAAAACAAATTCATTTATCCCCCCGGGTTCCCCGATCATTCGACTCGCAACAAACAAAGAAAAGGGAAATGAGGGTTTCATGAGAAAAAAAAGCAATTATCGGGCTGGGGGAAGGGTGTGAATCGCATGTAACGAATGACGGGGGTGGTTTTCTGGTGGATTCGATATTGGAAAAAGTGTTCTTGCTTGATGACGCCGCAGGATGTTTGAACAACGAATTTTGCACCACTGGGAAATTCGGTAATTCGATTTATCAGGAGTTAATCGAGTGGACGAGAGTGTTTGCACGAAAATTTCGCTGATATTTTTTTAGACGAGTGCCTGCGCCATAAAATGCATTACTCTGAATTATTCTGAATTATTCTCAGACACTATCTTCGTCTATCTTTTTTTTATTATTCCATTTGTCACTTCTGACTGTTGACCAGTTTGTCGTGAATATCTTAGACTCTCTGACAGCAAAATTTTCACCATAACATTTGTTAGAGATAATTAACGTCGATGTTCGAATCGATATTTTATATTCTTTCCATATACAATTTAAATGCACCCTTAAAATTTAAAGGCAATTATAAAACAGCTAAATAGGTAATGCATGATAACGTTTTCATTTCTGAAATTGGAATCGTAAATGGCTCGAGTTTTACCGCAACTTTTCCACAAAATATGCATCAAATAATTTTATCTCACAGGATATTATACTGCAGGATCATCCGTGGGGAAGAGTTGCAGCAACCAATGCAGTTGCGAATGAATGCACACTCTGCGGATCAAATAAAACGAATGAGATATCTGGAGTGATACTGTGAGACATCCTTTGAATGGCTTCAGGGCAATAACAAGTCAAATACACGTTTCACGATAAGCCCAGGTACAGCGTGACATTCCAATTGGTGGTTTGGACCAAGTTTGTGCATGCTTTGCTCGTGAAATGTCCATCGTAAAATGGGGTTGAAAAGTGTAAGCGATAGTTAATCTCACATTTTAGGGGAGAGTTTTTTATTTGTTGTTGAACATTTACTACTTGAAATTGGACGATTTGGAGCCATCGGATTCGAGATAATGGTTCACCAATAGAACTGGATTGAACACTTTCATGACAGAGTATTTTGCCAGAATAAATTGCGATCGTTTCATTTTACTCCGCCTGAATTGTCACGATTGGATTTTTGAATGAGGGGTCATTTGTCGACATTAATTAAAAAGAGATTAATTTTAATAATCCCTAGATAAGGGCAGCGTGCGCTGGCAAGGTTCACTGATAGAATAAATCCGTTAATATTACCAAATGAATCCACTTTTTTTAAATTAAAAAATAAGTTCACTTTGCCCTCTTTTTTATCCCACCTCATTATCATATTTTCAACTACATAAAATAAATTCCAGTCAATAATGTTAAATGCAAATTTGAAAGGTCTTAGTCAAGATTATAAGTCTCAACGTTAAAATAATTTTTCTTTTCGAGGAGCGAAAATTGAGGAATAATGAAAAAATTAAATTTTAATGTCATTCCATTTATTATATTTTAAAGTATCTCTGAGTCTAGGCGAAATAGATCAGTGAGGAAAAAAGTTCCACTCTAGTTTTCGAGTCAAGGAATATTCCGGCTCGTGCACTTTGCCACAGGCACCCCTCGGAAAAATCTGAATATTCAAATGAATCGTTTTTTTTATCGTCAAAAAATATTTTCATCTTCGCTGTGTCTCCTCACTTACCAAGTCACTCGCCCCGAAAACTGTCGGATAGATTACCCACGATTATCCATAATTACATCAGCCTTTAGATCTAATTTCCAGCTAAAAGTGTAGATGTGACGTGTGAAGTTCAGCCGAAGTCGGCCTCAGGGGGTTTCCACCCCCGGAAACCTGGGGAGTGGAATATTTACATGAAAAGGAAAGAAATAACAAAATAGCAATTAATAAATTTGATCGAACGCTGGTGATAAGACCTCTCGATACGAAAGGGTCAACCACCCCATCTATTAGGAAGACAACACCCCCTTGTTGTTCCTGTCTTGTTTCTTTACCCTGGTGTCATCAGTGGGACATGTCGTTTCGCATTTCACACACTTGAGTTCTCTCGCTGATGCGATCGGTAATGAGAATCAACAGAATGTGGTGCGTGGTAAAATGAGAAATCGAAATAAAAATCGATTCAAGTTGGGTGAATTGCCCTTATCGGGGGGAGCTATCAGTCATTGGGGGGCCAGCGGCAGGAGGGAGTGCATGTGGAGCACAGAGTGATGGATTAAATGGAGAGACTTTCTACTGATTTCGAGGGGAAGATGTTGGAAAATAGGGCTGCAGTGTTTTAGGCTGTATTTACTTATTCATGAAGATAGCTCCTGGGGGAGGGCACTGTGTCTGGGATTCGTCTTACGTAGTCCTGGGATTATATTGCTTCAGGAAATATTTGGTAGACCGAGAAAAAACATTCTGTGTAAAAATTATGATTTGTTAGAATCGTTCACTGACTTGAACGGTCGCAATAAATTTCAATCCCAAAAAAAAATAAATATTCCAAATCAGTGAGAGAATTCATAATAAAAATATCAATGTTCTGGTAAAGAATGGGAAATTATTCTAATGAAAATTCCCTCACGAGAATTCACTGACGTTTCCATCGTTCCCTTTTACCCCAGTCTTCTCTATCTCTAGATCCATTGCGAACAGTTTTTTCTCGTTTAGCTTGCGATATTTTGGAAGAGCTTGAATCTTGGGGTAATTTTTCACAGGGTATGTAAATGACACAGATAGGGTGAATGGGGGTAAAATGAAACTAGAAGAAACGTGCGTGAAAAATTTAGGGGAAAAATATCCTGGAAGAAAAGCCGGTGAACCCTTGCGATGATCTTGAAATACGATTCACCAGAGCAGCTGAATAGCGAAGTGCCGAAGCCGTTTAAAAATCCACTCCACCCGTGACAGCCCCCCAAGAACAACTGTTAGCCATAAGTGACGGATTTTCCCCTTGCAGCGGCTGAAAAAAAAAGCTCGCGAGAGAAATATCTTTTGAATAATTCAATACACTCTTTACTGTGGCATTCCATCAGGAGTTGTCGGCAGTCCGCGCAGCTGTCCTCCGGGAGGGAGAAGACTTCTCCTGAGTGAAGTGGGGAGACCGCTACGAAATTCTCGTTCAGTTGAAGCTCAGCGTCGTGCTTACGCAGCAACCGGTCGAAAGCTCCGCGGAGCATGTGAAACGTTAAGTGATACGTGAATGAGCGTTATGGTAACCTGTTGACTGTGATCATAAATCTGTTCGCTCATCCTTAAGAGGCATTACCGAGCTTTTGGAAATGGGTAAATATTTAACTTGTGGACATTATGCAAGGAGTAAAGGGTAAAAAGCTGGGAAGAAATTATTAAGAGCTTTGGATGATTTATTCGGTTGAAATATTTTTCGTAAAAATTTTTTTGTAAAAAACGTTTTCCATTTCAAAGCAAATTATCCAACATTGACTTTTCCTTAAAAGTCACAATAAATAATAAATAATATTCGTGTAGGCCATAAATTAATTGATTCCCGGGGTAATTCTGCCTGTGAAGTAAAATATTTTGATTCGCAACCCGAAAGCTTCCAATTCTACACGTAATTTACATTTTACGCTGCGGTGAAGTTGCTCCTATTCGCGAAATTTCCTTCAATATTCAAACCTGAGAGTAAATGCGGGAAATACCATTCTGGTCGGGGAAAACACCCCTGGCCATACACTTTTACGAGTACCGGGGAATGTGGATATTAACTCGCCTATTTTCACGAGATGCTGTGAGGTTACCATTTCGCAACTGCCCCACAGCTTCGCAGATCATTCCTTTATTTTTACTGAGAAAATATAACTGAATTATTCACTATACGATTGAAGCCTTTGACCTCTGCTTGGCCACCCCATGAGGGAACCCCCCAGCGCGTCGTCTCTCATGAATTGACTGATCGGAGAAATGAAGAAAGATGATTGATGACGATATTTCCAATTAAACTAGTTCCATATAAATATAACATATAATGTAAATGCACTATTGTTATTTTCGTAATTTTTTTCCGAAGAAATAGAAACTTATTGGCAAACTTCCTCATTTTTTTTTATTATAGAGGAAAATTTATTTAACTTGCCGAGCTTTTATCACACAACCTCCAGCAAAATCTTATTTTTTAGGATTTTTGACTTGGCTGTGTCTAGACCCCACGTCTCGGCGTAATTTAAGACACTGAAAATGACTTGAATTGAGGGACCCCAACTTCTTCGGCGATAAAGCGCGTTAATTTGAGGCACTGGTTTTATGATGTAAGTGAATGTGACCATCGTAATTAATGGAATCACTGAATAACAGGCAAATTGTACGTAATTCAATCGAGAGAAGTTGCGTTGCGAGACGGATAATTGAAGCAATAAAGCCTGATTTAGAGGTGTAACGTTGTACGTGTCGTATCACTGCCCGGAAGGGACACCAATTGACCTACGTATATCACCTCCACTCGGAATCATACTCAAACCGATTCCTATTGAATCCCTGAAGTGATGAGTTGTAGAAATTGATGGATCTGAAATGCTGGATTAGAATTATCGTGGGGATTATTCTGCACCGTTGACGGATATCACGAGGATAACACCTCCCTGTTGTGCGGGGTCACGTACCGTCCGAAAACCGATATTTATTCAATTTTTTTCATTTAAAATTGTTTTTGAGGGGATGACGACGGGAGGAAAATATTCCAGTCGGTTCGGAATCCCTCACAGACGTTAATTATTAAATAAACCAAAGAGGAAGTGGGGGGATGACAGAGACCTTTTCAACTGTCAATAATTCCTGGATTATTTTTTAAACTTGAAAATGACAATAGTAAATTTTTTCATAACCGAAGCATTGTAAATTTTTGCAGAACTTCAGTTTGAAATTTTATAGAAAATTTTAATCCGGGTAAATTTCTCTGGCTATTTTTAAAATAAAAAACAAAAAGCAACGAGTGGAATAACTGAATCGTCAATCACCAATGATTTAATAATTTTTAATTAATTCGGGAGCATTCATTTGTTGCCATTCAACGTCATGTCAACAGCTAGTCTATTAATAACATTTCCACGAAACTGCATTTGGCGGAAAATGAAATTTAATTTACCGAAATTGCATCCCACGTTCAACAGAATGAGTAAAAAATACTTCCAAAACTTCGGGAATTTTCTTCCATAATTTCGGCAGCAGTGATGTGGCTTCATGTAATTAATGAAATTTCATTGATTATAATTTTCGAGATAATTCAGCACAGTCTTCACATTATTAAAGCGAATTTTCAAGAACCTGATAGTGGGTAATTTCCCCGAAAATGATACACCCACTCTAGAGCATATTAAATCAATATTTTTACATGAACCATTTTTGCTTTTTAAACTTTTCCAAAGGGACCGCAGACAAAAGGGGAACAAAGAAAAATTGTACAATTTTTCATTTATTCAGTTGTTTCGTTATTTTTTTATCGAAAAAATCGTGTTCTTCCTTATTCTACAAAATAATGGAATAATTATTCTTAAATTTTTACCGACTGACTTTCCGTAATTTTTCAAAATAAATCATGATGAATGGAGCAAGTCCTGGCGTTGGACAACTGCAGTCTCTTCAATCCCTAATGTATCCCACAATGATCTGTATCTGAGCAATCCAATCCTGAGTTTTAATTAATTAAATCTAACTCCCACTGAGGCACGCAGTTCTCGCAGTTGCATTCGACTTATCGAATGCCCAGTTGAGTTGTTAATTGAACTGTCAATCGTAAACTGATTGTTTCGGACAGACGTAAAGCAAAAATTAATACTGTTGTCCATCAATAACAGTAATTTTCAATATTTATTTTAAAAAATCTTCAATCAAAATTTTGTATTTTTCAAAATGATAATTGTCACCTTTGAACCGAAGACTTAGGGCCTGGAATTAGCGACTAGTTATTGCATATTGAAGGCATCGCGGCGGGGCAATTAGTCACAGTGAAGGGTATTTTGCGACAGAAATGGAGCCATTCAATTTCAACAAATGCATTAACACACGCAGGAGGATGACAGAAGCGATGCAATTGATTCTCCCAATACACAACTGCCATCTCTCAGAGCTGTCAGACCGCGCTCCAAGTGACAAATGGCATTATTATTCGGCACTGCGATCGTTATTCCGGATGTTTCCTTTGATTTGATCCTTCTGCAGTGGTTTATTAAATCAGTCCCTGGGGATGAAATATTGAACGAGACCTCAGACATTCAGACTCTTTTTGCAGACACTCAGATCTGTGATATGAAGACAGAGGAGGCAGTTGTTGGAACGTTTTTTATATTTTATATTTCATAGATTTCAATTCAGTTCACGATTCTTCTCCTACAATTCCGAAAATAATTCAACAACACGAAAAATTAAAATTACCTGAAACTACTGTTGGTTTAATGGCTTCTTAATAATTAATGGATCATTCGTTTCGCATCTGTCTTGTATTACTTGCCCACAGGCAAGAGACACATTCGCAATTTCAAACTACCCTGTTTACTCAAGTCTCTCATTACATGAAAATTCAGTGAAAACCGTATCAATGGAATTGAATGCAGCATCTGCATCAGACAGCTCAAGTAACAATTATACAATACCTCAGATTCAAACTCATGTGCACCGGATCATAAACATAAAAATACAAAACAGAATAATTTCCTCCAGCGCACGTGAGTGAAGACGTCATCTGTCAAAATCAGCGAGGAATGGTGGCATAATTTTTTCTAAAAATTGAAGAATTGCCCTTCAGGAGTAACACTCGAGATATTTGATATTTCAAAAAATTCCTGGCATGAAACTTTTCACTCACGTGACATATCCAATTTCTCACCTAGACCCACCAACTACTCTATTTAATCTTTGTTATTTCCATATTATTTTCCAGGAACTCAGGGATTAATGTGATGATATCCTGGAGCCTTTGCGATGCACTCCCTGTGGATTCCCCTCGACACACAAAAATATTTAGGAAATAATTCCAGCTCGGATCTTCGCATTGTATTCCATAACGTAATGATATTCAGGAAGAAATTGAATATGAGGAACTGAGTGTACCATGAAAGCTCAAGGGAACGTCCTGACATTCCAATTCTGCGCTCAGCCGAGGTTTTCGTTTCTTCGGAATATATTTCCATTAATGCTGATACTGACTTAGTCGATATAAAAACCGTTGTTTCCCAAGAGACAATGCACGTGAGTGTATATGACACATGAATTTCTCTAGTGCTTTAGATGTGCAAAGGAAGATACTCTCCAGTCGTAGAGAAATATTTTCCTCTTTGAATTTTTGCTTATTTCTTCCTCCAGAAATTGCTTTAGTTATCAGAGAATTTGAGCGATGTTCAGTGAAGCCAGAGCATTCCCAGGAATATTTTTTCAATGCAACATACGTTATTGAAGGATCAAAACTTTTTTGGGGCCAAAGGGGAGAGCCTAAACACGATCCCCCATTTCTCTCTCCCACTTGACCCTGAATACTGTTTGACCAAGCCAATATTTAATATAACCCTTCATCATTTTCCGAATTTTCTCCCCTGAAATGACTCCATCGAGGGCCAAAGGAAAAAGCCAGTGAAATAGTTACTCACGAAAAACATGTATTTTAAAAAATGAGACTTTTCTCAACCCCCCGAATCTTCTTCCACCCTATTCTATCGACTTCCCACCTTGTTCTTACAGCAATAAAGTTCCTTCCCCATTCATCATCAGCCCGTTGATGCCGCCAGCCTCCACGATGCAACAATCTAAAAAATGCCTCCTCACGGAGCTGAGACTAATCACTCACTCGTCCTGAATGGGAGCTCATCATTATTGGAACTTGGTATTCTCCTGCGACGCGACACAGTCATGCATCACCTGAAGAATTACACCCACATTCTGAACAGCTTCAACATAACCGAGGAGGATCTTGATTACATGAACAACTACAGTGCCAATGCCATCAACAATTATCAAACAGTTTGCTACTGCAGCGGATACATTCGTCAACTAGCTCTCTCCTATCGTCTCTACCACGGCTATGTTGCCCTCATCGTCTGCTTGTTCGGCACTGTCGCCAACATCCTCAATATCGTTGTCCTCACTCGCAAGGATATGGCCATGGCACCGATCAATAGAATACTCACTGGACTTGCAACAGCTGACATGCTCGTTATGATTGAGTACATTCCATTCGCCGTTTACGAGTACTTGCTACTACCTGAGCACCAGAGATTTCCGTATTATGGCGCTGTTTTCGTACTCTTTCACATGCATTTTGCTCAACTGATGCACACCATCAGCATCGCACTGACTCTGTCTCTAGCACTCTGGCGATACATCGCTATCAGGTATTTATCACTTTTAATTTTTAATTTGGTGAACATAAAATTATTTCTCCCAGCATCAACTTGAACACGATTTTGGTGCCTCTTATAGGGTATTCGAATTAAAAAATTATATTTTATTTAAATTAATTTGCAGGTGTGCAATTTTTTTTTTCTTGAAACCCACTCGTTATCGAGATGTCCACACCTGACACGGTAAAATGGACTACATTTCTGCAAATACAGAATTTATTTATGGATCAAGCCCTTTAGTACCCACCACGTTATTCATCGCATACTGCGTGCGGTGTAAAACCAAATGGCATTTCAAAGTTTTTACTGTTTTGTTTCTCTATCGGGTGTACATTTCCATTCACGTTCCATAAAACGGGATTTTTTCATTCTTCCCTCGTATTCCGCATTTAATTCGCCCGGGTGTTGCCCGAGGGACTGGAGTTGGTGCTTTCATTATAGCCCCGACATGCACACGAGTCGTTAAGTAGATGGAGAAAATTATTCATTGGTAATTAATGCACATGTGCACTTGGAAATAATATCGCAGATATTCCCTTCTTAATAATCAATCAATGTCTCGTGCAGAAGACGGCGAAAATCGTGAAAAGGAGTTTTGCAAATATTATTTCTCATCCCATTTCATTATAAAAAATGATTACGAGTGGATATATTCAATATATAATTCCGGAAAAATTATAATGTGTCACTTATATAGTTTTTAGAGACCTATGTATCAGTTATGAGTTTTAGTTTGGGTTTTTTTTCTGTGCTGCTTCTTTTCAACGATTAACAAACCAAAAACAGGAAAATCGGGGATCAATCGGGTTCGAAATGTGTGATTAACGTTTGTGACGTGCCATCGACTATGCAAATTCATGTAATCTCGGTGTACACCTGGGCTTAGCCATTGGATGCGGCTCAAGTGATCCAGAATGTGAGCTTAACGAGCTTTACCGCACCCTCTTACCTTATGTGTATCGTGTGTACACAGTGTATTAGCAGCGGTGACTCAAACGTTGGCTTTCTTAATTAATTGGATATTGCGTGTGTGATGATTAAAGTGGAGAGTAAATTTTCAGGGGAAATTGTCAAACGGTTTAGGGCAGGTGCGGATAGGTCTGTTATTTGGGGATTATGGGGTGGGGGACAATTCACTTCGGGGTTTTTTTTTTATTTTTTGAGAATGACAATGTTTTAAGCTTTCATGGGAGCTTAATGAGAAGAACTGGTCATGAAAGAATTTTTTTTTTCAATTGTTAATTTCTTTCTCATGTTCTAATGAAGTGATGGGAATTTTTTAAGTCAGACGTGGAGAATATTTTAAAATATTGAAGGAAAATTTCCTGAGGATATGATAATGACTTTTGAAGTCAAGAAAAAAGACCTGATTAAAAGGGGATTATGTCGTATGCCGGAATCCGAAGGAGAATGTCCGAAGAATTTTTTCCAGACGAGATTTCACGAGAAAATCGCTTTTGACGTTGCGTCTTACAACCCCATTACCGAGTTAATTTTGTAATTATGTGGACGTGAATGGAATTTTCTGCAACAATCGTTTTTGCATGTTTTGCATGAAAAAAAAATGGAATGAGATAATTTTCATGGCGCCTAATATATCCGCGAAAAATCTTTTCACCGATAAACTTCGCAACATTTTCCTACCACCATCATTAAATTATCCTCAATTTCACGGTATTCTTACCTCTATTTTCACGTTACTGATAGATTGTACCGCAGTGGTAGCGTCGAGCACCGAATAATTAATTATGATCCGGTTGCTGTACTTCGATACTCAGCAACAAATTTATTCAAAGCTCCAGGCCAAAATTTTCCCCCTCTCCTTACCCCCTCACTAAATCAATGAAAATGCTCATCCCCTGAGGTTGTCGTGGTAGTTATTGGCGAAAGCACTCAATGCAGCTGATATTGATCAATTTATAAAAAAATGCTATCATATTATATATTATATTATTTGCTCTTTATTTTACCAGATATTAAAATTTTCCATTCCCTTTTCAATTTTCCACTCTAGTTATAAACGTCCTCGGGAATAATATTTCATCAGAAATCGAGTAGAATTTTCCACCCTATTCCCTAGGTTATCCTGGAAATATTTTTCTCGCGTGAATAATTTCCGCGAAGTCCCTTCAAAGCTTCATCAATGCAGATGTCTGAGCCAGCGTAATTTATTCTCTTTTGACTCACTCCAACGCGATCCAATTTTCCCGGAGATTTATAGGAATCGAAAGTTTCTGGACGATTTAAATGCGATATATAATAAAAAAACGTAATGAATCTATCCGTCAATCGACAGGGGCAAACATTCATTTCACTTTAACGGAAATTACTTGAGCTTACTCCTTTCTCCCGCGGACTCACCGACTTCTTCATCCTTTGGAACTAATTACCGGGTTAAAGACTTCCTCCAAGTACTTACAACTTGCAGGTTTTGTCCTCTTTTCAGAGAAAACCTATTGAAGAACAAATTAATTTCCATCTGAACGTGATTTATAGAGTCACAAAGTACTAGTCAAAGTCACTGTTGTATAATAAGGAAGTTTTTCCTGATGAAAATTTGATTCTGCTGGAGATATCATTTTTATAAAAAAAAGAAATTTCTGTTCTGGACTTAGTTTTTAATTCGATTGTACTGCAAATACCTGGAATATTCAATAGGAAGCCAACATTCCATAAAAAATAAAATTCCTCCCTTGTCTAGCTCTCCTGAGCATGACAACAATCCATTAAAATTCCACTAAGAAAATGAAACTTTTCCTGTGCACAATATCCCACTTTCAAGACCCAGTAACATAGTAGGTGTATTATTAAAGGATAATTTTACACCGTCGAGTGAAAAGAACACGATAATAGTTACCGACGATCTATATTTCAAGATGAAAGGAGATAGAAAGTGCGGGAGCATGGAGAGCTCAGGTATATCAGAGAGAAAAATAGTGGAAGTACTGAAATGAAAAAAAAAAATTATATCTCACGGGTTTGTGTATCCAGGCCGATGTGACACGTTGAATGCTCTCACGATGTTCGCGGACACAATGAGAAAATTTTCTCCTGACACTGACAACTATGCATTTCAACTTCTGATGCATCTCTCAGTTCCAGAGACTGTCAAATTTTTTCAGTTTTACTATTTCATCTCTCGGAAGATAAAGTCGAGGAGAATTCTGATTCAATTATACTTTTTGCGATACGGTGGTTGAAACTCTTGACATTTATGACATCACCAAGTACAATGTTCATAATTTATTCATGTCTTCATTAATTAATTTATTTGGCAGTGTCCGGATTGGAAAATCTAATTAAATGGGAATTAAGGACCTATTTCTATGGTTTATTTAGTTATTAATTAATTCTTTGATTTTCTAAACCAAAAAAAATTCCAGAATTTAAGAATTTTGATATATTTCATCTTAAATTGTACTTTTTGGATTTTTTACAGATTTCCACAGTACAACCACGCCTGGTGTACAGCCTCCCGGTGTAGACTGGCTTTGTGGTGTAGCTTCATAACTCCAATGTTCGCCTGTGCTCCAAGTTTTCTAGTATTTCAAGTGAGTATAAAAATACTCAAAAACGTACGCCAACATCCCCTCAAATTTTATTGAAAAAAAAAAGAAAGATACAGATCGAGGATATTTCCGACATTTCCTGACAATGATTTGTCGTTACGATTGTGTAAAGCTTCCCTAATTTTGACTGAATATTTTTCCCCCTACAATTATCAAAATCCCAGGTAGAAAATGGGTGAATCCTCTTAAGGAAACAACACAAATACCCGGTGTATAATCAACCGAAATGAGAAATGATGTGATGCTCTCACCCACAGATACATAAGCAGCCGGTTATAGAGCACGGTAAGGAGGAGATTCTGTACTACGTTGATGCAGCCAGTTACTCAGGAAAGGGCGTCCTGTATCAGCTTAATTTCTGGGTGTTAGCGGTGGTGGTGAAACTCCTGCCCTGTCTCATCCTCACGGTCATCAGCTGCTGGCTGATAAAAGCGCTTTACAAGTGAGTTACTGCTCTGATATTTTCTAAAATCCTTCTTAGCTCGCGTGATCTTTTCCCTTCTCGATGTCAAACTTTAACAGTCGGTGAAAAGTAAAATTTCGCGTATTGAAAATTTTGTTCTATTAAAACATAATTATTATAATTATGTATTAATTATTTATTTATTATTTTATAGCTTCGTTGAATTTAATGTCAATAATTTGAATTTCAAATATCAGTAAATAATTAACAAATAAAATTGTAAATCATGGAATTGTGGGATCATTGGGGGGAAGCGTAAAATTAATATTTAAAAGTGATAAAAATTTTGTGTATATTAAAATATTCCGAGCTTCAAAGTATCACAGAATAAAATATTCAGTGACAAACCGGAGTTGGTTTAAAAAATGCTGGCCAAGTAGAATCGACTTATAAACTATTCCACCCCTTTACAACTGAAATATTTTCAAAGGTTGGAAGATTTACGTCGATTTCACTTCAACACCTTCATAAAGGAGTCCACTCGAGTCTCTATTTATGCACACATAAAGCGCACAAAGTTCAAAGTATAACGTCAAACTTCAACCTCCCTTCATGAATAATTTCTCAACAGGGGCACAGATCTTCTTTTTATCTCCATTTGTTACCGTAAAGGGGAAGGGAAAAGTGCGAATTCAGGGAGAGAACGTAATGGATTTGATACTCTCAATGTCGAAGATATAAAAAATTGAGTTTTACGAAGTGGGAGAAGCGCGAAGAGCTGTTATCCTCCGGAGAATCGACATTCTTCCAAACTTAATATTATTTCTCGAGTATCGGGGATGTCCATATCACGCTGGGATACTCAATCTAGTGGAGATAAGGGTGTAATGAAATGAGACATATCTGCTGTTTGGATGAACAATATGTTTTCTGTTCGTTCAAATGTGGGAAATATAAATTTTTAAATCAACTCAATGTGAAAATTCTCCTTTCATTCTTCAATGTCAAAATACATTTTTCATATCATCCCTGTACTGTTCGACTATCCAATTTCGTACGCTTTAAAAAATAATTCAACCTCTAGAATGTCTGCTCCCATACAAAATGTAATTTGAATGATCCCTCAAGTGAAAAATGCAATTTTCAAATTTTTCCCGTCTCCACTGGCACTTAAAACTAGTCACATTCTTCACGAAAATATTCAATAACAAAAATAACTTCCCTCCCATCATTTTTTCAAACCTAAACCTCAAGTTCTTCATCTTAAAAAAAATTGTTTAAATGTCAAAGACTTGTTAATCATCCGTCATTCTCCTAAAGTCAACATAAATTTTTCATCTTATTCCTGCACCTCCACCCTTCGACGCCTCCACGAATTCGAAACATCCAATATCAACCCCTCGTTTTTTTCCAACAAAAAAATCAATCCCTAGTCCTTTCCTCCCCCTCCTCGAGGCCCTATAAAAAATGTAATTTAAATAATCCGTCCGAATGGAGCCTTCGTAAAGTTTTATCATCTCCACTGTCCTCCAAAGACACCCGCATTCTTCAAGAAGGAGGTCAATAACAAAAATAACCCCCTCATCGATGAAAATAACCGTTCCTCCCCCTTGAATAATTTTTTTTTGTCACAGAGCGAAGGGTCGCAAGCAGGTCCTCCGTGGTTACAACACATGCACAGCGACAACCAACGGCGCCCCATCCCGAAGACCATCAAAGTCGGAGAGAAGAGCTGATCGCACCACCCGTATGTTAGTAGCTGTTCTATTACTATTTCTCGTTACTGAAATACCCCAGGGAATACTTGGACTGCTGTCGGGAATTCTGGGTGATTGTTTTTTTCGAAATTGTTATCACAATTTTGGGGAGATCATGGACATCCTGGCCCTGCTCAATGGCGCCATCAACTTCATTCTGTATTGCTCCATGTCGAGACAATTTCGAATGACTTTTGGACAATTGTTCAAGCCGAGAATAATGAACAAGTGGCAGCCAGCTACGAACCATACCGATGTTCAAAGTACTTATGTATGATGTAAACGTAGGGTCTGCAGGACTACGAAAGTATGAAGGACCATTGGCTTCCTCTTAGCGCTATATTTGTTCTTTATCTCTCCTGTTGCACCTCTAAATGTCCTCAAGTGCATCCGAAAAAATCCAGACTAGAATATTACAAATTAAATATCACAGTGATTGGGTAGATAATACACATCGAAAGTTGTTTGACATTGTTGAACTATCCTTCCAGCTATAATTGCAAAAGATAAAGGACACCAAACATGGATCAAAATTACGCTAATTTTTTCCCATCTTGTGATAATTAGATTAAATTACGTTAAATAACTATTTTTTTACCGCCTACTTCATATCTTAGTCAATTTTTCATTGGTGTATCATAATCTACTTGGTCCTATTGTAAATATTTTCGCATTCACTCACTTTATTCTAACCCTGGTGCTAGAATTTATCTAAAAAATTTCTCTCCTCGCAAATGTGATATTTTACTGTGATATTTTTAATTTGTAAAATTCAGAGGTGCAACCGCGGAATCTTGGGAATTTCCCCGGGTCGAGATACCTTTGTACACGACCACATTTATCATGATAATAATTTCTGAATAGCGAGAAGCCAATGGCAGCAAACACATTTTCTCAAGGACAAAGAATATGAAAGAACAGGGATTATTACTTTCTGCGCTTGATATCCTTGTGAAGACACTAACTAAGTAAGAAGTTTGTTTGCTGTTTGTCATCGGGTTTCAGACCGTAGTCGATGGAGACCCTGCTTACAATTAAGATGTTTCTCTTTTGCTTTGACAACGGGGAAAAACACTTTCGGGAGGATATTAATTTCTACATAGAGAATTGTTCAATAAAAATTACGAAAGTTGTAGTTCCAATACCAGTTGCGGAATTAAATCGGAAAATTGAAGCAACGATAACGAAATTTTGGAAACTCTGGAAAAATTTGGCGTGGAGTGTCTTCAAATTGTAATTTTTTAATTAAAAAGCCTGGAGACCCATCGGAAAACTTGTGTCACTTTAAATAAAAATAATATTTTTAAAAAACGTAACTTTTAGTGGAATTCTCGCTCTGTCCTCGACACGAGGAAATCAAATAGACTTTCCTTATTTGAAAAAGGATCGAAGTGAATTTCATCATTTCCAAGATGGGCGAAATGAGACGTCAGTCCTTCCAAATTACTGTTCCCTTGGTGTTCTTACGTTTTGTATTAAATTATGAACAAAAATTGTATAAAAATCGATGTACAAAGCATACAACCCCGCTTCAACGATAGGATTAAGGGTGAGTGATATATTTGTACAAAGGTAACTGCATATTTAGTATTGTGATATGATGAATGATAACGGATACAAGGGAATGAATATCACCTGGATTTTCCCCGACTGAGCCCAGAGGAAAATCCCAGTGATCAATTCGAGTCAATGAATGATTGTAAACCTGCTCGTGGTGCTCCCACATGTAATAAATGCATTGAACAAATATTTGTCTCGATTATTTACCCGCTGAGGGCATATGCCCAAGTCTCTCTTCTCTCCTATTAACGATTTGTTTCAAGCACTACCTATCTATATGAAATCAGACTGAGGAAACCCATCGATGCCATTGATTTTTCCGGTCTATGAAATTCCAATTTCCTAGGAAACACCTCCATTCACTCAGTATTTCTCGTAGAATAAAATTCAAGATAAAAATAGCATGGAAAAATGGTGGTTCTCGTAGTGGTTCTGGTGCCGACGTTTGTTACTTCTCCCCTTCGATGTTCAGCAACACTTGCACGTGCCTGAGAGATAGAACCAACAAATCCGTTTAGAAAGATCTGAGGATTGACTCACGTAGAGGGAATACAAAGGGGACGGACAGGATGAGGCGCTCAGAGGTCCATTTGTTCGGGTTAGCGTTGTAGCACGACAACTCGTGGCAATCGAAGTGGAAATGGTACGTCTTCATCGGTGAAGAAAAAAAACACTAGGAGTGGTGGTTTGAAAATGTGGCGATGACCGATGTGATATTTTACTTGAATTTTACTTGAATGTGAAGCACGTCCACATCAGGGTTTGATGAATCGTTGGGGTTTGAATCGTCTCGTTTTCAGTTTCATCTTTTATTGAGTCTCGGGTGCTTTGAAATGTGCTTTTGGGTGAGGATTATCGAGGGATTGAAGGGGTTTCGAAGACGTCGGGGGAGCTTTCGTGAAGGTCTTGGAATTTCGGAGAAAGGACCTGCTGATTATCTCTTATTTTATTGAGAGTTAGTGAGCTCCTTCGTGATTGATGAACTTTCGATTGAATTTTAATAATTACAGGGTCGAATGGGCTTAATATTCCTTTACATTTATTTTATTTTTTTTAACATTTACTTTATTTATAAAAAATCAAAATCGTGAGCTGCCCTGGTGCAACTGGCACTTGATAACCAGTAATAAAGTAATATCTGTGCATCCGGTACTTATTTAGTATTCATGATAATTGGAGCAGAGGAAATTTCACGGCTATTGACTGTTGATGAACGCCTTTGACAAATTTTTGAAACGTTAATGTGTCACGTCCACTGCAGGGGATACTCGTTAGCACATCGTAATGAGTTGCACGAATATTCCAGGGTCAGCGTCGCTCTTTGACGTTAATATGTGAATTTCTAAATTATTCGAAACCCTCTGGCGTTTGACCCTCGACTGGGCGGTGCTTTGATGACGAATATCCCCGTGACTCCTGGGATTTATTCACGAGTGCTCGATTATTCGGGGCATTATTCAAATCCCCGGAAATTCCGTTTAAATTCCGAAAATGAATAACGCGAGAGGAAAAACAGAAGGGAAGTTTGGAAAAACAGGTGATGATGGATGTTCCGGGTGACGTGCTGCCAAGTAGAAGAGAAATATGAGCGGGGAGACGTGGATGGCTGACCGCTTTGGAGCCAAATCCAAAAATTGGATTTCACGTGCAGGGAACAGACCAATTACCTGGAGAGTGGTGGAAAATGGTGATGTATGAAAGTGAATAAAAGGTGTAAATCAGTCAAAAAATACCAATCATCAGTCTGGCCATATATTAATTAATGATAATTATCCAGCTGGTGGATAATTCTTTTATTTTTGTACAAAAAATCCATTCAAATTTTCCATTCAAACCTCGTCTTCATTAAGCAGCCGTTTGTCTTCAGTTATTCTGGCATTCGTCAGCAGTCTCTGGGACAAACTCCTGGCAGTCTCCAAGATCTAAAGACGAAACGAGGGAGAAAAAATAATGTCTCTGTTAATGGTCTGTGTGAATTGAACTTTTAGGCTTAACTTTTTTCGTTTGTGTTGGTTTTGGCCTTTTCTTTTTCTTTCGACGTTTTTTTTTCATACCTGAGACTCGACAGTCGTAACGGCGGCGATGTCCTTGAGGTCAGAGAGAATCTCATTGGCGCGATCCCTTTTCCCTCTGTCCTCTAGGATAACTGCGTAATTGATGAGGGTGAGGGGGTCCTGGGGTGTCAGCGAGTGAGCTTTGGAGAGGGCCTTCTCCGATCCCTCCAAATCCTCCAGTTTCTTCAGGGCGACTGGAAATTTATTGTCGGTAAAGAGTTATTACGGCGTCTGCGGTCGATACTTTCACGAGATATATTTTTTTTTCGTGCGAAAATATCGACTGTCTCCCGCAGAAAAAAAATATAATAAAAATCACCGGAAAAGAAGGCGAAAACTACGTTTCAAACTGCAATCGAGGTCTTTGTAAATAAAATTACCGCTGTGTTAAATTTCCTCGTACGTGCAAAACTTTACTCTCAAATTCAGGAGTCAGTAAATTAATGAAATCCCCTCCACTACCCTCTACATCTGACAAGCATCACCAGGCTAAATTTCCCTGAATTACTCTTTTTAATTCAATTTTCAACAATGAAGAAAAATCTCGAGAATTTCCACCTCAAAACAAGATCACACGAAGCTCCACGATAACTTTACTTCCACCATTCACCACAGTACAAGGGATATTCTGAGCACGTAGATGTGTGGCACCCCCAGTATTTACAATATGCAAAAGTTTCTCCCTCGTATCTGGACGAAATCCGGGTCAGGAAGGGGTTTAAAAAAATAATTCAGCTGCAGGAAAATATTTATGAAGGAAAATTATGCGCATTCTTGTCTGTTTATGACTTATTCTTCTCCTCATTCTCCATCTCCTCCTTTACCTCCCCCCCTCATGGCTCTAACATGTAAATTGAGAGCCCGGATTTGATTTAATCCATCGTATAATGGATTCGCTGAAATGTAAATTCTAGATTTCCAAATGCATAATTTGAGGTCAAGTGATGCACTTACTTCCGAGGAGTAGATACGGCTGGGGATTTTTAGGGGCTGCTGTTACAGCAGCGCATAGATAAATTGCTGCTGATGCTGGTTGGCCAGTGGTCAGCAATACTCTTCCCAAATTACACGCCGGAAGGAGTGCCATCGGGTTCAGGTAATGAGCCCGCTTCAAGCAGCTGATTGCCTGTACAATTCGGGAGAGCAATTTTAAAAATTTCATTCCTCCAAATTTCTTCAACGTTTCATCTGTCTCCTCTTCCACTCGTGCAAGAATTTTTCACTGCCGATTACGTGAATAATTCCGTAATTTTGAAATAGTATTTCCCTCGGTGAATGGTATCTGTACAAATATTGCGCTTCACCTTTCAAAAGCCAGAGAATCGAGCTTTCAACTTTTCTCCTTCATTCTTTCCGAGGGGATGAATTTTTTCGTTCACCACAATTGCAAATTCTCCATTCACTTCAACCAGTGCATGTATATTCTCTAATTCTTTCTTCCAACAAATTCAATTTATCCCCAACTACGGAACCTCCCGGAATTGCGAATGAAATTTTTTTCATTCATTATTATTGCAAATCATTCGTGCACCTCAATCAGGCCATCCCTATTCTCTTATTCGTGTTGGCCCGGGGAATTCAGGTAAATCCAGAAGCACGAAATTTCCGAGCGTGTGGAGTAAAAAATATCAAACAGTCGAATGAATTTCCCTCGCGCGTATCTGGACTAAAAAATTGTATTGTTTCGGTGTATTTATTCAGCGGAGAAAAACCTGGAATTACTCTGAGTCGAGGGGAGGGCCAGACAACTGGGAGAGGAAATAACTGTGTCCCCGGATCATTGAAGACTTTCCGTTCTTTGTTAACGTCAAAAAGCTCCCGGTGGCGTCAATAGCCCCCGTGTCCAGCCAGTGGGAACCTCTCCCACAATATTATCCACGAGTGAGCTTTCAACTCGCTCCGGTACTCGCTGAGGGAAAAATTCACCGATAGTATTCGCAATATTTTCGCATGCGGCCTTTCACGCCCGGTTGTTGGGGGTGGTTTTGGCATTTTATTGAAAGTGAGGGGGCAATTAGGGGCGCCCTAAATTATCGAGAATTATTATTAATTTATCGGCACGTTGGGGAATTAAAATTTTTAATTAGCCGATTTCAATAGAACTTTTTTCCTGTCACCACAGTATACCCTATTCCAGGTCTCATATTTTTGCAGTGTCGAGAGCTGACTCCCCCTCCAGCCCCGCCTCATTATATAATATTGCGCAATATTACAGGCCGATCACTTCCGACTCGATCAATCGCGATTTCTTATCACGTTTTTAATTCATTTTTTATTAATTTTTTTATTGACTTCCAGACCTACTTCTCCCGTTTTCTTTTCTTCGCTCTTTTGAATTTTCCTCTCCGTTTAATTAAAAAATCACGACCATTCCCTGACTTCCACTTTACTCTGCCACTCCATTTTGCCCCGGCCCCATCTGTAGCTGCGGGTTTTCTCGTAATTTATGGACGACAATAATGACTTTCGGAATTTTTAGAACTTCAGAAGCACCATTGGAAATGTCAAACTCGAACAGTGTCGTAGTTCGAGAGTATATTGCAACCACTTGGGAATACGCTGAGACAGATAGTGCGAGTATCTCCGTATCTTTGGACAACTTTTATCATTAAAACTTACGGCATAGACACCAGTTACTTTTTGTTGTGGCGGAGTGTCTGGCGGCTGAGGTACTTTTTTTTTCTTGTTTTCACTCGTGATCAAACATTATTCTCAAGGCAGTTACAGCCGGTCTTGAATAAATGGAGGAGGCAGCCAGAGAGGATGGAATATCCCGAGAAATGCAGGTGATAGAATAAAAACACGTCTCGAGTCTATTTCTCATCCTGAGATTCAGGACATTCAGATAATCCCAGGATAAAAATGTCCCACACAAAATGTGTCACTCAAAAAATTATCAACGACAGTAAATCCTAAAAGAAACAAAAAAATCCAATTCGAGGGGATAAATCAATAATGTATAATTGCTATCAATTTTTTTTACTGAGGAAAAGGGAGGAGTGAGGCAATTCCTCGGTGGAATATCCCAGACTCGTTACTGTAAATTTTTTGGTCGATGGACTTGTTCGAGGAGTAACTGATCAAAAAACTTTACGCCTCAAATTAGTTTTCCAAGAATATAACGAAGGTGTTCAATGAAAATCGATGCCTAAGCGGTGCTCGAGATTGGAAATTTCCTTGGCTTTGCAATGAGCCAACACTCAATTCCCCGGGCCCTTCCTCTCGCGATATATACCACAAAGTACAAACTTCTAAACTTGTAAACTCACAGCAACAACTTTCTGCTTGCCATACAGACACATGCCAATATTATTCCACAGGTGATAGGATTCCGGGAGGATCTGAGCTGCAGTTTTATACTTGGATAATGCAACGTCGTATTCCTGATGCATCTGCGGAGGTAGAAAGCGATAAATTAATTTCACGCGTGCATAATTACCAAGAAAGTTCGAATAAACATATTTTTGAGAAAATCAAAACAGTTCAGGTTTACTGACAATTTAATGCGAATTTAGTCATAGAACTGAACATTTTCATTTTTTCTTACTGAACTTTTGTCAATTCTACAACAAAAAATGAAAAAAATCGGGCCAGACATGAGTTAATCAAATTTATTCCATTCTCATTAAATTAATAATTTTCTATTGCGGGAAAAAATTACGATCTTCACAATTTTAGAAATAAAATGAGGAAAAAAATTATAAAAAAGTCTTTCATACTTGTATGATGTAAGCCATTGGCACGATAGCCGCGGTGCAGCTCGCTGTGTGCGCCAGGACTGTTCCAAATTGCTGGAAGGCTTGCTGATCGTCGCCCACTCTGAGATAGACGAGCCCCAGTTCAATGGCAGCATCCTCACTCTCGCAAGAACCCCTGGAAGTTAATGAATGAATTCCTCCTCTCCTTAATGAGGTGCTCATCAATTTCCAACATCAAGGAGCACACGATGCATCGAATTAATATCTCCCTGACTCTTGAAACAGACTCTCATCTACGAGGGAATAATCTCCCCAATAAGTAAATTCCAATTGAATTCAACTTCTCGCACTTCGATGGGATAAAGTGTGCATTTATCAGCATTTGCATCAGCTATTTTAACAGCAGTTGTGCATAAGGCTGAGCAACAATTCAATTCAGTCTATCGTAAAGTTTACGTTGCCCTTAAATTAGCATTGAAAAGGCTTCAGTTGAGAAACCATTAACAATTTTATGACGAAGTCAAAGACGAGGGGTTGCGATGTATTTTTTTACACGTGAGATATTTGAAAATCTCCGGAGGTAAGAGAATATTTAAACGACATGTAGATACGAGGGTTCGTCAAAGGTGCTGAAGAACCGTGAATGAGTAATTTTTGTAGAATTAATTTTCTTTGTCGAGGAAGAAGTCGATCTAGTAAAAAATAAAATGGATCAAGAATCCGATAAACCAGACAAAGGGTCAAGAGCAACTCTTCAGGATCATAAAGTAGAAGAGGAAAGACTCATTGGAATATTTAATGTCTTCAAGTACTCGAGAAAAAACAATCAGTCATGAAAAAAGTTGGGAAATAAATCTGTCATCGATTGATTGTCATCATAATCTTTACATTATCATATATTTTTTAATTTTTTTATTAATCCTGTGGAATTTTTTTATTTTTTTCCAGACAATAAAAAATAAGAATAAAAAGTCAGACTTAGGTGGTACGGTACGGGGATGCCTTCAGGGATAATAATATAAAAATAAAAAAAGTTGATTAAAGCGGTTCATCTTGACACGTACCCGCGAACCAACGATTCATGTATGAGTTAAAAAAAAAATTCCAAAGAAAAATTAAAAAATCTACGTGACAGTGATCAAGACGATAATAATTTAATTGAGGGCGCGACTTCAAGGGGAACAAGAGCACTTCGTCACTTGCATTTAACATTTTCAATGGCACAAGTCGTTGGGAGTTTTCATGGATTTACCAATAAGAATACTGACTTGAGTGCTGTGGAATAAACTTCAATGGCATCGTTGACTCGGTTCTCTTCAACGTAGAGACGTGCCAGCGATAGGTAGGGAATCTCATTCTTCGTCAATTCTGTCGACCTCTTGAATTCCCGCTTGGCGTCTTCCGATAAATTTAATTTTACGTAGCACTCACCTTTAATTGAACAGTGACTAATTAATGGATTTCGTGGGACATGAAGCCTGAATTTTTAATTAAATGTGATTTTTTTAATTGCGAGAGTCAGCGGAGTGAATTAAACGAGACGAGACGAAGATTATTGCGACGGAGAAGGGCGACTGAAGAATTTCTTCGTCTTTTGCATTTTCAATGCCAAATTGACACATTGCATTAGCACAACTATGAATTAATAAACTTTGACGCCCTTTCCACCCCTAAATTTAAACGACTCGTACCAAGACTGTGATGTATCTCCCAATCGGGTGCAGTTGACATTCTTCCAGCCTCCAAATAAGCATCAACAGCCCTTTTGTGACTTCCCAGAAGGAATCTATCAGAAATAAATCGATTTAGTGTTCCATTCAACCAATAGCATTCCAATAATGTAATTTTCCAGTCGTTATATTTTCACCATCGGTCCAAGTGCTACTCACAGAGATTTAGCAATTTGCTTTACGTTATCGACGTTTGCAGAATTGATGTTATAACAGTTTTGAAAGCAGTCAAGGGACACTTGAATTTTCCCCTCTCTCCGAAGAATCAATCCCTGGAAATAAGGAAGAATGAGGGAAAAATCGCTTTTGTATTTTATATTTGTTAAAAGCAATCAAGTGAAAGGTGGAAGTTATTCACCGACAATTTTTACCCAACTTTTCTCGTCCTATGAGCGTACCATGAGCCTCTTCATTACCTCACTTGTTTCAGCTTTTCAATCCCCATTTCATGCTGCATAATTTATCACGAGTACAGCACTCACCATTTAATTGAAATTTGTTCTATAATTCCTGTACTTTATTAATTTTTTAATCCACCTGCTGTTCCATTCAGAACAATAATCGTTGTCGCGAGAGGTACAGTGTTTTCTTTATCCACTAAAGAGTTTACCGATAAAAAATTAATTTCGCATATGAGATTGCCACAAATTCCATTAAAAATAAAACAAAAAAAGATTTTCTGTCAATCTCCGCATAATTAAGAGAGAAAGCCAGAGCACAAGTTTACAGCTCAGTAATTGCAAGGCCCTAGTACGCCCTAATCTCAATAATATTTTTCCTTCAAAATTATCTCGAGGTGGTGGTGCTGGTTGTACCGCCCCTTGATTACAATTAATAAATCACCGAAGGACATATTAATCAAGAACTCCAACTCGAGCTTCCTCCCAGCATTTGTCTTATAAATTTAATCCACCTCAGATTGCCGAGTACATGAGGGCTTCATTAACTTTCCCTCCAGAACTTGGAAATCTTACATCACAAAACCATCTGATAGAACAATCCGGCCCCCCAAACACCGACTTCCCCGAGTCAATTGTCCGTAACTTTTAACCGCGCCAAACTCGAACACAATCCGTTGCCATTAATCCACAATAATTCATTATAAATCCGGCATTGTTTCTAAATTTACCACAACACGCTCGAGAACGCCGTTTACCTTCAAATAACTCGCGTACTCATTGTGCCCGTTGGAGTTGGTCAACTCCTGGTCAATTAGGTACTTCGATATTTTGTACTCGTGACGTGTGTAGTGGCGATGCAGCAGCCAGTTGCGATTTTCAATAGCCGGGATATCTGGAAAATTGATGGGTAAATGGAAAATTCGATTAGAAGTTGAAGTGAACGATTTGTTGACTTTCCCTCGCACTTCATGATTTTCCCTGCGAGAGGGGATGAATGGAGCATTTGTTGGGCGATTCAGGTGAAATTTCACTCCAAAAAACTGTCATGCTCTCCTGCACTCGAATGAAAATCATAATATTCGCACCTTTTTTTGACTTATCAATTGACCTCTCGCTCCGCCGATTTGCCGAGTGATGGGGAACCCCCCCGTTGTTCAGTGTATTGTTTGCCATTTAATAGTTGTCTTCGGACAGCCTCCGCTGATGCATCCACTGTTAATTATCTCAACATGGCTTTGTCACAATGAGTCTGTCTCAGGGTATTGTCGGGGTATTGTGTACCCTCACCGTCGCCCTGGCGACGCTATGCGCTATAGGGCGATGGCCATTCAAAGCACGGGGCTTGCAAGGGCTCCATCACCGCGGAGATAAAAAATATATTTTTACCAAAGCATATTATTATTTTACCTAAATTTATATTCACATCATGTACATTATATAACAAATACATAATGAGCTAAAAGTTTCGATCATGATTTAGTCGAAATGACAGATTTTTTCATAGGAGTTCTAATTTTTCAATAAATAATTCATACAACAATCTAATCATCTCTTAACACGATCGTTAACATTCTCCGAAATTCAAAAACGCCCCGACTCCCCCAGCGGTCCCTCCACGAACTTTAAAACGTCATGACCCCAACATGGCGGCTGTATTACCCGTGTTATGCGATGAAACAATAAGACACGAGTGCGGTGAGAGTTTCTTCCCAGATAAAGTGAAAATACGCTGAACCGGTGCATTCCCCCATCATCTGTGTATTACCCAGTGATAACAGGGTACTTGCCCCGGCGTATGGTCCTTAATTCAGGGTGAAAGGATTCATTAGGATGTAGACAATGCGATTGATCAATTATGACATAACTGGTGTCAGTGGCTATTACTCAGGTAAGTCATTATTTTTTCCCGTATCGAGGGACAATTATTCCTCCAGCAACTGGGAGAATCCTTTCTGGGGGATATTGTTTATGTCTGGAAATCATTTATCGAGGAAGTGGGGGATTTTTATTTCCACCTGTTAACGGCCAATGTTATGTCTACGACAAGTCGGTTTTATCAATCGATGATGGGGCATCACGCTCTGTTTATTTAATGTTTGTAAACAGTTCTTTAGTGGGTGAAGTTGTAACGTTGCACTAAACGATTTTGGAAATTTTTTATCGGCTGATTTATGGGCTTGTTTAATGGCTCTCGGAAAAGACGTTGATTGAGGGCTTGAGCTGGGCGGAAACAGGAGATAACAATTCAGTTTTTATTCTCTTTTGTTATCAGACAGGAAAAAACGACGGCCTTCGGGCGTCTATCGGGGGATTCGTTGCGACTTGAATGGAATTTTATTCAGAGGATTTTTGCAGATGTTGGGGGATTGCCATTGAAATTGCCAGGGGTTTTGGGGGATAACTTGAGGAGAGAATTCCCCAGGGAATTTAATTGTGTACAAACAGGGTATATTTATGTATTTTCTCGTATACAACAGCGTTTCCGATTTTTATATGAATATAAACTATCAGAAATGTTCCTAGAACATACGGTTTTGTGAAATTTTCCCTCTCGTTTTTCGTACATAATTTTCCTAGTTCCAGATAATGAAAAATGCTGACTAGTTACACTACACGGTTTTAGAGATAATAAATAATGAAATTCAAGTTTCTTATCCATCTTCTGAGGCACCGCCTCTTAAAATGTTTTAAAAATTGTAGTGCGTAATAAATTAGTAAATTATTAATCCGGTGAATGTTTTTATTTGCGGTATTAAGCTCGAAAAATTCTGCAGTATTAATAAAAAAAACTGGCCAATAGTCAAACGTCTTCCTCTCTATGCTCAAGATACGCCAATTAAAAAACATCAACAACCTCCACATAAAAAAATCTTATGGACATCAAGTTAACAGAATCCTGAAGCAGGAAGCAATTTATTTTCGTTCTATGGCGGCGCTATTGCACCTCAAAGGAAATTTTCAATGTAATATGCCCAGAAATGGATGTAATGAATCCATGTACCGACGATCAAGTTTTTTTCCTGCCAGCGAGAGCATCCTTAATTGAGTTATTTTGAATTCGGCTGGAGATGAGATGGAGGGATTTTGTTGTAGATGAGATGCAGCACACTAATGAATTGTAATTATTTGCAATCGATAATCAACGAGAAAAACTGATGAGTTGCTCGGTGGAATTGAGGCAGAGACGACAGACAGGGATGACGGAGGATCCCCACAGATTAGCAGCTATGATGAACAAGTCCCAGAGGCTGGTTCTGGGGCTTCTCGTTCTGCTCCTGGTAGATATTATTTGGGTGTCCAGCTCAGAACTGACTAAGGTAATTAATTGAGTAAATAATGATCCATCGATGATGAATACGGTCGGGAGGGATTGGGATGGATATCCCTCGAGGGAGAAGAGTAAAAGGAAGGTGTCAGATTATTTTTTATCCTGATGAAAATTGATTTTTATTGGTTTGTTATAATGCCATGAATTTGATGAATTTC
Organism: Diachasmimorpha longicaudata; assembly: GCF_034640455.1. Taxonomy (NCBI): domain Eukaryota; kingdom Metazoa; phylum Arthropoda; class Insecta; order Hymenoptera; family Braconidae; genus Diachasmimorpha; species Diachasmimorpha longicaudata. The sequence continues at coordinate 7,391,986 of NC_087232.1, read as the reverse complement.
ATATGAATGTTCACATCTCCCTTGCAGATGCGCTTAATTATAAGTGATTTGTCTTTATTTTTGACGATTTTAATCCACAGTACGTTTACAAAGAAGCTTCGTTCGAGAAGCCCTTCTTCAGCACATACGTGAACACCTCCATGTTCACCCTCTACCTCCTGGGCATGTGCTTCTGGCCTCCTTGGAGAGACCAGTGCAACAAGCCCACAACGTACATGTTCATAGACCCCAACGCCGAGGACGACAACTTCTACTCGGAAGCCAACACCAGCCTCAGCGATCCCACCTTCGTTCCAATAAAAAAGCCCGACCACTACGACCGTTCATCAGGCACTGAAAGTGACGATTCCTCTATTCGTGGGGTGCGTTTCAGCAAATTGGCTGAGGTGAGACACATGTCAGAGAGCGATGCCACTGAGGCTCTTCTGGCCAGGCTGAGTTATCAGGCCAGTGTCAGGGCTGGAGAACATGCCAGGAGACAGGCTCATAAGTTTTCGGTTCAGAAGGTCGCCAAGATTGCTCTCATGTTCTGCATCCTCGTGAGTTATTCAAATTTTTTACTACAACAAAATCCAAGAGATTGGAAAAGTACAAAAATATAAGTGACAATACGAAAAAATTTAATGGCCTTTCAATCTATGAATCCATTCAGAAGTAAATTATAAATTGATCAGTAACGAGAAAACTAAAAGAAACTCCCCAAAAAAACTATCATCACTGAATTATTTATTTCACAGTTATTCCTGGCAAACTATACATTCCAAATTTCTCTCGCTGAAACCGAAGCTGGAATAGTGACAGTATTGTCATCAACTTCGAGCCTCTTCACCCTCTTTCTCGCTACATTTTTTCCAAGTAACAGTGGCGACAAATTCACTTTGTCAAAGCTCGTCGCGGTGGCTGTCAGCATCTTCGGCCTCGTATTGGTGGGTCTCTCTGACATGCACATGGAGAGCAAGGGCATACCACCAGGCATAATATTGGCTCTAGTCAGTGCATTTTTTTACGCCACTTACATTGTTTTTCTAAAGAGAAAAGTCGATCACGAGGATCGCATGGACATCCCAATGTTCTTTGGTTTCGTTGGACTATTCAATTTAACTCTCCTCTGGCCACTGTTTTTTATTCTTCATTATGGACATTGGGAGGAGTTCGAGTGGCCCAATAGCCATCAGTGGACGTTTCTCATTATCAATGGACTTATTGGGACTGTACTTAGCGAAGTATTATGGCTGTGGTAAGTTAACGCGCTTTATTTTATTTATTTTTTGTCACTTTTTTATTCCTAGAAGTTCGAAAAATCATTACAGTGGATTAAAAAATGATTTGGGTAATTATATTTTCAGGGGGTGTTTTCTAACGTCGTCTCTGCTGGCAACGCTAGCTGTCAGCCTGTCAATGCCCATGTCAATGATTGCAGATGTGCTTCTTAAGAAAGTCGAATACTCATGCATTTTCTATCTCGGGATGGTACCCATGGTGCTTGCATTCATAACAGTATCTTTACTGTCGCATTATGATAACTGGGACCCTGTCATGGATTTGATCAAAAGCTTCTACTCTTGGGCGTTTAAGAAGAGCCGAACTATCAGGTGAGTTAGTCATTCAAAGACGAGACACATTTTAATTGAATTAAATCCTCCATTTCGTTCTTCGTTTTTTTGTTATCTCAATGACACCTTTTTGATCATCTTTGGAACGTGATCTTAGTTCTTCCCAATTCTTAATTCTAAATTTCTCTGGATATTTTTTGGCTAGGATACCAGATTTAGAAGCTGAGCAAACTGAATCTCTCATCGGTATTAACCATGGGGAAGACCACGAGGCTTAACACGACAATAACATAATCCACGAGAGAAATCAATCAGCCCCTAGGTGCACAATTGACGCCCATTTCGTTTGAATTTCCACCCGGTTTATCGACATTCTGATTTATCAGTATAATAACTGCATTCAGTTTCCATAATTTAACGATTTCAGCAGCGTTAAGAATAGCTGATAATTATCGATGTGATTTTGACTACTTGTTTCTAGTTATTTAGGAGCAGATGCATGCTCCAATGCTTGAGTACCAGTTTCTTTTCATTATCTTGAGGGACAATTTATGACGCTGCTTAGTATTCCAGTACTTACAGAAATTTAATTTAGCATTGCAACCCAGGTTTACCTTAGATAATTAATTGTAATTACTTGAAGACATGTCAGTGAGATATTTATGTAATTCTTCGAGGAAATGATCAAAATAATTGTTGCTAATCCAGACCAATATTCCTAAATTGATTGAGTCACCAAATTTAAGGTGTTAATTAATGTTTTAATGGTGATTTTAGCCTGAGAAAGTGATAAAATGTGAAAGATCGGGCAAAAACATTTTTTTTCGCCTTTTAATTGTTGAATTCAGAGGAAAGAAACTTCCCAAATGGATGAGCAATTCAATGGTAATGACTAATTAGAATTTTGACGTTTTGCCACTTTCCCAGAGAATTATTTTAATAACGTCACAACTGTCATGGAAATTGAGGAATTAAAGTGACTCTCCATAAATTGTCTATGAAATCTAGTCCATGAGAAAAAAAAAATTCAAAATAATGACTGCAAAAATAGTCATCTGAATGTATTGTGACGTCTAGGAAAATATTTTTCTACAATTGGTAATGAATTTTCGATTGAAAAATGTTTTAAAAATAATTAGAGACGTGAGACATCAATGTACAACTCTACCTTTAATCGATCATTTGAGACTGCTTGATTTTTCGCCTTCCTTGGAAGACTAAAGATTGCTCGCACAATAAAAAATAATTGAAAATGATAAATGAATTTTAAACAATGGTAAGTGATAAGAGAACAGGTGAAAGTCATTTCTGCTAACAAAAAAAAATATTGTTTTCACTGTTTTTTGATGGATTTAATTTTCAAAAATTGAATAATTGCATTTCTAATGGAACTTTATCATTACGATGCTTCTTGTTGTGATATAAGAACTACTAAAAGAGTAAGAGAACTATCGGTAGGAGACTAATAGTAGAATTAAGATGGCGATGGTTACAAGAAGATAATGAAGAGGGAGATGGCGAATTGGGATGAGACAGACCATTCCTAGGGTGTAGAGTTTATCGTTCCTACATATACCTGTAAATTTATTGTAAATATACTTATTGAATCGTTGAGAAAAAAATATAGTCAGATTATACGAGTAAAAACAATTTTTATCCATTTCCTTTTCCAATTTTCTTTTAATCGTGATCATCGTTAATTGCAAATAGGCTCATTGAATCATTCACAAAATCCAGACAGATTAAACGAGTAATGAACGTCATACGCCCGATTTTCCCCATTATTTTTAAAAATGTAATGAAAGTTGCAGAAAACCATAAAAATTTAATGATTCCGTTAGTTTGTTGCATTCGAAGGCCAATTAATTCTGCCCCCTTGAATCGTCATTTCATAATGAGCTGCATTCACGCAATGAAGAACTCATGGGCCGTAATTGACATTTGACACTGAACCAATTACTTTCTGATTATTTCTGCTCCACAAAAAAATCCCCCGATGTTAAATCTCTTCGCCATGAACGATCACGATGACTTCAGCTCACTTCGTTTAAATGTGAAAGTCAATAACGACAATTTTTCACCAGAGAAAAATTACAACAATGTTGCGTCCCTGCGGTGAGTAAAATTGACTCCATAAATTGAGGTAATCGAGTTTTTGAGTGTTTATTTACGATCTTTAGGGCACCTGTTGACCCCTCGTGGCCGAAAATACCCTCTCGCAGGGCAACCGACAATATTTCGGACATCAGTGAACCAGCCTGTGATATTTTCACAGGGGGAACCCCCAGGAGAAGTCGCTCGATAAGTCGACCGCATTCAATCAGCTCCCACATCAATGAAAAAAATTATCAGGGCAATTTCTTCGATTATCCTTGCCCGAAAGTTTCGAGCCAACACTATCCGCCGAGAAGGCGACCTGGGTGTTTGGATCCTCGTTTTAAAAAGTAAATTTTCGATTTTTCACCTTCTACCGAATACTAGGGCCGTTCTATGTGTCAATTATCTCAGAATTATCTATGAACTTTCCTCCAAAACTGCAAGAACTTTTAATTTTACAACTTGTTGGATTTTATACCTCTTGATTACCCCATCAATACCAGACCGACATCAAAGAAACCGCAGTCTACATCGCTCGATCATCCACTGAGTTTTCCCTCAATTTCGCCAAAGTCAAATCCCCCGTGTGCACCAGTTTCCAGGAATAACTGCGATTCGTTTAGATACGAGGCAAATCCCATGAAGTTAAAGGGGATTGAGAGCATAGCAACCCAAACTGCACCCGGGGATGATACATCGGGGCTTGGAAGATGCGAAGTGGAATCGAGAGATAAAAATACAATGGAAATTCAATCAGTCGAACTGGGGGATTCGAGAATTATTGAAAAATCCGAGGGGGAGAAGGATTTTAAAGCTCCCATTCCTCTCTCAAAGCTCACTATCGTTTCAAATGCTTCTATTAATGTGCAGTCAGAGACTTCCTCCTGTGAATGTCAAGTAAATCCTCTGTTCATTCATTCACTTATTCACTCCTCATCAACTCCAGGTTGCTAATCACTTTTCCAGGGTGCAAACGGTGTTTTCATGAGTACGATTCCCCTCCCAGTTGTTAGTTACCAAATATCCCCTCAATCCCAAGGAAAAATCGATGTCACTCCCCAGTTGTCAATCTACTATCCGCAAAATCTCTCTGGCTCTCCGGAAAAAGGCTCCCTCGACATGTTCCAGGTCACAATTCCCCACAAATGTGAGTTTGGGGACTCGGAGGTCCCTGACAGCGAGAGACTCACTGAAGACAGTGCCTCCCAGTGTCACAAAAATAGATGTTTGAGCCCAAAAAATTCCAACACAAAAAACGAGACGATTCCACCCCACACTCAAGAGTTATTGACGAAGAACTACTGGAATTACTACAGGAGTCTGAGGGAGGGTGATGGGGATGACTACAAGAGGGAAATACAGAGCCACGAGAGGATGGGAGCCCCGGAGACAAAGAGGAGGAGATCCGAGGAGGATAATATCGAAGGCCCCAGCCCCCCAGGGCTGGGGACTGTGGAGCACTGGACTGTCCTCTCCTCCATGATCAACAACACGAGGGAACCAACACGAGGACTCCAACAACAAACGAGCCCGGAGATGGAGAAATTATTTGGAAGTACTACTGAATTATTTTCTGGGGATGTGAAGGTCCAGAAGTCAGTGAAGATTCGAGGGAGCTCTCCGGTGGATAAAAATGAAAATAATTCCTTCATACTTCCTTCTTTGGTCGAGGATAAGAGCTTTGAGCTGTGTGAGAAAAGGGAGGAGAGGAGAATCCCCAAAGTTAGAACTTTTGGTGAGAGAATGCCCAGATGAAATAATGACAATTACTAATCTGATTCAATTTTGATTGGTTTATGTTTCCTCGCAGTTTTATGTGGAATCGCCATTTATTTCCTGGTAATTCTCCTCCAAGCACTGTATGAGAACCTTTACGAGGATACCGAGCACTACGAGGATGTCAACTACGTGGAGTACTTCTTAAATTACGCAATGCTATCTTTTCGAGAGGCATTTGGACAGACTTTTGATGTGATGAATGGCCTGTTGCTGCAATCGGTAAAATTAGACTTCTTGTTCGTCCACTAGAGTTAATGAATAACTTAAATAAATAAAGGAACAAATTAAAATTCTGTTCCACATTGGTCGTTTCGCAGTTATCTTGATCTTCACCGGGCTCTGCAGCACAACCCGGAAGACAAAAGGGCGAAATAAATAAATGGAAAAAAGAGACTTCCATACTTCACGTGAAATTAGCCACATTTTTGATGATTCATCATTGTGAATTAAATATAAAAATAATCCATACAACCGAACGACCTCAGTTTTCATTTCTTTTTTTCTTTTTTGTTTCTTTCGAAATTTATCAATCTAGCTTTACCTCAAGCACAAAAATACACCAAACATAACCTTCTTTCGAGAGGTCCTAATCACATCAGTATCGGAAAATAAAAAATGTTTCGTCGACTGATTCTCAAAAATAAGTTAAATACCGACTTGACACAATTTAGAAATGTGTCCAAGCCCTCCACAAAGATGAAGGAAAGCCCTGGGGAGAGGATGCAGGCCTGGCAGATTCACTCTTACGGGGATACGAAAGAACTGAAGCTGTCAAGTGCCCGGATGCCGGTCATCTCGAGACCCACTGACGTCCTTGTGCAAGTTGAGGCTGCCAGTGTTAATCCCATTGACGCTGCAATGCTTCGTAAGTCTTTCGGAATAACATCCTCGAGGAATTTAAATCGCGAAGGGAATCAAACAATAAATTATTCTCGTTTTCGCAGACGGCTATGGGGCAAAAGTACTGAACCTAATGAGAACAGCGAGAAATATGAAAACAGATATTGAATTTCCCCTCACAATGGGACGAGATTTTTCCGGAGTTGTCGTTGGAAAAGGACATGGAATTCCCGATGATAATCTCAAACTGGGGGATAAAGTATGGGGGGTGGTACCTGTGGAGTGCCAGGGCTGTCATTCCACTCATGTCGTCGTCGGCAAAGACTTGGTATCATCCTTTTCTCCTCTCCTCAAATTCCCTCATAATTTTTGTACCGAAAATTCATCACTTCTTAGTCTTATCCCCCTTAATTAGTAATTACCATCCATAATTTTCAATTTCAATCATAACAAAATGTTATGATTTTTGTTCATTCCTCCAGGTACGTGTGAGACCAGAAAAACTATCCTACATCGAAGCAGCGAGCATATTATACGCAGGTTTGACCGCCTGGTCGGCATTATGGATCACTGGAGGATTGTGCTACAAGACTTCTCTCCCAACGATTTTGAATAAGAGGATATTGATCCTGGGGGGTTCTGGAGGGGTGGGAACTCTGGCGATTCAGCTGGCCAAGGCCTGGCACATGCAAGTCGTCACCACCTGCAGCAGTGATGCTGTTAATGTGCTGGAAAATTTGGGGGCTGATGTTGTTATCGACTACAAGGCTGAGGATTCTGACCAATTGGTCAAGAGCGAAGGACCGTGAGTGCTTTTTAATGCTTCCTATCAGTTCAATAAATTAAAAATTTTCCCCCTCGGTGAATAAAAAAAAATTGCCAGATACGAAATTATTCTGGACTGCGCCAACCAGGGCCCAGACCTGGTAAAACAGAAGGGATACGATTGTGGCAGCTACATAACCCTGAACTCCCCCCTCCTGAGGAACATTGACGAGCTGGGCTACGTCGGAGGAGCGATTAAGAACCTCACTGATCTCTTGAAATACAACATTCCCCTCAAGGAGAACAAGAGCTTCGTGAAGTGGGGATTCTTCGCGCCCTCCTCAGCAGGAATGAGAACCCTGCAGGAGCTCGTGGAGGATGGAAAAATTACCTCAGTTGTGAAGAAGGTCTATCCCTTCGAGGAACTACCCAGAGCCTACGAGAGGGCTCTACAGGGTCACCTCAGAGGAAAACTAGTCATTGATATGAAGAATAAAGGTGAATAGAGAGCGTATTGAAGTGATCGCACCTCGAGGGAACTCAGTTGAATTATTTCATCAATAAATATTGCTGAACCTAGAGGGTTTCGAGGAAAACTCCATAAAAATCTCCAAAATCGCCGGACTGACCTATAAATGTCATAAGAGCTTATTTATAGCTCGCAAAATTCCTCACAAAAAATATTTTCTGTCATTTTTCTCCAGACCCACTAGTTCCACAAATATTCATGAAACAATTCTTCATTATTTTATTCGCCTCCACTGCTTAACATTCAACAATTCATAAATTATTTTCTTAATAAATTACCTAAATCAAACAGACGTCATATGCTTCTTCTTCACTACCTCCGCTGTCTTCGCCAAAACTCCCCCCGAAAATCCAATTTTCCTCTTCACCTCAGACCAGGAACTACTCGCAATCTCAGTTGCTCTCTCAGTCCCATTCTTCAGGACCTCATTTAGGTACCCAGGATCGTTCACCAACACATCGTACCTCTCCCTGATCGGTCTTAATATCTCGATGACAACATCTGCGACGTGCAGCTTGTACTGTCCGGTATTCAATCCTCGTACCTCGTCACAAATTTGTTGTGGGGACTTGTCAGTTAATATCGAGTGAATCATCACAAGGTTGGACACTCCTGGACGCTCCTCTGGGTCGTACGTGACTTCAGATGTGAAGTCTGTGACTGCCTTCTTCATGTGCGATAGGATTATTTCTGGGGGATCCACCAGGTTTATCCTACTCTTTTTGTACTCCGACGACTTGGACATCTTCTTTGTTGGCTCCCTGAGGGATTTTATTCGTCCACTTGATTCTGAAAATAAACTGACTTAGTGAAAAAAATTTGAAGGAAACGAAAAACCGATTGGATATTTTAATTAATTAACAATCTTTCTTCAATGACTACGAACTGTTGATAAGTGGCTCCGGCATTGGGAAAGTATTTCCATATTTGACATTGAAAAATTGAGCTGTGTGTTGTGCCAGCTGGAGATGCTGTATTTGATCCTCTCCCACAGGTACATGAGTAGCTTTGTAAATCAATATATCAGCTGTTTGCAAAACTGGGTATGTGAAGAGCCCCAGGGGAATGTCCTTGAGTTTTTCACTCTTTTCCTTGAACTGCGGCTGCTGGGATAGTCTGGGCATTGTTGTCATGCAGCCAAAGACCCAGGCGAGCTCTGCATGCATGGGGACTGACGACTGCTGGAAGAGAATGCTCTTCGATGGGTCTATACCACACGCCAGGAGGGTTGCAGTTATTTTTATAATGTTATGCCGTAATTCATTAGGGTCTTGAGGCATTGTTATTGCATGCATGTCAACAATGCTCCAGACAACATCCTTATGGGTCTCCTGATAGCGAACCCATTCCCTGACAGCTCCCAAATAATTCCCCAGGTGAATAGTACCCGTTGGCTGAATCCCAGAGAGAATCCTCACCGGATAATTCGTCTCAGCCTTGTTCTCAGCCTAGGTATCAACAACTGTTCAATCATTTATCACTAAAAGTATAACAAAGTATTGTCGGAATGATAATGAGACTTACCTGCTCACTTTTACACCGATTTAATGTCTCAATCGATTTATAAACTCTGTTCACAGTCGCAAAGACAGATCTACTGTTTTTTATTGTTGACAACATGTTTATTTGTGTCTTTCTGCTATTGGTTGGGGTGAATGTTGCAAGTAAACATTATTATGTTGAGGTGGCCTTCAGTAGAGGTTAGAAATTTGACTGGTTCCCGCGGGTTTTCAAATGCGTTCGACTTCCGCAAAACATAAATCATAAAATTTCAATATTGTGGTATTTTCTGATATTGAAACAAATAATAATGAACAATATTGTATATATTTCGTAATATTGACGGATTTAATGATATAATAATATAATCAAAATTATGAATGGTCAATGTCCCAGACTTATTTATATTTGTTGCTCGGACTTTTATCTAATTTAAATTAATTATCAATGGATAAAGCATGGATAGCAGTAATGAATCATTCCCTGATATTATTGATGATATTTTTGGTCCCATTTGATTGAATTTATGCTTCAAGAAAATTCAGAAAATAGGAAGTGATGGATAAAATATAGTTTTCAGAGAAATATTTTTTTATCACAAAAAAAATTAATCGAGGCATCTTTTCTATTGATAATGAGTTGAATTGATCTACACAGTCATTGGCAAGATTTTTTCATTTCTCATTGTTCTCCCCCTATTGCATGTCAACTTTGTTTTGATCACTCAACACCTCAGAGGACAAAGGACAACAGTGAAGCCCAATAAAGAGATTAGAGAGAGTTTTCCCCAATTTTTTTTCATTGCTCGCGATATCATCTATCGAAAATATAAAAATATTATGGAGCCAGGGAATTCATTAAAATTTTTAATTAACGACGATGAAAAATTATTGGACTTGAAAAGCAGTGATAACCCATCGTGCTCCAAAATGAAAACAGAAGGCTTAGATAGGAATTCCAATTTGGTTGAAACGTGAGTACAAAATAACCAAATCAGAGTTCATTGCCATTTCGTGCCAACATTTCCAAAACAATGTACAATGCCTTATGTCGATTGATTATTTCAAATACATGTCTCAATTATTTAAATAAGAGTTGTTCATTTTAAATGAACTATTTACCATTTTTTTATTAATTAATTGATTTTTACATCTCTTGGGACGTGGTGAAATGAAGAGAGTCAACTCGTCAAAATGTAGAACCAATGGAAAAGTTTATCGTAAAATTCCGTTATTTCCCTTCATTTGTAGATATTCATAAATAAACAAGAATTGGAGTAAGTGAACTTTCTTCGTTTTACTTCTGTACAGATTTCATTTAATAATTGACTTCGTTCTGTTTTTATTCTTTTTTATTTCACTGTTTTCTGTTCACTGCTCAGTATGGAGCTGTCTTCGAGTCCAGAAAGTATCTCCAGTGAATTATCAGCGCTCCTCCCTCAATTAAAAAGTATGAAAATCATATCGTCACCTCCCACCCTCTACCAGGAATTTGGAAAAGTGGAGAATGTCATCGGGGCAATGGGCCTAGCACTCATCCAGTCGACGGATTCGACAGTCCTCCTGGACATCGACACTCCAGTCTTCATTGTTCTCCCCTCAGTGTTCCTGAATGAGGAGGGCCCCATTTACGAGCTTCTCGGGGAGATCGATGACATCTTCGGATCGATAGGGAAGCCCATGTACGCTGTCCGTCTGACGCAAGAGATTCGGGGGAAATCAAGCCTGATTATCAACAGCTTTGTTTATCTACTGTCAAGTCATCCCAAGACGAATGTTCTGCACATCGAGAATGTCGGAGATAAAAAGTACAGCCTAATTGCTCAAAAATATGGAATTTACCAGGAATAACTTGGGATTTCGCGATAGATTCGGAAGTGCCTTTTGGAAATCGTCGCTTTTTTAAAAGATTTTACCACATTTTTAAGAAGTTTTGTAATTTCACCAATGATTGATGTTATCGAAATTTAGAGAATGAAATTTTAGCCTTTTTTATATAAATTTGCAGTTTTTTAAATCAGAGATTGAGATTTAATTTGGTGGAAAATTGTAAAAAAGCATAATAAGAGCAAAATTTATCTTTCCAATATTTGTTATTTTTATTACTTCTGTTATTAATTATTCAGGAGAAACTTATAACTCATCATCAGCTCTCAAAAAGTATCTCAGAACTGGAAAGAATGAATGGAAAAAGAAAGATCAAGATGGCAAAATCCCCCGAAATTAAAAAAAACAATTGTCAGTAAACTGTTTGCTCACACTCCTATACACTCAAGTATTCAACTTTCTCTTTATGTCATTAATGACTCCAGTAGAGTGAGAGTACATTACGGCAAAAATTTATTCAAATAACATTTTTCAGTAACAGTAACAGAATTTTTAAATTAAAAAACAAGCCATTCACGAAGGAAAATGATCTCGGCAATTGTCTTTGCCTAAATTTCCCCTTGCTGACCCAAGCAATGAGATACAGTTAATGCTCCGGGTGGGGGAGGGGGCCGGCTTAAAAATTCCCGTATGTAGGTGACTTTCTCGATTTCACCGTAAAAATTTCGCTGATAACACGTTAACAAACGGAGGAATCCTAGGAAAACGCGTGCGCAATTGAGTCCAATGGTTTTAAAGATTTCTCGGCGGGTCGATCCGTCATTGGCCTGAAGCATCGCGGAGGCGCCCATCGCTTCCCCGGTCAGATGGTGAAAAAGAGAGAGGGAGAGAGGATGTGTTGAACCTTCGTATTGTAACCCGCAGTATTCAGTGGTGTGCAGAGGTGGACGAACATGAGGTATTTTTTTTTCCACTGGAAAACGTCAATCATAAAGAATCGTGAGCTACTGTCTGATCTCCATCTGTCTCATCTTGACTCTCTTTCAGATTGCGGCGGTTCGAGGGCTGATTAGAACGGTCCTTGCCAGGGCTTGAGCTTGTAGTAATCGCACCACCGGATATATTGGGTGTTCTCTGACAGTGCCACGTACAATTGGCCCATAAACCAGGGTCAGAAGTTCTTTACCTGCTGGTCGTCCCAGGGAATAGCACTGGGAGAGAAGCTGAGATGAGTAAACGAATGATGACGGTAAATCCTTATTTCGAACCCTTAAGGTCCACTGATGGGATTATGGATTAGTATTAAAGTGTGAATTATTTTGGTCATTGACAAGTTCAGATGTTGATTGTTCTAGACAATTAACATGACGAAGTTTTTGACATTGACTTTGAAAAAATTATGGGATCTTGTTTATTTATGTTTTTTTAGAATTTACTGTGAGATGTTTGAAATCCAGGGTTCGAAATGCCGAAATTCTTTATCTGTTGATTTATTTCAATCATTACGATAACATTGCAGCTAGAAAAGTGTATAGAAATCCTAATGATAGTCATTCTTAATGTTTCACATCCTTCATCTAGTCATTATTTTTATCTTTAATCATTAAAGACTGGAGACATGGAAAAATACCTAATTTTGAATAAATATTTTTTCCTGTTGACATTAAATGATCGATGCACTGATCATCAAATCAGATTTGACGATACGATTACAATGAGGCTCGTTCCATGGACGTTCAAAGGTTTTTTTAACGCAAAAGAGTAAAGGGGGTATTTGTTCAGCCTCGAAAAAACATTATCAAGCCAATCTCGAGATAACGAACATTTAAGGAAAATTATAAACTGCAAAAATAAGTGTTCCTTATCGCAGACATGTGCCAACGTCTCTGTGCAAGCCCACCATGTATCGCGAGCCAAACGAGGACAAACTTTGGGGAAATTACGAGGCTTCCGGGGATGCACCGTCTGGCTCACTGGGCTCTCCGGTGCTGGCAAGACCTCGATAGCATTTCAGGTAAAAAAACATCTCCAGGACTTCAACTATTTCCGCCTAATTGGGTGGTTTTTTCAAAGATGACTCCTCAACACGGTTGAGAATTTTTTACGTCCAAGAAGTCTTTGGAGGTAAAATTCAAATTATAAACATCTAAACTCTCAGGTGGAGGCGATCCTAGTAGAGCGCGGGATAGCAGCCTACGGTTTGGACGGTGACAACGTGCGAACCGGTCTGAACTCGAACCTGGGCTTCACCCGGGAGGACCGCAAAGAAAACATCCGTCGTGTGGCAGAGGTGGCCAAGCTCTTCGCCGACAGTGGCCAGATAGTCCTTTGCAGCTTCGTCTCCCCTTACGAGGAGGACCGCCAGACAGCCCGGAGAATCCACAAGGACTTCGACCTCCCCTTCTTCGAGGTCTTCGTCGACACACCTCTGGACGTCTGCGAGGCACGGGACACAAAGGGCCTCTACAAGAAGGCACGTCAGGGCGCAATCAAAGGGTTCACTGGTATAGATCAGCTCTACGAGCGTCCCCTGCACTCTGATCTCGTCGTCACCACTGAGAACTGCACCCTAGAGGAGTCAGCGACGATGGTTATAGATCTCCTTGAGAGGAAACACATAATTCCTGTCGCTCCCAAGGCTGATTCCCTCATTAAGGAGCTCTTCGTCCCAGACGCGAGGATTGTCACTGCTAAAGCAGAGGCGGAAACACTTTCCTCCGTTGACATCACCGAAATTGACGTCCAGTGGCTGCAAATACTTGCGGAGGGCTGGGCTACCCCGTTGACGGGATTCATGAGGGAAGATCAATACCTTCAGGTAATTTTCTGGTTTTATTCACTACCAGGCGATGCTTAGCATCCAAACCATAGCAATGATAATATTCACTGAAAAAATGGGGGCGGGGAGGGAGAGGGGGGTGTACCCAACAAATAATTATTAATTGAATCTGGACTGGTTTGCACTTGTCTCCGTAATTTAAGATTATTAATCGGAAGAATCCCGAACTAGCTCGAGACAGTCGACCAGGATATCCTGGAAGTTATTTGCCCTTCAAACAGATTCTGCGCCAGTTTTCACCGAACGTCGTGATTTTGTCGATTACTGGGATACTTTCCCTATTACAGACTCAACATCTGAGATGCTTGATAGCCGATGGAAATGAGATAAACCAATCCGTCCCCATAGTCCTAGCAGTGACGACTGTCGACAAGAACAGACTGGAGGGGCACTCGGCAGTAGCACTGAGATACAAGAAAGATCTCCTGGCAATCCTGCGGAGACCGGAGTTTTTCGCTCACAGGAAGGAGGAGAGATGCTGCAGGCAGTTTGGTACGAACGACATGAGACATCCTTATGTGAAGATGATCCACGACTCCGGGGATTGGTTGATGGGTGGGGATGTCGAAGTGCTGGAGAGAATCAAATGGAAGGACGGCTTGGACGACTACAGGCTGACACCCAACGAGATCAGGGAGAGGTGCAGAGCCATGAAGGCTGATGCTGTCTTCGCTTTTCAACTGAGGAATCCCATTCACAACGGGCATGCATTACTCATGCAGGTAAAATTCACATTCATCATGTCCTGGGAAAATTTTCCAGACCTTAAGAGGATTAAATTCGTGAATTCTTCCTTCCATTATTCCATTTAGGACACGAGACAACGTTTGTTGGGAGAAAGAGGATTCAAAAATCCAGTTCTATTGTTGCACCCGCTGGGAGGGTGGACGAAGGACGACGACGTACCTCTGCCAACGCGAATGAACCAACATAAAGCAGTTCTCGAAGAGGGAATTTTAGATAAAAATTCTACACTTCTAGCTATATTTCCTAGCCCAATGATGTATGCTGGACCAGTCGAGGTACAGTTTTAGGTGGACAAGAAAATTCCTTAGCTCATGGATCGTGTTCCCCGCAGGTTCAGTGGCACGCGAAAGCGAGGATGAACGCAGGTGCTAATTTCTACATTGTGGGGAGAGATCCTGCCGGTATTCCTCATCCCAATAAGGACTCAACTCCCGATGGAAATCTCTACGACCCAACGCATGGGGCTAGGGTACTGTCAATGGCCCGGGGACTCCAGAATCTTGAGATAATTCCCTTCAAAGTTGCGGCTTATGATACGAAAAATAAGAAAATGGACTTTTTCGATCCAGAGAGGAAACAGGATTTTGATTTCATCTCTGGGACGAGAATGAGAGGTACTGTATGGCCATAGAGTGGTTGAGGCAATTGGGATCGCATGTCAATAAATGGAACTAAATATCCGCTGAATATTCGTCAAACCAGCGATTTGGCACATGATTTTCTTGCGTGATGTATCATTCATCGTTTCGATTTCTTTTCAATTTGTGATTTTCCTTTCAGCACTAGCCAGAGCCGGCCAAGCACCACCGGATGGTTTCATGGCACCCGGAGCATGGCAAGTCCTCGTGAACTATTACCAAGGTGGAAACCAAAACGAATGAAGCATAATCCCTTAAATTTTTACCGCAATCCGACAAATAAATATAATGAATTCCAAAGTGAAGTGGTGAAACAAAAACACATCACACATTATTGATGATCAAATTATATTGATATCGAATGATTCTAGGGGAAAATGTCCAATACATATTTCGTGGAAAATCTCATCACCGGCAAAAAATATTTTATCGCACTTTCTCGTCGGAGGAGCGTTTCACGAAACAATTTTTTATGTTTCATCGCTTCACAGCCTAATCATCAATTGCAAAGCATTTTAATTGATTTAACATTCCAAAACTGTACATACCGACCACTTGGCAATATTCTCCAGAATCTTGTACCTCATACTGTGGTACAATGCAATATCAAATATTATTTTTAAAAAGAGGGATTTATATATTTTATAGAGTTTGATATATGATCGAAAAAATTATTTTCTCTTGAAATTGTAATTGAAAAATCATGTGGCGTTAAATATTTATTACACCGACATGTGCCCGGAGTGAATAATTACCTGAGAGAAGAATAAGTAGATTGAAGGAAGAAAAAGAAAATTTATTGAGATTAAAGTATCTAATTAATTTAATTTTCATGCGGAAGTGAAGCGTCGATTTGTGATGAGATGAATGACTTTGTTAAAATCATCTTCGTCTTATTACATCTTCAATCTTCACTTCAATTTCGTTAGTAATTATTTGAGAAATAGATCACTAAAAAACAACAATCTGCAATAAAAAGGCACTTACAATATTTAAAATATTTTATTACCATAGTAAAATGTTAAAGTACACATTAATAATTAAACGATACTTGACAAAAATAGAATACCCCATTATACTTTTTTTTAATATACATCCCTTTCAACAATCTTCCCATCGCTCATTATTTATTTATCATAAGTGCTTATGTATTTGAACCTAAAGAATGACTGAAATACAAGCTTGTTGTACTTTGATTGCAATCAGTTGTATTCTCTACCTCATCTCTCACCTTTTACAAATCAAATAACTTGAATATTGTAGGTCATAAAGGGTACGACTATATTTTCTCGTGATGAATTCAATAAAATAAAATGTGAAAACATAAGATCAATAAGATCAATCAACTGATCAACTAAACATGAATCAATATTTGTCATTCCAAACAAAGCAATGTGCAATCCGGATGTATTTGACCCCAAAGATTAAATCAATATCAGCTTCTGATATTTAGTTGCTGTTTTCGAATTTTGGTTGAATTTCATTTTTCCAATAAAAGCATTAGTAATAACCCGAAAGCCATACAATAAATCATATTTCCATGGATCCATTTTGTCGGAAAACAATTACATTCATTTTTTTTATTTAAGAAGCAATGGAACTGACTATTGACGTAAAACATAAATTTGAAGTTTTTTTTGTGAGACAACTAAAACCCAAATTTATAAATCCTAAATAATCCTGACCAACAGACTCACGTCAATTACGAAAAATCTGGAAACTCAATTGCCACCCCGGTGGTAATTTTATTATTTGTTAATTCACCTCCAAATCTCCTTTTTTCGATACTAACATTTGTTTCCAAAAACCAGCCGTAAAAGATTTTCTAGAAAAAAATTCCCACCATCATCAAAATATTCGGAAAATCAGATAATTTTTATTGTGAGCTCCAAAAAGTTCAGATGTGGTCTTAAAACATCATCAATCACCACACGACCTTAACTGAATGATCAACGACTTCCCAACACTCCCTCACAAGCACGACACTTCCCCTATCGCTACAGCTTCCCCAGCTATCCATTATTATACATGATAGACGCAGTGGCAAGATTGACCTCAGCTCCGGCCTCGGAGAGATCTGGCAGCGATAACATAACAGGAATGACCTGAATTTTTCCATCGTCATCCTGCTGCTGTATATGCACAACAGTACCAGCCTGTAGTATCTGACTGGTCATGATCTCATCAGTGATCATCTCAGCGCCCTCAATATTCTCGGCAGTCACCTCCTCCGTATAAACAGTGGCATCCTCCATGCTCATGATGACCTCAGCAGCCTCAGAATCCTCCCTGGAGGTCTCCTCGTACTCCTGCTGGTACTCCTGGCCATACTGTCCCTCGATCTCCTGCGCCTCGAACTTGACAATCTGGTCCTCAGTATCGAACTCCTCTCCCTCTTCAAACTCCTCCTCCTCCCCAAGTTCCCCCTCGATCTCGAACTGCTCCTGATCCATCTCCAATTCGATCTCTTGCTCCTCGGAGGTGTCCTCCTCGCCATCAGGCTCGCCATCGCCCTTCTTCACGTTCCTCCCACTGACAATCCTCTTGAATCCAGATCCTCCCAAGCTCTCGTGCCTTCTCTCATGCTTGTTCTTATCCCCGAGGTACTTGAACCGTTGCTTACAAACGATGCAGGAGTAAGGTCGCTCATTGGTGTGAGTCCTCTCGTGACAGACAAGCGCGGACACCTGTTTGCATCGCCAGGGGCAGTACCTGCACTGCAGAGGTCGTTCATCGCTGTGTCTGTTCTGATGATGCTTGATCAATTGAATCTTCGTCTTCAGATTGAAGCCACAAATCTCACAGGTGAAGGGCCTGTCCTCAGAGTGCGATATCATATGTGTCTTCAGCCTTAGTTGATTGACAAAACGCTTCGGGCAATGGGGACAGGTTAGTGTACCCTCCAGCCGGTTGTGCGTCACCATCATGTGATGCCTGAGCCTCACCTCAGACGTGAATGTCTCCACGCAATCGAGACACTTCACGGGATTTTTCTCCATATGCGTATTCTTGATATGTGTCCTGAGAATCATCTCTGTCTTGAATGTCTTCAAGCAGTGATTGCAAGTGACTCGTTTTTTGTCCCCCACCTTGTCCCCATCATCCTTGGAAGCACCAGGAGTCGTCTGATTGTGTATGTGCGACATATGCCACTCCAGCGATCGCGTTGACAGCATAGATCTGTTACAAATCTGGCAGGTGTACTGTTTTCCATCCTTGTGAACCCGGTTTCTGTGTATGACCAGCATCGAGTGATTTGGAAATTTCTCCGAGCATATCTGGCAAGAGCACTCCTTCAACGCCCTGCTGTCTGTCTTCTGGTGGACCCTCAGGTGGAGCCGCAAGCCGTCTCTCCTATTGAAGCCCACCCCGCAGGTGTCACAACGGTACTGCCTCTGGTCCTCGTGAATTCTCACGTGCTGCTTCAATGTCGACGTGTTCTTAAACATTTTGTCGCAGTGAGGACATTGCATTGTGTAAGCCTTGTGTGTATACATGTGCTTCGAGAGACTGTAAAAAGGCACCATCTTGTGGCAGACAGGGCAGTCCCTCTTATTGCCTGTTGGCTGATGCTTCCTTATTCTGTGATGTCTCAATGACGCTGGATTCTTGAAATCAGCCCCGCAATCCTCACACAGGTACGCCCTCATCGTCGTGTGCACCGATTTCAGATGAAAGCTCAATTTCTGCTTGAAAGCGAACTTCTTGTCGCACTTTGGACACTCGAAGATCTTCTCCCAGCTCATGTGCTGGGTCTTGATGTGCTGGTCAAGGGTACCCTGGTGCTTAAACTTCTCCCCGCAGATGTCGCACAGCTGTCCATAAATAGCGTCGCAGTGTTTTTGCTCGTGCTGCCTCTTCTTCCCTCTGGACTCCAGCATCAAATCGCAATACTTGCAGATGAGTTTCTTTATGCAAGTGACATTGTGCGACCTTTTGCTCTTATTCGTGTAGGACTCCTCACCGCAGTCCTCACAGAAGTAGTGGATCTTGTAGTCGTGTGTCTTCAAATGATCCTCGAGGGTGTCGGAAGAGAGAAACGTCTGCGTACAGTAATCGCAGTCGAAGAGATCAACCTCCATCAGTCCTTCAGCAGACGTGTCCTCGTTGGTAAAATCGAAGAACTTCTTGTTGGCATCTGTCATACTTCTCCCCTCGTAGAGCGATATTATGTCCTCGTCCTTGAGTTTTGTTATGACGATCTTCCTCTGTCTAAGGTACTCCTGAAAGTCCTGCAGATTCTTCTCCCTTTCCCCGAGGATTCTCGTCAACTTCTCCAGATTTCCTTCCGTATAGGAGGCGTTCAGTTGCTCCTGGAGGGCGGCCTTTTTCGCCTTTGCCTCCTCCCATCTTCGCTTCAGTCTCGCAAACTTCGCCAGATACTCCTTAGTCGATACAGGACGATTCTCATCTGTCTCAGTGGAACTGTACGTCCTGAACTTGATCTTCTCCTTGGCCTCGCCATTGCCGATCTCATGCTTCCCCTCCTCTGTCTCAGAAAGACTCTGCACTGGATTCACAAATCTCACAGTACCATCCTCGACCTTAAGGGCATTTGGCAAACTTGCTCTGCCCCCCAGGATCTGCTCTCGCTTCTTCTTGTACTGTTCAATCTGCTGTTCGATGATTTTAGAACTCTCAGATTGGTCGGATGACTCTGTGGCTTTAAAGGGCATTGCTCTCAGGAGTTTCTCAACTGTCTTCAGAGGCTTTCCATCGAAGGGCTTCTTCAGGATTATTGGCCTGTGCTCGTCCTTTTTGTCTCCGTTTTTGTCCATCTTCTTGACCTTAACAAGAAGAAGTTCATTCGGCTTCGGCCCTTTCACAGTCACGTACATCACACCCTCTTCACCTGCAGGTGACACGTTCAGGGGGTTTCCCATCAACTTCTGAAGCTTCGGCTCCTTCAGAGATTTTTTGGGTGTCTCAGTCTCCGACATGCTCTGTGAGTCCAATGAATCCTTGCCTAAACTGGCTTTTCTCTTTAGTACCTTCCTCGGGGAGTTCTTTCCACCTTCCTCATTAGTTTTCTCCCCTTGCTTCGGCTGATCCTTTAGCTCCTCCATATCAGTTGCTGGGTGGGAGTGGGGATTGACCTTTATATACGTATTCAGAGCTGTGTCGAACTGGTAGACTGCCTCAGACTTCTTTTCGGGTTTCGCAGGGCCTGACGACGAATCTGAAGGGTTCTCGGGCGCTTTAGGTTCTTCGGGGGATTCACCGGGCGGTTCTAGTGAGTCGTTGTCCATGACGGAGTCCTCAGGATCAAATTCCTCGATGGATTCGTTATCAGAGGTGGGAGCAGGGGATGGAAGAGCAGGAGGGTCCGGTGAACTTGGGGGATCATCAGGCACCTCTATAGACAGCTCAATCGATGTGTCCACAGGCAGATCAATTGATTCCGCGCGAGGCAAATCGATGGACACCTCAACACCTTGTTCTTTAGGTTCTTGAACAATTGCCTCTTTATGTAACTGAACAGTTATATCCTCAGATATCCGGCCAGGTGCCTCTTTATGGATCTGAGCAGGCGACTCGTTCCGCACTTGCTCGGGCGAATTTTTTTGCTTCTGATCAGACGAATCTTTTCGCGTCTGATTAGCTGAATCCTTCAGGGCCTGAATAGGAGAGTTTTTTTTTACCTGAACAGTCGACTCTTTAAGTGCCAGAACAGGTGTATCTTTCCGCACCTGAACAGGTGCGCTGACTACTTTGATTGTCTCGACTAGCTTTACCGGTTCAATTGGAGTCTTCTTCTTGGGACTGTCAGGAATTGTTGCAACTCTGGACTTATCTTCATTCCAGGAAGTGCCCGCCAGAGACCTTAACTTGACCTGCGCCTTCTTTATCTGCATGAAGAACTTGTAGCTCATCTTTAGATCGCAGATGCAGTCCATGCACATTTGGGTGGAGAGACCATCATGCTGGTCGATCTCCTCCAGGTGCTTCATCTGCTGGTTGAGGCGCATCTGGAGGCCTTTCTCACCGAATATATCCACTAAAGGAATTTTCAAACCGGCACAGGTGCGACAGTAATTTTTCAATTGATGTCTGTCCTTCGGGGTCGGTGCCAGCTTTGATAGTTCATTCAGGGATTTTACCTCGGGGGCGAAGAGCCTCACCTTGGGAGTTATTTTCCTCAGGTCGTTCAGGGTCTTTATTTGCGGGGGAGCCTTACCCGGTGAGACGTGTGTGTCACTGTAGCTGTGGTCACCTTTAGTTGGTGGAATCGACGTTGATGAGGGGGTTGAACGTTTGTAGGTGTATTTCACTGGTGGCTTGGTATCTGGAGAGGGAACATGGTGAAGTTAGCTTTGAGAGGGGTTGAAGAAACGTTTGTTCTTGGTGAATTTTTGGAGGATTAGAATACAGTTAAAATTATGGAATTTTCATTTATTTTTTGGACACAAACTACTGATAAATGTAATAATTAGGAAAGCAAATGGAACAAAAGGTAATTGGCTATAAACAAAAAATGAATAAAAATAGTTCTCGAAATATTTATTCCACTTGAAAAAATAGTTCCTTTGGATCAACTGAGCAGTGATATAATAATGATATTAATAATGCTCTACATAAGAAAGTGTTTTTCGGAAACGTATGTCAATTTAGGAACTTTCACCAGACAACTTGTCGAAATGACAGTCGAAACATTAATTTATTGACTAAAAATAATCATAAATACATATTTACCTGCTGAAACATTCCCATATATCTCCTTACTCCTCCTCAAGCTCCCCTTAGCCCCACCAATTTCTACATTATCATCGATGGAATAAATCACACATTTCTCAGTCTCCTCCCTCGAATTTTCATTATTCTTGTCACCAATAAATATCATAGTCTCAGTTTGGTCACTCATGTTCCTCGGCGAATGGGGTTAATTCAAATCACTCGTTTATTATCACAATTGGAAAAAAAATCACTTCCCGAGTAATGGAGTATTTTTCAAAAATCCCCCGAATCAGGGCCTCAGTCGTGTTTTTTTATTTTCACGTGTGACCCAAAACATGCCTGTTATTTTGAAAAAAAGTATCTTTGATCACCTATCAACACCATAGATGTGAAATAGAGGAATTAGGTGGCTCACTATACAGATGGCGCGTGTTCCAAATGGCCTCTTGTACGTTTTCGTGGTTTCAGGATGTTGCGAACGACTTTCTACACATTTCATGACTTGCCCATTGAATAAAGAGAATAACACTAAGAATGGCGATAGTGAGACGACGAGAGTAGTTGGGGGGAGAACTTTCGGGGCGAATTGAGCACTAGAGTGGTTTTACTGAGAGATTTTCGCGGATGTTTGGAGTATTGAGGGCTGTTTGGCCGTCCACTGGACTTTCAACATGCTTTTGATGGGAGAGACGCGTCGAAACATTAAGATGGCTGCAGTGGGACGACGCGTTGGGGCGATTGTCGCAATGGCGACCTAGAGATTGGAATTTTTTAGGCGTTTTTAAAAATTTCCAGGAAATTCCGAGAAAATCGGGTTTACAATTTTTCCAGGGGATTTTTACAGCGTTTCAGGGATTTCGCAAAGTTTTTATGAGGATGACAGGGGATGACGTCACAGCTGGTCGACCAATGAAATCGAGGAAACGGTCTGAGGAGCGGGAATTTCGAATTGGTGTTGCTAGAGATGGACGTACACTTTTTGTGGCGGATTGTTTACGGTGTTGGCCTCTTTGGAGACGAGTGCCCGTGAGGTTATTCACGAAGGAAAATAGTTGGGAACGCTCTTGACAAAAGGATTTTTTTCCTTTTTCGGGTAAAAAAAATGTCTTAATGAGCAGGTAAAGCAAAGCGTTGCGGTCTTGAGGTAAATAAACAGTACTCCACGTACTCACCTCACTCAGGACTCCACAATTCAATTAACTTTGCAAAAAAATCCGTTGTGCACTGTTTATTTCGATCAAACACACAGAAGTCACTGGAACCGGCAGCTCCCGCCAATTCATCTCCAACAATGGCGACTAGTTCCCCACCCCTTCCCCGAAATTCGCACAACTGAATTATATAAATTTTACATTCGTGTGTAGACAGCCGACCAGTAATTGTTTTTTGCAAAATGAACTAATTTCATAATATTTCCATAGCGAATTTCCATACGAATAACACATTGAATTGAAAAAAATAACGACCTGAAAATTTACTTCAAAATATCTGTTTTACCGACAGCCAATAATACCATACGCCATCTTTAACCCAACCAAAAATTATCCATTCCTAAGCACGGTATTATTCCACGTTAAAATCCACTCGATAATCCCATCTCATAGTTTATTTCCGATAAAAAAAACTCATGAAGTGAATAAAATAATTTCAGTTGAGACAGAAAAGTCAGTTGAAGTTACCAGTGCCGTATACATGGTGACAGCAATAATAAATTGTTGATTATTGTTTTATCTGGAGAAGTTGTTAGTGAGTAATAATGATTCTGCTGGAGATTAACAATAGGATACTAGAAGAGACATTACAAACAAAAATAAAAAATTCATTATCGGGGTGAGTGCTTTATTTTTCACTCCATCAATTCGCATTTTCGTTATTTTGTTTGATTAGTGAATGATTTTGAAAGGCATTTGGGAGCAAGTCAACTGGCCGGGATATCATTTCCCTAGCTGGGCGTTGTCTGACTTTTTTTTATCGGTTAATGCCAGAGTTTGTTGTTTAAATGTGTCATCGAGTCTTGCAGACTGCTAGGGATGACTAATTTTGTATCAGCGGGAGGACGTGGCTGTGGTTGCAATCGAGGGACAACTGACGTTAGATTGCGGATTTGAGAGGGGTTTAACCTCAATCCACGGGCCTCGAACCGGTTCAACCATGAGGAGTTGCAGATATTTTACTTTCAATATTTTAAATGAACTTTTCAGCATCTCACTGTTCTCGTGACCAGAAATCTCTATTTTTTAAAGGTTAAAGAAGAGTTTCTGAACTCTTCGTGTCATAAATTTCAACTCTGTCGTTCTTCAATTTCTTCAATCTCCAATTATTATTTCTTATCAATTTCCCTCACATGGATTATTCAACTTTTCTGTCACAGTCATTGCTGAACAGATTAAAAATATGATTTTCAATTCACTGAGTCCTACGAGGGGAACAAGTTCGCTGGCATTCCCATATCAATTGCAGATTGAACTAGATCTATCACCCCCTGCCCCTTGTGATAATGAATTAATGATTTTATCAAGTCTCAAGGGGACGTGAGGTTCGTGCTGATGATTGCTACTATCGTAATCATAAAAAATGAGTTATCCCTGAGATAAATATCCCCAGCGAATAATTTCTGAAATTAGTTCGTCCCCAACTTCACTCTCTATCGACTTGCGAGAGTCAGCAGTTGATTAGAATTGTCTTTATAGATTCATTTTAATTGTTATGACTCTGCAGGCATAAACCCGAGTCTACAGATGTCATAATAGCAGACTTCGATGGAGCTCTCTTCCACATGTCCAATCCCAATGGGGATAAGTCAAAACTTAGAGTAAGTAAATCCCCATATTACTGATCTGTGATGATTCCAGTCGTGTTCAGAAGTTTTCTTGCTTTCAGATAAGTATTTCGCTCAAATTCTATGGGCAACTGAGAGAATATGGGGCTGATGACTTGCTCAAACGTGAATATGGAGCTTATCTGGTGGAGCCAGAATCAGGTAAATTAATTTTCCTGTCTTTTGGCGTTTCTTTATATTCAAAACTTCGTCAAGACCACGATTTTACGTTTTCTTTCATTTCATCAACAAAAAGTACGTGGGAGATAAGCTTCACGTTTTATCTCACACTCTTTTATCTACAGGATACAATGTCTCTGTGCAAGTGGACTTGGAAAATTTAGAAGAGGACTGGGAATCCCTCGTCAAGAAAGTTGGTCTTCTCAAGAGGCACTGTTTCGCAAGTGTCTTTGAAAAATACTTCGATTTCCAGGAGAAATATGTTGACAACCCGGAGCAGTGTCCGAAGAGGGCAGTCATTCACTATCGAGACCAGGAAACAATGTAAATCTCAAGACCTGACCGTTCAACCAGCTGCTGATTTCATTGTCTTATGTTTAAAAATTTTTCGGTGCAGATATGTCGAGGCGAAGAGTGATCGTGTCACAGTGGTCTTTAGCACGATATTTAAAGACGAGGATGACATGGTCATCGGGAAAATGTTTCTGCAGGAGCTAAAGGAGGGGAGGAGAGCCAGTCACACGGCGCCTCAGGTGCTTTTCAATCATCGAGAGCCACCCATTGAGCTTCAAGACTGTGATGCTGCTGTTGGAGACAGTATCGGATACGTTACATTCGGTAAATAATTTTTTTTATTAATTTTATGTTTCAGAAAAAATTCAACTGGGTTTTATTTATTTATTTTCTTCAATATGATTTTCCTTTAGGTAATTGAATGAATAACTTGATTAATTTATTCATCTCCACGAATTTGTTGCATTTCAGTCCTTTTTCCCCGACACACGAACAGAGAATGCCGAGACAACACAATCGATCTAATCCATATGTTCAGAAATTACCTGCATTACCACATTAAATGCAGTAAGGTATACATTCACTCTCGAATGCGAACCAAAACCACTGATTTTCTGAAGGTCCTTAACCGGGCGAGATCGGCATCAAAGAGCACCGAGAAGAAAACAATAACGGGTCGAACATTTATACGAAAGGAGTGAAAATATTCTAGCAATCAGGCATTCTGAATCGATAAAAGAACAAAAACTGCTGAATTAATTATAAAAACTGGAGATTGAGGAGTTCGTCTGGCATTTGGGAGGATTGAGCCAGCTGGGGGTGAGTGATGTGTCCCCCAGTGGAAGGATCTATCTTGTTATTCGAGAGAATCTATTGTCGAGTGGGTCATAGGAACTAGGCTAAGGGAAGAATCAATTTTACTCCAAAAACAATTTCAAAGTAACAGAGAACGTTAGGACATTCGTCATTTTCAACGATACAGGCATTATTTTATTAATTTCCTTCGATTGTTCTTTAGATTTCGCACATTCATGTCGTATACTTACGTTTAGGGAGATCATGAGTCATATATAATTGGAGATAAGGATGAATAATCAAAAATTAATTTTAATCTCGTCTATTTTTCGATGAAGCGATGAAAACTGGAATACTACCCTCGCTTTTTGAATTTATCTCGACATGGGGTGGACTGAGGGGAAAATGTGACAGATTGAATTTTGTGGGGAAAATTTCTTGTGACATTTTCTCATAGACCGCCATATTGTTGAAATAATCCAGTTTTGATGGGAGTGCAGTTTATTTCGTCCCTTCATTAACGAATCAGAGAACCTCAGGAGCTGAACCACTAGTGCCAGATTCTCATTGAATTCGCTCAAGAACTTTTGTACACCTGATGTTTCAAGACTCCTCTTATTGTCCACCAGTATTGTCAAATGCATTTCAAGGAAACAATCCAAATCCGCTGATATACTCAATATTGTTTAAACGTATTCAATTATTGTGCGATGAAATACAGCTGGCTTCCACTCCTGTATCGTGGCGATATGAATGTAATAACGGGTTCGAATTTAATTGTAATAAAATTCTTAAAACACTTTTAACTCGATACTAAGAGATATAAGGATGAGGAGTGAGTTAATACGAGATAGACCTTGTTAACGAAGTGACACAATTTTACGTCATAGCCACGAACCATAGAATATTGTTTTTGTAACAAATGAGTATTTTTATTTCCAATCTTTACTTATTATAAGATAATAAAAAAGGATTAAAACATTATACGTGACGTTAGTCATTCGAATTTTCCTGTTTCCAAATCAAAAACTGTCGGAGTCATCCTCGGGAAAAATGAGAAAAGACATATTTTCTGAGAGTGAAAATTCCCTACAAAACATGTTTTGTGAGATCTTCCCTTCCGATGCCTCTGTTAGGATATAATGACTTTCCAAGTCGTGTACTACTTCCCTCATAAGTCAATTCGGTATTAATCAATTTTCTTATTATGTAATTATGAAAAATGGAGATTATCGATTAGTGATTACATTCCGTGACGATGATTGAGGGTAAATATGGAGAAAAAATTGGGTGTGTACCCGGTGGAAATAATTCGTGGGGCCGCGCCCAGTGCTCAGCGTGAAAGCAAAAACGATTTTCTACGTTTTCAGTGGATTTTTAGCGACCCACAAACCCACAACCCCAGCGGACAGCCCTTAGAGCCCTCCTTCGTTTCCAGTGGAATACGAGGAGAAAAAACATTGTCGATATGAAGTGAAGTAAATTCAAGCGAAATGGACTCAACGACTGTTTCACTAACGATTGTAGACCCTTCGACGTCCCCCTGCACTCCGGAGGAAGTCGCTGCTAATATCAGAGACTGTGACGAGGGTAATGTCGAGAAGTGGCTCGAGGACGAGGCACTCGGTGGCTTCAGGGTTTGGCAGCTCGCTGCTGTGGTTATTTTAATTATTCTCACTGTCGTTATTGGACTCTGCTGCTGCATAAGGTTTCGAGTACCTCGGACTAAGCAGAACATCGAGGCTGACTACGTGAGGAAAAAATTGACGAAAAATTTTCGAAGGGAGCTGTCGAAGATTAGTAATGGAGAGATGGACGAAATGAATTTACGAAAAGGTAAATTTATGAAAATTAATTCATCAGCATAATTGAGTGGATTTCTTTTTTTTCTTGAAAAAACATTAAATAGCTCATTTTTTTCATTCAGAAAATTATTAGAACTCAAATAATATATATTTCCTCAAAATATAGTAAAGTATCACCATCGAATTGATCGTGATAATTTTTTGTCTGTCTCAAAAAGCCCTAGAGAAGGTGCAATTATCCCTAGACCTCCAGGAGGACGAGCAACAGCCAGTGCCAACGGACAAGAGTCCTAAACCCTCACCCTCCGCCCTGAGCTTGATGGTCCAAGTGATGAGAACTCATCTATCAAAACCCCCCGAACCCCACAGCGTCATCTAGCATAACATCCACACTCCGTCATTCTTACTATCTCAGTTTCTCATTTTATTGCTGTAAATATGATACATAAATTCGTTGATTCAGCATGCAACAGTTAATTCTACAGAGTACTCTACAGATAATAATCTGTAATTCAGGGAGTGACTGCAACGTGTCAGCCACTCCCACAATATTTACGTTATTGTTTAAACCAATTTTATTTGCAGATTAAACGAAATTTATTTCCCTTCAGATATATAAATCATTCAATAAATAGACCATTTGATTGATGTAATTTGTATGCTTAATTAAAATAGTCATTTCTTTGATTCCAAAGGGGTTTTCATCTCTAGAGGAATTTCTCTCTACGAATTTACATCGATTTTCTCTTTTTTTTTGTTGTTTATTTCATTTTTTCTCTAATAGAACTATTACTTATCTCTCGTACAGAAATATAAGGTACAGGTCTCTCATTTTTCGATTAATCTAATGACACTGAAGAATTTAATGAAAGAATTCTATTTAATCTCCTGCGATTTAAAAAAAAATTCTGAAAAAATTCTCTCTTCATGAAATTCCCTGATTTTTTTTCTTTTAATCGTGTGCGGTATAATGTCCATTCGTAAGGTAAAAATTTTCGTATTAAATAATTTTGATGTTAAATTTTGTTATTTATTGTTTCAGCAATCAAGTGGTGAACCGAAAAGGACAAATCCGTTTTTTCTCTTCTCCAAATTTAAATTATACCGATAGCGAGAAGTTTCAGGGCAAATCCTCCCAGCATTTTTCGCAGAGAATTTAATTTCCTGCAAATTATTACTAGGAAATTTTCTCCTGAAACAACTCATTGACCGGATAACCGCGTAGGCAGCGAAATGTCCAAATCGACTCGTTTGGGTTTCACGCGTTTCACCACTTTTTTGTTTATCAATAATCTCTAGAGACTTATCGCAGAGAGACAAGGAAATATTTTTAGATCAATATATTCTTTATATATAATAGTTTTTCTTCTTAGCATTACATAACGCTCACAGAGAATAAAATTTGTTTTTTTTTTGTTTTTTATTTATTTTTTCTTAAAATTACACAGGAATGACTAATCAATAGCAGTTATTCCTGCTTCGACTAAGATTATCCGCCTTCAATTATTCCCCAACTTGATAATTAATGAGCCTGAGGTGTTTGATTAATAAAAATGGAATAAATGAGGGAGAGAATTTTTGAATTGGTGCTCAGCCCAGTTTACAGTTGCAATAATAATTTTCATTTCATTAAATTCTCTCCCATTTTTGATCTTTGAGTTCCTGATTAACGTTGTCAATCAATAATTTGGTTATTATGTTATTTAGACAATTGGAATATTTTGCTGTTGGGAGTAATGTGAAGCGAATGAAAAAGGTACATCGAAATGCCTGATGCTGAAAGACAATATCTTTTCTCTTGATAAAATCTACAATTTCACTACAAAAATTGTATCACGTATGATGACAATCACATAGGGACATAACAGGATTACACTCTATGATTTTATAATTGACATTAAGACAATAAAACACGTAAAATTAATTCATTAAAAACAGAATTGGTAACAGTTTTCCAAGAATAACTAGAAAATAGCTGAAGGGGATATCAAAATAATATCCTTACTAATAATTTTATCATCTCTCTTGGCCTCGAAGATATTTATCAAAAACTGAGACCTTGCAGATGAATATTACAGTGAAGTGGTAGAAATCGGATTATCTTTATTCTCTTAATTGTTTGTTTATCGGGGAGATGTGATCTTCGAGGTAAATGTGAGATTTTTTTTGGTGAAAGCATTTGAAAAAATTATTCTCAATATTTTCCAACCTTTCTTACTAGTTACCTTGTGACTAAGAGATCACAAGGGTCCAACGACCATCACAATCATTGACTCTACAAATGAGCTGATTTAAAGCTGTCAAAATTTCCACCAAAAAATATTCCCTGAACCCCTCTCATCAAGATAAAATTCCCGCAACGACTCATTCCGTTCCCCGCTCTATCCGTCTCTGGAATCCTCATTTACCACTTCACCATCACCTCACCTTTCCCTCAAAAAACTAAAAAACAAGCCAACCCCATAACAGCCCCCCTAGCACCATCTCTCCAAGCCAGGCCCTCCACTTCATTAAGCGTGCCTTCACGATATCTTATTCCTCCACCACGAGAACTTCATCTTGGGGCTCAAGTACTGCAGGCTAACCACCCCCTGAGGTATGAGCGAAAAGATAGGAAGGAAGCCCCCACAAGAGCTGTGACTGCACTTGGGCTCGTCCTCCCTCTCCTCCGTTGTC
The DNA here is from genome assembly GCF_034640455.1 of Diachasmimorpha longicaudata. Classification (NCBI taxonomy): domain Eukaryota; kingdom Metazoa; phylum Arthropoda; class Insecta; order Hymenoptera; family Braconidae; genus Diachasmimorpha; species Diachasmimorpha longicaudata. The sequence continues at coordinate 7,361,630 of NC_087232.1, read as the reverse complement.
TTGCTCTTGGCAAAAGGCGTGGAGTAAGGATACTGCGTAGCCAGAGGATTACAAATAATGTGCACTCCCTCCTCTCTAACCTCATCGTCCCTCTTCCTGATCCTTCCCTTCCCACCGCACCTGCCCATTGAATTCCTCCTCACCTCACAATTGGAGCTCTTCAGCGACGCCTTTCTGTACACTTTGGACCTGACCATTGGCTTCTGAAACAACTGAGGCGAGGACAACGACCTCTTGGATCTGATCTCCTCATACCTCTCAGCAAAGCTCACCAAATCCGATATAATTCCATTATCAAATGCCATCCTTCCATCGTCACAGCTCATGTCTTCCATTTTACAATTGTCTAGCCCAAAAATTATCCTACCCTTATCTCTATCATTATCATTAGCATCAATGATCTTCGTCTCAGTCTTCAACGCTCCCTGCTTCAGAGATACTGCTGATTGTTTAGTGATTCCTGTGTTATCAAATTTTGTCCTTAAATTTACTGATTGGGAATTGGTTAAATGGACAAGGGAATGGGTTGCCCCATCTGTGCTGGTGTTAACGTGCAGCACAGACGGGCCATCAGTGAACCATCAGCTTGGGAATTTGGAGTAAAATGCACAGGTTAGGTCGTAGTTCTTGAATCTGCAGTATTGCACATCATTCCTCAGCCATTCACCATGGACATTCAGATAATCAGTTTGCTCGAGTTCACGTGGTGTGTCAGCAGCTATGGACTCCTTATTAGCGAATATTGTGACGACAAATTTTCCGGGTTTGAATGTGTTTAGGACACGATTGATTATTTCGGTGTAGGATGTCTCCGGAATGTTGGACTCGAAGGAGACGTAGGAGAACTCGGGCTCTGGTGTTATGTGGATGGTCATGTAGTTGCCGGACTTTGAGACGCCGTTCATGGAGTAACCGCACGGCTCAAAGAGAAAGTCATCAATGAGCATTGTGGGGATGAGCTTGTCGATGCCAGATTTTTGTGTCGCCTCGGACGCTGAAGAGCAGACGTCCCGGGTGAAGATGGACATTATGGAGGGATCAAGATTTGTCATGAGAATCTCGAGGGTTTGGTCGGGCTCGGGGGGAGTCGATGTGGGGTGCTCCCGGTTCAGGACGTACAGGTACCAGCAGTCGGTGTCTGTATCACCCAGACAGAAGGCCTCGCCGTCTGTAAATTCAAGGGCTTCAGGACTCTAGCGGATGATTAGCTCTGAATAAGGGCGGAAGTATTCGAACAACTTCAGGAAATTTTTTTTCGTTTGAAGGAGGGATAAATGAGGACTGACGATAGGAAGGGGTTCAATGAGATGAGGGTCAATTGGTTTCGAGAATCAAATGATCCATATGAGCATTTGACTCTCATCTAACTCAAAAAAAGTTTTCACAATTATCCTAAACAACCAGTTGTGTTCTCTGGCGTTTGATTTCTAGCAAAAGAAACTATTCATACCTTCCCAATCACCGAGAAATCGTCAGAACAACATTGGCAAAATATATAATTTAAGAACTCCATAAACATAACCAGAAACATAATTACCCGGAAAAATTGTATCCAAGAGTGCAACCTCATCGTCAAAAGCCCGATGAGGTGAATTCTGCAGTTCCGGTCTCTTATAATTCTTCCTCGAGTAGAACAAATCCTACAATCAGAATCATAGCATCCATAAATTATCAAATCATTTAATTTCAAAATCGAATGATTGACAAAATAAAAATGTGTGTCACCATAGCGACAAATGTCAGAACATAGATATCAAAATCTTGGGATGTCGAGGGTGAGGGAAGTTGTTGGGGGTAGCTGATCAATAAACCAGGAGGATATGGCATCCGACGTACCACAGGTTCAACTTATATATAGAGCAACGTATCTCCTCCATGGACTAGGTCAAGTTATATAGCTCGACACTTGTCAGCCTGAATAGAGCCGTGAAAATTTATCCACGATGTTGCCATCTTCCCTCTCCCTCATCTCCTGCCTCATTACTTTTTCTCTGAAGGTCAGAGGATCACGACCTTGGGGGTAAGGGTTCTCATGGAATTATCGAGAATTTACTCACTTCTACTTCGTCGAAACCCGTATACTCCTCCACCAGGTCTAGGAGGGGCTCCAGGCACTGCAGGGGTGTTGTCGTACCACATGTCTTCAGGATTAGTCGACGTTTTGCCACGAACATACTGCTCTCACTGGAAATAATAGGATATATCCCGTCAATCGATCTTTCAGCGATGATTTATTCGAGATTATCTCGGTTGGAAGTGATTGTAGGACTGTGAAGCTCGATAGTTTCGATATTATCTCGATAGTGGACAGACATACGACAAAATGTGTCCAACTCTTTTGTATAAGAAATTAAATTCTCTATAAAGAAGGTACTGAAGCAATTTCGTGTCAGACTAGTAGTTAACGAAAAAATTCAATGATTCATACTTTTTAGCAATAATTTTTTAGGTTATAACAGTGAGGTGATGAAGTCTCCAAACAATTCCATAATTTTTTCTGCCGGGAATTGGAATACGGCAAAATGTGATAAGAGGCATTTCGCAGGCAATTAATTTCTCTACAAAAAATATTTGGGTATTCGTACAAGTAACCATTACCGAGATAATTGAATAGTTAAGGGTAGGCAAGTTGAACCACTTCCAGACGAAATCTTCAATGATAGCAATAATTGATGGATGATACTTATGGATGATGCAGTGATCAAGAACCTTCTCCCACTCCTCCAGCTTCTCAATTTCTGGTTTTTCGATGTCAATCGAAATTTTCCACTTTTTCGTAAAAACAAAAAACTATAAATAACTCACGGCGATGGCCTTTTCGTCACAACGTAGTCTCTTTATTTTTAACTTCAATCTTAACTTTCTACACGGCAAACACAGAGACGTCATCATGACCTCGGTGAACGTATCGTCATCAATGTTTTGGGAAAATTGGATCAATGACGTGGACTTCCTGCTCCATAAACAATTCGACGATCAGTCGGATTAATGAGTAATTTTACCTCATTCGAGTCATTGTGTCTGAGTGCAGAAATAGCTGTGGGTTATCGCAACTAGATAACATGGGACATTGACCTGAGATGGGTCTGTCTTCGCGAACAAGATAAGAAACACGTGACAATTTTGCACAGGGGCAGCATCAACGTTGTCGGTGATTACAGTTAGCAGGTGCAATTCGTTGAATATTTCGAACAAAAAATTATAGAAAAAAACAGAGGAATTTGATGAAAAATTTTGAGATATAGTCTTTTTAAAATTTCCTGGACGGTAGTTTTTCAAAGCTTGTGCTTTTCTTCCCTCTTCGTGGAGAAAATCGTGGAATTATTCTAATAAAAAAATATTAATCAACGACGATTATTTTTATCGCTTCCCTTCACCCCTCAACAATAAGAAATCGTGAAAATATGAAAATGAGAGAGAAATTATCTCGAAAATATTTTTAGGGTGACAAAGTTCATGAAGTGGTTCGTAATCGAATATCGAGTAAAATAGAGAAATTGTTTTTATCGAATCGCTTCACAGCGAAAACAGTAATGAACGAAAGATGAAATTTTAATTATTTCATTCTTGATGTGAAACTTGAAATGAACTTTCATTGCGTAATATTTAATTCCGAGGGGTTTGGACGATACAAATCAACTGCACGTGCACGAGGCACAATCATTCTAGTGGTTTTAATAGAACGAGCATTTCCCATCGGGCGATTTCATTGATTTCAGCGAATAATCGTGATCAATTTCCTTTCCTCCATCGTTCCTGCCGAATAAATTAAACGGAAGGGGACAAAATTCTTCAAAACGTCTGAAGGCACTTGAAATTGTGCCAAAAATTGTTTCCGGATGCGTAAGACATGTGTATACCTGAGCGCATTGAGAAATAAGAGGGGAATATATAAAAAGTAATGCAATGATTGGGGGGAAGGTCGAAATTCACGTGATCGGTTGGTGGGTTGATGATATTTGATGGAAACATTCTAGAATTTAAGCTTGATAACGATTAACTGATGAGGAAGAAATCAAGAACATATACTTTATCGAATCTTTTGTTATTGATAAAGAAATTTGGAGTTCAGCCGTTGAGTCATTCTTATCTTCATTTGGTGGCTTCAAGTGCATGTCAACCTTTTAACGGAACACGAACAACTAACAAAGATTGGAGGTTCAAACCCCAACGTAAGATAACATCAGTTAAAACAATAAAAAAAAAATATATTAACAAATATTTTTCACATTCAACGCGTTATCTCATGGATTTTTCATGAACTTTCCAGATTAGAAAAATGTGTTCCCAATATTTATTGTCAAATGTTCGTGATCCACCGGGTTATTCACGAGAACACGAACATTTAATGCGAAGGTTAGAGGTTCAAAGCCCACCGTTAGATGATATCAGCTTCCGAAATTGATTGATTATTCTATTTTCAATCTGATATTTCTTGGACTTCCTTATTAAAAAATGAAATCGACTGAATAACCCCGGGAAAGTGAACGAATTCGTGGAATGTTATCTCAAAAAACCGATAGCAGATGAAAAATAACACCAGCACCCAACGGACTTTGGATGCAGTTTCGAGAGCAACGATAATTCCCTCGGAAAATTTACAGTTTTTTCTTAATTACAGCATTTGTTCTGCTGTCACTGACGGTTCAATTAGCCCCTCGCAAGGTCAACGCTGGTTTGATTGATTTTTACGTGACGTCACGGTGGATAAGAATAGAAACCCATGCTGTTTAGCTAATAATAGGGAGTTTACGAGTTCATAGTTGTCTATTTATTGAATTAAACCTGTCGATAATGGCCCTCGAGCGATAAACACATTTTCCGAATGCATAGATATCAATTGTTCGATGTGATATGATTATGGGATTTACTTGAGAGTGAATTTGCGTGCAGATGTCGGTTTTCACCCTCTCGAATCATTATGACATTTTGGGATAAGGGTTAAGCAACTCCTAAGCACGTGAATTTGAGGGGCAAAGGCCCTCCTCAAAGGCCTGCCCTTTCTCAAGTTAAGGAAATAATTGTAGAATCAAAATTGAGGATTGAATGATGTCGAGGGTTAAATGCTTATCAGATCCTAAAGAACCTGCGTAGATGGAGACATGATTCATAAGGGTCACATGGTCATTGGACCCTCAAAAGCACGAAAATCAACAAAATCATAAAATCTACTCCTCCCAACCCCCTTTCCCAATTGAAAAAAATCTGATACATTACCTCAGGACATACGCATCGACCTGATCATTCCTGCAGAAGCTGATGATCTCACAGCGGACGATCTTGAGGAGACTCTCCCACTTGTGCCTGTAACGAAATTATAAAAGCCACATGAAACTATCACCAATTGATCATTAAAGTTGAAGATACAGGGCTTGCATGTTATGCACACGTGTGAGTTTAATATCAACTCGAGACATCGTAACTACGTTGTGCGACCACAACGTAGGGGGGAAAAAGCGGAGAACTTGCGATTATCGATCACGATGAGAGTGTCGAGTTCAGACACGTTATATATTTCATAAAATTTTCCAACTATTGGATGGCCAAAATATTATTCGACATAAAATCGCCTCTTGTACAGTCACTTGGTAAGAACTATCGGGTTTCTAGGTCAACTGATAGTAAAAGGAATGTGATAGAAGGCTTAATAATCAATTAAATGGGGGAAGGATAAGACTCGATAAAATGATCAGTGATTTTTTCTCATTGATAAATGAAAGACTCGATTGTACGAAATTAATTAATTGAAGGCGTTCGTGGTCGAGAGTTTTACGAGTAAAAATCAGAGTCCATTACTCTTTCCATTAGAATTAAACCGATGAAGTTTTACAATTTTAGTGCACTGCCCATTCATCTAGGTTATCAGATATTTTTTGTAAAATCAGAAGGATCAAAGGATTCTTGGCCAACTTCCTCCTTCAATTTCCTGAATTACACCTCTCAGAGGCAAATTTTCCTCTACCCACACAATGACTTTACCCTTAAATTAGGAGGCTATTTCTAAGTGTCACGTCCTCATACAGTCAAAGTCTAAACGAGCTTTCCAGGGGCTTTGAAATTCTTTCCCCTGGAATCCCCTAAATTCAGTCTCCCCCAGGTGAATCTGCCCCTAACTTCAACAACACATCAGAGCCTCGATCACCAGGCTCTCGAGGAGCTAGAAGGGTCGGGCAATCACATGTCGACAAACTGATCGCATCTTCTTAGGATTTAGGAATATTGTCCTCCCCCTAGAATTCCGCAAATTGAGTCTTCACCAACCGAGTCTTCCTTCAACTTCAGCATCACATCAGACCTAGGTTATAAACCTGAGACCACGTTTTCCACTCCCCAAACAATTGTTCATAATATTGTTGACTGAGAAAAGTCGCCCCTAAACCCTCTCTCGCCCCTCATCGACGAGTTGTATTGCGTCATAGCGAATTAAAGGGGGTGGACGAGTAAAGAAAAGACCGGGCGGTATCAGCCACACGTCTCCAGTTACAGATCACCACGAGGTACATGACGCTATAAAGAAATTAATCGATGATTATTTACCTGGGTATGTCTCTCAGGTCCCGTTTTTTGTCCTGTCCATCAGTGCTTGTGAACCATATCTCGAGGAGTTTCTCAACGCCCTCGAAAAATTGTACGCTCTCTGAATTGTCATCCTTACTTGACGCCATCGCACTTAATTCCAACTCTCTATGTATCAATTTATTTTCACTCTTTATCTAATCGGGATTAATTTTTTTGACTTCACTCTGGGAATATTGGAGGGAGTGCTGGTGAGATATTTGTACGACTCTGTATTTGTCAACTTGTGCCGACTGTTTCTCGAACTCAACTGAAAAGAATTAGGCAAACAAGTGTTGTCGTAGTGGTAGATTTTCTCGGGGTTTTAGGATCTCTTTGTCTCGCGTATTGTGAACAAGAGGTAGGAGAAAGAGAGTACGAGCGCCCGCGCAGTAGGACTTTTCGTCACGTCTCCCACCATTTTTTTATACTTGGTTTTTCAGGAAGCGCATGCGTTAGAAAATTTTTGAAAGATTTTGGAACTGAATGATTGAAATTATTTATTGAAACATGAATAGACAATTCATAATGCTGAGATCCGAATGTTTGATCTCGTTGATAATTAACAAGTTGTCTCATTAATTAGTGGGTTTCGGAGGAAATGACGGAACATTGTTTTTGTTGGTAAGGAAATGCTCTGACAGAAAAGGTTGTGTGGGGGAATTAGAAATAAAAATATTTTTCAAGGTTTTTTATCTACAGTCGAAAAATAATCGCCGCATTTTCACAATGTGAAAAATTCAACATTCTTGAAAAATCTTCATTCTTCCAAACAAATAAAAGGTTTATTCTTCTAACTTTCAATTAATTATTTACATCAGTTCCTCCGCTCATTTGAATATAAGATCAACCCATATTTTCTTCAACTTCATTTAATTTTTTTCTGTCGGGTTCCAGTTTTTCTCCGATTATCATTTTTCTTAGTGAAGTTCCTCATCCCCTCCTTATTTTTAGGGTCCGGCAACATCCCAGTAATTTTCTTCTTTTTATTGATCAGGACGTCCTCGTCCATGGGTTCAATAATCGTCCCCATCTTGGTTTCCACGGTGGGATCAATCAAACGTTTATGTGCATTTTCAGGGACGAACTCTCGACCAATCGGGGCTCGTATGCTCGCTTCATAATCAGCAACGCTTGTAAATGGATAAGGCAACTCAGCGACCAAGTGCCGCTTTATCTCGGTGTTTCCATCCTCGACGATTATTACGTCGCCTTTATTCTCGTCTTTGCGGGGTGCGTCTTTCGGAAATTTCATTATGAATCTGCGCTTTTTCCGGAGACTTTGAGATATGTTTTTACCGCCCCAGGAGCCCCATCCAGGGAGACGAAGATCTAGGTCTTCGGGTTGTGATTTTTTAATCTAAAAGGAAAAATGAAGTTCAGTAAAAAATTTAAAAAATAGATAATCAATTCCTTCTGTCCCTAGTACTAAAAACTCCCTAAATAAGTTATCAAAAAGATAAACATCACCTCATCCTCCTTCTCCCTCCTGAATTCCTCCACAACGTCGTCCTCAGCAAAAGCCTCGCTGATCATATTATACTGCCTCTCATCCTCGCTATCATCTAAAGCCCCTTCCTCCTCCATTCCCTCTGGAATCTGTGTCTTCAGGTGCTTCGGTTTCACAGATATGAAGTTTGTGGGATCAATGTCAGCTGCTCGTTTGTTCCCTCTCGTCTGCTCCCCGTCAGTAGTGATAACATTCCTCACCGCCTCGCCTCCCTGCTCCCCAACATCCTCGTCCAAGGCCTCATCAATCTCCGGACGAAGCTTCGTCCTCTTGAAGGAGAGATCAGGAAGCTCCTCGCCGTGTTCCTCCCTACTATTCTCCTCCGATTCTGCCATGCTGTCCAGCTTCCTCAGCTTCTGCTTCACCCTCCTCATCTTCTTCTTCATCCTCTGCTTCAATTTCCCTTCCATCTTGTCGAATAAATCATCAAGATCTAGTGGAGGATCCTCTGATTCATTGGACTTTGATCGGGGGAATGTTTCTACTGCCCACTGGGATGTGAACTGCTGCTGCGACTTCTTCAGTTTTATAACTTTCCCTTTAAATTTCACCTCTTCTATCTCAAAAGCCTGTCCATTCTCCAGCGCTGTTGATTCCTGTCCACTTGCCCTTGATCTCCCCTTGCCGGTCTCATCCCCTTGAAGATCATTCTCCGGGGTATCTAGTACCCCTTCATTCTTCCGATCTTTGAACGTTTTTGTTTTAACCCGCAATGTTTTCTTCCTCTTTTCGCATTTTTCCTCAGAATGTTTGGCAGGCTCTTCCTCACCGCCTTCGACCACCTCCTCCACGGGATTCAAAGCCTCAGGAACGTCAGGGGGAACAATATTCTCCCCCTTATCATCAGCACCCCCATTTTCTTTCATCTTCTCCTCTGCAACAATTTTGTTCCTCTCATCCCAGTACTTCCTGTATCCCTTAACAAATTCCTCGATCTCCTCCCCAGACTTCACAGGATTCACCCAAGGATTATCCCCATCGATCACCACCTCCCCATCCTCCCCCTCATCGCTCTCTTCACCCTTCTGAATCTTCTGCGTCAACTCCCTGCTGATGCTCAACTGCTGGGCAAGGACCTTTCTACTCTCGGTATCGTATTTCGCCCTGACCTGTTTGTTCTTCGCCCACTGTCCAGTGCTCCTGTGCCTCAGAGACATCCTCTCTTCCGCTCTCGTCTTGTCCAGCATCTCCAACTTCTCTAGTGCAGCCTCGGGATTTGTTTTCTGGAGCTGCTCAAACTCCTTAATCTGTTTCTTTATCTTCTCTTTCCTCGCAATTCTGTGGAACTTCTTGCTCTTGATTTTATTCTGCCGATGGGCTTTGGCTTCTCTGTAGGACTGCTGGGCCCTGAACCTCGCTGCCTCCCTCCTCCTCTCCAGAATCTCTCCGAGGGTCAGGGGTACGTCCTCCGGATTGTTCTCTGGCTCTGGCTTTGGAGGTTCCAGCGCTGCCAGCTCTTTCTCCAGATCTGACTGGATTCTGAATCGTTTTACGAAGTCGGAGGTACTGGTGCCCTTGAAGGATACGTCCCCCTTGGCCAGAGGGAAGGAGAGCTTTGGGGCTGCTCTGTTACGTGTGATAATTGCATCCCACTTCTGGATTTCTCTCTTTGCGTTCTCGAAACCAACTTCTCGTTTCAATTTCTCCGCTTGTGGTCTTTCCAGGGGTTTCCGGAGGACTTTGCTGGTCGTACGGAGGGATTTGATTTTTTGGGTGATGGGACGGTGGGTGGGATTACTCTGGAGGGTGTGGAGCAGGTCATTTAACCGGACTGAGTCCTTGTCGGTTACCCCAGATTTCACTAAGTGGAACTCGGATACCAGCAGGCTAGGCTCACTTCGGATGGGGGTTTTCACTCTGTACAGATTAATTAAAGTTCAGCATCACATAATTATTCAGGGAGTGATAACACACGTTCATTCATTTATTCTAATCATCGATGATGTCTCACCTTTGTCCTTTATCAAGCTTCGCGATTTCCTCCAGCAGCTTAGAGTGATTCTTGGACACCTCATGATCATTCTCCAGGTCACTCATCATTAACTACACAGTGAAAATCACTTTCAATAGCCCACCAGAACACGTTGAACTTTCGAAAATTGTTAGGTTAAGTGATGCACGTGCCAGAAGGCGGCACATATGAGAAGACAACTGCAAAGAAAGGAACTCACCCCCGTCAGTCCAAGTGATTCCTAACTTACCTGCGGACACAACTTATCGATAGCCGGAACATAAAACTTGGCGCAGGAATCTGTATCATCATAAGTGCTTTCCCCCCACTCCGGACCTTAAAAAAATTAATCAGTGCAAGTGCAATCGACGATCGGTCCGTCACAGCAGCTGCAGAAGGTCTCTTGCCAGTCTGCCACAGCCCAACAACGACTAGGTGCACGTCATCTGCTCATCGACAGCCTCTACACGATGCCGAATACCATCAATGACATTAAACTCGACTTTAAGGATGTCTTGTTACGTCCTAAACGGAGCGAACTCAAAAGCCGATCCGATGTGAGTTTATTTTGATATTCTATTTTTATTGGAGGACCAAGTATTCATATTTTTGTACGATGATGCGCTTTCGCTGATTTTTCGTGAAGTTTTTTGTCTGACAATGAAGGCGAAGTTGAAGGTGTTGGAGAAGTTTCGATTTTATTTTGCTGAAGGATCTCCTTGATGGTTTGAGGATGGTTAGTCGAGATTATTGGAGGATAGGTTTTGGGAGACTTTTCATTCTTCTGGAATGAAGGGGAAAGAGGTGTGTAGTTTTTTTTTGAAGGTTTCATGACGTTTTTTACTGCAGGGACTCACTATTTTTATTTTTGGATGACCCTATACACTTCTGGTTCTGCTTTTTTTTACAGATTTGTTTGATTGGTCGAGGACGATTAGTCAATGTTTTGAGGGACGATATCTCGCGATTTTTTATTCTCTTGGAATGAAGGGAAGTTTTTCGAAATTTTTGGAGATTTTGTAAGACTTTTCCATTTCAGGGGGCTCTCGTTTTTATTTTTCGATGACCCAATACATTTCTAGTTCAATTTCACAGGCAAATATTGAATTTTGAGATCAAGTGTGAATCCCTTAATTATTATTTGGAATATTTTGATTTCTCTTTGAGAGGTTGTTTCTACGCATTAAATCATTTATTCAATTATTTATAATTTTTTTATTCTTTATAACTCCAAAACTATGGAGCTAGTCATAGGGTTCCAATGAATCAAACGACATTTTATTTCGACAATGTCAATTTAACTGTTTAAAAACACTGAGTGTTCGATTTATCAATTATTCCTCAATATTTTCACGGAGTGATTTCTTGAATCATTTTTTATCTGTCGAATGACGGGGAGAGAGGTTTTGTGGAATTGCTCGAAGGTTTGATGACGTTTTTTCCCCGCAGGGACTCACTATTTTTATTTTTGGATGACACTAGACACTTCTAGTTCAACTTCGAAGGCGAATATTCATTTGTTTTAGGAAAGAGTCAATTGCCTGGCTATTTTACTGTGCACTTTCTCATTTTTTCCCTTCATATTTATTTTTTTAATTCAATTTAGAGCAGTCAGCGCAAAAAAAATTTCATAATTTTTTTAATTCCAGAAATAAAATCCATTTTTCCAGATCAATGAATTAAAAAATCAGAAATTCTACCCCATTTTTTTACATGACACTATACATTTGATTCGACTTCCTGGTAAAATAAAAAATGTCTCAAATGCAGTACAAGTATAAACAAGGTGTAGCGAGCGCATTGCGGTGTGTCATGTGACAGTCTTCATATGACTGAGTAATGCCTCATTATATTCGTGATTAATAACTTGAAAGATTCCAAACTCACCCTCCAATACCCTAGAGAAGCCTCAAAAATTTCATAAAAACGGTACGAATAAAAATATCTTGATTAGTATACAGAAATTTTTTTATTACTCTGCCTCACCCCAACAAAAATTAGCAAATATCAAAATGGAAGGATGTAGCACTTCTACCTGGAAGCAAAATCAATCACTGCATTTATGTTCCTCCCATTTTTGCATAAATTAACACCCACGGTTATTCCTTCTTTTATCGGTAGAAAAAAAGTCTATATCTCTGCCGTGAAGTGGTAAAACGAGGCGAGTTATCTTATCCCCAGCCTCGGTTTTCGATAGGCATTTCGAAATTTAGAAGCACTGGAAATATTTTCGTGCAGACTTTTTGCAGAACTTATTGCTCCCTATAAAAAGGGTTTGTCATGAAAATTCCGCCATTGCCCTTATTTATCGAGATAGTCGTTAGAAAACGAGTTTGGGGATCAGTTAATTCCTCTCGTTTCACCATTTCCCTACAGAATAATTATAATTTATTGTATAGCCTATTACATTAGATAATTATATTATATTTTCTCTTCTCAACACATGCGATTGTCCCTCTAGGTGGATTTATTTCGTGAAATAACGTTTCGCAATTCGAAACGAACGTACAAAGGTATACCAGTGATGGCATCGAATATGGACACTGTTGGGACATTTGAAATGGCTAGGGCATTATCCAAGGTAATTATACAGCCTTCATCGCTTGTTAATTTAACTTCAAGGCTCTTGTAACTGATATCAAGCCCAGCAAAAAATATAAATAATGAAAATTATGGGAAAATTATGAAAATGATGCCGTATTTTTTTTTTAATCTCTAAGCATGGACTGTTTACAACGGTCCATAAGTATTATTCCGCCGATGAGTGGAAAGAATTCGCTGAAAAAAATCCAGATTGTCTGGGAAACGTTGCTGCCACCTCAGGAACCAGCACAGGGGATTTTGAACGACTCACGTCTGTTCTCACCGCGGTTCCTGAGCTGACCTTCATTTGCCTGGATGTTGCCAATGGATACTCACAGCATTTCGTGGAGTTTGTGAGGAAAGTCAGGGGACAATTTCCTAATCATACGATAATCGTAAGTGCATATCATTATTTCATAATTTTTTGGGAATTAAAAGCTATAGGTACAAAATTTTAATTGCTTAAAGTCATTTTCTTGAGCAATTCCATATCTACATAAAAATAATTGTTGTTGGTGAGACAAAACATTTAATTTAAAATCAGATATGAGATAAAAATAATGGCTTAGATTCATTCATTGCCTTATCGGAGTTAAAATTATCCCGAGCCCTAAATGCGTACTTTATTGATTGGCTCGTGGCTATACAGAATTATCGACGAAACTTTCGTTCTTTAAAAAATTCTGCTCAGTTGTGGAATGATTTTGGAAGGAATATTTATTTGGATGACATTTTTATTTGAAAATGTTTGTAACTTATAAAATTTTGCATTGTAAACATATAAATGAGGTTCATTCCACTTTGCTCTGAATGATACGCAGTCGATAGCCCTGTGACATTCCTGTTATGTTTTTGAATCGTTATCAGTGACTTATACGGAATAAAAAATTGTATGACTCAGCCCGTTGCACTGCCTGATTACGTTCCAAGAATGACGTCATACTTTAATGCTTAACGACATGATTTTTCATTCGACATCGATCGTGTTTCAACTGGAACCGAAAATATTTCATTTAAGTTTGCGCAATGATTCTGAAGTTTTTATTTGGTTTTCTACTACCAGAGATCTGCTGGGAAGTGGGAAGAAGTGAAAATTTCATTTTTGTTTATTTTTCGGATTTATTCTTCTGAAGCAAAAGACATTTGTCCAGGGATACAGATGCGATATTAGGGCTTAATCGGTGATTACCAATTCTTAGCGACCTCATTTTCGTTTTGATACTGATGACCTTTCAACGAATAACAAAAATATTTCTTGTCAAGGCCGGCAATGTTGTGACCGGGGAAATGGTGGAGGAATTGATTCTTTCTGGTGCTGATATTATTAAAGTTGGCATTGGCCCTGGGTCGGTTTGCACCACTAGAATGAAGACAGGGGTTGGATATCCACAGTTGTCTGCGGTTATCGAGTGTGCTGATGCTGCGCATGGATTGAAGGGGCACATTATATCAGTAAGAATTCATCAAATTTTTCATTCATAAATTAAGTTTCCGGGTAAATTTTCATAAATTATATAAATACAATGATAAATAATTCATCATCTATGGAATTGGGTTTTCGATTCATAAGACTCACTTCACATTAGCTACTCTCCATAATTTTGTCACGAATGTGGGGTAATGTCTCTTTAAAAAATTAGGACGGAGGCTGTTCGTGTCCTGGAGACCTTGCCAAGGCCTTCGGAGCCGGTGCGGACTTCGTGATGGCGGGGGGAATGTTCGCGGGGCACGACGAGTGCGGTGGGGAAGTGATAGAGAAAAATGGGAAAAAAGTCAAATTGTTCTATGGAATGGCGTCTAGGACAGCCATGGAGAAGCACGCAGGTGGTGTTGCTGAGTACAGGTACGATAACAAAAACATTAAATTTCATTATCCCGAGCACGTCAGCAGGTGCTCGAGACGTTCAACATTAATAAATCACCAACGAAGCAGCAAACTAATCTCAGTAGATAAAACTAATGCAATAAAAAATACAAAAACTTTACTTTTATTTATTATACTGACTTGTTGGAGGAAGAAATATTTTTTAACAGGAAAAACCGTCTTAAAAATTACAATTGTGTTCAGCTAAATACAGTTGAAAATATAAATTCATGAAAAGTCCAGCCCATACGCAGTGAAAAAAAAAAGAATGTGTCAGCTCTATCTTCAATTCATCCGCTCCAAAATCTATAATAAAAAAAAACTCCAAAATTTCCCCTCATGTCCTTTCAGATCTTCTGAAGGAAAGACTGTTGAGGTGTCTTACAGAGGAGACGTCGAGACAACCGTCCTCGACCTTCTCGGTGGACTGAGGTCGGCCTGCACCTACGTCGGCGCCTCTAGATTACGAGAACTACCGAGACGTGCCACATTCATAAGGTGCACGCAGCAATTGAATCCCATGTACGGACCACCCTCGTAAATATAGGGTTAATTCAAATTAGTGGAAATTCCCTCGGTGATTGTGTCTTCAACAAAATCATTGATCTGTATGTTTCATTTTATTTTCCGAGCGCGTTGCTGAAGCGTTGAAAATTATTATTCAACAGTAATAACAACTATTATTGTTAAATTCGCTTTTTGCCGGCTTGAGATGGAGATGTGGGGGATAATCATTGCAATTATGCATTTTGCCAGAATTCAGCTCCAAAATTAATGATATCGGATATTTAATCCTCCAGAGGCTCGTCTCATGGTATTTCTAAACAAATTTACTTGTGCTCTAGATAATTATTGAACTGAAAATGGATTTCAACAATTTTTGGCGACACTTGGAAACCTAGAGAATTATAGATCTTTGTCGTAATTTCTCTAAAACGACCTCCATATTGCATCTTGTTGAATTGAAGTCAAGGCCTCTCATTAAACGATTCCAATTAATCAGAGTTGATATATCTGATTTTAGTAATTTATTTAAATTTTTTCATATAAAATCGCAATTGACAGAATGCGATGATTATGAATGGAAATTTAATCGTCGTTTAGATCGGATATCGATCCATGGAATTGATCTTTCTCCCTGTTTTGATTACATTTATGTCAATTCGACGCTTTATTCGCGATATTCGAAGAAAATCAAAGAGTTTAGCCCTCGCAACGAGTAGAGCCTATTTGAAACCCTCAGTAACTGCGTATTTAAAAGTATTAAAAAATCAATCGAAGAGTCAACGTCTTCGGAACAAATAAATGCATCGACTGGCATCCACCCAGCAATTTCAAATGAGAAAAATCTAATTCATCATGAGAATATTCACAAGCGTTACAAATTAATCAATTAATTGAATTAATCATTCAAACTAAAGACATGCACTTTCAACTAGTAGGGTAATTGTATTTAATCTTTGTGTTAGGTTCTCAATTGAAAAAAAAAATTAAGAATTGAAATTAATTTATGGATATTGATTTGTTATTTAATTTTGTTAATTGTTACTTGAAAGAACAAATCGCCTTCAAAGTAGAACAAAAAAATAATAAACGTTGGGATAATTACTGACAATGCAATAATTCAAGTCAAATCATTTGATATGAAGTAGGTGGAAAGTTGTGCGACCTCCGAGCTAGGGGAAATGCAATACAATTGTTGACAAATCGTCGACAAATTTCAGGGATTTATCTTAGGTGCACTTACGCACACGAACTCATGCAATTTGTCCTTGGATAATGGCACCGGTGTTTCCTTTCTTCGGAACGAATTCCTCTTTGCATCCTCTGATAACCTGATGAGGGTAATTAGAGGCACGAAGGTATAGAGAGCATTTTTTTATTGATTAAACGATAGTCATCGTGCCACATCGCAGAAATGAGGAAAAGCGAATCCAGTGGCTTATAAATATTTCTTGAACGAATGATGGGATTTGGTTAAGTCAAGCTTCATTTTAAAGTGCAAAAAAATATCTTGAGAATGAAAAAAAAAATTGGGAAAATTTACTCAACTAATTTTGAGGTATTCACCTTTGTTGCTCCACTGTCTCCTTCAATGCCAGATTTTTTATTCATTTTCTCAACAACCCAATATTAATTATAAATCGTTTATGAAAAATTGATTTATTGTGTTTTACGTATGCTGATTATAATTCTCGATAAAACATATACATTTGCTATGTAAAATGTCTAGAGTCAAGTGTTTGGTGATTTTGGTATGTGTGATTGTCTCGTAAGAGTCCCGATAATGTGATAGTAACAGTATGAATTTTTGTTTTATTTATCGTTTTTCTCTCTTGTTGGTTGATGTTAATAAAGTGTATTGAGTACTTGAATCTCATTGTTTTCAGTGTCAGTTTCTCAATGTTTGATTATCTCTGTTGTGAGTGGTTTCAGAGGACAATTTGGTGGGGAATTGATTTTTGTACAAAAAAGATTTCGACGTATTTTTTTTTATAAATCTACTTATTATAACGATAATTGCGAAATTGGAAGCTCATTTTTTGAGTTTTGCAAGTTCTTGCATGTTTGATTAACCCATAATTTTCGATGATCAAAAGATCCTAAAGTCCAATCTGTTTGGAATCGGCAATAAAAAGGGTCATTCAATACTTAAACCAATGAAAAATTCCGAATTGCAGTGGGAAATTCCTATTCAAAAATATCCAAAATCCATTTTACAATAAAAAAAATTTATTCCTCGAGTAGAAAAAGCCGAAGAAAGGGTATGCAATGGTTCCAGAAAAAAGATATTTACAAAAATGAAATCCATCCCTCGAATTACCTCATCCGCATAACACGTGTGTCGCAGCATCCGTCCTGAAACGACAGATGAATTTTAATTCTTAAACAACAGCCTGAATCGGTAAAGAACAATACAACGATTAAATCATCAACGAGGGAGACAATTAACAAAAAAAAGTCGTGTAAACAAATAGCAATTGAAAAATGGTGCGTACTCAGTTCTAAAAAGAGTGCTAAATTCATCAATTCGAAATCATCATATTCATGTTAATTAGTCAACTAATTACGGTGTAATACGATCATCAACAATTCAAACTTTACGATAAATAATCAATTCAATTAAATCTAGTTAAGGAAAGAACAGGAAAAAGTAATGAAAATTGAAATAGGGGAACCGGGACAAAATTGATTAGGAAAAATGACTGTCCAGGACCAGCCAGAATTTTTTTTTGCAGTTGAGGTTTCTATCATTACCAGGCCTGAGGGCCCAATCAAATGATCCTCTCTGACCTCTACTAACTCGTTAAACTCTTTAAATCATTTGATCTTCAATCCTTAACTCCCGAGGATCATCTCACTCTCGAAATCCGAGACAATAATTTCTGATTTTTTGGCCCGGCATTCCCCTAAGAAGTAAAATTTTAAATATGGATAAATCATAGGAGATACTAGTACAGTTTATTATTCAATAAATTCGCGTACAAGGCGATATTGCCATCTATTTAGCATGAAAAAACCTAAAGAAAGAACGAGACATAGGCAACACTCTTAGCAAAAACAATTTGTTCTCAGTTCGGTATTCATCGTTATTTACCATTATCATTGATTAGCGATTACTCCTCATGGTAGGTATCCCAGATGTTGGTAATTATCTTCATCAGGATTTTGATTGATTATTAAGGGATGTTCAAGGAGTCAGTTATTAATTAAAAAAAATGAGTGGAAGAGGAGAGTAATTAGTGATATCAGAAGATGCAATTGTAAAGATCAAACTAGAGAAATAATCCCATCATCCCTGAACATCCTTAAACAAGCATCAATCTCCCCTGACAGATCATCATTTCAATAAAAAAAAAATCAGTTTGCATTGTAAAATGAAACAACATGCTGAATTTACGAATTCATCCTTCCGGAGATCAGCAGCACCATCCCTGATATGTTTCATTCACAAAATTAAAAAAAAATGCCAATGACAATAACAAATACCATAGCAATTTCAAGTGAATCCAATAAAACTTGGATAATAATGAAAAAAAAAAATATCTACAAAATATCCATTAGATTTTTTCTTTTTTGCACAGCTGCACATTCTCGATCCTAAAATGTGGGAGTGGTTAATGAAATCACGATTGACAAAAGACCTGAATGAGCATATTCACGATGCGATATGTCAAGATATTTATCAATGATTTTATAATTTTTTTTATATTGTTTTTCTTTTACTATCTCGAATACATGTGTAAAATAAATTTCGACAGTTTAATGGATACATGGTGTAAACAAATGTAATTATGACATATTGGAAGCCACAGCAGACGTGAAGAGGCTTCGTTCCACTGCCATCACCTGAGGAACCTTACCTTCATGGTTTATTCAGGATTTGTAACTAAATAGGTCGATTTATCACGGTAATTGAAGAGTTAAAGAGGATTATCAGTTGAGGTTCTTTTGTGGTAAATTTCATCAGCTACAAAAAAGGCCCCTGACATTTTTCGACAAAATCGATAACTTTGGAGACTTTTGCATAAAAAAATCAAATCATCATAAACTACACTTCTAAACCTTCTTTAATACGCAAATAGCTCTGATTTCTACCAAATAATTTCGCGAAAATCTCCCCAATGATCCGATTCACCCAAAAATACTGACAAAATTTTTGTCGGGCAAGAAACATCTAAAAGCCCTCAACTGCTGCCCTAACAAATCCCCCAATCGACATTCAAGATATCTCTCGTCACTCCCTTGTATTAATACACCTTAATAACCATATGCATAAGAAGAAATGTCAGATTTTAATGGAAAACATGGACATAATGATGTTGTAGTCATACATAATACTATTCCGATAGTTTTCTCCATAATTTCATTCGTATTATCGTATTTCATAGTTCAGAATATATGAACCTTATAGTAAATAAGAACAGTGATATCCTACAGGTATATATATGTAGCTGGATACATATATATATACATTTTTATAAAAAAAGAGAAGAAAGAGCGGAGGACATTGTAATCATAATAAATTAACTTGTCATTCGGATTCTTATAGCTTTTTCATTTACTGAAGATAATTCTGATGTTGTTTTTGTATTTTCAAAGCTTGATGGCTCATTCTTCTAATCAATCAAAGCATTCTGAGTTTAATTATCTTGTGGATTCTATTTACTTTTTAATGATTATTTTTAACGTTAGAACTATTATGAAGACAACAGCAGGCATTTAACCGCGTCCCAATGGAAAGCTATCTGAAAAAACTGTTGGAAATAATATATTACTGTACAAAAACATAAATTACCTTTCGTTGATTATTACTTATTTCAATGTCATAGTCAAAGGTGTAATATCATATGTTTATAAATATATTGGGAATTGTTTTTTTTTTTGGTAATTTTGTTGAATTTTCAAATGTGAAAACCTGAAAATATCAATGAAATCACAAAAATATTTCACAGATAAATTGAGAACAATTATGCATGGGAGATTATTGTTACACCATTGATGCACAATGTTAAACAGTTTAAATCTTTCAGAAGACATTTTAGATTAACTTATCACGAGGAATTGTGTAAAGTTGAGGACCAATTGGAGTATTTGTGACAATTTTGTGATAAATTGAATTATTCTGTGAATAAAATTCCCTAAAAGATCGCTTGATATTGATCAACTCTTCAATGATTTCTCTCACTGTTAATGACGGAAAAAAATTATAAACATTTTTTCAATTATGAAATCATCAATTATTAAAATAATTTAATTAAACAACTCGATTTATCACATTATTTATTAAATACTCCCATTTACACAATTTCTCATGATGTTCATTGTTTAAAGGAGATTGAGATACTCACATATTAATGGTGACTGATAAATCAGGTGGAGACATTAGTTGTCGGAGTTGGGTTGTGAGTATGGATAGTTTTGGTATCCACCAGCGAACGCTGGATTCTGCTGGCCAGGCTGTTGCTGTGGTGCAGCTGCACCACCGCCACCAGGGTAGTAGGCAGCAGGTGTTGAGCCGGCATTTAGTCCTGGATAGGCTCCATAGGCGTGGGGAAATGCATTGGGTGCACCTGATTGGGGATTCGCTGGTTGAGCTGGTATTGCCTGCTGTTGTTGCATCTGGGGCTGCGCCATTTGATTGGCTGCTGCACCCAACTGAAAATTCATGTTTTCCATCTTTAAGTCTTTTTTTAAATAAAAAAAATAATTGTCAAACCCCCAAGGATTATGAATAAGTGAAGGTCATAAAGACTGGGAAAACGGAGTGTTCAGAGTCTCGAAGGAAATGTCTGACGACGAAAGTTAGTATCTTACCTTTCCAGCCTTCATTTGAGCCTCAATGACCTCAGCCTCCTTGACCTTTCCCAGGCTCCTGTAGTACTCGGCCCACTGTGCACTGTAATCTGCTTGCTGCTGTCCACCATTTTGTGCAGCATTAGCCTGCTGCTGTGGATTAGCCTGCACCTGTTGCTGTGGCTGTCCAGCACCACCAGCCTGCGCCCCAGGGGGTGCTGGCTGTTGCTGATCAGGTTTAGCCTGCTTCGATTGCTGTTCAATCATCTCCGCCTCTCTGTGCATACCCAGTGAACGATAATACTCAGCCCATTGAGCACTGTAGTCAGGCTGTCCTGTCTGTGGATTAACTTGAACCGGTTGCACAGGAGTGTTGGCCTCGTTCGGCTGTTGGCCAGCCCCTGGCCACGTCTGATAACTACCTCCTGCATTCCAGCTTGGGTTGTAGCCAATTGCACCCTGCCCACCACCGTAAGGTGTACCACCAGGGCCCATTCCCAATTTTTCACTGAATATTCTCTTCGCGTGCTCCACTTGCTCCGGGGCACCACGAATTATGAATATTTTATCATTTTCACTTCCTTGATTTCTACGATCCAATTCACAGTGGGCACCTGTCTGTTGGTTTATCTGCTTTATCGTTTCACCACCTGCAATTAACGATTTACCAATTTTTCAACTATTTATTTATTGCGATAGAGCTTGATGTCCATCGCGATGTTTGGACGTCAAAAGAGTATCCTGTGCTTTCCATAAAAGTATGAAAGTGTAAAACAATCATCGATCATTTGGAATAATGTTTATGAATGATTATTTGAAAAAAAAAACGAAAAGAAAAATACCTTTTCCAATGATAATGCCACACTTGGTGGAGGGAACGGAGTACGTGGTTTCGATTTTATCCCCCATGGGGCCACCTCCAGCACCAGGAGGGCCTCCACCCCCTTGACGTCTGTCCCATCCTCCATATTCATTAGGCCGTCCACTGCCAAAACCATTGCCTCTGGGTCCCCTAGGTCCCTGTGGATTCCTATCGTCTCTCCTCTGCAAAAAATAATCACTCAGTCAGCAAGACATCGTCCTCATCTCCAAACCAGTGATCAAAATAAATTTTAAAAAAAGGGAAATTAACATTTACACTGTCGATGAGCTCCTGAATCCTCTGGCGAGCTTGTTCAACTGCCTGAGGCTTACCAGAGAGCAGGCACTTCCTGTCACCAGGGCCATCTTCACGACCTTGCTGAAATTGTACTCGTGCCCCTGTCTCGGACTGTATTTTTTTGATCATATCTCCACCCTTTCCAATCACAACACCTACGGCTGCACGAGGAACCAGAACCTCAACTCCATCGGAGTTCGATGACGGATGGCTGTAACCATTGTCACTGGAGAAACTTCCGGAACGATCGTTGGAACCTGGAGGACCACCACCTCTGGGGCCTCGGAACATTTGCATCTCCTTCTCAGCTATCAGCTCGTACACTAGTTGCTTAGCATATTCGACTTTTGGAGGATCCCCGGTTATTCTTAAAGGTTTCTCCTGTTCCTGGGAAGGTCCATCCTGAATAACCACCATCTTGGCTCCAGACTTTTCCTGTAGTTGCTTAATAGTTTCACCACCCTTTCCAATGATCAATCCAACCTTTGGGCCTGGAATCATGATCTCCACCGATCCCGGATGCCCACTCATCATGGAACCGCCACCTCCACCGCCACCTCCACCACCACCACCGCTTCCCGAGTTACTACTAGAGTTTCCTCCAATATTCATGTCTCCAACGCCCTCAGCCCTGCACCTCTGATTGACAATGGAAAGCACGAGATCCTTCGCCCTACTGCAACACACAAAAATAAATCATAAAGCCACCGAAATAAATCGTTCTCTCAGTCAATGTAAACGAAAAAAAAAAAAGATTTAAAGCACTAGAACTAGGCAAAATGGTACGACACATATAATAACTATCCTTTCAAATAATCATCTCGCAATTAAAGCACAATCACATGATAATACATCATTATATCGATCAATCCAACGGGATATATATTTTAAATTGTTCATTAAATTGAAAATAATACGATTGTTGTGGATTTATGAAGCAATTCTAAGCTAGTACATAATAAATTTTTTTTCTTAATCATCTGGGAGATAATATGCCCCCATGCATAATTCTATCAACTCCTTTCCACCTTCCATTACCATTTCATACTCCTCATTCCCTAGTAAAAGTAAAAAACTATTAGTTATTCATCAATTCAAACAAATCAATTGCGACAATAAATTGTTTAACAAGTGAATTAACAGAAAAAATGACAGAACAAAAGAAAAATTATGTCGAACAATTTTAAAAACAGATAATTCAATTTACAAATCGTTGGATTATTATTTATGTACTAATGTTCTCAGACATTTGGTGAACACATTATTTATCGTTGGAGTTTATTAGCCGGTCATCCAGGTTACTAATTATTCTGGAATAAAATTTCATAATTTTTTTTACATCTGTTCTTGATTTTCTTTGATGTTTTTTTTCTATTGAGTTTGACATAAGGCGTAATGCATGTGGATTGTTCATATTGCGGGGGTGATGGCTACATTTATATTGTGGCGAGGTGATGATCGAATTGTTCAGGTTCCTGGGACGTCACAGATAATGCAGTTGTGAGAATCATCAGGAGAATTGAGTGGTGAAGTGGTGGATATTTTTTTTTTCTTTCGAGATATACATTCGCAATTGAAAGTTCATCAAACTTGACGATTAAAGGATTAATCTGTTCTTAAAAATTTAATTCTCTCTCATTTATCCCCCAGCCCCTTAGATCTCGAGATAAACATTATTTCTTTCCACCACTTCCCTATAAAACATCACATTAACTTTCAAAATTTCATAAATTTCCTCTCAAATGAAGATGAATCTTCATAATCACTCATGCGGAATATTGTCATATGTATGGGGATTGCATTGCATAAAGAATATAATCAAAATAAATAAAAGAATTGTTTGAAATAAGAAGGGAAAACAAGTTACTTGACAGCCTCTCGTGAACCAGTTAGAGTGCAAACACGGTCCGGTAGACCGCCACTTTCGGGCGCCATTTGTATTTTACATCCTGTTTCACTTTGCAATCTCGTTATTTGTTCGCCACCTCTTCCAATTACTGTAAAAATAATAATGGATTAATAACTGGTGATTAATGATTTGTTTTCTGTATTGGGAGTGGGAGCATTTTTCATTTGGTTTTCACGTGAATTTCAAAAGATGTTGGGTTGAGCACTGTGGAGAGTTCAACGAAACAAATTGTTTGCAAATTTTATTTGCCCAATTAAAGTTAGTTAATGATGAAAACAACGATAAAACCATGAATAAAAGGGTAATTCAGTGGTGATGTGGTATTCGATAGTTAACGGATTCAAAGCAAGACATATTTCTGATTTCAGTTGCCCCAAAAACGAATGGATCATTCAATAAAAAATTGTTACTCGAAAACAAAAATCCTTTACAGACAAAATCGACTCAAATTTTTCTGCAGAACCACTCACCACTGAAATAATGGGATTCCCCTTTCAGCGTTGGATTCGCTTATGGAATTAATTCATATAACAATAGCAATATATATTAATGTAAATAATTAACATTAACCTATTAATATAGTATATATTGGCGTATTATATATTAATATCCAAAAGTTAAAAAAAGAGCTAATAAAATTGTTCAAGGATTTACATTAAATTCTTGATTCTTGTTTTTAGGGAGTGCATTCATCATTTACTCACTCAATCCAACCATTTTATCAGGGACTCGAATATCTTCATTGCAGATACCACCCATACCACTGACTCCGTGAGGCGGCGACGAAGCTAGGGAGCTTGATCGTCCACTGCTTGGATCTCCCATCGATGGCGCACGAAGGTTCATTAGAGGATCGGGTGCTAATTTCTTGGCCTCAGGTTCTACTAAAAGTGGGAAAATACGCTCAAGATATTTTTGCTGTCTCCGATTGATCTCAGTCCCAGTGAATTACACATTTCAATTTTGCCGGGAAATGATCATATCAATGGAGAGACACCAACAATGACGTGTTCTACATTTTTCGAAAATACTGATATTTATTGTTATTTAGAAAATTAAAAAAAATCACCCAGCAATTTTCAATAGTGGTTTTTGCGGTTAAAAAAAAATGTCAACCACAAGAACTCGTTTGAAAAGTCTAGGAAATTACTGAGATGATCTAAGTTCTTGTAAATATTTTTTAAATTGCCATAGGTTGAGATAAATTACATTTCCTCCGACATTTTTTCAAAAATTCCTACTTCTTGACTTCTTCTCTAGCACCAAATACCCAATTAAAATCATTAATCATTTTTACCATCATGAACCATACCTGGACCATCCTCAAGTGATCGTTTAAGTTTTCCTTCGGTACCCTGTGTGCCTCCTGGATTTATCTTAGCTGCAATCTGCGAAAAATCATTGTTGACAAAACCAAAAAACATCTCTAAAATAAACTCTAAAAAAATATAATCAACATAAAACGTTCCACTCGGGGCTAAACCACGATAATTCCACGTAAATATTTCACAAAATCATCATCACCATTAACAATGAATCAATTAGTCAATCAGTCAATCAATCACCCTCCACGTTTTTACCTAGAGTCCATAAATCTAGTACATCTCACATTAAACCTGGATCAAACTCAACAGGAGAGGGAAAACAAAATGGTCCGCATTAAATCATCAATATCCTCAATTCCAACGATTCGATTGATGCTAATCCGGTATCATTTTGAAGACAATAAAAATATACTCAAAATGGCGCTGGGTTGATCTTAGTTCACTCAAACAATTGCGAGATATTCACCATAAAAAACGGACTATTTCATTACCATTAAAAGACAATCAACAGCACATGAGACTGAAAGCTCCGAATTCACCTGTGAATATCTCCAGATGAAACGATTCGACGATTCACGTCTCATTGCAAATACGGTAAAAATACATTGAAAAAAAAACCGATTCAAAAAATTTGTCTCAGCCGTTCTCAAGATATCTGCCATTAACTTTGGACTCTCAATCCACAATACTCCAAAATTGTCTCCCGTCAAAGCCCGAAATCTCCCATCCTACAGATCTGATGCAAAAAAATCAAAGCTCATTGCAAAATCCACAAAAATCTGATCACCATGATCCCCCATTCATCGATTTTCACTCAGTCAGAGCGAAGATATTAGCGATTAAGAAAAAAAACCATTCAGTTTTCCCCCTCTCCAAAAATCAAAAAGTGCTCTAAAATAATCAGCAAATCAAGTGAACAGTAATAAAAAAAAGCCAAATAAACCATAACAATCATCAAACAATCAGCATAAAGAATAAAACCAACAGTGCAATAGTGTGTTAAAAAAATTCGTGATTTCCACGAAACAATTAACATACCTGTTTGGCACGCTGTAGAGCCGCGGCAAAAGCCGAGCTCTGGCTGAAATTTTGTGGCGGAGCTACCGCTGAGTAATCACTCATTTTTTAATAAAACATCAAACAACGTTACAATTATCGGTGTTTAAAAAAATTATAGCTTTCTGGAGGTATTACTGCAGTTGTTTTAGAAACGATTTTTCGGTGAAAATTGTTCTTTTTGTATTACTCGAGTACCTCCTGAGCTGCGACGCCGATGCCTCAGGGGTTATTTTCAGGGTTATCTTTTATATTCGAAGTAAGTACACTTGATTTCACGTATTTGTCGTCACTTGGCCACTTTTTCGTACTTTCTTTGGGCGAAAAATCGCCGGAAAAATGTGAATTTTCACTGAGAAATGAGCATTGAGGCGAGTATGGACACGAAACGAAGTGCGAAGCGAGGAGTCGGCGCAGTACAGGCGTCTGGACAATCACGCTAATATGACGGGGTGGAATATTATCGGGAATGTTAAGCGATTGAGAATTAAACCGTACACGGTGCACCCCGGGGAATTTTATTTATTCTACAACTTTAATACGCCCGGGCTTTAGGATTTTCGGGGATTTTTGGGAACTTGGAACGCACGTTTTGGGAGCGTCTAAGTACCGATTCCGGTCGGGTGAGTAGACAACTTTGCTGTGGTTACGGAGGGCAAGATGGCGGCGCAAAATGGCCGATGTAGCCGATGGTCTGGCGGCGGCGGTGGGGGGAGAGGTTAAAGAGGGTAAATGACCGGTGAATTTTGGAAGAACCGACTTGCCATTTTTTACCTTACTGGGAATTCGTTGGGGACCAATAGGTATACCGGAAGTTTCCTAGAATTCTCTTGTAGGAATTTAGTGCCCTACAAGCGAAGAGTTTCCAGTTACTATCTGTTAATTCACGAGATACTGATAATCTGAAGAACTATCTAAAGAATAATTCCCGACTTACTGATTGGCTCCCTACCCTTCCAGGGGTTGCAGCTAGAGCCCTTGACGTCAGGTTAAACAATTTAGGGGATGTTGCCTTTCTAAATTCATAAACCTGCACACACCTCCAAATACAGATCCACGTGTATGCCAGAGTGTCACGACAGTCGTGGTGGAGTGACTAGCGCTCAGTCGCCTTTCTCAATCACAAGAAAAAACACGTGGTTCATCACTTCATGCATCACAATATTAGAACTCCGTTGAAGGGTGTGCCTTGATCGTCGTGGAACGATTTCCAATCTAGTGTTCAGTTTGATTACCAATTTTTCATTTTTTTATAGCCCTGTTGTTACTGTTTTGATAAATAGTTCCTATTTATAAGTCCTGTTGATTTATTCGAGAAGGATGGAGGCTCAAAGATTGAGTAATTGCGTTGATGTACCTTTGACAGACGATAGACTTGAGGAAGTTGTTGACAAGGCCAAGGATTTTGCTCTGATGAATGGTACTGAATTCCATTAGTCATGATGACATTTTCACGATTTTTCTTACATTGTTTGTAGCCTTGTTGGGTTAGGAAGAGCATCTATTAAATTATTTTCAGAAATTTTCATAGATCAGTTTTGCAAATTCTGTTTTTCAGATTTTGCACTTCTATTGTGTCTCTGTAGACTTGATATGTTTGATAATCTCGTCAGTATCTCGATAATGGAAGGATTAAAGAGAAATTGGCATAAAAAATAACTTGACCTATTTTGATACAGCTCATGGTTTTGGAGATACTTTTGGAAAACTTGAGAATTTTTTAAATATCCTGGTTATCACGATATTTTCCAGGGCTGTGTATGCATTGGAAGCAGAATTTCGATAGAAATCGAGTGCAGATAGCCAAGTTTACTTTACTTCCAACCGCATTTCCCGCTAGGGAATTCTCTAAAGCCAAAGACATACAGCCCATCGTCAATAAGCTGATTCACAAAGTCGCCTATGATCATGAGTTTCTCGTGGGGGCGTTGGAAAGGTAATTGAGACGAACTCTTGACTCGCACAATTTATTTTCGATTGATGTTTTCCAGTAGACAAGTAATTCAATGCCTGGACTTATTCCTTACAGAACGATTGAAGCTGATGAACTGACCTCTGAATTGTTTAAAATATATAAAATTGTTCATCAGGAAGGCTTCGCTCAGGTAATAATTTAAAAAATATCCCCCTCTAGGGATTGATCCTGAAATTCTAGGACTAACTATTTTCTTTTAGGCATTTATAAAGAATTTATTTATTTTTTCATAATATATAACATCACAATCGAGCTTTCTGCGATTTTGTAAATAATTTATGTTTTAGAAAGTCAGTGTGGGGCTTTTACGATCAGATTATATGTTGAACAGCGACTCAAAGATAAAACAGGTAGAAGTAAACACAATTGCCTCGAGTTTTGCTGGGTTATCTGAAGTTGTCACACAATTACATAAATATGTTCTTGGAGAACTGGGCTCCATTGATAAAACTGTCAATGTAAGTATTTCATTTATTGGGGAAGTACGAAAATTTCATGGAAAGATCTCAAATACCAACAGACTCCACTATCGAGTTCTCTGTGTTTTTTAATTAAATTATTTGTACCTGGGACCATGGATGGTAATGAATTGGGATTAGCTTCCAGAGAACCATTCCGCGACTGGTCTTGCTGAGGGGCTAGTGGATGCCTGGAGTTTCTATAACAATGAAGAGTAAGGAACTTCCGAACTATTATGCTAAATATGTCAAACGAGTGGTTTCTCTGGAAAATTTTATAAAATCGTTTTTTTCATAATTGAAATCTCAGCAAAAAATGTTTTATGACAAGTTCCTTTAAGTTCACTCGTTTGCAAGATGAATTCGGCCAGGTGTTAATGGGTGCTTTTCCTCCAGGGCTGTGATTTTATTCGTTGTGGAAGAAATAACCTACAACATTTGTGATCAAAAGGCTCTTGAAATAGCCATTCGTCGTAAGAATCCCAAAATCCGGGTGATTCGCAGAAGTTTCAAATATCTAATTGAAAATGCACAACTGCGACCTAATAAAGAGCTGATTGTGTAAGTCCTTTAATTCATTAGACTTGCATGAAGTCGTGTGCAAGTTACAATTTTTATTTTTATCCACAGAGAAAACGATTTAGTGTCAGTTGTGTATTATCGAACTGGATATGAAACATCTGCCTACCCCACCGATAAAGAATGGGAGGTGAGATTGCTAATCGAACGCTCGCGTGCCATCAAATGTCCCTCGATACAATATCACCTGGCTGGCACAAAAAAGGTCAGTATGGACTTTTACACTTATGAGTCAGATTTACACTGGTTCGTTTTTTCAATCAGTTGAGTATCTTCTTTTAAAAACTATCTAGTTATTTTAGTTGTTTATTTATGGTCTCTTATTTTTTCCATATTTTTTAATGAATTTATTTTCAGGTCCAGCAAGTTGTATCACAGCCAGGAGTTTTAAGAAAATTCCTCAGCGAAACTGAAGCTGCAAAACTTCAAGATACTTTTGTGGGACTGTATTCCCTCGATTTCGTAAGTGCTATGTTAAAAGTGATTTTTTTTCCAAGAAATCCTTTCTGTTTATCTTCTTTCCTATTTCATAAATGAGCAGGAATCCAATGAAGTTTTCAATATTTTTTCAAATCCCTTTCCAACTTTTTGTTCTCCTTCTTCAGAACAAAAATGGAGAGGAAGTAGTGAACATGGCTCTCTCTAATCCCAGTCAATACGTCCTGAAGCCACAACGTGAAGGTGGGGGTAACAATGTCTACGGATTAAACGTGAAGACAAAATTAGAATCCATGAGGAACTCGAAGGAGCGTACAGCCTGGATCCTCATGGAGTTGATAAAAACTTCTCTTCAGAAGAACTATTTAATCTCCCCCGATCTCGCCAAACCCTCTCTCCAGGATTTTGTCTCTGAACTGGGGATTTACGGAGTAATCCTTGGGTTCGTAAACTACTTCTCATTCACTCCAGATGGAAAACAATTTTTTTATCTACTCCATGATTTTTCTCGTTCTATTTTCGTTTAGAGACAACAATGACATCAAGATAAACCGACAGGTTGGTCACGTGATACGAACAAAGCCGTTTGGAGAGGACGAGGGAGGGATAATTGCTGGGGCGGGCGCCCTTGACACCCCCTATTTGCAGCAATGAGCCGTGCATTTTTATTTTTAATTAAGCATGAAATCAAAATATTTTTATTGCATAAATGATGAAGGCGAACAGATGTCTAATGCAAAGTTACCCATAACTCATCCACAAAAAAATGTTATGTTCTTAATAGAAAATATTTTTGCATAAACGGGATCACTCCCCGAATAACAATTCACAAGATCTCCTCTCCGCCAAGCCTTTTTATATTTACTTAACTAAGCTTACATAATTTTGGTAGATAAAATATACAATATCGAGGTGCGAAATTTCTGCAACGGAATTGCATAATTCACCATCTGAAATTTCTCTACAAATACCGACCAATTACTCAACTCTGACAGTTGGACTGTTTGTTCATCTCGAAAGTGATCCATAATACCGAACGTCATTAGGTTTTTTCTAGCCCACGTACAAAACAATTCGCAGTAGTCGAGGATTTTCAGTAAAAAGTATCTCACAAGGATAAATTGATTTTTTCCATCGCATTCGTTTGTTGTCGTCGGGCACACAAGGAACTGTTCTTACGCGATCAATCCTCCAGACCATTGAACAATAATAGAAAAGTTGACAGAAAATATCGTGAGAATCAACAGCTTGATTCATTGTACAACTTTCAGTGGCCGCTATCTAGCTCCTCAATGTTTCCTTCTCTCGATTTTAACAGAAATCGGTTCTACAGGCTTGAGCATGACGTCGGCCTTGAGTTTAATGTCCTCAATCCTGACGGTTCGATCTTTCTTTAGAATGTAGTGTCTCAGGACGGTAGCTAGAAGGGTCTTCATAGCCATCATGGCGTACCTGACGCCAATGCAATTTCTCGGCCCTGCACTGAAGGGCACGAAGCAGTAGGCATGACGTTTGGCAACTTCCTCCGGTAGAAATCTGTTAAAGGGGGTATCGTTATGAGGGCACCGTAGATATCCAAGATTACTGATATAATTATTAACTATTTTTGCGTTTGAATGGAACAATTGAAAGAACAACACAAATAATATTTTTCAAATCTTAATCAAAGTCCTAGTACAAACCTGTCAGGATCGAATTTCAAGGGCTCCTTCCAGTACTTTTCACTTCTGTGCATCTTCAGTATGCCTATGACAACAGAAGACCCCCGGGGCAGGACGTGGCCTCCAATGTCCAGATCCTCGCTGACGTATCTGACTAGGACTGGTCCTACTGGGAAGAGTCTGAGGGTCTCCTTGATCGTCCGCTCCAGATACTCCATCCTGTGCAGATCCTCGTGAGTTATCACTGTGTCGGTGTTGATATTAGCCCCGTAGATGGTACAGAGCTCCTGGTAGCACTTCTCCTGGACCTCTGGAAAATTCGCCAGCATCAGCATCACGAAGGAATTGACTGAGGCGGTTGTGTCATTTCCGGCGATCATCATCGTGTCCACTTCCTCTCGAAGCTCCTCGTCGGTGAACTTTTTTCCCTCGTTCGAGAGCTCCATCAAGAGGTCCAGGAAAGCTTTACGGGGCTTTGTGTCTTCGATTATGGGAGAGTCGAAGGTGAGTTCTAGCTTTTTCTTCTTTATTACCTGGGGGTGGAGAAAGGAAGAAGGGAAAGGGTTAATTCGAATCGAATTTCCGTTTTCAATCAAATTCATTCCGTATTCCTATACCTCTAATTATCACCCAAGATATATTGACAAATATAATTTCTCAAGACTTACGTCATTGGTCAATCCGTGTAAATAGTCAATGCACTCCCGTTGGTCCTTTCCGAGTCGCGTATTATTGAAAATAATGTCTGGATGGAGCCAGACTTTGAACATTCTTGTGTAGAATATCTCGAAGGTCCTCTTCGCCGACTCTACGTATGTGGGATCACCCTCTGTCTGTGCTTTCATCGTCACCCCCATCGCAGTCTCGCAAATGATGTCGAGAGTGCACAACGATATGTAGTTGAAAACATCGAACTCGTCTCCGTCGATCTCCACCTTCATCTGGCGCACCATTATCTCGGATTGTTGTGCAAATACTTCGACGAAGGACTCGAGAATTCGAGGGTTGAAGGTCGGAAGTATCAACTTCCTGTGAACTCGCCATTTTGATGCTAGTGCACGAAATCATTCCCGATGATATTAAAATTATAAAATATTCATATTCGGTGGTGAATATTAATTACGAGTTACGAACTCCCGGAAGCAAATGACCTAGCAAACTGCCTTGTCAAATTAGTGATTAAATAGGGCCAGTCTAACTAGAATAATATGCTATAAACCCTGGGCAATTAAAAAAGATTAGGGGTCCGGTAATTTGGCGAATTGGGTTCGACTCCCTCCCGGACGACTTGAATTTTTTTTCGAAATTGATTTCTTTGAAATTCGTAATTTTGGGGCTGGTGGAACGATAGTAGCCGTTTACCAAATGACAATTGCCTTAATGAGATCTGATATTTAAGGCGTGAATCATGAATGTTCGTGAACAGCATTGTGGAATATATATTTTCATCGGTGTTATATCTATCACCACTCGACTCGTTGATGCTTGGCACGCACATACGTATAATAAAGCGCTGCGGGTGGCTCTTTGCCCCCCACAAGTATAATTGAACGACTTGTACTTGAGGCACGTAGCCACTGTACTTAATAATGCCTGAAGAATGATGAAAAAAAAAGATAACACTGAGGGGAAGAAAAATTCACCTGGTGCCGTAAATAATCCCGTTCCCAGCCAAGGACGTGCAAATTTGTAGAGGTCCTCTTTTTCAATGGTCTTCGGACTCGTGAAGACTATCTGCAGATGATTAAAAAATTAATTAGCCGGCGCTTTTGGCCGCGCAAGGGAGTGATTGCGTAATCGTCTAGAAAAATTAGAATTTAGGGACGGAAATGATGAGGTCATCTGTTAAATGAATCAATTAAATTTTTTTTTTGAGAAAAAATTAATCCGAGACTTGGCTAACACAAAAAGATTGAATTTCGGCGCAATGTTGGCTCAATGTTGCCGTCTGACGTTCTATGACTGGAATAAATGATGAATTTAAAATATCCCAACCCAGAAATTCCTCTGGATGAAAATAGCGAATCTATTAGCAAAAATATGTTGACTATGGTGTGACGAAAGCAACGATAACAACGAAATTACAGTTTTTTTCTGGAATGTAATTGCGCTCGAGATAAACGCAGGTCTTTGAAGCATTGTTCCTTTTGGCAATTCACCGATGAAAGTGAAAATTTACCACGGCAATTTGTGAGTAATAATTATTCTCAGAAGCTATTATGAACTAGGAAGTGAAATTGCGAGAGATTTTGCATGTCATCGGATTTCTCTCTGCTGGCGGAGCATTATGCGTCATTTTATTACGATTACTCAATTGATTTTGACCGTTGTAAGGTCGTTACCTTCAGCTGCTCTGCCTCACAGACTCCGAAAAATAAACGACTTCCCAACCAGAATCGTAGGGGTGATGGGTATGTGTCCAATAATTCCATTATTTTGTTTAGTATGTCTGAAAAATTGATCTTTTTTTTTGCAATTGTACATCTCTTGAAAACTATTGAAATTCCAATGTATGTAAAGTAATTGAGAATATTTCCTATTAAAATATTATTTTTTTAAGGGAATCTTCAAACCGCACTTATGGTTTATAATGAAATTCCTCAAAAACCAAAAGAAAATTCAGTACAAATAAAATAAAATTATCAAATTCATAATTTGTTTCAGATTGAAATTACCGCTCTGGTCATTACCTCTATAATGACTTTAAAAAAATCTTCACTCATTGAATTAATCAAGTTGTTGAGTTTAAACATTAAATTTTAAAATTATTAGAATTTCTTCAAGTTACCCCACCAAATTTCGAAATTTTCAATGCCCGATCGCGCGAAAACTCTCATTTAGCTTGTCTGACTCACCCTCGGTGCTGCCTACGAAGACATGAGCATTGCCAATGAACGGAAGTGCCGGTGGACCGGGAAATTTAGCAGCTGCCCGATAAAGTCGTATCTTTTTCAGGTAAAATATCAATAAACTAATAAATCCTAAAACTCCGACTGTCTTGAGAAGTAGCAGCACAACAGCCATATCGCAATGGATGGAAAATTTTTTTTTCACCTCAAAACGTCAACTCTATCGCGGAATAGACACGTAGGAATCAGTTTTCTGCTACACCTTCGAATTGCTATTGACGACTGTGTAAATTTCTCGTGTGTCCCCGCCTTATCCCCTATTTTGCATGGCACTACGTGCCGAACGACCAGACACTGAACTGATGAGGAGCAGCGAGATCGCCGATGACCTTTGTAGTTTTGAATTAATGATTTACCTGAGTTTGATTTTTTGAGGACACGTGGAGTACATCAAGGACATACTGAAATCACCGGGAGTGTAAGAAAAATTTCCACTATTGGGGGGAATCCATGGGGGACCTACATACGACCGAATTTCAAAGAAAACCCCAGAGAATTAGCTAAACTGTATTTTTTATATTTATTATATTTAGATATATTCTAAGAAAATTTAGCGACTCTGACTTCTGTATTTTTCAATTAATTCAATTGAGTGTAATAAAAAAAGAAGGAAAAATGTAGTGAATTATCCACAGAAAATGTGATTTCATTTATTAAATTAATGAACTGATAACGTGAAATATCTGCTCGCATGCTCCCCTGGTGAACGCGGAGAACCCTTACGATTTAAAAATGATTGCATATTATTAACGAGTTCTGAGAAACCCTGCTCTCTTCCCCAAGTCCTGACAAAAATGACCACTGAAAATAGGACCGTCAGACAAAAGGAGTTAACGAAGGTTATCGTACGTGCCAGAAGGGTCAACTAAAACGATAAAATGTTGACTCTTAAAATATAATGAGGAAATTATGTAGGTTAAATTGTCTAGGTGAGTTTCCTCGGCGATGAGGACGTACATCGCAAAACCCTTGTGTCCATTTCATTACCGAAATCAGTGGACTTGAACTGACACAATTGATCTCGAGAAATTAATTGATTTCCAGCCCCTCTCGTATGAATTGTGGAGAAGAAAATTCTATTGAATAATTTGATAAACTTTTCGATTGCCAGAAGGTGATTTCAATTATTATAATGCCTCATTTATGATGGTGTTCCCCATTCTGATACTCTGACCGCTCAAGAATGATTGACATTATCATTTGGGTTTCAGTGTGGGTGAGTTTTACACACAGTTTGCCCCTTTCGATTCTCATTAAGGCATTTATCGAGGAAATTAAAATCTTTTCGCTTCAATAGAACTGGAACGATATTCTTTATTCTCAACAATTCAATACAAAAATAACATTGGAGTAAAAATATATTTTCTTCAAATACAATTCACATGCGTACGTGATGAATTTAAGTTATGCACAGAATGACGCAGAAGGACGATGCCATAAATTTTAAGGCGTGTAAATCCCCCGTTGACGAATCCATTGAGGACACAAATGAGATATGACAGTAGTTAAAAAATAATAGAAAGCAAAGTACAAACCGGTTCCGTCAAAATTTTAACGATTTCGATCTGTGGACTGTGAACCGAAAATTCGGTGTTACATTCACTTCTGCCTTATTTAGCATAAATAATTAAATATTTACAAAACAACATCTAGAGGATAATGGGGACATAAAATTATGATTAACACATATGATAATGGTTGCAGAATTTTTCTGGTTCGATCTGTGGATTCTAAATTGATTGGCGACGGATTTGTTCATTCATTAAAAAAAAATTATTGATTGCTAATTTTTTCATGAATGATAATCGCGAAAAACGTCAACCGACGTTTTCGGTGGAAAATTTCTTGTGAAGTAGTAGATAATAGTAATGATAACTTGGGATAAAAAATATCAGATTTTTTTTAGTTCCGCAACGACCCGATATGTATTTTTGTAAAAAATAAAATTCCTCAAAAAAGCAAAATTAAAAACCTATGGAATTAATAAATTGTTCACGGAAAATATCTCTCTGCTGTTTTCCCCTGATGTAATACTATGATAATAATAACAAAAATTACAGTTAATACCTTGATAAAGTAATATTAGCCACACCCTCCAATAACTTCTCAATTACCCAAAATAGTGGTACGCATTATACTCACCTAATGACTTAATCGTTCATTATTACGCCGGTGTAATGCCCCACATTATCACAATTTCGAGTTTACAACTAAAGTCCCCCCGGCAATTGAACTCCTAAAACACCTCGAATAATCAAATTTATGGCTTGATTAAATGTGTTTTGTATCCAAGATCATCGTTGATAACTTCACCATCGGAGTGATCGGAGTTCATCAGTTCCAGGGATTGCTTGGAGTTGTGTTTTCCGGCCGATACTGGGTGTAATTTCGCGTGAATATTCAATGGATTTTCGTACTCATGCTCGCCTGGGGGAATTATCGGCAATACGTAATCACTGGTTATTCCTGGGCTATTTTCGAATGATGGATTTTGAAAGTGAATGCTAAAAAAAAGAAAGAAAAATATATAGAACGAGAAATTCATTGGGCAATCGAATTTTAATAGCTGATTTCTCTTTTGTATATATTACGACGAACAATTACCTCAAATCGTATTTATTACGAATTTCGATCTTGTGTTTCTGATAATACCAATAGGCAGATAGCACAACAACCCCTAGAATAAGGGTAATGACGATGCCTGTGAGTGGTCCCGCTTGGCGTTTAGTCTTTTCAAAGCCCTGGTGTTTCTCGCGAAGAAGTGAATTAGAATCAAACCTGATATCCGAAATGTCGGAATATGGGCATACGTTGTCTACATCTTGTTCCACGCCATCGTGACAAATGCACCGGGGAATCCCCTGACTATGCACACACATATAATTACAACTGTGACCCTCGCAATGGTTGATACCTGCGGGAGGATTCAAAATAATAATTATTAGCATAACTAGAAAATCAAGCGCATAATCATGAATAATCCTGAATAAATGCGCCAAGATTTCAGAAATTCAGAGTAATAATTTTCATCAAATTGGAGGTAACGGAACAGGAACGAATAAATTATCTGTAGGAATTCTAGTCTCTACGATTAAAATAGAAATTGCTGAAAATATTTCATCATTAGCATAATTAGATGAAGAAATTTATAGAATGCAGAATAAAAGTCAGGAGAAAATGATTTGATATCTCTGGCATTGAGAAAACGTGATGATAAATTTGGAATTTTTGAATAATAAGAGAAAAGAAAATATTAAGTGACAGAGAATCTTATGAGAATTTTTTTATGCTGAATTTCTGTAGAATATTGTTTGAGCTTACCCATCGGCTGTCTGGAGCCATGAAGAATAGCAAAAAGTCCCTCGACATTGTTACTCTTCAATGGTATCTGCACACACTTCCTCTCTCCCGTCAGCAAGCACTTCTGCATAATACCAGAGGTCCCAATCAGCCAATAAACAGCGTCCTCAAACACATTAATCCCCACTGGCTGATGCACCTCCTCCTGCATGAAGACCTCCACCTCCTTCCCCTCGAGTGTCGCTCTCTGCACAACATGCCGAACCGCATCAACCCAGTAGATCATTTCCCTCTCATGATCGATGGTGATTCCCGAGACGATCCCCAGCCCATCCCCAGCAATGCTCATGGAGTTCTCACCATCGAGATCAGCCCTCCAAATTTCGCTGGTCGCTCTATCTAAATCCGCAAACTTCATCTGCGCCCAAAATACGAATCCATTCTTCGGATCAATGGCCATCGACAGGATGTCTCCAGGATCTTCCAGCTTGACGATGACAGCACACTTGGTCTCATTGATATTGCAGACTTTAATGGCCTTGGGCTTCTCAGTATCAAAGTAGTAGACATTATCAGTGATCCAGTCAACAGCCAAAACCCTCGGTCTTCCAATGTTGCTGATTCTCCTGTGCTCCCTCGTCCCAAGATTGAACTCGTGAATAGTTCCTAGAAGTTCTGAACTCCAGTACAATGAGGACTTGTGAACGTTAACATCGAGGCCAGTGACATCAACCTGTGGCTGTCTATGAATAACTTCGATAACTTCTAAGGACGCAGGGATACGCCTGATGTCGTCTCTCGTAGCTGTTATGAACTCCATGGATCCATTGATGACCTTGCAGGTGGTTCTGTCTGCCCGCAGGACATACCCGGAGAAACAAGCGCACTCGTATGACCCGACTGTGTTGGTGCACACCTGAGAGCAGACGTTGCTCCTGCATTCATCAACATCATCACAGCTCTTGCCATTTTTTCCAACTGTGAAGCCCTTCCTGCACCAGCAGGCCGGTCCCCTTGGTGTCCTCTGACATACCTGCTCGCAGACATTGTTCCCTGAGCAACTAGTGGAGCAGCCATCCCCCTCGTCAGAGCCATCGAAGCAGTCATTCAAACCGTCGCAGACGTACTCCCACTTGAGACACCTTCCGGTGTCGTTGCACCTGAACTCAGGACAAGGGCCATCGTATTGCTTGGTGTCGAGGTGCCACTGTTTATGAACATCGCAACCCTTCTCATCTGAGTTATCACCGCAGTCGTCCTGATCATCGCACATCCACATCTTCGGAATGCAGTTCAAATTCCCGCAAGCGAACTCATCCCTCATGCAGTGGCTGCAGTGATGCTCGTCGTCGTTCTTAGGGCAGTCCATCTCTCCGTCGCACCTCTTGTCCATGGGAATGCACTGTCCACTCCCTGCACACGTGTATTCATTGATCGCACAGTGCACCGACGACCTTGCGATCTCCTTATTGCAGTGCAACTCATCGCTGGAGTCCTCACAGTCATCGACAGCGTTGCAGATGAGTTCAGCATCGATGCACTTCTGATTTTCGCACGTGAACATCGATTTGGGGCATGTCTTCCTGGTGCACTTGTCGCTCTCGTCGTCTCCATTGACACAGTCCTTTTCGCCGTCGCACTC
Source organism: Diachasmimorpha longicaudata (assembly GCF_034640455.1). Taxonomy (NCBI): domain Eukaryota; kingdom Metazoa; phylum Arthropoda; class Insecta; order Hymenoptera; family Braconidae; genus Diachasmimorpha; species Diachasmimorpha longicaudata. The sequence goes on along the minus strand of NC_087232.1, from coordinate 7,322,459 downwards.
CCATGTGACAGGGATACATCGACCTGAGGAACACCGGAAATGAAGGTGATCGCAGGTGCTGTCTGCACAATTCGCTTCGTCGGAGGAGTCGAAGCACTGAGCGATTCCATCGCAGATCTTATACGGGGAGATGCATCCTGATGAGTCTCTGCACTGAAATTCATCAGGATTACAGGGCTTCGAGGACGTGCAGTTTTTCTCATCACCTCCGTCGTGACAGTCATCAATTCCATCACACAAACTGGTGTTATCAATGCAGCTGTTGTCGGTACATTTGAATTCTCCTGAAGAGCATATGGTCTCCGCCACGCAGGTCTTCTTGTCGTTGGTCAAGATCATCCCCGTTGGACACCTGCACACGGCTGTCTCTGGAGTCTCGACCAGGCACACGTGCGAGCAGCCACCATTTTTCTCCTGACATTTGTGAGGGTTTTTCGATGCCTGAGGAATATTCATGGTGACGAGGTGCATCATGCCCACAGCGATCGGAAGGCCCAGCGTCAGCCCTTTATTCCTGCTGAGGGCCTTGGATTTGCTCGACCAGAAGAGACGTGTGCTATTCTTCACCGTCCAGAAGACCTCGTCATCGAGGATAGCCACACTGACGGGTTCAGCCAGAGCGGAGTGCAAGGCCCTTCTGTTGTATCCGTCTAAGGAGATGCTCTCGATGACGCCAGTCCCCTGATCGGCCCAGAAGACTCGCCTCGTCTCGTGATCGAAGGTCATGGAGACTCGGGGGCCTTGGAGATAGTCCACAATCTGAGTTCTTCCATTACCGGTCATCGACATTCGGTCAACATGACACGTCGAGGTTGAGCAGAAGGTCACGTACATCGTGCCAATCTCTGGTATGAGCAAAATACTTGATGGCTGTTCGGTGAAACGAAGGAGTGTCTCATTGGAAGTTGTCAAGCTCCTGATGACGATGATCTTGCGCTCCACATCAGACCAGTACAGATTATTCCCTAGGTGATCGAACGCCATTCCTCCGATGACTTGATGAGTAACTTCAAAGAGTCTCGAGTATTCCTCCGAAGAGGGTTTGAACCTGTTGACGGTCTGCGACTTCTGATCCACGACGATGATGGACTCCCGAATAGGATCATAAGTGGCACTGCTAATGTCCTGGAACGTGTAATGTCCCTTTACCTCAGGCTTTCCCAGAATCTGATGATAATAATCGAGGAAGAATCTGCCAGTGGCGATGACCAAATGCTGATGTTTAGCATCTTTCAGTCGCTGACAGCTCTTCCCATCATTTCCAAGTGTCCTATCAGGACTGCAGGCACACGTGTGCGTGTGATTAGCAGCCAACAAGCAAACTCCCTCGCACTCGTGTAAATTGCAGGGATTGTGATGATCAGGTTTGAGAACAGAATGATAGATATGAATTCCATAAATCTCGTCCACTTTCTCCAGCAGAGTTTTCTCTCCCTTGCCAGTGAACTTGTTGCAGTGATGAATGCTCTTGGTCTTCCAGTCGCTCCAAAATAATCTGTCTTCAAAGACAACTATGGAAAATGGATGAGTGGCGACAGTGCGGAGGACAGCTCTCCTGTCAGTACCATCAAGATTAACCGACTCAATGATCCTCATTTTGGCATCAACCCAGTAGAGCCTTGCGTTGGGATAGTCGATGGTGAGGCCGTTGGGCCAGCCAAGGCCTTCAGTCACCATCGGCACCATTGCTTTCCCATTCATCTCGGCCCTGGAGATGTGGGGCCGGTCTCCCCAGTCACTCCAGTACAATTCTCCAGTCGCTGGGTGCAGAGCAAGTCCTCGGGGCTTGTCAGTGTCCTCCGTTATGATGACAGCGCAGTGGGATCCTGAGTTGGTGCAGACTCCGATACGTTTGTACAGGCTATCGGTGAAGTAGATATTCCCAGTTATCCAGTCGACAGCTATTTCCTCGGGAACTCCTAGACCGGCGCTGACAATTACCTCGGCTTTCTGGCCGTCCTCGAAAGCCCGGAAGATCGCCTCGTCTCCCGTTTTTATGTCCGACCAGTAGATATACGTTGCATCCAGGGAGACAGCCACCACGTGCCTCAGGTTAGTGGCAATGGGAAAGTAGACTTCATTGTCCGAAAGGTAGAAACCGCGGATTTCTGTCTTTGAGGAGAATACCAGGAGAGCATCTCCTCGATCTTTCGCGACCTTGCAGGTGCGGTGATCGTCTTGAAGATCGTAGGCTATGTCGCAGAGACAGGAATACGTTCCGGGTTCGTTGATGCAGTGCTGATCGCAGAGCTGAGGATTCTCCAGGCACTCGTTTATGTCCTCGCAGGTCGCGTTAATCATACGATATCCTGGCGGGCAGGTGCATGCTGGACCTCTGGGAGTTGGCTGACAGCTGTGACTGCAGTTGGCCTTCTTGCATGCCTCCAGGGCGGTGTTGCAGAGGGTGCTGTTCTCGTCGGAGTTGTCGCCGCACTCGTTGAAGCTGCTGCAGGTGGAGTTCAGGGGGATGCAGCGGTTGTTGTTGCATTTGTAGAAGCCGTTGGCTAGGGTGCAGTTCTCTGGGGGATGGCGGGTGCAGTTGTACTCGTCGGAATGGTCCGGACAATCCACTTGGCCATCGCACACCCATCGCTCCTGGACGCAGTGGCCGTCGAAGCAGCGAAATTCATTTGCGATGCAGGTCTTGTTTGCGGTGCAGTCCTCGTGCTCGTCGCTGTTATCGTAACAGTCGTTGATGTTGTTGCAGAATTTTGTCAGCGGAATGCAGTTGCCGTTGTTGCATCTGAATTCATCGGGGCTGCATTGCTTCGGCTCTGGGGTTGGCGGTGAATCGGGGGTGTCCAAGCAGTCTCGCTCGTCGGAGAAATCTCCGCAATTGTTGTCACCGTCGCAACGAAAAGAGGAGGAAACGCACCTGGTGTTCTTACATTGAAACCAGTCCGGAGGCTTGCAATACTCCGAGGCTGATGAGGAATGAGGTAAATTATACTGTAGTATTTTTCGTGCTTAGGCTTAGAAAATAGATCGACCTGTGCCAGGTGCAAGATTGACACCCGGGCCTTTGGGGGGAGCCGAACCAAAGGCGAGGATGTCAAGCACGTGGGGGAGGTCCAAAATTACTGGTTATCGAGATAAGCCCATTTTGAAAAAAGAAGAAAATTAATAAATCCTGAATTCACTCGAAATTCATAATGTTTGTTTCCAGCGAAATTGGTTTCTAAAGTCAAGAGAAATATTGAGTTGGAAATTTCTCGGTATTTTCCAAATTACTTTAATACTCACATATCGCTTGATAACATAAACACAGGACACAGGTAAATATCAAGTTGATTCTTGCCATCGCCTGCGAAATAAACCGAGAGGGAAAGCTCAGATTAAATTTAAATTTCATTAAGATATGGAGTTTTATTAGGGGACGGGCGATAACATTTTTCTCTACATCATTAATATGCGCGTGTGGTAGTAACCCGATTAAGATTGATTAAGTTTCGATTCCAAAGGATCGTAAATCTCCACAAAACTCTCCGTTTGCTATCAGTCAAATTTCTCTCAATGAAAATGTAGAATAGAAATTAATGTATAGAAAAATTCATTGAAAAAGTTTTTACATTTTTTTCACTTTTTCTAAATCTTTATGGACTTTTGCAATGAAATAATTTTGAATTATCTATGAAGGTTCAATAGAAAATTTTATCGAACCACAAGACTTTCCCGTGAAAATTTTTCGAGCGCTAAATGCCGTCTGTTATCGCACAAGGAAGTCGACGCGCCTAATAATGAGCTTATCAAAGGGTTGTGAACAGCAACGACACCCACATGTTCATTCAGAGAATAACTAAATATAGGCTATCACGATTTTTGAAGGAGCCCACGAACTTCACCCACTGGAATTACTACCGGTTGAATGCCCTGTGAAAGATTTATGCAATCACTTGTATTTATTTCCGGGAAAATAAAATGAAATGGGAAGAAAGAGATGCAATGAAGTATTTTTGCATCTGGCGTCTATTATTAGAACATATTAATCAGCAGATAGCGAGAGTTTTTTGTTTCAAAACTTCGAAATTAATTTTCCAAAATAATCCGTAGAATAGTTCCATGTATTTCGGGAAAATAAAGCAATTATTCGAAACCCTAAAACAATTTATCACCTCAATAAACAATTTCTCGGTTTTTTGACAATAAAAATGTTAAAACGAGTTAAAGCATGTACATTTATTCATATAAATTTTAATATTTACTATTCATTACAAAGGCCAGTAATTAATTTATAATCCACGAGAACTAAATTTCTTCCAATTGAAAATTAATTTATAAAAATCATCGGGGACCAAATGAAGAGAAAAAATTAATAAAGGGAGCAATTAGCGAATTACAACATTGTCGCAGCTAGAAATTGATTAATTAAATAATTGCATTGACGTATTGAAGATGAAAAATTGTGGGAACCGTTCACACGATTTCTGAAAGTGTTCAATGATGTATATTTCATTTAATTGATTTGTCAATCGTCCGACAACTCACCGATAATACACGGCAGACACAAAGGGTTTGCAGGAACTAAATACTCTGTTCTTACTACTTTTCGTTGTATATCCGTCGAGTAACAAGAGAGAACGACGACTGAAGGGAATTCTCGTAAACATCAACTACTGGACTATCGAGTTTCTAATGCCAAAGAATATTCAGCTCACCCGATTCACTGATTGCGCTCGAAAATAAGGTCATTTACTTCGTTTAATTACTGACCAATCGATAAATTTTCATCGGTTATAAGAAGCGAAGAGATTTTTCGGTCATTTACCAGAAAAAGTTCGCCCTTATAATGTATTTGAACAGAATATAAGTTAAATAAAATTAGAACATAACAAAAATATAAAATTATAATGTAAAATATAAAATAAAATTTATTATTAAGTTACCTAGTCATTACTAAATATACAGAGTTTATAAAGATTATTGAATTGGTTTTGATTTAAATATCTTTGTCGAGTTGTCATACAATTTTTACAGAACACCCGGTAATTGTTTCTCAATATTTATCTCTTTGTGGAAATTAACGCAATTATTCCCCGTGCGGAGAATAACGTGACAAAAAGGTCACTGGAGTAAAGAAGACGCCCGAAATTAATAGATTGGTCGGCTAATAACACAATCTATGTGTCTATGCGATGTAGTACTTATCAATTAAATGAGAATGATGAGTTTATAATGATCTTCACATGACAGACGTGTCCTTAATCTAAATAGATCGAAGAACCGATACGATATATTATGTCACCAGGTGATAAAAGTACTATCTGACGATCGCCGCGACATGATCGGCACCTTTTGTTTCCCACCAGTGTGGGTAATTCGTAATTTATTGCACATTCCGCACTCGTTCAATGAAAACAGAAACTTAGACTTCGGAGAAATCAATATTGATCAACCCCCGATCGAATGACCCATCATGGTTGCTCATCCAATGGGCCTGCCGTGAGAGCTGCATCATTGGGGTTATCAGTGGACTCATCATCCGCAAGGGCTAGCGTGGTGATACCATCTACTGTGCGCCAAAACCTGTCAGTGACGGGAGCTGCGGTACCATCGTCTGCAAGCACCCAGTTAATTTGATTAGTCAGTAATACGCTAGCTGAAGGCTTTTCCCCGTTGGAAAATTTCCTGATTTTTTCCCCCGAGTATTTTTCTCGCGGAATTTTTTTCCTCTGACAACTTTTCTCGTTTTTCTTCAAAAAATACTAATACCACTAATGTTCTTATGAAGCCAAAAAGTATCGTGAAGACTTTAGAATTGTGTAATGAATATAATACTTACCAATGGGTTCCTTGGAACCTCGAGGAATAGCAAACAATCCCTGTCCCAAATGATTCTTCATCAGAACAGGCATACACGGTCCTTGTCCTATGACTGAACACTTTTGGAGGATTCCGGAAGACCCCATCACCCAGTAAAACGAGTCTCCGTAAATGCTAATAGTCACAGGCTGTTGGAATTGTTGCCTGAGGAAGACCTCTCGACCAGAGCCATCAAGCTTCGTTCGTTCGATCACCTGAAGAGAAGTGTCAATCCAATACAACATACAGCGTTCGTGATCAATAGCCATCCCAGAAACGACTCCAACTCCCTCAGCGATATTCATCAAATTTCTCCCGTCCAAATCACTTCTCCAGATGTCACCATGAAAGCCACCAGACTCAGTCATATTTCTCTGTCCCCAAAAGAGCCACCCGCTCCTTGGTTCCATCACGAACGATGAAATGAGCCCAGAGTTCATGGCATGGACAATCAAAGCAGGCTTGCTTTCATTGAAGCTGCAGGATTTGATCCCTCCTGGTTTTTCTTCATCCAAAAAGTAAATATGATGAGTGATCCAATCCACAGCAAGAACTCTCCCCATAAGTCCACCTGCTGGACCGTCCCTGGTTATGAGTTTCAACTCGTTAATCGTCCCAAGAAGCTCCGAGCTCTGCTGTTTATCAAGTGGTTCGATGTCGTCTGTGCTCGAGCAAATCTTTTTGATGTCGTCGTTGGTGGCAGCCGTCAGCCCGACGGCACTACCAAGAGCTTCTTCGACCATAGGTATTGAACTGCTTGTCTCTTGCCGCTGGGGACAGTCTTTCTCATCAGAATTATCCCCACAGTCATCATGGCCATCGCACATCAGCCATTTTGTCACGCATTTTAGATTCTCACACATGAACTCGTCCATTGAACAGCTACTGCAGTTCTCCTCATCAGCCCCATTATAGCAGTCATCAACCCCATCGCAACGTAAAGCTCTGCTGATGCAAGTGTGATCGTAAGAGCATTCAAATTCATCAGCTGGACAGGCGGAATCCAACAGACAAGTCTCCCCATCTGTATCAACAATCATCGCTGATGGGCATTTGCAGACACGAGATTTAAAGGTCTCCACCAAACACACGTGAGAGCATCCACCATTGTTGACCTGGCATCGATGTACCTCCTCTGACGAATGATTCCTAAAGCCCGTTGTTAACAGATGCATAACATCGACCTCTGTAATTGGCAGGTTAAATCGTTTCTTCCCGGTGAACGTCTTCGTCTTGTTCGACCAGAAAATCGTCGTGGAGTTCTGGAGAGTCCAAAAAACCTCATCACCGAGAATCGCCAGGCTTGCAGGTTTGTTTAAATGTAAATACAGTAGCTTTCTATCTTTTCCATCGAGAGAAACGCTCTCAATTCTTCCTGTTCCCTGATCCGCCAAGAAGATCCTATTCGTCTCGGAGTCGAAGGCCAGAGCAACTCGTGGGCCTCGAAAATTATTCTTGAGAAATCTTGTTCTTTCACTTCCTGCCATCGACATTTTGTCGATGTGACAGCTGGATGTCGTGCAGAATGCGACGAACATGATGGACTTCTCTGGAATTAGTAGAATAGATCTAGGTTCTTCGGAGAAGGTAAAATAAGTCCTCTCCAACGTAGACAAACTCATTATTTCTATTCTTTTCTCCTGTACATCCGCCACGTACAAGTTATTCCCGATATAATCGAATGCTACACCTCCGATTATCTTGTCACTTTTATAGATCCGAGTGATCTCATCGAACATTATCTGATTACCATTACTCAATGAATTACGATTGATGGTGTCGTAGATCTCAGCAAAGTGATGAGAGGTGGTGATTCTGTCCCAGTGGGGCCTCCCCAGGATATCATGACGATAATCCAAGAAAACATTTCCAGTAGCGATGATCATGTGTTGATTAATGTTTTTCAACCGCTTGCAGCTCTTTCCATCGTACCCAAGTTCTTTATCAAGACTGCAGGCACAATTATAGTTCTCATCAACAGCCAGCAGACACACCTCTTCACACCCTGCACTATTGCAAGGATTCTGAAATCTGGGCTTCAGCACAGGATGATGAATGTGAATTCCGTAGATCTCGTTGGCTTCTTGGAGAAGAATCTTCTCGTCCTTCCCAGTGAGCTTGTCGCAATGATGAATGCTCTTCATCCTCAAGTCACTCCAGAACAACTTGTCCTCGAATACAGCAATGGAGAAGGGATGGGTGACAGCTGTATGCAGCACTGTCGTTCGATCTGTTCCATCGAGTTTGATGGACTGGACGATCTTCAGTTTAGCATCCACCCAATAGAGCCTCGAGTTTGAATAGTCAATGGTGAGACCGTTGGGCCAGCCCAGATGATCAGTCACCAAAGTCGAACGAGATTTACCGTTCATTCCTGCTGTGGAGATGTGGGGCTCGTGTCCCCAGTCGCTCCAGTACATCTTCTTGGTCATGGGATGGAGGGCAAGTCCTCGAGGTTTTTCTGTTTCTTCCACTATTATTGCTGTGCAATGGGAACCTGCCCGCGAGCAGACTCCTATCCGCTTGTAGAGACTGTCCGTGAAGTAGATGTTTCCGGTCACCCAGTCGACAGCTATTTCTTCGGGAGTTCCCACACCTGCGATTGCAATGACATCGGCGTGGGTGCCATTAGCAAACGCTCGGAATATTCCTTCCTCTTCTCTTCTCACATCCGCCCAGTAGATGTACATAGAGTCCAGGGAGACACCACCCACGTGGGTCATCGTCTTTTTCAGGGGAGTATAAGCTTTCTTCGATGTCAGATTGAAACCGTGGATTTCCGTCTTGGTGGAGAAAATCAGAAGAGCGCTTCCTTTTTCTCTCTTCACTCGACAGGACCGGCCGTTCGACTGAAGCTCATGACCTCGTTCGCAGGAGCACATGAAGCTTCCCTGTGTATTTTGACACTTGTGATCGCAGACTGGAGGTATCTCCGAGCACTCGTTTATGTCTACGCAGAAGCGATTCATCATTAGGCGAAAACCCTTGTCGCATTTGCCGCTTCTTGCGCAGTTGCGTTCGTCTGAGCCGTCGGGGCAGTCTTTGTCTCCATCACAGACGTATGACTGCTGGATACATCTTCCGTTGCCGCAGTCGAAATGAGGAGTACAAGAGCCGGCCGCTGATGATCAAGGAGAAGTCATTCATAATTCCATTTTTTATTTTGATTATATATATACTTACAGATGGGTTTGAACAAAGTCAGGAGCACGCCTGCTAATACCCAGGGAACAGTTGCCATTTTCTATTAAACAAATTTAAAAAAAATTTTATCACACAATTGAAGTGCAATTAACATACATAGTTAAATTTATAAATTTACTACGCATGGGATCTATTTATAAGTATTGTCGTAAATGTGAGGTGGACAGTCCCTTGAATATTTCATAGCCCTTGACTGACAAATCGAATCTTCTCGTCGAGGAGCTAGAGGAATCCAGAACCGTTGGATAAATCGTAGAAAAACGAGTTCCTCGTACGATGATTTTCGAATCCAGCAGAGTATAACTGAGATAACAATATTGACTTTCTCAATTGATAGTCAATTCTGGTGTCGTTACCAAAAGTGGTTTGACGAGTCCCATGACAACGCCACGGGATCACTGACATTCTTTCGATGGCAACAGTTACACTACAAATGTCTGGCCACTATCAGGAGGAAATTACCAGTTTCATGACAAGAATGAGGTGTTGGGTCTCCTTGTTGTATAAGAAGATTTGCTTCGTTCTTTTCCTCTTCTCATTGTTTTGTATTAGTTCAATGAAATATTTCCTCTACAATCGATCGCAGGGATTAATCGGGAATCCAAAACTTGTATTTGTATGCAATAAAGAAATGTCGACTTACCGAGTGGTTTCAGACGTTTCGATCAGGACTTCGATGATTTTTTGACGGCACCTCGATGATTATTTGTGCCGATATCCGTATCCAGGACGCAGTGATCAGATAAAGCTCATCTGGGAGAGGCAGAAGAGACATCTGTGTCTATGCTTCCCAGACTGTCAGGAGTTTTTGGTACACCGGCCGGATTCCCTTCGACAGCTATGGAATTACATTCCCCCACCATTGGCTCCAGCTATTGCACGGGCCCTTGGAAAAAGTATTATCACCATTCAGTGGAAAAAAGCATTTTTTACCTTCAAATCAAACGTCATCGAATCAAATATATTCTTCCTTGATCCGCCATCTTTGGCCATTTTCCCAAGCTAAAAATAACTAGAATAAATTGCAACACAAATAGTTGCTGAAGACCCAGGGCTTCCGTTCCCCAATAAAAATCGGCAGAAGCGATTGGCTACTACCAACGAAAACAAAAGACAACGCCACCTCTTCCCCCTTGAAGTCATCAAGAACACCCCAGTGTTTTCCGACACCTACTTATCCTCGAGCCAAGTGATTAGGAAATTGTCGCAAGTAGTGGAGTTAATTGTCGTTGACGATCGCCCAAAGCCCTTGAGAAATGCCACACTGTCTCATGAAGTCGATCGTGAGGTCCAGGAGACCTCGGAGAGACATTAAAGGTGAGTGGACATGAAATGAGGGGTAATTGTGACAGGTTCAGTAGCCATCAAGTGGCTGAGCCAAACGTCAGAGCTTTTTTGCAATCGATCATTTATGAATACATGCAGTCCCTCAAGACTAGAATATTCGTATTGTCTCTAGAGCTGAGAAGCTTTCTGATGAAAAAAGTCATCAATTTGATTCTTTGGACCTCTTTATGACGTCTAAAAACTATTATTATTTATTCACTAATATTGTATCATTAAATTATTATAATCACAAGGATTTAAGGCAATTAAAATTAATGAGAATAAAATTCAAGGATTTAATTCTAAGCAAATCGATGTACTGAACTCGTAAATTACTTCCATGCTCGGCTGCTATTAGAATACAGAGGACCCAGTAATCCCTCCGGGGCTTCCAGAGGACGAGGAAGGGACAGGGGAGACTCCAAAAGTGATGATAGAGCATTAAATCCTACTGAATACAACGGATTGTCTATCATAACGAGGTATAATTTCACAAAAACTCACTCGATGGCCACCGGACTGGGATTAGACTTTGTTGGAGTGGAAGGGAGACCTCGGGAGGATTTTCCCCCTGGTAGCCAAGGGGCTGTGCCACCTGGGGACCAGGTAATGTTTGATAGGAGTGTTGGGGGACTCGAGCAAGTCCAGAGGAGGCCTCAAGTCATCGTTTGGGGGCAGAGGCCGGACTCAGAGATTAGGGAGCGCGTTGGAGGGTCACAGGAAATTGTGGAGGGGTTCAAAGTGCCTCAGGCACAGAGAGTACAGGTCAGCATTCATTCAGGGGCGGCAGGTATTGTAAATGAATTAGGATTCGGATTTTCCTTTTCAATGTTTTCATTTGGTCAAATTACCTCTGGGGGGGGGGGGGGGGGGGGCATTAGGGAGGACATGGTGGCTAATTGCCTTTAAAATATGCCGGATTATATATCCGTGGGATTTATGCGGTCGTTAAATTAATGATTTTCATTCTTCTCAGAATCCTCAATCTTGGAAAAAGACAAAAGTTCTACATTTTTGTCCGTATTGTCATAAAAGTTTTGATCGCCCTTGGGTGCTGAAGGGACACCTGAGGCTTCACACGGGGGAAAGACCATTCGAGTGTCCGGTGTGCAATAAATCATTTGCTGACAGGTACAGTTCAAAAGAAATTTGCAGAAATGAATGCGAAAAAACTGCTTTGTTTTTTGTTTTCTGTTTTTCAGAACTTTTATTTTTAATTCAATAAAAAATATATCAATGCAATGCAATTACTTCTATGGAAAAATAAAATTCAGTAGAAGTCAATGAAAGTTTCTAGGGAATTCACAGGATTTTTCTATTTAATTTTTTTATTCATAAAATGATGAAAATATTTTATTTATGGTGTATTGCATTTTCGTTGCTGGTTAATGCCGTAGAAATGTAATTTCCGGTGTTGAAGGGTTGGTGTGATGTCTTTTATCGAATTTAATCTGCTCCAGATCAAATTTACGAGCTCATCAGAGGACGCGAAACCACCACGAGTGGCAATGGCGGTGCGAAGTTTGCTTCAAAGCGTTTTCCCAGAGAAGATACTTGGAGCGTCATTGCCCAGAGGCATGTCGTAAATACAGACTATCACAGAAGAGAGAATAAAGTGTAGAGATAAGGAATAAGTTTTTTGAATAAAGGATTTTATGTTGAGTATATTTCTCTACCGAAGCTCAATCAAATTTTATCGTTGAAAAAATGATGAACATTCCGCCAAATCACGAGATGAGAAATTTTTTTTAAATAATTAAAAACTTTGGGGAACTCAATTCTTTCTAATACGCCAATTGTTTTGAGATGAATCCAGTGACGTGAACGAAGTAAATTGATATCTTAAAAAATAACGGGATTTCTCTCTGGTATGCGTTGAGTTGTAGAGGATACGAGGATTATCCTAAACTAATTCACCACTTCCAAAGCGTCGTGTGGTCTCTTGATAAAAACTACCACTGATCAATTGAAAAAAAATTGGAAAAGAATCAATAAAAAAAACATGCGATTGTACAAAGCCAACAGTAATAATAAACAATTTGATAAAAAAATTTAATTTATCATTTACAGGGTTAACCATTACATATTAGCAATGTCTATCTAGTTCGAACAGTCCCGCCCAACGCAAAGGGCGTCCAAGTTAGCGCATGCGTCCGCCTCCGACGGTTGGCATCCCCCACCCTTCTGCTAACTGTCCCCGGTGGTGGCCACATCTGTGTACAACTCTCTTGCAGTAATCGTCCGGTATTTGACGCAGTGCGTTGTTAATTTTCACGATTGAAATCCAAAAACCGTTTGTAGTAGTCATCAAGACTCCTCGAGTGTTGCATAGGCCCCCGAAAGTCTCTATAACTGTTTCGAGAATCAGTCTCATCACGCTTATCACCGAAAACTCGAGAAAAAAGTGTAAAAATTCCAAGAAAGAAAAGAACAGGGAAAAAGAGGTTGGAACAGTTTCGTTAGGGAGGGAACGCTTGGCGCGTTACGGCGATAGACCGAAACATTGACATTGTGCGCGGTGCGCTGAAGAGGGGACAACGAGAGGAGAGTGTCGGCCATTTTGGCGTGTCAGTGTGTTTCTCGTTACGTTCTCCTGTGGCTTTCTGAATACTACGCTCGTTAATCGCCATCGGTGTACATCCTTCACGAGGTAATTACGTTGTTTTATGATTTTTTCATTAATTAATTGGTTCCATCATCGAGTTTGGGAGCATAATAACCGTTATCACATTATTTTTATCGGTTTGAGGTATTTTTAACTTGTCGTTGGGGCGATGTGGGATCTCTCAGTGGTGGGAGATGATTTTTTGGCGTCTGAATACATTTTTTTTTCACCAATGTATCCTCATCTTTGTACATGGGCTCTTGTTCTGAATTTTTCGAGCCCAGTCGCTCATCCGGAAGAGGAATTTTTTTTCTATCGTTCGAGATGTTTTTTTTTCTTCGCGTCTGTTGCGACGAAGAATGGTCGAGATCATTTTTGTTACGGTTTGTGGACCAATCTTAGGTTTTTCTCTCATTGTTAATACTTTTAGTTGCTGTTTGTAATTTATTTTAATTCTGAATTCGAGATTTTGGGCCTCAGTTTGGAATTCAGAACGAGAAAATGAGAACAAAGAGCGAATGAAAGTCTGCATTTCAGATTTTCGAAGTTTGCCTGGGTGCTTCCTTTATTTTAAAATTATGATCGATATTGAAGAGATTAAACTGGTTTGGGGCAATTGTGATGGATTTTGGAAGGAGTTTTGGGAAATTTTGGGGCTTCCTTTGTCCTGCGGATTAAAGTGATTGTACTAGCCATTCCGGAATTTATCAAAACAAGTTGAGACTCAACTGCTGGAGAGGTTTAGGGAAAATTGTCGTTGAGGACTGCGAGGTGACCTCAGCTGTTTGTTTTCGTTGGGGCTCCAGATACTCGTGACTCGTAATACTCGAGGGATTTTATCCAATCGGGGCCTGTGAACGTGAAATAATACTTCGCATTTTTGTCGATTAATTACAAGATTTTCGTGAGAGTTTATTCCACTTTCTTTTTTTTCTTCTATTCCTTTGCGTTAGTTATAGGTTATGAACCGCGAGAATTCGATTGGTGGTAGTTGAACTTATTATTTTAAAGAGTTTTTTGAGTAAAAAAATTGTGAGAGGTTCTTAAGGAATACATATTTCATTTTTTTTTAATTTGGGATTGTGACATTAATTTGTTCAATTTTTTTTCCGCAGAATAATCGAACTACAACACTGTTTCCGAGATGATGACCGAAACGCATATTAATTCCAATCACATGTTGAATTCGGGTCTGAGCAGTAAGACAGACCTTGAGAAGATGGACGATGTAGGCTGGAAAGCAAAGCTTAAAATTCCACCAAAAGACAAGCGCATCAAGACAAGTGTACGAATATTTTACACATTTTTATGCAATTCTTTCTTCTCACAATGCAATAAAATTTGAAACCATTTCTCTCTAAATCTTCAGAAACAGTTATTGACAATTTTCTGCACGATATTTAATATAATTTTTTTTGCATTCCAGGATGTTACAAACACACGTGGTAACGATTTCGAAGAATTCTGCCTGAAGCGAGAACTTCTGATGGGAATATTCGAGAAAGGATGGGAGAAACCATCACCAATTCAAGAAGCCAGTATACCAATTGCCCTGTCGGGCAAAGATATTCTGGCTCGTGCCAAGAACGGTACGGGAAAGACTGGAGCTTACTCAATTCCAGTATTGGAACAGGTAATTTATGAATTCATTTAACAATTCATTACAAATAATTTTCCGCCACATTCTCCAGCTGATTTTTAGTGGTTCAAATAACTGAAAAATCATCTAATCGTTAATAATTATGCTTGTTATGGTGTTGTTTCATAATCTTGTTTGAGAATTTTGTTTATTTTTTCTGTTGGTTTCATTTTTCTTCAGTCACGTTCAACGATTTTGCAACGTTTGTTACAGGTTGACGCCAAGAGAGACGTTATTCAAGCATTAGTCATAGTGCCCACCAGAGAATTAGCATTACAAACATCTCAAATCTGTATTGAACTTGCTAAACACATGGATGTTAAAGTTATGGTGACAACTGGTGGAACTAACCTGCGCGACGACATTATGAGGATTTACCAAAAAGGTAGAATTTTCAGTATCGTTATTACAGTGCATTTAAAACAATATTGGCCATTCCGAAATTATTTTCCATTTTGATTTTAATTTGTTCGTTTTTATTTATTTATTCTTTTATTTCGATTCAAGTTATTATTACACCACCAAACACATGAGAATGGTATTTGGCAATCACCTTTGCAACGAGGTTTACAAGAAATGAAAAAATAACGATAATTTTAATAAACAAAAGTTAACGAGGAAGGTTACAAAAAAATAATAATTCTTATCACTTATTGAATTTCTTTTTGATTTCAGTTCAAGTGATTATTGCAACACCAGGTCGTATTCTCGATCTAATGGATAAAAATGTCGCTAACATGGATCAGTGCAGAATTTTGGTACTCGACGAGGCTGACAAACTCCTATCACAAGACTTCAAAGGCATGTTGGATCATGTTATTTCCAGATTACCCCAGGAACGACAGATATTGCTGTATTCAGCCACGTTTCCCCTGACTGTTAAACAATTCATGGAAAAACATCTGAGAGATCCATACGAGATTAACTTGATGGAGGAGTTGACGCTCAAGGGTGTCACACAGTACTACGCCTTTGTTCAGGAACGCCAGAAAGTCCACTGCCTGAATACGTTATTTTCAAAACTCCAAATAACACAGAGTATTATATTCTGCAATTCGACGCAGCGAGTTGAACTGTTGGCCAAGAAAATTACAGATTTGGGGTATTGCTGCTATTACATTCATGCCAAAATGGCACAAGCACACAGAAATCGTGTGTTCCATGATTTCCGAGCTGGCCTATGCCGAAATTTGGTGAGTTTTCAATATTTTCACAATAATTTTTTATTTATTTTACTTTTTTGCATGTTGATTTTCTTATTTTTTAATTAGAACTGAATTATCCGTAATTTTTATGGCATAATAATGTATGGGGGCCTATCATTGAGACGACAGAGAGATTTATTTGCGAGTTATCAGCGAGTTGTTTATTTCCGAATTTTTCCATGAACATTTTTTTACAATTATGTTATTATTTAAAATTATTTCTTGCTGAAAGAATTTTTTAAATTCAAAAATTTTTACCACAATTATTATTTTCTTTTAATTTTAATTCACTTTAACATAATTTTAAATTCACCTTAGAATGGATTATTGATTGAAAAATATATTAAAAATGCATCATCCCTTTGATTCTGTTTTCGAACAAAAAATAGGTAAGCAGCGATTTGTTCACGCGCGGTATTGACGTCCAGGCTGTGAACGTTGTTATAAACTTTGATTTTCCAAAAATGGCTGAGACCTATCTCCACCGTATCGGTCGCTCTGGCAGATTTGGTCACTTGGGTATTGCCATTAATCTGATAACATACGAGGATCGTTTCAATCTCCATCGTATTGAGTCTGAGCTTGGTACTGAGATCAAGCCAATTCCGAAAGTGATAGATCCAAGCTTATATGTTGCACGACCAGACGACAACAACAGTGCAGAGGAAGGTAATGTGTCGAAGTAGTTTGTTTCAACGATTAAACGAAGAACATTGGGAAAAACCAGAATCGCAAATTTTGCATCAACTAAACACCCATAAATACATTAAATTAAAAAACCTTAAAAAATAAAAAAAAATGATTGAAGCAGTACCGGAGGAGGAGGAGGAGGAGAAGTGTTTTTTTTTCTGGTGACTCGTACATACTATGGCATTAATCCTCGATTACTTCGAACACGAACACGTGAAATAGTGAAAACAAAATAATAATTAAAGTACCAACAAAACTGGAATAAACGTTACTTAAGTCTGATAAAACGTCTCAATGGGGTGTGCGTGCTTGTAGCCAGTGTAAAAAGACAGTTCAAGTGCTAAATAACAAAACGCAAAGGAAGACTCAGTCTACAAGAGGAAACAAAAAAAAAACCTGGAGAAATTGAAATTCGCAGTTGTTCACTTCTTCTTCATTTAAATGAATGAGAGGGAGATAATGAAGCGTAGACGTGTGAATTTTTTTTTTGTAAATATTACGATTAAACCGAGAAGAATTAATCACATCAACTGAAGTCGGTTTGATCGAGAGACTCATTTCGAAAGAAAATATAGGAAAAACAAAACTATATGTTGAAATTAATTCGATGAATTCAGTGACTGAAGTGTGAGCGTGTGCCGGTGCGAGTCATTCATTTTCTGTAAATAGACAGCAATAACGTTTAAATGTATATAATTGATAATTAGTCAGAGTCAAGCCATTATCAAGAGCACAATGCGTCGGAAGGGGGAGGAGGGGGGGAAATATTTCATGTGGAAATTGATCGAATTGATACAGTGGAAGAATTATTCTTATGGAGGAATTTAAAATTAATGAATTTATTGCATTTTATTTGTGTACATATAGCATGAAAAAAAATATTGAGAGGTTTTACGGGGGGAATGAACGTTTTGATACTGAGGGCCTCGTTCTTTATTAAATTGTGGGGTTCAATTCATTTGGGGGTGGGTGAAATTTCAGGAAAGTCGGAGGATGACATTGAGGGCTTTATTGTCGCGGTAATGATGGAGCTCCGGGAGAAATGTCAGGATATGTTCGTAAGGGATAGTCTCTTCTGTAAAATATAGCCAACGGTATTTTTCTCAAAACTCCCTCATTATGAAGATAATTCCATAGCTTATGAAAGGATTTTATGGAATTTGGGAAATTTACAGGGTCATTTCGTCCGGAAAGCTGCGATTTATCTCGACGTTGCAGGCTTTTGGGGGAAAATGTTGCGAGACATTTTTTGTGGGAAATTTTCTCAGCTGCAAAAAAGGTTCAGAGGCACTTTGACCCAAAGGCCGTCGTTGTCGAGATAATCGTGAAATTGTGAATTTGGATTTCTAAAGTTTTTCCACTGCTCAAATGATTTGATAAAACGGGATATTAAGACGTTGATTTTCTCTCGGCCTGTTCAATTTTCATTAATTCACTTCATTCGCAGAGAAAAATAATTTTTTTTTTCATTAATGAAATCGTTAAGTTTAACGTTTTCAAATTTATCATAAAACTGTAAAATAAACCAAACGTATGTATAGTTCGATTGTGGCTTGATTTTGCAATCTCAATACGGTCATGAATACAACTCTGAAAATCCGATCACGAAAATCCAAAAAAAATTACGACCGAGATAAAAAAAAAGTTTTTTTTTTGTTTTTTCCATCCAAAAAAATGTTATAAACTTTTTTTGTTTCTTTCTTTTCCCAGTTTATTCCGCATTTTTTACCTCGAATGTAATTGGAGACACTTTTTTTTAATGGTACTGTGATTGAGCATCAGAGGGTTGTAAAATTGACTAGTTTTATACAATTATTTTTATAACCGATTTGGCTGATGGGCTTCGTGGGCTCTGTGGAGGATCGTAAATACAGAAAAAAAAATATTGAATGCTTTTAATTTATAATTAAAATGCTGTTATTGTTCACGAAGGAGATTTCGATTGTCCCGGATGTTTTCATGATTTTTTTCACTGAATTAATTGACACTCCAAATGAAAATTATGAGGCAAAAGAGAAATGAAGAAAACGTGAAAGTATTTGTACAAAACATGGTGCTGTGATGTTTTTCTCCACTATTGCAAGACCCAGTATCAATCATTGTCTCCATACATGAGTACTTGATGATAACTAAACCTCAGAAGTACTCGAATGATAGTTAAAATCAAATTAAAAGAGTGAAATCAGTGATGAAGTGGGTAATAACAAAAACCGAACAATTACACTATTCCTAAATTGGGATTATCTTGAAGGCCGGTGGGTTTCTCAAAAATGTGAGATGTTATTTTTTAGGGAACATTTGATTTTCTAAAGAAAAGTTCGTAACACATTTTCTCTTAAAATCACTTCTTTACAACATAATTACAATATCAACATGCAGAGTTTGAAAATATGAACCTCACCCCTTCATTACTGATGAACGCGCGTTAAAAATCGAAATGTAATCAATTACGATCCTGCACACCTACGAAACACATATATAACATCACGTATACCTTTTTTTCACTCTACGAAAATCGCAAGAACATAATAAAACAATTAAAACTAGCGATAAAACCTGAAATATCGTAAATCGACGAAAAACCACTCCATAAGACATTTATTGTAAATGTGAACATGTGAGTGATGCTTGTGGGTGTGTGAAGTAACCTCCCAATCCTCAAGAGAATTCTTTGTAATATAACCGGGCCAAAAAAAAACCAATAAGAAAGTGGCAGTCGAGCAAATGTGAGAAAAATTCGATAGAAAAAGGGGAAAAATGGTTTTTAAACAATTCTCTCTATCAGAAATAATCCTGAGGTTTCCATTTCTTGGAACATCTGCCGAGTGTTAAAAATAATTTTTTTTAAGTTATCGGGAGAGAATTAAATCATTTCCTCAAACTTCACGAGTGAAAAATGGAAAACATGAAAATAACGAAAAAAACCATTTGCAAATGTATCTTTTTTTTATTCACAATAATCTTGGGTGAACCGACTGATGAGTGCTGGTAGATCCATGCCACTATGTGTAAATTATAGTCCAACGTATTAATTGCTATTGCAAAGGAAAATGCAACAAAAATATATATTATATATAAATAAAGAAGAATGAAGAAATTGTGTCCATCGACTTCTCACTTTGGGAAAGTCTGTAAAGTTGAATTAAATGCCCTTCATTCTTTATTTATTGAAGATGATGATTGTGTTCGTTACACTTATATTTGAGTGAAGAGAGTCGAATTATATGAAATGGATTATAATGAAATGGTAAAACACCTGGAAATAATAGAAAGGGGCATTTTTATTCTGATTGAAATGTAGATTAACCGGTGATAATATTTTCCATTGTGGTGTTTAGGTTTATATAAATGATTGTGAAGTATGATGATTGATTGATCATCTGATGATGAGCTTGAAAAATTGAAGAACTTGTGGTAATAGAACAGAATGGAAAATAAGTCAACCAAAAAGTAGCAACTGTAGTTGTAATTGCAGTTTTATCATTTTTACTATTCAATTGATTAGATTCGTTGGGGATTACGATTTTCTTCGAATTATTATTTCTTACGATCCAAGGGAGTTAAGGTGATTCAGGGGCTCGATGGGTTGTCGTTAATTTCTGCACAGATTTATTGGGGATGTCTTGAAATTTCTGTTTTTGGGCTCTTGTAGACCGAACAGTTGCAGTCTCGGGGGATTGACGGACCCATCGGGGAGAGATTTTTTTTTCGCGTTGGAGATAACATCGTGGTTGAGGCGATGGCAGAGAGTGGAAACGTTTAATAACAAAGTTTTTCTGGGGGAAGTGGTAAATTTTGGGGTAACTCGCTTAATAATGGGGTTAAGAAAAAATGTAATAATACTGTTTGTGGAGAATTTCAAGAGTTACGAAAAAGGTCCCACCACATTTTTCGATTAATTGAGCCGCTATTGACATAGTTACGGAATAACTAATTACGGAATTGCAAGTTCGAATCGAGAGAAGAGAAAAAAGTGGCGGGATTTTAATGCGAATCTCGGACATTATTGGGCTTATAGAAAAGTGTGCTGAGATCATTTTTGGAGCTCTTGATATTGTCGACGAAAAATTTCTAGCGACATTTTCTGTTACAGCGCTTATTTACAGAGATATCTGAGGATTAAGGGAGTGCGAATTTTAGGAGTAATTTTCTTTTGGGGTTTTATCACTTCCCTTTAGATTTAAAGTCATCGAATTTAATTCCCAATATTTGGGACAGTGTGTCATTGCTTCTGCGCATGTCCACTCGTTATACTTTATATTTTCAACCGTGTAATGTAAACGAATCGATTTTATAGAGTGCAGGGGAGAGGGCTGGAGGTGAATTAAAAGGAAAAAAAAGTTGTGTAAAACAGAAACAAGTGTTAGAGTCTTTGAGTGAGTCGAGAAGTTGAAACTTTAAAAGTCTCTGGAGTTACCTCGACGAATGTTTTATTCGCCTCCCTGTGATCTCTCCCCCCTTTTGCAGTTTGTAAAATGAATTCGTAGTTTGTAGGACGAGTGGAGGTAGAGAACGTTTCTACATTGGTGTTGGATAATTGAGATTATTTCGGGAACTAGTGGGTTTAGGGGAAAATCACTCAGGACATTTTTGTACCTGAGAAACATTCCCACAGAAAGATCTAGTGACATTTTCCTGTAGGGGCAATCGAGCTCAAATTAATTGCCGATTTAAGTTTGACGACAGATGTATTGAGGAAATAATTGCTCGGCTATCTTGATTACGAGTGATTTTACAGAAAAGTGTTTCTAGGTCTTTTTTGTAGCTGAGAAAATTTCCCACGGAATACTCATTTTACATTTTTTTCTTAGAGCGATAGTTCCCGAGATAATTGAAACGTCAATGCAAAATGTTCTCTTGTTTACAGAAGTAATTTTATTTAATTGTTAATTACAATCGTAAAAGGGTAATTAACGTTGCTCTGTTGCTCGCGAGGCGAGTGATATTTCATCTAGCGTGGAGTTGAAGATTTTAAACATCTGAGAAAAGTAAAATCGATGATTGGAATTGAATTGAGGCCTTGAAACCATCTCAAGGCACCGGCAGAAATACCCAGGGTTTGGTGATTGTGTCGAGTCTTTAAAGAATATATCTTTGAAAAATCGAAGGGATAAGATGAGTGCGAAGGAGGGGGATGAAATAGGGGTTCATGTTGGCCGGGACGTGGGATTAAAGGAAACTGAAGTCAATGGTTGAAATTTCAGGCATTACTCTCGGAAAGTTCAACTGATTCTTCAGTTTCGATCGAAAAAAAAAATGACAAAAAAATGTAAAAAAAAAATTATGAAATAAGGAAAAAATCCGTTCAAAGTCAATTTATCATTCTACTCAATTTTTGGCCCAATTTTGTCCACTTTTTTGCTGTCAAAACATTGTTAATTGGATAATTTAATCATTCACAGATCCACGTCGCTCATTAGTCTTGTTTTTCTTTCATTATTTAACGGCATAATTAATTGAATTGTTAATTAATGACTGAATGAGACAGACAACTGTTGAATAACGCGACGGTTTGGAATTTAAAATTGTTTTGGAATTTAATATTGATTTTCATTGATTAAATTCAGACACTTCGCGAGAACGTCTCCTATTAATGAAATTAATGAATGAGTGGAATAAAACAGTAAATTGAACTTTTATTGCAATTTATTTGATAATATTCAAGTAAAAAGAATCGAAAAAAAAGATTTGAAAATTCAGGGGAGATATATTCAAACCGATTTTCCAATCGATTGAAACGAAATTGAAGAATATGAAGATATTTGAAAAATTGTAAAGAATGGGTTTTTGCACATCTGCAGCTCAAAAAATTGATGATATCCGCTAAAAGAAGTTGGAAAAATTTCTTGTGATAGAACAACTGCAAATAAAACTCCAAAATTCGAGAAATATTTTTACTGATGAATCATTTTGAGATGTGCAAACTCATTCTGTGAGGATCCACTGTCAAATTTACACAAAATTTTCAAGGGTTGATGACATTTTCATCGACTCCTCAATAAAAATTCTAATTGGAGTACAGCATAAAAAAAAATAAAAAGTGTAATTAATTTCATCCACTTGATCTCCTTATAATCCTTTAAAATTGAGGGTTGAGTCAATAATGACACGTGTGGAGGTTGTTCATAATTCCATCGATAATTTCGCCATTTCTGGAGCAAATTTATTCAACATTTTTGGTTTCTTGGTTTAATTGAAATTGTGTCGCTGGGATGGGGTGGGTTGGGGCCGGGGACAGGAGGAGCAAACACGAATAGGGCTGGGGAAGATTTTAATGATGTGTTAATCATTTGAATATCATCATGAATACTTCCATGAATAAATTTCGCGGTCAACTGCCTTGCTGGGAAATTGATTTTTATAAATTGTTGCAAAATCGATCCTTATAAACTCTTTTCCGTTGGAAAGTCAATAATTTTCTATTGAACAAAGCAAAAGTCATTGTCAGGGGGGTCGTGACAGTCAAAAAACTTTTCTCTCTAATTCTTTATCCTCAAATCCCCGAATAGTCGATTCGTCCCACATTGATTACGTCTTATCATTCAGAAATTTCCCAATCAGACTGATCCATCGCTCCTAAAACTAAAAATATTCCCGAGCCAATGGAGAAAAAAAATCCCAATGCGCCCGAAATATCTGGCGAATTAAAAATCGAGTTGATTGCGATTGCTCGACTCGTTCGATAATCTATCTGAAACTTTATTGTCCATGTACATATATAACATCCTATCATCCAGAAATCCAGCATTCAGTCTACTCCCCGACCCCTAAAGCTCCCCCCGCCACCCCATCCAGCCCCAAAGAACACATCCCGAGATGTAATTACCGTGAATGTACGTCAGACTGGACAAATGATAATTTAATCAGTGGAAATACTAAACCGACATGGAAACACTAAATTCCCTCCATCACACCTCGCGTATGTTTCACCGAGTTTCCCTCGGCATTAACAGTACCATGAAGTTTCCACTCCCAACACAGCCCTCTTGATAACAACCACCCCCTTCCAAGTATCGCATCCCGTGGAGATACATTCGGATATAATGGTTGATGCTGGGATCTTGAATCCCGAATGGTAATGAGAATGCATCAATCCAGGAGAGAATTCCAAACAGTTTCAGTGTTGGAGACTGAATTAATCACCTTTGATCAAACTACGAGGCATTTCCGGGGTATTTATCTTCGTGAAATTGTGATACGATATCTCTGACACTTTGAAAGATCATTCCAGTCGCTAAATGCTACATGATTATGATCAATCGAGTGTCTGAGATGAATGAACTCGTTTATCGGGTTGAGATCAATTTGTGGGGATAATAGAGGGGAGATTTGATAGTTATCATCAATCATTCGGAGGAGGGGAAATTCTTTCGAGGGGTTTGGGGATTTGGGATGGAGTGGAGAAGGATCAGGGTTGAAGGATTTTCGGAAGTTTTTTAGGGCAATTGTGGGGGAATTTTCGACTTTTCAACGATTTTCTTTCGATAAGGTTGGAAAATTAATGTCTCTCGTTAAAAAGATTGAAAATACTACTCATTTTTCTTTAATGAAAATTAATTTACTCATTTGGCATCAGAAATATCAAAATTTCAATTGCAGTTCCATTAAGTCGGATAAATTGCCATCGCAATGTGCAACAAAAATATATCTTACGTATAAATAACGTGGAGGAACGATGGGACACGAGCCTGAACTATCGGATTTATCAGTAAAAATGTCATAAAAATTTTCTCACCGTTTTCTGCCATTTCACCCAATAAATGTCCGTTGGCATTTCCCTATAAGCCCCTTCATTACCGAGACAACTTGGCGCTGAATAATACAAAGAGTCTGAAATCGATCCCTCACATTTACCACTTGACTACACCCTTTATAGGTCTAAAAACGTTATAAAGGAGGCGATGACATTCAATACCGGTTTCTCACGGGGATCACCATTACACGGTTATCTTCTTGTGAACAGATATTCGACCATTCCCAATCTGCCCCGCTTCTGGAGTGAGCAATATTGCATGGCATACCGTTGGCAAGGGTTTATCGTGCCACTGCCTGTGGTCGTATGCGATTGCCCCTGAGGACGGTGTTATCAGGGCCAGTCAGTCAGAGATACCCGCTGTCTTTGCCCTGATCATTGAGCCTAAGCTACTTAGCCCACGTGACCCTCTAAATTCTATCCTTCGAAGGTTTCAGAAATAAAAGGAGATGCCCAAATAGCCCAATCAATATTAGTCTTATCCGAATAAATTTGCCGATTGGAAAAAATAATATTCATTAAACGGCAGGAAATTTTTTCCATTAAAAAATACATTTTTCAATTTTTATAATTTTTTTTTGTTGAGAGATGAGCATTGTGGGTATGAACGTCTCTCGAGAGCAGTTATTTTTCCACAATTTCATGTATCGCTCCGCTAATTATGCAATTATCGCGGTAATGGGGGGTTTTATGAAAAAACAGTCACGAGGCATTTTTTAAGAGAATCTCATAATGTGCAAAAAAAATTTCTACCACTTTTCGATAAATCTGATCATTGCCGAGGTATCTGTGCAATTACGTCAAACAGTTCATCAATGCCTGACCGATCACTTGTAAAAAAGCCCCTCTGTTCTCTCTCTACTCACCACAATCTCCGATAACCACATCTCCCATCCCCCTCAATCAATACAGATCACATGAGTACCCTGGCCAATGCTTAACAATCATCCTCGCAAGTGTATCCACATAAAATATCGATTATCCTCGTGAAAACCACAGAGTTCACCCAATGCAATGCATGTATACACAGTTCATCAATACCCCAAGTACATTTTCCCGTATAAAACGGAATTTTACTTGTTTCTCGTTCACAAATGCAAAGAGTACCTTTCAAGTACATTTCATCTGTTTTTTTTCAATTTTTAAAATCAATTATCCCTGTGAATTTCGTTTGTTCCAGTCTAACATCTTTTCTTTACTGTTCTCTTCGACTTTTACATTTCGAAAATTATCAGTTTTTTCAGTATTTTTCATTCATTAAAAATCGAATAATTAAATTACGAGACAGATTCTAAAGACAACAGTCACGCTCTCGCATTCTTCCAATTAAAATGATGAAACCCTTGACAGTTATTTATTTTTTAAAAACACGTCTAGGGCAGCCCCGGCACTTCACCCACCTCAATCCACCCCTACCACCCTTTCCCTCTCAACATTTTTTTCATTCACTCATTCGACGCCTACGTCGAACCCTTTTTTCGATCTTATCACATTAACAAAAATTAAGTTTATCATAAAAGATGATTACGTCTCGACTAATCTCGAATATTTCAACTGTTCTCTTTTTGTTAACCGAAAGAAAGACGTCTATTAAATCACTGCTCCACCTCTACATAATTTTGTCAATTCAATAAACACCCTAATCAATTATTATCAAATGTTAATCGATTGTAGTCCCGTCGTCGCATTCCCCACTAAAATTAATGAAATCCCTCACAATTATTTATTCCCTCGCAACACGTCTAGGACACGTCTAGCACTTCACCCACCTCAATTCACTCCTCCCCACCCTTCACCTCACCCTTTTGTCCAATCTCGTACACTCATTCGTCTCTCTCCCCCCTGATTTTACCACCCCCTCACCCCATCCTCAGCCCGTCGGCAACATCAATATTCCTCTCGGTCGGTGGCCCAAGTAGTGAGTGATATCGATTCAGACAGCCAATTAGGGCTAAAAGGCCCTTCAACGTGAATTTGTGCACAGATAGACAGACAGAAAAGGCGTCCCAAACGCTTTCTCTTCAGTATCTAACCTCCCCCCACCCCTTTGTCTCACGCTATTTCTTCTATTTTTGCTCATTTTTGCTCATCTCCTCTCCCTTTTCATTTACATTCACTTTGTCCATCTGTCTGGGGTCCCAGGATTATTATCATTTTCCCTTTTTCATCTGTGATAATTCTGGACAAGATGGCGTCCCCCCATGACGCTGAGCTCGTTACCGAGTTACAAGGAGGGGGATGAGTGGAGGAAAAAAAAAAATGGAAGACGGTGTTATTTCCTCGGGGAGGACAAAAAGTTACATCATCTCTTGTCATTTTTTTTATCCTCGATTTGTCGCATCAGCGTCACGCGTGTCGTTTCCGTCGTCTCTGCACGCCTCCTCCCCCCACCCCCACCAACCCCCTGGACCCATTGTCAATGTTGAGAGAAGAAAAAAAAATGAGCCCCGAGGATAAAATGAAAACGAAAAAAAGAGGAACGAGGAAATTTAGCTGAGAAAATGCAGAAGGTAATTTTTCTTAGGGGTGGATTGAGGGGGGAGGGGGAGCTTTTCGCTGGGTAAGTCGGGTGCTTGGATGAGGGGGAGGGGGCGAAGGACATTTTGGATAGAAGAAGGAAGTGATTTTGCAGTGAAGTGTTTTTATGGGGAAAAGAGAGGGGATGATTTTTTTTTTTTGGACTGATGACGAACTTTATTAGAAAAGTCGTCTTATTTTCTTTATGAGAACATTTGGGGAATTGTCTGCACGTGATTTTTTGGGGCATCTGTCGGGGGTTGGACTTTTTTGGCTCTGGGGCTGGGGACAATGTTCAGATCTTTATTACCGGGTATTTAATTCTCTGGAGAGGCTCTACGATTTTTTTTTCCACGATGCTTCATGAGTTTGTAGAGATTAGAGCTGGGGGTGTTGATAATGAAAAATGCGATTATCCACTTGTTTGACTACTTTCGATGTGCTTAACGCAGACAATCGATGTTTCAGTTACTCTTGACAAACCAATTCCCTCTCGGTTAGTGTACTCTAGTTAGATTAAAATAGCTAGCCTTCATGTTTCATCCAATTACAGCAGTTTTATTTTGTGCTACAGAACACGACGCGCGTTTCGTAATTTTGGGGAACCGGAATAGTATTCGGTATCATGAATTAAATCATGAATATTATTATGTCCCATAGACATTATTTTTCGGCAACATCTCTGAGTCTAAACGATATAGCAAAATTTTCGTAATTAGATTCCTTCCGGAATTTTATTCGCTCCGAAAAAAAGTTGTAACAATTTTCCTGTTCCCCTTAAATTCCAAGATATTTATTAAAAACTGGTCAATAGAGAAAAGTAACTTAACTCGGTGTACCAATTCGTTTCTGATATACTTCAATATTTACCTCTAAACCCCCAAGTTTTCGGCATCACCCCCACACCCCCTCGATTTTCCCGAAAAAAGTTTACTCACCCCTTTCCTCTAAGCCCACTTTATCCCACCATATTCCCGAAACACTCTCCGCAGATCCCAAAATTCTTCAATCACCCCCTTAACCCGTCCCCCTCCTCCCCCTTTAAAAACTCGAAATTTCGTTTCTGTAATCTGGCAGTGCATTTAAGCACTTTACGAAAACCCTCGTATATCTCTCACTCCCCGACGTGACGTAGCATTCGATACGGCGTGTAGTCATAGTGGGGGATGAATAAAGGGAGATCTTCCCCGTCGGCTCCCTCCAGCCCTGCACATGCGCCGAATCGTGCAATACCACCTCGCCCCCGCTTCGTGGGGATGAAAAAACCCCCACTGTGCAGTCCTTCACCCCTTGGCCCCGTGCAGCCGCTAGTGGGAAGAGTACCCACACAACCCCTCTACCACCCACACAACCACATCACAATCACAGCGAGTACTCGCACTCCATCCCCCACTCCGTTCGGTATCACGAGTCGGGGAAGAAGGGTGTAAAAAAGAGGAGAAATCCAAGTGCCGATCTTCAGCCAGTGGTGGCGCTGCTCGGCGTCTCCCGTCAGTTTTTCACGTACCAGTGAGGCGGCAGCGTCACCCCTCGTTGTTAAATTCAAAATCGCGAGTGTTGATGTAACAAAAGTGCAGGTCAACTAATAAGTCAATAAATGACAATTGATCATCGTGGGATTGAGTGAAGTGGTTACAAGTGCGATGGATCTATCATCACCAAGGATTCAGTGTAAAATGTGAAGTTGAGAGGTGATATTTTATTGATAAATAGGGGTGCGGGTCCACCCAGCATCAGGGATACCAGTGTCTCCACTCGTCCTGGTGTCATGGCTCGACGAAAATTGGAATGATTATCAGGGAGAAGTTCATTCTAGGGATGTCATTGGATCTGGCCAAATGAGGATGGTTTGGTGATGGATAGAGTGATGGAATTGTTTGATTTGTCGAGGATAATGACGAGAGGACATCATCTACCGCCCATCGGCGTTATCCTACTCCTCGTGATCAGCATCATCAGTGCTGATAAGTGTGCTGATGAGTGTACCTGCAAGTGGAAGAGTGGTAAACGAACAGTTGAGTGTGTCAATCGTTCATTAAACTCAATACCGAGTACGATAGACGCTGAGACACAGGTGTTGGATGCCAGTGGTAATGATATTAAATTATTACCGAGTAACATCTTCATTCGGGTTAGTTTAACGAATCTTCAACGGCTGTACCTTCGTGACTGTCGTATCCAGCAGATCGATAAAGATGCATTTGCTGGGCTGACTAATCTCGTTGAATTGGACCTATCCAACAATCGTCTCACCCTAATACCGAGTGACAGTCTTATCAAAGTCCCATTTTTACGTGATTTATCATTATCTCATAATCCCCTGGAGCGTGTATTCAGTCAAGCATTTCGTACAACTCCAAATCTCGTTAAACTCGATTTATCCAACGCCCAAATAGCTGAAGTTGAGGCTAATGGTTTTCGTGGATTAGACTCACTGGAGAGTCTCAAATTAAATGGTAATCGCATTGGTACCTTTCATCCCGGCACATTCGAGCCCCTCAACAAGATAAAGAGTGTAGAATTACAGGATAATCCCTGGATTTGCAACTGTCATCTGCGGGAGATGAGACAGTGGATGGCTAAGCACAACTTACCTATTATCATATCGCCAGTTTGTCATGGACCAGATCAACTTATTGACCGTTCATTCACGGATATTGAGCTTGATGATTTTGCGTGTAGACCTGTCCTCATGATTGCCAGTCGTTATGCTGAAGCAACGATTGGTGAAAATGCCAGTATAGTGTGTCGTGTATCAGCAGTACCACCAGCTAAAGTCAAGTGGTTCTGGAATGGCAAGCTATTGTCAAATCACTCGGCCTTCAGCAGCCACCAGAAGATATTTATTTATGAAGAGGGTCAGTTTTCTAAAAGGAGTACGCTCATCCTGACCAACGCCCAGGAGTCGGATTCCAGTGAATTTTTTTGCGTTGCGGAAAATCGAGCTGGTTCTGTGGAAGCTAACTTTACGCTTCACGTCTCACTGAGAACTGCTGGCATGTCAACTTTGGGCTCGGGTCAAATTGCGGGTATATCAGCAGCACTGGTGGTCCTCATCCTCTTCATTCTCCTGATAATTCTCGTTCTGTTCGTACGCCTTCGGAGGATGCCTGTCAAGGATGTGAAAAATGCCACAGCTACCCTAGAAATTCTCCCCAACGATACCAATCAAGATGTAGGCGGGGGCTTCCCAGCATCACCCTCGTCCACCAAGAAGATTGAGGAGGCTGAGACAACCTTCAATGACTCTAGCAAACCAGTCTCACTCACCCTGAATTACGTCCAGCGGACGTCTGTAGAGAACAGCTCTAGTGATTATGTATTCGAAGAAGCTAGACCAGTGATTCATGGGCCATGCTTCTCCTCCACGACGTCACTAGTGCCCATTGACAATCCCGACCTGATCAGGGATACTCGCACGTCGATTGAGGAGCTTGGCTCCTACACAACTGAACAGCTGGGTACCATCATGATGGAGGACACCAGGCTACTGTACTCCAGTCTCTGGAATACGAGAGAACGCAGCAGTCCGAGTTATCCTGTACCGAATGCAAGTGGATTCGGTGCCAAGGAGATTCAGGCGAATTTGACTCCCATTGAGCAGTTTCCACCAGGAGCAAAACAGCTCAGGGTCTGGCAGAAGGGAGTACCCGTTCTACCTCCTGTGTCGGCATTAAAACGGGTCCTCGGCTCCACCAGGAGTTCGCCAGATGAGGGATATCAGGAGGGCACTGGCACTGATGTCTAGGTGCCACTGCTTCATTACTGCGACCCAAGGCATCGGTATCTCGAGCTCATGCGGAGGCATCAGGAGGACAGCAGGAGTGAGTTAGGGGATGGTTTGGAGTGAGTGGTGTATTGTGGATGGCCTGTTCAGTGTGACGAAGAACGATAACCATTGGTTCATCATTACGATTGCCAAATATAATCGCGAAAGAGTGGTGCTGTGTGGGCTCATTGGACCGTGAAATTTCATCGGGAAATTTGAATTCAGTTAACGCCAAAATTGGATTTAGGGGTGGGGGATTTTTTTATTGAGGCGGAGTTGATGTTGCTGATGAAGTGGATTATCGCAGTAGTGAAATTGAGGGGAAATGGAGAGGAATAAGGACAATTGAGGGTGGTCTCTCGGTGATTCCCCTGGGGGCTTGACGAGGTCAAATGGACATTATTAATGCAGACACTTGGCTGTCCCGTTTTCAGGCACAATATCTGATTATTCGGGGAAGAGGTTTACATTCCAAGGTGGATTTTTTTTTTGTGGATTATGTCATTTTTTAAATTTTCACTTCGTTCATTTTGAGGCTTTTTTTCACGAGTTAAGACTGTACATGTTATTGACGTGGGGCGGGTGTATAGATAGCGATTGAATTTATTGGAGATACGTTGAGTTTATATGGAGATACAAAGGAAGTTAATATATATATATATGTATACACACTTTTTTTAGTCGATTCAATAATTAGGATAGTGGGGGGAAGGAGTGCGGAGGGTGGCATTGGTGGGGAGTGCAGTGGTGGATGTGAGGCTGGGTGAGCTTCACGGGGTATCTCGGGATGGGGTAGGTTTGGAAGGAAATGTCATAAGAATTTTTTGTGTGGAATTCAATTTTGCACAGAAAATGTCTTATCTTACATTCTAATAAAACCACTCGTTACTGAGATTTTTATATAATTAATAACACATGTAAGAATTCACGATATTACGAAAAGGTGATTCTTGGTATCTCGTGAAGTCCTCCCATTTTCTTCTAAACCCGTTTGTTCTCGAAATATTGGAAAACAAAATCTGTAAATGTATTTTCGTCACTTCTCATTCCACCACTTCACGATTAATTCTCGTAATTGGGAATTCCGAACATAACATGATAAATGAAAAGTTTCTCATGTTCAATTCAAAGTGGAGATGTTCTGGTCCCAGCGATATTCACTTCTCCGCCAAAAAAATACTCAAAATTGAGAGAATGTTTTTTTCAATGAAAAAAACATTCAATTGGTTTTAGGGAATTTCTTAGGGAGTCATGGGGTTATAAATAATTTTAAATAATGAAGATTATAGGGGAAAAATTAACGTTGTTTGTTGTCTGGATATTCGGCAGGCACAAGTCTGTCGCAATTACGTTATTGTACGGTATAAATAAGTGTGAATTTCTGTGAGTGACAGTGTGAGTGGTAATTCGAGTGCATCGAGTGATTGAATTGCATGAGGTATATTTTATAATAATCATCAGTTGATTGAGGATTTTCGATTTATCAATGTTGATTTTGGTCAGAATTATCTGGTCAAATGACGAGGGAAACTAACAATTCATATCAATTCGGTGTTGATCATCACCTGAGAGATTTTTTGTAGAGAAATATTAGAGCTACGGAATTTCCAACTATCATGAGGGAAACTAGTGAAACCAGTAGCGATGGGGTAAAACGAGATAAGTGACATTTGCCTAGTGACGAATCTTTTATCAATGGCTCTCATTCTAGGGAGAATAGCCAAATTTTCATCCTCATCTTTTTGGTGGATTCATTTGAGTACCGCAAACGATGTCTTGACAAAAATTTCGCTATCTCCCTTCAATTCGGAGATATTGCTCAAAAACTCGACTGAGAGAAGGCAATTTATCTCGTTTCACCCCTTCCCTGCAGAAATGATAAGGAGAGCCATGACAAATCGATGAACATTGATGAATCTCAAAGTCGAGCGATTGAATTTCTTTTTATAAATTCATCAGACTTACTGAAACATTTGGAATTCAACCTAATATTTATCACTATTTTATAATTACAATTTTAACGACATATCCGGGTGGATCGAGTCAACGTATTGAGGAATATTACCAAAAGGCAAAAAATAGTGAAGCAAAGAAATCAAAGGAAAATATCTGCTAAAAATAATCTCCACATTTTTCATTCTCTCTGTACCTAAAATCAATTATTTAAATTTGTACATATCAAAAAAAAAAAAGAAAAAAAATTCCCAAGGAAAGATATTTATCCTGGGGCGTGAGGGATTTCCATCCATGAATTTTTTACTCACTTCTCCTTCAACGCAGACATTTTTCTTTGCGGGAATTATCCATCAGGCATATCACCGTGATGACATTTTACTCTCATGAAATTCGAATTCTGGATGTTATGAAATTTAAAATTAGCGAGGTGGCGAGACGAATGGGGGATGGGGGATAGGAGTGTGAAGAAATGGCACGTGAGGTGTCGGGAGCTGATTGATTCGGGGTTCCGAGACGTTAACGGTTTTACCGATAGATCGATAAGGGCTCGCTCAATGCAGAACCGTGGGGGACAATAAAGAGAGATGAATAAAGATTATTTACATGAGGAATAAAAGTAACTCTTGGTTATGATAGGATGGAATTATCATGGGAATGGCGGGGGTTGGGGATGAAATGTCGGAAAACTTTTGTGGAGAATTAAATTTTATGGAAAATGGGCGTTCTGACGTTTTCGCTGCGAAAAAATGGCTATTTCAGAATTCAGGGAATTTTTTTTCAAGCAGAGGATCAAATAGCGTTGGGAATCAAAATGACCCTTATGGATATTCGGCGTTGGGGGTTAAATGGTTTTACGGGTCAAACAGGTTAGAATAGCGCGAAATATTTCAACCCTTAATGGTCATGGTCCTTGATGGCCTCGACTAAAAACCAAAAAAAGAGTTTCTGAAATTTGAAATAAGAAATTTTACTATTTTGTATAATTCAGTAAACTTCTTTCTTGCTTTTAGTTGAGGGTTAAACTGTTCTAACGTGGCCATCTGACCCTTCGCAAGCCTGTGAGGCCCTTCAAATCATAATTGCGCCATTTTACCCTCGAATCTTGTGACAACCCCAAGAGTCATTTGACCTTCAAGTAAATCATAAAAAAAAGTTTCCTGAGTGCTACGAAAAATGGCCGTTCTTGGAGGTCTCACCTGACGCAGCTTTAAAATGGGAACCCCTCGCCTAAAAAAATCATCCCCTTGAAATTGTAGAATGGACCGACAATTTTGAAAGCCGAATTTAACCCCACAATTGGAGTATCTGTATCCCCCGGCCTCCGGAAGAAAATGTCTCACTGCCGCCAAGATATTTTATGTCTCACTAACGTGAGATATTTTATCGCTGTAGGTGTGGGGTGGTGAGAATGGGCCAATGTGGAATAACTTACGTCGTACCGTCACGATAACGACGCTGGGCCACGGTAGTCTAGAAGGACGCCACTGTGCAGCCGACAGCCAACTCTACCACATTCACAACGGGCTTCGATCGAATAATTAGACTTTTTAGTAAGTTTAATTGTTGCAACACTCTTTCTTTCTTTCTCGACGAGTTAGGGGCGCCATCACCTGACCCTTCAGACGTGTGATCCAATTAGGTTTGTGAATTGGGAACTTGAAGCGTGATTACGACTTTTTTTCACGTTTATTAGAGAGCGAAATAATGAATAATCGAGTTTTCAAAGGGATTATGAGTTTCGGGGCGAAACGACCGGTGCAGAAAATATTTTAGACAATATTGTTTATTGAGAACTTGGCGACAGATGTGAATATTGATAACGCAAAAATTAAACGATAAATCGTGATGAAGTTAGTGTCAATATTTTTTTCGCTTTTACTTTAAAAATCAGATTATAGTTTTCAGTTTAAATCCTAGAGTGCACAGTGATTTAGACGTGAATAACATTTGTATTGACAGTAATCAAGTGACAAACATACAGATGACTTTAGCGTGACTTTATATTTTTTTTATTAATCATTTTGTTGAATATTTATTTACTATACATTTATCCCATATTTTTATTTCTCTGCTATATTTATTCTATTTATATTTATTGATTGCACTCCGCGCATTAATTAGTTTTCTTTCATTTTTATACTGAGCTCTTGTCTCGGACGAGAGTATCAACAAAGAAATTTCGAAGTGTAATTTAAAATCTCTCGTTAAAGTCTCCAGCTCCGGAGTCAGGAATTAAAATGCTGTGGAAAGTTTTCCATTACAGAGTGATTTCGCATTACGAACTTCTGATATCGTTGGACATTCTCGGTGTGGAGGGAATGAAACCTTAGGAGTTAAAAATGCGGAAGCGATATGCTTTGTAATTTGAACATTAGTATCGATTACTCATTTAGTTTTGAGAATTATGAACCAGGGATTAGTGCTATCAGAAGGAATTGAGATTCCCTCAACTCCCGATTAGGAGATCATTAAGGAGACTCTCTGTAGATAATTTTAGCATCAACAGCTGCATGAAAATTGTCTAAACTATCACGAGAATTCGACAGCTCACTTGAATTTTTAATGACAACGTGAATATTTTGAGCACCAAATTTCAATTGATTTTCATGGAATAGTGCAGCTGCAGCGTATAGTCTTCACTGATAGTCGCATAAAATGCAAAATGCACCGGTATTGAGTTTTCATTCAATTTTCAGAATTATCTGACCCTAGTTATAACTCAGTTATTAACGTTTTAGTCGAGAATAACCCTCTCTGGATGGATTCACGACATTTGGGGCTAATACCGTTCCTGGCAATCACATTACAGCACTCAGTGCCAGGTTTTAAACTAATGGAAAGTCTAATCATATTTCCAACATGCAGTTTCTAATTTAATTTAAATTCTCGACGTCCTTCTCAATGATTTCTCGTGTCAAAAAATTTTTTTTGAGATGACTAAGAAAATCCTTTGCATGAACTTTCTGAAGAGTCTCTGGAAGATGGATTTTTTTACGTGGAGATGGTACTATGGGATTTCTGAGGATCTCCATTGTTGCTGGATTTAAATCCATTCAATGTGATCAATTTATTTAAAAATGTTTCTGGAATAAACAGCTCGAATGTTAGACTTCAAAGAGGCCTTGAAATTTCATGTCACAAGGTCCATAATTTTTTAATCAATTTTGAAACGAGTGATGGTTTATCAATACGCGAGCACAGGGTAAAAACGCACCTGGTTATTATTGCGCCATCGTCACCACCATAACTATTAAAAGTCCATTAGGGGGAATTTAATTTTCAACGAGATGATTTTTCGAAATATTTCCATCAAGCTAATGGTGT
The DNA here is from genome assembly GCF_034640455.1 of Diachasmimorpha longicaudata. NCBI lineage: Eukaryota > Metazoa > Arthropoda > Insecta > Hymenoptera > Braconidae > Diachasmimorpha > Diachasmimorpha longicaudata. Next base: position 7,286,672 of record NC_087232.1, on the reverse strand, counting down.
TGGGGTAATTCTTCCGGATTTTTGAAATTAATTTGTAATTAATTAGTTGGAAACTACTGGGTCTCGGGGTAATGGACGGAAAACATTTCTTGGGGGAGATTTCGTGAGTTAGAAATGTTGTTCGACACTTGGAGATATTTTTTTCACCCTTTCTGGTTAATCTTGAAGATATCTCGATAAGGGTTGATGTTATGGGGAAAAATTGTCAGAAATCCTTTAGTGTGGAGAATTTTCTGGCCCACGGAATAGGAATTTTTCTGAAAAGAGGTTTTAGTATTTTTTATAATTAATAAAATCATTAGAAAAATTCTCCATCTAGTTTTCCCTATAATTTCCACATTTCCTAGAAATTCAACACAATAAACGACTCATTATTTCTCGTTAAGCGCCACAAATAAATAATTTCAAATCCTATCAGCGTTGCTGAATAAATCCCTGAATGTACTATCCCTATCATCAATGGGCTGTACCAAATCCATCCTATTTTCCCGTAATAACTGATTATTAAACTGTTGTAATATCCAACGAATGTGGAATATAATCTATTTATTTCGTTGAAATTGAATTTCATTTCCACTATTTTGCAATTATCAAAAGAATCGTGAGGTTTATGAGAAAATGTGTCTGAACTTTTTTTGTAGCGGATAAAATTCTCTACGAGAAGTCTCATATCCAATTTTTCCCTCAAACTCATCCCTCGCGGGATATTAGCCATCGAATTGGCTGAGAAATTTCTTCTTTCCAAAATTCCGTATACAACGTCATTAAAACACAAACATAAATATTTTCAAATGCTACCAGAGCAACCACATAAATTCTTGATTTCATCACCCATAAGGCAATAAGAGATGCGCAGAATCCATTGAATTTACTCGTAATAACTGATTATTAAATCCCCATAATACCCAACGGATGTTCAATACAGCGAGAGGGATTGGCGCCGAGTAGTCGAATTGTTCTCGTGATTGGTCTGCCGTGTAAAGCCCTATACTTACGTTTTATGCAATCGATTTCACGTTGGCCTAAATATTCTTTGTAAGTACGAGCGAGCGCTACTGAGAGCTAGTTGGCCGTGCTGAGAAGGCCTGAAGTAGCGAAAAAAAAAAATGTAAAGAAAAGAAGAACGAGAGAATGTGGAAAAAAGACCGACGTAAAGGGGGTGCATCGACCACTGTTTGACGTACGGCATAAAGCACATTTACAACCGATCGTTTGTCCTGACTGCTCGAGTGCAGTGCATCATTTACCAGTTGTTTCCTTTACCCACTTTATTTCGTGGTATTAATTCCTTAGTCGAACTCAACCTGATGTCTGAATTGCAGAGACTTTTTTTAAGACATTTTTGATCGATAAAGAGTGATTTCTCTTTCATTTTTTTTGGGACTATGTGGAACATGAAAGACTGCTGTAATTCATCGGTGATTAACCCTTTAAATCGTTAATTGGTTCACTCGATAATTGATGGACTTGATGATTGTGTTTTATGACGCATAAAACGTCTTTTCATTTTTAATGAAATTCCAGAAATTTCCATAAATATTTTGGGGTCATTAAATTTTTTAAGTTTATGGCTTCTTTAGTTATTCAGGAGTTGAGATCTTCATTTAATAATCAGTTAGTGAAAAATTTCAGTTCCAGTAGTGAAAATTTTAGGGGGAAAGCGTGAACTTTGGTCCGGATTTAAGAGCTTTCACTTCATGCGCTGCAAATTGATGACGTAAATCTCAGACTTAAAAAAAATGTTTTGTCGTCGAAATTAATTTTGCAATTGATATTTTTTCTGTACAATCAATTTATTAATTGGTCAATCTATCTCTGAAGGCATGACAGACATAAAGAACAGCATGGAAAACTTGAAAAGAGACAAGAATCAATAAGAAATAAATTTCCTATTCGATGAATCATTCAAGACAGCCCCGAATTAATTTTTTTATCATTCCAACATCCATTTTAATATTTCAAAGTTCAACCTGTCCATGTCGGCTGTCTATTAGTCTCATGAATCATTCTGAGATTCCAATACAAATTCTCCTCTTAAATTACCAACAATCCTCTATCACTTTTTCTTTAATTCAAAACCACTTATTTTTTTATTCATTTAACAATTATTCTTCTGATCAGCGAAATATCCCCAATACCAATTAATTATAATTCATCTCCGAAATAAGCCAACTCTCCCTCACAAATTGTTAATCTATTTTTATTGCATTTCACGAACAAAATTGCACAGAAATGAAACTTAATAAATTATTATTTAAAAAATTTAAACTATCGGAATTTCTTGAATTGCAATAGAGACTTTCTCGATCCCTCAATCAAGTAATAACGAAAAATACGAGGGAAATAAACGCCATTGATTTTTAAATAAAACAAAAATGCAAAAAGCCTCCTGCTCTTAAATAATCCCCATTGGTGCATCACTCCCGCCATTAAATTTTTGATTCTCCACTTTATTCCTTCTCGACGCAGTGAATATCTGTCAACTCTCCGGAATATTTTCAAAAAATCTCCGAAAGCCCTTCATATAAATCGAAATAAACGTTGATGCTTTCGTCCAGTAATTTTACAATGAACATTGGAATGACCGCTCTCTGGTGGGGCGGGAGGGTGGGAGGTAGGGGAGTAGGAAAAGGGCTTTTTGAGGGGTCAGTCAAGTATTTCCAGAGGTACGATGCAAACAACGGTTACAAAGCACTCGTTCAAACTCATTGAAACTTGAAACTCCACTGGATTTTGCGGAGAGTGGCCCCTACCCTCTGTTACCCTCTCCCTTCGGCTTGTTTCCATGACACTGCGGACAAATGCGTGCGTTGGAAACTCTCACACTACCGCGAAACTTGGGGGTGGAATTGAAGTTGAGGGGGAGTAACGCGTGTCACAGACGAGTACATCGTACTCGTGTTAACAGTATTGTAAATATAATGCTTCACTTTTTCATAGTCCTCGACCTCCTCTTCAACAAAGGGCTGGAGAAATTATTCGCCGTTGCGGCACGTGTATGAAAATATGTCATTTTAAATGGTTCACAAACGTCCAACGGGAGTATTTAGGACAATTAGGTCGTATGGGATTGTCGGTTTTTCGGTTCTTGGTTTTTGGAGATTGAAAAAAACATTTTTATGAAATAACTTTCGAGTTTTTGCAAATCAAAAAATTATGTTTCGGGGATTTTTCAATTGTAATGCACAGTTGGAGAAATTCCACCCTTAGAAACCCTACCCAAAGTGCATATTTCAGAGGTTGATAAGTGGAAGATTTGAGAAATAATTTTTCGAAGATGAAAAATGAATCTCAGTGAATCCCTTTACGAGAGGTTTCTCGTAGTGTTTCTAGGGATAGAATTTTCCCACCAGGCGATTTCCCACCCTTCAATCTCTTCCCCACTGAAATTTTCAATTTCCGTCTCTCGAAATGGCTCCCTAAAACCCGAAATCCGGAAAGTCAGTCGCTCACTCCCCCTCAATTTGACTCTTCCCATGCTTTCATGACAATAGGAAACACGTCCCGCAACATACGTACATCTCAATGTGAAAAAAATCCTCCAACTATGAAAAAAATAGCAATAAAAGTGGATTCATGGCTCGTGTCCGACTTGTCTCTGACCTTTTCCCCTTTTCCTCACATTTCTCTTGCCTCCCTCTGGTGGGAGATGAAAAAGAAAAACACAAGATCGATGCTACGCTTTGTCTTGGAGTCCCTCTTCGCATCCCACAGTAACCTCTCCACAAATCAAATTCACCGATTCTCATTCGAGCACACCAGAAGATAAAATGAAGAAAACATTTTCTTTATTTTTTTTTTACTTAAACAATTGAATACCCCTATCGATCTATTAACTCCTCTAATTATTTTTATTCCATACCGCAAACTCAATTGAATCGACAAAAATGATTAGATCAATAAAATTTGTGCAGGGGAGGGTGTCCTAATAATTATCCTCTCGACTCTCCTGCTGACCTTTTGAGAAATTAGACCCTTCACTCGTCCCTCCCCTTTGACCCACAAAACCGTTCGAAAAAATAATCCCCAGTCCCTTGACAATTATCAACAACCTCAGAGAGAATGAAGTAATATGGAATAATAATGTCTGGTATTTATTTATTAACAGAAATGAAAGAAAATTACCTGCATTCCAATTCTCGCGGTTGTTCAACTCTACCAAATGGTCCCTCACATATGTACATCATGTTTAAATAAGATAGAGGGCAATACACTGAAAGAGGGGCCCACTAATCCGAGAAATGAATTTTTGATATTTAGTCAGGTGTCCCTCAACCTGACTATGTGACAACAACATAGAGGAGGAAATATCCATCCATGTATTCAAATTACGTGTATATAGTTGTGGAATGCAAGAAGGGGGGAGGGGGGAATTACGTGACACACCGTTAGGTTCGTCAACGCCAAACGAGGAGTACTCCAACCCCTGTTCGTTTGTATATGTACACTGGGCAACCAGAAACCAAAACTCGAAACCGAGAAAACGTGTTACGACATTCCGGACAACTAGGGGAAACGGAAATTTCGAATCAGACGTTGACAGCTGAGTGGGTGGGCAGGAGATAGGGAGAGTGAGAAGGGGGAGGTTAATTGAGATAATTAATATTTTTGTAATTACTGAAGAGGGAGAGAATATTATTATGAACGAAAAGAATTTTTTTTAGTTGGAAAAGTGACGAAAAAAAAAAATTTTTAGAGCCTGCGATATTCTTAGTGAATTTGATTTGCAAAGTCCAGGTGAATTTTTAAAAATTCCATTACTCGAAAAATGTGGGGAGGGTCAGAGGGTCAAAGGGAGAGACGGGTGAAGGGCTCGAACCCTAGGAAAGAGCAGATGATAGATATGGATAGAGTAATGAGTTTATTCGTCACTCTCGTTTGATTCACTTCGCTCCACATTTTTCTATTAATTCGGTGCATGTTCCAGTGAATCCAGGACAAGAAAAATTCCTTAAAATCCTCAGAAGCCCGGATAAAAGTGAAAAATGAAGTAAATCATCGCCTATGTATCTCACAACGATATACTTGAGTCGTTGCCAAAAGCGATTAGAAAGGGAGCTACTGTACACTCGGTGCAAGCTCTAGTTGGGGGGCACTTGTGTCGCCTGAACGAAACTCAATAGGAGAAAGAAAGAAAGTTGCAAAAAAAAATTTCTTCGCAAAAAATACCCAGCGCCGTTATATCTGTATGAACTCGGTGGAAATCTATATGAATTGGGAAGGGCGAGGAGGGCCAGGCGACGCTGGACGTGCGATTTATTGTCCCCTATTCGTTCGTCGGTATAATATATAGGCACCCCTCCTATATTTGCCCAAAGGAGACATTCAATGTTCCTTCAGATGAGAAAATGTTCTCAGAAAAACTTCCGACACGAATTCATTTGTGACATTAGTTGGTTAGTTGTGATCTTTTAGTTTTAGAATATGAATACGACTTTTGTACTTGTTTAGAGATTTTTTTTTATATCTGTAAGTGTGCGGAGGGGATATTTGATGAGTGGACAATTTTTTCGAATGGAAATTTGTCAGGATAAATATTTTTTCAATTTCTTCTTTGGGTAAAAATAATTATCTGACTTGGAAAATGAAATTTTGCGAATTCTTTTTTTTGTAATAGAGCGATTATCTAGATAATGAGTAGATTTAGAAGGAAATGTTATAGAATGTTTTTTGTAGAAGATTAAATTTGCTATAAAAAATATTCTATGACATGTTCCTCTAAGACGAGTTGTTAACCAGATAATTCAAATTCAATTCTGAAGAACGAAGAAAATTGATTGTAACAGCCATCACTCATAATTTTTTAATGAGTGATAATCTCGGTAATGAATCGTCTGAGGGGAAAATGTCATCATAGCTATTACGTAGATGATTAAATTTTCCACAAAAAATGTTATACAACTTTTTTTCCTAGAACAACTCGTTGTCGGGCTAATACCAATGTCATTTCATAGGAAGAAAAAAATGAAATTTTCAATTTCCTCAAAAAAACATTCACTCCATCACATTCACCTCTCGATTAATTATAATTTCTTAGAAAATGTAAGAGTGTGTGCATGCGACAAACCAATTGTATAATTCGGATTCTGATGATGAGGGAGTGTCGAAGACTGTAAAGAGATATCACTCAATGAGGCGAGGGTCGAAGGGGGGGAGGGAGAATACGTAAGGAAATAAAGAGAAAAATATAAAATAAAAAATCACTGAGTCGATTATTTCGTCCTTGATACCGAGTCAGGCGTGAATCGAGTTATTGTTTTCGAGGGAGAGTTCAAACGGAGGGTGGAGCCAGTGTATATCATATCGGGGAGAACCCTCTCTCTCTGACAAAATCGATTCTCGTCTCAACTGTTCAAATAACTCACTTGTGTATCTCAAATACTGACGGAGGAGTTGGAAGTTTATTTTTCCCAGGTATTTACTGGACTATAGAGGGGTGATGAGAATCCTTGAGACACGACTCGTTGAGTTCCGTATGATTCCATGAGCCTTGAAATTTTTTTTTAACTAAAAATATTGTTTTTTTTTGTTGAAAATTCCTGACACCCTGGGATCATTAAATTTGCCAATTAAATTGGCTCAAAAAATTATAAAATTACAATAGTATATGTTCATAAATAATTAGAATTAATAAATACATTCAAAGGATTGAATCAAGTTTTGAAATCCAAAGAGGCACTCACCCCCACAATTTCTGCAAAGCTCATTTCCTCTGACTCCCGAACTTGCAAAACATTCTCAGTCTCTCGTATTCCCCTGAATGTTCATCGACACATTGACCCATCCACAGGCACTCCATTCTCCCCTCAACGATTTCATCCAGTAATTATCGGCTCACTTAACGAGACATTAATCCTCCTGATTTACCATTAATCTCAATTCTTCCAGATTTTTATTCTTCCACCTACTTTTTTTCCTCTCCCGAGTTGAATTCTTCTATTCATACTTTCAGAAGTTCCCGAGGGGTCGAAATAGTCCTATGGAGAGGACCTTGGTATCCAAGTTTAATGAAAGTGTTCTTCCCTCATTTGATTTTCAGAGACTAGACATAATTCTACGAGGGACGGGGAGGGGTAGAAGATCTATGGAAAAAATTACCTGGAAAATTACAGGAAACAAACTAACAAATAAAAATTTGCTCAATAAAAAAAAATATAGATTGAAAAATAAAAAGAGGATTTTTCCACCCGCACAATCTCTCTCCTCAGTACCCTAAAACGAAGAATGTGTTGTGAGACCCTGTTTATCGACATTTCCAGCCCCTAGTACTGAAGTTCCTCAACCAGCGAATGAAAAAAAAAACCATAATGATAACAAAGCGTCCCATAAAAATAATGTAACGTAATACCGCCTGCAGAGCCACAGCCCCAATTCACCGCCCCAAAAATGAACACCTAAATTTGGATTTCCACATAGCTCTCCAGACAGATAGGCCAAACGAGATCTAGACAACTTCATTTTGAGTAACTGAAGATTGGTCTTGGGCACGCACGTTTACTCTTATCACTGAGTCTCCATCATCGATCTCCCCCTTCTCCCTCTCCCGCTGTTTGTAGAATATTCCCCACTGTGTGGAGGTAGGAGGCGAGGAGATTTAACTTGTCTCAGTGAAATGTCTCGATGTAAGAAAACGAGACAAGTGAGAATACGAATACATCCCCCTGTATTATTATTTCCCTCCCGAGAATTGGGGCTGAACTACACTTTCGGGATTTTTAGTGCAATTCGTGTTAGATTTTATTTGACATGAACACAATTGGAGATGAACATTAAGGAACATTATTATCACCCCGAAAAAAAAAACATTTCTTCGAGGAGAGATTTTTCCCAGAACTATTGGCCCTAGGTTGGCCGCCCAATTGGCCCAATTGCCTGATGGAAAAATTTTAAGAACATTAATTTTTCCAAGTTCAAAAGCTCTTCGTAAACGCCCCACTGTTCACGTAATTATTGAATCAATAAATTACAATTAGAAATGTCCGAGGTAATATTTCAGTAGAACAAGTTCTCCTTTTAATTTCAATCTGAAATAACAATTTTTCTATTTCCAACTTGTTCAATTATTCGTATTAAATTCCAAGCTTTTGTCGCTCGGTGAATTAATATCAGAGCCATTTTTCCCTCTATTTATTCACATTTACCCCTGTTTTTCTTTACCCAGTGCCCGCAGGGGCTTTCATTTTCCCTTGGCATTGTGATTTGAGGGGATCAGCGGACAATGGAGAGGCTTCATAGTGAACCAGCCTTGCTTCGCGTCGATTGCAATCTTAATGATAACAAAGGTGAAGAAAATACGAGGACAGCGGCCAGGGGATGAAGATGGAGCTGATTGAGCTTTGATAGCAAGAGGTTTGTTTGACGGTTTTATGAGTTCTTTTGATTTATTGGGGGTTTATATTTAATGAGAACATATGTCGAGGGAGCGAATAGTGGTGATAGAAGGTGAGGGGAGTGCTGAAGAAGACATTTGCTGAGAACTTTCTCAAAATTATTTTCTTCGTTGGTTTTATTGTTTCTCCTGAATCACGATCTTCAAGAATAAAATATTAATTTCAATGTGAGATTGAATCAGCAGATTAATGGAGCTGTTTGACATCTGTCAGCATCAAATATGACACTTGGAGGCTCACACGTGGTAGGAATATTGGAAATATTAGTTTGAGTATTTTTGCCATCGATTGCAAGCGTCGAAATCATAGTTCTGAGCCTCCCGAGGACTCGGTAAGACAAAATATGAGATTCAAAATAGTCTGAGCCGTCGACGTTCACGGAATTGCAGTGTAATGTGCGTTAATTTCCGAAAATAACTGAATTAATTAAAATTTCTCCCGGCGAAATTTAATTTTCCACCTGATGAAAGATGAACCGTCCCAGGAGGAGAAAACAAAATATATGAGAGAAATAAAGGAAATATATCTCACAGGATTCCTCTTAGGATCTACTAAACCCTCATCTCCCCCATCCACAACTGATTTATTTTCCCATTCAACCCTCATTTTACTCCCCAACCCCATCATCATTTTGCTACGCACAAGAGTATAATATAACAGTAGTGGGCGGTTAGATCTCCATCACAGGGTAAATCAAGTTGCTCAGTGTAACTGGAAGCCACAGTTGGCAGTTGAGTCGGTCAAGCGTGTAGGGGGAGTTTGAAGCCTCTGGGTATAGACTTCTTCCCGGGGCACCACATCTACTCAACAACATGGCCCCACGAGTCCCATGAAAATCGAGGTAAAAGTGTCTTGAGGGTGGGGGTATGGGAGGGGGGAGGGGACTGACGGGTCAGAGGGGATAAAGGAAAGGGGATCGTAATCAATACATTCCACACGATCAACAACGTGTATTCAGTGGAATGTTACTCAAGAGCAGCGGGAAACTTTGTGCCAAAGGAAAGAGAACTGCTGTGTACTTTTGTTGAAAGGTTTTATTTGTTTCTTTAGTAAATAGAGAGAAGTTCTTTTGGGGGAGAAAGAAAATGTTGGCGGAGGTGATGAGACAGCAGGGGATTTCTGGGGGTAATTGGGAGGAGGGAGGATTGGAAAGATTTATTAATTGACGTCTTTTGTTTCATCGTTGAAGGGAAGAATAATGATTTCGGGTGGGGGAACATTAAATATAGAAATGTGAGCGATGAGTCTTGTAGGGGTCGATTGTAGGGCCCAGTGAGAATTATGAGTTTTAAATTGATCATTGTGCGGGTTGGGAGCTCCGAGCGACGTAATCTGGATTTTATGAGCGGAAAATAGAGGAGTTTGAGGCGTGTGAGCATCGCGAATGGCATTTTACATTGTGTGAGCATCAAACATAGCAGCTTGCGTGGTATGAGCATGAAAATATGAGCTTTGAGACTTGTAGGGGTCGATTGCACAGGCAATTGAGAGGGATGAGTGTTAAATTGGTAATTCTGCGGTTTGTGAGCATTAAGCGAAATAATGTAAATTTTAGGAGCAGAAAATTGAGGAGATTGAGGCTTGTGAGCAGCGAGCATGATGGTATCCGGGATTTTGTGATAATTATGGATATTGCAATGATCATTCTGAGACTGTGAGCCTCAGATTGGAAGGCTGGATTGGTTTTCTTTTGTAAACAGAAAAAAGTTTTTTGGGGAGAGAAAATGGTGGCCGAGTAGTTGAGGGGTCGGGGAGATTTATTCATTAATGTTTTTTGCTTCATCGTTGAGGGGAGAATGATGAAGCTAGAGCGAGTCAATTCTCTATTTTAACAGCTATATGAAACTTTTTTCCCGCTTGTGAAGGAAATCTTTTATTTTCTTTAAAAAGAGAAGTATTTTTGACGAACTAATATTTATATTTGAAAAATTCAAATTAATTTTTTTCTCAAGAACTTATTCGAAGAAATATTAGGGGATAAGATATTTGTCAGAAAGATTTTTGTTTTCACGTAAATTTGTTGGAAAAGTTGGAGTTTTTTACATTCCTCAAATCGTTAGATAAATGTTTAAAGTTGCTGAGGTTTTTTTCCACTTGTTAAAGCTCTGTTTTCCACTTTTTCCTCCTTTTTTTCATGTCCCCAAACGCCACACGTGTATCCGACGTGTGTTTTTATTGATTCTGCGAGGTAGCCAGGGACGTGTTTCAATTCCGTGTTTTTCGGGCTTCCATATGAGTCTCATCTTTCCATATTTATGTCTCCATATGGTTTATTTAAAAAGGGGTAGCAGTCCTCTAGAATTTATCTTTTTTTTTCATATAATATGACCCCAACGCTCTAGCAGAGATATAATAAATATTCACCATTGTCAGAGAATAATTACAAACTATTTTTAACTGATACTCTCTGCTGCAAAAGTGGTTCAATTTCCATACGATTCCACATCCACAATTTTCCGGATATTCCACACATAAACTGCCAGCAGTTTTTTTAAATCGTTCATATTTTATTGCGAAAAAAAACCGTCTGATAATAACGGTGGAATTATTTTTTAAAAATAAAAATTCTTATTAAAATCATCACATGAATGCTCCCAATAACGAATGAACTCGACCACTTGTGGGTCATATTCTCTTAACAAGAAAAAAAAAACTAAAACTTTTTTATGGCAAAAAAATTAAAGATCTGAAGTCGTTCGATTATTCAGTTAATTTCTCCGATTCAACTGTTCAAAAATAAAATTAATTCCGATTCCTCTACAGTAGATCAACTAATGAAAAAAAATTAACGTTTTTTTTTTCATTAAAATTCAATTGAATCTCCAAAAACTCGGATTTTCTAATTTCCCCAGAATTACGAAAAACATTCACCACCTCCTTTCCAACCCATAAATATTCCAACTCCAAACGACCCCCACCTCTTTATAACGTGCACGTGTGGTCCATTAATTCCTGAAAAAAAAAAACTTATACGTTACGAGTCGCCGTATGGTCGAGTCAAAAAGACTATGAAAAACGATTTCTCCCCAAAACATATATCCCGTTTGTATTGGCCCTTGAGTCTGCATTTTTCCTCTCGGACCTGTCCTCACCAGCCACTCCCCCACCTTCATCCCTCGTGAAAAAAATTCACCGTCTTCTTTTGTCTTTTAAGTTTTTCCTCATCCGCCATCATTCGCTTCCCTCCCCTCCCTACCCACTCTGCTCTACCGTAACAACTTTGTTATCAAAATTTAGGGGGAAAGTCAGGGAGAAATGAGATAGCAGAATGATGTCCCACACAGTAAAACAAAATCGGTGTTGATATCTTCATTGTTACGGGTTCACTAGTTTAGTCTCGAGATTTACTATTTTTCAGAGGTGAATTTATCCTCACGATGAGCTCATGATTGGCCAAATAGTACAGCATAACTCAGGGGGGGGGTGGTGGGTTTAATCTTGAGGATTAAATTGGGTGGGTCAATATAATGGGTCAAGTCGTGGGGATCAAATGACGTATCATAAGTCAATAAAATCTGTGTAATGGTCAGGGACAAATTACACCAGTAAAATCGTACGAGTTAAACTGCATGAATGATTGTACCATAGATAACTTTCCCTTATCATTCAAAGTTTGTTATAAAAAAAAAATTTGCCTATTCAAGCCCTACAATTTGCTTCGCCAATTCCTTCTTCACTTTTATACCATCGGAAACGATTGTGTACAATTCCAAGATAACTCGATTCTTCTCTTTTTTTACAGTCAATGTACGATGCTCAGTACGTTTGGCTATTGGTGGTTGGACTGTTCTGAAATATTAAACGGGAGCAAAGACCTCTGGGTACGCTTTATAACCTCCCCTCCCTTACCAACCCCTCACGAGTGTTCCTCATGGGCTCCTCCACCCGAAAGTTCGACGAGTGCGGTTGAAAGAGGAGTTGGCGGCGGGAGGAGGGAGGGGGATGAACCCGGGGGTTAGGTGGTAAAGTATGGGGGTGTAAAATCGAAGAGACTACGTGCTACGCCATCTACACGGATTTGCGCGTGCGCTGGGGAGCATCAACTCCCTGAAAAAGGTTGGGAGAATTTTTCCTTTTTATTACCCCAGTCTTCAAGGTTTTAATTCGTTGGCAATCGACGATTAAAGGTGAATGGCCACCTGACAATTCTAAGAAAATGCCGCAACTCCTTGGACTTTTGACCGACCGATAAACTCTAATGTCAAGGGGGAGGGGGATGAATTATTCAGACGTGTCATGCTGGAGAGTCGGTATGTCTCTCTGTTGTTCAGTCTGACAATAGGGGGCTATTGAGGTGTGGGTTATTACATGAATTATGGAGTTGTTTTTAAGGGGGTTGTGCTTTGAGGATTTGAATTCAGGGGGTTATCGTTTATGGAGGAGTTACGATTTTTTTTTCCCAACACGTGACGTTTAAAAAATTGCATTTCATGGTCAAATGAGACTAGGGTTTTGTCAATGTCCTCTTTATTCAATTCAAGGGAATAACTAACGGGAATTGAAGTTGATCTAGAATTACTCGTTTAGTTTTGCACATTTTTTTCAAATTTTTTTCCATTACCAGAAGAGCGAGAAATGATGTAAAAAAATTTCCCTAAAAATCACCACAATCCCTAGTTCCCAAATTACCTCAATAAAATAAGGTAAAATCAAATGAGCAATTTTGACTTCCAACTCCCAATTTCATCACCGCCGCCACCATCTCTGGATACTCCACTTGACCTTTCCACTTAATTCCCATCAAGATAGTGCCACCGGAAGTGGTAACGGAACTCAATGATCAGCCGCACCATTCCCCTTTCTCTTATTCCATTTTTTCTCTTCCAATTCTTTTTTTTTTCTCTCCACCCTTTCATGACTGCGGCCAGGGCGAAAAATTCGTTTGCATTTTAAAAGCCCCATCTCATCCAGGCTGCACCATTCGAAAAGAATTGCCCGCGCTAACGAGCCGATGCTTCAAAGTGGCGCGCTCGTTCTCCCTCGCCCTCCGCCCCCATTGCACCCCCCTCACCCGTTTAACTTTTCGTTGTATTTTTCAGTTTAAAGGGAGGGGGGCCAGGGGGGGTGGGCGGGAACAGCGGGAGGCCATGGGTTATTAGCGCTCGTTAACGGACCTCTCGTGGAAAACGGTGTTTTCCATTGAGATAAAAATTATCGCGTTCTGTCTTCTCTACCCTTTTCTTTTTTCAGTTGGGGTGGATTGTTTTTTTTTTTTCGAGGAGTTCGGGAGTGGTGTGTAGTACTGGCAGAGGGGATAAACAATTTTTTTTTCCGGTAATTGGATTTTTTTGGGGGGGAGGAAGGATTGTCGTCGAAAATCGAGAATTTACTGTTCAAATTCGAACTGTTTTCTTGGAGAAAAAAGGTTTTTTTTACTATTAAAATTATGTTTAATTATGTGATCACTATGAATGGATGTAAACTATCCGGCAGCACCTGACCCAATGCAAGAGATTTTTTTCTAAGTAAAGACATGAAAATAGAAAATAACAAAGGGAAGACGTCATTGCTGTGTGTCACGTCATAACTTTTTGCAATTTGATATACTCTATTTACTGGGGAGTGTAGGGAATCGTTGAAAATACCGACATCAAGGCAACGACTTCATAACGAATTCAAAGCAGTATCTGCTTAATGCAGTGCAGATTATACACTTAGAAGAAAAAAAATTTTTGAGATCTACCAATTGACATTTTTGCAATATTTTTTTTTAATTGAACCGACAAAACCACATTACTCTCTCATCATCCGGGAATTATTGCCGATGGTTGACGTATACGATAATTGAGACGGTCATAATGGCGTCATGATTACATTCTTTTTCAACTCCACTTCCAACGAAGTTTAATCTCCCACGCACACATTTCTCTTCTACAGATCCGCGATAATTGCATTCAACTCATGAGCTTTGTCATGCAGGATATTTTGCTCTTCATCATGTCGATCTCTAGCGACTCTTTGTGCACCTAATGAGGCAAAATCTCCAGTAAAAAAATGAAAGGACCGAGGGAAAAGGGCATTAAAAATATTATAAATCCCGGAGATCATGAGGTAAATACTCACGGTTTGCTTAATTTTTTCCAGAGTTACGAAGGTCTTCTGCAGCTGAAAAATTAAGGGTCTCGGTTAAACTTTTTACGTTGCTTTCTTCTTTATTTCTCTCCTCCCATTCTTGAAAGACTGTTGTCTCACCCCGGCATATTTCATCCACCGTGAAGGGGGTAGGGAGCGAGAGAGGGAGAGGGAGAGGAATGAAGAAAGGGCGTGGAGTACAATTGAGTTGGGCCGTAAGACGTGGACTTACGTGTTCGTGAATGCAATTGTATGCTGGCTTCACCCTCAAAATACTACGCTTCCTCGGCAATTTCTGCAACGATCCCAAATGGCCTGTGTGCATGTTTATTTAGGGAGGGAAAAAGAGAGAGGATAAAAAAAAATGGAATTATTTACCTCATTTACTTGATTCTGCAGCGAACGACACAGCATTTCATTCGACTTGGCGATCTTTGTGCTCTGGAAAATTGAGGATTTTTGCCAAATGCGATTTTTAATTTGTTTAGTTTAAGAAATAATTATCGACCTCGTAAATTAATCAATAAATGAGAATTAGGTGTCACTGGATTAATATTTTTCTTGAGTTATTCAATAGAAAGGTTCGTCGTGGAGTTCATTAAATTTAATAATTATTAAATTAATTAAAAGTATTGCTTATTCTGGCTCGATTTTGAATTCTAACTCATCGGGAAGGATTAAAATCGTATGGGGAAAGAAAAATGAATATTATTTTTGGTTCGTTGATGTTTTTCAATAAATTTCTGACGAATTTACTATATAAGTATCGTTCGTCCATATTTAGTTAATCCCCCATAGCCCCGGGCTTCATTTGTTTTCGAAATATTTTGCATTCAATTCCGATTATTGTGGTGCATAAAAGTCCGAATACAATTTATTGGGATTTATTTGATAAATGGAGACGCCTCTGGGTACATCAAATTACCGGAGGAAAAAGAGTAAATTTTCTCCAACCGATTGTTTGATAAAAAATTTTTCGCACGTCGGACGGAAAAATGTTTTATCAAACATTTTGAATAACATGGAAATACCAACGAGTCCATAATTTACCATCACTGAGCAAGCCAACGTGACGAGGATCAAAACGCCCATGAAAAATGTAACGAAACCGCACTGTCGCCCTATTTGCAGAATCGACCTTAATTCACCATCTGCAATTATGAATCGCCAAATCTGCAATGAAAATAATAAATAAAAAACAGCTGCATAAACCGAGGAAGCAACAAAAAAATATTCCACAATCAAATTTACCGTTTAATAATCCGGTAATTTTCTAAATAAATTTTCAACAAATAGGAAATTTAATGAAAAATTTTTTTCTTTAATTCTTTTTACTCACAACTCTGTGAAAATAATTCGAGTAATACTTCTGTCTGACCACATCCATATCCCTGAATTCACTCCCTCGATTTTTCAGTTTTTTTTATTCCACAATTTTTGTCATTTCTCTTTATTACACAGCTATTATATTTTTTACTGTTCAAATTTTTTTTTGTTAAAATATTTACGGTCTCGTGCACTCAATCATTCATAGTGGCCGTGATTGTTTTATTTATGTAGAGGACACGTCAATTTCCAGTGATGGGGGTGACGTGTAAGAGTGGGTGGCTGAAGTTGACAGCAGGTGGTGGAAGTGATGGAAAATATTTGACAGACGATACATAATCGATCGAGTGGGATTGAGTTTGGCATGAAATTCTTGGGAATTTATATCTGTTACAAATTGTAAACAATTTATATTTTCCACCGATTCTTTTTTCTCCCCGATTTTTCATTCCATTTCCTTCGCTCCATTTATTGCTCCATTTTATTGCACCATTTTGTTATTCAAGCTGTTATTAATTCAATCCACATGTGGGTCGATCACAGATGCACTTATACTTAAAAAAAACACGCACACACGTACCTGGAGGGCTAATTGTTTAAAGGACAAGCGATGAGTAAAATCCATAATGTCAATGAATCAAGAGATTTTGAATATTTAAAATCCAATAAAAATGCATGAGCTGTTGTTAAAGCCGCAGATCCAATCACTTGGTGCTCTAGCGCTACATCCTGTGGCCCGATGGTCTCTGTGGTTATCCCGTCCTTGTGCATTGAAAAAAAAATCCCCAGGCCCATCCCTCCGCCCATCGTGGGGCGAATGCACCCCTTGCAAACCTCAAATTACAAATTTAACCGAGACAACACGTACCATGACGCGATCGCCAATTATATTGTTGGAAAAGCGAACTGAAAAGTCATGAATTGATAGGATATAATTTTTTTTAAATAAAAAAAAAATGTTTAACGCATCATTCAGTCCCTCTATATATCTGGAAAATGTGGATTAATTTTTCATCTGGAATAGCACTCGAAAGAAAAATGAACAATTACTTTTCCCTAATGTATTTTTCTGAAACGTTATACATTCTTCGTATGCATTCTTTTCCGTCATTTAACCCCTTTATTTATTTATTCATCCACTTTTTCCATCGTTTAGCAAGACTTATTGTTGCAAAACACACGAGAGTAACAGCCCCCACTCCACCCCTCCATCACAGATAAAACACTGAATTTTTATTTTACCTTCCACTTCTGGCTGTTCTATTTTCTCCTCTTAGCAAACTGTGGCTTGCCTCCCCGGTTTTTAATTAAATGTCCTGTTCTTTGTGGCCATTTGATTTTTCTTTTTCAGACTCATTTTACTTTTACCCAGTGCCGCTGTTGCACTTGCAAAAAAATGTGTCGCTTTCCCCACCTCTCGGTGACGCCAGCAAGTACTCTAGGGTGAACGCATCCATTCGTACGTTTTATTGAGGGTTTAAAACTTTTTTTCTTCCGTTGTTCGACGGACTCGTCTGTCCAATCATCGCGAAACGATTATATTTCCTCGTTGGTTTGATTTTTGTTGGGAGGAGAGGAATTGTTTTACCAAAAATTTGATATTTCAGCTGGGGGACAATGAAATGCATGATTTTTCGACTTTTTACAGCTGTAAGTGAATTCCATAAACGACAGTCAGGGTGGGATGTCTGGTGAACCGCTGACAGAGACTGGCTTACCTCGAGGACTGTTTTTATTGTCTATAGAATCTAAAGTAAATTATAAATTCGTTTCAGGACTTTACTGTAGCCCACATGTCCAGTCAGACTGCAATCATTATATTTTTCTTCTTTGGTTATTTTTTTTAAGTAGAAAAAATTTTTTTTTCTCACTGCATTAAGTCCCAATTATAAGTAAAGGAGATACAGCCCAGCTCCGGTCAGACACACCCGATAAAAAAACGTCTAGAATTAATTTCACCCATGATTTAGTGGATCAAAGAGACGTTAAAAAACATGATAATGATCCCCTGTGTTTTTTTTTCTGGTTGATCTTTTTGTTTTCCCGGTCTTTGTGGCAAAGAGTTGAATGAAATATCTTTCATTGCAGTTTCTCCCTTTGATTTGAAGTTGTGCTTTATTTATGTACTTTGTCTGGCTGAAGGGATGACTCTTGAAAAGCTTTTAGACAGTGAGAGGACCTCAAGGGAAGTATCATTTCCCCTTGACGTACTACGATGGACAAACAGAGAGGAGTGAAAGAGCCGAAAGGGTTTTCATCTTCGAGACTGATCGATTTCCCACCCACTTGAAGACATTGGACAACCCTAGGTATCCTTTTACTGGTATTTTCGGGGAAAAATTTGAGGAGATGGTCGAGGTGATTCAGAAGGGTAGATATACAGTGCCGAGAAAATGGTGGAATATTTTTAAATTCTGCTGGGATGGATTGAGATTGGATGCAGAATAACCGTTTTGGAATGTTTGGAATGAGGGAGGCCAGGGGGTTTAAGTGACCCCATTTTAACAGTCTGCATCCGGCCCTTTCTATTGTCCTTCTTCATTTCATGAAATATATACTAGTGAAGTTGTTCTGGAAATTCTTTCACTCCGAATTTCTAAAATTCTTGTTGCTTGGTGATGGGGATCGACAGTGATCCCATTTGATAGACAAATATATCTCTGCTAAAAAAATTCCGTCAATTTACGATTCACCCAGATATCAGTGACTTGAAATCATAATTTATGAATAGTCTACGAAGTATCTATAGCACAAAAATGTATAACCTTATGATCTTTAATTACTCTGACGCCTGTCGAAGAGGCAAAAATGACATGATGTCAATAAATGTTCTGGAAAAGTGAGTGACAAGAGGATATTTCTATAGAACGTTTATAGGCACATAATTCTAGAAAGTCGTTCCATGCACTATAGATTTTATAGTCTATAGACTTCTGTCCAGAGAATTGCACTTTAAAACAATAGAAATGTTTTATAAAAACAGTTGAAAATTGTTTTTACCATAGCATATGTAAAAAAATCTACAGTAAATTTAGATATAGCTGTAGAATAGTTCTATAGAATTCCTTAGGAAGCCCCATAAGCCCCCTCCTCCCCTTCCCCAGACAAAATGGCTGTCTCAGAATTATTTAGAGAGGTGAATGTCGTCCTCTATCACACGAAGAAAATCTTTCAGTTGAAAAGAACACCATCTCTTTAAAAAAAAATATATTATCCTCTTGAAAATCCAACAACAGGCCTCAAACGAGCATCAACTTCTCACAGCCCCACAGTTTTCATCTCCCCTAAATGTAAAAAGATGAAATTGACGAGCTTCCAAGGCGAGTTTATATCCATCAAAGCCGCTCAAGTACAAAAGCAAGCTACTAATTGTCGTGGGAATATATTTCTTTTCCACCGATTTTTCCTTTATTTTCGTCACTTAAAAAGAATAAAAAAAAACTCGAGTAAAGCGGATCGAAGTGAATCTCACGGGTAGCAGTTGCATTCCCAAAGAGTTTTCCATCTTCAGTGAAATTTTTATCGTTCAGACAATAGATCTACGAGTGATCTGTGAAGTGCAAATAAAAGTAGATATGTCGCACAATGCTGGCCCATGCTGGCACTACGTACACTCGGTTCCCAGTGTTCGTCATCTTGTTCCTCTGTCGCAGCTGCAAATAATAGAAAGAAAAGGGTGAGACTTTTGGTGGAGGGAGGAGGGTTTGGGGTGAGGGCGGGTTGGGATTGCCATGACATCCGGGAAGGGATGATGCTCGGAAAAATTTGTTTGTCACGAGGTTAAGGATTTTTTTCCAAAGGTTTAATTAGTCCAGGGGATGCCAAGGGGATGAAAGTCGGAATGAAAAAATCTGGGAGATTAAGGATCCCTTAATGAAACAAATTGACTTGTTATAGAGTGATACAAACAACGGCAAACAGTACGTAAGTTCTAATTGCACAGGGCTGGGCGAGAGGGTGCTGAGCGAGGGGGTGAATTACGCGTTCAAAGTTTTCTATTTATCCAGGATCGTTGGAACGAAGCGAAGTTTCTACTACTATTTACGATGGAGTCTACGACCGAGTGGATAGTTCAACTTTTAAATTTTTCTTTATTGAACTCTGTCATCTTTTCTCATTCGGTCCATTGTTGGGGATAAATCGAGGCGGTGCGAGAGTAGTCGAGGTAATAATTTTCACTGCGAGAGAATTTGCATCAAAGAGGGTTGAGAAGATTAAAAGGGCCCATTTGTAGGGACAGCCTGCAAAATTAGCGGGATTTTTTTCGCGATTAAATAATTTTTTTTGTCAAAGTGATCGTCAGGGGGAAATTCGTTTTTGCGGAATTAATGGAGTGACGCAGGTTCCTTTCACGCATCAAATTGGTTGTTAATTGAGTTCCTGAACGGCACCTGAGGTATTTCAATCACAGTTCCCGTCGGTCTCCGTTCAAGGCTTCATGATGTGTCCCATCAAATCTGTCTGTCCAGTCATTACTTTCCTCACTTGATGATTTCGTATTCTCATTTCTAATTTGTCCCTCAACATAACGTTTTTTAACCTCGATCGAAAGTCAACCAATAAAAAGTTGGATTTGAGAGAATAATAATTTTTCAAATTTACATCACCTCAAAGTAAATTGCAATTGAGTTTCTATATTTTAATATAAATGCAAATAAGGAAAATCTACCAATAAATTAATGAACTTCGACTGACTTCCAGAAGTGAGGAAAATTAAATTGATATTTACGACCAAAAAATAGTAAACTGTTGAAAGAACACAAAATACGTAACTCACAGCACAAATTCTCATATCTCGGACTAGTTTGGAATCCCATGGGACAGCTACTGGGCATTCCATCCTCGTAGAGATTCCCCGGTGTTGTACGATCGATAGGTCCGTAATTGCAGACGAGAACCTCGAGTCGGTTACCGGTATCAGTCGAGTGTACGTTGGCACTTGGTGCAGTTGAGTTGTTGTTCACTCCCTGCATCTCCAAGCCGTTCACCATCGGCGACAGTGAATTTCCCATCCCCTGGTGGTGTTGGTACCCCATCTCAACGCTGTACAACGCCCGACCACAACCCACTCGGGTTATCATTCCAGTTGCAATTCCAATGTAGCCGCCCCTATCCTCCCGCGAAAAGTCCACCATTCTGAGGGTAAATTAATACTTTGAATGATATATAGGGCCTTTTAATTGCATCTGTTTAATTTCATTTTTCAATTCATTCGCGGTTTCCGCTGGGGCTTTCACACTGATGCAAAGACGAATGCTTTTCATTTGATAATTAAATTTAAAAATTCAATGTCAGTGATAAAAATAACTTCACGGACTGACTGACTCTCTCTCGATCTAAAAATAACTCTATCATTCACATGGAGTTGGATTTTTAACAGTTTTAAATATTCCATCGTTCCACTGCCAATCAACAACTGACTCCCCCTGTGATCCTCATCAGGTATTGATTTTTTACTGAGTTCCATACCGTTTTATAATGACCTTTCGCCCAGTAAAATTTACCACTATTTTCCAGGTAATTTTTATCCAACTTTTCTGTCTATTCTCCGGTATAAAAAAGTTTCCGACTAACCGACGCTTTTTCTTTCGTCATAAATTCTTTGAAACTCTGAACAGATAAAAAAAAATATGTCATGAATCCCTTCGAAAGAATCGAATAATAATAAAAATGATGACAGCCTCCCCTTGAACTCTTGCGTAATGGTTTTACTTCGCCATCAAACAGCCCGGGACTCAATGAAATGGTCGAGATGTAATCAAGTGGAATCCCCAGGGGATGGATGATGCCACGTGCATCCGGCAAAATGCAGAAGAACTGAATAAACTCCCGGCTCCAGTGAGAGAGTAAGAAAATAAAAATAAATAAAGGGGAGAAAAGTGAAAAGCGAAGAAAACGTCAAAGAACACCCGAGCAAATACATAGGAGTTGAAGTAGTGTGTGTATACCAATAGACTACCACCGGAGTTTCTCATATAAAGTTGAAATCGACGATGCAATTCAATAAAATCGATCTTTACCCAACTTCAGCGGTATCGAAATTCTCAACGTCGTCCAGCCACGATTGTATGTGAAATGGAATGCGGTGGTGGCTACTAGTGCTCGTTTCAACCACATCCATGGGCCAAACGTGAATGTTCTGCCATACACTGAATCTTTCTAGAGGGAGGGGGGTG
This sequence comes from Diachasmimorpha longicaudata, assembly GCF_034640455.1. NCBI lineage: Eukaryota > Metazoa > Arthropoda > Insecta > Hymenoptera > Braconidae > Diachasmimorpha > Diachasmimorpha longicaudata. The sequence continues at coordinate 7,264,708 of NC_087232.1, read as the reverse complement.
GTGGATTGAGTAAATAAATGAATGGATGAAAGGGATGAAGCAAATTGAATGGTAAAAACTGAATTTTTCCGGCTTCGCTTCTATTTTTCAGGGCATAAATATTGATTGATACGTTTGATTTTCAATTTAATTAACGGAGAACCGTTTTGGCATTGAAAAGCCCTGAATAGTTGGGAATAAAAGAAAAAAAATACGAAATTGAATTTCAAGCCATTACTTCATGTACCTAAAATTGAGTCAAGTCCAAAATCGACGCTTTTGAGAGAGATTTCATCGACTTTCATGTTAAATTCCATGAAAATATCAAGTCGTGTCGGTAACTTGATCAAGGAAATCACGTATTTCAATTCAAGGAGAATTTTGGATTCAATTCCACGAGATTTTATGGCTCGATTCAAGTAGAGCTCTCGATCAGAATCAAATGGAGCTTCACTTGATTCAAGTTGAACAGATGCTTGACTCGGAAAATGTTTTCAAAGGGCGGCCGGAAGTTGTTTCGACAGTGAACGAAGGAAGATGGGTAAATTCGTAATGGCAAAATACTTGCCAACATCCCTGCATTCATCCTTGCGGAATGGAACACACTGTAGTACCCATTTTCTAGCAAGTGCAGCGAGCTCCTCGTCCCAACACTTGAAAGGAAATAAGTGAAGGAGTGAGTGAACTAGATATTGCAATTTTGGGGTTGAATTAAAGGATAGGGGAGATGGGTTGAGATACAAGTTCCATCATGCTACGAGCTGGTGGTTGAGGGCCTGGTTTGCCGCGTGTTTCTTGACCACTTGCTATGTGATTCCGGTGGAGATTGTGCTCGTGTACTATTGATTGTATCTCGGAATGATCTAGATCGCCGCACTCGAGGTCCTGGCATCGGTGGCTTGGGTCGTCAAACTGGGGGTGGGGTAAGAACTTATTCAATTTGGGGAAATCAAGGTTTTTGCTGTTGATGATTATAATTTTCGAAAATCCTGCGTTCACTCGTTAATTTATTAAAGAGCCCGTTAATTGAGAGCTTCTGGTGATGAGTAAATGGGAGACATTAAATTTCATGATGTGATTCTTTGATTTTATTTCGCAATTCAACCGATCTATCGTTTTCTGGAAAATTAATTCGAGATAGTTGAGGCAATTTAATTATAAATGGTGTGGATTGTATAATTTTTATTGTTCATATTTACGTTCAATGTTCAGTGAATTAATTCAGTTAAGTTGAATTTCCTCGTGATGGGGGAAATAAAGGCAGAGTGAATGCAAATTTCAATGTAAATATCTCATTGCTAGGTTATTTTTATCACGGGAATACATTACAGGAAAAAGACACATGGTGTGACGTTGGCACAGCCGACAGTAACGCCTGGAGTCGTCCTCGTACACAGCTGACACATGATAACTCGTGTTAGCCATCAGGAGTAAGAAATATAGGGTCGTTGAGTAACTCATGTCTACCCAGTGTCGTGTATTTGTCGTGCAATGGTAGGTTGGAGTGTCAAGAAAATTCGCCGAGATACAACCGACAATGCACAATTAATAACAAACTCGCTCGGCATTTGTCAAGGGAAACTTGTCAAAAGATATTGCCTCCTCATTTTCCGAAAAAAAATTCAGTCTGATCACGAATCAAGAAGTTTCCTCTTAAGTGATTATGCATAAAATAATAATAATAAAATATTATTATTGCCCAATCTATCTGCCCTTAATTATGAGATATTAGTCGAAGCGAGATTGACTGAAAGTTTAGTCTATGAAAAAAAAGTTTGGAATAGATAAATTTCTGGACTATTTCCGGATCCCGTTCTCCATCAAGCGCTTCAACTCCCCGCAAGCCAAAATTCCGCCTCAATTAGCCGCTTCAACTTCTGAAACCTCCAATTAAATGGCAAAACTACCCGGCAAATGCCAAAAACATCCCCCACACTCGGAAAAAAATTACCTCAAAATTTCATTTCCCAGCATCACGAACACTTTGTACCCTTACACTCATGGTACACCAGTGTGTGAACATTCAACACCCGCTTACGAAACGTTTCAGAAAGTTAGTTACACGAGAATTCTACGATCTGGGTCATATTCTTATCCCCTTCTCACCATCGGATTCGACATCCACCTATTCCACCACCCACTTGATATCCTGCACGTCTCTCAGGCCTGTCGTTTCTCTGTATCATTTCAATATTTGAGACACTCTGAAGCGAGACAGACAGACGAGAAAACCACATTCACCCGGTGTCTTGAAAGGGCCCCGTCGGCTTTCGTCAAGCATTCATCCACCCCGTTCACCCCATTGGCTTTCCAGTTCCATTTTCTATGACTGGTAAACTGGAAACATGTCGGGTTACCTCGGATATTTAATTTCTGAGTCGTCGCGTGCCCATCGGAGGCGTTGATGCGGTTCCAGGGGTGAGTTAAAGTTTCCAGAGTCCAAACGAAGGGTTGAATAAGAGTAATTCGGAAAGGTAATTTCACACATGATTTAAATATCGTCTAAAGTACCTCAAGACTCAGAAATTACTCAAGTTGTGTTTAATTCTTGTCCAAGCTCTGATTAATTCCAAGTCTGACCCAATTGCAACAACAGTCATGTCCCAAGTTATCGCGAGTTGAGACTTTAAAAAATGAGAATAAATTCTTTGTGCGGAGGGGGAGGCAGAGGAGGACGTCGTACAATGACTCGAGTGAAGGGAGTTCAGGAGCCACTAAGAGTCTTCAAACTCCACTGAATCAACAGTATTCGTTGTTAATATTCTTTTTACTTTCAGCTCATCCGACTAGCAAATCGGAAATACATCAGTTCACGTCGGATATTAAATTCCGGGTAGTCGCGTGTATAGCATTGACATTGACAAGCTGACTGCACTGTGAGCTTTTTTTTTATGAAAGGCGCAGGCAGAATTTTTTTTGGGAGATGATAACGCTTCAGGAGTTGATGAATTCATGCGTCTAAACTCGGCAATAAAAATTGATACCCTGATAGTGATTCAATAAACAGAATTTGGCAGTTTATGTACTCAATGTGATGGAGCCCTTTGATTAAATATACGATAGAAATAAAAAAAACATGAATCAGCAAAAATGATTTACAACTTTTTTTATTCAAACGAGTGATATTTGAAATATAGACAAAAACCTGCGTTTTTTAATGCTCAGTGGAAATGATAAATCACGGACCGTGTCCCAAAAAGAGAATTCACTTTTTTATTAGCACAATAAGGTGTGTTATTTAATTAAATACACAAAATAATATTTACCAACAAATTTCAGAATAAATCTCTGTGGTTCCCTCCATATTTCGAAAGTAATCAAGCTGAATTTTTCAAGTTTTAATGAAAAAAATCCCATTCTATTCAATTTCGCATAAAAAAAAGTCACAAAAATATGTCCTCTGCCACCTCTCCCTCTCGAAAAACAATTCATAACATCACACAATTTTTTTATGAATCCTGACAGTGATGAAGATCAGTTCTACGCCAACACGCGAATGAAAAAAAAAATTTTGTGTGAGACACGTCAAAACTTACCCGTTCTGTTCTCCACGTTCTCCATCCACGTACATACACCACCGGCGTGTACATAATATAGGGGATATTATACATGGATATGAAGTGTGGGCGCTCGTCAAGTAACCAATTAACGTAACTCTGGAAATTGGAAAGTCTGCTTGCTCTTGTCGTCTACCAGTCTCGTCATAATTTCCCTTGTACAAGTATTTTCACGACTTTAAAAATGTCGGTGGGGGTAAAGCGAGCGGGGAAGGGAGCAGGGAGGGGGTTGCGGAAGCCCGGTAATTAATCTTGATTGAAGAGTCACAGTCTGGGAGGTAGTGAGACGAGAGCATAACAAAGATACTTTGCAAAAGTATCGATTCGGGTATTTTCACTCCCCCCTCCCTCCTTTTCTACCATCTTGGGATAATTTCCCCTGAGGTACTGAAACGTTATTCTCGGATATATCTGTCGATAAATCATATATAATAAAAAAAAAGCCGAGGGGGTTGGCGATTGTTTAGGGGTTTTATTTTTTACGAACGGGTGTTTTATTTATTTAGGTTATTGTGTGCAAGTTTAGATGCTCTTCCCCAATGTATCATATTTTTTATTTATTTATGAGACGTAGGCCAGTCACGTGTGATTCAAGTTGTCAATAAAAAACTCAAGTAGTTGGACAAGTCTAAATTCAAGTCGACACGAGCTATCGCACAATTGCTTCGTCAATTACCGATTTTCATCTTCATTTGAAATTAATTAGAATCTTCTCAATTTCTTTTCGAAGCCCTTCATAAGCTGACTACCCAGTGAAGCCGTCTGTAAATTCACCAAGAATAATCTGCCATTATAAAAAAAAATCTCTTGACAATTCCCGAAACTCCCGGTATTTCCCTAATAACTTTAATAACTCCTCAAAGAGGGCATTTGTCCCCGGTAACTTTGCACTCAAAACTCCCCCTAATTATTTTAAAATTTCATAAGCTATAAAAATCTCATCTCATCAATTCCCCGGTTCGCAGAAGGGGGGGGAAAAAAATTGAAAATAATAAGTTGGATGGACGTGGAAGCAAAGTTGAGCTTCTGCTAAATGGCAATCGTGGCTGGTAAAATACATTTCTAAGTTTCCACTTTCCATAAGTTCATCCTTATTTCCCCCTATCCTCTCTACCACCCTCTGTCACCCTCCCCTGTTCTCCTCAGCTCTACTCACCGCTCAGTGAAGTCCTGAAGTCTGGCTAGACCATTACCGATAGAGCCTCGCTGACATAATCGAAAATCGATTTCATCTCACTTCCTCATGCCGCGTCCTCTCACCCACTATCTCCACCACCGTTTCACATCTCAGCCATGTACCTCGGCTCTACTCACGTTCTACGTGACGCAAAACGAGGATTTACCCGAGGTGGGATACGGGGTAAATCCTACCTGGACCCATGACGCAACAATTTTCTTTGACCAGACCGAGGGAAGAATGACGAGCGATGGCAGAATATTGTCATAAATTCAGTATACCGGGATCGTTTTGGTGGTATTGAGCGGTCACTGACTGCTTCATCCCCAACGTAATGAAGAAATAAAGGGGGTAGTAACTCAAGTGACAGTGAGAAGGGCGACGAGGGTTAGGATCATGTGGGATGACTATTCAGATTTTTTTTCCCTTGCATCACTCTGGTGCCTCTTTCCCTGGCTGGGTATTTATAAGTACTTTGTCATTACTTTATAATTACTCTTGGAATTAGTCTTTCTCATGTTCATTCATTTTCATCTAAATAATAATGCAGGAAAAATAAATGTTTGAACACAGCTTTTCACAACGGTAATTTAATTCAGTAGCGAAGTGGGAAAACGAGATAAGTCACTGGTGATTTGTGACCAGTTTTTGGTGAATATTTTGAAATCTAGGGAAGCTACGACAATTTTTATTATAAACTTTTTTGTCGGTCGAATTGAGTACTACAAAAAATGTCATTACAAAATTCCGCTGTCTCTCTTGGATTTGGAGATATTACTCAAGGATGAGTCAATTTATCTTGTTTTTCCCCTTCACTGATTGGTGGAACAATTTATTGGAAAGTGTCATAACCTGTATGATTTCTAGCGTCAGAATCATGTAGAGACTGAAAACGTTAATAAATTTTTTCCTCATTACACAATTTGTTTTTCACGTCCCTCAATCACACACTTTAAGGGAATATTTTCACTCTATTTCACCCCCACTTGCTACCAAATCCCATAAAAAAAATCATGAACTTCAGTTAAACAAGCCGTGAAACAAAAAAAAAATCAAATTATCTTTACGATATTCCGCAGTATTTTTTTTTCAACTCATTTGATCCTTTTTCATTTTTACTCCTGTGGAGTTTAAAGGGAGGGAATGAGCTGACGGTGAGTCGGGGAATACGAGGCTACGCTCTCGCCTTGTTGTCGACCCAAAACGATGCCTGTTCCTCCATTTTTTATGATTTTTTTTTATTTCATTTTTCTTCTTGAAGCACCGGGGGATCGCAAGCAATATTCGTTCGTGGAAAGTTCTCCAGTCTCGTGAGTGGAGAATAGCGAGAATCGGCGGGGAGAGGGCTGAGGGTGGAGAGGAAAATTGCCCCGCGTTATCGTTGTCGCTTGTGCCATTACGATTCAACTGATTTTTTCACGTTTCTCTTGGTTGTTTATTGTTATTTACTTTTTTACAGCTGAATGCAGCATTGTATTTTATAAATTCAAGATTTTCGTATGTTGTAATCATCGGTGAGGAGAGCGTACATATTCACGGAACTGTACATTCACTTGCCCGTGTATTTATCGAAAAAATACTGCACCATGATTTTTCCCACTCGCTCGTGATGAGACCGATCAATGCAACATGTTGCGGTTTTTTTTTGTGATAATCACTTTACCTCAAATCACTTGAACATAATGCTCCATTAAGGGCTGTCCAAGCCATTCTCTCGCCATGCTAATAGTGTATTCATATCGCTGATGCCACGGGTGCTCCACGGCTCGAGTGGATCCGTGGGTGATGTTGGTGTCACGGTGCCATTTTTCTTACCATCATTATCATGAACCTCGGTGATCAATTTCGCTGGGGCAACTCTGCGATAGAAAGAAAATTACCTGTATTTTTTTGTTAAAAAACCCCTGTGGAATTTTTTTTGTCGGTAATGACTCCAAACATTAAATAATAAAGACTTCTATTCGCATCACATGGTGCAGTCGTTGGGACTGCGAACTGGGAAATTTTTCCCTACATTGGTGGAAATATCTGCAAAGACTATTCTCATTTATTCGAAACTACGAAAAATGTTTATTGTTACTACAGGATTAAAATATAGGATGATAAAAAATTTTTTATCGTGCCTTTGTTGGGCTTTTTTTAATATTCATTACCTGTTCTTTGCGGTTTTGGGACGACGCTTGTGATGTTTGTTGGGACGATAGTCCCCATTCTTTTCATTCTGCCGACAATCATCGGGATTAGTTTTGTTGTCGGGCGTCTGGTGGAGATCCGGCAATCCATTGACTTGTGTCGGTTGAGTGGGTGGAGGGTAGGTGGGCTGTTCATCGGCGGATGAGGAGGATTCTAGGGTGGCTGAACGGTTGGAACGACGCTGATGGGCTGATGAAGAGTAACGCAGGCTCGCTGAACGAATACGACGCAGACGGGATTCAGCTCCCAAGAGATTTGAGCCTGAAATTGGAATTATTATTTGTGGAGGTTGTAGAGTGAATGGGGGTGGTGTTCATTTTATGGCTGGGGTTCGACGGTTTATTGGGCCATTTTTGATGGGGAGGATTGGAGGGAATGGAGAGTATTGATTTTTTATGGAAAGAAATTATTGTAAAGATTGAATTTCTGATGAATTAAGATTTAAAAAAAAAATCACCGGATTATTTCATAATATTGAGAGTATTATTATCTTCGTACATTTTCTTCAATTGACTGAGTTTTTTGAAACATTAATTTCCTTTAATCTGGCATTTTTTCTCAATATCCGGGGAATGAACTTCAGTTGAGTTGTACTCACTACCACATATGTCATTGTCACTGGATTCAGCCATGTACTTCTTCTCCTTGTTTTCTGGCTCGAGATTGCCCCCTGGGGCGATAAAATTACCGAGTCCGAAAGTCTCCAGTATTTGTGAATCCAGAGCCACTTTTGGCTCACTGGCTATTCTCGCCTCCTTTGCCATCTTGAGAAGTTGCTCCTTGTGTGAGTCCGGTGACTCCGAGGCGATCACCAGATTTAGAAGTGGATCAAGTTTATCGGTACTTTCATGATTTTTTTGCATCGATGCTGATGATGTCACTGTCTTTTCAATTTCCCTATTTTGATCTGCAAAAGAGTGACAGTACTACTCCTATGACAAAAGAAAGCTAAAAAGGTGTTAAAGTGGTAATACTTATCTAAGACAAGACATTATACAGAATTGAACTAATTTTGAGAGATTGTTATCAAAACAATTTGTTAACGGACAAATTCCTGCGACCAAAGAATCGACTGAGGCCCTGTCTTCAAAAATTGTCCTATCACTAAGAATCATGTTAATCAATGTAAATTACTTCCAAAAGTGTTATTCGACGGAAATAAAGTGGTGCATTACAAGATGGGAAAAAATATATTTTAAAAACATTAAATTTTAGGAAAAATAAATCGATTCTGTACGTTATCTAATCTTATCCATGTGAATACGTGGTAGTCGATGTAAATCCTAAGTTTCTTTTGTCGATCGAATGCCGAGATATCGATGGAGGAAAAAAATACATGAAGTAGAAAAATAAAATTGATGACTTCCTGAAATAGTTTCGTCAAATTCGAAAGAATATAAAACTTGATGTTTCCAGGCAAAAAGTAGATTCAAATATTTTTTCCTTTTAGTTATAAAAATATTTATCATCATTGATACTGGATATAAATGCGGAAGAGCTGGTGTTGCATGAGAATTTTCAAGGTGCTCAATATTTCCTGGTTGGTATAAAAATTTTACTATCTGAACTAGAAAAATTGTTTCTCGTTTGTCATTTCATTTTTTTATGCTACAAAAAAAATGGTCAAATATTTCTACAGTCCTCCATTTTGGATGCCTGATATTGCTAAATTAAAATGCTGTCATCACGCACTAGAAAATTATTGCAAATTAATGAGCGACAAAATGGTACGTGACAAATGGTTACAAATGCCTGTTCATTGCCTGTTTTGTGATACTCCAGGAAAGTATTAAGATATTTTTCACTTAAGATATCCTTCACTGAATTTACCTGAATAAGCCTTGGCTGGCCAAATATATATATGTAATATACACTAGGAATTTTACTTCATGTGGATAGAATTCAAGAACACCCGGAAAATTGGTGGCTCCACCGATTAACTGGAAGGAACGTGTCATTTTCACCACATATTTACCAATAAATATATATATATGTATTTAAATCGATTTTCATGTATTTATAACAATATTCTTTATCAACATCGTCCTTGACGGTGGATTCGAATGCGGAAAAACATAAAAAAGTTCGTGTGTCTAAAAAATTATATGACGGACTTATCAAACAAACACCAAAGTTATGGCTAAACCATTACATTATTTCGCATAAAATCAATATGACGCACTGACATTACAAGTGGATATGGAATTTTAATCATTTTTTATGTATATTAACTGTCGGCTTTGAAAGGAATCATCGTCAGTTGTAATAAATTCTAAAAATGAAGAATACCATCGCGCAACTTTGTTTATTCATCTGCTGCTTCCAGATGCATCACGTAAGTCCCAAATTATTTTGGTTAAACGAGGGAGTTATTAAAGTCGACTGAACTTAAAGCGATTTTTTCTAATTTCCGAGGATTGACTTTTAATCTCCGGTGAATCTACTTTCCATAGAATACTTGAAATTTGGTTGCAGGTATGCATTACTGGTTGCTCAAGATTCGTGCATGGCGACGGTGGAAATACTATAGACATTCCGGACAACGGCAAGGTTGAAGGGCTGCATAAGTCTACTTGGTATAAGAAAGTCATTTGGAAAGAGATCGTCTATGGCCCTGTGACGGTCAGTAAAATTTTTCCCCAAAAAATTTATTTCAGATTTCACTGAAAATTCCGTCAAATTCCCGAATTGGTCAATTTATTTAAATTTAGAATCTGATATGGATATCCGTAAGACACAAAACCCGGAAAGAATCCCTATATCTCCATATGGTATCCACTGACCACTCCGTATCTTCCACATGACCTCCGAAGGTCTTCAAAAATTTTCCCGAAAAATCCTATAGCGAATTCTCTGAGAAATTATTTGGAATATTCTGCGAGAACTCCTATAGAAAGAATTCCATAAAAATATTTGAATTCGAAGAGCAGAAATTGTAAGATTTGTTCATGCGTGATGTCGCTCAATTGGTGTATTTTTTTATTTACCTACCCTTCATAATTTATGTTTATTTATATATTGCATGACAGGCTTCATGGAATGTCGAAAAATTCAATTCCGGATGGTTTTCCGATAGTTGGGACCCTGTTTCGAGCGGAAAGATTGACCTCTGTGAACCGATTGGTGATGAAGCTGGTAGTTGGAGGGTTTATATACAGGAATTGCTTGGACTCCGCTGGGGATATAGCTGTCCAATAAAACCGGTAAGAAATCTTATCTTATTCATTCATTACAACAAATAATTGACAGTCCACGACGTCTTGTTGAAGAGATCACTCCTCAGGGATGAGCTTTTTCAGACCAAGTACAAAGTACAAAGGAGAAAGTAGCCCCTTAGGTACTAAGTACATTCATACTTTGTACTCAGAACAACCTTAAGTACTAAGTAAATCGACCCCTGTTATTATTACTCCGTCATTATATGGTGTTCATTTGTAGGGAGAGCGACCAATTGAGGAGGAACAATTGAATGGTGTCACATGCACATTGATGCATTCGAACAAGGTACTATTCGATGACTCACAAAAATACAGGGTGACCTTGCGTGTGTATGATAGGGATGATACCATGTTTTTGGCGGGCATAATCTATCGGCAAAAAGTTGACTAGCAAAAATCGGCGCAATTAATATTGAATAAAACACGAATTGTGCTAATTCTAAGAATTATTGCTATGAATAGAAAAACATTATAAAAGTGTTACTGAATGATAATAAACGACTATAACAAGTGACCACGGAATGAATCATCCAATAAAAATAACCCAATTTGAATTAGAAAATGAATAAGAAAGTTTAAGGTGCGGTGTTGTAATTTCAAGGAGAAGACGGATAAAAATTCTGCAACAATTGCCCTGATTTTCCTCGACTCAGTTGGTAGCACATTTGTTTGAAAAAACATTTCATTTCCAAACTCTTGGCAATTTTTCTCGGGAACAGAAATAATTTCTGGGGATTTCGGAACTGAAGGCAAATCGGTGTATCTCTCTTTTGAAGTTTCGGAATTATATCGGATTTATATTACACTTCGGTCCTAAGTGCTCTACCTCCAGCAAAAAAACTCCACAATTTTCTAGGTATTTGTTATCCAACTTTTGTTGGACGTAAATTTACCTTTTACAACAGTTGCCAACTCCTCAATTTTATGATTTGTATCGCAAGACTGCACTTGAGTATCGGTTTGATTTGTAGTTATCGAGGTGGACGTTGGAACTTTGGCCTGTTGTGACTTTGCTTTAGATGCAGCATCTGTAGTTGGTATTCCCTCGGTAGCACTAGCCAGGTCAATGTCGTGGGCAAAGGCCATTACATCTAGCGCTGCAGTCAGAGCATCACCAAAGCCACCAGTCACGCCCGCTGACGCTGAGATTTCTGGCTCACCCATGTGAGGGCTGAATACAAAACGTCAAAGAAAACAGAAGGGGAAATGGTTGTTAGAGGGAAACATTGAGAGAGTTGTCAAGTGTTTCTGTCGTTACATTTTACCTAGGTAAAACAAATCCGAAGGAACGATAAACTCACAATCTCTTCATCCTGCGTCGCAACGTCAATGATTATCTTTAGACTTTTCTTCAATTATTCAACAATTTTGACAAATTTAACCAGTTATCTCGAGATATCTAAAATTTTCCAGAAGTTCGATAAATGATGTGCATCATACGGACCGTCTACACAAAATGATTCCTCCTCACAAACTCAGAAAATTTCCATGAATAACTCGAATCCTCTCCATTTGCGCTTCATCTCACGAGTCTCAAAATAATCGCATTTTCAATCAGCGAATCATTATTTCAAGCCAATAATTTATTTAAAGGACAATGAAATGAATACCTTCGCCTCACTGGTGTTGAAATGGATGCTCTGCCCCACATAATGCACCTGAGCTCCTCTCCACTCATCCCCCTCTTCTTCAATTCAGCAATTGTTACTTTGCCAACTCTCTGAAAAACGAATACAAGTCGGTAATTGCATATTTTTTCCAGCAATATTACTATTTTCTCCGGTTAATTTGCACTTTGCCTCCGAACGACTGCAATATTACTTCCCAGCGTGCTCTTTGGCTCCATATAATTTTTAAAAATCCAGTGTTTACCGAAATGATTTCAGCTCTAAGTGAAAACAAATAGAAAACGAATAAATGCGAACACTATAGTTAACTAATTCTCAAGCGTAAAAATATGAAATGAACCGGAACACGAGGGGAGGGTGGAGGAGGAGGAGGAACGATGTCAGTGAGTAAAGGTCACTTAGCCTCAAGTAAGTTGGCTATAGCTGTACCTTCCAATTAGCGACAGCACCTTTTCTCTGTCTTGCCCTAGTCTTGGATTTGCTCTTTATCACCATGACACCTCGTTGCTCCGAGGCCGGATTATTCGGGTCGTCGCCCGGACCCAACTTTATGCTGTACTCTTGAAGATAATTGTGGGCGTCTTTCTGCGATACAGCTCGCTCAAGCGATACCACAATTTTCGCCCACTTGTGAGGTAGATGACATGAAAGAAAAATTTTCCGACAGTTAATTAGCATTTCAGAGGGTGAATTCATGATTTTTCCAAACGATAAAGCCCATTATCTCGAAGGGACATGTGGTAAAAGGTCCAGGATGAGGTTTCAATTGGCCTCCGTTAATTTTTATTGTCGTTTCATACCTGTTTCATGGGCCTGAATAGCACAATTGACATAATTCAAGCCTTGAAAAAATAAATACTCATCTGAAGTAAATTGTTATCTGGCTAAAATAATTTTCTTTCTCTGTAGAATGTACTTTGCAAAAATAACTTGTCTTCTCAAGGGGGATTGTTCATTTATTTCATACGCACCTGCTTCACAAATTCCTTCTCACTCTGCTCAATAACATGTGCATAAGTGTTTCCCATCATAGCGATCAACATGTTGAGAAGAAGAATGGGCACCAGAACCATAAATATAGCAAACACAGTCTTACTCAAATTCGGATATGCAGTATCACTCAGATCTCCATACTGCAAGAAACGAGTAGAACGATTTATATTTCACTCACCTCAGCATAATGGATTTATTTTTCTACGTGAACTGCACTATTCCCCCCCAAAATGAATCCCGTAATCGGGTAATATTTCGAGTAGACGGCCGATATTTCATCCACGTCGTCGACTTATGACCCGATCGGAAACGCCCAAGACGTCTAATAAAAATTTTTTCCCTCCCTCCCTTCACGGTTACATCAATACCAAACTTTAGCAAAAGTTGTAAGTATTATTCCAAAGTTTGTAAATTCGATGGTATCAATTTGTGATTCGTTCCCGTCACCCACTCCTTCCGCAAGATTTTTTTAATTAAACCTCGTCCAACTTTCGCCAACAGTACCATCAAGATTTTTCATTCAACTCACACTGTAATCACCGAGGGTGATCTGAAACAGGGCCATCCAAGTCGAGTGATAAGAGTGATAGAGGCTGGACTGGACCCTGGGAAAGCCCTTGTAGAGAAAATGAAAGGACTGGGAGAAGCCAAACAGGACGACCATGTAGATGATGCCGAAGGTCAACATATCCCCGGTTATCATGCTGTAGACCATAGTGACGAACGGCCCAGTCAGTCTCACAGCTCTGCAACAGACAAACAATTTTTCTCCATCATCCTCGAGGCTCCATTACCAATTCCATCAGTCCATCTTCATTATTGTCATTATCAGCACTTGTGATTGTCTCTGAGGTAGCTTCGAAATCCCGTGCAATCGATGGCCAATCAAAATACACAACTCCCTCCCCCCCTCACCCCATGTCTACTCCATTACCTAACTTATGCACATGCATATCCTAATCTACCTTTGCACATCCTTCTCTCACTCACTATCCAAATACCAAAATTGTACGCATGTAATGTACGCCGTTGTATATGCATACCCTGCATTTATGCCAAACGAGATTCACATCGCAGTAGTACATATATCGGTGGGCGGTGTTACACAAATACACATAGTGAACGCTTACGATTTATGTTAAATGTCCAAATGCAACGCGTTGTGTTGATTAATAACGTGCTGGATGAGAGAGGAGTGGGGAGGGTTGTTATACTGATTTTATCGGTAAATTCAATTTATATCTCGATATCCGTTTTGTGGTTTTATCGGGAATGATGGGGGATGTATGATAAAATTTCTTCTGGACAGGGAGAGAGAGAGATTTAATTATTATTGATTGGGTGGGGGAGGTTGATGATTGTGAGGGGTGGAGGTGGATTGAAATATTTATGATTAACGGGTGAATAGTCGATTCTCGTGCGGATATTTACTAATGAGATGAAATATAAGAAAGTATTGTGAGAGTGACGGTCAATCAAGTATATCAGCTGTTGCCAATCATGACAGCTTTAGTAAAGTACGACAAAGTGCAGCGAGACAAAGTATATGAAGATCTCAAAGGGTATAATAGGGTACGATATAAATAAAATAAATTTCGAGTAAATGCTGAAGCTCTCTACCATTTTTTATAGAGAGGATGACTTGTACTTTGTCAACATCATTCAAGTATTGCCCTTCCACCCCTCGTCATGTAAATTCCCAAGGAACATCTCCGTAGACCCGATCATTTGAATTCTTTTCCATTAATAACTTGAAAGTCCCTCTCCAGTGAATCAATTGACTCATGTGTTCTGTGCTCCCCCTCGTAATGACATAGTCATCACCACTCGATGTCAATGCCCCCCGACATAGACATGACAGACAGAAACAGATTGACTGATCATGGAGTTTGATGTCATCAGTCACATTGATTTTCGAAATTTCGGAAACGTAAGGGGTATGCAAAAGTCAGTATTATTATCTTCCAATGTGGATGATCTGGTGATGATGAAGAGTCATCGATTAATAATTCACTCAATCTGCCAACTAGCCATGTGGCGTCAATCGGCGCTCATATCTCCAGTGTCCTTCCCACTCCACTGTCTATCAGTTCTCCTCAACAATTTGAATTACGTCCGAGTGATTCTCCACGGGTGGGGTGGGGTATCATGATTAATGCTATGATTTTCCAATCGAACGGATTTAGTCATTGGGTATCATGCATTAACAAATCGGCCGGAGAGAGAGGTAGAACTATGTGAATTTAATAGAATATCTGGGGGCATTGATGAATTCTGTCGTCAGAAGTGGATTTAGCGTGAAATATCAAAATCATTTTTTACTGTGATTTTTTTCAACTACAAAATTGGTCTCTCATGATTTTCGCTGATATCACTCGTCATCGGAATAAATTGGCACTAAAGACTGCTCTCATCGAAGCTGGTGAATTTTGAATGATGAAGATTATCTCCGGAATTATCACAGATGCAAAAAAAACATCAAATGATTTTTTTATAACTGGGAAATTTCCAAGAAAAAATGTCCGATCGAATTACATCGTAATTGGCCTCATTTAAGCGATAATACAGCGAGTATCAATTAGCGAAATGATTATTAAATTTTCTCGTTTCTATCTTCACCTGAAAATCCAAATTCCGAACTTATCAATTTTCCTCTAGTCTACCCCTTTTTCCGGCTACATATGTTGCCCTCGATGACGTCAAAGTACTTGGACGACAGTTGGATGACATTTTGAAGAATACGCGGTTGAACAGGAGGAAGATGAACGGCTGCGAAACTCACACACACACACACACACACACTGGCATACCGACAAGTTACATCGGGAGATCGCTCACGTGATTGGCATATCAAATCACAAAGTCATGGATTTTCTCTTCGAGGAAAATTCCTCCATCCGCAGATAAGTTTCCGATAAGTTTTCTAATACTTTTTTTTTCTGCAAAAAATTTGTCGACTTTCTATTTCAATATCGAGCTTCTATAACAGCAGTATGGGGGAATTTCCGGAAACTTTGCTGTCTAGTGCTTCATAAAATCTCGATAATGACGACGATAATGATAATAAAATGACTTGCGAATCTCCTTCGAAGAATCCCCTCAAACGCGATGATTGCCAGAAGCAGCAGAACGACGGCCATGAAATAATGGAAGGTGATCTCATTAACGAGCTCGGAAAATTTCCGATTCCAAACACCCCAATTACGTCGATTTTCGTTAATTAGTTGTCGAGATAATTGGAAAAATAGTTTTCCGACTTCGGGGGGACTTTTTTCGTCATCACAGCGAGTTTTCCAGTGAAAATTACCCCCGACATTTCACCCGTCCATTGGATTAAAAAAAATTCTCCAATGCTCGAAAAATATTTTCAACTAATTAAAAATTCTCACCCGGCAAAGAACATGAGTAAAAACCATGAGCCCGGAACAGCAACAACGAGAATGGCATCCTCAGCGTGTCGATTACCAGCTAAACGGCATGGTATACAAGCCAGTATAAGTAGATTGCTGATAACAAATATAAACTTGGCGGGTTCGTGTGTCTGTAACATAGTAACAAAAGCTGTAAATATAATAAAATTGATGGACAATGATAGAAGGAGTTACTCAAGAATTCTTGTTTGCCAATTTGGCGTGTGGAGATGAGGGTTTTCTTCCTGGTAGTCAATCGTTTGATTGAACAATTCACGTTACGAGTGATGCAACACTCGTGCAATCGACATGACCTCCACCTCAGTGAGCGTCGTTAATCCTCCATCAGTTATTTAGTCTCTTTTTTCCTTGATAGTTTTTTTTTTTCATTGCCGAACCACTTGATTCTCCAGGAAATTGATCGGTGAAGAAGGATTCGCTTGACTAAAACGATTGATCGGTCGATTTTTTATCCCCTGCAGGAGGTGCTCTGGGATTTAGTCACAATTTGATCTTAACAACGAATGAGGAATTTGTCTTATGACCGCTCTGAATCCAAGAGACATCATGCGAAAGGTAACGCACCTGGGGCTATCGATTGTAATGGAAAAAAAAAATGCGATTGATCATTGTGCACTCACCAACTGTTTCAAAAACGATATCGGCCCAATATTGACAATCTCTCCTCCCAGCTGAAGGAGAATGTAGCCAACAACCCCGAGTACAGTAACACACTCAGCAATTGTTCTGCCAACATCCGTCAACTCCTCCGGCCAAGCCATCAATTCAGCATCCATTTCGGCTGGACGTTGATATACAGCGAGTGACAGGGTTGTCAGGTGAAATACGAGAATGATAAGACGCTTGAGAAACTGCAACTTTTGTCAGAGTCATGCGAGTGACTGCATTTACTCAGGGTAATTTTTGGAGTGACTCTGGGGCTTTTCATATTGATCGACTCACCCTTGCAAAGGTCTTCCATTTTTCCTCGAGGAGACGCTGAATTATCCCCCCGTCTAGCATATCCAAGTGCTCTTCCTTGGTTCCATTGAGGATTATAAACAGGGCTGAATTCCAGTCTGTAAATCCGGTTAATTTTACTTTGACAATTGTATTCTTGTGTAATTCACTGATTAAAAGAATTCATTCAATTAAATTGCGTAATAACTCGGTAAATCAGATGAATTTAATCAATCCAATTTATCGAATTTAATTAAATTCTTAATCCGAAAACTCTGAACTTCATGAAACAGGAATCGGATTTTCCCAATCAGGTCGCTCAACGAGACCGGGATAAACCCCCTCAGTGAAATCCCCAGGACTATGAATTATCAGCAGACACACTGAGCCCTAATTAGTGTTCGAAGTGATTAGTCATCCCCTCGGCAAGTTGATGGGCAATGTATGAGTAAATGAATAGAGGATCTTTCGGAGTAAAAAAAATATTGAGGAGAGATAAATGAAAAAGACCACATGCATGTATGCAAACAATGTTTGATTTCCTCTAGTACTATGGAAATCTAATTCGATTGTCTCCGGGGATTATGTTCAACATTCCTACGTATTTATCTATAATTTTTGCTCTTATTCATCAATAGAGATGAATAAAAAAGGGCAAAAGTGTAGAGGCAGAATAAAGGTAATAGTATAAAAGCAAAATTACTCGTTCTGCCATCAGGAAGAAGTGTATCCAGTGCATTGAGCGGATACGCAGAGCACGTGATGTTGCTGTATCTCCAAAACTCGCGTGCAGATAGCTCGAGCATTTCACGAAATACCTCGGCACGTCCTAGCTGACAGGCGAGTGTTAACGGCGTAAATCCAGCATTGTTGGCGATTCCATTTCGTGCTGGAAATTTTGGATGACGCAGGGCATAACCGAACATGTCCTGTCACCATCAACGTCATCAGTTTTCAGTTTTTCAATATCAAATGGAAAATAAAAAAAAGTAGGAACTCAATTTTCATCGATACTCTCGATTAAAAGCACATGTGCACGTATGGATTTTCACATTTACTGGGATATCGCAAAAACCGAGTGATTGACGTGTGTGGAGGTGACGTCAGTGGAAAGGTGGGAAAATTTCCGGTGCCAAACACATCAATTAACTTCATTTATCTCCATTATTGATCGTGATAGGTCGGGGTGAAAATTAGGCTCGTGAAAGGCTTTTTGGGGTATCTCGCCTGTTTATCAATTGAGAAATGTTTTTTGTAGGATTTTAAATCGGAAAATTTTTAGCTCATCGCGTTGAACATCGACACCATTAGCAATTCGTCTGTTGATGCCCCGATTCCGGAAATTTTTATTTAAAATGACATTTCTACGAGACCATAGTGTGCAGGTGACTTCGAAATAAATCCCATCAGCAACAGCTGATGGAACCGATCATTGGCAAGAATATTTTCAATTACAATTCAAAAGCTCACCAGCTTGTCGCCAACGACCACCATATGAAGTATCATATTCCCGAATGAATCCTGATCATCGGGATCAGCGCCCGAGTCAAGCAGAAGATTATAAACACTCTCATTAGCACAGCAGGCAGCCCAAGCGAGTGGATATTCTCCTAGATAAGCCAGTCCCTCGTAATCTGTGTTTCTAACTGGTCTATTGCTCTGCTGATCTTTAGGGAGAAAAAAACTCCCAATAGCTCTCTGTGATACAATAGCACCAGCCTCCACGAGATCCTGAACGAGCTCATTGTTGTTGTATGCAATTGCAAGATGAAGTGCACCAGCACCAAGGTACTCCTCACCCTCGACAACGTCAATGGCCAATCTTGGGAAACACTTGAGGAGAATACGTGCAATTCTCGTGTGACTCCTTGTATCACATATTATGAGAACGTGAAGAAGTGTTTCACCTAGGGAGCCCCTGTACTGCATCTGCCAACACGCCTCGTGATCATTCCACTGGGCAAGTGGATCAAATCGACTGAGTGATGCTTCGATTGGGAGAACAACTTGCTCGAGATCACGAAATTTCCAGCGAAGGTACTCGGCCCGATTGATAACCTGCGAAGAAAGATGACAATTGGGGGATTGACACAACAATTTGGACACTTCACATTGAAGAATTGGAAAGCTCCTATTCGAAACAAATCATGAATCAGATGATCATGACTGCAGGCCTAACTTTGCGTCACCTTACGTAGCCAATCACCTGTCCTTTGCCATCAGCGTACATCAGGATTCCGAACTGTCCCTTGATCAGCCTCTCCACTTCTGATTGTCCTCCTCGGTTGTAAGCATCGATCAGCTCACCACCTTTCTTGTAGTTTGCCAGATGATACAGGAGGCATTGGTCCTCATTGCTGGCTTGGCTGATCACCCGATCGAGGATCGAACCAGCGTTCACTTGACTATCACGAGGACGACAGCTGCAAGCACCCATTCAGAAAAGCAGAGGTGATGACCGGTTGAAGAAGGGGTTCAACATTTCGAGGAGACGGAGAGATAATTAGGACCAGATCGATGTAAGCTGATCTATGAGAGTGGTAGATGAATTGACTGGAGGATTTCTGATGGGCCTTGTTGTTTCTGAATGTCAGAAGTCATGAAATAGTCCCCCGGAACTCATTCCTGATTCACTCTTGGGTGCGTTTTTACGATAATTCATTGATCAGCACGAATTATTCACTCCACTCAAGTCAGAAAAGGGTCGACTTGCATCAGTTAACGGTCCGCACACCTTTCATTGTTGATAAAAATGAATAATTTGAAAAGTTGTGCCTGAGGCGAAGGGCGCCGTTGCACTGACAGTGGATTTTAGAAAGCCTGAAGGTCTAACATCGTCAAAACACAAAGGAGCCTCGGTGCGCTATAGCAACCGTCTTCACAATCTATAAATGGTACCTGGTGCAAGGGAGTACCAGAGGGTCACTGGGTGACGGCGAAAGCACACATCGCCCTCGAGCTAAATTCACAATGTGCATGTGATGCTCTTGACTTTTATCGTAATTCCAACGATTTCTGGTGACAACGGCCTATTTCATATTTTCGCAATTAGCAATAATATTGTAAATATATTGTCTTAGATTCGGAGGAACTTTTCGAAAAGCCAGCGAAGAGCTTCATTGACTGGTACGTTAATTAAATTTATTGAAAGAATTATGAGTGGAAATTTTTTTTTCATCAGAATAATTGTTGGATAATCATTGACATTGCCAATAATTATCATTTGCTATTCAAATGACTCTTTACCACGGGAGGAAGTCATGTGTATTGAATATTTACTCACTAACCGTTCGTCTAATCAGTGGCAATTGTGCAAAGTCAATAGTTTGCTATATATTCGCCTCTTCTTAGAATGAAAATGAAAGAAAAATATTCTACAGGCAGTTGTCGATATCGTCACGTTGATAAATGTGTTATATTATCACCTCGGAGGTGATTCATTCGGAGTAAATAATAGTGTGATGGATGTAATGCAATTCGGTGATTCAGCGGAGGTCAGAAAGGCGCAGAACAATTTCAACTTTTTTGCTTATCTCAAGGATTTTATGATTCACGTGTATCGGAGTTTAAACTAGTAACGGTACGATTCATCATCTTGTTTGAGTATCTGGTGAATAATTAATTTTTCGTGGTAAAACTAATTGCTTTTGTTATGCCATATTTACCGGTAATAGTGAGAAGCGATGAATCGCGAGATTTTTTGAATTGATAATTCACAACAATTTTGTAAGCAATAACTTTATTCAAATATCTCGAGAAAATGGTGGAGCTCATTAATCAAGATTAATTTGATCCCCTTGGGTTGTTAATAACGAAAATAAGTCGTCAGTCAGATTTAATTCGCGATAATAAATAACGACAGGAAAGGGAAAATATTGTAGGTGTGTTTTGAGGAGGTATACGAAAATAGATGTGATCAATGATTCATCGAGATTGTACTGGAAACGTTCGTCAAAAACACCTCGTCAAATACTTTTTCCACACGAGGGCCCATCAAGGTCACATGATAAAAAAGAATTTGTCACGAATTGATTTTTTACAAAATGCGGTAGGAGGGTAGTGACAGTGGAAGTGGTTTGCCGTCGATAAATCAATTTTTCCCTCGTAAAGATCGTAGTTATGTAAGTGTTAACAATTTTCTGGAATCTTCGTCATTCTCTCAATGAGAACATGAATAATAGATAGATTTAATTATTATTTACTGACATGCGGGAGGTATTTACGCATAAAAAAAATGTCTATGTGGATTTGGAAATATTTTCATTTAATTTTAAAAAATATATCTTTTGATATATTGAAAGAGTGCGTGAACCAAGCGAAAGTCGCCACCCCTCAGCGCGGGGGGTTGCGCTGTTTGGCGAGCGAAGTGAGCAGGGGTTCCATTCCTGACTACCCCAACAAGACATCAATAACCTCAAGAAGCCAAAAATAACCCCCACACCGATTTTATTCCAAACTTCATTATGGAAATGCTAAACACAACAATAATTCCGATCTATCATTCATCGCAGGCGTTTCGTGCGACAAAGGAGACCCATTTGGATTAGTCAAAGAAAGGGACAAGAGGACGTACAAATACAGAAAGAGATATTGTGTACAAATACAGTCGACGCTCTAGTCATTTCCCGGCGTTTCTCGAACTGTGCATACACACTATTGTTTCCCTTCCTCTTCCTCTCCCTCATGGGGCGTTGGGAGACGTTATCGCTGATTAATGCGACTTCGTGCCCGAGCTTGGTAATCGATTCCCCACCCAACCGCCCCACCACCTCCAGCGACCGTGTTATTTGTCACAAAATCCCGGAATTGTCTTTCCGAAGCCGCGTTAGGTATTAACATTATTTCCTCGTACCATTCGGCTTTTTTTGCAGAGATTTTCCTCTTTCCGGAGATAAAAATTCTGTCAGAATTTATTTTATAGGGATTCTTTTTTTTCACAAAGGGATACTAAACGATTATATTAACAAATACCGAATACCAGGGTTTTATATTTAAATGCTGCCGAATGAATTATTAATAGAAGCGAATTCTTTCCCCTCATGAGCGTTCGTTATTTATTGAATAAAACCAATCCTTTCATTACCAGCCATACCCTGATGATGCTCGATTTTTATTCAATTCAAGTGAAGGAACATGAAAATATTATTGCATTAAAATGAAATAGCGTGGTTTATAGTTGCATGTTACCATTGAACGAGAATTCAACGAGTTTTTGATAAAAATAATGAGAGGTCTGATAACAAATCCGGGATTTTTTCTTTTTATTTGCGATAAATGAAAAATGAAGTGGAATTGAAAGCCGCCCATCGCGATATTTAAATTGGAATCATTCATTTTATTCATCAGGTCCATCAATAGTTTATTTACGAATTGAACCGGAAACAGTCAGAATTAATCATTTCTCCACCATCTCCATAAATAATTGCCTTGAAATTCCTAATCTGTAATTGCTAAAAGCAGAAATAATTTCCCAGCAACCCCTAAAACCTCTATTGAACCGATTCTTATAAATATTCACCATAAATTGTTTCACGTGAATAATTCAACTCGCCACATACCTACGTACATTTACCCAGCAACTGTGCACGAGAAATAAAGAGGAAAATAGTAGTTTTATCGGGATCGTGGTTTTGCGGACGGAAGGATATATTATTAGATGTCGATTTGAATTGTAATCCAACGATGGAGAGGAATTACGATTACATCGGGTCATGCACTCCGTGTGTGACCCACTAGCATTGGTCAATTTTATACTTCATTCTGTCATTTGAGGAGGCGAATCGAATAACAACTGTTCGCGTGCTGAACTGTACTGAAATTTAATGCCCAATACAGGCTTGCCACACCAGTTGTGTTGATGAAGAAAATTTATGTAATTTCATTGCTGGTTAATTGCAATTGTATGACAAAATAACCAGACGGAAATAGCTGTGCGGGGGGGGGGTTAGCCCCTTTGAAGGGGCAAAGGGGTTGAGGATTCCGGGGATAAATGAACCAACTTGTAGATAAGGGTTCTGACATGCCAAAGGGTTTCCAAACCCTCCTAAGGTAGATATTAATTTCACTCTTGTAAAAAAAAACTCGGAATAAATGCGAGGAGGGTTAGCCCTTCTCAGGGTGGCTGGGAAAAGTAAGCGGCGGGGTGGGGGGGCTGAACCGACTGTTATTTCTTCGAAAGAGACAGGGAAATGGAGCGGTAAATTCAAATAATGTCAGCACGATTTTGTTCTACGTAAATGTGTGGAAGGAAAAATTTGATAAAATCGGGGAATTGCGATTTTTCACTCAGAAAAAAAAAATCTCTCCCTCCTTCCCATTCTTTGTTCTCCCTCTTTTGCAACCAGCGAAGGCTCAAAACCTATAAACATGACCAAGTTGAAGCGCGTGCCTCGAGAAGTCACCAGCACGCAACGAAACAGTTGCAGCACGCAAGTGCTTCAAAGAACCTCAAGAGCTCGACGCATAAAAAAATGAGGATGAAAAAAAAAGTAATAGTTGAAAAAAACTCCTCAAGGGGTGTCAAAGGGAGGTGGTGAATTTCCATTGCTCGTTGTGCATGCTTCAAACATATGCCGTGCTCTAGATCACAGTGATAACGAACGCTTGAAATCGTGCTTGAAGAACCTTTGTTAAGGGGAAATATTATCAGAATGACCCTGATGACATGAATACCAAGGTCATTAACTTGCGATTGTGAAAATTCCAGTGGTCGAGGGCTTTAGTGGGAGGAAGCAAATTTTACAGCAACGAGCGTTAATTTTCTTTTTTATGGACTGCATTGAAATTTATTAACTCGAGTTTCTCATTATTTTCGCTGAGTTATTTTTTCTCACTTCACTGATTTCCAGGTCGGAGGGGGAAAATTACCGGGGCATTGGAGCCTTGACATCGTTCTTATAATTTATTTAATAAATAGTTTCACTAACGTGTGTTCGCAGAGCTAGAGTCGATTTAAATCGCCCGTATGATCTTTCTTTAAATAAAATTGCTGATGCTCGTGAGCCTTATGACCCTGATTTGCGATTTGTAAGAGCCTCATGGAAATTCTGGCCTTTATGTAGGATAAATTCCCCCGATCTTTAGGGATTTTCTGCCTTTTTTGTCATTTTTCCTGATGATCGTTTTTTTTTGCATTTTATGGCAGACAAGTTCATGTCTACGTCAAGAAATTTATTTATCCCCTGCATGCGCCATTATATGTTCTTTTAATGGAGTTTCACGCTATTTTATAGACTCGACGAGAATGTCTGATGATTTTCCAGTCTGTGATAAGACTTGATATTTCACCGAATTCATTTTCTATTTGAATTTTCGCATATGTGTACGTGGGTATCGCAATATTACAGGTCTTTGACCTCCATCACACTTGTAATTTATTTAGCACAGACCCCCCCCCTGACCTGACTAAAACCCCTATTCATACATCTTTAAAAGCTACATTCCGGCCCTCAGGAATTTTCTTTTTTTCCATTTTTTTCCTCCAATCCATCAGTATTTTTTTTATTTTCTCAAACACGAGTTCAAAATAACTGCTATCAATTCACTTATTACCCGCATGTACGACCATAATTTTTAAAAATATTTCTTAATCTCTATTTTATGGACTCGAGAATTCCCATATTTTTCATGTCCTCTGGAATAAGTTCCGAGAAATTTCCAGATATTTTTCAAGCGCATAAAATCGAATGTGTTTTTCCATGAGTGCAGTCTATAATTTTTTATTTTACCAAAAGACTCGTTATTTTTTTTATTGAATTGTTTTTCTATGTTTTTAAGTGGTTTATCCTTCTCATAAGCTCATCGAGTACTTCGAGAAGTTTCTTCACGACTTCCGGACAATTTTTCAGTGTCGAGCTGTCCGGGAAAATGTCAATTGTAGATTCCTAAATATTCAAATGTGATGAGACCTCCGAGAGAACCGATATTCATTCATTAGTATTTCATGCTTATCGTATTTTCTGCTTACAGCATGACTCTATTATCGGTCTGTCAATGTTCAAGAGATATTTCATTTATTAACCATTCGAGATTTCCAGAACGTCCTCGAATAGCAGCCGTCAGTCAATCGACTTTAAAAATATCTGTGACTAAACAAAGAATTTTTACGGTTCATTCAGGCCCAATCCGCTATTCTCCTCAATTTTCCTGGCTCCGAGGTATTCATCACATGCATTAACAGCTGCTCACTGATCTATGAACATATATTTTCAAGATTCGCAATTTCCGAATCGTCCTCGATATCCCCCACTACTCGACCGATTTAAAATCTCGTCAACTGAAATTTTGTTTCCATTTAATTGGGGTCAATGACTCCTCTCAATGTCTTCGAAACTAGGAAACTAAATTATGATATTCACTACACCAAAAAAAAAACTAGAACGCATTGACAATCAGACGACAGTCATCCATGACGACAAGATACAAAAATGTAAAAATTGTTAAACTGAATTTTGGAAATTGCAGCTAAATAAATATGCAAATGAAAACAAAAATTAGAGTGACAAAATCAGGAAGTCATAAGACACCTTGAGAATTCCTGAATCAGCACCACTCATTGAACAGTGACTCTCAATGTTATCAGAGACAATGTTAATAATTCCTACATCGACCTATTGATAAACTGAAACAATAACAACAAGCATTCGATCACCATCTCTCGAATACAAATGCACTCGATGAATAATTCAACAGTAAAGTGGTAAAACATGTAACGAGTCAATCTTTCCCATCTCATCGGTGAGTGTTTCAGCGAAAAAAAAACTTCAGGAACATTTTTTACCGCAAATTTCCTCAGCTAGCGAGAAAACCATTCTCGACATTTCTTTAACATCGCGCATTTCCTGGTCAAATAAACAATTTCATTGGAATTTCTTGGCTTGACGGATGTTGAAGATGTGGCGATGTTACTTATGCATTCTCGATATATTGCATATTGCCATATGAATAAATAAAAAATACACGTTTATAATAATAAATCCTGCATATGAAAGTTGAAAATTTCATGAAGTTGTTTCCCGGTGATGTTCGTTTTTATTGCGTTAAAAAAAATGTAATAAACAAGAACAGAGTTAATCCATATTCTCTAGTGAGAATCCGGACGGATAATTACAATAGAGAACCGGTTCTATTTTCACTGATCTCGGTCATCGGTCATCGAACTATAAACAATTACAATATACCATAGGGGTGTGCAGCCCGTCTTTTCTGGTATAAATATTGATTGAAAAAAATACGCAGCGATGAATCATAGAATCGAAATAATATATGTGTGATCTTACTTCCAAATGAATTGAATGAGTCTAATCAGCGTGGCCTCCCCCCACCATCAGCTCAAAGAGCCGCAAGATTATTCCAGATCACTGCGAAGAGACGAAAATATAATAAAAAACCGGATAGACACATGTACGTGTGAAGTAACAAGTGGGGAAAATATCGAAGTGTTGGTTGCTCAACACACGTGACGTTCACTAACGTCGATGGTACGATTGGTCGGAGAGGCTTGGATAGGACCTTTGGATACATATAACCCGGTGCTGAGCCTTGTTAAACGCAGAGTTAACGTGTTTAACGAACGAGACAGTTCAGTGTGTGACCTTGATTAATTATTTTAAATTATCCACGACGAGATAGCATTCGGGGCTTTGGAAAATTTTATTTTTGAAAATTGTTCTCGAGTTTCTGGTTTTCAGTGCATTTTTTTGCAAAATGAAGAGATCACTCAGCTTCCTCGTCGTTGCTGCACTAGTTGCGCTTGCGCATGGATTACCTCGTGAGTATCTGTACTTATGATTTTTCTTTTGGGAAAATTTCTGGATTTTTCGAGAGCTTCTGCACGCACTCGATTTTTTGAAAGTGCGGGGTTGAGACTGACATGCTCAGGAAGCCGGGAATCGTGTGGGATTTTTTTTTTACCGTAAGCAGTTTCTCATTTTAATTGGGGAGTGAATGGAAAGGGAAGAGGATTAGGAGGAATAGTGAACGTAATTTTTCGAAATATTTCGAAGGTTAAAGAAAATTTAATTCAAATTTTTCAAACAGCCAATCGATTGCAGAAATATTTTCTGAATGGAGTTATTCTGTCAATTTTAAACCTTAACTTTAATGGAAATTTATTCCATTTATTTTTCAATCTTTACATATTGAGAAATGATTTTTACAGCCACAAATGGGAACGGGAGCTCTTTCCCAATTTTTTTTCGAGGTATTCATCCATCGATTTTTATTCCCCCAACCCAAATGAATAGATTTTTCTTTAATTCTGGTTCTCCGCATTGATTTCATATCCTATACATATACGTTTGAAAAATATTTCAGCAGCACCGCGTCGTCCGCCGGAAACAATTAAAACCGAATCCAATCGCGCGGTGCACCGATGACAATATATACGCTACACGTTTTTATGAAACGGTGGAGAAAAAAAAAAGATATTTGGGGTGAAGGAAATGAGTGGAAGAGGATGGCAAATGCATGTACAAATGTTGAGAATTCAATTATGCGGCTAACAAGCGACAGACTAATTGTTTTCCACTCCGCGTTTCGTATAAATTGCCCTCTCATCCGTCGTTTCGGCTTGTAAATCAGTTAATAATGAATTGAAATTTTTAATCATGTCTGGAGCATTTCAATTTTTTCCTCTCCCCCCATTTCCTCAGCCAGCGAACAAAAATTATATTTTAAAGAGGGCGTGGATTGTTTTCTCGTTTTTTCCTCCATTTGTTATTCAATCCCCCGAAGGTTAAGGTTTTATCCGACACTCAAGACGCGCATAATTCATCGCGAAAAACCGGTTTGCTTTGACTTCCTCGTATTCCTGGATGTTCTCATTTTTCCGAGCAACTTGAGTTCCTCATGATTGTGAAGTGCAGTGCAGTGGGATTTTTAACCGTTTTTTTTTTTGGTGATTGCCAGAAGTGAAGGGAAAATATGAATTTGCGATCTGACGGAGCGGCTCACCGTGGGTGTGAACTTGACGAGAGCAGCTGAACGTGGGAAGCCAGATGACGGATCTTTGAAAGGTTCAGAATGATTTTTTAATGAAGCGGAATAAGGAGATCGAGAATTTAATCCGATTCGCTATGATTCCGGAAGCACAGTGGAGGGAAATGGAACGAAGGAGATCGATGAAAATTACGGTCTTGAGGGATGCGAAAGTCCTCGATTAAATTGACTATTGGACAAGCAACTGGGGATATTTTTGTTAAAATTATTCTACCGTCACTCTAAATTATAAAACGGCTGACTGACTTTTATTTATTCGCTTCACACGGAAGAGGCACCAATGTTTGTAATTTTACCGAACAAATATAATTCATAAACGGAAAAGTTCCGTAATATGCTACCTCCGGAATTTCATCATCTACAAGATAGGAGAAAAATCACCCAACCATCTCTCACCACCCCTCCCCCCTCTCTGAATATTTCTGTCATACTCGAAATGTCGACATCTCTCAAAACTTCAAAATTAGGACAGTGGACAGCTTTCATCCCAGAAATTTCAAGGAAAATTGAATGGACCAATTCTAAAACATGAGACATTCCCGGATGTCCTATCTTTCAAGGCAATTCGTCTTGCCCCGGCCTCACAGTAGAACTTCGTCAATTTTACCGAGTGAATTTACCTGAATTTACCGGCACAAATATACCATCAATATATTATATAAACATCAGCTTATTAAATTAAATTACTAACTAAACAATGACCAACATCCGCCGAATGCTCGTATCACTGCACCCGCTATTTCGTCATAATCTCAAAAAGCGAAAAGCACAGCTTAATCCGCTCTCCGTCACACGGCAAAGCTACCCGGCCTGTCCCAATCCTCCGTCATATCAAGACAATCCACGAGAAGTTAAATACACCGAAAAACCACAGGACAGAAAATCTTCCCCAGGATTTTATCATCGAGTCGACGTTGCGCTCGATTTCTCCCTCCACTTTGCCATAAAACTCGTGAAATTAACCAACAGTCTTCCTGTACAATATTTAAAAAGCAAGCGGAGGGAAAAAAATCATGAACAGGACAAGTAACATCTTTTCTTGAATAAGGAACCGAGACGGAGTAGGAAACATTGCCGAGACAAAAATATTTTTCCTCGTCGTCGTCGAGTGAGTCTTGAAGGGTTTGGGGGAACGCAATTATGTCAAGATTCGCTGAAAAACCGGAAATAGAGTGCGCAAGGGGAAAGCCAGAGTGTACAGAGAAAAGTGTTACGTAGGTTTAGAGGCTTTTGAGAGGGTGGAAAAGGCGGCGACGGGGGTGAAATGGGCAGGGGGGGGGAGGATGGGGTTGAATCGTGCTTTAAGAATTACGCTCGAAGCTCCTTGTCACCGTTGTGGGTGCAAGAATTATGCGGAAACGCTTGGTCGGCCGGAAGACAATTCAATTACCACCGCTCGAGAAGCCATAAACCAACCCTTCTCATCTTCTCTCCTTTTCTCTTCTACCCTCTCCCACCCCTTCCTCTACATCCAATTCGGATTTTAGCAGAATCAAGAGCATCACAAGCACGGACACCTCTCTCTACGTATTTAGATCGGAAGGGAGTATCGGTATTGAAGCTTGAAAAAAACTTGAAATCAATACGATGTCGTTGAGTGGAAAAACTGGTAAGAGGATTAGAGACTAGATTGTCTCCGGCTACTGTTGGGTTAAATAAATATTTTATTCTGAAGCGGTCTGCGGAGGGGAAGCGGGGGACCGGTATTTTTATTATTTTCTTTCACAAAAATGAATCAAAAATATTAAAAAATTTGATGATATTCACAAGCACTCGTTCTGTTGTTATGTCATCGTTCGAACATAAAAAAAATCTTCTCATTTCCGGCGTAAAAAAAAGAAATTCTGTAAAAATCACTCGTCTTTTTTTCATAAAAAAATATGTCGACACCGCACAGAACATGACGACCATAAAACACAATATTAAACGTCTAATCCAGCTTAATTAAAATGCAACACAAATGACAGATGTCTCATCTACAAAATACGACATTACCGTCCCCTCTTTTCTCTTCATCCCAAGCGTCACTCCCAGCACAAGTCTTTTGTAAAACTAATTACCGCTTCCTGCCAGGGAAGGAATGAAAATATTCACTCATTGAGATGAATAATTCACGCATGCCACTCGACGGCTGTCCATTGTCTCTCGTATGATAATAGTGATTAATTATTTAATAGAATTTTTACGCGGGTTTTCAGCGGTATTCTCCGTCGTACATTTGCCTCTCGAATAAATAAAAAAAATCCCCTAACTAGGCATCAAGTGAAAATGATTGACTTCAATCAACGAGCCCTTGTCGTTTGTCCCTGTGCAAATCGACTCCGAAATTGGCTTCAATTGTTGCATCTCCGTGTGCTCATCCAATGGATTATCTCGGCAATACTAACGGTGCCGCATAAAATAATAGATTTTTATTTTATTAAAAAAAATAAGCGACATATTTTCACTCTCGATATTTCAATTTAATTTTTACTGGAAAAATTTTCTTTTCTATGTCCACTTCCATTTCAATCGCAAAAAAAATCCGAAACGTTAGTATGAACAATGAACAATAGAAAGCCACATTGAATTATCATACAGACAATCTTTATAGGAACCTTTAGCATGAGTCCGGGAATGAGTCACTCTCCCTCTAATCAGTGACAACGGGGCTTCGTCTGTCGCACTAACACTCTAACATTCAAAACAAATATGACACTTAGGCGAAGTTGCACTCACTCGTATTCGCGAGACCATTATCGTCTTGGAATTCATCGTTTCACTAGAGAGTTTATGTTTTTGCAGAATCATGAGCCCGACCTGATGACAAAAAATTGATCGTTTTTTTAAGGCCAGAGTTATCCTCCCAATTGACTATTTTTTCAGTTAAAAAATAAATAATCCTTTCGATTTCTGAGTCCACTCGAAGGATATTTTCGTGACTTGGAAAATTCTAAAAATGGATTAATAAAAAATATTGAAACGGCGGAACACTGTGTAATATTAAAAATGAATTGCATTTTTTCCTCATGTTCTCATCTTCCACTCTACCTCCTCGGCATAATTTATTTATATGTGCATGTAACAGCGGGCTACCAGACGCAATAACTCGGTCTATGTGCGTCCTACCACACTAGCTTCAAGTACTTCCAAGTTATTACTGCTTTGACGTTGAATATATCCGTTATTTCGTTTTGCCTTAACGCTGTTGTATATGGCAAGTACGTAACTGTATATCTGGGTACAAAGTTTCATAATGCCGGTGTCGATCCGTAGACATCAACTGCCGCTTCTCCGGGTATAACCAGCGGCTCTTCCCCGGACGTTTCGTATTTTCACTTTTTAGTTTGGCGATTATATTATTGACAGCTCACTTTAACCAAATTCCTCGTGATTTAGGGGGTTTTCAAAGTTAGAATAAACTAATTTTTCATGTTCAGAAATTTTTTTGCAAAACTTTGGAGGGTAATTTGCTAGGGGTTGCTTTGATGGAAAATATCTCATCAGAATATTCCCGATAAATCGTGATTATAAATCGTGGTTTTCGGACTAGTACCAAAAAGTCACTTTTTCGGACGGGAATTGACGATTAACGACTGAAGGTTCGGCGGAACTTGATGAGCCCTAATCTACTAGGAAAACCCTTTCTATGAGGATGTTATTACCGCGGATGGTAGATGAGTGGATTCGGGAATCGATAAAGGATGCAGCTAATTGCACATCGACTGGTGACCTGCAGCAGACATGAACGCCATTAATAAATAAACGTGAATATACTTAGTCGATGGATACCACGTTTTCTCATGACAGCACTTCACTTACATCCATTACTCAGCATCCACTTCATCTCATCCAAGCAGACTGTCCGCCTTGAAATAACACAAATTTATTCCAAACTGGGTTTCTCATGGAAATTTCAGGGATATTTTTGTTTTGATTCAAACGACATTCATCTGACATCTGTAAATGAAAATAAAGGTGAGTGGAGACCAGGGCAAATGACGGGAATTTATAATGCACGATGCATGATGAGGTTGGCAGAATCTGGTGTTAGCACATTGCAGTCGCAAATATTCAGCCAACGTGGCACACTTCAGACACTGTCAGCGTGAGCATTTCCCAGTGTACTTGAGAAATTAATAATCCATAACATGTGTCTCGTGAATATGCACCAAATACCAAATATTTTCCTACACTTCGTGAAATTAAAATTGATGACCTCAATAAACTGATAAAAAAAATACACTTTACATTTCCCCAAAACGAAATAATCCTACATCCTAAAC
The DNA here is from genome assembly GCF_034640455.1 of Diachasmimorpha longicaudata. Taxonomy (NCBI): domain Eukaryota; kingdom Metazoa; phylum Arthropoda; class Insecta; order Hymenoptera; family Braconidae; genus Diachasmimorpha; species Diachasmimorpha longicaudata. Next base: position 7,232,330 of record NC_087232.1, on the reverse strand, counting down.
GAAATATGACCTACATATATTTATTTAGCTACATATCAGAGCTTGAAAATTCGATTCCCAATACTGAAATGAAAATAATAATTTGGGCCTCCTAATGAGGTCTGGAACATTTTAAAAAATACAAAAACATTTCATAGAATTGAAAAATTATTATGGAAAATATGAAGATCCTTTCGTTATAGTGCAATATTGCTATTTTCAATCTCAACAGTCAATATTCCACTTGTTGATACGCATCGAAATATAACATCCCTGATTAACTGTCAGGCTCATTATCCTGGTGTATCAGTCCATGTATTTATACATATACTCCAAACATTAGGGGAGGGAGGGGGGACAACTATATCAGGACAGGGGTGCGGAGGAGCAAAGGGGGGGAAGGGTTCTGGTTTATGCACGTACAACTGCACCCGAGTGGAGACACCGATGCTCCGACCTAATTACACTAATTACCTTCACCGTCCACGGGGCTTCAACCGGCTAGTGAAACAGCTAGAAATGTTCACGCTCGAGCCACACGCCCATTCGCCGACCGCCAATCAGCGTGTACTATAATTAACAGCTGCACAGTGCATACAGAAAAAAAAAATTTCTGCATATTTATTCGTAGGGGATGGTTTTTCCCCGCTATTACCTGCGTAATTCAACTTCCGGGGGATATTGCATTTTTTAATCTCTATTAGACTTACGGGGGTGCAATCGCAGGGGGTAGTTTCAATGATCAATTCATTTGTTTCATTTTTTAATTGATCAGCCGATGAAAAATCGGAAATTTAGGGTGCGAACCTAAAGAGACAAGAGCAGAGCTGCGGTAATTAAATTATTTTTCGATTGAGTGAAAATGTATCAGAGTAATTATGATTCATCAATAATAAATATAAATAAAATAGTAACAATAGTAAAGTCGCCCAAAAAGTGATGGACAATTCCCCTAAACATACGGTAAAATTTTCTCTCAAAACTCATCCGAAATACCCCTCTGGAATTCAAACCGTCTTTCCCGTACCAAAAGCTCACCGTATCATCCACCATCACCTATCCACCCCTAATGATCATTTTCTGTTAGGCTGATGGTAGAAATTGTGCAAAGCTACGGGACAAATTGATTTCAATTGCCTTTCCTACGTGCCATGCACCAACGAGAATTGACGAGGAACCTGGCAAATTGGATAATAGCCAGGAGCGCCAACGCTGAATCTCAGGGATCTGACTCTTGCAAACCTTCACCCCCATCACCCTCCCTCACCCTTCTATTCTGAACGGTCATTGGGTGCAGCATCTCCAGACGTTGAAAATTGAATTATGGGTGACATTCACACTGTTCACAATTTTTTTTATCCACTCTCTTTTGCTTGAAAAATTCCCTTCAAACCTCTTCTTCTACCCACATTTTTTTTAATGTCGAGCGAGAGGGGGGAGGGTGAGGGGGGGACTGGAAACTTTAGTTTCCCAAGATCGTGAATATTTTCCGAGGCACTTGAGAATTCCCGACGAGTCCCTCGAGACGACACGACAGAGACTTTTCGCAGAATAGTGAGAGGGATGGAACGGTTAGGGGTGAGAAGGGGGGAGGGAGAAGGCAGGGGGTGGATGCTGCTCCCACTGGTGCACGAAAAGAAAGGGACCAAAGATTAATAGATGAAAAAAAAGAAGCGGAATTTTCTACTCGCCTGTCTGGCGAATAATTCCGGACGATATTTATCTCCTAATAGAGTTTTGGAAGTGCCCACTTGGCTTTTTTTTCAGGCTAATTTTGGGATTATCTTGAGGAAAAATGGATATGCGAGGAGTTTTGCGAAATTTTTTTAAGGTGTTGATAATAGGGGTTAGAGAAATATTTTTGGGAGTTTTGGGATTTGCATTTTTCTTGGAAGCGATTCTTTGGCTTTTATCAATTTGATAAAAACCAAAGACCTGACCCCCCCCCCTTTCCGCTGGGAATCATTATTTTCATCTCTATATTTACATGTGTTGTGAGGAATTTATAGCTATCCACAGAAGGAATTAAATCGCATTTGAATTCGCCGGAAAACTTCATATAATTTACAATAAAAAAAATTGTGCATTTCAATCCATTCAAATAAATCCACTCGGGAGATAAATTATTTTTCTGGGCTCTCCATTTAAAGTACGCGCTATATATTATTGAATTGAATTCTTTCAGGCGTACCCCAAGACGAAGTGGATTCATCAGAATCAGCAAATCCAAATGTCGACTCGATTCTGGTGCGTTCGAGCTACAATTCCCCGATTGGTGCGATCTACAGCGATATCCCATCGCTGGATGACGACGATGTTGACGAGCCCCTGGGCCTCTTCGGTCGCAATTCATTCGCAGCTAGCCCCTTTGAGGGCTTTCTGACCGGCATGCAAAGTAAGTAAAACACCAGCGCGAAGTCCTCACCGCACACACGCATATGCATCCCCCACGTGCACATAATCTCCAACCTCTCCCAACCTTATGTACTTCATGGAGGCCCTCCACACGCATGTACGGCAATGTTTGCCCGTGGAATCGACTTGCATACATGACTGCTAATGCGCGGAAATGCTAACAGTGGGTTACACGACTCTTGGATAGCAATTATTGTGTAAATGTATTTATGAGTATTAATGCGAGACGTGTGGTGGCTGTTGTTGGTGATATTGTGGATTAAAAAATGGTAAAGTGAGGGGAATATTATTTTTTATTCATCCTCATGTTTGCTAATCTATTCGAAACGCGTTGAAAATTCCACGGCAATTTTTCATTTATAAATATTCTTCCGGTCCAATTTTTTTTTCAATTGATATCAACTTTATTTACTTTTATATTTTTGCCACTGGAAAAATGATAAAATCTATTTTCCCACTTGATGCCGATTGGTTTTATTGAATTTTTTTATCTTTATCATTTATTATTTTTATTGAACGGCTCGAATGATTTTCACAATTTACTATTCACGCATTAATCAGCCGGAATACATTAATTAATTTCCGCGGTGATAGTGATTATGATGAAATCTAGCTCGCCAACTTAAATGATCAATATGCAGATAGATCTGACGACAGGAATCCCAGGAAACAGCTCGGGGAATCGAGTAATTCAATGACCGAACATTTCAATCGTATTATAAATAGATTCGATACAACCGAAAATTGCAGTTTTCGCGTGCTAATTTCAGTGAGCACTGGACGCGGATAATTGACAATATAAATTGGCGAATGTATTTCATTAATTTATCTTGTCGGTGATCATTAATGATGAGTCATTTCGGAGGTGATCATCCGATTTCAAACGAACAGTTTGAAGCCAAAACATAGTCCCGTAACTGGGTCTATAAAAGACTTCGTAATTATTATTTTTATTTTTTACCGAAGTTTATTGCTAGAAAACCACAACCACAAAGTACGCAATTTCTTGCTGAATACCATCGCTCCAGAGCCAGGGCCTTCAGCCAAGAACACACAAAAATACCGTTTTTTTCGTTCTATTATTTTATAAAAATTCCGCAATGATAGATTTTTGACAAAAAAAAATTTCTGAGTGTTGCCCTTATAATTACCCAACCTCCAATTAAATGTCCGCATAGATGACGAAAAAAAACGACAAAACAATTGACCAGCGCGTTTAAAAAGCCGTCAAGTAGCCGGTTATCCATGTTTTGGCAGTGCTCCAATTTCAAGTATATCCGATACGCGTGTCGACTGAGCAGAGACCACCGGAAGTAGTTGTAGCACACATACCACTCCACCACTGAGTACCTCGCAAAAGCCTGAGGTACATACAATTACATCCCAGATACATGTGCTTTTGTAAGTGAACGTCCTGTTGGTACCCTGGCATCGCACGTGATGGGGCACCACACACTGGTGGATACCAGGTTTGAGTCCATCTCTCCAGCTAGCCACATATCCACATTTCAAAAGCCCATGTGTGGTCATGCGTTTTCACACGTTACCAATACCACATTATTAACTATGTACATGAACTGAATGCATGTGTACATGATGTTACTGGATCATGGCTGTGTGGGGGGCCTCAGCAGTCTGGCCGCATCACTCGTTCATCTCTACCTCGGTGAATATATCACTTGTATTTGTACATAAAACATAACGCGCACTGTGCATGTGCGATTCATGTTGTTTCGACTGATCGATAACACTCTGTCCCGGTAATTGTACGTTTTTTTTTTTCGGCGAGACTGGGTTAATGCTTGATGCACTTTCAGTGTTCGTTTGGACGCGAGCTCTGAGGAATTGGTTTTGGGTGTGAAAGGTCAGGAGATCAAAGGATTGGGGAGGATATTGGGGGATTGATCTGGTGGCACCTTTTTCCGATAATTTTTAGATTGAAATTAGCGACTCATGCCGGTAGAAATGGGGGACAAATGCACTGAGAGAATTTTTTTCGGTCATTTATATTTTTTTTTTCTATTGGCACTTACTCATATCGTAGAGAGGTATCGAATAAAGAAAATTTCTGCGAAATTGAGAATCATTCTGGGGTCTTGAATGATCGGATTTCATTCCGCCAGTGGAAATTATTCAGTTCGATGGGAGCTTGACATTCGAGAAAGTTTCGAAAAAGGTATTGCGGGGGAATTTCCGTGATGGAAGTTTGAAGTTTCTCGGTCGCTTTACGGAAAACAATTTCATGAAGAAATGTTGAGAAATTCCAATGAGAACAGAAGGGATCGTTGATATCATCGGGTGCTATTGCACAACAATTTAACTCTGCTCGAATTATTTGTATTCAGTGGTTGTCGTCACGATTGCGAGATGTGACGGAAATTGTTATCACAATGAACTGTAATTATTTATCACAAATTTAGAGAGTTTTGATGGCATCAGTTGATAAGAAGAGTTCAATATTTATTTTTGTTTCATTAAATATTTTCTGGAATATCACAGGAATTGAATTGTTATGGAAAATTTATTATTAAAAAATGTCTTGCATCATAAGTTTAAAGAAATCACGTGCTCTTTCCCCACAATCAATACAGTTCGGTTATTGTTTTAACATTCAATCCAAGATAAAATGTTGGCCTGAATAATTCCTGAATGCTTTAACAGATTATCGGAACTGTTGATCCAAAAAATCCAGGAAATTCCATTCGTGGAGGAATGCGCAGTCGAACAATCATCAGCTCGCATTACACAATCATTCCCCTACTTCCGTACTTTTGATGTTCCGAAATTGTTATCATGATTCACGTTAATTATGCAATGATATGTGATAACAATTTGATTATTTGGCAGAAAATTACGCGCAAATTTCCTTGAAATCGATGTCCATCGGCCTGAGCCTGATTATGAAAAAATGTCTTTTATCGTAACTTTGAAAAGATTTATCTCGGCCCAAAACAATCATTTGGCCTTTTCACGTGACCAATAAAGGTCAATGATTATTTTAAAATTGGCATTGTACGACATTTACGGGAAGATGACATTCATGGCCAGACAATTCGTTAATTCTGCAGCTCAATGGCCATTGATTTATTGATGAATACCACTGTTCGAACAGTTATTTATAAAGCAACTTAATACACAACTTGATACACCATGTGGTTATTCCAACATCGGCACAAAAGGTCACTAGAGATCACTAGAGTTCGTGCAAATATCTTGCCTCGGGGGCACTACCGCCTCTTTGTTCCGTAATACAGCTAACAAACAACGTCAACCCGTCTGTATCACCTGAATTATATTTTTCAGTGGAATTGATTCCGGGAGATATTTAGAAATTATCGGGCCATGTCGCTGGATAATCTATTGCACCCCCTGCGGGCTATTCCCGACAGTTTTTATGTGGTGAGGTAATTGAGATTAAATTTAGGATGCAATTTCCGTGGAAAAATTGTTCGAGATTATGTCCACAGAATAATCTAATTGATTGTGCAATTTTTTACTGTCGCGTTGTAATTATCAAGTTTTTCTACTACCGAGTTATTCACGCAATTACGGACATTATTCACCTAATTGGCAATAAATAAATCTCATCGAACTACAAGAGAAGAGAAATCTGAAACGTTAAGCGAATTGTCAGGTTCACGACCGAAAAAATTACGAAATTGTCACGTAATTTTTCCCGAGGAAAAAAAATTTACCAGAAAATCGCTCATTTACTGACTGTCCAAAAGCAAAAATTCTTCAACATTTTGAAATCTTGCCTCGAGCAGAAGTTAACCTCGCGATGTGTCGAATAGCGAACTTGTACTTGGAATTGACTGGCTCGCACCTTCAAAAAATCATTTTAACGCAAAAAGAATCAGATCAAGGTCTTCATAAAATACCCGAACTTTCACTATTGCAAAGGCCACCGGCCAGTGTGCAGAATTGTGTGAATAATTATCGTTCAACAGTCTACAGCGGAAAATTAAAAACTAAAAAATGATTAAAAAAAAATTTCCGAAGATAATAAGCGAGCGAAGGCAGTCATTCATTCGAGTTACACTCGCTGTGTAATTTAAATCGCGTGCAGAAACTCGTGTATCAAATTTACGGGCACAACACCAATACAACAAACATTTCTGTTGTATTGATTTTTTACTTTCTCTTTTTTTTCATGAAATAAAATACGCGGGCTTTGATATTTCACTTTGATCGACATTTTTATTCTTTTTTTCCTTTGTGATTGATATGCGAAAAAAATGCCAACCCAAGGGGGGAGGGCAGGAAGAAGCGACGATGCGTCGGAATGGGAACAATACGCTAATGTTTATTGTTCCGTATGTACCCTTTTACCCGAATTTTATCGCTGCCATCTCGATTGTCGGCTCGTCAATTTTACAGTGCGTCAATAACGTCGAGGGGATGATGTTGATTTTTATAACACTTGTTATTTTGTTTATGGACGAATAAACCCGTGTTATGTTGGATTTCACTGGAGTATACGATGTTTTAATGCCTTATTTTGACAGACAACACAGCCATTAATTAATTTTCTCACATAAAAAATAATTAGAAATTGACATCAACTTGAAAATCAAGTAATCATTCATGTAACCACTTATGCGGTTGCCTCAACACTAATTAATGTAGTCATGATAACCCTATTAATTTTTCAAATTTTCAATGTATCATTTCAAGAGATAGAAAAGTAATTTATAAATTCTTTAAAAATTAATGGCAGACGGAATAATTAATTATTATAATTGTCCTTTGGAAATAAATTGATAAATCGCCGTCTATTAAAAAATGAAACGAATTATCAAACATTTTCCATCTTTCCCGTAGAAAATGATATTTCAACAATTGGGGTTATATTCAGGCGTGAATATATATGATAATAATTTATGCCTGGACTAGGGGTATAACAGTGTGAGGGAGCGTGGATGGCAAACGACCCGATAAATTTTGCATATTTTACTGGCGTTCACAATGCGTCTCGCTACAGAGAGTGTACAGAATATTATATGCGGAGCCGATTCTCGTATAATATCCCATCCTATTGCCTCCCTCCATCCTCTACCCTTTCTCCCACCACCCATTTTTCCACCCCCTCAACACTAGCGATTATTATTACGACGGAAATCGCAGCAAGGATACAGCCTCCCTCACGTTATATTATTCATTGAAATTATTCATGCGTTCGTCTGTTGAAAATCTTTTGTGCAGGACTCACCGTCTACATCCTCGAGGAGAAAGGATTTTCTATTTACGACAATTTTACATTTAAAAATCCGGTAAACATGAGAAATAAAAGAAAAAATGATTGAGTAATCCATTAACCAAGCTCCGACCATGAGATCATCAATTTCGAATTCCGGGGGAACGAATGAAATTTTCACCAATTTTCTATTGACCCCAATGTACCATCGATCCACAGCCATCAACTCCCCGATGCCGTGTTACGATTCAGAAGTTAAATGAAATACTATTTATTGAAAACGTTAAGAGCCCGTTAAATTTTCTATGAGCCGAAATTTAGCTTGAATTGTAGCTGTGCGTTTAATTATTCAAGACTTCGGCGAAGTTGACGGTAACTTTGGTGCATATTTTACGTTGACGTCTTCCACTAACAGCTTGTCGGGTGTTACAACCCAATTAGCAATGATCACTTCGACCAATTATATGCCTTCAATGTCCCAGTCAGGATTAACTCGAGATGACGAGCGGGTTTCCTCGGATTTTTTCACCCCTGCCTCCCCTAGATTTGAAAAACTCAAAAAATGTATTTCGGGAAACCCAATGAAGCTGAAACTGGGTCATTTGATAGGAACAATAAATCCACAGTTGCATTTCAACACAGTCGACCTCACAGTTTTCCCACCGTAAATTTATTCAGCCGACTTACAAATGCGCATATATGATTCCTCCTCTGGCACCTACTCTAGGTGAATCCGAGGAAAAAAAATCTTCAAAGATATCCTGCCTGATTGATTGAATGATCTTCAAGAGATAAAGAAAAATGAGAGAATTTTTTTTTTAATTTGTTTCTCTTGAATTCCTGGACAATGTCTGTTATTAATAACCATTGTAAACACTCCCTCGAGTATAATCAGTCCTGACGGGTGATATCTCATGAAATCCAATTTTGGAAAAGTCAGATTCACCTTGAGTCACCTCAATAAAATTTTATTCGAAATTGATAAAACTCACGACTCAAAAAATTTGAAGTCACAGATTAAATATCACTAAAAACCGCATCACTCCGAGAATACTAGAGCAAATACCCCATCAAATAATCAATTCAACTAATCTGGAGCTTCAATCCCCTCGACCGAGCCACTGCAGCTCTCAATCAGATTTATTATCAATCAACCAAATTTACAAATCAATTTGATCCGAGTAAAAAAAATATGAGAAAAAAAGATGGCGCAATAAAATCGCTTGAGAGGACAATTTCATGATCAAGTAATACCAGAGTGAATATAAAACTCGAGAGTCGTCGAAGGGTGTCGATGATATTCCAGGTTCATTCAAAATCGATAAGATCACGAATAATCGTCTCCACTGAGGTATAAAGGACGCTCCGAGCCGTGATAAAAGAAAAAAAAAGGGAGACTTTTTTTTTAACTCCGAGGACTCTCGCATAATTGCCAACCAATGGCAGTCGCTCTGGCCTATTCAATTTTTCCATCTTCTCCTTTTAACAGGCGAACTAGGATAAATGGCAATGGGAGACAACAGCTAACTAGGGGGGATGAAATCATTCGGTGAAATCGACAACAGGAGGGACTATATGAAAATGCTAACTGAGGGAATAAAAATGTTATGAGGAGCAGCAAATATCCACTTCATTAAATTCCTTCGTTTTTTGCATTACAGGGGCTATGGTCAAACTCAGAGAGCAGATGGCAGGATCTCTCGGTGGAATAAGCAGACTAGTCCCATGGGCCAAGGTCCCGGAGGGTGCGAACACAACCTCTACGACTCAGGTACAATTTCAAGACTTTTTTCTACTGGTTGGGCTCTCTTCTTCCTTGGGATATATCATTTTTTTTCAATGTGGAAGAGAAATTGATACAACTTCTTTAATATTAAAGACTCCCAGCAGATAAATGTATCAATTTGTTACTATTTTTTAATCTCTGAAATTCATAATTTCAGCATAAAAATTATTCATATTTTTTTTCATATTCTCCCTCACAACTCCCAATACTCGAACTCCCATATCCTCACTAAATTATGAACCACTCATAATCATAAATTAATCTCTATAGATCATGAGCAGGCGTTATTTCTACAGATCTGCTTTCGCCTCAAATAATTTTGGAATTTCTCAAAATCAATACAAATTCATTAAATTCTCCTTTGACGTCAAACCCCTTCAACTTCTCTCCGTAATTTCTCTTTCATATTTTTTCAATGTTTCTTCTCTTTACACTCTCTCATCCACTCTTTTGTACTTTTTCTCCATTTGCTCCACGTTTTTCGGTAAAAAAGACTGAAAAAAAGTCTTTAATAATAACATGGGATGTCCGCCAATCACTCTCCTCTGTTCCTCTTCCGTACTAAAAATTCGATCTCTCCTTCACCCCCTTTTCGTCCCACCCCCACCGGCATCTCTCAGCGTCATATTCCTCTTTTATACAGGGAGGACTCATCGAGTCCAGTCCAATACAAACGAAAATACAGTGTTGCAACGTGAGGTAGAATTAAAAAAGAAAAAAAGACGAAAATAAAGAATAAAATGGTGAGGGAAGGGGGGTAGAACGATGTGGAAGAAAAAAGGAAATACGAGAGAGCCTCTCCACTTACTCAGGAACGAAAGTAACACACCGAGAACAGTGTAAAAAAAGGGGGAGGGATTAAAAAAAGTAGGAAAAGCAAAGAAAATAAAATCAGTGATATCGCGTGACGCCGGGAAATTTTCTGTATTAAACGAAATACCCAACCGTAGTAGAAAAAAAAATAAGAAAATAAAATAGACTCGTAATTGCTCGAGAAAAGAGCTGCAGTTTTCCATGCTGAAAAAATAAGAATTTCTAATTTTTCATGTTTCGGCAAATAGCATAATCAACTGCAGTGTTACTATCATTAGTATTCTTATTATTTTAACAACTATTGTGGATATTTCTATTTATCAGAAGCTCTATTTTAATTTATTTCGTTTAAACTGGTGGAATTGATACTCGTTGAGACTGAATGTAGTACCTGGCGATGGGATGTAATACCTGATAGAAAAACATCTTTGTCTTTCTCATTTGATTGCGAATCGTTCTATTACTCCAGAATGAGTACAAATTATTCTGATACATTTAAATGAACCCGTTGGCTTCATCCATTGGCTGTATAAATTCCAAGACCTCCTGCGAATAAAAAAAAGTCTTTTATCTCTTTTAGTATCAGGAATTCTCGTCAACTCCATCAACTTCCCAACTTCATCGTCTCCGATTGTTCTAACACACATTCACCTCTTATTCCACAGGTGATTGATGGTCATGTTATAACGATAAATGACACAACCTACAACAACACAAGTGACAACGGCCATTCCTTCTACCGCATTCGCATTATAGATGTGAAGCCACAGGATGACGGAGACGTACCTGAGGACAGTGGTGAAGTGACTGATAAGCCGTCGACTGATAATAAACCAACTGAGTCAACCAAGGAGGCAACAACACCAGCGAGAAGTGTCGAGACCGTTGAGGACACTGGCAACAATGAAATACCAGACAGCCAAGTTGATACACTCAAAGCCTAAGATCATTCCGTACTCTGTCGTAATTTACTTCTTATTGTTTAACTGAAAGGAATTTGACATTTGTTTCTAAATTAATGGCGTGAAATGAAATGAATTGATTTTTCTCAATCGGCTGCAGCAATCGAGAACTTCTCAATGCGAAATTGTTAATTCAGGTCGTTACGTTTCACAAACAAAATTCGTATGATTGTTGTATTATTATTAACGACTATTATTCTATTATATTCATTTCAATACTTTATGCACAATTAATTAATCATAAAGTTGATCGATTGAAAATGATATTAATTAGCGATAAACTCGTCGAGTAATTTTAATATTCAATTTACTGGAAAACTTTTCGAGTTGTGAATTTATATCTGATTTTATTTTTGTTTAGTATTTAGGGAGAGTGATGTTTTTTTTTTATTTAAGTGGTCATTGTGATAAGATGTTAATAAAAATGTGAAATATTTAAATCCTCCTTTTTTATATTTTCAATTGCATTTATTTCATTTCATTTCTTGTTTTCGTAAACAACTATACATGTCACACAATCGCGTGTATAAATATAAATGACTGTCTTCAAAGAGGTTGATGAAACAGTATTACAAAATGTGATGCAATTTTCATTACAAAAATTGGACGGATTCGTCGATTATTTATAAATAATCGGGTTACGTAATAAAAAGATGAAAAATGGGGTTTCGCTTCAAGCTGTTGCATATCTCGTCTGCTCTCTCATTCAGGATTTTTTTTTCGCTATTCGGAGTGGAAAATTGTTGGGGCTTGAGGCGCTGCAGACTTTCAGTATTTTTTTTGTGATTTGAGCTTTATTGACATTTTGTTAATTTCCCTTCAGTTATGGGGATTAGAGGGATCGGAGGGTTTTGTCGATGTGACGCAGGGTCGCCTCGGGTACGGCATCCGTTAGGGCGCGACGGAATCCATCACACCTGGAGAGTCTTTTGAACATTGATTTTGCGTGATTTCTGGAATGAACAGAAAATCATTATTATATTTTCCAATTTTTTATGGAATCAAACAGCTGTCACTTCTGGAGAGTAGGAGTTTATTTTACAGTGTTCGATATTTCAATCACAGCCAGAAAATTGATTACCGAATATTCTTTTATCTGTGGAAATATTTGTGTTCCTTTCTCTGTGGAATCAACTGATAAAATATAATTGTCATTTCAGAAATATATTTCATTCGTCTCACGTGGTAAAATTCTCCTCCGAAGAATTTCCGACTTAAATTTTTTATAGTTTTTTCCAAGTAATAATTTCGTACAGTAACTTACTTACCTTGCTTCTAAATTTCCATCCCCCAATAGTTTGGCCCCAGCCCCAAGGCATTTATCCCTCACCTCCCTCGGCAAAGACATCACCACATCAGCCCCAACTCGATCGACAACCGAGGCCAATAGCCTGGCAGCGGCGGCACGCACGACTGCATTCTGATGACTGAAAATACAATGATCGCCGTTCAACAATCGAGAAAGAAAGCATTGAAAAATGATGATGTACCTGGCACCACGGTGAACAATAACCGTGATTGTTTTATGAGGTGGAATGTGTTCGATCATGCGATCGAGAGCTGAGTTGCTGTCAGCCCTGAGGAATTTGTTTGTGTCGGCTGTTCTCTGCAGAAGGGGGCCCGCAATGTCGTCAAGGTCCTGAGGAGAAATATGAATATTTGATTACCAAGATATTTGTTGTTGGTTTATTCATTAGTGTCTGTTATTTTTGGGGATGAGAAAATAGGGCGAAGGCATTGGGGGAGACAAGGGCAGAATTATCTAGGGAAAGCCAATATTGGTTGAGGTGAAATAATTTTTTCAAGAGTTCACCAGAAAAAGAAGAGAATATCAATTTTTCGGGAAATATCTAACTAATGCGTTACGATATTTCATTGACTTTCTGTCAGTTTTCCGATGATTTTGACAGGAAGCTCCTGTGTAAAATATAGGACCTGTATTATTGTTCACGGATGCCAGAATAGTAAAAGTATACGATTCCTGACGTTCATTCATCCCAATAATAATGCATGAAAAATTAATGGCTTCAACAAAGGGTTTCACAATGGGGAGTTAATTATTGAAAAATGTATTCAGAGTCGTCATAATCCTCTTCAACTTTTCCATTATTTCTCTTTTGCTTTTTACATTATTCTTCATTTATATTGTAGGTCCACGATTTTTCAATATTTTCGTCGACTCGAGCTTCGAAAAGTTAAAATGATAATAAATAATAAATAACACATACACGTACACATATATAATAAAAAAGGAACGGAAAGCCCTCGAATGGCTCCACAGAATCGCTGGGAAAACTACCAGAAAGTTTAATAAAAATCTTGTAAAATATCCTATCAAATTCGCGAGCTTTTTCTATAAAATATTTTCAACCCTCCGAGTACTTCATTTAACTCTTCCGTTTGACCCTTCGCCAGCTACCGTTTGACCATAAAAAGAGTCCTCTCCATTTCACTGAATATTCACGTCACCTATTCTTCGCCAACACCTTAAAAAAGTTGGATTGTAAAATCGGAATTTCCTTTTTCAAAGTTCCCAACTTCTGGTGGCGAGGAGTCGGCAGGGTGATAAATACTGCAGTGCATTTGCATCACACGTGGGGTGGTAAACAGGAAATTTGCTCGAGGGGGGACAGCTCCATGAATTATTCACTGAATAACTCAATTTTTACCTACGAAAACAAGGAATTTAATATTTACCTGATCGATACAGCGAGCCTGGGAGCCGAAGACGTCGCCAGCGGCGAGACATGCAGTTCGAGCCACCTGAGAGCGCAGGTTTCTGACATGCCGGCCTAATAGGCGACCAACAGTGCCCGGGGGACAGCTATCTAACTGATCAGGCTGTTGTCGAGCTATTGTTGATAGAGACTTTAATCCCCTAATTGTTGTTTCCCTGGGAGAACAGACGAAGAAGACGATTAGGGAAATAAATTATCAATAAAAATATTATGACGTTTTTTTCATCATGACGTGGGAAAAAGCTACGCTTCAGGCTCCAGTGAATTTAGAATCCATGTTTTTTGGCTAAAAATAAAAAAATCAAAAGAAAATTAAATTAAAAAAAATTAAATCAAGTTCAGAATTACCAGTCACTGCTTTCCAACTGCGAAATACACTGCAGGGTAACTGGCTTAGATCTTGCTGGTGTCTTGTCCGCATGACTACCAAAAGGTGTAATTTTGTTGACACCAGGACGTGATTTCATACGACTCCGAGGAACTCGGGATGGTAATCTCTTGGTGGTTTCAATCTCGTGGATTTTAACGACATCCTGAAGCACTCCGTTCTCACTCTGGGGCGTCGTCTGACGCTGGACTTTGCTGATCGTAACAACGTGAATGTCCTCGCTCTTTGGAAGCTCCGTGAAACTCTCGCTCCTTGCCTAAAATGGGATTAATCCGTCGTAATTAGTAATGCCCCGAGAATTAATCTGAAAGGACATTCGTCGAGACGCAGAGGAATTTTTTTTTAATTCTAAAAAAATATAAAAACATTGTTGAAGAACTTGGAGAATTGCGAGTGAAGCAAATGGAATTTATTTCCTTGAATTCTCTGAAATACAGACCACTGTAACTTGCTCGGTAGTGACGTCAATGGACTCAGTCCCCTCGAAGGTACGTGAAACTTGAAAAATTGAAGCGGAAGTGGTGGTTTCGTCGGCGTGCGGTTGACGGTAGTCAAGTGGCTGAAACTCAGGCTCTCGATACTCAGCTGTAGTGGCACGTGAATGGGGACGTGAAGCAACGATTATTGATAGAGAATTAACAGCACTGGTGATCTTGTCATTTTCCACTGATGATGATCGTCCGTCTGGACTTATTTCTCGGGATTCCGTCTGCTGGAAATGTGTCTTTGTCTCTGGATGAATGGAAGCCCTTGCCCTCGACTCAATATCTATCTTCACTTCGGTCGAATATCCTCGATCAAATTCCTACAATAACCGGTGATTGTTATTACGACAATTCCATTTCTGCTGTCATGCTGATCAGATTTCATAATTTAATGTTGACAAGCTCTGCCTTATACGCGATCAATGATGAGAGAAAAAAAATTAATGAGCAAGTCTTGCCTAACACCCTCACACTCTTCAAAATAAAGTTACTGTTTTTTATTAATTTTATTGTTCATAAATCCTTCACAATGAAGTTTTCATCAATCGACTTTTTTCCTTTCATCACTAGAACCAGTGAAACTCAGTCTAAGCGTTATTTAACTCACTAATGATATGTCCGGGGCATCCCCTGTGTCAGTGCCAACGCTCTGCTGATCAAAGGCAATCCCCTTGATCCCATCAGTACGCACTGGACTGCCACTTATCCTAGTCGTGGAGTCCGTCGAGTTAGTCTCATTCGAGACAACTGAGGAGGCAGACCTCACCAGTCTCACTGGCTCAACCCTCTCGTCACTATCATTAGAGCCCCCCGATTTTTCCCAACTATCCTTTTCCTGGTCCGTCGAGTCCGCTTCACTCGATAAAATGGTTAACGGCACCTCAAACAAATCCAAAATCAAGTTACCAAAAAATCAGAGATAATTCTATCCCAGTGTTATCTCTATCACGATAACAGGAGGGAAATTTCATCTGCAAAATACGATATGTCCAACTTTTATGGCTTTTTCCATCTAAAAATTAACGAATCGATTGGCTCACTAATTTTTGAAGATTTTATTTCTCTATTAAGATAATTAAATAAACAATGACACCTGACGGAGCCCCATTTGTCCCCGAATTTATATCTTTCTTTTCATTTTCCTTAATTACCTGATCTATTAAATTGTGTTTCGATGGATTTGTGGAATCAGTGATGACATCAAATGACTTTTCCTCGAATGTATCATCGCCCTCATTACACTCGTCGCTGCCATTATCGATGATTCTCGTTTCAGTCTCACTCTGATCCACTCCAGCATTGGACGAGTCACTCGATGTACCGTAAGGCACATGATCGGTACCTTTTTGGGTGGGGTGGGACAATCAAATTACGTTAGAAATTGAATTACTCCAGAAGCGTATACGAGAATAAATCGAATCAATCTAGCTATCCCTTCTCCTTTGTTCCCATCCTCCATTCATCCCTCTTCTCGCCCCATCCCTTATCCTACGGGGGCCCCCAACTGCTTCTTGCACCCATTTACCGAGGCCTTTGTCGCTAAATCCTCCCTCACCCCCCCCCCCAAGTTCAGTGGGTGCCTAACTCACTTTATTGTATTTGGCGGGACAAGAACAATGTCTCGCTTTTGACAACTTCATTATAATTATTATTATTGTTGGAGAGATGGGGAAAATTTGATGGTTGATGTATTCTTTAGAATGTTATTTTCTTCAAGAATAAACGGTTGGCCCCTTGGGAAGGGCGACTGCTTGTTAGCACCAACAGAAATTCTTGAATGAGAAGCATTAATGTGAAGTTCTGTCACTTTCCGCGGTGAAAATGCGATTTTTGCAACCGAAATAAGTCTTTTCAGTCGAAAAAAGACGACCTCAATTGCAGACACCATTTTAATTTGAGACATTATTCGAATTTAGTTGCGGAACTGGATTTTAGTTGAGAGGTGGACCTGAGTGGCGAGCTTAATGTCAATTAAGGATTTGATTAAGCTTATTTTTAGCTAAAACCTTAATGGAATCCGTCATCAATTGTTCTTTCAAATAAAAAAATCAAATCCCATCTCTGAAGCACTTTAATTCGGTCATTAAAAATTACGTTATGGGAAAATTGATACAACGGGTATTGGAAATTAACGGAAATTCCTCTCCCGGACACTTAACAGCGAAAAATTAATTGTTTTTATCAAGCTTTTAAATAATTTTCTATTTTCGTCCTGGAGGTAGTTTTTTTCGCGTCGAGAGACGGCCATTCGCTCCCGGTCGTTAGACTTGACCAACACGATTTTATCGATTGGATGAAAACACGTAAACCCTCCCAGGATTGTCTCGGTTTAAGCCATAACACTTGTGTGTGTACATATGCCTGAGGTTAAGAACCTCACGCTCCACTTTGTATCTCCACATGTATATGGGAAATAGGGAGTTGACCACGGGGCCAACTCCATGGCAGACAATTACAAATAATGAAAAAAAAAATCGAGAGGAGAAATTGGAGAGGGAAAAAAAAATTGAATGGAAAAATTTTCACCTGGGGAATTCGGGAAAATAAATTACTCCTATATGGTAATGCGATACGCCAGACGTATCGTGAGTCATTGAATTAACATTAAAGGTCGATCTGATAGTATTTTAATGAACTTTTTACCTGAGCACCGAGAGGTCTGACCACTGGGCGCCTCGATGTGATAAGAATTTGACTGCGGCGTGTAACGATTTATTTCATTATCTTCATCGTCTGCATTTGTTTTTTCTCTGTAAAAATAAGCAAATAATGATAATCAATTTTGCTATTGGACGGGTGGTTAATCTTGTTGGTAGACAATCGTGAAATTTTTTTTTTAACGTCTAAAAATAAAATATGAAAAGTTTATATGTCAAAGCCCTTGAAGAATTTTTTAAATAAACTTTAAACGTATTTTTCAAGGGTGGAATTCTAGCTATAAAAACAATATGATGGGTCATTTGACCCGACCATCTACCCCGTACTGCATTGCTATTTGTAAAAAGAGAATAATAAAAAATGTGGAATCTTTCGTGCATTAAAAAACCCATAAATTAATCTATGAAATTGAAACGTATTTTTCAGGAATGAAATTTCCGTTGTGAACGACAATTTGATGGTCCGTTTCCCTTCACTATCCGTCTACTGGGAAATTCCCCGTTTCAGAAACGTCATTCTAATTTTTTTTAATTGCCGAAATCAACAAAAAAAACTGTTAAAAATTTCAAAGTTCGCAAAAAGCTTGAAAAAAGAGGAGAGAGATTAGGAAATTAAAGTGAAACATACATTGAGTCACTGCTCTGATTCAGTCTCAGTGCGATAACAGGTGTACCAACTCTACCGATATCACTGGTAATTGATCCATTATCAATAATTTTTTCAACCCCAACGGATTTTCTCCGCCTGAATGCACACGGACAACATCGGAAGGCACTTTTTAAAATTTCTGTGTTATTACCGTAATTGAGGGTGTTAACAAGTGGTTTGTCATTGTCCTTGGTAGCACTAGGCCAAACACAATATTTCAAAATCATTTCAACTTTTCAGTTCGTCATTTCGTCCTGTTCCCTGATCTATTTTCTAACTCGAACAAACTTCAGTTGATTTTCCATTAAAAAATAACATTATTGCAACGACGAACAAATGGCATCGAACATTTCATCAATCGGTCAAAGTGTCAATTAAGCAAATTGAATGAAATTGATGACCGAAATGGCGCAATTATTTTTCTAATTTTCATAATGAATCTGACAAAAGAAATTCATTGAACAAGAATTAATTTTCGCGGAATCGCGATGAATATTCGCAACTCCTAATTGGTCCAATATTTCCCCAAAATTTCAATGACTATTTGAAATAACTCAATTGAATTTAATTACTGCCCAATTGAATTTGACATATTAATTCCCTCGATTGAATTTATTTCGCTAATTTCAATGGAAATAAATGTTGAAAAAAAATTGTATCTTGTTACGCTTCATTTGCGGTTATGACTGGGGGGTAAATAGTTGTAATAACAACATTTTAATGAAAATGGAAAGAGACTATGCCTCACTGTCCTCGACATATTCACAGGCACTAAAGCACGCACGACTGGCCAATAGCCCGCATAGGGCTGAAACGTTAACCCAGGGCTGACCGCTGAGAAATAGGGGGGAAAAATACATTCAACCCCACCTCCCACCGGCTACTCGCCTTCACCTTTCTACCTCTCCCACTCGTTCATTCCCTGACACCCCCTCCTGGCTACTCTTACCCCTTTTCCCGTGAATTTTCAACCGTTTGAGTTGTGTTAACAGCAGAATTAACTGGCGATTTTTCAATTTTTTTTTCAAAAAGTAATAATTCTTCACTAGGGGATGGTTCGACAAATGAAAAAAATATTTTGGAGTATGTAAAGGGTTTGTAATAGTTCAGACATTATCTGTTACTGGATATGTATATTTTCTACAAAGAAAAACAATTTGAAAAAAATGCGGATGAAGAGAAGAGGAAGAAGTGGATGGGGTGAACAATTTCATAGATGCCGAAGGGTTGGAATAGTTGGACCGGAGATTTCACAACAAGTAATTCTTTTATAAATTTTGTACAGACAGAATATTGAACAAAATCGACGAGAGGGAGAATGGGTTGGAGAGAGGATGAATTTTTATGTGAATTTTTCTCCGGCAGTTCTGGGGTTGAAAAGGGGAGACAGGGGAGAGTTGCACCCTTTTACAACTTCCCAGTAACTTTTGCAGTTTTGACATGAGATGTTCTGATAAATTATCCTTCTGTCATTCGTCTTTTTAATACTGAAAAAAAAACAAAAGGCAATACGATTTCTGGGAATTTTTCCAAGGTCTGGTAGGGGTGGAGGGAGGGAAAGGGGAATAGCTGGACAGTTTGCCAGAGGTGGGGAGGGTTTTCCAGTTGTATGCACTCGATTGCCGTCGCAATATGTCAATTGTCGGGTTTTCGTGCTTGTTGGGGGACACATGGTAGTCAGATCCGTCGAATGACCACTGATAAGAAGGGTCGACAACGAGGTGGAGGGGTAAGCATGTGGGAGGGATGATGGATTCCCCTTTTCAAGCGTTTATGATAACTAGTGTGTTTATTGGTCAGTCTCACGACGCTCCAATTTTCTTCCAACATTTCGATGACGAATACAAGAGAATTTTCGGAGGAAATAACAATATGTTTATCCAAAACTTCCCTGTATATCTATTTTTGACTTATAAATGGAACTGACAAAAATATTTCTGCCAAAAAATGATAATGATAATGACGAGGGCCCGAGAGAGCATAAAATTGAAGAGTTTTACAAATAAAAATAGATAATTGAGAGAATAAATTCGAAAAAAAGTGGATAAAAATTTTTTATCTCGACAAAATTGAACATCCTTAAAGTAAAAACCCTTTGAATCATCGATAATTCGAACTGATACCCGGATAGAGCTCAAAAGTTCAGTAAAACTATAGAAAGTGCCCCGGGATCGATCCTCTAAAAAGAAACAGAGTGACAAGTGTCAGAACAGCCAACTCGAAACTCTCCAAACCGATACCTCCCACCGGCTCCCATCGGAATCGATATTACCCGATGGAGGAAGCTCTTGGTGGCTTGATTTCCTCCATGGTAAGCCACGAAAGTCAGTTTAACGCGGTGTGCGGGTAAATTATTCAGTGAGGAGGAACGAAAGATAAGGGAACTCAGGATTCAGAGACCTAATGGTCCCGCATGCCATTCAGCTTATACACATATCGATCATTCGTTTTTACTATTAGTTTCCAGGAACTCAAGCCCATGTACTTTGATAAGTTTGTATGCACTGTCGATAATTTTCTTGCTCACTGAATATTTTTCCTATTTTTTCACTGATTTTTTTTTCAGGGAAACGATAAAAGGAGAAAAATTAATTGTCCCGTTCCGTTTCTGTCGGATTATCTCCATTAGGGGTGGTTTTAGAAAGAAATGTCATAATAGCATTTTTGGGTAGAATTAGATTCCCCTCACAAAACTATTGATCATATTTTTCCATCAGATGAGTCGTTATTGAGATAATTGCATATTTTCAAGGGGAAATGTCAAAGTAAAGTCGACAGCTAAAATAGAGGTGAAAAAAATTAGTGTAACTACAAAGTTGCAACGTTGATTGAAAAATTGAATAATCACCGGAATAATTCACAAAGTTTTGACCTATACACTCGTGTTTACCCCAGTGTACTTGAACTGAACGAATGGGCACAGCTCTAGGCAATTTGGGCCTTGAATTTGTCCTGAATCGACGTCAGCCTCGTTAAATCATGAATTAATCACGTGTGGATGCAAGGGGTGTCTTCAATAATTACGAACTTCTGTCACTGACGGGTACCAACTGCCCAATATTGAATAATCAATTGAATTGGTAACACGACCTTCAGTTGAAATTTGAGGGATGAACTTGACCGAATTTAACATCGCTGACTCTCTTCATTCTCTCCCTCATATATTACTAATTATTAATAAAAAGATCGGAACAATAACCCCTTAATTTGTATTATTATCTAAAATGATATGTATATAATTTGAGTTCTAATAAACGCAATTCACTAAAAATCCTGGGAAGTCGGTTCGAGTTTGTTTGAATAGCAAAATTTTTTTGCTGAATTAATTGGACGAATTTGACCCATTTTTGACACCTGAATCTCATAACTATTAAATTCCCATTTTTTTAACGTCCCGAAAAGTGGAAAAATGCCTGAAACAGTGTTTTGGACTACTTTTCGTTATCACTTTTTGAATCTTAACACGCGAGCTATTCCGGGCGGTGACTGTGGTCGATGAATCATGGAAAGCCACAGGGGTGACTTCTAACATGCTCTTACGCGTGAGGAAAATTTCTGTTTTCCCCTCGATAATTCTGTTTTCACGTGTTTTAAGTGATGAAAAGCAACTCACCTCGGGGTCGTGGGGGTGCGCGAACGGGGAGCTCTCGGGTCAGTCGCTTGAACCTGTGAAAATACCGGGTGCATCGATCCTGAATGCGATGAACTGTTGCGCCTCGATTCGACCTTTGTGGATACAAATTAATTCAATTGAAATTATTTTTTAAATTCATGTATGACGGGCTAAAAGCCACCAGGGGTGATTTAAAGATGATTTTGCGGTTCATTAGGGAAACATTTATGACGTTTTGGAGGAATGATTAACGAGATTGCGGTGTGTCGTGTTAGCTATTGAATGATTACATACAAAACATTAATTTTTAACTAGAATAACAATGAGGGTGTGAGAGGACCTCGTAACTCCAAATGAAATATTTATCCTTCAGGTGTTGAGTAATTCTTTCGGAACGTTCCTCACCCTGCACCGATTTTGTTTAAAATATTTATTTAATGTCCGAATATTTTGACTACCGAATATTCAAACGATTCCATTCACGAGGTGCAGAGCATCCGAAAATTTATGGAATTTTTTGTCTACTAATTATTTCGAATTAAACATTTCAAGCAAATTTACAATCCCCTGATTAAATACTCACTGAGGTAGTAACAGCTTCTTCAGGCTCCAGTGAACTTCTCACAACGCTCCTTCGTCTCCCGTTACGGTACAGTGACTCGAACCTACCGTGATAAATGTCAACGAACAGACGAAATTGCGAATTAATAATAAACCAGACCTTTCCTTTTTATTCACCCCACGATTTCACGGGTATAACATTTTTATAATCTATTTACCCTTCTCGAATTGGTGAATTCCCCTGATGGGATGCTCGGGAACGGTCTTCGGAGGCTGGTCGCGATGAAAATTTTATTCTATCACTTCTGTATCTCCTGGATATCTGTAAAAAACATTTCCTTTTTATTTGCGAAGACGAGTGGCACTCAACGAACTTCAGCAAGACAAATGGCGGAGTTCTATGAAGGACGATCACAAATCAAAATAGTCTGATCAAACATATAATAAAAAATTAACAAAATTAACTGACCCTTCTTGTTCCTGAAAAATTATGGGAAGAAATACGCTACCAAACTATTTATTATCCAACAAAAAAAAATGTAAAGTCTGAGACCTTTGTTGAAAATTAATGAATGGGAAAGAAGTCTCTAATTGGAACAGCGAAATAACTGCGAAAAAAGTCTGTGATATCGTACTTCAGGC
Organism: Diachasmimorpha longicaudata; assembly: GCF_034640455.1. Classification (NCBI taxonomy): domain Eukaryota; kingdom Metazoa; phylum Arthropoda; class Insecta; order Hymenoptera; family Braconidae; genus Diachasmimorpha; species Diachasmimorpha longicaudata. The sequence continues at coordinate 7,209,445 of NC_087232.1, read as the reverse complement.
TCCCTGGTAGCTCCACACCCCGGTCCAGCAGACGTGTGTGGTGCAGACGAGGGTGGAGCCTCCTCGGCCTCTTGACGTCGTCGTCGTTGATAAGCAGTGCTGTGCCTAACAACAATGTGCCGATCCATGAACTGGGGGAGAGGTATTCTTGACTCAAGCCTCACATCATCCCTCCGCTCGGCGTAAATCTGATCCATTCTCCGGTGAAAGTTTTCCTCAGTCTTCCTCTGCTTCATGATGACGTCCTTGTCGTTCTTGAGGAGTGAGGAGTTCAGGGGCTCTGGACAAATGTCTCCAGGGGTGTCTGAGGGCGAGAGGAATGGACTGTACGTGTCGGAGTATCGAGATCTTACACTACTTGATTCTGTCAATTAAAGCAGTACGAATTCATTAATTAGTTGGAATCATTAGAATCGAAATTGTGAATAAGAATAATATTTATTTAATACTTATTTCAATTAATATATCAATTACACAAGTGTCGAATACTTGGGAAATTGATGTGGAGTTTGAAAACTTGTAAATTTTGTTTTTTCATCTAAGGTAGTTAATTAATTTTGTTGAAAATTTTTGGAGACTTGTCAGTCATTATAATGATGATGAGAGACTGCTCGCGTTAATTAGCAGAGTGCATGTTCATTATTTATTTCGTATTATTAGCACCGAGATAGTGAACTGGCCAATTCTGTGGAGGTAATTATGAATTTAATTGATGATTAATTTCAGTCGATATTCCTCGCATTATATTCAAATTTAATGTAACTTCAATGGAGTTGGGGCGACTAAGTGCGAGGAGAAGGAGTCGTATATGCCGGAGTATTCAGACCTTATACTACTCGATTTTCAATTCGGTCTATTAACATTATACGAAGTTATCACTGATAAGTGACGAAAATAATCTTCAGATTATTCTAAATTAAATGCCCATTCAATACAATTCAAACGGGCACAAGCCATTCAACATTCAATAATTTAAATTGCTAATTTCAGAATTTGAGATTAAATAAATTATTGAGGTGAGATATCACATTTCCTCGAATGTTCATTGATTGAAAAATCGGTCAGTAATTTTCCAGACAACTGTGACCTTTTTATCCATCATTACGACTGAAATATATCTAAAATGATATTAAATGAGAACCGATTGAGACTTTACCGATAGATATTGGCGACTCGTTCCTGTAGTCGTCCTCAATATCCTGAGACGAATTATTTCCCTCCTGAAAGGTACAACAAATTCATCAGAAATTGAATGAATAATAAATGTTGATTATGAATAGTACACCACTATTAATCAACCTAAATGGTGAATGTCATGTTGGATCTGGCCTCAGGACAATTCAATCGAAAGAGAAATATAATTTCTCCATTCACTGGGACAAATAGAAATTTCAATGATTACTTGGTAGTTATTAAGAGTTTATTAACGGAATAGACATGTGTAATTTGTGGGGGAATTTTATTCATGATGATGAGGTTAATTGGAGGGGAGTTGATGGAAATGAATAAACAATGTACGAATGCTCACTTTGTCTGGTGGAACGAATTGCCAGCCCACTGGGCGTTCGTTTTTCGAATGCAGAGAGACTCCCTGGGCGATAAAATTCGGTCTCAATGATGGGGAACTTTTCCCTTGTTCATTCCTACGCAGAAGTATTGCAGAATTATTCTCAATAAATTGGATTGATAATTAAATGTTATTGAAATTGATGGGGAGGATAAAATACCAGTTGACGGGGCGAAAATATATACAATTTTGTGACAGAGATGTCTGAAGAATGGAAAATAAAATAATAGAATAATTTTTTCTTGTTGAAATTGAAGGAATCAGTCAATTACTTATTTTTATCGAGGCCGCCCTTGACGTTGGGGGGTATCACTTGTCCCCTCGCTCTCCCAGTTCCTGGAGATACTGAGCCACTGCCAGCAACGATCCAGTCGACATCAGGCCCTGGAATGCAACCGAGAATAAAATGATCTCAAAGCAAACTCTTCACCAGTCGATTTTAAAATAATTTATAAACTTTCCCTACAATTTTTCTTGGTAATTTCAATTAAATTGTTCCTCCCATGTATCGAGCCCTTGATACTAAATATTAAGGGTGCGAACATCGTGTCTTACCCGTGGCAATCTGTACAGTCGGTGAAATTTGCAATCCATAAACAACAAGTCCATCAGCCGAAACCATGGGCAATGATTTTCTCGCAAGTCTAGCCCTGATAGCTGCCACCATATCCGTGCCCTCTCTGAGCTGTTTGGCAGCTCTATTACCCGCTTGCAGTACCTCCTGAAGAAAATTAGAAACAAAAGCATAAAACACGTCTGTACGTCTTAATCACCATAAATAAATTACAACACCAGGATGTTACATAATAAAACCGTAAATAAGATTTTCATTTGACGTCACCTCGGGCTCGTAAATTTGTGCAAGTACGGCCAGTGTATCCAGGGCAGCTTGTCTCACTCTTCTTCTTCTGTCGCCGACCATCAGTGCCACTTTGTTAGCAACGTTTTCCACTTTAAATTCCGTACTCGGAAATGTTACGAGGGAGAAGATCAAAAGCTGCAGGGCGTTCTCTCGCGTCTCAATTGGATTAAAAGTGAGAATGAATGTTTAAAAAATGGGGTAATGAGGTAATGAGGGGAATTCGAGAAATTTATTTACCTATTCAAAGAGAACGAAGCTAATACCTTCGTGTTTTTTTTTATAATTACATAAACGGTAAAGGCTTTTACAAGAAAATATGCGTTGAAGGTTTTCCAACGGAATTTCAAAGAAGTAATTATTTTTCTAAATTTTTTTTGGGCCCTTTGGGTGCAGTTTTTGGATACTGATTATTTTTTATTATCTACCTTGGCATTTCTGGCGTCGATGCAGTGGGGCTGGAGGAGTTGCTCGAGGAAAAGGGCTGGCCGAAGACGGAGCATCGCTAGTCTAGCTAGTTGAGCAGCGCTTGGACCCCCTTGCCTGCTCAGACCCCAAGCCACTTGAGGAAGTCGCCGTCTAAGTGACTCCTCCGAGACTCCAGCTATCACCACCTTCCAGGGAATTCATCAAAATGTTTACCAGCTTGTCGTGTCAATCAACAACCCCTCAAATGATTTTTAATTATTCCATCCCTGATTTTCCTAAAGCCTTGATTCTGACATGTGACACTCGCAAGGCCCTGATGACCAATTTGAGAGCTCATGAACCCTTACCCTAGCAACAGACATGGCGGCAGCAGCCACCCTGCAACTCCGTTCGCCTCCAAGAACCGCTTGGAGAAGGGATCCAAGTCGGGGTTCAATGGCAATGAGCGCAGAGGACGTTCTCAGGGCTGATGCAACCCTCTCCAGCCCTCTCACTCGCGCCCTCCAGTCCTCCTTTAACAAACAGACATTTTCTCAATAAACCAGCATTTTATCCTTTCACTCAGCAATGCAACGAAGGGGTGCAGATCTGATAAGACGACAGGGGCTAAATTATTGCAATAATCCACCAAGAATTTGCATATTACACTTGCATAAGAGTTTATGCTAGATCGCCAGCACGCAACACGTGCCTAATTATTTTCATCGTACGTTTCCACTCGGTAATTCCTGAATTTTTCATTCCGGGCTTTTTTTGTGAATTTGTTAGCAAATGAATTATTATATTTAATTATTTGTTAGCAAATGAATTATTATATTCATCACAAGGGGCTCACGATTGGGAATCGAGTGCGGCAGAACTGTAAAATATGAGCTTTGAAACTTTGAGTTTGTTTCTTTGTTCTCTTGACTCTTGAGTTATGAGCAATTACGAGCAAATCTGTTCTATCCTAACGATTTTATACTTCAATCCGCATATAGTTCTACTAAATTTCAATCATCTCCGTTATCAATCACGAATGTTGAAATCATTACACCGAATTTGAATATCGTATAATTAAATTCAAATTTTCTTTTCCAACCTGGCAACATAAAAGCATAATCATGAGTTTCAATTTAAGATTACTAACAATAGTTGCTTTCTCATTTCCGCATAATGGCACTTCAAGATTACCCGCAATTTTAAAGCAGCGTGGGCTTTGGGTCTTGGGAAAATCGATGGCATCGATCTCCCCGGCGTCCACTTACTTTTTATCTCAGTAAAAAGGGCTGAAAGAAGGTGAGTACGTGGGAGTGAAAAATTCTATGGCTCCTGATGAATAATAAAACGAGACATAAAGAAAATGCGTGGAGTAAGCATTTGCCCAGTTGAGGATGTCCGGGGGGGACAGTCCCATGAGGATGCTAATTGCTAAGGTGGTTCCTTCTCAAGGACATTTCTCAATTAAATTGTATCCCATGATAATACCCCCAAAAGTTAGCCCCTAAGAATCTTTCAAAAAATATTTTAATTACCAGACTTATCACTTTCTCATACCCATTTTTCATATATATCACATATTATATGTATAGTCTACCACAAGCTTCAAAATAAAATAGAGAAGCCTCAAAAACGCGACACGAGTCATTAAATTTGTCTTTGAAATTTTCTCACACGTCGAAAAAATATTTTCTATCGTCAATAATATTCAAAGACATCAACGATTGACGATTAATGTTAATTCTACCCATTACACCCAGTTGAACTTGAGCGGAGAAGAACTGTCCGGCCTCAATTAGTATTCACACGAGAGCATTGATCGCTTCAAGGTCTCGCTGCACTCTTCAGACAGTTGTAATACAGGTTTTTTGTTTAGGGAATAGAAGGAACGTTTGCGGCAACGCCGGCCTAAACAGGAATAAGATTCTCGCTTTCATTCGGTGAGAGGATCATCGATGAATGAGTAACATGTGTAGGAAATTCAGACAGTTAATTCTATTACTTCTTGTGTTTGTTTGTGTACTTGGTATTATTGTGGTTGTTTCTGTGAAACATGTGATGCATCGCGATGGGGGAGGGCAAGTACAGTACGATAAAATTGCAATGGTGAGTTCCATTCGAATGAGCAACTGGTTTAATTGATTTTCTCATTTTAAAATTTTTTAATCTGTCAGCGCGAGTTGGAAGCGCGAAATAGCAGGAGAATACGAAAACTTGAAGAGACGTGTAAAAGTTATAATTTGGGATTTTATCAAGTGGAAGCACAGAGGGAGATGATAAAATATCCGCCAGCACCTCAATATTCAGTATTTTACATCGACACGTGAGTAAAATTCCCCATTAATGTGGCATCTAGAGGTGACACACCCCTGGGCGGTTCCCACCCCAAAAGGTATCAATGTATTGGACCAATAGAGATAATGAATCAATCCCCACATTAATTACCCACCCCGCCAATTAATTAATTCCAGAATTCATAAAATATCGTACTGCCCGATCTACAAAGCCGGCTCGACAACATGGCTGCACAATCTTTGCCTTCTGATGAACATATCCGAGACTGAGCTGAGAAAAACCAAAGATCAGATATCGACAATAGCCCGACGCCTAATACCCGAGATGGATTATCCGGAAGCCGAGGAGGTCGTTGAAAATACAATGCCAAACAAGTACCCTTTCTTCGCATTCACCACTTTCCGCCCCCAAAGTCAACTGTTTCCACATATCAATTTCTTCATCTTCTTTCTTTTCTTTATCCTCCAGGCGATGAGGGATACCACAAAATTTCTGGTCGTTCGCCATCCCTTCGAGAGACTGTTGAGTGCTTATCGGGACAAACTCGAGAACTCGATGGCAGGGAGGGAGCATGGTACACTGCATTTTTATCGGAAATACGGAGCTACGATTGTCCAGAAATACCGAGGTATTTTTTATTTTCAACTGGAGTGTTTGTGTATTTCACTTGGAGGGAATATGTTTGAAAAAAAAATTTCGGGGTCTAGTATTTATATTTTTGGCGAAATATTTTGTGGGAATTTATATTTTCTGGTGATACCGGTATTCGAACGAACATTCCATTTACTGAACTTTTTATTAGTGATGATTCCACTCAGAGCAACACAACTGTTTATTTCCTGCGTTTGATGTGGCATTTATTAATATAGCCGATGAAATAGTCATTCCCTTGTTCAACAAAATATTGTAAACCCCACTTCAATGTCATTCACTCATTTCCTCTCTGAATTTCTCGAAGCAGAAAATTTTGATTTTTTTATTTGACATTTATTCTGTGTGAGAGAATCGTCCTGCGGTTGCAAACCCGTGGAGTTCACTAGTATAAACCAAATATTGAGACTTTTTTCATTTCCAATATTTATATTCCCTTTGCGAATTTATTCACTCTGGTTTGATTGATTAATTCTCTCGGTAAATAAATTTGTCGGAGCGTGAGATATTTTTGTTGATATTCGATGCACTGGGTGATACTGGATATTCATTGCAGATGACAGTTTTATACCCCCGAGGGAGGATCAAGTTATCCACCGAGAGGGTGTTTCAAGGCCCACCGGTATAGAGCCAACTTGGCGAGAATTTGTTGAGTATCTAATTGACACTGATTTAGGAAGTTATGGGGACGATCACTGGATGCCGTACTATCTCTATTGCACCCCCTGTTCCGTTAATTACACAATCATCGCAAAGGTAATACAATTTACTCGAACTGTCTCACAAAAATTTTTAAACCAAAAAAATGACAAAATAATGTGGTAATGTTTAGTGCATAATTTTTGCATCAGAAAATGCGAAATATTTTCGTTCAGATCTAAGTTGTTATCGGAGATAAAAGACTTATGACCGGTGAACGGAACCGGAAACTTTTCTGACTATATCCTGGGGTCGTTTTCGACCCCGTTCGAGCGAATCGATTTTTTTCCACTGATAGAATCAATGAATTTCCAATTTATCGAGAGAGGAAATTTGACTTTCCAAGGTGGAGACCTTGAACGATGATCAGACCTTCGCAATTCAGCGGATGGGATTGGCCAGCAAGATAAAACCCATGTGGAGGCACAGTGGAGGCCAATCAGATGCCTCGAGTGTCTATTTCAGTCAATTAACACCTGATCACATAACTCAGCTGTACGAGAAGTTTAAACTGGACTTCGAGATGTTCGATTACACTCCAGACAGCTACTACCAATACTCAGAGGACATTTAATGAGTTATCAATGAGGATTGGATAATGGTGGGATTACATTGTCCCAGTGGTGATCTGTAGGGGTGAATTACCCCGTTTGAAGCATTAAAATAATGTTTAAGAATAAAAAATGTCCGCCCGTCTTGGTGTTTCACAAACTTTCGAGTGGGCAAAATGGGGTGGGGTTGAATGGGGCGGTGAAATCGATCGACCCAGTTTACTGTCCGGCTTTATATCAAAGCGATCTCGGCCGAACTTTGAATGAAGTATTCGAGATATGGATTTCGTATGCGATTGTCATCATCGTCGCATGCCTCAACCATTCAACATTTCGAAGTAGTGTGATTTATTCTCCGTCGTTACACCCTGAATACCATGAATATGATGGATTCAACTACCGCGAGATCATTATCGAGACTATTATTGAATTAGGACAGTTTCGAAATTTTCAAGTTGGGCTAATGAAAGATATTTATATTCCATCCGATAGGTGGGAGAATTTCCGATTCAAAACACGAGTGTTGAATCCCTTTTGCCCCTATTATTGCTCAGATATTTTTAATATATTGTTGTCTCAGGGAAATAGCCCCTGAATATCTCGACTGCTATCGGATGAAGAAGGGCCTGGGACCAGTGCATGGGAATTAAAATTTTAGAAAGTACAGTGGGGGGTGGTTTTCGCCCCCATTGGATGTGAGAAAATATTCATATGGTTGAATTTAACGTACCTTGTTGTGGAGATCATCAAGAACATCCTGAGTGACGAGTCCGAGATCCTCCCAATTAGCCTCGCCCTTGCCCTCTCCCTCTCCACTCTTTTCCTCAAAACTTTTGCCCTCAAACTCTTTCATCTCCCCCTCACCAACTACCCTCAGTTCACTTACCCCCTCAGGCGAGACGTCACGACTTCTCGAACTCATTTTAACAGGACTCGATAGTTCCATGAGAATATAATTTCTCTCCTTTCTTGGAAAACTTTCGTAAACTGTCTTTCTGGGTGAATTCTTTGTCAGTAATGATTTTTTTTTCGTATCACTGTCAATTGAATTTTCAAATGATGTTAATTGAAGTGAAGTTGAGCTCGAACATCTCGATAAATTTCGATTATCCATATCGCAATTGTCGATTGCTAAGTTTCCGGTCAAGTGAAGTTCATTATGAAGTTGATGATCAAGTTCACTTGAATTTTCATTCCTGTCAATTCTCATGTCCGGTATTTTTCTGTTAATGTTCTCCTCATTTTTTTCGGATTTTTTCAACGCAACTGATTTTGATAACTTCAACTTCGGTTTATGAAGTTCATCGAAACGTTTATTCGAGATTTCATTTTCAATTTTCACCTCTACATTTTTCCCGGCATTACCATTTGCTGTACCCTCCGATTTTCTGGGTGAAGTCAGTATTGATGATTCCAACTTCATCGTACGAAGTTCATCATGAAGTTTATCTGTCATTTCAGCCCTTTCCCCTGTCACACCCTTATTTTTTTCCAGATTTTTGCTTCCAGGCTCTTCCAATGTTTTCCCTGTCGTGAATTTCGATGATTGTAACTTCGCGTTGTGAAGTTCATCATCAAGTTTTTTCGATACATCACTTCCTCCTTCAATCCTCGCATCCCGACTCCCACCGGAATTTTTTCCCTCATATTTTTCCACCTTTCTTGGTGAAATCAACTTGGATGACTTCTTCCTCACCTTCTTCTTCTTCTCCAACTTCAAATCATTCACATGGAGAATCTTCCTGGGATCAACATCATCATCGAGATCCTCAAAAATCTCAAACGACCAACTTCGATTCTCCCTCGTCCCAAAGACATTATCAAGATCACCGTTGAAGTACCCCACCCCATCAAGAGAAGTCGACTTCACTCGGGTCATCGAATGACTATTATTCTTCGTCAAAATTCCTTTCTTTGGACTTAAACTTCCATCATGAACGTAGAACTCCCTCTTCGGACTAATCGAAGCCGACCTCGATCTTCTTGAGACCTTACTCGATCTCGATAAATTCGGACTGCCAGGATTCGATGACGGTTTTGTCAAGTGAAGTGGCAACTTCGTTACCGGCGCTATCGGAAGGGGAATCCTTGTCTTCTTCACTTCAATATGAAGTGCCTCCGAGTCATCGGAGTCCGGTGTCCTCATCTTAACAATTTCCCCACCGAAATGAACCCGCCTCGGCGTCTTCCTCCTCTCAATCCAGATGTCCTTGGACTCAAATTCATCATCAACTTCATCCTGACCTTCGTCTTCATCGTCAACTTCATCATTGGAATCCCGAAAGCTGTCCTTTTCCTCGGAAATAGTCATCGTTATCGCCGTATCATCATTCAACTTAATCTCAGTCTCCAGCAGGACTCTTGCTCCCGAAGTCTCAAAGTCATCGGAGTCACCCTGGAGTTGACCTTCATGATACCCTTGAATAATATTCGTTTCAATTTCGATGACATTTCCGTTGATCGCCTCAATTTTGGGGGATTTCGATCGACTCCTCGACCTATGTCGCTTCTTCTTCGGGCTCTCGGAGACTTTGCAGACTTCACAGAGTACCTGGAAGTCCTTGAGGGCAGTGGGGTTGAGCTCCGAAAGGTGGATGGCAAAATTGTCGGGGCCAATTGCGTCGCGAATTTTCAGAAGGGACGTCAGTGCTGCCTCTTGGTGGTGTATTTGAATCAGGTGGTGAGCCAGAGCTGTTATCGTCGCTGATAAGAGACTGTGAGAGGGGGGTGGAGTCGTTGGGGAAGGGTAGAGGAGAGCGGGAGCGCTGAGAATGAGACCCTGGGCGATGCTGATTTGGAGAGGGTCCAGAGGATCTTGACGAGATAAACCACTTTGGAGGAGCTGGAAAAGTGAAAAACATCTTCGTGAAGGGGAATTTATTATTGATGGGCGGTCAGAGATGAAGTCAAGAGTAAATGTCGAAGGGTCGGGTCGAAAATTACTTTTAACAGAGTAATGACAGCTTTCCACATTTTTTATCCGAGTATTTGTCGCACTATTAAAAAACGATTACGGGACGATGAGGTAATATAGACCCCTGGGATGAAATGGGCATTCATTAACAATTGTTCTATTCTTTATTTAAAAAATGACTTTAACAACGCGTTCTCCTTTCCTTTCCTCGGGTCAGTGTAGTGGGTCCTATCGATACACCCACATAGCCCATAATGTACAGTAATAAAATTAATCAATCAATCAATAAAGTTCAGTCTGATTTCTCATAAATCTCGACCCTGACAACTCCCAGCTTTTATAAATCGATGAAACGCAAATTTATTCACTTCCTCGGTCATTCATATCATGTAACAGCGGCAATTGTTATTTGTTCCAGAAATTCTAATAACTTCACAGATTTATGACTCGCCCTCTTCGCTCCGGCCCCGGTTAATGAGAATGCGCGATGTAATTTTTAAATTCTTATTTTTTCGAAAATACTAATTGTTTAACACTCACATTGCTGACGGTTATCTCGCGCTGCTCACTGCAGACAAGGTAAACCCTCAATGCATCAATAGCACCCTTACGCACAGCTGGAGCCAAGTGTCCCAGGTTATTGGTGAGCTCTGGCACAACTGGCGATAGAATATTATCAAGCTGTTCCTTTGGTAATGTTGGTAGGACATCAATTAGAACTCTGAGCGCATGCTGACGCACTTCCCACTCTGGATCGCGCAGTCTTTCGGATATCTCGGTGAAGGTCGAGCGCTTGTCAATGTCGGGGGGAAATTGTTGCGTGCGTACCTGAATTGTTTTAGGGTAAGGGATTACTGAAGGGTTGCTCTGGAGAACTCAAATTTCCTTTTTAATTTTTAACTGGCACGAAGGAATTGAGGGAAAATGTCGCGAGAACGAGTGCCTTCGGGAAAAAAATCGTAAAATATTCTTGAGGGGAAGTTTCAGGGGATGAAAAGGAGCTTTATGATATTTTTTGAAAATTCTAACGGTTTTTCATTTATTTGGGAAACTGGAGATAGAGATGTTATCGGGTTAATTATGATTTTTCCCCTTCCTTGGGTTCTTAACATATTTTTTGAAGGGAAGTTTTTTCAGAGGGGTTGTTGTTCAGAGATCAAAATCAAGTGATGAAAAATTCTAGGAGATTCTAAATTTCTTTATAATTTCTACCCAGGCCGAGAGAATTAATAAGAAATATCTTGATAACGAGTGCATCGAGAAAAAAGTGTCATAAAACATTTTTTTATGGGAAATTTCATGGGTTGAAAAAGGGTTTATAACATTTTTTAGTAAACACAATAGGTTCTGAGATATTCTAAAAATAGTAGGCGCGGACTTTATCACGTTAGCGCTGATCACTCCCCCCTATTTCAACTTCCTAAATATTTATCTAAAAATAGGGAAAAAATATTCGGCGGAAATGTTGAGAGTCGTTTGCGAAGGGGAATAACGGGAGTGAAGAAAATTCGGTGACAAACCACATGCTCCCAGACCGGTGTTAGCTGTATTGGTTGATCGATCTTCTCGGTATCAGGTGGAACAGGTGTCATTCTCTGTCGCATACGACGATGACGGGGTGACAGCAATTCTTTATTGATATCCCGTGTTTTAGATGGTCTAGGTTCCTCGACTTGGGGCTGGAGATGCCCCACCGTTGATCCGGTCATCGGGGACAGTGCCTGATGACGCTCGATACACCCGGACATAACTTTTTACGTCTCATCGCGCTGGACCAATCACTCGCAGCATTTTTCGTCACATTTTTACGGTTTTTTTGTCACTCTCTCCACCCCAGCAGTTTCGTCCTTGGAAAAATCATTCAATTCACCAAAAAATACATTCAATTTCTAAAAATGAATCATTGAATTTCTAAACCGATGTCATGAAAATAAAAAAATTAGTGAACTATTCAAATCGCAATTGAAATTAAATTTTATTAAGCGAAAATTGAAAATTGAAAATGCTGCGTTTGTTCATTAAAATCTCCAGGCACCAGGAAATATTGAAGTATTTAAATCATCCTCCACGTAGTTCTGTCGAACAAGGAAGTTTTTACGTTTAGAACTTGGCAAAATTAGTAGTGAAACTCTAACAATAAAAAGACACTCAAGTTTGAAGACACGTGTGGCAGTGGCAAACGTATATCGACGAGACCCGGCTAAGATTGCTGATTACTGCATAAGGGTTTTTTTTTTATCGAGTAACAGTAAATTGTTTCAAGTTTATAGTTGGTTAAGGCCTAATACCGTTTTCCACATCGTAGTTATGTTATACCTTCGGTACCTCAATGTCTCGACTAAATGTGCGGGTTCAAGGTGGGGCTTCAATAACTCGGCTGTTGGTATTAAATCGGTTGGGGCTTTTATTTATTAATGAGGTTGAGAATTTCACTGGTAATGTCATCATGTAAAGTAGAACGAGTGGAAATAAATCATCTTTTATTGTAAATCACTTTCCTTCGATTATAAGGAGTGGAAATTTATTCGGTGAAATATGAAAAAAATACTCAGTCAGTCAGATCATTCAGACAGAGAGTGAATTTTTTATTCCAGAATTTTTTTTTTAAATTCGCATCAGTTATTCCTCGACAGAAAGAACTCTAGAGAACTCTCCAATTTTTTATTCGCAAAGTTACGCGGAAATAAAAACATAGGACACACGGAAAGTCGGCGAAACAGTTATCGTTTAATCTCAAGACACGAAATGCTGAAGAAAGTGGTACACACGAAAGGCATTTTTACGTGATCGAAGAAACCTTATACGAGGCCATTTCGCGCATTTTTCAATGATCATAGAATTCATTCCAATCTCAACTGATGAAAAAAAAAATCCAGGAAAATGTAAACAAACAAATTATTCAAAAAACAAATTTTTTCCGACTCAATGAACTCAATTATTGTTTGCGTTACTCATTCATGAATTTTCAGTTTAAAAAGTCATTCAAATCACCTGTTTATTTACAGTGGGGGGAACTGATTAATTGTATTTTATTAATCAAATGAAGAAACAAAAATTAACGAAAACACTCGTGAATGTTTGAGCGCGAACTCGGCCGACCACAGCTGGCATGTGACTGCTGTTTTCCTCCCTCATTGTGGGGTAATTTCTCTCTCTCTCTCTTACGCTTGGTGCGCATGAATATCGACCAATAGTTGCCCCTACCTGGTGAACTAGGTACAACGCAGTGGAAATACCGGTGAAGTACATTGGTACCCCCAGGTCCTGCGTTCACCGCTGACACCAAATACAGCTGTTAATTAACTTTCACTTGTGATTAAAAAATTTAAAAATCTGCCTAAAAGTCAATTTTGTTGTTTAAAAAAACTCCAATGACATACGATCTCTTGTGTATCCATGAGTAGTCGATTAGTTCAAATGTGAAATATCGGAGTATTTTTATTAGTCGTAGTATCTCATGAATAAGATTCTTCGTGGCTTGAGACATAATTAATTCACTGCAACTTTAACTAACTTGGGCTTTAATTTAAAATTTATCCACGAACGTATCCACGCGCCTCTTTTCAATTATCAGGAGTACTTTTTCAACCAGAAAAATTCGAAAACTCCCAAACAAACGGGCTGAGTCTGGCCTACGTATCAATGACACCCAAAATCGATTTTCATTATTTCTATTATCACATTAGTAGCTCAGGATTCAGTGGCGTGCGGAGCAGTTGAGAAGCACTTGACGCGCCTGAATAATGAAGCGACTCAATCGGTAGAACTTGTCCTATTTTCGAGATTGCCTGATCGACGTGTCCTTAAACAATCGTCAAGATCAACAGCCCTAGCCCGTCTTTGACTTATCAACCGAGGACGTGACATCAATTGCATTCGATTCGTAGAACTAGAATTGATCACAAGACCGACGAAAGTAAAATTCATTGAAGACAGCTTTTTGATCAATCTTTCGAATAGACTTTTTTGTGATTAATACATTTGAAGCTTTTTCTGAAAAATTTCCTTTGGGCAGGAAAATTATAAAGCCCTTTTAATCGGTTTTTCCTCTGGAAGATCTCATCACTGACCTGATTTTCTCATTTTTTCTTTAGTCCGGAAATTAGTTTTGACGTTTTTTTTTTCACGTCACGTTCCCTACCATAAATTTTTCTAGCTCATTTTAGATATCTCAGGCTGACGGATTTAACGCTCCACGGAAAGGAACGTACGACTACATTAGAAGTGAAACAATTGGGTCAAGTGTCCCCGGGGGGACCCAGAGCTCGGACACAATAATATAACGAGACTGCCTTGCAACTTCCGGTACTCCTGCGTCTCACGCAAGCATCCACCACTTCGCCCCCTCTCATTTGGCTCTCATGGTTCGAACGATAACATCAATTCGATCATTTTTCGGCCACCGACTCGGTGATCAACGATGACAGAACGATACCGATCTCAGGATATTTACGGGAATCATGTGGAGTGGAGTTCGTAATCAGTCAAATTCACGATTTTCCATGATTATGGGTCGTATGAGTCGCCAACTGATGATTTCGCGCGAAAAATTCTCTGTTTGATCACATTATCTACTGAATTTGCCAGTATAAGTTCGGAGCCAAGATACTTAGTTATTTTATTTCAGTTACCATATAAAAAATGCGTAGACAATTAAACTCACAATTATCATTAGTCCATAATAAAATATTGTTTTTATTCGAAACAAGTGATAAATGTCAACACCAACTAAAAATAAATTTCAATCGCATCAGTGATTTATCAATAGTCAATGGTAATCCATTAAAAATTGTCATGAAAGCAAAACAACGATCACTAATAATATCCGTTATTCATTTACGATCATGTACTTTCGCCATTTGACCACTCATTGGCCATTAGATAGACCAAATCATTCAAAGTCATTGTAATCTCTCAGTAATCTAAATAATTATACATTTCACTGTTCAGTCCTCCAAGAATCGAAGTATTCCAAGACTAAACTCGTCGGAATTATCACAAACAATTGTCTCGATGTTCTCGTGTTCATTGCAACTCAAAATACAATTTCAAACTAATTAAATATATTTGTTTAAATTAACTAACTAATTATTCAAAGGGGAGAGGCTATTATTTCGTCAATATCTCAGTGACGATTGATTCTACAAGAAAATGTCACAAACCCACTATTAGGGAAAATTAAATTTCCATCAAGATCCAGTGACACTTTTTCTTACAACCAGTCATTTTCGAGATAACTAGCAATAAATAAAAAAAAAATCGAAAAAAATCGAATGAAGAGAAATCTTCCCTCGACAGTTTAGTAATTATCTCGTTGAAAAGAGCTCTGACAAAAAAATGCGCCAGAACATTTTTTGTAGAGAAATGAATTATCATCAAGAAATGTCATATGGTTTTTTCCTTAAAACCCAGGCATTCTCAAGATACATACGAAAAACTGGCGAGCCAGGATTTCCCCGCGATTGAAATAAAAATGGGAAGACCAAAAAATCTTCACGACTGTTCAAACAATCTCTATTCCTTTTTTTGATAAGAGTGGCTCCACCCTCTCGTCCTCCTCCTCACTTCGAACCTCCTCCCTCATTTTCGATGAATTTTGCACAGGATTTTGCGAGTACACAATGACAGCGTAACTGACCATTCCAATGGCCAGAACCGTGTTAAAATATATGGGAATGCCGAAGAGAAGCCAGCAGAGAATTGCTGTGAAAACGAGTTCCAAGGCACTGGCAAAAGTTTTGAGAATTGAGTTCAAATTCTTCAAGAAGAAACTCGTGATGATTCCCACAGCTGCATTGTTGGCCATTATCACTAGAACTTTGGGATCGAAGAGAATGCTGGGGCCCAAGTTGTCGAAGGCACCTAGCAAATTGCCTTGGAGTATTAATACCAATATGTTGCAAATAATACTGTCGATGTACATGAAAATATTTTGCACGTAAATTTCTATGTTGGCGCCCTGGCCTTTTAGGAGGTACTCATTGTAGACACCAGCTAGGCAAGAACAGATTGTCTGAAAGAGGAATGAAGGAAAGTGTCAAATATTTTCTATTGTCTACAAAAATTGTCATTAAACATGGAAAATTATCACACACTGGGGAATTTATCGCGCACTGGGAATTTTACGACCAAAAAAATGTCAGCAAAGTGTTTATCAATACCCCGGACTTATTTCAAATCACAATTTTATATAGAAACAACAATATTACCTGAATAAATATGAAAAAGGCGTTGATATTGAGGTGGAAATTGGAAACCAGGCTTCCAGAATTCAAATTGACGTGCTTCATCATGCACCCCAGCGTCAATATCACTAATGACGCCCATTGTTTCTTCGATAATTGCTTCTTAAAAACTACCTGAAAACAAAATAAGTGCGACGATAATATATTAATTCAGTCCATCACTTGAATGACAGAACATTCGAGTATTCATGTGAAAAAATTACCTGGTAAATAATTCCAGTGATGACTACCCTAAACTGTAGAAGGAGATAGTAAGTCGTGGGGTCGAATGCAGCGAGATTAATGAATGCTAAATTGTTGTAGAGACAGTAGAGAAATGATGGGATCATATACAAGAGGAACACTTTTCTGTGCTTTATTATCTCAGGTAGCAGAGATGAAATATCATTACTGAAAATTAAAAAAATGGCATAGTAAGACCTCTATTGGCTTGTCAATTATGGGATAATTTGAAATGGTAGCTTATTTTAATTTTAATTTAATTATACCTTTTTTTTAGGGCAAACGTTCATATAATGAGTTTTTTAAAACGTCAAAAAATAACTCAATTTCGTAGATACTCACTTCCATGAATATAATATCGTGGATACTATCAGTTTGAGCACTTCAGTCATAAGCACAACAGTGACAACATTGTATTTGTAATCGCCTTTGGTTTGAGACCATGTTACAATTATTCCTGAAATAAACCATTGTATAAATCATACCAGTAGTAGTAATTCCAATAATAATGATAATTCTATAAATATTGAGATAACAACATTCCCACATCTTTATATAAATTTTCTTGTTTACGTTTCTCATAGCCTCAATCCGATACGACCATTGCCACCTGCATAAAAATATTTTGTATCGATATTTCTTTACATTTAACAAATTTGAGGTATTTTTTGGATATGTACACAATCGAATTCATCAAAAGACAGTATGAACATGAAAAAATGATTGAATGTATTTAGAAAGAAATAAATACACATGTAAACGTAACCAAAGTGCACGGATTCTCAAGAATTCTCGAGAATTTTATTGTCTAAAAAAATATGAAGCAATTCTACCCTCATTTTACTCGGCGAAAAATAGCGTACGGAGGTGGCCTGAAAGAAGTCGTTGTGAAGCAACGATTTTAGGCCATAGCCACGTAACATTCCCATTTCCCTGACACCCAGAGGCACATGCAAAAACCATCGCCACATCCATATTCCCCTCCCTACATTTTTCACTGGCAATGAAGATTTTCATTAGGATAATAATTTATATTCACCTTGATTTACGAAGAGGGCCATGTAGGATACGAATATAACCGCACTCCATCGTCCCGGGAACAGTTCTCCCCAGCTGACTTTTCCCATTTTCTCGAGTCAATCATTTATTTAAGGGAGTCCAAAATATTCTGAGTGAAGATTAATCCACTAAAGTCGGGGAATGGAAAAAAAATTGTCTCTTCCAGGGCCGTTGATGGCATCAAACACAAACGCCGGACTACTCGGAGCTGAGTGAACACAGTGGAGTCAGCAGTTGTAAATAATCGTTGACAGAGCCTGTGCGCATGTGCATGAACACGAACACATGTAGTCATTCCTATAAATGCTTGAACTTACATACCTCATGGTCAACTGGACAGGCTGATAAGCTTATTGCATTTGTAATATTGCAGGTCATAACTGCCACGAGATTGCCAAGGCATTATCCATAATTGATGAATTAAAGACTGATGTTAGAGAACTATTGATTAATTTTACACTTTTATAGAACTTGTCACTAATTGATTTGACTATTCTCAAAGGTTTTTTCGGAATAACTCGAAAAGTGAATGAGATAGAAAAATTTTTGTTGGGGCGTTTTTTGTAGTTCGTGAAATGTTTAACAAAAATGGTCTTGACAAATTGTTGATTATCTCCCTCAGGTACTGAGGTACATGAAAATAAAAAAATATTCTAGAAAGGATATTTAGCTGTTATTTTTTATCAGGATTTACCGTTCGTCACTTCCACCTGTGCCAGGTTAATCACCTGTTTCCTAGTGTAACCTAACCTCACTTATACTCCGAAACAGGTTTTGTATTCCAATTCTATGAACACAGTTGTCATAAAAATTCTAATTTTTCGTTTCGTACTCAACGACAAGTCACAAATCCTCAAAGTTCACGTTGAGTTTAAGTTTATGGAGATATATCGAAATTGAAGAGAAATAGGGAATTTTTCATCCGACCCTTTTTTGAACCGCGCTATTTGGTTCCCAAAAATGGCCTTCAGTAAAATCGTTTATCTGCCGCAAATACCGAGATATCTATGAAAAACACTCACCTTCTTCGATTTTTATCGGGTTTGTACTGCCCTCAACTCGTCAATTAATTTATTTTCTACCGATCATTAGTCAGCTACGATCAATTTTCAATAAATTGAAATTTTTAACAAGTTAAATGGGCAAACCTACTCGATTCATTCAACGCATTCTCTTCAATCAGTTAACGAAATGATCAAACCTTCAATAATTAATTCATTATAATTTTCCCAAATATTTCGCTCATTAAATTCCACTCTTTTCCTCAAGAATAATAAGATTAAGGAAAATAATCAGCTGCTGGCGAACCGTCACGCCCAGCCACTCGATAAAAAATGATAACACAATCACTCCCTGATAATGAGCCATTCAATCATTCCCGGAAGTTGACGAATAGTGATTTTAATTCGTTTTTCCGACCGATCCTACCCTTCATTACTAGTCCAACTACTTAATAATCATTAATTTACAGATCATTCATTTTTACAAAATCCATTTCGCCATTGATTTCCCTTTTTTCGAAAAACTCCACCGCAAATGTAATGATCTAAAAAAATTCAGCTGAAAGGACAATTTTACCTTCCTCTTCACGAGCAGAAATTAAATATTGCTCTCAATTTTTTTTTCCTTTTGAGAAATAAAACTACAATAAACTGCTGACCAAGAGAATACATTTGTCCCCTGCGTGCTCGCGGAATTGAGAATAATGAATCAAAGAGGGAGGGGATAATCATTTCCTCGAAACATTTCGAATGCTATCTACATCCGTTGCAATATGCTCTCTTTTATTTATATTATTACTATAATTCATCTACTATCGTACAGTCATATAATTTGTTATTTCGTTATGTACATAGTCGAGAGTACAAGAAGATTCACTTTACATCGTATTTTTACGTTTTTATATTGAACTACTACCAAGAGATCGACTACACCTGACGACTCGAAGCAAACGAGTTTTTATAATTAGCACATTAATTGCGAGAATGAGTCGGCGAAGAGGAAACTATCAAGGAAACTTCCTCATAATTTTTATTGTAAAAAAGCTCTGATCCTCCCCCACCTCAGATGAAATAGACAGTAACAATTAATTGGTCTATATTTGATTATTCTTTGATTTCGCAGTTTCTGGTTTTTTTTCGGTAATTAATTCAATGATCGTTGGTTCAATCGCTTGTAAAATGAATCTTCTTGGGTAATTAATGGCAACTTCATGCCTTCCTTCATTAGTCGCCGGATCTTATTAATGAGAATTTCAAAGATAACAATGATTCTCCAAGATTTTATAAATAATTATTTTAGTATATCTTACACTGTGACTTTAATATAAAATTTATCAATAACAAATGGGAGGTACTCGCCTCACCCACGTCTCCACGAATCTCTTCCCCTAGTTAATGATTAGAATTGTCTCTCATGACTTCCGAAAACATGACATCAAGCCTCTCCAATTTTCTTGGAGTTTTCAAGCATGGTCGTCATTTTTTTGTCAATTATTTTTGAAATTTTGGGAGTTGGAAGCACAGAAGTGAAAAAATAAGATAAACAATCTTCATAAGAAATTTTTAGACATGAGGTTGATGACCTCATGACATGCCTCAAGATTACAGAATGAAAAGTCAAGAATATATGTGATTTATTGTGTTGAAGTGGTGAAACATGATGGGCGCTAGTAAAAATCTCATTAAATTTTCTCTCATATTCACATCTCCCTGAGATAATTATAATTATTATAATTAATTCAGCGACAGGTTTTACCATGACCTAAACCCCTTCAGCCCATAATTCCAATCATAATAGCAAACAAAGTGAAATAAATTTATCGACAGAGCTGTCCAAGAACGAGTTGTGAAATAAAATTACGAATACGTACAGTACGAATTCCCTCGATTTCTTGTTTAATGGCACTTGATTTTAATAAATGGACGTTTAACACTTCCCTCACTTTATTCAAAAAATCTCCTATAAATTTATGCAGTAAATTGAAAAATTGTAAGTACCCGGTGTATAACGAATTCGAAAAAAAATCCTTTGTGATTAAGAAAAACGAAAATAAATCAGAATTATTGGATCACTCACATTAGTCGGAATTTTGCAATTGCTTGAGAATCTGCTGGGAAATCATTTTAGTTGCTTCACTGGCATTTGGTATAAGAAATCTGTCCATGTCAGTTATTACTGGATTCTCATTGTACTGTGTTGCACTGCCGTATTTGAATGTTATCAAGTCTGGGTGACGTTTTCGAGACGTTATTTTCACGATTGTCGATAGGGGACGTTTCACTATCACATGGGCTGCATCCCGACGGCCTGGGATTTCTCGAAGGACTATCAGGTGACTGTCGGTCACTAGAAGGTGGCTGAAATAAAAAAAAATATAATAATTATTGCATGCTTCTCATTTTTATGGAACGAAAATGATCACGGGATTTTTTGAGAGGGCTGTGGGCTTAATAATCACCTGTCATAAACATATCCATTAACTTTAACCTCCTGGCACTTGAAGGAATATAGAAGCTGTGGGTCCTTCAGCCACTGCTGGATGGAAACCACCTCGACCGGCTCCTCACTCTCTGGAGTGCTCATGACAACATCAGGATCGTGATCATCGTCTATGCTGAATACTGGTGCTGTATGTCTGGACCTTCTGGGCTCGCTGTTCTTCTTCTCAGTCGTGGTATCGTTCGCAGAAGTGTTGACGATGTAATCAAAGAGCTTTCCTTTCACCTCCTGGCTCTTCAGCTTCATCGCCAGTCCAATTTTACCAAATAAGTCTGAATTATTGTTCTTCACTTTGACAGGGCTCACGTCGTTGGAATTATCCTCTGATAAATTTGCATTGCATACCAGACAATGCTGGGAGTTGTGGTCTACGAGATTTGAGACAACTTCGTCACCAAAATATTCGTGAATTGCTGAAAAAAATAGTAATCAACATTTTCATTTTTTTTCGTCCATTATTTGGAGGGAACATAAGGAATGACTACTTTCTGGAGTAATCGTATTAATTATTTAAAGAAAAAATAAATAAAATAAAATAAAAAATCTACATCGGCTATTTTTCATTCTACTTTCAATCCAGCACTAAAAAATTCTCACGCTTAACCCCAAATACTCGTTTAATTGATCTCATCAAAACCCACCTTGATATCCATTGGCCACCATACTGACGTACTGCGTATGCTTCTGAAGGAACGAAGCCACAACCATGTGAGTATATCTGTCCTCTTCCTGCCTGCCACTCCCCAGGAAGCAGAGGTGTTCCCCTCCAGCATTGGAGCCCACCGCCAGTGCCTGCCTCTGAGCCTGAAGAAGTCCCTGGACCGCAGTGGCAAAGGCAGCTGGCTCCTGAAGCATAAGATTGCAGTCCAGGTGAAAGGCTGTGGCTAGATGTCCAGCGTTGTACTGCTCGGCAGGTCGGCAGTCGACGAGGAAGAACGTCACGGATTCCATGGGCCCTCCAGAGGCCACCGGAGCCTCCACAGAGTTCTCTACGAGTTCCTGAGCTGACACCGGCAAACACAACGCATGGGAAATGAATTTCTCGTCACCCCCTTCGCCGAACATTATTGAATAGAGATCCTGCTTGAAGGAGGTCGGCGTCTTCATGGCGTAGTACTGAGCGAGAGAGCAGAAGTCGGTTACGTCTTCGGCCTCTAGGGCACAGGGCATTGCCGAGAGAGTGTCCACAATGCTCTGCTTGTCCTCCTCCTTCATGCTGAGAATTTGTTCTCTGGCGTTTATCACCATGATTAATGAGAGGAACATCATGAAGAAAGGATCAGCCTGCATGAAGTACAGATCCCACATTGTACAGACAGCAGGGAGAGAGCAGACCCCTGCAAACAGGGTATTGACCCAGCCCTTGGTGTATTGATCTGGTGATACTCTTTTGGTGTCGAGGAAGGAGCACAATTCTGGCTCGTGATACAGCAAAAGGAGTCTCAGGACTGCGCTGCTCGTCTCACCCCTGGGGATGTACACGTCTCTTATGGCCTCGAATAAGTTGTATGTGGCTGAACGAGGCAATTTCAGGGCTACCAGTGGCCCCAGAAGCTCCAGCCAACCATTTCCCCTCTCATAAGACTTTCCTCTACTTTTGCAGTAGAATGTCAGGATGGATTCTAGGTCGGAGAGGACAGATACTTTGTCTTCGTCGTCGTTACCAAGCTTACCAACAAGCTGCTGACAGTCCTCCCTGATGACATTCTGCTCAGCGAGGTCGAACACTTCGTTAAAATGTATCAGTTGATTTCCCCTGTCGGTGACGTCGAGGCACGCCTGCCAAACGTCGGGTCTGAGGTTCGCCGGTACTGACTGACCCTTACAGATTACGTAAATATCGGAGGCCGAGGGTACCTCGGTATCCAAAAGCGCCGCTTCCAGCTCTAGAACCCTGCAAACAAACCCGAGACCTTTGTTATGACGGATTTATGATTTATTCCAAGAACAGAATTGGGACAACGAGAAACGGTTTTTTTTTATCTTCTGATTCTTAGAATAAGAATGATAATGATAAGCACACGTCATCAGGTAAACAATTCGCATCTAAGTGGACGTGGATGGTGACACTTGCAAGTAAATTGAGGATTATGGAGGCATCATTTTGAGTGCTAATAAAATTTAGTGATTAGTGTCTTAATGAGAATTTAATGATTTCAAATTGAATATTCATCGCGACGGAGGATAAATGGGACGAAAAAAATAATTATCGATCCCCAGGTCTTTTAATCATGGAAAAGAGAATTGGAGAATGGGGTGAAAGTCTGTATTCTATGGTTAATAACTTGAGAACGGCAGGATAAAATGATCCGATGTTTAATCATTGTGTAAATATTTTATCAACCTCTAAGACGAGATTTGAGTCATTAAAATACGGCCATTCAGTCAGGGGATATCGATGATTCGCGATAGTTCATTCTATCTCACTTTGTCGTTACATTAAAAAATAATTAACGACAAGTCACTAAATAAACAAAGTCTTGCAACATCTGACTGCACCATCAGACCCCACAGGACCATTTTATAACCTTCACAAATCATGGAAATGACTACCGAGGGCACAGAAACCGACGTAATGAAGGATTAATTGGTTTCTAATGGATTCTAGAAGGAACTATCGACAAATGGAAATGAGACTCACCAAGTGTTTTCGTTCTCCTCCAGAGCCATTTTGGTAAACGTCAGAGTGAAATATTTTGTTAAAGCAGGTCTCACCTACTACCTACAATTTATGATCAACGATAATCAGTGGATGACTTCCCTACTGTCATGATTTTCAGTCACTCGTTCTGAATTCTCAGTTATTCCCTCATTTTTCATTTTTCAATTTCACGTAGGTACACCCGTGACAAGTCGGGGAGTTGATAAAACGGATCGCGGCCATCTCTGCCACGAGCGCCAAAGTTTTATTTACTGATGCAGTCAATCTAATGCATGTAAAATCCCTAGCCACTGTTAGCTGCAGATGATGTCATCCTACATAATAATCATTTCATTCCGAATTCGATCAAAATCGAAGTGTCGTATCAAACTCCATGGGATCTCGGCGGAGAGATCGCGTTTCGACTTTCCGCGGGGTTCGTAATTTTAATTTTTCGAGATTAAGGGATGACACTACAAGCGGGACCCGGATGCTTCACGGTATCTGTAAGTGGGGACCTCTGTGTGCCCCAATCGAAACCCGCATGCCTACAGGGCATATGCCCGTGACGACCTCTGTGTGCCCTCGGCGGAGCACACAGTACACGGCGCCCCGAGATATTTGTCCATCGTTTTGTTAAAGAGGATAGACTTACGTGGAGGTGCACCTCAATGTTAGTACAACTCCCGGGGGTGGGAGGGGCTGGCGAGTGGGTGAACTGCTCAAAATTCGCCCGCCAATTAAAGAAACACCTGTACCTTAATAATCAACATTAGGGCATGAAACCAAGGCTGGTCGAAGGAAAATGGAATTGTCCTTGATCGAACCAAGTTTCATCCCTTAATGTGAAGAACAAAATCAAGCACTCATGCTCGTGACCGTGCTGAGCCTCCACTTTAGTCTATCCTCTGTGGGTCCTATTCAGGATTGTGGTCAAATAAAAAAATCCCAGATTGCACAGCTGCATAAGAAAAAAATTCAAACTGCTTTTACGAATCAGTAGGCAGCGTGTGCAATGTTAAATTATGGAACAAAGAAGGCGAGCTGTTAAAAAACCATAATTATCAGAATAAAAAAAATACCAAAGACCATATCATGCCAAATCTGATTGAAGCTCCATATGCGATCGTTCTTTATTTCTACTGATCGCAAAATTATATAAATTATAATGTAATAAGACCCATTAATATGACAAGACAGACACTATCGTGGACATGATACCTTGTGACATACTCATGATGTTGGCAATTATCAGAAACCATATATCGTTCATTTTTCATAATCTAATGTTATGCATGTATTCCACCCTTTTTCGTACATCGGCAAACGGAGCATTCACAAATAAAGAATACCAATTAACTACCACTGGTCAATCAATTCGCATCAACTAGTCCCTATCGTTGTTCTTCATATTATTTACATAACGTAGGAAGTAGCCCTTTCGCAAATTGTATTTTTTGTATGACTCAGACTTGTACAAAATGAAAAATTTCATACATAGATTTTAACACGCCCCAGAGACGATTAGTTATTCTTAGACGTTATTTTTCAATTACAGTTAAGTATGTCCTTTATTATTAATCCGAATAAAAAAAACTTCTCGCAACAATATACCAGGCATCTAAATATTTATATGAACATTCAAGATATGACAATTTCAAATGATGTCGTACGTTATATTGTTTAAATGAGAGCTTCAAATAGACTTGCTCTGGGAATCGATTTTCATACGGCCATTACGCCTCCACGACACAGTCCTTTCACGGTTGTTCTTAGACCTAGGAATTGTCAAAGTATGTTTGTTGCCACCAGCTGACATTATCATTTCGGCGCCCGTGGCCCTCGCCCTTCACATTCCCTTGTGTTTTGTTTTCCTAGAGATTATTTGAGAAGTAGATCTCAGTGATGAATTGAGGAAGTAGATGAATGAAATCTGGGATCTTTGTTAAATCGATAAAGAATCCAAGTCAATAGCAATTTATTGGTTTCAAGACAAAATGCCAAGAAAACCTCTTTTGCATATGTTTTTTTCTCTACAACAAAGGTCTCTTGACATTTCCAATTTATCATTATTAAGAGGTAAGGAAATACCCTCGTGTTATTCAATTGAAACTGATCTAATAGGAAAACAAAGCTAAAAATAATCTTCATAATAATTTTCGTGTTTACTTTCCATAGAAAAATGTCTCGCAATTTGGATTTGCTAGCGAATCTATTGAATAAATGGCCTAACTGAAAATGACGCAGTAAAATTGAAAGGATCAAAATATATCGATAGAGGTTCATCAATGTGTTGATAATGAGAATTGTTTTTCCTTAATCAGAAGTGAAGTAAGTCTTCAGATGTAATAATGACATTATTGTGTGTCTGTATCTTTCTCACCCAATAAACAAAAAAAAACTACATCAAACAAGTTTTAAAAATTACATAAAACATAAATCTGAAGTTTCGATGGAACAGGAATATTGAAATTGAAGAAATTGTCAATGGATTTTAAATTCCAATTATATCGTTATCTTAACAGCTTAAGTTTCTAAACATACGCGAACGACTTAGGTATTATTAATTGTTGTACATAACCAAAATATTCTGTTTTCTAATTTGTAATGTTTATTTTCACATCTTCCATTGATGCTGATGTCCGCTCGCTTTTTATCATCTTTAAATGCCTCATTGTCATCAAAATGTCCACAGTAGATGATGAGAACGTTATTTCATACCAATTGGTAGATTCATTTCCCAATTATTTACTCAGTTTCTCGGATTCTCTTGTTCTCTTGGCTGGTGGTTCGTCAATCTGAAAGATTTTATTAAAATTCGCTAATAATTTGAGAGTTATGTCAAAGGAACGTAATTAGTTCGCTTAGCTTGTTCCTGATTACTTTATATTTGACAATGTTTTTCTTACCTCTTCCTCCATTCCTGGAAGTTGAATTCTCGTTTCTGATGCTTCAGCGGGCTGTTGAAATATAAATTTCATGTTATCGACGAAATCTCAATTATGTATGTATTCATTGTCTAGAATATTATCTAGATAAGAGTATCACTACAGTTTTTCAAATAAATTGAGGCCTTGTTCTCCGAAATGTAGACACATATTCAAAATATTGTGACCCAACACAAAAACACAATGAAACACTGAAAAACTAGCCATTTGACAACAAAACACAATCGAATCCACAAGAGGCACAGGAATAGACAATGATTTACCTGTGCATCAATACACTCCATCTCCCCGATTTGCAGCTTGAAAATTTAACCAGTTCTACTTAAACAATTATCTCCATCGCCTAAAGACGACAACTTCCCTGGGAAATCAGTGGGGAATGAATGAAACGAAATAAGCCACTTCAATCTCAGAACACTTCCCTTAAATATCTCACTCCATAGAGAGAAGAAAAAGACGAATATGTAAGAGGATTTTCCTCAGCTATTGATTTTTTCTACAAGAAATATATTAAGAGATGGAAAATATCAGACACAGAAATGCTCTCAAGATAAAGATAAGTTACCTTATTCCACCCCAGTCCCACTGAAATCACCGCAAATCCCCGAAAAGTAAATACAAAAAAAAAAAGAAAACAATGGCTTACCCTTGCATCAGTTTCATTGGGTCCAATACCAACAGTTTCCCTGGCATGTTTTCCCTTCTTTCTTGTCGACCTCTCATTCGTATTATGAATAAGTCCACCCTTTCCCTTAGGACTAGTCATATTAATCTGCATCTCGGCTGGCAAATAATTTATTGAATTACTGATGAGTTCATCAGCCCTCTTGAAGTACATAGTAGGAATTCTCAATTCACTGGGGAA
Source organism: Diachasmimorpha longicaudata (assembly GCF_034640455.1). Classification (NCBI taxonomy): domain Eukaryota; kingdom Metazoa; phylum Arthropoda; class Insecta; order Hymenoptera; family Braconidae; genus Diachasmimorpha; species Diachasmimorpha longicaudata. The sequence continues at coordinate 7,182,020 of NC_087232.1, read as the reverse complement.
CTCCTTCATATCAAAATTCGTCGTCTTAGTGTAAATAACGTTCATAGCAAGATCACAGACAGTCCACAATTTGTAATTCATCTCATCATCGTCAGGTCTTACCGCATCCTTGTGGTTCTTCATTTTTTCAATAAGATTTTTGTAAAATCCATAACAGTAATATTCATTTTTGGTGATGAGTGGTTCAAGAATAAATCTCAAACACTGTTCAATAATTCTTAGTTGACTAATGTCCTTATGATTTGTAAATTCGGGATCATGAGCCAGAATTGGAACAGCAAACACCAGCATATAATCAGGTAAAATATGGGGTAATTGTCCCATTGCCCTTTCAACAGTACCAAGAGAAAGAGCCTTCACGTAATCTCTTCTCCTGTTGATGTCAGTCGACATAAATGTCTTCAACTGTGCTTTCTGTTTCTTATCCTGTTCTTTTCCTCCAAGTGCATAATAACCCATGAAATCCAGTGGTAAGCATTTGTTTGGAATACCCGTACCCAATCCTCTGTGCAATTTAGTTGAGAATGCTTCCCTGACTTCCTTCACTTCGTCTACCATAAGCAATGATAGATTATAAAATTGCTCAGCAATGAACTGATCTCCAACCCCTTTTTGTTCGCATATTTTTAGCATTGAGCAACCAGCCTGTAGGCGTAACCAGCTCATTTCAGCGCGACTAAGTCTCCCTTGCTGTAGAAGATCACCCTTATTACCAACAAAAGCATTCAACATTCTGAATGTTTTTTGTGCTGACAAATGATCTGTCTTTAGTCCAAGCAACCACCTTGCCATACACTTGAGTCCCTCCAATCGACATCGAGTTTCCTCGGGCAATTGATCCTCTTTGCACCAGTCACTCTCGATAGCATTGGCTGTTGACTCTGTTGTCTCCTTCACGAGCAGTTCCTTCACTATTTTCCTCGATACCATGTTCTTAATCTGTGTATGATACTTATCTGGTAGATTGTAAGCAATGTGTCCCAGTGTAACTATCGATGTTCTGTAGTCACTGGATGTTGGTGTCAATGTTGTCTTGATTTTATCAATTATATCGGGGAATATTGTGTCATGGATATCAACCATGTTGACAAAAATACAGCGAATAGCTTGTTTAGCTTGTTTCGGAGTACCTGACAGGGCAAAATTTTTGCATATTGGCACCATTTTGGCCATAATATCAGGTGCAACTTCGCACAGGGGCTTGTACTTTCCCAGGAATGTAAAAATTGATAGGACCAATGAACCCACCATCTCATCCTCAATCTCCAAGAGTTCAACAAGCTGCATGAGAATGTCATTATGAAGGAAATGTGGCCCAAATACGAAGGAGAGCATCACCAACAGACGAAGACCCTTTTCACCAGCATTACTGGGATTCAAGCCAATTTCCTCAATGACATTACCACCTTTTAGACAATCGTGAACGTAACCGATGAATATTCTAATAGCTTCCTCATCGATCAGCACAGAACTGACTCGCTCCAGGAGTTTTTTAATGGTATTATAATAGAGATTAGTCATTACTGGCTGACCAAGTTTTTTCAGAACAGCTGCAATTGTCTCAGCGCACTCTTTGCATGATACAGTGGGTTGAACAATAGTTTCCATTCCTTGAAGAAGAGTCGAATCTTTTTTCATGTGTGCTGAGAATTTCTGGAGAAATTCCATGACTTTCATGGGATCTGGAAGGAAGCGAGAAATCTGATGAACCTTTGCCATGAGTTCATTATTAGCGTCTGGTTTCTTGACAATCTCCACCCACTCCATCACAGCCCTGCGTACAGCAAGCTGATGTTTTTGAAGTGCAACGAATGCTTTTGAAGCATTATCATCAATTGTTCCCAGAAGATGGTACAGTTTTTTCATTCTCTCTTCAGCAGGTAGTTGGTACGGTACCAGGCAGGTGTTGAGCAATCTTTCTACCAGTAATCTATCATCCATTTCAGTCATATAGTAACCGTTGAGGATTTTGTCCTTGATCCATGTCACTGCCTTCTTCGTAGCCTGAGGCACATCAGCATCATTCAGGTGTTTTTTGTAGATCATCGCCAATCCTGACATGGCCTCCTTTCTGATTTTGAATTTTTTATCGAGAGTTCTCTCCTTCACAAACTCCAGGAGATCCTCGTTGTCCGACACAACTTCAAAGTCTCTTCGTGCTGTTGATACAATGGCCATTACTACTTCATAACGAACATTCTCGTCTGCATCGTGCTGTCGCATTTTCAAGGTATCGGTGATGTCCTTTCGGAGCTCTGGATGATTAAGGAGGAAGTGCATGGAGTACTGAACGCATTTGATGCGAATTGCAACGCTGATGTCGTTGAATCTACCCAAAAATGCTCGCCACAGTTGAGTGTGTTGAGTTGCCAGTTGGGAACCCTTCTCCGAGAACATTCTCGCTAACAGTGCAACTGCATTCAGTCTTTCAGTCTCGAGGGTTGATTTTAATTTGCACTCCAGTTGCGGAAGGACTGAAAGTAGAATACTGGAGCAGATGTGATTTAGTTCATAAATCAAGTCGTAAACTTTCTTGCAGATCTGGAGACCCTTCTCCTCTCTTCCCAGGATGAGGACATGGTTGAAGAATGCCTGAATGTAGGGTTCAAGTGTGTCACTGCATTTAACCACAAGTTCCTTGGCCAGCCAGTAGGCATTCTTCTTTTGTGTTTTGTTGGGTTCAACAATGTTCATTAGGATAATATCCAGGAGCTCGTTGCTCACTGTATCTGATTCTGTTATCAAGGGGCAGAGGACTTCCAACATGAAACTTTTTACTTTACCCGAGTGCTCGTCGTTCACTATTTTAAACATCAGGGAGAACAGTGCGCAAAAGATTTCCTGGCAGTCCTCGAGCTCGAAGCACATGTTGAAAGACTTGACATAGGCAAGATTCTCGAGCAGGTAGAAGTAACGCTTGAATGCTGGATCTTTTGGGTCCTTCAGACCTGCCAGCTGTTTTATTAGAAACAGGAAGATCCCTTTCACTTGATCAGCGTCTTTATAGGGGGCTTCTGGGGCGTATACTCGGAGGACGTCAGCGATGCAACAGGCGATTAACAGTTGGACGTCTTTGCTTGGGTGGCTGAGAAAGTGCTCCTCAGCAAGGTGGAGGGCTAGGGGGATGTACTGCTGGTACATACCTTCGTCTTGGCCCATCGCCTGAAGTGTGTGAGCTAGTGTCTGAAATTCAAGGAGTGATAGGCCATTATGAATGAGTCTATACGACGGATTTTTGAATTTCATGAGGTCGATATGGAGGCATGGAAAATTCATGAATACAAATTACGAAGAACCCTTTCTTTACTCAGCCACAAACACCGGAGAGCATTAATGACGAAACATCGAATTACATTCACCATAAAACTATATTTACCTTCAATCTCCTGATTAACTCATCAGCTCCCAGATCATCACTGACCGGCCTACACCCCTGAGGGTATATTATCTCCGACATTTTTCTGTTTTTTCAAAATCCTTATCCCTCGTGAATATCCCACAGCAAAAGTTTCTTTAAAACACCTTCCAAACTCTGTGAAAAAAATAACAAAAGTGATGAGGCTGATTAACGAGGGAAAATGCTTGGAATAATTTATTCACACATAGCGGGTTATTTAAGGTTATGTCAGCCTCTGTCGCACACGTATACAACTATCCAACGTAAACAAATTTCTATCACATATAGAGTAGTTTTCCTTCTATCACGAGTGAGTACATAGGGAATTGTTTTAATTGGTTAATTTATGGACTTTCGATGGTTATATTTACCTCAAGTTATGCATAGACACAGATGGGGCATATGACACCTCCAACAACACAAATATATCACCTACCAGACACACACCACACACTCGATTTTCCCTCGAGTTTTGTTCAATGTTGGAACACCCAATAACTATTCACAGTTTTATTTCAACTGTTTTTATATCATTTAGATGTTAAATAAATTCACCCTTACGTAATATTAACATTGAATTGTAATTTTTCGACATTTTTCAGAGGAATATAAATAATTACACAATTATTATTTTTACTGGTATTTTGGTAATGCAGTATCACTTCCACTTTTTACTTTTTTTCCTCTCGCTACAATTTTTTTTCATGGAATAAAAACGGTTAACCGTGTTAAACGACGCGAACCGTATTCACTTGGGTACTACTCTGAAGTTTGTTGTGCATCATCGGGAATTGGTAATGGGGGCAACACGGAATAAACGTGTTGGGTCCACTCAGTCGGAATTTATTGGAAAATTAACTTGCAATAATTTTGTCATATTTGGGCATCTTTTGCAGGTTAATTTTGATATTCTCCTCGGGTACTTGAACGATTGCTCGGGATTTGTGGAGCTAGTTTCATTGTTTTACAGGTAAATCCAAAATGAATTCGGGAGACAAAAATGTGGCGCTGATCAATACAGTGAACTTCCGGTTTCCGATTGACTTTCATATTGCGCGGAAGGGGGGGCAGAGGCAAAATTAAACTCGGATTGTTCAAAAAATTCTGAGGGCTATTTAGACGAACGTGGAGAACTTTTGGCCTGAAGACGATAAACTGTTGGGTGAAGGAGTTTTATGGCGGGTTTCAGGAACCGGAAGTTGGTAACCTGAGAGGGAGACCTGTATTCGAGAGGTTTCGACACTGTCCGGGAATTATTTGTAAACAATATTGAATACCGTAAATGGCGAATCATAGCGAGATTTTATTTCGATTGTTTAGTCTTGGAGTTTGATTTACAATTGCAGATACAACGTTGGATGAAAAACTGTAGAAAAAAAACTGGGTCTAGGGCGTAGGTTAGATTAAAGTTATATCCACTTGTTGATGCTTCCGTAATTTTTGTTTATTTTTTATATCATAGCAGAATAAAAACTCTAATGAAATTTGAAAGAGAAACCCACCCCTTTATCAGAATTTTTATGATTGGGTTTTTGTCCATAATTGTTTTTCTTATAACGCGTTATGGAAAAACATTAAAAAATACAAATTTATAACTAAAAATCAATGTAATATACTCTTCGATTATACATAGATTTTTTTATAAAATAGATTTCAAAATATAATAAAAAATACACATATTTCTGAGAATATATATTTCAACAAAATTCAAATTGAGCGCGCCCTCCAGACGCCGGAAATGATCAGATCAAGATGCTGCTCTTGCGCGTCCTACGCGAAGCGGCTTTGCGTTATGCGTTGGAGCTCTTTTCGCTGCGGCACGTGGAACGTTGTGTAAACTGGTTCAGCGCTGGTCAGTTATTGAAGATTAAATTGATCATCTCGACCAGGATTATCAATCAATCATGGTAAAAATACTTTCTATACTGTGTTCGTTACTTTTTTATAATTATTACCAGTAAAATCTCGACAAGTTTATCGGCAATTACGAGTTTTTAGTTTGAAGGTTATGTTATTAAGGCTCTCGGTCCCAATGCCCATATACTTATGGGTTTACAATAAAGAAAATTATTTTCTTACAAAAGTGAAATTCTATTATGGGATGACATATTCTCTAAATTGTTTTAATAGAGTTGTACTCAATGGTGTTTTCAAATTGTTGTGTAGGCAAGTTTGAAGACGGACAACCCTGAGAAACCCGGAGCAGAGGTGGCAACTATTCACCGCATCAGGATCACCCTGACGTCGCGTAATGTTCGATCCCTCGAAAAAGGTAAAATTCTTCGAAAAACTTAATCCGATAGCGATCACATACTTCTATTCATTCTTTCATTTATGCCTCCACTATTTTTGGTTACAGTTTGCTCTGAGTTGATCAGTGGAGCCAAGAAGCAGAAGTTGAAGGTCAAGGGCCCGGTACGTATGCCAACCAAGATCCTGAGGATCACTACACGTAAAACACCTTGTGGTGAAGGTTCGAAGACCTGGGATCGCTTCCAGATGCGCATTCACAAGCGTGTCATTGACCTATACTCACCATCAGAGATCGTTAAGCAGATCACCAGCATTTCCATTGAACCTGGTGTAGAGGTTGAGGTTACCATTGCCAACGATTAAATCGTTTGTTATGAACGATATTTTAATAAATATTTGAAACGCATCTTCACGTGTTTTATATATCCCCATATCCAAATTAGCAACATAAATCGATGCTGGGGAGTTCGGTCTTTTTTCTGACGATTGCGATAGAGAATAAAATTTTTCAAAACATAAAAAAACTTTTTGATTTCAAATCTCAATGATTTTCATGAGGATCACATGGGTTTTCGCATTGAATTCGCTAGTTTATTCAAGATAAAAATTGAAATTATGAATTACAGAGTTTATTTGTAAAACTTTCGCATAACATCGATTAAACTTGTTCCACAATTTGTACAGGTAAAAATGTACTTCCGGATAATTCATTTGTTTGGACATCTACTTCACAGTAAAAAAAGATGCAAAACTAGGCCTCAATCTTCCCCCTGAGATTCCTGGCCCTTGTTCTCCTCGTCCTCACCCTCACCGCCACTGAAGTCTCCCATGCCCTCGACCTCCTCCTCGTCATCATCACCGGCCACTTCAGCATTTTCCATCTCAGCACGTTCCATTTGTCTCGCCAGTTCGGCTTCGTCTGTTGCTGTGACAACTTTAGGCTGGGGATAGAGAAACGGATAAAATGTGGTAAATCAATTCATGTGCCAATTGACGAAAAATCTATGTCACTTGTGCACCAAAAACTTCAGCACAAATATTCACAAAATATTGGGAGTTTGAAACAAAAATAAAAATATAAAAATAACAGACATCCGGGGATACTCACAGCCATTTGAATATTGAACACACCACCTAATTCAACTATCTTCGCTTGTATCACGACAATAGCGTCATTCAGCGCCTTCAAGCCATCGGTTTTCTCTGGGGTTGATGTTGTCATGACTGAAAAAAACGCGTGAAATATTCAATAAACTTAAAGAATGTTCATAAAACAAAATTCTGTACATTATTGTCATAAAGGGAAAATAGTGGGTCATTACCATACAGAGGGGGTGCAATCAGATTAATTTTAATGGGAAGCTCTTCGGTGGAGAGGGCGAGTCCAGCTTTGAGAGCTGCCTTGACAGCATCGATGCCCTCATACCCGTAGCATGCGACTTCGACGTCAGCGCGAATCTTGACCGCTTGAGAGGTCAATTTCCTTTTGATATTGCTCAACAATACTTCCTTGGTGTGATCGTCGAGACCACATTCAGCCAAAATTGATGGATCCCTGAAATATTATTTTATTTTTGCAACGAAGTCTTTAAACTGTCTCCTCATTTGCAATTTGGATGACGATACGCTCATATATGATCACGCAATATTTAATTATCTTGTGAATGTTGAAAAAAACTTACAATACTGATTGTTTGAAAAAATCATAAGCCGATGCCTTCTGCTTCTTGTACTTTGCCTCAAAATACCACGCTGTCTTCTGGTACAACTCTTCCAGCTGCTCGTCACTGTCATAATGCAACAGTTCTGCAACATGTCTCAGTATTGAATTCACTGCCTTAGCTTTTGCGTATCTCTCTGTACATTTCTCAACGTCTTCTGGGGAGACTCGGCGTTTACTCAAGTCAATGTAACCTGTGAACAAATGATTCGGTAAACTTCGACGTTTATATTGAAAATATTTCTTCTAACGAACCAGCTGGGGTAGTTTAAGGAATGACTAGAGTGTAATAATTAACAGGAAAACAATTAAATCTGAAAAACGAAAGAAAGTATTGCGGAAAGTTCTATGCCATTGGTTACTATATATTCATTTTTTTATTTTGAATTAGAACTTCAAAATATATCATTACTTCATAGCCTTGAAATTAAAATGAAAAAAGAATGAATTTCTAGGCAAAAATTACAAATAAAAATCGACGAATAGTAGTAACTAATTACCTTTCTCTTTGTCAACTCGAATAACAACAACCGGTTCTGTTTTTCCCACCCTAATCAGCTTGTTAATGGATCTGATACGTCTCCTGGACAACTCCGAAAGGAGAATCATCCCTTCAATGTTATTATACTCCAATAAATGCACGTAAGCTCCCATCTCGGCGATGCTGCGCACATTAACCATAACCACATCCTCGACCTCAGGATATTTTTCCTTATAAAATCGACACGACAGGACCATTTTGCCTGCAACATTCGTAAATTAGCACTCAATGATTGCAGAAATCCTACGCCGAACACCACTATAAATTTTTAGGTTAGCATGTAGGTTAAGGGATCCTTCGATTTCATAATTATGATAATACGAGTGAAATAATTACCTGAGTAATGAATCAATTATTATAAAAATTTTATCAGTTATTCAACGGTAGTTTAGAGAAGTGTTTGGCTCTATGTCGAGTAAATCTGTCAATAATCCATGTGGAAACTTGACATGAATTTCGGAGATCGTGCAACGCTTGAGGACGAGCATGGAAATTCAGTTCTGCCAACTGTGAAAATCATTTGCAAGGCTGCCAACCAAAAAATTGTATTTTATAGAAATTCAGTCAAATTTATTAGAAATAAAGAATCCATCTGCTCTATCAAAATTCAATTTACAAATAAAAGTCGCCTTATAAGTATTAAAAAAACATCTCACGATTGGTGACATATTTTTTCTTCACTTTGAAAAATAAAATCTTTGCGACTTTTGTTTGGTTGTGTTGGTGAAGCCTGGACACCACACATACAGAAAAAAAATCTAGTGCACTTCGTTCCCTGAATATTGGCTCAATCGCCTTAGCCAAGATACAGTTGACAATTCGCCTCTCCAATGACAATCGTTTTCGTGGTTGAATACTCTGGTTAAAAGTCCGACGATACTCATCGTTTCTGCAGGTTAGAATAATTAATAAATATAATAGTATAAACAAATGATTATGAAAAGACAATCACAACGATAATAATGTCACTCATCCATAGATCATCGGGGGAATGTAAATTATTGCAATGTGATAATTGATGATAACGAGGGGAGAACAATCCAAAAGTCACTACGTCGATTTGAATGACTAATGATTTTGATAATTAACAAATGTTGATTGGCTTGCGGTTTACTTGGAGTCATGCCAATCGTAGCACGCAATTGTCCACATATTTTAAATCATGGGGATCTCAGGATCATCGAGGGAGTGTTTTGTCAGAAGGAAAGATTTATCAAATGCAGTGATTGTGATAACGAGGGCCCTGATCTCTGGCTATGCCTTTATCCTGATTGTCGATCGGTAGGATGCACCGAGACACATCTTGATCATAGTACACTGCACAATAATAAGCATCCTATGCACTGTGCACATATGAATCTGTCAACGAACAGAATATGGTGTTACATGTGCGAGAGGGAGGTGATTACAAGGCATATTCCATCACCTCCTAGTTCACCGACGCAGATAGATGTCAAGGGTGGAGGAAACAGGTTTGTCGGTGATGGACCGGGAGGTGTTAATCATAAGGCGGACACTGATAGCTTCGGAATTCTACTGGACAGGTGAGGAAGTTGTTCAGTTTGTAGGGAATTTCGAAGAGTTTAGTTAGGTAATTAGACAGTATAACTTCAATTCCCTCTGATCGCCCCATTCATTCATCGCAGTCTTATACTATTTCGACTTATATTGGATCAGACTTTGGTTGTGGTTAATGGGTAGTACTTCCATTGTGACGTAAAAAGTAATTTTTTTCAACTCGATACCTACCCTTTTACGATATGTAACCGTAAGGAATAAAAAATTCAAACGATGTTCTTTGTTTCAGATTTTACACCAACTACGATGTCAAGTTCAGCTCTGAAAGAGCCGATGATTCAGCGGACAGTACAGATTCGGAAGAAAGCCGAGACTTTGGTGGGAAGCCGCGTGGTCTCGTGGGCCTTCAGAATATCGGAAACACCTGTTACATGAACTCAGCCCTCCAAGCCCTCTCCAACGTTGTACCATTGACCCAGTATTTCCTAGACTGTGGCCAAGCGGTCTCCCACATCATAAAAGATCGGAAGCCGGGGCTGAGTTTGAATTACATGAATCTGGTGAAGGACATGTGGAACAGGAAGACTCGAGGCTACGTCGTTCCTAATGGAATTCTCTCCGGGATTCGGGCAGTGAATCCAATGTTCAGGGGATACCACCAACATGACACTCAAGAATTCCTCCGATGTTTCATGGATCAACTGCATGAGGAATTAAAGGAGCGAGTGGAGGAGGATCGAGAGCAACATGTGTACTTGAAAGTAACCGAATCCTCCGACGAAGAAGACCCGGAGATGGATGGTACGACCTCTAGTCAATCAGACGCGGAATACGAGACCTGTGACTCTGGAGTCAGTGAGCAGAGTTCCACGAGTGATGATGGTGACAGAGGTACAAAGCGTCGTTATTCTCGTGTTTCTCAATCCGAAAAACTTCGTAATAAGTTCACAACCCGAAGCCTGAAAAAACCCCTCGACGACCAGTACAATCAACCCCAAAGATCTCTCCAAAACTCTCCAACGAAACATCGAGCCAAAAAGCAAATGAAGACCCGCAGCATCATCAGTGATATTTTCGACGGCAAACTCCTGAGCTCAGTCCAATGTCTGATGTGCGATCGAGTGTCTACCCGTGTGGAAACTTTTCAGGATCTCTCTCTGCCTATTCCCAGCAGAGATCACATTGATATGCTGCACCAGGGTTCACTGACACCCCAGAAACCCGGCCCCTGTTCGGATGTTGTCTACGTAACTAATCAATCAGGTTGGATCTCCTGGTTAGTTCAGTGGATGCGATCCTGGTTCTGGGGGCCTGTTGTCAGCCTTCATGATTGTCTCTCTGCCTTTTTCAGTGCCGACGAGCTCAAGGGAGACAACATGTACAATTGTGAAAAATGCAACAAGCTTCGAAATGGAATTAAATTTTCCAAAATGTTGGATCTACCAGAAATTCTTTGCATTCATCTCAAACGTTTTCGTCATGAACTCATGTTCTCCTCGAAAATAGCTAACTACGTGTCCTTTCCCCTAGATGGATTGGACATGCGTCCATATCTCCACAAAGATTGTGTGTCTGAAGTTACAACTTACGACTTGATATCTGTTATTTGTCACCATGGAACAGCTGGTGGTGGCCATTACACATGTTATGCACTGAACGCAGATATTAATCAGTGGTTTGAGTTTGATGATCAATGCGTGACACAGGTATCGCCCGAAACAGTAAAGAATTGCGAGGCATATGTGCTTTTTTATAAAAAAAGTTCACCCGAAATGGCGCAGTGTCGTGATAAAATAGTTGAGCTGTTGGAAAATTCTTCCCGCGAGCCTCAGTTGAATTTCTACGTATCCAGGGCGTGGATCAACAGGTTCAATACTTGCTCAGAACCTGGAGTGATTGATAATTCAGATTTTTTGTGCCCTCATGGAGGAGTCAATCCAGTGAAAGTTAACTATATTGATAAGTTGAGTAGACCACTACCACAGGCGGTCTGGGAGCATCTCTACAACTCATTTGGAGGTGGACCTGCTTGTACACATTTGTATGAATGCCCTGTTTGCGTTGAGAATTATGAAACCCTCCAGAAGAGGAGGAAATACGAGTTGGAGGTGTTCCAGAGGTTCAATAATATGGAGAATCCTACGGCTATTTATGCGCTGGCCATGGTTTGGCTGAGGCAGTGGCAGAGCTTTGTTAAGGGAAAAGAGACGCAGCCTCCTGGGCCTATTGATAATTCGTCAATTGTAGTTACAATTAATGGACAGAAAGTACTAAAACCCGGTGAGTATCATTAGTTTTACCGCGGATTTCTACTCTATCCTTGGTGATTGATTTCTGGGTGAACTCTCTGTTGAAATTCGACGATTTAATCGGAAGAATGATAATTAAAAACTAGACAATTTTCTTGTCCTTTCAGGTTCAGATTGTAGTCAAGTATCCGAAGAAGTGTGGCAATTTTTCCTCAACATTTATGGCGGTGGTCCTGAGCTAATGCTTCAACCCTGTCAACGATCGCCAACCCTCCAACCAAATATATCTTTACATTCCACATCGGCACCAAATCTGATGGAACAGAGCCCAAAACCAAATCGCATCGATGTAAACACAAACAAAGTAACAATCACCAAAAGTACAGAGACGATATCCCAGCAGGACAGTGCTATCGAGAGTATCGCGTCCGACAGTGATTCGATGAAATCCCAAAGGGACTCCGTGGGATAACATCGTTGTTAGATAAATATAATTCTCGATTGAGTGATTAATTAAAATGAGTGAAGGAGTGGTAACAATATTCAAATTAACATTCCTCGAGCATTATGACATTTTTCTCGTAATCATTTAGTGAGAAAAAGTCAAATGAAATATTTTGTTTGACATTTCCTTGTCTATGAATAGGTTTCTCCAGTTTTTTCTCTCAAAACTACTTGCATTTCAGGGATTTATATCAGTCATAAAATTTTACCAAATTGATCTCTTCTCCAAGGCTGTTATACGATTCCCAGGAATTTTAATTCTTGAAAATAAAAACAGGTTGTGAGATTTAGGGAGGAAGATTGTTTTGGTAACTACAAGGACGGTTGAAACAATAATTATTATACAACATAAAATTGTCTATTTTGAGCTTGATTGCCACTTCAGATTGCCATTTCATTCCTAACATTATTGTTGAATGTCACCAATTCTGACGTTTTTAATTCTAAATCAAGAATACGTTATTTACTCATCGTTTTCAGTTAACCACTCCGCTTGAGTGTGAAGGATCGATTTAGTTGTATTCTTTATATGCTAATAGTCAATTTTTTTTTATTTCCTTGAAGAACTTGGGGCTACGGCTATGTATTTCATGTAATCACATGATTGAGTATTATTATCCTAGAATTTTTTCGTTGTTGAAGTTTCATTCGATCTCTGTCACAGGCAACCGCCAGTTGATTCCGAATGGAATAATGATGGATTTAATTTATTATTACGTGAAATGCGGGATATATTTTCATAAAAATTTCATGAGGCACTCTAATATGAGTTCTTAACACCTCAATTGTTCTTGAGTTCTTGTGGAACTGAAGAAAAAATTAGAAACTTCGTACCAATTGTCTTGTTATAGCAATGGGTTTTAAAAATTTATGTTTTATGGATTTAGGTAAACCGTGTGGCCTCATTTCATAAATATCATTCAAAACTTATAGAAAATTGTCCAAAAATGAGAATCAGGGAATGTTGTTTACGTTCGGATTTTAACGCTTGTTACTTTTCTGTTTTCTTTTTATGATTTTCCTATTTCATTTGTTATACCTTGGATGTACAAAGGAAATTTAGTTTTTAGGAAAATTCCCCTGACTTTTTTTTGTTACACGTGATAAAACATTCATGTTGGTCAATTGCATTATGCAGATTGGCAACATTAAATTTAAATTTCAATTAGCAATTCAATCGATCAAGTAATTTGATAAAATGTCAGGTTCAATTCAATTAATTTTACAATATAGATCTTTTACATGATAAGAATGTTGATAGGAAAATATTCAATTTAATGAATGCAAGTTTGATCGTCGCTTTCGTTTATCTTTGTTCATGTAAATTAAATTGTAGTTCTATTTAAGAGAAAAAGAGAGCGATGCAGCCGAAAGACGCATGATTCTGCAGTGGTAAAATGATGTCAAACGCATTTAATAAATTTCCATTTCGCTAAATCCACGAATTCGGCATTTAGTATGCGTATGGATTTGATAATTGTACAATTCTTTTTGTTACCGTAAAATAATTGAATTGGTGCAATAGAATTTATGAGAATATAGAGGGAGTATTTTTGAGCGATTATAAAAATCGATTCTTATAACGAAGAAAGTCCATGGAATTTCGGAGAATGTAATATTGATGAGATGGAAATAATTAAATTGATTTCTTTATTTATTGAACTGCCAGTTTGTCTCATTTACTATTAACCGCGTCATTGGGACGACGCAATGGACAATACATAACGCAATTACCTACGACCAATGAATATGAGGGAAATTCAGATGGAAGAGCTTTCGTAAAGTATATTGGGAATTGTAAAATCCCCTATTCCCTAGTCGTTTATTCTATCTTGATAATCGTCAATTTCAATCTCAATATTGAATGGTCCGTAATCAGTTTAAAAACTCGAAAAATGAGGAAGTTTACATTTCGAGAAAGATTTGCAGCACAAATTTTTAAAATTGCCACTTTTGAAAATTACGAACATTTTTTATAAGTAATTTATAAACAATCAATCTTCCAGAATAAACGTATTTTTTCGGTATCATAAACAATTATTCTTATTCACTAGGTCGCTAATAGCATCGTATTTAATAATTAATGATTAATGATATTACATCCCTCACATTTCTGGAGGTAGTGGAAAATATTATTGTGTGCGCATGGCATTCTGCCGTCGATCTCTTCACCATTTCATGGAGCAAATCGATCGCGTCTCGCGCGCAACGAAAAGGGGATGCTGGCCACTCTCATCTCAACCCCCAAACGCCGCCTCCAGTCAATGTTACCATTAAAAATTATAAAAAAGTGTTTAATATAAAAGCCACCGGGAAGACTTTCTCCAATAACCCAATGATGTCGAATTGCAATTATTGAGTATTAGAAAGTGAAAATTTAGCGTTAAATACATGATAAAAATCCGCGCAAGTGCCTCAATTATTAGACTTAGGAAGACGTCGTAGTTGTGAAGGCTCGAAGGCTGTCTTCCAGTCCTATTCATCCCTTACGAGAATTTTTTCAATTATTTTTTCCATCGGAAAATTCTCCCCGGCGATTTCAAAGCGTAAGTATCTCTCAATTAATTAATTCACCACCATTTCATTCACTCGAAAATTAATAGAATGTAATATTTGAGAGATTTGAGGAGTTGGCGCCACATTGGCATACTAATTACTCCAAATATAAATCATTTTCTTGGGTAATCAATTTTTTTTTCCAAAGATTTATTGATTCATTAGGTAATATTGCTATGATTGCATTACATTTCTGGGCCATTGCGCCCCTTTTTAAATAAGAAATAGGCCTGAGAAGTAGGTTCAGAAGTGATAATCAATAAAATATCATTTGCAGCACGGCCTACATTTTTCATTTTTCAGAAATGCAGATAAACTAACTTTTAATTTTTTTCTTTTTAATGTAAAAACGATATATGATAAATTTTTCATTCCTTAGAGCAACAAATATGGCAAATTTCCGGGGCTTTTACATTCCCTCGTTCAGCGCAACGGTGAGTGTGATGTGGGAAACTGTGAAAGCGAAAATGCCGGATAATAGTCCGTGTATGGAGTTAATTCGTGGAGGTGGAGCTGGTGGACCCCCGCAACCGGGCCAATTCAAGGGGTATGGTGAAGGCGGGGAAAATACAGAAATGACAACGATGAATGGGGAGCAGGCGTTTGGGGGTCAGAACAGTGTGGGGGTGGCTGAGGACTCCTTCAGCTATCAGCGAAATGGGTACATCATTGATGACACTGCATTTCCCATTTTCATCGATACAATTTCCTCCTCGACTTTAAATAAATTGTTTGAATCATAAACCGAGGAGATCATTATTATTATTCGAGCTGGATGTTCCATGAATCGATGAGAATGGAAAAAATTTAGTTAATACGTGAATGAGATTTTCCTTCGAGCAAAAAAAATTAGAAGGTTCCGAAATATATTGTTAACTGCCAGTTTTGATTGAAGTTATCATAAAGAGATGGTGATTATCATTTTCGTGCTTTCACAGAGACAAAGCGAGAGGAGCAAGTGTTAGCAGTGGGGGCTTCAGTGAATACGACGACGGTGGCGAATTTGCTTCTGGAGTTAAGATCAACGAGTGGCAAGCTGCTTGGAATGTTACCAATGCCATTCAGGTAACATGAAGAGAAGGAAAATATTTTTTTTTCAATTACCTATAACTTGGAGCTGGATGCAAGCTGTTGACAGTTTTATCGGTAGTCCTTTCATAGATTTTCGATCCCTCCAAACCGCCTTCCCTGTTCCTTTCTTGAAAAATGGCTTCATGATTTACTGAAGGAGGCGTACCCAACATGACGATTTTTTTCTCACCCAGGGGATGTTCATCGTCTCCCTTCCCTTCGCAGTCCTCCGAGGTGGCTACTGGGCGATTGCAGCAATGATTGGTGTCGCCCACATCTGCTGTTACACAGGTAAGATCCTGGTGGAGTGCCTTTACGAATTGGATACGGTGACTGGCCAGCGGGTTCGTGTTCGTGACTCCTACGTAGCGATTGCCAAAGAATGCTTTGGCCCGAGATGGGGAGCCAGAGCTGTCAACCTGGCACAGATAATCGAGCTTCTGATGACGTGCATCCTCTACGTGGTGGTCTGTGGTGATTTGCTCATCGGTAGCTATCCAGAGGGTGCGATAGACGCTCGAAGTTGGATGATGCTGGTGGGAATATTTCTCATTCCCCTCGGCTTCTTGAAGACCCTCCAGTCAGTTTCCATCCTCAGCTTCTGGTGCACAATGGCCCACTTGCTGATCAACGCTGTTATCCTTGGTTATTGCCTCTTGGAAATTGGTGACTGGGGCTGGGCCAAGGTCAAGTGGACCATTGACACGGAGACCTTCCCAATATCTCTGGGAGTCATTGTCTTCAGTTACACTTCCCACATATTTTTACCAACTCTCGAGGGCAATCTTATCGACAGATCAAAATTCGATTGGATGATTAACTGGAGTCACATTGCAGCTGCTGCTTTCAAGTCCCTGTTCGGTTGGCTCTGCTTCCTAACCTTTCAAAATGATACCCAACAGGTCATCACGAATAACCTCCACTCCACTGGCTTTAAGGGACTCGTCAATTTCTTCCTAGTCATTAAGGCCGTTCTGTCGTATCCTTTGCCATATTATGCTGCGTGCGAACTTCTCGAGAGACAGTACTTCAGGGGAAGACCCAAGACTATTTTCCCCACCATCTGGACTGTTGACAAGGAACTCAAGGTCTGGGGACTCGCTTGGAGGCTCGGGGTCGTTATATTCACAATTTTGATGGCCATATTCATTCCGCATTTCAGTATATTGATGGGTTTCATTGGGTCTTTCACTGGGACTATGCTCTCATTCATTTGGCCGTGCTATTTTCATCTGAAGCTCAAGAGAAACTCCATGGACACCAGCGAGGTCGCTTACGATTGTTTTGTCATTTTTTTGGGGGTATTGTTTGGAGTCATTGGGGTTTATGACTCGGGGAAGGCGCTAGTCAAGGCTTTCGAAATTGGATTGCCCTTTTAAAAGATTCGAGGAGGTCTAGTAGGGTTTCCATGGGGGGATGGTACAATAGACTCGCGATATAGTCACTCCGTGACACTATTTCCCTACCATCACAGTGTGACTGTCTGGAGCTCCAGTTTCTCGGGAGTAAGGATGGTGAAATCAAAATAAGCTATTGCTAGTCTGACGAATACCCCAATTAGCATTGCAGCCGACTAATTGATTTTTTATTGACCTAATTTTCGTTCACCCAATTTATTATTTGTATGGATACGATTTTTTGGAAATTTTTTGACTATTGTCTTAGTCCAATTGCAAGAACGACTATGTCAAGAGTCCATTGTATTATGATTGAGGGGAAAGGTGGTTGAGTTTATCTTCTGCCTCCATTTTATCGAGAATGTCAAAGGTCTTCCATTAGAAAATCTATTGTAAGTCTTCCAATTCCCTACGGGATAAATTTGAAAAATTTATTGGTAAACGATAATGATTTTTATTCTTTATCGAAAAATATTTAGAGCTGTAGGAAAAATACTTTATTTGTGAGAATTTTTGACAAAAAAAGTTAGATAATTTATTCTCGACATACAAGTGTCTGGGCGATACATAAATTTGTGAATGAAACTGCAAGAATCAATGTCTTCCCAATAACACAAATGATAAAAAAAAAGTGTGAAAATGAAAATAATATTATGTACAAGAATATATAATTATACACTGTTGGCTAGGTTTTGGATTTTATAAGTGTATTACGAGAATACAGTTTACGATTATTTATATTAAATGTCGCCAAAAGAAATCAATGGCAGGAATTGGGTGAAAAAAAAAACTAAATGAATTTTGGTTCTAATGCACCTGTACAAAATTCCAATAATTAATATACTCAATGATTAATCAAACTAGCCATCTTTGTGCAGTAACACAAAAGAAGGAGGGAATTAATCTCAAATGAAACACTAAAAAAAATAATCAAACGTCTTCCAAATGATCTTTTCATCAAAAGGTCAGTAAAGAAATATAGAAATGAAAATAATGTAGGAATAAGAGTTATATCGTAGGTTTAATTATTGTAGATTTATACTAGGAGAGAGATTTTTCTTTGCATTTCTCAATTGTAATTTTTATATCATTTCCCCATTTTGTTGGTGAACATATCAGGGGAATAACGCAAAAAATATTGTAGTAGAGGTGGAAGATATTACAGATATTTAGCGCAATGCTGAGGATAAAAACAACATCCATTCGGAAGCCAATGAAATTAAAAAGGGAAATTAGTCTCGATTTTTGGCAAACAGCTACTGAATTATCTTGATCTGTTTGATTTAAAAAATGTTCCATTCCGTTGAGATTTTTTTTAAGGGTTGAAAAATAACTAGAGAACATCTGTCATGAGTTCTTACTGTGTGGGCAAACATTCTTCTGTAATGAGATCATGTCTTTAATCATTGCACTACTAAATGATCTTTCTGCCAATGAAACGAATGTCTTCCATAAAAAAATAACGAGATAAACTCTTGTTGATATCATTTGAGCGTTGCAAAATATAATAATTATTAAGTCAGGGATTTAAAACCGAATAAAAAAGATGAAAATGTGTATGTGTTATGAAAATAATACGAAATCGTGGTGCAGCGAAATGTAAAATGTATATGGAACGAGTACAATTTTGAGGCGCCACGAAATTAACATAAAGACAATAAATAATCATCGAGTGAATAAGAAAAAATTTATTGGCGAAG
The DNA here is from genome assembly GCF_034640455.1 of Diachasmimorpha longicaudata. Classification (NCBI taxonomy): domain Eukaryota; kingdom Metazoa; phylum Arthropoda; class Insecta; order Hymenoptera; family Braconidae; genus Diachasmimorpha; species Diachasmimorpha longicaudata. Next base: position 7,163,114 of record NC_087232.1, on the reverse strand, counting down.
AACACGGCTTAAAGATTAATGCAATTTTTGGATTATAAAAAATGTCGTGCTTCGTAGCGCCTTGAAATAAATATCTCGTCAGTGTTAAAAATGGATATACGTTAAAAAATGAAACAAATAGAATTGTAAACAAATGTAACGGGCTTCCATATAAACTGATGAATGAAGAAATGAAAAAAAATACATTATGAAGAATTTATCATGACTAATTTTATTTTATTCATCATCATTCCGTTATTTGGCCGAGTCCTGAAGAATATGACCAATTTATATAATTTTTGCTGCCTACTTAAACAATTTATTTTTTTCGCACTAATTAATTATGTTTAAACGCATATAATTGATCTGCAATGTACAAACGATCTTTTATCAGTAGTTCACGATTTTAACAAATTGTAGGAGTCTTCCTTGAACGTAAAAATGTTGTTGTGACCGTAATATTAGTGATTTTTATTTATTTGTGGTCAGCTTCAACGATGGAATTGTTGTTTGTGGAATTCATTATAGGCACACTATAGGTAATTCAAATTTCATGGACTTGTGACGTGAATTACTTTCTCCGTACTATGGATCAAAGTGGATATGGGGGTTTCGAGTACAATTGAACGATTCGTTACGCTCTATATGTGGTTTATATAAAAGAATCATTTTAGTCGAACAGGGATTAGTAGAACATTGTGGATAAACATGAGAATATCGGTAAATATCGATGCATAATCAATTAATCAATCGTTTTATTTCCAATGAATTATTTTACTTTGGATCATTAATTTTTTTTACTGATGATAAAGCATATGACATCAGTGGAGGGTATTTTTTTTCTAGCTGGCAGTGATTTTTATTGCACTGTTGAGTAGTTTCTCTCATGTCTGGGCCAAGAGAGTTCAGGATAATCGACGAACCAGGATTGACGACGGTAATTACAATTTCTAAGGATCGTTTATATTTTAATTTATTTTTTTATGGGAAAATAATTAAGAAGTGGGAAATCGATTTGACAGGAATATCACGAGTGAAAATCAAAGTTTTCAGAGGAGAAATGAAGGAAATTGATGGACGAAAATTCACACCATGGGGATATTGGATTTCCCAACCGAACGACAAGCGAAATTGAAATAATTGTGGATTATTAAGACTAGCTGACGTCAATTGAAGTCATTTTCGTAATGTTTTTTATTTTGTTCTCATTAGCTTAGTGTGATTTATTTACAAAAAAGAGTATTGGTAACATAAGAGATTATGCCAGTCCCATTATTTCATTCACTGATGAGTCAAATGCTCTGTAAGGGTGTTATAGTGGTTAATAACCGTTTTGTTGACAATCCCTGAATAAATTAAAAGACTTGAATTCGTACCTTGATTTGATTTGACCTCCTGGAATGTCAAAGGGATTGCAAACTGCATTGGAATATGCCACATGAAGCTTTCTGAAAATCTGAAATGAAAAGCAAACACATAGAAATGGAAAAAGTTCGAGCCTCAATCGCCTGTAACTTATTATGGAGCCAGTCAAGAAATGTCTAATTACCATTCTCACATCATTATCTCGGAAAGATGCATTTGAGGACTGCAAGATCACCACAAATTTCACTTTTGTATTCGTGGCATAGCCAAATCTGAAACAGAGTTCAATTCAATAAGCCCTAGTTTAATATGTTTTTTTTATAATGAACAATTGGAAAGGGTAGTCACATTTTGTGTTCCTCGGTAGAGTACAGAAGCCCCAAGAATAATTCTCGGCTGTCAGTAGCTGCTTTGTTGCCAATATTCAATTTTTCTTCGATTATATCTATCGACGTGTGAACTTTGTAGTGAAACTTCAGGGCCATGTCCTCAGAGGCACATTTTATGTATTTTGGAGAATTCTAACAAAGATATTCATTTACATAATTAGCTCTTCTCGATTTTATAGCCGAAGAATGAATGACATGAAAATAAAATTGATGAATTCTATTCCTAAACTTGTATTACTAAAAATTCTCTCTCATCTTGAGAAAATCATTATTATTGTCTATTGATTGTAATAATTCTGGATTCAATAATAAATTCACCTGTTTCAATAAAGTAATTTGAATCGAATGAGAATGAAAAAAGACTGTTATCCGTAACCTCCAAATCTCGCACAGTATTTATACGTAAATTTCCAGGTCGAGAAAAATCTAATTAACAAAAAATGTTAAGTAAAAACCTACTTCTTTGCCAATTACTGCAATGCAAACTGCCATTTCGTAGAAAGTATCTCATCGAATTGTTGTTAAACACCAATATCAATAACAATGTAGTGACAGATAGAGATAAAAATTGACAGCACGTCTAAAACAGTGTTTCGTCTCTCTCTCTTATCACGAACGTCGCCGAAGTCACTGAAACCCACCCGAGCGAATAGAACCGGTACTTTTTAAATGCGAAAACAGGCGGATTCGATGCAGTGAAAATCAAAATCCAATTATATTATTATGATACAGTAGCGTTGTAAATTTTTTTTTGGTTCTCTAGATAATTATTTTGATAACAAAATTGTCCTGATTGATTTGCCTCAATGAGAACTAATTATTTAATCCTCGTTAGATACCCATCCTTCCTCGGTTACACAGAGCATAATCCTCACCCCAGTAACTTTATTTTAGCACTAAGCCCTTTCCCTTTGTAACAGTTCAAATTTCACGCCAGCAAACGGCAACCTATCCCCCACAGCCACGTAAACAATGTACCGTAATCGATAGCGAATGATAAAACGAGAGTAAGTGAATCTGACTTCAGCCTCTATATTTACAAAGGCTCGATTCCAGCTCTCGGAATGACTTATTTCCACTCCGGCCAATTACTGGCGCAATTATGGGTTAAAAAGTGGAAAGAATGGGAATGAAAAAGTCTTGTTGAATTGACATTTCACTTATTCTATTTCTATTCGTGACTCTTGAAGGGAATTGAACCCCATCTCTGGTACTGTTGTGAGGATCAATTTCCCGTCTTCAAGATATATTTTTGAGTGATATCTCCTCGTGGAGAATGGGGTGTGAATGGGTGGTGGAGTGAAAAACAATGGGTTTTCTTGAATTATTTCGGAAACTCCTTTTATTTTGGGGAATCACAATTTTTCGACGCGGAGGTGAACTCCATTTTCTGGAGCGATAAAAATCGCTTGTTTGTGAACTCGATTTTCATGAGACGGATCAATGGAAAATCGATAATTCTTTAACATTGTTATTAATCCGACTGCCGTCTGCATCATTCCAATTCTCATACCTGGAAAGTGGAGATGTCATTTAGTGATAAAAAAATTACTGCTCCTGTCATAATCTGTGAGTTTACCAATGCAAATCCTCGGTCCCTCGCCAAATGGCAAATAAGTGTAGGGTTCGATTTTATTATTCTCGTCGAATCTATCGGGATCATATTTTTCTGGATCCGAAAAGTACTTGGTATCCATGTGTACACCCCGAAGTGCAACATAGACCGGAGTCCCTTTCTCGATGGTGACGTTGCTGTCTGGTACCTGTTGGCAAAAAATAATAATATTGTTAAGTCGGGGAGAAGTAAAATTCCATGATTCGTCGATACCTTGTAATCTTCCTCAGCCACTCGGTCAATGATCGGAGCTAGGGGATACAATCTCAAGGTCTCATTGATAACTTGGTGAAGATATTTCATTTGTTGAACTTTTTCGTACGTCAGCTCATCACCGTCGAGGATATCAATGATCTCTTGTCTCACACGATCCTGAATGTCCGGGCGTTTCGCTAGTTCGTTCAGGGTGAACGCCATCGTCTCCGAACTCGTCGCTGACCCAGCAACGAAAAATATGACTGATTGAGCCACAAGCACGTCACCCTGGAATTCTAAATAATCAAAACGTGAAAATAACTCCCGAGTCCTCATTACGAAATATATTATTATATTTTATTGCTCTTACTCAAATCGCTGTCCTGTTTTTCATTTTTCAATTTAAGGAGATTGTCCATAATATCGCCTCTGTGGAATTGGGCCTGTTCACGAGCATTCATTGAAGCCCAAAATATATTCCTAATGTATGCCTCCTGCTTTCCAAGGATTCCCAATGGATAAAGGTTCGCCAGGCGTGGAAAGAAGAATACACAGAAGGTGAGAATGTTGGTCAGTGTATCCGTGCGAAATAGTTCCCGACCTGGACATATCAGATAATCAATTTTAATGTCAGACAAAAAAATTATTTTTGTCAAACATCCATTCACCTCACAGTATTTATTTTTTCAAATAAAAATCCTCTTACTTCGAGTATAGAATTCTTGTGTTGATTCCTCGAATGAGTTGGTATTAATACCAAAGGCTAAGGAGGCTATAATATCAGTAATGAATCTCGTACTTGCGTCCTCCACATCAATAATCTTAATTCCACGTGGATCAGTAAACTGTTTTTCCAGATAATTTGTCAATGAATGGGATGACTCAACCATCAACTTGAACAGTCCCTTGAGTTTTGCAGTGGAGAATGCAGGCGACAGTTTATGTCGCATATGCTGCCACCGAGGATTGTTAACACTGAATAAATTCTTCGTTCCAATTTGGTCATTGTCACTTTCAACGGAAAAATAACGATTGGAAAAAATCGAAAAGTCCTTTATCAGGATTTGTCGGATGAGTGTCGGATCTCTCACGAGAAACACTGGCTTTTGGAAAATGTAAACCCCGAGGAATTTTAAATCGGGATCTGCCTGATTGTGCAATTTTCCGAGGAGATAACCAGCCGATATGCGACCATATATCGATTCTGCGAAATTTCCAAAAAATATATTTGTTGGAAGAGTTGGTACACCACGTCTTTGCCAATATGACAATTTCCACTTAGCCCAGATGTAAAAAAATGCACAGAAAACACAAAGACTCGTTGCAACAACTGTGATTGACGGTATCATTATTAATGTCATCTCTTGCGGCGCAATATGTGCAAGAGACTGATAAGAATTGAGTCTGTTGACTGTCCCGCCTTCTATTTATGTAACTAGAGGAGAGAACCGGAGTTGATGGCATGTGTCAAATGATTGAAAGTCATCTTTCATTATCAATAGGCTACGCGAGGTCATTTTTTCGTCACGATGCGCTCTCAGCTGATGAATCGACAATTATCTAGTTTCCACAGTCGCAAATGGATGAGAAAATGAAACTGAAATAACTTTATCGCTGGGGTAAAAATCACCTGTGAAATGCCATGACCTTCGCATCCCGCGCCCGTTTCGGCTTCATCAGCCCTCCGCACATGATATTCCACAAAAGGAGACCCAGCACTGGGAGCTGAAGAACCCTTGCTGGGACTGTGGAGACCCTTCCAGCAAAGTAGCTACTATTGTCTGTAAGAACCCAGACCAGGACTCCGCAAGTAAATTACCAACGCTAAATTATTTAGGGTCTTCCGACATTTTTTATTGTCCCTAAGTCATTTATCCCGGGATCTCAAACTCCTGAGGGTTGGGTGGCAACCTCTATTAACACCCTTACAACACTGCCAATACTTTCATTGGGACAATAAATTTCAAGTCCCAATAGCCACCATGACGAGACTCCGACAATATTTGTTATTCCATATTCATTAATTTTTTTAATACCAATTTTTACGAAGCAGTCGACGAATTTTTAGTGGTACGGTAATTTTCCGAGAATGGCCGCACCACAACTCAATCAATAAACAACTCTGGTGGTGATATTTCTGAGGATTTTCGTGCGACTTTCATAAAAATACAGAGAAAAATGCAAATTGTCTGCAGGAAAATTTTTTATTCCAGATCTGGGATTTTTCGAAAAAAAAAAATTCTAATCACGAACTTCATTTTCACACGTCAAGGATTGTAAGGTCCGCGAATTGCACTCATTATGACTATTCCACAAAGCACCCCAACGATCGTAAGACACTGGCATATCCATAAAAGCAACCCCTACGCTAACGTCCACCCTAACGGTCAGTTTTGCGTACGAGGGCAGTTTAGCAGGGCATTCCTCCTTCCTCTTACAAATACAACTTTCCCATTCTCACTAGTTCATTAAACTTCAACGATCGTCGAATCTGCGGATTACAACCAGTTTTTCCTAAATCATAGCTCCCATCTGAACTCAAACGGCCATCTCAACGGTCAGTTTGACTTACGCGAGTAATCTTCTTCTCCTTAGTAATAAAAACTCACTATCACGTATGCTGTATACTAAAACAGGAAGTTTTTTTCAAACTTCACGGACGAAATTCTCCCCTAAAACCAAAGACAATAATAAAGTCACGTACGTTCCGTTCATACGAGTGGAGAGGATAAGTCAAACTCGAAGTATTTCCGGTTAGTTAATCCCCCTCTTGAATTGTTACTATAGTAGTTTATTTCACAGAGAGAAAAAAATGGATCAGCAACAAAGAGGTTCAATCTTCTAAGAGCCGAAAATTTGTTTTGAAATCTTAGAACCTAAATCCATAAATATAATTAAATTAATTAACTGGAATTTGCACCAAATGAGAATTTAATTGTAAACAAAAAAATATTTTTTTCTATGCACTTACTATTTATATCTGATCTTTACATTTAATTTTCATCCCTTACACAACAAGATTATAATACATATAATATATAGATTATAAAAAAATCTCTCTATTAAAAAAGCAAAAGAAAACTTCACTTCTTTCGTCATCCCAGAAGATGCCTGAATTTATCGAACTAACAATTATCAAGTGCAAATGTTTTTTCTAAAATTGCACAACGTAGTTACTCATTCAGAATCGGGAATAGAGGACACGTGACAATCGCTTAGATTTCCCAGTTGGATATGATACACGAATGAATGGACAAGAGAACGATATCATTGACCTCCCAGTTGACGACCTCTGTATTCAGAAAACTCGAGGAAACTCCACACTTCAACCACATTCCCATCTACAAACTCGTTCCCACTCCAGTTTCTTCTTTTTCCGCTAACATTTTCTCTCCTCCCGCCTCCCCCTCCGCCCCCCCGACGCATCTTAATCAATAAAACATGGGAAATGTTCAAATAGGGGTGAGCCTGTCTCACGTACATCTATGTATGTGTCGATTTTTTCTTACCGTGAAATTATTCCCGTCGACGGATATTGATTAATATTTTTATGGCTGTGCAAATAATAACAAATATGTTGGTTAATGAACGCATTATGTTGCGGATGATATAGTTGACAGGGGGAAGGCACAGTAATCAGTAAAATAAATATTACGAAATTTTTATTTATATATTTACATAAATTAATAGGACTGAGATATGTTTTGAGGGGCTCGTCAACTCCAATCGAATGAGTTTGAATTAATTAGTTATTATTATTTAATTGTTATTTCTCGAGGAATCCTCAGGAATTTTCACTGATAATAATGTCTGTATTTAATGGGAAAAAATGTTTCCAAAAGGATTATGAACTTTAGTCATTCGTTTTTACGGTCAAAGTTCTCCCCCACATTCGAAAAATTGAATGTATATATTTTTCAATTATTACTTCGCCTGGAAATCGGTTTCCGGGAGCTGCAACGGTCATTGTCGCAGCGATTTTTCCAATTGACTCCCCACTGGACCAGCCAGACTGACTAAACAGTGATAGGGAAATTTAACTGGTTCGAACACTCAATCCGATCAAACAACAGAATCTCTCACGCACTACAGTTTCCAAGGGTCATACACTGGAGCACAACTATGGTGACATGCTCCAGTGGACGAGCGGATCCCAGCGCAGGTGAAAAATGACGGACAGTTGTCGATTAAGAGCGATTTCCATGATATCCTTGTCACGACCTATCAGTTGTCACTCGATCTCAATATTGAGTGATATAGACCAAATCTAAGTTCCACTTCACTAACACCTGAAGAATTCTTCACCACCGCCCCTTCGTCCTGGAGGACATTAGAGGGGATTATATTTCATAAAAATATTCTTATGTTCTTCTTTTACGTAAAAATAATTATCAAAATCATTTTCTTCTTGTAATTTACAGGGTAATATTTCGATTAATGTTTAATAATGTTCAAAGGAATCGATTGTTCCCGAAAGGAAGGAAAATTCATCATTTTCTTCAATTTTTGTTCTGAGTTCGAGACAAAAGTGACTACAAAAGCTTTTCTGAACGATTACCCATATTTGATTGGAAGCTTTGTAAGGGCTTTTCCCTCTGTGCCAATTTCTCATGTATATATTCTAAGAATAAAATACAATATAATTAATTACAATATATTTAAATATTTTCCTGTTCGTTTCTCTTCATTCGGACATCTGAGTATTTTGGGCGCCTTGTCTTCAGCGAAAATGAAAAGAAAAATTGTTTAATACTCCTGTATGTAGGTTGAGGATTATGAGGGAGTGCATATCAACAGGTCATCCATAACGTAACGAATAGACCTCCAGTATTGATTTAGTAGCCTGCCTTTTCCATTCGGAACGCATAATGCAATATTCAATTTGCTTGGATATCAAACACAGCAAGTCAATGAGTAATTCAATTAACAATATTTTTCAATTTTGCCTCTTCGTATTCAGATCTTAAAGGTGGAAGATTCACGCAAAAATTCAGCGGGAATAAACCAGTTGATAACGAACTTTCTCGCTTAGATAAGCCAATTTCTCGGATTAATGTCGTTAGTTCCCGGGATTTTCCGTAATTCAAGGTGACTTCGGATCGCATCTTATCCAACTATTTAACCATGAATCCATTGAGTATTTTCCACAAGCAACAAGTCTTGCATTTAATTTTTCCTCGCCCCCACAGTAAAAGTGTTTCTCTCCCATCGAAAAACAATTTCTCATTTTCCCCTATTTTCAATGTTATCACGAAAAAAAAATTCACGTACTAATATTAGAAATATATAGTCATTCGGGACTTCGCAAAAAAGATTATGAGCCAGACGACTTATGACACTTTTCCAAAAAAAAAAATCATGAATTTTTCTCATCGTGAATTTTTGTAGGGAATATTTCTCCCTGTCGATTGCTCAGACGCACACTGAAGCATCCATGAATGAAAAACCCAGTGGTTTATATAATTTACATTCATATGATCTTAAATGACCTCACATTACCCCATGCGATTCCATTATTACGTTGGGTCTCATTTCGACCCTTGTTATGGCGACTCTTATTCTGACCCGGTCGTTCCCTCCCCACCCATTGTCCTTACCCTCCGGATCTTTACAAACTTGATCACTATTTTGTATTCCCAGTGGTCAGTTTGAAACTAGAATAACCATTTATTCTCTATTGTTTATTGCCCAGAGGCGACAATTGAATGTATTTTGAAAGCTCATTACAACAGTTACACAACAAAAATCCCACAATGAATTAATCAATTATGATAAAATTTATCCTTCGCAGAAAGGTTGACTTTGCTGAGAAATTATTAATTGTTATTAATAACAGGACTTTTTCTATTTAATTTCGAAGGGACCGATTTTGTACGAGAGTAGTGCGTCAATACTCTCAGATTGAGGTGCGATCTGAGGGAGAATTTATGCTCCAACTTGCGAGATGATAAAAAAGGACAATCTTCATCGAACACTCGGAGTGAAGAGAGAAGCGATCCCAGTTCTACTGGCAGTTATACCTTTCCTGTAAAATAAATTCTCAAATAATATTGTTATCGCATAGGAAAGTTTACTGCGAGAAGAAGAAAATGAGAAACTCAATATTGCTGATAATGCATTTTTTATAGATTTTTTCAATAATAAAATGTTGAGTTCGTTTTCATGACCATCAAGTATTGATGTGATAAAACGATTCAGATGAGATAAAGAATCGGTGGTATCAGGGGATTATCAGCGGAGTGAAGAATCAAAGAAAAAGTGGGAAAAGACCGTTTCCGTAGCTCGAGGCACTTTCTCAGATAAAAAAAACTCAATTTTTCTTTTGCAGCAGCTTTCATTGAGGATATGGTTTGTCAAAAAGGGGATAAATATAGACAGAGAAATACATTCTTGAAAAACTAGCACGAGTGCAAGGAAATATCATAACATCGGTCAAAGTTAAGTGACGGGAAAATAATGGAGAATTAACAATTAAAAAATTATACATTTTCCTTAAGAAAAATCGAATTGTTTTTCATTCCATCACAACATGAATTGGGGATACCATTGATGAAGCACTCAATAGCTGATATTCGCAATGAAACTGATGATTGTTTTTGTCATCGATTGATAATTATCATGATGAGTTTCACTGCTAATTTTCCCGGACAATGTTCCCAAAAAAAATAATAATTATCCTTGATGATGAAATATCAATTATAAAATCAACACTTGCGGAAGGTAATGACTCGAAGAACTTTTAGATCACTCTCCGAGCCATTTCCGAATGATAATTATCAAAATGATATCCCAGTAATTAAATGCATCGCCGCATTTTCCTTCGCAATGTCGAATATTTTGGCGATTTTTTCAAACGTTTTATTTTTCAGAAAAGTAAAGAAAAGTAAACAAAAGGTATCGAACATTCTTAATAAATTGTTTACCGTAGACAGTCGGGATTACTCGCGTTAATACGACGGTGTTCGCTACCTTCTCGCGTTTTTGATTGACTTATGACGAGTCCTGAAGATACGGAGGTTGTTGAGAGATTAGTTACGGCCACGACTAGTGGTGAGGAACATGTTGCACCCCTCATGGGCGATAAGTTCGCCCACTGGAAATCGATGAATATTGCCCGTGTAGCGGGGCAAACTGTATATTCCGATGAGCGACGAATTAGCACGAATAATTAGGTCATGAAATGCCGAGTCTTTGACAACCTCCGGTGCCCATTTAAAAATAAATTGGGACATCGTTGTTAAAAGGGAATTTGTTGAAGAGCTCTTCTAATAAATATCACTTGTCTAACCACATTATCTGATTAAACTAAATATTATTTCACAATAAAAAAATGTTGATAGCAATTATCATATGTTATCACTTTCGGATGGCGATAAATTCGAACAAGATTGAGAGAACAATAAATATTAATTATTAGGGAGTGGACATGCATCATGGGAGAAATTTAGGGGAAAGCGTAGGGATGAGGAATTTCTGTTCCATAGTTTCAGTGTCAGGGAGGTGGTGGGGAAAGAACTAGAATCAGAATTATTCTGAAGAACCTCTTGTTGACGGAGATAAATAGTAAATAAAAATGACGTTTTTTTTTCGTAATTCCAGAGCAAAATGTGATTAAAAAAAATTTTGCGGAGCTGTCGTGCAATTTTTCTCGGATGCCCTGAAATTTTTACTGAATATTGTTCTCTCTGTAGTTTGTAAACAAGTCAGAAGAGAAACCCAACGAAATTTTCTGATTCAGGCGCATAAGAAAAATACAAAAAATCATTTGTGTAAAGGCACAAATGTCTCTGGGATGAAATCGAAAATCACTTTTTGTGAGCTAAAAACTGGTGTTTTCTCTATGTTTCCACGGAAACTTTCTTAATGGATGAAAAAAAAATCACTTAGAAAGGCTGATAAAATACGAGATTCCATTTAAAGTACAGTGAATGGATTAACTAAAAGACATTCGACGTTAATACTAACTATTTGTTCCATTTCGGTACATTATGCTTATGGTTTTCCCCATTACCCTCTACTATCGTGGGATTATTATTAAAATGGCCGTTAACGTAATTTGCATGGCGACAACGGGACCAACGCAGTCGCAGTCTCAAGAAAAATATGAAAAATCAAAAACGAGAAAAAGAGCCAGTGGTGGACGGAAAAAAGAAGTACTGTAAAAAATAACTTCGTGAGCTATAAAATGCAGAGGACGGCATTTGAAAGCCCCAACGAGATCCTTTCAATTAATCAAATAAAGTACTGTATAAATGAAAAAAATAAAAATCTATAAATAATAGGTTTTTTCAATGGTAATTGATGTCAAAATAGAATGAAAATTGCAATAAAAAATTTTCCGCTCGAATATCTCCTACAAAATTCTATCCTTTGACATCTGGAAAATGAACAATCCATTCGATGAATTTACGTGATTGAATAAATTAATTGCGAATAGAACACAAGAGCATTCAATTAATTGAAAAATCAATTGATAATAAACGGAAGTGTATAACAAAATAAACAGTAGGTCGTCGCGAACGAAAAATCCCTGACGAATAATACTTTCGCAATAACAATTTTTCTCGTATTGTGTGGACCGTACAATACTGCAATGCTCAAGTTGTGGAAGAGGAGAAGAAAAAAAATGTCAAAAGTAAGAAGTAAGAAGAAAGTTAGCAACATTATTTCTAACCAACAACAAGTGATAAGTTTGAGCTCCGAGGTATTATCCGTTCGATCACTGCCGGAAAATTATTTGCAACTCTTATCCAATGAATAAATGGAACTTTTGGTACGTGAGAAGAGGATCGAAGGGACTTGTAATTGAAGAATAATAGTGCCGGTTGACTTTTTTTTTCTTTAGTGGAGTTCCGCCTTATTCGAATACAAACTGGAAGGTGGAAAACCTCATCTCCTCTCGGTTTTTTCGCTTCACTTTTCTGGTAAATGGAGAGCACATAAGGAAGAAATTCGATAGTGATAGAAATTTCGGTAAATTCAGGGTACGTTCTGGCTAAAGTGAAACGGTGGTTTTGCTTGAAAAATAGAGTATAATTCATTTGAGAATTATATATCGATTAGAATAAATTGGGGGTAAAACTATCCACCGTCTCATTGTTTTTTTTCTCCAGAAAAAAAATGGAAATCAATTTTTAAATAAATTGTTTTCAGGGGTTTAACTTAATGACAATGCAACGAAGTGATTATTGTATCCAGAAACAAATCATGGAAATATTTAGGGATCAGCCTCGTGACCAGTGACTCCCACCTTAGGAAGACTAGTCCTGGAGCCTCGAGATTTTATAACGCAGTACCACAATTTTTCGTCGAATGCGCAGTACTTTTTATGGAGATGAAAGTTTAAATGTCTGATATTTCATGGTAATTTTTCTGAGAATGTAAATCACGTTTCTTTTACGATACTGGCAATGAATTTTTCTGACAATTTTATTTCCGAGTGGGGGCAATACAATGCAAAAATATTGTGAGAAATGAAAAATTCACAAAAACATCCCCCCAATTGGTGCGATTTCCAAATTGCTCCCACTTTAAGAGGAACTTGCGCGGTGAATGAGGAAAAAAAATGAATGTTGAATTTTTTCAATGGATCGTTTAAGTGAACATACGGGGAGGCTTCAATGGAAAGGAGAATTCGCGGGGTGAAAATGATGAGTAAGGGAAAATGGAACGAGCACCTGTGGCGCGCAGTTGTATTTAAGGAGAGTTGAGTTGAGTTGAAGAATATTTGAGGGGTAAAAAGTGCGGATTTACGTGAATGCCAGCGGCGGTGCTTTCGAATAAACACGATGGGTGAGGGGCGACGACGTGTGGGAGCATAGGTCGACTGGTGATTGGACGACGTTGGCTAGTTGAGGGAGGATTTGAGGGGTTGGAGAGAGGAGGTCGTACCTACGCGCCGCCAAGTCGCGGGCTTTTATATAAAAGCATCTGCGGATACGTTTCTAGCATCACTTTGGTATCGTCCTTGCCACGAGTATCGTCTGGTTCAATCACTCGAGATTAATTTCCCAACAGTCGTTGTGATTTATCGGTAAGTCATCAAATATTTCAATTATTCCCGCTCGTTTCCCGCGGTAGTGGGTTTCAATTTTTTTAAACCGTAGAACTCGAATGGGTCAATTTTTCGATGGGAGGATTGGTCCGGGTAAATTAATTTTTATTAAGTGAATTTTTTATTGGAAAATTTTGGTAATTATTCTCGATGTTGTGATGTGGTAGCTCATTTAACATACGCGACGCGACATTTTCTGGAAAAATTCTAAGATCTGTTCGAAAAAAATTACAATTGTTCGGTTATGAAAAAAATAAATGTTGTTGTTGCTTTGCGTCTTCAATTAATTTTCAATTTATTGCGAATCAATTGCAAATCGATCCTCAAATAAATGAATGATGCATAAATAATCAATATTTGATATTTCATCTGATAATAAATAAAATGGAAAATGTAAGTAGACAATGAAAATGAAATTCGCGAATTTTCTATGAAATTCCTCTCACGTGGAACTCTGGCAGGTGGACGACAGAGATAATTATGAGATTTCTTATCTCTGTGAGTGGCGTAGGAAGACCCTTGCGATTTCGTGGACAAAGTTGTCAAGGCACGTACAGAACTAAAATGTTCAACATGTTGGAGTGACAACAAGTTGTTGTCGTAACGGTATTATTCCAAACTCCTTCGCCTCCCGAAGTTTAGCGAAAGGTTTGGAAACTTGACAGCTTTCGATATTTCTGAGGAGTTGTATCGGAGATCAATACAGGGACAAATAAAAATAAAAAAATAAATCTAAAAAATATACAGATAAATAAATCAATGAACGATGGAATCTGGAGAAAGCCCTGAAAAATGCAGGTACTTTTCCCAACGAAGATAATATTTGAGTGAGAAAGTTTAGAAAATTCGAAGTAAATTATTTTTTTTCTGTTTAATTTATTCTAGACATTCACCTTCAAAAAATAAATAAAAATACCAATAAAACATATTGCGTTGGACAATTTCACCCTGACATTGAGTCACAAGTGGCTGATAAGCTGCGAGCATAATTTCTATTGGAAAACGATTTCATAATTCTCTGGGGGGATATTTTATATAGTCCGCTCACTAAGAAACTCTATAAAAATTCATATTTCCCACCTGAACCTCCTCAAGAATATTTTTATAGATAAATATTTCACTGAGATATTGGTTTTCCATGGGGTGAGCTTGCCTCCTACATTTTTTGGAAAGAAAAAAAAAAGTAACATGTCTTTCTCTTCAAATAAATCCTATAAACTCCTTGAAATAATTTCAATAAATTATTTCGCAATTATTTTTCGATAGATCAATTCACTTCAGATAAACATCAATTGTTCAAATCAAAAAGTCACCAAGTTCTCTGGAGAAATTCACATTGTTGCAAGTAAATTTTATTTTATTTTTACTCAGAAATAGAATGTTAGGAATGGAATAAAATGTAATACATGAGAAAACGTTATTTGATTTCCTGGGGCAATAGAACTTCGAGGTACTATTCTTCTTGGATTGAAAGAGCTTTGGGATGAGGAATAACTCCGTTTTACTGTACCTCGAAGTAACTTAATGTTAGTGGTAGAAGTACTCACTTCACAAGATAAGTGAAAATGTGGAAATTACTTCATATTATCCAACCATGAAAATCACCTCAGAAAATTGGAATGTTGATAAAAAAACTCGAACAGTATTTGAGGAGGGCAACAGCACATACATTAAATTGCATCTACTGTTGCCTAATTACGTAAAACTAATTGAAATCTATTTTTAAATTCTTAATTAAAATTGGATTCTTGAATTTCATCCAAGACTTGGGGTTAAATTCTAATGTCTGGGACAGCTGGGCAACTCTGGGAGTCCACTGGGCCCTTTTTTTGCTTCAGCAGCAAAAAATGTTGTTGTGCAGCACTATGTGGTAATAAATTCAGCCTCCACACTTCCACATTGGATATTTTCAGGGTTTATCTCCTCAGGAAAGTATCGCATTTATTCCACCATAAAATCTTTATGAAATTAATGTTATTTCGGCGGTCACTTTCATGTTACCATTGATTCACGTAACCTTTTGCCGGTATTTTCGTGGCGAGATTGAACCAATATTTCAGAGGAGTTAATATCTTCCTTTGAGACCTGGATGAGAAGAGTCAGTAAAATTCCACTCGTGAATTTCTTCAGCTTCTGCTTTGTTCCCCAACTTCCGCAATTTCTAGAAATTTTTTACCACTTTTTCTCGACATAGTTTGATACATCAAACGACGGAGCTAATGATTTCCATGCCTTCTCAGTCTTCCATCCCCTTGTTTGAATTCTTAACATACCCTTGAAGGGAAATATTTTTTTCCGCGAGAAAATTTTCTAGGAAATATGTCCTGAATTTTCGATGGAATTTCTCTTTAAGACAAAATTTTTCCTCAATAAAATGCCGAAAGGGCCCCGCGAAGGTCATCAGGGCCTTAGGGTAGCACATCCTCACCAGACGGGGATTACCAGTGGTTTAGGGATTTTAAATGACCTGCGGTAGGAAAATTCCCCATCAGAACGCTGACGTCTGTCGTCGACGGGCCTCACGATTACGCAGAGTAATTGAATTAATTAATTATCGGAAGGTAATCGCTATAGCTACTTAATTAATACGATTTCATAGCAATATGAACACATGTGGCATCCGCTGCACCGGGGATTCAAAATGGCGGTTTATCACTACTTCCGGTACCAATACGACAGCTTTTTAACTTGAGTTCCCCCTATTTTTTTTTTCTAATGCAACTAAATTTTCACATCGAACGCTAGAGTGTAATTTTTTATTTATGGAGACACGCGAGGAGTTACCTCGCTGGTAAATTATCGAAGGAAAATTAAGGCTCAATTTTTTGATGAAGGAAAAAGGGGGGTTTAGTTCAGGTGAGCCTTCGGGGGCTCTGTCAGGCGACAATTCAGTTGCGATTTTTTTTTTAATTTTTTTATAACATGTTTGGAGACGTCAATTAACGGGGATTCATTCCACGACTTATTAGGGCTATGATCAGAATCTATTTGACTCACTCACTGACTCCCTCACTCACTTTGTCAATCAAACTTATGTCTAATTGGTACCTTCAAACCTGAATGATAATCCGAGATGCGTAACTTGCATGGACTTGAGCTGGTGCTTCAATTATTATCGTTCCCGTCGAAGTCTACTATTAGAAACTCATTTTGGGGTGAGGGAACATCATACAGAGGAGAAATGGTGACTGTATTTGGGATATGAATCGGCATTATCAAGTGATTGACACGCTATACACACATCTGAAGCGCCTCGTTAGAGAAATATCAAGATTTTCCACTTCCGATCTTGATTGAGCAGTTATAGTAATGTTTACAAAATAAAATCCCAGATTTTTTAGACTCTCATGACATCATCGTGACATAAGGCAGACGTTCCGCGCAAAAAACGTCTCTCTTCCATTAAAATATTTTTGTGGGTGGAATTCTATCTTTTCTATTGATGTACCAAGGAAAATAAAAGCTCTTTCTCATAATGAAGGAATAAGCTTTTTTCCACAACCAATGGATAACAATATTCGTCTGACATGTCAATGCACTTCGAAACTATTTACCATTCTTGTGATATTTTCATTATTTTTTCCTGTGATTCAACAGTTTCTTTGTGTAGTTTTTCTTCGCTACAAAAGAATGGCTCTTACAACGATCCAGGCTTTCCATTAACAACTATTATGACAAGGCAAACTGATCGAGGCGACAATCAAACTAGTGTATTAATAGGTATCTGCTATAGCTCTCCCCTTTCCCACAGAAATCGAATATAATTTTCATATACAAATGGACGAGCACAATTCTTCAGCGAAATTAGCATAAATTCAATTAAATGACGGGGAATAAGAAAAAAGCTAGGAATGTCTCGTCACTCCCTCCAAGACTTTGAGAAATTTCGTCGCAATTCCCAAAGCCCCGCACTCACAATTCCCAAACTACATTAAAAATAAGCAATTCTCAAGCGTGTTACTCAAATTCATAATTTATTCTCAAGACGGAGGAGAGAAAAAATGAGTTGCCGCGATAAAAATGGCTCGCACTTTCTCATCCGCTGAATTAACACAGAAAAAACTCAAAAAGTTTCAAGCTACGATAATTAATGAAACGTGGATACTCAACTGAAACACAGTAACTTAAATTAAACTGCATTCAATTTTTTATTGCGATATGCGATAATTATTCTCATAAGTTGCGACCACAGCGCAACGATATCCAATTACTAATTGGACTAAAACAATGATTTACATTTTCTAAAGGAGATTCGTTAAGTCTCAACGTAAAATTGGTATTTTTTGAGTGATTCAATGTGCAATAGCCAACATAAAATTTCTTCCAGTTAATCGCCCACCCAATACGCCAATCCCATTGGTTCTGATACTCTCGTTCGTGTAACGAAATGGGATAATGAATTATTCGGTAGTGATTAGGGGTAAATTCCGCGTTCCGACTCAGATGCCGGATTCCCACGTATGTCTGACCATAGCGCTTCATCCTCCACTTACCCCAGACTACACGAAGGGAAAAATTCTTCAAAAATTGCGCATCTGTTCCGTAATTTGCCAGGCAAAACCGCATTCAGTAAAAATAACGGAAGAGTAACACATTTTTTACTGAACGTTTCATCTTTTCTCCGGAACGTTTTGGACTTTTTCCTGGAAATTCACCGAAAAAGTGCGTAACGGTTCCGTAATTTTTATCGCATATTGTTTTGACTGGCGGAATGCGGAACTGACACGTAATTTTTCACGATTTTTCCGCTCCTTGTAAGAGAATCGGTGCGGAATACATAATGTAAACATATACAAAATGAAATAAGCTCTTCGCTTGTGACCCCAGAGCTTTCCCCTTCGATCTCGGACACTGGTCGACTATCGGCCAACCTTTTGATTCAGCGATTACATCAGATCAGATCAAAGCAGGCAAAGTGTTTAATAATTTTTTTAAACAATCAATAATTTATTATAATCCCAACCTGACACCAGAAACTCTCTCGAAGACTCCGAAATTCACCGGATTTTTAAACAAATAAATTAATAAAAAAAAGGATAATTTTAATTGAATATTTATTTTATCATAGCATAATGTTCCCCCTTATTAATTTAATTATTCAACAAATAGTCGATTTTCTCAACATCTCTTTGCGAACAATATTTTTCCCTCCCTCGCGTCCTCCTCACGCCTCGAGAAACAATTGACCCTCGGAGGTCCTTTGAATGGTTCTATGACATGTCATAGGACTATTGAGAATGTGGAGGTTGAGTGAAACTAGACGTGTACCCCAAACCCACCGGCAATTATATATATCTTCACACTGAGACCCAGAGATAGGAGATAGGAGCAGCGGCAGTTACCTTGGTACAGTCCAAGTCGATTTACGTTCCTGGAGGCAATGCTGGGAGGCAACAAAATAGTACCGTGTCGAGGGGTGCATAAAACAGTTGGGAGCCTCTCGACAAGACACGGGGGAGAACTTCCACGGGAATAGGATTTTCCACTGATTGTATACCTGTTATACATCGTCAAACGAAATGAAGAAATAACCGTACACTATTGTGGCGGAAAACACTGATGGCATTGGGGAGTTGGAGTGGATGAATTTTGTCACGTAGAACTCATCTACGTAGGATAATTATAATGAGAGCTGTTAAATCTTGTAGATGAATTTGGAGGCTACCGTTTTGATTATTTTGCGTGGGTGGGATTACTTCAATATTGAGGTTGAAAAATGGGGGAAAGTTGAGGAAGTTTAATTGTGTGGGAGTGAATAAACGTTGGTGATTGCACAGCTGAGGAACATCAGCAACAGTTATTTTCAACTGTCATTATTCTCGTCAACTCCCGACGGTTCTCCAATGTTTCAACTCAATTTTGGCTGGAGGCCATCATTTAGATGTCGCTGATTGCACAAAAACGATTTTATTTTATTTTATTTTTCTTGCGGTAATTTTTTTACAAAATCGGGTATTTCTTTCATCTTTACATTTTGAGGAAAATAAGATCAACAGGTGCGAGTGTGGGACATTGGAGTGCACTGACGCGTGACATGCTTTGAGACTCCTGGTGAAATTCTCGAGAAATTCAAGGTGCCAAGTGTCTCCGCGATAATCCGATCAACCCAACGTTACTTTTAAATCGATGTCTGGTTTGCTACCTCACTCGTTCCTCTCACAGTTTTTTTTCCTCGTTGTTGAAAGAGCTGATTGTATTTTTTTCCTTCTCTCGTGGTGGAGTGATTGCCAATGAAAAAAAAAAAAAAAACGATTTATCTAAAGGAAGGAAGAAAATGGCTCCAGTGGATTTCTCACTCTAGTGAACGCAGTAAAAACAGCTGATGATATCGCAAAATTTCCCTGCTTTTTATTCTCCATCAATGGGTAAACTTGGGTGGGAGGGAATTCCGAGCTTTCATGATGGGATTTTATATTCTCGAGTCTCGAAAATGTCGTTTATCGGTGGGTTCTTTCATAGCGTTTGTTTATTAAACTCTATGTGAGTGCCCTATCCCCAGGGGGGGGGGAGATTATTTGGCAAATTGGAAAAACAATAATCGAATAATAATTTTGTGACATATACCACAAAAAATAATTGAATCATCAACAGAATTCTAAATTATGTGGGAGATGAGCTCAGGCAGTCGTAAACAAAATTTTATTCAATAACAAAATAAAAATAATTCATTGCAGTTCTACACGTGTACTTATCTTGATTAATTACAGCGATCGCTCAACCGTGCGATCAATTCTCGGGAAATACTTCATAACTTGTCAATTTTATATCTATGAGAAACGGACTTAAAACAGTTGCCATTGAATGAAATAAATTGCCAAGAAATATGATGAAAAGAGGAGAGAAAATCTTTTTCACGGAAATGAAATATTTCTCCATCAACTCCTGATATAAGCAAAAAAGTTCGAATCGGTTAATTAGGAAGCACTATCGATTCTTCACAGGCGAGGAAGAAGGATAAAACTTGTTAGTTATGTAAAGAGTTGAGAGTAAAAGTGTTTGAACTTGTAATTTTCCTTTATATTCAGCGAAGAAATTCTCTTCAATCGTAAATTATCTAACGTGGTAAATCCACTTGGATTGATGCCAGTAATTGGCAAATGTTATTGAAACAACAAAAAAATATAAATATAAATCCTTGATACCTATTTTTTAATTAAAAAAATGAAAAATGTACCTTCAAAATTTCTTACTCTAATTTCGCATCGAGCGTTAAAAAGTCTAATGTGAAAATCCAATTTATCTCTGTGAAGTGGGTGATCGAATTATCTGATTGCTATATCGTCGTCGTCCTATTTCTAAATACTTGCAAATACCCCTACACTATTTAGAAAGTTAGTAGGAATTGAGTTTGACATACCACGAGATGATTCAGTTTCCAAAGAGGCAGAGCCAAGTCTCCAGAGCTGGTTTGGTTGATTAACTACCGGATGCAATGCTTCCTCTTTCGATTAATCGTCCTTAGTAATTGGATTCTATCAAGATTGGATGATTCATTGACGTCGAAAATTCATTGGGGAGATTTACTTATTGTAACGTGATTTTTTGCAGCGGTGAGGGAACAGATTAAATGATGAGAATGAGGAAGTAGATGGAGTTGGGGCTTTCGGGTCAGGGGGATTATTTTTTGGATCAAAAGCGGCATCGACTGATGCTGAAATAATCACTCTTGGCACTGAATCTTCTCACATTTTACAAGTTTGATTGAGTAGAAGGGGAGTGTGGCACAAAATGGAATGTGGGGAGAGAAAAATAACAAAATCACCAAAGGAAATATGAGAATAAAGATTTGAATTTAGTTTAGTTTAGTTTTGTTGAGTTTTTAGATTTTTTAATTTCTATCTTTGTCTCATATGTAAAACCCTAGAAAAACCTGAAAATAAGACGAGATAAATTCTCTTGAAATTGTATATCTGATGTCGTGGAAAAAATGTAAGTAAAAAATATAGAAAACCATTGAAACAGAGATCAGTTTAATCATGAATATAGAAATGTTATCGCTGTATTGATTATCGTAGGATAGAAATCCCTTAGAAAAGCAGTAAACCTCGAGGCTTTATTGGAACTGTCTCCAGATCTATTTTTTTTTCATTTCAAGTCTTACGGTTTAATGCCCCAGCTCGGTTTTATCAATATTTCAGTGTCATAAAAACGCACTTCGTGTCTATCATATTGACACAGAGAAATAAAAACATTCGTTAGAAACTCCAGACGATGTTCTCAACGTCAGGAAACAATTGTCTATTAACAAATTGCTTTTCAAGTCACCGTACCGAGATTGTTATAATTTTTTTCAAACGGGTTCAGTCAAATAATCCCTTAATTAGTCCCCTTTCAAACCCGCAAAAAATCTCTGGAATTTCGTCGCAAAAATGTTAATGGTCATCACCAGCGAATTCCGGTCATTTGAGGTGTCCGATGGTGAATCCATAATTGGAAATTTTAGTGACTTTCGGGCTCTTCATTGTATCAAGCTGAAATCAATCGCAAGTGATAATTGGATTCGTGCGGCTTTTCTGTCTCGTCCAATCATTTCAATGTTCTCCATTACTTCCATTCAAAATATTTCAAAATTTAAGCACAACTCAATCATTGCGAACAATCGATCATATTTTAACCAATACCAGTCAATGATAATCATTATTAATTATAAATTATGGTCAGGAAAAAATATGACTCGTGTTATAATTGATTAACGATGAAAACACTCACTTCTTCTCCCTTATTCGAAAATATTTAATTGAATTTCATAATTATATGAATAAATAAATTTTTCACGTAGATTCCACCGCATTAACGTGAAAAATCATACCGTGAATCGTATCTCAACCGGGAACTGTTAAATCCCCTGTACTTAATTTTACTTCGTCCTTGGAGATAAAATTTTTAAAAATTATTATCAACTCTCTCTGAAACAAAAATATGCGTCTCAGTAACCTGCAATAAATGCATTACGAGATTAGCTCGACTAAGAAGATCAATGGTAAATGGATTCTCCTTTATCCGATTACTCCCCTGGTTTTTAGAAAGTCTTTAGAAATTCTGAGAATATGGGACACGAACAGTAAATAGAGACGGACAGGTGGAGGTGGAGGAATTATAGAAAAACCCCTCTTTTGCTGTCCAATGGAATCTTTTTTGAAGGAGAAAACGTAAAAAACTTTTACCTCTTCCTGTTATTTTTGCATTAATTAGAATTGAAAATTCAGCGTTGCGTTTTACTAGTCATTCATTAATTATTCATAATTGTTAGCTTTAGGCTACTTTATCCCCTAGAAAAATCCGAATATACCCGAGTGAGAAAAAGTGGTGCACTAATTTTTTCAAAGACCATCATAAATAATTTCTGATCAACAATTTTCTGTATTTATTCCTCACCATGTTAAATGACAAACAGTCGAGGTGAATTCAACTATGATAATTATTAAACCCATTCAATTCTCGCTTTTCAAAGTGCTTCGAGATATGTCTCTCTATTCAGACAAAGAAAGAATGAAATCATACTTGAAAGGAGGGATGAAAGGAGGACATGACCGTTTTCTATCCTGCCACAGAGAAAGGATAAATAAAGAATCTCTATATCAATAATAATATTCAATTCCCCCCAAAGTCTGTTTCTGTCCAACTGAGTCTTATCTATCTCCATAATCCTGTCTCCTCCGTTTCCCCAAAGAAATCGCAAAACGCGAAGAATAAAAATGAGAGACAATGAATTTATAAAACTAGAAAGGACAATAGGTTCGCACTTTGTTGTGCACAACGTTTAGTTCCCCAGCATTAATTCTCCAATAGAAAAAAAAATGCAGAAAGTTTATATCGTAAATAAAGGAAGTAGAAACGCCCGCAGCTGTTCAGACATTCATGCAGTGACACGAGTAAACGTTTAGCGCAACAGATCTCCTTTTTTCTCATTCTAGAAGCAGATTTACAGGCGTTTCTACCTGTGTGCCATTAAATGAGTGCAACTTCTTCTTTGCAGCTGTGAATGAAAAATTCAATCGCCTTTTTGCAAACGTTTGTGCGAGGGGGAGAGGGAAAAAATCGTACAAACAGTGGAACTGAGATTTAAAATAAATATTGGGTTTTAATGTCAAATGCTTTAATACATTTGTTAAAGGTCAGAAGTATTTTTACCGTCGGACGTTTTTTAGTGCTTGATAAGTGTTCGCAAAAGGTGTTCGAATTTTTCTAAAGGTTTTTTGTTATGAAAAAATGTGGTGGATCTCGAACGTAGAATAAATTTCAGTCTGCAAAAAGTGATAAATAATCGAGCGGTCATTCGCTCTGTCCTTCTCGCAATTGTAAATAACTGGATAGTTATGATTTTTTTAAATTTATTTATAGTCGTCGGTTGTTCCACTCGGTCAACCGGCTCATTGGTCATGATATGCAGACCGTCCCTTCGGGGTCGTTTATCTTTAATGAGATAATTTTCCGCGATTTTGGAAACCTGAGTGGAAAATTTACAATCCATCAATTAATTAAAAATTTAAATATGGCCCCGTGACCACTCACATCATCATCACCCATGCGGCACATGTATCATTACATGACTAATATTTACTGCTACAACATAAAATTAAAGAGTGAATTGTAAATATAGCATACAATCAATGTGGTGGTTCAGTGTATTAAAATGCCTTCATATAAAATTTTAATATTAAATTCGTTTCAAAATGAATTTATTCAGTTCTCCCCATCGAAACATAATATATGGCTGGAAATTGGAGTCGAGATTAATTCGTGAGATTCGGATTCTACTGAGCGAAACTGATTAACCCAAAATCCATCACAATCTATCACCACATTCAACACTATTTCCAAATAATTTTTTCATTTTCAAACAAGAAATTCTTGATTACGTGATTTGATTAACTGAATTAATTACCGTCATCAAGTCGCATTTACTTCGAGACTTTGAGATATTATACATTTCAATTAGCGCCCCAAATGATATTAGCATTTTTCCACCGTTTACACGACGATTCAACTTCAACTTTCTCGGAAAACAACATTTCCCGGTGAATTATGCATCAAGAGTTCATCCCTTTACGCTGGGTTAGCACTTCCAGATGTGCGTGCATAGCATTGCAAAAATATAACTATGGAGCTCATGCGTGAAATTACATAAACAAAAAATTAATATTTAAAAATGATCGGAGTCTGACAAATATTCTCTAAATCAATTTGACGCCTAAAAATGAGACCAGGAGCAGGAATCGAGCTACTGGGTCATGAATTTTGTATTGTCAAGGCCTGTCACAACGAATTTTGGATTTGCAACTGGAAATACCAACAGCAAGGACGAATATCATGTAATAACTTACTGAATTCGAATCAATGAGCCCAAGATTCAACAAGCACAGACACAAGTTACCAATAGCAGAGCCCGTACCCTTGTGACAACGTCCATCGGCCTAATTATTGGTGACCACTGCAATATCTATCATTATTAAGTGCGGTTTGGCACATGATGCTCTAAGCCACATTGTCATCTATGGCCAGACCTATAGTACTGTAGCAATCCTTTCAGGAATCCTTTCCAGTCCTTTTCAATTATGCGCTGTTTAATTATTTTTTAATTTCCCCAGAGACCAGCAACTCTCCATTATTTTAAGACATAACTACTGACAATATTACGAAAATACCTCAAACAGGACTATTGACCCCGGCCCCACTCGTTAAAATTAAAATCGATACGAGACTCGATACATAAAATTTTTTACCGCGGTTTCGTGTTTTTTTGTTGTTTAAAAAATTGGAGGCGAAGCGAAGTCACAAAAGTTGTAAGTTTTGAGTTATGTCGAATGCACAATACCCTCCAGGCAGTCGTGTGGTCACTTACTCGTTTCTTATCAGAGTAAACCCATTTGCCCACAGGGACGTGTCTCTCTTATAGCAACTACTAGACTTTCATATAACAAGTTTCTTCCTATAGGGCCATTTCAGCCCGCCAATGTGCAACGATAAAACTGTTCATGAAACAATCCACATTATATTATCTTCGTTCTCGCGATGGAGTTTCGAAATAACCGTAACCCTCTTGATTTTCCGGATTTTACTCGTTTTCCTTTTCTTATAATTAATTATGGGAGAAGGAAATAATACGTATGACGCGAAATAACGGTCGGATTACACAAAGCGAACAGGTATCACAGACTTTTGGGGAAATAATTATGAAGAAATGTCTTCTGGAGCATTGAATGTCAGAGGAATTCCACTTTTCGAATATCATTATCGTGTTCAGACAGATGGAACAAACGTGCGACAGGAGATACCGACGCGTTCGACTCTACCAAAGATTTCCCGCATTTCTCTATAATTTTCCACTGCCACAATTTTTTTATTTACTCCTCATGTGCCGAAAAGTAAGAAAAACGCGTCTTCGATTTCAAAGACCCTCTGGCTTTCGACGAGAACTCAAAAACAACGACTCGAACTTTTCGCGCTTTTCCGGACGTTTGAATTAATTAAATATCAGGTTTCCCTGCAAATCATGATAAATGCAATTTTTCCTTTTTGTTAAAAATAAACAGGCGGATATTTGCTCTAAAAATTATTCATGTGAAACACGGAATTCATTCCGTTACATGACTGAAACTGCAACTAATGGCTTTGAGTACCTCTTTTTCTAATGCTTCAGGTCATACACCAAAGGTACACAGAAAATGCAGAAGGGACTGGCGATGACGTGGACAATCCTTGCTGCGCTCGTAGCCATCGGCATTCTGGCCGCGGTGGAGGCAGCGCCGTACCCTCAGTAAGTAATTTCAATTGAAACTAATGTACTTTGAGGGCAAAAAAATAAAATAAACTAGTTAAGCGGCTCATCACACGAGTGCCCCCGATTTTTTAATTCTCTCAAAATTTGAGATTCGCACACAAAAAAAAATTACTCTGGCCAAGTATTCAGTTGTTAAGGAAAAATACTTATTTATTCAAGATGATTTTTCTTCGATTGAGTGAATCCCACGGAGGGCTAATTACATTTTAATTACTGCATTGCTCTGGTTTCAGAGAACGAGCACTTTATCTCGATCAGCTTGAAGAGGATCCCGAGAAAATGTACGAAGTCCTGACGAAGTTGAACAGATACCTACAACAGCAAGACAAGTAAGTGTAAAAAAAATTAATAAAAAATTCAAAGGGTTTGTTAACAAGACAAAGAGTGTTAACATCTAATAATTTCCCCAGAAATTATTGCTCTACATTTTTCCCATAGAATTTACTACGAAAACGAGTCATTCTTGACGATTAACATTTGATTTTGAGGAAAATTCTTCGAAAAATCGAATACAATTGTTTTCAGTGAAAAACGAGGTGGATTCGGCCTCGATTTTGGATTGAACCGCGGCTTCAGTGGTGCCCAGGCAGCAAAACACCTGATGGGAATGGCAGCGGCGAATTACGCTGGTGGTCCGGGTCGAAGGCGCCGATCAAATCAGGCGTAAATGCATTAACTCCTTAGTCTGTCCTCAGAAGAAAAAAAAAAAGTAAATGAACAAAAAAATAAAAAACACAACCCCGCGAAATTTTTACGTTCACGACTACTTTCATTCCGCATGAAGAATTACTCTCTCTAATTAATTAATAGAGTTTGGTGCTCCCCATAAATTGTGTATACTTATTATGGAATGTTCAAATAAGTGAATTAATATTCTGATTGTCAAAAGCCAACTTGATCCAATCTCGATGTCTCTCTATAGGAAGTAGACGTTAACTAACAAATGCACTTGAAAAATTGAGGCATAAGTTGTTAGATTGCATAGTCAATTTTCACTCTTGCCTAGGCACATTTCACTGAAACAAAAAATATAAAAAATACGCGAATTATTTGATTTGAAGGAGAAGAAATGACACAAGCAAAATTATAATAATCGTTTATTTATAAATATGATCGTTTATTAACGATAGCTGTAAATTGTTTAGGGTATTTATTTAACTGTTAGAGTCTGACTAGTTCTCTTCGCATTATTCGATGATGGACACATTCGTTGATCAATTATAATTGCAATAAAAAGGATTGGAAACGGCCAGAGATACGGAAACTAATTGAAAAATGTAAACCACTGATTGTAACATATGTTTATTTGAAACTGGTAATTGATCGTAAGTTCGTTATCCCATCAGCGTATACCGCAGAAATGAAAAGAGTCACTATAAAACTGCTCGTGGAATATAGTGTCATAATTCTTGTTCTGGAACTACGCACACTAAAAAATTCACTTTTTGGAAATGTACTTTCGTTATTGGGGTGCGGATTGCGAAGGGGTTCATGGATTTGATTTTTGTAGAAATTATAAAAATTGGTAAACAGTCGTGCGCTCTATGTACCATACACGTATACCTGTCTCCTGATTAATGATCAATAAATATTAATTTAAACCAGAACTACATCGACTACGTCTTTATTTCATTGCCGAATGCAAAAACCAATCAAATTTGTCATGAAATGATTATCAGGTCGTGTAATAAAAAAAAATTGATTGGGCTAATGACGAAATTTACCATAGTACAAATTGCGGGGCTGATCATGTTTCAGTTTTGACTTTGCATAAATCTATGAGACAAAGTTGTTCAGTAAAAATTACGTGAAAGTTCCGTAATTCACAAGTGAGAAGAAAAAGCCGCATAAACATTGCGGAGGATCTAGTTAAAACTACGGAAATCTCCGTAAGATTTACGTAACCAGCTGCGTATTATTTACGGATCGTTCGGTGCTTTTTACTGGTTTTTTACTCTCCCTCGTGAATTACGAAAGTTCCACGTAATTTTTATTGAACTTTTTGCCTCCGCGCAACGAAGATATAAAAATAAACTTCCAACCTGTCCTAAAAAAAATATTCTGCTAATTTACACAGCATCGCCCAGTATTGGAATTCAATTTTTTTTCTCAAATTTCCGAAGAACAATCTCGCGTTTGCGTGAAATTTCCTTAAGGATGACCTGTCACGCAACCGCGTGTCAGCTTTTTATCCCACCGAGATTTCCCGCATTTTTCATTGAATTCAACCCAAAGACAACAGATGGGAGCACTCACTCTATCGTCCGTAAGGGTACGATTTAGGGAGATATTGTCAAGTGAGAAACAGGAGAAGAGGACTCGCAAGTGTCACGAGGACGACCGGCGGTCACTTTCACCTTCCCCGCATTTTTATCGGCTCCTGGGCCTCCTGGAGCAAAAAAAAAATGAGCGCCTTCGCCGAGATTTGAACGCTCGACCCCAGAATTGCTGAGTGGCGGGGACGAAACGCGTATGTGCGGAAAACGGTGTACAGCACCACGCACGGCTTCCGGAGGTACTTGTCTCCTGTTTTGATGTCGGCGACATCAAAGGTTGACAACACCTCCCAACCATAGTCGACGTCTGTTATCCTTGTCTGATGTCTTAAAAACTGTCTACACCTGCGTGGCGCCGTTAGTAGGACCGAAGAACTCTCTAATGACCAGTTGACAACGGCTGTGACGAATCATCTGCATATGTTTGTCGGTAATTATAACAAAACATTGCTAAAAACCCAATATTTACCTCTGATAAAAGTTAACTATTATACTACATTCAGTTCCTCTGGGTAATTACAAGACTGCTCATTATTACTGTCAAAACTAGTCGAGTCTTCAGACTATTGTTTTTTATGACTAGAAGACCAGAACTGGTCATTACATGAAATCAAAAACAAGAGATTCGAAAACCCAGATAAAACTGAACAATAATTCCGCTTTGGTCAGCTTCTCTGACTCCCAATCCATCAATTAATAAATCGAAGAAGTTCAGTTGGATAATCACGTGGGGCAAGTGAGTATGCACAACTTTTTGAACGGACTGTACTGTCATTGCTTCAAATGCGCCGCGCGGGAATTGATTTGATTGGTTGAGATTTATTTAAATAAACGAATAAAAATTGTGCGATGGAAAGGGACGAGCTCATAATTGATATTAATTTCAGGTAGATGAGTGTAAAAATGAATTAAGCCATTCTCTCGATCTCTTGTTAAGTGAAAGAAAAAAATGGATTCTTCGAGGAGTTTTTGGGTCCAGAACTGCCGATCTGGACGTCGTGGGATGTGTTTTACAGTTGTATTACTGGGTATTATCGTAGGATCAACGTTATTAGCATATGCCGCATTCGCGCCGAAGAAGAATCATCATTCTATTCAACAGATTGCCATAGTAAGTCACCTTAAGTTTGAATTCAAACAACTCTTCGAACAAACAATAGAGTACTTTTGTTTCCTCCCTTGCAATGAAGCCAATTAAAAGTCTACACTATTTCAAAAATTCGGGAATTATCAAGTCGCCTTTGAGAGGACCTTCCCCCTCTTATAATCATTTTAAAAAATATTAGAAATAAATTGGCTCATAACTGATGACTTAATAAATATTTTTATAAGTGACTCAAATGAAAAAAAAGTCACGAAAGCCACCTCGTTGTTTTGGAATTTCTGAAGCTCAGTAGCTTATCTCCTTGTTCATTAAAAAATACCCAAAACACGGATACTCGTTAAAGAGAGAATGTCTTATCATCTTTGTCTTTTCAATGTTTAGATATTCCGACATGGAGCTAGGAATCCTACGGAAACATATCAAAAGGATCCGCACATTGATCATAAATGGCCGGATGGTTGGGGGGCCCTAACAAAGGTAGCTAACTAATTATTTGGAAAAATTGTTTATTAATCATTCATCTCACGAAGATTTATGTCTCTTTACAATTGAATTCCTGATCAGTTATATATCTCGTTTTGTGGTGCAGGAAGGAATGCTTCAGCTGTATCAGCAGGGCAAGTGGCTTAGGGACCAATATGAATTTGTGATTGGAAACAAGTATTACTCAAAAACAACTCTAGTACGGAGTAGCTACGCAGAGAGATGTATTATGTCCGCCCAGGCGCTTCTAGCTGCCTTATTTCGGCCCCAGCCTGAGGATTACTTCATTCCCGATCTACCGTGGCGACCTGTGCCTGTAACCGCGATCCCAAGAGATCAGGACAAAGTAAATTCGATACACAATCGACCAATGAAGTTCGTGAGGAACGTGAAATTACAGCTTGTGTAATGTTATATGGGATGCGTTCACGACTTCCCATTCTCTACGAACTTATTTGATCGATGGGCATATTGACTCGCAACAGATCTAGCATGCATTATGTATCCCTTTGACCTTTCTGTACTAAATTTATTTTATTGCTTCGGTTTTTAGCTCATAACGGTGAAACATGTTTGCCCTAAACTAGATGAAGCGTTGAAGGAAGCGTATGTAAATGAATCGAGGAAATCAGGAACAGCAATGGCACCTTATTACGCCGCATTATCGTACCACACCGGCCAACACATCGAGACGATAACCGATGTTGAATTCCTGTATAATACTCTTGAAATTGAGGTAAAACATGGCGACTACTTTTTAAATAAAAAAAATCTTGAGTTTGGTCACCGAGAGGCAGAATTTTTTCTATTCTCATTTTTCATTCTTGTACTAGGCCCAGCGTGGACTTGAACTACCGGAGTGGACGAAACAATTTTACAACGATACAATGCGAGAAATAGCAGCTAGAAGTCTAGCAATATTCACGAGTAACACCCTACAGCGACGATTGCGAGGAGGTCATAAGAATGAACTCGTAATAACCTGCCAATGATGATTTTACATGATAATTTTTCAATTATTTTTTTATTACTAACAGGCCCACTACTGAAAGAGATATTGGATAACATGATGCGAGCGCGAAATGACCAGCACGAGAGGAAACTGTATCTCTATTCCGCTCACGATATTACACTCGTAAATGTAATGCGGGCAATGGGATTTACAGAGGAGTTATTCAAACCAGATTATGGAGCTGCTCTTATCTTTGAGCTTGTATTATCTGAGGATATGGAGGAGGGAGAACACGATTTGGAAGTCAAGGTAAGGATGTAAACACGGTGAATCAATTAGAAGCTTAAATGTACTTCATCTAAAAAATATTCTTAAAAAATCAAATTGAAAGTCGTTGAGACTCATCTTCTACTGATTATGATGTCAAGAGAATTTGTATTTCAGGTGAAGTACTTAAATAATACAAACACAGACGAAGCAACCCCTATCAGTATCCCTGGATGCAAGGAGCCATGCAAACTCCTGAATTTGTCGCATGCGTGGCAGGATGTACTTCCAACGGACTGGGATTCTGAGTGCAAAGTTTAATTATTGTGTAGAATTATGTGGACAAATATTTACCTGATATTATTTTTTCATCGCTAATTTTGCGCAGTAGTGAGGCGACGTGCTCGGAGGGTTGGGAATGCATGAAGTTGTTTTATTACTTTCTTATCCAAATCATTTGAACTGACTAAGTATAGAAATGTTAATTATTGCAATGTTATCGACGAATTCACTGATTTGTATAGTTTTTACTTGATTATTAACTACGATCGACGAGATTTTCATGAGATGCCAATCAATAAACTTTTCAATCTATGGGAAGTGCCATTGGAAAAAATTTATTAAATTTTCCTCTGTAAGAAGTGAACAAATGAAAATTAATGAAGCCTGAAGTGAGAATAGCTCATTATTTAGTCCTCACTGACTTTGCAAGGTTAATTCTGATTTATTTTCCAAGGAAATATTTTAAATATGAGCCTATCAGCTTCAAAATCATGTTGCTACCAAAGTGAATATGAAAATTCGTTGATAAAAAATTTTTGTACGTGGATTCTCAACTCCTGGAAAAATTTGATTCGACGGTTGAAAATATTTTTCTCTCTTCACGAGTTTTCGATGAAAGAATCGGGGAATTCCAAGTAAGTAAACCATTCATCTAAAGGAATTATCAATTGATATTTCTGCTATGAGTAAATTAATCAAGAAATTCAGATGCCTTTTCATTTAATTTCTCTTTTCTATAACAGAAGAAATGATCATTAGATTAAATTTATTTTTACCAATCATTTCACATTAAAAATCCATTTGCAGAGGCGATTTATTAAATTTGGAATTTTCTTTCCTACCAGTCTATCGTCATTCTTATCTTTAGATTCGTCGATATCATAATATCCCAAGAAATCGATTCGGATTATGATACGGCCCTTTGGAGACACGGAAGAGTTCCAGAATTATGCAAAAGTTATTCGAAAAACAGTAGCCACCCTTCCTGTAGAGGAAAGTTATTTGCCGACGACCTGAGATCAACGTTCCAGAGTGTTTTCGAGGTGTCTGATGATGACTATCTTGAATTGTACAAGCAGCGAAGTTCAACATTTACCCAAGAGATTCAACGTCAATATGAACAGTCGAGAGACAACGAGAGTATCACGACAATGTTAGATGTGAAAGAAATTTGCAAAGTTTACTCGCAATCAAATATGAATACCCTGAATAATAGAAGACAAACTCCGAATCAAACAAAACTACCTTCGAGAATTCCCAGACCAAAAACTAATAAACGAGGTTGTAAACCTATTAACTCACGTCGCTGTATGCATTATAAATAATTGTTATTCCAATAAATTTTTGAAATTTTATTTATTACAAACTGATTATGTTAATTATGTTCACCATTTTATTTCTCTGCTGATCGAACCGCTTGCGGTGGAATTCCCCGAATTCGTCAGGACCTATCGTGACCTTTTTTCCCCGAAGAGTCGTATTAGGAATTTTCTGAATTTCCCAGATTAGGTTTTATAATAATAATGCATAAATACTCATATCTAAACAACCGAGATGAGAATTAAACGCATTCTGCGAGCCTTGAGACGAGCGTAATGAACTATTTGGGTTGAAAAAGTAATAATTCCGGTCATGGACGCAATCCAACCAACGACAATCATTCTGTACACGGTTGAGCACTTGAAAGCCTGTCGATCCGTACGATATGCCACGAATCAAAGTCCGAGTTATCTACTTCGTATTTATATTTTGAGCTGTCATAGATGTCTGTAATTTCCGTTGGGCGAGAATGGAAATTTGGTGATACAATGACCCCCATGACTTATCCTAATTAACTCAACACGTTGCCAGTGAAAGAGCATTCTTTTCAACAATCTCAATTCATTCTAAACAGGTGTGAATTCCGTCAACTAAAAAAGAATTGCATTTGATCCCCAGAACGATTGAAAACTGTATTGAATTGAGATAACTATTGACCTTAATTCCTTTCTTCCGATAGGCACATCATGCAATGAGGTATTCTTTTATGATTACATTCATAATTCTTAGGACTATCTGTCCTTTAGAGGCAGGGAAAATATTTGAATAGGAGATTTCAGTCGAGACTACACAAATAGGACAAATCTAATACAACAGGTACAACGACAATACCCAGCTACTTCCTCTGACCTGGAAGTCTGTCCAATTCTCAAGTTCATATCAATCTACAAATTTCCGGTGGTACCCTATGAATGCAAAATTACGAATCAAGGCCACTTACACATTCTTAATTTCTCGAAATACATTATCTCGACAATTGACATCATAGCTTGTTGCCGGCTCTCTACCGATTAAACCCCATTATCGTAGGAGAACGATGAAATCAGTGATAGGGCAAAGTGGATCAGCACTCAAAGGTCGTCTAATTGGATTTCACAAGTTCTTTCCATCAAAGATATTCCTTCTCAAGACAACAGTTTTGGTTTTGGCTGCATCATTCGTTCGAGTGTCTACATAAGAATCCTATTTTGTGGATATTTCGAGAACAATTGCATTGACGAGGAAATTTTATGACTTATCTTGAAGAGGAAAGAAGGTCCAACAGATATCACCAGCGATTTTCCAGTAGATTAATGATTATGCAAAGGATGAGCTTGAATTCAGGATTTCCTCACTTGTTCATGTTAGCATAGGAGTGTGACTGCGATTTCCCCCACCTTCCATTCAACATGTTGAACCTGTAGTGTTGTATGTGCGTGTGAAAAGCTTCAAGTCGACCAAAATCGATTGAAAACTCGATGAAAATCAATTGGGGAAGAAAATGTCAGAAGACTTCCTTGGAAGAAGAATAAATTTCCAAAAACCTAACTTTATGATTTTTCTGTCTCGAGGCAATGGTTCTTGAAATAATGACAGTATAACCTGATCAGTCTTATTTTTGGATACATCATTTGGTCGATTGTTGAAATTACAAGTCGAATGTTTCAATTGTTCGAGAACAAGTGCGTTTGGGAGGAAATCTCATAAGACTTCTCTGGCAGATGAATCAATTTTCGATGAGTATCAATACTCACTTTTAAATTTTATTATGATTATATATAATCATTATGGAGAAGACGAGAGCTTGAAGTTGGAATTTTCTCATTTACCCGTGTAAGTGTAGAGTGGGGGTTGAGTTGTGTGTGAGTGAACCAACAGAGTTCCCAGTATCGTTCGTCACGATTATCACAGAAAGTACCAGGAATCCGCCTGCTGTACTTCCATATCTGCAGGCGTTCATGCTCCATGAACG
Source organism: Diachasmimorpha longicaudata (assembly GCF_034640455.1). NCBI lineage: Eukaryota > Metazoa > Arthropoda > Insecta > Hymenoptera > Braconidae > Diachasmimorpha > Diachasmimorpha longicaudata. Next base: position 7,128,100 of record NC_087232.1, on the reverse strand, counting down.
GTGACTCAGATACTTAGTTTATTCGAATCAGTGAGTGTCAATTTTTTTCCCAATTTTTCAAGTTTTTGGTATTTTTGTGAATGAAAAATGATGAGAACGGGATGAAGAGTGATGTACGTGTGATTCTTGTGTGTTGTGGAGGTATTGGGACCGATATTCGAGAGGATCGATGTATTTTAATGGCTGGGGGAGTCGATGGGAGGATTCCATATGATAATGAATGCATATCGTTAATTTTTGCTGAGGAAATTTCAGGAATTTTAATCGGTGCAAGTGGGAGGGGGGTTGGAGCCCTTGGAGTTGGGATCCAAGGTTTAGGTTAGTTTGGGGTGACAACTCCCACGTTGACGTGGCTCGTGATATGAGGTGATACGAAGTTTTTGATAGTTTCAAGAACCATTCGGTGATTAGTGGTTTTCTTCTTTTGTTCTGCTATTTGGTGAGTGAGGTCACACATTTTTGGAATTGGTGGGTGAATGGTTTTTCTCTTCATCTTCAAGGTACTTGGAATTTTGAAAAAGGGAGTGAAAAGTCAATATTGTGAGAAGTGACAAGGAAAATATATATTCCAGACAATTTCTTATCACTAATTCTCCCTTGAATCGAGTGCACGATTGTGGACGACGTTTTGGCTGAATTTTCCATTCGGTGGAGTGATAGGAACTTGTGAATTAATGCAAAAACATAATATCTCGAAAAGTTGCCCTGAATTCTTCGATTTTTCCCCCCGAGAGTCCTTCGATTATATCCAGATTCAAAGATATCAATCAGAACATTCGTCTGTTCTGAAATCACGATGACCAATCTCCTTTTACCATATAATTTTATTGAACACTTACGGCGGGAGTGTCTTCACTAAAATATATAATTTAATAGCCGCTCTCTTTTCATGCTGTGATAATCAATGAATAAATGATTTGTTCAACGGAGGATTTCGCTTGTCAGTGAAAAATTCTCACAAATTCAGATGAATTTTTCCCACTGAAAAAAACTCACCTTTGAGATTTGCAACTTTATCATCAGATGATTGCTGTTTTTACTGCCATTCACCTTCATTTCTACACTATAAAAAATTGCACAAATCTATACGTGCAAGTCGATACTATTGATTCCTTTTACGACCTTCACACATCTACAAATAAAATAAATAACAACAGTGAAACCTGTATAACCATGCGTCGCTCCCTTTTACGCGATGACTTGAAATTTAGATTGGATGATTTTTCCCAATAACGATTGTCGTATCTGCACTGTTATCGAGAAAAAAAAATTCTCCATTTTTTAATTGTTTTTCGTTATGTAAGTCTCCTTCTTTATGAGCTAATCACTTTTTTTAGCAGTTTCACGTCAGTTGGTTACTGGCAATGGCTGAAAGAATTAGCGTCACCCAACTGGGCCTTCAGTCATAGTGAAAAAATCATATTCTGAATAATTTCATACCACTAGCTAGAAGAAAGTCACCTTTGTGTAGGAAAATATCGAATTTATTCAAAGAAAGTAAGGCAGATAATGCAATTTTTGATCCACCAAGCCCAGTAGCCTCAATCAAAGATGAATACGAATAATTGAGGTCAATTAAACCGCAGTGGACCTTTTTCCAGCGTAATGCGTATTCATTTATTTACAATTAACGATCAAAACTTCCGTTTCAAGCGTTAATGGAAAAATAAAAAGTCGATCTCGATCAGCAATTATTCAAAAACACTTCTTGAGCACCGACTTCACTAACTGATAACTCTGGTCATTCTGTTTAATTGTTTTTGTCAGGACATAGGCTTTTCCGGGCAATATTTCACGCTTTCTTCAACTTCCCCTTTCATATCCATTTTAAATTCCATCAATCGAAATAATAATTAACCGATTCTTAATAATCGTTCCAGTAGCTGTGAAATATCTCCGTAATCTGTCAAAATGTTTTCCTGGCTGACCCGCGAGGGCAATGACAAGCAGGACATCTTTGACAATGTCACTCAAGGCTTGAACCACATTTACAAGACCAAACTGCTGCCCTTAGAACAGCACTATCAGTTCCATGACTTCCATTCACCTCAGCTCGACGATCCAGACTTCGATGCTAAACCCATGATCTTACTCGTGGGTCAGTACTCGACCGGAAAGACAACCTTCATAAAATATCTGCTGGAGCGAGACTTCCCAGGGATTAGAATTGGACCGGAACCGACTACGGACCGTTTCATAGCAGTTATGTACGATCAAAAAGAAGGCGTAATCCCAGGGAATGCCCTCGTGGTGGATCCCAGCAAGCAATTCCGTCCGTTAGCAAAGTTCGGAAATGCTTTCCTGAACCGACTGCAATGCTCAATGGTTGCATCACCAGTTCTAAAAGGCATATCAATTGTGGATACTCCTGGAATTCTCTCTGGAGAAAAACAGAGAGTGGACAGGGGTTACGACTTCACTGGAGTCCTCGAATGGTTCGCCGAAAGAGTTGACAGGATAATTCTGCTGTTCGATGCCCACAAACTGGACATTTCTGACGAATTCAGACGCTCCATCGAAGCCCTCAGGGGGCACGACGACAAAATCCGCATTGTTTTGAATAAAGCTGATATGATTGACCATCAACAACTGATGAGAGTCTACGGAGCTCTCATGTGGTCCTTGGGGAAGGTCCTCCAGACCCCCGAAGTGGCTAGGGTTTACATCGGGTCATTCTGGGACCAACCACTGAGGTACGATGTCAACAGAAGACTCTTCGAGGCCGAGGAGCAGGATCTTTTCAAAGACATGCAGTCACTGCCGAAAAATGCCACTCTCAGGAAACTCAATGACTTGATCAAACGGGCGAGACTTGCCAAGGTCCACGCCTACATCATTAGCGCCCTCCGGAAGGACATGCCCAGCGTTTTTGGAAAGGATGCGAAGAAGAAGGAGCTGATTAAGAATTTGGGGCAAATTTATGATCAGCTCCAGAGGGAGCATCAGATCTCTCCGGGAGATTTTCCAGATTTAAAGAAAATGCAGGAGAGTCTGGCCCATCATGATTTCACCAAGTTCAATCCCCTAAAACCAAGACTGTTAGAAGTAGTTGATAAAATGCTTGCTGAGGATATCGCTAAACTGATGGCGATGATCCCACACGAGGAAGTTAGCAGCACGGTGGAACCGATGATCAGAGGTAATTATGATTTTATTCTTCATCTCGAGAATATGGAAATCCACTTCACCAACGCGAAATTCCGACCATTTACAATGTCGCAATGTTTTGAATAATTATTATTGTGACTTACTTCAGGGGGTGCTTTTGAAGGAGTTGAGGATCAGATCAGTCCCTTTGGGTATAAAAGAGGTGAGGGAATTGATGCTGGTGCGGGTGAACCGGAATGGATTGTCAACAAGGAGCGTTACAAATATGATAGTCTGTTTGACAGTCTGGGACCAACCGATGGAAAAATTACTGGAGCAGGTACGACTTCTCTGGGAATAAACATTTTTTTAAATGTTTGGTTGACTGGAATATCAATTCAATTTTAATGATCATTTCAGCCGCTAAATTGGAAATGGTAAAGTCCAAGCTACCTAACAGTGTGCTTGGGAAAATATGGAAACTTGCGGATTACGACAAAGACGGTTTCCTCGATGCAGATGAATTCTCTCTGGCAATGCATCTGATAAACGTGAAACTCGATGGCTACGACCTACCCACAGAGCTCCCAGAACATTTAGTTCCACCATCGAAACGAGGAATGTATGCATGATGAAATGAAAAATTATTCGCCCTGGCTGAGATAAATTAAGACTAAAATTTGTGACAGGCAATGGGAATTTAATTTTTGATATGAAATTTGAAAGGGTTCTTTTAGCACTGATCAATTTTTATGCTCTTTGTATTCGAGAAAACACTCATGATTGTCATGGTAATCCACCAACGAGGTAAGTCAACTTATCTCACCTTGTTTTCTACTGAATATCTAAAAAATTACAGGAAATGGCGGAATTTTTCTAATAACATTTTTTTGTAGAGAAAAATGAATTCCATTGCATCTAGATTTTTAGATATTTATCTAAAAATAAGGCCATTTCACAACAGAAATGTTTCTACATCACTGTTGCATAATAATTTATTGAAGCAAGCTATATCGAAAAACGAAGAAATAAGAGAACAAAACAAATTATATTTTTATTAAGACTTTAAGAAAATTTACAAAAACTATTGATTTGTAAGAGAATTATTTTGCTGAATCAATATGTTCTGTAAGAAATTGAAAAAATGATGTATATAGGTAAAGCTTTAAGAAATCGACTTTGTACACTGCATTTAACGTTCGTTCGATATTTTTTGAGCTCTATCAACTAGCTTTCTGCACAACAAAGTTTTTGACTACAAAATTATGATTCAAAATTTTGGGAGAAGACCATTAAAAACATTTTAAAAACTCAATAATTTTTTTTTCCTCCAATCTTGTCTTCTGCCACTCTCCGAAGCATTTAAGCTGCAGAGATACTTAAAAATTAATCTGCCAGCCTTACTTTGCTATTGAATTTTTTTTCCAATGACGTTTGTAATAGCCTTTCATCAATGATAAATAGAAGAATCGAAGGAGTGTTCATCGAACAAAATAACTCATGACTGTAAGTACCATGATGTTGAATGTACACACAGCTGCACAAAATACGTTTCTATTTATTTTATGATTTACTCATCATCATTCCCACTGTGTTCAGAAATAGAACAGAAAGTACCTATTAAATAAAAAAAAGTGATGAGGTTCAATTGATCCATTTATTTGATGATATCACGTGAAAATGATAACATTCTGTTTCCCTAACAGTCTACATTAACAATGTTTGTAAATTCCCCTATGGGGAGAAATTTTCTCGTTTTAAATGCGTCAACGGAGTATTTAATGAAGGATATTTTTCAAATTTGTATAAATATTTCAAAATGTAGCGGAGAAACAGCAACTGACATTTTCGTAATCTTTTTGCTAAACAATGTGGATATTTGATTATGTACACGTGGATAAAAACCATATAAAAATACTAAGTGAATATTTCTAGTTCAATATCTTCGTCTTTCAGCAGTTTTTCAGATTCTGTGTTTTCATCTTCCTACACTTGCACTATTTTTATCTTCACGACATTACTATTTTTACTTTTAAAATGATTCCCATTCAAATGGAAGCCTTAATTTTCTTTGACAATCAAAGATTGAACGTCTTATCAAGTCAGCCAATAATTTGGATTAGTCTGGTGGTTCACTGGGTCTGGAAACTATTGGCTCACCCAGTCTATTTTTAATTCCATTAAACTTATTTCATGCACAAAAAAAATTAAAAATACCAATAATTAAATAGAAGTTCTAGTTTAAAAAAACAGGAAATTCCATTAAAAAATTAAAAACCTGCAAATACCAAAACATAATTTGTTGGTAAAGTATTTCCACTATCTGAGTGTCTTTCAAGCATACTCCCTACAATACTCGTGCCTCTCTACCCTCGGTTTCCATCCTCTACAGGACGAATCGTAGCTCCATATTTACAAATACTGAATCATCAAAACTAATATCAATCTCTCAATATCTGCCACTCAATGAACCACTACACCTCTCTCACAACTCATCATGTCTTTCACCATTCTTCATCCGCCTTATTACCTCGTCTTTAATCTCCTCAGCAGTCGTGCTCTCCACCTTTTGCCCTGCATGCAACTTCCGGCTGTCAGTCTGATAAATAATAACCGTCGGATAGGCCTGAACCCCAGCTCGTCTGCAAGTAGTCAAATGCTCGTCACAATTCACCCTACCAAACCGAACCCTCCCCTCGAGCATCTGTGCAGCAATAACGAAGTGCGGCTCAAGTACTTGACAATGTCCACACCAAGGTGCATAATAATCGATCACCCAAACTTCCTTCTTGTTATTAATCACTTGTCTCTCCAAATCACGTTCACCCAACTCCTTGACTTTGATCCCCAAGAATTGTACGATCCACCTCACCAAGGAGGTTGCGTCTCTGTTACCGTTGTACATCGCTACTTGATTCAGTCCCTCACTTCCTAGGGGATACAGTCTGATGGTGGGATAACTTCGAACACCCTGAGCTCGACAAAGCTCAGTGTACGCTTCACAATCGACGCTTGCTACCTTGACATTTGGCAGAAGATGAAGAATTTTGGCAACTGACGTCCACTCAGGTGCTAGTTGTTGGCAAGGGCCACACCAGGGTGCAAAATAATCCACAACCCATAAAGTATTGCTCCTCTTTCTTCCCAAGGTCTCATAAAAAACAGTCGAGGTCAGTTTCAGGACTGTTGGGTTCATTGATTCCTTTATGAACTCGACGATATTTCTCGCTGTCTTTTGCAAGGTGAATTGAGAGGTGATTGAGCCATTGATCAGCATCGCTGTTGGATACGATCTGATGTTGTATTGACGACAGATTGATGAGTGGACTGTGCAGTCTACTGTGCCAAAATGAATTGTTGATTTTTGAAAGTGAAGAGATGCTTTTCGAAGCTCTGGGAGAAACTGCATGCAAGGGGGACACCAAGGGGCGTACCAATCAAGGAACCACACTTCTTCAGACTGGGTTCTTCGCTCAAGAATTGCCAAAATTTTTGAGGCTGAGAGGGCCCACACGTTCTGAGCTTTTATACTGTTCTCGGCGAATTTCGCTATGTCATTTATTTTACCTTTCCCGTGGCTTAACTCAAAGGCGCCGGAGGGCTTCAGGACACCCCACATGGGGTAGCGGTTTATGGAGAGCGCGGAGCAGAGCGCCGGGTAGCGACCGCAGTTCACCTTGGCCAGGTTGACGTCCTGGATTATTCCGGGTAGGGCTTTCAAGAGCAGGTCAAGCTCGGTAGCGTGACCGATATAAAAACAAAGCAACCATCCCTCGGAATCGCTCTCGGATCCATCTCTGATCCTCTCAAACTCCTCACCAGTCATTTCCTTGGGTTCTGGCAGCTGCTCGAGTACTTGATGCACCAAAGATTCAACATTATCGAGTTCCTCGAATAGGACCGGCGATTTAGACTCATAAGTTCCGTCGGGAAGGAACACAGCTGATGTGGAGGCCTCCAGAAGATCATCGCAGTGGTTTTTATCACAGTTAAAGACTCCAACCGTCAGAATATTCTCAAAAATTGCGGAAATTTTCATTTGATCCTCATCCTTAAAGCACTCTCGGTGTTTTCCACACGTAAAAATTAACCAGGGTTTGTCCCTAGACCTGGAATCCTGCATCAAGCGACTAAAACTCCATTGAGATAATTTTTCCAAATTCACATCAAGCCTGGACATGATGAAATCTGATATTTCATCGTAGGTCTTCCTCGAGGTGAATCTAATGCCGGACTGACTATTCCTGGGGTAAAAGAGGAGGGTTGGGTAAGACTGGATGCCCAGTTGATGACAGAGGAACCAATCGTCTTCGCAGTTGACTGCCCCCACTCTTATCACTCCCTCAAAGTCCTTTGCTATTTTTCTCCAGGTGGGAGCGAGGGTCCTGCAGTGACTGCACATCGGGGAATAGAAGTTTATCATCCAGATCTTTTCAGAGTGGATGAAGTTCTCATGGTAATTGTTCTTATTTAGGGTGACGACTTGTGGATCGTCGTCATAAATTCCGAAATTGTCCTGATAATACGACCAGGAGTGGTAGTTCTGGTGGGTGCTTTGGCCATTCAGACCTTCCTCTCCATAGAGATCGTATTTTTTACGCAGGTCTGAGTCTTTCAGGACTTCGTAGGCTGTTGTGTATTTTACGAATTTTATGTGGGCCTCTGGATCGTCCTGTTAACGCGAACGGACATTAAGAACGAGATAATAAAAAGGGGGATTGAGTAAAAGAAATAAAATTAATTTTCTCTCGATTTAAAAACATACGGGAAACTTTGAGCGGGAAAGTTATTAGAAAGTTTTGATAATTTTGCAATATCTATGATTATATCTATGGTACGTACACTATTTTTATCAGGATGATGGGTAACAGCAATTTTTTTGAAAGCCTGTCGAATGGCCTTCTGATCAGCATTTCTTTCGAGCCCCAAAAGTTCGTAATAATCCTCCCCAAAAGACCGAGAGGTGACTAATAAAATTATGATGCACCTGATGAACCTGGAAACTCGACAAAAATTATTCACTGAATGTCATTTCATTATTTAGTTTTCTGTATAACTAGCTATATATTTAAGTCAGTGGTAAATAAAGTCAACTGTTGGATGTGGAATACAAAATTTGAGGAGGCATTTTTTTTAAGTATTGAAAATATATCTACAATTATCGTGTAATCCAAAAATGTGTAAATTACATGCTATACTAGAGCTGTGTAGGCGTGCAGATTAGATTATTTAAAAGAATTATATTACTCACATGGCTGTAGACAGCAAAAACAATTCCTCAAAAAAGTTCTAAAAATGCATATGTGTTACTTTTATCCCAGTTCTCTTGTACGACTTCCCCGCGTGTTCAGATGAAGCTGTACACCCACATATTCCTGTCGACTTTTCCTATTTTGGATTTATCTTGCACAATCTCTAGAGCTCTGGACGGACCAACGACCTCTCTTAGAGCATCCCAATCAGTTGGAAATAATTCATAACCTCAACTCTTTTTATTTATTCCTACAGTTACTGAATATTCGGCGAGAATACGTGGAATATTTGCATTTATACTTGCTAACTTGATAACTGGGGTATAATTATTTTCCTCTGTTGTTGCGATAAGGAAAACGAAATGATTGAGAACGCCGGTGGAGTGTTTCAATTATTTAGCATTTTTATGCGCTGAAGGTTTTTAGTTCATTGCGCATGCGTCTAGGGTAGACAGAAGGGCATTGAAAACAGCTGACCGTCAAAAGTGGTTACAAGTGCTCCTAAACATTCAATCGAGTATTTTGTTGTCAAGTCTATGGTCTCTGGAGCGAGTAATATCTAGTTGAATTACAATTTTTGAGTTTTCGACATTGTCTCCAATACTTCATTGTTTGGATCTTGTCATTAAAGTTGAGGTAACCTCCTTATGGTTTTTTTACTTCTAGAGCCAATAAACAATGATAATCACCCAAGTCTTATCTCTTTTTTTAATCTGAGGAATGAGTAATTCAGTCTGTGGAGTACCAGTCGATGGATTTTGCCTAGAAAAATGATTTTTCGGTTGTTGTTATTTTTTTGTCATCTCTTTCAGATAACGCAAAATAGTTAAGCCGAAAATGGAAACACAACTGAAGAGGGAGAAGAGCATTCACCCAGAAGATTAAGCGATTATCAATTTTATGTACAAAAATCAACAAGCGAGGAAAAATCCGAGAACCAAAAACCAAAAGAAATATAATGAATTACGGAATTAATTGGGAAGCAGAGCAGCGTCAGACTCTCTTGGACGGTCGAGCTTCATTGGACAGAGCTGCTCAATCCGTAGCTCGGTCACAGGTGGTGGCAGCTGAGACTGAACAAATTGGCAGGGAAGTGATCAATGAGTTAGGGGAACAAAGGGAAACATTGATTCGTGCCAAGAGGAGACTCTCGGACACCGATCAGGAACTCAACAGCTCCCGGAAGGTTATGAGACTCATCACCAGAGGAGTACTCACTAATAAAATATCTCTCATTCTGATAATAATTCTGGAAGTGGCAATACTCGCTGCAACTATTTACTTGAAATTTTTTTCTAAAAAGTAAATAATTCCTGCATTCAATAATTTGGGAAATTTCTAAATGCGACGAGAGTAGACGGTAATGATCGTCGACTATTTACTAGTCCACTACGATTCATTGAGACTGTGATTATACAGATTAATTTTTCAGCTTTGTGAAATGACCACATAACACCAAATCATAAATTCAAATAAATCGAAACAGAAAATACATTGATTTTCGATTCAGATTCTGAGAAATTTTACAAAACGTTAAATTTCTTAAAGTACTTTCCTTTTCAGTAAAATTTAGAAAATAATTGTTACGAACTCAGAAATTATTTAATTGAAGGGACCGGTGATGTTTTTACAAAATACTTTCTTTTTTATATGTAGGACTAGAGATTCTCTAGATCTGTTTTAAGTAGCCGATGTCCTTATTATCCCAAACACAATAATATTCATGACTCGATTATAACAATGTTTGCAAATATATCAATATGTCCTACGTGCGTTACGTCTTCATGCTTATTTTTTTAGTTTATCACAACAGTAATAATGCCAATAACAGGATAAATCGGCAGGCTTATCTTTGTAATTGCATATGAACAAACATTTTCATCAAAAAGAGCCATTAGTAACACAATAAAAATTGAGAAGGGCAGGGGAATCTGTCTCCATATAAAGAAAAATTGTCTCCATCAGTCATCATTCGTTGAGTAATCCATCGAACCGATTCTTCTACATCATGAAGTTCCTCTCCATTTTCATGGTCATCGCAATGCTGGCAGCGGCTGTTGCCGGACAACGTTGTAGAGGAAATGGGGTTGCAGTGAGTATTTGAAATATTAAACATTTATGACGCCTCTGAAACCAGGTCATCTAGGATCCATTAGAATATTCTATGCATTTTTTTCTATACGATTTTCAGTCACATGAGCCCTAGAGTTTTTTTTAGTTAAAAAATAATGCTCTCAAGAATACCATATTCGTCACAATTTCTAATATCCGAGTGCTATGATTACAGTGCGCACACAGCAGCCAGTGTTGTTCTCGCCGTTGCTTCTGGAGAAGATGCTCTGTATGTAGAAACTGCTATTCCATTAAGGACAATTAATCCGTCAACACCATAACGAAATTTATTTTTTTTTCAGCGATAAAACAAGGGGTGTTTCAAAATCAGAGAATCACTTCTTCAACTTTGTTCCTGGACTTGGCCTTAAAATATTTTTTCACGGACTTGTGCTTCAAATGCCTATCAGATTAATTGTAATAAACCTTTCATTCCAATTTAAACTTGATTTTTATTTGTTTTATCCATATCGCATTTTATATTTAATTCCTCAATCCTCTTCACAAATACGCGGCAACGGTAGTCGCGTACATTTTTTAACGTCACATCCGTTGGACCCCTACCATTGCATTTTCTGTCCAACTACGGAGGGGGTCTTTTCATTACATAAATATCACTATAATTATTCAATGCAATTGCGCCTTTAGAACCGGAAACGGACTCCTCCATACGGGACTTGGTGGTACTTACAAGTATCAATATTAATCGATTTAACATTGTTAATCTATTCAATTTCTTGTGATGCAGGGACTAATTACAAAATGAAATTATGCTTCATCTAATTCAATCTAAAATTCGTCAATTGCAAGGCTTTCGTGAGCGATTTATCATTTTGCCTGGAGTGCATGAAAAGTTACTAGATACAATTAATCGCGAGCAGTCTCCGGGAAACCCACAGTGATTCCCCGAACTCACTGCTCCAGCGAGGGTATAAAGAAGGACCCGGGCTACTCCGTGGCATATTCTCCTTGAGAACTTCGCACAGTAAAGTATACTTTGTATCCCTCACCACCGATTTTAACTACCAGTTAAATTGTTCTTCATCTTCGGACGAATTAAACGTAAGTGATTTTCATTGCACTAAAATACACATTTTTCTTTAATTTCCCATTTGTTAATTGTTTCTATCATTTTATTGTATAATGATTAATTCTACGGTCTGACTGCTAATAGTTTATGTGTCTTTTACAAGAATATTTCGACGCAAAAGGGCGCGGTGGACTTGTTTGTCTGACATTCCTCGGTTTTGAAAAAATTGCAATTGATTATTTTACTTTATTAAATACATCATGAAACGGAAAGATGAAAATATCAGTTCTGTGAAGCGATTGTGAATAGTTTTCCGCCATTTAACAATATCTTTCTATTAAAATTAATTTAATTATACTTAATGTATTTCCTTGTGATTTCAGATGTCTGGACGAGCCAATAATAGCAATAGGACGAACCAGTGCAACCCGGACCATGTTCCATCAGGACCGGGCCACCAGGCTGGTTTTCATGGGGCTTGAGGAAGCGCGGATTTGAATAATCACGCCAACCAATTAAACCCTAACAATGCAAATTACCAAGGAAAAAAATAATTCGACTATTTGAGGGCTCTAGATCGTGTTTCAAAGAACCAGTAAAAATCATGGAATGTATTTTGGGCAGTCTTACATCATCATTCCTTTAAAATAGTGTTTTTTACTTGAAATACGATTTGTATAAACCAACATGAATAAATGAAATAAAAATTAAATTCAAATTTCCTGAATTGGTTATTTTATAAAATCCTTCATTCCCACATTTTATTCCTTGAATTGTGTCGAAACTCCTCTGAGGTTCCTTTATAGAGACTCAAGGGGTTCTTGTTATTCTTAATATCAGTGGAGTAATAATACGATCAAGAACCTCAACTAATTTTGAGATTGGAGTCAGATTTTTAAAATTAAAAAAAATCCGCAGATTGCACTGCGTCAATCCCAAGATGTTGACGTTAATAGGTGATAACTATTCCTTTGTCGGGGCGTTTCTTTCGAATCAAAGACGATAGGATCAGTGACTGAATTATACAACGTAATCCGAAGCTGCTTTAATCGAGCGGCGGTTTAATTCATTTCCTCGATGTTATGAATACCTTCATTGTATCTTGCTCAACTTACAACAAGTCCATCTCATATTTCAACGCTCTTAAGAATTATCACTTTTGAAAAGTAAAAACATTGAGGGACTCACTGAAGATAAGCGCACAGTATTCCATTACGAACGGCTAATCTCCGAATTCCATTAATAAAAGTTTGAAGTTAATATTCACTAGCCCGGATGTCCGTTGAGGCAGCAAAATTATTAGAAGAAATTTATCGAGTAAAGTTATTAACGCTCCTCAGTCCAGAGGAAAATTGCAATAAAGCATATGAACAACTTTTAAAATCTTTATTTAAACATTCTTGTAGAAAGCCAATATTCGTTTAAATACCTCGGGATTGTATCCCTCAAACACTGGTCGTGCATCCTCATACATAGCTTTTTCGAAGAGACGTATCTGTGGTGAAGACCACCAGTAATTCATTTTTCCCTCTTTTTCCTCGAGATTGAGAGTGTTCAATTGAAACACGGAAAAGTGGAAGTTCTGGCCGTCTGCGTGGACACATTGAACCGTTAAGGGCTCCGGTAGATCTCCCACGGAGTCACCGTATTTTTGTCTCGCATAAGTCGCGGTCGTTGTAAATGATTCAACCAGAGATCTTGCAAATAGTTGATCCACCTCCACTGGTAGCTCAGTCAAGTTTTTCACTTTCAGGCAGTCGTGGTAGATGAAAATTGTGTGAGGAGTCGACCAAGGCGATCCTTGGGCTATTGCTGAATGGAAGACAAAATACAGGATTCGTGAAGTTATTCAATTATTGCATTTATCTTATAGCAAACATGCTGTTTTCTGAAGTGGTGATTATGGGGTCCATATCCCAAAAAACGGTTTTATTACTCACGATACAGCGTTTTCAAATCGTAGAAATGATGGGCCTGCAAACCAGCCGTTGATAGAAGAGGATAAAGCTCCGGAAGAGCTTTATCCGCTGCGTCAGCGTCCGTACCCATCGGTGCCAAAGGGATCATCGATGTCAGGAGTAAATCTATCGGCATTGAGAATTTCACCAGCTGTCCATCCTTGGCTAGAAGAGAAATTGAATAAAATATTGTTACAACAGAATAAAATTTGAATTGAACGATTTAATTAATTGGCTTTATTTATTATTAATTGACTTATTCATCTATATGTCGTGATCAATTTGTGTATATGGCAACGCTCCATGGGCATAGTAACAAACATTGTTCGTCACTAACGACTCGTCTAACGGAGTAAATGAAGTTGTACTTTACCTAAGGGCACTTGCACTAATCCATTGTGAACGATCTGCCTTTGCTGTGCTACGTTGAATCCACACAGGGACTCACAAAGCTGAAGCATTTTCTCAATTAAATTTCGTCTGAAAGGAGAATTAATTTTGCAATACAATCTAACTGTACTCGCGATAATTCGCCGACAAATATAGTTAAGACCTTACGATTTTCTAACGTCCGTTAGACCGTAATCTCTTCGGTAATTCCAAGTAGGCTTTTCAGGATTTCTTCTTTTAGGAAGCTTCTCTTGATGTGCGTCGTAAATGTTCGATGTACGAACAATTCTAGAAATTCAATTGAAATTATAAATTTTAACATAGTTCATCAAATCATTGTTCATGAGATGGAGTAAGGTAGCTTCAACTTCCCAGTTTACCTTTGAACAGCTTCATTGACCTCATTACTTGGATTCTCTATTAAACTTTCGACTCTCTCTGGTAGTGAGTCACCCATAAGCAGAGATTTTGTGAGCACCTGAGCTTGCTGAGTGCCCTGGACCAATAAATCGTGTCCCATCACTTTCAGACATGGTTTTATTTTATAATCCGGATGATTCACGTCCCGTGGTATTGGTCGTGGAACCAGGGTATGCTCGAAGTATGGCGATACACTGAATAATAAATTCGAAACAAATAAATTCCCAATCTATGTTTATTCTGCATTAATCTTCATGGTGGATAACAGACAAAAGTGGGAATAAGTCTTTTTTAAACTGACAAGGAATATTATGAGAAATGTTTTCTTATAATGCGCTTTTAGGAGAAAAATTTATTGTTAAAAAATATTAGATTATTACTTCCGCGACCATGTAAAGACCAAGTAGGTTATATATGACAATAAATATAAATAAATAAATATTATTTTCCAAAGTTACTTACTCTATGGTTTTCCTAATGGGGTTCACAATGTCTATCGGATCTACGATAGGAATTCCTAGTTTACCAAGATGAAATTCTGTTAGAGTTTCAATTGGTTTCTTCTTGGTGGCCATGAACCAGTTGAATTTTATCATCCTCCCCAGATGCTGTCTGAATAAGGCCTGAGTGATCTTCATCGTGCTGAGTGTTCTACTAAAATTAAAACCCACAGTTTCCTTGAATAATTTATATCAATATTTTCTACTTTTGAGGTTAGTTCCATAACATCTTCCACAATTGGTACAATGAAAAGGATCTCATTAATGTAAATATTCATTATGAATTACCTGTCTTATGTCAAAATGTTGGAACAATAAATATCTGCAAAACAACTATTGTTAGTGGCAAAATTAATTAATTTTCCTCGATGAGTTCCTCTTCATGCACGTCCACAACATTATTGCAGCGCCACAATGTTACGAAGGTTTGGACCCAATGTATCTCACCGGTCTGTGTTTAGAAAATACTACAATGACATAGGTTATCGCGTCAACAATGCTGGTGCGAGAGAATTGAATTTAAAAAATAAGAAAAACCGAATAAATACTGTGGAAGGGACCGCGGGAGTGAACACCGCGAACTTTTGTCTAAATAATTTGATCAAGTTCCGTTGATTGCCACTGATTAAATATGAAATTAACCTCACGACCGATGAGGAATTGGCGTAGGCTATTTCATCAAGATCATCAAGAAATAAAACAACCGTTGAAGCCGGCGTGGACTCAACCTGTCGGTTATGAAACAGGCATTTCTATTTATAATCCAATTATGAAGAAAAAAGTGCCTCTCATTCTCAAAAATCATAACACTGCTACCTGGTACACCTGCGGCCCTACTGTTTATGATTCTGCACATATTGGACATGCTTGGTAATCACCATAAAGGAATCTTTAGGATAAATCAAATCATTTGCTTGCAATCGTAACCAATCGCTGCTGTAACTAGAAGAAACGATTTCCGAAAAATTAACCAACTTCAGTTACCTGTTCATATTACTTTGAAAAATCGTTGAATATTTGTTTTCAATAACAAAAGTCCATTGATTTTTTATGAAAAAATTTCACCAAGTGTTTGCAGCTGGCATTAGTGACAAAAAATTCCAGAACCATTTCTACATATGTAAAATACATGAACTCGAATTTTCCGATTTCAGTTCCTACATTCGATTCGACATAATCCGACGTATCCTCTCGAACTTCTTTTCGATTTCCGTCTTGCCCGTGATGGGCATAACGGACATAGACGATAAAATTATTCAGCGCTCCCAGGGGTCCTCAAAATTCACCTCCTGGCGTCACCTTTCGAATCATTACGAACAAGAATTTCTCTCCGAAATGCACCAACTCAATGTTCTACCTCCTTATCTTCACTGTCGAGTAACCGATTATATTCCCGAGATAATAAATTTCATCTCCATTCTCATGTCCAAGGGTTTCGCCTATAAATCCACGGACAACTCCATTTATTTCAACACATCAAATTATCCAGCTTATGGGAAGCTTCGAAGGCCTGACGAGAATATGACCTCTCCCTCGAAGTTCTCGCCCTGGGATTTTGCCCTCTGGAAATCTGCCAAGCCCAACGAACCCTTCTGGGACAGCCCCTGGGGTCCAGGCAGACCGGGATGGCACATAGAGTGCAGTGCAATGGCATCCATCACCCTGGGAAACAACATAGACATTCACAGTGGAGGACTGGACTTGATGTTTCCTCATCACGAAAATGAGGAGGCCCAGTCTTGCTGTCACCACGAGACAGGGCAGTGGGTGAATTACTGGCTGCACTCAGGCCTCCTTCACCTAGAGGACACCAAGATGTCGAAAAGTCTCCAGAACACAATTACGATTAAAGAGTTGTTGGAAAAGTTTACAGCTGATCAATTCAGATTATTGTGTCTCTGCACTCACTATCGATCGACAATCGAGTTTTCTCAGGAGACGATGAGTAAGGCAGTGACTTTTCTGAAGAAGTTCCAGTATTTTCAAAGTGATTGTAGAAATTACGTGGCTGGAAGATTCCCCGCTGCGACGGTAGACACATCGACAATTTATGGAAAACTGAGACAAGTTGAAAAAAATATTCTGGAGGCTTTGAAGAATGATTTTGGGACTCCCCAGGTTATGGATGAACTCAATGAACTCGTCGGGGTAGTGAACAAGGGATTGAATAACCGAATTCAAGGGAGTGAGTGCACTGAAGTCAGAGAGGCTCCGTGCATTGCTACTGCTGGAATTTACGTGGAGAGGGTACTGAAAGATCTGGGGATTTGCATGGGTGAAGAGAGTTTGCAGGCTGGGGGGAGTGATGGAAAGTTTCGTAGAGTTGTTGATGATCTCGTCAAGTTCAGGACAATTGTTAGGAATAGAGCTTTAGCAATGAATGTCAAGGATAAGGAGCTACTGGGTGCTTGTGATGATGTGCGGAATAATTTGGCGAATTCTGGTATCAAAGTCAAGGTAATTCATTAGAAAATTAGAATTATCAACGAAATGATAAATAATTCAATGACATACTTTTTTTTAACTCAAACCAATCCACGTCAAATCGATCACAATTAGAACCAATTTTGTAATTTTTGTTGCAGGACTATAAGGATACTGCCACATGGACGTTTGTAAAAGAGTGATTGAGAATTTAAATTTAATTAATAAATGTTTTATTATTTAAAAATTTTATCGATATTTACAGTATAAAAATTAGTCCTCAGTATTTATGTCAGCGTTTTCAGAGGCTTTTATTTTCTTGGGGGATTCGCCTTCAGCAAGAGAGGCTTTTCGCTTTCGTTCTTCTTTTCTTTCTGCGAGAGTCTTTTTCAAACCCTTCATCTTTCGTGTTTGGAGGCTGTTGATGTTTTGCGTTCCCAAGTGAATCCTTCCAAGGGTTGAGCCGAGATTGTCCACAGCAATATTCTTCTTCTTTTTGATCTTGAGGGCCTTAGGCTTCTTACAGGCTTGTTTGAAGAGGTCATCCGAGGCGAATTTGGTTCTCCTGATCGTCAAGTCCATTCGGGGACCAATTTCTGTAAGCTCCACCCTGGGAATCCTCGTGCCTGATTTTTTCAGTTGCACTCTGTACATAATGAATAAAATATTGATGTTATTTACAATTCACGGTTGGAGACCCAATATTTCGGAATTATTTTTACCTCTTTTTAATCAATTATCGATTAAAAATTGAAAAGTTAAAAATTAATTATTTTCCACGTATAAGAGCATAAATTACGTACTTGTAACTCCTCAAACTAATTTTGTTATCCACCGCTGTGAAACTGAGTACATGTTCTAATCCCTGAAGTCTAATATTATCCACAGGCTCTCTCTGGAACATATCCACCAGTAGATTTTTAATTCTCGTGAACTCGTGATTATTCTCGAACAACTCGCCATTGAACACTAGCAGAGGCTTCAATGCTGCTGCGATTTTCTCGACTTTGTAGTCCTTCAAGGGTTTATAATTATCAATTCCGAATTCCACCATGTCCAATAACGTATGCTCAAAGGTCCTCCCCATAACCAGATTGTGGGGTCGTTTTTTATTATTTGAAACGAACATAAATAACGGTGCATTACTCTTCTTGCAGAATTTTTCAATTGGTGTGACATCCTCGAAGGGAAGGATCTGATTCTTTTGTTGTAGGCATGCACCAAGTGGCTTCTTTAGATTGTACTGAAAATAAAAGAATGAAGATCCATTACTAATTGAAGCTATTAATTACAATTATACGATAGATTCTTTAATAGGGGTATATTTACAAGATCCTTCATGGCATCATGGGCATATTTTGAGGCTGTACTGCCTTTGATGAATAACGCATCTTTGGGGTCTTCAATTAACTTTGGCTCTCTCTTGATGAGGGCTTTTTTTCCTTTGTGTGTCGTTGGTTTTCTAAAGATCAATTAAAAAATTATATACTCCGAATATCTCTCATAACAATATGAAATGAATGGCAATACATAACCAACAAGTACTCACACAACTCTCTGTAAAACGGGCATTTTTACTCTCAGAGATTTCACCAATCTTCGAATACACAGTTATTGCCTACTAAACGGATTATTTTTTTGCTATTGAGTTTGCACTATTATTAATGTCTTACTTATTAAAAAAAAATCTATAAACTCTCGTGGGACCTTATAAACACTATTTTAATTCTTCACGCGGAAAACACGATGTGGCTTGCTTGGAGATTTAGAACCTGTAAGTGTCGCCCTCTGGGTACCACACGCCAAGGCCACATGCTTTCCGCTGCGGCGGGAGGTTCGCTCCCTGATTCAACTTCAAAGAGCACATAATTTTTTCAAGAATGTTTATTTTTTTAAATACCCCCTTTTGCTGATGTCAGATTAAAAAATGCATTGAAAATAAGTCGATAAATGAAATAAATGAGTTTAATTGCACTCGTGCTGAAGCTGTTTTAATTGCCTCGAATCATGCAACAAAACATTTTTTATACCTTCTGAGTAAATTCAATTGTTTGAATTTTTTCGCAAATAATAAAAAATTGTGTTGAAAAGTGATTGTTTTTCTTCAAACCTGACTAGTTGTGGGTGTCTAGTACTCGGCGAGGCCGTGAGAGTTCACGACAAACATACAAGGACGTAATCAATACAAACCCTCGGACGTCGGGGTAGCATACGCAACTTTGGCACGTTTCAACTGGGGGTGTAGTCCATATAGTTACCACCCCATCACCAATAATACCCTCTAGCAAACGGTTTCGGCAAATTCAAGTTTTTTGTATTACAGGTGATATTGGTGCGTGAGAAGTGTTCGTTATTGTTCACCGCGAACACGTTGTTAACGGTGAATCTATTGTTCGCATTGATCGTACGGGGTATTATTCGTTTCTAGAGGTTCCCAATTGACACTATGCGAATTTAAGCCAGTGACGTCCCCAAAATGGCGTCAATCACTGTCCACAAATGAAAATTGAAAAGTCAGAATATATTGGCAGTAAAAAACGTTCAAAATTCCAAATTACTGTACCAAATTGGGTGTATGAAATTACACTGGATGTTCAACACAAATAACCTCCATGAATTTACTATTGACATGTCATCACTGTGTTCCAACTCCACCGTCAGGATAACGAATAGGCACATGAGCTCATCGAAAATACGAGGGAAATCGAAGTACTTGGAATTTTTGGAGGCCATTATTTGAGTTATATCGTGAGTGACAAAGTTATTCTACATTGGCAGCAGAGAAAATGGCAGATAGACAAGGAATAACAAATCGTTAATCGCAGCATTGCAGTACCTTTGATGGGCTCGGTGAAGGACACTGGGAAAAAATGCATTTGCATTTTGAGAAAAACACTAATGCCAAATGTGACTGCAATATTCTGTCACTCAGTTGGATGGGGAAGGTACCTGATGAAGTGCCCGAGGTAATAGTCACGCACAGTAAAAACCGATATCTGAACTTCACGCAATTTTTATCATATTGCGATATGAAAAAATGCGTGTCTGTTACACTAAAAATTTAGCTGAGTCAAATATCTTCAATTAAATTAGGAATTCGGTCCAATTTCTACTTCGATCCGACGGTTTTTCATGCCTGAAATGTCAGCAAATGACGTGCGAAGTTCAAACATTCGTTAATTCCATTAATTAATATTATATTATTTTATGTTTGGATTTTAGGGAAATTATAAATTTTTAGTGCAGCAATATTCTTCTTTTTCATTAGGACTCGTTCCTTGTTATCACATGAACAATTTAGAAATAGGAACCACAGAGTCGACACATTAAATTCGACTGAATCGCGCGGGGTATAATCAGGAGTTTAGAGGCTCAATAATCCGACAGGCGCGGCAAACTGTTCATATTCAAATTGAATAGTCCTCCAGTGAGAGAAAAGCACTAAGCCAACTGTGAATTCCGACATTGAAGATCACAGTTCATTTTTTTAAAACTTACTTCCAACAATTATCATTTGTTATTTACAAAATGACTTCATTAACTCAACAATGCGATTGTCGAGTCGATAAAAGGATGTGTGAAAAAATCAATTTCTACCAGTTCGTATGGGCAAGGGGATCCCTTTCCCCCTAAGCCAATGCTAAATATTGCGATACCTTAACATCGAACACTTATCAACTGAGTCCATAACTCGCTACCCCTCTACTGCATAAGTCGCCAGGAATTATGCTACCCCCTGGCAGCCAGTCTTTCGAGGAGCCAACTGAGTTTTAGGCCAAATCGATGAAGAATAGAGGGAAGAAGGTCGAACTGCTATGGGGGTTGGGACTGTGACCCACTCGTGTACAAACGATTTCGCATATCTACCCCCCACGTCTTATAAATACTTCATGTTTAACGAATGGGGTTCATGAACGAAATCGACCGAATGATATTCATCTTAATGAAACCATAATAAACCTAATTATACTTAAGATACATCACCTGCAGTCCCTAAATCAATTGAGGGAGAATTAGAATTGAGGGAGAACAACTACTACTGTGCCAAAGGAGGACAACACCCCCCTTCCCCCCGACAATACACAATAAACAAATAATATTCTCATTCATCGGGAAGACTGTCAAATTAACATTATTAGTTTACAATGTTGCAGGACGAGGGGTGGACATTGAGTCGTACTAATTATTATCAAGAGGGGTGGCTTGCTACTGGCAATGCAAGGGGCCTTGTTGGGGTGACTTTCACAACTTCCCATTGTCGGACAAGAAACACTGAGTTACCATTACGGTCTAACTATAATCTACGGGGACATCAAAGTGAGGTAAGACTGATAAGTTCTGACTGATAAGTTCCAAATCGCAGTCACAGGACCAAATAACGGATGATCTTATTTTTACAGGTCATTCTAGTAAAATGGAACGAACCCTATCAGAAGTTGGCCTCTTGTGATAGTTCTGGTGTGATATTTGTTTGGATAAAGTACGAAGGGAGGTGGAGCATCGAATTAATCAATGATCGTAGTATTCCGGTCACACATTTTTCATGGTCTCATGATGGACGCATGGCACTCATCGGCTACCGGGTGAGTATCGAGATACGCGGTAGTGTATCAGTCAAGTAGAGGTTTGAACTCTGATTGCCAAATATGCTCTTCAAAGTGAAGAATTTTATTCACTGGAAATTGCGATGTTTTCCAGGATGGGTTCGTTCTGGTTGGGAGCGTAACCGGTCACAGGTATTGGTCATCGATGTTGAATGATCAGGCAACGATCACTAGTGGCATATGGACCCCTGATGATCAACAGGTACGTGGTTTCACATGTTCTCTCGCCTGTTAGTCTCATTAGGGCTCGAGAGGAAATGTGAATGTTAATAAATTAATAAACTATTCAATTCTATGAATGCAGGTATACTTTGGTACTACTGCAGGACAACTGATAGTCATGGATGCTGACGGGGCGATGGTGTCTGAGGTCCAACTTTCGGGAGGAATCACATCAATGGCATGGAGTGCTGAGAAATTCAGAATGGAAGAGGGCGATGACGATCTCTTTGGAAATGTAGTCCAAGACGGTAATTTAAAACTATAAATCGAAGTAGACCGAATATAATGGGGTAATTTGCAGAAAAATTTGTACAATTTAAACCGTTTTCAAGAAATATAATTATAATGCTTTCTGGTCCAACTCATAATGGTGCGAAATTTTCAACAGACGAACGGAAGTACGTTTTAGCCGTGTGCTTGGCCGACGGAAATATCGTCATGTTACGGTCGTACGATGATGTCTCCCCCATCACCATCAAGACCGGATTAAAATCACCCCTTCATGCTGAGTGGAGTAATTCCAGGAAATTGTTGGCGATTGCTGGCACGAGTGAGGACGGCGTATCTAAGAATGGACAGGAATACTCCAACATTCTTAAATTTTATTCGGATTCGGGCTCACTTATTTTCACAACTGTAATTCCTTACACTCAGGTAATTTTCACACATCTTCCTCCTATTCTACGTAGATCCTATACTCACAATCCTTGTAAATGTTCCAGTGTCAAGTGTCAGCATTGACATGGGGTCATAATGACAGGCGGCTCTTCATTGCGACCGGAACGCGTGTTCATACTGCCTGGGTGTCAAGGTAAATGAAGTCACATCGAAGACCATAGATATTTTCAATTACCGGGTGTACTTCCATTTCAATCGTGAACCCTTCCAGGTTTTTACGATTTGTCCCTGCTGGACACGGGATAACTTTAAATAGCGAGAGCGGTCAATAAATAAAAAGAATACTTTATTGATTTAATTTTTTCGAACGCACTCGGGGTAGATATTCGCTCGGTTCTAATTCCCTGGAGGAGAATAGAGAATAGGAACAAATGCAGGAGTTAGAAAGTTGTACTCCTTTATTTTATTCTAGACGAGTTGGATCACTCCAACTGCTCTCTAGATTAGCCGTCAGGGCAGCTCTGACGCATGACTCAAGCGTCGAACAACTTCCCCTGCCTCCCAGACTGCGGGCGTTGGTTGGTGCTCTTTTCGCAAATACAATCCGGTAATTTCAACTGCTCCCATCGACACTCATCGAAAATCCTCTCAGTATGAAATTATTTCTCAAGTAATGGACTTTGTTTAAACATAGATCGTGTGTACCTGAGGCACAAGAACTGAGGAAGTTTGTTTCCCGTCCGCCAAGCACAGGTGGTAGACTCCACTGTACAATGCTTCGGCACGCTGGTGAGCCGGCTCCATGTTACACACTTTACCTGGAGTATCTTGGTGGTCTTGTGCCACTCCTAAAAGGTCGTCGCACAAGCAAAATTCGGCCGGAATTCGTGATCTTCGATCCCCAGAGTCAGGACAACGGGAGCATGATCGATTACACGTATCAATTGCCCTCTTTCAGCGATGGCTCTGACACCGAAAAAGACACAGGGGATGCGTATGGCTCACCAAGAAGTAAACGAAAGCATCGCAGAAAGAGAGAGGACAGAACAACTGATGAGACTGATGATTTGACGTACATAGACACATTACCTGAACACGCAAGACTAGTTGAAGTTACATCGAATATATGGGGAACTAAATTTAAAATTCACGGTCTAACTGATTCAGTTCCTGCCAATTTAGGTCAAGTGACGTACAGAACATCGTTATTGCATTTACAGCCACGACAAATGACTCTAGTGATGACTGAATTACGAGACGATTTACCACCCGGTCCAGATCCAAGTTTCAATCCTAATCTGTTCTCTGAGGATGAGGAGGAGTCATTCCAGGATGGTCACAGTATATCAAGAAAGTCTGAAACAGCACCGCCACCGATAGCCCCAATGACACCCCGAAACGGTCGGTTAAACATAAATCGGCCAAAATCACAAATTTCTAGTCAATTTATTGCGCCAGATCCACTCATGTCACCGGTGGTAGCGCAAGCCGATAGTTACGATGATTTCTCATACATCGATGTTCAAGAAGTGATGGATATGGGTGAAAATGTACGCGCACCGTCCAGCAGTCATAAAACGTCTAAACATCATCCACCGAGATGTTGTGAGGTACCCACTCTGCAGTCGCCTAAAAATTCCGTTGCTCCGACCCAAACACTCATAGCAACTTCCAATTCCAATCCCGACTATTCTAATAATATTCAAAGAGTTAAGACGACACTCACCGATCAGCAGATGATCAAAAAAGAATTAGAAAATAATAAAATTAATCAAGCTGAGGACAAGATAACTTTAGCTGGCTGTCCCACCGATATTATTCCCACATCTGTTCAGAATGGACAGAATAGTGCTTTGCGTCAGAGTTCCGTGATCACGAGTCATAGTTCTCCTTCTCAACAACATCACTGGAATTCATCAACCGTTTCGGGTTTGGTCCTGCCTAATTGTAATCCCCACTACGCCAATGTAAAAAGCAATCAGAAGTCAGGAACTCTGACATCTCATCTGAATGCATCGCCATCCAGTTCTCAGTTATGTTCAACGCCAAATAGTTTCTCAAAAAATATACTGGGTCCGACCAGTAGCTCAAATTCACCGACATGTTCCCGACAACAGGTCACCGTGAATTACTGCTCTACGTACAGTGAGTGCACCACAAACAAGCGAAAGGATAATAAAACGACTGGCTGCTGTGGTAAATCAAACTGCAGTTCGACGATTCAGTCCACTGTAGCATCAGAGAAAACTGAAGACCTCAAGTTCATTGACGAAGAGTCAAGGGAAAGTGGCTTTATCCAAGCTACTGGAGTCGGTCGCTCTCCAATGGTCGTTAGCATCGGCCCAATGTGCCCTCCGTTAGATCCAATTATTAGAAGCTGCAGCGTTGGTTACTTAGATCTGGTGGACACACCAATGATACCTTGCGACGTGGCATTGAAGATGCTGCGGAAAGATGCACCCAATAAGCGGCTCGTCTTGGTGTCTCGGAAGATCAGAAAGAGACGGAAAAATGATGGATATGAAATTGGTCAGCAGAAATTGAAACTGAAAACGTGTGGGAAATCGAAAAGTTTGGATTCTAGTGATATGTTTCCAAGCACCGAGCTCAATTCTCTTCCGCCCCAGCTTCCGCATCATGCGGAAGAAACCTCAGGTCAGATGACCGAAGGATCTGAAAATCCTCCACACGAAGCATGTAATCAGGTCTGTCAAGATGGTGAAGCTGATAAGAGAAAGGAAGATAGATGTACCCTGGTGGAGGCTAAATCCAGCGGTTCGTTGTCATCGTCATTGGATGGACTAGCAGCAAGATTACGTGATTTTGATGATACTCATAGTTTACCACCACTTTCGCCGCACTTGACCGCGAGACTACCGCGCAGTTCTCCGAGCAGTCCTGCACCAGTTAAGAAAGGAAAAAGACCGGCTTCGGCGTCACCCATCAGACGTAGACTTTTGTCTAGTCCACTGTTGAACAGGCGAAGCAGAAAGAGTCGGGGAGAGAGCTCTGATGATGAGGGTCAATGCCAGGAGCAGTCGCCGAAAAGTTATAGAAATCTGGAAACCTTCCAGAAAGCACAGCTCCGTCAAAAGGTGGATAATTCTTCACTTATCTTGCATTATTTAAATTTGTTCCCCTTCTCCTCATCTCATGAAATTGACTTTAAATTCCATTATTTTGCAGTTGAAACTGAAAGCAACTGGTACGTCAGGTCATAAAGCCGAGGAGCTCGTGATGCACAATAAAGCTCCAATGTGGAACGAATTGAGTCAAGTTTATCAACTTGATTTTGGTGGTCGAGTTACACAGGAGAGTGCTAAGAATTTCCAAATTGAATACAGAGGAAAACAGGTACATAGAACATGTCTTGGTAGTTTCAATCACTCTTGTTGCGGCACGTGATAAAAGTCATATTCATTTTCCACTAGGTCATGCAGTTTGGACGCATCGACGGAAATGCCTACACTTTGGATTTCCAGTATCCATTCAGCGCACTCCAAGCATTTTCCGTTGCCCTGGCAAATGTGACGCAACGGCTCAAGTAACCATCAATCTTCTCGAGTATCTCATTCGATTTATATGTACGGAATTGGTTATGTGTGGTATTCCATTTAATTCAGTTTCCCTTGAAAGGTCATGAGCTAGGGAAAGTTGTTAGATAGAGGAGAGAGAATTCTGTTTCGTTTGAGAAGCCACCGATCAGTCTTCTTGGTAAGGTCTAATGATCTCGTAAATCGTCACAAGATGTGTCGAAAGTCCCCAGTATTTTTTGGAATAGTGTGGACTCTACCAAACGGTTCCTCTACTTCAGGTCATCGTTGAACAATTTAATGATTCGACAGCTTTCAAGTCTCACCACAAATGCCACAGATTTTTATTCGACTCCCCCCACCCTGTCAAAGAAAATGGTTTTTGAAAAATGGATTTTTCATTTTCAGGAGCAAGAACACCTTTCCTCGACGCCTTTTTACCCATAGAAATATTTATTAAGTCTTTCCAGAGATCTAGAGGGTAGAAAAACAAAAAGACATTGAGCTAAACCAAAGTATCGGTTTGGCTCAATGCCTGGAAAATTCAACTCAAGCCGCAGGTTCAGCTTCACCGGATATGGGATACCCAATAAGATTATTGCTTTGCTCATGGCCTTTGCACCATCCTAAAATACTCGAATGAATAATTCTATGGCGAAATACTCAAACTCGATCACCCAAGATTATTTTTTTCATTATTTCAGATCCATGCGAAATTTGGAGTATGAATAGCACTGGCTGAATGTCCGGAGTACTCCTGGCTATCTATAATGGTCTCGTCTTGGCGGAGGGCATTCTACCGGGACGATTGAATTTTCGTCATATAGCAAGAGTATATGTTTCAATGACCGTCCAGTGCCACATCTGGGTCTCCTTTCCCGCAACACTACGGCAAATTATTCTTCGTTTTCTTTTTCATTGGATAATTTGTATGGAATTGCCATTTGTGAATCGAGAATTTCTGAGTTGAATACATATTCAATTGACTCATAGCTTGCAATTTATTTTCTATTCAATGAGGAATACACATTCATTTTAAATTGATAAACTACTGTTTAAGTCGCTGTATGAATTATAAAGATAGTATTTGAAATTGATTTGTCTGTGGTTTGTTGACTTGGATAAACATTTGACGCTGATCGCTTGAGCATAGGCTGCTGGCCCCAATGGTTTGTAGCTCGCAATGTGCGAGGGACTTCACCCTCGGCGAAGGCTGGAGGAATAGAGGGAAAACGGCAAGAGAAGGTAAGGGAAAAGAGACATTTATCCCATTGAACAGCAGTCAACGTTTATTAAATGAACATCAATATTGGATAAAAAACAATAGAGAAGGGAAATTTGTGAAAAATGCATTATTTGTGGTTTAACCGAGTCAACCCTAATGCGTGGCCATACGTTATCAGGCCGACCCTAATGGCGAATGACCCTCGTGAACGTCCTCGTAAGGCCCTGATCCTCTCGACGAAGCCCCAGAGGTATCGCTCTAAAGACAATCTCGTCGAGATATCTTCTGAGTTGTTTTTGAACGGTATCGTCTACATCTTGTCTCGAAAAAACAGAGGCCAGGTGAGGCGATACCGAAACTACTCCCGGCCTGAGTAACTATTGGTTGAAGGAGAGAAATCCTAATTAGCCACTAAGTAGCTCGTGCGCAGCCCTAAAATTAACCCACTTTACCGTATTCCACAGCCGATTGTACTAATGCCTGTAGGATCTGCCATTTTAACTCGTCAGCTATCTCCCAGGACTTCTGTTTACTCCAAAATCAATCCCAATTGTTCCTCATGATTTTCTACATAATTATGATTCACATGATACAAATTTCGAACTTAATACTCCACCGAGATTTCACTTGAAAAAATCCACTCTACATCAAGAATTGCCCACAACAGGCTCTCAGCGGTTGTCTCTTGACAAGTTGATACTTGCATTTGGGTCTAAGAAAATTCTGTTCTTCTTTTAATTTAGAAAATTTTTTACAAAGATGGTCTCTTCATTTTTTTTTCTTCCCACATTTACCGGTGGTATTTACTGTAGACCCTCACCCAACGGAGTCTGCACTATTTAGTCTTTTTGTTCAACAATAGTTTACACTTGGAAACTGAATTAACTCACTTAAGAACGTGACACGATCTTCCTCTGAATCATCATGCCAACATCTCTCGACAAATGCATCTTGAACATTTTTCTCTCATCGTCAGAATATTTATAAACCAACAAACCTTTTTCCTGATTTGTTCTCTCAGCCATTAAATTTTTATTTCGCCGGCAGAAATCAAACTCTGCTTTCTCTGATATCAGCGAGTGCTCCAAAATCATTGTCGTCCTCGTCATTATTGATTCTATTATCTATTTCTCTCATCCTCATAGCTTGTATCGATGTTGTATCATTCAAATGATCTTCACGGGTGCCAATGTTGACCGTGACTTCTCCATTTGTTGCTCCCGCGGCGTGGAAACTCACACTCCTTATGTCTATCCGATTCGGCTGAAGTTCCCCGGACCTACTGTCATGAACATCCGCATTAATGATATTAATACTTTCATCGGATCGCATGTCCACTCCCAGTGGATTTTGCAGGATATTAATGCCGTTAGGGTGACGCTGGTGCCTGAGTTCTTCGTTGGAGATATGTCTTCTGGCGTCTGAAATGGGAACGTCTATGTGACTGATGGCATAAATCCCTCCGAGCTCGTTGTTAATGTAAAAATCATCCATCGGGTTTGCAATTACTGAGGAGTTTCTCGAGATATTGCTACGTGGAAAACTTTGACTTGAAAAAGATGCAATTGTTGCATAGGGGTGGTAGGCCGTGTTGCTCATTATGTTGTTTATGACATGTGGACAACTGTCTAGACTGTGCATCTCGATGTCCTCCTTGCTGTTGGCGCAGCGATCCTGCAGTTCCATTTCGTATGGAAGATTTGCAAATCTGTCAATAATTCAAATATATATCATACGTAGTCAATTATTCCAGTGGAAGAACAATTCAAAGAATAATAATAACATTAACTGAAAGGACACGTTTCACTTGAGGGTGGGAAAGGTCTGTCAAACTATAGAAATATTGCCAGTGTGATAATTTACCACGCCAGGGAAGTTGTCAATGTGAAACATGCCACGTGACCTCGAATGCGACAGTCTCATTGATCGAAATCATAATGAAGGGAATAATCCCAAATGGTTTTAATTAGTCGCGAAAAAAAACACTTCAGAATATAATGACTGCGCCCTTAATTCTTGGAGTACTACATAATTTCATGGAAAAAAAATTATTTATCGATTATTTTACCTGCAGAGGAGAATGTCCGAGTAGGATGGAGGCATGCCACCCTCGTCCTTTCCATAGATACTTTCGTAAGTAGGAGGAGGAAAGATTCCTATTGATCCCATACTATCTTTACTCGGAGTTTCAGCATCCATTTCGAGAATACTACCCTGGTTACTTTGCAGCTGGTGCCGGTTCACGTAACGGGGATTTCTTTGTGCTCGCATAACATTTTCCCCCAATTCCACGAGATCTAAACCTGTATGAACAAAATAGAAATTTAGAATTTTAGAATATTGATTGTACTTTTTTAGATTTTTTTGATTTCGTAGAGGAAATATTATTAGTGCTCGCGAGACTTTGCCACAAAATAAATAAATAAATAATAATAAATCCTGAGGGAGGTTTTATCTGGAGGGAATTAAATAATCTCACCGTTAGTATCTCCTTGAAACTGAGTAAAAATCGTTCCGTCGACGACCAACATTCTCCCATGGGGCAGAAGAATAATGGTAGGAGTAGCAACCATCGCCTGCTCGCTGTTTCCAAATCTCGAATCAGGCTCCGGATCCTCCAATTGACAACAGCAGTATCTTCTGCACAACGACCGGCAGAAAGGAGCTCCCCAGCAACAGTATGCGAATATGAAGCAGAGGACAGCGAGCATGACTAATAGGGCAGCAATTCCCTGCCCTTGTTGGGCAACTGCTGGACTTGTTCCCCCTGTCACCCCTACCCCCAGGCCAAATCCCACTCCATTGCCGCTGCTCATCTTGCCTAGAAATCGTGAAAAACTATACCCTCAGCTAATACCGATGTTGGATTAATTATTCAATTATGAAATCATGAAAGAAAAAAAAAAGAATTTTGTAATTGAATTTTCTGGAGGAAAAACTGAGTTTGCGCTTACGTTGGGGTGAAAAGTGCGGTTCCACCCGGAACATATAAAATAAAGGACCCTTATCCATGTTGTTCACTATGTGGCAAAACTCCTTTATTTTACCTTCCTAAATTGAAAATTCACTGTTCATTATTCGTTAATTTTATCATTCATTTCCAACACATTCTTGAGATAAGTGAAAACATTCAAACGAAACTTCGATTAACAAAAGCGTTTTTCTGACTGTAAATTGCACTCATCGGCGATGTTTTTGTGAAATTATAAACTCTTGACTCCACTTGATGTGAAAATTCTCAGTGAAAATTGAACTTATTCGAATTTACCACGTAAACGAATATCAAAAATGAACTTGACTCGGGGTTCAAATGAAAAACATGAGTCACTTGAGAAGCGGATAGAGTGATTAGGTAGAGGGCAATGCACACTCTTTTATATATTGATTTTTATTGTCTATTTGAGATAACTTAATGACTCCGATATATAATACAGTCTGTAAGGAGGGAGAAGCAATAACATCTTCATTTTCCCTCCCCTCCTTCGCCCCACACGAAACAGTATTTGCCCCAATTTGCCACAAATTGACCGTTTGCATCACTTGTATGTATTGTAACTAAGTCTATTTATTATATACTCACCCCGTTGTAACTCTATTGAATAGAAATGCGTATGCGAATTTGTGACACTTATAAATAATTATCAGACACTAAAAAATTTCTTAATAAAATTAAAATTTGTGAAAACTTCCGACGAACAGGTCCCTGATTATCTCAACTTATTTTATTCCGTCTCTTCTTAATTTGTGAAGAGTTTCCACCAAAGATATGGAACTCAGGAATTCCTTTTCACTCAGTTTCGACCTCAACTTTTCAACAGCTAAAGCCTAAAATTTCCCTTGGTCGATACGTTACTATGAATCTCGATTCCGGTCATTGCCTTTGTGCCGTTAGGTATGTACACTGATAAGATTGAGTGGCTGTTAATGAGGATTCTTAATGACAAACAATGTTTAGAATCAACTGATAGCCTGAATAGCTGAGAAGTTTCATTAATAGAATCTGAATCGTTCCAGTTTCTAATTGCTGTGCGAAACTGACAAGAAGAGAATGAAAAATTTAATGAAGATGCTCATCACATTGCTGTTGTGAATGTGCAATTTAAGGGGAATAAGAGCTGGTGTGGGCAGCCCCTGTGAATTGTTCAACCCGTCGGTGTTCGTCTACTTACGTCAACAGTGATGATTCTACACCGATGCCATAAATGCTTGAACGCAAATTTCATTAATTCGTAGACTATCTACGTCGACCTGTCCACATAGGAACCATTTTATTAATCTCAACTATCGAAATGTGACGATTTTGCGGTTCCATTTGTTCGTGAATACTCCACTGGATGAAATCCGCAGCACCGAGTCTGCACCCGAAGCGCGAAAAAAGTAGAACACTTCACCCCAACAACTCTCCCCAGATCGTCAATTTCTATCGATTAGAAATGAACTAATAAAATGAGTCATACTGAAAATTTCAAGGCCACTGTATTTATTATAATTGCCCGGCACTACATCCATTCTTGGATCGATTTTACAATCGACTGCGTCACTTTTCACAGACCATCCCTCTCACCAAGAAAATCACTGCGGAATATTCCAGTTTTATGCTCTTCTGGAACAGAAGTTCACATGCCCAAAACTTTGAATCCAAATTTCCACGGTAAGTGTGACTGATTATTTCTAATCAACGCGGGGTCACATCTAGATCCACCTTTACTTGCGGAAAAATGAGGAACGAAATTGGGTGAAATGCGGTCACAATAGGGAAATGAAAAGAACAGGACCATCTGAGGAACGAAACGTCAATACTAGGAATAGTTGACACGACCAGATGAGCAAGGAGAGTACATAGTTATAGGGGAGACGCATTGGCAGACACAGACATTCCCCTTGCCACTACTTTTGCCACGTCTGCCCGTCGGGGGTGGTGCGCGAATCGGCTGTACTTTGCCCATTTGCGCGTCGGCTTTTCTTTTGTGAATAAAAAATTTTGCGAAGTGGGAAAATCTATAAAATCCATTGGAATTCGAGGAGAATCATTGTAACTCCAATAACAAATGTTCTATATGTATTGTCTATGGTTTTAATATATAAACAAGACCAATCCTAGGCTTATAGTATAATCCGGTAAGTAGTGAGAAGATAAAAGAGGGAAATGGCAAAGCAACAGTGCGATGGAAAAGGGGTCACCGGTGAAATCGATTGGAAACACCCCCTCTGAGTGTTTTTAACGTTTTTGTGAACTCCATCGCTTTGAACCACAAAACCTTGTATAAGGGAGGGATGTAGAAATTCAGTCTGATGCTTTCAAGAATTTTTTAAGCGTTGAGAGTATTTTTGTTTACAATTAATCATAAAATCCCAACGATCCGTCAGCAATTATGACAATTATGAAAGAAAAATCTATTCATTTCTATTTATTTGTTTCTCGATAACAGGAAATTAAATAATTTTCAAAACAACTTTTAATGATTGGAATTTCGTTTTTTTCAACGCCTGAACGTTTTAATAGGCATTCAATTGTGTACACATGACTATAATTGGTCAGAATAAATAAGACATGGAAGAATGAGTTAAGAACTGTTTGGAGTTTGGGCTCTAATATACAATTTTTTTATTATTTTCTCCACCAGACAAAATATCAGATAAGTTTCACATAAATTTTTCAATTTCTTCAATCACTGTCCATTTCTTCTGGGGCTGACGATTCTTCTTCCTCCTCATCCTTTTCCTTATCCCAGTCCTTCAGATTTGCGCCCATTGTAAAGTCGTCTCGAAGAACACTCCAAACCTTATTCTCCTAAAAACAAATATGATATTGCCATTAGAATCAATAGTTCATAAAATATGAACCCTATGTGAGTCTATCGTCCAATCAAATTACCTTCTGTGAGCCATTTTCTTCGCTTTTGGGACCAACTTGGTCATCCACGGTGATGCTCTTTGTTCCACCCATAAGTACGTCCAAAAACGCTCGTTTATCAATGCTCTTCAATGCTTTTTCTCTCTTCCCCTCTAGAGGACCAGCTTCTATCAGTTTCTTTTCTATTTCCTGCTGTTGTTCTCTCACTGTATTGAATAATTGAACTACGCCTCTGCAAAAAAAAATAATAATCATTTTAGGTTGCCAATAGAATTCTGCTTGACGCATACTTAATAAGAAATTAATTACTTGGTTGCTATCCTTTGTAGTAGTTTTTCTCTAGGTCTATCCAAAGGAGAAGGTCTGACCCGAATTGAGTGCTTCATTTTTTCCGTCCTCGGTTTTTTTTGTTTATCCCTCGGGACTTCATCTGTAGCTTTTTTCTCCACGAATTCAACCTTAATATCTCCCTCTTTACTCTCAATTTGGAAATCAACTTTTTCATCTTTCGGTTTAACTTCAGATATTTTTTTAGCCCTTGATAGCACAAGTGTTTTTTTCTTCTTGGGCTTGTTTGTTTTTAAAATTTTCTGCATGGCATTCGCCCATCCTGGGTTCCCTGCGAACTTCGACTCTTCCTGTTCTGCCCCGGAATCAGCAGAATTTCCATCTTCTATTGAGTTATCGAGATCTGAATGATCTTCAGGTGAATCGTCAGAGTCACTGTGCGACACTGAAGCATCTTCGTCGCTTCGTTCTACGGTGTCAGCTAAAAATTGATATTTATAGTTATAATGTTTAGCAGATATTGCCAAAGGATATCCAAATCATTCGGACAACCTGAGTTATCAAATTTGTAGTTCAAATTTGCATGTTGCACAGACTAAAATTGTAGTTAACCTAAAATTAATTTTCTTCTTACCTTTCATTTTTAGGATTTTTTTTTGAGAGTCATTTTTTATTTTCATTGTTTTCACTGCTAGACTCATGTTCCCGACGAAATTGTCTAATTAGCACTTTATTTATTTATCAATGCAATGAGAAAAATATATTCCATTTGTCAAACAGTTTACAAATACACAAATCATACGCACTACACGTGGGTTTCTTCATAATATCAACGAAGACAGCCAGATGTCGCAATTTGCAGATTCTCTTTCTCGCAGGTGCTCAGTTTAAACCACAATCCGGACCCATACGTGTTTTTCTTTAGGTGTTTTTATAGAAAACAATTCACGAAAGCTCGTTCCAATCAAATAACAAAGGATTAACAGCTGGAGAATGGACCACGTGGCTGCCAATAATGAGGTAAGTTTGACAAATAATTTAGTACTTTTTTCCTTTCCTCATCTCGTGACGACTGTGCAAATTTGGAGGTTATAATTGAATGTGGAATTGATAGATTGTAAACTAGACTAGTATTAGTACCTTGTGAGGGCATATTAAGGTTTCTACTCGAGTTTTTGGCTTTCAGATTATCCGTATGAGAGCAACAGTGCGGAAGGCACGTGTTGGTGTCATTTGGAAGACCACAAAACAAGCAAAACTCCTCAAAAACCGAACACATGGCGATGAAGTGACCCTCCAGAAATTCAAAAAAAAATCAGAGAAGTTGATAAAAGAAATAAAAGCAATCAAAGCTCTTAAGGACGATGATATCGCGAAATTTGCAATTCTCAACACGAGAAGTCTTCAAGAAGTTCTCGCAGACTCCACGATTGACAGGAGGACTCGAGTAATGACGAAGCTAGCATATCACAAGGGCTTGAAAGAAGCAGTGGATAAGTTCAAGGAGAAATTCCCAAACTATCACTTGGGAAAAAGACAATTAGCGAATAATAAATTGAGAGAATCTTTGGGAATCAAAGCTCTACCTGGTAAACCTGGAACAGTCGATCCACACGAAGAGGATCGAGTGAAATCAGATAGTGCTAATAATAATTTTAATGAGGATGGAGATTCCGAAGGTGATGAACAATCTGCGACAGAGACATCTTTACAATCTGATAATTGCTCGGAAAATTCTGATGCAGAATTAATAGTGAAGACAGAAAGTGGAGAAGAACCTCCAGCACTTGAGGGAAATGACATCAAAGCCAAAAAGACAGTCTCATCCACGGAAAATGGAAAAGTTGGTAAACGAAAAATTAAATCAGCCTCCAATAGTGATACGATAAAATCAAATATTGTAGAAGAAACTCCAGGAGAAATTTCTTCGCTCCCTTCGAAAACATCTAAGAAATCCTCGAGGAATAACGCAAAAACGCCCTCGAAGGATTCTCCGAATACTAATTCAACACCAGAACTGGAAAACTCGTCGGAAAAATCGCGGAAAAGTCGACCAGTGAGTCAACTTGCCTCAATAAAACTTTTGAAA
Source organism: Diachasmimorpha longicaudata (assembly GCF_034640455.1). Taxonomy (NCBI): domain Eukaryota; kingdom Metazoa; phylum Arthropoda; class Insecta; order Hymenoptera; family Braconidae; genus Diachasmimorpha; species Diachasmimorpha longicaudata. The sequence continues at coordinate 7,092,494 of NC_087232.1, read as the reverse complement.
ATCGGAGAGTCCCTTGAAGAAATCGAAGGAGTATCAGAGGCTCCTAACTCACCTCTACCCGAATGTAAAATTGAGCTCGACACAGTAGAGGACTCTTTCTTCATATCTGCAGCTCCTGGAGGTGTTTACAAGTCAGTGGTCGTCCCTCGCCCTGATACAGGAACCGTGGAAGACGATGACTCTCGTAATGAATTCAAGGAATCATTTCACCGGAGAAAACAAGGCGGCATCTCTTCTAAACGCGGTGCAGAAACATCGGGTTATGGAAAGGATCACAAGGTGCGGCGCAATGATTTTGATAGGAGTAAAACAGACTTTTCCGGGAGACAAGGACCAGGGAAAGACAAATCTGGAATGCAAGTTAGGAGAGATAGGAAATTTGACAATAAAAAGGATAACCACACTGTCACAAAAGATAATCATGGGGAAAATTTACATCCATCTTGGATAGCTAGGAAAAAACAGCAAGAGATCTTGAAACAAGGATTTCAAGGGAAGAAAATTGTATTTAGTGATGACTAAGAAAATGTATGTTTGAATTATATGGTGTTTTCAAAATAAAAATTGTGTTCAACGACGAGTGAAGGAATGTACACCTTTGAATTTTTGATTATTTCCACTAAAATAACTTTAATTGAACAAATTAAGTGAATAAACATTGAATTGTTTCAAAACTAATTTTTATATTCATTTATTGTTCTGTTCTCGACGGAGATGCCTATTTAGGCTATCAAAGGCCTCCTGCCCACCCACGACTTTGCTCAATTGATTATTATTCAGGAGAGAATGCACCTGTCACTGGTGTGCATCGTCCCTTCGTTCCTGACCATTTTTGCGTTTCATCTTTTGCACTGTTAATGCATATATCAGCTTGTTGTTTTCGCTCCTGATTTATTTCTTTTTAGAAAGAGTTCTCTGTTTTTCGCCATGAGTTACCAGTTGGGAGTCAACGGAGAGGCCTTTCCGCTTTCTCACTGCGTCAATGTACATTTTGGCACGATTTGTGCTGTCACCTTTCTCACCAAAGTGCAGGTATTCCTCTTCAGTTGATGGTATCCAGAAGGGATCCTGTTCGATCACCTGAAAGTTAATGAAAATAAATGGAAATAAATCAACAAGAGCACGAATATGATTGATGTCATTTATTTAGCACACGTCTGAGTAAAATTCCAAAATCATCTGAAGTACCAATGTTTCCTCTAAAATTTAGAGAAATTCTCATGTCATTCGAACATTTTTTAATGTCTCAATTGTATCTACAAAGTGTCATATAATAAATCATTTTCACTTACCTCCCAATGACTGAAAATAAGCTGTGGGCTCGCCAATCCGGAAGTCTGAGTCCTCAGTTCTCTGGCTAATTGAAAGCTTTCAGGTACTGGAAGTATCGCATGTACCCGGAACTGTCCCCCGAATCCTGTGGTATCAGCTGCGATAATTCGTCCCTGTCTTTTTCCAAAAACAGCGTACAATTTTCCTGCAATTAAGAGAAAATGCGACATTAATTTATAAATACGTCAATATCGTTAAAAATAATATAATATAAAAAATAAACTCATAATGTCGTTAGCGTAATAATACAGATGTGATGAAATTATCATTTTCTAAGAAACTGAAATTTTTTCGTCTCGTTTTTTTTTCATAATGAATAGGGGAATTCTTCGCGTCATTTGTGAGCCCAAAAAATGGAGAGACGTAGTTACGAAAAATGTAAGAGTAAAAAAAGATATAAGCTAAACCGGAAGGACGAGATCTGTATCTAAAGATTGGTTCCTCTGGTTCTGTTTTGAGGATTGACCTGAGTGCTCTCCCTATCCTGAGAATTTTCCCGTTAATGGCCGATTACAGAGGATTTCCTGTCCTACCCAAAAGCAGTAAAGTACGAATTATCTCCGAAAATCTTTGGGTACACAAACAAAACTATAAAATGAATCCCGATTTCCGGTTTCCGAGGCAGTCGGCGTAAGTCAGTGAGGCTTAATGACATTTTTCACGAATATATCGTTGAAGAAAAAAAGAGAAAAGGTCGAATCGATGGAATTTTGTCATTGATTCATGGTGTCCACTGTATGATTCCTATTGTCCACTTTTTAATAGGATCTAATGGGAGATTATCACGAAAGTGCTCTGAATGATTCAACTGCCACTTCTTCCAGAATCTCCCACGAATTTTATTTTCCCTCATTTTGGTATCGATTCAGTATCGAAATTAATTCCAAATTTTTTCGCTGCGCAGGAGGAAGTGAGACAGTTCGTTGAGGCACATAAAAGTAGATTGTTCGCAACATCAAAGGATTTTTCCGAAATCTCGAGAATTTTTGTGAGAGTAAATCTCGCAGCGGGTCTAGCGATGGGTTAAAAATCGGATACACCCGGCCGAGATTTCGTGTTGGCCGGTGCATTCGCATTTACTCCGATGGTAGTTCAGGACTTCCGGTCGTACGGCACTGAGACACCTGCGTGCACCTGCGCCCCCTCCCCTTTCTCCTTCAATAATTTCGTCTCACGTTGCTCCTTTTATTGTGCAATATCGAGTATCGATGTCTTATTGTCAGGAGTGATTTTAATCGGCTCAATATCAAGATCGAGGGGGAAAAAATGCAGGTGATTTTTTCCATTCTAAATGACAGGAATGAAGGCGAAATGTTTTTGTGAAAGGCTCTTACGTCTCAGCTAAGTTACGATACGCACGCACGCATTGCCAGCCATTTATTCACACGATTGTGAAGTGAACCGGTGTATGTACACCAGGCATGGTAACTACGTGAATGGATCACGAAATTCATCAATGAACCAGCGGTTCTCCAACTCGAGCGATGGCCACTGTTTACGTTGGCATTTTTTCACTGAAAATTGAGGGTACGACAGGCAAATTTTTATAGCCCCCCGATTATTTGACGAATCTCATTACCGAGAATTCAAAAAATTCCGAAATTCAGTTCAGACTAACAGGTAATATACCCCTCCCTGATTATTGCGCAGATTCCACCCTTCAATCCACGATCGCCCACACCGATAAAATCCAGTGGAATGAGCACCATAGATGAAAAATATCCCACGCCTCGTTCAATTTAACCAGCGAACGTTGTTACAAACTCGCGGTTGAAAAATATGTGTGCCATTTGCGCCCGCGCATATTGCCCATCCATTATTTCCTCGTCCATGCTCACCACCTCTAAAGATTTCACAGTGTCTCATTTCCTTTCAAAAACCCGACCACCTTCTCCTGCACCTTCTTTACCCGTGTGGGTGTATATCCTCGAAACGTACACGAAGGGGACTAACACGGCTAACAAAAACATTAGGATTCACAGCAACAGGAAGGACAACACCTGAACTCCACCTGAGATAGTTCGAGATATTTCTTTATACCACTGTGATTTTTTTTTTTTCCTCATTCGAGGAGTAACGAGTTCCGGAAATCGCAAATGTCGCGACTCACTTGTCACGTGAGATGCCCGAAGAGCTCCGGATCTCGGGGAATGCAAAGATCAAGAGGAGATCCGAAGAAGTAACGGATACTTTCCGGGCACACCTGCGGTCATCCAGTCTACACATTAGCATTAATATTAGTTTTCAACTGCCTATTAATGGATTTTCGTTCTGAGACACCGGGGGGTGGAAACATGTGTCTGCAACGTTTGAAGAATGTTTGATATATCGGAGGGGGTCGAGATTTCTGCGTTTTTGAGAAGAAAAATGACCAATCGCACGATATCTCACATTAAAAATAATAAATCATACGTTAACAAATGTTATATTTCCCTAGAAAATCAAGAGAATGGGATTTCGAAGTAATGAATGTAGTCAAGCGAACTTATCTCCAGCATTAGTTTACGGTAATTGTCCCAAAATCCATGAGCAATAACAAAGCCAGTACTATTTGGCTACGGTGAGAGAAATTTTTCAGATTTTTATCTCATAGCAATACCAGGAGACCTTCAAAGTGATGGAATGTTTCCCGGAAGCTGTGTCACGAGCAAATGGAAGTATTGGCTTTTCCACAAAAATTTCTGTTTCACCCTGGTGGGCGTAAAGTGCAATTTCCCTCGTCTACCCATTTACTTGACTATCCCGGGGTACCAGAAGTCCACCTGTTCCCAATTTTTTTGCCAACGTATTTTCACGTACAAATACAGTACAAAAACTGCTGTTCCATCAAATAAAAACATTGTTAAAAAAATTTCTTGAGTCATTGAGAGCCTCCAGCCAGGTTCACGCAAGCCTCCCATCATCAGCCATGATAATTTTTATCTGAGAATTCGACGGAAACGTCTCCTCAACAACTCCGCAATAGATTAACTTCCTGAGAACCCTTTACAAACACTTTTCATAGTTTTAAACATCATCTTCCCATTTCGAGTATCTCCAATGAAAAAAAAATAAAATAAAATAAAAAGCGCCTCCGGCGCGGAAGACTCGGGTAAAAGCGAGTAACCGACGTCTCCACCTGGTGTAGTGCCTCATCGTTTCCACAGCAGCAGTACCACAGGGGTCCCTCATTTGTTCAGGGGGTGAGGGGGGACAGGGGCAGGGCGGTAGAAGGAGGGGAAGGTGCGTCGACAGTAAAAGAGAGCAAAACAGCGAAAAGAGTGAGAGAGAAAGAGCGAGTGAAGAACCTGAGCTACAGCTACTTGCGTAAAATGAAGAGGAGAGAGATCTTCAGTGCAGCATCAAGAGCCCACGAGAAAGAGACAACCGGACCCAAGAGGACAGGCTCCCCCTTCCCCTGTTTATCCCCTCTCACTGGCTGATTCCAACGAAGATCGAGATCGAAGGGCAGAAGAAGGGGGGGAGGGGGTATATGAAAGAAAGAATTAAATGGAGTGGGGGCATCCATTCATGCTTTGCCGCTGGTCTAAGAGTCCAGTTCAACCACGGCATACCTTCGTGTACCCCGTGGGCACCATTCTACGACCGGCACTCACCTACTATTCATCGAGGAATACTATTGGCCGAAACTCAAAGTCATACTGTGAATTTTCAAGACATTACTTTGCAATAAAATACCCATTGAATATTACTTTTCGAGGATTTCCTTTTTTTTTTCAACGGACAAGGAATAACTGGAATTAAATGGTTTGTTTATCCCTGACTGGAGTGAAATAAAAATTATAGATGAACATTCACGTGGTGGTAAGGGGTGGAAGATGATGCGAAGGATAAAATAAAAATTGATTAAACATCGTGGCTCGTTGTGGACTGCAATCGATTGATGGAGAAAGATGAAAAATGATAAATTGTCCCTTATGATGTGACAGTGATTGGTTGACTCGATAAATTGACTGATATTAATTTATTGCCCATTTAAAGTCAATGAACTTTGATTGAAGTGTTATAATACGAGATTCGCGGATGAACAAAATGGAATCTCACCGGAGAATTTGTTTGTTTATAACGTTGTGCATTGTGGTAACAAAGTGCCTGGGTAATTTACTCGGTATTGAGATGGATGATGCTGGTGAGGAGTTTCTCCACGAGTACCTGTCACTGGACGAGAACAGGTATCTGGCGAAATTACAGGAGTTTCAGGATTCGGCTATTGAAATTGATCTGATAAATACTAAAAAGCATCACAAACGACCGGAACAGGAGCCCCGAATTGTTTATCAAATTGGGGTAAGTGCTTCTTGTATTCTTTACCGGTTGGGTATTCAAGTACTTTGGCACATCGGTGTACGTGGTGTTGCACGTATTACACGGATTATGGATGAATTGAGGAGAGTGGAGAAGGGCGAGTAAGAATAATGATAATAATTGTGGGGGACAAATTTACATGAGCTCGCGTAGAAAAGTGCACGCGCTGCATTAAGTGTGTTGACCAATTTCCGGCCGAGCTGGCTGTGCGCGCCTTTTTTAGTCTTTAAATATACACTAACGATACGTCCGCGGGGCCGTTAAAGGCGCTTTTCGCGCCCACGATAAGACGTCGGAATTATGGAAGTTGTTTTCTCTCAGGGCACTACTCTTCCTTCGAACGCTTAAGGTATGAATCCAGAGGATACCTATTCTTGACTGGAAACCAAGTGATTGCATCATGCCATGTTCATCAATTCCCTGCCTATCTAACTACATGCTATTATTTTTTTATCACAAAATATTCGTCCACTTCTTCAATGGCACCACCACAATTGTTAAAAAAAATTTTTACATTGTGACTTTGAATTTAATTTAAAATAAAATCGTTCCCTCTGAATGAACTAAAAATTATTGCTTGAATTTTTGAATGTGTAAGTACGTAGTCAGGGGTGCAAGTGAACTGGTGTTCACCCTTGAATTAACTTCCCCGTGTCACCACCTCCCCTCAGAATTCATTTAATAATTTTCCTTCGCCCTGTGGACCTGGAGATTGGAACTCCCCCGAATATTCCAGGACTTGTCTGATTACTCAATCCCAAAATCCATCAATATATTTTCTTAGTGCATCACTAGTCGTGCAAAAACAACCCCCAACCCCTCTTCCACCTTTATTTTAATTACACCATTACCCTTCACCTCGACCGTCGGCTATTTTTATCCCCTTTCATGTACCTCATATTCCGCACAACCATGTGAACAATTTCACGTCTCCCCTGTTTTTCACTGGACGATCCTGGCGATGATGGTGATGTTGTGAATGTGCGGGTGAATAAAAAGCCCCTATGTCAGTCGGATATTTTCACAATATAAACCGAGTGGCGCCCACTCCAACCTTCTCAAACCTGTCACGAAGTTGTGCTACAGATGAGGAGGAATGGTGGGTGAAAAAGGTGATTCAGGGTAATGGTGCGGGGGGATGGGAGGGGAGGTAGTGTACTCGGGGCAACATTCATAACGAGTTCGCCGATCGAGTTTGAGATTCCTGTGTGCGTCGTTTCCTCTTACGTGAACGGGACTATGAAGAATGCTTGTCCGTCGGCGCTACGTCCGGTGTTTTTTTGCATTAAATTTTTTTTTATAATGTATTGAAATTGAGAGATATCTCATCGACTCCTTAATGATCCAAGAGATAGGAAAATTATCCACCATTGAGCCCCAATAGGCAGTGTAAACCATCAAAGTTGGACAAACGACGACGTCCGTTCGGAGAAATGGAGAACTGATTCATCAGCAGATTGATCTTGATTGGCCCTTGACAATTAAAAAAATCTGATGCAGATGAACACGTGATCACCTGTTCTATCTGTCCTATTTACACTGGTGTTGAAAATGGGTAGAAATATGGAGATATGCTGGGGATGTAAGCAATACATCTTTCCTCACTCGGTCATCTGCACACCCCTGCGTCCTTTGGGGTTTTTAGTGGTATGGTATTGGGCCTCTGGGCTGCTGTGCGAGTGCCAGGTGTCATGTTCGGGTCGGTTGTGGTTGTGAGAGATGCAGGAGATTCGTGAGAACTTCCGGATCGCTCATGGACGTCTTCCGGTGCGTCTATTATTCCATTTTAGTTTACACACTGCCACCGTTTCAATTCGCCACCTTCTTCATATTCCCTCCTTCCATATTTTTTTTTCTCTCTTTCCTTTCCCGTTTATATATATATTTTTTATTGTTCTCAACCGGAGAGAAAAGAAGAAGAAACACCACGTATTTTTGCGCAAGCTCTTTATAACGCTCCATTCTGGGATTTCATTCATAAACCCAAGGCTTTTTCATTCATAAAAACCTTCTTTACATTCACCATAACGTGGCATTCAGTAAATTTACTTGTTTGTCCTATTCCAGTATTTTTCCTCCTTCGTATACTCTCGTGTTTTATTCACCACTCACTTGCTGATCCCATTCACGCCCCTCACCTCTTCCACTACGTTGAAAGTCATTCATAAATCTGGGTCAATGGAAAACAATAAACTCTTTCCATTGGGTTTATTGAAAAATTGCGGAGAACGAAGAAATGGGGCAACATAATATCTGCATAACGATAATTGATTTAATTTGCGGAGATTACTGATTGCGAAGTGATTAATTGGCGCGTACTAAGCCAAATGGATACAAGTGCGGATATTTATTTACAAATTGAAAGTTTACGGTTTACAAAATCTTGAATATTGCGGAGGTTCCCATGAAGGTATCACTTTGCCGACTTGAGTTTACGCAGAAAAATTTTCTACAACAATTGAAAATCACAATTCCCCAGTTGGGGAAAAAAACTGACGCAGAGATTCCTGGTGGGTTTGAAAATTTCTGAGAAATATTCACAGAAGCACAGGGAACCATTCAAGTTTTTCCCAAAAAAAATTTTTAGCCAGCACTTTGCACTTCTTCTCCGGAAATATTTGTCGTAACGGAAACTTGGTAGAATTTTTAAAATGTAAACTGAGTTATTACGTTTTCTCCAATCTGTTGAGCGAAAAGCAATAAATAATAACCTTTAGGATCATAAATATTTATGAATGACTCTCCCCTTATCCTCACCCATTTCCAATCAATGCTGAATGAAAATACTCCTCAGCAAAGTGAATGGATCGAGCGTCCTGTCTCCAATATCTTGTTCTCATGGTGTCAATTTCCCCAGGAGGGTGTAACCATACCAGTTTAGCATGAAGTAACAGCTTTTGCAGCTTTTATTTATATATTTTTGTCATATCATCTCAACTGAACACTCGTGAATTTTCTTGACTTCTTCCTGAACTGCCTTGACGTGTCCCAAAAAATTACTGTACAATTTTTCCTTGAAATATCCGGCAATGAAAGTCATTTGATTTTCATTGTGAGTCCCAAACAAATGCAAATAAAAGTCCCTGACATATACACGACTCTGGATCGGAGGAAGACCGTTTCCTCAAGGTATTACATCTCAATGATTTCCCCGAGTTTCTTCAGTTTCATATCCCACTGGGTAGCGATTACCAACACAATTCTATTGCACGTGAAAGTGAATACTCTGACTGCGGGAGTTCGAGTGGAGTTATTCAAGGGTCTTCTTTCAAACATTACTGGAAACATCTCCGCGGGTGTCACAGATACCCTCCCCTGACAATGGAGACCGAGGAGGGTACAGGAACCTCTCCTGGATCCTCCACCATTGCCATTGACGTTCACGGAATAGTCTGTGGAGAGGCCCTGAAGACGATTGTCAGAGAAAATACTTTGGTTCATTCAGGTGAATGGGCACAATTGCATCACAAACTTATTGTATTGCCAACAGGACTTTTTAATTACCATCGAATTTACTTCTGCCATCGTAACGATTGAGACGGTTCACGCGTTTCAATGCAGCGACGAAGCTATTTTTTCCATTATTTTGTTTCCTCTTTCTTAAATGTCTTTTTATAAGTCTTAGTGAAAGTTGTTGGTGGAAAGTAAAACCCACGGCGCGCCTACAGATGAGAATTGACGCGTGCCAGGAGTAACATTAACAACACTCGATTATTCTGCTGGCCCACGTAAAAGCGCATTATTTTGAAATAAATTTGAGGGCCTTAGATGGTGGGTTGTAGTGTTAAACATTATTTCAAGACGTTACAAAAATTAAAATTACTGTGGCGAACGTACAAATAGTGATTTTAAACAAAACACTAAATGGAGAGCCTCGAGACGTCATGACAATTATTCGGAAAATGGAAAAAAAAATTCTTAAAATCCATTAAAAATATATTTAAAAGTATTTACAACTTTTGCATTGTCATGGGTATACTTGTTGTCCCTTCCCATCCCTGCCGATTACCCCATTGGTCCCCCGAAACCCTACAGACAACAAATGAAAAACATCAAAACCCCAAAGCCCCGCTGTTGTCGAATTCAACCACGTGGCGAGACCGTGCGGAAGAAAACACGAAGGAACCATCAAAGAAAAAGGTATGAGCGGGGTAAACGCCGCGAAAAAGGTGACTTCCGGAGGAAGCACCTTGGCATTCCCCCCTCCTCAACAAAACCAATTGGTATCCAATTGTAAAAACCCTCATTGAAGGGTGCTTCCTTCCTTCCTGCTGAGAAGGAAGTGATTTTTCAAATAAAACCGAAAAGTCCGCTTTTTCAATTCTCGAGGAAATAAAAAAAAAATGTAAAAGTTACGCTACATTAAAGAAATAAAGAGAAAAAGGCAAAAGCAGGACGGTTGGTTTATATTTATCTTCCTCGGATGATCGTAGTAAAGAGGAACTGTGGGTTGACTTCCCGTCCTCGAGAAGTGGTAGAGGAGATGGTGGAGAGAGGTGAGTTGGGGAAGGAGCAGGTAAAAATGTTTGACAGAGGTGAAGAAAAGGTATTCGGATAAGCAACATGGATGTACCATTTTGTATTCTGTTTGAGGAAGGGGGAGGAAAAAGGGAATATTTTGATTGGTTTGCCTCTCTAGTTTTCTCATCCAAGCACCCGAGCCACAGCCGGGATTGTGTGTCTCTATTGTGACACGGGGAGTGGGCTCATCCGGTTTATTCTCGGTGGCAGACTTCCGCTATTTCACGAAGAGTAAAGCCTATTCAGGCCATTATTCCAGTAATAAGATCAGAGAACTGATTTCCCTTCTGGTCCCGCGCGATGGAAAATTTTCGCTCAACTCGGTGGCAAAATTCTTAATGATTATATCGTAGGTGGAAATTTTTTTTCACTTCCATTTGACAGTCATGTACGGTAATTTTCCTAATTAAGCAATAACTATCCAACTCTCAAATATAATTTAACTCGTTTTATCACTCAAATATAGAATTTTACTATTCCATTGAAATAGAAATTCCAAATGGCGGAAATAATGACTGAATATGATGTTCAATTAATTCTTAGAATTGATGAATCGACTCATTTTCATGACGATTGCTAATAAATTTCCATTTATTACTCATTCATGCGATGATGCAGTGGAGTAGTTTAAATTCCACCCACTTGACCCTTACCAGACTTATCCTTGAAACAAGGAATCCGATCACCGCAATGTGTCCCTATACGTGTAGACAATACTTCACACATAACTACTGCGTAATTGATCATAATTAAAACGCTTTGTGAATACGTCAAGTTGAAGGTAGTCAATAACTCCATCATTTCTATGAATCTCAACTATCGATTCATCATTTTTCATTATATTCATGAGGCGGCAGCTCAAAGGAAACAATTATAACGTCGTAAGGAAATAATTTGGTTAATGAAGGAGAATAAAAAATATGCGGAAAATTAATCCAATGGAGCGGAAACGATATTTGTGGGGTTGATGTAGGACAAGTTTTTCCTGAAAAAAATTGAAGGGGTTGTATAGTGTACCCTTCGACCCGCATCATTTGTAATTTGGGTTTTCGCTGCCAGAGAATTAAAAATTGAAAAAATTGTGTTTCCTGTTATTTCACGGGACAAAACCAACTGTCTCTTGCCGACTAGCCATGACAATCATTCAAAATTGTTTTCAAATTGTTTATTACACATTTGTTCAATTTCCTAGGCGTCTAAATGCCAAGTGGAGTGATGGAGACTGACCGGTCAAATTATCCCGCTGTCAGTAATGTCCTAAACTCACCTATGTGGTTTCCTAGTAACACATAAATGACAGATGGACAAAAGTACATAATAACCCCTCACGTTATTGTACGTTTCCAATTAATTAATGATATTAATTAACTGAAGCCCGGGTGATTCAATTCTAAGAACGATTCAATTCCCCCTTTTTCTACTCACTCGCCTCTCTCAATTTTTTTCATCTGTTCCTCTCTCCCTCTTTTATCGTCCTCCAAACATCCTGTTTACGTTGGTTTCGTTATTTTATCTGGCAAAAAAACTAAAAGAAAAGGAAACGAAAAAAAATAAAAAAATGGAGAACAGGGCAACGGAGAATTGTGTCCAGTGTTCGTTAGAAGTAAAGTCACTGTCGATCGTATTTCCTTGGTAAGGGTTTTAACAAGGACCCAACGTCGTGGAATTACATATACATTATGTGCTTGCGTATGTATAAGAACACTCATGGTTACGCAGTTGATTTTAAAGAAAGAAAAAAAATAAGAAAAAAAAAAAACATACATAAATCATATACCGAGGTTGGTTACTGGAACCGGAAGTTGAGGGCGAACAAAAACGCCTGGCCAGACCACTGTCCTTTTTTTTTTTCTTGTTTCTACTTTTTCCGTTTCTACCTTTGAGCAACAAACCTGGTGGTTCTAATCCAATGGGTCCGTTGGTCGTTGCATTGATTCATTTTTATGTTTCTGTTTTTTTCCTCTATTTGGTTCAGTTTCCAGTCGAAAGTTCCGTTACAGAACGAAGAAGAACAGAATGGGAGAGGGCAACGACGAAGCAGTTGATTAATAACAAGGAAAGACTAGTGATGTTTTTATTCCCGGATGGAGTCGTAATAATACAAATTCGAAATTCTGAGATTTCTTCTTAAAGTGATTGAAAGCGATAAAAAACATTCTCTCTGGGGGAGCTCTTAGAATATTTTTATATTTCCTTGATGGTTTAATCAATAGTTTCAAAATCGTATTACCATCATCGGTACCTCAGTAGCTCAAATTGACCGTAAAGGGAATAGCTGACTCTGGCATTTCTAGAATATGATTTCTTCATTATTATCGTGAAGCCAACAGATTGAGCGATTCAATCGAATACCTGTCCACCCACTGAGAGAAAAACATTTTTTTCTGAGTATCCATTTACTTCAGAGAACTATAAATTTTTTTGTAAACAAATTTACCGACAGAACTCAAGTTGTTTTGTGGAAATCCTCACCACCATTGAGAGGCGATAGTAAATGTACTTTTCCTAATTGTAAAAAAATAGTGCTAATGTTTTGTTAATTTTTTTAATTGCAGAAGAGTGAAGAGGAACTGCCAGAGTGTTTGGATAAGAGCGAGGTATGCAGCAAAGTGGATTTATATGGGGATCCGTGGGTGGAGAGACAGTGCAGATGTCCTGGTGGACGTACATGTCCTAGCACTATACATGCTGACGATGGACACACAATTGTGGATAAGACCAGGCAATATAAGCTCTGTGAGCCTGTCAAAAGACTACCAATTTGTCGTTACTTCAAGTAAGTAGATTCCCAAATTTGTTCACTGCCCTCGCAACGGTCATCATTGGTTAATATTAATTAACAAAATTATAAATTTCCCAGAGACATCACATGGACCTTAGCCCCAGGAGTTGGCCCTAATAATTCAACAGTTCAACAGGTTCACTGCCGGTGTCGTCCAGGGAGTGTTCCTTATCTCGTAAGAAGATCAACCCACAAACTACCCCAAGGCAATGCCACCTTCATCTACGCCTTTGCCTGCTCACCACAAAGTGTAAGTAATCCTATAGACCAATAGATAATTTCCTCGTTGTTTACAGCAATTTAAATTTAATGGTAATTTTAATTTGCAGCGATTAAGGTGTCAGCATAAAGAGCCCTGTCGTCTCTTCACAGTTCGCAAGCGCCGAAGCTCTCAACTGGAAGAAGTCAACGCATCACCTCTCTGCCAATGCCCGAAGGGAAATAGATGCCCCAGGAGGCACACAGACCCGGGCTCTCTTCCAGCAAGATCATACCGTGGTGCCCTTGAGATAAAAACCTACAGTGGTTACTGCGTTCCAGCTCATCACACCGAGCCAGTCTACACCCTTTGATCGTCTCTTACCTCAGAGGACCAACAATCCCAATGATATGACCAGCCTCAACCTATCAGAGAATTATCGGTAGATTGCCTCCTGTACCGACTGTGGATAAATTGCAACGAATAACGACATGAGAAATTGACGAAGAGAAAATGTGTGAAAGGTAGAACCTTCTCAAGGACATTCCATTCAGCCCTTTCCCTCCTTCTCGTCGTACGATTTTTACCACGAAATAGTATTAGAAGTTGAGGGGAACAGTTGATAGTGTTGAGGAAAGTGTTTTGAATTTTTTTATTTCAAGAATTTAACAAATTCTCATCTTGATCATTGAGAAAAAACCTCTGCAAAAGCTTTAAGTGACAATCGTCGTACATCGAGTGTTGGTGAACTGTGGAAATTGTCCACCGTTGAATAATTGATTGTAAAAACGATTATTGTTCACTGGTGGAATTTTTTTCCGAATTTTCAATTGAAAATTGTGATCACAATTTTTCCAATACGAATAAATCCCCCGCACTCAGTGTACAACGTCACAATATTATCCATTAAGGTCAAAGAGATGTTTTCTTCTAATTCTGAATTAATTGTATAAACAATGTATAGATGTATTTCAGGTACGGTCAAGAAATCAATCTCGACGATTTTACCATTGTTTCCTCGCTATTTCTGCAATTATTTCTCTTTTATTAATTTTGTCGACGGTTAATGACTATTGTGCGACGTTTCGAAAATAGAGATGAAGAATTATTTTCTTATGTTATATTATTAGCACTATATCAGTTAATGTTTAATCTAGACGACAGGTTCTTTTTGGCTAATTCATATTTCGAATGCCATTGTCGACGTTCGGAGGGAGAGAATGAAAGTAAATTTACATAAATGATGATATTGAGCTGTATATATGATTCGCTTTCGGAGTGATTAGTGTAAGATGATGGAAATCGAAGTGAACGGTTTTTTTTTCAATGATGATGAAACGTTGATTTGAGATTGACGTTGATCATGTTTGTATAATTTCCACTGGTTTAAGAAAATATATGGCAACTCTGTTAAATAATTATGTGCTTTTCTTTATTTCACATTTAACTGGAGGAAATGACTAATTAATTTTTTAGGTCTTCGAGATCGTTTATTTTCGACAAAAAGGTTATTGAATAAATTGCTTCCATTAGACTTTTTAAAAAATTCAAATAGTTTTGCCTGATAAAAACCCCTCTGGGGTAAATAAATTGTGATAATTCCCAGGTCAAATAGAAAATCGTCTGACGAATGGGTTTTGCTTCTGAAAATTGCCGCATTTCGATTTTTTTGTAGAAGTAAATCCTTCATTATTTTTCCTTCAATGTATTGAAGAACCGAATACCGATAATTCATAAAAAATTGACCATTCTCACAAACAAACCCAGAAATTTCCCGAAAGTGATGTTCCAAAAAAAATATTACTCACTTCGAAAAAAAAAATTACTTCAAAATTTCAACGAAACGACGAGCTATTATTGTTCCCTTTTATTCTGAAATAAATAATAACATTTCCATCGTCAAGGTGATAAAGTAGAAATCGATCGGGGTTTCTGCAGCATCTCCACGGAGATGGCGCTAAAAGGCCTCAAACCGACATGCATCGTTGACCAAGATGAGCAGCAGGAACTCCAAGATCGCATTTCATGAACACTTCTCATTCATGAGAAACATAATATGAAGATTGATACAAAAAAAAAACACAACTGAGTAGTCTCTCAACGATCGTAGATTCGTCTATGGGAATGTCTCGGTCCATCACGTCCTGCGGATTTCTGAGCTTGAACGTAATGTTCCATCATCCGTATCCGCTGATTCTGTATTATCCCATTCTCCGTCACATCCTGAATAACGCGAATCAATAACACTCTGAGACTTGCAAACCATGATCCCGGCGCAATCCGCGGTATGAATGATCGGGTCATAAAGTGGGAGGGAAAAGACGAGCAAATAATCATCATACGAATGACTATATTTTCGCTTGCATTCTCTTGTCGGATAAAATAGTCCCAGATCGTTATGAATCACTGCCCGATTTTCAGGAGCCACAGTCACTGCATCGTCAAGGCAATTAATTACATTCGTAATAAAAGAAATAATAATAGCTGGAGAATAATTTTGCTCATTTGTACGAGGGATTTTTTTTCCCCACAAATGAGCCAAGAAATTCTCTAGAAATCCCATAAATGCAATTTCCAATTCGATTCCCTTAATGACCTAAAGCATAACCACAATAGCACTCAGAGACTATCTAACTTCGTCGAAAATTACTGATGATCAATCATTGTGACTCACGTGACTGGGATTAAGCGAAAATGCCCAAGATAGGTAACATATTCGTGCATTTTCACGTACGATTTCTCTCAATGGCCTTCTTCTGGTCGTCTCAGTGCTCGACGTCAAGACCTTTGGCCGCTAATACCACCAGTTGTTGTTCCCCCTGACTCAAAACTACGCGTCTCGTATATGTTATAGAAAGCTATGGAAATTTCATCTTTCCTCGTGTCTCGTCACGCTCGAACTAATTTTATATGCGCTTATTCTGTAGCCTCCCCATTAAATAAAATAAGTTTGAAAAATTCCCTGGGCCTTCTGACCCCATATCTCCATTTTCCCTGACTCAACGAACGAGGGATATAGAGGAGCATTAGCTCACCCAGTCCAGTGATTCATTCCTGTCCCTACTATCGAAGGGCACAAATAGGGCTCCCTGATTAACATTCCATCGCTTTAGTAAACCCCAGGTGATGTGATCACGCAATTGGGCTACTTGACTTTCCGCCACAGATAATACCTGACATCACAAGATGTGCCCTATCATTTGAATGACGTTTGGATTATCATCCCTCTCATGGAGAAGTAAACTACGAAATTTGCGTGCAGGTGTATTAAAAGAATTGTAACTGTAAACTGAAATATTGTAATGAATCATTTCCTCAATTGCATTCAATATTTTTTTCTGATACCAGAACATTCGCCAATAATTACGAAAATATAATAATAGGCTGTTATTAGTGAAAGCAACAGCATATATCATGATAACACGGCATTTACGATGATAATTTTGTTTAAACAAAAATATTTAATCCATCCTGCAATTAATTTGTTAAGTCCTGAGGCATTGATTAGTACGTGAAATCAAGTCACACGTTA
The DNA here is from genome assembly GCF_034640455.1 of Diachasmimorpha longicaudata. Lineage (NCBI taxonomy): Eukaryota > Metazoa > Arthropoda > Insecta > Hymenoptera > Braconidae > Diachasmimorpha > Diachasmimorpha longicaudata. The sequence goes on along the minus strand of NC_087232.1, from coordinate 7,075,823 downwards.
CACTTCGAGTTGAAAGGATAGACTGATGTGCTTCGTAAGTTATCAATTTTCCGATCGATATTTCCGGTCTAGGTATCGCACAGGCTCCATGTAAAGAGTATATAATGTACACGAGGAGGGAATATGCTCTTGTGATTCTATTGCACACGAGAAACTCCCGACACAGCGAAAAATAAAGATACAAATTACAATAAAATCTGTACCGAAGGAAATAATTGAGAAAAAAAAAAGCGAAATTTTACTTCTTTCCGAGAAAATTTCCTTCACTTTAGTGTAATTTTTACACCAATATTAAAATTTAATAGCGGCTCTGTCGAGAAGTGCCCCATAAGACTCGAAATACCTCAGTTCTAAACTATTTTACGATTTTGTAGTGATTTTTATGCTATAAAAAATATAGTAAAATATACCTTGGCCACGTCATAGTCTATTTACATGAAAGAGTGAGTAAAAATTGCCTGACATAATTTTTTTCACTGTGCACCCTAATTCCTATACGTCGAACCCCTCGAAAAAGATCAAAATAGTTATACCGATATATTAGAGTTCTCATAGTTTCGCTTGATTCTCCCTGGATCAATCGATTTCGCCCTTATCTAAATCAGAAATCAGTGCCAGCAATATTCTATTGGCTGGCAAGATGTGTTTTTTTTTTTCATTTTTTACTCGGGTAGAAAGAGGGTGAAGATAAACTCGCGCGTGTTAAGGATAAAGAGGCCGATCATGTTGTGCCCCTGAGACACGCTCACTGGCCTCGTATCCTAGGAGTATATATATATGCCTGGATTTCACAAAACGAAAAGAACAGAAAACGAAGCAGAACAGAACAGAACTCTGATCCCCTGGGCATCTTTGTATATCTCCACCTTTATACCCTTTTATTTATTCATTGAGTGATGTCTTTTTTTACTTTTCAATTTGGTTTTTTTTCTTCTCGAAGTTAGACATCTGTGATTGGTGTATCGTACAGAGTGAGATGCTGTGGGACAACTCGGGGAAACGAGATTCATGTGAGAAGTTAACGATGGGCTATCGGATATACCGAATCATCACGAGTGAACATCACTCTTTCTAGTGAGAGTGAAACGATTTGTGGGCCTTGTACAAACATGTGTTATTTTGACTTGGGACTTCGAAATACGATGGCTTGATTTGATGAGGAAAGCCACGGGGAGTCGATAAATTAGAGAGTAAATTGTTGTGACGTGCTTTTAGATTTTTAATCATCACAGGGAGCATTTATTTTAATCATCCCGAATTTTAATAAATATACGTGGAGAAATTCAAACGGAGATGACGCTGAAATCCTACTCAGCCGCTCTCTGGATTGTGTAGTGACACCGAGAAGAATTTTTTGAAATATATTCCGATAGTTCCACCAAAAAAAATTCGAGATTAAAAATTTTTGAACAGCAGCATATGTTGCGCTATTAAAAAAAAAATCGCCAATAAATTATGCGGTTTCTTTCATCGACTCGTTTATAAATAATCATAAATCCAAGAAAACCAGAGCGATTTCTTTTTTCCCGGCGTGAAAACGGGACTCAGAGGGGGTGAAACCCTTTTCCGTCCCTTTTTATTAACAAAAATCTTTATGATTCTTCTCAAATGACTTGTTCTCTACTTGTTTTCCTTCATTGACGTTTTGTGAGTCTCCCCTCTCGCTCAATAAATAAACAACTTGGCAATTTCTTTTTCATATTTCCGGGTCTCGCTCACCATTGGCCTCAGTTTGCCAACGCTCCCTAGGAATCTCAGTTCTCCTCCACCTGCTCATTCATTTTCTTTCTGTTTATTCTGCTTTGCTGCCCTCTCCCTATTCACTCGTGCACTTAGTCTCATTATGAAATCATCGGCTTAAGGAAATTCCGGGATTCCAAGATAGGATTTTTTATAGCACTGCAACTCTCATTTTTCCAAATACTTTTTCCTCGTCTCCCTCATTCCTCAGGTTATTTATTTCCTCCCTCAGGTGGTTGAATTTTTTAGTATTAGATTAGATAGTAGTCTTGAAATATCGGGGGAAGGGAGGATTATCAATTTTATGTCACGAGATTTGAAAATGTATAATATCAGTCGTAAAAAGAGAAAACTCTAAGATTATTAATTCCAGGATTTTATGTATAAAAAATCTACGAGTGAGAAACATTTTTACCCCATTTTTCAACCCCTTCTAACAGCTCCCCATTCATCGAATGTGAAGAGAGTGGGGGATTGTCGGGTCCTATTGCCCGCGACGCACTTCTGAGAGTGCGCCTTCTGAGAATTCTGTAAATTTCCTGTCATTGTTATTCGCTCGAATGAATTTTTGACAGTAAAAATTGACGTACAACATCATGTGTATTACTCAGTAAGAAATTTGTAGTTGACCGAGGAAAAATTGTGTCACTTTCCATGAAAAAACCGTAAGATTAATGATTTTCACGAAAGGGAAAATGTCCTTAGGTATGCGAATTAGTATCACCCGTTCGTCATAAATCGAACGATTAATTTATTAGTCGTAATTAGCCAATGTACTTTCTATCGCACGGAAATGATTAAGCGTGTCGCCTCACAGCATCCCCTGGGGCAAATAGTTTTCCCTCAACGACCTGTGATTTTTCTTTGCGGGCAAATCCTTCAGTTTTCTCTTCATTGTCGCTTTTGATGGGGTGTTTCACATTCTTTTTTTTTTATACAGAATGGCACTACTCCCGGTGGAAAGCTACAGTGAGGTATTGGCAGAGATGCTAACTAGGAATACACGGGAGGTTTCTGGTTGGTTGGTAAGTGGGACTAGCGGGGACTCATAGGCAGGATCCCTCTTACATGGGACCGCAGTCGTACTCCAACTCTCCCGGATCGACGAGTGTACGTTCGTGGCTGATGCTCACACGGTTGAAGTTCTTTTTTTTTTTTCGAGAAAATTGACACCGACATTTTTTGCATTTCAAAGCTGTGTTGAATTTTTTCATTCGCAAGTTTGATCGGTGATTTTTCAAAAAGTCCCGACATTTTTATTCCGATAGCACGAGTGATTGAATTATCAAGGACTTTGGGCGCCAGATTTTCCATTCAAAGGTAAGAATTTAGAATATTTAATTTTAATGGAAGAAATTCTCCAGTGAAGTGGTGAACAAAGATCTGAAGCAACATAAATCATTAATTCGTTTTACTGACATCGCCGAAACCAGTGGAGTTAGACGAGGCGCAAAATTATCTGTTATCAGTAGAATTTTTTGGACAGAAGCCTTTGGCTGTCTAGAATGCTCGTGTCATTAGAAGATTAATCGATTCGATGACGCAATGATGTCCGTTTCACGATAAAAAACGTTGTCACTCACCCCACAAACTATTCTTCATTATATCAACGCAATCATTAATTCCCTCGTATAATCATCGTCCAGAGAAATTCCTCTGGAATTAAATGACTGGTTACTTTCAAGTTTCATGCGAAACATGCTCGGTCCAGGAGTTAGAGAACAGCACGATAATGGCAATGTGACGTTAATAGCTCGTTAATTTTCCCAGCCCTTATTAAACTGTGACCATGAAAAAAATTACAAGTGCAGGTATCGATCAAGAGAGGAAACAGATTCTCAGATTGTTCTTATCAAACAGAAGCAAATTTTTTAATTTCAAATGAGGGAACACCCGAACATTTTAATTCCTGTCATTTCCTGCAACATTTTCCGAGACAATAAACAATCTCGTTTGATACAGTGATAGAAAAAATAAAAAAGAAAATACTCATTTTTAATTTACACCAAACTCGAGAACAAAATACTTGAACAACGATGAGGGCAGCAATAAAAAAACAAAGCGGCTCATCAAGATTTATTGAAAGACTATTGTGTACATCGTTTGATGAACCGAAAGAAAATTTTTTTAAAACGTTTTCCTCCGAATCCCTGGGCCCCCTCGATATTTAACGAATAATGTCGTCTTCCCCGTAATTACCTCGGTGCCGAATTCATTAATCAAACAAAAATCCTATCACACCGGATATGCTCTATTATCCCGTAACCAACCTCCAGTCACCCCAGCCCTCCATCAGTCAACGAGTCGTTCTCCCGTTTAAAAAAAAAATCGAAGACCCGAGCAACGCACCATCAAACTGTTTGTAAAAAAAAAATTAACCCCTGTGATTTCATCGGTTCCACGCAACTGAGTTCATCGGCACATAACGATAATGTGCATTCACTGCGAACCTTGACCGTGACCAAGGCGACGCTCCTCACCTTCGAGTCTCGCGCGCTCATTCCCCCTGAAGCGTAACGAAAGTGCACTAGTGGTTAAGGTACCAACTGTGGCTGTCCTCTGCATGTCTTCAACGAGATGCCGGCGGGAGGATGAATGTGAGGCGCGAATAAGAAGTGTAAAACGAAAAAAAAAAAATATACAGGAGACGGTACGCACACGCCAAAGCGGAAAAGACCGGAGCGATTGAAACGTCATCCGGTGAATTATCGGGCCTGTCTCATTCGGTTTACATTTATTAAAAATGCACACAACAGCTGGGAACAAATCACTCTGCACTTGTTCATTCCTCCTTTCATTGGTTTTTTTTTTATTTATTATTTCGTCTCGTCCATTTGCTTCCGCTGTGGACCGATAAACGCCGAGGGAATTAGAAATGTTTTCACTTTTTTTTCATCGTGTTTATTTTTCGGTGAAAGAAAATTGGAGCCATGGCGAACACCGGTGACACCGATTTGTGAACTCATTACCAGGGGAATGGTGGAGTTCATGGTCAGACCAGTGGAGGGCCCCGGATTATCGGTTTTAATGGGGTATTATGATGGTTATGAGAGTTCCAGGTTCGCTCAGATGAGGAAGTCGTTCACTAATGGAATAGTCTTGAATATTCAAGAAAAAAATATTGAATTTCTTCACAATCATTTCGTTCACATGAAATTTGGATGAATTAAGTTAGTAAAGAGTCAGGGGATTTCGAATATTTAATAGAACTTTACTTTTAGATCAAATTAATTATTTGAGTAAAATTCAGGCGCCCGGTTGCTTCAATTTTAGATAAATTGTTATTTTTTTCAGATGTTTTTTAGTCTGTGAAAAATGTTTACAATGGGAAGACAGTAAAATTCCATATTTTTCTTGTCCTCTAGTTTCATTGAATGAGAATGTAGTGGTCACGGTCAGTTGAGATAACTACGTCAGTTCGACTTTCACCGTGTCGCGTTTTTTGCCGATTTTTTCCCGAAAAAACGTTAGTCCTGGGTGCTTTTTTCAACGATTTGGGTAATTGAAATTTCGTTCGAGAACATTAAAAGAATGACGAGAACTCGAACAAATTTATCGATTTAACTCACTGGACTCATTGAAAACCAGTTCCAAATACACATAACCGATGAACGCAAATCGGCGGCAAAATCACGACGTGTTGCGTCTACATGTAGTTCCTTACCTTCCGTAGGCGGTCCCCAGTGAGAAATATTTACAGCGGACGTCCCGTTCCGCTTCACCGACGATTGCATATGACCCTGATATTACCCCCCGATGTGATCGATAGTTACTAGAAATTATCTATCAATTTTAATTAATTTAATTTGCTGAGGAACGATAAGACAGATTAACTTTTCCCTGAGCACAGAACTTCCAGCTTTCAGATCGAAATCATTTTCTCAGTAAGAATAATCATTGATCACTCATTGAATGATAGAAAAAAAAGTCTTTAAGTAGGCAAGTAACTCAGTACTTTCATCAAGAACTGCACTCGGTCTTTTACTTAAGAAAATTTAATTAATATTTCTGTTATCGGCAATTAATTTAGGACAGTAAATCATCGAGTCCTTTAGAATTACCACAGCGCTCGTAGTATTTAAAATTAATTAAATTAATGATAAGAACATTTTTATCAAAAATTTCTCTCTCTCCTAATAACTTCCCAGTCATTAATATTAATATTAATTCCGGTGCCTTTTCTATCTCATCTCAATCACATCTAATTGTTCTCTTTGATTATGCAATTCCCATATGAATAATTCTGTAATTTAAAATCATATCAGGCCTCACATTTTGCGTATTGGAAGCAATTAATTATATCTCTTACACTGATGATATTTAATTAAATTAGGCCCTGTTCGGAAATTCCCCAGAACCAAAATGCTGATTATATTTCGTGCAATTTCATCCAACGAAATCAGGAGATCCTTCGACGTTATGAAGATTCTAAAAGAAACAAGTACTCGGTAAGCATATCATTGGCCGAGTTTCACATCCTTTTACCTTTGAATTCATGTAACGCATAACACTAAAGTGCATCGCGATGCATCTTCCGTTTGAAGAAAGCGCGTTACTCCAGTTCACAGAATTATCTTCGATTTCATACGAGTTCTCATAACAATATGATGTATGAATATAAGAGTATTACAAGTTGATGAGGCAGGTTCAACGACCGATTTATCAAGATTGTTATTTAAGTCATCATTGCGTTTAGTCCTTCCAAGATTATCGAATTAAAAATCTGATAAACGAGAAACGAGGATTCGATGGGCGACATCAGTGTGATTAATTAATTTATTACTTTTAAATAATTTCCCCATATCGATTGCATCTTTTCTGGTAATTTACGAGACGACAGGCAATGGTGTGAGTGGGGAAATCGCGTAGAACAAAACCAACGTGAATAATCTGTAGAATTGTTTTCTGCGAAACAAATGTTAAATTTCCCACGTTTTTTAGTGGAAAATTCATCTATTCCTTTTTTCCTTATGTTTATCACATCCTGTTAACATTCCAGAATTACCCGAAACAATCGATTGTTCAGTGGAGAATTTAATTCGATTGTCCATCGATTAACAAAACAATTTTACAATCGAAAATATATTAATTGAATCGTCAGCAGTGAACACAATGCGGAAGTTCATCTCAACATTTTTAGTCCTACAAGCACGTAACAAAGTTACCGATTATTTCTGCCCCCAAGTCGGAGTACGAACTTGTGTATATAGGAAGGGAAAAGTGGTATAGGTTTATGGTAGCGGGGAAGAGGAGGATATACGACGAGTTGGTAATCGAGTGCATGGAGAGGAGAAACTCGTGGCTCGCGTTCCCTTAACGGTAACGCAATTTTTTGACCCGACGCGAAGGCGCGTACGGATCGCCCGGCACGTTCCGGACCTTCGACACGCGTCAATTCGCGAAAACAGATATTTCCAGGTGGAAATCAACAATCGACTGGGGACTGAGCGTCGTGATGCCGGGAGGGACTTCACGGGACAATAATTTGGAGAGAATTATCCTGAAGACTAAAGACATCTGGTCTCCTCTCGGTATCGAAGCGCGAATGGAATATCGACTCCTCCCATGACGATATCGAACAGATTTATCACATCGTGGGTTCAAGATTTTCGCCCCAATTTGCCCCGTCTCGGGCCGTCCCCCAAAAATGATAAATTAATTTGAATTAATGTATTCTCTGTTTACGGTACGATACTGAAGATTTTTTTTTCCACTGGTCAATTCCAAATATCGCAAAATGTATCCGTTTATTTGTTCACGCATTTTATTTTGTTTTACGCGTCTTATATTGCCATGTTAAATCGCAAAAAGCAATTTTCACATTGCACAGCCAAGTTAAAACAAATAAAATTTCAATGTTCTTCCGGTGTGGTCTTCAATTACCATGTTCACATAGTAATTTTAAATTTTAAATTCCTTCTGTGTATTCCAGTTATTGCTGGATATATTGAAGGTCAAAAAAATCGTCCGGTTTAGCGAGTCGTGGCCTGCGGGTTTGCACGACATACCGTACGCATTTCCATGCAAAATTTGACATCCGGCATGTGTTCAGCTAAAACTATCAGAACTATCATGTATTGCGAATTATTCTGCGCGTACGATCGAGCTGATAAAATCGTATTGCGTATGATAATAAGAAAAATAATTGATGTGCGTAACGTATGTTCCATTAGAACAGGAAACCAATGAAAATTGTAGTGAGAATCCCCTGCATTTTCCCTCTTCATTTTGAATCGTTTACTGATCGTCATATTATTCAATTCGCAATGCAATTGTGGTTTTATATGCGTGAAAAATCGGTCTAACACCAGCATTTTCCTGCCAAAGTGCTCTCTCGGTTTGAATTTTCCGGGAAATTCCTGCAGTCTCGCAATCGGTAGTTCAGGGAGCGAAAAAAAAAATCAAAAGAAGCTGATGAAGTAGAGAAACAAATTAATTTTCCATTTCCTTTTCTCCAGGAAGTGCAAAGGTGAATGGTGATCAAGAATAACGAAATTCAACTGTCACCGGAAAGTACCGGAATAAATCAAAAAAATGAAACTCCCATCTCTGGTATTTATCATTGGCTGCACGAGCTGGTGCACCGCATTGCCATCAACTCAGACATCAACTCGACTACCAACAAAGACTAAACAAACGACACCACTTAATGTGAGTACGTCCACTGCATCATTGACAATGACTACTGAGCCATCGACGATAGTGGAGAGATCCAGAACCTCGGAAATTACATACAGCACTGGATTAAGTACTTTGACAACGAAAAATAGTCAAAGTACGGAATCAACATCCCTTCCTCCGGCTAAGGAAACGCGTGATTCCCCGGGAAAAATTCGACCTCACATCAGACTCAATATCAACTACACCAGTGCCAGTGAGGTAAGCTTCAAAATTTTTTCAAAACGGAAATAAATTTCGGGTGAAAATTAGACCTCCAAAGGACGAATATTAATTTCATCTAAAAAATTACCCGCTCAGCTCTAATTTTTCCACCAAAACTTGACCTAAAAAGTGGTCAATTGTCATTTTGTCCCACGTTCCACCCTCTAGAATTATTAAATAATTTAATCAGATTTTTCAAACCAATTAACTATTTACTTTTGAATTATAATTCCGCACGTGGTCACGACTTCTTTATTTATTTCCCCAGGTGAGAAATATATTATTATTCCCACAATACCTACGACTTTTTCCCTACTCAATTATAATTTAATTCAATGGAATCCGTCATTAGAGCTATTCTCGATGGTATTAGTTAACTTTCCCGAATGGCGGAAGTGCAATACTCCTTCATCCCGAGAATATCCGGTTCGAATATCCTCCCCCTTAATTTTTTAACCGGATTTGCTCTCGGTTAACTACCACGAGAATTCCCTCTGCGGTCGTCCGAGGGGAGGGGGGGGGGAGATTTTTTTATCTCCCTCACAAGGACAAGACGAGTTTTACCTTCATCTAACGATGACAAAGTGATCCAGTGTACGTTGATCGTCTCCGCAACGACTTACGCATTATTGAGTAACAAAAAAATATGTGGATTTTTATGCTACGTTAGGAGAGTATCGAAGGTGAGAGTGTATGGGGTATCGTGCCTTCATCCTGTTGAGCTTCTTCACGATACTCCCGGAGATACGCTATCGTGAATCAATCTGTGATGTGCATTTACAACGAAAGTCCCCACTAGTGACAATTATTGACAACTCATTATATTTGATAAACTATAATTTCTTATTTGACTCCTAAAGTCCCAGACCCTTCATAAATTAATTACTGTAAAGTATACAATAATTTTTTGGCCCCCTCGGTTTTACCTATTGACACCATTGACTCCCAAATGGATGTCAATGGGAGCATAAATTCCCGGTCAAGGGTCGTATCAATATCAGCAGCTTCGAATCGTCCCCCTGAGTGACCAGAAAAGAGTTTAACAAAAGAGCGCATATAAACGGTGGAATGTAGTGCGGTCATGGTAAAATCCGGAACATGAGATTACGCAAGGTAACATCCATATAATAAACATATAGCGAAAGAGACAAAGCCATGGTATTCGTCTTTGCGTATGAAAAATTAATGCCGAGTCATTGTCGGATAGAAAGGGGGACAGAGCATTTGCGAGTGAAGAGATAAGAGGGAACCTAGAGCTCGTGGAGTACGAGTCCAACGAAAATGAATGAAAGAAAAAGAATATACGTAGAAATGGGTCGATCTTGAAAGTAGGATCACTTCTACGTTATAGCCCACTGGGTTGTTTTTAGTTGTCCACGAAGCCCGGTTGTTCATGCCTCGGGTTTTAAGCCTCTCGGTATCATGCGGAAGTGGGAAACCCGGTAGAAATCCTCGATAATTACAATTACCACGGTTGTACGAGCCTGGTGGGATATAGGATGGCAAATTGAACGTGCACTTTTAGCTTTTATTTTCTATTCTTGTTGGTGGCTCTCATCGGTGTACGGCGAAGGTGGGGGAGGCGGAGTTGATGGCGATTACCATCTGACACCTGGCTACTACCATACACCTTTGTCCATGCGAGAGTTTGAGTTCACGAGATTTTTTATTGGCTTTTTTCTTCGGGATATGGAGAAGATTTAATGTCAGAAATTTCCGCTTCATTGGAGCCCACGACGATAATAATGACGCTCGCATGTAATTTTTTTTGTCATTATTACTTGATCTAATAAATAAAATAACATTAGTTGAATTCATGACGTGATTTCTTTCTCCAGAAATTTCTCGCGTTTTGTCGCTAGATCAAGAATTTTGCTAATTTTGATGCAAATGTTTGTTCACGTTTTACTGGACGGTGAAGCCGATGAAAATTGTTGACTGTATGCTACACTCCCACTATTTGCGAAATCGTATTGGGCCCCTCCTGTAATCTCCTCTTTAACAGATAAGTTCCTCGTGGCCTAGTATCGAGATGGGGTAATTCTACAGTCGTATCAAAATATAGTACATCCGTAAGAAGTGGTGTGTAAAAAAATTAGCGGAATTTGGGCCCCATTTTTCAGAAGAAGGTAAATGTTCAAGCAAAGCTTCTCATAAAATTATCCAATAAAATGATTTATGTTTTCCCGGTTGAGTGATTTTACGACTATCGGAGATGAGAGCCAACGTCTGAAATCTTCCGGGTAAATTTTTTCTGTATTGCTGAAGCATTAGCGGAAGTGCTGGAGTACTAAAATGGCGAAAAAGCTCGAGTCAGTTTAACGGATATTTTTATCCAGGTTCAAGAAAATAAGAGGAAAGAGAGTGATTATAGCTGCGATGGTGGTTGTCGAAGACCGTATTTCCGAGTCGATAATTTTTTACATGAAAATTAACTCAATAGCGAAATTACGTCACCGACACTGCTTTTTCATCCACCATTGGAAAAATCAGCTCGTCTTCCATTTAGTTTTTCATCGAAAAAACTTCCACACCTATTTACCCCGCAAAAACCAATGTCGGTATTTCGCACATCTTTTGTACCCATTTTTCAACCCCTAAAAAAATTATTATAAATAAAATACCATTTGTTTGGATTCCGGATATGAATTCACAGACTCTGAACAAATTTAAAAAAAAATCATCACCTCAATCTCCTGTTACCATTAACTCTGCGAATTTCAGATATTTGTATTTTATAAAATTTCTCAATTTCTAGAAATTTTCTCTGGCGCGCGTTTAGAAATTACAGATGGGGGAAAACTTTCATTAAATCCGACAATGCTGATTTCTCGATGAGGAATATTGTCCCCGATGAGTATGATTATTAAAGCCTAGATTTTTGCGACCTTAATAACCCACTCCCGCGCACCTGATCTATTCCGAGATATTCACTGTTAAAGACCTAATACATTCACTTTAGTATATCTCTCTCTTGACCCATCGCGCTGTCTGCGATTGTATTTGCAGTGAGAAATTGTCCATTAATGTTCATCAAAAAATCCGCGGACGTATAGCATTCGCGAGCGGGGTAAAAACGATTGTCAATTATCCCACAGACATAAATTATTTGTACCAAGTACAATTACTTGTCACTACTCAATATATGCCAATATTTACATCTGTCAATTTTCTTATGACCAGTAAATATACTTGACAGAAGCATTTTTTTTTCTCACATCCGGGCATTCTTTTTTGGGCGACGATTATGGTTTAGAAAAATGTGCGAACGAGTCTCCTGATTAATGATATTTATCGAGGGAAAATTTAAAACATTTTGCAAAAATCTACCAAAGAATCTTTTTGGGTCACCGGAGAGGTCTCCGGAGGAATTTGAAATGATTCTTCTGAAGTTCTCTGGACGGAATTTGGGAGAAAAATTTTTTCCCGGGGGGAAATGAATTCAATTGCGATTCAAATGAATTCCCCTTCATCCAGCATAACAGGTGCAAAATGCATTCAACATCTTTTCCATTACTTGAATGACATCTTCCACTCTGGAAAAAGTTGTATAACGGTATTACGTGAGCACAAAGCGGACTGTTACATTTTTTCACGAATTTTTTATATTCACCTATTCTAAATAGTTAAATTCCATGGTTGAGGACGGTTTCTGTACCGTATCCCAAGGACACGGTACGAAAACCGTTGGTAAAATGGGCACGAGAAATGAGAAATTTCTGCGTGAATGCATTCTAATAACTGTATCCATAATACTAAGATACGAGCCATCTATAAGCAAGTCATGAGGTCTGTAAAATTGTTGAGTTTAGATATTCATATGCGTCAGGCCCAATCAGGTTAAGGTGTGCAAGTAATGGTGGAGTACTTCTGGCCGAAAAAATCCAAATGTTTGAGAAAATTTCCAGCCTCTCCAGGAGATCCAAAAAAATACTGTGAGGGGAAAACCAGGGTACGAAGATAAAAATTTGAAAATATCCATAGTCCCGATTGACTGGTATACGACTGGCTTTTTTCCAATCTGCAGCAGTGCATTACACATCCCGAACAGCCGTAGGAACCGTGGGAAAATGTAGTGGTATCCGGAGAAAAATTTCTAATTAAAACTGACGTGAAATGCTTTCGTATTTCATAATTGAATTTTCCATGACTTTGGTCAAGTGAAATGGTGGAAGTGAGAAGTCGATCGTTGGATTGAGAAAAATGATAGTCGACCCACTTCAATCTCCTCATTTCAGGCCACTTAAATGATATCAACGATAAACGAAAGTGTGAAGGCACTCAGGTAAATTTAGTCATGAGGGTACTGGGATTTTCAACTAGACTAATGATGTGACCTGGTTTCCAACTGTCGGGCATCAAGTATCAGGACTTCGTGGCATAAATATTACGTTAATCGAAGATATCGAAGAAGACAGTGAATTCCATTAACACATTTGATAAATAAAATTTATGAGTGATTGCTCTGAAAAATTTGCAATTCCATTCCGAAAAATATGTATTTTAAAAATCATATATTTTATGCGTGAAGTTGGCTCGACTTCTATTCCCTTTTGACATAAACTATTAATTTTATATATTCGCGGATGTTAGTCCTGCATTCCCTGATGCACAATATTATCGATCAATCTCAGCGCTGGCGGCAAAAGCTCTAATAACAGAAGGAAATCAACTTGTCTTCGAGTTCCCCAGGTTAAAATACGAGATGTAATTCTAACGATGATACTAATCAACACCGGAAATGTGCAACAACATGTTCATTTCTACAAAAGCCATTTGCGGGCTCTCGCTGCGGCCAACTCTCTGACCTGATTTGTCGCCTTCTCAATCTTTGAAGTCGTAAAATCCCTCGTGAAATCCCCTTGAAAAATAGTAAAATAACAGCACGAAGAAAAAAAATACCTTAATTGCATTTAAGAAGTCATGTTTTACGCTTTCCGAAGCGGATTTTACGCTTAACATCGCCATTACCGATGATTACATAACATCATTCACTAATTCGTATTTCTATTTTGTATCATTTTTTATTGTGACCAGAAAAGGCAAAAAAATTTAATAATTTAATGAACGAAAGTCACTCAAGGAAATTGACCCTTCGTAATCCCCATTTTTTAACCTATTTATCACATCTGCCAGTGATCCTACTGAAGGTTGTCCTCACTGGACTTTCACAGAATCAATTTGACTCTAAGTCAATTTGAATTTCGAATCAAGACTTTCGATGATTCCCTTTGCCTTTAACAAATGGGCTTTGGTTAACCCTCTGAGGAGAAAGTCGGACTCAGTAGTACTTTTTCTACTGCAGTAGAGTGAACCAATCGCATGCGCTTACAACTACTACGACCACTGCCGGTAGCAGGCTCCCAGCTCTTGTACATTACCGTAGCAGTGTCAGTTCTAGGGCGCCAGTGTCCCATACTGTGAAATTAATTTATTCTCTCCGAGAGACTTGACTCGACACTGATGTCGCGAATCCTATCGTGTTTTGTAGGCTACGCCTCAGTGAAATAGGAGAGAGTAGGGGAGAGCCTATTTATGTTAGAGGGTGATGGTCTGATCTTGACTTCCTTATCCCCTTGTTCATTCTCATCCCGTCATACGCACTTTCAAACTCTAAATTATGGTTTGGGAATAAATAAATAAATAATATTTCGAGGTAAATGTTCGTCCGCTGAACGCCAATAACAGTCTCAGAATTGAAAAAAAGGACGAAAAGAAAATAATTTATCGATCATCGTAAATAAAAGCTCAGACTAAAATACAATTTTATGAATTAACATGAGAGAATTAGAGCAATAATGAAATAATATGAAACGATGATTATGGAGCATCTTCACTTTCCCAAGGAATGAAGAGGTGAAAGGATGGGGAAGAGGATACGAGGCGGAGGATAATAGATGAACGTGAAAATGGCTTGGGATGATTGTCGGTATAACGGCACAACGGTAAATCCGTGACGACCCTCAAACGTTCGTTCTGCATTATGGTATAATTCCACTCGCAGTGGTGAAAGAGATCCAAATCTGGATGAAGAACGAGGAATCAAGTAATTATCTGATTCCCGTACGCTCAGGGGTCGTTTTGATGACACACGTGCAAACAATTTGGTCAAGGATAATATCGTTCACCTCTCCTTTTCGACTCCACATGAAAGGACAATTATTTTTTTACTGTTTTGTGTGGAAATGCTGATTAAACTTCTTGGACAGCGAAATTTCTTTAGTCGAAGACGTTGAAAAATTCATTCAAAATATATTAAATATTAAAATATCAAATAAATTAAAAATTTGCACTGAGCTGTGTGATTATTGACTGACGACAACAACTTTTCAATGAAAGAAGGTTAATGTTTCAAACCGCAGTGAAATTGAATGAATTTATTCGAATTTTTTAATGCCACGTTCGAAAAAATTTTAATGCAAGAATATTATAATTTTCTTGAGATGTTTTTCCTAGTCTGGAATTTTGCGCGCTTGTTAATTTGCGAGGCATGAATTTCTTGATAGATGTAAAGAGGTAACTACGCAAACTCGTGTCTTCCCAGTGGTCCATAATTATCAACAATAAAAGGTAATAACTCCAAATGATACCTACGCACATCATAAACTTGTTGAGTAAATAAAACAAGGATTGTACGTGCAATGCGACAGGAAAGTAAGTAAATTACTGAAAACGAGACAAGTGGCATAAATGAAAGCATTGAAACTGGATGGAGTAGTAGACTCGCTATGACTATCGCCAGGAGGTAGAGGTCTGAGCACGAGGGGTATCCGCCCATCGTCTGACATCTGTCAACGAACAGAGCCCTTGTCTATACGTTATTTTTATTTCACATTTCCCTCACAATTTGGGAATTTATAATTGATTTTTAAGCGAAATATTATTTGTGCTATTGAATCAATTCATTATAGCAATCATTAACAGCCAATTTATTATTGTCATGTTGATATAATGTGACGATGCCGCCGAACTGCATTATCTGCCTATCAATAATCGAATATAAATGATAAATAAAAATTAATCTTCACTCATTAATTTTTTCTAAATTGCAAGATACGAATGAGAAACCGGTGATACACATTCATAAAACGGTAGGATAATTTTTATCAAAAATTTCTCTCTGTGTGAGATCGTCAGACGGGAAGTTGTAAAACCCTGAGACTGAAAAACCGTTGGTTCCGATGTACCTTTTATGGGATGAGATTTGCACTGAGCCTCTTGAATACTGCTAATATTGTTTTTCTCGGATTAATTCCGTACCTTGAAACATCTGGCAGTCACACTTGTCTCACAAACAAATCGTCAAAGCAATCAGCAGTAAAAATATTAACAATTTGATAATTGCGTGGGAACAGAATAGAAATTTCGCCTGATCACTGTCTCGTACGTTTCAAAATCAGAATAATGTTAATTACTGCTGACGAATAGTGAATAGTGAAGTGACAATATCAAGCACAATTGGGATGATAAAATTATCCTACTCCATTAAGAGAATATTCATTACGAATTTTTATATAATTGAGATAGCAGCACTGGCAAGAATGTGAAGAAGAAACATTACTGGCAGTAATTTTTAGTTTACCCTGTTTTTGTCCTACACTGTAGATGAGATGGTTCTTTGATATCAACAAAAACGACTCGTTTCGGTGTCAGGGAGTTCGCGATGTTGAGTCAGTTTCGCATGAATGAACTTTATCGGTTTACCTGGAATTATTTTCTCATCACCGAACGACCCCTCATCATATCGAAAAATCATTTTTACAGTGTTAGAATAGCGGAAGAGTAAGATTGCTGCGAACCGGTAATAATGGAAAAACAATGACATTCTTCTGTAAATATCCAAATCCGCGTAAAACACAGAACGAAAAGACAGATAATTTTTCCGAGGAAATTCTGGGAAAATTGTCTAGTACTCTACTATGACGGAGGGGTAATAAACCGAAAATTTTTATGAATTTCTCACGAACAGACGCGTAAATATGTCAGTTAATATTTCCAAAAATTCCCACAATTTTTTAGGGGGCCCTAATTGTCACGTGAAAATTCATAAAAAATATGAGGCACCCCAATTTATAGGGTGTGATCGTTGTGGGGCCGGTAATTGGATCTGAGGATAGTGGGAAAAATGTGGAATAATAGCCCAGAGGGCGGTAATTGGGTCTCGTTCCAGTAAAGTACTTGCAGAAAATGTAATTGGTAATTTAATACACCAGTGATTTTACATAGTGATGGTTATAAACCCAGAGGTCTAGTGACAGTTTTTACTCCATAATTATGCGGTAATTATGGACTGCAGCCCTCTCAGACCCAATTACGATGCTCCCAATGGTTTAACCTATTGATTCGCGCATCATATTTTTACATCAGGTTTTATCCGCATAATTAAAGTTCAGATGAAATTACTTTCCCCTCATAGGGAACCGTGTGGATGGAGGGATATAGACAGGGGGAGGGAGCCCTGGACGAAGCCAGGGGTAACTACTACCCCCAGGGTGTTAAAGTGGCGTTCAGTGGCGGCTGGATAATTTATTAGTTAAGCTCAGCTTTTATCAACCGAGGAACTCCATTAAAAAATCTGAATATTCAACAAATACTTGAAAAAAAAAAGTTCACATGCTCTCTACTTTCACCAGTTAAATTTTCCGATGAATTAACCACTGAGCCCATTAAAAATATAATTTCTCCATCTTCCACGGTAGCATCATCCCGAAGTCATTAACCACTGTCTTCTAAACATCGTGCAAGTCATTCAATTTTGCATCAGCGATCTTTAAACACGTAGTAATTATGATTGGATCGCGGGGGTTTAGGGGAAAATAATATCAGTTTTTTTTTTATGAATAAAATCGGGCCAACTTTCTACTCGCGGAACTTGATGTGCCAACTAGTGAGGATGCGTGGGTCGTAGAACACCTACTCGGTGCAGAAAGGAGCCCACCAATGTCCTGATGACTCTAGTATCGTTTTTTATCACCCATTATGTCTTCTCAGGGAGAAATCGTTCAATCAGGTACAACCATTTTAATTCATTATACGGAGCAAAAAGTCGTCTTATTTATGTTGTGTGAGACAACATTTTTGAACCAATGGTATTCCCCCAAGATATTTTTACAGTAGACGAGAATAGACATATATATATTATCAATGAAATTTCATAATTCCAATTATCATAATTTAAAAGGTAATAAAATTATTTTAGTCCAGAAAATGATGTTTCATGCATTTTAAATTGAAATCCTCTTCAACATTATCTTCTCCTTTTGAAAATTAGTTATTGTAAACTAAAGAAAATTGTGTGGAATTTATTTTGAGATGCAAACAGTCACAGTCTGTTTGGTATTTGTAAATTCCAACGAGATGTGCACTCAACTTTGCGGTATCAAACAATAACTTGAAGAAACCCCTCCGCAGGTAATAACTATAATAAGTTCTCCCCACCCTGAGTTGGGTTATACGCAAGGATGAACGAGTTTAACGGTTCGCCTGGAAGTATCTTTTGTGCTCTATCTCATTAGCTGAGAAAACTTATCTCAACTCTTTTCAATGTTAATAAAGCAGCGATTTTACGAGGAGTAAGAACTTGAATGTGCATTTAATTTTTCATGATTGATTGTGCTATTAAATACAATAACAGTACGCATCAATAATTTATGGGAATTGCTTAATTCACAATAGTGAGTGAGGAACATTATAAAACTTTTGCTAGAGGATTTGAAAATTGCTCCCGCAATAGCACATCAAAATCTCAAAGTTTTAAAAATCACACGTATGAAATTGTTGTGTATTTTTCTATCTGTTGTTATCAATTTTGTAGTTAAATGGTCAGTTGAATTCTGGAGTATTCAATCAAATTGCAATTTTCAAGTTGGCGTGATAACAAAAATTATTAAATCATTCGATAGATGCCACTGAGATATATAAAACAATCTGAATAATGAGAGAAGAAAATAATTAAAAAAATGGGCCCCCACGTCAGCAATATAATATTCACCCCGATATCGGCCTCACGAAACACATTAATCTATAATCTTTCGCTGTAAATATAATCACGACTGAGGCTGCAATAACTCAGCAGTAGAGAATGCGAATAGTAACTTCTGTAAAGAAAATCATTTCCATCACCTAAATTCCAATAGATCTATAGTCATCTCCCTAATTGCAATTCCGTTTTATCGTTCCGAAGGATATCAGAATGAATAACAAAGGCCCAATTGGACATTTATGGGGTATTGAACCGGGAGAACTGGCATTCGTTAATCCCTCCAAACGAAGCCCTTCAGATCTGTGCAGAATGCATAAACCCCATTTCGACAAATATAGACATTGCTTTGAATTCAGTCCTCAGTCTTCCAGATTAGAATAAAGGAAACTCCCGGACATTACTCAGCTCTCTTCTCAGAACAGCAACGCGGAGAGAAATGTTCAGTAAAAATGACGGAAGTCGTTGTTCCCTCGAGAATTGCGGGAACCAAAGGGAGAGAAAATGTAAATAAAAATTATTCTACCGTTCCATAAAAGTATAAATCCCTCCGCGATTATTTAAAAATGACTGTGATGATGCGTCAAATTTTGCCCGCCGTTCCAGAGTTATTAGAATTTTAGAATAAATTTCCCTCAGGTCAATTATTTTTAAAAATAACAATCATCTCTAGTCGTTCTTCTTTGTTTCCGCGAATCTATAAGCACATGAAAACCAGTATCTCTCAGGCTCTTTGTCTACTTCCTTTTATCATGGTTGAACCCCCTGTCGACCTCATAGCGTCCATGATGTTCGTCGAATCGTACCGATAGTTTGCATCGACAGTTGCAACACTTAGAAGTTGGCAAGCATCTGTTCTCAGTGAATGTTCCACGGTAGTCGCTCTGAGTCACGCAAGAATCGAACGATATTTATGGAATGCTCCTCCATCATCACAGCCACAGTGAACGTGAAAAAGGAAAATCCCCGGGAAAACATTTTACTTTATTTATGTTGAATTGCAATCAAGTTCTTACTCAGTATACTGCATATAGTATTTATGAATTTATCTTACTTTTAAAGCAAAATAACAAATTGATTACCCACTTTGTTGCATTAACTGGGGAATCAATGTGGGGTAAAAATATATAATTATGGAAAAAACTATTTCCTGTGTGGATACAAATGATTCTTCATCTATTACCGAGTGCTTATGCTCGATAATTGTTCGCAATTTGTCGAAATTGAGATTGAAAAATGGTTAATTCTTTGGAAATATTGTATTTATGTGGAAATAAGATTTAACGGTTCGGCGGTTTGCTCGTGCCTTCGATCACAGTTTTCTACAGTGGATTCGTGTTGCTGGTATTGTAGCCAGTGAAATGATTATTTGTGGCATTGAGTATCAAAATCATCAATTCAAAGACGGTTGGCTAGGTGGTGGAACAAGAAACGAATTTAAAAGCCAGGTATTATTAAATCCGTTGGTTGGTCGAAAGTAAGTAATACTCGGGGTACCCTCCGGCACGGTCACGATTCAGGGACGGTTAATGATTCTAGTCAGAGTATAAAGACTTTTCTTCAAAGTCGTTTGAACTTATCGCTTGCAGCATTATCCAAGTGACATGCAATCATTTCGTCGGCATTCTCCACCTCCGCAGAACTAATCTGGTCGCTAATTCTTTGGCGGCTAGATCATTCTTTTAAGTCGTTCAACGATGTTCTTACGATTTGTGAACCCAGCACTTGTTAGTTGGAAAAGAGGAAGTTAAAGGACAAAAAAAAATGAAGAAAAATTGCGGTGGAGGCAGGACAAATGGATTCACTTGTAAAAATTCATAAAAAATTATTCGTTCGCACAATTTTGTCTGGAAATTCAACAATTCGAAAATCTGGAAGAATACATGAAAATTCCATATCTCGTTAACTGTATTAGAGATCATTAGGAGAAACATCTCCTGATTTTTCGCATCATTGAGTCCATAATGAACTGTAAAATCCGGGTCTCCAGTAGAAAAAAAAAATGTATTTTTATCACCGATGTGGTGATGAAAGCCTTTTGTATTGCGGTTGTGGTGAATAGTCGTGAATAAAAAAAACCCCAATTATTTATAATAAAAATTTTAAAGTTCATCGGGGTCAGAGAATCCTCGGGTATACAAGGCGGTAATTTTTCTTATGGTGTTGGCGTTGTCACGATTGAAAAAAGTACCTAACAATTGTGGATTTAACGATCATTGCGGTTGGTAAACTGGGCGACCACTAAAACCATTCACCCGAGAGTTTTGTCAGGCGAATGCAGTTTATTCGCCAGTTGCTTAAACGATATTAACAGACAAGCCGTAATATTTATTTTTCTCGACCAAGTAAATGAGGAAAAATGAGAAAAAAAATGAGCAAAGATGGCCAGAAATGGTAGACTATCGTAACGAGTGAATTCTCGAGATAAAGAAGAAGGAGGAGCCGTATGGATTGGGGACAGAGCTCAGATACCAGTTTATTGCAGAAGCCGAATGCAGGAGTTCCGGTAGCATAAACTCACGCTCCAGGAAGCATTCGACATTAAAACCCTATCGATTCGTTCTTTCTTCCGTCTTTTCTACTGAGCAAAGCTTTGGAAGACTTTTTTAAACTCTTCCCGTAATTAAATTTTATAGGAAAAGCGGTGAAAATATATTTCTGTACATGAAAAAAAATATTCAATAAAAATTACGGAATTCTAGTTCATTTACACAACAGATGAAATGATTTTATTTCACAAAAATTTCTCTCAATGAAACAATCATCTGGTTTTTCATTTCCTAATAAATGTGATTTAGTAATGAAAGAAGACAGAATTTCTCTAGATTTTCACACGCAGATTCCCTGATTTTAATGCATGTGAAAGCTCCAGGAGGTATGATATTCAATCCAAGTGATTGTATAAAAAATTCATACCTAGTGCCAGGTTTTATCCACGTGAAATTAGCTCAAGTATATAATACTTGTTTGAAAAAAAATCATTTTTTCTATCAGTGCACAACTTTCCGAGCTTCAGGGCCAAGAATTACACCCAGTAATTTCCTGTGAACGATATTCACTCAAAGTGAGGATTAATAGCTGGTTCTTCCGTTATAACCTCATCTTGAATTTTTATCACGCCAACCTCGGATTGATCTTGTCACGCAAAGACTCTCACAAATGACCTTCGTTGATGGCTGATACAGCAGCTGGTTATTAATGGAAGATTGTCGTAGGTAAACAGCTGAACCCCATTTTGTTGCACTTAAATCATCTTTTTTTTGCCCGACATTATGTAAAACTCAATCGAAAAAATAAAAATCATTTTGCTCATAAATTTCAATATTTTTTCCATTGAAATATCGGAAATAATTTTAGTTTTTTTTAGTAAAACAATAATGCATTGGGGACTGTCTTTGCAGTGGGTGAATATTGAACTTTCATGAGAACGAACAATGACTGGGCGAAATGAAATTGATTTAATCCCCCAATATTACATAATCCTAAACAATCATCGAATGAAAAGTGAAAGAAATAATTTGCAGTTGAAACAACGTCATTCTCGATAACATAGAAGTAATTTAAAACCGTGACGGAAACAATTTCTCTCACGCAATAACATATTATCGGCTTCCTAAACCGATGCGCGCTAGTAAATAACGAAATAATACGAATTACGGCAGCTTTGATGTAGTGTAGGTAGTCTTAATGCAACTATTTATTGTCTGTTTGTACGGCCCATACACTACACCATGCATATAACTGTAATCTCTAGGATGATACAATACTAGACGACTCAAAGTACCTTTGAACCCGCTGCCATCTTGCTTCCCCTTATTTTATGAAATGGGAAGACTATAAAAGCACCAGCGAAATTTTTTATAAAAACATCTCTTCCGTTTCGTCATTTCCTTCTTTCCCTTCGCCACACAAAAAAAAAAATTTTTTTACCAAATATTCGTTTACTTCAGAGAAGTATTTATTTCTTCCAAATTGTACTCCTGCCAATTACTCGATTTCGCGATGAAGAATTGAAAAAATAAATACTTTTCCAAAGTAATTGATGGTATCAGGGGGAACCGCTGAAGGCGGACAACCACACAAGGTCGATGTAAATCCCACCGATTTCAATTTTCACAGAGTGGTGTACGATTCCCAGAGGGTGCATCGGCGGCACTGGCAAAGCCAACAAAGTACCACTACTATCCCCACAACCAGCATATTTATTTACTCCCCGAGTGTGCTGTGCAACAGGTCTGTAACGCAGTATATGTGAGATTAAACTTTACCCAGCCACTATGTGCCTGCCCTGGAAGATACCGAGATCCATGCAGTGCATCACTGGACAGTGACGACCTCCACACGACCGAGCTAATCACGGATCCACGGCCCAAGGTAAGAATAGAAGAATTTCTCTTTCACTTGGAAGAAAATTAATCATTTTAACAATCGTGACTGCATTCTTCATCGTGAATGAAAAAAAAATTTTTATTCAATCGTAAATCGACAATGGTCTCTCATATACCCCCTATCAAAGATCTTAAAGCCCTATAACTCAGCGCTTACGATGAACCTTTAATCACCGGTAAGATCCTCTGTTCATGGCCAACACGTTTTAGATTGTACTTCTTCGCAAGACAGTTCTCTTGTGAGAAGACATAGTAACTAGGCCTGTGAGTAGTGGTGCATTGATGATGCTATAAATTTATCATCCCTTTTTATAAGCCCATTGTGATTCGAGAATTTTCTTTCTAATCCTCGGTTGGAAAATAAGTGAACATTTTTATTAAAATTCTTTCTCGGTAATAGAAGAATATCTCTAAGCGTCAGTGAACTCCCCAAATATTTTCGATAGAGCTCGAAGAATTAAATGAACCCCGTTATTAAAACGCTACCAGAAAAATAATAGTTCGATTGTTGAAAGAAAACACTACGATCGTGTTCAAGAATCTTGACGTGCATCCGTTGGATCTGCGTGGGATTCGATTTAACCAGGACACAGATTACAATCTCCATAGGTAGTTCAAGACCGATAAACTCTATGACGAGTAAAGGGAGAGGGAGATGTGGAAAATGGATAAAATAAGATTTTTAAAAATGTGATAGCCTCTGTTCTCTTTGTTCAATTAAGTACCACTGTAATAACGTCGGTGATCATGAAGGAAAATGTACAATAAAAGATAATGAAAGACGCGAATCGAACTCCAACTGTGAAAAATAGATTTCATATTGCGAATGCAGTAAATGCGGCACATTAAAGAGGAGAAAAAAAAATTGAGAATTTCATTAATGTAAAAGATCTCCCTGAAAAGCCATCAAACTTTGCCATCGAATTTCGGATAATTCTCGGGGCAACCCAGAGGCCACGCTCTCTACCTCCTACGCCCCCAGTAGCCGAAATTATTTTGCCATTTTTGATCTCCACAAAAAACGCCGCACATCAAGTTGATATCTAGTGCATATCGTGAAGGACTGGCCGGGTCGCATGAGCAGTAGAGGAATGAGAAAAGAGAAAGAAGCAAAGAGGAAGAGAAGACAGTGCCACAGGCGCTATGTAACCTGCTTCTCATATTCATGAATCCACTATCATCACTTTTTTTATTATTTATTCCTCGATTGCACTTAATATCAAGCTATTTATCGCGTCCTATCCGTGCAATTTGCAATCACATCCTTCAAGATGAAGGACAAAATTGGCGCGTCAATAAAGCCACTTCTTACCACCGCATTAACAGCACCCAATGTCCCTGTGACATACTTGAAAAAGTTCTTAAACTGCATCACACGAAAAATAGTCATTCAACTAATACAATCCAAAGTAAAAGAACTAAAAATGATTCAAAGATCATCAACAATGGTTGAGAGGAAACACAAACACAGACGACTCAGCTTCACGGTAGGCTTGATTGAAGGAATTTACTGTGAGATATTTATGAAGCAGAGATAAAGAATTACTCTAACTGTAACTGAGTTCGCCAGGGAGTAAGTACCAAGAGCCACATGGGCTTTTGGTCCTGCAAGATTTTTTTTCAAACATGAGAAAGAAAGAAAAAGATGAAGTGAAAGGGGGAAGGAGGGGGTCAGAGCTCTTTGCTCAACAACAGCGATTGGCAGATCTGATAACGCGAATGTGTAGTACTTACACTTGAATCTTGATAAGAGCTGTAGACTGAAGTCAAATCATGCCACGGTACCTTCCCACAGCGATTCAAATTGATTTAGCAACATTGACAGCGGTAAATTAGCGCATTATATGGGGAATAACCTGAGAGTAACCTGTCATTCCCCTAATCCAATACTGTGAAAATTATATTTCTTTTTTATTTTCAAGGCTTTGACACTCGTGAAGACCTGCGAACCCGTTGCTGATATGAGAGAATGCAAAACTCCTAAAGACTGGTCATTACTCGCTTTGCAAAATGTCAGAACTGGAAAGTCTCATTATCTCGTAATTTGCAGGTGCCCTGACAACAATTTTTTAGGTGGGTATCATTTTATTTCAGATGGATTAACGCGGAAATATATTCCAGGAGGATAATATGCATTTTTGAGTAGATTAATGAGTAGAGTAATTTATGTTTGAAATTTATGCAATTTTCTCTTTTATCCAAATTTTTTAGTCTCTGAAAAATGTCTACAAATATTTATATGTACAAGAGAAAATTTTGTTTAAAACATTTTTACGTCATTATCGCTATTTGTCGATAATATCATAGTTCTATCTTAAAGAAGTAAAAGAAAAGAATCGTGCCCACGTACGGCATTAATCACGTGGATAAGGGTTTTTCATTTAACGCTGTGTTGACAATGAATCTCACAATTATAAAGAGGCAAAATTTTGCTTTCTTCCTTATCTTTACGCTACGATATTAATGATTCTCAAGAATAGGCAACCCGTCATGTGTAAATTGTGTCATTATTCAGCTGTCAGTTAACCAGCGCCTATTAAATATACCTTTGCACTTTCTATTTATCTTTGTCCTCTGTTTAAATACCTTCTTATTAATCATCTTGTTCCTGATCCCAGAGGGACCGATGAGTCATGACCAACCGACCTACGCAAGTGTCCCTGGTATTCGTGTCTATGGGATGATGTGTGTACAAGCTATCAGGAGAGGACGTCCACTACGGTACGGACGTAATTTACTCGGTGAGTGTGGCATTTCTACACGAGTGAACCACTCTATTATAGAAGTGGAAAAATAATATCTTCAGTAAATAACCTGTCTAGTCCTACACTGATGGAAAAAATTATTTTCAGGTTTTGAACCACAAGAGGAATCACAGCCGGCATTTCCATGGCACAGAGTTCCAGAATTGTTGAAAACCGCCACCTGGGACTGACGCGCATGTGATATTATCACTTGAATGAGTCAATTAGACCCCTAAATCCCGTACTATTTATTATGAAATTCCATCCGCCTTCACTCACTTATTCTACTCGATTTTCCATTGCGATATAGATATATCTATTTTCATCATTTAATTTATTACTCCATTTATTACAAAACGAGTCGATTCAACCACTTTTTACGTCTCTATTCGAAGTAATGCGGTTGAAAAACTCCTATTCTTTTCTCAACGAATGGTTAGTAAAGGAATTCGAGAGTAAAATATCGCGCAGGGACAGCCAATAATTTAACCCGCGTAAAATACGAACGTATTTGGTATTTGGATACCAGTTAAGCCCTTGATGAAAATTCTAAACGGTTTAGACGGCGCTCCTATGATTTTCCAATACTAAATAACTATTTTCCTCTCTGCAATAAGATTGATTACGATGTAAGTTAAACGTAGCCGATTTGATTCATCGCGCGAAGATTGTTGCGATATAAAAATAATTTTTCGACTAGTGATCGCAATCATTTTTTTCTTGTAAATAAAACATTTGAAAACAAAAAATATTGGGTAATTATTTAATGAAGCGATTTCATGAGATTGACGTCCAACGATATCAATCTGAAGTGTCATTGGGGCGCTGTTGTTGTTGGAATAGTTTATTCCACGCTCAGAGAAACGTAATCTCGTCAGAGATATCAGGATAGAATCGTCGAGACTCTCATTTCATATAATTATTGTGTGACAATGGTGATAAAAACTTACCGAGGACGTCGGAATTGACGAGAACGTTGCAAGAATACATGGGAGTCACTAGTCGAGGCCTCCGCAAGCTTAAGGCACGTCGACATGCTTCTTTGCAAGCTGACATCAATTGACCACCCAAATGTCCGTGACTTGGTCCACTCTCACTGCAAATCAATATAAAATAGATTAATTTGGCAGAAGAAACAATAATTATCGGAATATTTAATTGTGCTCTAGGAAGTTAAAGATGTTATGTATTTTGAAAATAAATACCTTGATGCGTCATCATAAATTTCCCATTTTTTAACAATAAAACAGACGCCCATCATTGGCTCCTCACACAGAGGTCCTGCTAGTGTGGCCAATTGGAACCCATTTATGAAGCTGCTATCAAACCTGAAATGTAGAAATTCATGGCAAATTAAATTGCTGCACAATTTTTTGGATATTAAAATCATCTCTCCTAATGAATACTTATACTACGTCGTAGTATAACGACAAATGATTAGACAACATAAACTTACGCAGCTCTGGGGTCATTGGAGCCTTTAATTTGCCACTCCCAGAAGGCTCTCCTCTTGTAATCCGTCCTATTGAGCAGGATATTGGGACCGCATTTTCTAGGTCCAAAGGACCAAATATTCTCCAGCACATGTTCCCACCCAGCTTCATCAAAAGCTGCTTTCAATTCCTGTTTCATTTCTTCGATGGCCTTTTTATTTCTTTCCCCCAGCTCCACCTCCTCCAGTGTTAGTCCCGCTAGACTCAACTCATCATTCAACCCATTCTTTCCAAACCTCTCCCAATGAGAATCCATCTCCTTGATGAGCTCCGAATTATTTTCAATCAACTTCGTTACTTTCTCTGGCAGTGGAGTAGCATCGATCTCAAAACAGCACTGGCGATTAGGAGTCCAAAACTCCAGCTTCACTTCTTCAGTCTTCTGCTCAATTGCCTCGTTGACCATGTCAACAGTCGGTGGAGGGACTACAGTTTCTCTAAATGAAACAATCGGTTCAGACACGTTAATTTCCACTTTTGCGTACTTCGTCTTGAGATCCTCTAAACACCTCTCCAAATGTACCTCCCCAGCGGTGTTTAAAACGATTTCTCCTGTCTCCTGAATGTGCATAAGAGCGCAGGCATCAGCCTGATTGAGCAGCTTCAAGCCAGTGATCAAGCTCTGAAGATCGTTGGGATGCTTCGGCTCCAGTGCAACTCGAAGAATAGGAACGGATAAAGAAGTGAGTTCGGAAAAAGATGGACACATGATTTCGGTGGAGATTGTCGCAGTCTTCAGAACATGATCCTCCAACCCACCAATTCCCAGGACGTTGCCAGCTGGAACGGTTGAGACCGCCTCTAATTCTCGTCCCATCATCAAATAAAGCTTTGTAATCTTCACTTTAGTCACGTGCCAACCTGACTTAAGATCCTTCAGGGACTCAGCCGGTTCTACTAATTCACCTGCTCTCTTTCTCTCCAGAACTTTTCGAGGATTGTGTTTGGGTCCTAGAATTAAAACCTCACAGCCTTCTGTCAATGTCCCTGAGTAAACTCTCGCAAAGGCTATGAGAGGATTCTCTTTGACTGCATCACACTCATCTTCAGACGGAGTCTCCTCTTCCACGTCCCTGGGTGGTAGGTCCGGGTGACTTGAGGGCGATGCAGAAGACGAAGAAGACGAAGGAGACTCTGGGTGCTCGTTCTGAATTGAATTCTGATTTTGCTCCTGTTCTAATTTACTGGCATGCCGCTGTCTCACGATTTCCCGACGTCTGATCAACTCCTCCTGTGTCAATGGCTTGGTCTTAAATTCCGGTAGGATTTTACGTTCCACAGAAAACATTTTGGAAATGAACGCGATTATGGGAGCCTCTGGAGATGAATCACACTTCAAAAAAGCTTCTTTTAGTCTCTGGGTTTCCACAGGTAAGGAAGAGAGTTCTGAATATCCACTCATCAGACGCTCGATTTTCTCCGACGAGAGACCGAGAGGTGATGGAACTTTATTACAGACAACATCGAGGCAGGATTTTGAAAGTGGTAACCATTGACAGCAGATTGTCCGAAGTTGAGCCTTAACGTCTGTGAGCCTTAAATCCCTAGTTGTTAGTTTGACATTCAATTTTTCTACCATGCTCAACATCTTCTCTTTATCCTTCCTAGTAACCACAGTGTCATAGAGCGTCCACAAGTTCTCCAGAATTAACGAGACAAATAGAGGTTTCTTCGCCTTCTCCTGGGCGCCCTTGACAATTTTTTTCGCTTTCATATTGAGATAGTAGTCGCCCCACAGTGTCTTGAGCAGTACCTTCTCACTGAATCCTAATTTTTCCGAAAACATCTTGGCGAAATTGGAGATTTGGAATCCCCAGCCATCGACAGCACTGGTAAACAGCACATTTCCCTGCTCTGGAGAGAAATAAAGATTCGAATCATCAGTCTCCAACAGCACTGATTGCCAATCGCTGGAGCCATCAGGCTTTGAATTTTGCTCCTGATGATCCATATCCTCTTTTTCCTCCCGTTCCATAATGTCACTCGCAAATATTTCTCCCATCACAGCGTTCACCTGTTCAAGAACCTGATTCAAGTGGACATAAGCATCCAGGGGTTGAAGCTTCATCTCTGTTATCAATCTATCAATTTTATTCAGCACCAATACTGGTTTCAATCCCTCAACATAAGTCATTGATAGTGCTGATCTTGTCTGGGGGCAGACCCCCTCGACAACGTCCACCACAACAATAGCACCATCACAAAGACGTACAGCTGTTGATACCTCTGAGGCAAAATCAACGTGACCTGGAGAGTCAATGATATTGACAAGATACTCTTCCTCGTTGTGGGTGTGATACAGGGCTATTGAACTGGACTTCATGGTTATACCTCGCTGCTGTTCGTCGTGACGACTGTCCAGGTAACGAAGTTTACCTGCCAGCTTGTTCGAAATTATTCCATTGGAAGCTACCAGAGAATCAGCTAGAGTGGTCTTACCATGATCCACGTGCGCCAAGATGCAGATGTTGCGGATGTGCGATGGCTGGGATTGAAGCTCATGAAGTTTAGAGGAGTCCACTAGTCTCATTTTGATGAGATTTATTATCTTTTATTGCACGTGTGGGGAATTTATTCAGGACTGATTTACCGAGATGGAAAAGAGGTTAAGGAAGTTCTACCTAGCCTCAGTGTTGTGTCTCACTGTACAAAATATAAAAATAGGGAGAGGGGGATTTGTTTATTGGAAACTATTCGATTCTAAGTGTTGTAATAATTTTAGCTAGCTGGAAACTATTACCAGTGGCTATTTCACTTTGTTTTGTTTCCACTGGGCAAAATGTTCACTTATTGTCACTATTCCATTACGTATGTTTGGCATTTCCCCGGAATTAAACACCATCACTTTGCGATCGCTGACTGAGTCGATTGCACCAATCTTTGAAATATTTGGGACTGGTGAGTCAATGGAGGTGATAATAATTGAGAGCAGTGATTCAATGGAGAGGCATGAAACGACTGAACTGACGCGAGGTTATGGCGGTTGATTGTGTTCGATTGCACTGCACAGATCCTGTGGATTCTTCAAGGAATTTGTCGACAAAATAGGGATGATGTGACTTATTTTTTAGGGATGGAAGTTACTGCATTTTTGTAAGAAGCACCGGGTCACTTGGAATGCGATTAGACGAATTACACTGCGCCGCGGATGTACACAACAGGCAGAGGTTCCTGCTTTATCGATCTAGTCGCGCCGCGCGGGAGTTTCAGAGCTGCGAATTTGAGGGTTGAAATTTTTGGAGATTGAGAGGAGAGAGAAAATCGAAAACTATTATTACTTTTAGATGATTAGATGATTATTATAATTAATAAATACGTCTGCAAACCATATTGTGCTAGAGTGGTTATACTGACTTATTTTGACTAGAATATTTTTTGAAGGACCGCGAAAAATAAAATGATTATTTTTGACCAGCAAAATCTTGTTTTGTAGTACTTTCATGATAATAGAACACAACTCATCTTTCTATGTAGCCATCGGTGTACACCAGATTATTCTATAATTTTCCACTCTAAATAATTGCACGAAAAAATCACCCCCTTGGGGCCACAACTGCTATTTATCTCAGAATAATCCTAAAGGTCCAATTAAAATTTAATTTCAGGCTTCAGAGAGAGAGGTAACATAAACCGTCATACGTTCAAGGACATACAAAAAACGTTAAACGCAATGTTAAAAAATTGAGCAGGAAACTTATAATTATCCAACTGTGATGCTCCTCCGATTCATAAAAACACCTTTAATCACACTTTATTATTGGAGAACATAATTTTCGTCGTCGGGTTTTGTAATTTCTACCCAGATTTTATCATTTCCTGGTCATATAATCTGACATTGTATTTTTCCACCTTCTGCCATCTAAATGTTATGATGATTTAATTGCTCTGGTTACTTTAGGAAAATCACATCAGGCGTGTGCACGATATAAACAAATTAGTGTGCATGTGAAGTATAAATATTATTCCGTCATCGTTGAGGGGCTGTATTACTCTTCTTGGTGAATCGAAGTGAACTACTAGGATGTTGAAAGTTGTGCTCGTCGCGTGCATCTGCGCTTTAGTGGTGAGTTTTTTTTTCATTGAGTTTATCAAAAAAGCTGATTAAATTTTGGGAGCACAGTTGAGCAATAGAAAAGCCAGAAAAAAAATTTAAAGTATTTTTTTTTTATTTAACTACACCAGGAATTGACGAAAAACATTTTCTTGCAAATATTTTGTTCATACATCAGTTTACAAGAAAAAAAATTTTTCAGTTGGTCCAGGCGCAACCTGGACCCCCTGGTCCTCCTCCTGGTGGACCGCCACCAAACCCCCCGCCCAGCAGAGTAAGTTTATCTTTTGTTGATTGAATTTGCAATGGAGCATGATTATTAAGAACCTTCCATTCCCTTTACTTTATCTTTTGCTCATTTTTCCTGACGTTCATTTTCACCCAGATGGTTCGTCAAGCCCCACCACCCCCGGACAACGGTCCCATTCCTCAGGGAATGAATGGGGGGATGGGCCCAGGAAATTTGGGAATGCAAGGACTGGGTAACATCCCGGATCCAACCGTATGGATTGCCAAAGGACAAGAAGTGGCCAGTCAGTTCGCCAAAGGCCGTCGTCGTCGTGAAACATCTTGAACAATAATCTCGCAAGTAAATAGATGTTCATATTATAAATTGTTTTATTTACTGTCTGGAGAGATGTACTAAACATTTTGTCCTGGCTTAACATCCAAAATATGTAGAGAAAAATCATAAATTGTTATTCACTCATTAATTACCTCACTGGGAAATGCTGAAATGGTTCCTGTAATCGGAAATGTTCAATAATTTTCGTCCATCTATTGCAGGGAATTCCATCACAGGCGACTCTGAAGGTGAATCACTGGAGACGAATTGAATATTCACTTTCTTTTTAGAATTATATACTCACCCATGGCTTGATGCACCACGAGATTTCCACAGAGACAAAGGATTCTAATGCAACTAATAAAATTCAACTTATGAAATCAAAAAAACCCTTTTGATTGTCGTTTATTCTTGTCCATTGAATTTCCTGTCTCTCTCGATTGAGTCCTCCGACGATATATTATCACCACTTCACTCTCCTCAAGTGCAATATCGATAATGTTCATCGATAACGAGACAATACGAGTATCTGAGTCAGTGTGGAAAGCACCTTCCATCTAACTCCCTCGCTGTCTATCTTTGTTTATATAAAATAAGGAATTCTCTTTAAAAAACAAACAAGTGAAGCCACGCCAAAGTCACTTTATCAAATTCAAATTCAAATTTTCACCTGGCTGGATCTTGAGTAAAAAGTGTTGATGAAGAAGTGAAGGACAGAAGATGAAACCAAAAGTACCACCTGATGCCAATGACCTTTTAGGTTTAAATACTAGAGGTAAATTAATATTTATGCAAACACATATTTCGAAACGTGAGTGAGCCGATGATTAAACCTGCTATTTATTTATCTACTATGAAGGCACATTGTGAGAAGACAAACAGTGGTAAATTGATAAGAAATTCTTGCAGCATCGTAGCTCAATACTTGCGCTCTAAGCTATAATCAACTACTAAACCCTTGCGTGAGGATAATTCGCAAAATATGGTACAGAAGTTTATCAACTGCTTCGAATTTTATGACGTCACTATATTTATTTTCTTGTAAATAGCAATTGTCAATTTTTCAAATCAATTACCAGTCCAAAAATTATTTTATATTATAGAAAATATTGTTATCGACTTTGTATCTTTACTTTTTGCATTTCTCTTTCTGGACTAGCGAATAAGGTTTTAGCACCAGTTACAAAGTATGTGCTGACAACGTTTTTGGTGGGAACTCTGTTGGTAGCTGGTGTTTACGTAACGATGATTTTTCTTACAATAAATGTAACTGAGTGGGTTGGAACATGCGAAGTGTCTTCGATCTACCGGGTAAACTGTTCACCGGGCCGGATGACTACATACGAGGAATGCACGGAAATTAGATGTTGCTTTGATGAAACGTCCAAGACATGCTACCACACTGTACCCTCCAGATATGGATACGCAGAGGATACAAGTAATTCTACTGGTTAGTAATTATTGAAGAAAAGTTTGTGAATAGTTACACCTGACGTGCCGGTTAAAAATAGGACGAGTCAAATAAAAATATCACAGCGATGAATTTTTCACAACTATGAAACATTTTTCAAATCTAATGACCGCCCACTTTTATTTGAATTTCAAAAAAAGTGGGAGTTTCAGAATTTTTTGTGCTGTGGAATCCAATTTTACTGCAACTCGCGTTTTTTTTTCTTTAGTTCTTCGGCCAAAAGAACCGAAGAGTCCATTTGGTAGTGAAAATAAACCTGTTAATGTCCTCATCAACTGTATCGATCCGGAACACGTCCGAATCGATCTGACTTTGCTCGCGGACCAACGAAATCTACATTACGTCGAGACGGAACGTGCAAAACGATCTGAAAATTCACCCGACTACATGTGCAACAATTCGCTGAACAGTATTCAAGTGGATCATGGTAAACCCCCTTTCGTTATTTTTTAAAAAATAATTTTCATTGTAAACGGAAGAGTCGAGACTATTATGAAGATCACCGAAATTGAATTAATAATCGCAGGCTCCAATTCAAAGTCACAATTCGCTGTAACCCTCACCCGGAACAATAAATCGATAATGACAACATCGAAAGGACCTTTCATTATCACCGAAACTTATTGGGAATGGAGTTTGTTCTTGGGTAACTCGTCTGTCTATGGATTAAATTCAGAGAAATTAAATGGGACATTCAATTGGATTTACAACAACAGAAACGACACTATAATTCCTGGATTTCTTAGGATCACAAATGACATGAGTATTGGTTGTTACATTGGATACAACGGGCCTATGGAAATCGAGGTAATCCTGACACCATAAAAAAAATATCATGAGAAAATTCCAAATTCCCGTTCTCTGGAAAACTAATTGCAATAAATATTGACAGAGTGATGGCACGATGTTGTGAAGTCCAATGACTCACAACTATATTTTACCTCTTTGAATAAATTTGATTCTCTGAGAATAAATAAAAATGACAACTACACTCACCACTCACCTCTTTAGTAATAAAAAAATCACAGAATAGAATAATAATTCCAGAATGAGATTGGAAAAATCGAGATTTCCAATTCAGATAAATTTTCTTTGTATTCACAAGAAGTCTTTATTCGCGTCATTATTCATTTTCCTCATTTCAACCCGTCATGTAACAGGTACTGCCATCAAATCTCATCATCTTAAGAGGAATCTCGATGCCAAACACACTATCGATCCATGTGTTCTCCGGAGAAACTCCTCAGGATGTAACGAAGCAATTCGCAGCCCTCCTGAGAACCGAACAAGTCACTGAAGTCGCTCTGTCGAATCTCGGTCTGCACATATGTCCCGAAAATAATCAGGATATCATCGACAAAGACTTGACTTGGATTATCGAGCATATGAAGAGTCAAGGGGCCCCCTGGGACAGCTACTGCATCCACAAAAAATTCTATCCCACTCTGGACAAAGTCCTGAGTCAAACTGAACACGAGTTTCTCAAAGCAACTGAGAAACTTCTCAATGAAACAGGAAGAAGTGTTTTGCATCACGTCTCCAACTTGTGTTCATACGGAAAAAATAATTTCTCTTTCGAACTCGAAGGACAGTCTCTATTACTGAAGAATTCTTCTGGACCGTATGTTGGAGTAAGTGACAGCGAAAGTGTTTGCTATCCTGACTGGCTGGATGAACGAACTCTCAAGATATACGACTCCAAAATAAATGAACTTCTTCAAGTTTCTCCCACTTCGAAATTTCTTTATCTCCGTGACCTATGGCCCAGGGATGATTCAAATATCACAATGGATTTTTCCAAGTTCGATTACGTACCAAAGGTAATTGACTTTACTATTTATTCTTAACAAAATTTGTTCCTAGTGGTCGTGAAGACGTGCAACTGACCATATCCAAAGGCCTTCAGCGAAATTAATTTGATTATTAGAAGATATAGAGCTCAATTTAAATTCAAATAAATTATTGGGAAATTTCAAAAATTTCAGGAATTGCGTACTCTGATGTCAAAGGGATCAGTTCCTATTGACTTATCTTCATCGACAGAGGACTCTCATTATAAAATCCACAATGCATATGCCAGAGAATTTCAAGCTTTTGCAGGCAAATATGCGAATTCAATACGAGTCGAGCTGTTGAATGAGGATACCTTCGGGGGATGGTCTGCACTGAGGAAAATTCTCAGTCGAACCATTGCCAGTGGTCTTCTCGGTCAACCACCACCGGCAATTTACATGTGTAGTATCAAGTCGCCGTCTAATGATGACTTATGTCAAAGGTAACACAATAGAAATTCCAAAATTGACTCGTAACTTGGAAAAATGTTAAGACAGAATTTTTTTTAAATATTCCCAGATGGTATGGGATCGGCGTAGTATTCCCTCACGTGCTTGCTGTTCCCCAAAATATGCCAGGGGGTGATTGGTTGAGCGATGGCGCCTCAAAATATGTCATTAAATTGCTTAAACTCCGGGCGAGTTTAGTGAGCTATCAGTATAGTACAATCGCGGAGTATTACAACAGTGGAGCGCCAATATTAGCCCCGACGCACTTCCATTATCCCGACAATGTCTACGTCAAATACATGGAAAATCAGTTTATGTGGGGTGAAAGTATACTTGTTGGTAGGCAAAACAATTTTACTATTTTTCTTTAGTTAAAAATACGCGGGGTAATTCCATTATTTTTGGCGAAAAGTCAATTCCTCGCACTCCATAAAAAAAATCCCTGTCTTCTTCTCAGTCCTCTTCTCGACGACTTGGGAACGAGATCACGAAATCAGAAAATTTTCCTGAATTTCAGGCAATAATGATAGTGTAAAATAATATAATTTTAATAAAATAATATACATTTTTCTTAATGTCTAAAATTAGGCGCGGTGACTCTTCCGAGTACGTTTCAAGTGCAGATGCGTATCCCAGGACTGAAGTCCTGGCGACACCTTCAAGGAGGACAGGAAGTCAATCCAACGGGTAGTAGGAGCGTTTCCGTGTCCATCCTCGAGGGGGAAATCGTTACCCTCTTACGTCCGGGTCACATTATCCCTTTCCACGAGGTAATTGAAATAAATAATTGTACCGTGTAATTTTATGTGAATTTGGGAATTTTCTTATTGTTCGCAGAATCCAGCTCTGACGAGCTGGGAGACTCGTCGCGGACCCTTGAAATTAGTAGGTAATCTAGCTGATATCGAGGGAAACTATCAAGCCAGTGGGAAAATCTTCTACGATCGAGGTGCATTTCTCAATATCACTTTCAATAATACTTCCCTTAAATTAGAAAGAGTCATCATTGGGGGAGATGGGGTGTGCCCCAATCAAACTACGATTCTGATTAGTTCCTTGGAAATTCTGGGGCGACAGACTGTGTACACCATTGGCTTAAATGTTTCTTTTTGTGATTTTTATGAAACAATATATTTATTCACAATTTAGAATAATTTTAATCATCTTAATTTTGGTGTCGCAGAGTTAAAAATATTCCAAAATCGAACGGATAAAATATTACAGAGAAAGTATTCTCGGAGTTAATCAAGATTCCTCTGGAGATTGATTATCATTAATTCGCTGATCGAATTAATATATTGAGAATATTGGATAATTACGAATTCCAATTGACACTCAAGCGATCAATGTTTTATTCTGATCAAACACTGAATAATTGATAGATCAGTACTGATGGGTGATGATTCATTTATCGAAACATGGCTCGGCATCGATGACAATTATTAATTAAAGACGTGTTCTTTGAAATTCGTTCTAAAAGTGTCCAGATAGATGACGAAAATTTATCAATTGTTCAACAATCAATTACCGGTATTAAATGTTATCACCCGATTAACAGCGATCAATACACAATAATAAAAGACAACTGGAGATTCCTCAACATTATAAATGGAAATTTGATTTATGAAAGTGTCGATTCAGTGAATGTGTAAGCACTTTACGCTGACTTGCTCTAAAACAAAGTCCGCTCCCATTGAACTCTCATGAATAACCAATCAATCGGAGTTGTAATGCAGACATTATCTTTATCACGATGTAGACATCAGTGACACAGCATTTTCATTAACAAACAGTTCATAGCTTCAGTGCTTTTTCTGAATAATTTTACTTTATTCGAGATTTTGTCAATAGTCAGATAAAAATACTTAATTTATTAATGTACAATTATGACTAATGCAGAAGAAAAAAAAAATCGTAGGAGTAAACAAAAAACATTGAGCATTGGCGATGAATTGTTTATTCGATCGGAATTTCACCTCGTCTGGGTAATTCTGTAATTTCTTCCTCGACTTCACTTTTTTCCTTCTTTCGTCGTAGTGCACGACCTCGAATATTCAACATTGTTCTAGACACTAGCCAAATGGCGCCCTTCTCACAAACACAGCGAAGTCCGTTGACAAAACCGATTATCAAACAGTGAGGGGGATACCCAGTAGTTCTAGACTCTATTCCCACAGTTTTTAGTGCAGATTCCACAAATTTCTCAGGACTGGGAGCCATCCATGTTGCTTTCCTGTAATTAAACAATACAGATTCTCTTATTTTATTTTCCCCCATTTTTTGGAACTGTCCTCAAGTTCTGAAATTACTTGGTGATAGCAATTGTATTGAAAGACTTCCTGTCACGGGCTTGCCCACTAGAATTACTCTCTACTCACTTGATTTTTGACATTTTCGTGGCCACAGGACCCGGGAGGACACATTGCACAGTAACTCCTCGAGGTTTACCCTCAGCAGCGAGGTCTGCACTGAGTTTATCCACGAATGCCTTACTCGCTGCGTAGACTGATAGATAGGGACTTGGGATTGTCGCTGATGTCGAACTGATATTAATAATCACTCCTTTCCTTCTCTCCATCATTCCTGGAAAGACTGCTCGAGCTACTCCGGTTACACCTGCAACGTTCAACTGCAGTATCCTTGCAATTGTCTCCTCTGATACATTTGTGAAAATTTCTGGGTGATCGTAACTCGTTCCCGCATTATTCACCAGGACACCCACCTGCGGAAGTAGACAATTCAACAGGAATTATAGCTATAAAATTAAAGTATAAAAATAGAAATCAATGGAATATCTACAATTCTTTCAAAAGATCCCTAAAAAAGTATTACCTCAAGTTCTTCAATGGTCTTCGCAATTTTCGCGTACACTGGTTGTCCCTCAGTGAGATCAGCCTCGACAATCCTCGTCTCCACTTTGTACTGATCCCGAATTTCCTTAGCAACAGTCTCTAATTTCGGCAGCGACCTAGACACCAGGACAATGTCCAGTCCCTTGGCAGCCAGGGCCTGGGCATAAGCTTTCCCAAGACCATCAGTAGCTCCAGTTACCACTGCCCATCTCCCCTGGCTGGCAAGATCGATTCCACAACCCAGAGCCGGTGCTATCAACTTCTTCCAGGTGAAGACCGTCAATCTGACGACGATCCGCAGACCCACAGCCGCAACTACCACCACTGCTAGCTTCTCCCAACACGTCAGAGCCATTCTAGAGAATTCAGAATTTCCAGTGAATGAATTCAAAGGATTTTCACCCCAACTCAGAAAATTAAATAGTAGTGATGGGGAATTGGTGTGAATTCTGATGCTTCGAGTTGTCCAACTCGACTACGACTGAGGGAGGTACTTGGTGTTCGAGTGCTTACGCTGCGATAAATGTTATCACTAGGAGCTATCGTCACCAGTCAGCCGAAGTTCTCCGACGACCTGCGAGGCCCACTGACGTGCTTATGCACATCAAAATCAATTACCAAATACGAAAATGCTACGCGATGTCCACTTCGAAGGGAGAAATTGTGGGAGACTTCCGGTGTCTCATTTGATTACAATGAATGTTAAAGCAGCTGAAATAAATCGAAATGAAGTGTTCGATTCATAATTTTTTCATTTTTATGTACCCAAAATGGCCCAAAATTAACACACGCAATTATTCGTTGATTAGATAATTTATTTCATTGAAAACTTTGAACTCATGAGTTTTTTCTAATCACCAGCAAGTAAACGAGGAATTTATTTGGGAATTGATTTTTTTGACTAATACATGAGTTATCTCCCATCGAGTTATCTTCCTAATCAAACAGATAACTTTATCGTGTGGCGAATGGAAATGAGAGGTGAGCTGGGGTCTAATGCAATTGTTTTTAATCATGGAATAACATAAATAAAGAATATCCGTTCCTGTACAATTTTGTCAAATATTTTATAATAAAAAAAATATCTTGCAACGACAGTTTTTATATTGATCTGAAAATAAGCGCAATATCTCCTATCACTAGATTGAGTTTTCTATAAAAAAATAGTAGGAAACATAAAACAATACACGATATGTTTGAATAATTATTTTCTTGAAAACGGTGCAATTTACGCTAAACGTTTTTCTTATCACTTTTTTTAAAGTCATTCCTGAGTCTGATTCAGTCGGACCTATTTCCATAATACTCTACATTCTACTGATTTAATGTCGCTGAATCACTTTACGAGATGTATGCACTCTTGAGTCACATGGCAGTAATACGGAAGAACAATATGTTGTCGGGGTAACTATGAAGATAATCTGATCTCAATAAATCAAACAAAATCTCTCTCCATCATACATATCGAAATAATCATATCATTTTTATGACTCAGCTGTTGATCAAAAGGCACGTCAATGCATCGTACAAATGCAGCAATTCTCCCTCATTATCAATTCTAATTATCGGAAAAAAGAAGAAATAAAAATCCAATCGATTTCTGTTTTTTCCACTATGATGCACTTATTGCATAACATATTATTGGAATTGAAGAATTATAAATTTTAATAAGTAAAGACAACAGAAGCGCGTTTCTCGCGTTTTCTTCGCGGTAAAAACCCAGAGAATTTTTTTCTCATCCTGATCGATCTTCATTGTTTCCTTTGAA
Source organism: Diachasmimorpha longicaudata (assembly GCF_034640455.1). NCBI lineage: Eukaryota > Metazoa > Arthropoda > Insecta > Hymenoptera > Braconidae > Diachasmimorpha > Diachasmimorpha longicaudata. The sequence goes on along the minus strand of NC_087232.1, from coordinate 7,035,608 downwards.
CATATGGGTTTCATATAGATAAACCCTGTTATCTTTGGTGATCTACAACTAAATTATTGATAACAATGCATCGTGAAAACGAATGTACGAATTGAATACTTCTTTAGCAAATATTTCTGTTTAGGAAATTCGGAAAAATTTTGTTATTCGTTGGTTTTCAAATTAAATCTTGTTTTTTGGTGGGTGAAATTCCGTGGAATGAAACTACTTATGAAGCATCAAAATCTCAATTACATATTTTTTTCGCCTTCGCATAAAACCACTAAAGAAACCTCTGGTATCATGATACGAATGTAATTGCCCCAATTACTCGGCGCTTTCTGACTCTTTCATAATGAAAACTCCATAAATTATAAGAATAATAACAGTATTTCCTTACATGTCAGGAGCATCAGCTTTCCCGTGTTTTTCACCACAAAAATCAAATAATTGCACTCAAAATAATTAACGGCAACTAGAAAAATAAATCACAAAAGTCTACGGAGTTATCACATATCCACAGTTGATAGAGGCTAATGAAAATAATCAAAACATGAAGAGTATTTTCCTGGACGAAATTTTATACACAACAGCTCGATGCACTACCACCGACGAATCGAAAAACGCACGCGGTCGATTATCGTCGTCGACGGTTTTCAATGCGCGCGCGCAATGTCAGGGCTAGTGGTAACAGAGAATGTTGGCTGATCACTTTTCCCCTACTACAAGTATCGTCTCGACGTGCGCTTTCCTTCTTTCTCTCACCGATTGGCTAATAACAACAATCAGGCCTCTTTCTTTGACACACTTATACGCCCTGCTGACTCGAAGAATCTAGGCTGTTTGATTCATCCAGGACATCCAATGCAAATGATATTCACGAGAAATTGATAATCACGTTGACGAAATTTTGGACCAATTGTACATTGAGGAAATCGTAAACTTCCTCTGGGTGGAACTTTCACTGGAATTAGTGAAGCCATTTCAGACTTTTCTTTCTTAGTTTCATTTATGAGAATTGGTACCGAGAAAAAGGTATTGGGTAACAAATAATTCTTCCGCATCCCGACACTCTTATGATCGACGAATTCCTCAATTTTTCTCATTTAAAATTCCAAACTACTAATTATTGATCTATAAATGAGTCGCGAAGTGATAAACCGAGTCGAGTGGATTTTGAACTGTATTTTATGAACATCTAGAGTGACAGTAAAATTTGTCTCATTAAGTTCTCAGTAATCCTCACTTGGCTCCACAAAAACCTCTCACTCGAAGTCAATTTAATCTGATTATCCAATCAACCAGTCGAAATTATCGACCTTTGCCACTGCTCTGAATGCATTCTAATTAGTACCAGGAAATGTGAATTTTCCAGGTATTTCCATTATTAATATCTCTCTCTCTCTCTCTCTCTCTCCCTTTCTCTTCACAAATAAATCCCTGGAGATTAGCAATTAACCAATTCGTCTGTATGAATGACATACGACTTAATAACTCTTTCTTTGATCCCATTATACCCAATATGTTTTCATTCCACTGGCCTTGGGCACCGAGGAAGATCAAGGCAGAGTACATGAGGCTGGTACCGTTGGCTGTTCGATGATCTCCCACTATGGTACTTGACGCATATCTATGAGGCCTTCCTCGATGGCATTTAGCCCGAGGGAGTAGGTCAACACTCAGGATCCTCTCGCTTTTCGACAGGTACCGTTTCCTTATTTATTTTCAAAGAATTACAGACATTTCAGGAAATTTTACGGACGAAATGATGAGCATAATTTGTTGGTTTTTCGTATTGAAATTACCACCCTGGTGGGAGGGGGGAGAGGGTTTTTAATTTTCATCACTTCTGTCTTAAATACCTGCCTTGAGGGACATTGGTTAATCATATTTTGTGTTGTATCTTCCCTTGGAGTTAAGTAATAGAATGGAAAATGATGATTATTTGAAATTGACTTTTTAAGCCCGAAAAGAAAATTAATTTTTCTTTATAATTTCTTGTACATGAGAAAATAGTAATAGCTCAGTAACAATTACTCGAGGCAATCCAGTGAAAGCCCCGGAGGTTTTCTATCCTTGGAAATTCCATAATTGCTTTCATATAACTTCAATGTAAGCAGAGAAATTACGGTACCTTGAACGCTGTCTATTTCATGAATATTAACACAATATAACAAGACTGTATAATAAGGAAATAAATTCTTCGTTCTTCGGAAGTCGTCGAGAGATGATGACTTTGGATATAAAAAAATGGAGATGTTGTTACCACCGGAGAATTACTATAATGCAATCTTAGTAAACTAATTTGATATTAATTATGATTGTGTTGCGACCCGAGGGCGACGGAGAAATATCGAAATCGATAATTTGCTCCTCCCAAATAGTTTTAGAAGATACCAATTATTTGAATCTTGAAAAAGTCACGCCTTTATAATTTTACATTTTCAGGTGTCATAGATTAATGAAAAATATGATGTAGGAAGTGAAGTTCTACTCACATTGGGATTTATTTCGTGATCATATCTCCAAGTCGTTTACCGGACATCCAGCACTCTCGCTTTCTCTTGGATACTCCGTTATGCGATACTCGAACGAGAGCACTCGATAGAAAGGTACGTGGTGGTAGAAAGCAGATGTATCGTCGCTACTTCTGAATTTTCTCTCGCTTCTGGGCACAAATGATACTTTGATGTCCAATTTTCGTGTGGTATAACGTATATTGGAGAGTCCGTTTAAAAAAATAGCAGTTTTTGAAAAATGATGCGGAAAAAATGTGAACTCCGCCAAGAAAATTTAGCAGAAATCGATTCTAGAAGAAATGCAGCGAAATGCATCTCTGACTTTCACTCTCCAACGAAATAAATGACAGAGGTTTCATTTATAAAATTTTGTGCTGAGATTGTTTTTAAAATCCATTCATGAGGCATGACAATTTATTGCTTATGTAGTTAGTCGGATAATAAACCGATCTTATTCTTAAAAATCATCGTCGCATGGAATTTTATGTTCTCCTTTACTTTCTCCAGCCCACCAATAAATCGGATTTAATCTCCCGTTGCCTAGAGCCTATTCCTGCAACAAATCAATATTTTCGATTTCTCTTTCCTGAATTGACCATTCCGGATACTTCATCTCTCCAGTCTTGACCACGTCTCGACCAGCAAGCATCGTTCGATTATGGTGAGCGTGATGAACTGACTCCAGGTAATATCGTCTCCACTTCAGGGCACCAGCTGCAAAATTCCTGGTCCAGTTCTGCCAGTCAATCTTCGTCACCTGATTCGACTGCATTTTCGTCCACTCATCAATCATATTCTGCATCCAAACAGTCCAACTGTTGGCTCTCTCCGACATCTCCCCAATCCACTTTCCGAAGTTTCTCAACTCCGCAGATTCAACCATTGGAGGGTTCTCATTTAAGAAGAAAATTTCAGAATTAGTCAGGATGTTCCTGACCCATTGAGCAATTTTCCCGGATAAAACATCAAGAACATCTTGGAGATGTGGGGTCCATTTCTCCGGACTTTCAGCCTTGGCCAATCGCTCCAACTTTTCATAGACAGCTCGATGAATCCGGTCCGTCAGTAAATCTTCCCCATCATTTTCCTTCTCCTTGGCTACCGCGTTTTCAATTCTATCGAAGATCCTGATGAGGTCCAGAAAGGGTACATCGGTCTGCATCATCTTGCGTATATTTCCTTCAATGAATTCTGAGTCTTTCAGCTTCTTTTCTTGACCTTTCGTTTGAGGTCCTGGGGACGGTAACGATGATGGAATTCCGGCTTTCGAGAGGTCTTCAGCGGTTATATCCAATCCTAAGTTCTTCACTGAAGCGTCGTCCTTTGTAGCGACTTCTCCAGGCTTTTCTCCTGGTTCTTCTATTGGAGTCGCGGGAGTCTGGTCTATCAAGGATTTCACTTCTGATTCTATGCCTTCGACGGTGGAGGACTGCGGTACCAGGGTGCTTGATGATTTCTCTTCCATTAATTGTTCTGAAGGTGTAGATTGAGGTGTAGCTAATGCGTCTGATGGTCTCGAATCCGTTACTTGTTCTGACGGTGTGGCTTGAGGTGTCGCGGGTGTTGCAAGCGCTTCCTCCGGAACTTCTGCAGCTGCCGGAGTATATCCAGCGTCTTCGGAAGTGATTTCTGGAGTTAGAACAGGTGCTTCTTCTAATGTTTCCGGTAACGCTCCGGTTTCCGACTCTTCTCCACCGACTTCCTTCTCTATAGCGGATTCTATCGCTGGTATCGAAGCCGCTGATTTGTCGGGAATGTCTTCTGATGTTCCGAGAGGAGGGGACGATGGTACTGCAGTGGGAACTACTGATTGATCTTCATCGCCATCTTCTTGGTCCTCGGTGGTTAGGGGATTTTCATCGGCTGGTAGTTCCTCACCAAGTGGAGCAGATGGTCCATCACCTTCCGGGGGTTCCTGATCTAAATCTGTCGCTGATATCTTTGATGAGGATTCAAGGGTATCTAGTGGGGCCTCATCGGGGGCGGGTTCCGACTCTTCGGGTAACTCTTCAGACGGTGAAACGTCAGTTTCCTCTTCTGGAGGCTTTTCGTCATCTACCGGCGGTTCAGCATCATTTTCTGGAGGTTCCGTGCGTCCGGAAACTCCACCAGCACCACCAGGACCATCATCACCCTCATCGTCATCATCATAACCATCCTTTGGTATTTTGTTTTCATCTTCTCCCTCTTCTCCATCAGATTTTTCCTCTTCTTTTTCGCTCTCTTCTCCTAATTCTGCAGCTTCAACGGTCTTCAGGGAATGAGACTCTTCAATTATTCGAGGAATGAATTCTTCTTCTTCCGATTCTTCCGTATCGTCTTCAGTTTCTTCCTCCTCTTTTATTTTTCTTCTCTCCTCGCACTCCTTCTCGAGATCTTCTTTGTGAGCTTCTGCCACCTCGAATAGGACCCCGGCGATCCAGGCAGCGATTATATCCGCGAGGAACCTCATCTGCTGGGTGGTGCGATCTCCACTGTCGACCGGGGTGTATTCCAAAATGGTGGATAATCTTTTTATTACAATATCCGCAATGTCTTTGAACTCCTCCTTGGGAAGGGTGCATTTCCACTGCAGGAGGCTCTTCACGAAAGCTTCTGCCATTAGGTATTGACACGTTACTGCGTCTTTATTGTATGAGCTACGGGAAACTTCTGATTTTTTGGGCGATGGCGCTGAACTTTTGCATTGTCTCTTTCGGACTTTTCGGGGTTTTTTGACAATCGGTGGGTTATCGCGAAATAATTGTTCGGCCTGTCTGAAAATTGAAGAGTCAGTGAAGAATCAATGGAGATATGTTGATAGCAGGATTTATTCAAGTGGAAAATAAATTATGGAACTCGCGCATTTGTCGCTAATTAAAAAATATAGTCTTGGGCAATTAACGAGTGTCAGCTCGTCACAAAAAATAAGATAATGACTGAGGATGACATACTCGGGTGTTAAACATGTTTCTCCTTCGAGGATGGTTATCAATCTGTCCACCAGTTCAGCCGGAAGAATGTCCCCTTTATCCTGAAGGGTCGTCATCATCCTCTGCCTCGTGGGCAGCGCTAATTCATTTATCCTGAGGGAAACGGATCGCCATTTCCGTTCGACTTCTTTCTTCCTGCAAGGGGGTGGACATCTTCGACTTGGGGTGGCCAACACGTCTAGCCATTCTTTCTTGGATAAACAATGTCGAGGGATGGGGTTGATCTTCGGCAAAATGCATGCTTTTTCGTTCACGAGAACTTTCACTGTCCCCGGGCCCTTTGCGTCTCTCATCTTCCTGTTCAATTTCTTCCCACAATGATCTTCTTTGATTTTTGCGGGTTTGTCTAGTTTCCTTGGCGCCCTTCGGGGGAGTTTCGGGCCTGAACTAGGCTTTGATTCATACGCCACCGCTGGCTGGGTCGACGGCTCGTCATTTCCTGCTCTTTTGATCTCTTCCTCCACTGGTGTAGCACTCCGGACATCAGCAGGCTGATCTTCATCCTCTTCCATATTAATTTTTTATTAGAAGTTATTGAAACGTGCATTCAAAGTCCATTGTAGCTATTACTAAAGATTTTGAGCCAAAATGGGTACGACTGAGGGGGATAATTTAAACTACATGATTTTATTGGTTGGGTAATTTATTCTTTGGTTTGACAACAAAAAAATGAGATTTGACAAAACAAATGACGGAATTACCACGGATTACGTGGTATGCCATTTGGGGCAGCCCATTTCTGATTTTTCTAGGGCTCCGGGAATTTTCTAAAGTCGATTTTTTTGTTTTTCGCATTTTTCTCGGCTCCCGCGCCTGTAGCAGCGGGACTGCTACTGACTGCTACTGAGGTTTTACCGACTTGGCCGATATGCAGATACCCCAGTAGTACTCGTGGCGCCCCGTTTCCGCTGGGGTGAAATCACGTCGGTAACGTGGAGTGCCTGGCGTCACTCAAACCCCCAGGACTGAGCCTCTCCTTTAGTCTATCCTCTTTGGTCTAACAGATGTCGGTACCCTTCGACTTCTCAGTTGATACACCAGCCATCCAGTTGCCCAGTTTACAAATCGATCAACTCCTGCAAGTCCCACTGTGCTCATTCAAGAATTGGTTGCCTAGGTTGGCCTACAATCTACCTACCACGGAAATAAATTCACCTCTGACTAAGTACCACCTCCCCTGCTCCCAGTGCATCAATTAAACAATTGCCCCCAATTACAAAATAACCCCCTGATGTCGAGGACTCGATTGCCCCCCCAATCTCCAGGTGAATATGGTGTACAATTGACGTAAATCAGCAGAGGACTGCGAAAGTGTAACTCAAAATGAGTGAACAGTCGTGTTGACTGGGTTAACATGATTAACAATTAAAGATATCGTTGTAACTGCTGAAAGGGATCACTGTCTCTGTGTGCAGTAGTGATAACGCGACAACGAAGGGATATGATGAGGTAACAAACTGAGAATGAGATATAGAAGTGGTGACCTCCTCAGCTATGCAGTCCTTACGCTCACTTTGCATCTCAATGGTTAGTAAAACAGAAGACTTCTACGTAAACATTTGAACGATCATTATTACTCCATAATAAACTCCTCTTGAAAAACCTTTGACCATGACAATTTCGAAAATTTACTTGAGCAGGACTTTCATCTCAATTTCTATGGATTGGAAGTAGGGCATTAAGCTCTGTGACAATCACTCCCACAATCTTGAGTTTACTGAGTCATGTTCATCTCAATTTATTGCTCAATCGTTACTGATAATTGTGTCATTTTAATTGACTATTTCCCATTGCATGATCATTTTAATATCAAGAAGCCAAGTGCAGCGCTCAAGAAAAGCCTGGAGTATTTATGTTATTGTCTATTTCCATGTTATCAACTAGTTCAGGATGTCAATGATCAGAGGAGAATGAACAGTTGCACAGAAAATTTTCACATAAACATTATCGAGTAAAACAATTTAAAGGGTTTCATAATAAAACAGGTCAAGTTGATGGTGGAGGTGTATGCAAAGACTCACAAGGACGGACTTACGAGACTGGCCACTTGTTCATACCTGAGCCCTGCACTGTGTGCATCTGCGACAATGGGAATCCCAAGTGGTGCAAGGAAGTCATATGCACTTTGCCACAGGTGAGGAAAAATTATGATTATTATTTCAAAAACCGGGCAGTTTTAGGAGCCCCAAGTGAGGCAGTTATCTTCGCAGATGATTGATATTCCCTCATTAGTGTAACCTTAGATCAAAGGATTGTATTGGGACCCCAGAAGACGAAAAATCCTCTTCTGCATATAATTACTGCGAAAAACCCCCAAAAATTGAATCTTCTCGCTCGCACCCCTTGGCACGAACGCCAACTACACGAGTAGAAAACCCCACCGTCTCATAAAGATAATCCGAGTCATCGTGGTCTTCATAAGTGTAATCCGAGCATCGAGTTGCCTTTGAGTGACAGCGTAGAACTCCAATAATGGCGTCGAGCTCCAGAATCCAATGAAATTAAAGGCCCCCTTAGTCGGCTTGAACTCCAAACTTTGATTATACTGTGCGTGAATATTGGGCGCTTGGAGGTGGATTCCTCTCGAGTGAAGGGATTAATGACGATAGCAGATCATTTATGAGCGCAATTAACGTCTCTCTACAATCTATTTTTAGAAACCAATGTCTAAGCAAGACTGCAAATCATTCAGGATGGACGGCACTCCATGCTGCGAATTCATATGCCTGGATAATACACTGTCTTCAGTGACAAACGACAAAACCGATGGGATAGATGGAAGCAGCGATTCCACTGCTAGTTACGATCTTGGATTGAGACTGGTCGCGAGCTGTTTCACAGCCATTCTCTCTCTCAGTCTTCTGTTCTTCCTCATTCACAGACTTCGGCAACGCAAAATTCGAGGTGAAATTACGTTCCATATTTATATTTTCATTGTTTATATTCTTTCTTTGCTTTCTTTTCGTTGCTCATTTTCGTGGCAGGGTTTTACTAGAGATAAGCAGGCCCATTCAAATTTTTGAGAGACAGACTGAAAGAGGTTCTGCACCATTTTCTCCCGACTCTCCAAAGAACCTTGCAATGATTATCTATCAATTAATCAGTTTGCGTAGCAGGAAGACAGAGTCGCCAGTTGGGTGATGAGAGCCATTCCTTGGGTAGTATGGGTTACTTGGAGCGTGGTGGACTGCCTCATGGCATGCAGATGGATGACCTGGCCTGCGGAGGAGGCTACCCCCTGTGGAAGCCACCAGGCAACTATTTCCCTCGTGGAGAGGCTCCACCGCCCTACGAGGAAGCAGTAGCGGCAGCCAGAGCAGAGCAGGCTCTCTTATCAATGACTCCACACGCGCTGTCACCCCTGAATCTTCCTAACACGTACCTGACGACGCACAATAGTCACTCCAATGTCACATTGTTAGCTGGAAACCCAAATTTATCAGGAAATTCCCCGACTCCCTCCAACCATGGCGCGAGCCCATCGTCATCGGTCTCGGGGAGTCGTCCTCTGAGTGCTGTAAACCCTCATTGCCATCAGCAGGCCCAAAGCGATGCTATCTCTCCAGGGTTTTACAATAATTCATCGACTACTAGTTTCAGCATGGGCAATAGTACCTATGAAAATTTACCGACACCCATTGTCCTAACTAATATGAATAATCTGACAGAAATTGGTTCACAACATTCGAGCAACAGTGTACAGACACAATCTTCATCAATGAATCACCAAAACTCCTCAAAAACTTATCACACGACTCTCCCACGTCAGGGCTCAGCGTTCACCATCTCAGCCACTTTACCCAGTGCCAGTGTCTCGACACATCGGACAATACCAAGAACACTCGCCACCAGCAGCAATCTGAGGCTAAGACGTGACTTTTTGGCGAATAAACCTGTTGCCCCTCTGTTTGGGGAACTCCCAATGGATTTTGCCTCAGAGCGTCAACCAAGATCTGCCCCTCCCACAATACCCAGCACAGACAGTGCAACGCAGGCAGATTTCTATGCAGATTCTTTTAGAGAGAGTGCTACAACTCATTCTAACGAATCACAAACAGACGCATCTCCCTTCGAGGGAATCATGGCTGTCGGTAATTGTGATAAAAAACCACCGCCTTTACTGGCATCCAACGGAGCCAACCAGGACGGTAGTTTCGAATCATTCACATGCAACTGCAGTATGCAGGCATTGCCAACGCTGCACGATGATGCTGATGATTACAGAAGTGAGTGTGAAAATTGTAAAAGTGCCACAGGGTCTAGGTACTATTTGGATAACGAGGATGAACTGGTTACTTCTCCTCACGAAACTATGACACTACACAGGAGACCTGAGGATACTGCCGCTAGTGTTACCCCACAGTATTACAGGACTTCATTGACACTGCCAACCAATACACGTCAGCGTACAAGGTAAATTGATCAACACTTTTCCATTTTCATATTTTCAATTTTTTTGTCTCCATGAATCCGTCATGTTCAAGGAGATCAATGAGTAACCGCGTTTTATTTTATAAAGGATTTATTTTTAACGAAATTTTTTGCAAGTTCTCGCAAGAACAACTTTATGGCGTATAAGAAATGACTTCATTACTCAGTCAAAATTCGTTATAAACAAATTAGAATGCTCTTCTAGGACCAGTGGGGGTCGAGGCAACTGGATCATGCCGGAAAGTTCAACGGAATCGTCCGACGACGATTAAACCCCTAACAAATCTTCCCCTCCTTCCACAAATTTTATTAAACTTCCGAAACAAAATTATAATATTAATACCGACATTCTTGAGATATTCAGTGGAAAAATTCTAATCATCGGTGGATTATTGTGACGCCAGTTGCTCCATACCTGATAAATGATCATGATTTAGACTACGATAATATCATAACTGAGTGCCAACATTAACTGACTTCAGTGGAATAGCGCAGTTATAATTAAACGAATGTTGATAGTTGTTGATCTTCAAGTTCTCTCGATTATTATTTAACGATAATGATAATTGAATTCGGGGTGCAATGAAAGGAGACAAGAACTCGAGGATGATGTATGTTATTTTGTGAATATCCTCGGATGTAGTGGTGCTTCGAATTGGGTTGTTGCATGATTTTTTATTCTTGGAAAACCCAAGGAAATCCAGAAATTTCCTAAAAATACAGTCGTACTAGTCGAGTAAATAACAATTCCAGTCTCGCGTCACAAACGGGAGTTTATATAGAACCTGTGGTACCTGATTCGATCCTACTCATTCCTTCCGGTGGAATTGTTGATAGTGTTCTCTTCAGCATCACGTATATAATTGCTTACATACGTGAGGGGAAGATACCGATCAAAGTCTGCTAAAAATGCCAATGCCCATGAGAAATTTCTCAGAATGTTCATTATCACTTAACTAGAAGAATACGTTTAAACAAATACGAAGATAAACCAAAGAAACATTCCCGATTCCAAGATTTTTAACTTTTCGTTATAGCTTTATTATTGAAGGTAATGGAGGTTTTATTAAGGATGCAAATTCCTACATTTTACGCATCGACTCCTGAAAATCTGACGTTCAGTCACTGGTGATATTCAATCGACTGAATTGTGCAAAAAAAAAACTGGAACTCTAACGATCAAATGTTATCTCAGTACGAAATAACCGCGCACAGTGAACAGTCAAAATCGATATATCAGTAAGCCAAATGTGCATCATTAGAATCCACTGGCTACTGCCTGCAGAATAGACATTTCTATTGATTTTAACCTGAAATAATTCATTCCTGAAGAATATCATGAATAATGAGTGTTCAAAGGCCAGTTATCCACTGGCATAATTACAAATTGTACGACGAGATGAAAAGTAGGAGAACAACTTAACAGGAAACGAGATTATTAAACAATCAATAAATGTTTTCGATAAGTTCCAATTTTCAATAGCTGATCCTTGCCATTCCGACATTTCCTTACTAATCAAGGGAATAGACCGAAAAACCGTCAACACTATTTGAATGCATCCCCCCTCCCCTCACCCCAATAAATAAATTATTGTTGTAGAAATTCAGTCTAACAAGATCGTGATTGTGAACTAATTAGCTAACCATCGTCACCAACGAAGTAAATAATCTCTGAAAATCAAGATGAATAATTAATTCTTAAGATGTCCTTTCCAACTATTACCAATTAACAGATGCACAATGCACATCTTCATTCAGCCAAGTATTTCATGCAGTATTATTAATTTATACAGAAAAAAACAATCATAGGAAATAGTTTTCTGTGGTCTCGATAATGAACAAATCGATTAATTTAAAGAATCGAATTTATCGCTCAAAGACGAGCAGTTATCTTCACTGTTAATTGTCGCACATTTTTCAATGTTTTTGTTTCATTTTAACCAAAATAACGAGAACAATTGAATGATTTGGTTTTCTCGTGTTGCACATTGAAAGAAAATGAATGAAAAAAAAATGACCACCGATAGTATAAACAACTAATGGGTACACATAAAAATATACGTTTTTACAATCGAAGGTTCAAATAAAAGTGGCTAGTGATGCTTGCTAATTATTTCTAACAAATTATCAGACATAACATAAACAAAAGGACAAACAAATACCGTAATTATGTGTTCGGTGGAACTACACTCTGATATCTCAGAATTAGTTGCTACTAATCATTTTATAATTATTATAATTAAATATCTTAAAAACGAGAGTGGCAAACGATGAGAAATATGGTAACCATAGGCGTTAGGTAGACGATAAATATAAATTTTTTATATTCTATTTGTTTTTTAGTTGAATATATTTTTCATATTTTTTACTTGAATTTATTTGCTCACTTACTCTGACGACAGGGTAGAGCCATGTCACCGCTTATCCAGTTTTCTATTATGCAGTGAATTGGTAACTAAATAAAAGCCAGAAATTCAGTACAGATTGTCTCGCAAATACTTAAGAAATGTGTAATTAAAGGAGGAAGGGTTCTCATTCATTTTTTATAATTTTTTCAAATATAAAAAAAATTTTATGCAAAAGCCCCATTATCAATTCCTGAAGAGCATTTTGAAGAGAAATGCTTGGATTTTTTTTCAATGATTTTTCAAATATTCAAAGCTTAGGCATATCAGCCTATGAAGGCACCAATACACGACGTGGTTGGTATTTCGGGACTTCAGATTTAAAGATTTGGATAAATTCATGAGAGTTAGTTCAAGAGATAATCTGTATAATTTCTGTGGCTTCATCTTCTCCAATCACTTCAATGCTGCATTGATGTAAATCATATTCAATAGGGTGTAAATGGAATTTATTTGAATTTCCATTATATAGGAATAAAGTTATATTATTGTATTGCATTTGACGATGGAAATATGGAGATTGTTTCAATGCACTGTGTAATATAATGTCTACGAAGTGGAGTATGTGAAAATGTATGATTGAATGTCGAACACTTGAGCAAGGTAACTGTTAAGGAAAAAGAATATAATAACCGTTCAAAAGATTTTTTAATCGATTTAAGTTCAGTGGTTGAGGACTAGGACCATTCGAGGCCAATTGTAATTAACCATTTGTATCGAAGACGAGTTGGCCAGGAAGGATGCGAGCTGGTTTTTCTCGTCAAGAGAGAATTTCGGGACTTTTGCGAAAAAAAAATTCACTGATGATATAATTTTATCATCATGCAGATGATATGTGTTTTAACGGCTTGATCTTTTTTCTACTCAATCCATGTTCATCATTAGACTCTGTACTAAAATCGAAGAATGATTAAGATAAATATTTTTGAGTTTCATAAGAAATTCGGAAAAAAATCCTGAAAGCTTTTAAGGGCGCATGCCAAATGTAAATTTCATGGTATTTGATTGAATTTAATTCATATCATTGATATTATTTTATACAATTTTAACACGATGTTTTACCATTTACCTGATGAAACCAGTGGAGTTGCCAAAGAATGACTCGAGAGATAGAGATGTTAGTGACGTAGAATATCTCTGAATCCAGACGAAAATAAACAAAATAACGAACAAAATTGATTATTGTGAGATGTGTGAAAAATGCAAGTGGGCGAATTTTTGTTTCTTAATTTTAATGATTGTATGATAATATAATTGTCGTTAACGTACAAAGTAAAAGACATTAAAACCAATAAATGTTGTGTAAATATTCATTTCGATGAGAAAGAATCCCTTGAATTCGGATGTAACGCAATTGAAGACAAAAGAAAAGGAAGCTCCAGGCATTTTTTTATCACCAAACCCGATAAATCGCCATTTTAATTTTAATTTTGGATCTACGATTTTCAATCCCGTAGCGTCACCGATCGAGTGACAAAAGAACCATCATTTTCTGTTCTCTGAGCATCAGTTCCTGGTATTTCAGAGAAAAATTTGAAAATCCTCAAAACAAAGAAAAACTCATCGAACAGCACTAAATAACCCCCAAAATTCTTAGTTATCATTTCTAAGTGTATTTTTGACGGTCAGAAAATCAAAATTGAGCGCGCACTATCCGCCATTTTGAAAAGCAGCGACATTCATGAAGTTGGCTTCGGGTCAGTGGTAATCGCTTGGATCACAGTTTATATCTGCGTGTTTGTAGTCACCAATTTACAGTCGAAAGCGACCGTAGAACACAAAACATGGCTGAAGCCGTTGCAGACGGATCTCGGATGTCCCGTTTTTTTTGTCACAAGTGTAGTGTTGAAATTCAGCGTTTATTACCTGTGAGTACTTTACACCCAACAGTTACGGATATTATCCAATTATTTTGTTGTTGCCAAACTGAAAAATCTCGCTGCCTCTCCCACACGAATAAACTGTCACAAACCATGTGTGATTCAACCGTCCATCTTTCACCCCCTTCCCTCACCACTTTCCCTGTTACCATCCTCATTACCCAGAGTCTTTTAAGGCAATTGGGTGATAAAATCGTTGGATACATTGCTACCGTTTATTTAACCTCTTCACTTTTTCCATGCCATTTCGAGCAATCAATTCTACTGATGATGAAATGGCGAGGAAATTGATCGATGCTACGCAAATTGGCAAATCGTGGTATAATGGTTGCCCCAGCCTCAATTCTACCCTCTCCAAGGGGCTGGGATGATTGTTATAAAAAATGTTGATTACCTTCGGTCGTTAGTGAGTGACTCCATTAAGTATTTCTTGTTATGGGCCAAGTAATTCGATCATTAACGTTACAACGGATTTGATGATATTTTAGTATTCCTGGTCAGTTTGTTACCGTTGCAATATTGTCATCACTGTTGATGTTGGCAGTGAAAAAATGTTGACATAACAGATGTCAATAAAGGAAGGACATTACACTCTATATGAACAGGAAAAATTAGTTTTGTTTAGAAAATTTTATTCTAACAAATTATCAGTGGGGCGTTAATCATTAAAAAACAAAAAACGATTCTTGGAGTTGCAAAAATCTTTTTTTTTTGCCACATCTTTATTCATGGCAGAGAAGTGTTTATTTCTTCAATGTGATATTTTCGATATCCGAAATCAGCAAAAGGAATTTACACAAAGTGATTTTTTTCTGAGGCAATCGATCATTAAATTCCAAATATGAGTTTCGATAGGTTAATTTCCGCAACTAAAATTTTTTTTTTTTCTTTCCATTTCTTTCAGGATTACACATGTCCACATTGTGCCAGTGGATTCATAGAAAAGCTAGAGAACGAGGAAGATGATCATGATATGAGTATGGAAATTAGTACTGAGGATTTCAACGATATTGATCTGCAGGTAAGTCTTTGTACTTTTTATTTATCATTATAAACACAAAATTGTTATTTTTTGCACACGAATGAAAGTTTTGTAGATGTTACGTGATGATAAAATTTTTAATTTGTTCAGCAACAAATGTTAATGGAGCTCAGCGAACTTCCTGAGCTGGCTGCATCAGGCTCAGAAGGTGGCACAGCATTATTACGAGATAGGAGGCGAGGTGATATGCAAAACAGGTAAGAATTATTTTCAAAACATGCAATTTATGGATGGTATTTTGTCTATGCCTTCGGCTCGACCCTTCGGAGATAACTTACCGCATCCTATGCACATGTGTGTACGTACAATTTAGCTAAATCCCTCTGTCAGTGCTATCATTATATATCAAGTTTCCAACATTTGAAGCAATTTTAAATATTTGCCATAGAAGTGAAAAATACATAAATAGTAATGTTAGAAGAGCTTCCGTGAAATCCCTAACTTTTTCTAAAACCAAAAATAATCCAACTATTATCAATTGCCATGAAATGCATTCACTATGCATTCTCTCACTATGTGTCACCAGTTTAGTATACTTGTAACCCCTTATAAAATTCTTTATCAAAACAGTGACAACCGATCAAATCTTTTAATCGTTTCCGGTCGTTAAAAAGCCGTCGCATACATCGCGATAAGCAGAAGAGAGTGAAAAGTTTAAAAACAGGGATTGATATTTTGCAGATGGTCAAATTCACGACATAGACAACCTACATTGTCTTATGAAAATCTTTTCCACGAGTTCTTCTTTAATTTCACCGCACTAGGACGTTCTGTCATAGCAGGTCGACCACCTGTGTAAGTAAATATTTTGTTCATCTAGAAATCGAGGCCTAGAAGTGTGTAAGAATTGCGTTGCCTATTCACACATGTAAAGTTAAGTGATAAGAGGAAATATAAGTCCAGTAATGCCTATTGACTTTTAAACACATGGTTTAGAATCCTCTCTTTTTTGTACTTCAATAAATACTAATGAATAATTTTTATATTATTTCTACATTATTCGCATTAGATTACTCGTCTCTAACCCTGGTGACTATGTGTGGGGCAATGATGGACTGGATTCGATAGTAACACAGCTACTCAACCAAATGGACGGCAGTGGTCCACCTCCATTACCGCGTCAGCAAATTGACGAAATTCCAAATACTACAATTAGTCAATCACACATTGGTAAGGATAATATCTGGAATTTTTTCATGAACATGAGTTCTATTTACAATTGCTTATTATTTGTGGTTGTACACATTTTTAGGGAACTATCACGTAATTTTTATTAAAAATTGAGTGATTTGAAAAAAAATATCAAAGTGGTGGATTAATTTCCTCATGACCTTTTTATTTGTTATTGCAGACAGCAAACTTCAATGTTCCGTATGCTGGGAGGATTTTATTTTGTCCGAATCTGTCAGGCAATTATCGTGTAAACATCTCTATCACGCACCGTGTATTATACCTTGGCTTGAGTTGGTGAGTAGTTCCGTTTCCAGATTGTTCCGTAAATATTACATCATCTTATTTTCTAAACATTTACCAAATCGCAGTCAATACTATTTTTTCCAAAAATTTATTATATTTATTATTTATTATATTTATTATATTTATTATTATTATTATTTATTATTATTGTGTATACGTATATTAAATTTCAGCATGGTACCTGTCCTATATGCCGACAAAGTCTGGGAGACCAAGGCTCTACAGAGGCAAACCAGGACGAAATTGGGCCAAATCTAGCAGCCTTTTTCAGAGCATTTCAGAACAGCAATCAATTCAACAGCAGTGCATCATCTACCTCCTCATCAAGTAGCAACTCCAGCAACGACTTCACCAATGAAAATTAAATTTGAAAAAATCGCAATGAATTTATTGTACAGTCGCTCCTCTTCTGACTTAGGTTCATACATTTCACTGTTTTCGTTTTTCACCCGCGGAAAAATTGTATACTGCACATTTATTATGTTCTTTTGAACATGAACGTATCCATACCATCATCAAGTTCTGGAAAATAGTTATAAAAAATCCAGACGTCCTGAAATCGAGAAATAACGAGACAGTCAGCTTCTAAAAAGTTTGTTTTATTTCCATTTCTGTTTATATTCACAATCGTTAATGTGAATTGTTAATTATTTATAGGGGTATCAATGAGTAATGGAAACTGAAATTATGGAAGCAACAGACGCGCGTGGCAGCGAGAATTTCGAAAAATTTTCTTTGTCTCACTGAGGTCAATAATTTTCTGTAATTTTGGCGAAATTCTCCGAGGATGGTATCCACGGAATTTTTAAAATTGTTAAGTGCACGAACAGTTTCATTATCGAATGCCGGTAATTTTTTTCCGTAAATAAATGAGTAAAAGAATTAAATTTGCTTTCATTGATGGAGAGGGAATTATGACAATGTTAATTTTCCGATTATTCAGGCTCTCCTAAAAATGATAATTCGACAAAAGTCTTAGTGTTGGAGATATCTTCATAATTCGTATTCGTATCACTTTTATGAATACCTCAGAACTTGTAAGGAGTAATATTCACTCGAAATAATTTTCCATGAGGAATGAATTACACACACCAAACTGATTCGAGAATTTTATTTCAGTAATTGGATTATTATCTCACCATTTTCATAATGTCAGTATGGCTTTATCAGGAAATGAAATGAGAGTTCGAGGAGTATACAAAGAAAATTGCTCTCCTCAAGTGGCTGGAGAGCGTGTGAGCACTAAAACTCATTTTGTGAATGATTAAAAGATATTAATCGAGTTTGTTACGGAAGACGGTGTAACAATTGAATGGAAAGTCTAGCCAGAATTTTCCGACGTCTACAGCTGTCGCTATGATGTAATGATAATGATAATATTCAGCTTTATAGTTGATAAACGTGTAAATTAGGAAAGTTATTTAAAAAATGAGAAGAAAATAATACAGAATAAAAGTCCATGTATTTATTCCTCAATTAATCACGAGTTACTCTTTTTTACCTCTCGTTTCACTTAGATTCATTGCAAGGATTTCAGAAGAGAGATTATTCTAGTTTCTATGGCAATACAGCAATTGTAAAATTATTATTTACCATTTGTATTGCGTGTGATGGAATGTGAAAAATAGTTATTGAAAAATTTTGCACATTATGGAGGTGTAATCGAGCACAACTTCCATTAATTACGATTATTACACGACAGGGAATATTCATAATTCACTGAATTTATTTATCGTTATAAAAAATTAATCTACATTTTTCCAAAAAGATCGCACGAGTGTTTTTACACATTCAAAGTATTCAAAATCATTAACAAAGTTAATTAATCGAGATGGAAGCGGACAAATTTTCTGTTCAAAAGATTCCGATAGCATTACTTTGCTCCATAATAAATTTACATATTGCGGCAAATCTTTGTGCAAATCTCCCGAGAGTATTTTTTCCATTGGGCTTCTGAAGAGCCACTTGATCCCCCTATGCCGCAGTTGAGGGATGTACTATTGATTCCCTTCGTCGATACTAATTTAATATTGCAATTACAAAGACGAGTGGCTGGGAATTTCAAGCAGTAAATAAACTACAAGAGCTCAAGAGTTTATGTCATTTTTTTTTGTATCAACAATTTGCCTTCAAGTGATTTTTACCGTCATGTGGAATTACGTTTTTGTTTCCGGAATTGTTCTGTTAGTGTCTTTATTATATCACTACAATGTAGCACGACCATCGAGTATTATCGAATATCCGGAAGATCGGTACGACTATATAGTGGGTGAGAAACACAGTGCATCGACACTCAGCCAATTGAATTTTTCACGGGAAAAACATTAAGTAGAAAAACCTTTTCTTTTGGATTTTATTTCCAAGTTCTTAAATAAATTGTCAAATAATTTTATAATTCATGAAAACGTTACATTTACTAAACAACTACTTAACGACATTGTCTGCAAGATTATTTCGAATTTTGCAACTTAGTCACAATTTGTTAATTTCTATTTTTTACTGTATTGTTCTCGGTTGAAACAAAATGCAGTTGGTGCCGGGACTGCAGGATGTGTGATAGCTTCTCGGCTGTCCGAGCTACCGAATAAAAGTGTACTTCTGATTGAGGCTGGGGGCTACTTCAATTGGCTCTCAACTATCCCGCTCGCTGCACCACTAATGCAGGGAACCGCTGTCGACTGGGCATATAAAACGGAAACTCAGTATTATGCGGCGAGGGGTTTTGTAAAACACGTATAATGGACAATAATTCAACAAATTCTGCCACAGCAAAAACTCCCGAAATTCTAAAATAAATTGAGATGTTTAAACAACTCTCTCCTGTTCCAATTAATTATTCAGACGTTTTCAGTATCTGAATTTTTTAATAAAATAATCAGCTAGTTCTCTTTTTTCGCAATATTTTAAATGAAGTACAGAATACAATTTTATCGATCCATCAATCGAAATTGAACAATTAAAAAATGCTGTGTTAACTAAATCGTCCTATAAATTCTTCCATAATTGCAATGGTCTAATTGGCATAGTCGATGTAATTATACTTTTTCTGAATTATTTCGTAGCAAGCCTCTTGGCCCAGAGGTAAAGGCCTCGGGGGCAGTGGACAGATGAATTTTCTGGTTCACTCCTTCGGAAAACCAGAGGACTACAAGCAGTGGCCCACAGGCTGGTCCTACCATAACTTGGCCCCATATTTCGATAAAGTTTCGAGGATTATGGGGGTGCCAGGAATTTCAGTGGAGGGAGACCTAGCAAAATTATTCACAGGACTCGATACTTCGCAATTCTATGGGGATGTCACAATCGAAAAGGCGGAGAATACTATAAAGCGAGGAAAACGGTTTAGCACTTATCACGCTTATCTCCAGCCCGCTTGGAACCGAAAAAATCTTCACATTTTATCGGATACTCTGGTTGCAAAAGTAAGCAAATTTCTAAAATAAATTTCAGAAAATAAAATATTAGCTATATGAATGGAAACGAGGTTGAATGATGTCTTCATTAATTCTCATTAGATTTTATTTGACGACGATAAAAAAATTGTCGATGGAATAAAAGCTAAATTCAGGGATGGATCACTAGGAAGGATCGCGGCGAATGATGAAGTCATTCTGTGCGCGGGAGCTGTGAACACACCCCATTTAATGATGGTTTCAGGAGTTGGACCTTTCGAGGAACTCAGGCAAAACCGAGTACGTAGCGTTGACGATTTTGTGGGTCGTATTTTGCAGACCTAAAACTTTATCAGAGACTATTCATGATTGCATCGTGGCGCATCATTCAAGGCTACGAAAACCTGCAAACGTAACAAATAAATCATCAATTCATTTTGTTAGATACCTGTGATTAAAAACCTCTCAGAAGTAGGAAAGAATCTATTTGACCACCTGAATGTGCCTATGTACGTTTCCCTGGAGGCCCCAGTGAGTATTACCCTACGAAAAATGCAAACACTCGCAGAAATCATGAAGTATTTCGTCTTCGAGTCCGGAATATTGGCCACCAATGGAGTGATTGGTACAGCATCTCGAGGAAACAGTGGATTCGTACTGTTTGGAGTGGGAAGTCAAGATGAAAAACTGTTAAATGTTTCAAATTACGAAACTGAGGTAAATTCATGAAAAAACATTTTTAATCTCAACTTTTCTATATCAATTTTTTCATCATGAGGAATTCTGACACGAATAGCAAGTCTGTGTGCGTTAGAAAAGAGCATACGATGTGAAAAGTTCCCTGATATTAAAAACCTCTCGATCTCAAGTTCCACTGCTGTCAGCTTGTCCCCACCTGCCACCACGAGACCTCGTCATTCCTGATTCTTTATTTTCAAGAATCAAAAAAATTCCTAGCCGTCTCTTAATTAATAGAGACAAATGAACATTTCTCCTCTGCTCCGTAGGTATTTAGAAGTGTATTCCCCTCGTACAATAATTCTGCTCAAGAAGGAGTTCTCATCTTAGCGACCTGTCTGCAACCCCAATCTCGAGGAAACATAACTCTGAATACTTACACGATTCTGGACCCCCCTCGCATCGACCCGGCGTATTTAGAAAATTCCGAAGACGTTCGTTGCACCCAAGACGCAATTACCCTAGCTTTGGATATAATAGAGACCGCAGACTTTCAGAAATTAGGTCCCAAGGTCCACACTCCTGACATTGAAGACTGTCAACATTTACCACAAACTTACAGAAATGAACATTACTCGGAGTGCATAATGCGATACTCCGCGGTAACTGCCTACCATCCTGGAGGTAGTTGTAGAATGGGAGATGATAGAGAAGCTGTCGTTGACAGGAGGTTACGGTAATTAAAATTATTCATACACAATTTCCTTTCCTGAATTCTCATTTATTCTAGATCTTCGGACAAAATTGTCCTACTCCCTCATTTCTTCAGTTGGAAAAAAAATTCTCGACAATATATTATAAATAATTTCCTTTTAGTATTTATAATTAACTTTGAGGACATTATGCAAGTTGAAATAATTACTGCGAGGGGTTCTTTTCCAGGGTGAACGGTATAAAAAAACTAAGAATCGTTGATGGGAGTATCCTGCCCACTCCAATATCTGGAACGCCTAATTCCGTGATAATTGCTATAGCGGAGAGGGCGGCGGATGTGATCCTCAATATACCATCAAAACAATGAATTAAATCCTACATTGTGTAATTCCCTAACAATTTTTTTATGGCGAAATTACTGAATGACAGCAACTTCAAGTATTTTTATTGTTTTGTAAAGTGGAGGCATTGGAGTGGCAATCATCAATGATGGATTTCTGGAAAAAAAATCTTTGTTACTCTAATAAATTTTGGTTTTAGCTGAAAGTAAATTAATGCACTCACTCATTTAGTGAATCATTCATATTCATATTGCTCACGATTGAGCAAGGAGTATATTTTTAATTAATTACCTAAGTATTTATTAATAAAGAATATTCCAACGAAGCCAAATGCTGTTGAGAAGAATTGGACGAGTCCAGGTGAGCTTCTGGGACTATTATGCCATCGTGCCCTCTCGCGAGGTAAGACTTCGCTCACAGTTACGTAGAGGAGAGTCCCACCAGCCAGGCCTTGTAAAACTGACAGAATGATCTTTCCCGACGCAGTTTCCAGCTGCAGATTAAAATATCATCACATCATCACTGAATGAAAATCGCCGCACACCATTGGTATGAGACGAAAAAAATTATTTTCCACATTTGATATCCCCCATTCCACAAATATTACGTACACTGAATGCTAACATCCCTAAGCCAATTCCTAAAGATGAACCTCCGGCGAAGAACAGCATCGCAGAAGTGTATCTACAAACAGTACTCGCAGATTCTGCAAGCTCCAGACCCAAACAGAAAGCCATAACTAATTTATGCGACACCACAGCCCCAATCAGAAGAAAAACTTCGTCAATTTCCTTCTGTAAACCAATGGCAAGTCCCTCCAAGATCGAGTGAATTGTTAGAGCTAGGGCAAGTGCAATGTGAGAGGTACTGGAATTGGCGCAGGGCTCTACGTGTGGTCCATGACACAAGAATGACTCCTCTTCGTCGCCAGTCTGAGGAGCACTGGGTACGGTCCCATATTGGTGAGTACTTTTCTTCCTCGCGAAAAAATTACTGTGAGTACTGAGTACATTTGGCTCGAACTCGGGATTCCGATGGAGGAAACCCTCATGGCAGTTTTGGTAAGAGGATCTACGTGTTGGCGCGTAGTTCTGGGAATATTCGTCGTGTCCACTGGATAAATAACATTTCTTTATGAAGAGAGTTATTCACTTGATATCTTTTGCCTTAATAAATTCGACAAAAAAAAATCAGGCTAAATAATTTTAACTAAAATACGTTGACGATCACCTTGGGGATAATAGAGTGAATGTAAAATCAGAGCCTTCCGACAAAATTACTTTTATAAATGATTTAAGAATTTGACGAATTTATCGATCCGTGTCTGTCACAAAATCTAAGAAAATATAAAAATCGCAAGTGGAAGGATTCTGAATGTGTCCCCATATTACCGCAGCATCCCTTATCTTATTCTACAACTGCCTTACGACAATGTCTCTTGGAGAATCACAAAACTTACTGACTATGCCCGGCTCCATCGCTCGTCATAAGAAAATAATGTGCAATCTCATCAACAAGATAAAGAAGTAAAAATCCACAGCAAAATACGAGTTCTCCATAATCTGGCAAATCCTCTTTTGCTTCTGGCAGCATGTGGAGCATTGATGTGCCTAGAAGTACTCCGCCACCGAAACACAAGAGAGCTGATAAGTACAATCTCCTCTGCAAAGATCTTCCCCGATTGAATAAACATCCTGGGATGAGTCCAACAATAAAACTCGTCACACCGATTGTGAACATCGACATAAACTTCAGCTCAATTATTGTCAGAGCCATTTTAATCAGCAACGAAAACTGTAGACGCTTCTAGGACCACACACCGTCGACTGATAACGAAACAGATCACACAGCACAGTTGACTCACGTGATTACAGGTGGTTACTTTGTTGAACTATACACTATCGCTTTTTTTTATTCTTGAGATGCTCCCGTTGCTGCCCCTGTGTGTCAAATTTCTAGGATAAGGAAGTTATAACTGAAGAACTGAGCACTGGTGGAATTTCAACAATATATTTCCTTCGAACTATTTGCATATCTTGTGTTGAAAATTTATTTGCATACGAGGAAGCAGTTGTGTGTGTGAAATAATGTTTTTACCTATCGAAACAAATTTTTGCGATCCCATGCACTCCACCATTCCACTTTATTTTATTTCACGAAATTTTCACACGAAGGCTGGTTCCAAGAATTTTGAGAGTTTCATCTTTTATTGTTAAGAGACTAAGAAACTGTAATTGACCACATCTTGTCGGCATACTGACCATGACGAATACATATAATACAGCACCGATAACTTTTATCATTGCACAAAAATAATTTGAGATAATTCCTTTATCTGCAGCTATCACTCTTGCATTCCTTGTATACATTGTCTCGAAGATTTTGCTCAAAATGAATGATGCAATGGATGAAAAAATCATATCTTATCGTACTACTTTTCTGATACTCAAGGACCGACCATGGGGCCGAACTTGAATCATGAAAAAATATCGATATGTCTAACATTGGTGTGAACGATCAAAGTCTTTCCCTGATTTTGTATCTTTTGATTAAAGGAGTAACAAACAAGTTGCGACTGAAGGTAAGCGGTCTTGTATTTGGCAATTCTTCAATTTCTCCCGCCAAGCCATGTGACTTCCCCCCGCTACTACAATTCTATTGTTGACAATTTTTTCTCCCAAGACGTTTTGCAGCAGTAGGAAGGAAATAATAAAGTGCAACAAATATGTTGATCCTCGTCAGGGTCAGGGTAGAGCGGATAAATCATAAATCTCTTGATTCCTAGACATAAATGAATTGTCTTCGATATGGAAGAGATGGAAAAGTGAATTTGAGGTTAGAAGTGAAATATCTAACGTTTCAAAACAATGAGTTCTTCAAGAAAATCCAGAAGAGACAGAGAGAATGATAAGACACGACGACATGCAGATGATTTCGGAGCTTCGTCCACTTCAGAATCCCACCATCATCGGAGATCATCAGAGAATTCGGACGACTTCACATTCACTAGATTTAGGTACGAGTTGAATAAAGTCTTTTCTGCGAATCCCAATTTAGTGCAGAACCCTGACGACTTCTGGGGATTTCTAAAAAAATACGAAGATGTGCAGAAGAAGTTGGGAGGGAGTCAAGAACCTCCACCGTCGCATGCAAAGTTGAATTCAATTGGAGTTCCCGATTGTTATCATAAAAGCTATTGTCTCAACCTGAGGCTAAATCTGAAGTTCGGAGAGCTCTTTGCTAGAATTCAACAGACAAGAGAGCTGTCCGATTTCCAGTTGGACCGGTTCAAAGACATTATTATGCTTTATGTGGACTTCAAGCAAAAGGAGAAGTTCAGAAAGCTGAAGAAGTTGAGGGAGAACCAGGCAAATTTGCCAGTTGCGAAGCACAGGCAGGAGATTATTGAGGCTGTTAAGGAGGAAAGGGTGGTGATCATCGCTGGCGACACTGGCTGTGGAAAATCTACTCAGGTACCTCAGTATCTGTACTCCGCGGGATTCACAAAAATAGGTACAATTATTGTTAGTCACCTTCATTCAATACTAGGCCTATTCCGAGCGTGTTAAATACAGTCAAAATTTCCCTTTCTGCTGTTTCAGCATGCACTCAGCCTCGCAGGATCGCCTGTATATCCCTCTCGAAGCGCGTGGCATTCGAGACCCTCACCGAAAACTTGCCAGTGGTGGGCTATCAAATCCGTTTCGAGAAGCAACGCAACCAGAACACACAAATAACCTTCATAACCGAAGGTCTCCTCTTGCGTCAAGTCTCTTCGGAGACCGGTCTCTCTCAGTACGATGTAGTAGTCCTCGACGAGGTGCATGAACGCCACCTCTACGGAGACTTCCTCCTAGGTATAATGAAGTGTCTAATTTACCAGAGACCTGACCTGAAACTGGTGCTTATGTCCGCCACCATTAATATTCAGCTTTTCGGCTCCTACTTTGCCAAGGAGGAGGTTCGAATAATTCAGGTACCAGGTCGTCTGTACCCAATTCAGCTCCTCTATCGTCCGATAACGATCGACGATTTTAAATACAAAAATGACCGGTTCAATCCTTCACCCTACGTTCAAATCCTTCAGTTGATTGATAAAAAATATCCCCCAGAGGAGAAGGGGGATTTGCTGATTTTCTTGAGTGGAATGAGTGAGATAACTGCAGTTGTAGATGCTGCCAAAGAGTATGCCCAAAAAAAAACCAACTGGATTATTTTGCCCCTGCACTCTACCCTCTCCATCTCCGAACAAGATAAGGTCTTTGATTATCCCCCGGACGGCGTGAGGAAGTGCATTGTATCGACTAATATTGCGGAGACCTCAATCACGATCGACGGAATACGATTCGTCGCTGACTCAGGAAAGGTCAAAGAGATGAGCTACGACCCCAGCTGCAAGATGCAGCGTCTCAAAGAATTTTGGATATCGAAAGCAAGTGCTGAACAAAGAAAAGGTCGAGCAGGTCGAACGGGTCCAGGTGTGTGCTACCGGGTGTACTCCGACGAAGAATTCACCTCTCTCGAGAAATATTCAACTCCTGAAATTCAGCGTGTCCCACTGGATTCTCTTCTCCTCCAGATGATGGCAATGGGCCTGCCCGACCCTCGAAAATTTCCCTTTATCGAGCCCCCTCCCCCGCAGAGCCTCGAGAATTCCATTCTCTCCCTCAAGGAGCATGGGGCAATCACGGAGAATGAAAAACTCACATGCATTGGCAAGACATTATCAAGACTTCCTGTGGACATCACCATAGGAAAAATGTTGATAATGGGTTCGATTTTTCATCAGGTAGATCCTGTTCTTTCTCTAGCTGCTGCTCTCAGCATTCAAAATCCCTTCACAAATCGAGCGTTCAAGGATTCAGAGTGTGAAACATCTCGAAAAAAATTGGAATCCGATCATGGAGACCCCATCACGCTGCTCAATGCTTATAAAGAATGGCTGGAAGTCAAACAGGAGAACAGTCATGAAGGCCGAAACACGAGCAGCACCAGCAGAAGGTGGTGCAAACGTCGAGGTCTCGAGGAGCAACGTTTTTACGAAATGACAAAGCTACGAAGTCAGTTCAAAGATCTCCTCAAAGACTGCAATCTGATGAAGAACCAGAATGAAGAGCCGAATTCATCGATGTCAAGCAGTGAAAGAGCCCTCAGATATGGTGAACTCAAACTCCTGAAGTCATTGAAAAGAACCTACAGGCAATCATCGAGTAATAGAAAAAGAAAGCAATTGAAAGTCGATGAATTTGACCTTCAACTGGACAACGATAACGACAACGACGAAATTGACATTAAAGACGTCGAGTTCAGAATGAGGAATGATGCTTCCCAGGTGCAGAATCTCCTGAACGCCAGTACCGCCTGCTCCTATAAAGATCTAACAATGTTAAAACTGATTCTTTGCAGTGGACTCTACCCACAATTCGCCATTGCTGATGAATTTAATTACTGTAAATCCACGAATGAGCAGTTATTTCATACTAAATCAAAACCCTACGTCGCCCTCCACCCGATGAGTTACTTCGGAAATCATCCGCAGATTTTACATCTTGAGGAGCCCGACATTGTTGATGTGCCTGGGTTCAAGTCAAAGACTCCCGTGAGTCCTAAGCATCAGCTATTGGCTTACTTATCACTTCTCGAAACGACTAAACCATACTTAGTGAATACCTTGAGGATGCCAGCTGCTCAGACTCTTCTTTTATTTTCTCAAGAGCTCGACACTAATTCGGTGATCTCTGTTATTGTTTGTGATAATTCATTGGGGCTGGAATTTCCCATAATTGATAGCGGAATGAATCTGCTGATCAGGGCCATCAGAATTAGAGCGCAGTGGGATCTGTTGCTGAAGAGACAGCTGAAGGATGCCAAGACCGACGAGGAAGACGAGGAAGTGCAGCGGCTACAGGAAATGGAGTATGAGCTGAATAGAAATTTGATCGAGTTCATGCACACCAGTGTTCCTTACACCATTAAGAGGCTTCTCCCGGCTGATTTAAACCGAATTTTCGTTGGACCTGGGGAGAACGATATGACGCACAGTTTTGGGGACAGTAATCCCTTTGAGGAGAATTTCAAATGTGTGGTGAATGGGGCAAAAGGGGGAGTCAAGGTTAATGAGTATGTTACGTATAATTGCTTGTTGGAGAATGACTGGAGTGATAGGATTGCTGGGGAGATGATGGAGAGCCCTTGGGAATGTGATAAATGTGATTTTAGGGGGATTGTGGGGTGTGTTGGGAAACTGCAGCATCGAACGCTGTGTGATAAGACTCAGAGTAAAAAGATAGGCCAGGGGGAAAGAGAAGGGGGGAATAGTGTTAAAGGGAAGAGAAAGGCCAATTGTAAGGAGTATGAGTGTGACGAGTGTAAAGAAACATTATGGCTGACTCCGATTGAAATATTGAGGCATAAGAAGGGACACAATAAAGCAGAGTCTTAATTGATTCGGTCGAATCCTCCTTTTGTTGATGACGTAGATGTTTGAAAATATTACATATATTTATGAAAAGTGAAAGTGAATCCAGGAATATGCCAATGAGGTTTCCGGAATGAATGCATGTCTTCAGAGTTTAGAATAATTTTTGTCACTTCCATTTTCATTAGAATACGTTACTTTATTCAATTAACTCAAAGTTAAAACGGACTGAGAATCCGTAGAATCGTCAATTCGTATGATACAGAAAAATACGAGTTAAAAAGAACTAAATTATTCTTCAAATCATTGCATACAAAATTAGGATGAACCAAATAATAATTTTGTAAATGACACATAAATTGTGAATGAATTTAATTATTTTATGAGTAAATCATGTTGTGATTCAATTTGTCATTAAAAAAATCCTATTAATCTGCCTTTTGTTTTGATATTCTCACCCACATGTGTGTCGTAAAAATTACTAAAAAATGATTAGCGACTGAAATAATCAAGTTACACAAATTTCGTTTCACGTCCACGGCAGAAAATTGGAATAAAAGATGGTACCAACGAAGATGTATGACGTAAAATATGCTATGACTAATCTCGGTTCGATGGACCGTGTAGTTGGAGTTCTGAAAAATATATTGAATCCTAAACGGACGTCGTGCTGATAATGCAAATCGTTGCGTTCCTCATTAGTCAATATAATTGCCGCATACCAATACAAAATTGGACTGGCAGATGCAAGAAGTCTTGTACTGACTTGGATATGTACATAAAATATACAAAACAAAGTTAAAAATAATCCATGAACGACAAATGGAAAAATCTTGGCAGGATAATCTTTTCTCAGACCGCCATGCTTCCGAACGTCTAATGTCAATACTTTCATACTCACAACTGCTGCCCAGTTCTCTAATAAGTACTTATAAATAAACCTGAACATGAAGTACATTATCGGCAATGCTAGCACAAAATTGGGAATTTGTTTCAATTCGTAATAATTCATAAAGCCGACATTCCAGTAGTGGTTTTGAATGTAAAAATAGGACATGGGCATTCGATAGTGACACCAGGGTGGAATATCCCCACCAGGCATTATAAATCTATTAACTTCGCCATAGTCTCTCACGTGTGGCGGCATGTATGTTGAATTGCCAATGTGCGTACAGTACAAAGTGTAATTGTAAGTCTGTAGCAATAAAAATGGTGTAAACGACAATATAATTGTAGCACAAAGTTTCAATAAGGTCTTCGACCATGCAGACAGTTGTAGTAAAAATTTCGACTGTTGTTCAGAATTTATCCTCCGGGACATGGAAACATGACCGATGATATCTTGTAAACAGACGTACAAGGGGAAGCCAACGTTGAGTAATCCATTAGATCTCACTAGTGTAGATAATCCAATGGGAATACTGACGAAATAATTCTTCTGAACTGATTTGAGCATAGCAAAAAACGTTATGTACGCGAACATGGATTCTGTGTAGGCTGCAGTGAAGAAGATGGAGGCTGGACCAACGCAGTATAAAAGGGCCACTTTGTACCCAAATTTCTGATTCCATATGGTGGACGTCAGGTCGTACAGTACCAGTGCTGATTTAAGAAAACAGAAGAAGTTGATGCCAATCGCTGAGAGAGTTATGACACTGTGATAGTTCAACAAGAAGAAAGTTTTCCTGAAAATTTTTGCTACCGCTCTGACAGTCATCGGGTACATGGGCGGAAAGGCCAGTGTATTTTCGTATGTATACCCATATTTTGCGATGTGGATGTAATATTCGGAGTCCCAACGAGTCAATCCACCGAAGAGGAAGGAGACGACCTTGTCCAAAAATGATACGTTCTCATAGGGATCTAGAGGTGTTCTGAAGACCTCTGGTTCGTGGTCTGGGATGATGCTGTTGAAGATCAACTGGAGAAATATCACTATTAGGCGGCTGACAATGGCGTATGCCAAAATTTTCTGACGGGGCTGCATCACAGAGCAATAAATTTTTTCTGTTCTCCCACAGCACTCGTCGATGAATCATGGAGATAAATTCAGCAACTTCCGGACGTTTTATCAAACTGGGAAAGTTTCGAACATCCTTCAAGTACAGTTCCAAAGCTCCCGAGCGTGAGGTCGGTACTGATCTGGAAATGAAATTTTTTTTCGTGTTATTAAGCCTAGAAAGCGGTTAGACTGACAAATTAGTGTTTCGACGGTTTTGTCATTGAAAATGAAGTGGATGATTGTAGTAATGATGATTGGGTGTGGAGTATCGGGCCAGGGCAATGAGACACACCCGATGCATCCGGAGCAAGCTGAGGTAATTTTGATGAGCGAGTGAGGAAATATAATGTGATTGAAGAACAATGAAACTCAGTATAAAATTAAATAACATAACATAATGACATAATGTGCTAACTCTAATGTAATATTTACATAAGGTACCTATGCCCACTGAACAAGTGATACCCGAGATACCAACGGTGCCCGATCCTATTCCGAGAGATACAATAATTCCTCGATTGCTTGGAAACCTTGTAAATCCTAATGAGGCAATACCCTTGCCCCGGAATGAATCTATCGAATACCCAGGGTATGATGGATGGTACAATAACCTTGGGAGGCCGGAGCTGGGGGCGGTGGACACACCGCTCTTGCGATCAACTCCGGCTGCTTATGCGGACGGGGTCTATACACTGGCTGGACAGAATCGTCCTAATCCACTAGAACTCAGTGAACAACTGCTGGATGGCCCTATCGGATCAAAATCCAGAACCGGAAGAAATGCCTTGCTCGTCTTTTTCGGTGAGAAATTGGTTTGATACCAATATTATTTTTATATCAAAGAATTCATTTAACTAACTAATAGCTGGTCAAGCCTCATTTAAAACCGAAAGTCAATAATTTCTGGGACATGGGAAAATGATTTTTCAGGACAACACGTAGTTGAGGAAATACTGGATGCCCAGAGACCGGCGTGTCCTCCAGAATATATAAACATACCAATCCCAAATAATCACCCGTACCGTATGAGCAGTAACCACACTGTGATGCCAGTGCTAAGAACTCGTTACGATGAACGCACAGGACAGTCTCCAAATAATCCTAGACAGCAAGTAATGAACCCTCAATTTCAGTTAAAAATTCACATCGATTAATTTCATATGATTCTAGTTGAATGAAATCACTCCATTCCTCGATGGTGGTCTCATATATGGAACCACCAAGGCTTGGTCTGATTATCTTCGTCTCGATGCTAACAATAAACTCGTCGATGGTGGACTACTGGCCTCCAGTTTGGGGGGACAGTACCCGGAAGAGAACAAGGTCAGACTTCCAATGTTTAACCCACCTCCACCGAGTTGCCATCACGAGTACGTGAAGCAACATTCTCTGGAGAACGTCGACAGATTCTTCAGTGAGTAAAATAATCTAAATTTCTTCGAATCCGTCAAATTGTCTATTTAATTTTCGCCGGTCTCTCCATTCAAGAGAATGAGCTACAGTAAAAATGGCCATCAAAAGACCCTGAAGAATAAATGCATCAGGTTTTCATATCTTAATTCCACAAATCTTCTTAGCATACTCGACAATATGATGGTCCTTCGGTGTGCATTCATACTCAATCTTATCCGAATACGGCATGGGCACATCAATGCCAGTACACCTGACAGCAGGAGCATCCAGTTGAAAGAAAACTGGATTCTCCATAACAGTGGAGCAGATTTCAGCTCCAACCCCACATCTAGGCCACCCTAGCTCGACTACCATAAGTCGATGAGTCTTTCCAATGGACTCAAAAATCATTGCCCAATCGACAGGCCTCAGTGATCTCAAATTAACGACCTCAGCCTCGATCCCAACAGCCCCGAGCATCTCAGCTGCCCTCATAACATGCCAAGTAGCTTGTCCATGACACACAAGGGTTATATGCTGACCTTGACGTTCGATTTTGCCCTTTCCAATGGGCACAATGAAGTCCTTGTCTAAAGCCTCATTGGACACCTCAAACTCCATATTATAGAGCAACTCTGACTCCAGAATCACCACCGGATCGGGATCTCTGACTCCTGCCTTCAGACATCCCCTGTAGTCCTCACTCGTAGATGGAGACATGACTTTGAGCCCGGGTACACTCATATACCAAGCGGCAAAGCACTGCGAGTGTTGTGCTGCCAATCCCTTGGCATTGCCATTGGGTCCCCTGAAGACAATTGGCACGGGATATCTTCCTGCCGACATGTAGAGATTCTTCGCCGCTGCATTTACCACACGATCAATCGCCTGCATCGAGAAATTGAAGGTCATGAACTCGCAGATTGGACGGAGACCTGCAATAGCAGCTCCAATCGCTATTCCAGCGAATCCAGCTTCGGTTATCGGGGTGTCAATCACTCGCTTGTCACCGTACTTCTCCCAGAGGCCTTTTGTCACCTTGTAAGCTCCATCGTATTGGGCGACTTCTTCGCCGATGATGAAGACTGTGGGATTGTTGGCGAGTTCCTCGTCTAGGGCGGAGTTCAAAGCGTCTCGGATGGAGAGCTTTCCCATGAGGCGCGATAATACCCGGAGAGAGGGGAGGCCACGAGGGACGAGGAGAGAATGCATTTCAAGGGGTTTAGGGTCTGCAGAGCTTTCTGCTCTTGTTTATTTCAGCTTTGGGAACTTTTGGGGGGTTCAAGGGTCTTGGAGGGTTAGAATGTAATTTATTGTTTCTCTCTTAGTTGAATCAATTTCAGAAATTGATTTTTGTCATTCCCTCACTGATGAGGTATCTCCACCTACGTTTTTTGAATTTTTTTCTTCTTTTGACTTATCGATGTGATTTCTGTTGAACTGCAGAATTGGGGAATCCCCGAGGCAACGAAAATCCGTTTCTGCTATCGTTTGGAGTCGTCTGGTTTAGATGGCACAATGCAATTGCCAAAAATTTGAAGATTCAAAATCCCAGCTGGACTGGTGAGAAAATTTATAACGAGGCACGAAAGTGGGTCATTGCTTCGCAACAAAGTATCGTTGTATATGAGTGGCTGCCCCAATGGCTGGGAGAGGACCTTGAAAACTATACAGGTAAATTCAGTCAACTCTAACGTTGACGGAATGGTTACGGTTTCAAGACTGTGAAGTCTGTAATTATTTAATGTTCCTTCTTTTGTTGTTCGAAGGTTACGACCCCGCTGTTGATCCACAAATTGAACAGGTCTTTCAATCTGCCGCATTTCGATTTGGGCACACGCTAGTCCCTGCCGGTGTTTATCGAAAGGAAGGGGGAAAAGAAGGGTGCACATTCCGCGGATATATGGAAAAAGCCATCCGCACGTGCAATAATTACTGGTTGCCGAAGGTATTGAAAAATTAATGCAAATGCCCTGACACTCATTCGCTCCTCCCTTTGAAAATTGATTGCAATTTTTTCTAGGATGATGAGAAAATCTATATATTTCCTCCTTATTTTTTTCCACACAGCAAGGAATATATAAAATATATATTCAGTTAAAATTACAAATCTTGTAGTTCATATTCACTATTATTACGGAATAGAAAAGTAAATTTACCGAGTTGACAAAAGTTAACGGGCGCAGTAATGTTCAACAGCCGAGACAATCAAAATTTACGGAACATTCTGGAAAACCGGTTCATTACCTAGAATTTAGAGACCCCAAATGATCCCTAAATGACCAGCAACTAGACTCTTAAACCACGAAATTTCATAATTACTGTCACAAAAATCAATTACACTCACCGGTTAATTCTCGAGAAACTCCGAGATAATATTCTCTGGAAGCTTAGTATCGTGGCGAAGTCAGAAGATTATTGAGCAATACAGACAAACAACAAGGAACTCACTCACAATATTTACAGAGCGATGTGCCAGGTCAGTTGAAAGAGAGACCGTGCAGGGCGACTTATCGCTGCTGAATACTAACGAAAAGGAACTCGGGGTAATCGTTGCCTCGAAAAATTTAGAATTTTCTCCCCTCACTTCCTTCCTAGCGTATCGATGATGTTGCGAAACTGGGTAAACTGACATTATTCATTTTAAAATAAATAAACAAACAAGGGTCCCAGAAAATTGGAACTTGCGCCTCGAAGTCCGGGGAGTTTATCTGCATTGAACTTAGCAGGAGTCAACACAATCCGCTGCTCGCACGATGCTGTAGCATGTTTTTTTATGGGGTGTAGGGT
Source organism: Diachasmimorpha longicaudata (assembly GCF_034640455.1). Taxonomy (NCBI): domain Eukaryota; kingdom Metazoa; phylum Arthropoda; class Insecta; order Hymenoptera; family Braconidae; genus Diachasmimorpha; species Diachasmimorpha longicaudata. Next base: position 7,001,177 of record NC_087232.1, on the reverse strand, counting down.
ATGGGGTGATTAAATAATGGGGACAAACCTTAGAGTCCTGATTTACCTGTTTCTATGGTCTGCGTGTGACTGTATGCGAATTTCGTGCGTAACCCATAGCTCCCTGAATAATAAAATAACATTCTCGTGAACAAAAAATGATCAACAAAAAAAATCACGTGTCCTTTGTCTTGTCCCCGAATCCTAGAAAATATCGGGATCAATTTCCAAAACTACGAGGGTCAGCCCTTGATTCCTGTCACATGAAGCTCAATTCCTCAGCTTTTACGAAAAAAATCACACTAGGGAATGCAAAAGAGACTGTTCTGATTCTGCTCATCACGTAATTTGTAGAATAAACTCCGTCAAGATGGTGAGACAATTGATGGACATATTCTCATCGAGGATCTGCTCAGGGGAATGGTAGTCCAGTTGACTGAAGCTGAAGATCATAAAATTGTCGACGATCTCCGGAAGAGCGTATTTGGACCATTAGAATTCTCACGTCGTGACCTTATGGCACTGAATATTCAACGAGCTCGTGATCACGGAATCCCCGATTACAACACAGTGAGGAAATTCTACAACCTGCATCCGGTCGAGAGTTGGTCTCACTTCGTGAGAGTTGATTCGACGATCCGGAAAAGATTAAAAAAACTCTACAGGAAATTCGACGACATCGATCTTTGGGTTGGGGGAATCATGGAGACTGAAGATGGTCCCGGAGAGCTGTTCAGGAAAATTATTGCCGATCAATTCAAGAGGATTCGGAATGGCGATCGATTTTGGTTCGAGAATAACAACAATGGATTATTCACGCCTGAAGAAATCAAACGACTGCGAGCACTATCCTTTCGAGACATTCTCATAAGTGTCACGGATATAAGCGAGGACGACCTCCCAAAAAATGTCTTCAGGGTTCCCATATCGGACTTCGAGATACAGCCAAATTGTTTGCGAATGGTGACCAAAGGTAATTGTTCGTATTTGAATCGTACATCAATTCCGTGTTGGCACGCACCGCCAGTAACTGCGTCTAGGACAGAGGAATGTACTCCCCTGAGAAGTTACGATTATTTTGCAAATAGTGAATTGGCATTTACGTTGACCTTCACATCAACGGGTGTCTTCTTCGGTTCCTTGCTTCTGCTGATTCTGGTTAAATTATACCGCCGCCACACGAAAAATAAAATTCATGCAAAGTTGGAGAATACCCCGAGCTCTGAGGATTCTGCTAACATGCACATGGCTCACGAGTGGATGGGCTTTTCCTCACCCAATAGATGCGTTATTGTTCAGTTAAATAGGAATAGTAAACAGATACAAGTTAAAAATGCTTTGGGCCATTTGACACGGGCCCTAGATCTTGCATCGTGTAAGAAAGTTCTTATGTTTATTGGCCACGACAGCTGTCATTTATTGCTCAGAGTTGAACACAATTACGATTTGGTCCTCAAATTCGCTTCGATCTACCTACGGAATACTTTTGTGGTAACACTGGAACGATTTCTGATAGACATTGGGGTGGAGCGGGAAACAGTCGCTAGAATTACTACAATCGCAGTTCTCAAACAAGCTGTAACTATGAAAGTCAGACAGAAGAAGTTGGAGCAATTTTTTCGAGTGGTTTTTTCTCAGGCCTTCAACATAGCTCATTCAGAAGACGAGATTCTCCGAATCGACTCCGAGGTCGCCAAGGAAGTCATTCACACGGAGTTAACGATCCTCGAATTTGCTGAGGCTCTGACAATGCGAGTAGATTCCGAATTTGTTCGTAAAATGTTCAATCTGATTGACACTGATAAAAATGGTTTCATATCATTTCGAGAGTTCATCGACATGTTAGTGCTGTTCCTGAAAGGAACAGCTGAGGAGAAACTCCAATTGCTGTTCGATATGTATGATATCAATGGAGTTGGACATCTCAAGCGCGAGGATTTTGCGCACATGCTGAGATCGTTCATGGACACGGTCAATGCTGATATTTCTGATGACAAATTGGATTCATTGATTCACTCAATGATGGAGGAGGCACAATTGGCTGGCAAGCCAACAATAGATATACTCGATTTCAAGAATATTCTTGGGGAATTCAATGATAAATTAAGCTACGCTGAACTGGAGTTCAATGTCAATGCTGAGGGAACGAGCAAGAAGTTGCATGCGGGAAAAGCTACGGTCAAGTCTAAGTTCATTGGGGAGGTGAAAAGAACTGTAGAGGGATTGTACGCCGATCCCAAGGACCTGAGGATGAGGATTGTGGGGGGAAGATCGACTGATGCTGATCCTATAGATTCGATAGTTAATAATACGGATATTGTGAAGAGTGTCAAGGCTCATGATAGTCGGTGGCACCCAGTCATGAAATTCGTGGCCAATAAACAACTTGAAATCTTCTGGGTGGTACTATATACGACAGTTTTATTCGGCATCTTCGCCGAGAGATTTCATTACTACACATTTTTGAGAGAGCACAATGGCCTGCGCCAAATCACCAACTTCGGTGTATCAGTGACTCGAGGTGCAGCTTCGGCGATGATGTTTGCTTTCTCCAGCCTATTGGTGACGATGTGTCACAACACCATAACAATTCTCCGAGACACATTTCTCCAGTTTTACATTCCCTTCGACTCGGCCATTGAAATGCACAAGTACATCGCCTGCTGGGGCCTCGTCTTCACCCTGATTCACGTGATCGGACACGGTTTCAACTTTTACTACATATCGACCCAGACAGCGGACGACCTCACGTGTTTATTCAGAAATTATTTCCACGCATCCCACGAGCTCCCGAAATTTCAGTACTGGGTGTGGGGAACAATGACCGGGGTCACGGCAATGTTGCTCACCCTGGTAACTGGAATAATCTTCGTTTGCTCGCTGCCCGTGGTGAGGAGGAGAATCTACAAGTGGTTCGACTATGGCCACTCTCTCTATCCAATTTTTTTCATTCTAATGTTTCTCCACGGAAGCGGAAGACTAGTGCAAGGTCCCTACTTCCAGTATTTTTTCATTGGCCCTGTGATTCTGTTCACGATTGATAAAATATTCACAGCGACGAGGAAAACTACTGAAATTCCACTGCTGAAGGTGGACATTCTACCCTCGAATGTCACCTGCTTGATTTTCCAGAAGCCACTGCACTTTCAGTACAAGGCAGGACAGTGGGTGAGGATTTCATGTCCGGCGCTCAATACTAATGAGTACCATCCATTCACCTTGAGCTCGGCTCCTCATGAATCGACTTTGTCGGTGCATATCAGGTCTGTGGGACCCTGGACCATTAATATGAGGAACAAGCTCGATCCCGCGAGGAAGGAAATCGTCGAAATGCCTAAGGTTTGACTATCATTTTATTGCAAATAGCAGTTCCATTAAATTTATTCCTCCGAATCATCTCTAGTGGAGATTAAAGGAAGTAGATCTCCAATTCATTAATTTAAAATCACGATTTTTTATCGATTTTCGAATATTTCCGTTTATACATCAATCATTAATTATTCAAGAGTGAGGCTTGAGCTTAGAGAAGAAAGAAAACATGCAGAATCTGCATTTATATACGATAATTTGGAAAATTGAGATGAAGAATGCACACTCACTCGGTTTGATACTTTTGTTGATCTAGATCCACGTCGATGGTCCTTACGGCGAGTCCCATCAGAACTGGAACAAATACAATATTTCAATTATGATCGCAAGTGGAATTGGTGTGACTCCCTTTGCATCAATCTTGAAAGACATCGCTCATAAGACTAATCAGAACTTTAACTTGAGGAATAGAAAGGTTTATTTCATCTGGGTCACTCAGACCCAAAAGCAATTCGAATGGATGGTGGATATATTGAGGGAAGTGGAGAAGGTTGATGTCAGACATGTTGTTTCAATTCACATCTTCATCACTCAGTTTTATCAGAAATTTGATCTTCGAACCATTTTACTGGTAAAACAAATATTATTTTACTTTTCTGACGATCATTTTCAGAGCTAGAGAATTAGTGGAGCACAGTTAATAGGTCCTATAATGCTATAATTCTTCTATATTTTAGTATATCTGTGAGCGTCACTTCCAGAAAATTTCGAACAAGTCTTTATTTACTGGCTTGAGAGCAGTCACCCACTTTGGAAGACCAGATTTTTCGCAGTTTCTATTGGCCATTGGCACAATGCATAAAGACGTAAGTTTAATGGATATATCATTTGCGTGATGATGAAAAAAATGATCAGAATTGAAATTCTCTGATGATTATTTTCCTCATTCGTCAAAATAGTCGGTTAAGCAGTGATCAATCCCGACATAAGGGGATTAACAAATAATTGCCTAATAAAAACCAAAAATTCATGTGGGACAATTTCATCGAGGTTCATTGCTCTGGTAAGTTAATAATCATTTCAATTACAGAGTAATACAGTTGGAGTATTTAGCTGTGGGTCCCCCACAGTCGTCAGAGCTGTAGACAACGCCTGTCAGAGCATCAACAGCCGACCCGATACGCAAACCCTCTTCCAACACCATTACAAGAGTTTTTGATCTCAAAATATAGGTTATGTTTGCTAGCAAACATGGATATGTGTGAAAATAAAATTGATTCGCTTTTTGTTACATAAACATTGAAGAAAAATATATGATTGAGAAAAAATTACCCAACTAATTTTTATTGTCTCCCACCTTTTTGGATTTTGAAGTAGCTCGGGCTCACTTCTAGGAAGTATTCGTACTATCAATTAAGGAAAACGTTTGATGATAAAGCCTGCTAACAGTGTTTGCGTTTGATACTTTATCACCATGTTGCGAATCACAGGCAAAAGACTGAATCCGGCAACGATTAAACAATGGACTCATGCTGGTGATTGTTCCGTCGATTCTAATCACAACGAACGAGCTAACCTAGTAATTGGGTGATAATAATAATTTTTGTTGTTCCTAGGGGAGATTCGATGTTTTGCAAGTACAGACGATGGTGGAGTCAAGGAGAGTGAAAGACTGAAAGAATTTAGGAAGAAATTACGACAAAAAACTCCAATAGGTAGGCAATTTCAAAGAAAACATTACCAGGAAAGTCGTGAAAGAATTCAACTAAATATAACCGGTTTGATTAGGCTGAGAATAATTCTATATCCTATTATTTGGTAAAAGACCTTGAAAATAATCAAATGGAGAGCATGTTGCATCGAATGCATTGGCTCTGGAGACGCTCCACTACCCGAAGCAGGTTAATAAAGTTTGAAAAAATATTTTTAGGTAAATTAGAGGAACTAGAAGAAGGAAAGCATCCATATCAGGAAAAAGAACCACTTGAGGCTCATCCCAACAATACGAACCCTCAAACCGGTGAAGTTGGAGGTCCACGAGGTCCAGAACCTACTCGTTATGGTGATTGGGAACGAAAAGGACGAGTCTCTGATTTTTAAAATTTTCGAAAGATTATTCTCGTGTTTAAAAATGTTTAACAGATAGAATAAAACTGCTTACCATTCTCAAATGTTTCATTCGTCATTTGTCGCAAGAGAATCATTGGAAATGTTGACAGCAAAGAGATTTATTTTCCTGAGATCGATTCCAAAGAGAAATTTTCTGAATTTTTCCACGGGTAATGAAGACAATTCTTGTTTCAAAATGAATTGACATCATTACTACTATCATTTGTATTACTTGATAGGATTTATTCTTAAAGACCAAAGAAACGCTCAAAATGAATCGGAGAGAATGAAGAAATTTCACAAGAAATTGGAATCGGAAATGCCTGGTGAGTAAGTAGAAAGTTATAGCCGTACACTGGAGTTCGAAAGACCGGAAAAACAATTTTATGTTTATTTTTTCTTAGCAATGATTAATTAAAAAAAAATATTTCTGCTCTTCATTTATAGTTGACGATCTCCTTCTAATTGACGTCGATCCAAAAAGCGGTGAATACATCCCCGAATCCGAGAAAAATCCAACAAAATGGGGAGACTGGCAGATCGGTGGTCGGGTTAGTGATTTTTGAAATCTCCAAAACTCCCGAGACTTGTCAATGTTGCTTCCATTATTTTTGTCAAAGATATAAAATCGTTTATCCCAAAGTACAAAGAAAATTATAACAATCTTAATTAATTTCTCTTTTAATCTACAAAATAATACCAATATTTTTTTCTTAAATTTGTTACATTAGTGTCAATACTGAAATTTCGTTATTGATGAAATTTATGTTTACGAACAGCAACTAATAACAATTTGAGAAATAAAGGAATCAATCTTGAGAATTCCTTAAGATCGAGGCAAAAAAAAAAAGAAAAAAAAATTACCTAAGAACAATAGAAATTCCACAACGACTTAATCTACTACAATAAATCGTGTAATCAATCAAGGAGAACCTTTGAGTGAATCATTGACAAAAAATTGTTTTTCATAGTTAAAAAGAAATCAAACGTCAGTCTTAAAAAGTAGCACTGTCCTAATTATTCCATCAGTAATCATTTGTCACTCATTTTCTATCTCTTCTTTCCTTTTTCTTTTTTTTATTCAAGGTATCATAAAATATGAACGAATATAGATCTTAACGATTGATAAACTATAAAGTTTTATTGATGGCTAACACATCCCGCATCATCATGTTTCGAAGTGTCCACAAGGCATTAACGACATTACCGTGATTGCCAACACCATTGCCAAGCCACTCGGCTGGTAGTTTTGATACATCAGGCATTTGCGTATTCTCAGGTGTTGCATTCATCTGCTTGTCCCAGTTAGATATGTAACGATTTTCTACGTTTAAGCCTTCAATATATCTGGAACAAAGCAAATTAATTATTTCATTAATGATTAAATAACATTTGGAGTTGAAAAGGAAAGTTCCACCAAAAATATCAATTAAAAATCTCCAAAAGTACATGATTAACCGAAATTTGTGTTGTCTCATGACAATGCCTCACCTTAAATATGCGTCGGAGTGAAGGAGACGACTTGGTCTCGGGGGAACAGCTACAAATAATGGCTCAGGTTGTTTTACCGCAGGGGTATTACTTGGTGGATTCGGTGGAGTCACTGTGGGCGCTACTGAAAAGGTAGGAATATTCTCTGAGAAGAGAATCGGTCGATATCAGATGAGAATTTTATGAGCTTATTTTTAAAACAATGGAAACAAAGACATCAGCCATTTCTATCAAGAAATAATAAAATTGTTTCTATTCGGAAAAATATTATCTAAAAAATATAATAAATAATTTTCACTTTACCTGATTCCATTGGCGGGAGTATCGTTGGTCCTTTTGATGCCATAAAATTCCTTGAAGAAAAAGAATCAATTAGTCACGTTGACGAGGAAAAAGGCATAACAATATGCTTCCACAAGTTTAAATAGTTAAAAAAATCTAAAATGACCGGAAAGTAAAAGTCCAATTGACGTTAAATGAAAGCTTTATTATCTAACTGGAGTAAAAAATTGTCAAGACACTTGGATATTCTTAATTACTGCGGAAACACCAAGGAAATAATTTACGTACTTGCTTCTTTCATTGGGTGGAATTATTCTTCCATTTCCCTTGGAAATATGGACCTCTTTGACATGCCTGGCAAGTCTCTGTACACTTGGAAATGGTGGCACTGCTTTTTTAACTCTTCCACAAGACCTCCATTGGCACTGAAACTCAGAGGCGTCAGGAGCTGCATTGATGAACGACGATTGCACATGTCCAGTCTGTTCAGCAATACAGTGATCGATACAATCCGTCATATCTTCAAATTGCCAATCACAATTGTCCCAACAGCACTCATAGACTTGATCGTTTGGAATACCGGTCCCAGTACCCGTTGTTTTCCCTTCACCACCTTCATTCATCTTAACTGCTCTCTCCTCCCATGCCTGTTTCTCACCAGCTGGCAATTTTCTCCACTGGAATTTCATTCAAATAAACTATGTCCTTCAAATCTAATATGCATTTGTCTCAAGCACATACTCAATGAAATCAACGCCAGAGTTATTTGGTGAAAATAAAAATGTATAATGACATGAAAATATATACCTCGTTGCCAACAATTCTGCTAATCTCTCCAAACGTTGAGTCCGGATTATTTTGAGTAATCTGCGTTCGCATTTTACTCGAATACAAAATATAGCCCGTTACTAATTTTTTACCCGTTGATTTCTAAACAGGAAAGAGAAGACAATGTAAATAATAAAAAAATAATCCGCCAACCACTTAATGACAATTGATTAGTAGTTAGTACACGAGTGACACAGAACAAAAGATAATTCAACTGAATTTTGAAACTCTACTCTTGTTCTGCACCACTGCGTTGACTCTTCAGTTAAAAAAATGATCATGGCATATTAATCATCAGATGATTGAGTGCAAATCTACGAACTAATAACGAAAATCCTTTTCTGATAATCAAATGAAATATTGACACTTCAAATTATGAAAAAAAAAAGATAAATATGCTGGCATATTTTATTGAATTAAAAAAAGTCAATGGATAACTAAAATGCAAATTGTTTAAATAAAATACCATTAATTCAGAAGATAAAGGGGTGATAAATAAATCAATGAATGAGCAGTTGTCGATTTGCACGTCGTGCCTACCTTTTTAGTAGATACAGGCGTTTGAGTATTGGAGAGCACCGGTTGAGCTTCGGTGGAACCAACGGACGGTGGCCCACCTGCATCCATGCTGTCCTCCCCTACGCCTAATCCCACTCCCATTCCTAGCACTTCGGGTTCCAGCTTCGGTAGCAATGGTGATGCTTCCTACACCATTTATTTATTTTTTTGAATATTACGTATTAATTCTAAGGTCCAATTCATTGACAATTGCATACATTTTTTCACGAATATGAGAAAGACATTTATGCAATTGTCTTATTACTCTAATCAATATTCACGCTAAGTATATAGACAATAATTTTGATAATCTGGAAAACTCGAACGCGGAAATTGATTCCCCTCTTTGTACGTGAGATTTTTTTTTAAACGTTCAATTTTCTGCAAAGATGAACCCAACAGGTGCTCATGTATTTCAATGTCAGTGATGATCGTCGAATTTACGTGTTTCTTCATGGTGACTAGTTTAGCTTTGAAGTGGTGAATAACTATTGACAATTATTGGTATGTGATGAGAGTACTGAGAAATATGTCTTGTTGAATTTTTTCCAGCTATGATATCCATTATTTCCTCTTGACTACACAACTACCTCAGAATATTATGAGCTGAATTTGAATCTTGATACCTGATATCTACATCGCGAAAGCATTTTTAGAAAGATGAGTTTTAAATGCAGATTAATGAAATGACTTTAAAAATTATGCTTTTTCATTAAATTTCATTAAGGGATAATAAATGTGACTGTATCGATCACTTCCCCTAATACCCACATTCCACTCAACCTCATTTACCACTTCATAACTAAACGAAACCTCAGTAAAACGTCATAACGAAAATAATAATGAGGAACTAAATGAAAAAACTAAATAGTCACAAATGAGATAATATGCAAATATGCCGGCATAAAATGTTCATGCACAGATTCAGGCTGGAGCAGCCACTAGCACAATCAATCAATTAGTGAAATAATAAATCGATGAATAACTGAAATAAAACACCAACTGCATGAGCTTGTGCACAGGCAAGTAAGCATGCGTGATGTTGATGTAGTTCCATTGATTGACGAAAATAAATATGTCCATCGTGAAATGCCGATATTAGATAGATGAATTACCATTTCAAACTGAGCTGTACTGGATACGATTGACTTGACGGGTGATTGTGCCTGTGCCACATCGCTCGATACCTACAACACACGCAATACATGCAACAAAAGCAATTACATCGTAAAATGTTAGCGGCGAAAGACGGAATGGACAAACCGATTTTTTTTTAATATCCGATCGATAATTACGTCATAGAAGAAAGAAATGATTTTCTAGTGAATTGTACTCGCTATTTCTCCTCCCATTACCCCTAAGATTCTGATAAATTCATGGAGACTCACCTTTGCAGGGTTTATCGGTCTTCTGAAGAAATAAATCTCATCCTCAGTTACTGACGATGTGTGATTGTATTTTTTTAAACCATCTTGATTCAGTTTTCTCATCAGGTTCTTACTCTCATCGTAGGTAGATTCACAAATGAATATATCGTCCTCAGGTATCTCTGTGGGTCGACCTGTAAACAATATAATCAATAGTTTCATTAGCTCATGTTCATATCAACGGAGTAGGGTGAGAACATACTTGGGGTTGTCTTGGGGTTGGGGTAATACTCACTGCAAATATACTCTCCATAATCGAGTACAGCACATTTTCCGACAATGGCGACGATGGGATGTGTACACTCGTTAACAGACAAGAACAATTCCTGTTTATAAAAGAGTTTGGTCGGTGCATGGGGAATTTCCGGCGGTGTCAGTAGCCATGGTCCCTTGAAATATCCCTTCCCATCCTTGGTACTCCACAGTGCATCAATCTGTGCAATCTGCTGTCTGCCCCCCTCAGTTGCCACATAAACGAAGTCTCCAGTCTTCACTGTGCCTCCACAAGTGTTGAACTGCTCATAATAAGTATTCTCACTGTCTCCAGTATCAAACAGGACAACATTTGGCTTTTCCTTCTCCAGAATTCTTTCCCCCTCTTCCAACTCGGCAATTTCTTCCTTATGCTTTTCCAGTCTCTCCTTGTACACCGAAATAACTCGTTTAGGTTCCAAACTCTTGTCCCTGGGGACTAATTTCAAATTATCAGGATCGAAATTCCAGATTTTTATCTTCTTAAAGCTCCGCGCCCTGGTGGAGTACCTCGACTCACAAACGTACACATCTTTCTCCAGATATCCCTCAGGTTGCATCCGAAAATAATCTTTAACACTGAGTACACAGCACCTGCCAGCAATTTTGCTGAGAGGCACCGCAATGTGTATATCACTCTTGAATAATTCTTTGTCAAGAAATTTTCTCGATGCAACGTGATACGTCTCACTAGGCCTGTAGAACACGTTTCCATACAACATCTGCTGTCCCTCAGCATTAGTCCAGAGTCTCAAGATCAGGACAACAGAGCACTCCATGCCCCTCTCAGTTGGTTCGATATAAGCAAAATCACCAGCTCTGTACGTCTCCTGATTAAAACTCATGGTGCCACCATTTTCACTGACATTGACACTCGGGACAGGACTTGCTGCTGTTTCTTTCGTGTCATTACCATCGCAGGACTCTTCCTCGATGGGTAACGACGATTCTTGCGTGAATTTAAGACGTTTCAACTCAGCTACCTGATTAGAAAGATCTAGGAGGGTGTAGTTGAGGGCTGGCGAATGTAGAAGATCTCCACTTCGAGTTACATCGTCTCGAGTTCTCAAGAAAAATGCCTGAAGTTCAACAGAGTCTTCAAATGGTTGGGAGTCCGTTCTAGAAAGATGTCGAGCTCTCTCCAGACAGGAAAAGACATCCTCCTGGAACCTGTCAAGTCGCTTGTAAACCCCTTTGTCAAGTCTACGTTTGATCAGATCCAACGACAATCCCCTGATTTTTTTACCATGGACAACGTCGTGCTCTGGCAATTCTGCCATTGAATCTGAGTAGCAACGGCCCTCTTCGTCCTGATGGTTGTACAATGCAGTGAAAATTGTTGCCAATATCTCTTGGACCGCTGCTGGAACGTCTGGAACACTCTCCTCGTCCTCACTCAGTTGTAATTTTGTTTGGAGTACCAAACGTTGCAGGATTAAGGCATCTTTGTAAATCTGGGAATCAGGCTCGTTGTACTTGCAGGCATTGTCGAACATCAGGATAAAATCTGACACCAGTTCGTCCAGGCTCTCATATCCATTTGTCTTCAGGGTAGAGGCTATTTTCTCCATGTTCATGGGTTGTTTTATGACCTCGTAGTAGTCAGGGTACTCGTTCTTGTTAGGTAGTTTCATGAATATCTGGGACAACTGTCGCCCCTTTGCGTCATGATATTCCTTTATTGTATCGTACATAGTTCGAAGCTTTTGAAGATGAAGGGGTACGATTTTCTTTGGACGCCCAACATTTCTCGTCGGAGTTATATTCATGGATTTACGGTTGTCTGGCAGTGGTCCCAATTCTCTCACCTTTTCCATCAATACTCGTTCCAGTGTGTTGGCGTCTTCGGAAATCAGAGAGCCCTCTTCGTTATACTGCCGACAATTGTTGAACATCAATTTGAAGTCCTGAATGAGTTCATTCTCGTTCTGATATTTTTCGGATTTTATATTCGCTTCGATCTGCAGCATATCGATGGGCTCTGATATCACCTGATAGTAGTCTGGATAGATTTTCTTGGAGGGTTTTTCCATAAACATTAGCATTGGCTGTCTACCGTCCTCGCACACGTATTCTATTACACACTTGACAAGAGCGTGGAGACGCTTCTTCAGGGGAATGTTATCCTTGTATTTGCCTCTGGTGAGCATATTGGAGGCACGTTTCAGTAATTTTGGTTGAGAATTCGTTTCCGATTCGCAGTCAGAATCCGAGTCTTGATCGAATTCCAAAAGCTCTTGGACCTTCTCCTGCATCATTTTCTGTAGCTTCACCGAGCATTTGTATAGACGAGACGTGTGCGTATTGTATTTCTGGAAGTCAAAATAATTTCATAAATCTTAAGAGTTAAATTCATAAGGTGAATGAAGTTTTAAATAAATTAAGAAGAAAAGGAGGCTGAATATCAGGATGAAGTTTTAATCGTGGAATAAAATATTTTTCAGATTCCTGAAATGCTCGACAATAGCAAGGGTCTTTTGATACTTCTCCCTAAAACCACTCTTCCCAAAATTATTGCTCAATTACGAAACAATCATGTTTATCTCGTCAACAACATCTCATTCTTAATTCTTAAATCTCCATCATTAACCCTGTGACGAGAAAGTCCTGTCAATCCCTGTCGGTATTGATAGAATGGGAGTGGAACTGTGTGAGACTTCTCGTCAGAGGATTAACACCACATTCGCCTTCCTGTCCCCTATGAAAAAGTTGATAATTACCTTCGCGTTCTCGAACATGATGTTCATGTCCCCAGCGACCTCACTCACGGTCCCATACTCCCCTTTCTTAATCTTCGATCTAATTTGGAGTAACGAAATGGGATTTTTAATCATCTTGTAATAATCTGGATACATTCGTTTTGACGGCAGCTTCCAAAAAAATTCGCTCATTCTCACTCCTTGGCTATTGGGGGCTGTTCTAATTGTCTGAAATAGCTGCCACTGGGCATTGTCACTCTCGTCGGCCTCCGCTGATTCGTCTTCCTCATCATCGCTTTCCTCGTCTTCGTCAGGGAGCGCAGCTATTTGAGCGATTAATGATTGTCCCCCTCGACTCCCTCTTTTGCTCCTCGTGGAGGGTGTCGCCAATTTCGAGAGTATACTGGAGCCTGGCTCTTGCTTCCTGGCAGCCGAAGAGATGATCTTCTTGAACAATTTTGCATCCTTGTAAATCTGCGATCCGGGCTCGTTAAATTGACACGCATTTCGGCACATCAACAGGAGATCTCTCTCCATTTCACTCAAGCAGGTGTACATTCCTTCTTGAATTTTCCTGGCGATTGTCTTCAGATCAATTGGATTGTCGATAATTTCGTAATACTCGGGGTACAATTTTTTCGACGGCTTCAATTGGAAAACCGTATGGAGGGATCTGTTGTTATCCGCTGGATCTGTGGCTGTCATTACCGCCATGAAAAGGTCCTCGTAAGGCTGCATCTCCTCATCAGGATTCGTCGAACTCTCTGAGGTGTCCTCAGACTCGTCTTGCTTGGCAGCAGCTTTACGGGAGAATCTTCCCACTTTCAGGATTATTTTTCCTTTTGGCTCGGTTTCCTCGTACTCCTCCATTATTCGACTCTTGGTGGCAACGCAAAGCTCCCAGAGATCACTTGCGTCCTTGTATTCGGCCGAGGTGCGCATATAGAAGGCCTTGGCGTTGGTTACCATCAGGTAAACGTCTGCTGCAAGGTCCTCCATATCTCGGTACTCGTCAGTTTTCAATTTTTGTTGTACTTTGAGTAGGTCCATGGGGTTGGAGACTACTTCGTAGTAACCAGGTTCTTGACGACGCTTTGGTACACGGATGAAGGCATCGCAGAGCAGGCTCCCATCTTCCTTTTTTTGGTTGCGGATTATGTCGTAGAGTTGTTGGCACAAGTCACTCTAGGGGAGGGAAAAATGGATTAGATTGTATTGGTAAAAGGTTTTGGGGAAGGGTTTAACTTATGTTTTATTTCACCATACATACACTGATAGAAAAAAATATTGTAGAACTAATCTTCATTCTACCTAAGATTCCTACGCTGATGATTAACAAGTATCATGTATTTCACATTGAACATATCAGGGTATTTATTTATTTTCTAATTTTTTAGTCTATTTTTAAGTCTGTAAATTAAATTTCGATCACATGTGCTTCGGGAAAACAAATACTTTATACTTCCTGAGCGACTATGAAAAGTCGACTTATCAAGCAGTTACTACGCAAGTATTTTATTTAAACAGCTGACAATTTGACAACTGAGTGAATATAAATTGAAGAACTGAGATAATCCCAATTGCCGAGGCAGAATTCCATGAGCTTTGTCGATTATCTAGGGAGTGAGTGCTTTCAGAAAGAATATCAAGAGACCTGATTCTCACAAGTTTCTCATCTGTAATTTACTTTGATGACATATCCTCCACCAAGCTACAATTTTTTTTTCATTATTTAGGATACACGAAAAAATTGAAGTTGGTAAAGCCCCAGATAGTGACATAAGTGGGTTTCGTTCCCAACAGAATTTCGTAACAACTCCCCCTATGCCATCCACGTAATTACATCCTCAACTGGAGGACAGAAATTATTGGACTTGTTCCAATGATTTTAATTACTCTCAACAAGATCTCAAAGGGGTCCCCACCCAACATGTTTCTAATGTAAGACATGGAACAGCAAGAACAGACAGAGGAGTTAAGGGAATGCTTACAGGGTCTAATTTCTTTCTCCTTTTGGCCGGTTCAGGTTGTATTTCCTCGGGATCATCCTCCGTTCCTCGACTAGCCACCGAAGACGTCCTTCGTCGTTTATTCATCTTCTCACACCTTTATTCGAAATTCAAAGTGGCGAGTTAAGCTTTGACTAGGGTCAACAGGTCAATACGTGGACGGGAATCAGTTTCCGGACAATTCCAACTTCCATCGAACATTCCTTGAATAGTAAATAAGAGGTATTTTTTGAGTAATTATTTCTTTTAGTGATACACATTTGAGGAACGAAAAAAAAGGCTCAGGCGTTGGAAAATTAGGAATTTCCATTGCATTCAACTCTCGCGTGATTTAATTATTCTTTGCGTTGTTATTTTCAATTAAAATAAATTCTTTTTCCCCTCACAAGATTCTTGAAGGGACAGAATCCATCATAGCCGCGGTGACATGACTATTTTATGTCATATTTCATTACAGCAATTGATCTATTCGGCCAAAAGACAAAAGATCTTCTGAGTGAACCATTACTTCGAACACAGCCTGTTTTAGGAAGACAATCGTCGTGGGAGATGAATAAACGTAAATTTCCGCGGATAGTTGAATTATTATTATTATTTCACACACTCAAAGAATCGTTAACAGCTGTAAACACCACCACCATCTAATAATGCAATATGAATCAACGAATAACCTCCATTAAGACCCGTACATGCAATGTAATCGATTCGTAACGAAAATTTGCCGCCATGACGCACTAGCGAAATGTGCCGATGTCCAACCCCCCTCCAGCCCACAAGTAATGAACAGAATTTGCAATAATTATGAAAACTCAGGTATCTTTGTTGAATTTTTTATTTACCTCGTTCAGTCAATTTTCGTGGAAATTCGTAAGTGGGTCCAGTTCATCGGAATTCGTGAGATATTTAGGGTTTTCAGGAGTTTTGGCTCATAAATCCGAGGTGACACAGAACTCAGACGACGCCATAGCCTTTAGTCTTGCTGCTGGAAAATCGAGAATGCGGGCGTTTACAATTAGCGGCGGACGTTCCAAACTCCATGAGCGCGGGGGGCCGAAGGGTGGACACGCACGGCGCTGCGGTTATTTGAAGAGATACAAAATGATCGTAATTTTTCTGACCGCTTCGATCACAATTCTCTACGTTTTATCCATCTTATAAAGGTCTCATAAACTTCGTCCTCGACATAAAGAATTCGTATGAATTTTCAAGTTTTATATTGGCCGCCCTTTTCTAAACAACCGCCCTCATTGGTCGGGTGAGAAAGAGTGGGTATTGGTCGCCCTCTATTGGTTGGATAGCCTCTTTACCAATCATAAGGAGTCATTAGCGATTTCCAAGTATCTGGAGTCTTCGACTCTCGACAAATGATTAGCAGTGAATTAGAAATATATCGGGAATTCGCGAATAAAAAATTAATTACTCAAGAAATATGAGATTTGAAAATTGGGACTGATTCATTCAAGTTGTTTATTGCAGTGAAATAAAATGATGGGAGAAGGTTCCTCACAGCAGCAAAATTAAGTTAATAATTTTAATAATACTGGTGTCCATAGGATAAGTTCCTCATTTATTTTTTTGTAAAATGGAGAGAATTTATGGATAAGAGGAATTGAAAGATAGACAGTTACACTCAACATCCCAGATGTCCTCCCAATCATTCCTTTCTTATATTCTCCAATCATTCTTCTCCTATATCACACTATATTAAAATTTGTATTATTCCTACCACCCATTCGAATACTACGGTAAGTCGTCTACTTATTGGCGGGCAGCTCTGGCGTTGCGTGACCCCGCCCACCAGGTGGCCGTTCGAAAGTGTGTAGTTGTGTAGTGCTCTTACGTACACGACACAGCAGACCTGGCTCTGTGTTCTGAACATCTCATTTGAAACAGTGAAGAGCCGTAAAGAAACCTAAAAATAATTATCCATCCTTCATCCAGAAATGGAGAAATAAGTTCATTAAAACGTCATGAATATGTAATCAGTGGGAAGACATTTTTTTATGGTGGACCAGAGGGAAAATATTGTAGATCAAAGTCGTCTGGAGGAGATCTGCCAGCAGGTGAAGTACGACAGGGGGGTAGGAGTGGTTTAAAGACGAAGGAAAGTGCAGGAAATTATCACCATAACGTATACAATCAGTCGGAAAAAGTAAAGTGTTTTGAGAATCAGTGAATCGAAAAGGAGATTAATCTTTGAATCTTGTGAGACGTGTTGCGAAAAAAAAAACGGTTTCTCAGGTTTCCATCGTCACCCATTGGTAACTACAGTCGTTACATTAACCTCATCGCTGTTCAAACATCATTAATTCATCGATAATCTTGTTATTCGGCGATCGTGAATGGATTCAACGAGAATAAGTGATTGATATAAACGAGGAAAAGAAGAAAAAAAACCCTAGTGTTGAATTGACTAGCCGACGTCAGCTGGTCTTTCGGCGTGAGAGAATCAAGATAGAAATGGCGGCGCTGGTGGCAGGTGTCCAGTATGGTTTGTCATCGCACAACAATTTTCACGAGAATAAGTCCCTTATATTCGTCAAATTAACCGATTCCGCCCAACGAGCTATCGAGGACTTTCTCAAAAATCGGGTGAGTTATTTTTTACAGTATTTTATTGTGGTACATAATAATTCGCTAGTGATACTTTAAATGTCATTCAATGGCACGATTTGTGGTCTCACAACGAGTTCTATTGTATCAGTGTCATAACGCATGTATTGATCATTCATGCGTGTGTCAAAAGACTTATTGACCATATTTCGATTGAGTTTCCGGAGAAATTTGATAGTATCGCAGTACAGCCATTACCGAGATATTTAAGGGAAATGGAGGAGTGACAATCATCGTGCATTACTATTTCCGTCCGTTTTGTCTTCACCAATTCTCGATTGGTTAACAATTTCTTGAAAGAATAGTCATTCACCGATTTGTGAATATTTCGACTATTTTTAGATTATCCACGAACTGAGAAATTCGAGTAATTATCGAAAGGGTCGAATGATGAATTATGTAATATTCTGACATCCATTCACATTTTTACTTTTTACCAAGCAACCATCATAATTTACGATTAAAAATATCATAACATTATTCGAGAGTAATAACATATGTGTGACTTGGGAGGTAGTAGTTAGCAATCTTTTTCGCTCTTCTTTTGTCGTTCATCATTTTTTTTTTCTTGGACTCGTATTTTAATGCTATCCACACCACCACTCGATAAGCTGTTTGCTTCTTGTAGGGAAAGTGAAAGGACATGTGAATGAAATTCATACATATGCTAGGCAGCACGAGATGATTCTTGCTCTGAAAATCAGATTTTCGTGGATTTCAATGCTGAATATCATGGTGGAAGTTATGAGGTTATATTTTCAGTGGTTGAGACAAGCTCCCCAGGAAATCCGACGAGTTGATATCGTTGATTTTTCGTTCCATATGTTACAGATTTTTGGGACAAATAATGAAGAAATGGGGAGGGGAAGCTGACAGCCAGTGGGGGTAGTATATTGCGAAGAGGTTTTCATTGTTCAGGGAATAATTATTCACCTTATTCTGCATTTAAAGGCCACATTGTGGGCATTCTTGACTCTTCAGGTGAATTGTATTTTTTCAACTGTTGGGACTAGAGCTGTTTTAGTCATTATTCAAGAAATTTTATTATTCACTTTGATGCTTTTTTTGAACGAAACAGATCATTTGTTGTCGCTCAAAGATTGTTTACGATCTTGTCCCTGGCAAATATCGTTGATATAAGTCAATAAGCGCGTACGTAACACGAACAGTAACGGTCGAGGTTATATCCAAATTAATTTTCTTATTATATTTCCTTGTTTATTTTCTTACACAGATATTGTTTTTGTTTGTCTCTTGCTTCACTCAGGAAAATGTGAAATTATTTTAGGGAAATTTTCTGTTGAACGTCCGTTATTTAGGTTATTGAGGCTTAATGCGATGGATTTGAGGATAATCTTTAACTACCTCTTTTAGGGAGAAACTATTCAGCGTCTGCACATCATTCATATGGCCAATTCTTTATGAATTTTCATGGTTATTAACTATAGAAGGGAATGGGAGAGGCGCATATCGTTGGATGATAATTTTGATAACTGAAAAGACATCGAAGTTGTATAAACATAACCCCAAATTGGAAGATTAAAGTCCTATATCAATTCTAGACAGATGTTAATATAAAACGAATTTTTTTCGGTCAACTGTGTGATCAGTCAGCAGTCTATTGATATTAGTAATTAATTGAGAAACGTCGGTATAACACAGAATTTTATGAGAAAATGAAGGTTCTGAGGTTGGGGTTGGGGAGAAGGTTATGTTAGGGAAAAAAATCTTTAAAAAAGGGAAGAAATCAGGAAAGTTATTTCACTGGGGAGCTTATGTGATAAATAGGATATATTTTTGGGGGTCTTCTGGTTGGATAGACAGGCCAATACCAGTAAATGGATGGGTGGATGGATTAAACTCAATCCATGCTTCTGCATGGTCAGGAAGGAGTAAATGTTGCCCTCTGGCTGTTTTTCACATTGTTCTATCAATATTGTGTGACATTAGGCTATGGATCTGGTTGGCTGGGAGGAAAACCATCTGAAAAATAAATAATTCATACTCGACTAAAGACTTTATCTACTCGACTTCCATTCCAGCATAAAGCTTGCATCAAGAGAAACATATCTCAATGGAGATAATTTTTTCTATCCGTGTAGAGAGAAACGATTTTCTGGTCGAGGAAAAATCTTCAGTTTCACTGCCTTCAAAAGCCCATATTTTTATATCACGTACATTTGACAGCAGTTGATAATTTGATTGATTGCACAGGTGTTTATCTATTATCTCTACAGCGCTTCTATGCCTGATGTCTGTTGGATTTTTTGCGTAGCGTACATTTGTTTAAATCAAGCACTTCATTAACATCAGACTTAAATATATTTAGCCCAAGAAAAATCGTGGGCTCATTATTTTTTAATTTACTGTTTTTCGAAAATTTCTGCTTCACTTTCTCGCTAAATGTGCTTATCTATTATACTTAAAAACACTGTCAATAATGTGAGAAAATATTGAGCTACATCCCACGTTTATTACAAATAAACGTTTCTCATAAATATTGATTTAGAAAACACATTCAGTACAGATTGTACCCAGAGTTCTAATACATTATAATGTTTATAATAGACCCCAGTTATTAAAAACGAAATTCGCTGTGAATGAAGTGTATTAATTTCAGAGCCAAATTATCAATGGACTGACATTTGACACTACTACAGTATCAACGTGCCCAGATTAATCCACAAAGTTTAAAGTTGAAAATAAAAATCCATCCAAACTCCCAAAAAGTCGATTTTACGTTTGAAATTTTTAATTTGCTACCCTGGAGGCATTGACACTGATTTTTTTTTATTGTACCTCTTATCTTAACACGTATCTTCTAATCTTTAAAAAAAACTACTTTGCGAATGGGTCTACATACTTATGCTTTCGAATATTTTCGCGGTTGTTGACTTTATTGTCACTCGAATTTGTTTTTATGATGTGAATTTCGAGGATAAATGCCAATTGTGTTTGAATCACATCACCGCAATACTGTGACTGTGTATTCATTTCTCGAATGCAAATCGGGAAGTGCAAGTAATAAAATAAACAATAAACAACCCAGAGTACGAAATAAAGCAGAGTTCGGATTCTAACAGGTAGTGGAAGCATTAATCATCCTGTGTTTGCTTGGCTCAACGTTAATAATTTGCAATTTTAATATAATCATTTCCTTAAGGTCAGCACAAACCCGTTTACTCGACAAAAGTGAAGTCCCTGTGAGCGGTATTTTGTCCATTGGCAGGGATCCTGAAGACTTATGATGGATTTCCCCCCGATGGTATTAACTTGGCAGTAAAGGTTCTGCAGGATTTCGGTTAATGATACAATTAGGGTTTCAGCTTAACGTAAATTCCAACGATTAAGGGATTAAGAACATATTTTTATTTCTAAATTTTTATGGTCTCCATAAAATATTCCTCAATGTTGAAACCCTATTTCTAAGCCTCATATCTCATCGTTGTGACATTCAATTTTAATCCTCGTCTCCGCTGAGTTTAGGCCCCGAATGTGTTTAATGGTCGTTATTCCTTCATATCTGGCGCCTTCTGAAGACTTAGGTTGAGACAATGATGAGCCATCGACGCCTATCTGGACAAGCCAAGACCCTCTGCAAGTCAAACTTTTGCTCAGATATCTACGGATATCCGGTCCGCTTTTCTATTAACCCTGGAAATGATTTACTAGTGAGTCTGATTACATCTTCTACCCCAAGGGCATTTAATGGTTAAATCCCAAAGTCCTTCAGTACCGGCTCATTTGGCATCGACATGTGTGTCCTCGTCTCTATTATATGACCCTTCTGGTCTGACCCATTTCACCCCCTGAATTTTTATTGGGGAGAAAATGATTAGGTGACGAACTATTTGTGGAACTAGTTATTGATCATTCAATGAGAACAGTAAATTTTATTAGTATTATAATAAATTGCAAAAATCACTTCGATCATGTTGAAGTGAAATATAAATTAGCATCTGGAGTCAAATTCAAGATAAATTGCGAAGTCATCTTTACTATTTTTAGGTCTATATTTTATAATCGAAGCTGCAATGTAAATTACAGTTAATGTCACCGTAAATTACGATTGCATAAACGTAAGCTACGATTTCTTAAGCGTAAACTAAGTTTTTTTTTTGTGGCGTCAAGTATGTTTAGTGAAACGTAAAAGACGCTTTTTGTAAATTACACTTAGCAACAGGTAATTTACCTGCAGATTCTTCTATATTCAGAGAAAATTTTGTAGTCATAGAAAAATTACCGCTTGACTCTTATTCGGAGATATTACGGGAAAACTGATCCTCTATTCATTTTAGCAATTTAATTCAATTAATGTTAATCTTAACTAAATTTTATTAAATCAATTTCGGGACGAGTTTTTAATTGTTGTGTTTCTATCTTTGGTAAGCTTATTGTAGTGTTATCATCATTAGCTCATGCTCAGACATACGATAACAGCACAATCAAAACATGAATCGATCCGTACTATAATATTTCTTCTAAGGCATTGGCATTTTTTTTGGACCAAAAATTTTCTGAAATCCTTCAGTAAAATTCTGTTTTTTTCTTCTGAGGATAATCAACCCTACGACCGCATCTATACAGAAGGGTCAATTAAATTCTTCGAAAAAGCTATATGCTTTAATATTCTGATTTCCTTCATGCTCTTCAGCTTGACATGGGCATTTAATTTTTTCCCACAAATGATTTATATCATTTTTCTTGAAACAATATCTCTATCTTGTTTCGAAGACTTGATATATAAGTATTCAGCGTTACGTAAATATGTCAGATGAGGTCACAGCGACAAACCAATTGTTGAACTAATAAACGGAGTTCATTGCAGGAAGGAGCTTTGAAATATTGAAAATTCCTTGAAACCAAATTTTTAGTTGATGGCTTTAAATTATTTTAAAGATAGGCCGATATAATTTACAGTTCGGAGCAGGATACCACGGATATAAGACAATATTATCCAAATATATCGAATGGCAAAAGTACTAGTATCTGACAGTGCGAATGAAATATATATAACTATGTATATTTGGCAACCACAAAGATGTCCTTGTTAGGCTCCCAAGCGTGAAACTTTAAAACGATTGCTTATCGTACAAATGATTTGATCACTCAACGACACAGAACCAAGTTTTATTATTTTAACACAGAGGAAATATAAATAAACGAAACAGAAATCGTTTTTTCAACTTGCGTCACAAATATTATAAATTATTTTACAATTTTGCAAGACGAGTAAACGTATTTACGAAATATGTGGCATTAGAATAATGACTAGATTATCAGAACTTTTGACACCATTTCCAGCTTTCGAAATGTCAAAAATTGACGTGATTGTCAAAGTAAGGTCTTTAATATAGTAGACATTAAAAAATCTTTTTCTTCTCAATTTCTATGGAAAAATTAGAATGCTGTTCTTCATAGAATTTAATATATTGCGGACTGCGACTTGATCTCCAATGAACTATCGATTGGAATTCGATAGAAAAATCATTGAAGAGTGAAGGGGGTTGCAGTGAGTATGGGTAGACAGAGTGTACAGAAATTGGAGTTTGCTGTGTTGAGAGAAAGTGAACCAGTTGGCGGCGTTGCCGAATTCGTTGGCAACTTATAACATGTATATATAAAATACACAAACTGGCAACCTCGTTCATGCTGATCATTTTTTTCGTGACGTTGCAACTGGTTGGGAAGTCGAAATTATGTTTTCCAAATGTTTATTCAAATCTGCCTCAGTTGATAGCCTTGATTCTTGGTTATGCCTGTGAGACGTCCTTTTACATTGTTCAAATATATACTAAATTGTCAAAAAAATGGACTTGAATGTTTCTCCCATTAACGTATACAAAATAACGTCACCTGACTCACTTGGGTAAGACAATATCAGGACTAGGATTTCTAGGTTTAAACAATGAGCAAAAATACAGTCTTGATATGCTGGTCAGCTTTCAATTTTTTATGGTGTTGCATCAACACCATTTATGTAACAAACAAACGCTGTAAATTCCTTAGATGGGTCAATCATTTTCTTTATTTTGGTAAGTGATCTTGAGAATTGTGCTACATTTTCATCTTCAAATTTCATTTTTGTATCAGCTCTTGCGTCATTTTATTGAAGCATTCGAGAAGAATCCCAGGAAATTTGTACTTTTTGTTCATGTGTGACAAGATTATCGCTATTGTTCACAAACTCTGTCTTATCTTCAACATTCCTCAATTATTTCAATCCAATTGGTAAGACGACGACGCATGACGTTGATTGTTCTTCAATTTTTATAATTCTTTCTTCTTTTTGTTTCAGAACAAAACCAGTCAGAATCCTACGATACAATTCTCAGGAAACGAGGGGGTAAGTAACATGAATCTTAGCCTATGGTCAAATGCCAATTTAGTTTTATTTTGGAAAATTTATTCCCTCAGAAGGGGACAACAACGAAATTTTTAATTGACTTTGCGGTGCGAAAATTTTACAATTCACTTCCCTAATTTATAATATTTCAAAATTTGTCTTTCGTTAATTGGAGTCAGACGATCGGAAAAAGTGAGAGTTCCTTCATGACGACCATCAGACTTTTATTGTACGGATACGATCTTCGAAAGCATGCGTCCAACACCCGGAGCTGTTATCCATCTCTCTCAGTTTCTCGGGACTCCCGTTTACAACTCCTTTATCATCGGCTCGCTCTCCTCGATTCGACTGTCTGTCTCTATCCCCCTGCCCCTCTCTCTCTCCTGCACTTCTCTCTTTTTGCCACCTGATGGTGAAGGCGATCGAGGTCGCCTGACAAGGTTACACCATTTTCACCATGTTCCTATAGAGTTTTTTTTCCACTGCATATACGCAGAGTTGTACCAGGTTATAATACCGCTTGTCCTCAATCTTTCCGAAATGTCATGTAATTTATACACATCTGGAAATTCCAATTTTGAAAATTTTCTCATGATAATACGAGAATTCTTGAATTAACTGTAGATTGAGTACACCTGATGAGGTAAACGCTCCATCGTCTTGTTATTCTTGACATGCCATTGACTCGCTAATGAGCCAAATTAAAAAAACATTTTACTTTTTCTAATGAAGTGTTGAAAAATTTATAGTAGCTTTAAAACAAGCTAATTAGAAAAATTCGTGTAGGAAAAAAAATGATTTGAAAAAGTGCTTGAAAAATCATGATTCGGGGCCAAAGTCTGGCATCTGTCGATAATCGCATATGGATAAGATTCAGAGAATCGAACAGTTTAGTAGGGTCATATCGATGTGACGGTAAAAATCGAATGGCATGTGCATAAGAAGGTCATGAGGTCAGACGGGATCGTATGTGTGGGCTCAACTAAAAAATTCAAATTTCACTTTCATCGATCATTTCTAATTAATTCTGAAATCACTTGATTTCTTTAGGACATGATTTCCAAAGGTCAAAAGAAATGACTGTCGAAAAATAAACGTGAAACTCGAGGAATTTTCGCCAGTGGAAATATTTAATTGTGAAACTTGAATAATCATGTTCAGAAATATTTTATTAGTGCCCCAGAGGTTGTAGATTTAAAAAAAAATTTATGCAGTCGCAGGTTCGCATGAGGTTAATCTTCTGCTGGCAAATCTTTCCCAAGTTTCAGCTTCATTACCGGAAATGGAAATCACCTCATCACCAGTGATTTCTGGTGATTTCTTCCTTGATTTCCAGTCGAGTGGTCCAGTGATTTCTCGAATGGCTAGCCTCTCGAAACATTGCGACAAGTCAAATGGTTTTTCTCGTGGCGTATCAGTAGTTTGACCGGAGAATCATCAAACTTGATTTCCAAATGACTACGTCTGGCCTTTAATTATTCCTCGCTCCATTTTTTGAGTTATGGATTATCTTGGCATCAACCAAATACTCTTGAATTTTTCTTCGATCTTCAGAGACTCACTTTACATTTGTGAAATGAGGACAACAGTCGAACATGTCTCAGTCGACGGTAGGCCAGATAACATGACGGTGATGAGACAAACCTGTTTCATTGGGTTGTTTATACGTGATTGTGTTTTTGTGTCCGTTTTGAACGTTTACTCGACTTCACATTGGAACTAACCGAATCCCAGCGTTCACATTGTTGCCTTTCACTCCTGCTCAGTCTCACAGAATCTATTTTATGGTTCTGTATATTTTTTAAATTATTGAAAACCACGAATTCGTTATTTTTAACTTCTTGGGTACGATATTTTTTTTAGAATCTGCCTCATGTGTTCAGAAAAACTGAGATAGAACTTCTCCAATAATGAACTTGCTGGAGCTCAGTTATTCATGAATTCCGTCTGCTTTATGCTGCCTAACTCCTACGTAGCAGCAAAGATTCTGCAAAAAATCTGGAATAATGAATTTGATTGACGGTCATTTTGCACGAGTTTAAGGATCCGAAGTGACAAATTACCAAAATCCACGACGATTTTCCATCTGAATAATACGACGAATATTTAAAGTCTTGAAGGAAGTTTCTGCAGGACTCTCAGTTTTTTATATAACAAACGATTCATTGACCTTTAGCAACTTGCATACTTCTTCCATTTATCGTATGAAATGTCTCAATAGAACATGTTTACCGTTTACTGATATTTACTGCACGTACAAGGAAGTGGAGGCCGAAGTATTTCCGGTCTCATTTGCGATCAGTAACACGAACGACCTTGCTAGAATTATTCCTGACAGAGATTGGTAAAAATTCAAGGAAGAAGGAGACCGAGTCCTCTCTTTGCTCACCAGGAATTTTCTTTCCAATATCATCATTATCGTTACATCCGAAACTTTCTTGTTACGCAAGGAGTGGAATTTCTAAACTTGAGGAGTTCTTGTGCACCAGAGTATGAAACCGTTCTTCTTGTTCACTTGAGCCACGTCGCAGAGGTTTATTGATTCATTATCGGGAATTCGTCCGGAGGCATTGACACAGAATCGAACAAACTATATTTTCAGTCATTTGAAAACATTAGATGATTTTCAAAGACATGACAGCAAGGGTATTCGATTAGGTTGAAGACAGGAATATTATTTTTTCTATTCATGTCACATAATGCAATATGAAACACTAATGAGTATAAACGGTTTTATTATGGTGTGTATGTATTAGTAATTTCCAAAATATTTATTCACTTGAGAGCTAGTGACACTTCCGTTGAATAGTGCAAACCACTTTTATGCGAAAATACATGATGGAACTTCCATTCACTCTATTAAAGCAGATTACCAACGTGACAATCGTAATTAGCGCCGTGAAAGTTATGTCATTTAGGAAAACGTGAGATCTAATCATCATGTTTTAACATAACTAAGTATTTATTGTGTAAATTGAATAGTAGCGCATTGCTGATTGTCGGGAATAATGACTGCGGTAATTTTTAATTTGGACAGTGGATAATTCTGATAAACCGACTGCCACGCGCTTGACAACAATTCGAAATTTGGTCTTTTGACATTGAAGAGGGAATCAGATACAGCGGGAATTTTTTTTTTAATTTCAAGTCGGGAAGGTTGATGTCTTTAACAACCACGAGGTTGTTCCAGCATAATTTTTTACTGCTACATCCATTAATTTCTTGAATATTTAAGTTATTTTAAACTTCCTGGCCTGTGTGGCGCTGCTAAACGTGGAATATGCCATGTTAAAAGTAGTGGAAAATTTGACAAGAGTACGTCTTCACCGATGTCAAGCGACACATGACTTAAAAATGCTCAAGAGCAAACTGTTTGGCATTACAACAATCAGCCAAGATTTTCTTTCGCCTGTCATAAAGATGAGGATTGATGTGATCTTGATGTGAGTCAATTATTCTCAAAAAAACTTATCTTAGTGTACATCTGCAATTTTCTATGATTCACCTATCGGTGGGAAGTCCCTGCATGACATGATAAATTCCAAGATACAGTTTCATAGAATAAGACCGTGATAAATTTCAATTGTCCCCTCGAATTTGTTTTTTCAAATTTTCTTGTCTATCAGTGAGCGAATGTTACAAATGAAAGTTAATCAATCTCAATACACCTCTAAAACTTTCTCCAGGGATTCATGCTCTGACTTTCGTAAATTGATTACGTAAAGTTATTACGAGTGTTTTTGAGCTATGAGGGAAATTTTAATCGTTTCAATATTTAAATTTTTCTAATAAAATTACTTTTGAGGTGAAGTTGCGTATGTTCCGAGTGAAAAACTTAAACTTCGCTGTCATAAAAGCTGAGAACGATTATGTCGATAGATAATTTGAAGAAATGAATTATTCTCAGATGTAGGTAATGCTTCTCGAAAACCGGAGTTGTGTATATTTTATTCTATTGGTAATTGCATAATTAGCCACGTAACGTTTTAGATAAATTTATAAAAACGAAATATGTTTCATGGGAATACATACTACAATGAGTATGACAAAGAGATAAAAATGGCCTCGTTTCAGTCGAACATGAGGTGAAGTAACTTCCTTTCACTGTGATTCGTGCATAGCAAGTACAGTGGACGGGTTTGGTTTTTACCTCGAGGTTTCAAATTTAGGTAGGAGAGAAAATGAATAATACCATTGGAGCGAATGAATTGCTATCCGATAAGAGAACAGGGTTGGGGAGAATTAGACAAAACATACATTCACATTAATTGGCGCATCGGGTTTATCAAACATTCACCATGAAACATGACATTATTGGTACTGTCCCCTATCAATTGCGTGGCTTATCGTCTATCTTTTCACTCAGCAGAACCGAATTATGGAGTTGTAATTTTTAAAGTTAATTATAATTTGGTATGAAAGAAAGAACTTCGAGATTGTTGCAAGGTGGCATTTAATTGAATTGTTAATTGGGTTAATTCACATCCGGATCACAGATGAAGGCAGTCGTTCACAAATTTCGATGTCATAAATTTCATACTTATCCTGAAGAGAAATTAATCTTTCTAAAAAAACATTTTTCTGATTGTGAAAGTAGAATTGTTTGCTGGACATTCCGTTACGTTGCAAAAAATAGAATTTTTCTATTCCGATGGTGGATACATATAACTTGATTCCAAGAACGATTTTATTGGATCCAAACAACTGTAACTGAAAAATAAATAATTTATATTTACCGTGAAATTTTATTCATTTGCAATCGGTTTGAATATCTAACGGTTGTGTCTGGCAAAAGATATTTCAAAAGAAATAATTTTTTTTCCAGTCCATAGCATCGTAAACTAACGAATATTATTATTCATCAATGACTCAATGAAATTGGACATATTTTGCTCGACCTTGGCGAATTCCATTACACCATCGCAATGAGATGATCAATTTTAGTGAAAAAAATCGTAATTGTAGAATTTATTGGGAATGGGGCATGTGAAAGTATTGGTGTACGTGGAGAATTCCCGTAACTCATGCTAATTTTACCATCAATTTGATTTTTTTTTATTTTTTCCATCTTTATTAGCGGTTGCCCGTTTTCTCGAATAGCAGAGACGGTAGTGTATCAATGGTATGTAGGCTGTGCCACATCCCTGCCTCGAAACCGTTACCCGATTCTACTCGCACTCCGTTGAATGGACATTTATCATTGATGATGATTTTTCGTAATTGTGCTATGTCAATTTCTCCATGATTCTGAGTTTTTTCATCTCGGTATTATGAGCAGGATGGAATAACTTCTTGATCAACTTCGACATGTCACCCAGTCAAGACCAGGCGACGCATCTCGATTTTCACCCGGAGAAAAAAAATTATAAATAACTGAATAAATAATAAATTCCATCACTGACTGACGGCTCAATCACAAAATTCTAATGTTTTCGAGTGAGAGAAGATTCACCCTAAAATGTTAGGTACTAATTGTTAAATGGCAAATAACTAATGGCCAACAAATCGTGGTAACAGTTAAGAGGCCTCGTTAACAGCAATTACATTTTTCTATTAGCGTAATTCCGAGAATCAGAAATTCACTGCAGGAAAGTAAAGATCACTTCATGAGAGGTTTTGCGGAGCCGAATGAATCATCAGCTGACCCTCATTCACCAGAAAATTAATGCTGATAGCAATGATGGTATTTTCTACGACTGGGAAAGTTAAAAAACTCTTTCGCAAATTTTTTCTAATTTTTTTTTCTGCAATCTCATGTGTGCCAGAATATTTTTTTCTACCTAATGACGAAATATGGTATTTCTGTTGCATAAGAAATAATAATGCAGGCGAAGAACTTAATTGGGAATATTTTTTCGGCATTCGAGGGATCGTTCATGTATCAATCTATGCTCAACCAGCCCTACACAGTGAATTCCGTCTGCCTTGAATAAATTGACCTTTTGACGTCAAACCAGAGCTCTCCAGCTGGGCTTCTAAATATTCTTTAGGGCTTCAGAAACCTCGAAGAATATTATTCTAGGAGTGAGCAAGTAGCATTCCATTCTTTCTTCGGAGTAAGGGGTTCATTTTTATCAATTTAATCTGGCCTTTATTGCGGGTGTTATTTATTTTCTTATTACAACAAATCCCATCGCCAGTGAGCTTCCGAATCGATTCGTCGCAATACCTCTGTCCTTGTGACAGCCATGCAACCGTAACCACATGCTACAGGGTGTCTATAAGAAGATATTCAACCTTTTAATGAAAAATCGATTTATACTAAAGGTTAAATATCTCCCAAACAGCTTGACCGATGGCGCTCATCCAAAATAACAACCTTCAATATTATAAGATCTGTCATCATACAAAAATTTCCACTTACTAAGAATAAAACAAAATTTAACGAAAAAATCGCAGTATCTTTATTGCGACGTGTACTAAAAAATTGAAATCAGAGCTTTAGTTACTGAGACAGTGAGGAAAATTGAAACACGGTATCGTACACCTATAATTTATGGACAAAATTGAGCTTAATATTTATTTAATAGGAGGAACAAACTGATTGCCTGATGAGTAAGCGAATTTGGGAGAATTTAGTGGTACGATTTAAAATATAATAATCATCGAAAGGATCTTTTTGACACATTCACGAAGTTAATTATGAGAGAAAAATTATTTGAAACTGAAATAACAACCAACAGTTGAATATAATACAAACTGCTAATTTCTCGATGAGTCATTAATTTTTTACTTCATTAATAATCGATTTATTTAATGTCAAATGACCTAAATTCACAGCATCGACGTCTTTGAACTATTGTAAATATTTTTTAATGATACGAAAATTTGTCCATTCGTTCATTTGTTTTTGCACTGGGTCCGCTGATAAAATGATATTAGAAAAATATTTTTTTTTTTTAATTTAGTATTCAAATACTCAAGGACGTCATAAAGGTGGACTTCGATGTCATTTCGCCCAAAGCCCGATGAAATTAAGCAATAAACTGTTTATACTTTCATGAACTGTTGGCGTTTGAAGGTCTTATCTGAGAATTCGGTGCCATGGTAACCACGTTCTTCCTCCGTAGAACTCGCGCAAACAATCTAGATAACCAAAAATGTTGATAAAGGTACCACAATGTAGTATGGAATCTAGGTTGACAATGCTAACACATAAGTGATGGTTGAATTCCTCGCTTTTTCACGTCACCAGTGTATTCATGCGTCGGTAACTGTCTAAATATAATCCGCGTAACGTCTTCGTAGACCATTTTCTCGGCTGAGCTTTTATTCTCCGATCCTACCTCCTTTAATGTGGCGTTTCTTCTTAGAACTTGACAGGTTTAAAAAATGATAGAAATCATGACAAATCATTTTAAAAAATCCACATGAGATTTTCTTTTCATTTTCATATTTTCTGATGATCTATCTGTAATAAAAAATGGAGAAGGCCGAGTGTCTATTGGTCTCCCCTGATGGCGCGACCCTCATTCATAACCACACGTACCCATCATCCTAATTATAGTCTAATCACTCGAGAAATTTTTTATGTTGAATTTTTCATATGAAAAATTTTCATATTTTGTGAGAAATCATAGTCAAAGCTGTCGGAGTCTTCAAAGTAATTTTCTCATCACATCCACCGATTCCCTATCTCTCGTCTTTTTACATCAGGAGACACAAATAACTCCCTTCATAGAACTTTCCTCCTTCTAAATTTTCCTCCTTCCATCAAGTGTCAGCATGAATCCACTCAAACTCCATTATTTTCCCCAGGAGTTTGTCGAGTCCCCCTCTGTCATTTTCCCCTATCTCGTGATAATTGAGACGCATGCGCGTGAATTTCATTCGTCCGATCAAATTCGATATACCGACACTTCACCGTTTCAAACGAATCGGGAAGGGGTAAGAATGTCCCACTATCTCGTCACGTGATTTCTAGCGATCAAACGGGTATATAAGTCCGCTGTTCCGAGCAATCATCAGCCACTCGATCTCAATTGGCTCCAACGTTCTCCCGATACATTTCCCTGCTTATCCTACGAAGAAGATAAACGAAAAGACGAGGGGCTCGTCAGAACAGCCCCCAAAAGTACTGAACTGCCTTAGAAAAAATTACATTCTGCAGAAGTCAGATCAAAAACAAAAAAACCGTTCGCCAAATCCGAATATTTTGACACGAAATCAAAAAGGAGGAAATTTTAAACAGAATTTGAAACAGGAAATTTCAAAAAAGGTCTGAATTTTTGCTGATGTACGTCAGGAAGGGAGGGGGGCTCAGTTAAATAACTGAAGGGGGTGCGAGGATAAATAAATTTTAGTTGAAAAAATCAGAATCAATACGACTGAGATTATTGAGTAGCGAATTTCTCTAACTTCAGACGACATTGAAAAAGTAAAAGGACTGAACATTCACTCGACTTGATTCGATGAGTCGGAGGGGGTGCGGGATGGGAGACGAGGTCTCAAGGTAATTCTACGATTGATGAGATACCATTTAACGAGGCATAATTTTATTTTTCCTTCGTCAATTAAATGGCCGCGAAATGCATATACGCGAGAAATCAATTCTTGCGTGCGATTAAACTGTGAAAAATAATTAGATTTGATTTCTTGGCTCGTCAGTGACCTTAGGTGGGAACGAAGAATTCCGGGTCTTTTTTTTTAATCGAATATTTCTTCCCTTTTTTCACACCTGCGTCTAAATTTAAAATGTATGATTGTTTTTCGCTCTTCTCGATGTTGCGTTATAAAAGATGTTATGTAATTGTACTGCGTATGTGACGGGTGGGACAAGTGTTGGGGAGGGAATGGGTGGGGAAGAGAATCAGAGAAATGATGGTGCGCATGCTCGGGGTTGTTATTGTCGTATTCCTTGTCGGTTGTCTGTTTTTTTGGTGATGGAAAATTTTGAAATATGGCAGGCTTTATGTCGTATTTGTAATCATTCATATTCTTCGAATGAAGCGCGCCCTATAATCGACACACAGTAAAATAGAATCTCTTTATTTCAAACGTCTTTCGCAGACAATAAAAGTCATCATGAAATTAAAATTTATGAATATCCGACGAAAATTAATTCATGAAATTCAGACAAATTTTTATTTCATTCTGACTTTTTAATGT
Organism: Diachasmimorpha longicaudata; assembly: GCF_034640455.1. NCBI lineage: Eukaryota > Metazoa > Arthropoda > Insecta > Hymenoptera > Braconidae > Diachasmimorpha > Diachasmimorpha longicaudata. The sequence goes on along the minus strand of NC_087232.1, from coordinate 6,968,167 downwards.
TTAACGAATTTCTATACGATTTGATTGAAGATAGGCACCGAACATGTTCCGCAAATTCCTACAGAAATTGAAGAAAAAAATCTGGAATCTTTTCTTTGTGAAAATGTTTAACGGTCGAGGAAAATTTACGGAATTACTTGTGCCCACAGCGATGAGTCATCAGGCGACTGGTTAAATTCTAAGGAACAAGTTTTAGAATTTGCGTGGGAAATCCCGCAATTCCCTACCGTCTCGCATATTTTGTACTGAACTTCATTTCACCCGCGAATTACGTTTCGAAGCGCAATTTTGAATTCTTTTCTGACGATTTTTCTTCAGCTTTTCTCTCCGTACAAACGAGTCCTGTCGAAGAAATCACTGATAGACAGTTCATGATCATGTTTACTTGAACATTAACAAGCAAATGTGATAATTTATTCAATAGTTTATTATACAAAATTCTCTTGACAACTTCGATTTTTCTTCTGAGCTTAAAGGAACGCGTTTTAAAATATCGCCGCTATATTTGAACTCACCCTATCAAAGTTATGCGCTCATCTTATCAATGTTTATTCGTGCAACGGGTCAGAAAATATAAACATCGATCGCCTTTGTGAGTGCAATGGTCAGCGATGGAATTGACTGAAGAACGCCAGTAAATGATCATTCTAAAGAACTTAATTTTTACTTACGCTCTATCACGCTATTTCACAAAAGTCAGATTATATAACTCAGGAGTTTCAATTTCTACATTTTGCAATGATTGTGAGGGGTAGGGATGACATCTGATGCGTTGCTGTTTGCCAATTCAAGTGATAAGTGATTTTTAATCGATTCACTCTCGGGGATTCCAGGAAACTGTCAATTATCGATCCTTAATTTACGTATTGACAGTTCCTCTCGAATTGTGCAAATTTGTTTCAAATTCTCTTGATATTTTCGTCGAAATTTGTTACCCCTCTTTTATCTTGATGAAAAATTTAAGGAATGCAAGACATGGTCAATAGACAGTCGCCTTTTTCCGATTCACCCGACCCCATTAGGTCTCCAAATTTGGGCCGTAGTAGCGCATACTGAGACCACGCACAGCGCTACCGCAGTAGCAATTGGAATCGCCAACCTACTGACACACAATCTGTCTGTGTCATCACGAAATCGTGCTCAAGTAACGTTCCATATGAAATCCAGTGGAGTACCTTATAACCATTGAATTCTGAATGTTGGAATTTTTAGGAGAAAAAAATTCCAAACGATCTTTCTTTCGTCATGGTAATGCCGATGGCTGATGCACTGTTCACGTAACATCATTCCTCGGTCCATCCACGATGTTATGAAAAGAGCAGAAGGTGGAAAAGGTCGGGCATTTCATATTGAAGCCAAGATAATGCTGGAGATTATTGTTATGCAATAGGATCTTATGCGACGCCATTGTATTTTACAAGACATTATTTATTATGTTTTTTAAAGCAATTAGTCAAGAATTTCTGTCATCCAATTCCTATTTCCATTTCTCAGTAGAATCTTTCGACGATTACATCGATTGAAGTGGTCACTTTCCATATTAAATACTACGGGAAATAGTAATTAATTAAAAATATATGTGGGGCAAATTTAAATGTCCGCTAGTTGCATTCATTTTAGCGCATGTAAGGAATGAACCGGATATGTTCGCGTAGCGGTCTTTATCGCAATTCTTGTTCAGTTAGGCCGTGAGTTTGAGTCCCATTCACCTGGAACAATTGATCATCGCATTAGAGTGAAACTTAAGAAATTATGCGGATCCAAAAAGAATGTTCAATGGGGAGTGGGTATTTTCGTTTTCCATAAATTAAAAATTTTCAAGTATGTATTCTCATTATTATGAAAGAATCGCGTGATACAACCTCGCAGAATCTATGTCGAGGCCGATGTAACCTCTCGAGGACTAAGTTTAATTCGATCATTCATACACAGACAATACATTCTATTGTGATTCGATTTTTCCTACCGACTTTAATTATGACAATTAATTCTTTAGGTGTATCTGTCATTTACTATGAAAAATTGACTGGACAGACAGCGATCCATCAATTTCACAGATTTTGCGTTGCGTTTAAATCGACTTTTTGTACGTAACTGTTCCTAATGTTCCGTGACATTGTCTGCCATTACTTCCGACTGAAATCATTGTATCCCTCAAGTCCGAATTTTTCTATTTTTTGACTCAGGATAACTAATTTCGGCCTCGTGAGTTCAAATCCGCTATTTTTAGAGCATGTCCGGGTATATGTATGCGTGTGTGCATATGTGACCGATATTTTTTACAGTAACTGAAGAAATAATTCTAATGAATCCAATTGCGATTTGGAAAACTAAATTTTGATACTTTTTGGAGAGTATAACTTCTGGAGTATTTCAATTTTGATTGAATATTGCTCAGTTATGAAGAGAAGAGACTAGAAAATATGAGAAGAGAATAATAATTTTCAATTGATTTTGTGTTCCAGCAATTATCATTCCCATCTTCTCAGTCAAGCCATGGATCAGCGGGGTTTACGTTTACCCTATCGGGGAATCAAGATATGGAGGGTCCCCAGGGTAGTTTTGAGTGTGTACAGCAGGCTGGGCACAAATCCCTGCAGAATCTCGGGGCATTGCCATGCAAAATGCGAATACAGGCAAAAGACGATGTCTACGAGGCAACCAGACATCGTATGGCAGCCGTCGATCAGAATAACAAGACTAAATGGTGTGTATTGACTTATGATTAACTTAACTTCACATAAAAACCAAAAAAAATTGCGTTCATTATCATTTTTTATTGTTCATGTTGGGAATGATTTCAATGTGTCCACAGCACCAGGGTGATAAAGGCGAGTGGTCCTGGCATAGGGCGCAAAGTTAAAGTGAAAAATACAGGACGAACGATACCACCACCACCACCAGCAACTTCGAGACATCGCGAAACAACGAGCATTCCAAGTTCCATGAGTCAATCGTCGAGGCTCATGCCCTCATCCGCAATACCTCGATCTCATGCAACGACCCATCCATCATCGCAAGCAACTACCAATTCCAATTCCTCGCCCTCTTACAAGTCAATATCTAATAACAATCCTCTAGCGCGTCATCAACCTGAAAAAAAAAATAGTGAACTTTGTAGGAGGCCGTTGAGAGAACGACTCATCCACGTGCTTGCACTGAGACCGTACAAAAAGCCGGAGCTTTATGATCGTCTTAACCGAGGTACGTGAATAATAACGAATTATCAATTGAGATGATATTTGTAATGAAATGGAAAATCGATCTTCGACTATTAAAGTTGAAAAACACTTCACTGGAGAAAACATGTAGCCCAAGTGTATGGATATCTGCAATTAAAGAAGATATAATACTAAATTTGTAATAAGACAGAACAAAATGCAGCGGTAAAAACGTGGAGTATTTATACTCAACAATTTCAACGTAATCGTCAGCCAGTGCTATTAAAATTCTTATAAAATTATCTAGTGAAAGCGCAGGCGTTTCTATCGATTTTTTTATCTATGAAGAACGGAACTATTTCATTAATATCATGATTGAGGCAAATTTTTGGTCCTGTAAATTTTTTCTCCTGTCTTGCAGAGGGATTGAAGGATCGCGAGAGAAGCGCAATTACGAATATTCTAAAACAGATAACCAGTATGAAGGATAATGCCTATGTTCTGCAAAGGCATGTGTGGAATGACGTGCAGGAGGACTGGCCATTTTATACCGAGCAAGATAGAGCGACATTGAAGAGAAGAAAACCCCAAAATTTGACTCCACCAGGTTCTAGCGATTGTTCAAGTGGTGAGATAAACTTCTATTTAAAAAAAGCCAGCTATGGTATTGATATTTCAAATATATATTTATTTTTATATATCTTGTTCTTATTTCTATCCTGCAGGAAGTGGAACATCGCCGAATTCAACTCATCCAGGCTCACCCCCCGCAATAATTGCCCCACCCCCCAGTCTCAAACGTCCAGGCTACCACCAAGGTAACGATGGAATAACAACCAAACGTCTCCGAATATCTCACTATCGTAAGCCAGAGCCAAACAGCGCGACAGGTGGCTCAAGTGCCAATAGAGAAAACGTAAGGACACCAAATATTAGTTCGGATAATGTGATGAAAAATGAAAATGATTGGGATGTCCCAAGACACCAACAACGTGAACGTACCGATAATCGTCCTGACAGATCAACGAATAGTGAAGCGATTAGTGGGATGTCGAATAATCTAACAAATGCCAACTACGCGAGAAACAAGTCATCAACAACACCAACAAGTGATGTTGAAGAAGTCATCAGTGCACGTTACAATCAGGAAATGTCGGCATCGAGTGCTGCTACCAGTAGAAATCATTTTCAAAGTAATTACAAAATGTCTGTCAGTGATAACAGTGATTTTAAACCAGCAACAAGTGGTAGTTATAGAGCTAGTCCAGTTGGTAATGGTGGTAGAAAGGATGATCGTGGTCGTAATGATAAAGATAGAGAGCAGCGTAAAGAACGTGAACAACATGATAAACGTGAACAATGTGAAAGAGATAATAGTGCGTCTGGTACGAAAACCTACAACGAATTATCCGGTGTTGGTACTGCCAATTTAACTGTTAACAATACCACACCCAGTTTGTCATCGCCAACTGTAACATCTGCTGATGCGGAGGAGCCACCAACTGATTGGGCAGTGATGTACCCTCGCATCACCACACCTGAAGAAAAAATACGTTACAAAGCGATATGGAACAGAGAGCATCCCTATTACATGGAGATGTACGATCAAATTGCCAAGGAAGTTACTCTAATCCACCGTCTGAACGCACTTAAAGAGAAAGAGTTAGAAAAGGGGAATAAAGAAAAAGCCAAGGCTATTTCTCAACAAATTCATGCTCAATATTATCACGTCAGAAGTGACCACGCGATACGAAGAAAAAAATACAATGATCTACACGCTAAATTAACACAAATAAAAGATATGGTCGAAGACTGGGATATACGATACATGAATAGCGAGGATACTGGAAATTCTTCTTATGATGATCACATTAGAAATGATGATAGGTTGAGATACTGACATAAACTCCAATTACTAATAAATCAGCACGAAAAATCTAATTCTTGGAATAATCAATACGTTGCGGAGATATTTGCATTTTAATTTGAGACGATAATCCAGGGTTATAAACGAGTGATATATTTAAAAGTCACGAGAAGGAACAAATTTTTATGAATTGAAATGATTATTCCTGTAGCGTCACTCGAGATGCCATTAAATTTCTAAGGTAACACGCATGAATAATTAATGATGAAAGAAAAGAATTCGATGTTTCTTCAGTCGCTGAGTCAACTGGAGAAATGTGCGGAGTGAAAACCGGTGACAATCGGCATTAATCGAGGTGGTGAAAATTATTGTAAATTCCATCCGGTTTACGATGTGCCCCTGAAAAAAAGTACCAAGTTATCTATATTTGTCAATCACGAGAACGTCCGAGTGTATCGTCCATTGAAGAAAAATGTTGAGAATGAGAAAAAAAAGGCGTGAGGCAAATAGTGACGCTGATGGTGGTTTCCATTTGATTGAAATAATTCAAGTGAGAGCGCTTTAATGCGAATTACGTATCGTGAAGATCTCGGGTGAAACTGAAGAGGATTATTGACATTCAACCAATTTACTCATCGGTATGTTATTTGAAAATACTCCATATCAAAAGAAATCATCGGTGACCACAATTTAGGAATAATGGCTCTACCGACTCTGCGTCTGAATCATTTTTTTTCTATTATTTTGTTTATAACTTTTCAACATGAGAAACAAAACGGGAAATGGATATGAAAAACCAAAATCGTAAATGAAAAAAAAATGCATAGTGACGTAACTGTGCCAATAGAAATCTTGTACATTAAATTGAATTTTAGGATAATTAAAGGTTTAAACGATCATTAATGGAGGTGATACCAGCAGCCAATGTCTACGTGACGGTAATGATAACTTTATATAGAAGGAGAGGAATATTAGCGTATAAGAATATTTGTAGGATTGATGTATGAAGTATTGAATGAGTTTGGGATCAGTTTATCTTATTTAATTACGTATAATTGTCGGAGGGGGGAGGATTGATTGGACAATTGTTGTATAGGATTGAATGATGATTGTTCAGTTATTTACTTGTTAGTTAATATTTCCTCTTGATATTGATTACCAATCATCATTTTGTTCTAATGAAAATATTGATCATATGATTGTTGCACTTAACGTGTCATCCCGGTTTTTTTCTCCCTTCAAGTGGTTGGTTGATCTTTGGTTATTGCTGATGCTTTTGTTCACTCCAATCAATCCGTTTCTAATGCCAAATTGTCAATAAGTAATTTGTAACTATGAAAAAAATCTTCCAACCTTCTGATCGATCATCACATTTTTACAATTTTAACTTCAATCATTAATTAATATCAGTAAGTTCCATCATTATCATTGATTGTTTACTGGTAATTAACAAAGATTTGCATTTTTGAGTTTGATTCGTAAATTTTTATCGATTGAGTAATGAAGTGGTAAAGAGTGTCTATTGATTTTTCACACTGTTACAAATTATTTAGATGATGAATGATTCTCGAAGGAAATAGTAAAAGACATTATTACTGGACTAATAGATTCACGAGGGAAAATATCGGTGGATGAAAAACATCACGCTGGATCATTTGTTCATGCATAAGTGCATATCTTGTTAAAATATTTAAGTGTAAATAATAAAATTATGCCACTTTACTACTTCATTAAACTACGCACATTTTAAAATTGTTCCTGACTTTTGTTGCTCATTAATTGTATTATTAGGTATTCAAGTGCAAAACTCAATTGGGTTGTGCAAAGAAAAAGGAAAGTAAATGTAAATTCTTCGTTAGAAATTATTATTGAACAAATTTTCAATGATTTTTAAAAGCAAGATGTGAAAGGTTTACAATCATAAATAGAAGAGTACCTCTTTACAACTTCAAAAAGAAAAGGACAGTGGCGAATTTCACGAACGTTGTAGTTAAGAAATTCATTTCTTCTCACCTCAGAGGAGAGACAAATAAAATGTTGATATGTTAATGGAATTGTTGGCTTGTTACGATGTATTGTGGCACAATGGATATATCTCCTTTTTGTTTTGTTTTTGTTTTTATGCCGAAAATTGACCTTTCAGGTGGCTTGATTTCAAGGTTTTTATTTCTGCTCTCAAAATATCAAAGATTGAATTAAAATAAAATAGTTATTACTTTTTTCCGGAGATCCACACAATGTTTTTATTGTACGAAGTCTCAGTGCTAAAGTTTTGAGATGTTGCTATTGTCTGTAATTCGTCAAAAGAATTTGTCTTGAAAAATTCGACCTAAGCAGTAGTCATTATGAACATGAGTATAGAACCGATCGAAGATGGCTCATGATGACGGAATATTATGATAGTTGATTAATTTTCAAACGCTTTCGTACTGACTGAATGGTTTTGCAAGTGTGTGCTTAGTTCTCCGCTGAGAAAATTTTATTATCCATTGTCAATTATTAAATTATTTCACTAAAGAAGGATGTGCGAAAAGAATACAAGAAAATTTCTATTTGCCAAAAGTTTCATTGGAAATTGTTTAAATTTATCTCCTTTCACATTTTGCGACTCTCTTTGAGCTAAAAAGCTAAAGTGGCGAAAAAATTACTCCTTCAATTTCAAAAATCGTTGGAATAATGTGGATTGGATAATTTTATCACCAAAATTAATTATCATTTCTTTAAATATAACGCTGAAGATTGTTCAATTTTTTTGTGCAGGAAATAATTGATGGAAATTTCAAGTGCCAATTATAATCGATACACCCATATTATACATATTATATCGGTTAACAAGTGCATCTAATTAATTGGATGTCGAATGGCAAAGAATCAATCAAATAAATTTTAAAACGCATACAGATAAGAATGAGAGAATCTGGGTAACCATAATTGGCAATGAAGAGTGAGTCGTGCTCTGCACAAAGTGCCTCAGGTTCACCCGATGAAAGAAAAACAAGAGTGAATAGCATGAAATAGAAATTATTTACTCAATTGAAGGAGGCAAAGTAAAAAAAATTTCTATGTTCTAATTCTGGAGTTGAACGTTACCATAAATAAATATGTAAAAAGATGAATAACCTTGTTTACTATAAAGAAAAACATAAGACTCCTATGAATATTAGAGTCGACGAAAAAAAAAAATAATATAATAAGTGGAAGGGTGAAAGAATCGTTAACATTAAAAGTGCGAATGAAAATTTAATTTTTCTTCTGTGATTGGATGAGTAAAAAACTTGATTAATTTTCACCAAGTACATTAATTAATGGAATAAGGCATGATAAGAGTTTCGTCCTTCGATAATCAAACATCCTGTCCAGTTTTACACTTTTTAAAAAATGAGAACAACAACTCAACAAAATGTCTAGTTTCCACGTGTAATCTACTGCGGCATTGTTGCTGACAATACAAATGTACATAGGCAGCCTCATTCATGATGATGTAAATATTCTGCAACCGAGGGAGTCGGTGTACTAAAGTGAATATTAAAGAAAAAAAAATACAGACTTGAAAATAATCATTTTTTCAGGTTTTAAAATTCTTAAAAATAATTTTAGACTGAAACGTAATTTTCTAGTTGCTGGGTAATCGATATATTGACTCCCTTTTGCATTTTCCGTTTCGCCAAACTTGAATATAATGCAGATATCAGCGAAAGAAGAAAAAAAATCAATTATTAACGAAAATATCATATCGAATAGAAAATTCTGGATATTTTGAAATTTCAGTGTTGTTTAGTTTTGACTCAAATATGCACATCACTGGAGCTTCAATACTGATCATAAACTAGCAGAAGAAAGAGAAGAATCATATTCGTTAACTGTATTAAATAATTCTTTTTGACTGTGATGATATTATAATTAAAGTACAACAATTGATTTCTCTTCTCAAATGTAATGAGATTGCTGTAGCAATTTCAAAGGACTTTTTCTTATTCAAAAATGAATTTTCGAGGCTCACATTCATTTGAAACATCAGGCACTAAGTGATTACTTAATTGAAAAATGATTCCCCTGTCAAACTTCATGCATTGGGTATAGTTAGCTAACAAGGATCTTGGGATGTAGTCGGTGCGGGGCAAAATGGTACCAAACCTCCCTTTGTAGATCATCGGATTGAGGTGAGACTGAGGGATATATTCAAGTAACTCTACCCTTACGTTAAACACGAAATCGCGGAAAAATCGGAATTTTTGGTTAATTTTTCTAATGGGAAAATGTCAAAAAAAAAACTTCAGTATTTTACGAATTTTTGCAAGCACTGAAATAATTCACAGGGTAGAATTACGGAATAAGGGTAGAATTAGTCAAAAAGCTCTTAAGGTTGAATGAAGACTTTCAAATTTCACCGCAGTGTCTCCTTAAAGAAATGTTTCACGACATTTTCCCAAAAGTCTTTTCTCACAGAAATTAGAAAAAAAATTTACTCTGCCAACTTCTTGAATCACTGAACGAACGTGAATCATTATTCTCTAAATACTGATTTCGTGTTGTGATTATATTCAATTTTCTAATTCTTCGATTGATCACTTGGGATTTAAAAAACATCATTTCAACGAATTCATTTTCCACACTCCCCTCTCAAAATAATCACATCGTACGTCTCACTGTTTCATAATTCGTAACGAAAAAAATGAGATAACACCAAGGAAGATTAATTCTAGTTCTAATTTTATAAAAAAATTATTTCGGAATCGAAACAAAGGCACTTTTGTGGACAACCAATAATCTGAAAAAAAAGCCATTAGCCTGGTACCAGCATGAAGGCCAAGTTACTGGTCCCCATTGTTTATTCATTAATTATTATTTAGTTGTGTGTTATTATTTGATTTAATTGTTAATGCGATATCATGAAAAACCACGATGAAAGATGGACATAATTACAACGTGTAGATAAACAAGAAAAATACCCTCCTCCTTTTTTCTTGAAAGAAAAAAAAACTGAAATAATCTTTTAATGACGACGACTGCATTGCTCCCCTGACAAAGGCTCGTATATTCACTATCTATAGTTGTATTTGCAATTATTACCTATATTAATATTCATTACGTAAAGCAAACAATGAAATAAACAAAAAAAAGTAAACAAAATGAAAAATAAATTTTTAAAAACGAATGTAGCTGATATATATTTTTTTTTAATGAATTGAAGATGATTAGGGACTTCAAATATTCTTAGGGAATGTAATCGCAGAATTGCTGTAATTATCAATAACTGTATTTCATTACGAAAAATTTCGTCAAATCCGTTGTCTCGATTGCTACAATTTAAATTGCTTTACTCCGTTAATTGGAAGTAAAACAAAATAATTTTCTCAGATCACAATAAAACTGTGATAATTATTATCTATTGCAAGTTATTGATCAAAATTATTAGGATTTCGTCTCAATTAAAGGGGTAAGAATAAGATGATCACCAAAAATGAACGAACTCTGTATTGGAATAGAAAATTTCTTGGCACTTACGTCAAGTTGTAAAAATTGTTTGAGGCCCATTGTAAATAATATTATTAATGAAGGCCAGAGATGAATAATTGAAGTTCAATTACCAATGATGAATTCGTAGCAATTGATGATTTCAGTTGAACATTTTCATAAAGATATTCAATTCAGTGTCGGTTATATTACTGCAGAATATTTATTGTCCCTCTCCAATGCTTCTACTATTTCTATCCGAATTTGTTTGTGCATTCTTGTTAATTGAAAATGAGAGAATCAAGAGGGAAAGGTGTAAGGTGGATAGATAAAGGTTCACCTCCTTCGATTGATACATTTATGTTATTGGGCCTGATAAATCACGATTCTCGGCCTTTGTCGTTCGATTCGATCGCGATTTTCGGGTCTGTAATATAAAATTGTTACACCATCTCCTGTGTGCATGATTTTGGGCAGAACATTTTGATTTTTTCATTCGGGGAGGTAGCATGACAAATTGATGCAGTTACAAGTGAAATTGATGTATGGGAAATTGAATTCATCAGATTGTTATCAAGCCGGAAAGACGAAATAAATTTGGATAAATTCTGCCTAAATGGAGAAGTTTAAGAGAAATATAAAAAAAACAGTGTAAGAATACATGTTAAAACTTGCCAAGCGCATTGCACAATGCACTATGAAGACGGTTAACGCTGAATAAATGAAAAATAATGAAAGATAAATAGACCGATAAATTACGGAATCAACTGGATATATGCTGAGAAAAAAATTTCACAATATATTGATGTATATATTTTAAGTTTGTATTATAAACATGTCTCCAACTTAATTTGTATGGAATGGAGAATATAATTAAAATGATTAATGAGAAAAGTCACAGTCTTTCAATCGTTCCTTATGCAATACCAATTTCCCCAGGTTTCTGATATTAATGAGAGTTTTGAAATATCAAGGGAGCAAACGATTCAATGAAGCGATGACTCCTTCGGGCGATACGATCAGATTCACAAATTTTATGCGATTGATTACCGATCGTTACACATGGATATTCAATATTTATTTAAAATAAAAGAAGAAAAAACAAATTTTCCTTCACATCGCCGTACAAATTATTTACACAATTCATGATCCTAATTGCAAAAGAATCCGTCAATGCCTTACGATTATAAAAAAAAACTCACCGAAACCTTAACAACCCTGTACAAAAACTAATTGGTAAATAATAAATTATATATACAAACATCTTAAAGCAGTAGGCAAGAGCCTCAGTATCTAATCATCAATTATCAATTAATTTTCAATTCCCGTGAGAGGGTGAACAGCCGATTCCGCAACCCCTTCTCCAATTATCGAAATGGAATCGGAAAATTCCTGTCCCGTCAACGTTTGTTGATACAATCATTCGTCATTTGACCATCACTTTGAATTAAGTAACCGCGTATTAATTAATTAACTACCTGACCAACATTGAAAATTAATTGATGAATTAATTGAATAATTAATTCCGTTTATAAAATCAATAATCGATGGACAATTCGGAGATACATTTGCCGCTAAATAAGTAATAACCCTTAGATATTTGAGCACGAATTGAGACTGTTAAAACACATTTTGGTGAGAGCTACAATTGTTCAAAAAATTCACGAGCCGCTCTTATCGGCTCGAGTAGTCGTGTTATCGTGATTCTTATAAGCTGAAAAGAAAGCCAGTGCTTTCATGAGCTGATAGCTCTTGCTGATGGGGATGTTGCTGTCGTACAAGTTTCTAGAGTTTTTGCACTCGACGTAGAACCACCAGTTGCATTTGAGAATCGTTTGGTCGAATAAAGTTGATTCGGGGCAGAGGAAGCTCTTCATTATTAGACCATCGTCAGTTAAAGCACACACGTGGAAGACCATGCACCCCAGGTCTTCGTCGGCATAAAGACCTGGAAAGTGCTTCTGATCGCCACAATAAAAACTTGTATCGGGAAGATCGACTCGACTGGCGAAATTGTCGTCGAAATTTTTATCGTAACCCATTGGATAGTACTCACGAGGAGCGTTCATGACTTTGGTGGTACCAGCGTTGTTATAATTGCTGCAATAAACAAGCAGATTATTGCATATTTATTAATATTCAGATACGAAAAATTATTACGAGACTTATTCATTCAACGGGAGAAAAGGCGAAATGAAAATGGTTTTAAAAAAGGATTCTAGGAAAATTCGTTGAATTATTTGTTACCTCTTCACTGGTGATGGAGTGGTAGTGGTGGTGGAGGTAGTGGTCGGTCCTTGATGTTTCTCCAACAATTGTTTCTGTCTCAGTAGAATCGCGGCTTCCAGGGCTTCGAGGGTAATATTGCTGGCTTCCGCCAAGGCTTTGAGAGATGTTCCCATTTCCTGAATGGGCCCCAAGGACGGCCAGGACTGTTGGGGAACGGTCTGGCGTTTCTCGTTCTGCTGCTTCAGGAATTGGGGATTCTCTGGGGAACCAGCGGGGTTGAGCGATTGCAGAGTCATTTCATTAACTGATGCAGCAATTTCTTCGCTTGGGAGTGGAAGCTGATGAACGAAGAAGACGATTTGTTTTCAGTTTTGCAATTTCGGATGTTTCGGTAAAATTGAAAATATTGAGATATTTGTTTTTCATTTTACTGGATTTCAAAGGCACTCGCATTGTGATTACCTGCATGAGGTCATCTTTAGGGACTTCATTGACAGAATCTACCAACAAAGTCTGACTGTTACTCAGGCGATTGGTGAGCTGAGCTGATGACATTGGTGGCATCGTCACAAATGCAGGTAAATTCGTGTTTTTAATCAGAATACCAGCTATTGGCTGCGTTTTAGTGATTTTTCCAATAGCAACAGCGTCTGACATGGAAATGCCAGTCGCAATGTTGCCCATCGCGGGTGAATACACTGGGGAGTTGGTCATTGAAACTGTGCCTTGAGGCATCTGCAAGGACATAAGCTAGACGATCAATTAATTTATTCTTCTCTGGACATCAAATTTTGGAAAAATAAAATCACCTGTATCCGTTTAGTCTGCAAATTCAATATTTGTTGCTGCTCCACCAATTTTTGCTTGTTAGCAACTGCCTGTTGCTGCTTCTGCTCCTTAAGCATCTGGACAGCCAGTGCGTCCTGCTGCTGACGCAGATTCATTTCCTGTATTATTTTTTGTTGTTGCATTAAATTTTTTTGCTGCTGCAATTGGACCTGGTGCTGGCGCACAGCTGCGTCTTGTAATGCACCCAGTGAAGGTGCTGGAATAGTTTTCAAGGCCGTTGAGTTGTGTTGCACCACCAATCTCTGGTGCTCAGGCTGCGGGGCCATTGGCCGCGACGCTCCTGGTGGCAGGGGCTTAAAAGGCGGCACAGGTCGGGCAACTTGAAGACCCTGTCGAGGGTCACCATTGGGAGAACCCTGAAACGTGAGGATGAGTTAGTCGCACGCCTGGAGTTGTAGCCCATCTCGCAAATGGGACTGGATCTGTACCTCGTGACTCCCATTGTGCAGCCAGCAATGTTTCGACAATTTACAGTCATAGAATTTTACGATAACGAGTTCTCGGAAGGGAGAAATAACTTCAGGAAAAATTACGGTATAAAAAGTGTGTCGGAACGACCTTCTACATGAAAAGATCATTTTGCTCGGAGTAAATACCGAGCAAGAACGAATAGATTGTTTAATTGAACCGAAAAATTTTCGGTGTAGAGATCAGTGATGAACAACTCAATGGACGTGAGGTCGAAAGGTCTTACAAAAGTGAATGTTCGATTTTTACACTGATTTGATTGATGTGAAAAATTATTTACAATCCGCAGCGTTTGAAGAATATTACATTGTCAGAAAAAAAATTGGAAACTCTCTGGACCTTGTCCTATCAACCTTCGAAGTACTTATTCATTGATCAGATGAGACATTGGTAATAGCATGAAAGGTCACGTAAATGAAAGTTACAAAAAATAGTTAATACGACATCTGTAATTCTGGAATGGGAATATTATTGTCCAACAATTTTCACGAGCCAATTAGGTGAGTGAGTTTGTTAATGATGCAATCGAAGGTTTTTGCCTCATAGGAAAAATGTCAACCAATAGATTGTCCATGAAAAATGAAATTGATTGTTTCTTTTGAAATAAATTTTCGAAAATCTGAACGTTTCTCTCATTGGGGAGTAAATTAATTAGATTAGTTACTTACCCCATTTGCAATTCCAATGAAATTTGCCGGACCAGTCTGCACACTTCTCCTCTTACTCGATTCTAGATTCGACAATGATTCTCGAAATCCGAGTTCATCACCAACACTGATCCCTGCAAATCACGCACACCACTGTTGAATAATCCGGTAAAGTTGTTGTATTAACGTAACTTGTGTGACTAAATGGAACATTCAGTATGTAATTCTCACTGTGTCATCACAACAATAAGTAAATGCATGATGATGATCGCAGGTCAGTTCTGCTTTTTCTCCATGTTTTTATTGGCGATTTTGATGTCCGTGTGATGCATGCTGATGTAATATTATGACTCTTAGAATTTGAATTGGGTTAAATGAAATGAATTATTGATAAATGATAATAAGTTCTTATTTTTTATAAGCTGAGGTACAAGTAGGTTGAGGTGATCGGTGCTTGCGAATAGTTATATACAGGCTTAGTAAATACTGGCTCGAAAAGATAAATAATAAGTTTTATTTGTTAATTTAGTTAGATAAATTGAGAATCCCCTAGTGCAGTAGTGAACGGTAGTAAGTTGAACTTGAAATTGCTGCGGTTATCGCGGATATTTTCTATGAAATTTCCTTAGCATAAAATTTCTTCTTACTCTACTCTTTTTCCAATCAAAAAAATTTAGCCCAGAAAAATTCTATAACAAATATTTATAGAACAAGTTCTACAGAAAAGTCGACGTCTCCTGACTTGTTCTACAGAATATTTTCAACACTGATGTTTAATTATCTCATTAATTGATTATTTCCGAGGAAAACTTTCGACAAATTCGGAGAGAAAATTCTTCAGATTTACCATAATAAATTCTTCTCTCTTGTACAATTATTTAACTAAAAATTTATGTGAAGAGTTAGGAAATTTACGAATAAATTTATTCAAATAGAACAAGTGTGCATTTAATCATGCGTGCCTTTATCAAGAAAACAAATAGATCTGGTTACCTATTCTTATGTACTCTATTCATATAAGCAAATAAGGATGTTGTAATCACATGTGCTGATGAAGCTGACCTCCTGGTTCTTGACACATCGCATATAACATAAAAGGAACTCGGCGAGATCAATATGGGACAAGCTAATTAATATTTAGATTTTTAATTTGAAAGGTCATTTTCACTTTTCACATTTGCGTTATAACAGCTACGTAATGTGCAGGGACCATGAAATAATTAGCCTTGAAGCAATCAACGACTATCGTCGATGCGAAGGTCCAGCTGCTGCTCAGGAGGCCTTTGTCAAAAGGACATTTCAAAAAGCAATCACACAGGGGAACTGGGAGCTATGAAATTTTTTTCATAAAAAAAATAAGCAAATGGATGAATCATAATAATGCCAACTTATGACATTGTCCCCTCAACTGGCAAATTCCTGAATAATAACAAAATAGTCTGAAATTTTTAGGTTTTTCTCCTTCACCAGTTTCACTACTGCATTTTTTTTATCGGTCTTTGTTCGATGCATCCTCAAGTTAAAAGCTGAAGTTATTTTCATTTTTGAAGTTAGTCGGACACTCACCGAGGCCGACGTAGCCCTTGACTCCCCCGAGATTTCGGACCCGGAAGAGACCGGATTTTTTGAAGGCACAGTTAAGTGTGAAACCAAACTCTGATTCCAGGACACATGTGCCTGGTGTCTCTCGCCATGTACATCCTAAAAAATATCTTCTTATATTGTTGAGAATATTTTATTATTGACTTCGATCCTCGATTAGTTAAGTTTCATTCTCTGTGATTCTCTTACTTTGATTGAAAAATTATGTTATCAGATAATTATAACACGAACGAGATAAATTCACAGACTGGCCTATTATCCTGTTCTTAAAAACCAGAATATCGATTTCTAAAGATGACTAATTAGAGACGTTATAATAGTCCGGCCTTTAGTGGCTTTGAATGCCGGCGTTTCTGTCTAACGATGACCAATCAGGGGTTAAATTCGTTCCGTTCGCAACTCAATAAATTTCATTTTCGATCCATTTATCAGTCGGAGAGTGAAAGCGAAATTTTCATTTTCCGTTCGGCATGGAAAGGCCGTTCATTAACTGGTAGCATCCGACACATTCTCCGCTAATAATAGTCATTCGGTAGCGAAACTCTATTCTAATGATGTGTTTTATGATTGACGAGGAGAAAAACACGTGTGTTCAGCTGACGATACGATTTTCTAGGTGATTGCTGAGGACTTAAGCGGTACAATCAACTCTAGCAGTAAAGACAGAATAATTTTTCATCTAGGAAAAATTTGCCGCGTGTTGATTGAAAACGGTCGTTGGTTATGAAATCATCCCCAGAATGTCTCAGTAGTTTTTTTACTATTAATTTTATTTTAATTCAACCTATGCGGCTATAAAAAATATAGAACATCTTGAGACTGTGAGTTTCAACGGGCTCAGGACATAGAAAAATTCAAAAATTCATGAACACCCATGAACAAACTATTTAACATGAACAAAATATTTCCTGATAATTTTCTTCCTATATATTATAAGTCAAAAAAATACTAGAATGAACAAATATTTCTTCGGATTACCTCATCGAAATGAGTGACATTACGGTTCCATGTTGATCCTAATTTAGTTTGAGAAGTATAAGAATTCCGTCACCCTCTCATTAAAGCATCACCGAGAGTTCGACACCGATACTAACGCCATTAAACCGTGAAAAGGCAGAGAAAAGTCTCTGGATTCCCAAATCACCGGCGATTGACTCAAAAAATTTTGTCTCCCGCAAACCTCCACAAATTCCGCGAAAGAATCCATCAAACTTGAAGAGAGGTAACCGGTACCCATGATTGGAGGTGTGCCATCGTGCCACAGCCTAGTGACCCAGTTCAACTAAACATTACCCACGACCATTGAACAACGCGCTGACGTAGCATTAAAAACTACTTTCATCCTGCTGGTTGACGAATCTCCGGAATTTCAAGTCAAACAAGGTCTTTCACCTTGAACGGTTATGTGGATGGAGAATCTTTCAATTCCGGTGGCTCATGCGTACGAACTTGTTCAAATATAGGCGCCCTGGTAACCTGGCACGATATCGCAAACAATACCTGCGCTCAACTGAAATTCCATTCAATATTTTGATTGTTTCTAGGAGAAAATGAGTTTATGAATTAAACAATGACTGGTACCCGTTACTTGCTCGTCGTTCAATAGCAGAGTTCGATAATGGGGGCAATATGAGGATGAAAGGTGTATTCACCGTTCCACTCGTTTAGTGGGTTCGCTTCTGGTTTTGTGAAGGATAATTCGTACTTTTTAATTTTTCCTCATAATTTTTAAAATTTTATCTTCATTAAAAGCAAATTGTCTGTGTTAAGTGTTCTCTTAATACCTCAGTGTACAGATTAATGTTAATGACCTTTGATTCCCCTGACACTTATCCGGTAATTGATTTCCTTCATTCGATAATTTCATTATTTGTAACGGGGGTTTATGACGATAACAGAAAGTTTATAGAAGAGAACTACGCGACAGGTAGTTGCAAGCAGCTGTAAGTTCGTTGTCTCATATGCGGAAGGTTCGGAGTTCAAAACCCGGTCGGGTAGAATGGTGCGATCTAGCCATTCAAAGTCCCGGGTCATCCCAGCATATGCTAAACTGCAGTAAATGACTGCGGTTGATTGGATGCTGTGATAAATCGTCGGGATTAAACACAGAATTGTCGATTATAAGTAAATAATAGTTCCTCGGACTCAACTTTCAAATGCGCAATCAAATAGAAATTTACTATGATCAGCCGATGCCTGAGTGAAGAAGTTCACAATATAGTTGAAGTTTAAAGACCATGACTGTATTAACATTTTTTTAGTCACAAATGACGCATCGCTGGGCAAAAAACCGGCCACTTTGTTCTGTCATTATTGCATCCCTCAGGTCTTTTGTAAACGATGCGGCGTTTCCCAATTTTATCCCGTTCATAGTCCACGTTAAATGGCTCGTTACGCAAAAATGACAGCATATGCATAGAATTATATTTCGTAATATGTTACTGAATTGAGACAGAACTGATATTCGCAATGTACATTTTTTCACAAACACGTACATTATGATTCGTCTTTTTTTAATCCTCTTCCTAAACATTAGTCTATCTCCACCGTAAGTTTATGGTGTATTCAGTTAAATAAACCGATTCATCCTGGCTTTCAAAGTGGCTACGGTAATCCAGAAGCTAGAAATATGACTAAATCATGAGAAGGAAATAATTTGTATGTTACGAAATATGTGTGTATGGTAATTATCTTCGGCGCTATCAGTAATGATAGCCCTTTCAGTTTCCCATGAAAATGCGAGGTGTTATAAAAAACGTCAATTATCTTGATAATTATTCCTCCACAAGGATCGGCAATTTTTTTCTTGATGATATACACGAGGTTTGGCACGCTATATCTTGTAATTAGAAGGGATCACTGTCTCTTTCTTTATCATTAGTTACTTTCGATGATATCTGACCCATTTGAACAGCTGACTTAAGCAAGTAGTTTATGCACCGGAAATTATATTGACTTTATTCCCACTTTCTAGTTCGATAAACGGTCTAGAATCCGGATGGATGATTACGTTATGAGTTTCCCAGAGTTGTCCATCACCTGTTGTCTGGTCCATCGACTGATCCCTATGATTGACCGATGTTTGTACATACGATGTGTCATTACTGAACAAAATCGATCGCAGATATGAGAACATCTCCATTAAATGGCCAGAAATCATAAGAGAATGTGAAATGATTGATCCTAACGATTCCCCAGTTGTCTGTACACACCCCTCCATTGTAAAATTGGTTTTGGACTATTAACAAGATCAGTTTTAAATATTATTCCGCATGAATCCAATTCCTAACGTTAGTTGAAGTCATAAGTCGTTAAACAGTTCCCAAAGTCTACGTTAAGAATCCACAGGGTGATATCGTCCTGCGGATGAGAATAATCGGAAGACAGAATGAGTGAGAGAAATGAGAGCCCAGAGTTCAATATGTGAGTGATCATAATAATTGCAGTTTACAAGGCATCATATAAAATAGAAGATAATTTAATTTCTCATTTGATAATGTAATTTCAAAATTATTGGGAACAGAGAACAACCGATCGTTAAATGGGGAAATCGTAATTTTAAAAATTTAATAGAAAAACTCAGCCAACTCGTTGGATTTTTCTATAAAATTTTTTCGTGCGTATTTATACATTCATCCCTTATCTTAAAATTCCTACTGTTAATTTTAAATATCACTATCATTTCATCTCCACGCTGTGTTGCGAAATATTACAATTGTAGTGGACCTATGTACCGTATATGCAAAAAATAATTATTAAACAATGTTATAAAATAATAGGCTGAGGACTAGCAGCTCATTCCGATTTTATATCGAATGAATACCCACGTCAGGAGCGATTTTTCGCGAAATCGATAATCATTGCAATAAAAAGGTTGAAATTGTCTTGGTGAGTGAGATTATCTGGCATTTATTTAACACCCATTCGAGTTCTTTTTAATCTTTTTATTTTAATGGATGATTATCGATAGAATAACATCGCACAGAAGACTTCTGATTTACAACTTTTAAACCGGCTTCTTTGAAAGATACTTGTGCAATGTGTGGTATTTTCACACATCTTTCATAATGTTGCTATTGAACAAAGTAATTGATGCGTCAGTTTATTCATGTAAAAATTATTTTATGTAATACCGATGAAAGGCTTAAAATGTGATCAATAACTATTGAAGATCGTAGAAGAATATTATCCGAAAAATTACGTTATCTCACGTGTAGGTCATGGACTTCGTGACAAAAAAAATTTCTCAATAGACTTTTCGGAGCCTTTTGCTTTTCACAATATTTATCAAATATTTACGACATCCTCATATAGCCAAATCATCGCCACCACAAATTGTAAATAGACCATCGAATCGTGAATCTTGTACTGCAATGAAAACGTGTGCACATTCTATTCCTTACGGTACATGTGCCTTGCAGCTACCGTTTCAAAATGAACTTGCTGCCATAAATGATTTTAGCAATTTACAAACGGCAACTAGCGCTATCGTTCCAAAAAAACAACTGAGCACGTGCAATTAAATTGGTAAAATTATTTCGAGCTGCACAATCAAAATTAATTAGGTAGATTCAATAGAAGAATTGTACATACCAATGCATAAAAATAAAAACGTTGTCGTAATAAACTTCATGATTGATCCAGTTTAGCTGTAATGCACTCTTTCGGTTAAATCCAGTGGCGACGGAGACAGGGCAATATCAATTGATTTATTAATTTATGCGATTTGGCCTCTGAAATCGGCCAATTCTGCTGGAATATCGATCAATCAATCGGTTTGAATTTTAACCCAGGGGGAAATAGTTTGAACTTGGGAAGGGACAGTTGTTCCAACCGCGGTGCAGTCACTAATACCGCCGTCAATGGCCATCGAGAAGAGAGCCGCCTGGACAACTTTCAGACCATAATACCCCACCAAGTATCCTATCCGTTTTTTTTATTTATTTCAATGGTATTAGTGTTTCTGATACGCACAATACTGCTGCGAGCAAGGTACTGGTGACCCACTCGCATGAAATTATAACGGGACAGGGATGGCATGCTCATCTAATTGGGATGGTAAAGAAAAAGACATGCTTCACCGAAGGTTTCAGATATTCAAGGTAAAAGTTTTTTCGTCGCCGGTTTGCAATTACATCGATGCACTCGTTCATTTTTTAGATTCACTTTTTTTAAGGAAAAAAAATTGTCGCTGTTCATGGTGATATCGGTCTAATTGAAGGTTTCCATGCTTCCAGTTTCGTGAATGAAATAATTCCAGTGGAGGAATTCTCAAAGAGGATTTTCAGCCAAATTCTCTATGAAATTTCTCATTCGTTTTACAAAGAATTGTGATGCTTTTTTTCTATTACATTCATGCCGACAGCGAGCCTATAGTTGTGCTTCAAAAATTGAAATGATAATTACAGGATGAAGTATAATAAAGAGAAAGTGAGTGCCATGGTGCATATAACTTTAATACCAACGTTTATGTGACTTTCCGCAAAATTACCGTTTGTCATTTACCTAAAGTAGAGAAAATCGCGTACTTACCTTGAATTCCGTCCATTAAATATTTCATTGAATTGATTCGATTAATCACATTGGAAGTGATGAGTTGTAGACAATAATTTGATCTAAACTTTTATCAAAAAAATTATCGACGCCTCTACCTTACTATCTATCTACCTTAAATGAATGATGTAAATAGATACTCAACATTGTCCTGATAAAATTTTTCCACTGCTTTATTAACGTACAATCAAGTGGTATTAAATCAATCTACAATTTTACAAACTCAATTAAACCTTTAAATTTTCACGACGCCGTTCATCATCTTCATGAAAATGATTATCATCTATGATCATAAAATGCTACGTATAATAATCACCATTCCACATTTTCTCGTACAAACATTACCGTAATTTGCGACTGATTGACTGATAAATAGGTGGATCGATGAGTCCCTTGAAATGTCTATCTCGCGGAAAGCATCTGTATTGACAGTCTCAATACAGGTAATACGAACGAACATCTTAAATATACATGACAATACCATTGGAAACCTTATTATCTACCTTTTTTTTTCTTCCCCTCCTGCAAAAAAATATTCAAAAGACAAGATGTTTCACTCCACATGCATTTGAACTGCTGGACATTCCTATGTACCCACCTTTGATTTTTTTTGTGAATTATTAGTCTTCTGGGCTTCCTCAGAGGCTGCAGAACCCTTAGAATGAGTTTTCTGTACTTCGTCAGTCGAATGCGAAGTGGAAGATGACACTTCAACTGGTGTTTCTGAAAGTGGGACATTTTTTTCCGGACAAGAAGGATTGTCACTGTCAGATTTATTAGGACTCTGTGAATCTTCAGTAATCGTCGCTTCTTCTGTGGTTTTCTCTGTCACAGTTTGTGAATTTGAAGTTATTTCAGTAATCATGCTTGTTGATTGATTATCGTTCTGAGAATGCTCTGCCGAATTGCTTTTCTCTTTTGTCTCTTCAGGTCCACTATCACTAACCTCAATTTGGGATAATTTGTCAGCAATTTTTTGTTCATCATTGCTATCAGTTGAGGGAGCATTATTCGTTACAGGAGTTTCAGTCTCCAAATTATTCTCAACTTCAACTTGAGATTCTACATTTTTTTGCTCATTTTCACTCTCGAAAATAACTTCTGCGAGGGAGCCTTGCAATTGTACCAGATTTTCTCTCAAATCTTGACAGTCTTTCGATAGATCCTCGACCTGTTGAATGTCTATTTTATTTGTTTTAGTAGGATCGTCGGATGAATTCGCGTGGGCACGCAACTGAGACAGGAGCTCTGTTCGCTCTTTCTGAAAGGCTTTGCACAGTTCCTGGAGCAGTGAGAGCTTGTGAGTGAGTTTTGACATCTCTCCGTCACGAGTCTGCTTCTCAGCTGCCATATCCAGGAGAGCTGCGTGACTATTTTCCCAACGTTGTTTCCACAGACTCGTTTCCTTTTCCAATTTCAAGATTTTTTTGGACATCTAAAAAGCCGAGAAGGTTTTCCGTATTAAATATATGGACAATACACATTTTAAATTTATGAAATATAACTTTTACTCTGCTAGATATAATATAAACAATGATTTTGAATTAATTACAGTGAAGTACCTTTTCCATCTCTCCATTGAAGCCACTGAAAACTTCATTACTCTTTGTGAGTGCATTCTGGAAGTCATCGTACTTCTCGGTATACATGCTTATCTGACTTCGCAAGCCCACCTCAGTAGCCTGCAGCTCTTGTATTGTTACCTGATACTCGGTTAACTTCTGCAATAACACATCAGAACAATATTAATGATTATGTGGAGTAGGAGGACAAGGAGGTGTTCATTCGTTTGAATTTTCAACGTCAAAACCCAGGAGACAATCTTCGTTCTATTAACGTTCCCTCTTCAAAATAATTCCTGTCTATTCTAAAATTATATATCATCTATTTTAAAATGTATTAGGCGAGGAGAGCATGCAGAGAGTGTAAAATCTCACTTTAGACACGTGGTCGGTAGTTCAGGAAATTAAATTTCAATAACAAAAGGAAAAAACGTACCAGCAATAACTGCTGTTTCTCTTTCAGCAATATCTCTTTCTCTGCTGTCATTTCCATTTTGACCTTCGCCATTTTCGCTTCGGACAACTGTAACTCAAGTTGCGTTTGTTGTTTGACTTTTTCCAACTCCTGTTCATTCCATTCAATTCTCTCTCTCACATATTTAAATTTTTCTCTCATCTCCAGATTTTCATCTTTCAGTTTTGTACTATTCTCACTGTATTGATTACCAAGTGTACTCATCTCCACAAATGCACTCTGTAAAGTAGCAGAGATCTCCCTTCGTTTCTCCTCTTCGAGGCGCAGTTTCAAATCAATTTCCTCCTTTTGAGCTTTATTCAGTTTCTGCAACTCACGACATAAACTTTCCAATCTTGCTCGTGCAAGAACTGCTTTCGAGCGCTGGTGTTGACATTGTTCATTCTCCTGCTGCATTTTAAGAATTCTACCTTCGGCTATCTTCAAAGCCATCACCAGGTTACGATGTTCACGGAGCATCTCACTGTATTTATTGCAAACTGCTGATAATTTTTCCTCTGAACTGTCTGATGATTTGAGAATCTCCGTCACTTTATTTCCAGGGACGGAGGCGATGTTTCGTGCTTTCAGTTTCGATTGCTTTTTGCCCTGAGTTGAAGTACTTGCCTGGGAACAAATAAATTATATTTAATAACAAACAATACTGCGTCAAGTGGAGGAGTGGTTGTGAAATGTGCCATGTCATACGATAGATTTGCCTTACATTTTCAGCCGGGCTCTGCAGAACAACATTAAAGATTTCTGTTATGGCTTTTATACAGTTTTTTTGACTATCCGATTCCATTATTCCCGATCCTTACTGAATGCCAACTTGAACAAAAAATGATAGTCTATTATCCACCAACAACTGTCAACTGTGAAGCCCTAATTTTTCGTGTCAAAGTCCTGTTCTGTACCTTCTCCAAAATGTTCCTTGATGTTTTTTTATCTGGAGGTGAGGTTATGCCGTCCAACTCGTAATGAATCCACTCGTATACTGTTGAAACAGACGGGGAGATTAGTTTCTCTCTTCAAAAGATCATGTAAATATCGATCTGTTATTTATTCAACGATTTTTCGAAACGAATCCAAACTTCTGTTCTTAAGTTGATCAGCTTTTTACTGTACTTCCATGAGAGACACATTCAGGGTTAAGATGTAATGGCGGCCACATAACAGTGCCTGGAAACGGTCGTGGTGTGAGTGCTGCTGGTTTAGGCTAGGTATAAATTTTCAAATAAACTGGAGTTCCATTTGGTCCGTTTTCTCTCGGATAAGATCGACAATTTCAACCAGTAAAATCACTGGATTGAGAACACTCAACCAAGACTGGCTGACATTTATGATTTTATGTCAACATAATAATAGTAAAGTCCCTCCCCTTGATCTATTCTTACGAGTGTTGTCCTCCCTTACACTGATAGAAAATGGGGATCTTCTTGACGTGAGAGGATTATACTTTGTTTGTAAACCTAGGGGGCGTCGATTATTCACATCATGCAATTGCGTTTCGTGTTTGATTTGTAAAATTGGAACCACCCTCTGGATGGTATCACTTCCCGTTCAAAAATGGCGGACTGTTATTTAGAAACGTAGAACGACGTGCTGGTAATTTTTATTTGAGGGGAACTAATTTATCTCGTAAACCACTGGTTATTACTCTTATTAACAAAAGGCTGATCTTTGGGGAAAATACCCTGTGGGAAAAAGCACATGGGATTTCTTAAGACTTCCTCCCCCATGTGATCAATCGTGATATCTGAAAGTACTTCCTTCTTTTCTGACAATCTTCACCTTATCAATAGACGTCAAGGAATTTTCTTCTTATGAATTGATCTCAAATTTATACCTGGGGAATATTAAAGCTGATACATTTTTGGGTTTCAAATTCTTTTAATATTCTTCGGAATTCCGAGGACTAAAACCAATTCTTCCAGAACTTATTTTGCTGGAACTGGAGAATTAAAAAAGTTCTTTAAACTGCTATGTTTTTACTGGTATGAGATAATTTTCTAGAACAATTTATATTAATTAATTAAAATATATACTTAATTAATGAATTTAAATATAGATAGGGGAAAACATTTTCAAAGTAATCAATGAAAAATTATTCAGTCTCCAGGTTTTTTCGATTGTTCTTCCACATTTATTATGAATAATAAATTTAGACTTCTTTCAAGTCCCCATTGTTACACGAGTAAATAAATTAACAAGGAAATTCCGCAGAAGCGTTTGAGCCCCAAATCACTAGCGGAAATGACCACTAAAATAAATGGATTATTCAAAATTGTTGATCAGAATTAAACCGAATGACTTTCCACGTTTTTACTGAACAATATTTCCCAAAATATTCCTTCAGATCCACATCTGTGAGATCTGAACGAACTTCTCGACACAGTCGTTGAGGCTTTTGTCATATTAACGTAATATAAAATAGGGAATTAAATAACAGTTATAGTAAATGAATAGGTACGTACCAATATTAATGACTTCTGAATGAAAAAAAAAAACTCGAGTAAATTAGACAGGCTATTCTGCAACAATTGAGAGCGTAACACGAAGTGAGAAGCAATACAACACGAAAAAGCACGGAACGTTGGTTATTTTTAGAGTCAACCCGAACTGAGATTCGTCGTCTCTAAACGCAGCTATCGACTCGACAACTCGTTACCATTAAATTTATTCCAAATGGATGTATTCCAGGGGGCACGTTCCAAACCACACTGCCACCGTTAATTCATATTGCATATGGGAATTATGATTAATGGAATGAAAATTATGTGTGCAAAATACATGCATGTTTGGAATTTTAAATTGCATATCGCATTTATCCTAAATTCGAGTATTTCAATATCGTCGTATGTCATTAAAGGAGCATATTTCGGAAAACAATCTGTTCATATGCAAGCGATCTTAATTAAAGTTGTTTAAATAATCTCCGGTTCAATGAGGCGACGTAAGGGAAGAAAATAAATTCCGCGAGCTTCAAAAAAAATTATACGCTACTCATATTTTTTTGTGATAATTTGAACTTTGATGGATGTAAAATGATCTATCACTTCTTCAAATTAAAAAAAAAATAGGATTGTAAACTGGAAGGGGAAAAAATGACCGGCAGTTGAATTTCGAAATTACTATGAATATTTAGTGTTAAATTAAGGGGAAATTTCGGTGCCTCGAAAATCATTTTTATTTCGTTATTTGGCTCCATAAATCACTTTCAAGGCCATCGCCTACCACATAGAAAACATGTGTACAATTTTTTTTCGCTTTTTAACGATTAATTTTCAAAAAGAAATGGGGCGCTTCTCCGAGGAATTTCCCAGTCTGAAATGTCCTGCAATTGCTATGGAATTACCACACGATCAAAATCTACAGAATTCGCTCCAGAAAATGAGGATAAAAACCACACGTCAACAACTTCAAAATCAAACGAGGCGGGCATGCGTAGACTGCGATGCGCACCATCAACATATCATCGTCTCTCAGGCGCGTTCCTCAAACCGAATGGTAAACAAAACTTACTTGAAGTTCAGAGATCAGTCAGTGAGGCGACAACCGCGTGGAAGGAATCTCGGGTTCTTCCTTCGTTGTTGCAGTCATAAAAAAATCAATCTCTACCCGTGTCCTGATAACAAATCGAAAGATCCGAAATCCTCCCATCGTCAAGTAACAATTAAAAAAGCTCTGGGATTGTGTGCTTTGCAATTTCTGTTCCCGCCTGTCCTGACTCGGATATCACCCGTTGAGGAAAGTGAAAAGTGCAGGATAAAATTAAAAGATTAATTCGCGCACATGAGATTTTTATCCGGAATATCCACATTCTTGAACACAATAAAAAAATAATGACTGGAGTTAACAAGTGCTCTAAGAGCATTCGATGAGCCATTCATCATTTCCCACCTATCGGAGTGGTTCCATTAAAACTTGTTTTTGAGAAATTGACAGTCGAATGGTATTAGATATCTATCGTCGATCATTCGAATGTGTTCTGTCAACGGAATACGAAGACACACCGACGTAGGAAGTCAAACTTTCTACAAATTTTGCGGTAAAATTCGAGGATTGGTGATTGGTTTAATCGATTTTTTGTGACATTCGAGGGGTGAAAGGAGTGCGTAAAAATATTTGAATGTTCAGGACACCATTCATGTCTTTCAAAGCCACCCAGACTGCGTTTATCTCACATTCATCGCTGCATTGACAGAATGACGTTCAATGAGACAACTCTACTTGACGTGGGGACGACAACAATGATGAGCCCAATTCCGCCGAGGAGACATGTCACTCTTATCTCTCAGATGGTTCTCACGCTTGTTTACATGTGTGGAGTTGTTGGAAACATTTCTGCTTTGGTGATTTTATTTCATAAGGACAAGGTGTGTGGCTGATTTTTTGCAGGTGAAGGGTTTGGACAGATTGTCAGAGTTTCGTGGCACCAAACGCCGGGTTTATAAATTTTTAGAGGAGTCGAGGGGGGTGGGGATTGAGAAAAAAATTGTGGTGCATGATTATATGCAAACTATTTGCCCCTATAATTGAATTGGGAATTTTGAGCAGCAGATTTTGTTGGGATTTTAAGGTGGACTTTTCGATGAAAGAAAACGCGCTATTTTAAATTTTTTGGTAAATAATATTTGATACCAGCTCTGATTAATCATACATCGTCATTAATGACTTATTAATGTTGCATGGAGTGTATTTATGTGATATTTGGAAGGAATCCAGGAGCTGACTTACCAATAAATTGATAGGAAAGAAAAAAAAATAAAAATAGCGGCTAGATCAACGGTCTCATGGGCTCTGTCGTATGTTATTTGTCATATTTTTATTTTGAAAATTTATCCAAGAACTATTAATAGTGTAGAATACAAGATATTCAATATAGGGTTCAAAAACCCATCACGAAAAAAGCACAACAACAAATATTAGCTCCGCATGACTGTTGCTCAAGATTTTCAATATTATTCAATCATCAGAACTGTGAATGTCGTTTTATATTTCTAATGTTTTTAATGTGTGCAATTTCAGGAATATTCTGATCATGCAATTGTTATTTTTACAGCGGCGAAATCGAAAACACCTGTTTATGCTTCGATGTTTGGCTACCAACGATTTGGTGGCCCTATTGGGTATGCTTGTACAGATGTACGTGACCATTTACACTGTCGATACAGTGACGTCCTCGAAATCGTTTTGTTCATTACGAATAGCATGGAGATTGTTTGGTCTATTCAGTGGATGCGTGGCAATCGTTATGGCGGTTGAGAGGTGGCTAGCTTTGACAAGACCTTTCATATATCAAAAGGTGAGTTCAGGCAGTCAATCCATTCACTTCAAGTGCTACTGAAAGAAGGGCCTCAATAAAAAATGGGATCGATCAAACTGATGTGGCCGTCTGTATAAAAAACCTGTGAAAAAAAATTTTTTAGCTTCTGGAGAACATCTGGAGGTCCACGAAACGGTATAAGTAGGAAATGTCAGTGTTGACCAGTTCACAAGAACAAGAACTTAATTGCAGTTCTAGTTCTAGTGCAGCTCTAGTCCAGTTATTCCTGCAGACGACCCCATATATTTTTTTATATGGAACTGATACTTTGAATCGCCCTAACAAGAACTATTTATGTGCATATTGGCTGGTATCGTATTT
Organism: Diachasmimorpha longicaudata; assembly: GCF_034640455.1. Lineage (NCBI taxonomy): Eukaryota > Metazoa > Arthropoda > Insecta > Hymenoptera > Braconidae > Diachasmimorpha > Diachasmimorpha longicaudata. The sequence goes on along the minus strand of NC_087232.1, from coordinate 6,938,671 downwards.
TGATTGCCTCGCGATGGAATGAAAATGTTCCAAAAAATCATCAAAATTATTCTGTCATTACTTCCATTTCCTGAAATTTACACGGGACAAACCACCGAAGCTGTAAAATTTTTTGGCACATCGTCTAGTCCTATAGTTGACTTTGGCTTGTTCCTCCCTTTCATATGCCACCACGTATTTCCAGATGTTGCCCACCTTGCTATTACTTCATTCCCCGCGGGTGAAACGCACCGCCCTGGGTAGTCAGGCCATCATTACATGTGTCTACATGTGATTGTAAAAAGCCATTCGATCTTTTGACCAGAAAGTTTTTCAAATTAGGGTGGACAAATGCAAAGTGGGACGGTGGAAAAGGGCGCTTTAATGAAGTGGACACACCCACCAAATGCATCATAAATTTGGTATTCATGAAGAGCCAGGGAATTGTAGCTATCAGTTGTATTTTAGAGAACGAGAAAAATGTGTCAATAACGTCTTATTTTAGATGAACTTATTCTCAACGTATGTGTGATGAGATAAGACACTCCAGTACTTTTTGGGGCGTTTAAGTTTGATCTCTACTGTGTAATAATAATGACCCCCTAATATGATTATTCTTTCATGATAATCGGGAGCCGCTGACTTGTAATACGTGTGACCTCCATCTCTTTGATGGGGAGAGATGGATTGATTTCATGTTTTGAAATATGTTAATTTTTTATTGGTTTTACGCGGAAAAAAATTCAATAAAAATTACTATGGAGCACTATAAAAGGGCTTAATTCCGACGAATTCAGAGAAATTAACTTGTATTTATTTATTCACTTATCAAAATATTTATTTATTCATTTACACTGGATTTTTGGTGGAATTTCCGCGCATTTACATACTCAAACGGAACTAGATTGACCGAATTTTTTTTCAAGATACTATTTGTTACTATAAAAGGTTGTTTAGGATTACTGACAGCTTCATGGTCGCCGGTATATTTTCTGTCTTGGTATTTTTTCTGTGTTGTTTGGAAAACATATCAAATTGTTTGCACCATTCATCCCTAACAGAGGACCGTCAATTGGGTAAACTCACCGTAATGGATCGTTTTCGGACCCCCTGTAAGTCTTTATCCCGCAAGTTCTCGAGATCCAATCAATATACAGAACCTGAAAAGAAAATTATACGTAATATTATCGCATTATTCCCGTGACCTTACCATGAATTGTTGATGATAACGGAATGATTGACTCTTTCACAGCGGATCACGTTCCCAGTCATAGTACGATGTATGCTATTGCTATGGATCGGAGCTCTCACCCTCACGACCCTCCCTGTCTTCGGATTTGGTATATATTATAAAGATGGCAAGTGTATCAGATACCGAGAAGCGACGGAATTCAGGGATGTGGCGTATGCCTACGTTTGGTTCTCCTTCGGTGAGTAGTTACCAAAGAGAAGTTCGAAAACTGTAACACAAAAAATTATCAGTCGTCGGAATTGGTCGGTATTAACATCCACAGAAATTTTTTTATGAAAACTGTCCATATTCATAGATCATCCATAAAAAAATTAAGGTGGAGATAAGTTAACTTACCTTGTTACACCACTTCCCTGGAGATATAATTTCCAAATTTTTTTTTCGTCTCCTGAAGTTACACTCGATGAATTTCCCTGAATGTCTGATCCAATGACGAATTTATCTCGATAACAGGTACGTTCCTCTGCATCTCAATAGTCTGGTGCAACTTAGCAGTCTCCCTGGCACTCCGGCGACTCGGAAAGCGCGTGGGAGTCCTGAGGAGAAGCTCAAAAGCATCCACTAGAATTAAACCGCTATTATCAGCGGAAAATATTCCATCCGCCGAAATTGGTTTGACTCCCGAGGAACGTGCATTCGCAAAACTAATGGCAGTGCTGTCAATATCCTTTGTTATTTGCTGGATGCCGCAAATGGTAATGCAAGTCATCTTTAATCAATTAATAAATACTGAAATTGTCCTGAACAATCGATTTGTCTGCTGGAGCCAGTAGCAACTGCAGGATTATGATTCTGTTATGAGACTTCCGTCATACTTATTATACAGCGATTTATGCTCGAATTGCTGTTGATACTGCGATTACATTTCGAATTTCAGTCACGTAACCGCGAATTGTTTCCAATCGCGAGTGGATGGTGACACGAGACATAAATAAATTTTGAACGGATGTGATCAGTGAATTCAAAGTGAGTGACGCATTGAGAGAAATTGATGGTTTAATGTATGAAATATTTGGAATGGCAAAAGTTTTCCTCTCTTTCCCGAATGGAAAAATGATTTGTTACAAGACGTTAATAGTTCGCACGTATATTCGATATTTGGCCCATCACCGGAGCGAAATAATTTTAAATCTGGTGAGGTACCTCACATAATGGTCCTGCTTACGTATTTAGAGATTCTGTTTATGATGGGATGAAAAATGGCCTCAACTGTCATTGAAATGTAATGTACCAGCGACCTCAGATTTTTTTGTCATTCCAGCTGTAATGCTGAGCTTCACGGCCGCGTCCCTGTGATGCCTGGAATGATGATCGAAAATATAATTTTTCATACGATAGAAAAAATGTCTTTAGCTGACAGGATTGAAGACGCATTGAGAATTTATGGGCAATTGATTAATTTTTTCATTACTCAATTTTTGAGGGGATCTCTAGCACTATCGTAGACATTTAAAACTAAATAACACAAACAATAATAGTTAAGTCGGTAGGGAAAATTATTCGCACACGTCTCCGCAGTGAATCGGATTCGATTGAAGTTGTTTTTGGAATTCTATTTTTCAGATAGGAATCCCATTGGCCCAGTTATCACTCAAGCTACCGCAGACCGCTGTTCTGACGAGGAAATTGATTAGAATATTCCACATCGTCGCAGATATTCTGTTGTGCATTCATTTTACGCTGGACCCGTATATCTACGTATTGCTGCGAATGCCCAGACCCAGATTCCAATTAATGAAACCACTGTGCAAATTTTGCTGGCCTCCGAGAAGTCGTGGAAGCTCTTTCACTTGTGAGTTTAGATCATTTATGCTCCATATGTGTTATAAAAGCATTTCTTCTCCTGAATAAGATTTATTTCTCGGTCATTTCCGAATCGGGCGAGAGTTGAACGCATCCATACCATTTTTTTCAGGCACAACTGAACACATGACAAGCACTGACGGCGATCCGCCCACTCCCATCACTGAAGTACCATCCACAGCGGGTGGTGATTTCCATAATCATCATAAGTTAATTGACATAACATTATGAAAGTTTTCACGGCGACAGATCTTTGGAAGACGCAAAAAATTCAATTGCGTAGAAATAACACCAATGTAACAGAGATCAGCCGAATCGACGATACGTGGAAGTACATCAGTGAGTACATAATTCTCAATATAATGAATATAAAGCTGCATAATTGACTAATTAGGGACGCGAATAATCGTGAAAATATAATTTTTGTTCAACCGATTTTTCGATTTATCTGAGAAGGGGATATTGTCAATGGTTTATTAGAAAATATTCGTTTACATGCGTCTACCGAATAAGTCGTGATTGAGACATTTGAAATTACTTTATTCCGAGAGATAGAAATTTTCAATTTAAGTCTCAATTAAAATTTCAATAAACGACTGGGGCCAAGAATTGCATATGAAACTATTTGATTTAGTATATCAAAAAAACCTTTCTGTGGTAAAATTAATTCTCTAGGGAATAAAGAATTGTTATGCTGCGTAATTACCAGGGAATTAATGTAAGAAATAAATGAGAAGCAATATTTTTAACTGCCATTACCTGTCAGTCTCGACAATTGTTACAGAATAATGATTATTGCAAAGGGATTCAAATGTTGTATCTAGTAACCACGTGCTCTATGTGTTACATGTAATTTTCTAGTCACTAAAAATGAAAAAATATATATAGTTTAAAAAATGTACGAAAACAATGACTTATACCTAGCACACAACGATGGAAAATATGTGCATCTAATGTAGAAATGTTGCACTTACTGATGTAATTAAATTACTAATGACTGTGAACCTAAAAATAAAAGCCAAAATTTAATAAGCCACCACAATACTTGAAATTATCATTTATTCCCCATATTGACGCTGGTATCATACAAAGTGCGAATCTCCTTAATTATTTCATAATTACCAGTGTAATATGCTGCATTTGAATTACTTACAGTGATCAAATATATCTCTCCATCACTCAAAATTGGCCTCCAATTAATTCAGTTAAAGACGAATAATCGATTTATTTACCTCACCAATTTCATTCATTCATAGTGAAATTGAAAACAAATATCCAATCGTTATTTGATTAATCCTATCAATTTATTCGTGCACATAATTTGCATGTTAATGAAATTTCGGAGCTGCCGAATCAACGAGACTAATTGTTCATCAATCATCAAAAAAATTTTATTCATTAGATAGATTACTCTCAATCATCAAAATTCGACTGAAGTTCTAATTATTTTCTTCAATATAATTAGGAAGGCGCTGAGTTATTTATTCAATTTCTGTTTTTTATCTTTCATCGTGTAGTGCCGATGAAATTCATTCGCTCATTAACGATCTTCCAAAACATTCAATTGTTTCGATTAATCAGTCGTACAAACTCGTTACTTTCACGTAAAAATGAGTCGCGATCGTTAAAGTTGGAGTATCGAAAGTCTTTGGACGAATATTAGACAGTTCAATAACGTTACAATCATGGAAAATGACAGGAGCCGTTCAATTTCATAGCGGCTTTTGCAACAGTTGATCAATACTCGTCTTCGAGTCCATCAGACAAATCAATCAGGCGTCTGCTAGTCCATTAGACGGTGCCAATGGCCGGGCTCAATATTCCTGAGGCTCGACTGAGCCACTGAAGGGCTGTCACACTTTCCACAATAACAAATGATTCGTAGAATCCTCACGTCCTGCTTGAAGTTCCGCAGATGCTTGGGGACCCCGAAAATCTTCATATCCATCACCACCAGAGATTACCAGAAGTTTTGTATGATCCATATTGTTTTGGGGTGCTTTAGTATTCTTCATTGAGTACAGATTCACTTTTGGAAGGGGATCAGGTTTCGTTGGCGATGGAATCTCCACACACGTGAGGAATCGCACATGTCCTGTGTGACCATGGGGAATACCTAGAAAAAAAACAGTCGTAAATGTCACCAACTGTGGATAAAGGACAATAAGTTGGGGGAAGTAACCCAACTAGATAGATTCAGAAAAGAAAGTCTTCTGATCGGGAAAAAAATTCTATACATATATATGCAGGGGGTGTAACAGCTAAATGGTAACAGCCCTGAATATATATACATATAGAACGAATAATTAAAGAAAAATCGTTTGATATCTCGGGCTATGTTAAACAATTTTTAAAAAAGGTAATAGAATAAATACCAATGAGACCCCTTTTCTGACAATCAATGGCATTGATAACTGTTATTTAACTCACCAGTTACCAATGGCGGCTGTGATAATCTCTGTGTAGATGGTTTCATATGTGGAATGGGTACAGTAAGTAGAACACCGGCGCTTGTACCAATCCACAACAGTTCATTGCACGCCAGTAATGCAGTAACTCGCAGACACGCCGCTTTGTGTTGTCGGATTATATCATCGCAACCTGCAACAAATTTAATGCTTCCGTTAAAATAAAGCTCTGCGATCATAAATAATAATTATGCTGGTACAATGGGGTTGATATTGAAAGACAAAAAAATTTGAATAATGTTCGAATTTCAGGTGGTGTGAGGGATGTTTTTTTTTTTAAAGCTTTGGAGTATATTTTGTAATTTTTTTTCAGACATTCGAAAGGGAGTATGTGTCACCCGGGGTGAGGTGAATCAATTATTCATTCAGCTGTTCCAGACAGAATGTTTGAGACGAATTTATCATCTTCTGTGTATGGGGCTTGTTACTGAAATGCCATGTGCAGCTCTGGGAGAGCACTTTCAGGACATCTCTTAGATAATTACGTAGCAGATACATTGTAATTCTAGATTTGATACTTACTGGAGAGCATTTTCGTAACGGCAGGGGCGATATTGACGTCAGTCAGACACTCGTAAGTACTAGTGTGGAAAAGTCTGAGAACCGCACTATTGTGCAACGATATCCATACTCCAATCCCCCCAGACGTTGCCATACACGAAATTGGTCGTGTTGTATCACCACTGACATTTAGCGAATGTTCAATTTCGAGGGTGGCGATATTGAGCACTTTTACTATATTGTGACAACTGCACCACAATTTTCCAGTCACTGAGACCATTTTTGTGACGGGGGATGATGGGGTTCCCACCGATACAGTCGAAGGTTCCACAGTATTCCAGCCACCTTAAATAATTTGCGTTCACTAATTGTTTACTGAAGAAAAACAACGAGTCTAGATATTTCAATCGTTGAAATTCTTCTAAAATTTAATTCCACATTTTTTAATCTTTTCATTGACAAATCTAAAGTTGAAATCATGAAAGTTACTTACAGTGATCTCGAGAATAAATAGCAACGTCACCATTCGCGAGGGAAGCGAACACTTTGTCTTCAATATACCTGTAATTAAAATAGCAATTAGAGCATGTGCGCATGTAAATGGGAATACGTTTCTATTGTCGTATTTTGAAGCACTGGAAACGCACATAATACAGTGGACGCTACTCCCATGTTGAATCTTCACTTTATTCTTCTTTATGCGAATATTATCGTTGCAGTTATACACGTGGATGCAGCCGTCTTCAGTGCCCAACCACATCGTCGGTTGATTCATGTCTTCCTCGATAGTCCCATCGATACTGGATAAATCACCGCACAGCGAACCCCCGGCTGTGTCAGCGCAAGGAATATCATCGGAGTCTGAATCATCCGAACTGGAACTGCTGCGAAATTTCGACAAAAATATCATTGGTGGAATATTTTGGGAAAGAATTTTTTTCATAAAGCATATCTGGGATATTTTTGATAGATTGTTGGATTGTTTAATCATTCACGCAACAATTGCTGAGTAGTTACCTGTCTAATTGAATATTTCCGCTACTAACATCAGTATCTTGAATCGAAATACTAATGCCACTCTTGCTGACGGTGAACTTCTTCTTACTCAATGAACATGAATGAGAACTGCAACGAAAAATTGAACAAAAGAGATTGGAGAAAAATTACTAGATTACTATTTTACTATTTTACTATTTTAGTGCGAAACTGATATTTTTTTACGCCACAAAACATTTAAGTTCATAAGGAATTAATTTTTGTTTGCGATAATTTATTCATTTTATGAGAAAAATCCATTCTTCTGCGCTCATGACGAAATATACTATCGTAGGGGCGTAATAGTACACTAATACTGAAAGGAATCACGTTGTTTATGCAGCCTCACCTCGAAGATCCAGCGGGTATTCCTGCCACACATAGAATCCTGGCATTGCACACACCATTGCAGGAGGTAACTTGCGGAGGTTCTGGTGTTAAACTGAGCACACACACTTGTCCAACATATCCATCACTATTGCACACCCATACATCGCGAACTCCTTGACCATTTAGTATTGTTGGCGCAGCGCAGGTAAACTGAAGGCCAGCCCGGGTTTTCCGGATGGGCAGAGGTCCCACGAACTCTGGACAAGGTCTTCGATCTGCCGAAAATGCTAATTTTTGTTTGGCCTCGTTGAAACTCTCCTCCCAGCTCGCTCGTTTATCGGGCTTTGTGAACATTATTGAAATGTTTTCAATTCCAGACCTATAAGTCATTCAGATTGAACAAGGGAATTGCATATTTTTTTCTCGTAATTCCACAACTCTATACACATTATATTTCAATACATCAGTGTCTGCGATCCCATAAGATCGATAGAATAAGGAAATAAAACATCCACAATAATTTTTTTACGACAGTAGAAAAGAATTTATAAATCAGACATTTGATTGTGAATAAAAATACTTACTGAGTATTTAGAGTTAGTTCCAAGCACGCAAGCTGTGAGTGTGCCGCATTCCTCTCGGCTAATTGACGTTGCGTTTGGCTCAGTAGTTCTTTGATAAGATCCTCGAGCTGATGCTTCGATCCATGCAAAGTACCAGCGAGTTCCTGGAGCTGAGATAACCTAGCACAGTCTTCCCGTAAGTGATCCACCTCACGTGCCATTCTCCTAAGGTTTTCATCTTTGGCTGGAACGAACAATTGATTAAAGTTTGATAATTTTCGTAAGTAACGGGAATATCAACAAATAAAATGATACCAATCGGAGACACTATTAAAAATCAAAGCGACAATTTAGTAATTAATGTGACTCATTACCTTTCATCACTTCAAGATCATCGAGTGGAATTCTCATGAGAAGTTTGTATTTGTTCGCTTCCAGTAAGCCTACTAAACTATTCGGACACGACGCTCTGAAAGACAAGAATAATAGAAGAAATTTCTTCGAACCCAGAACTTCTCTGTATATTTACAAAATACTCCAGTCCAAACTGATAATCGATAGAGCAACTCACGTTGATGGTTTACGAATGGTTCCACTCCTCCGTTTAATACTGGTAATGACAAGAAGATCCGAAAATAAGAACAGGGCTCTTTCTTTTCTGGTGCCCTGATTCGAGGCGATCGTGACCAAATCGTGTCGAACAAATGCTCTGTAAAAATAGAAAATCACCGTGAAAACATCGCAAACAGTCGTTAATCATAGATCTGGATTCCAGAACACGATGCCAGTGTCAATATTGATTCGGAAATATTCACATCATAAACAGATAATCTCTGACCTATCATTGGTAACTATCCCAGCTAATCCTTCAACTAATGATTGCACCTCTCTGAGCGTAGTTTGCTGTTGTTCCCATTCGAGTGACTCTCTCTCCGTGCAATTAATTTTCACAACTAACTCATGGACCTCCTTCTGTGCAGCAATCAATAGCTCATAATCGGGATGACTCTGGTCTGTGTGCTTGAGAAGCCTCTGAATTAGCAATTCGTACCTAGGTATCTTTTGGACTGGCTTGATCAATAGCTGATCGAGTCCCAGTTTTCCCTTGTGCTCGCGCTCCATCGTATCGAGGAATCGAGCGAATGCTGGTTTTGTTTGGCATGTTGTTTTTATAGCCTTCTTCGCTGATTTCCAATTGTCCAGGAATAGGGTGTATGTCTCGAGAACAACGGGTTTGGTGAACTGATGGGAATTTAAGATAAAGAAAAAATTTGTTGACGGAAGTGAAATGAAACCGTATTTTCAAAATGAACATTTTAAATAAAAACGAGAAGAAGTTCGTAGGAATAAAAAAAATATTCAATGTCTATTATTTTACTCATTGAGTAATTGCAATGGAATCAAAGAGATGTTCCACATTAGTAAATCACAGATTTTGAAAAAATTTATAGTATTCGAAATTGGTGGTGATGACTTACCACATCGAGGAAGACGTCGCCAATCGTTTGACGAAGTTCCCAGGTTTCTAGGCGCTTTCTCAATTCTTCTAGGAATACTTCGTGGTGACTGAGAATCGCAGGAACCTAACGCATACTCATTGTTAGAATAAATTATGAATTATAGCTCAAGTTCTCCAAGTTGCTGAATTATTGAATTTGCTATATTCAAGAAGGAAAGTTTAATGTCATTCACCTGATAGAATATTTCATCTACTACAGCTGCGTCGACCAGTCCAGCGTTTTCTGAGTTCTTCAAAGTTTGTAGATATTTCTGGGGAAATAAATGAGTAATTTTTAGATCTTTATTTATCTAATGTATCCATAAAATCTAAAATTGTAATGACGAGTGATTCTAGTCGTGGGATGGAATGTTGTGCGTCACAGCTTCACGTTCAACCCGAAATCGAAGTTATTTTCGTTAAAAAATATAATCAATAGAATAATAAATAGGGTTTATCATATTGAAAGTTATAGTTGTCATTTTCTAGAAATAAATTGAGTGAATAAAAGTTGAGGGAGTAATTTTGGTCACAGAATTTGACTCAATCATTTTTCATATTGAATTCAGAGTTACTAGTCCAGACAGCTAAAGATCATTTCCCTTGATTAAATAAAATAAAGGAGAGCAAAAGGGTCTTTGGTTTATGATGCTTTATAATGAAGGAAGGGGTCTAAATTGGATGAACTGTGATAAAAAATATCTTATAAAACGTTTTTCATAACCGGGAAAATTTGAGTTCAGGGCGGTCACCCTTGTTTGCCCTATGCCTTGCGTGTTAGAAGCCCACATTTCATTATTTGTTATTTCCTAAACTGTATAATACAGCTACTTAGAATCTTTCCTAATAAGAGGGAGCTATTATGAATTTTATCCATGAAAAACATGGCGGCAACCTTCAGAAAAGCATTCTTCTTGGAATATAAGTTAAAAAACTCGAAGTATCTTTCCAATTAACGTTTATAAAAACAATTAGAAAGTTTACTGCGACATAGGAGGAACCTGATCTATTGAAATTATAATACAATCCCTTCTCTGATGGACCAGTGTACTCACATTGACTAGTATCTGTAGGGCCTCAACATAAGATTTTTCGGTGTCATAGAGTTCCACCACCACATGTGTCCGCGTGTCCTGAAAAGGTAAATATAAAGTGAGGATGTAAACTTTTGAGATGCAAAATAGAATCGCTCAAGAATCCCCCGGAAGTACTCGGCGATCGAAATAGTAAGTAATTAAAAAAATCTATCATCTCGTTAGCAGCTTTAATACACATAATTAAATAGACAAAAATGCCATTGAATAAAGAACATAACTGAATGAATTCCTCACTCAAACGGCTGAGGTACATTTCTATTACCAACGTATCAACATTTGGGGCACTTTTGTTATTAGTCTCCCCCGTAAATTGTTTGAAGCACTGTTTCTCGACTTTCGATTCGTTCAGTATTGTTATCGTCGACATAAATCGTTTAACAACTTTTTTCCCAAGGATTGGTATTCTTCTGAAAGATCCATTACAATCAGACACTCCACAAATCATTTCACAACTATTGTCTGATCCCGCGAGACAAGTCCAGCAAGTTGAGTGGCTCGAATCAATGTTGGTGAGCATGAAAATCCGTGCTCGGTCGGAAAATTGTGGGACAGAGGGTTAATCACACATGGGGGAGAACTGTGTTAATCTGAGACGATATCGTTGCAAGTGCTCTCATGAGCTGCTTGTACGTCACTACGCAGCACGTGCTACACGTGCTAAAGGTACTGGAGTATAATGAAGCACGTGGAGATTTGCGTGGTAAACATCATGGAAACGTGAGAAAGAGAGGGGTTGAAAAGAGGGGGTTGTTTACTGTTGTTCGAGTATTTTCACAGGTAGTCGTCAGAGTACGTCCTGGGTGGCCTGCGTATACCCATGTGACCATTTACGTTTGGGAAAGTGGTAGCTATTGAAATAAGCCAGCCATTGATACTTTGTTTCAAAAATAGAGGAAGATAATTACATTGTTAATTGATAAAGTAATTTTAAATACAGTGGCCTGCTTGAATTTCCTTAGAAAAATAATAAAAAGTTAAGAGGATATTCGGAGTATTTCGGAGTATTCGATTCAATTAAATTTATCGTGGAATTTTTGTAAAAATTTCCGCAATAAATTTCATTCAATCGACTTCTGAATAAATTTCTACAAAAATTCCATGATCCATTTAGATTTCAGTGCTACAACGAATTTGGAAATGCGTTTCTGATCTAACAGTCCGAATCGATAGTAAAAACAAACTCGCAATTCCGAGGAAATCGCGCAAACATCTCATTCATTCTATTTAGTTTCTCATACCAATGCACATTACCCATTGAAGCATACACATCGACGATACCCACCGTCAACACAGATTATACGAAGAACAGTCATGTTTCAGCTGAACGCTAAATATACTCGCGCGTGTATGACTCCTTGCGAGTTTCTCACATAGCACCCGGTGGGCGATACCGGAAATTATCACCTGTACTAATCCGGATACCGGATGAATGTGTCGGCTCCCTTCAATGCCTTTTACGGTAGTCAAGTGTTTGCCATTTAAGAGTGTAATTGTTAGGATTCATAAGTCGTTATGCTGATAGAAAAAAAATATTTCGCGCTGAATTTAAAATGAGTTCTTTGAAATGTTGATAGGGCATCTCAAAGGAATAATTGCAGACTAATTATTTAGTGATGCACGGAGAGAAATATTCAATTGAAAAATTGGGTTTTTTACGAAAAAGGAAAATCTACGGCAGGTTTTTTTAATGCAAATAAACCGCTTAGAAATCGCCAAATCGAATTGACGATTTTTTAGTAATAAAATGTGACTGCTGTTTTTCAAACATTTGACATTTCATCGGCCAAAAATACACCAGTGATTCCTGCCTCACCCAAATTGACTTCATTCACTTCTGTGAATGGCCCAATGACGTCAATACCCCAAATTCCTTCGAACGATTTTCTGCTTCATTCATGAGTTGAGTATTTACCTCATCAGCGCGTAATATACATCCAAAAAAATGTTCGTTTATACTTCATGGCTTATTCATGACGTGAACGAACGGAGAATCAGTGACAAACGATGACCTTCGCTCAAGAACCTGAAGTACTTCCCTAACATGCTGCTCAAATAAAGCACATGATATCTAATTTCAGTGAAATGTCTTGTGGAGGATATTGTTCAATGAATTCTCCTAAGACCACTGATGATCGATACTTCGACATCAATTAATTACCCAAAATAACATCAACAAATCATCTGATTTACCCGAAGAAATTCCTACAACCGAGCTTTCACGCTCTCATTTCGCACAACTCATGAGTGAAATAATTACTTTGACTTGCGTGGACGCAAATAGTCTGACCCAACTATCAACGAAATAATCGTTACCCTCAAGGTAATATTCCCTCGTTACGCGAAAACGTTGAAGTATTTAAAGAAAAAAAACATCAAGTGGATTATGTGTATATGAGAGTAGACTTCGACCTAAGAATAAGAGGAAAATGTAGAAAACGATGGCCTCCACGAGACTTATACAAATGAATCGACGCCAGGAATATCTTACACACATTTTCGTCCCCGCTTTGCAATCCGGAGACATCACTTGGTAACCCCGGTAGCGTTCGTCCGATCTACCAGAGTCATCCAAGAAATATGGCCCAAATATTATTAGATTATGTTTGGAAGCTCTACTGCCACGCGCATTCCGGTTTTTTACATATATTCCGAAGGCCTTTCTCTGGTTTATATATTAACCAACGACATTCATTCGTTAATCATCTGTTAGTGTCAATTTTTGCTGAATAAATATTTGGGAATCAGTGGAACCTACCAAAGAGTATGATGTTGATGTTCGTAGAGTGCAAAACGTCCAGAGATGTAGTTCAATTTTTTTCTTAATATATAAGTTATTGGCTGTTATAATTTGTTAAATAATTAAGCGATGGCTGCACTCGACTTCTCGATATTGTAAATTTGAATTGAATGAAAGATCAAATGGGGTTTGAATCGTCTTGAAACGTCCGCCTGAGAATTATTTACAGGAGAAAGATCACTTACTTCCTCCATTCGTGAATAATTATCTCCGATATCAGAAATTTAATTAAACTAGTGAACTTATCAGTAATGAATAGTTAATAATACATAGAGAAATTGAATGAGACTCACATTTCTATGCGCCGGTGATCTCGAAACCCTTTCGGAAGATCCTCGAAGCAATTCAGCCAGAAGTTCTGGACTTGGGCCAGGCAGGCCCTCGAGTTTACTTGGACTTGATGTTGTTCTGTGATGACACGGTGTAGGTGGCTCCGAGTTACTATTAACTCCAGGGTTGTATGACAAATTGGCTGAGATTTTTCGACGGTGACGAATATTATCCTCCAGTCCAATGTCTGTTGAGCGTGGCTTGGCCATTTCTGCCTCTAGCATTTGGCCATATGGCCCACGAAGAGGTCGTTTACTATATCTGCAACGGAATGCCAAGAAAACATTTCTACTTTGTGGTCATTCAATTTTTAATGAGCAGAGAATTTCGGGAGAGAAATGACTAAATTAAAATTCTTCCGTTCATTGAAAATTCAAAAGCTCAATTTTGATGATTTATCAGATGTCGAAATTGTCTTTTGAATTGTTAAGAATTTTGTTTATTGTATTGGTTGCATTATACCGTCGTGGAGTGTGGCCTTCGCAGTCCGAGAGATCGCTCAGTGTCGCTGGCTGATCATCCTTCTCCTCGCTGCTCTGGGCGGCTAGTTTGTTCCTCTCGTTCTCCGAAGGTTCTGGCCACTGAGTTATATACACTCCTTTCCGCCGTTTGCTCGTATCACCACGATATCTTCGGACTTTACCAGATGGCGAAGATGCTCCTGACGGGGTTTCACTGAGCGCCTCGCTCGTTTCGCTCGCCTGGCTCAGTCTAGGTTCCTCAGGTGGTGGTGTGATTATCACTGAATTCAAATTAGCGAGAATATTGACAGAAAAGTTCTGAGACATTTGTAGCGAGACATTGACAATGAAATATATTCAGTAATTTCTATCAATGAAAGAATGAATAAAATTTTGCAAAACCCCTCACCTTTAGCCTCGACTTCGTCTCCATTATTGTTTCCTACTGGTGGATGCACCCGGTCCACAAAGGGCACATGGTCCTGGCCTAATGATTCCTGTTGCGTCGGATTAACTCGTAGCTCTTGATTGTCTGAGGGAACCGGTGGTTCTGGACTCGTGAGAGCACTCGACGTCCCCAGACTATCGGACCCATCGCTTCGAGGTCGTAATTCCTCGAGTGTCCTCGATTGAGGAACACCGAGACCCTCTGCCGATCCTACCGCACTGTCTACACTCGGCGTTGAGGCACACGGACTCTGGCGGTCTGGGCTTTTTTGTGGAGAGGAGGTTGTTGGACTAGAGGATGTATTCCCTCGACGTCTGGGTAAAGTACTTGCACGCACGTCCTTTGACTCATCTCCGTTTGAAGAGAATATTGTTTGCGTTCTATGTCGATTTCCTATGAGTATAATTTCAGAATTCAAATATGTTCCACATTTTTGTCCACTTCCCATTCCAAAAGTCTATACAGGGAAGACTGACAGAATAATTAATTAGCATCGATCGGAATTCGCACTATGACAATTATTTTGGTCCAGTTGGATTCTGGTTTTTTTACAATTTTCGTCTGATGCTCTTCACCTTTACTATTTTTTCCATATCATCATACTGCCATAAATTTGCAGTGTCAGAATAGTCTATTGTGTATCTCCATAAATACAAACAGGAGAGACTCTCGAAGGGTCCCTGCCGCAGGGGAACCACAAATGTTGAGCGCGCGGTTTTTATTTGCTCACGTTTCATGATTCGCGGTACTTGACAGCCTCCAAATAGAGGGGATGTTCGGCTTGAGGGCTTGGTCAAAGACATACTATGTCCAAGAGCCGTTCAAGAGACGAGCATCTTCGTGGTAGGTGTCATGAAAGAACTCCGAGATGAGGAACGCGAGTGAAAGAGCACAAATTACATGAATAAATTGGAATTTTTCTTAATTTACATTACGAGTTCGACAGTTCTACAGCTGAGACGACTAACATTTCGGGATTCCCCGTTGGGATTTGTCATCCCTCAAAGGTTGAAAATATAATAGACAATTTTTCAACTAATTGTTTTAAAGAATTGGTTGATTATGGCGATAACACGTGCCATGGAGGTGATAAAATTCCGTATGACTGTTCTACTCACCTTGATTAAAGTCTACTTGACCGAAGGATGCACTTCTGCAGGGTGCACCAGTTCTGTGAAATGTAAGCAGTGGTCCTCTCGGCTCCAATCTCGACAAGGCATCTCTCGCCTCGCTCTCATTGCCACTGCTACCCCCCGTTAACTCCCCAATGTCACTCACACACTTAGTACTATCTATCAACGAATCACTACACTGCCTGTAATGTTTTGGTTCACTGTGTCTGTCAGTTGATCGTTTAACTTGCTCAATATCACTGCTGTGCCTATTGACACCACTATCATTACTCGATCTCGACGTACGCCTCGATAATAATCCATGCTGATTGGGAGGCTGATAATGATGATCATGATTCGGTGATGATTGCGGCCTATTTCTACTGTCATCTGTCACATGCTCGTGATTGCACTCATCACCAACACTTTCACTGCGCACAAATTTCTTCGGATTTTCAACGTCGTTGCTGGGTGTGATGCTCCCTTCGCTGTACGTGTAGCTTCGTCCTGAAGTCGGGCGAACTTGATCTGATTTAATTGGCGGTGATTGCTGAAAGTAAATCAGAGAAAAATTTAGAATTTATCCAAGTGCTTGAAAGAGTGATCGAGTTATGAATTGGCGCAGTTCATTGATTTCCAATGGCATGTCATGATTTCTTTTAGTATAAGAAATAAAATAATGGAACCAACTTGATGTGCTCCACTAGGGGGTGGTGATGACGTATGTATTCTGGAAGGTCTCCTCGGGGGTGGTACAGGAGCTGGGCCTTTTTGCAATTTTTCCGTGAGCTCGCGGAGACGCTCGGCTTTTTCGCTGCGGGGGCCAGAAGAGGATTTTTTGCCTCTTCCTCCCGCACCTCCTCCTCCACCACCGCTCCATCGAAATCTGTGAAGTCGGTCCACTGCTGTTATTGCTGGTTCCTATTCACAATGAAAAAAAAACAGAAATTGAACACAAGCACACACTCGATGAGTATCACAATTGCTCAGCGATTGTTCAAGTATTTTGGATGAATCCGGGAGGACGATGCTCGATTTTTGACCAATGGATGAATATCTACGACAGAAACCAAAGAGAGCCACGTATCCACTGTGAAAACATCCTCGCCGTACCGCCACGACAAAAATAGTCGATCACTTGGTCTTGACTTAAATATACAGACACATCTAATGCGCTGTATAGCTTTCGAAATAGAAAGATACCATTTTACTTCGATGTTTTCCTACTTTTCCAAAAAATTCTCCTGCTCAGAATATCACGCTCATTTATCGGGATTTAATAAATGTTTTTATTATTGGCAAAGTAATGAATGAGTGGGAAATTTTTAGGATGAGAAAAAATCCCAAATCCATTAATTTCCAAACCCATTCTCATGCTCCGAAATTATAAACTAAAATTGAAGACTAATTATTCACATTTGTAAAGGAAACACTTTCGTCACTTTATTTTTAAATCAAAATGCCCCGAAAAAAAATCAATTTCCATTATCGCAACCACTTTTATACGAAGAACTGTCCGATGAAAATGAATTTGTCTCCTTCACCGCATATCCCAAACCATTCAAGTTGACATATCCAAAATCTATTCGAGGCGCTCAAATTTTGTTTACTATAATGTAATCTTTAAATAGAGCAAATCTACAGAATAATACGTGGAGTTACCGAACGGGAGAGATTTTGAAAAAGTTATAGATCAAAACTGATTCACCCCATTCATTAATGAAATGGAATGTGAAAATAATTGAAGGATTACCTGTAGCTTGAGTGTATGATGTTTGGTCCACTGAGCAATTTGTCGTGGTACAGAGACAGTGTTGTGAGCAATTGGAGTGAAACTAGAAGGTGCGAGGCCAGCGTTAGCGGTAGTTGTGATAGTGGTACTGTTGGTGGTATGGGTGGAGGATGATGCTGTGGATGATTGTGGCTGAGAGCCGTGGCTCCCCATTTGCAGCCCCCCGCAGTTATTATTAGCATTTGAGTTTGGCGGCAGTCGCGTCGACTCAAACCTAGTGGGAGGTTGAATAGACTGTCGTTCTTCGTCCCCTTCATTTTCACTGATTTTCGTTACATCTGCACCAGGGCTGGCAGCATTGCCCATGCCAAATGTATCACCACCCTTGGATTGTTTAGCACAGGGGGATATTGGTAAGCGTGGCAGAGGGAGCTTCGAACGTGGACCGATGCAGCAACAATCGGCTATGGATGATGACAGATTCAAGGGTTTTTCTAGAGGGACTTTGTCCTTGGTGTCTGATGGTGTCAAGCATTCTCGAGAGTCACCCTGTCGGACAGCTAGGCGAGGTGAGTGATCCATTGGATCTTCTTGGGATGTCTCCGGAGGGATACTCTCCTGTAAATGGTCGATTAAAAAAATCAAGTAATTTATATCGCACGTAAAGGCCGGTGTATTCTCCTGTCAACGTGTGTAAGAGCAATGGAGCGCGTCATTGGTGGATTGAAATTTAATCTATGCTACTCAACTCCTGCACATAGTTGCTTTCACTCCGAGTTTCTTATCTTGAGACTAAGACTAATGTGTGCATGATTGCAAGTCGACTGTCAAACGCAAAATGTCACTTGGGTGATCTCATTGTTCGAAGTTTCGTAATCCAGGACATTCCGTAGTTAATCAGAATGGAATCATTTGCATGAAATACTATATTATATCTGTGAATAAGATGTGATAAGAGAGGTAAGTGTCGGAGATTGGTCGTGTCGCGTTGATTTGATATGTTGAAATATAATTCTTTGGGAGTAATTCAAGTCTCATAGGAGGCGAGGGGTTGATACAAAGACGATCGAGATATTATTCCGACAATCGTCTCAGACATAATACTGTTCAGATTGAATGGAAGAAATTGAAACAAATTATGAATAGTGGCTGTCGTTCTCATTGGATTTTGTAAATTTAATCCAAATTAATAACCATTTTCTGATCGACGGTGATCAATGAAAGACTTTGAGAGCTGAATACTTCAAGAATGAAGTCACGTGCTGGATATATTATGCAACACGTAGAGGTGTTTATAACTATGCTAAGTTTAGCTTTATAACAACATCCTCGAGCTTATTCAGCTCCTTGATTCTAAAAATCTCCAACTTCCGGTTAGAAGGTCATCACCACGCATTTATTAGTCATTCTACTAATGCACTGTTCTTCTTGCAGTGAGAATGCGAAGGATATATTGATTTCGTAATGCCCCTTCTGCATCATTTGCAATGAAGAACAATGATTTGTTTATTCTGTCAGATTTCCATTGACAGACAATGTTTTTCCCAATATTCCGAATAATTCTGAGTAATTGAAAATGATCTCTCTGAAGACATAA
Organism: Diachasmimorpha longicaudata; assembly: GCF_034640455.1. Classification (NCBI taxonomy): domain Eukaryota; kingdom Metazoa; phylum Arthropoda; class Insecta; order Hymenoptera; family Braconidae; genus Diachasmimorpha; species Diachasmimorpha longicaudata. The sequence goes on along the minus strand of NC_087232.1, from coordinate 6,919,668 downwards.
CGAAATTTGTGATTCCATCGATCTCCTCCCTTCAAATTAAATTTCAAATCTTTTTCGGAATATTTAGCGAAGTTTTTGTAACAATGTAGATGAAAAAAATACGAGATTTAAGCAATTATTATTTTCGTGGGAGCTTTGGTGGGCGTACACGTCCGCACCGGTGAGTGCGGACGTTTAAAACGGGAGTGGGATTCTAACACTTAGTCAACATATCCGTATTTAAGTTTCTGTGGATATAGTGCATATAGATTTAGTAGGACTAGGTGATTATAACTAAATGAATTAGGATCGGGATAACAATCCAATTTGTTGAAGATCCGACATGTAATGGACCTTACTTACGAATTTCCTATTTCCTAATATTATTTACAGAAGAATCTTAAACTCACTTGTGACAGGCGAATGCCATATTTCGTTCCCCCTAGAATGACATATCCACCTCCACCGCTTCCAGTCATGACTCGGGCTGCTCCGCCAAACCACCCCCCTATACCACTGGTCCTCTCGTTCTTGGCACCACCACCACCCCCGTCGCCGCTGATACGGGGCATCCTTCATCCTTCTCTCACCCTGAAATCCGAATGAATCACCAGTGAAATGGCGACACGATAAAGATGTGACCGACGATATTGAGTGATAAAGAATCACTTTCAGGAAAAGATCTGATGAAATAATCGATTTTTTCATTCCCAGTTTTTTCTACGAATTATTTACAAATATATTCAGTCCTGAACGGCTGACTAATTAGCACAAATTTAGCATACAATGTTTACTCATGAGGTCTAAAATTTAACCACAAATGAGTAGACTTAGTGGAGAATGTCAAGAGCCCACTTCTGTGAAAGTTCACCGTATTGCAAAAACATCTTCCTTCGTGTCCTCTTTACATCAAATCATAAATCATACGTCTGCCTTATTCTTATTCCGTATATATGGAACATATTTTTGTACGGGTTTTTAGTGGTATTACAGCTTAAGAGAACATTTCTACGATGAATTCGGTGTAATTAAATAGAGTGTCTTTAACGTTCAATTCATCTTATCTCTCTACTACCTACTTTTTCACCCGCTCATTAAATCAAATATTTAATTTCACAAGAGAAACCAATCTTTGCGATCAACGATAATAATAACAATGGAGATAGCCAAGTTGTTTCTAATCCGGCATATTTCATTCTCCCTCGCATCTGTCGTTTGAAACATTCCGTCAGGAGTGACTGATAAGTATTTGAACACTTTGTCATCAGTGGACTGTACACTTCCCCGTTTCGTCACTCGTATCAGAGGTGGAAACCGTCAGAGAACGCGGAAATATTTGCTAGTCTTTGACGTACATCATTCGAACAGTAAAAAATTATGATTCAATTGCATTATCGTCATGAATCTAGAATTAGGTAATTTTATTCGTTGGAATTTGACAAACTCTTTGAAAAGTTTTTATTTCGATTGCGATGAAGATAACAGCGATGGCCTTGGCTGCAGCGACAGATTTGCTTCAATCATTTTTAATCGTTTCAACCATCTGCTGGAGCTAGACCATTGCCGCAAACGATTTTCTAATGGTTATCGTTTATCAAAATAATAGAACGACTGTGACATTCGACTTCTTTTTTAACGGAAATTATTCGGGAAAAATTCCGGGGCCTTCACTGAAAATTTTATCGCAAAAAACGTGAATACTTCAGTCCATTTTCAGTGAAATTAGACCGAAACCCCCGAAAATGTTACTAGATATCCCAAAAACTTTTAATGACTTCAATGATGAGTGGAACGAGACGAGATGAAGTCTCCGTAGCGATGAAAAGATGGGATGAGAACCCTCGAGATATTTTGAACGAATTTTTTTAAAGACCTGCCAGTGTATTACCGCAGTTTTGTTCTCTCTACGTTCAAATAGTGAAAATTCCACCGAAGATACTCTCGAAAAATGCATTCCTTCCAGTTGCGAGAGTACCAGTTTGATTTAAGACATAATTCCCTGGTGCAGAAGTACCCAATGGCAGGAGAACAGATTACCCGAAAATAGCTAAACTGTTTCACTTGCCTGGTGTACCAGGCAACGAAGACCCGCTGGAGGCCTCAGATTATTTCGGAAGACGACCGAGAAGAAATGTTGAAAAATTTCCATTCAACTGACTTCATCAACCGCCAATTCAATAATAAACGTCTTCAACTGAAATATTTATATCTTTGTGAATGAAATTATTGTTCACGTAATTTCTCTCTAACTTTCACATACCTTTTGCAAACAATTTCTAGTCTTTAAAAAATGTCTAAACAAAATGAAAGTTTCTTCAAATATCCGAGAAATAGGTACCAAAAATGTCAATCTGTATTTCTCACATTCAGACATTTATTTTTGCTGGGAATTCAACAGCGAAAAAATAAAGTGAAATCACGTGAAATCAAATAACGAAACGTACTAGCTCTGTTTGTTCCAAAAATACCAAAAGATCTTTCGAGCTGAGAAAATTTCGCACATCAAAACTTTTTGAATAAAATCCCCAATTCTATAATTAATTGCCCACCCAGCGCAACAATAACCAATTAATAAGAGCGTATGTTCTGTTCGAGTCACTTGATTACTTGAAAAGTGTTGCACTAATCTTAGTCATTATTTAAAAAATGACGATATCATTACGCATATATTCATTTGGCGTCCACCGCTCCTGTTATCAAGATGACCAAACAATTATAATCTAGGTGGATGCTTACTTCAAATCCCAATAATTCCGATCGTCCTATTAATTGACTAATTGCAAGATTAAATTCAGGAGAAGAAGTAAACAACACTCGGATTCTGGATGGAATGTAACGCGAATGGGACGTTTCACCGTACACTAAGTGTAGGATACTGGTGTGCCTGTGTCGGCTAGCTGCGGCAAAAGCCACCTTGGTGAAAGCCTCAACGAAGACGATAGCAGACTCAGCAGTGTTGCTCCGTTCCGAGGAAAGATTTTCTAAATAGCGCAGACTCTGCAGTGCTCGTGTGTGCAGGGTGTGTAAGAATGAGACATAATATTGTTTGGTGAGCTTAGAAGTAACGCTTGAGTATATTAGATTGAGTACAGTGTGCTACGAGAAAGATATGCAGAGGATGATATTTATACCGGGGATAATTGTGAAGAAAGAGACTGCGACGATGCGGAGGTATTGAGGAACAAGAATTTTTTGGGAGTGGAATTCTCAATGGGAGATAAACTTAAATGAGATAGAACTGACTTAAGACCCAGCAGATGAACTTGGTATTTGAGGATATCCAAGTGCTTTAGCTATTTTTTCGTCAGTCGAATGATTTTCTATTTTTGTTGGGCAACATCAGAGCTTCCATTTGAGCATCATTTAACTCTAATTTTCCGGTTGTTTAACAGCCATTTTAATCTGCACATTAAACCAGTGGAAAGTGGCTTAAAAAACCAGGAAAAAAATAAGTTTCTACTTTTGGAGAAAGATGTAGTAACTATAGAAGTATAATTTGTGAAAATAGCGAGCATCTCCCAAATAATCTATGAACACTAAATTACTTTCCCATAAAAATCATTCGTTGAGAATCGCAGAAAATTTATCGAACTTCAAAAGTTAACCGGAGATTCATTCCATGGGAGAAGAGTCCTCAGCTTAAAAAATAATTAGCCTGTGGTGTAATCTACCAAAAAATTAATGGATCATTCGGGAACCCCCCCTCCCCCCTAGTGAGTGCCTAAAATTGTTCTGAACAAGATGATTGATGGACCGATCAACAGACTCGTTTGTAGACCACCAAAAAGATAATAATCTACTATTATGGAAATTCCCAAGCCCTCAAGGGCTAGCACGCTGCATTGGTGGGCGGGCTAAGCTTTGGGATGGCGAACACCGCTGAGGGTTAGAAATGGAGTGGCGACTATGAGGGACATCTCTAAGAAGGCGACATCAGGGAGATCGCAAGACGATTGTGTCAAAAAGTTAGTTCTTACGGAGTGCTAGAAAAAATTGTCAGGGACTTATTAAATTTTCCTTAATTGTCGAGTTTTCCTGTCTTCCCATATTGGTTGGCTATGAACTGATACTGAAATTTAAAGACTCACGTGCTGCTTTATAGTGCAGTCCACCAAAGACATCAATCCCCACAAATCCCTCGGTGTCCCTCGGCCATCATTTTCTGGGGGTTGAATTGATTGCACTTTTGAGGGACTGCTGATTGTGAATGAGAGTTGCTTGGAGCACTGCCGTAATACTACATGCACAATCGCATCCTATTACAACCACGCACGCCTTTTCGTCGACCAAGTCTGAATTACCAATCGCAGAGCCAAGGAATGCAGCGGCTTTCAATCGCTCCCCAGTTAATCAGTGGTTTTATGATTTTCGTTATGATGCTATGAATTAATTAACAAATATTAACACCATGTTCGTTTTCACTGTGAAAATACGGAGTGCCCTGATATGTTCAGAATAATTGCATCTCTACATTGTTGTCGTGTTTTGATTGGAAATATTTTTTTAACCAATAAAATTGATGCAATTCAGCGTCATTGAGAGAAATAAGATCTAATCTCCTCATCAATGTAGACCATTTCTTGACTGGAAATTACATTGAGAGAAACTTTACTTTCTTGTGTATTCACTAGAAAATCGTGTTTATTAGAAAATTAACGATTAGATAATGTTTAGTTCACATAGAATTCTGTTGATGAAACTATTTTTCTGACTATGTATCCAGTTAAGATGTACTTGTGTTAGTAATGTAATTACCAAAATTGAATGGCCAATCGTTATATAAATTAGCAGCTCTGTTAATTTAGAAAAAAATTACGAGCAGCAATTTCTAGTGATAAAATGAAACTAGAAGTTCAGAAGAACAGGAAAATAGAGTGATATTTTGTTTCATTGAGTTCATTAAATTGTTGTATGTCTTTTTTAACGCGAAATAATTAAGTGAGCGCGGGGCACATCTCTTGTCATCTACGCCCTTGGTCTGCAGAATGTTTTTTTCCTCATATTCGTACATGTATAATTCTTTGCTATATAAAAGGCAAGGAAGAAACAACTCAAAAGGTTCAAGAATGTTGGAGTACCGAATGCAAGAGAATTCAATGCCCGAAATACCTTAAAAGAACTAGTTCCAATATGACAATGTCCGGCATTTACAAAATTGCTCCAAATTCTGTTTTGAATTATTTCGAATAGAATTATTTCTTTTCAATTATTATAAACAAATTCTTGTCACCTTCACAGCTGAATGTCTCATTAAAACATCTTCCAATACATCGAAATAAAATAATAATGGATCAGATAATCTATTGATGATTTCAATGTGAAATGCTGTTTTCAATATGAAAAATCTTGAATCGTTCATTGAAATTCCCGAAGATTGTAATAATGTTTTTACAATATCGGATTTGCAAGAAAAAAAAAACATTTCAACGACGTGGACGGGGACGATGATGAATTTGGAGGCTTTCATTGACATCTGGAAAAATATGAACTAAATTATTGATATCGACAATACCCTCCCTCTTCTCCACCTTCGTCCTGCGATGAATAACTCCCCCAAATTAATAATTCTTCCTCGACTCTTGAGTAAATTTCACGAAAATCACTTGCACTGCAGTTATATCCACTTCACTGATACTCTAGATGATACTTCCACTATCCTCCACATAACTCATACCCATGGGCTGAATAGAGAGGAAATTATTGATGCACCAGCGTCTGCAATTCACTAATAAATAAACAATATCATAGCTCATTAACACCAATTTCTCGACGAAGCAGCGAATCTCCTGTGTCAATGATTTAAGCTCTTCACAACAACAACAACTAGTAAAAATGGCGAGAATCACTTTTACAACAAATGCACTGGACTAACGAGGATCAAATGACGCCTGCAGATGGCCTGATACGCGGAGGAGCTGGTCTCCATCAATTCAACGAGAGAAAGACTTCGAACAATGTTGAATCGGATGAAAATGCCGAAATGTTAATACAATTGATCGGTACCGGCGAGGAACTGCGAAGCCGCTCAACTCGAGACCGACTGAGTGTCTCGCGCGGTTTAAAACGCACCGGTTCCATGGCACGACGACCCACAGTAGAGAAACGAGAAGACGGGCAACAACTAAAGACACAGGGAGAGACTGAGTGAGATAACAAGACTTTAGCTTGCTTTAGCTGGCCCCGAAGAAATTGTGGGATTGTCGGAGGGGGCGGCAAGGGGATGAGGGACGTGGGGAGGACGAAGAGAGGCAGCCACGTTGCCACAGTGTTGCATTTGTTGTACGTGGATTTGAGGAGGTGCTGGCGGCCCAGAGTCTGACTCTCCTGTGGTCCCTTCAGTTGATCCACTTGGAGAGATGTTACTGTTACTTATTATCTACTGAACTCTTGCATCTACGATTCACCGGCTTCAGGATTCATTTTGTCTTCTGTTTCAATTTCAATGGAGATTTTCGACTGGACCTCAGCGTTTTTTTATAGCAGATGAAAATTCAATTTTATTGATAATCAACAAGAATTTGGCGCAACATTTCATTGTGTATCATACCGTTAATTGTTCTCCAAAGTCAATTTTCGCAATTGTTATCGAATAGATGCATTGATATTACTGTATCTGCTTTGGGGAAAATTGAAGGACTTGTATCACTTTGTTATCTCCATTAAAAATGCAGGTAAACAAAATATTGTTTTATCTTATCAGTATTTACATAAAGTCGCCTTAAATTTTTGAGTTTTTATCGGTCGGCTGTGTTCCGCAAAGATGGATATCACTGAGATTGGCCGTGCAATTTCAAGGGGCCATTATGATAAATGGTTACATTCTCGGGAATGCATTTTCGACCATGGCTGCCCGAAATTTTTAAAAAGTAAAAAAATTAAGTAAAAAAATTGTGCAGGTTGAAGATTAGGAGGAGTCTCTCTGCTGAATGCAGTTTAAAAAAAGTTTTAAGACTGATTGTTTATGATATTGCATTTTGGCTCTCAATATAAAATCTGAAACAAAGGTTCCATAAAAATAAAAATAGATAAATATTCAAGAATGATTTTTTGTTGTTTTGTCATGTGTTACCTCGAGGAACTATTTATCATTTCATATCAATAGACTTCCTCTCCCTGTACTGGTTTACCGTTGTTGCATCCCGAACTCGTTCTTTGAAATCGAGATGGCAGGTTCGTTGGCCGTTCTGTGTGCTAAACCACTCTGTTACACAAGTGCAGGATTTTTAAATAAATTAATAAATCAATACCCACGAGTCAAGGTAAATTCAGATATTTATATTGAACTTCAGCTCCTCAGTTGCAATTTTGCCAATCAGCCATCTTTTCTCGACATCGTACGCACACTAAAACACCTCTGAACAAAATACAAATTTCCCGGAACTTAACATAGCTATATTTGTCAATCAGATAAATTTTACGCCACCTAAACATTGTCCATTGTCTAAAATGCAGACTCATTTCTTCCGTGCAGCTAATGTTGTCATATGATGAGGGTTATGAGCTGAATTCGAATTTAGAATTTATTTTAAGTGGAGGGCAAAATTATAATAATTTTGCTTACATCATTATTATTAATATTCTCACAATTATTCTAAACTCATGTTTAAGGTACGAAATTATTCAATAACATTTTTAAATTCGACCGCCTAACTTCAGTCGACATAGCAGATATCTCAATGCCCGACGTCCTAACTAGCCCGTTACTTTAGGTTGTCGTCCGTTGGCACACATGGAAAGTGCAGCAGATGAGTAAACTAATAAAGTAGTGCTCACAAGTCACTGGGTGTGGTTACAAGAATTTAGGTAAAATCCCCCAATATTTTTGTAAAAAACATTAAAAATCCGAGGAAGAATCGAAACCTGCCAAGATGACGATCGTACAGTCCTGTTGGTCGCCGATTATATGGACGAATAACATCAAAACTGGAAGTAAAGCAATTGCTTGCTACACCGTGGTAAGTGTCAGATACACTTGTAAACAACAAGAGAATTAATTGAGATCAATATAATTAAGCTGTTGAATTCCAGGCTATCAGTGTCATTATGATCACCTTTATATCCTATCAAATGCTCGGAGGTGATTCTACACAACTTTATAACCCTCTTTTTGAGGCAGACGTGAGAGGATGTGAGTATTCTGACCAATAGCGTGGATTAATTTTTTAATATTTCATTATTGTGATGCAGACCTTTGACACCCTTTTAATTGCTGTTATTCAATGCTTAGACAATCGGTTTTCCAATGGAGGACAAAATAACTAGATCAGAGTGATACTATTTATATTTTCAAAAATTAATTAAGCAGGTCAACACTCTCAGATTTCCAGTAGTTTCCAAGGTTTCCCTAATTTTAATTAGCAATCAGTATGAATTGCGTAGGTTACGATGAGCTGAGACTTTGAGAATATTTGACATAGCTAATGATGAGCTCTATATTTTTTCACCCAGCAATGCAGTGGGTAGGTGGATTCCTGATACTCTACTTTGTGGTCCTCATAATGTCCGCTTTGTCGATGGTGTATGGCATCAACATAGGAATCAGGGGATGGCTGTTACCATGGCTTATATGTTGGTTCTTTGCCTTCCTATTTCAATTTTCCTTCGGTCTGTGGCTTCTAGGCGGCTACTATATCTATGTATGTATAATTATTCACGCGCATTTCCATCCATTCCTAAAGTATTCGTGAATCCTATTAATTATTTCATTTGATTTGATTTCAGCTTGAGGTCGTCGTCCCAACAATGATCCTTTGGTTGTGGGGTGCATATAATGTGAGTTGAATTCACTTTTCAAGCTGCTCTATCGAGTAAAATTATCGTGCATGAAAATTGTTGAATGTTGAGGGCAGTGTCAGTGTCTAAATTGCCATAAATAAATCTATGAAATAATTTCTTCATTATTTTTTTGTAGCTGTATTGCTGGTTGTGCGTACTTTCCGTCTACAAACTATTCGAACAGCTCCAGTCGCCGAATATCGAATTACTCTGGCCTTAAATGAGTGCCCTAGACGTTAAACTAATCCATAGTTTGTATCCTAGTTGTTAAAACTGACGACAATGTAAATTGCATGATAGATCTATCATACAAATTTTTAATTTGAATTCCTGTATCGATTGAAATGACCGAAGACTGAAAATGGCTTTGCAGAAGAGCCATCCGTCCACAGTCGGTCATTTTGGTGTTCACGGTACAATGGAAAAGTGCAAAGGGGTATGAGATATGCTCCGGATGTGTAGTTCACTGACTTAAAATATTTTTGTAATTATATTTTTCATATTTATAGAAATAAGACGATATTCAATCGGTAATTTTATCGAACTATTTAGTACATCTAACCGTCAACAGTTTTTTAAAAAAATGTCTTCTTCATGTTATTACAATAAAGCTTACATTGATGATCTGATTGATTTTGCTATGACATTCTTTTTATTATAAGACAGGTCATTTTTCATTTCAATAATAATAACCAAATTTTTTAACCTGGAGCTCCAACGAGCAGAAGATCGCTCCCAGAACAACCGCTCGATTTGGGACGAGTGTCCTGTGGTTTCCTATATTTTTTCTACGATCCGTAGCAGTGCAACGTAAAAACCACAGCCGCATAAGCGGATATGGTGTCAAAATGGACTTGAAAATGGCTACGAAAGCCATAAACAAGGGAGCAAGAATATTCCTAAACTGTTACTGATTTTTATGGGCCGTTGTACTGGTTTTATTTTACGAGAACCCCAAAACTGTTCTCGGAATTTGTTTTCGAAGTAAAAATTACCATAATAATTTGTTAATAAATGAATATAAATGAATTAAGGAGTCCATTATTGCATGAAATGATTGAATAAAGTTTTACGGTTTTATATTGACTACTGCATTCCTTGTATTTGACGGGAATCTCAAAAACTATTTTTGGAACCTTTGCCATAAACGATATTATTGATAATTTTATCAATTAATTTTTACGCTGTTCTATCAAGGTCTATTATTATGGAAAAAAATTGTACAACCGAGGAAAAGTACAGAAATTGCCCAGAGACATTGCCCTGTGAAAATCCCATGAGCGTACATCTATATTTGCGCCTCCGCATCTCCGAGATATGAAAAATAAAATTGCGCCTAAAATACGCCCGAGGGAATAAGAGTTATAATATGAAAAATTTTAAAAATAATCCTCTCGAGTCGAACGAGCAAAGAATCCCAGATGAAATATTTGAAAGCTTAATATAATTGTTCGATTCCTTTCAAATACCCACTGCAGAGTTCGATATTAAAATAGTATATTGACGTAGTCTGCAGACCGAGTCGCAGGCGAATTCTGTAATTTCGTTTACACAGAATAACGATAATAAACAAATATCTACTTGAACAGCTATTTCCTGAAAATGTGTTATTTTGTCCAATATTTTACGACTTTGTATTTGTCGAGGGTATCCAAATACTTTGACTTTTTTTATACACCAAAATACATAAGGATTTTATCATTTATGCTCTGCAGGTCTGAATCCGAACTTTGAACACGCGATTCCATTACAAAAATTTATAATAAATAATAATGAGCGTATGTAATTTTACGTGTGACCTTGCATTCTATTACAAATTACCCAGAACATCATAAATCTACTTTCTATTGTGACTAACAACACAGTGCCGATATAATCTAAAACCTTTAATCCTTGTATAGCCGTAAAACATACCCATAATTCATGCTGTACTTCATCAAATTGATTATTCGATCAATTTAGTAATAAAGCAGAAGTTCATAATAATTAGCGAGGGACCACAACTGCTGTAGTAATCATTAACTGTGTGAAATTCATTACCAACCATGGAAGAGAAGCCACTGTTTAGTTGCTTTTATGCTTTCATAATTTCAGTACATCCGCATTGGAAACAATTTGCTCAATTGGATGGCATGCAGTTTGTTATTGGAGCAGCAGCGGACACTTTGTGCACAATTACCGTCGTCACGAGAATCGCAGAGTTGGTGAAAAGTAAATTACCCTCAAGTGTATGAATCAACTATACAAATACACAGGGAAAACAGATGATAAAGTGAACTCCACGAAATTGCTCGAAAAATTATGGCATGAGAAAGCGTAACATTACAAAAATTTAATATCGTAGATCGACAACTATTCCTAGTAGTCAGAGAGTCCGGGATCGGCATGAGAACAAGATTGCATTGGACATATAACTCGTTCTCCAAAGGAGAGAATCGAATTCAGTCGAACCGGGGATGGGTGAATATATGCAAATCGATGACACGCTTGTACGAGGTAGAGGAAAAGGAAAAAGTCGAAAGAATAGCATTCCTAACACATATGTGTGGTACTTATAAAAATTCACAACCGGACCAGTCAAGGCTACCTAGTTTCTTTGTGCTGATGCTTTTTTAGTAGACAAGTGTTATTGATATTTGTGCTTTCGTGAAATCGCCGTCCAATTGAGTCAATTGATATTCACCGAAATCACGCAATTGTCGCATTTATTGATCACCAATCTCAATGAATATATTGGTATGTTCATAAATACCATAAAAAATATTCCGGCTCTCAGCAAATTATTTTCTCGATAGAAGAAATCTATTACAATTCTATTAAAATATCATCTATGCATACTTCTATCCTAACTGAATATAATTATAATATTTCTAAATGGACATGGAGAACTAACAATTGTAAAAATTAATTCTTTTCCCGCAAAAATGATTCCTTGTTAAAGTAATTTTTTTCTGACTGCGACCACAATGATTGTCTGACCTCGGAGTCCTTTCTTCGCGTCTCTGGTTTAACCTTTAGGCTCGTTCTTCTTGTTTCTCCAGTTTGACTTCGGGTATCATTTTTCTTCGTCACCGGCTCGTCCCTTACAAGTCCGTATCGGGCTGATGAGGATTTCACTGAGCCTTGATCATCTGTCGAATTATTGACGGGGAGGTAAACAAACCACGAACTAATACCTAACTGAATATTTATTTAATCATTGTAAAGAATTTATTACTAACATTCGCTGCGTCGAATTCACTCGCTCCCAACAAAAACAAATTGATTGTCACGGAATGAGGGGAATTAATGTCTATTTTATTGACCAATTGAAGATGTTTGACTAATTGTTTATTTTGAAAAATTATACAATGTGAAGTTATCGGGTACGATCTCTCAGAACGAGCAAGCCCGATACATCGTACACTGTATTACACGATGCGGCTCTTTTGATTATTCTGATAAAATGCCATTGATAAGCATCGCAATATGTCGCATCGTCTGCTCTCGTGCCTTGTTTATAATTACGATGTAGAAAACATGTTTATTTTCTCTATGAAGACAAAGGCAGGGCTCTTGGACTCTCGAGTTGAATTTTAAACAAATTCACGAGTTCTCAAAGGGGGAGTATACGATGAGGGCAAATGAAAACAACTGAATTGAGTAAACAGACTCCTGCATGAGCATAAACTCACGTCTTTTGTGACTGATCTACGGATACACTCAGTTCGACAATATTGCAGGGATATTGCAAACGTCATTGGCCAAGATCTACGCCCCTTCACCCAGTCTCAACGCCATGAGCAGCATGAAAATATGAAGAAAGCGAGTAGTTGCTGAGACAAAGAAATTTCATAGAATTTTTATCAAGCATCGGCTGGAAGTCGGATCACCCTGGAGACTTCATCCTATTCATCCGGTTTGCTGCTTTACCAATATCGCTCCACTCGCCATTCTACTTTTTATAATCGGATCTGAGCGTGACATGTCTTCTCAATGAAGTAAGAAAGAGTAACGCGCAGTGAATGGTTATTTTATCAATGAATTCATAACTTCACATGTTTACAAAACATCCATGAGCTCAACAAGAAGGGGAGCATTCTGTATACGATAGCGGTTGTGTAGAAAATATTGTACGAGGTGTGGGGGATAGGGGTGGAAATTTCAAGTTCGGGGAAAATGCTGGTAGAGAGATACTTATTAAAAATTATGAAATGTAATAATATGGTTGAGAGAATGTTTATACTGAATTAAACTATGAAAAAAAATCTATCAGTCAGTGGTACTGAGGGTTTCACTGAATTAGGATTTTAAGAAAATTTTTTGGAGGTTTGGGAATATTAAAATGAGGTGGAGCTAGGAATTTACTTCGATGTCAGCAAACACCAGAACGTTGAGGTAAGATATACCATGACGTCAACCTGAACGTAGAATTATCAGGGCAGTGGAGATAAAGATGAAGATCCAGTTCTGTTTGCATTATTTTATGCATATTTAAGAATTTTGAATGAGAACTCTCCGTAAAGATACTGATTATATTTTGATTCTGAAAATCAGGAGATAATGCCGCAATTAATCTGCATGTAACAATGTCATGTTGAAAAATATTTTTATCAAAAAATATCGCATCATTCGTAATTAATTTTTTTAGAATAATGAAAATGCAGTTTCAACTTCGTAATTACTGCTGTGTGGGCGCAAATGGTTACAAGAGAAGCGGACGTTGATGTGATGGTCTAGAGTAGACTTGAGAAAAATGTAATCTGTCACTTACAACGACGGAGAATTTTTAACATTCGTCAAACAGTGGCGAGAGAATAATGAATAATGTGTTTCAGACTTTTCTGTTGATCTCGTTCACACACTAGTTTCGGTCACTGGGAGAAGAGGGTCAGCTTCCCTGCCATCACCACAATTATACCCACTTAGAAGATGAAACCAATCTGCCTAAAATAAGAGTAATTGAGGAGCCTTTGTCCTAATTATTTCGCCTTTATTTACTTTTACGATTATTAACACTATTGATTTATGATACTTCCGTTTTTCCCTCATTTATCAATCACCATTATTTTTCAGGACAGTTTCTATAATTACTTGACACCCACAGTGTTCCTAACTAAATTAATATTATGAATCTTCGAAGTGGAAGCGACAACTTGAAAACATTATCTATCGAAATACTTTAACATTTTGCTTTTGCTTTAATTAAAATTTCGGAGATGATTAATTTCCCATTGACGAGGAAACAAAATTTTTCACCGAGACTACTTCAACATTGCCACAAAGAACCATAACCAGTGTGAGATATTGATGAACGTGTTTTGACACACTTAGATGGACAGTTAATGTAATATTAATGACCGACTAGATATGACATATCCATCGCTTACACAACATTTTCGAAATAAATAAAACGAATAAAAAAATCTGGATAAAAAATGTGAACGGAACGAACGCAAGAACAGACGATCCTCTTCTACAATTGATGAAAACATCTTCGTATTTAATTTGAGTTTACCACGAAGCGAGTCCTATGACATAAATAATGCATCAACTCACTCACATTTACATAAACATCTCTCAGGCTTACTTCAAAGTATTATTAGATTTATCAACAGAAAAAAATTCCCCAACAGCGTGCTATCACATTAGTGAATTAATTACCTAATATGTTCTCAATTTCTGATTCATGTTCTCATTTTTCTTCTCACTGGAGTCGCGTATTAATATCATGATGCACATAACTCTTAGAACCTGTAATTTCTCCCATATTACGCAACTGATGGCGTACTAAAATGTCATCTCTACTCATACCTTCGCTGGCCGGCTGTTAAGAGTAAAAAAACCTGGTCAATAATTCATCGGAGAATTAATTAAAATTCAGCATAAAAAATATCACATGTTTTCTCAAGACGTGAACCGCGCGGTTCAGAGAAACGACAAAAGGTAAGTCAACTTTCTTCTCCATTCAGACTGCAGGGCCCTTTTTAATTGCTCCGAGTATAATTGAGATTAATGGAAAGGCATGCGGGTACTCGCCGTCTCTGGTATCAGTCTTTGCGTCAAATCAGAATTACAGCGTTCAATGAACCGCAAAACTCGGCCTATCACACGCAAGATTCCGTCATTATTAGAGGCAATAGTGACTGTGTTATCATCGAGGGGGTGAGGTAATATCTCTACGACTGATCTCCCTAAGCAGCTTGACAATATTTTATGAGGAATAATCACTTCCATTGATTTATTGTCTATTTTTGTTTACTCAACCGTGAGAATATCGTGTGATTGATGCGATATTCGTCGTCACACAATCTAATACGAGTATTAGAAAAATCCTAATCTCAATGTTGTTGAGATAGAATTGACCCACGCGAGCCCAAGAATTTTTCTCAGAAAATTGTCTCCGCCGATAATCGACTGGAAACATCATTAGATCCAATCCTGACATTCATATTTCCCCCTCTCGCAATTAATCATTGAAGTAGGCAATGGTATACCCCATTGACATTGTTGGAGGCGCTGATCTATTGGGTAAAGTGATAATCCTTTCGTCGGACAAAGTTTTCTTTGAATGTAATTTTAACGTCAACCCCCAAACTCCCCCTTCAATGATCAAAGGCAATCAATCATTCCCATATTCAATCACTACATTTATATTGAAACACGCATGCAACATCCAACTATTTCTATCTGCATTACGACTGTTTGTTTTCTAACCACGAAGCATGTGGGTAGGTCCATCGGTTTGTCGAGTTGTTAGCTTCACAGTTACAAACCGTGTGCTCAACTCAGTCAACTCATGTGCTTATTGAGAAGCAGATTAAAGAAGCAAAATCCGTTTCATATGTACAGATGTATAATACATGCATCACGTACAGTCTATATTCTCAGTTGCAATTCACTGGGTAATGAATATATATGAATTGATATTAATCTTTGGGGCGATTGAATAACGTTTTATTTTACATTTTTTTTGTGAGTATTTCTCAAGGGGATCTTGCTTTACATTCCACGTGGAAGTTTGAACTTTCAAAGTGGTGACTGATAAATTTAATGAAATTAGATAAGCTGAGGAAATGTTACCCCACTTAGACCCGCCATTTTCGTTACAAAATATCCTGTTAATCTTTATATGAATCTCTTTTAATTAGAGAAACAGATTCTGATGTATTTGAAGAGAAATAGTCGAGGCCCATTTTTTTCAATGTGAAGAGATAAATGGAGTTATTATCAGTCCACTTTTTAATTCAAATTACGACATTTTTGTCAGTCAGAAATGTTGATAGGCTGGAGAGCTGAAAAATAGAAGTGACATCCCAGGAGTATGGAGTTATACAAGTGTTGCATAAGCCACATGAAGAGGTTTGGAATTCTTCTTGTAACACCAATAAAAGTTCTGCAAAAAAAAATCGGCGGTTTCTGCGGGCTTTGAATGCTGGTTGTCTGCACAGGAACGAGGAATGTCCCAACTTCATCCCCTTTTGCAGACATTTCTCAAATAGTAAGACCACAAAATGGAAAGCAATATGTTTGATTTTTAAAGAGTAATTAACAAGTTTAGCACTTGTTCTTCTCTGATGCAGACCCACTTCCATTTTATTTATACGATTTTTAGTGTCTCAAAAGTCTCTGCAAAAGTGTGTGAAATAGAGACATTCGTTTTTGT
Source organism: Diachasmimorpha longicaudata (assembly GCF_034640455.1). Lineage (NCBI taxonomy): Eukaryota > Metazoa > Arthropoda > Insecta > Hymenoptera > Braconidae > Diachasmimorpha > Diachasmimorpha longicaudata. Next base: position 6,903,269 of record NC_087232.1, on the reverse strand, counting down.
TGTGTGTGTACCAGGCATTGACCTTACCCACGTGCCGACATACGTGAGAGCCGATTCCTCCACTCAATTCGGAAATTTTACAATTCGATTTTGACTCAACGCCTTGCTGCGTATATTTTTAAATATTTTATATTTTTTCCATAAACCTTCAACTATCTGGGAGGTTTTAGAATTCGCCAACCATTCATAATGAATGTCTACCGAAACATACACGATAAATATTCTATGCTGAGATAAGATACAGAACGTTCAAAGTCAATGCAAATAAAATTCAGTAAAAACAGCCGTAACAGCATAAATTGAATGGTCTGTAAATCCAGTGAGTGAATTATTTTCTCAACCTCCTAAGATATAATTGGAACACCTTATCAAAACGCCCAACTGAAAACATTATAAAAAATTCCGTAATTCTCAATACCTAGACCCAATTTCGTCTGTCGGTGATTATCGTTTCAACGCGTGTCCCATTACAAACATTTTAATTCCGGCCATTTTCCACTTACCTATCAAAACAATCCAAAACAATCCACTCAAATAAATGAATAACCAACTGTGTAAACCTCGAGATCGGGCGAATTTCCTTGACGTCCGTCCTCGGAGCCCAACGCACCCAAAACCGTTTCAAAAAGTGCACTTTTCATCCACTTACCTAAAAAAAGAAAAATCCCACAATTAACATATTCAAATTGCCGGAGTCCAGTGTTTCGAAATTCACCTCCTACCCTCCTCCTCCGGTGAAAAAAATGCTCGAAAGCGAATTTCCCCCCACACGAGATGAAAAAAAAAAAAACTCACCACTGCAATTCAACAGTTAGGATATAGTCCCCCATACGCCAAAGGCACGCGTATTCACACAAAGCTCTGATGTATCAGTGAGACGTTATGCGGTAGGTAGTAGCCCCATCGTAGCATGGAATACTCCTGCACCAGGCTACTATACCTCGCCGTCGCCAGAGGTGCATGCTATGCTGGTTATATGCGCTGCTGCTGCGTGTCCCCAACACACATGCAACGTGCGCGCCCTCGCAGCCGGCACGTTACTTCCCATTGGGCCGTCAGTGTTGCTCCGGCAGTCGCGGTATAAAGACGTGTTACGCAACGCATCAACAATTCGCCGCGAAAATCCGGGGTTCCGTAGTTTTCCCGTGTTACCAGTGTTTACATTCGCATTTCGGACGCTACCTCGGTGTTTACCAGTACAATCGTCGATTAACTGATGACAAATCATATCGATTAGACGAAAGTGTTAGTATCTCGAATGTGACGGAAGCCGAGTCACTGGCCTCACGTAAATTCAAGAATTTTTTTCAACTCACTCCCGATTTATCTAGTTCTTTTCGTCAACGACGCGCACTCTGCATTGGCCATTTTTTTTTTCAACTGTCCTCTACTGTGAATGCACACGCATATCGTCACATTCTCAAGTAATTGTATAGAAGTGTAATCGTGGGAAGGTGGGGGATTCCACTTCCGTTTTTGGTGTTCGTGAATTGTGCTAGTGTTTGTGATTTTTTTTTCTCCTTCATTTATTAATTTTTTTTTGTCCTGTGCACTGGTGAAATTATCGCCCTCTCTACAGTCGCTAGTATTTTGGATGAGTCACGTGGCTACGTGCACAGCGGTGACAGGTTGAAGTCACCCGGGGGACAATCGTGATTCCGGTGGTAACGAAGGTGAGTGGAATATTTAAGTACCTATAAGTAAAGGATAATTTTCTTGTCTCATGTTACGAAGAATCGACGACTCCGAGAGTCACATTGGACGGGGGCATTTCATTATGACGTCAGTTAGAGGGCACTTATGGTAGTGTGACATGTGGGTGAGGGTTTTTAGGAATTTTTTTTAATTCTCCCACAGAATTTAACGGACAGATGTTGATTTAATTTCATTGGGAAGATGCTGGCTGATTCAGAGGCTGGAATCCTTGACATCATCTCTGGCTTTTCCACTGTTCTTGGATGGAACATTGGAGAATGCAAATTGATGAGAGGTTTCCCGGTTCATTTCAGTCGGACTGAGTGATATCATTCATGACGGCAGATAAATATATCGAAGGAGAAATAATTGCTTTTAATTCTTCAACGAGTTTTTAGTCAGTTTTTTAATTAACAATTTATCATTTGTGAGTTCTTCATGCGGTGGGGATTGATTAGATTCTCGATTAGATTACAGGGAATAGTTGAAAACAAATTACATGAACAAATGAATAATTGTGAAATTCAATGAGTAGATTAATCGAATGGAGGGATTTTTAGGCTGAAATTTAATGCGAGAGTTATTTGAGAAATGGAAATGAACATAATAAAATTCACTGTGATGACAGGAATAATTTTATAATGAACGATTCCATTGTTGAGAACTGAATTGAGTCACTTAAAGTTGTCCATTTTAATGTACGAATTGAATTACAGTATTCTTCGAATATCACAACGTCTTTGTTCGAATAATCATCTCTATAATTTCTGACAGTAGTTGTCGGTAAAAATAAGACATCAAACTTAAAAATATGTGATACATGATTTTCGAAAAAATAATTCGGATGATTTATCGGTGATAGATTTATGATTATGTCGTATACGGAGATCTCGATAGCCCCAGGCAAGACCCAATGAATTGCAAAATTACAGTCTTCGCCGTAAATACAGCTGTTAAGGGATTATTCCAAATAGTGGGATTGAGTGAAAATAAATAAGTTAAATGGAATGAAGAAATTTCTTCCATGTGATAAATTAACAATGAAAATTTCCAGTGTTATGTTTACTACCGGTGGATCAAGTAACGAGGGAACATCGAGTTCTGTCGTATCACTAGCGTCAGCGATGTTGGAGACGAGGGTGAATGAATGCCTTCGTCGTGACCCGTGAATAAAACAGTCAAAGAGTTTTGCGTCGTGCGACGCTGTCGACAATTAGTCGGCGAACATTATTATTTTCTCTGGACGCATTAAGTGACCGGTTGACTAAGTGTTGTCGTTGGGGAGTTTTTTTTTTTTCTATCTGATTGGGTTATCAGTGGGATAGCAGAGGGGAGAAAATGGAGAGAGATATCGTGAGCATTGAATTGGTTAAAAATAGTGTCAAGGAAGTGAGAAGAAATTAAATTTTAGTGGGGGATTGGCATGAGCAGCTCTTATGAGACATAATTAAATGAATAGGTGTTTCCTATTACAGTAGAGGAGGAATGTGAGGTATACTGAGAATTCCCTGGCGTTTCCCGTTTTAATGTGAATCATTTATTGGTCATCATATGATGCAATTGTTGCAATAATTGCTTTTATGGACATTGTTAGCGTATTACTTCGGCAAAATCAATGGCATCTGCGATTTTCTTGTTATTGTCCTATTCCGTCATATATCATAAGCTGGTCTACGGTCCCACGGCCCAGTGAAGACGTAGATTTCCTCCTGGTGTCCACTCAAAGGTGTGAAACACTTAACATTTAAAAAATTCCACGGTTTCCGGTGAAAATGTGTAGAGAATTTTTCAATCTACGGGAGAAATCTTCAAATATTTTATACAAAAATCCGTCATTTCTGAGACATCTGTGCGGCACTTCTCGAATATTACGATAACTTATTCTTCTCAACTTCACGTTTTTCCTTATCTCGTTGTCGACTCTCATTCACTAGCGTGTAGACAATTACCACAGCTGCTATCCCATTTCCCTGAGTTTTCAACCGATCAAACGGGTGTTCCCCCAACAATTGCTCAACTCCATTCTATTGTTTTCTTGACTATTTCTACTCCACGCATGAAAGTAATTTTCCTGTTCTCCCATTGTTGTAAAATAATTTTTTCGTGTTCAATATCATTTGTTAGTTGAAGTGGACGTGGGGTTTCGCATTATTCAAATGTGTGGTTTTTCAATCCCACTTGAAGGGGATTAATGAATGAATAACACGTGTTGCTGATTATATTTTGGTCAACAAATGTTATCTTCGTGTTGCGTCATATTTTCTAGACCACGTGAAAATGAATTTGCTCGAGAGTGATATCTGTGAGGTTAATCTTCGTATAAAGTATCGCGTATTCTCTCTTGATCGCACATTTGTCGGGAGGCGGAAATTTTTTTTTTGTTGACTATGCAGGTTTTCAGTGTTACAGTTCAAATTGCAGTCCTGAATACCGATAATTTAAAAGTATAATTCGGGTTGTTAATTCGTGGAATATGAAAGGGCGTGCATTCATGAGTCGTGAGCACGTCTGTGATTATTTTTTTTTGCATTTTCTCACAGATTCTTTCTCTCATGCAAAATACGTAATTATAGTGAGCTCAATATTTGGTTGAGTGACAACTGATGACATGGTAATAAACTGGAAAATTAACGGATTGAGTGAATAATGATGCAATCTAGTTAATTCAATGTACAGAGATAATCATTTTCTCATTAAGATACTCTGAGAGAGATTAATTTTTTTTACCATCTTCCGGGTAATTATAACATTTCGGTCCGTAAGATTGTTTTTCTTTGTGGGGGATGTTGTGCTGTCGGTCATTTTTGGGCGATGAATTTCTCGACATAAGACGTATTTGTCAGAAAATAATTTTTTAACGTGTCGAGAATTTTTTTGTCCAGAAATGAATAGCCCTCAGTGTGATGAAATGCCCAATGGAAAAAGAAAATTTTCCACTCTTGCCTGAAGCTCTCAACTCCCTTTTAGATGGGATCGTACTTGACGATTCCCAAAAACTTAACAAACGCCTCATTTGAACACGTGGCCCACACGTGCGCGTAAACCTTTCAGTGCCTCGTAGCACATTTTCTTCAAATACTAGAATAAAAAATGAGCAACAGAGCGACTGTTTCACTATTGAAATTTTTTTCATGTGAATCATTCTCATTGGTTATTCAAATGAAGTCGTTGCGTTATCAGTATTTATACCGTGCACAGAATGTTTCAACTGCTTGATATTGAGTAGTTGTAAAGACGAGCACTGTTAACATAATATTTTCTAGGAGTTGAAATTGTTGAAAAACCGAAAGCCAACTCATAAATTCCTTTTTCTTTCCTTTTGTTATGAGTAATCGTTAAATATCTACTTGTGACCAATGGTCGCTGGCTATCGTTTAAATTTCTTTGTCATGGATTTTGTTATTATATTGTTAATATAATTGTTTAATGTAATCTCCTATTTTTAGTGGTAAACAATTTAATGCTGTTGGGGTAAAATTTTGGGGGATTTCCCAATATTTTTCATATAAGTTGGGGAAAAATTCCCTGTCAAACGAAAAAATCTAGTTTATAATAAACTAAACAACGTATCGTTGCTTAATATTTTATTATTTAATTCATTGCACGTTATCAGTCGTTTGAGATCTCTAATGAATTCATTATCAGCTGTTGAAAAAGTGGAAATCTCATACTAAATTCTGGAAATAATTTGTTAGCTCTTGATGTTTGGGGTCGAGGGTCGGGTTGAATGAATATTTTGAAGATCACTCGCATAAATAACTCAGATGTGTGCTACAGTGTTATTTCACAGCGCTTGAGTGTGACATAGCACATTGGGATGTATATGCAACCCCCTATTCCCCCTCTAAACATTGAGGGGGAGCGCGTTCTCAAATCAAACCGCCTTAGAAGCATGAATTTCTTTTCATCGGGAAGATTCTGGTAGATTATAAATTAACAAAGAGATATGGGAATGGTTTTATACGGGCACACTGGAGAGGCTTCAAAAAATACATTTAAAATTTCAATGTACGTTGGGAGAGGAAAATGCCGGAGCGAAAGTATTTGAGGAATTTTGATGGATAATTCAATTTGAAAATAGGGTGTGTGATTCAATAATGATTAATGAAGATACTAATCTGATATTTATATGGGATGTTTACCCTGGCGGCTGGGATCTGAATGCAGTTTTAAGAATGTTGGGCTCTTAAGGAGATTATTCCAATTAGCACGCAAGTGCGGTACCATTTGGCTTAATGATATAGGAATTACGCAACTTTGAATTTTTCATCAGGGTTTTTTTAAATAAAGTATCAAAGACTGTAAAATATATTTATTTTCCATTTCTTATTTTTCAAATTTCAAGTAAAACAACTTGAAATGTTTGACATTATACTTCCATGGAGTGTTTTGATTTTTCTGGAATTTTATAAATGTGACTTACATGTCGCCCTTGAACTTTAAAAAAAAAATCTGTTTTTTTTTTGTAATCATAAGGCCAATAGGCTTTATTAATTCTGCATTTTCTTGAAAGGGATTTTATAGAATAGAATATTTCCTGGAAGTAGTGTATCAACAGTTACTTTTATAGTTTTTCCGGCGCCCCAATTGTCGTTGGTCCCCCCAATATTTCGTGAAATAGCCTCAAGGGCTTCAGTTCCAATTTCACCAGCTGAAAATTTGAGGGCATTCAATGGCAGGCCGCAGCACGTGCCTCAAAAGGACGAGTAACCCCCTGCAGGGGGGCTGCGGCTGAACATTCACTCTCTTTCTCCATATGCTCTATTCTCTGTATTTCATAACAGAGAAGCTACAGTTGTGTATTCTATTCATTCAGATCCCAAAAATTCCGCATCTCATCTATACAATTTGACAAGCCTATTACATTCAGTAGCTGGGCCCATTTCGATTAATGAAAAAGTAATTGAGACGTTGCATGAATTCTCGGACAGGCTTTCTATGAGCCAATGAGGCGCCATGAAGAACAAAAAAAATTAATAATATCGAGTAAAGAAAGGAACGTGCCCTGCGTTCAGAATTTTTCATCTCAAGTTATATTTGAAACAACTAAAAAAAATAAACAAAACTAAATAATTAATCGAATGGAATATTATATAAATACTAAATGAAGCCGATCTATTAATCACACAGACAGGAATGAATCTTTCAATTCATTCAAAATTAATAATAAAATAAACAAGCATTTGGCATTAGTCATAAATTTTACTGTGTGAGCTTAATAGCTAGCTCGCGAGTATCGCCTGTTCGATACACTAGTCTCTTTATGAACAATATGTGGTCAATTAGAGAACCAGTGAATCTACACATGTGCATAATACTGACAATGAATTTGAGCTTATATGTGCATTAGGGCTGCCTCCTCATCTAATATTTCTTCAACTGACACAACATAAAACAACGATACGCTATAAATGTTGTGTAATTAATGATACTTCAACAGTTGCCTCTCCTCCCTTCCCCCCCTACCCCTGTATCACCCTCAACCGGATGAACCGCCAGATGTACTGGTGTAAACAGAGCGGGGGTTGGGATAGGGGGGTAGGGAAAGCGTGTGAATTAGTGAGCTCCATAAGGAAAATATATATGGTGTCACGAATTCATGAACACAAAGGCTTAAACCCGGAGGAAGCACACTCCGTTTGAAAAGGTCGAGTCATGGAAAATAATTAGCCAAAGAGACAATGACTTCGTCTTTGTGTTAAACTATAAAATGATATTGCATACAAAGCAGTGGGTAGTTAATCATGAGTATGAACAATACAGGGGGATGGAATAAATTGTGGGAAATGGAGGATTATCTCACGCATTTTATTTTTATATGTTGTGCAGTGGGTTTTAAACATAAGGAAATACGGAGAGAAATATTTATATTTTTTTATAGATTGCCAGCAGATAAATAAAGGAGTGATTTTTTTTAAGGTGAAAAATCAGGGGTATGAGGGGTGACGGATGTTTGGGGGATTGTTTTGAATAGAGTAATTCTATTGGTTGAGATGTGGATGGGAAAATTGATCGATGGGATATAGTTTTAAAAAAAGTTGCTCCGGGTGAGGATCGAACTCACGACCTTAAGATTATGCCTACTGCGCCTACTGCGCTACCGAAGCTAATGGGGGAGGTAAAATACTACCTCATTCAAAAGCAATTGAATTTATCTTGAGGGGTAATGTTTAAATTCGTGATTTACGTCATCGATTCTGACTTTGTATCCAATATTCGCCGGTCTTCATTTATTATTGATACTGAAGAAGTTTCGAAATAGCATCGATCATGATGGATGAGTATCAAAATAGTCTCTAGAGGCGAAAGAGAATGATTTTTCATTTCATAGTGTTCCATAGCTGGGCACATTAATTTTGTGGGGGGAAAGAGCATCAGATTTCGGGTCTAAAGTTCCTGTTTTTGTTCTGCTATTCACCCCTACCATCATCTGCAAGTTTGTATTCGACCAATGACAGTGTCGCTCCACCCATAGGGCCCAGGGTTCCCAAATTACTCATTATTAAACGAAAAAAAAATGGTGATTGGAAAATAGTCTTATTTCCCCCAGAAACCCCTTACTAATCACCATTTTTCCCAATCAAAATCGATTGAACTGAGAATCCCTGTCTCGATGGGCGGAGCAGAGCTGTGATTGGTCCAATTCCAACTTGAGCAACGTGGTAGGGGTGTGTGGTGCGGCAAAGCACAGGAAAAATTTGGCGAATGCATAACGATGCAGTAAACCAGGGAAAATCAGCAGGAAATGTTGAAAAAAAATGAAATAATGAAGTGAATCATATGAACACAGACTGATACATAATCTCAAACAATGAACCAATTAGGCTAATGTAAATTTGACAATTTTTTTTCAATAATAAAATGTGCACGATTGTTGAAACGTGCACCTAATTAGACAAATAAACAAGTTGTTAGATATTTGAAAATACGTTAGAGCATAACCCATGGCAAGGCCAAACTAGGGGGTCGTTTCTGTAAAGATCTACGACGATATCACAACCATATTGGAATCAACTGCGTGTAAAACCAGTTTAGCAAGCGAATCGTACCCCGCGTACTCTACACAAGTAGATCTCGTTTGACTGTGAGCGACCACGAGGCGTTTTCCCATTTCAAACGACTAAACGATTCCTGACCCTTAACAACTAGCATTTCAGTTCTTATGTCAGTTTTGTTATTCCCTCCCCCCATCACCCCTCCCCCCTGGATGACAGTGAAGAGAATATTCAGTGAATATATATTCAATCGTATTGGTAAGGACGATTGTCATTCAAACGAGCTCCGAAACTAATGTTAAAGTGAAAAATTTTAAATATTGATGAGAAACTATTTATCATGATGTTGTGTCATAAAAGACCTCTATGTCGTAGGATGGATGGTAGAGGTATGAGTCAGAGTGGTAGAATTTTCCATCTCTAAACATCAGACTTTAAAGAGTAACGCGACGAGCTCGGTAATTTGAGATGATTTTGGAGCATGAAGTTTTCATTCTTATCCGTGAGAATTTAGTTTTTTGTGTTAGATCCTAAGCACACACTGGGGATGAGCCATTCATCTACCTGAGAATAAAAATTTTTTTCAGTCTGTGGCTCATCCCTGCATTCCGTTATATCCGAAAAGATGATGTGAAACAAGATTCTCATGCCGAAAGATCACGTTATTGTAGCATTATCGTGTTAAATATCAGGAGGTAGTTGGTAGAAGGTCGATGACACGTGGAGGGAAATTTGAAAAATTGCATGTTGTCAGAGTGGCCAATATTGTCTGATCGATAATATGGCGTTGGTGGTATTCAGTGAGCAAGTTTTAAGATCTTTTTTAACCGCAGCCAATAACCTTGCAAGGTCTTTCCGCTGCATCGGAGGAGAACGATACCACAGACTCTAAACGGGTGATATCGAATACCTATATATGTTACGAGAATATCCATGGCGTTTAGCGAATGCTAAATCATTCTAAACACATCTGACTCTCCTTCACCTTCACATGAAGTGGTGAAGGAAATATCTTCCAAATATCAACCATGTGAATCAGCGGATGAAAACTTGATCTTGCGATTAAACCAGTTTGATAATTAAGTTATTGGAAATATCGATGGGATCGAGAGTTGATTTTTAATTCACCCCTTCGATATTTTTCCATTTCAATGCATTTATTATTTTCGGTATCCTAAATTTTCCAATTCAATGTGGTAATTGAAGATTATCTGGAATAAAAAATTTTTGTGCATTGAAAATTCCGAAAAATTCCAATATTTTGTTTTGAGAATTTCCGCAAGAATTTTGGATCGGTCGGATTATTATTACTTGGGAATTTCTCGAGCCGTAAAAGTTGTGAATTCAAGTTTAAATATATTTTTTTTTCTCCTGGTTAAAACTTCACGCATACATGCTCTCTCCGGAAAATACAGTAGGGTCTAGATATCGGGCATTATGCACACTGCACCACGGTATATCCAGAGTTCATAGCAAGGGGTAAGCACATTGTAATTGCGGCCCGTCATTATCGTGCTACTCGACTTGACGCGATGATTGCAGTACATGAACGGAAGCAAATCGAGGAGAATGTATATTATCAGCATTCACAATACACACATGTGTACGAAAATCTATGTGGGCATGGGTTGCGGTCAATAAATGTGGGCCCACACTCGAGTCAGTGTAGAATTTGTTGAATCAATGGTACTATCCCCTAAAAAATAGCCGGCAACTAATCATAATATTCTATAGAAATTTTTTTATCGTTATTAAGTGGAAGCAGTTATTCATATTTTCATCAGCTGGGTACGGGCGTCGGCTTACATGAGGCAGCTTTCAAGTTTATTTTTTTAGACTAGAGAAATGGGCCTTTTTGTGGTAGAATGCCTCAGAATTCTGGTATAAGAATATACGCCCACGTGTGGAACGTAACGCTCGACGACACTCGCGGAGACCCCTTTGACGCGGAAGGTCATGAAGTTTTTTTATATTTTTCTCTTCTTTTTTTGTGTGCCCACAAGGGCAGCTTCGATCCCAGACATTTTGTTCGAGCAGTTTACAAAATAATATTCACAATTTTTTGAAAATTGTATTTGAAAATCCAGCGATTTGTCGATAGTTTCGCGATCTCTTCTGGCGTGATATTTTCAATTTATTGCATCACAGTTTTACCGATGCGTTAATTAATTCGATGCCTAATTAATCTGTGGTGTGTATGTCATCATTAATGGAAGATGAAATTTTTTAACCGTAGAAAGTACAACTAGATTCGTATCCAGTTGATATTTATACATATATAATGATAGTATTTATCCGAAGATTATCTGATTAGATTGGAGTCTGACTCCTTCACGAATGTAGTGTTTCATTCATGAGATTTACCTGAAGTTGATCATTTGATCAATTGATCGATAATTGAAGTCATATTTAATCAGTCTGTAATAATTGTATGACAAGTTGATAGCTCTCCCAACATTAATTTGTTAGATCATGACGTTTGAAACTTAATCTAACATTGAGCAAGAAAAACTGACACTATGTAATTCTCATGTCGGCATGCATTATGAATCTGACCTTTTGCGAGATAGGACGAGGTGTGACGACTACGCGGAGTGGCTCTCGAAATGGTAATTACCATGTCATTAATTCTTCCTTGCACATTTCCGCACAAGCGTTTACACCGGATACAGACAATGCCAAGTTTGAATAGTCGAATCCTCAATCTCAAACCGCAATGTATTCAAATTTCCTTCTCATTATCTTACAATCCCAGCACTTAGGATTGTAGAGATTAGCATAAAATCTATCGAAAGGAATTTTAGTGGTACGGAAATTAATATACACATTTGGAGAAATCCAATCGTATGATGTTCGCCAAAATTTGAGCTTCCAAATTAAATTTAACTCAAGATTAATCTCACAAAATTATCAACACGATGAAATCAATACTTCAGATGATAAAAAAAAAAATGTACAAAATAAATACGAGAATTTCGATCAGATTTCTCCATTGATAACTCGGAAATCTAATTAATAGTGCAAAGTATAATGTGCAACGTATGTTACAATTAACCGCTATCTCTGCCTTATCGAAGCTCATTGATAATTGCAGCTGGTGTAATCGGACCTGATGTTTTTCACACAGAAGTCTTGAATATTTGTAATACAGCAGCTCCCTGATTTACCAATTTACACTCACAGCACCACTTCTTGTCTTCTTATCATCATTGTGAATCACGTGGATCTTGACCTCCTCCCCCTTACTCCCCACCAACCCCTCGAGTATCAATATTATCACATCCCACGTGTGATTCCTGGAAATAAATCATGGAATCACTTTCCACTGATCATTAATATCTCAATTTCCATCAGTATCAAGTTTTAATACTCGTTTTGTTGATCGTTAATTTACAAAGATACTCTGTGAATGACCATAAAAGCACCAGCAAACTGGTGTACTTGATATCAGAAAGCAAAAGATAGGGAAAAATGATGATAAAATAAGAGGAATAGCCGATGATGTGGCGATCCGTGGGCAACTTTGTCGTCATTCTGAATATGATAGTATTGAAAAAGAGCGGAAGAGATGTTAAAACAACCATTTGGCTGCACGTTGTACCTGTCGCGTAGGCAGGATAGGAATTTGTAGTGCAAGATAAAGACGAAATAAGCTGTAAATAACTGTCGATATCGTTGCCCTCTAGAATGAAACACACCACATAACTTGAATCAAATATTTTTTTTTTCTGCTCTGGGCGGTTTTTTATTGGTGGAGCTGAAGTATTGAATGCCTATTGGCTTGGAAACGTGTACTGCTAGTTGGTCGATCGAATTCAATCATTCGGTTGGGGACAATGCTTATCGTTCATATGTGAAGAGATAAGTAGGAGCGAAATGATCGTTCTTGCATAATAAAGTGGAGTCGGGTGGTCTTTCTGAGCGAAATGGGCCACTGAAGGAAATTTTGGTGGAGGTGGTTGGTTCAACTGGAAGGGAATTGTCAGATAAATTTTGTTGCAGTCGGTTGTCGTTAACTCCCATGGCTACAATAAATTATAGTTACAGCAACAATAAAATTCGTAGATTAAAGTAGGATTCATCGATTGATTTATTATGTTTAGATGATGTGAGTTTCACTTTATGGCAATAGCTAAATCCATATTATCATTGAAATTCCTATCTGTGTATTGGAGAGAGTCTGAAATAATTTTGGTCTGATGCATTTAGAGGATTTATTTGTTAATAATTTTGGTTTCATAATTTTTTTGAGGTTTTTTCGTCGCAGGCGTGGATAAGAGATTGTTTATACAAATTGAATATGACTAATTCATTATTCAGTCTCGGGTAGGGGAGGCATCTCCATTCGTTTATTCTAGTGCCGGCTGGCGGAAACTCAAATTCGTTGTTCAGAATCATAAGGACCACATGGAACACATTATCTCTTGTCTTGTCCTTTGTTCTATGTTTTGGTCGGGTAATTCGTAGTCGACTGGCATGTGGTCGCTTCGTAATGGAAACACAGTTTATGGGGTGACACAGAAATGTGTCAAGATGTGTGAAGATTGATTTTTGAATTTTATTTCATCTCGAGAAATCCAAAATTGTCCCGAGAAAATGTCAAAATTGATTAATGAGCAGGTCTTTATCCAGTGGTAGGAGCACGTAATTATTAGGAGTAGAACAGTATCCAGGTAGATTTGAGATGTAAAATTGGGTGGGGAGACTTAAGTGCTATTCATTGATGACCACATGAAGGATTTGTGCAAATCCAATGCTAAATTAATTTCCATCATGTTGTGTTGCAGATGGCCATTAAAATAATTAAAAAATTGGGGTGATGTACACGCAATGGATGGTCCTGAATGCACCGTCGGCGATCGTGGGGCCGACGAATCAATGGGGACTGCCGATTGTCAACCAAGTCTGACGGCACCGAGTGAACATAATCCTTTGGCGATTGGTGAAAGCGACAATGATCATCAGCGATGTAAATCGAATCACTCCACCTCATTACGGACATCAAAAAAGCCGGATCCGTACAGAGAACTGGAGCTGTATCTTGCCCGAGTCATTGTAAGTACCAATGACACTTTTTACGTAATTTTTTTTTTTTTCACTTCTTCAGTAAATTAATGTCGAAATACTCACGAAGTAGCGGTTTCCATGCTAGGGAGCTCCAGATACACAAATAGAGAATTACATTTCTTGATACGCTATCATCGTATTATTTTCGGCTCGAGATAGCGTGAGAATAAATGATGATGTCATACAATTTAAGGTATTCATGGTAGGCATGTAGGAGGTGAGACAGAGACTTCCATTGTTCTCTTCCAGAATAAACGACATTTCCATTGATATTTTTCAATTTTTTTTACTATTTTTTGAGTCCCAAATATTATTCTTACTCCACTTGAGTTTGACAAGAATTCGTGAATGAATTTTGTGAGATTAACAATTTAAAAAATGTTTCTAGAGAAAATATTTCAATTTTAACAAGTGATTTTTCTCACTTGTCAATATCAAATGAGGAACAAATTTAAATTTTCTTAACGAGGTAATAACTAATGTATGTCCCAGGGAAAATAAATTTTGTGGCGTTCAGGTGCCATTCACGATGTTACATTATTGTAGGAAACTACGATGTAAGTAATCACCCGAGGGGAAATTAACGTTTTTTGCGGCATTAATGGTTAATAGACTTACTAAGCTGACGTCAGAGATAAGAATTCCTTTCCTGTCATAAAACACCGTTGCATAAGCTTATTTGGTGTTAGTTATTTTTCTCGTCCAATTGGTACCATTCTGAATGGGGTTTCAGTGAATTTCTCATAAAAGTATTACAAAAGAAGTTTGAATTGCGCAAATTGATGGAAAAAAAAATGTGTATTATATTTTGTAGGGGAATTTTCAATTGAATACGCAATCTCGCAACATGTTTGACATACCAGTCCAGGTTATCATTAGAGGCACAAGCCCCCGGGCATTCTCCCACTAGAAAGTCTTACATTATCCGTAAAATCGAGTCTTTAATTCTCGAAATGGGCCTGGCTTTATCATTATGCGATTCATAACACATGTGGTGAGGAAAATTATGGTTTTTACCATTAATCCGTAGTCAAATGGCTTTTTTAAAATACTAATTCGCTCATAATATGAGAGTTGGTGAATTATTTTAAACGTTGAGTAATATTTTATGGTCAAGTTTCTTGATTTCTTTTAGTTCTAGGTAATTTCAATGGTATATCGTTGGTTAAAGTGGGTGGGATTCTTCGGGATAAGTAATGGGGAGTTTGTACAAGATATCGGTCAGGCGAATGGTGTGCGACTGAATGACAATTACCCGAGTAACGGGTCGGCTCAAGTGCATCTTGACAAATGACAGTTGTTTGCGAAATTTCTTTATTGAGATCGGGTGGATACGTTAATGGAGCTATAAATCTTCGGACAGGCTTTTTACAACAAATTTTCACATTTTGTTATAGTTTATTCAATTCAGCGGTCAGTAGACAAACGCGAAATTAGTTGTCAGTTGTCTTCATTCAATTTTCGTAAAAACAGCGCGCTTGAAAATTGATTTAAATATTATTTTACGAGACAAGGTAATTAGGGGAAAAATAGTTATGTTACTCCCGTTTAATGAATTAAATTTTATCTGGTACTGGAGTAATTATTTGAGTTTTTATTGCTGATTTTTCAACTTCAATATTACCCGGGGAGAAAAAAATTATGGGAAAAATTCCAGACACAAAAAATTATGACGTAAATTAATCACCTTGATGCTGATTTTTTCGAAATCACGGTCTAATCTTAATCTAAACTTCTTTGTTTTCATTCGGGTTAAAGAAGTATCAAGGTCTTGCCTTGACTGATTTTAGATTTTATTAAAAAACATTGTATTTAATTCTTGAGAGTTGAAAATTATATACTTCTTACGCAATTCATATTTTCATATTTTTAATATGAATAATTTGCAAATAAAGCTCTGCGATGAACAACTTTCAAAGCTGTAGAATGATGACGTTATATTCTCACAATCACTTCTCCACCAAATTTATTCCGATAGGAAGCGGTTTAACTGTTCAACCGACTGTCATTGGATGTTTTCTATTCCCTGAATTAAGTAAGTCGTTAAGTCCGTTACCAGAGACTATCAACATCTGGTGGCGTTCAATTGGAGAAGAAAACTCTCGGAAGAACATTAGCATATATCATGCAAAACTCGTTATCTATTTTTTTTCCATCGATTTATTATTCCTTCTCATTCATACATTTAATTTTCTTTCCAAATAACGATCCCCACATGACTATTTGATCTTGACACAGAAAATGACTTTACATTTCATTCTAAAAGGAAAGCTCTCTACTCGCTAAATTTCTATGGTTGATTAGCAGTAAAATCAATTGATGGATTCAACAACGATAGACTAGATTTTTATAACAATCTTGATACTCCTCAACTAGAGCATTATCGTTCTCTCTGAAACAATTTTACTGCCAATCTGATGCCCCAAGAAGTTATTCCACGAATTTTTGTAATTTCATTTTCATCACAAACTCGAATTATCTTCTTTCACTCTTCGCTGGCTGCAACAATCGCCAAAGAACCTACACATCATTGTTTACATAGTTCTACTCATGTATCAAATGATCCGTGTGTATGTGTATGTAGGCTGTACATGACTGTTGAATTGGGTATCTTCAACTCACTGTCATTCAAACCACCATCAGCATCTAATGCATGTGAATTAACATATATGTCTATGTATGTCCTGCATTTACAACCATAAATGTGGCAATTCGAATGATAGTGTGGGTGGTTTGGTGAGTAGGACTATCGTGCATCCGGTTGGGCGGGTTTCAGATTATTTACCCCAGTCGATAAAAACATCAACTAATTTGTCTTATTCTGTGCACAAGTGATAGGAGTTTTGGAATCTCAATATTATTATTGTTTTTGCGGTATACCATTGTTGTGAGGTTAGAGGACATCCTGTCATCACCCACGTTATTTTGTAAGAGAATTAACTTGTGTTTGTACACATGTACGAATTATTCATGTCAATGACTTATTGAGGATATATTGTTTTATAGATTTTGCACACGCATTATTCTTTTATTATGCTAATCAGGTACAGTAAATTCATCGCATTTATATTCTGCTGTTGAAAGAGGTGTACAACGTGTACATCCCTTGAATTAAATAAAAATTTATCACAGATACAAAAATGATTTTCATCCGCAGTTATTAGTTTTTATCGTTATCCAAATCATTTCTGCGTATCTCTAATTAGTTTGTCATTTTTGAAAACCTCTTCACGAAATGAATTTAATTATGATGATTATAAAAGCAATGGAATATGGAAATTTGGATATAGTCGAGGAATGTTTATAATCCAACAGTGTATAATCAAAAGTTGAAGATCTTATTTACTACCACATCACGTCTATCAGTGCAATTCAATGGTCACCATATTGCATACTTACACATATGCAACCAATGGGTCATTGCCATCGGATGTTTGATGACTGCAAGCAGCACGCGTTCTTGATACCGCCCAGTCACTTCCGTCGTGTTTTACCTCGTCTTAGAGACTTGTGCATGAGAGATTCTTCAGGTCTGATCTTGAACAAGAGGTTAAGTGTGTGGATGTACAATCATTTTACAATTTTACCCAAAATTCGAATTATTCACGAAAAAGTTGATTCTCTGTAGGGAGAAATTGATATGATAATTATTCTAATGTTCCAAGGGTTCGGCGGGGTTCAATCATGAAGAATACAATCGGTAATATTTTTATTTTTTATTATTTTTAGTGAATAGTGTAGCAAGTTCTCGCGAGACTTTCCAACTCAGAACAATTAGGACATTTGTAGGCTCCATCGAGTGCTCAAATTTTATGTAGAAAAATTGTTTGTGGTGATGAAATTATCGAACCGGAAATGAATTATGCAGACCGACACAGGTATCGTAGGATAGAGTCATCAGGTTAGCTAAATATTTTGGCACTTCCTGGTGAAATATTTATGAGGGTCATTAAACTCACATGTTTACCTTCGCAGGTATGATCAGTGAATTTAATGGCGCCTTTGAGACGATATGCATTGACTTGTTTATCCCAGGGTGTGACAATAGCTGAGGGATATTCAGTGTTGCTTTGATCAGCTGCCGGGGTCATTGATTCGTTCAATTCAATGATTTTTCATATAAGATGGCCGTGGGAATAGCTTTAATTAAATAATCAAGCGACCATAGAACACTTTTATTTCATATAACCCGTTTTTCTATTTTACAATCTCATAAAATCAATTGATTTATTGATTAGTATTTTTATTCAGCCTTGAGGCTTTTTTTTACGTGAAAAAGAGTCAATAAATCGATTCTTTGGTTTGCGAATCTGTCCACCGCGATCTAGCCGCAAAGATATCCATGATCTATTAAATGATAAATCTAAACTTGAAAAGTTTATAAATGTTTGCTTTTATCAACCTCGTGACGCACTAATTTGATGTGTGTCGAGTGACATCATGAGGTGTATCGTTCTATTAACAATTGGAGAAAGTGGAAACTCTGGGTAATTCCACTGCTCATTACGTTTTTGTATCGGAAATTGATGGGAAAATTTGAACAAAACAATGGCTCACACCTTTCTCCATTCATTGGTGTGATATTTTATTTATTCCACGGTTTTTCACTCGGTGCAATTTTCGCAATAGATATTTATAATGCAATACTATTTTTCGTCGTGTAAAAAAACATTTTTCTGGTAAACATAATGTTGCTGGAGGTGCCTAAGGCGAGTTTTGCATTCATGTTCGTCGTAAAAATTTTTTTTCGACACAGTGACGAACCATATTTTTTGTGACGACGTTTCGTGAGTGGCTTTTTAGTACCCACAGCAAGCGTGAAGAGAAGCTTCACAAACTGACTACCAAAAACGTGGTATAGAAATACAATTTAATTTTGCTGGGTAACTTGGCACAGCTAAGTATTATTATTTTAAAAATTGTTTTTCATGATTCAAAAATATCTTTTAAAATGGGGTTTCGTAAGTGGAAACCGTAATTATGTTGGACTCGCGTGATTTTTTGTTATCAGACACGAAATTTAGTGGTGAATGATCTAAAAAAAAGTCCCAAAACGATAAATAATTATTCCGTGGAATGTTAATGGAAATTAACATTTACCATAGAGGGAATTTGGTGAGCGGTATCACCTGTCGTACACATTATTCTTAGAATTGCAATTTTTTTTCTACCAGTATAACATAGAACTCATTAGCCTCATTACCCGGAATTCCTCACCCAATTATTACGAAAAAATGCGCATTTTTTTTGAGTTGGGATAGGATTGAAAGGGAAGGGGAAAGTGGGGAAGAAATGTGCGTCATATTTTTTGTATGAAACATATGGAAAGTTGACATAAATCATCAACATGGTATTAACCTCAAGTGTGCGCATTTGTATATCCATTCATTCTCCCTTGCTCTCATTAATATCACCATTATTTCAACACCATATCCGTGTGAACGAACTATCAAGACCATGAAGAAATAATACATGCATTATGTCGACAAGGAATATCCACCAGATGAATTATTTCACACGTTTATTAGTGTCTTGTGGGGCATAGCAATTGAGTGGCGAGTTGAAACGGAGTTTTCTTCACTTTCCTGATTCCATATCGCTCTTTTCCTGCACTTTAAGCGACAACTTCGACAATTAATAGGTTAAGAGGCTTTCAAGGTTTTCTACAGTGTAATTATTTTGCGAGTTACTTTAGAAAGCGATAGCATGGGGTTTTTCCAATGGACAGCGTCAACGCAAGTTTGTCATTATTCGCAAAATTTATGCTGGGATAGAATGGGGTAATTTACATGGCTTAGTCATCCCGGAAGCGGATTATGTGAAATGTACGTTAGACTTTTCAGACGATTAATTATGCAAACACCATTGTATGAAAATGTGTTTGTACACAGTAGACAATTAAGACAACTGCCGTTTGAAATTTGATATTGCCCAAGGTTTTTTTTTCTATTATCCATTGTTTCTATGGTAGTTGGTAGCAAATGGATGTGGAAATAAGGAAAAATGGTGGTTGTAATTGAGGGATGACGGGATTTTACTGTTGGAAAAAATCTTTCTGCACTTCCGTAAAAATTGAAACGTTGAGGAGACTTTTATAAATCTAGTTGAATCGATAAATATTTTCTGGAATTAATTTTTATGAATTTATTTTGATGTTTCTTCCGTCATTCTTTTTTCTACATACGATAGATTGAGCATTTCTTATCAATCCCAAAAATCGACAAATGTTCAATTTTTGGTGAAAGTATCGAAGGACAGTCCTTGGAATAATTTACAACAGATAAGATTTTTTATCACTTTATCGTATCTTTTCATCGAATTGATAATTATCGATAATGTAATTTCAAAAGTGAAAATTTTCAAAATTGCGAAGCCGTTGGTTTTCAAGTAAGAGCCCCTCGCTAGCGATACGGTTATGATTTATGACATATTACTCAATTTCAACTGCGGGTGATATATAAATCAGTTGCGAGTTCCGCTCTATCCGTCTCCTGTCAACAATATCTGTACGGTCTATCACACGTACGCCATTGATTACTCACCAGTGGTGAACAATCTCCCAATCGCGGGACTGGCTGTTCCTCACGCAGCGGTATTGATAGAAATAAAAACTATTACATTCACACCTTAATAACAGACGGGCGTAAGTTGTCCGAGTTCCTCATGTGTGTGTGCTATCATTAAGGTGTCGATATCAAGGTTTTAAAAATCTCCAGGCAATGGTGTTGGCCTTCATAGAAGCATTAATTGTGCAGAAAATAATCCCCATCGAAATACTCTTACATAAAAAAAAAAATCACCTTTTACTCAATATGTTTACATAATTCCCATGATCGCACTCACGTGACTCGAAACGAGAAAAAAAAAATGTGTACGGGTGTATGAGAGAGAAAAATAACGAAAAAGAGGAGGTGGATGAGGCGGAAGGTCTCAGTGACGTCGCATGGACACCGTGTGCAAAGGCAATATGATCCTCTCGTTGAGGATCCGGCAATATAATCTTGTCGTGAGCCTCGTGTGGGAAGATCCCCCGAGCAGCAATCCTGAATTCGTCCCTTCTTATTCGCAATTCTTACGCTCATTTTTTTTTTCTCTCTTTGGCCATTTCTTGGTTTTTTTTTCCTCTTAAGTTGCGACGCTGATGAAAAAAAAATTTTTAAGAAATATTTAATCGGGGAGAAACTGTTTTTAATAGCCCATGAAAAATGTTTGCACTGCAGTGGGGAAATATTTATACTGCTCATTGTTACGTTTTTCCTTGACTGCGCTGAATAATTGCCTTGGAGAAGGGAGAGGCATTGTTAAAGAAATGTTTATGCCTCAAGTGATGCATAAAAATGGGCAGTGCTTGAGCCGTACTTGAACTTGAATTTCAATATCGTACCAGGTGTTTTGTCGGATTAAGTCCTCCAACGATGTATTTTTATTCTCCGGCTTCGGTTGAGTTGCTTTTTTATTTGGACAATGATTTCAATCAATGACAATGAATAAGCACAATTGTTGTTTGAATAATTATTGCTCCATTATTATTACATAATAATGATTCGGTAATTTTTTCGATGAAAGGATAAGACCATAAATCGAGTTATCGGGTTTTTTCCCATTTTGCTATTAGAGAAAATATGTCGAATTAAAAACTTTGTGGAGATATTGAATTTGTTGTTGTATTTTTAGCAGTTTATTTTTTTAAATCTAATTTTAATTTTTTAATGGAAAAATTTGGTTATAAATTTCCGTTATTTTGTGATTCTCATCTACAAAAATGAAAAAGAACTGAAAAAGTAATTTCCGGATTTTTCGCCTGTAATTTCCATTTTGTTTTGAATTGCTACGGGTTAAATTAATAATTCATGAGATAGGGCAGTTATCAATATTCGAATCAGTCATGTTTAGATGAAGGTGGAGCCTAACTCTAGCTCCTAATTTCCTTCGATGTATTATCTTTGACAGATGATCCGAAGTTGTTACGTCGTCTTTTTGAATACGTTACATTCTTAAATTAAAAATTACAATTTATCGGGCCACTATCTCGATGATTTCATGAGGGTTTTTCTATGAAGTGTAATCAAATTCGGCTAGCAAATGATTACAATTCTGGAAACGAGTAACATCGAGAATATTTATTAAGTAGATTCTTATTCTGATGAACGGTATTATTTCATTAAATTTCAATTGTTAGAAGAACAAACAGAGCACTTTTTTCTCTGCGTTCGTCAATTTTTTATATGCCACCGATGGTACTGTCTAGCATACAGAAAGTGATAATATCGAATGTCGCTGCGTTTCTCACTCAGTCATAGAGTTTATATTCATCCAATAGATGGCGCTACATTTATTAGAAACTGAAACGCTCATTAATTTCAATAATCATTATTAATCGAATGAGTAAAGTATTCGGAAAAATAAATACCGGTTTCTCCATCCAGACTCGGCCCATTATCTAATGCCATCCCATTTAATCATTTTGATAATTTCAATCATTTTTTTATCAGGCAATAAAAATTATTTTAGGTGATAGAAAATGTTATCAACACTAATGAACTTATGATAACTATAAAATAATTTGAATGGCCTTAAATTGACTTAAGATACCGATAGTTCCGTAGTGAAGTGATAATACGAGGTAAGTTAACTTATCTCCAGCCTCGTTTGTGGTAAAAATTATGGAAATTGGCGAAACCTCTGCAATAATATTTCTTGTAACGCTCCAATAAAAAGTCTCCATGAAAAGTTTTCCATTGTTTATAAATTTTAAGATACTTAGGAAAAACGAAGACTGGAAATAAGTTAACTTAACAAAATTTCTGAAAAATTCAATTTAAATTACCAGTTAGCCATAGATATACAGTAAATAATGTTCTCCATCTCCCAACAAACTTATTCACCAACGAAAATTAACATTCCATACCAAAGTCCCTAAGGGCTACCCGTATAATACTCTGAATTGAAGATGCTCTCTCCCTCATAGACATCGCGGTCTCCCCGGCTTCAATTACTTACAACTGTTCTTTACTAAAACAATTTGCATTCATGAGTTCATTGTACCCTTAAGAAGCACTATCACCCCCAATGGAATATCCAATTTGATTACATCCAGTATATTAGTCGCTTACAGTGATATTCGTGAGGTAATCAGACGATTTGTCCACAGAGGAGATGAAAAAAAAAATGTAAATTATAGAATCAATAACATTCCAGGTGTGCATGTATGAATAGCACCTGGAGGCGTGATGTTTAAGCATGAGTGCATGTACGATTAAATGATGGGGAGAGAAATTAAGGAAATGATGGGCATGGAAACTTCAGACGTACAGGCACCTCATGCCAAGTGATGACTATTCATTACGTTACGCAACCACGTACACCTTATATGTGCAACTGTTTTGTCCCTCGTTATCTAGCGCTTTACGGCTCAATGTTACTACCTGAAGTTTATGAATATGGTGTGTCGTCAAAATACCACAAACTATGTTGAGAAAAAATTATTCAAATGGGCCTGAAGCACCTCCGCGGAGTGGATACTTAGGATTTGGATTTTAGAGACAGTAAAGCACTGATGGCAATTGAAGAGGAAATGATGTAATAAAACTGGATAGAATTGAATAAATTATTGCAAAGAAATGAGTATTTTTAAAAAAAAGTGTGTGCACCAACTGGCGTGGAATTTCGTTTGCAATAATAAAATAATTCTTCTGGAAATAATTTTCTTGTCACAGGTTTGGTCATCACTTCATTGCAAGGAAATGAATGATAATTATAACTACCCAAGTAGTTCATCATTAACTCATAATGCGCCTTTGAGATATTTTATCAAGTCTCGATAGATTTATTCTGCTGATAATCGATTATTTATTACTTTTGTTGTTTCAGTACTTTGTCTATAATTGTTACTTCATTTTGAATTGCCACGGATAAAAAAAATGATTAATTAATCGCTCTTGTCATTCTCATTATCAACAGAAATGACTCACTGAGAATAAAAATAATTGTTTTATGTTGCAGGAGGAAATAGACGATATCATTATCACCACTCCGCCATTGCCTTCTGAAAATGACCCCTCGACACTTGAAAGGCCTATCAACTCCGTCTGTCATTCCGACGCACCAATGGTCCATGCTCCACCAGACTCAACAGCCAATCTTCTCCACAACTCTGTGAATTCCTCATCACCCCCTACCATAAAAGTTACCAACCGACCTAATTTCTCATCTTCAAGCACATTCCCCTCGATTAAATTCACCGCAATACTCCCTCCACCAAAGCAGCCACCTGCCACTGAGCCCCCAGTCATTCGATATCAAGATTTGCTGGATGAATTTGGTATATCTGATAAAAAAAAAACATCTCAAAAGCCACCTACCGTCAATACCTTAGGGAATGTAATTCCCATTATCGAAGAATCGACCGAAAACTTATTGAACACTGATTATGCAGTGCCCCGAGATACAATTTATATCGCTGGTGAATCTCGACGGAGAAGTGGCAGTCTTCCCGTCAATCTAAATGACACCATAAACAAACAATACGATGGAACAAGCTCTGATTATGAGGAGCCATTTTACAATGATTCACCAACAGAATTAAAAATTCTGGAGAATCGAAATAGTTCTAGTCTACCAAATAACCTCGAGTGCTCATCACAAAGACAAGATAATAACTGTAATTATTACACGGTGATTAAGAACCAAGCAGAACCAAAGAAACCAGTAGACTTAAGTTTGAAATTTAATTGCGATGAACTCGGTCAGTCAAATGCTAGATTACCACCGAGACAGTCATCCGATAATCGAGAGAGAAGAAAGAACATTTCTCTTAGTCCAATGAGCTTTAGAAAAAGGAGTGCAAAACTGCAAAGGATTGGAATCATTCCTGGAGGAGTTCAATCAACGAATGGGCATTCGAATAATTCAACGAGTAACGAAAATAATTTGATGATTTTCACCAATACTACTAGATCAGCACCCGTCACTCCCACTGAGGATAAGCGATTTTTGTCAAAATTTTTGCCGAAAAATCACAGTCCTCTCTACGATGATGCTCGACAAAAGGTAGCGCTCATTAGAGTTTCATCTCTCCCAGACCAGACCTTTGATACGTCGAGAGAACCAGCGAGCAGCGAACGAAAACATTCTGTCCCAACTGTCTCCTTGGGGAAGAAGAGATCGGTCTCACCTGTTACCTTGAGGTGTGATATCATCGCCAACCGTCTATCTGAGTCAGATAAAATTATTGGAAATATGCATTGGAATAGAGAAATAATTAATCCATTTGGAGGTGGAGAAAACCAAGGGATTAATGGTGGTGCATGCTGCAATGTACAATTCAATCCTGATAAGAAAGAAATTGATGATAAGGATGAGGATGCAGGCGAGAGTGGAGGGAATGGTGGCTCCGCCGCGGTGAGTACATTTCTATTCCTTAGAATTCCTTTGACGTAAGGATAGAGCTACTTTAATGAATATACTTAATGAGTAATGAGAAAATAATTTAATTTAGGGCAGTTTTGGTATAAAATTGAATAAAAACTTGAACAATGAGATTTAAAAAAAATTTTGGATTAAAGTTATCTGTTAATAATTTTTTTCTATTTTTTTTTCAGCTCACTGTGTCATTGACAACATTATTGTCAAGGCTTCGAAGTGGTACAGGGTCCTGGTGCCCGGCTAGTCCACCAGCCGAGTCCTTCATTTGCTCTGATATGGCAACTCAGACGTCGCCTGCAATCTCACGGAGTTCGAGCTTTACGTGGGTCAGCGACTGCGAGTCTCCCCGAGGTAGGCTTTCAGTTATTACTTTTTCAGACTCAGAGGGTTTCCTTTGTGAGGAAGATTCATGAAGTAGACTATTTAATTACTCCTATTGCTCTCACGAATAAATTTTGAACGATTAGAATCTCGTCTGGACATTCGTTCTCTGCAAGACGAAAGTGTGCTCGACCCTTCAGCTCAGGACACTGTCGATGACGACAACCGATCCTCTTCTTCGTCTCAAGATTTGCTCCAAAGTATGGATGAAATATCCTCCGGAAGTATGTCTCCGGATACCACCGATGGTGCATCCCCATTGGAGAGTGGAATTGGAACGGCCAGTCCACCTAGGAGTACAGATCGACGAATAATCAACCGTAAGTTGATCAATAATCACAAAAATTAATCTTACTCATTCTGTACGATTAATTCAACTAAATATTGTGCGAATCGATGAATTATGTTTTACCACTTTGTTTTTCCAGCGTCGACTAGCAACAAATGTCACAGAAAGGAGACATGGGAGAAAATACGAAGAAGGCCATCGAAACTAAGTTCACGATATGATAAATCACGTTCAGTTGATGTGTGGGTGAAGAGGGAGAGCGTTCACACGCAGACCAGCGAAAATATCGATCAAGCTTTCCAGGAGAATAATGACAGCAGCAGTCAGGATGATACCTTACCCAGAACTAAATCATCCAGATCGACTAACCTGCCCCTTGGTGAGTAACAATTCCCATTAATGCACCCTTTGAGCAAAACTTTATTTCTTGTAATGTTCAATATAGTCTGGGAATGCCGAGGTCACTTGATACTTTAATTAGGGACATTTTCATTGTCTTATCAATAACAAAAAGGTTAACCAAATTCTCGACTTTCTGCATTCTTCTTTGAAGCATCACCCGACAGGAATTCATCATCTTGAGAGTGAGAGAAAATATCAGAATGAATAACTTCCATAAATCTGAAAAAAATAAACACTTCGTCATAAATTTAGATCTGAGGAGCCTCCAGAATGAAAAAGAATGATTGATTGTTTCGTTTTGAAGACGTAATTATTCAAAGTGGTTGTGCGTGGAACATTGGAATTATAAGTTGAATAAAAGAACAAAGAAGTTCTTTGACTTTAAAGTAACTTTGAATCTTAATTTAGTGACCTGGTGAAGGCGCATTTCAACCTCTACGAGAGCACTCACTTCACCTCACAATACAAGTCAAAATTATTACCTTCAAAATTGAGAGCTTAGTCATTTTAGTGGTATTAGTACAGGTCTCTGGCTATCAGTTGCAAATCCAGTGATAAACCAGAGATAGATCAAAAAATTTAGGGATAGATAACGGGGAAAACCCCACAACTGAAGCCTAGTAGGTTACAACCATTATCGCAGTTGAATTTCCGCTGTGAACGATACTTTGTATATTCTTCCGCTACCCACAACTCCAATAGTACCAAGAATAGATCATACGTGAAAACAGCAACAATATTAGCATAACAATGCCCACTATTCCACCTACAAAATACTATTTTCGTCTGTCATAATTCTATTAGGTCTAACAATGACGACCAGTAGCTCTCTAAGTTCTGGGGAGATGCTTGAACCTTTGCCGCGTGTAGTGTCTTCATCCTCTGCTGGAAGCTTACAATTGAAACACGAGTCACTCACTGTGGAATTGAGTGGAAAGAGCAACAGTGCACCATTGTTGGAGAATAACGACAGAGGCGAGAGAACCGAGCCAAAACAGGTGAGTACTCAGCGGTTACTTTAATCTCTCTGCTTTTCCGCAAATGTATCATGATTTTCTTTTCTCTTATTGCCACTCCCGTTCTTAAGAGATTACACAAAGCTATTGCTTCCTTGGAATTTTCCAATATATTTCTTCCTGGAAGTTATTCCTCTGTATTGAATACAGAGTAAGTAGATCTTTCTCATCGCGGCCTGAGATGATTGAAATGATTAATCATTGCTTAGTTAGTTAGAGATGTCGATGATTTCCCTTCAGGATGATATGATTAATAAGTTGATGTACTTGGTGTACTCTTCTTCCTGCTCATTGTGACACATGTCCCCCGGAAAGACCATCTGAAAACACTTTGCGGTGCGATCTCAGTCATTTTTCTCGTAGATGTTGATGTACGTTTATTTGTCGTGGTTCCGATAGCTTCCAGCAGGATGTGGGATGAAAAATCTGGAAAATTAGGGGTTATCCTTTAACAAGAAACACTTCACCTTGGTATCTATTTGAGTGTGCACACAAAGCATGAATCGATGAATCGTAAGATGGTGAATTCGAAACTGTAGGCATAAACGTGAATAGAGTCGAGCAGGCGGTCTGATACTGGTTAGAATAAGTCGTTCGAGGCAGACATTAATCACGTGCGTAGTGAAAAGCGTGTATGGCATTTGGTACAGAGATTAGCCAACGGAGATATTCTTCAGTCTATGCGAAAACACTTATCAATTCGTCCTTTCTTGATCCACAAGATCCGTACTTGTGGACCGCCATTTGTCACTGCCCACGTTCAAGCATGTACACAGTTGGTTGCTTGCAAATGCGGGTATTTGTATTTCACTTATGGAGACAATGTGAGATGAGTATTTTCGTATTGTTTCAAATGGAGGGATTATAAATTTCAAGGTTTCGTAAGTTGTCACCTTATATTCTGGGAAGGAATGGGAAGATAATGGTATCAATTGTCCTCACCCAAGTAACAAGTACTTGGTTCAAGTGGTTGAGAGTTGGTGCAGATATAAGAAGAATGAGTTCGAATGTAACTTATTGTTGCAGAAGAGAACGTGGGGAAAAGGTGATTGGACTGTAAACTGAAAAAAATTTAATCAAAAATTCAATTATTATCTGTACCTCAATGCAGACTTTCTAGTTTTCGAAAATTGTTAAAATGTTTTCTAGCGGTTCAGGTTGGACGTGTAAATAATAAGATGATGTCAAGTGGATAGGTTTAAGGCATCAAAAAAGTCAATCATGAACTTGAGAAGAAAGATAAAATTTGGAAGCGTTCCATTACACTCTCCAACATTTTTATTTTTATTTTCGGATGCTTTTCCTGTGAGTCACTTAGGGATAAATTGACCTCGACACGAAAAACAAAGGTTAAAAAAAAAGTTATATCAATCGACACACGAGTGAGTCCTTTTTCATATGCTTGACCGGACATTTACGTTAGGTTGCCTCTGTCAACTACAGGAAGTTACACGTGTGTGTGTGGACGATCAAAGCAAATCGATCAGTCAGCCATGTGTAGCGCATTATTCGGTTGGTGTACTTCAACCCTCAAATAAACTACCTATATAGAATATGTATGTGATGGCTTAAACTGACCAGGGATATCGTCCAGCCAATGATGTCACAAGAATGGAAAGCCGGGGTTCCTTGTGGTGCAAGGTAGACTCTGGTGTTGTATACATCATTTCGGGGGTTATTTGAATTTGCATTTCATTGCATATGCAAATCCCTTATTCAGTATATGTTGGCAGTTTTTTTCAGGTTTAGATGATTTTTTCCACTCACAATTATATTGTTATTTACTCGCCTTTAATAAGCGCAGTTTACACTTTTAAACTTATACTGCAACAAACCCCTACTTCGTAAAGTCGATCAATCTATTAATTTTACTGCGAGGAGACTCAAACATCACAATTAAGAGCCCTTGAATTTGTAATTACAGTGGACAAATACTCAGAGTTAATGACGTCATTAATTATTTAAGTAATTTTGCGAGGTATCCATTGTACTCAACAACAACGAAGAGTAGCTTTATCCTACTTTTAAAATAATAAATTACAAACTGCTGGGAAAATATGAGAATGTAAATACCAGGAGATCTAAAATTTGACAATTTTTAAAAATGTTCAATCAGTTTTGTGACATTTATTTAGGATGAATTACCAGTTTTTCCAAAGTTTTTACATTAGACTGTCAGGAACGGCTCGTATATCATAATTATTTCTTCAGCCATGTCTTGGCGTAAGACATTACTGTGCTTTCATAAATTCAGGGCTTCTTTTCCTCTGAATTTGTACGTCAAAGTTGATGAACGAAGTCCCCTGATATTCCAAAGCACTCCGGATATTGCAAGTGATTATCATCAACTCAATTTATCGATGAAGTATCATCGTCCCTTAAATCCATTAAATTGATAGAGAGACTGTCTACTTAAAGAATTCAATTTGCTATTCGTTTCGATGAAAATTTCCATTGCCTCCTTCTTTTTCTTCATGGAGCACTTGGCCTTGGAAGTTCACGGTGAGGTTTGAAGGAAAATATACAATGGGCTTATACAATCATTTTTTTATATTTTATCTTTTGGCTGGAGAGAGAAAAATATCGCGGACAATGAATGTCTAGTCAGCTTCACCACTTGTCTATAAATCAATCTTATTTTATACACTTAATGCTTCAAAAAATTTTAATCAAATATTTATTTGTCTTTTTGCAGCACATCCAGTATGTACGATCGCAGTCCGAGTGCTACTTATCGGGTAAGTTGAACAATTTGAGACACGAAAGTGCATGCTAATATACTGATATTCTTTATTGAGAATAAAACGAAATGTAAAATGTTTTATTCTGTGAGGAGATAATAGTCGTATCCGTCATTAAAATGTGACGCGAATGTGATAATAATTTCGAGACAATCCTGAATTTTAACAACTATATCGCATTAAAAGCATTAATAGAGAGAAATGTTCAGTAAAAATTACGGACTCCACGATTCATTCATCAATTACATAATTGATTTAGAAAGTTAACGTGACGGTATCGCAATTTTTCCCGGAGAATTCAAATAAAAATTAAAGAGCACTTTGGAAAACTTCCGTGACAGTTTTGTAAAAGTTTCCGCAATATTTCGTCGTGTATATCATTACACTAAAGTCTGCTATGTATTTTTGTACATGAGTTTACCATATTTTGACATAATGGAAGGATGAAAAAATCCTCGGGGAAATTTATCTTAAATTATTTGCTCATACGATTGGGCTTCTTCGTTTCTCAGTCGGCCAATTTTAACGTTCCCTTCACCTTGATACTTTGAGATGAACGCTTGTTTAGACTTGAAGTGGCTTATTTGACAAAGAATAACCCCGATAATGATCATCCAAAAAAGACTACCACGAGGGTGGGATTTTGCCTTGAGAATTTAATCAATAATCAATTTACCTTCCACGGTCGCGTCAGATACCTTCAGGTCCTGTTGAGAAAGTGTGTATCACATGCTAACTCCAAAATCGAGTTTGATGTTGTGAACATTCAAACAAGGTACGTGTTTTCCTCTTTCCCCTCTGGACTGAATTAGAAAAACTACATTTATATTTGAGAGTGAATTGAGATTTTAAAGCTCATTAGTGACGTTCGACAACGAATTTTATCGGAAGTCATTACTTGATCCTTTCCTAGTCGGATGGTAGTCAATCAGAATGCAGTGACGATCAGGAGAGAACTCAAGGAAGTTTTAAGTCAATTATACTCAGGGAATAATTTAATCTATGTTACGCAATAATCCAAACAAAAATAGCTGTGAATTATTGGGGAGCTGGGAGGCAATATCCAAAATAAAGGGGTTGCCATTGAATTTCGATTGGGTAAAATAATCAATATGTCGAAATAAATCGCGCAGGAAATTTCTCATCTTGATCGATCAATAAATCAAGAGAACGTTCAAAACTTCAGTTGAGTAATATTGAAGCACATGCGCAAATTTCCCCCATTGTGAAAAACATTATCGAAACAAAAACTGTTGAGACGCCTGCGCTGGAATCCTCCGCACGTTTCGATATTCAACAAGGTGGTAGTATCTCCGTGAGTCGTTGAGCGCGTAAGAGCTTACCCGCAGTGTACAACCGGCGTCCAAACGCGCCAGCTCTCAAGTCTTAGCCCGACGATGAACGACAAAAAAATTTTAACAATGCAAAAAGTATTGAAATCAATAATCGCCATT
Organism: Diachasmimorpha longicaudata; assembly: GCF_034640455.1. Lineage (NCBI taxonomy): Eukaryota > Metazoa > Arthropoda > Insecta > Hymenoptera > Braconidae > Diachasmimorpha > Diachasmimorpha longicaudata. The sequence continues at coordinate 6,871,805 of NC_087232.1, read as the reverse complement.
ATACGTCATAACCCTCAATCGTCATTCTCTTTTGAATTGTGACCGATCAATGAAAATATCTTTTCACCCGATCAATTGTCCAAATATATTCTAATTTAGAGTACCCTTTCACCTGATAATCTGTCAGTCGGTGCCCCTGTCAGTACATTAATTTTTTTTTTCTGGAAAATCTTCTCGATTCTGAAGAAAAATTACCCTTTCGTGACCCTCTATATTTCATCGCTTTCCTTCCACCCTTTCAGGGTGAATAATATATCACGGAGAATTTTATATCCCTCAAAACTTTATGAATTAATTACTTTTTGGTGAGATTTACCTGTGATGATAAATTCTGTCTCGTACTCGTATGTGATATTTGAAAATTCGCGTCTTCTTGGAAAGTTCAGGCGGTGGATATGGACTAATTATAAGTTGGGAATTTCAGATTGAAAATATCAATGAAAGGTTTTTAGTGACACATGTAAATCTCCATTCCATTAAATCGGTGAGATATTACATGGGCATGTGCTGAATTTTGTGTGTCATCAATTGTGGATTTCGATTTTTTCCCTCCGAGTGTTCCAATTTATCGGAGTGATGGATTTTTCATCGTAGAATAATTAACGAAGAGCGTGGAATTATTTTGTATTTGTTTGTACTCATAAAATACCAGTGAGGGAAATGATGAAGAAGATTAGGATCGCGATATGTCGCATTGATCATATTTGACGGTTGTCAACATTTAATAATATTTTTTCATTGTTTCTTTATGAGAAATAAAAATAATGTGATCAGATAATATTAGCATGACATTTCATTTTGCGTCACGCTTACTGATGGATCAATTATGGTGGGAAATACTAATTTTAGAACAGGCAGGATGATGCCAAAAGATAGTTGAAAGTAAGTGGGAGTAGAACAATTGAGGCTATTATACCGCAGCAAAGCGGTGAAACTTATCCAGTTGATGTCAAGTATTGACCTGTTTTGGACGAATATCTCGGAATTGGAAAGAGATAGAAAAAATATTGCCAGAATGTTTTTTATTACGACAATTGAGGGTTGTAAAAAAGATTATGTGAACATTTCTCCTATCTCCCTCAGACCTCAAGATATTTCCAAAAATCGAACCTGACTCTGACTCGACAAGTTCAGTTTCCACTCTGTTGCTGATATATTTGTATTTGAGAATAAAAATTATCTCTCGTAAGCAGAAAAATATGAACAAATATTTATTTATTAGGGAAGAAAGTTCAGCTTAGTTACAACACTGCGTTGGCCGATACAAAAGCGTGGGCTTCTCTATGAAGAACGTTGTTCAATACCGTTCCATCAACTTTTTGTTAAAGATACAAATAAATCTCATTACTGCAATCGATTTTCATGTCAAGCTATGTCTGGGACAAATTTTTGGTCTTTCTATGGACGTCGATTCTCAAGTTTAGGACAAGTGGAACAATTGCCCAGTCATTGCAGTGTCATTAGAGAGGGGAAAGTGTATTTCCGAAGTGATTCCTATTTTGATCATTAGTACGAGGATCATCGTTGAATCAATCTTCGTATTGGAGGAAGTGAATATCACTGGCTCGGGTCAGCCGAGATGCTTGAGTAGATGGAAATAATAGGGGTTGAATTTACTCCTCTCATTATTTTCAGACGCCATAGTTCTGCCTCTGTCAATCGTGCTTGTAGTTTCTAGATGATATATCGAAAATAAATTGGCGTTAAACGTGAATTATTAACACCATCATGGAAACGAAATATTACATTTCATTTCGTGACTGTCGTTTATTCGATTTTATTTTTTTGATTTCTGAAGGGTCCAGTTATTCATCTTCTGCGAGGGAAAAAATGGAATATCCACATTATTATCCTCACACAAATTCGTACCAGTTTTTATTGAATAAGAGAAGTCTCTTTATTCAGAAACCAAGACCTCATCTGTCATTCAGACTTCGACAAGGAAGTTATACATTATAGAACTACCTTTAGAAGACTGAAGTTCTATCAAGTTTATTCCCAATCTGCTTATATTCAATAGTACGAGAAGCAGGGCATCGAATTTTATGGTATCTTTTCCTTATCAGCTCTAAAAATTGTAGATGTTTGAGAGACTTCTTCCTCCTACAGCTGAAGTTGCCATTCTTCCTTCTATCAAGTCCTGGAAAGACTGCCTGTGCTTCTTTCTCCAAAAAAAAAGATAGAAAATAATCCAAAATAGTAGAGGACCCTTTTGTTATGCTTTTGCTCGTTCCAAGCTCTCGGACTGGACGTCCTGGTTTTTAGAATTGCACAATTCTCCTTCCCTACACGATTGTCTACTCTAGGAATCAAAATTAACGGTTACTTTGGAAGATGATGACTGACTGTTCGAAAATTCTCGAAATTTATTCCTCCCTCTTAAATTCAAATGAATAATTTTTCTGGACACCTCCATTATTTTCTGCCAGGTACTTCATAGAAATTCTACCAGAAATCGAGGGTAACAACTCCAGTGACATTAACAGTATTCTTAAACAAAAACAAACTGAGTAAACCGCCACAAGTATTATCAACTGTGATAGATAGTTAATGATTGTTGATTGACGTAAAAATTATCCGAACAAATCCATAATTATAAATAACGAAAAATGGCCGCCCAAGATGCACAAGTATTACGAGCATCTCCAGCTCCTTCAGTGAACTTTGAAGATGATTCGAGCCGTCTCACGAGGAAAATGTCGAGTTTCCGGGAATACAAGTTCTTCCGTAGCTTCAGTGCTAAAGTTGAAAACTGGCCAATGCGTAAAGCCGAGACATTGTGGAGACGCATGAGGGAAAGAAAAATCGCAGGTATGATTTCGCAATTACTATGTTTAATATTGGTGGTAATAACCAGCGCTCGATGAGTGCAGGTTATGATATTCCTTTAAACTTCATCAGGAAGAATACCGAAGTTCATTTCACTACCTGGATGTTCAAAATGCAGAGGTAGTGCTTCTTCGAAGATTAAACTTTCTTAATTATCTCAAAGACTGTTAACACACCAAAGATTTTGTAGCGAATAGATTTTCACGAAACTCACGGAGTGAAAAATCTGCCCTGAAGGTTTACTGGCATAAATTCTGGGCTTTTAGTTTTTTTTCTCTACATTCGGTATATTAAAATTATGAGAAAATGAAGAAGCATTTTCTGAAAATATTCTCTCTGAATCTTGAATGATGTTTTTATAAAAAAGGGGAGTACACTCGTAATAACATGATTTTCACGTATTCAGAACGGAATTCTTTTTCTGAGTCTCATGACAATTTCAACGAAGTGCTAGTTTCGTTTCATTTTATAACTTTTCTCTAGATTTTTATTTATTTGAGAGGAAAATGGGGTGGGAAGCAGTTCCACTGTTGGATATTCCTTTTAACAAAGATTTTCGCATGAGTATTTGCAATTCCAACATTTCCAAACAATAATCGATGTTTATTAAGGAATAATTGATGCAATTCATTAATGATTTGTGAAAAAATAGTTGAATTGGTGCTAACGTAATGATTTTTTGGAATTTCCTAGTTCTCGAATAGTGGGTATCAACTAACACATTGTACCTTTATGAAATTGCAATTAAAATTTGCGAATCCCCTTGAAATGAATTTATATGACATAATTTTCCCGTCACCTTGGGTGATACTGGAAATAGATGTGTGCATTTGTACCATTTTGATGCACTTCATGAATAGGGAAAAAAACCTTGCCTCACCAATTTAATTATTTTTCACACAATACAGAGCTGCGCTCGACTGGTCGTCGATGATTTAATTCAGGCCGCTGACGATTGGAATATTCGCGATACTTCTCCATTCTATTCTGTTGAACTTGAAAACATGGATCAATGGAAACGAAATTAATGATGAGAATTTTTTGTGCTGGAGAGACGAATAAAATGAACAATGGTCCGTTAGCAAACTCCACAGTACTATTATTCCTTCGTCGTTATTATTTATACGTTGCTTGAAATATCCACAATTTGACAATTTTTTCACTCAGATAAATTTATTATAAGAATTATCTGACGTTTCATGTGATGATTCAGTGTTAGCTTATTTTTATCACGAAATTTAGTAAATATTTTCGCCAAATTGGATTTATTATATTTTTTTACGTTGAAGAAAAATTATTCTGATGAAACTAAAATTATTGGGCGCTAGAGTACATGTTACTCTATCAGATGGGTTATCAGTTAGGTTGGAGAATGTTTTTCATGTACCTTATGACAAAAGTGAAGGTCGTGAATAAATATGAACATATTTATGGTAAAAATTTTGAGGAATTCCCGCGTCCAGGAAATCGGAATCTCAAACAGATTGATTTACCCGGAATGCAAAGGATATCCGACATTCCGCAAGCCTTTAATTTCACATAATACCTGTGTAATCGAATAATATCAAGGTGATTGTACACTGATTCGTTAGTACCCACTGGCCCGTGTCCCATATACTAAATCCGAGTTTAGGTATTTACCTTCAAATACAACCGGAACATTAACTTGAGTACGAAAAGACAAAGTTTCCATAATTAACGAGTTCTGTCATTGGCCCGTGCGAACTGTTGATAATTAACGAAGTTCATGAACAGTTTTCTGCAACTCGTTCCGAATTAACGAATTTTCAGAAGCTCTTGCCTTTATGCGCGTCAACACACGTTAATTAAAAAAAAATGAGCCGGAGGATTTCCAATTACTTCGGAAGAAATGAAAGTTCAATGCGTGAGATGTTTTTTTTATTCACTTCAATTTTTTTTTCAACTATTACTGACGATTAATCGAAAATGATAAGGAGAAAGTGGGGACACATTAGAAATACTGAGATTAGACAGCCTCTGTGGTCATCGCGGAGCTCTTAGTAAATAAGGGCCCTAGAGAAAGTTTGAAAAATGCAAATAATCGATATCTGCCTCATCTCGGGATCTCCGGATGTGCATGTGTAATGGTGCAGATAAAATTGATTGACATAATGTATGTCAAAGCTGTCGGCTTTTTATTTTACCATGGGAGCTTCTAAATTTTTCGCGCATAATTTTTTTAATTTTAATTTGAAATTTTACGAAACTTGTGCGCCATTTCCCGAAAATTGCATAATTAGTTTTACAGCGTTTCTTATTTTTTCCTCGATCGCCAGCAAAATACAACGAATTCATGCTCATGTTTTTGATAGTTTTTACTGAACATTTCTCTCCGTGTAGATGAAGATGTGGAGCGTGCAGCCCCTGGGGTTTTATTGCAAAATTTATCCCAATTGCTGATATGCAAGAAAAATTGAGGGCAACACACGAAAAAACCTAAACGTAAATTACGAGTGAAAAGTCGTTTTTTACGCTTTCTGAAGTGTATTTTACGCTTGAAGTTGAAGCATAAATTATGTTACAAATCGAGGTGAATTACGATTACATAATTGTCGCGTGCTTCCCCCGTGAACAGCGCGTTGACCCATTCTTTCCGCGCTTATCAGACCCGAATGGGCAGAGTAGAAATTTAAGACTACATTCTCAAGTGATTAGACATGTCCCCCTAAGTCCTAAACCACTAAACCTGAAAAAAGATATTCAACAAATTCGTAGAAAACCGACCACGACCACAGGAAAAATTATTCCTCTGATTGGCAATCAATTTATCTGCAAATAATTCCCTTATAATTAGTACTTCATAATTTTTTATATTTTTTTTCGACTAATTGATAACTATATTTCCCAAAAATGAACCCAAACAATTCGTGACTGCATAAATAAATTAAGTATCGCATGGAAATAACTCACATCTCACTCACGATTGACATTTTTACGGAGAACATCAACGAATCCCATGTCAGTATTTCAATAGACGCGTTGCCATTGAAGAAATTTCACATTTTCTCGTGAAATGTCAAAGTACCTGTGACGGATTAATTAGAGAAATATTTAACTAGTGGAGGTAATTTCGTGCAAGTATGAAGTTACTCTCTCCACTCCTTTCATACGGAAGCTGTTAAGAGTATGGGCGTGAGTGGAAATGGTGAGATAAGGATTATCAACCACTGGGCAGTTTTTCAGGATTAGTCTGCACCGAACTAATTTCATTCAATTTTTGAAACTATTGATGTTAATCCCATAAGACAGATGCGATATGAATTTTTCCGCAATAATTCCCGGGTTAGAATCAAAATAATTTCTCTTCTCCATAACAGCTCCCAATAATTGGGTAAAATTTACGAATTGAAATATTTCTGCGAAGTATTTCTGTAGCACAGGGTTTCAGCTGATTTATTGAATAATTCAATAATTGAATTACTCATCAATCTCCGGAAAAATTATAGTGAATGAAAAAAAAAACCTCTCGTTTAAGGTATAAAAACGCAGTTAACTCCATCAAATGCAGGTCAGAAATATGCACAAGTCTCATAACTCTGAAAAGCGCCTGAACAGACACATTACTGCCATCGTAACGGACACATCCCCTTTGGAGAAATAAACCGACCCTTTATTCTCTTTTTTCCATCTCTCTTCTTTTGTTGTCTCCTCATTTTTACCCGAGTTTTTCGTGCTCTTCTATACGAAGGTACAGAAACTATCTGTTGTAAAAATTTAGGCTTACCCGCGCCCTACTCAAGCTATTTACATCCTGTGTGGATACTACGTTTATACTGACGTACGTATGTGCGGATTTTATGTCGATCGTAAGCATGATTTTATGCCCTGGCGCTGCGAGAACCTCGCTGAGGCAATATGGACTTTTATTACGGAGTAAATGTTCCGGGGTGAAAAGGATGAAGACCGCGGGGTTATGGCTGAGTAAAAAACCCACTATCGTATCACATATCGATGATGATTTTTTTTTTTTCAATTTTTTAATCTGTGAAATTGGAAAACCATGCGCTGGAGATTGATTACACCGTGAAGAAGATTTTCCTATAAAATATCCAGGTGCTACCGATATGGTGCTGAAACACGGAGGAACCATTACTTCATAAGTATGCGTATGGCTTTGGCGTGGAGCGGAGCAGATATTTGGATCCAATGGGTTTTTTTCGTAAAATTTTTTAAAACAATCTATTGTTGGATTAAAAAATTTGCCTGAACTTTGTCGTGAATCGATAGATTTTCGCGAATTGCAGGGAATCGACACGTAAATGTCAGATAAAAATTTTTGTTGCGTCAGCCAAAAATATCCTGAAGTACGCGCGAGATTAAAATTTTTGATGGTTTTTCATTCTGAAGTTTCCCCTCGAAACGCATCTAATGAATGATGGATCTGCATAAAAACGGCACTTAAAAAGTTACAGCTCCCGAATATTTTTTATAGCAGTCAGCACAGGATACACCACAATGCGCCGCGGTCCACTGGTCCCACAACGACGTCTCTCGTCCATCGTGAAATAAGTCATACCCCAGTGAATCTTTATCTCTCCAGTATCGGAGTTTCAAAAAAAAAAAACTGCTCGTACTGTTATGCAACATCTCTCCTGGTCGTTGCATTCGTGCGGAAAGCCATAAAGAAAATTTTGGAAATGAATTTAATTTAATGGACTAAATTTTTCTCATGAGCCAGATTATTTTGTGTTCAGAATTCACTTCACGATATCGTTAAAAAAATTTAAAAATTGAACAATTACTGGAGGAGAATTGGATTCTTGAATTTCAATTATTACGGAATTTTCAGCAGATTGAATGACCAAAATTTTATGTGGATGAGTGATTGCTATAAATTTTCCAATTTTGACTCGAAATCGCAGGAGTTATTCTCGTACAGGGGACAGCGAGATTCATTCGACGTTTATTGGCTCGATTTTTCTCTCAGCAGGTCGATAAATTTCCTGAAGCGTTGAATTATGAGTGATCGCTTATGACTCACGAACTTCATTGTCGATTTCGTCAGTTCCCTTCGGTGGAGCCTTTCACCGTCAACTCCTCGCACGATCGGGTATCAGCTTATAAGTACAGAAAAGCATCATCGCCTGACATAGCACGAATATCGTAAGCATTCCTTTGTAGATTTTATGAATCCTTTGTGAAGGATTCCCGCTGAGTTTCGAAATCGATTTGAAAATTCATTTTCAATTTTAACACAGGAGAAAACGTCAATTTTCCCGCACACATGCGCCGGAAAATGACTGAATATCGAACTGGTTCTCAGTAAAAAATGCTTTTTTCAATAATCAACATTTCCTGATTCTCATAATTACCAACAAATCACCGGATTTAACCGTACAATGGAGGCCCTCAAAGATATTCACTTGGGGGACTAGAGCCCATGAATTCTCGTGTTCGGGAAGTCCTTACTCATACGTCGGTGGTTTGAGTGACTCGAGGAGGGGAAATTTTACACCAAATTGTTGGTTATATTCCTGAAGAAAGAGGAATGGAGAGAGAATCTACTTATTCCAATCCTCCCCTACCACTAGTGGTCCTATTGCGCATTCTTATCGTGGAGAGGGCCCACACACTACTTACACGTGCTCAGATTTTTAATGGTTGGGGAACTCAACTGCCCCACAAGCAGTTTTAGAGAAGCCAAATTACAGAGTACATACTGTAATAAAATACATCGAAATTTCCCACAAAAAAATTTTTTTTTTTAATTATTAACATTAAAGAAAAATGAAAAATCGTCCCTTGAAATTCTGGTGATCAACACTGTACGTGGGTGGCTAATAAGAAACATAGACTGTCATATTCCTTTGCTCAAAAACATGAGTTTACTCAGGAGTTTGAAAAAGCTGGTGAGAAAATCCCGTCGTTTCCCTCCCATGTTTGCCATTCGTTTGTCGTTTCTGGAATGTTGATGGTTTATTGCATAAAATTCACGTTTGTGCAGGGCAAGTGACGTTATTTCCCGTTATCTGAAATAAACCCTGTCAGAGAAGCCTTGACCTATAACGTCGCATCTCCTGGGCTGTTGAATAAAGTTCGAATTCATAGTAACTGGTTTTCCATCTATTGTGGAATAATGTTGTGATTCACGACGACTTGTTCCACATTACTGGAGAAAGACCTCATTTCTGTCCCTCCACTAGTTGATGATATTCCTGGTCTAGTGTGGAACTCGTAATTAGTTGAGTTTTGTTCGTCTGGTGTCTTCCTTGTTGTCATGAATTTCGTGATGAAGTTACAAAAGAGAAGTGAATAATTTTTTCTTACTGTCGTGGGAATATTCATAATATCGTTGCAGTCCTATAAAATTACTGTGAAGATCAGGAAAAATTTGGAGCAATGAGAAAAAATGTCTAATCAATTTTGATGGAACTATCAGTATTTTTTCATAAAAATATATTTCGAATTGTGTCATTTCCCATGAACTGGGACATTAATTATTAATAAAATTATTCTGAGAATCCAATTATAGCTATTTACTGCTACAATAGAAACATTCAATGTTTGTATGCCTTTATCTAATCTCTAGTCCTACAATTTTCAACCTTCATCAGTCGATCAAAAATTCCCAAGTGATGATTACATATGACTCGTACGAGTGGAAGACATATCGACATTAAATCCTACTAACATATGACTCGAACACTATAATTTTATCTTGAAAAATAGGAAAAACTGGAGAAATAAAATTTTAGTCAATTCTTTTATGCGAATGCAGCTGGGACGGACGTACTTGCTCATAACGCGTATGAGAATTGCTATTACATTTATGTACCTTTCTTTCCTATACTTATGCTAGCTTTGCATATGGTTAACAGCATTTACTAACGACACTCACTCACTGGGAAATTCCGTTCACCTTCTTTTTCTGGTTGTTCGTGCCTGTTGTGAAGGAAACTCTTCGTCAAATGCTCTGTTTCTTCTCTAGTACTGAGGAGTCTTCATTAACAAAGCGACTTAATTTCATAAAGTAATCGTGTTGTGCAGAGTAATGCGGCATTTCCAGCTTCAATTCATTGTTTATGAAGTACTTTTTGCATCCCTTGACCTAGATGCTGCCTTCCCAGCAACGTCTTCTTCAGGATGTCCAACTGTTCATGTTTTTATGAAGGAAATTCCCTTCGGAATTTATAAAATTGATTCAGTGTATTTTTTTCTTTAACTTATTTAATAATTTTCATTATTATATGGGCCTCGAAATTCTCCGGAATTTCGAAAGTTTGTACAACAATGAAAATTAGGAAATATTCTCATTATACGTCGGTGGGTTTAAAATTGGTTGCAAATTAGGAAAATCTATTCACGTAAAATATCTCATCAAGTTCTTTAAACCGCTTGAATCGTAAAAATATCATCCTCACCGGGTCGTTAATAGGGAAAATCTTTTGCGTACATAAAGCGAAAATGATAAAGAGGAGGATGGATGAAGAAGCTGCTGGGGCAGATGCAGAAGCAGAGGCAGTGGCTACCAAGCCAATATTCTAATGCATGGGTTGGGCGTGCGTTGAACCGTTCCCAGAGCATTGCGCAGTTTCCTGCTTCTTATTCGTGTACAGCATATATCCACCGCTGTACATTTCTGCATACCCATCTGTGCTGCATTCTGTGCTACTTTGAATTAACTTTGAGATTTCATTTACCGGAGCTTCGAGTATCGTACATTTATTTCAAATTCATTCATTTCCTTTTGTCAAAACCGGATTACGATAGTTTAGATATAAAATACCCCTTTGCATTCTATTTTAGCGTACTTTGAAAAACCTGTTCACGGCTTTCAGCGACGAAGGTTTCCGTTGAAATGTCATTTTTTTTATTTTGCTCAGTTCTTGACTAATCACGTACTCATAATTTTCAATGTGCTTACATCTGTGATAACAGGAGAACTTTAGATAACAAAGTCTATTAAATGTTGGGAGTTGTTGAGAACAAGAATCACTGCCATTCAATATTGTAAGGATTTTAATGACATGATTAGAATTTCTGTATTTTTGGCTGGAAAATTCAGACAAAAATTTTGAACTGTGAAGATGGTGGAAAGGAAGATTAAATTGTTTGGAATAATGGGACTCCCCAACCGAGGAAAGAATTAACGTTCGTGCTCTACACTCCTGAATTAGTAAATATTGATCAAATTTATCCGTGAACTTCATGTTCATGGCAGGAGCGCACGCCACATGCTCCCTTGCTTTCCGGATAAAAAAAGTTATACATCTCTTACTGGTGGAGCTATTAGAATGATTAATTTTTTTCGAGAGCCTGAGATAACGCGAAATTGTATAAAAATTTAAGTTCCCTGGGGAATATTTTGTTGTAGGAAACTCCGCTGGAAATTACCAAACTTCGCGGGGTAATTTTTACTGAACTTTTCATTTTGTGTCCATATCCGGAGATATGTGACTCATGTGCAAAAATAAATTCAAAATCGTTGGCCGAGATAATGAAATAAAATTGACTCAATCGTCTCAGTAAATATCTTTCAATCCGAACGAATGGACTAATTTCATAATTATCCAGATGTAATATATGTGTCTGACTTTTTACCTTCTTCACATTACCTTCGACTATTTTTAGTTGAAAAATCCCTTGGATGTTTATTTACGCAATATTGTTTGGAGTTTAAGTCGGCCCCTCTCACTCGTTGACAACACTATTCCATCGAAACTAAACAAACCGTCTGATGGATTATGTGCACTCCAACATTGGCCTCGACCTGTTGAATACTTTTCGGTAATTAATGAGCAAAAAAAATTGAAGAAAACCATTACCTGTTACATTGTTGACAGGAAAAAATACTTTCACGCTGAAATATCATTGGAGCAAGTGCTTAAGCCATAAATAAACTTCGACCAAAGTTATCTTCTTTATATTGGCCCTATAAATCTTCCACAAAGAGTTCCTGGGAGATTTATTGAAGTCCCCCAGAGATACACAAAATCCCCGAGCATTACTGGCAGCAGATTTTACCGATTTTTACTTTTTCCATTGACATTGTGGACAATTTCTATTTGAATTTTCTGCGGTAAATCCCACAAGTGTTTATCCACTGACATTTTCACTGACGTTCCAGAGAATCTTATACTTAAGGGTTGAAATTTTTTCCTAGTAAAGGCACAATTGTCAGGGGAATTTATTACAGTCATCCGCATCACCCCATTCGTCTGTGTTGTTAAATAAAAAAAAATATTTTCCTCAAACTAAAATTTTTAACAGCATCGGGGACAGGGGAGGGTCATTCCCAATGTCCGAAGAAAAGTTTTGAACTTCTCCTCCCCTAGATAAGGGGGATCACCCCTAGGATAACTGAACTGAGGCAGTACTATCTCCTCTACTGAAAGGTCCTGGTAAATCTCAATTTTTTTCTGATGAGCAATGAATCAGTTTGTGGCATCGATTTTGACCGTGCGCTAAAACTGCTTCGGTTTTTGAAGGTTGCGAGATCTCGAAGTGTTCCTATAATTAAATTATTGGAAATCGATTGCGGTTGGTATTGATGAAAGGGTTATTACTTTGTTAAAGCCATCACAGGTAGACAGTTGCCCTTTTATACTGTCAATACAAAAAAGTGTTCTATACTAACCACTTTCTTGGTGCGTAGCGGTCAATACTGACATAAGAAAAAATATTGTGAAGTAATCTTTCAGAATTTTCTGTTTCTCGGAAGTTTTTCGGAGTAGTGAGCTTTGAAAGTGGCTTTTTTTGGTAATTCCCATCGAATTTCTCTCACCGGGTGGGGCTCATATGTTAAAATACCATTTTTATTTTTTTTTAATAATTTTTATGGAATTTTTGACTTCGTGTGTTCACTTTTAATCGTATTACTTCACAGCATTTACTCTTATTAAATTATTAGCGCTACAAATTAAAAATTTTTGCTTTTGATACTTCAAGCGTAATTTCTCCCCATCTGATCGGTTCTTCTAAGATTTTTTTTATTCTGTGAAGCCCTCGTTGTGTTCGATCCAATATTACAAGGACGCCCAGTTTATACCCTCAGTGATTGTAAAATAGCTTGGTGGAAGAACCTTTAACATCGTTTGCATACAACAAAGACCGGAATCTCCCTATATTGTAACAAGAGGCGGGAATTATTATGTCGTTAGGATTTTTTTGATGCTTCCTGTTCCCTATTACGCAAATAAGTGGTCAATAGAAAGAGAATGTTCAGACCATCGTATGTCGCGGTAAAAAATTGCGTCATCAACGTGAAAAAAAAAATTACTCCTAATGAGAGCATCGCAGTAACGGAAGTTTTTCGTCGGAGTGACGATGAAAAAAGTGAAGTTACCACATTATTATACTCAGAAAAATAATCACTTCTCACAAAAATAATTTCCATCATTCTCACGCTCACGGAAATGAGTATCTCAACCAAATGCGATTCCATCATACCCCAAAGTGTCGGCATAACTGTTTCCCCGGGTGGAAAATTTGATTAAAAAATATTTTAAACCAAATGATTGAAGAATAAAAATTTTGCAATTGAAAAAAATTAATTATATAGGAAAGTGATCAATCAGATGGTTAATATATTTTCTAACTTTTAAAAATCGAGACGTTAAATTTTCTAACCATTTCAGAATTTTCCATTTCGATATTTAAATATTGAAAGTACATTTGACAAATTTATCATCCGATCTCTTCTCAACTCATCAGTGTAGCTATCACTTTATTAGCCTTTCTCCTCTCTCCATTGTTCGCAACCGAAAAGCACTTCCAATGGATTTTCTTCTTTCTTTTTCCCTCCATAGAGGGAGCATAATCGATACCGCAAGTATTACTAGGAATGGTCATGACCAGCCCAAGGATATTCTTTTACATATAAAAGGATATTTCATCTTGTTATAATCCACCTACGCACATTTGAAGTATCTTCGAGGTGGTTTGTGCGTGGCATGGAGTTGCGGTAATGATCTCACGGAAAGTTCAACATTCACGTCTCCTTACTTCGCTTCCTACGATATATTGTCTTGTTTTCTTTTTTTCTTATTCTTCCTGGTAATTCTCACACCCCCTCTTCCGAGCCCCTCGACGACTGATGAATGACTTTCCAATGTATTTCGGATCAATCATGATCATTCCCCGTGATTACATCTCCATGACGTAAATATTCCACGACTCTTCATCAATTGCTAATTGCGTCCAAGAAAAACCCGAAAAGAGGGATTTTCACGGATGGTATTGACTGAAGTTCATTCACATAATTACTCCGATGGAAATTGGACTCTTTAGTGCACTTTCACGAGGTATTTGGATGCTCCAAAGGGAGTAAAAAAATTCTTGAATAACCGACACCGTAGTAATCAAAATTCCACTTCCAGTGGACTCGTAGATAACTCTCCGCACCTTTATTTAACATTCGCCAGACGTTTATCATCTCCAGCAGCCTCGATGCTTTGCACTTCCGACCTGTGAGATGGAGGATTACTGCCTCGTTCTTAGAATTCTTTCCGGTGCATTTCACGATCTTTTATTATTGAAGGATGAGAGAACTTCCGTAAACAAATCTCATCCCCCGTCCTCGCTATCAGTTACATAAATTTAATTTTTAAAAATCCCATTCAACTGGATTTTCGCGATGTACAATACACACATTAAATTATAGATAACTTAATAAAAAAATGGATAAATTTATTAACATAATTAAAAATGTTGAAATTTGGATTTTAAAAAATTCAATTGAGGAGAATGAAAAATATATTTATCTTGTAATTTATTTATGTTAAAATTCAGAAGGTGCAATTCTTTGGGAGTCCTATAATGACCAGATACTGGATTGAATTTCACTCAGCTTCATGTTTATTAATGTTCTTATCCCTCTCTAATTTCCATATGCATAACCATTGTACTTAGCTGTATCATACGACTGACCACTTTTTGCCAAGATCCTCCGGAGGATTGCCCGGCCCTTCTGCTACTTATAAATCAATGGCAGAGGGCCCTCATTGAGGACTCCGTACAATTCGTGATTCATCTTCATTTCCGTTTCCACGCACGTATACTGTACAAGAGTATTCGTTTTATATTTATTTTTCTCAACCCCTCCTTGTTTCTTATGCTGCGGGAGGATTTTCAGCGCTGGCTATACGCAGTCACTCGATTAGTCGAACCCCCTATACTCCCCTTTTCACGAGTCATCGTGATTATGGGTTTTGGATTAATTTCAGGCAAATGGATTATCTAATTGGGGCTTTGTACACATGTGTCAATTACACATCCACTAACAAGGATCATTGTAGTTTGGGGGGAGAAACGACCCAGGAAAATTGTGTTTGGGGTTAATCAATTTGTGTTGCGTCATGTGGAGATGGGTTTTTTATATTGAATAGAAAGGGGTGCACAGTGTGTGTGTGAGTATTATTGTCCGTGGGTGTTGGAATAATAAAATCTTATCGTTACTTATTGTCGATATCATACGATATTATTGAGTTGATACTTCCTAAAAAAATTATTTAAGTCTCGTAAAATTTTCTGCGACCCACCCCACACTCACATGGTCAGTTCAATTAAATATTGATTAGTTAAAATAAAATTTTCTTGATCCATCTAATTTTTTATGTCAGCGTACAAATGCTGGAATTGTATTTCAAAAAACAAGCTCAACTCACTAATTCTCCGATCGTACGAAAAACAAAAACTGAAGAACTTCCTCCGTATCCGCTTACGACAAAACTCGTTCTCATTGAAACAATCGACCAGTTTCCACCCGAAGCCTCCAACTTTGGAATTGAACTTGTAAAAAAAAAAATAACAACGAGGCATTATGCTCTCCCCCACCCCGTCACTTGCCGAGTCTCAATGGTACATGTCGCATAATGTAAGCGATTCAGCGATTTTTGTCCAGAGTTAATGTGAATGACTGGAGAGTAAGAGGAGAGATGATGAAAAGAAAAGACGAAAAATCTTGTAAAAAAAAAACTCTAGAGAGATAAATAAAAAAAAAATAACATAAAGAGACAAGAGAGACCGGTTGTGTCGGTTATCTTGTCGTTGACCGTTCCATCGTTCGAGTTTTATTCATGCTTTCTGCAAAATACCGCCGACGATGAGAGGTACATCGTCTTCTTGTATACCTCTTCGGCAATTCCACTCGCGTAAGTCCCTCCCCCTCCCCCTCAATCCCCTTTCTCGTTCCATTGGCAAAACCCAAGCCGCGCATTCCAGCCAAGAATTCAGTGTACCCCCTTGTCTCGTTCTGTTCTTCAGCTTCCCTTGACATTTCTTCAGCTGCTTCTGGATAAAAAGTACCAAGTTGCTTGGTTATTTCATTCAGAACGTACGCTGGAACGCAGCTGATCAACTCCACAAATTTTCATTTATTTATTCAATGATTTTATTATTTTTTTACGCGAAAAGAGTGGCTGGTGGTATTGATCCTCCATTGACATTGATCTTTGAATTTTCATAGTGCAGACACTGCAGCAAAATGATCCTTGACATTGCTAGTAAAAAATTTGAAATTTCGAAGAAACAATTTACCCTGAGTAATTAATAATTAATTAATTGTGTACTTGAGGGAGTGAAGTTCGAACGATCAAAGCGGTAGAAAAGTGTAGATGATAATGGGCGATGATTTATGTCGATAATTCCATGGATTGACATGGAATAAATATTATTCTCCCACCAAGTGCAGATGATTGGCGGTTGCGATGATGTTCCATTAAACAAAATAGCACTTGGATGTCCGAAACTCATTCTTCTGCTTCAGACAGATCGTCAGATCAGCTCTACCCAACTCTTTAGAAATTCTCTTGAGATGACAGACGATATGGCAGTACTGATCGATCATCTGACGTCACGCTGGCATTTTTAGGTCCAAATGCTGGGGATTCGACTTCTCTCGAAACTTGCTACGTTGTAATCATGCGATAATGATCTAAACGGTAATTTGTTGGGGTAACCCGTTGGGATTCGTTATGTAAAAGTTGAAAAAAATACTTTACTTCTATGTAAGACGTATACGAGGCACTAAGCAAATATTAAATGTTAATGTCTACGTTCCGGGTACTTTAATGATGATTGAGCCTCGTTGTAACCGTGGCTGCAGGCTTCACTGCCCAAGATATATTGTCAGAGATTTTTTTTGACATTTGAATTGAAGGGCTTCAAATCTGTGGCTCTAGTGGGGCTGACAAACAATGAGAGGATTATGAAATTCGTTGATGCTCGCTCAACAATAATAGTAATCAATATTTATTGAGTATTTTCTTACAAAATGAGAGACAAGTGTCTGGAAAGATCATGTGAAAACAAAATGATAACTATTTGTTTCGGGGTCCGAGTGGGAGCTGTGTAATTATGGAAATAGGAAATGGTTAGACCGATTTTCAGGAGGTTTTTTCGGTGAAAGTGATTATTCATCTTGAGCTTCTGCCAGCAGAGATTACTTTCTCCGGTAATTCACTCTTGCCAGAAGAATAAAATAAATTTTTTTTTGTAGTAAATGTTCCTAATTTTAATCGTCATTTAAACTCGACTTTTACAAAAGCGAAAGAATGGAAGGAAAATCCTTTGACACATTGCAATCCGACAACTGGGCATCACACCCTATGACCTAGTTAATATTTTAATGCACAATTACTTTCAGCTCGCAAATTTCCGTTTTTAATTATGTTGAATATTTTATTTTTGCAGAAATTGAGGCGCAAGAAGCTTGCAAATGGCTACGGGCTGCGGGATTTCCACAGTATGCCCAGATGTACGAGGGTGAGTAATGTTTATATTCTTGGATGATCACTATTCAATTGCATGTTAAACCATCTCCACTCTCAAAATTCACTAACCCCATAAATCGAATTATTCGACGGCAGAGTTAATCCCTCAATTTGCAACTTCTACGTTCCTCTTTGCGCCTTGCGCAGCTCCTTGTCTTACACTTCCCACTGGTCTTCTTCAGGAGATGTCTCCGGACATCTCGGATCATTAATCGCACTGCGCTGTGTGTGGGATATGGAATGATGTTGTTAGTAAATGTCATTGTCAACTAAGGTGAACCCTAGAAATAACAAATTGTTCTCTCCAGGTTTCCCTGAAAATCATTCATTTTCTCACTTGAACTCGAATTTTTTGTCTAAAAAAAGGAACCAAACGTTTATTGCAATCACACCTAATCGAAATGTTTTCCTCAAAAAATTGGCGATACAATTTTCGAGGTTTCAAGAAATAATTTCAGCGAAGAAATGACAGAAATTAAAAAAAAAAATTATATTTTTATGATCCATTACATGTAGAGTAAAGTCGCGTGCACGTTTCACCAATACTATTGTATACATGCCTAGTATATGCTGCGTCTACTTTCCCCATATTAAAAATTCCCATCCCCCATAGTAAAAATATTTTACATCCTTTTCATGCGGTAACTTACGAATCCCCTCATGAAAAGTCGCTCTGTAACCAACTCAGTACATTATCCCACTCTCCACCCCCTAAAATAAATTCGTTAGATGGTCAATGTTGCAACAGTTTCCATCGATATTGTTGAACAAACTGGAACAACGTGAACCCTATGCTGTGGTAATATCCATCTGAGGTGAGTACATTGTGAAAATCACGATCTTGAGCAATATTTCATTCAATCTCTCTCAAAGAGCTCGCCATTACTCCCAACAATTTCACAACTTGTGATTGAAACTTCTGGCTTTCAGTCTGCATTGTTCATTACAACAATGAATTGATAAAAAAATTTGATCTTTGGATAATTGCATCACTTGTCCCTTCAATCAATATCGTACATAGTTGTTTATAATGTAATCAATAATCACGTAATGGATAGTATGAAGTTTGTTTGCGCACACCTTTGGAAAATGTATCAT
Organism: Diachasmimorpha longicaudata; assembly: GCF_034640455.1. Classification (NCBI taxonomy): domain Eukaryota; kingdom Metazoa; phylum Arthropoda; class Insecta; order Hymenoptera; family Braconidae; genus Diachasmimorpha; species Diachasmimorpha longicaudata. Next base: position 6,853,146 of record NC_087232.1, on the reverse strand, counting down.
AATAATTACATGTGACAATCAACTGTCCTGGCCGACTACTTTCACTGTGAAAGGTTCAAGCTATCTAATGTCTTGCCTGTCAGTGATAATTAGTGCTTGAAATCGAGGCACTGATTTCAATCCTAGTGCGCTTGTAATCCTTTCTCTCAAATGGTGAAGTAATTACATACTCCTGAAATAAGATGATAATGGAAAGATTTTTCTGTTGTTCCCGTGTCAGGGTAGAAATGGGACGATGATGTAAGTGCAAGTGGTGGAGAGATTTATTGATGTAAAGATGTTTATTACGGAGTTGTCAATGAATATTGATTATTTTCGTAAGTAATAGAGGGAAATTATTTTTTCATTGTGGGATAATTTACATACAAATTAGAGAAACTTCGCGTGATTAATTACCGGAAATTGGAGACACCCGGGGTATTATCTATGTATCACTCGAGGATTAGGGCGGATTGAAAATCCAGATAATTAATTACTAAATTCTGATAATTAAATCGATCACTGCATTCAATGCTGTCGTCTCAAACAAACTCGATCCTGGACTTGACTTCGTCACCCATCAGATTCCACCCAATTCGTGATACCCAAATTTGGTTATAGTTGTAATCATCGATTCTGTCAACGTTAATTAATTCAAGTTCATCCCAAAGAAGGACAGTCATGATTTTTTGATAGATCAATATCTTCCCCGGAGACCTCGAGCTTTAGTTAGAAAGAAACCAGATGCTCTCATCATTGCATTAAATGAAAGGAACTGTAATTCAACAGAAATTCTCTTTCTCGCAATCAAATGTATCTTAACAAGAGATCGTTGATGTTCCTAGACCATTACATTTATTTAAAACCTAACGACCAAATGATGGCTGTTTCAGATATATGACAGTTCGTTCTTCTGGCTAAACATTTTTTTTTTCTGTCACTTATCCGCCCATAAATTTTGAACACCACCTGAACCGGATAGCTCTCCTCGATTTCCAGGATTTACTTCAAGTTATGGTTCACTTGAATAACATTATAGGTGTCGACTGCGTGTGTACAATCGCAGGAAGTAACATTGGTGGTTTCTTGGTTATTCCATTAGTGTATTCCACCGTATGGATCATTGCCAGGGCGTTGAATTCCTATTCTCGTTCCTTATTCGCTCTCGGTAAGCCTCCAGGTTGTTCTCTGTATTCACATAATTGTCCATCCCACAGCTAGATGGTCTGTCTTTTACGTAGAAACGTCGTTTTGCAGCTGTTGATGTAGAAATCTCCCAGTGATTTCTTCCTCGGCGTTCTCCTCTGCCATCTCCTTTCATGTGATACCGTGGGTTTTCCATTAATTACTCGGAATAATTCGTTGGACTGACGTGTGGCAAAGTCGTGTTACACTGATACGTGAATAGAAATGGCGTTCGTGGAAAATTCTGCCGTTGAGTCTGTCTCCGTTCTGACGTGTGGACAATTAGATCAACAATTTTCATAGGCTCGGAGCCAAAATGTCGTGATTTTACGAGGCTGCCGCGGCTGAAAGATGTTCTGGGACATCGAAATGAATGAAGGGATACATCTAACTCGGATGATGAGGAAATGAGATGATATTTCCACGAAATATTTCGTTCTTTATCTTTTCAATGAAAACGTTTATTTCAGTTAATCTCGTCCTAAAGGAGTCGTTGGATTGCGAAAATTATTTTTGGAAAATAATTGATAGATCGTGTGATAGGAAAAAAAATGAACGCTGAAAGCCCTTTTGTCGATTCTAATGGCATCAAATAGTTTAATTTCCTGATCGATTGATCGTCAGAAAATATTTCGTTAAAACGATTAGATGATCATCATAAATTACGCGCAATAAAGTAATATAATCTTTGACGAAAGAACAAAATAGTATCCCCCATATCATTGATTCTTTACATTTATGGAAAGTTTATGTGTAATCTCTAGTTTTATTTCCAAAGTTACAATGTTTTACATTTTAAAAAAATGAAAAACGTTTATTTCCGAAGGGGATTACATTGCGATCATTTGTTACTGCATCCCCAGCATATACAATCAATTTGGGTGAAGGCTAAATCTGTATTTCCGTCAAATAAAAATACATCGGTGTATTATTTTAGTTCGGGTCTTGTTAAACGGAGTGTATTATTGAGGAGGGAGTTATTAGTGCATCATTAATCTTGGCAGAGGTCAATAGGAAGAAAAAATAAGGGCCGGGGATAAGGATACGTATATATGAACGGCATAGAAACACATTGTGCAATTTTAAATCCGTCTGAGATCGATGAGAAATGCAGGCTTATGTATGAAAATAGAAGGAACCGAAAATAAAATTAAATGAATGGGGATAATTTTTGGTGAATTACTGGCCGTTGAAGACCACCGACGATTGATAAATAAAATCATCAAATCGATTGTCCAGGGCTTACTTCCATTACAGTTCAAATTATGAATTTTATTGGAAGGAAATTGGGATGAAAACGGTCGGGAGATAGGCGATTATTACGCGAATAAATAAATATTCAGTATCGGACGGAAAGTTAATGATCAGAACGTCAATATTCAAGTGTAATAAATTTTTTCAATAACTTGTGGTTTCATTTAATAAAAAAAATGTTTCTCCCCGCTTAAAGCAAGTAAACTCTTAAATATCGGGAGATTAATGAAAATCCTTTCCGCGAAAAAGTTTGAGCCACCACTAGATAACCTGAATCGAAAAAGTGAAACTCTATTTTTAATTCAATTCCTGGAGAAGCGTGTACCGACGGAAAACTGGGTCGCGGGTTGATTTGAATACAATTCTTGTCTCTGAGGCAAAAACACCACAAAAGATGCAGGAAAAAGTGATTCACCCGAAGAGTCAAAGTTTCACGGGAAAGACAATGGCATTCCTGGTAATAAATCTTGGAAACCTGAAGTGGAAGCAGCTATTTCGATGGCATAAGTTTTATCCTGGAACTGTCAGAGAGCGGTTAGCAGATCTAGCTTCACCCCACGTACAAAATTTTTCAAATAGTTTATATTCATGAGTTGAATGAATAAAACACCGTTCACTTTCGCTTTCATGTGCTGAAGAAAAATGTGATTTTTCCGTAAAAACCCTTCGGTTGAATTTATAAATTATCGCTTCGTGAGAGCGCCCCGAAAATTATTTATTTGGTATGACTGAATTTTTTATCATCACCAACTAAACAATTTTATAAAGAAAAAACCCGAATCAACTTAAATAGTGGGACGTAATAAAATAACATGATTTTTTCAATTTCTTTTTCGGATTCTCATATTTTTTATAATTTCATATATTTTCCGTGATTCAGGGGTAACATGTGGTGGTAAAATTCGCCGTAGCTGTCACGAAATTGTTCCGAATGGTTTCGTAATTTTTATCTGAATTAAGTGTGAAAAATCACGACACCGTCACGTAAAGTTTCCGAGTCGGCGTGATTTTTATTAAATATCACTCCGTGTAGGAAGGAATATGTATGCAACAACAAATGAGAAAAAAAACCTCGTCCTCGCATTGCCGAGTATTTTGTGACGTCAACGGCCATGTTTATACGACTGATAGACATTGAAAAAGTCGCGAATTATCGCAAAGACAACGAAAACATCGGAATCAGGTGTAAACGGGTCAATGCCGCTCTAATTCTGTATTATCTCTATTCTTAGCACCTGATTTCGATTTTTTAAGTATTAATAATTGATAGTAGTTCACCGAAGTGTGTAGAAATCAGTTGAAGAGTTAACTCTTCGATTGAATGAGCCATTAATTGAGTCAGCATGGTGCCATGCTGTCTCAATTATCTCGTACGCTGCAGCTCGTTCATGCCATCTAGGGATACGCATTTCATTTTTTTCATACTTTAAACACATTCACCAGAAAATTCATAGACATCTCAATGATGTTTACAGTTGTCTCCTTTCGTCCGATTCGTGTAACCGCGAATATGGCATTTAATCAGTGATTATTTTCAACCGAGTGCATTTTCTTATAAACAAAATATTCAATACTAACGAATAAAAAAGTAACGGAATCCTCAACACGCGGAGAATGAAATTTACCAAATTTATTAGCCGCCATAATACTCTCAGCTGGATATAATTTCATATATCGAGACGAAGATGTGGTAAAAACAATAGGCGGTCGACAGCGACTTTTGGTCTTCAGGGTGGCCCTCATCCGGAATTTCCATATTTCTCTGATGTTTTCAAAAATACCCTGTACCAAATTTTTTATTGAAAATTACCCTCCATGCACACTCTGCACACTTCACTAGATTCTATTGCAAACTGAAATAAATCTGATGCATAAATTTTAATTGAAATTACATCGACGACACGTGAAAGTCGTCAAGTTGGGGCACATGTCACCCACCGCAGGCGTTCGCATGTTGTGACTGTTAGAAGCTCCGAAATATCTCAAAAATTTCAATTCATAATTCAAGTGTTGAGCCTCATCACTTGATCAAAGTGTGATAATAAACAATTCAGATGGATAAATAACTAACGACGAAGCTGGTACATCTCAAAGGCACTACGTGCCGTCAGACACGTTTGCTTCCCCATCTCAGCATTATGAAAGACCCCGGTGGTCAAAGAAAAAACGTCAGAATGATTTTTTATCGATAATAAATACCAGTCCCGATGTTACTCTGTCCAACACATTAATATATTCCCATAAAATGTATTTTTGTTCGTACATTAAATAAGATTCTTCAATTACAACCACTTCCAAACAAGATTTGGCATCACAGTTGTCGGACACCGCTAAATACATTCGGAAATAAAATTAAAAAGTGTTACACTGCGAAAATAAACCAGTGGGGCGTTTGAGGCCTACACCTAAATGCGTACGATTCCATGAAATTGTCTTCTTGCTACACGATGGAATGTCTTTTTTTGAATTACCCTCGTCTTATTTCTCACTTGGTGGCCGACGTTCAGTCGTACGCTGAACCTCTCTATAATTAACTCAAGAGCTACTTTACAATTTTTCCGAATATTTTCCGCAATTAATTACATTCACCAAGACTGAAAAAAATGTACCTCTGCCCATCAAATATTTTTCAAACAAGAATTGAAAACGAATTTCCGAATGAAAATTTCGGGTCTCCGGTTGCTCGAAACAAAGTTGATTGACATAATTTTATTTCGCAGCGTGAACATTTATAATTTTTCATTAGAAAATGAGCGTCACATAAAAGCTCTCGTATATAAAGAAGTGTGACGTCAAAACCCAGACGTTTCTTGAATGGGCTAGAGCTTTCTGATTATTTTCCGAATAATAAAATGTCTGTTCAATATTTTTATTGCAATTCTTCAGGTATCGTAATAAACGCGTTTCTACCGGCCATTTAATGAACCCATTTAGTCAATTAAAATAAATAATTACACTGGGCGTAGGAGAGATTCATTCATGTATACTTCACTGGATGAAATAATTCTTCTCGTTAAATTTTTCCATTTCTCTCATCGCCGGTAATTGAAACAGTGCTGTTAACCGAATTAACGCCATTTCAGATATTCCATATTACGGTAAAATTATAACTGTACAGTATTATCCTGAAAAAATAACGTGGAATATTTATTTTTTCAGTGCTCGTAGATAAGTAAATTTCTCGAAGTACATTGAAGCACCTCAACAAGGTCGTGGAAACTCGTTCTTTCATCTCTCCTGTGTAAACATATTTCCCTCGGATATGTCTATTTATGGTTTACCTGCAGAAAGCAACATTAACGGATAAGATTATTTCGTTCACATGAAAAATATTACTCATTGAAATTGTAATTAGGTACCTAATCTTTTATGTGATCTCATTTTACGTCGCCAGTAGAAATTTTTTTAGTGCATTGATAATCGTGTAGAAGACTGATCCGTGATGGTGTTCGAATGAGGTTCTGATTCGGGGACAAATTTTACGTACAAGTCATTCTACCCCTTTATTCAACTGTGTCATGAGTCATGGTGCCCTGATTTCGATGGAAATGTAATCACAATTAAGATATAATTAGTAACTTTTATTCTGGGTTAGAGAAATTTTATTCTGATGCGTAATAAATTTCCATCTAGTCCAATAATTTTTATTTGTCCTGAGAATATCAGGAAAATCAGGGAAATAAAAATATGGTACTAAAACTTCGGTTGATCGTGAAATTGATATGTTTTCCCCATTCACAATAAGGTGCATTGTAAATGCTCGTTGTGCGGCGTCTTGAAGTTTCATCAATCACCCAGTGAGCATTAACAGATTCTATTGTGTGAAATCTTGAGGAAATCTGCACTCCAGCGATGCGGTCTTCCGGCAATCGTACGATCGTGAATAATGTGCGTGGGACGTTTTATTCAAAAAGTGATTACAATGAAAAGGAAATATAATTGAAACCAAGCAGATTTTTTTCGGGCAGATAAATACTCATTTCCGTGAAAACCAAATTATTTTCAGGTCATCAATTCATCATTTTATCTCGGACAATCAACACTCCTTTGATAGTATTCTGTGGTGGATTCGACTGAAGAGACGAATCTTTTTATTTTGAAGAAGAGATGGGTTTAAATAATACAAACAAATAATTGAGAGAAAATTCCATGAATTCCCCAAGAAATCTCGCCTGAAACCGTATAAAATTTTCCCCTCAAAACATTAAATTTTAATAACAAAATTCATTTACATTTTTTATTCGGAAATCCCTAAAATCTCATAAACCGATACCGATTAATTTCCAAAGAAATTTCCGGGCCTGTGAATATCGCAAACTTAAAAATCAGTTCAATTCCCCGAATTGAATAACAAAATAATCATTCTCCTCCCTGCGGCCGTCATAAACCCCCCTCAGCTCATCAAGCAAGATAAATCGCACCGTAACGCCAGAAGTTCCATCAATAATCCGAAATCATTCTCCCCACGACTCACCGCAGCTAACCTTTCCCCCGAAAATTGAATTTAATGAAAAACCATTGTTGCGGCCGGTCTTGCACTACCAGACCTCCCTGATGCGCCGGTTAAACATAGCACCAACTCTTCATGTACTCGCCATCCTCTTCTCTCCCTCGTCTCGTCTCCTCACCCATCTTACATCACACACATCCTCAACTCCAACAATTTCGTCTCCTTTCTCACCTAATCCTCTCATTCCCTCGCACATGGCATCACCGGGTGAGATGGAAACCCACACACATGCACTCACAAGCATGGGTTTGTGAATTTTCAAGCACATGCAACAACACTCCAGAAACTTCCCACCATGACCACTAGCCCTCCCCCTCTTCTTCAGCACGTCCCCACTACTTTTTCGTTACTCACGCCGACCTCTTCTATACGGATGCTGTATCCCCGAGACCGCTAGTTGTATGCCGACTGTCACACAACGAGGAGAATTTAATTTTTCGAAAAAAAAAAATAAGATTAATCCTGCGATCAACAGTCGATCGACTTCATCGCGACGCGAGAAAAATTTGGGGGGAAAACCAAACTGGAGATAATGAATCATTTGGGCGGTGTAATCACGAAGAGGTCCTGCAGGACTCGATCTGGCTGATCCATTGATTAGTGATTTTCACGGAGGCACGAGTGCCCGATCGATGAATTTGTCCAGGCGTTGAAGGTAGTGAATGAGTCAGGTGAAGGCTGAACCTCGGCCGTTTGTGTCAAGGACCTCGTGGTTGAGACTCATTTCGCTGTAACAACCTCGTGTTGTACGGGTATAATCATATGGTGAGGATAGTGGTGCTCGTTGTGAGGATTCCTTTTTTCTTTCATCAATATAAACATTGGCGGAATTATCCGGGGGAAAACAGTGCCGACAGTCATGGATACCGTGAGAAGATTCCGTGATCAAGCCGCAGAAGGCATTGAACTTTCAGGGAGTATCTGAAGTATATCCAGAGGAAAGTTGCTGGATACGCGGGAAGGTGGAGGAATTTTGGGGGAGAGGATTTCGGAGAGTTAATAACATCATCATGAGAGGCAAGTGATTTTGGTTTGCAGAGGTATTTTCTTGTTTTGGGAGAATTGCGGTTTCCTGGGGATTATTTGTCTGATTGAAATTTTCCCCGGGAGATATTTGGGAGATCGTTTTTCATGTTGTTTATGTGGTTGAAAAATTACTGCTGTAATTGCAGTAAATGGAAATTTCGGGGGATTTGTTCACTCGTCAAGTAATTTTTCTCTTGAATGTTCAAGTAATTTTCAATCCATACAAAGTCTGTGCTATCGAAGTCGAGGTTGATAAAATGTTATCTGGTTACTATTCATCGAGCAATTCATAGAATTTGGAAAACATCATTAGTAAAACACCTATCAGATCGTAGTTGGTTTTTACGTGAGTGTAAGTCATTGAAGATTAATAGTTTCGTACCATAAAATCCGGTGAATATATTGAAAGCCTTCCCGGTTCACCGTCTATGACCAAACGAACCCGGTGATTAGATGACGTTACAATAAGGCTCGTATATTACGTACAATGGCCGTTACATCGATGATGAAGTCATCCATGTGTCGAACCAGAGGCCATATGCCGTATTTACTCAGTACTCGTGGGCGTAATTACATTCAAAGAGGCTTTGAATAATGTCAACTTTGACGTTTTCAACACTTTACCAAATTCAGACGAATCCACCCAAAGAATTATCAAGTCGCGATGTTTTGAAACTGGAAAACTTGAGTCCAGACCGATTGTTTATGTGTTCTCTTCATTAACAATATTTCGTTCAGTCAAGTCTTGATTTTTCAAAAATCGCCCAGAGTTTATGTTCAACTTCTTAGAAATTCCTACAAGTTTAACAATATATTGAGCTTCTGGTCAACGATTTTAAAAAATTTGTAAAGTAATAAAAAAGTTGGGTTTTTGTTCCAACTTGTTAAAAATTGCACAGAAGTTTAAAAAAACTTTCTCGAAAAAAATGAAATCTCGTTCTGACGGAAATACGTCCGAATTGACTTCTGAAAGTTAATATTTCTCATTTGACCGAAAAAAATTCAGATAATCTGATAACGATAGGTGGGTGCCCCGTAACTTTTCGAAATCTGGCGCCAGCGTGGTAACAGATTTGACTGGATTGTCTGGAAATGGGAGAAGTTGTTGATATTTTTATACTCAACTCCGTAAATAAAAAACCTTTGCAGTTCCTTCCTGGTTATAAAGACTGGAGATTTACGTCTCTCGGGTGGGATTGAATGCAATGTCTGCACCAGTGTCTTCATGACCCTCGAAATCCTTCGCACCAGTGACCTTTTTTTTCTTCACAAACTGCCTCTTTTATAAATTCAAATATGTACTGTCCCTGCGTAGTTTTATTCCCAAATAAGTGCAGCCAATGTGGCTGTCCCTGCAAAAGGTGGGAAAGTGACCAAATGAAATGGATTCAAGGATTGGCGAGTGTCGATACCTTGTCTGGTCAATGGACTGTTGATTTTTTGTGATAAAAAATCGACGAATTTCGTCGCCGCGAATGAGACGTGTTTTTTAGTACATCTGGAATATATCCATTTACATTTCACGTTTTATCCCTCCAATATCAAAATACACATCGAGTCCCCCATAATTTTCATTCCTCCCATACATCCTCAACACGATTTTCAGTCGATTATATTTAAATCTTCAAATAATGCGTTAAAAAAAATGATGAAGGTCACGAGGAATTTTCTACTCCTGCCCAAAATATTTTAAAAATTAAGCAACAAATGCACTTGCATTCTCGGCACTCTGAACTTAAATTGATTTTCCTTTATTGAACAGTTCCGATATTTATCACGTCATCGCCCCTTCACGTTCTGCTTTTCTCGTGCCGGTACTGTTATTTTTAGGTCTCTCTCTTTGCGCAAAAAATTGCTGCATAATCAAAGATGAGATTGAGCATGGCCATGAGAGGACGAGAAGGAAATCGTAACTCATGGTCTTCTCAGTTGAAACGAAAAACCTATGAATAGTACCTAATTGACCCAGTTGAACTCGAACGTCGGCGGACAAGCGTGAAAATAAATGATATAAATACGATACCGATAAACGCACTCGAGTGTATTGCTCCCAGTGTGAAACACCCATTCAAATGTGTTGGTAAACTGTGAGAGACAGTTAGGCGTCTTTTTCGCAATACACCGATCTTGAGACTCTGTTTGTCTACAGTGCGTTGATCGGTTGAGAGCATGTCTCTGTCAGTAAAGAATTAATGGGCTGTTTTTTCTTGGCTGCTACTGATCGAAGACACCGAGAAGCATTTTACAAACCGTTATTTGCTGAAAAATTTCCACTTCGGTTTATCGGAATCTAGATATTATCCCTTTTGCCATGGAAATATTTTTTTTTCATTTTTCTGTTCGATTGGAAAAGCCGCGTTTTTAACGCAGCAATAGACTAGTATTCAATTGGGAAAATTTTCAGGGAAAAAACACAGGCCGTCAATCGATCCCAATTAATATCAGTGGGGATATTGGACAAGAAACTTTTTCAATCATGAAATTTGTTTTGTGAGCGACCCCGTTTTACGATCCGATACGAACAGTTCATTCAGTAATTTTCGGAGTTAATTATCGGTTAACAATAAAAACCGCTATTGTAAAAATAGCCTGGTCTATTGCCATCAATTATTTCAATTATTACCCATCCACTGTTAGAATAAACTTGAAATTTATAACAACTGCGAAGTTACGTAACATTTTTGTGAATTTATGTGGTGACGAATCGGTTTTGTCAATTAAATCTCAGGTTAATAAATTGTCTCGTGAATTGAACGGAGAAGTTACGTGAACAAAGTCATTGAATTGATTAAAATTTTGGAACGCGTCCGATACTCAATGATCAAAATCAATCGTCTGATTTTTTTACCGACAACTGCGTTGAGTACCTCAACCACTCATCCTCACTCACCACAATATTTTTCACTTAAATTGATTTTTTTCCGTCTTGATTACAGAATTGAGCTCTCATTAAATCGTTTGTCGGAACCTTTGTAATAAATTAATTTCGGAAAAGTACAAATTTCGCGAGGGGAAGTATCAGGAGACATAAATAATCCCCGTATGATTCTTAATTAGGACTCAAATTGGGATCTGGTTCGGTAATTTTTTTTATGCTCCGTATCACGAAGATACACGATGCTAATTGATGCATCATAACGGTATCGATGTCGCCCGATGTAACGGACTAATTGCCGGTCATTTGTGGTAAAGAAATCTGGAGATATGTAATTGAAGGTCACCAGCTTTTTCGTTCCAGACATATTGCAGATTTTTATTTTTTTCGGCAAAAAACAAAACGGAATATTCGCTGTTGAGCAGTAAATAATTGAGGATTTATGACTTCGTTAAATCGATCGGGAATTAATTGTGGCTTGAGTCGGAATAATCGAGAATTGGACGGAAGTTGAAACATCTGAGCTGCCCACGTAGGAGATGAGCACTGGGCCAGTATCGGCCAGTATTGGCCGATACTGGCCCAGTGTCGGCCAATACTGGCCGAGCCTCGGCCCACTGTTGGCCGTTCGTCATCTCCTACCAGGGTGGGGAATTTACCTTGGAGACAATTATTCGTTTTAATTATCAAGGGATAGCGGAAATCCTTGAATCTCTGGTGCTGTCCGTCACAGATCGATTTCACTCCTTAAAAGCTGTCAATCTCAATGCGAGTGACTGACTAACAAGGAATTTCAAGGAACAATTGTTCCAATTTTACTCTTAATCCAATTTAAATTGATAATTCCCATAAACACGTCAAGTATTCAACCAGAAATTATGTGCAACCCGTCAGGGTTAATGTTGTACTAATTGTTTTCCACTAATTGCAGTGTCTGCGCGTGTAAATTTATTTCACTTCATTAATTCTTCCCTTTTCTTTTTATCACAATTATCCTACCGTTCCATAAAAGTGTCATTAGTCTCCCTAATCATTCGTCATCGTTTCCATATTGTTATCCGGAATTTGAGTGATACGATCAACATATTCGAATTCAGGGAAATTTTATTCCGATAATACATTTGAAAATCTTTGGTATTATCCACTTTTACGAAAGGGAAATTCACCTGAATTTGAAATTCATGAATGCACCGATAACCGATGTCCCCCGATAACCTCATCTTGATATACCAAAAGTTCCTACTTCCGCCCCGTCAAGACTTCTGAATGAGCATATATCACGGACAGATACGACTCAATATCGCAATTTCTAGGTCACAATGACCTTGGCTCGGAAAAATGTGTGAGTCTATCGAGTGGCAGGATCGCGTTAGTCCGATTGCCAGGAGCACGATCAGACCGCTCTACCCGGTTGTGTTATATTTCTCAGTATTGGTGAATCGAGGGATCTGGGTCGGCCAAGTTGCGCAAGGCACTGCCATTCTTCATGGAGCGAGGGTAGGGAAAGCCTGATCGTGGTAGACCTGATGAGGAATATATCAAGGTCTTGCTTGGGGTTCATCCAATCATAACAATAGTGGGCTTGATGAGGTATTGATGTTAAAGGTCACTCACCACTTATTCGAAAGCGTAATTCAAGGGGAAGTCAGAGGATGAATATTGTCAGAGGAAGTTTTCCAGTAGTGAGGGGGTGAGGAATTCAAATTTTTGAAAATTACGTTGGTATTGGAACGAATATATTTGTGATTTTTCCGCAGCTGTGGCTGTCGTGATAAGAAGTCAACGTTCAAGATTTTTATCAATTTATTTTTCTGGTTTTGCTGTTTATCCTGGTCGAGTCAGACGAGGGTAATTATAAGGATTGTAAATAATGTGGAAATGACAAATCCATCACGGTTTTTATTTCCGCACTTGGTAATAAATTTTAGAGGCACAATACGATAGCGGTTAACACAGATGTCTATCAGCAAACAGTGGAGATCAAAGTTGGGAATATGGAGGAAGGAGTCAAGAGGCCGTAATCATTGTATGTCACATCAATAATGGCGCTATACACTTTCATATGCCTCATTCAGTAGAGTGTCCATTGAATCATTGAAGATATTGACTTCAACATGGTACCTACTGAGTAGTTATGTTGAATTTTAAACATTAATACATGGAGACATGATCCAGACTCTTTCATACGATCCTTTTAGGACGTTCTGGACGTTTGCAAATCAAAATTAGAAAATTATAAATTTGGAGAATTGCAAGGTCTCAATGGCAAAGCAAAAATCATCACATTTTTATTTTTATTGCAAATTAGACTGCTTTGTGGAGTGTTGTCAGGCATTGCATTGGTGTGAATATAAAAGTAGTTTAATATGTCATTTGTAGTCATCAAGTTTTCATATCAAAAGGGCTTTTTATTATGCAAGAATCTTGATGACAGGGCAACACCATCAGGTGTCATTTGCTTGTACTAAAATTGATAGAACAGGATGTTAATTTAGGGCGTGCATAATATCTCCGAACTGTTCTGAAACTGTTGATAATGTATTCATTCAGCTAACGTTGGGTAACTATATCCTGTCCTTGATGACACAATTCTAACGACGGAAATTTCAGTCGTCTATTGATGTGAAAGTGGAAGATGACGTGGATTATCTATCCACGATGTCATAATTTTCAAATTAATCGACGGTAGAAAATATTATGTTTCATGAATAGAAATTCGTGGGATCCTCTTTGGAAAGTGACTCGCTCAATCTCACGTTCAAAGCCAGAATTGATGAGTATGAAATTTACGGAATGTCCGGAGATTATTCGGGAATGATATGATGACTTAATGGACTCGTTGACGATACTGTCTCGCAAACAAACCCTAATAGATCTGAAGTTATTTTATTACTTGATCGTTTTATCACAAAACTAGTATTTCACTGAATCGATATTATGAAAAACATCAATTTGGGATTTGGGTGGGGAGATGTGGGTGAGAGGAGACGGTGAAATAAATTCTCCGATCACGTTGAACTGATATCCTCGATTGTGCAGGGGGAGGAAAAGTATCGGAATGTGACGAATGTTCGATCAGATCCTGGAACCCTAAAATTATCTTTGCGGTAGATTATTGTACGAGTACGATAATTTTTCTCATACATCTCATACATGGAGGGAAATTTTCTACGAAAATTCGAGAGGATTTTCCTCGCCATTTTTCAAGAGATCGTGAAGCGCATTGATCACTCTCAAATTAATGGCCTCATCTTCTTTTATGTTTACAGATTGTCAATTTCCAATTGAAGTATCAGGAGTGGCCAAAGACCATCCATTCCTCGAAGCTGATTCACTTCAAAGTCTCTACCGTAGACTCCACGCACTCAATCGTTGCGCAAACATGAAGTTAGATACTCATCACACCCACCATCATCATAACACGAGCCACAGCAAGAGCGTGAGTATCCATTATCCCCAGTTTCCTGGCTACGCCTTCTCTTTTACTTCATTCTCCCTTTGATACTCATTTTTTTTTTCGTGTCGTTCCTCGTTTGTGTTATTATATCCGTCAGTTTCGAGGCTCAAGTTGGGTGAAGATCCACAGGGTACTTTACAGGCCCCAGGGGGAGAGCATGGCTTTGACAGAGATGGGGCGGGCGTAGCTGACGTCAAGCGGGAACATGAAAGTCATGTTTTATTTGTCCTTCGATAGGTCAACGGTACACAATGGAAGATGGCCAGTCGGGTATTGGTTATCTGGCGAATCTATTTTTTTTTCGAGGTTTAAAATTTTTTCCGGTGATTTTGTCTCACTTTTAGGGATTCATTGATTTCAGAGATTTTAAGAATAGGGTTGCGATGGGACAAAAGATAAGCTCCTGAAGAAAACACCTCTTTAAAAAGCAAATAATTTTTTGTTATCAGAACAGTAGGAGTTTTCGTAAAAAAGAGACAAGTGGAGCCCCTCCTATTTTTGCTCGATTAGATTTGATTGGAAAATTATTTTGCAATCAAAATCAAATGACCTGGAGGATCGATTGACAGACTTAAATCTGTCTGAAACGTGGGGGATCATAAACATCTGAAACAAAAGGGCCTCGGTAAAATATTGAAAGGGAATCCACATGCGGTCCTTCCACATTAGAAATATTTATGATAATTAATCGTTGGAAATAATAAAAAGGATTCCGTGCACAGGGAAAAAATGGAGTGAAGTCGAGACTAACAAAAAAAAATAATAAAACGAAGGCTCAGCATTTAAACGAAAATTATGGTTTGCCCGGAATATTTATTTTCGCAAAGTTGTAAGCGCGAAATATTAAGATTTTTATACGAAAAAATATAAAGGAAGGTCCCTGAGATACCTGAAAAAGGTAGACGGCGCACGGTTTACGGTGAATGCCTGAAAGTGTGTGACAGAGATGAAGAGATTAACTGTGGTGCGTCAGCCGTAACCATTGTGCGTCACAAAACGCAATGTTTTGTATACATTTGCATGAAACCGGCTCAATGGAGTTGAATATAATTTGATACACAGTGGCTAAAGTACTTTAATTGACCATAAATGGTTACGTCATCATTTCACTGCTGCGGGGTATTTTGGAGGGTTGGCAACATAAAATCAAGTTCAAACATTTTCATAACTGAGCGAAATTGTGAGGAAAAATGTCGGAAATCCTTTAAATTTTTACTTTTGGTAGTTTTTTTCAATTATATTTTTGGAATATCAAATTTTCACTTCCATTTAGGGACACAGCCCTCTATAGTATTGTTTACCTCCCCTTTCAAAACGTTTGCATGCTCCTGAACCCACAGTGACGTCATATGTTTCATGAGCCCCAACCGACAGTTAAAAAATTTGAGTAATCCCAATTAATTTTTGTCTTCCTTTCTTCATATGTTTAAATGAATGTGGGTAAAATGATATAATAATGGTAGGGAGCGAATTAGGGTCCAATTCTTCTGAATTTTGATTTGGTCAGCCCGAAATCTTGACGTTCTACTGCGCTCGCCAAATCATAAACTCATTCCCCTTTTCGCTTAGTGTCGAATAATTCACGTCTTGAAGCAACAGTAGCGTCACATTATTAATTAACCAGTGAACGATGTGAAACATCAGTTTTTTTTTCTGAAAATCATGTGCAGAATTTTACTGCACCCAAATTAGAGAGTAGATAAAGAAAGAAGTATATTTGGGTGTGCTCAGAGTTCATCGACCCTGGATGAAGAAAGAAAACGAAAAACGCATTATTCCTTCGTAGAACCGTTCGAGACACAAGTGCGAACTAATGCTTTGTGCCTTTAAATGGCACTCGAAGAATCGTGAAATTTACATTTGATTCTGAGAAGCATTTGGCAGTATAAATATACTAAATTAATGTACCTGAGTCATTGAGGGGTGTGAACCATTTGTTGTTCCCTTACACCCAAAAATAAATATTCTGATTGAGGCCCATGAAAAATATTGATAATTAAATTTCCATGACAACTCAATGAATAAATCATTGACGTTTCCATTGAATTTTATCAGAAAATTGTTATCTATTTATTTTCACCAAAATTGTCGCAGCATAGTTTCCCTAAAAACGGTTAAATTATATTTTGACGACATAAATAATCCTTCTTACGGTTTAAATATCGCTGAAAAATAATATTAAAACAACATGTCACACGAATTCATTGAATTTCACGATGTGATTGCGAAAATCTTGATAAATCACTTCATCAACACATTTGGTAGCTCAGCACATTAGTTCGCCACGCTTTCACACTAAAAGTTGACAGTGAGAATCCGTGGCGAACGGATTTCATAGATTTTTACCCCGTTCCTTACATGCAAGTCCAACTTTCATGCCCATAAACGGGACTTTGAATAACCACTGGGTATATTTCCACTCGTTACCACAAAATCCGGAGAGGGTGAGGAGACATTGACTATATAATCGAATAAAGTGAAGAGTTTTGTTGTCGGTACAGCTGCACTATTCAAACTCTCACCGGAAGCCAATGGATAAAGTAAGCGACGTGTATTGCATCGGTAATGAATAAATAATTGTTTTTTCTCGTGGTACATGTGCGGAGGAATTTATAGTAATTCCACTAGGGAACTGAACGTTCCTTCGATTGCGTCATTTTTTCTGATTATTTAATGGAATTCCAAGTTGTCGATGACTAGGAATACGAGAATTCCAGAAGTTGCCAGAATTTTTCAATTAAAATTGGAATATTACACTGGTTAGAGGCTCCCCAAAAAGTATTGTGAATTATAGTCAACCAATTTATTACGTTGAAATATTTAAACCTCGTTGGAGATATTGCCAGGATCATCTGCAGGTCTGCCCATTTTCGGACTTATCTCCTTTTTTTTACGACTTCCCTAGTAAAACCCTCATAAATAATCCGAAAAAAATGATAGCCTTGACAAAAGTAGGAGGGGTTTAGAAAATGGTTTAATAAATTTACGACAGGCTTCTATTATTTTTTCTCATTTCATTGTTTTTAAAAATCTCAAGGTTTCCGTCAGAACGTCTTATCTTCACGAATCCCCGACTTTCTCGTTAATATGCTCCTGGTATGAATCAACCGTCAGCAATATCGTGGATCTGTTTCCTTGTACTGTCGGCCTTCCTCTGTCGGTCAATTGAAACTGGAATTTCATACGAAAACCGGCCCTTCATCTCGGCAATCTGCGACCTCACTCGGAGGCCTTCATTAACGTTGTTTCCCTTTTTTTTTCACTCATGTTCTTCATTTCTTCCTCGTGTGATATCAATCTAACTTTCGATGTTGGATCCAATGGTCGAGTATTAACCCCGAAGCATTCCTTTCACCCTTCCTCCGAGACTTTTCGGTGGAAGTGAAGAAAGAATTCTTCTTCATGAATTAGCCCAGTCCCTTGTACTTCGGAGATTAGTCACGGCATCAGGGAGGTACCTCAGGAGTTTTGATAACATTTGTTATGGTGTTGAATGTATTTCTTGGTGAGTTGGCGCATGTGCCCACGTGTGAGGCTTTTCTTCTGTGAGAGTCAGCATTATTTAACGAACGTTCTTCCTTAAACGATTGTGGATAGGGTGAATGGACCAGTTGCCGACCGGTTGAGAATAAATTGGAGTCTGTGATATAATTTAGAATTTAAGGATTTTCTATAAAAAAATTGATGAAGTCATGGGAATAAAACTTCTAACTTGTAGCTCAGGTCAACATTT
This sequence comes from Diachasmimorpha longicaudata, assembly GCF_034640455.1. Classification (NCBI taxonomy): domain Eukaryota; kingdom Metazoa; phylum Arthropoda; class Insecta; order Hymenoptera; family Braconidae; genus Diachasmimorpha; species Diachasmimorpha longicaudata. The sequence goes on along the minus strand of NC_087232.1, from coordinate 6,835,127 downwards.
CATCAATAAAAATTCACGAAAATCGGGATTTTTTTAATGTAAAACGAATAAATAAAATATGTGAGGTCCCAAATAACTCCTTTCACCTCCAAGTAATTGATAAATTTTCAAGTGAAATTTTCACCTAATTACCAATAATTTCATAACGAGGGATAAAAATCGTGATCCTCTCATTGACATAAAAAGGAGAACGAAAAAAGGCCAAACGATTTGAGAATAACGATCAGCATGAAGATCTTTGACTCCACTTTAATCCTCACCGGTATAAATGATATACCTGCATACCTCGTTTATCATCGACCAGTTGGAAAAACCGCGAACGGGAAGTGGTCATTAGCGCCGCTACACGCTTCGTCGAGAAGTTGACTCCTTTCGTGGTCTCCTTTTTAGTCCTGTTTCATGTCGCGTTGGAGAACGGCCCCCTCCCCCCTCTCGGCCGATTGTGGGCTCGTGCGACTTCTTGCGCGTTTCTATGTCGCACCGTTATAAAGCTTATAATGATCAACCGAGAATATATACAAACAATTTAACCTCGCTACGAATCTCATCTAACTTTCGAGGACAATTGCTGTTTCTCACACCTTCACGCCACATATTCTTCTCTCATTACTTCCATTGCGTCGTCCTATTACACCTCATTTTATTTACTTGGCGGCACAGTTAAAAAAAAATCTAAATATCGCGCCTTTTATTTTCAATGGGAATTTTTCCACTCAATTAAACGGACTCTTGAATAATTGTTAATAATTTAAGTTTGAGTGAGGCTAAGGAGGTACTTCAATATCGATGGAATTTCATTTAGAATAAGTCAATGGTTCCATGGGTGTGATCATCTTAAAAACCCGTGAAATCGTTTCTTGTAATTTTTCCAACTCAATTTCGAGATCTGAAAATAATTGCCATATCGTTTCTAATCATTGGAATGAAATCTCTCTCTGGGACTCAATCTCACCTCAATCTCGATTATAGAAAATCCATGTTTTCACGATACGTTGACACTCACTGAGATAGCTCAATCCATCTCCCCCTTTCCACCTCCCACCACATTCACCAAACACTCCCATTTCCCCCAGTGGCGATGATAATTACCTAGCAATTACGATGTCACAACCAAGTCGGTCACTCTCGACCGTTTTCACGACAAATTCTCGGGGCCTCTCAGACCCAACGAGATGATTTCACTGCATCATGTATGCGGGGAACAGGTCAGGGCGTGAAAAAAAAAGTATCATGCATTCGAGAGCTCCTTTGAGTAATAAATAAAAACAGAAATAATGAAGAAAGAAAAATAAATAAATAAATAAATAACGTGAATTAATTCAAGAAGTTGTTGGATTCATTTGCTTTGATTTTTATTTCTTTCCACTGAGTTCTCTCCAGACTGCTTGGCATCGTAACACATTTTCTCTCATTTCCACTGATTTTTTTCCTTTGACGTGAATACCCCTCCTTGTAATTTCTTCACTCCTCCGTCTCCTCATCCTTGGCGCGCTCGAAGGGAGCTGCGATAACTCTTGAGAGGAACGAGTTCACGAAGGGGAAATAAGAGAGTCACCTCCTATCTCACACCCAAAGACCCACTCGACTCAACACATGGTGCATTATTTATTTACACTGCGGTGCGAACAATGATTAACAGCCAGCGCGTGAAAGCGATTGGAATTTATGAGGAGCGCCTGGGTGCGTTAATGTTGATTAAGTTAATGTTATTTTCAGGTGATATAAGAGTATCAAATGTGCTGGGGGTGGAGTTGATGCGTCAATTGAGTCAAGTGGTCTTTCCTTTGTTGAATGGAAAAATTTGTGGGGAAATGTCGTGAATAAGAAACTCATGGGGGTGGAGTGGTGTAACAAGTATTTATGTGGGAAGTTGCTGTATTCAACAGTTTGTAAAGGTTGATTTTTTCATTGAGTTAATCCAAGGTACAAATTTATTCCAAGTTTCACTCACCTAGGGGGAATTATTCAACTTGATCGTTCTGTGAGAGAAACGTAATTGTTGGTTATTTTGAAATACAATGAGTAATTGCAATTTTCATTTGAGATATTATTATTATTTTTCCTACGTAAAAGTCAAAAGTTATTTTTTACACGAGGAATATTTCCAGTAGACTTCGACAACAAATTTAAATTATCATTCGTGGATTGAGCTTTTAATTAAGCTTGGAAACTCAGATATTGTCCCGAGAAATTATCAACTTCGATTCTCGGTTTACGGACAATTTTTTTTTTCCTCAGAATGAAAAATAATATTCATCTGAAATATAATAATTCCTTCTCATCACTATAATTCTACACTGCACGCATGGTCGACACACTTCAAGGTAGTCTACTCATGCTACCATATGAACCCAGAAGATCGTACGATATCCTCGCTAAAATCCATCTGGTTACGTTTGCGCATATACACTCCTTAGTGTACATTTATGATCGACTACGCAATAACCGGTCGCTCGTTAGACACAAACCGGGTGCATGCCGGATGTTTCTCTCTCTCTCAATATTCCTCTCCCTTTCTCCTGCACTTGCGCTACATGATGGAGAGCTGTCGAATACCCCCTGGAATGGGATGGAGGACAGAGAGAACAACTGAGTGCCTTGTTCTCTTCTGTCGTAGACTAGACTGCTTGGCACTGTTTATGCCGCATAGTCGGCTAGAATTATGCGTAGATTGGAAATCGGCCATTAGAAATCACTGCTAATCGAGATGATCGATGAAGCGACTTCCAAGGCAGTAAGAAATCGGGAGAAAAATAATGATAAAAAATTTAAATACGGGGAAATGAGGGTGATGGAAAAAAGTCGATTAATAGGTGATTGGGAGCTTGTGGACAGCGGGTTTTCCTCAAAAAAATTTAAAAAAAAATTTTTGATTCACAATAACAAAAAAATAAAATGCGCGGAACTTGGAAAAAATATCGAAACGTTGGCCTTTTATTAATATTATTGTTTATAAAATTCGGCACCTTTGGATACTACTTTTCAACCATTAAACATTATTAAATATTAACGCAGTAACTATAATAAATCAATTGCTCCGAAATTCCCAAAATCCATAATTTGATTTGTTCTCGATAAAATAAGGACTTGAAAATTTTCAGAAAATATACTTGAAGTGTTAGTCAACAATTGTAAAGTATAAAAAATTAATATTATGCGTAGATTGGAAATCGGCCATTAGAAATCACTGTTAATCGAGGTGATCGATGAAACGACTTCCACAGCAGTGAAGAATATGAAGGAAAATAATGTTAAATAAATGGTTAAATACGGGGGAATGAGGATGATGGAAAAAAGTCGATCAATAAATTTTTCCGTGCTTGTGTGCGACGGGTTTTTCTTCGTTGCGTGGATTGCAGGCTGACTGACATGGTGTGGGACAAAAAATACCAGGCGATTGGAAATCGAATGACGGCGCATAGAAATCTATTTGTATTGTCGATGTTGCCGGTGCATCGTTGCTCTATTTTGCTTGGGGGGCGGGAGGGGAATGTGGACGCTTTACTGCTGATGCTCATTCAGAGGAAAACAATGAAAAAAATGGTGTGGTGAAACGTGAATTGTTGAGGAACGGATATCCTTGATGGGTATTGAGAAGAATTATGTATAAAATAGTAAAAAAGAGTGAAAATAGACTTTTTTCGTCTTTGGTGTCCTTTTTACTCACAATTTACCTAAATTGTTGATTGCTATTTCTATTTATGACAGGGATTATGGTAGAATGAATGGGTTTTGCTGATGAAAAGGGGGAGTATTGATCATTGAATTTAGTTAACCGATAACAAAATTAATTTGTGAGTTTCATTTTTCGGTGAATGACGCAATTATCCAGTAAATTGAGAATTTCATGGAAACAAATACGTTTTACAATGGCATTTTGGATGAACGATATATTTTTTTATTTTTGTGGCTTCCTTTTTCAATTATCAAATGGATCGTTTTAATGAATTCATTATTTCCGAAAATACGTCAATGGCAATGGAAAGTATTCAATTTAATTTCTATAATACATGAAATCTATTCAGAAGAAAAAACGTGGGAGATTTTTGCTAATTGATTGTTCAATCCAGAATAATTTGACTGTCCATCACAACAATTTACGTGAAAAAATTGTGATTTATATTTTTTTGTAGCATTATCTGTCACATTCCCAGTAAATATTTATATTCTTTATTCTGAGAATGTATTTTTCCCATATGTGGAGTTCTGGTGATAAAATTCTTCCGATTTTTCTCGGATTAAGGAAGAAATAAAGAAGAAATTGAGGTTCGGTCTCCGGCTCTCGAATGCTTGTGCCACTCTTAATGTACGATTGACTTCAATCGAAGATGTGTCTGTACTCGCGGAATCTCGATTCCTCAGAGGGGCCTCTGTGTCGATGGGGCAAATCGATATGTGTACACGTAGCTGTCAGCTTGTTTCTCGGTTTTGTTGGCTGCTCACGGGGGCCTTTGTGAGATCGAGACGAACGATTTATCAATGATACCGTTGATGAAGCCGAAGATCACAGTATGAATTTATGAATAAATAAATATTCGTTGATCTGAAAAAATTAGTAGTTCTCAGAAAGTTGTCGGATTATGGGTGGTCGACGCGTTATGATGAATATCCAGGGAATAATTCGTTGGAACTAATTAATCAGGGGACATTCCGCAGTGAAGTGGAAATGATCAAAACAAAAAGTCGATCCTTCACAATCTATTGGATGAAATATGAAATATGAAATTTTTCATGACTTTCAGCGTCACCTGAACTAAATTTTGCAGTTTTATTATTTTTTGTTAAAGAAGGCTGAAAGTTATTGATATTTTCAAAAATCTTATTTTTATAGACAATATATCCGTTCCTGGTAGAATCCTAGATATGAATAAATTAGAAAGTCAGTAGAAATTAACAGTTTATGAATTATGTATACAAAAATTGCAATTTTTAGTTTGTTTCATCATCTTCCCTCCATTTTACTTTCTATTTTTCTTCAACATTTTCACGTTACCTACTCAGTCACTATCGAAAATTTAATTGAGATTCACAAACCATAAATATTGAAATCACCGTGAAATATCCAGAAGCCGAGCATCAAAGCTCTCGGGAAAAGCTCTGGGACTAGATTATAAAAGTAGAAAAACATTTCACAGTTGAAGAACTCTGTCTGTTCAACTCTGCCCTGACGCAGCAGAACTGTGACGGTCATTTTGGCTCCAAAATGCGGTCAGGGCCAGAGAACGGTCAAAAACCGGTCATTTACATCTGACCTGACTGAAAGGGAAAATGACGGTCACTCCATATTACTACTCTTCACCATCGAAAATAATACCATAATACTTTCTCCGCCGACGAGCGTACGCCCAACTCGATCCTCACAACGCGCTGATGATATAAAAGAAACGCTCGATTGGTCCCCTCTCGGTTCGAGTGCGCAATTACGGCGGCAGAACTGGATATTGAAGAATCAAGTGAAACCATTAAATTAAAATGTCACGATCCCTCGGGCTTAATAATTGACTGCCCCGAGAGTGTTTCTGACGGCGAATTCTTTAGAGAATTGTTCGGCTTCGTCTGCCAGTACTGGAAGAAATTCCCAGCGAGATAATTCGAAATTCATTCGGGAAATTCCATAAGTCACAATAATATAAAGTTTAGAAGTTCCCCAATCGATGGAAAAGGAACCACATCGATCCAGAAGCCCTTGAAATTGGCGAAAAGTGCAAATAAATTATCTATAACTTATAATTCTGAAAATTCCAGTGAAGATTGAAAATTTCCATCATTTTGCTCCTGACCCTGTCCTTTAAATGAAAAAAAATTGATGTAGTGGGGAATTTTCTTTACTCGATTAAACCTTAAATTTTTCTAAAGTATAAATTACAACATCGACTAGAAAATTATTGTTCTCCACTGAGACCACAAATTGTTTCCCCTGAATTGGAACAACCGCACCTCTCGTGAAATTTTACATTTTTTTAACCAGCGTATTTTGACCATTTCAAGTGCTCCATTTCGAAGACCGTTGAATATTGCTTATGTTCACTAACACTGGTCATCTCACGGTCTGAAGATGTTTCTGCTTCAATGAACAATGGCCCTTGAAATTCCCTCCATTTACGACTGAATACATCTTTGTTCGCTTTCACTCTCAAAAGACCTGAGAGGTATTCCAACGATGTTCATAGGCTAATTTACCGTTTGCCGAACCTAAACCCAAAATATCCTATGATAATGGCTGCCCTTTGGTTAAGACGAGAAAATTACACAACATTAACCTTCGGTCTTTCAGTTGAAAGAAAACAGTTCCTCTGGTACTTGACAGTTCCTATCAAAGAAAACATGATGCACACACGGGGTTGGGTTCTGAGGCAAATTGATTCGACAGTTTTTCAGTTATTCAAATGAAACTTGAGAGTAAGTGGCTTTTGGCTGTTGTTTTCGGTCAATTCTCTGACGGCTAACGCCCATTTCGCCAGATCAGAAAGCGACTAATCCGGCATAAGCGCCGGCAACAAAGCATCAATCCCATTGCGTCACACGTCTCTTATTTCGAGGCAAATTTATTGACGTAATGGCCAAAAGTGTTGAATCGAGTAGCTTTGCTCGTAACAAGTCACACCCACTGCAACCCGCCCATATCAACGCGCCCAAATTCGGGAACGAGCGATCGACAACACACCTTTCGTTACATCTCGTAAATTATCGAAATTTTTTTCTGTTACATCACTTATTGAATCATCGTAATTTCCATCGTTCAATTCGCTGACCAGTCGTTTATTCGCTGTCAGAAAAGTATCATTACCGTTCGGTACAAACCACACAACAGATCCAATCAATTTTCAATCCACAAACTTATCAATTGAATCGATCAATTCAATTAAACTTGAATGTGGTGGATTGGTCAATTGTTATTTAGCAGCAAAATTATTTTTCTGTATTACCCGAAAAATATTCTTCAAAAGTCATTTCCACTTCTGTGAAACGCAGAGACTAAAATTATTGTCAACCGGTCGCAAACTTAATTAAATAACAATGAAAATGAATTGGTGTCCTTGGTGATGTCTTGAACGTAAATATCCAACTTCAGCATCTCAACAGCCGAAGAGCATTCGAGTTAATTTTCTCATTTGTTTACGTTAATCATTTCAAGTTGCAGGCTCGCCTCGTCATCACATTTCTTTACGAGTCGAGTGCCAATTGGGAAGCACTCAGGCTGGTTCCCCTCCAGTGCATCTCAACTCTCATTTGAAATTTCTTCCCACAGCAATTAGGAAAATTGCCGAGATCGTCAACTGCATTGCTCCAGGCCTTAAAACTAAATGCGGGTCCAACATTCCTTGATTCCTCCAATGGAACAATCAATTTATCTCCTTCTAATTCATTAAATACATCGAAAAATCCATCTCCGGAGGTATTTTCAAGAAATTATGCAGAATTTCTAAATTTCATCTCCTTGAAATAGTTTGTCATGTAATTCTCTTTGCCAGACACAGTATTGCCAAATGCTAATATTTCCTCAAACATTGAAATTTTATTTAACATCGACCGGTAGAACAAACACCTCACTGCATTTCTAATCATTTCTTCCGAGTAACAGAGTACCTCAAACTCTTAAAAAATATGTTTATTTGGCCATCAACCGATGACATCAGATTCTCAGAATTTTCCTGAAGTACTATTATAATATTTATGCAAGACTGCATCGAAGCAGTAGTATTATTGGTCGTAAAAATGATGCACCGAATTTTCGGATGTGAACGATGTGTGAGTGGGTTATCGGAACAGTTCTGGTGGCCCACGTGTACGGAGTCGGTTGAAATTTCTAAAATTATTATGATGCAATAGACGTGGAGGGAAATTCAATTGCTATTGAAAGAGTTGGACACACCTCGATCATTATACACTAAAATTCGAAATATTTTTTTGATGGAAGTTAATGTGAATGGAAACATTAAAGTGAAATTTATACTCGTTCAACGATAATAATCACTCTCACGAGAAAATTACCTCTTCAAGGTTGAGAGATAGATTTTAATCTAGATAAAATTTCAACGAATTAGAGTAGATGAACAAAAATATTTTTTTAATCATTAAAAAGAATTGATCATAAAGTACTGATAATTGATCATTAATAATTGGAAATGACATCAAGGATTTATTTTTCACACTCGCGACAGTTATCTTCGTACCTCTAGGGAGGAAAAATTTATATAAAAAATTGTGAAAGATATTTCTTTTCGTGTCAGCGTTATTTTTTTCATTTTGATTATTATCACAGGGAGTGTACTTTTCATTCGCTGCATTTTAATTCTCTTTTCTGGCGATATCAATCACGAATGAACATTACGGTAATAATAGCATTGGCATCCATAATAATCCCTTGACATTGCGTTCTCAATTCACACGTTCTTTTCAATTATCTACCATCAATTCCAATCGTAATAACAGTTGTCAAGTGCTAATTGCCTCGTCATTCTTAACTTCCTCGTAATGACATTTCTCAGTTGCTGATCCCGCGTGGATCGTGATATAAGTCATTACAATTTTTTTCGAGATAGAATCGACTTCAGTGATCAGGACTGAAAAATTGGACTTGAAATAAAATTATATTTAACATTTTCGAAAGTAGTAGACAAAGAATTTATTAAATTTTGATGGAGTTCCAAAGGCAATTGGATAGTAATTTTCAACGATAACTTGGGCTTTCCCTCTAAATGTTATCATCCACGTCATCTCCATAATTCTATCTGCATTATACCATAATGTGTATGATAATGTTGTGGAAACAGGCTCATTGGATCGCGGGGTAAATGGATTCAAAACAGTGCAATTGAGCTCATTTCATGCGCATAATCCCCCGAATATGAAGCGAAAGCTTTCCTTAATTACATCAGCTCTAATTACATCGACTATTTCCCTGAATTTTCCACTTTTAACTTCTTGAAATTAAATACAAAAAATATTAGTTTCGCGCGTTCACTGATTCGATCTTCGTCGCCCATTGCGATAACTTAATTTTTAAATAAAGAGAGTCTAGAATAGATCTGGATATCTGGATCTGTTGGACATTTCGCCTCACTAATTTCCGAATGTCCCCGGTATCCAAGGAATTCCGAGAAGTGGTTTCTCGAGACTTTTTGTTCATTAAATTTTACGATGCATGAAGTTGTTAGCGTGTTCAACAGTGATAAAGGGGCTATATTCACTTTTTTATCCCTCGGGAATTATATTGTTTATAAACCTGATACTTTCGACGCATCGGCGAAAGTGAATATCCCTGATATGAGTGAAATCCATCACGAGACGTTCATGATATCGTCGGAATTTTTTTTCTTTGTTGCTTCGTTTCGATGTAATTTCCAATCTAATTTTCCCTGTTATATTATATCTTTTTTGCGAGGAGAAAGGGAGGGGATTGGGGGGAGGGGTGGCTCAGCTTAGGTTTTATTATTTTAAATGAGTCAACAGTTTCACTTATTAATTCAAAGCAGTTCATATTTTTTTTATATAAATCTACACGGAGACTTCATACTTTCTCCCCTCCAAAAGAGGGCTGGAAGTGCGTACTTTCTTTTCATACTTAACAAAAAATATATAAAATGGCTGAAGGCTTTCGGGCGATGGCCAAGTGGAAGTTCTGGCAGGAATTTGATTGAAATCGTTTTGTACCTAATTTTTAAACACGTCAGAGAAAATTTTCAACAGCGACAAACAGTAATAAAACGTCACCACTGTCCTATCAAGACAGTGATTCAAAGAGATCTACAAATTAGTACTTGTCGCATATATCATTAAACGTGAGTCACGACTGGCCATTTCTCTTTACTCTCTGCAAGCGAATGAGAACAAATCAGTAAAATGGAAATTTATTATGCTTCACTCCTATTCTTTGTCATTTCGTGCAAAACAGTGTAGTATTCACGAAATTTTGTAATTATTCAACGGTTGACTGAATTATGGTCCCATTGAGTATGAAATATACATCAGAAAGTTAATGAATTTCATTCAATGCTCCCAATTCACTTTTAATTTCGTAATTATTCATTAAGTGGCCATGGCCACGGGGTAATTTGAATTCACAATTCAGTATTATGTCCGAATTTCGTCCGAATGTCATGATTGTCGAATTAGAAAATGGAAATTTTTGAATTGAACAATAGAATGAGGAAAAATTCTCCGAAAAGTATATCATACCTGAGGTGTACTCCCCTTTATTTAAGCTCGTCGAATGGAATTTAATAACAGAATTTCATGAGATCGTTCAAGGATGCAATGCATCTCAAAGCTGTTGTATGAATATTTCAGTCATACGAGGAATGCATCAGGTTAGTCAGAGATAATATACCGGGAACTGCAATGTAGATAGCGTGCAATGGAACACCGTTTGATGCCAATATGTTTGTGGCTCTTGTAACATGCATTAATGAGTTGATAAATTTACCTTGTGGAGATTGATGAAATCGTCAACTCAATAGCTCATTAGAGAGCTATAATTACCCAGAAATACAATCCCAATGACCTTAGAGTCGTCAATTTAATTAGCATGAAAAAATCAACAATTCACCACCACAATGTTCAGTGTCTATTTTTTGCGTTGATGGTTACAGTGGGGAAATATAAGAATTAAATAGCATTGACGTTATTCGAACTTCTGAAGACACTCATCAGTCACCTGTTATTTACTTTCGCAAGTCACTTCTCTCCAGAAATAATTGGTTGTAACACTTTGCATCATTGAAACCAACTTTTCACAGTTTTCATTTTGTAATCCACAGCATGACGTGAGAGAATTTGTATTTTTAAATGACCCATTTAGTACCCGACAATTTTCGTTCGACATTTTGACGTGTGAGTCTGAATTATGACAGACCCATTCTCATCTATTTCCAAATTCGATTTTTTCATCAACGTGTGGGAGTAGAAAATTGGCAGACGTCGATAGACCCAGAAATTTCAAGTAAACATAAATTTTGTTGACATTAATTTTTCATAATTACATCCAAACTGTGAATTCTGGTAACAATTAATAATTGAGTTCGAAGGATCGATTGAAATCTCGCTCGTAAAGTTCAGAAATATGTGCTCAGTAGTCGAGTTACAGTTTCATCCTATCGATTATTTAATGCAGTCGACAGAAAATTGAAGGTACATCGAAATCTGTTTACCAGTGGGTGTGGGTTTCAATGCAACTAGTGAGAATTTTCTCCACCAACTGAAGATCGATACAAAAATTATATAGAAAGAAAAGGGGGACAATCTCAAGAAAAACGTATTCTCTGGGGCTGTAATTCGCAAAGTTCAACGGAAGTATTGCGAAAGTCAATGATTGATACCGATGCTCGAACGTTAGTTATGGCGCCTCAAATTGTTCCACCATTGGAATGACAGATCGTGCAATTTTATAATCCTAGAAACAATCGGAACCATTACCTACGATTGTGACATCAAACGGAATCGAGTTGTCTCAGAATCTTGAGAAATGATCGAATGAAAGTGGGATAGTAGTTGGCTGGCGCAGTATAATGCAGTGAAACTAGGTCCATTGTCACACGGGTCAGGTCACCAGCCCCATACATTCGCTTCTCCTCTCGTGACAAAGGCGTCAAGTTTCGTAACGAAGCTTGGTGGTAAGTGAGGGGGCATTTTCGAAAGCCGCCCACCCAAGCTCATCGGGCCACACGTGACCCGATTAGTCATTGGCGAATGGGGTCAATTTTTTTCCGAAAATGCATTTTTATATGTTCCCCTTCAAACCCATTAAAATTATCGTCTTTTTCGCGACAAAGAAAGCAATTTCGAAGTAATTAAAAATTGGTGAATTTTCTTTGCTCACGGGAGGACCTCGTTTATCCGTAACGGGACGTAAATTCTTATCTATTTGGCAGAGGTTTAATTTTGTTAACACTCGAACATCAAAGAGCTAACACGGCAGTAACTCTCATAGTTGAGGTACTATTGATTATGCTGCATTATTATCACGACTAAGTATCAAGTTTTCCGATCGATCACAAGCTTTTCCGCTCCAGATAACGCCCCCTCCCCCAAAGTATAGAATAACGAAGAACTATGCCACTGATATAAAAAAAATTTCACCTCCAACATTACAGTCATTCATCAGCGATTAATCATCATCTTTTTATTTCCCGCAGTCCAACCAAGGTGGTGATGACTCTGACGAAGACACCCAATGCGCCCTGAGCGAGAATTGGACATTCGAGAAGAAGACTCGTCGTTGGTCTCGAGTCTGTGACGTCACTCAGGCAAATCTGGAACGTCTTCAAGCGATTGCAGGTCAGATTCCCTCCGAAGAAGATTCCCTTGAGGACCGTCTCGAAGCCGAGGAAGCCTCTGACACAATGATCGACAACCGTTTTGCTACCTCTCCGCATCCACTCCCGGACGAGATGTCACCAAAATTCCGTAGAACCGGTTCCGAGCGTCTTCGCGACGGTGCCAAAGCTTTTCTCCGTCGTGTGGAATCCCTTAAATCTCGTCGTCGAAAGCGCCAGAATCGCGAGGGTGTCGTAATAAGCGGTCCCCAAGTTCTGGACATGATGTCAATGCAACAAAAAATGAAGGACCTGAACTGCGTGGACGTTTCACCCACTGGTATATCCCCAATGACCTTCGATCTCCTCCCTCCGTCACCCCTGAATCGACCTATATCACCATTGACACTTCCCCCATCACCGTATCACCTGCCTGTTCAAGCAAATCTGCCGTTAACTAGTCCCTTCGGTGACGACTCCTCCAGCTATTGCTCTGATGGCTCCCAAGGTGGTGGTCCTGTCCCTACACCCCCACGCAACAAAATGAACAAAGCAAGGAAGTTTCTCTATCGTAATCGTGAAGACCAGGGGGCTTTGAGTGACTCAGAGTGTCAGCCATCAAGCTGGAGGCACAGATACTTGAAAGACGCCAACAGTAATCACACCAAGATCTTCGAATATGTGAATATACACCCCCAGAACGAGCACCAGAATCAGAGTTTGAGTCCAAAGCCGGAGAAAAAGTCGAAGGAAATCAATACCCGAGGAGGAAGTCTCAACCTCGGTAAAGACTCACAGAGGTATCGAGAAAAATTATCTAAAGATGACAAGTCATCAAAACGAGAGGAGAAACTGCACAAGAGCTTTAGACATGTTCGTGATGACTCCTACAAGGAGTGTAAACAATTGGCGAAGGAGGTGACAGTGACAGTTTATCGGGAGAAATCGAGATCAAGGAGTTCTGAGCTGGCGAGCCAAGAGAGCAGTTCCACGATGGCCAGCAGAGATTCGGATCAAGAAGAAGAGTCACCGAGACTCAAGAGTAGTGTTGTGAGGTGGCACAGCTTCCAGAGAGGATCTCTTTACCCTGAACCACTGGATCCACTCTGCCAGAGGGCAATGGCGTCAATGTCTTGTGGACAACTTCTGGTACTGAGGAAGCTCGCTCTGTTGAAGTTGACAGCTTGCATGGAGCGCTATTGTCCGACTCATCGCACCGGCTGGAACTGGGAGTTGCCGAAGTTCATCCGGAAGATCAAATCACCGGACTATAAGGACAAAACTGTGTTCGGGGTTCCATTGCTGCTTTCACTTCAGAGAACTGGTCAGGCCCTGCCTAAGTGCATGCAGATTGCGTTGAGGTGGTTGAGAGCCAATGCTTTGGATCAAATTGGAATATTCAGGAAGAGTGGCGTTAGGTCGAGGATTCAGAAGCTCAAGGCGATGACAGAGATTCAAGGGGATAATATCAATTTTGATGGACAACAGGCTTTCGATGTTGCTGATCTGGTCAAGCAGTATTTCCGAGAATTGCCTGAGGCATTGCTGACTAATAAGTTGTCCGAGACTTTCATTGCCATTTTTCAACATGTCCCGGTGGAGCTGAGACCCGATGCTGTTCAATGCGTCTTACTGTTGTTGCCCGATGAGCACAGGGAGGCACTGGAAACACTTCTGGATTTTCTTAATCACGTTGCAAGCAACTCTCCCTATAATCAGATGACCGCGTCCAATCTAGCGGTCTGTTTGGCACCTAGCCTGTTCCACTTTAACCACACAAATTCGAATGTTGCCAATCGATCGAGCAGTGTTTCACCAAGGCGGAGGAAGACTGTGGGCATTCCGGATCAGAGAGAGCTGTCGGAGAATAAAGCCGCTCATGATTGCTTGTTGTATTTAATCAAACTTCACCGTGAACTGTTTATGGTAAGTGGAAATGCTTTATTTTCTCTAGCGAAGGTGCGAAATGGAATAAGTTAGCTTATTTCATATGTAAATTGAGTTTTCCGCGTCTCTCTTTGACCCTGAAGAAGATGAACCTGTTTCGTAGCTGAGTTTTTATAATGGAAATGTCACCATTCACAGATTTTCAAATGCGAAACCAAAATTCATTAGACGCACTCTCCTTTAACTTCGTAATTTAAATTAACGTAATCCTACGACATCATTTAGTTTTCCTGTCATCTCGATTCATCATTCTCTTCCTCTTTGGACGCATCAAATATTCTGTTCTGTTTGCTGTTGCGATTATCTTTAATTAATTTTCTTCTTGTTGTGGATCAAAGGTTTCATCGGATATGTTGACGCAGTGTCACTTTAATTATATGGAGGAGAGTGTTCCTGTTGCTCTCGAGGAGTTGGGATCCGAGATGAAGCAGGACTGGAGAGGATACATGTATGCCTGTACTACAGCTTTATTGAAGGAAGCACGTGAGAAGTAAGTGCTTCAACCTTTTTATTCTCCTGCTACACTTCTTTTAAATTTTCTCAGCGCGTAAGATTTTCAAGTGTTATGTAATTTATTCATCAGTATTCTGCACTGCAGTCTTTTTTATTTACCTTTTTCTCTCTTATAAATGTAAATTTCACTTTATTCTTTCATAGGTTTTCTTCGAGTCTTTCGGGATTTTTTTCTTTTTAATTTTCATCTTCCTGTAAACCCCTGTGAATAATTTTACGTTTCGTCCGAGTTGGTTAATACTCCTCTCATACAGAGAGCATCGAATATCTCTAATTACTCCGATGCTTGATTAAAACTATCTGTGATGAAGCTAACTTTATCTGTTAAGCCATATCCGGTTGTCTATTGCTGTTTGTAACCGAATTACTGTTAACTTTCTCAATCCTAATTATATCCCTACCAATTGCAAAGTAGATGTATCATTCTAATTGTATCCTATATTTTAAATTGACGATTAGATTGAACTACTTCATTTGCTATATAAATAAAAAAAGTGTCATGTTGACATTTACTACAAAATCTACCACTCCACTCCTACCTATTTCTAACTGTACTTCATTTAAATTAAATGGCGTATATCGGATGACGGATCGTATCGATAAATTACATCCGTTAGTAATCATCTGATTCCATTAAAGCTCTATGTATTATCATTATTGATGGCCTCAACGTACAAGTGAAAGGAGACAATCTCATGATTTTTCTGCTCCTCTGAAAATATATTTTTGTCATTCCGACTGGAACGCCCCAGTGTCCGGATACTGCTGCCTAGGGCCGTTGTGATAAAAAATATTGTTTTGCTTAGCCTAAAACGACTTTTTTGATTACATGATTGTAGCTGTCGCTTTCACATACGAAAAAAAAACATTTGGGCATAAATGTTCTAAGTGAATTCAGAGCAAGTTTGTTGAACTCACTATTTATTTATATCCTCCCTTTACTCACCGGTAGAATTAATCAACCCCTCTGAGCTCATCATTAATATCCACGTCTTCTTCCTCATTCTAGAAGTCGCGGATGGGTGACGGTGAACAACCCGGCGGACACCAGTATCGAGATGGCGTATAAAAAAGTGGGTGACGGTCACCCCCTGCGTCTTTGGCGTGTAACAACCGATGTCGAAGCCCCACCGAACGAGCTCCTGCATCGTGTCCTCCGGGAGCGTCACATCTGGGATCCACAGCTCCTGAAGTACCGGCTGGTGAAGAAACTCGATTCTGATGCGGAAATTTTTCAATATGCAACAGGCAACATGAGCCCCTTACCAGCTCGTGACTATTGCGTCCTACGTACCTGGCGCACTGACCTGCCCAAGGATGCGTGTGTAATCGTAGAGACATCAGTGGAGCATCCAGACGCACCAGTTTTGCTTGGTGGAACACGCGGTATCGTTCTCGCTTCGCGTTATCTCATTGAAAAATGCGGAAGTGGAAAATCAAGGATTATGCATCTGTCTCGTGTGGATACCAAAGGCAGAACACCAGAATGGTATAACAAGAGTTATGGACATATTACTGCACTTCACTTGAGCAAAATACGTAATTCATTCAAACATACGGCGGATGGACCTGAGAGCAAAGTCTGAGACAGGAGTACCGTACAATGCACGTCATTGTACGGTTCGCAAAATTTTGATAAAGAGTCGATTACGTCATCGGAGAGATCGTCCGATCAGTCGTCAGTGGAAATGGATTTGTTAACGGTACCGTTGTTCATCGATGAGTGATGAGGTATCAATCAAAATTATGGTGGAGAGGGGGGGGGGAGATATATGGACAGAAAAGTCGATGATTTTTTGGAGGAAATTGCGGCAAATATTCTCGGTCTTGGGGCGCGAGCACTAGAATTTTTCCTCGACTTTTCTCTTCGTGCGTACGTTGAATTTGGAAATTGCTGCAGATCGATGGTTCTGGGGATGAAATACTGGAATTGAGGAATTGATGTCGTCGAGGCTGATGGAATGAATTTGATTTTTTTCGCCATTGCATTTATCTTAGATGTGAGCGATGATCTAAAAATTCACCATTAAAATTACCTTTCGATTCTCTCTGAAATTACTCAGTAGTAGAATAATTCCGTCATTGTGGTAATGTGATAGATAGATTTGAATCTACTATTTCCAGTAAAAAAGTACTGGATATTTGGAAATTAAATGTCGAAATAGAGTGTCTCTCCGATTTTTATATTTTCGTTGGAAATCATTCTCACTTATTTTTACATAGTTCATAATTTTTTGCACTCACATAAAAATTATCATTAGGTATTTACGGAACTTTAAACATTAGAATACAGAACAAAATATGATGGAAATATACCCTTTCCATCATTTATTAAAATCCAATGATTTATCGTGTTACTCAACTAATAATTGACAGTACTAAGATTCAAAAATCCATGAAACTCCAATTACTGAACGAATGAACAATAGGTTAGATTAAATATCAAAATACCGCGTGAATATCTCTTATATTGCCTTCCCGGACCAAATACATTTTTTTAAATGATAATTATATTAAATAATTTTCTTCAGAATTAAGATTATTATTAACGGAACTGCGAGTGTATAGAAGAGCTGAGTGTGAATGTATGCCTGGAACAATTAATTATAAAATCATCGAGTCACTAACCGACTCGAGGTGCATTGCATTAATTCGAGGTACCTGGAAAATATTTATGGGACCATGTGGTTTTTTTTATCAAGTCCCAATACAATAAGAAAGATTAATGAGCAGATAAAATGCCTTGCGCATAATAATCGTGTGACAGATATCTCTAAATGTATTTCAATCATAATACTAGTCACTTACATGACTTGAGCGCATAAGAGTTGACAAGAGTTTTTTTTTCCTTGAAAAATCTGTAGTTTATCATACTATAGTGATTCAACGTCATATGTTATATGAGATGTCAGAAAATGAGGAGGGGGAGAAGGGGAGAAAAATTATATTGATCATATAGTATATATGAATGTTATGAAGAAAATGATATTTTTGTGTCAAATGCCAGTAGAAACATCCAGATATAAACATGAAGATTTAAAAAAATAAAGTGAAACAGATGTGTATCTATGTTTTTGAAGTATGATCATCTATATTCTTATAATAAATGTTCCATGAGATGTAAATATGTATATTATTTTATTGTGAATGACAAATATATTCATTAAACAAGTTAAGTTACAGATCCTATTTTTTTAAATATATTTTCTTCTCCCTGCCGATATCCATCGAGGTAAAATAATATTAATTACTTCAACGCGATTCGAACGGAATATTTGAGTTGGGTACAAAACTCCCCTCGATCGACAGTATTCCTTCAGGCGCCATTGAATTTGATCAATGATCGGAGTTGCCATGGCAACGAGGTGAGTTGGTCTTGTTGATTCAGCTAATGTTTGTCTAACGCAACGAGTTTATCTGTCTCTGAAGAGTTGCCGAAAACAATGGTTCGTCTGCACGTGAAAAAGGGGGACGAGAGCCAATTTCTTTACGATACCTTCGTCGATGCTAAGATCGATGATGTCATCAGCGATATAACCATTATTTACAATGGAAGGCTGAAGATAACCAGAATTTGTTACGGTAAGTGTCCACGAAAAATTACGCTACCGGTACTTTAATTTTCTTAGACGAGTCTGTGATCGGTCGGCGACCTGCAACATTACTATTCGTGTAGAATTGCCTGAACGGAACTTTTTGTGTTTCGAATAGTTTTCTTTGGGAGAGGGTGATCACACCTCTGTAAAATTCAAAATATTTTTTACTGTGTTGAACAGAAATGGAAGAACTCGCGAAACATGGCACAATGTTACCCCCTGATATGATGGGATTGACGGACGAACAGATTATAGAGCTGAAACTCAAGGACGACTGGGGAGAAAAATGTATTCCCATGAGTGGATGGACATTCAATAAAGATGAAATCGGTATAATTATTTTACAGTAAACATTTTCACTAAATTACCCAATTATAGAGTTAGTCATAAAATTAAAAGTGAATCTATCCTAAAAAAAATACCAATAAAAAATGAATTTATGCCAATTAAGTTCATTTAATTTACGCTTCCCATGTCCTTATTCAAGGGCGACGAAACGGTCGGCAACCCGATGAAAAATTGCAGGAAGTCCTGAAAAAAGCAGTGGCGGACGCCCGGGCCATGATTTCAAAGGTACTCCTTATAATTATTATCCCCCCGTTAAGTTCGTAGATTTACGGGTACAGTTCCTCCAATTATTCCAGAAATTAGTACTTCAGGAGAAACTTGTGACCCTCGCTACTGTCCAAGACGCCCTGAATATCCTCCGCGGAGCGACAATGATCGTTTATCCGATGGGACTGCCGCCCCACGAAGTCATTCGCCAAGAGTTCGAGAACACCGAGGATTTAACGGGAATGCAAGCATCCTTGGAGGTAATACCACCGGTCATATCACCGTAATCTTACCGTTATTATTATGCCGAGCTTTTCCTCGGTGATTTTCCCTCGCACCTGACGGACTTTGGCCAATAAAATGTGCCACGTTGATAGAGAAATTGTAATTCCCTTGTAACTCGATACTGTGGGGCGACAATATCGAAGGTCTCATCGCTTCTCCTCAGTTCCGTCCCTTGAAGGTCGAGGCGAGAGAACGGTGATATGGACTTATCACCTGGTCTTTGATCTTCACTGCCATATCACATGGCGGATCAAATGGCCCTTGCACCACCAGGAAATTAGTCCTATTACCTCCCACTCCCTTCGAGTGATAAAGGAGCAACCCTCTCCCCATTTATACTGCATTAAATGTTCAATCGATTGCCGCCCTTTTCATTCCTTTATTTCCAGAACATTTAAATATTAATAATATCCCTCATGAATAATACTATTACTCTAACAAATTAGAAGCATATTAACCCTTTATAATTACTGTCCTATGCTAATATGAAGGCACTTTCCCCCTCGTTTCCAATTAATTGATGAGAAAGCGCTCCGTCTGACCAGTAATGGACCGCATCCACTTCGACTCTACTTCACTCGATTCCGAAGTAGGAGTGAGCTAAACGAGTGATCGGCCTCGGGTTTTTTCGTATCCTCACGACTTCACCAGATCATAGACATGAAAAAACACCTCTCAGGGGCCAGTATACGGCCGTGATTAGCAGTAGATACTGTTTAGTTTGGCCAAGTGCTGACGTTTCGAGTGGTGAAGCCTTTTTTCTCGCTCCTCATGAGGCAACTTTATTTCATTTAATTATTGCAATTTTTTTGGGAACAGATTATTGATATTCAACTGGCAGAGCTCTGGTTCTCCGGCAAGCAGATGCTCCCCGGTAAAAAAATCAAGGATTTCCTGGGTTCAAATGAGAAGACGAAGATAATCGTGAAGCTTCAGAAGAGGGGATCTGGTCGTCCCGGTCGCGAGCCCTTGATGTCCGAGGAGGATCGAAAGCAGCTGATGCTTCAGGCTTATCGACGCGAGCAGGAGCTCAAGGTAAGTGAACTTTCCATGATTTTCTACCTTCCCTTCTGGTGGTAATATGTCCAGTCTGTTATCAAATACAGTTCAGTGGAGACCGCAGCTCACTATCGATATAAAGCGCCGACGTTTTTTCGTTATTCCCTTTCGAACTTGAGGGACACGTTTCATGTGCAGTGAACGAAAAAATCGCCGTTGCCAGGGATACGAAAGTTTATTCATGTATGTTTACTTTGCTATAGGTAAATATGTATAATATTACCTCTGCTGGGGTACTCGTATCATTATGTCAACGTAATGTTGAGTTATGAAATTCTCAATCCATCAATGAGTTAATCTGTTGTTTGATCCTTGTGACACATGATCGTGTTACTCTTAATCACGCACACGCGCGACCAGAGAGGTCTATAATCTTGATGAATTGCTTGTTTTTTGACATGTACAAAGCTCGATTAAATAGCGAGATTTTACTTGTCTGACCCTGCACGGAAAAACGTCTGAGAAATAATTTTTTTGAGAGGAAATAAAAATAGGAAATTAAATTAGAATCGACTGCCGATCCTCTGCATCTCAAGGGTTGCATTATTTACTGCATATGTCGAGAACATCCTCATCAGTAAACCACACTCGTTACGACGCGTATTAAACTAATAATAAATTTTTTAAAGTAATTTTTAAAAGACAATTACTGAGACATATATCAGTAATTTTTAATTTTTAAATCTCTATTCGTTTGACGTTGAAATTTCTCATCCGGGTGATTTAGTCACTGCAGGTGATATTGAATTGTGTCAAGTGATGACAGAATTATTTTTTTGCAATTAACTCTCCCAGTGACGCTTCAGTTCCCCAGTGAATGAATAACCCCTCGATTAAAACAACGAGACACCACCGACAGGACAGTGTTTGATAGTACTTGTGGTACTATAAGAAACTTCCTCTTGTTCCCTCAATAACCGACTGTTGACCCGAGCAACACTTTTTCCGTTAATGGAAGTCCACTATTAAAATGACGAGCCCTATTGATCTACCCCGTGGAAAAGTAGTTCACCGTTATCGACCGTTTCGTCGTTGCCCTCGAGGTGGACCTCCATATGTAGGCTAATAGATTTCATACCGGTTTTTACAAAAAATCCGGGGGTATATTCTGCTTTTCAAAGGTAACAATTTTTCTTTCTCGTTTATTGTGTTGTTCAAATGCACTTCATGTGAGTTATTGATATCGAACTACGATATCGGGTATTGGGGAATCACTTTCGAAGATCGCGTAGGATTGGGATCTATGGACGTTGACACAGTGTCATACAATTGCTGTTTTTATCAGTTGGATGTGTCAATACAGTTGTTGAATTACGGGTCAGACTCGTTGACACGGGGTGTAGATAATTATCTTCAATTTCTGGCATATTTTGCGGTTCACCTCGATTGTTAAATGTGACAATGGAGAACTGCGGAGTTGCTAATACCAGGGAATGAGGTATCGATTTCTATCCGACGACGACGTTTTTCGTTTATTCTGTTGTTGAGCTTTTGGTGAGGAATCGCGAATTGTGAGAGAAAATTAAGATTTATCTTTTTGAAAAAATATGGTACGTGTATTCCTCAAAATTCTCAGATCTTTCATGAGCCAGAGGGGGAGTCCTTTGTCAATGTCACTTGGAATTTCATATAAAAATAAATCAATAATATTCATTATGAACAGGTTTCCGTAATAGAGGCTAATTTCACGTATCGCAGTTATTTATTATACAAATATCAAGTGACACAAGTGTTACATACATGACATAAGATGGTAGATGTCCTTCGGTTGAATTCCGTGACATAATAATGGATATTTTTATTCTAGTACTTTCGTTCACAAAATTGTCCGCAAAATAATATTTGCTTTGTACAATATTACGAATGGATGGTCGCAATCAGCTGAATGATTGAGGATCGAGTATATCAGATAACATCGAGCCTTTTTAACTGCTGTCATGCTATTATATTGTATATCATCAAAAATGGAATTATAGAATAAATGTTTTTATATAGGTCGAAAGACCGCACAAAATATCGTTCGTCATTGATTTACATTTTATTGAATTTCATTTATATTTATTTTTTGTAAAGCTATAGAATCATTTTATATGGCAGAGTGCCCGTGATCGGTCTGAAATTCGGGCAAATATTCCCTCAATCATTTGTTGATTATCATGTATGGATAAATAAATACGGTTATGTTTCATATCTGAGATTTGAAATATTTCGAGATTTTGATCGGGGCAACGATAGCGCTACCTTTTATTCCATTAATTATATTCGATAAACTATCAAATCAGATAATCAAGTCAATGGAAGAAGGCACATTTAATTCAGTGCTCATTATTTTTTTAATGAAAGACTTTGAACTTAATAATAATATGAAGAATCTTCAGTCAGAAGTCACTCAGATTCAGCTACAACTAAAATTTGATTGTACTCTTGAGTCTTATTTTCAAACGCTTCACTGTGAATTTTTATTCTTTCATAATTTTGCTGATTAAGAAAAAATCACTAGAAGGAAACAGAATACTCCCCTCAACGGGTTAATTGATTAAGCAGTGGACTAGGGGGTAATTTGATGAATTTATCGTTATGAAAATACAACAGCTAATTCCATCACAAATAAATACATCACTGAATGGAATAATTCCTTCCACTTTTACATATATTCGCATATTAATGAAGCCATAGCATCATTAGCAATTCTTCTACTCTATTATCTAATAAATTTTGTGACACTCAGGGAAAAAATCTTTCAAATGTCTCACAACCGAAAAAAAATTATATTCTCATCGCGTCTGTCGGTTAATAGCGCGTGTCCTACCACTGCCCCTAACACATTCCATCATTCCTATCAGCATTGTCCCTTTACACTTGTAAAGTGGCATGCTATTTCATTCGTCTAACAGAATGAACTTAATTCTCTTGAACCACTCCATTAAATTCTCAACCCATTTCAATAATGAAGTTCGAAGATTTTAAAGATATTTCTCAGCCTGAATGTGAGTGTCCTATTAAAAATTTTACGAACTTCACTCACGAGCTTTGTGGGTCGACAGTACGTTGAAAGCCTTATGCTGTATGTGCACTCGATAATGAGATCGTTAACTACATTTTCCTCTACAATGAACGCCTAGTTCTCATTTCATCTAGATCTATGTGCATAATGATGATAATTTTTTCCATTCACTATTCATACATCGAGTGGTTCAGGCTGTTCTGGACTTGTTTAATTATAGTGCATTAGTTTAATTACTACCTTACCAATTGTTCTCATGAGTTGATTTTTAAAAAATGTTTTCATACTTTCCTTACATAATGCGAAGTTCATTATTTTTAAATTTTGTTAATGACATATTTTTCCAATGATTTGTTACAAAAATAATTCCCATCTTCTCGCCTTTACCTCACTCTCAAGTAAAAAAATGATTCTAATGCAGACTTTATTAATTGATCGATTGCGTGAAGCCGAATATATAATTGGATATTCAGGTGACAGCTAATATTTCAGTCAGCAAAAAATATTTTTTTGCAATCAAACTATCTAGAATATGCGTGATTTTCACCGATTTTCCAGAACACCTCTAAAAGTAGTTTCGAAGCTTTTGATTTTTAAACATTTTACATATACTATACATCAAATTCACGACCAGTCAGGAAATCTTGAGTAACGTTGATTCGATATACGTGAGTATCAAATATTCAGCGAAATATTCATTAATAGCTTCTCCGAAAGGCATATAATGGCTAGATACATATATAAACTTTGAATTGTGAACAAACTATAAAGTTTATTGGCCCCGCCAAGCTCCAAATTTCCGATTTTCCGAATCCTCCGAGTCTCTCGAGTTTTTATTCAATTACATCGAATAATTGAATTGATACACAAATGGTCGAATTGTATGAGAGGATAAAGAAGAGAATTCGTCCTCGGTATCGATGCAATAATTTATTTGATATTATTTATGCTCGTGATTTCCGAACTCCTCACGCGTCAACTGCCTCCACGAGGTTTAGTCAATTTTTTTTCAAAGTATGAAAATTGTTACGTTTTAACATTTTACTTCGGTGACGATATTCATCTTTCTTCGTTGATTGAACAGTAAAAAATTCAATTTTTTTCAAATTTTCACTTCATCCAGAAATTTTATCGATTCATTTTCACGATTCGACTCTGATTATGTCAACCTCATTTCTCTATTTATTCTTCTGTCGCTATTGACCAATGAAAATGAAGCTAAAAAAATCTGGAGTCGTTTCCGGGATTTTTCACTCTTCATTTTCCCAAGCGACAAAATTCTGAGATCAGAAGGACTTTCCTGGGAATTAAAAATTGATTTCCTCCCGTGCAGTGAATAAATACCTCTCCACATTTAAAAAGAATCCTCAGCGTCGTCCACGTCAATCAAAGGGACCTTCTCGTATTTCGTGTCCTTAAACCCCGGCTTGAACTGCTAAAGTTGCACACTCCGCACTTCGCTCTCGTTGGAAATGCCTTGTGGTGTTGATACGTTAGCCTCGAAGAGGCCCTCGTCCTCATCCTCGTTTCCTTGTCCCTCGGTGCAATAACGACAGCGCATCTTGGCATCATCCCCAACTTGCACCGAACGAGTGATGACTATCAGTGATGTCAGGCTGATGATAAAGAGTACCGTTGGTACTATAGTGGCGACTAATAACTCAATACGGGTCTTCTCCAGATTGAAACGTGCAACAACGAAGAACGAGTCGTTCTGAAACAAAGGGCAATTTCCTATTTAAGTGGGGACGGCCAGTTATCGATTAGACTGACCTTCAATTAACACCCCATCGATCGCATTAGTATTCAAGCGAATATCTTAGAAAGGGAGAATTTTCTGGTGGCTCGACTTTAATCGTTTGGTAATAGAATTTACCGCTCCAGAAAAAATTTATTGAATAATTTGTTGTTTGGGATTGACTTTGTTGACAATATTGTTTAGCCCCTCCCACAGCCGTTAATTAAACCCTAGTCTATTCATTAAATTTTTTAATTGGAATTTTTTGAATATCAGCTGACTTACGTTAACAACAAAAGTGTTAAAAATAATGTGAACATTCAAATTCATTCGCGTGAATATAAATAAAAATTCTCTGTTACTTCTTCGAGCGGCCGAGGGAAGAGATCCGACAAGATAAGGAGTTGAATGGAAAAAATTGATGATAACAATAATGATGATGATAACATTCAAATAAGTTGAAAGTTTGATAAAGTTCATTCAACAGAAATTTCTTTCTAACGAAATATTCAGTAACGAAAATAATTAGACTATGTGCGATGCAAGAACAATCTCCCAATTATTTGTTTTGCCTGAACGATAATATATTTCTAAAAATTGTGGGGGGAAGAAAAATTTCACAGGAACAAATCTCGCGCACAGAAAAAAAATCTCAAATTGACAAAAAGCCTTAATTATGACGTAATATCACTTTGATGACGGGTAAATATCATTGACCTTTCCACACGCCCAACGAAAAGTTCAATAGCTATAAATGACATTGAGTATCATCGGGCTGATAGGAAGCCATAAACACTATTAAACACTGGAGGTAAAATTTCCCTCGGGTGACCCACTTTAAAGTAACAAAACACTAGATTACGATAGGATCAGTTATCTGAACTGAATAAATATTTGAGAATGTCTTCCACAATTCTCCTTTCTCGTTGCTATCGAGAATCTACTTGATTTAATTCGGGTTCAGTCTCATTGAGACCGACGAAGGCGGTGGGCTTTTTATTTGACGAACGGAGCTTTCAATCAGCCCTCATCCCCCCAATTCACCAGAAGAATCTCCGTCTGGGTAAGTTATAATGCATAAATTGATCCTGATGTTGAATTGGGCACTCGGTTTTCCCACTTCCCTTCTAATTTCAAACTCAGACATTACCTTGTTGTAATAACACGGATATCTACTCTGCGCCGTTTGATTATCTCCGTCTCTTCCGTGAGTCTGCAGAAAATCTTTGCACTCCCCTCTCAAAGTATTCACGCAACCCTCGAGGTTGATGTAGAGCCTCGAGGTATTATAAATGGTGAGTGATCGTTGAGAGGGTAAATAGATGTCAGTCTTGTCCACCGGATTTCCCAAGTTATTCTCGTATAACTTCAGAAAAGTCGTAAAATTGATGTAGGGCTGAGGTACGGTTGTTTCCTCCACTAGACTACCATTCACGCAGTCCTCGGTTCTGGGAAATTGATAAGAAAAAAACAAAAAATGTTATTCATCAAAATATTTTGTAAACATTGTCGATCTGCATCAACATCAACATTTATCTTATTCCGGGGAAAAATTAATTTCTTCAGAGTTCCCACATCGGCGAGAAAAATTCGGTAAAAATTACCAGAGAACAAAAGGTCAAATATCGCCCGTCTGATGGTGCAACATCGGGGGGATGCAGTCCCTAAAATTCCCCCGACGACTGACAAATTTTATCGAACGAAATGTGGAATTGCTCCTCGACTAGTAGTCGTACCCACAAATAAGTCAGCCAAACAGTTTTTTCATTTCTGTCACTTCGTTCGGCTGACGAGGAAATCTCCGATGAGGTCCCCCTGACATTCTTTCGTCCGCCCTTATTCCCCTTGCAGCAGATAGATTGAGAGTTATTACTTCGATCTTTGTGGGGAAAATTGACTAAATCATAGGAGTCACCGGGATTGAAGTTTATTTGGGCTTTGTGGAACATCAGTTCTATCAGTGCGGAAGTTGTATTACCGTTGACTCAGCATAATTTCCTTGGCACCAGCACAGAAATATCATGTAATCGATCCACGGAGAAGGTCAGAGATACAATTCCCGGAGAAAGATAAGTCGATTTACGAGGAATTGCAGTGAGATGAGGGGTATTAAGAATGAAATAAAGTGAATTTGTAAATTGCGGGAAATTTCATTGCGGAGGTTAATTCTGGGAGGGACTTTACAAAAAACTTGAATATCTTGAATGGTAAAAAGTATAAAATCACTTGGGTAATTTACCTTATGGTATTTCCGGCTCTATTTACTGCGAAGCAACTGGCGATTATTCCCCGGCCACTGGTGTCATCCCAGATCTTCTCGGGCGTACTCAATCTGGTTCCCAGGACATTACCACGAGCACGATTGAGGGCCATTGCCCTGGAGCATCTCGCACTATAGATATTGTCGTCCTGCATCAAGAAGACGTTGACGTTACTGGTGCTGATCCTCGGGCAGTAACGATCGCACGAAAATGGACGTTTTATTTTTGTGCAGCGCGAGTTTTGGCAGCTGAAGAAACCGTTGAGTTTCATGTTGTCTTTTTCACTATCCACGATTATACCGTCTGCCTTGTGATGGCAGAGCATGAGCTCGCTCATATTGGCGCAGTGACCCAAACTGCAGTTGAACACACCTGACAGGGCACTACAGGCACTTCCGTTGTTGCAATTGTATCGTTTCAAGGACAGGAGATTCACCTGAAAATTGGGAGAATGAGGAGACATCAGAGAGATTCCAGACAACATTAGAAGAGGGTACTAAGTTAGGTAACTGATGGATCAATGCAAATTTATAATCAAATTGTTGATAATCTATAAAAAAAATACCCGGAATTTACTGGGAAAATTTTCAATTAAAAAAAAACGAAAAATACGTTCCATTGTGGGATTTTTTTTGTGTGGATTCGCCATGTGGATAACCATGGTAACCGGTAGACCCTTCCATTCCAACGGGCGAAATGATCCCTCTAGTTTTATGAAGGTTGCTCAGTTCTACCTCTCACGCGAATTAGAGTTTTCCGCAAAAGACCTCTCACTCTCGTTCTATGGGTCAGGGAATTTCACAACCGCTCGGGCTATTCGAAAAGGTCTTCCGAAAAACCAATTGTTATCAGTTATCGGTTCATGCATAGATCGAATCGAGTATTGAATTTCGGTAAAACACGATCAATACAGCTTTTGTTCTCATAATCGATCCACCCTTTTTATTTGTGAAACGTGAAAACTACTGGTGAATTATCAGCAGCGTACCTTAAAAAAATCCGACAATTTTTCTTTTTCTCGAATTAATCATCATTAATCAAGTATGATAAAACCAATACAGTCTATCTGATTGAAATATGAATCGCTCACCTGTGGGCACGCAATACTAGAGAACTGGGTGCAATTTTCAAGGACGAGATCAGTGCCGTTACGTCGGACAGTTGCGTGAATTTGTGGGCAAAAGCCTGTTGTCTTGGTGAGACACCATTCGCCACAACTAGCCCAAGCGCAATAATTTACCAAGGTGGCATTAACCGTTTGGCACATTACGGGTTCCGGATCGATTCCCGCGTTGAATGCCCTGGAATAATGGGAACAAGCTAGCAAAACGACAAATACTCCACTCTCTCCCTCTCTCTCTCTCTTATGTATGGTTATTACCACAGCAGATAAAAATAGAAGAAATATCGAGCAATTGCATTCTCATTAAACGAATCCCCTTCTTTCAGTTTGAATTATGCTGGAATATAATTATTTATAATTCACGACCTTGATCTTATGGACTTCTGAAAGATCCTCTATGAGGCAGATCTTGCAGGAGAAGTCCCCATAAATTTTTGGGAGAAATATCAGAATTTTTATTCTAAAAATATCAGCTCTGCAATTTACATAATTTTTCAAGTTCAATTTCATCGGTTTTGGTCAGTTATTGTAGAGTCTGAGGACTCATCGTGAATAAGAGCGAATCCTCGGATGTTTCTACATTTTATTTTCTTCTTATTGAAAATACAAAACAAAGTTCTTGAGTTTTATCCATTTTTTTCATCCGGAAAATTCCCTCGGGAAATGAATTGCACAACACAAACGATTGCTAACGTAATTATTCAGTACTGAACTCCCTGGGTATTTCTGTAGAGCTTTAGTGTAACAAGTTGCGCTTGCGAAAACCAGGGTGAATGAAATTACCTGTGTGATGGTATATAGACAGCAACACTCAGATAAACTAGAGCAACACAGCTGATGACTATTGTGAGTTGACAACAGCAGATGCTACCGCATATCCTGCGATCCTGCTCTGGTATTAATCGTGGTTTGTACTTTCTACCCATTTTCGTAGTTTTACAAAATCTCCAATTTTGTTAAATAAAAATATATTTGGATAGAAAAATACGTTTTATTTACACGTAAATATCTAGTAAAATTTTTACGATTATTTTATCGTGGTATGGAAATTCACGAGATACTGCGATTCATTACCATTTTTTTCATACCAAAAAATTTAAAAGATCAACAATAATTCTTATAGAAGTAAATTATTATCAGGTAATTTTTTAGTAATCGTCTTAGACTTTACATTAGCCTTTTTGAAATAGTATTTTCAGAATTCTTTTAATTAAAATTATATTTTTAAACAGTTGGAAATTTTTCCTGGAAAATCTTTCATCAGAAATTCGTCACCAATTTCAATCAATTTATTATAAGTATTTGAAGGCGCCAAAAATGCGGGGAAAATTTTCAGTTATGGAGAATTAATTGGTGGAAAAGCCGTGAATTTCTTCAGTTAGGCCGGACTAAATCGCCTCAATATCAACGTTCACTCGCTAAATATCTACGGTAATTCACAGAGATCTCATTTCCGTCCATCTTCGGGATCTATCGCACATGACACATCACACGTAACGACTTGATGCCCCTGGAACAGTCCAGAGGGTACGTTGAACACGACTGCCGTTCAAGTGGTGATTCTGACGTATGGTCAGACGTGGTGGCCCGTCTCACCCCGGTTATTCTCAGCGCAGGTACGTCTGGGTGCTGCGTACGATAGAGACTGAGGAGAGGTGTATACATGCGTGCGCGATCGCCCGGAATCTACTCCAGAGGGGTTGGACTTGCGCTTTCGTGGTTCAAACGGAATTGACGCCACAGTATTATTCGAGTTCGTTACACTCTTGGCCCGTGACCTCCAGAGTTGATGAATCTCTGTCTCCATGAAAAATAATGAAGGGAGGAGATAATAGAAGGGACGAGTTGCAGTCGTTGCCTTGTTTTTTCATGAATTTTCGAGGAGGTGCCCCGAGGGTCTTCGAGATAATGACATTTGCTACGTTGTTGAGATTTCTTTGCAAGTTCCTCGAGTCAAATTACGGAAATTTTTAATGTCTTTGATTTCTGGAAATGAATTAAAACATTTGGTGAAAATTGGGAATTTCTAGAATTTTACTTGTGAGTTTTCCACTCGGGGTTAAACGTGGTACAAATGAAAGCTCTGATGTTCGACTGCAGAGATAGCAAAGCACTTCACTAGCGGATCATTGTTCCACATAACAGACAAGAACCGAGAAATTTCAATTTGAAAATTTGCATTAATTAATGACATCACATCATCGTCTCCAGACACGCAATAAAATCGCACATTCAGTTCATTATTTACAGTAGCTTTAATCATTGTTCATAATCAAATATTTACAGCACTTGAGTATTAATTACAATCTATTTCGAAAAGAATCAATGAAAGCGACGAATCGGGCGATCTTTATCTCAATCAAAAATGAGCCATTAGTCTCGATTTCCTACCGACGAAATTGAGCAGTAATCGATATTTTCAAGCAATTCATGATCAAAAGAGAAAATTGGACAAAATATTTACAGCTTACTGTGACTAACGAGTTTTAGAATAGTTTATACAAGTGATTTTTTCAAATACATGCACCGTTTCTCGTTTCTGTGCCACCCTTGTCCCTCATTTTGCAAAAGTAATAATACTCAGAGGTTTACATGAATTAATGTTGAAAAAAATCCTGAGATAAATTCATTCCAAATGAATATCAATTAGTGAAAATATTACATTGCCTAACATATTAAAGTAGTGAGGAGAGTCTATTTGAAGAATTCATCAAAATTATTTTGCGAGTATGAATGGTTCCAGCAGAATTGCGAAAGAATCGGGAAAAAAGACATTTAAGGAGATTCACTCGCTCCTCACCACTTTACGCTTCAATTTTTTGCACAAGCATTGTCCGATTGACACCCTCTTTACACAACATGTCAAATAAATAATTGAATCTCCTCATTAAGAGTAGAATAAACCCTCTGGACGATTAAATAAATGTCTGAGCTCAATATGGAGGACCCGGGGCCCAACTAAAAAATCAAATGAATAATTATCATCAAATACTGACCATAAAGAATGGAAAAACTAAAAAATTAGAAATTTCGTGGAATTTCCCGAAAGCAAAATAAAAAATTGGGAGAACTTTTGGTGAAGTGATTATTAGTCTTCGTCTTCATATTTGAGTCTGGGTCACCATATCCTCCATATTGACTCTTCCAGTAAATCGATTTCCCCCGACGTAAGACAAGACAAAAATAATTGTCCTAATAATTCTTCTCTAAGCGTTTGATGCTTATAATTAATAAGTAAGCTATGAATTTCTCTTTACGTTCAAATAACGGAGCCAATATTACAAGGCCGTTTTATTTTTCACAACCATTCTAGATGTATAGGACAATGTTGTGGTTTCCGTACTGTTCGTAACGATCTTCAACTTTCTCAGGAGAAATAAAAAATATTGGAGTGTCTCCGACAAATTAACAGTACTTTTACTACCCTAAAATTAATATTTATCTTTCGATGTGGAGAAAGAGGTCGATGCGAAAAGCGCGGAATTCCTCATTTTCAGTCCTCTTCATAACAATCAACAGAAATAAAAATAATAACTCCATATTATCATTATTATCTATATCAACCATACAATATTGGAATCACCATTTCGTCAACTCGCGAATACAAAAATTGTAACAATTTCTCATTATATTTAGCTTTTGTTTGGTTCAATATACAGTGACGATTGTAATAATAATTTTATCAATTACATCTGCAGTGAAATGTAAAGAGAGACGAAAATCATCTACAGATTTTGGTATAATATTTTTGCAATTAATAGGTTCAGTGGATTAAGATAAACGAAATTTCTTCGTTCAACAAAATTTGAAAATAATTTTCCGTAAATTGGAAAATATTCTGTTTGGAATGGAAACGTATTAGAATAAAATAAAGCCAGATGTTCAAAGTGCGATAGTGTGAGGGATCACTCCCAAAAAATCTATAAAATTGTCAACTAATAATTATCTGTAAACTAATTGGAATTCTGAAAAAGTTGGGTTAATCAAATCGAATGGGAGGATTCCATTGACTGAAAGACTGGCTGCACACTCCTGATTCCTCATGACTTGTAATTTATTCCTGCGTTTCTAATCAAATTACCTCTCCATACGAACCCCTACCCCCGGAATACTGATCCAATCGAGCCTAGTGCCTTCACCGTGAATAATTTGGCAATGTAATGATAAAGACTCTCCTACTTTACACTGTCTCATTACTCAATCGTCTCTCACATTATAAAAAATTGTTTTTAAAAATCGTTGTTATATTTATTTCGAGTTTCAGTGAGCTGACAGTTTAAATAATGGCGGCTATACAGCAATTGGGGTTCTAGAAGCCAATTTGAGTTTGGAGTCGGAGGATTTTCGTTAGTTAGCAATGACAGGCCAATTATTCTCATTGAAATTTAAAACGTGAAGTAAACTAGACTCTCCGATGGTGGGATCAGGCGTCACTCCCTCGCTGGGGGGTGAGCCCTCGGTAACAATCAGTACTCCTCTTCGTCTTCCTCGAATTCGTCCTCCGCGAGAATGCTGCAATAATGGTTTCAAACTATTCAAAAGCGTGATATTCATTGAAAGTTGTGAATTACGAGGATCAGAATCACTCGAGATCGATTTAAAAAAATTATTACTTTTTAAATAAATTGAAATAGTTCAATCTAGAGTGACTCTGGCGTAAATAGCGGTTCTAAATTTCATCTACAGAGCGCAGCATACATACACGTTACTTACTCTTCCTTTCGCGTATATTTATCTATCAAATTACGACCAGGGCCACCGCAAGTCTTCCCCATGGGTGGACAGTACCAATAGCAAAGTACACCCAAGGAGACAATGAATAGGACGATTGGGGTCACTAGCGCAAGCACCAAATGCCTCAGATTTTCGTCCCACGAGTACCTGTATCACAAATGCAAGTCCATTCCATAAATCACCCTCTTCTGAGACATTCACCATAATTATCTCATTTACATTTTTTGGTTGTTGTTCGGCCAGAACTGACCGGATTAAACAAATTTTACGTAAATCGAAGATTTTACCTGGAAACCACAGTCTCGGGATAAGTTCTGCTGTAGTAACAGGGGAAAATTTTGCCCATGTTCTGGTAGCCAAATTTCTTGGCGAATTCTGAACAATTAACCCTCGGTGGATAGCCACAACCCTCTGTGTTGATAAAAAATTTCGTATCCGCAACGTCCCATGGTACTGTCCCCACTGGCTTCTTCGTAAAATCCTCGTACGGTAGTTTTGAGTAATTGACTTTGATCTGATGACATCTGATTGCAGCACTAGTACAGCCTTTGATTAAAAATTACACGATTACATTTTTTGTCATCTATCAGTTATAGTGGAAATTGTTTAACACTTAATTTTTTGATCATTTATTTAAAGGATCTGAATATTATAAATATTTCCTTCCACTTGTAGTGAATCATTTTTTTTTAATTCTCAAACGGAAAAATGTAGAACAATGTGGAAGTTTTATGGGCAGATTACAAACTGCTTACCTTCTCTACAACTTGCCCACGAGCAATTCTTCAGTCCCTCCACATAAACATGTTCTGTCACCACACAAGCAACAGCGTGCGGTGAAAAATCGGCAAGAATCGTTGATATAGCCGGCTCCACAACGAATGGAATGAGAAATAAAAATCCAAAAACCGCGAGTATCGCCGTTGTTCCAAGACACAATGAAGTATAGAATTTTGCTTTTTCCACAAAACTCTGGACCTCGACAAGAGGAATTTGTGCATCAACATTTTCAATGTCCCCAGCAGTACTCGATTTAGCATCGTCCTCCTGCTGGGCGCCCATTATCACCGTTGACTCGTCGGAATCAATTATCGAGGCGGCACTTGGGTCGAAACGACCCAAGGAACCTCGATTTATGTATCCGTACTTCTCCACCCTTCGTCTCAAGTCTCCCAGCTCGCAACGTGACTCCCCCTCAGACTCCAGGGTACCTGATTTTTCCCCCCCCACTAATGAGAAAAATAATTCCTCAGAAAATCTCCCCTTTTTTGTACTTTCTCCCGTGATTAAACCTTTCCCCACATATCTTTACACTAATTCATATCTTCTCCCTGATTCGTCTATTGTATTCATTCGCTCAATTGCAATGACACGACGCGAGTCTAATATATCGTTCAACGAATTTTTCTTCCATTGATTTATGGAATAATTTTATTTCGTTCTATAAGAAATTATCAGGCCTTAAAAATACTTTCGTGTTCAGCTCCTCATTGAGTAATCCGTAATTTTCCTAAAATAACGAACGCTCAATCAATGAAATATAAATCGGTGATTACTTATCAATCGTTAAATTATTAATTATTGAATTGGCTGAGCACGTCTGATAGCCGTGAAAGCGTGAAAAATTGGTAATTCGTGTACTTTTGCAATTGATTATTAAATTCTATAAATCATTCTTCCACTTCGATTTTCTCCCCCATGATTAACTGACCCATGAACACGTGTCTTACCCATTCAAATTTATTTATCATTTAATTTTTGTATTAATCCCCTCGATTACTAATGATGTCGGCAGTGCCAGTTTGGAAATTCTTCATTTTTCTCCTCAATCCAATTAATTGTCCCTTAATAATGGCCTGTAACTACTTGATTACCTAAATTTCTTCATTTTTTCTCCTTTTTCACCTAAAATTTTGAGATCGATAATTTTTTATTCTATAAATCACGCGTTCCCCTCCCCTACCCTCCGGCCCAGTCGCACACTTTTTAGTAGTGCCCACGGAGGGAGAATATCGATTGGCGAGCCGGGCTCTCCTCCAGGAGGGGAATGCCTGTAACAAAACAAATCAACCGAAAGTGATATCAGTGGTGTGCCATGGTATAAATCAATAAACATGTATATAACATAGAATAAAAATACCCATAAAGGAGAGAAACTCACTAGCCTACAACAACGAAACAAAGACTTTTTTTCATCTGAAAAATATCTACAAAAGTGCCCATAACAAAATAAATATATTATATAACACAAACAAAACATAAATAAAAAAATCAACATTAATGACTCCTTCAGTTCATGATAGTTCCGTTAATTAATTCAATCGATTTGAATAAATAATTTTCCCCCCTCCCCCAGCTGCCATCAAAATCATCCCCATTCTTACGTGACGGATCTCAGAGTGCCATGACAGAATCTCCTCCACCGGCATCTCCCAGATTCCCACTAGCGCTCTTATGAATCTCATTGAGTCCCCCAGGTCCCTTGAACCTCATTCTAGCATCATCCCCAACGACAATGGTTCTCTGTATGCATATCAGTGTCAAACAACTGACAACAAACAGAACACTGGGTAGAATGAATGCAATGAGGAACTCCTTCCACGTGTTATCCAAATCAAATCTCGATACAGCAACACCTGTCTTGTCCTTAGCATAGAAACAAGGAAACCTGGCTCTAGCATTGTGATCAGATCCATCCTTGCCATACTCATGCAGGAATTCTTTGCACTCATCCCTCAGGGTATTGACGCATCCCTCAAGGTTGATGAGCAAACGGCTCTCATTGGCGAGAATGAGACTGTGCTCAGGAGGTGCTATCACCCCGGTCTCATCCAGGGGTTTGGTAGCGTAAAGATTCAGGTAAGACAAGTACGTGAAATTAGTCAGATCTGTGAGCATCTCCTTCTCCAGAACTGACCCGTTGATGCAATCAACAGCCTCAACACCCAGGCTAGAGTTGAAAATACCGTAGCAGGAGGCCATCATCACGTTTCCCCGATTTTCATGCCAAATTTCTTTGCCACTGTCAACGTCAATGGCTCGCTCACACTGGCTCAGGTAGACCTTGTCACCACTCAAGAGAATGACGTTCTTATTTCTTGTTGGAATATCGACGCACCGTCTGTCGCAGTTGTAGGGAGTTCTTATTCTCTCGCAAGTCCCTCGGTTACAATTAAATAAACCATCGATAGCAATACACGTGATTTTCCCTCTCTTACCGGAGCACTTCAATGGTGGATCTGTATCGCTGAATGTACATTCAAAGGCATCAGTGACATTCATGCAAAAGCCAGCTGTACAGTTGAACGTTCCAGTTAAATTTCTACATTCGTCCGCTATACACTTTGCTTTTTTTGCATTCTCCTGATCGATACCGTAGCACGTTTTATTGGTGGTGTTGGTGCAATTGGCTAGGATAATTGTCGATCCATTTCTACGGAGATTCACGTGAATCTGGGCACAGGGGCCAGATGTTTTTGATAAACACCATTCGCCACAGCTGCCCCAGTCGCAGTTGTCGGCGTTTACGGTGCGAATTGTTGTACACATTACGGGGACTGGGGCTATACCTGAGGCAACTGCTCTCGTGGTGGGCATGTAGACGGCAACTGTCAGGTAGACAAGGGCCACTGAGGAGAGGACCGCTGTCATTTGGCAGATGCATATGGTACCACAAATTCGGCCGTCTTGGGGCGGTATCACGAGATCCTCAACTGCCACTTGTTTCGGCATTTTCGGGGGTTTCCTTGACTCGGTGGTGGCTCAAGGGAATTTCAATGCTCAGGGTCGCAGGTTGGAAAGTATTTATGTTCCAGGTGGTGTGAGGATCCTCCGGAAGTCAGGACGTTACATCGCGGTTATCACTGGCACTTTTTTTTTAGGTTATGGTAGCTTTCTGTCAGGGATTTGGCGAGGTTTTTGACACTGGGGCAACGATTACGTGGTACAAATGCCGGGTGCTCGGGTACCTCGTACCAAAAGTCTTCGAGAACCGTGCCACGGACGTTTTAGCTGCAGAATCAACGGTGATAATTTTATCAGGACGCATGCGCGACCTACCCTTGAGGACGGGGTTGGACAAGTGCGCGAAACGATTGGGTGATGGGGTGGTTTGGTGAGTTTTCAGTTCGAGGATCGATAGGAGGCCTGCGCTCTTCGACTGGTGGAGGGAGGCTTTGCTGCAGTGACGTCAGAGGAATTTGTGGAAAAGAGGGGACGGAAAATCGAAGTCGCTGGTTGTTCTAGAATTTTTTCGTGAGTGGAAGAATCGATTTTTTTGTTTATTATACAAGTGTAAAAATTCACGGGTTTTTTGGGTTGAGGAAACAAATTTTCGAGGGGAGTTTACAGACTTTTTTATTGTCCGGAGGAGATGTCAATGTGTTGAGGATTTTCGAGCCGTTTTGCAATCGGAAAATTGCTAGTTCCCTAGGGGAAATGAATAGCTTATGCCTTTATCTAATCTATGATCGAGCTTTTTCAAATAGAGGATGGGTTTGCTATTTATTTTACGATACGAATGAGTGGTACGTCGAACGTAAAATAAGTAGTTAATTCCGCGCTTAGTCGGACTGCCGCAGACAGCGTGACGCCAGGACTTTCTGCAGTGCTGGGTGCGTGCATTTGATTATCGCCCTACATCGTTCAGTTCTCCTTTTTTTCATAACTGCAGTTGACTGAACAATGTGCACCGCAAAAACGCTCAATCCATAAATTACAAAATAATTTCCTCTTAAAACAGGTCTTTTGGAGTTATTCCATTAATACTTCGCTATTAATTGATATTTTGAGT
Source organism: Diachasmimorpha longicaudata (assembly GCF_034640455.1). Taxonomy (NCBI): domain Eukaryota; kingdom Metazoa; phylum Arthropoda; class Insecta; order Hymenoptera; family Braconidae; genus Diachasmimorpha; species Diachasmimorpha longicaudata. The sequence goes on along the minus strand of NC_087232.1, from coordinate 6,797,266 downwards.
GACTCAATAATTATAACCCTCCCAATAAAATGGCGAATATTTTCCTCGAAATTTACCCCATCAGTCCGTCGTCGCCATAATCAATCAGCTTATTCCGCAAACGTTAAAAAATTGTTTCCACTTTTCTCTCAACAATTTCCCCTAAGCCCCCGATCACTTGTAAGTCTTTCCTAGCGCCCGCTGAGTAAAAGCTCAAGCTTCATGTCGCTCGCTTGACCTCCCTCAATCGCCCACACCTCCCCTGCGTCCCACAAACGTGTAAAATATTGCATTCCATCTAAAGTATCGTGTAACTCCCTCGTAATTCCCATACCCAATCCCTGGAAAAATTTCAACTGATATTTTAAACTTCAGAATATGAATGGAGTGGAAATTGAATACTCCGATGAAACCAATCACTTCATTAATAACTCATCACATAAACTTGAACACGTTTATATCTCACCATGTGACAATGCATCAGACAGTGTAAAATATACGGTATTATGATCAATAGGTTTCCGGTCAGTGCCACTTGATTCTCACATGCTCCACTAACGTCCATTATTATTTCACGGCTGCATCGTGGACGCTATTTTAGGATACAATGCAGGAACTGTCAGTCTCTCTCTCATGAGTCTGATAGTCAGCATTGGTAAAGAAAAAACTATTGAATGGCTCCTCAATTGAATAAAATAATAAAATTCCTACTCCTTCATTCATTCTTATTGTCTAAATCATAATTCAGACAAAATTATCAAATTATCACAGTAATAGACCAAAAATGTCCTTGACATACTTTCAAACGATTGAGTCACCGCAAACAATTGATAACTTTAGCCAGAGATTATAAAATAATTGATAATTTAACCAATAATTTAACGGTCGCAACGGAGAGGTATTTTTGAATGACATGCAGGACGTCAGTCGGTTTCTTTTCCATGCGCACGATATTCGGCAAGGATAAGCAATAAATTATGGAACGATGCATTGAATCAATAAAACAATAGCATCGAACATAAATAGATATTTCGCCATTTTTTTACCAATTATTTATCCGACAGAATTAAGTGATCAATAAATGCAAGACATTCTGTTTCTAATTTGAATTTCACCACTGTCATCAGGAAAATATTATTTGCACAGTCTTGAACAATTTTCTCCAAAAACCTCATAATTTAACGAACAATAATTTCACAGCTGCAACACAACAATTATTACTGAATAAAATGCGGGAACACTGTCAATGGATTCGTTATAAAAATATTTCGTATTTATGAGATATTCTCATACCTCCGCTGGTTTCCATTGACTCCGTTGGAAAATGACACTTGACACAATTTTACCGGTCCATTCACTCCAGATTAATTATAATTAACAAGCAATGTTTACATCTGCATGGCCACTGCAGCTATTAAGCCATCGTGTAACAGACCGCGTGGTCTCTGCTATTCGAAAATTCTCGGTTTTTACATTGACATGAGGGATGAATAATGTGCACAGACATTGTTTAAATACTCATTGATAAATTACCACTGATATTGCTCACCTGATCGATCCAGTATTCCGGAGTTATCCCGGAGGAATTGGAAGGAAACGACTAGTTTTTGGGAGTCGAGGTTTTACTTGACAGAAACAAACATGGCTGACGTTTACACGTTAAGACTGGGGCGATATCAGCGACACCCAGTGGGTGGCGTAGAGTACTTGGAAAATCAATAACGATGAGTTTCAGGGGATTTTCGTCCTTTTGGATAAACCTAAAAATAGAATTTGGAGATTAACTCCATCGATTTCAGATTTATAGATTTCTCTTTTTTTATTCCCCTGGTTAAGAGGGGTGGGGAAGGGAGAGAGGAAGTTATGAGTTTGATTACAGTAGATGCACCTGATTGCAGAGAGACGAGTCATTAGCCTTAATTGGAAGTTTCTCGTGAATTGTTCACCAATTATAACAAAAGATCATCAGGATGAAGTGGGGAATTTGTACAATGCGTTGTTAAAAGACTTCTGGGGATGTTGATGAGGGGTGGGGGGTTGCAGGTGACTGGGGAGGCTCTTTCAATTCTTAGGACGTTCGTTTCTGAATGCAATTAACGAGATTAAGTGCATTTGGGACTAGTAGAATTAACACTATAGATTTAATGTCAAATAGGCGGATTTGTGGTTTAACTCTGGCATGAAAATTTTGGAAAAATAATTGAATCGATCTTCCTTGGGAAATAAACTTTCAATTAAAAATAATTGAAATAATATCTTTCAATAAAACTTGACGTTTAATAATTTTCCTCGGAGCTTTCCTCGATATCAGAAATGTATTTATTCATAAATTACTTTCAGTTATAAAAATATATTTCGTGACAACCAGAATATCTCTGCCTTTGTGTGGATGACAGTTTGAGTTTTCCACAATCATTTGCACCCACTCAGTGATCACGTTAAAATTTCACACGTTTATCCCATTATCGTTCTTCCTATTCTGCCATATAAAATCCATAGTATTGATTTAACATTGCTCTGACATCGTTAATAAATCGCGAGCAGCTCGATAGTCCTGAATATAAAGTTGCTCCGTTGAAAAGTCGATGAAAAGGTCACCCATTATGTTCCACTTCACGTGTTGAAATAATCGAAAAAGTTCGATACACAGAGAGAGAAAAAATAGAGCTGGACCTTCTGGAGGTGGAGATGAAAACTAATCAGTGTCATTGGCATGCCATTCGCGGATACTCTCATGGCACCCAATGGAATGGGGGAATACAGGCATACAAAATGCACGAGAACATTTGGCCGACATTTCGGGGAGATACTGGCGTTCAGCCAATAGCCTCCGGTTCTTCACTAGGTCTTTTCAAACGACCCGATGAAATTGGGAAGGTCAAACATTTCCATTTTCGTACATCTTTTTTGGCGTTTCTGCCGCTGTTTTGAATCCTAAAGTGGAATAAGACGATTCCGGACAGACAAACATCATGACAATTGCCAAGAATCATCTCTTCACCTTTTTGATGTGGAAAACATGGGACAGTTAATCACTTGGTCCCAGACAAGTTCATCAGACATTTTTCATATCAAATCTAATTATTTTTTACTTGCAAATGAAAGGCTTAATTTCACTTAATCAGACAAGGGATTAAATTCCAATTTTTTTTATGATCGAATACGAAAATCAAAGAAAATCCATTCATAGGGAGTTTATTATCAAAAAATCACTCAATATCCTGTGATGAAAGCAATTTCCCAGTCGCTTTTTATAGAAAATGTTGCCAGCCACGGAAAAAGACCCTCGACATTTCCCAGTATAATTCCCAGCATAATACCGAAATAATTCAATCCTCACCACAATTGAATCTCGCTGAAACACTTTTATTGACTAAATGAGTATCTGACATTACGATTGCTCCATTTTATCGCAGATAACACGAGTATTTATCCCGCCATCGCTTTCCCTGAAACCTACCCCTCATTACACCGTTAATTTGGGTGGGCTCGACGGAGGATACGAGAAGGGCACTTGACTTTCAATTTTTTTGAAAAGGGTAAAGTGCAGAGATCTAGTGGTTCGTTATAACGTTGTCATTCCGCAGCTAAACAAAGCTCCGCGTATAGATTTGTTGTCGTCAAACTCCTCATCACACCTCATTCTTCCCGCCACTTGAAGCTGTCTCCAGCAAACAATAGCACTTTAACGAGACGTCTCATCGTCGAAAAATGCTGAAGAAATTTCTCAATGTTTTGTCCACGATATAAAAATTTTAATATTGAATTCTAACATCGTGTCAGAGGCGCCAAAAATATTCACAAAGTTGAAAATACATAAAAATTTAGATAATAGAAATTATACCGAGACATTATAATATTCAAGAGAGTTGGTAATTGAGCTCTCGATGTATTTCTACTGCGGAAAAGTCGATAAGATTAATTATAGCTCAGTGGCTGGAGGTGCATATAATGAGCACCATCATTGATACCCCAGACACTACAATCATTTTTGTAACTATATCCAGGAAGGTCGAACGAAGGGTAAACGAATTAGATATACCTGTCGAATTACATATAATTTTGATGTAAAGAGCCAGTCTCTTGACAAATTCGATTGTTTCGTCAAACAGATTTGGCCTGTCGATACCCCGGCAATTTTTATTCATAAGTAGAAAATCCCCACCGGGGTCAGCCAATTTTTTCGCGTATCAATTCAATCAGATAAAAGTTGGCGCTGCTTCCACGAATATTTCATTAAAAATATTAACGCTTCTGCAGTGAAATCCGTTTTCAATTCAGTAGAAAAGTCTTACTTACGTCAGACATTCAGGATTTCGGAAGAAATTCCGTCGTATATTAAATCGCCAGTCAGTGGCACAAGGGGAAAAATTTTCCACTCTAGAATAATCTGCGTTTGGTTTCCCTTAAATAAATCCCACGGAAAATACTCCCCAACCCCTAAAGGAATCCGATAAAACTTGAAATCCGGTTGCAACAGCCATCCTCTTCCCCTAAAAAATTCCGCAAGCTTGGCGCCTAGATTACTTCCCTCCTAATTCGATCTAAAAATGCCCGAAATCCCGCAAACTCTTCATCCCCCATCAGGAAGAAGCAGGAGCTCGAATTAATTCGAACCCCCTTAGCCACTCGAGTGCCATCCCTCCCCCAATACTGCCTCTTCGGAAGAATAAACAACCGCTACATTTCCCATTACACCGTAATTGTTAACAATTTAAATTTGAACCCTAAATTTTCGGATAAATTAATTCCGCGAGTAGAACATCCCCAGCTGAGTCAGCCACGTCTTCCCACTTCGAATACAATTCTTCATTAGAAATATTCCTAGAAAAAATAGACTTTCTAATTCTGACCATCTGAAAATATGAAAAATAATATATTTCGTAACTTTTTATGTTAAAAAATCCAAAAAATTTATTTCCGCGTAAATCTCCCCGAAAAAATCCCTAAATAAATCTGCAACCCCCAAATGAATCTCATAAATCATGGAATTAACGTACACTGCCTCTCGCAAGCCTTCAAAAATGCCTGCAATCCCTTTACCCAGAGGAATCAAAACCCCGAAATAATTCCACCCCCACTATTCACCCTCCTGCTACAGCCCCTTCCCCGAAGAACAAACAACCGCCAGATTCCCCATTATTTGTACCATAATTTCCTCATTTACCCATATTCCCACAGTCCTGGAACTGGCGGTCGATGCCACTACATGCCGTTGCGGCGCTACTATCGTTCGCGGAGAAATAAGCTCGTCCAAAAGCTCAACTTGGACTGCAGTAGCCCGGCATACGCCGCCGCAGAGGGACGTTTCCACAATCCGCGGTATTAAAAAGCTCGTGGCCGGTCGTGTTACGCCAGAAAAAAATTTCCCAGTCATTTTTTTCCACCCCGTACTTGCCTTAGACACGACCGACAACGAGAATTGTGTGAAAAGTGTCTGACGATTCCTTCGAACAAATGAGAAAGTGGAAGCTCGAAAAAAAATTGATAATCAACCCCCCGTCAAGTGATACAAAATAATTTGTGGATTGTTTAGGTCAAACGTCGAGGTGCATTTGTGGGAGATATCACGATGACGTAATAGCATCGATTGTTGTTAATAAATCGAGACAACTGAGGGTGGAGAAGTCGAGCGGTGACAGTTGGGATTTAAAAAAATTTAATTTGTCCTGGTGTTAAGTGATAGGCAAATGTGCCTGGTGATCAGTGCTAGATAGTGGTGGAAAGGGCCTGGGGGTTCTGAGGCCAAGGGACGATCGAGGGAACGATGCGGGGGCACAAGAAGAGGGCAAGTCTGCCCAATTGTTGCTCGTTGTTATAGGGGGTACTCTTCCAGAATTTACATTATTGAATATTTTCTGTCTGTGTTGTCGGAGAGGTTCACTGTGTGAATGTGTGTCAGTGGGTTAAGCTGGTTTGTTGATGCATTTATGATTTAAGGATTATTTCGTTTGTTGTTTTGAATGGCTGTCGAGTGATGGGAGATATAGATATAAGCGAATTTCCAAGTTACTTTAGGAATATTTTTAGAATTGAGAGGCTCAAGGGAATTTATTAACGAACGGTAATTAATTGTTGATGACATTTACGAAGAGCAAGCACAGAGCGAGACACAAAATAAATGAACTTTACAAATTCACGTTCCATGCAACATTTTGTCAACTGTAGATAACTATCCACGTGTACACTGACAGAAAGAATTAATTGTTATTGATAAATGGATTTAGTTGGAAGCTAAAGTCTGTTCGATCTCACCAAACGCTCATTCGTAAATAGTTAACAAATACACATTTGAAGAAGCGCGTTTAACTCGACTTTCACCCTTCAAACAACCACGTTAACTATTCTCTCGTTAATTATTAACTAATATTTCCACTCGGTCACATTCAACCGTGCCATTACTTAATAGTTAACGAATCTTATTCGAAATAAATTAATAATTCCATCAGTGTGCCTAGCTCGGTGCGCAGGAGGGGGGGGGGTGATTAAAATCTCCAACAGAGGCCGGAAAATGGTTGAGTACAATGAACGCGAAATGATAGGAACCTTTTGAATCTATTACTAATGTTAGAGTCATTACAGGTCGTACCAGAAATCGAGGAAACGAAAATTTAGGAAATTTAGTTTTGCACCTGAGTCCGTAATGTTTAGAAAATAGACTACATATCGGCCAATTATTAGTCACATTTTACATTATTATTAATTTATTCACAATTATTAATTATATTTGACAAGGGGATTTCGCACGTCGTCATTAGAATTCGTAAAGTTTGTAATTTATTTAATTCAGCGAGAGATAATTCTCTAGATGTTTTCTTCTGAATTTTTTTTTTCTAAATGTGTGAATAGCACAACCATAGAATAGGGGGAATGGGAACAAATTAATTCCACAGATTATTCATCATTTAATTCGCACAAGGTCGTAGAAGACAGAGGGAGAGATTAACAAAAGGAACCGACCTCTGAGGATCTCCGGCGCAACCATCACTGCCCCTGTTCACCAAAATGGCGGAAGAGAAAGAAGAGACGTTTGCAGAGAAAATGCTGTTCTACACAACAGCGTTCTTCATCCTCCTTGGCACCTTCAGCCTCTTCGCCTTCCTCTTCTTGGTCCCCTTCGTTATCGATCCTGCGTTAACCACAATATCCATGGATTTTGATGAGAGACCGGCCGAGTGCATTACCATCGACGTTGAGTCAAGAAGAGGTGAATGACGGATTTATTCTGCGGAAGAGAAGGAAAAGGGGTGATTGGGGAGGGGTTGCCATATGTGTTTGGTACCTGCTGACTCGCGGTAAAAATATCTGTCTTTGAAATACCTGATAGGAAGCTCTCTAGATCTCTAGATCTTCTGAAGATCTATGTGAGTCACCAAAAATCCCTGGAAGATATTCCAAAGACATATTTTTCCACGTGGAGATGTCTTCTCATTCTGTTGCTCGGTCGTGTGATGTGCTGCATGTCCAAGGGGTGTTTCACATGCTAACGTGATCCTCCCACTGATATTCGTGGATTTGTCTGTCATGTCTGTCTTGGCCGTCCTTTTCTACTCAATTCTATCCTCATTTATTTTCAGTAATTAAAGAGACTGGGACAATCAGCAGTTTTATTGCTTCCTCTATTCGTTGCATTAGTTTCCGTTGATCTCTGTGACAACCAGGGGCTAGAAGCAGTCTCAATTTAACATGGGTATATCAATAGGTGTTATCAGCTGAATGGAGGGGCTTGTGACCACTCAATCGAAGGGCTCAATGATTTTCAAAATGGGATAATTTCCTGTGATTTCTTGGAAGACTTCCTGAAGTGCTGGAAAAAAAATTTCGGAAATTCGTTTTTTCGAAAGAAAGAGAAACGTTCGGATAAAATAAAAATTTCCTTCATATTTTTTGACTACAATTTTTCGTAGTTAATGGACTTGATTTTTTTCAAAAATTAATGCCAGAATTTTCCAAAAGAAAAGTGTTCTCCTATACTTCCTTCCCGACATGTACATGAAATATCAATTTTTCCATAACAATGCGGAAACGTTCAACTTTCTTACCCGAAAACTGTTCACTTCAATCAATATCTAATCTCCTAACGAATATCCCCCTAAACTACCACCAATTTTCCCTCGAGCTACACCAGACCAATGATTTATATTGCCCAAAGGGACGTTATCAACCCGGGATCTCTCATATTTTATCATCTCTTTCCGATTTCCACCCTTGCTTTCATGCTCCCCTATCAATAAGTATAATCGCCAATAAATATCGGGGATTATTGAAAGTATCGGACCACTTTATCTCCCAGCTTCCATTCACGTGCTCCGAGGCTCAACTATTGTTCTCCGGTTATTTGTTTCCACCGATTTCTCTGACCACTTTCCAATGTGAAGTGGTTCTCAAGATTTCTTCTCTACAGATGCATTGTTGTCTCTCTATTTTTCACCTGTACGTCTTTGCATCCAGCTCTTCGATGTTGCGGGAATTGATGTTCTTGCTGTTGTGTTCGACTCTAACTGTTATGCCCCGTATTATATATCACAAATACCCAGGTATTAAGGATGTTTTGTCCAATAGATTTTTTTTGCGATGAATATGATGGAAAAATTCCAATTCCCCCATAACTTCAGCCACTAACATTTTCAATCTATTAAAAATCTATTAAATAATAAACTGAATCTAATCAGCTCGTCTTTTACTCAAGCATTTTAATTATATCCCAATATAAATATAAATGAAAAAAATCGATTTTTCTGTCAACAAATCCGTGATTATTCATCACTGGACCCACATTTTTGTTAGCGTTATCCCTTGAAATTCCTCGCAAACTCAAAGCGGAAAATTCTGATGACACCTGATCGAATCGTCAGGTATAACATCCCCGATATAACATCCTTAATACCAAAAAATATTCGTGACGCATGAATTCCTCCTCACGAAAAAAAAAAATCCATTTCGCCTGATGAAATAACCTCACCCCCTGGGTGAATCCACTTAAAGGTGCGAGCAATTGCTCATGGACCTCGTGTAGAGAAGGTTGCACCAAGGAACTGTATGACTGTACGCAAATACGCGTAAATTACAAGTTACCTCTTAATGTAACTGACGAAGACAGGATTGGTGGAGATGAGGGCAGGGCGGGAGGAGGTGTCGAGGGTGACGAGGCCCGTATGAAGCCGAGATACCAGCGGTCGCCGAGGGATTACAATTACATTGAAGACCTCGACGATGAATTCGACGATGATGACATTGGCCTGCCAAAACCCTTTCCCACAGGTACAGGAAGTTGAATAGATAAAAGAATATTTACGAGGGGGAGATGAGGATCAATAACTGATAGTCATTTAATGCGGGAGGAAATAATTACGATGGGTAATGGGTAATTGAATGAGTGGATCTATGATGCATAGGTCTCATGGGGAACGACTCCGAGTGGTATTTCACTGGCGCTAAGCTGTTCCCCAATATTAAGGGATGTGGATATCCGCCCATACTGAATTGCAGTATTTTCTACAAGCAGTATTCGAATATTGGACAGAATTTTAGTTGCTACTACTCGAGAGTGGATCCGGGAATTGTCATCAGTGATCTTGACATGTGGCAGGTCTGGTGATTCTGATTTTTTAGGACCTCTTGGTGTTGTTGTTACTGTAGAATATGTCAATGTCATTGTCTCGAGTTGGAATCCCAGACCCTAAAACGTGTCCTATCTCCAGCATTTTTCCAAACTTTATGATTTTAATTTCATTGAGTTAATGACATAAATTCACTCGTTTAATTTTTTTCCAATGATCAATGCAACATCGGCAGTTGACTATTCCTCTGCAAAGTTTGAATTCATGAACTTCTCGTATTGAACAATTACCACAAAAAAAAATGTCATTCCATTTATCGAAATTCAATATCTCAGGGACAATAGGAAGCGTCTTCCCTCGTTTAGGTCATTTGTGTTATACCCGCGAATCATTCAAACACAAACAAAGCGGCAGATTTTCAATTACGATATACATGGGGCACGTAAAGACCTCTGAATAGTCAGTGGTGTATCATCCGTGCATGGGAAAAAAATAGAAAAAGGGAGGGAAAAAGTTTCGAACGAGTTCCAGACAATTGTTCTTCAGTGAACATTTTTTTTTTACATCGCGTTCAACCCCCGGAAGCGCCGCAGCACTATTATTCGGGGAAAAAACTTTTCACCGACAGTTTTACCATTTTTTTCTTCTCATTCACATCGAGATCAAAGTCATTTCACTCCTCGCAGAATAACTTCTCTTCCATACTTGGAATGGAAAAAATTATTGTCAAAAGAAAGCTGAAGGAATGCATTAAATAAGGGAAAGAAATGTACGGGGAGGGAAAATGTCTATAGTGAACGGAGAGATTTTTAGTCTCAACTAATTTGTCCCCAACTCGAAGCAACGATGTTACTTACTTTGAGAGAAAAAAAATTGTTTAATGAATTTTAGTTGATATAGTGTGTGTTTGTGAACGAGGACTTAATGCCGAATCAAAGAGTGAATGGACCAGTTACGGTCAGGGTAATTCTCTCCACAAATTACTGAGAATTCAGTGCCTTAAAAAATATCTGTAATAAAAAGTTTATGACATATTTATCGTCAGAGGAACAAATTACAAATCTTCGTGACTAGTCCACTCACCCTTGGGAGAATGAGTTTCCGACTAATTGAGAGTCGACCCGAGATTTTCGCTGCTTTTATTTTAATTAAATTGCAATCCCCCGTTTTAATTGTTCCCCGAGTCTTTGCTGGCTTCTTAAGGTGCCTTTTCCTGGTAATGAATGTAGGTCTACATGAATCTCGTATACGCACTGGCGATACCAATTCCATCGTTCATAATTTCGGTGATATATCTCACGTTTGCCTACTTCAAAATTTACAACGAAGAGGAGGAAGCCCTCGTAGAAAAAGATGGTGGAGAGGAGGGGGAGGACGGTGATGGTAGTAATCCAACTCCATTACCACCAACAAGCGGGGCCATTACACCAGGTAGCGAGACGTTTCGAGAGGATCTCGCGAGTTTTGGTCATCAGCTGAAGGTCGCTATGGCTGACGAGGTCAGCAGGGAAAGCCTCGATGGAATACCAAATTCCATCTCAGCACAGGGGTAAGCAAACACGTCACTCACGCCCCGATAAACTCGGTGACAATGTACACAAAAAAAAATCATGATTTAAGTCAATCACGACTTGACAGGGATAGATTAGAAGATATACGATGAGGCTGATTCATTTATTTTGTGACTCAGTCCTGGCCCTGGTAATTTTTGCGATTCAAAATTTTGAGATGGGAGACGTTACGAGAGAAGAATAGAAAACTTGGTAACGAGACGTGAACGAGTCTCTTCGTCGCCCCTATGTTTTTTTTATCGTGTAAATTGGATTATAGAGACGAGATAAGAAGAGACAGAAGTTTTCTGCCTTCCCCTTCTCGGATTACAACTGATGAATGCGTGATTCAAGACATTGTTTTGGAAGTAATCTTACCAGCTCCCATTTGTCGAATGTAGAAATGTTTTTTAATAAAACAATAATATTCATCGATAGTCAGATTAATCACTTCATTTTTGTTTCAACGTTACTTTGCTCCAGAGTTACATAATTTTATGTGTAATTTTTATTGCATTTTTTTCTGCACTCGGTAAATAATTGGCTGAGAGAATGTCGTTTGAAAATAGAATAAAAAATATCGATTATCCTCGAAATCTCCGGAAATCAGATTTGGCAGGAAATAAGAAGCGCCGGCGCTTTCCAATCTCCATGAAAAATAGTGATCGTGAGGAGTAAGGGCGTTATACTTTGGTGTAATCATGTTAGGAAGGGCTATCGAGTATCGACCAGATGCTACGTCTTGGGCTGGTGAAAAATTGGTTCACACTCCCGAAGATCTCAAGCTCATTTTTACTGTCTCCTTCGTCTCCATTCAGGGAATTCTATGAATGGGAAATTTCAGGAGAGACGGTGGAACGGAAGTTGATATATTATTTCACTGACGTAAGGGAAACTCATGCGCATCTAGGTATTGAGCCACACCCGGACTAGTAGTGATATCGAACAGTTTTAAAGACGAATATCGCACGGATAATGAACAGCGAGAGTATGAGTTTACCGAGGGACCGTACGATGAATCGAGCGCTGAGGTTCGGGATTTATTATTTAGAAGCGAGGGTGCGTGAGAATTTATTCCCTCAAACGTGGAGGAAAGCCACGATAATGAAGAGAAGCTAAGGAATTTTCGATGAATCACCCAACATTGAGTGCCTTCCGAAACGAATGATATCGCGGAAACTCATCGACTGTTGTACCATTCTACGTGAAATAGTCAATTGAGACGTCTCACCTCAGTTGCGGATTGAGCGGAATGAGAGATAAAAATGGGGGAACCTCAAAATAAATTTGTAAATAATTTAGTAATTTATTCGACGGCATAAATTATCCTCAAGGCAGCAACAAAAAAAACCAGTAATCGTTGAAATATTTTCCCCCAATTTCACCCAATTGTCATTGCCAATCAACAGACATAAAATCCTTAAACAGAATGAAAATTCCCCTCAACATCAACCGCGAATTGAGATTTTTTTTCTCAGGATGTCATTTGATTTTTCTTTCGTGTCCGCACTGAGCTGATCTCCCCCATAATCTTTCAAATATCCTTTCCAACATTTACGGATAATCTACAAAAGACGGAAATTTTTTTCTACCTAAGATGAATTACGTTCAACAAACTAATGATGCCGTTCTCCGAAAAGTAAAGCATTTCCTGCATTTGGACAATTTAGATGGATGAAACTCCCGGGTTATATTTTTGTTCACACGAACACCCATATTTCCTCTGATTATGTGTGTTCGGGGAAGGCGCCAGGCAGAGAATAGACGTCGAGACGCCACGCAGTCTGTTGCACTACGGCGCAGGTTCACCCCCTCAGCACACACCCCCATTCTATCTCTGTCAATTTCTAGTGTAGCAGAATAGCAAAACTCGACCCTACGAAACTTTCTTAATACAATAATAATCAAAAGTTTTATCCTATAATTAATCATGCTCTCTATTGTTACTGTGAAGTTGTCTAACAATATTTGTGGAGTCCCATTATCTCACATTATTATGTATGATGATGATTATTATTATTAGAGTTGGGACCAGCCTGAGAAATTTAGAAAAAAAATATTTTTTGATGTTAGGGAATTTTGAAAATCTCCTGCTCTTCAAAAAATAAGGAGACGATTGTTATTTAATTTCCTCTCTTTTCAGAAGAGAAAGGAAAATTGTTATACTAATTTGGTAATTTCTATGCTTTCTACAAAATAACAATATCAAGCGGACTAGCTAATTGGAAACTCGAACTACCATTAACCCCTTACGTGCGAGGTCGATGTGAAATATCGATCCATGTAAATGAGAACGTTTGCTTTCAAAATTGATTATTTTAAAATCTGCAGAGGATAACGTGACCAGATGAATAGGATTCAAAGCCAATTTATGGTGACATCCAGTGGACATTGTGTTTCATAATAATAAAAGGCCGCAATCCGTGACCACTCGATTTCAAGTTAATTCTAAATTAATTCCATCGATCTTCTCAGATAACGTGACATTGGAATCAAATCGCTTTCTCATTTTGTCGTGGAGAAAGGGAAGTGATCGTGGGTTAGAAAAGTTTAATGGAATTTGAATTCAAGGAAACATTTGAAGAAACATTATCCGTAGAGAAATCATTTTAGGAGTTAGGAGATGGAGAATAGTTCGGTGGAAATTATCAAACTGTTGGGTAATCGTGTTGGGTTTTGGCCGCTCGGGGGGAATTACTGCGCCGCTTAGTAAGACTTGTTGACTGCTTGATTAAAGTTATTTGAATATGTGTCTAATTATCCGAGAAAAGTTGGCAAATTCCTCAGTAAAATTTGTTTACACTCAAAAAAAATATTTTGGCCATTTACTTTAATCAAGATTATCTACGCGTCAGGTAATTGTTCCGAAGCGGCCAAAATGCAATAGCGTTGCCTCTCGGTACGGTAATTTTCACTGAAACATTTATTTTCAAGCAACTCTGTGAAGAACCGGCGAAATTAAACAATTCACTTCTCCCCCTCGTCATCCTCTGCTGAAAAATATTCATTCCCACGACACAAGTTTACGACTGTACTCGTCTGTCGGCATATCCGACTTCCTCCCATATGCTATTCCGCACAGCACACCACCCAACACATAAACATGAACACTACAAAACGGAGCGAGTGGTAAAAGTCAGGCAAGGACGGCCAACATCGATTCGAGAGCAACTGAGGGCACTATGAAAACCATGTCAGAGCTTTTTCCCGATCCTCCCAGCTCCCATGCACTTTCTAAGATTCTCAAAGCCCTGGGGAATTCGTACCCTGTCGTTCATCCCCCAAATGTCGAGCTCTTCGCTCTCGACATTGCTGTTGCATAAGTGGAATCAATCCAAAGACATCCTGAATAATTTCAATCGACATGCGCCCAAATACTCGGTCAAACCGAGCGACAGAAAATCGAGAGCTGAAGGGTAAGGGTGGAGGGTAGAATTAATGACTGATTAACTGGGTAAAATTAACGACATTTAATTATTAATAATTTAGTGTGAGAGATATCGAGGGTTGAGTTTCCACATGAAAATCAAAACTCAAAAAATTATATCTTCGGATTTTTTCGACTATTTATTAACAATTTATTGGATAAATTTATTTTATAAGTTTTTTCGAGAAAATTTCATTTTTAGAAACCCGACGACTACTGGAGACACCCCCAAATCTTGAATTGATGTCTCCGATGTTTTTTCTCTGGGAAAAAATTGTCAACGTACTTGGTTATCCTCAATTGCATTACAAATTGATCGCAAGGGGCTGCATTACAATTCCATCCCCTCGACGGTGATCGGTGTCCACGTTACAATGGCGTTTGTGTTGCGGTAGTGTTCCACTAAGTCGTATGTGTGTGGGAACGTCACGTAGATTCTAATCAGGAAATATGTGTGTTTGCTACTGGTTATAGCACTTACGTCGATCAATTTACGGGTATGTAGGTCACTACGGAATGTGTAATGATGAATTTTCATGTTCACTCTTAAGACGGAATTATTGTTTATCGGTTATTGCGGAGGGGATCGTGTGACATCGTTTTGTATTATTTTTGAATTCTATTTTTTCCGTTATCAGGACTGAATTGACATTTGGATTTTTGGAAATCAAAATATCCAAACAAAACGAAACCGAGGTAAGATAAGTTGTAGTTTAATTGAATGGCAATCCTTACTTTCCTCTTCATATTTGTCATTTATTAAATTTTGATCGATAAAAAACAAATAATCACACTATTGGACACGAATACCATTGAAACGCGAATAAAGCTCTACGATTGAAATTTTATTTGCGAAATTGTATGTAATCGAACACAAAATCATCCAGACACTAACCCCCGTCCAGAAAGTGAACTGTCAACTCGATAAATTGATTCCCAATTGACAGCGGATTTTTTTTTTCAGAAACTTGAGCAAGACGATGACGACGAGTATCTTGACTCCCCCTGGGCCGACGGCAGCAGTCTGAAACGACATTTTCAGGGGCTGAACAATATTTCGTGGAGGCCCCACTAGATGATCATCGCTGACAAGTCGCAATCAAGAGTCGTATGGACATCAGCAGTGAATTGTTTGCGACTAACGCCACTTTTTACATCAATACTGCAGGCCCCTGACTTTCTGCTACTAACAACGGTCAGGGTGAACCAGAAACTCTCGATAATACGTGAGGCTCGAGATTAACAAATGCTCAATAGATTAAACATCTATTTTATGTCCAATTTGAAACATCCAAACAAGATTCTTCTTTTATAACAAAACTCCTACGAGTAAATTTTCCAATTATTTTATTTTTTACGCGAACACCTGATGAACTAATTTCATCAATTTTAAGTCGTCAAAGAGTTATCACATGATTTTGAAACAGGAGGTATTGAAAAATTACGGAAATTCATAATTGAATAATTCTGGTTCACTTCAGTGGAATAAATCTAACAATAAATTATGAGAAACAAGAACAAATATTGGAGGATGGACTCGCCCCGTGGGAGCCACAAAGTAGGATAAATGTTGATAAAAATTTCTAGTTATAAATGAAACAAATTAAATGAATGAAGGTGAGAAATTTAATAATGCAAAAATGGTAATGATGAAGATAATAGAAATTATTCGCTTATTGTGTTATCATGACGCATCTACACGATTGCATTTTAGTAGTCGCCGTAATACACAATTTTCACCCGTCCCACGTTGATATGAAAAAAAAGAAAAATTGAGATTTAAAAAAATCAAATAAGACTTAACAAAACTTCTAAATTGACGTGAACGCAGAAAGTCTTATTATTTGTTTACAATTTTTATATATGCAATGCAATAGCCGTGAAATTTTGAATCGAGCCAACGTAGTTGTTACTCATTTTGCGAGGAAAAGGGAAGAAGTCAAGAGGAAAAGGTCACGTAAGCCTTTTCTAAGGTTGATGAATTTCGTGACCAAGATCTGTCGAATTTTTTCGGACATATTTATCATATCTAGCGTAAATATTTCCCTAAAATTCAGTTTCTTCACTCAAAATTAGTGCAATGCTGGATACGATTTGTTGAAAAAAAATAGGGAGCTGACAATTTGACTCACCTTTTTAGAGACATTTTGTTAGAATAATTTATCGACTCATTCCAGAGATGTAAAGGATCAATCGGGAAATATCCTGTCTGCAGGATAATGGAATTATTGTATAGAAATCCCAATTTATCGCTGTTATCACATCGTCACAGATCTCGAGTGCTACTCAGCCAGATAATCTCGCGAACGCTAATTTATTCTCTATCGCCGTCCAATAACCAGACTGTCGCCGCCAATAATCCATTAATTTGCATTTTTTATTTGCCCAGTGCAATTGATAAGTCAGAGTTGCACTTACGGAAGGATAAAAAAAATACTCGGAACAAGTGTCTGGTCTAAAAATCCCCAGTTCAAATTCATCATCCCTAAAATAGGCTTCGAATTTACAACATGATAGTTGCTAAATTCCGAGTTAAATTGACGCAGAGAGGAATGTAAATCCCCAAAACGTGCACAATAACGATAGAAACACCTGAAATCCGTGAAATACGTTCTACGCAAAAAAAAAACCTGAAACAAGATGAAGTAAATAAAAATTGATTGAATTGTTTTTATGAATTAAGAACAAGGTGTCTGTGATCTACAATAATTGAAAAAAAAATGAATATGTAAAAAAAATATTGACAAGTAAAAAACATATATTATAATAATTGATAATGTACATTAATTCAGTCTTGAAGTCCACCATTAAAAAATGACGTATCGAAATGGAGTTTGAGGATAGGGAGAAGATTAAAGATGACGAGTGCAAAAATCTTGTGACAAAGTATAAACAGAAGTTCGAATCAAACGCCTCGTTTAATAGTATAAAGAATTTAATGAAAATTATGGAGATGAAATAATGAGGAGTAATGTTGTAAAACGTGACAAGTTGAATATATTTTTGTTGATAATATCCAATAGTTTTTTCCTTCCTTCAGGTTTTATTATTTAATGTCGGTGTCTCTATAAATCATTTGAGGAAAAATATAAATTGAATGACCCTGAACATTCCTCATTTTTTACTTTAGAAAACGTGGACTCACACTCGAGGAAAAATAAAATGAATCAACTTGTTACGTTCTGCCCATTGATGCCGGGGAGATAATTAAAATTAATTTTAAAAAGTAAAGATAAATAAACCATCTTTTCACTGCTGTTATTGAATCTGTGCTACATTGCAAAGTAAAGAAAGGGCGAGTGCTCATTGCGCTGAATAAATTGCTGAAACGAAAACCATAAAAGTTGCACTTTTCCATCACAATAAATGAAAAAAATTTTTAGGGAATAATTAAATTGATAGAAATGGGAAAACATTGAATAAACACCAATGAATCATTCCTTCCACCCGCTCCGGCCGTCAAATTAATTGTCCACTTGGTTTAGACTGCGTTTCATGTCAAATTCAAGTAAAAAAATCAATTCGTTATTTCGATTTGTTTTATTACGATCAAATGGATCAGATAGCTGCAAATTTGTAATAAATGATGTGGAACATTTTTTTTACGAGACTTCAATAAAACGCACCTAACAGTAAATAAACAAAAAGAATGCCACCGCCACTGAACCAATTGTTTTATGAGTGTTAATGAAAAAAAGAAAAAATATATATGAAATAATTTTTGTACTGTTTTGGCACATATGCGACACATGTAATGCTGTCTCAACTTTATATTTATGTACAACATTCATGAACTCCATCAATTAATTGATTGTAAATGATTTTTTACTGTTAATTGTCAAAGAATGGCTGGATTGTTTATTTTTTTTTCTCGTCAAGTGGAAAAACGTGTAAACGGCTTTTTTCTGCGGTTCAAAAATAAAATGTTGTCAAGCTTTTTCACAGTATCTCTTGATCCTTCACGAATTATCCTGTTTTAAAAAAATTCCATTAACTAAAATTGACATGCAACGGAGAAACAATTGTGTCGCTGAATTTCCGAATGGATGGCCACCTCGTCAATGCCGACATCCATTTGTACGCAAAATGAGTTTCGCCCTATTGGGACCGCTGATGGGGGCGTGGCCTTGATGGCCCATGAACCTACTTGGACAAGTTCCGATCTCGTTCGACAGATGGAGTATTGGAATGGTGGACATTCCAATCGTTGGTAACATAGGAAATAGAGGATCGAAAAATTTAATGCACTTTTTTATTTTCCATTCAAATACATTTAAATATTAGATTTTCGGAAAATTAACGGTGATCGCCTTCCCTCTAGTCGCTGCTTCCCTTCCTTCGCGACCGGGGAGTAGCTAATTCCTTAAAGAAAAGGAAATTTCAGTTGTAGAGAATGTTATTCGAAGTCAAGAAAATTTGTCTTTTTGTCAAATTTAATTTCAGATTTTGAACGAATGGTTTGTCATCCTCAATTCAGGACTCTAGCCAATGATCATCATATTGAGAGAATAAATATTTGTAAGACATGGAAAAAGGAGAAGAAATTGAAAAATTAATTTTGCGACTTTGTTGAGGGATTTCTTACCAAGGAATTCAGTTTCTCGAGACACGTAAAGGCTGATAAACTCTCTCGAAAATTTCTAATTCTGTAACAGAAAACATTTAGTAGTCAGTATAGGTTCTCTCCATCGATGGGTATTTATTTAAAAAATTAATTGTATTATCAGTAACAAAAGGGAATTTTGACATCAATGTTAGTCAGCCCCGAAAGATGGGATCATCATTTAAAAAAATGTAGTCGTTAAATATTGAATCAATAATGTCATGTCTTACCGAGTATCTTCATCAATCTGCACATTTGAAATTCCCTTCCTAGAATCTGTAACAAATCACAATACGAAATTATTAAAAAATGACTTTAAAAAATTTACTTTAGCATAGATTGAGATATTATTTATCAGAAAAAATTGGGATAGTTGACATCAATGTGAATCAGCCCCGAAAGATGGGATCATCATGTAATTTTTGAAAACTTCTAAATTTACTTTTTATTGGAATACTAATTTGCTCACCAATAATTGCTATCGTCACAGCAAATTGTCGAAACTTGCCGAACGTTTGTCATTGGCTGGCATTCCGACGGGATCTCCCTCTGTAAAATAATTGTAAAAAAAAAAACGAATTACTTTCAGTAATTTATGAGAGAATAGACAATTGCACTGAATGTATGGTGAATTAATCAGCACACGTTGGGATGTTTGACATCAATGTTAATCAGTCCCGAAAGATGAAATCATCATATAAAAATCATTCATAATTACAATACTAATTTGTCAAAAAAATATAAAATTGCATTAGCTCTCTCGCTTTCACGACCAACACTCATAGAATAGTACTTGTTGTTTCTCACGAATCTTACCTCATGACAAATTTGAATTCTTCAAACGCTCCTCCACGAAGTCTTCAGAGGCCACAGGTAGAAATTCAACAGTTCAATCGCGAATTTCGTCTCTCCTTCAGCCATTCACTGTTATCCACTGTAATACATAATAAAATATGATAAAAAAGTCCAACTCTTTCCACACATTCCTGAACTCGTAAATCCTCCTTGAACATTTAAATTACTGATAAAGTGAGTGAGCTAAATTGCACATCAAACCAATTGTGATATTAAAGTGGTAATTAATGATAATTTATCAATCGCGACGGGGAACGGAGCAGAAGATCTTGCCAAATTGACGGCATTTCATCAGAGTAATAATAAACATGTCGCCCAGCCCCAGAATAAAATCTTCGATACGTTTCCACATACAGTATATTGAAAGACAATACCCCTCAAAAAATGATCCTGAATGAATCCCTAATCTTCGATTGGACAAGAAATGGGTTGTAATGTTTTTAAATAACTCTAGTCACTCCGCATCGGTTTTTACAATATATATATCTCGGTACATAGAAGAGCTAAAATTTTGGATGATGATGTGACGGAGTCACTTTGACCTATTCAATATCTCTTCTATTAATATGTTGTGTTACTTAAAGAAGAAGATTGAAGCCCATTGAAAGGATTTCCAGATGACAGACAATTAGTAAAACAAATTGTTCAGCTTCGGGTGGAATTAATAATTCTCGTTGGAACGAACAATCATTAAGTTAATTTTTTTCTAATTAATCAGCTTCATCTTCCGGGCATTTCTTCACCTCATCACTCAATAAAAAATGATGGTATGAATTATTCAATTTTTTTAATTCGTTCTTTGCATTTATTGGTAGAAATTCATAAATTAGTTTTTATCCCCAAGATAACCCAGACCAACATTATATGCATCTTTTCAAAGCGATGCGATAGCGCGAATTACCTCAAACAGCCCAGAACTACATTGAGAGAAGACCTAGACAACCATAATGCAATAGTATTATAAAATTAATCGATTGTCACTGGTAGAGATTCAAACTCTGGGCTGTTGACAAGAGAAATCCCGTCATTTGTCAAATGTTAAACAACGCAATCATTAATAATGATTGTACATAAAAATTTGTAATATTTTTCAACTAATGAATTCGGACAAAGACTCAATATTTCCCTCTAAGTTTTTCATTTCTTAAATTAACCCCTTGAATATCGCTCGCATTATCAACAATAAATATCACGAATTATCGTGGAATAGTATGGGTGATTAATATGCCTGTATTCCTGGGATTCCACATCAACAAATTCCCATTTCCCGAAAAAAATCTTATTTAGTTAATGAAATGCAATGTTAAAAAAACATTTTCTTTTCAAATGTCTACTCACCTCATGATTAGCAGTATCATTGACTAGTGGATTCAAGAAACGAATAGCTTATCGTGTGGTTGTTTCCTCCGTTGTTAAAGAATGCTCGGTTCGGTTAATGATTCGTGAGTTTTTGGTACAAACTGTCAACTTATGCTATTTTCATTTATCATAGAACGAATCCCCAGAGATGTGTCAAGGAATTTCAATAATTTTTTAAAATCCAATTCCCATGGAGAAGCGTCAACGTCGCTCAATGAAAATTCAAGAATTAAAAATGATACGCAAATTCAGAATAATAATGAGTAAAAGATCAGAAGGTGAACAAAACAATCACGAGAACAGTAACTCTTTCTTGTGATATGAAAATCATCACGTGACACTTTCTGGGGAAAAACTGTAAAATTAATTGTCAGCAGCGCATTATACTTGAGAGATCACATAAATACCCCCAATGAGGCCCTGAGTCCAGTGACGGTAACATCCAACCAATGAGCAGAATCTGCCAACGTGGGACAAGTCAATTGACGTTTTTTAATCGGCCTCTTGTTCTATCTATTTCAAGGACGTTGGTGCAATAAGGGCCAAAGGATGTTGCAATTCTGACTCGCTTAATGTAAACAACAAAGCGTGACAGATAATTCAGGAAACTCTGGAAAATTACGTCGGCGTAAACCAGTGTATCGTTTCGTTATTACACGGTAAGAAGTGTTCAATAAAAGGTGAGCTTTACGTAAAGGTCTGTAAAAATGAGTCATCAATTTCCCCCATCAGGCACCCATTCACCGAGATTGGGTTTGAGATAAAATTACTCTCCGTATTATTTTGCATCTTAAAAGTAAGGGAATTTGGTGAAATTAATCCGGGATGTGTTTTTAGATGTTGGAGGATTAAGGACATCTCGTCACTTTGTGCGGTATTAAAGGGGAACGAACCTTTTTTGATCATATAAAGTAGTATTAATTTTTATGTACGAAACTGCTCATATCGCCTTACGAAAGTTTTCCATTCAATCTCATCGTATAAAAACTAAGCAGACACTAAAAAAGTGCGACGGGAGGGCACGGTAAGGCTTTATTGCCATCTGACAATTTCCCCTCCTAATCCTGGCTCTCTACCAAAGATAGGGGAGTTCCCAAATATCTCAGGACGCAGAACTTACAACTCCAGTGTACATTAGAGGAAGACTGCTGCCACACTATTTGAGAATTGTCTAAAACTTTCCGGGAGTCGTCATTACATTGTTGCAACTATTCAATTATTTTATAGAATAATCAAGACATGTAAAAATCGACAGAATTGAGAATGGGAGAGGTGAACGCCAGAAATATCAAAAAGCGTTGCACTCAGAGGTCACGTGAGAAGTCGGAAAATGCCAACGACAGATAACACTTCCTATTCATCAAGATAAAGAGCTGCACAGACATCAATACATGAATTGTCTTTTAGAGAACATCTCAGTTAATATTCATGAATTATTATAGATTTTGTGGTGAATTACAATCAATTCGTAGCATGGGTGATAATAAATAAAGTCGCGAGGAAAAGTTAGACGTCCAGTATTTATCGAATCTCACATTGTAAGTGATAAACAGCCTAGGGACCGTGAAGAATATCATTCAACATTGATTAAGATCTCCCGAAAAGTCACCATTAAATTTCCTGTTAACACCTACGTGTCCTTAATTCAAAAACAACGTCAAAATAAAGCGGAAACCGACGGGGGCTTTATGACTTTCGTCAGGAATACATCGGGAGTATTTTTTGGTCGAGATTATTGCACCAACTACCTTAAGACGTACCGCCCCACTATCTGAATCGAGGACTGATTTGCAATTGAGTTGGACTTCCATTGATAGTCGACTTGGTTGCTTGATAATCAGATACCGATTACTAATTTCCAAGTCGCATTTATTATCACTGATTTTACTTAACAATAAATTATTCATACCCGATGGAGCGAGAATTTTTCTGAAGAGTTTTTTCGCTTTTCAAAATGTTTATTCATGAAAATTATGCCATATGACTAAGATATTTCACACATACATTAATGAACGTTGATCAATAGAATCAACATTCCCACTTCAACCCTCCATATTCATTTCTGAATAAGAAAAAGAAAGTCTGCAGTTGATTTTCACGATTCAACATATCTGTGGTAGTAATATGGCGATTGTATTTCTCTAAGGATATACATCAGTCCACATATGCCGTAGTATATTCCTTTTGGGAAATAATATACGATTGAAACTCATATCACTTATGTTAAATATTACGTAGACAAATACCTTAGTATCGTAAATACATCCATTATTTCAATTTTTTGTGATTCAAGTGAAAAGAATCGATCAAGTCGTTCATTAAGTTAATCAAATTATCGCTAATCTTCGTGGAAAAATAATTCGAGATGGACTGGAAAGACTGATGATTAAATTTAGCTAAATTGCGGAAATATGTGGGAAAGAACTTCCATATTTCAACTGAAAAATTGCATGTCCATTCTACTTTGTAATAAAAAACCCTAATAATCTACAAAAATTCTGGGTAAACGTTTTCTATTGTCTACAGAGAACAAATTTTCAAAGTAATTGTAAATGATACAATTGAGAATTAGCTTGAATATCATACACATAAGCTCAAGTATATGCTTTCATTGTGCGATGAAATACAACTAAAATGAGAATGAGAATATTCCTCACATGAAAACAAAATATATCAAATTTATCATCCGCTTCGGACACTCCAGGGTGAATCTGATTAATTTAAGATGGAACCAAGCGCACCGAGTAATGAAAAATACTCGTTACACCACACGTCACGTCATCAATTTACATGTTGTAAAATCAGTGAAGTAAAATGTCAATTCATTAAAATAAATTCAAATGATTGTTTCTGTGAGGAGGGATTAGTTATTCAATGGTCTGGTGTTGTTTATTTTTGTTGGATAAGAGGTGAATAAATTCTATTACTGATTATTCAGTAGCGTCTCCTTTTGTTAGGATAATCTTCCTGGCGGTTGCGGTCATTAGCACCCTGCCAACGACCGGCACCGCCAATACCTCCTGCACCTGCATTTCCACCACCACCACCACCACCACCATTGTTTCCACGATTATTACCCATGTTGCCCATATCAACCCTCATATCCATCAAATCCATTATCGGTCCAACACGTTCGTCATTGTAACCCCCACCGCGAGTAGCGCGGTCCATATTGTTATATGCATCCATAAATGACTTAGGATCCTGAATATTGTTGTTTTTATCAATTAAATTGCGTGATTCATTCAATTGATTCATTTTTTTTTTCAAGAACACGATTCGATTTTCAGTTGCAATGACAATCGAATTTTTGTTGACGTTTGTTTATGGTTTTTTGGTTTATGCACCATTTTTTTTGTTCATCACATGTTTTTTTATGGGCGAGCATCCATTGTTTGACAGCAGCAGAAGTCATCGTCAATTTTCGTCATATCACATAGAAAAGAAAGGGGAAAAAATAATGTTAGAATCAATTGAGTCAAAATCAGTGGAGCATTCTCGCGGATCGTAACCGCGCTAATTTACAGCATTATTGTTTCTCAGATTTGTTGAGAATTATCAGTTAGTTTTTAGACTCACAAATTGAAAAAGTGGGCGAATTTATCTCCATTAAATAAATTATGGGTCGTGAAATTGTTCTGAAAATTAATGATCGTTCACTGAGAGAAAAAAAACATGTTTTCAAACAAGTTTTTTTTACCGAAAAAATCACCAGTTAATTATTTTACCAGTGAAGCTTTCATCTAAGCTCCATTAAACTGTGACTTTCCTGACATTTTAGAATGATATAATTATTTAAACTTTTCAAGCCTGAAGCAGAATCTCGACAGTGATTCTTTCGATTTGTACGCATTTTTTTCGTGGTAATGTTCAAGTAACGTCTTTTTAAATACCAAAAGGAGCCCTGCTTGAAAACATTTTGTTTCCTCTTCAGCTAAAAGAAATTTCGAGAGGCTTTCTTTTCGGGAATTTTCCTCTGTTATTCTTGTCGAAAATCACCTTTTTCAGACATTTATGCGTGAGAATTTAACCGATTTTCCATTCACAATTTAATAAGATACCAGAGTTTGAATTATTCAGATAATGAGGCAAGAAATTTGATCAGGATTTCTCACTGCATTCATCTGAATTTCAGAACTCCGATTAAATGAGAAAATAGCAACTGGGCTTTTTTCAAGTTTAAAAAATCTCCATTTTGTTACGCACTTTGTTAATCTGTGAGAATTTTCGACGTTCAGAATTGACGTGATATTCAATAAAATAATAAGCGTAAAATACAACAGAGCCTCTTGTCTGCATTCACATGGAGTAATCTTTCGAGACACATTATAAATAGAAATATTTTTTTTCTTCACATCGGGGGACGGATAATCATCGGGGTTTATCGGTTCATTGGATTGGATTCGATAACAGGGAATTGCTGTTTTTTAATATGCTTATCTGCACACCCTTGATTCTTTTCATATATGAAAGAATGAATATAGTAGGTTCCCTTCCGGTTTTTTGCGCAAGGATGGAAAGTCGCAAGAAACTCAAAACTTTGGAGAAGTTTCAGGTTGATGTCATTACCCTAACCATTTTTTTCAATCCCTTCCCATCTAAATATCCAGGTGTTCCAGTTAGTCTCAGTACCATTAGTGCAGCCATCTTGAACATTTTGGGGTCGTTAAAACAATGATAGCTGACGGATGGACTTGACGTTGGTGTTTACGAGAATAAATTAAAGTTCCGCAGCGAATTTAATTCGCTGTTTTGATTTCAGTGTTTCAGGAATCGAGGTAACGATGAATTGAATATATGAATACTCAAGTATGAGAAAATGTATTTCTCTCACGAGTGGTTCTAATACGAGTGGTTAATCTTATTGCATTTTTTGCTACCACCGTAAACAATATATTTTTATGGAAATGAAATATCAATGATATTTAATTTTCCAACCGCTAATGCGGAATATTTGAAATCTTTCGTTCAATCATATCAAGTGGGTAAGAGCAGTTGTAATTTTCCGGAGCTACCGTCACCTTAAAATTGATTTTTCCTCTAATTTGTACTTTACTCAGCTTATAACTTAAATTAAGTTGTTATAGGGGTGTTCTAGGATATCTCCATGCGTCAATGCTCTAATTGAATTCGCATTTTTCGAAGCACAACAAATAAACATTTTCTTCTCGATTTTAACTAGCAATAATGCAGACATTAGAACTCTGTGATGAGCAATCCACCAACAGTAGAATAATCCCTTAATTTATAAGAATAATTACAGCTATTCTGTCACGAGAAAGTCCATGCAATAGAATTTTCTCCTATCGTCAAAGCCTTACTGCAGGAAAGATGATTGATACTTCTCTACAGACTTTGGAACTAGAAACCCAAATCTCCCAATGTTTAAAAAATTTGAGTTGCGAGAAAAAAAATGTGGGATATCTTTTTGAAGGCACCATAGTCATATCTGAGGTTTAATCAATGCATTAGCAGTGATGGACTTTGGATTTGTAGGAAAGAAAAAAAAAATAGTAAAAAAATGAAAAAGAAAATGAAGAGTCAAATTCAGTTCGAGTTTTTCGAAAGTTAGTGAGAATAAAATTTCGAATACATTACCACTGGCAAGTTGTTTCCACCTGTGAACAGAAAACAGTATTACGATTAATAAAAAGGTGGCAATACTCTTCCTTTGGAACATGTAGAAATTGAATTTTTAATGGTTGAACTTCTCAAACATATTTAGAATTTAATAGATGTTCCCAAAAAATATTTAATAAATCATAAATCCCTTTCTTTTTTAAAGTGACAGCTCATTTCCCCTTCTGAAAACGTTTAGAAAAAAATTATAAGAAGTATTTCTTACCATCAGGACCATTGTAACCATCACGATCATTGTTCTGAACCCCATCGTAGTTCTTATTACCAGAACCTCGCATTGCCTGCTCCTGTAAGAAGAAAGAAAAATATTCCAATTGAAAGTACAAAACCAGCAAATTCGTTCTTTTTTTCGGAGTCACTAGTGAGAAAATTTTCTATCAATTTGTGATCATAACTTAAAAAAGCAGCCGTGGGGTATTATCACGATGATAATCAAACGGTAATTTTTTTAATCATTTCACACAGGTATAATCATGGATAAAAATTTGTATCTTGCTATGTTGCAAAAATTCAATTTATATTAAATGCTTGTTGACGAACAGTCGGAGAGAGTAAGATATCGTGAAGCGACAAACGAAAATTAATGGAGACCGTCTACACAAAGTTTTTGTTCGGTGACAACTTAACACACCTGCATAAACAAATTATTCTCCTGCTGACGTCTGTGTAACTCCTCCTCTTGGCGGTGAATACGGAGTGTCATCTCCTCTTGTTGACGTCTCCGTACTTCCTCCTCACGTGACCTCTGTTCTTCAGCATGACGCTCCTTCATTTCCCATTCCCGTTTCTGGCGTTCACGATCTGCCTCTCTCATTCTCAATTCTATAAAATGGGCAAAATCCAGGAATTTGAACCAAGAAAATTCAAAACATCTTAACAACTAATAATAATAATAATAATACACTGTATCCAGTATTTCAGCACACGTAAAGGTATTTAATATCCAATCGTGCTTCCTAGAAAGGATTTACTATTCCCCAAGTTTTTCTTTGAAAAATGGCACTTGCTGAGAAATAATTACTCGAACAAGCGTGGCGTTGGGGTTAATGAACACTATGCTATATCCACGAATTCCAGGAAATGATTCAGTTAGATGTTAATTAAGTCTCTACCCAGTTTATCTTTGAAAAACTAAAAAAAAACTTCAATATTTTTTTTTTGAGGATTGCTCGCATTCCGGATTCTCCTCGAGATTTTCCTGGTATTTTCTTAACCAGATATATTTTCAGAGTAATTCATGGAGAATTATTCCGCTCGTACGCTTGCTTAGCTATAAATTTCATTTAATTAACGCATGAACTCACGTTCTCGGAGTAATTCAGTCTCATGCTCGTATCTTGCAAACTCCATTTGAGCCTCTAACTTTTCCTCCTCCATAACCATCTCTCTCTTGAGAGCTTCCTCTTTCTGTTTATACAATTCATGAAGCTGCTTCCACCTAGTACCATACTCATGTTCAAAGCTACCAAGTTGTGCAAATCTGGGCCCAACATCACGGGCTTTATAGTACTCTGGTTTCTTTTGGATGTTTTTGTCTGGATAACCATCTATGTCATCTTGTTGTTCAAATGGTTCTACCACGACTGGCCGCAACGATCTAAAAATCACAATGAAAGTTTCCGTTGTAAATGTCAGAGTTCCAATCTCACATTTTTTAAAATTTATCAATTCATTAAAGAAAATAGGGATGTTGCACAATATGGGAGAACAAAGATATGCTCTCAAAAATTTTTATTTTTCTATTAACTTGTGATTAATTATTTGATATTGATGTATCCAGTACTTTGGCACACAATTGGACACTGGATTGTCTAATTATGCTTCCTAGTCGGGACTAATCAATTTCCCCCAGTTTAAATAAGTAAATGGCACTTGCAGATCATTTTGATTCAAACAAGCGTGGCGTTGGGGTTCGCTATATGTTCATAAAAAATTTATTCGCCTAAAATTGTCAAATAACATAAACTAGTGAATTATTTTAAATTAAAATTTCTTACGCAGTGAGGAAGAAACAGCTGTCTGTGCATTTACGAATAGCAGTCTGTGCTGATGGTTTCTTGGCGAACTCTACGATACCCTCCCCAGTCGGACGTCCCCTGTCATCAACGACAACAATAGCCCTTTCAATGTCGCCGAAAACACTGAATGATTTCTCCAAAAGTTCGTTGGATACGTGTGGTGTGAGGTTTTTCACTTTAATTGCTGATGAATGCGGGGCAAACCTGACCTTCATTGCTCTCGCCCCCCTCTTCATGCCGTCCAACTCGCGCTTTGCTTTCTCTGCATTAGCTCTGTAATCCTGAGAACCAGAAACAAATTTTTGTAAATTTTTGGGATTTTTAATGAGAGAAAAATAAATTGGACATGTGTGATCATCACTTTAAAAAAGCAGCCAGAGGTTATTATCATAATAACTCAAACGGTAATTTTTTTAATCATTTTAATGAAAATATTGTAAGGTATTGTAAACACGGAAAATTGATGAGTATTCTGCTCTGCGTGAAAGAGCTGCTGCATAACAAATCGGAAAAGCGTCTGGTAAGGCAAAGAAAGGTTCAAAACAATAAACTGAGGCAGTTGTCAGTCAAGCAATTTGATGAATAAAATTTGCTGGCTCTACTGCTGACAATAACTATCTATTGATAAAACTTGATAGGTCTCGGTCACGCTCAAGACTTACTTCCACGAAAGGAAAATATTTATAAAAATATGAGATAGTACTTTGAAGAAAAATTGATTGAAAGAAAATTGTGTCTTTACCATTCGTAGAAAAGCGAAATTTTTCTCCTTGTTGACAAATAATTCAGAAATTTCACCGAATGGTGTGAACAGGTTCGTAATTTCTTCCTCGTTGATGTCATTGGAGAGATTCCCCACATAGAGACGGTTTCGTCCACTGAATTTTTTCTCTGTTGTATCCTGTGCCGCAAGCTCGAAGGTTGGGCCATTGATGCTCATTAATTTCTCCATTATTCGGTCCTGCGCAAGGGAAGAAATCATTATTTATTTTGCTTTACCAGAAACGTAAACAGGGGAGCAGTCTTCTCTGCAAGCGAGGAATTCTATAATTGTCCGTAAATATAATTGTATCCATTATTTCAGCACACGTAAAGGTATTGAATATCCAATCGTGCTTCCTAGAAGGGACTTACTGTCCCCCGAATTTTTTGTATTATATTTGGCACTTGTTAAGCAAGCATTGCTCAAACAAGCGTGGCGTCGGGGTTATTCAATCATGTCCATTACTTCATTAATCGTAAATTAACCGAATTACTCAAATGACTAAGACTTATAGCCACAGTCTGTCTCGGTGCGAGTTCTGAATTAATATTATTGAATGATTATTAATTATTCTTACATCTTGTGATCGGTTCCCCATGCCTCGATCTCCACCGCCGCCACGGCCACCACCACGACCGCCACGCATACCACCCCCTCGTCCACCCATGGGCCCATTATTCCCACCCATTCTCTCCTTGTTATCTTGCATCATACTCGAGTCCATCATGTTCCCCTCCATCATTGACTCACTCATCTTCATCTGAAAGGGGAAAGACCATAAATTATTAATATTCGAAGGGGTCATTAATCGGCAACCTAAATGTTAATGCCTTGAAGATATGAATTTTTAGTTTAACACGGAAAGCACGAGGCTACATGCTGTCTTCCAACATTCCGATCCTCTAGACGAAGGAAATAATTAAATAGTAATCAATGAACAGGTTGAATAATTCAGAGGTACAGACTTGAATGGGATGGAAAGAATTTTTGTCAGTCGACAAAATTACTGAATTATTTCAGAACGCGAGGCAATTTCAATTTCAAAAAATTCATGAAATTTCTGGAGTACTAGAAAAATGTATTGAAACGCCGGGACATGCCACCCACCAAGAGGGAAAGTCGGCGATCAACGTCGGCCATTTTGAGTGCGCGATACCGCATGCCGAGGCGAGGGCTTTGAACTCACTCCAGCGCGTGATATCACTTTCCCCTTTTGGCCGGCAATTTTTACTCAAAAAATTGCGAAATAATCAATAAAAAAAGGGACTTCGTGATTTACAAAATTCATTAACCGAGAACTGTGGAGTAATGCGGACGGGATTTCAAAATGGCGGACAGGGGACGCTTAGCATTCGGGAATGGAGAACATTCGAGATCAAAAGGTTTACTCTACCTGCATATCATTTCGTGGCCCACCACCACCTCCTTGGCCACCGCCACGACCGCCGGAAAATCGCGAATTTTTCCGTCCACGACCACCTCGACCTCCTCCGCCACCACCTCCACCACCTTGTCCACCACCGGGTCTGATATTATTTTCGTCATTGTTCTCTTGTGGTGGTTTGGTGTCTACTTTGTTCGCGTTCTCGGTGGCCATTTCAACGTCTTCTATCGAATAATTAATCAACTCGAGGGCCACAGAGCCAGGGAGACTATCACAATGTTCACGATAATTTATCAAGGTGAGAGGTGCACGCAATTTTCACAATAATGGAAGAATAGATCTGCACAGCGCGGCGTCCGTCCACCAAGAGAAACGGAATGGGAGAGATGACGATGATATATTCCAGAATAGGAAAATTGGTGATGTCTGATTGGTCGGGCAGTTGTGCGTCGGGCGCGCGGGGGATTGTGGGTAGCGCGAAGTGCTTTGTGGCTCCCTCGGGGGAACTAGAAGCCACGTGAGCCGCTCGGAGGGTAATGCAGGACTCCGGGATTATTGAGCGTTAATAATAAAGGGCCATAGGGAGAATGTCACAGGAGTTGAACGTACGCTCGAAGTAGCTCAACCTTCTCCGTAAATTTAATAATAATCGAAAACTTCAAGAATAATTAAAGACACGATGAGGTTCAGAACTGTTATTTTGTTTCTGAATTTAATTATCGTTTTGGTTTCTCTTTTGAATTTACTTTTAATTATAATTAAAAATAGAGAATAATTTACTAAAAATAAATATGAGATTTTGTAATTTTTTTAGGTACAAAAGAAAATAAAAATTACCAGAATTTCTGGTGAACGCTAATTATCCCAAAAACCCAGTGGAAATCATTATCCAAATGTCAACAGGGAATTAATATGCAAAAGAATTTCTTTATTTAAATTTCTTACGAAGACATGGATTTTATGTAGTAGAAAAAAGCCCTCACCTGTTATCACAGAAATAGATCTGACATGAAGTCTTTAAGCTGTGATTAATTCCATTGTGATAACGATTCTCAGAGAGAGCGTTAAAAAATCAATTTTTGGAAAACAACATTTTTTTTCATATCTGCTTGAAAAATTGAGTTTTCAATAAAGTTATTTTTTCTCCCCTAAATTCATACTCCGACAAAATTTGGGATCTTAAAGTTGAACGATTATTGAGCTTTCATTCGGAAACAAAAGGGAATGTCGTTCGAAGGGGAATGGGCTCTTCCGTTCCACCATTTTGCTACTTAGCATAATATTGTTGTGAAAATTAACCTTTCCATCTAGATTGAGAAAATCAATCGAAAAAAAGCAGTAGGAAAAAACCCCAGGAAAGAGAACTAAGAACGCATGATAATAATCCCAGTAACACCAGATCTCCCTGGAAAGATAACTCGCCGTGAATTACAAAGCCTCTATTTCTGATTGAGGGCAGAAGTTAATACCGTCCTTAATATGACGGTAGATGCGGTCGTTACCATCGATATAATCTCCAGTCGCGTCCCGAAACACTTGTTTGTCCCTCCAATGGCCCCACACCCTCAACTCCCTCCCCGTGAAAATAAGGTCGCCCCTCAGGAGGACATCCAGGCAAAATTGTTCGATCAGGAAGGTGTAATGCCAGGCCTCAGTGCCCACGTTTGCTTCAAGCAAAACGTGACATGTAACAAAAAAAAAAAATATCCACCTATCGACTTTCCTCGGCGATGTGAAAACTTTAAAATCCCTGACTTAAATGCACCCCAATCGATAATTCAAGCGAGTTTTGTTTTTCAACTTTATGGACATGACCCACGTGAACGCATTTCTCATCTACCGGAGATAAACAAAGCAGTAAAACACGATTATTCGTCGTATGAATCAACTTTACTGATTATTTGCATGATAGAAATTTTATTACTCCGAGGGAAAGGATCGATTTTTTATTTTTCGATGTAACATCCGCCATCCAGAGACATCGAATAAATTTGATTTTTTTAATCACGTGGATTGAAATATTGGAAAAAAAGTCCTGTGGAAATGGATTTGATTTTTTATTTTCAGAACTCTCATTCGCACGCCATATTTGAAAATGATAGTTTACATACTTTCAATTATTGAGTTATAAAGAACGAGTCTTTGAGCAAGAAACAATTGTTTGCAACGTAGTTTTGTTTTTACGATTTTCCCTCAAAATTTTCTCACGTAATTTGATGGCAAAAAGGATAAGCAGTGATTAAATCTATACTATATACTGGTTAACATTACTATTGAACTATTGGACTTTAAAATTAACTACTGACCTTAAGAGCTACGAGGGTTCAGGTTCAGCAGAACTGCACAGTCTGAAAGAAATACACCGACAGAATAGGGAAAAATGCTATAATTATTTCAAAATAATGGCCTCCCCCCCAATCATCGCGACTTTCACCCGAGGAAAAATATTTTTCTCACTTTACCTAATGAGTGAAGATGCAATTACGGTGAGAGGTAAAGTCAAGTGATAGATAAAACGACCAAGAAAACAAGCAAACCAAGGGATAAAAAAGAAATTGGAGTAATTATGAGCTGCAATTAAAAAATGATAATGTCAGGAAGGGGGTATAGAAGGAGACCTTTGTGACGGGTGGGTTTGAGGCGCGTAAACAAGAGGATACCTTCTGTGGTGGGTGGGCAGCGCCGGCGCGTACTGAACCCCGCCCTGTCCGCGAGGTTACTTCCAAGAATGTGAAAACCACCAGTGACAGTCGCGCTTTAACTGGCGAACCGCGCCGCGATGACACCGAGAACAACAATTTAATTCCCTTCATTATTTTTATCAACTGGTATCAGTTACCAGGAATTTTTATCCTCAAAATTACCAGTGATTTTTTGTGAATGTCCAGGACATAAGATATTTTTAAATAGACCATCTCCACGGCAGATGGTTTTTTCGGAGATTTTTCGAAATTCTGGAGATCGTTAGAACGACAAAAAAATTTTTTTAATGCCAGAGAGCGTTATCGGTAACGAGAGGGGATCATTACCATCACACCAGATTATATTTCCTCAATTAACTTGAGCTAAAATCAGAGAGCAACAGAAATTCATTAAATCCCTGTTACTAAGCATCAATTAAAAATTTCCAGTGCAATTACGCTCATGCAATTTTCGAAATACAATTAGACTCTCTGAGGTTGAGTGATTCTACCTGAAGGGAACCAAAGTTCAACGTTTTGGAGCAGTAAAATTACCCATAAATATCGGAGGAAATAATGTCCAAGTCGATTTGAAAAAGAGAATCAAAATTTTTAAAAATAAAATCTCTGAAGTGCCATCGAGGGCGACGCACCCCTGAGGCGACTAAAAAGTTTGAAAATTTTCCTGTTCGAGAAGAGAAACTCGAGGAATTGACTAGTTAAAAAAATTCCTAAAAATCAAAAACTAAAAAATTGAATAATAAGCATTATCCATCGTGGGTCTCCCAACACCCACAATTCGATAATCACCCCTCGTCATCAATCGAGCCCCAAAAACTTCGGCGATTGTCATAAAATCCAATCACTGGCCGCTCAATGAACGCAATGTGCGGTCACCTGGGACTGACGGAGCGATCGTATCCGCTGTCAATTGCCCGATGGTGTACTCTCTTTCGCATAAAAAATATCTCAAGTGTCTCGTAAAAACAATGAGAGAAACGAAAAAGCGCGGCTCAAGAGAGAATAAAAAATCTCCGAAAAAAATATTCAACGTTGAAATTCATTACGATCGATTGTTCGATCATTAATCAGCTGTTTCACCGGAGCCAATAGTCATAATTGGCGTTGTCAGTGGTGAAAATATTAAGTTAAAGCAAAATCGCTAATGCGCGGTAGCAGTTCGGAATTACTGCTTGACGCGAGCAGCCAGAGTCAATCAAATACCCAAAAGTACGAAGTACAGGAGAAGGAATTACGTCGTCGCAAACTGTTGGAACTCGGTTTTGGCGCTTCGCGGCGCCGGCCGCCCCGGCGTACCTGCCGACAGCGGTTCAATTTTTATGCAACATCGGCATTGACACTCGTCGCAACATCGTGCGGTGCTGCATTATTATTTCTAGTACCACTTTACGTGGATCCAGCGATAAGTACACTTGCCGCTGATTTTTCACCTGAGCCAGTTCTCTGTACGACAGTGAGGAGAGAGGATATTGTGGGGATTTTTAATTGCACTTGGAGCTCGTGCAGGGAGGGATGTACTAGTGATGTGTATCGATGTACTCATATTTATGTGACGTACACACCGTGGCGGAATAGCAGTGGGTGGGGAAATGAATCGGTGGTTGGGGGCAATCAAATGGGAAAGGGAGTGATTGGTGGTGAGACGAGTACCGAGGCTTCAAGCACGGGTAAGAATACTCATGATAATGACGGCTTCTTGGGTTGATTAGGAGGGCTCGGGATCGATTGGGTGTTGATTGGCTCATTTGAAAATTAAATCTAACGTGAGTGGATGCATTCGAAGGATGCATCCCTTTTTGTTTTTATTTAATTGTCTGAACTGAGAGGAAATATTATTTATTATTATTATTCAATTAAAAAGATTATTAGTGCCTTGAGGTCTTTAATGATTAATCGCATTGAAAATGTCAACTTTTATATAAGACACCGGGTTAAAATAAATTTATACAAAAATTTTAAATCGTCGTATGATTTGAGACAAAACCACATCCGACAACATTTTTAAATAACTGCTCATGTGGTATGGAATTACCCAGCGGTTTCAGTTATTTACCCATAATGTTTTTCTGTATTCAATATTCCATTCCGTGCCACTAGTAATATTCCATGGATTTTCGGTAAGAAGTTGGGGTCTCCCTCATTCAAACGTGCTGTGCGGCAAATTGTAGTGAGATATTTGTGAAAAATTATCCAATTTGGGGGAAAAAAATTCTCAGGGAGCA
The DNA here is from genome assembly GCF_034640455.1 of Diachasmimorpha longicaudata. Lineage (NCBI taxonomy): Eukaryota > Metazoa > Arthropoda > Insecta > Hymenoptera > Braconidae > Diachasmimorpha > Diachasmimorpha longicaudata. The sequence goes on along the minus strand of NC_087232.1, from coordinate 6,761,204 downwards.
CTAATGTTTCTTATACACTTCGGGGCGATTTTCGCCTCACAAAGCCATTTGAAGCTCGTTTAGGGTGCGAGCACGGCAATTTTTTTCTGGCATTTCAAAAGGGCATATAAATAATTTCCACAAAAGTGTATGTGAAAGCGTGAAAAATAGCGTGCGTTATCGCCTTTACGCAGGGAAATTTTTTACAAAAATTCCAGCGCCAAAATTACTAGCGCTGGAAATTTTATGAGTGGAAAGTGAGAATTTTTCCTCGTATTTCTATAAAAAAATCCCACACGGAGAGACATTTGATGAACAGATATTAATTTTTATTATATTTTGACTCATAATAAAAATCCGGAAAAATTTTCCTTCAACACTCCAGCAATTTTCTAAATAATTTCACTGTTTAATTCAAAATCAATTTGTAATTGTACTTCTCTGACTTCCAGCTTCACCAGGTGATGTCGAGGCAATACTCAAGGTGAACATCAAAGGCTGTGGTTATCCACCAATTGTCGATTGTGAAAACTTTACACGTGAGCTTGGTTACGAGGGTGCCAAGTTTCCATGTTATTACAGTCGTGTTAACGGTAGCATAGTGATGGCAAACTATAATCGTCAAGCTCAGCTCGAAACAATACTGCACTTCCTCGCAGCGCCATTCGTTGTAACACTGGCAACGAGTGTGGCACTATGTGTTATGCACTGTGACTGCAGATGTGTAGCACCACCACCACATCATTCACGGGGAATGAGAAGGACCAGGATGAACGATTTAAGGTAAACAAACGTAAACAAACAAAAATATATACGCCAGTGCCAGTGCATGCCAGCTGAAAGGTGCATCGACGTGACATGTCGATAGCAGATAATCCTCAGCTTCTTCCTTAGCAATTGCTTTAAAGCCATTTCACATTGTGAGCTACCCGGCTTTTTAGACGGCTGCTATCGTTTCTTCGTCGTGTTGATTATTTACTTGAACAAATATATATTTATACTGTATTTTATGCCCAATGAGATAAGTAATTTTTATCAATAATTTTCAATAGAATCATCAAGAGAATTCTGTTGAAGGAAAAGCGATAAAAGGAGATAAGCCACTTCTTCTTGACCGGTTTTTTGTAAATATCTCGCGATCCGGGGGAGGGGGCAAAATTTTTGTTATGACCTTTTTTGTGGAGCGAATTCAGTACTACAATAAGTGTTTTCACGAAAATTACGCTATCTCTCTTGAGTTCGAAGATATTGCTTAAAAATCGAAGCGGGATAAGTCCACTCAGGTCATTTTACCACTTCAGTACTGATCCATCAGTGAAATATTGTTCCAAGAGAATATCTTTTTTACAACTAAACAATTCATGCTCAGTAAATTAATTATCTTTCTGGGCTCGAGTTGAAGAACTTTATAACTGTGATATTATCGGGTAAATATTGTTAAGAGAACCTTTCAACATCTTCTTTTGAAATTGAAAATAAAAAATAATAATTGGGTTTAATAAAGCAAGTTTTAATTGAAATTTTACTCTATTTTTTTGCGCTCCAACTTCACCCGGAGTAACACTCGCCTCAACTCTTTATTGAGTTATAAACGTAAGGGGAAGAAAATAAGAAAATCGGAGAGACAATGGACCATGGAACATTAGGATATGGGTGTAAAACGGATCCTGGCTTTCACAACTCTGGAAAGAGTTTATTCATTTTATTTTGCATGTTGGCACTTGTGCAGTTCACAGGACCGTAAATCGATACTTTTTTTTTGGAATTGACTCCATGATTACTTCTCGAAGTGAGGAAGAGCCTTGTGATGTTCCAGTTTCGCACATTTTCTACTCCAGATATTTCAGATAGGATTGTGTTCGAAATGCCAACTGCTAGACTGACAATTCAATTTCGGGGGGGGAGGGAAGTTTGGATTAAGAAGTAGATCGAATGGGGGATTACGTTAAAAGGAAAAAAGGAGGCGGATACTATTGGTTTTTGTTATCGGAAATTTTCAAGGAGAAAGCAATGAGATTTAGTTGAGAAAGCATTCGAAATCTGAGAATTGTTTTTCGTGCAGTTTTTGAGATGCAAATTTCCACTCCGATGGGACAGGCCATGCCGGCACTTCTAGCCTGATTTAACTCAGTAAAATTCTCCGTTCAGGGAAACAAGATCTGGGAAAAATTTGAGTGCTGACACGCAAATGCTTTTGGACCCCGGAAATTTGCCTCGTCAAACAAGAATTTTTTACGGAAATTCTACAACAATTCCCACATTCCATAATAAAAATTCCGGTGCTCGCACGCGAATTTTTCTGGTCAGTCCAAAGGGATTCCTTTTACCCCACCAGCACGATAATTATCCCCAGATTTTGTTACGTGTACGAAAAAATTGTACGGAAATTTATTAAACGGATTAGGTATAAAATCGCTTTTGTTATTTCTTGATAAATCACGAATGTCTATAAATTATTTTCGATATGTTTTACAACGTCTACTCAATTTTTTCCTCCAATTTTAATCAATCCCCATTCTGAGAAGTAGTACGAGTCAACGTCAAGTCCAACTGCGACTGACCAAAAATCGACTCATAATTTCGTTTTACTCTCACAAAAACTCACTCATCAATTCATTAACATATTCACAACGACTATTATAATTTTTTTGTCCATCAATCTATCGGTCGCGCATCTATCGGATTTTCTCAACTCAAAAAGATTTCCAGCTCTACCTCGAAAAGACATTATTTCTATCGCATTAGGGTGTCATCTCATTAAGGATTGAGTTCATAAGAAGTTCTTGGGGTGCATATTTTTCCCGATGACTCGCATCAGCTGCCAACAAGTTCAAATCATATTTTCTCCAGTCAATGATATCCGAGATAACTGATAGAATGGGATCATCCTCCCCTATTTAATCAAATAGGAAACTTCTATTCATTCGTCCTTATTCTCCTCTCCTCCTGCCCCCCGCATTAACGTGGACATATTCGACGCCCGATTCAGGTGCTGCAGTCATTTCTCATTGATCCGAGAAGGGGTCGGTTCATCTCTCGGTCCTAATCAACTACTAGAGTAACCCTGGACATTTCCAGAAAATTTCTCTCTGGCTAGACGGGTCCTAAATCCATCTAAATTTCCTCCTTTTTCCTTGAGCCATCGAATCTAAAATAAATATCTAAAAAATTCGCAATGAATTTTCCAAAATTTTCATTCAAATATTTCACTTCTCTCACCGGAAAAATCACAAATTCTCTCCACAAATTTCCTCACCGCAAGTTACGACAGTTTGCTTCTGTATATATTCCAGGAATTCGAATATATTCGCAATCTCACTATATTAGAGGCCATCGTGGGTTAAGCAGTAATTTGCAGGCACTGACGGTACGAAACTTTCGTAGCAACCATTTAGCAAATCGCGTTGTTATATCTTGCAATTAAGAGAGGGAAGCACGTATTTCGTAAACCTTTGGTAGTAGTTATGATCGCGTGGAAAAGTACATGCACTCCAACGGTGCTTATGCCCATAGAAAAAGAGTAAACGAACAACTTTGAACAGCGTGTTTATAAAAAGAAGGTACAGGGGAGAAAGGGAAGAAAGAATGTGCGATAAAGCTCAGGTTTTTTTTTTCACTGAAAATTTCTTTACTCAAAGCACTCGGCGGGTAATTCCCTTCGGGTTTTCAAAGGTTTCAGGAGAGACGAGTCATCAATCATCCGTTACTGAAACAGACCGTCCGGAAGGGGATATACCGAAGATGACTTAGGGGTTAGACTAATTTGTGAATTTTCGGAATTTTCGGTGTCAACAGTGGATGATTCTCTGTTATTCGAGGGGAAGATACCATCGATTTTATTCGTGATGTAATCGGAATTTTGAAGCCGCGGGAAACACCTAAAAATGAATGACTAGATTTTTTTTAATGAAAAATATTTTTGTCGTTTACTTCTACGGAAATTCCATTCTTTTTTTAATTAAGAAATTCTTTGCAGTTCCGACGAGTTGGAAAATGGTGTCTTAAATTAAGTATCATCGTAAAAAAGGTATGAAAGAGTCTCAATTGATGAACTCGTTCGTCAATGTTTATTAAAGAGAGTTAAAATAAATGGTTTTTGTTGAGATTTTTTTTCTCTGCAGTCGTTCCGTTTTCGAGTGATAAATAGCGGAGACCTGATGTTCCCTAAAAAACTGGAATTGCTGAAAAAGCCTGGAAACATCGTCCGACATGGAATAGCCATGTAAGCTCGGTGGGCAGTGTATGAATCGCAGCTTCGTTCCAACTATCCACAGGTGTCCCGGATTTCATGGCCAAGTAATTCGTTTTTAAATGGTTATACATTGCCCCGAATATGCAAAACCCAAAAATGATGAGGTGCCAGCTACTGTCCCCGCACAACTGCTGCCGTGATATGAGAATTGAGGGTCCCCTGTACGATCTATTAAATCTATAATTTTATATCGAATTTCATTTTGAAGCCATTAAAAATGTACAAAAAGAATTTCATATTTTATATTTTTATTTTACAAAAACGGAATAACCTTTGATTTCGCGAAATTCTCATTCTCGCCTTTGGGTTTATCCTCCAATAGATCTTGGCAGCAGTTAACGTCCGTACAAAAGGAACGATATAAAAAATTATACCGGATTCCGGAGAATCTCTTTCAATTTTCTCATTCTATGATTATTCACGTACTACGGTAATTATCAATTGCACGAGAATCGTACTAACGATGCTCCAATGGAATCACGGGCTCCACTTATTTTTTTATCGAGATCAGAAGTCCCCCGGATTACTCTCGCCCGATCTGCTGCGGAATTAAAACGTCATTTAGCTAATTGCTCCAATGGTGCACCAGGAAAATTGCAAAAGTTCAATAATACTTTTCTCTGTAGCTTCCACAATATCCTGCTCTCACACAGAGATAAATGACCAGTATAAATTACGGATCTCACAGTCCATTTACCGATCAGGAGGAAATCCCAGTACCAAAATTGAAATTATTTTTTGAGAGATAAATTTAGGCGGTTCTGAGGGCTCTATCAACGTTTGGGAGCCACAAACGCGACAAAAAAAATTCATCGGCTTCTAAATTCGATTTTGGCGAATGTCCCTTTCCCCCGAAAAAAAAATCCATGATCCCCCCTCCTTGGCCGCTGGTCGCGGGGGCGGAAAATTTTTTCTTTGCGTTTCTCTCGCTCTTAAGGGCCTTTGGGAACACGGTACAAAAATGCGAAAGAACCGACGACTCATCTAAATATTTAATTTTAAATAAAATGAACATTGTTGCATCTGAAAAACTACTCGATCAATAGCATCCAATTTTTGATTCTACTCGTATGAGGGCACTTTGACATATATGCACAATCAGAGCTATCTGCTTGACTTGTTCGGGAAATATTGGAGCCCTACTGAGGTCATGTCAGACAGTCATACACACAAGCACACACCCACACACACACGCGAATTTATCCTGAAAACATTCGATTGTGCGCCATCTCCAGCAGCGCATAAAGAATCAAGAATTTTCTTGGGGACTTCACAAAAGCGTTCACTTGGAATTCAACCTGATCAACCGTCTTGCCGTCTACCTTGAAATTCAAAGGGAATTCTTATAAAAGTAACGAGAATTATACGTGGAACTTGTTCTCTCCTCCTCCATCAACGGCGGGAAATATAGAGAACAGGAAACCCTCCTATTCTTTATCTCTCTCCACACCCTCTGGTACTGTGTACATAGAAGACTATAACCATTTCTCATACAATTGATAGGAGAATCTTCTCTGTCTGTTTATCTCCCACGGAAATAACAAAAATCTGTTGAGTTTATTCGCAAAGTTTAAATGACAAACACACTGTGATTTAACGTTGGATTGTTATTTCACCGCAGCTTGCAATTTGTCATTCTTGTTGTGTACTGATTTGCCAGTGTTTGCTGCACATGCGGGGTGCAATTCAAACAATATGGGTTGGGTATTAAGATGGCGAGAATGAGGTTGTAATTATGGGAGGGGATGGGTTCATTAAATTTATGGATAAAAATGATCCTCTCCTTCTGGCAAAGCAGATGCGGAGTCATCGTTTCTTCATTTTTATCTCGAAATTGACAATAAATTAATATTAACATTATAAATATCAGAAAGCATTAATCAAAGGATGAAATTAATTCTGTTCTGACTTCCTTGTAAAGGGGAATATCGAATATAATTTTTTTTCAGTCACTAAAACGCTCCTGTTCGCCCCCATTCCGACGCAAAAAATATTGTGCGGGTCAGAATTTTTATATTCTTTATTGAACTGGTGAAAGTTGGAGGTAATGCAGTGTCAACAAAATTTATCAAAGTTCCATTGAACGGAATGGGGACAGTGCTAAAGCGAACGGAATAATGAGCCTTCAACTTTGAGAGCCGCTCTATTCTCCATCCCAATTGTCGAAGCGATTTTATCGACTAAAATCAAGGGATACCGAGAGTGCAATTTTTCATGTTCACAGGGGATTGGATTTGTGCTGGGATATAAAAGAATTGCGTAAATTTAGGCTCAATGAAGTCGTCGGCGTTTACATTATGTTAATTTACTCTGAAACAAGAATTTACAATTCAAGCGGAAATTACCACGATGTATGAATTTAAATAGAGGAAATGAAACCAGTGTTTCGAGTTGTACGTTGAAGAACGATTTTGAATGGGAAATTTTCGAGATGCCAACATTTCTCGACTCGAAAATTTTCTACAAACGATAGATGAAATTCAGGCATTTGCCCTCGCTGTCAACGAATCGGCTGATTTAATTATCTTCATTAATTTTGAAGGAATTGAATTTGAAAATTTTCAAGCAGCTGCATTCACTGTTTCTACTGATCAATACACTCAATCATTTAATTAACCGGAAACTGATTGACATTAGCAACAAACGGGAGAATAAATACTCCCTCTCCCCCCTCCCCTTTCCACCCCTTTCCCGTGCAGAAATGTTCTGTACAACTTCTAATGGAAATGCTTCTGCAACTCGAGAAAGGGGGCTGATGGGTGATATAATTATGTTGAAAACTTACGTACATTATACTCTAGTTAAATTTACCAGGTTGCTGAATGAACTTGTCCTACATACACTGAAATTCGATAGAAAGTTACGACTTCTACTGTTGCATTACTCTGCAGATGTCAAAACGTGCCTTACATGCATTTTGGGACGATTCATGAAAATTACGGGTTTGGAGACAGAGATTTTCTGTTGAACAAGTGCAAATAAATTTTTTACACCTCAATATTTATTGATCATTGACATCTAGAAGTTCTTAACGATGGAAAATAAATTATTTTCAGGTTTGATGAGTAGAAATTTGCATATAGGAGATAGAATGAAACAACAATATTCAATGGAAAATACGAGTGGAAATTCAATGGAATTTTAGTCGAGTTCTGGTATGAACCAGTAGAATTTTCCGGTTAATGCGTTCGATTTTTTTATTGAATTTATCTGTGGGGTGAGTACATTCATATCTAGGTCATGATTTTCTCCAACAATCTTCAACAGTAACGATTGGAATATTTTTAATTGTATCATATTTTAATGCCATGCTCTGATGGTCAAATCTAAATTATTTTCACAGTGGAAAACATATTTTCAGGGACTTTATTAAAGCTTACAGAGGGGTTGAACAGATCGTGTTTTACGATATCAGCACCAGCTGTCCCGGAGATATATACCGTTCGAAGTAAACACATCAACATTCTACCACGTTCAACTCCAGTGCCGGAGCTTTTTTTTTCATTTTATCAGTAGAATACATTCACTTCGTATTATACGAGGCATTGAATGAGTTCGACTGTAATATTTCACGTAATTCTTTGAGAGAAATGAAAATCATTATGGCCAATTCCAGTTCAATCGCTCCAGTCATTCAAGTGGAAAATGATACGGTCGAAAATATTGGGAACTCGGTTTCAGTTCTCTAGGCTTTTACCGAAAGAATTGTCGGTTCTCTGTCAAAAAAGAATCTGAATTATTTGTTTTTACATAAATTATCGCAACTGCAAAAGGAGTAAAAATTTCACAGAATTTTGACTCTTGACATTTATGAATCCGTCGTCGTATAGTTTGGGAGAAAGCTGGACGCCTGCTTTTTCGTTAGCACAATCTGAAAAATGGTGGAGAAAAATAGAGCTATCAGAGGATAACCAGGTTGGTAAATCTAGACTTCACAAAAGCCGAAACAAGAGCGGATATCGAATGACACTGCTGCAGCAGTCAATAATAAAAATAAATGTTTTCCCAATATTGGAAAGATGTTTTTCAGACACTGAAATTTTCTCGGTCTTCGATACAGAAAAAAATTATATATTTTTTCTGCGAAGAAAACAATATCGGGTTTCTGGGTCAGGAATTATTCCCAGTTTACTGAATATTTTGAAAGGATTCGCCTTGAGAGGAATACGACCTGTATTTCGTAAATATTTAAGCGAATTTATTTCATTCTCTATTCACCTGTTTTGACTTCCGAATGAAATGAAAAATGTTCTGAAAAGCCGAGATCTTCCGAATTCTCAAGTGTATTTGGACAGCTCCATACGATGAAACAAAAATTTCATTCATAGCTTATTTCATATTGATGGAGATATCGATCATTCTTGTTGGCGTAGAAATGATCCGGCGATAATCCCCACAATCGATGAAAACACCGTACAAATATTCATGAGCGACAGAAAACTTTTCGTTCTGTCCTTGCGAAAAAAAAATCGTTGTCCTAAAGCCTTCTATTCAGATGACCTCACTAGTTCGTAACTTTGGGTATTGTTTTCTCCACCATTGCCATTTGGTATTTCTCGTTCAGACTGATTGTCTTCAGAAATGATAACCAACTACAAATTGAATGCTCTGGGGAAAGAATTGGACCTTTTTCAGTGTTCCCTCTCGTTATATCCTCTCGATATCAACGTCAAGGATTTATAGGGCTTTTATTTTTAAACTTGAGGTAAATAGTTATCTTCATCATCGCTATTTCCTTCCACTCTAATTAACGCGATTCTCATCATTGTTTGTTAGATTAAATGCGTGCAGTCCATGTGTTAAAAAATATTTGCACAAAAGAATTGTAATATCAAAAGAATTATTTGAGTTAATTTAATTCAGTAAATACGGAATCTCGTAATTTAATTCCTCAAATTGTAAATAAATACAAATGGGAAAAAATGATGTCTTTCAATTCGTGTTATTTCAATTAAAATAAAGTATTGAACAGCTACGTCCATTCCATAAATTATATCCAATATAATTCAATCCAATGCTGGAGGCAAATAACGTTATTTCAAAGCTTCTACTTTCGACAAGTTCACCTTATTGCTTTCCTCACTTCCATTATCATTGAAAAACTAGCGTAACGAGTTTTAAACTTAATATTAAACCCATTTGCCTCATCAATACTTCCAAACTTTAATATTGCACTGGGTATACGCTGAATTCGAACTCCCCTGTTCAATACAGTGACGGTGGGAGTTATTGTGTTTACAATCGAGTCTTTTTTTCAACTTTGATTTTTTTTTAGACTAGAACCCAGCTCGACTAGCAGAGTAATCACAGTTAAAGAACTTTTCGAGAACTGGAGGACTTCTAACGCTATTTACTAAGTTTCCGAGATGGAAGCCCCTGCATATAAGTGTTAGGGAAGTTATGGGTGTCTCACGTCTTCGAGTTACAAGCATGCAGAATATATCCATGAGCAAGTGGAAAATCCCTCATCCCATAAAATTTATTTGGCTCTAATTTTCCGATTCTTTTTGTTTCATTTTCTTCATTGGAAAAAAAATTGAAAGTACAATGAAAACAAAATGATGATGTTGATCAGGAAATTTTTAAGAAATATAGAAATATCTGGAGAATATAAACGACATAGAAAAATAACGGAAAAGTTAAAGGGAAATTCAAATCAAAGGGTTCTTTCCGCATTCCCACAATTTTTTATCTAGTTATTTCCTTCTGAAATATAATTTTATATTTGCTAGTGGAACACCTGACCTTTTGAATAGTCGTGTGTTAATCCATCATTTATTTTTACTTCTTACCCTGTGAAAAAGGGACTTAGTTGAGGGAGTGAGTGCGTCACAGACGTGACGAAATTTTTTTCCATCAGGCCAGTATAGATCTAAAGTTTCGCAGGTACCACTCCCTTTTGCGTCACGCCAAGTATAACTCCAAGGTTACTTTGAAATAAATTTTTATGATTCAACTTTTCATTCAATAGGAATTCTCAACTACAAAACGCGTGTGTCATACTCAGTAAAAGTTTTGGAGGAGTGAAAAAAAAACTAGAAAACGCGCGAAAGGAAATATCTCTTAATCCTTCGTGAACCTCAAAACGTTGAGTGGAACGCACATGATCCTGGAGAATCCTGTCACTCTATTCGTAAATAAAAATCATGAGAAAGAACATGGGGTATTTTACCCCGGGTCATCTGAAAATAGTAATGGACACTGTCCGGATGCTCCGGATGGCACCTCTGAATTTTTATACTTAGACTAGGAAATAATTCACGAAGGAATTGTCAAGTTACGTGTGAACAATCCCCGGCTCTCGGGCTGCAAGCCTTTAAATTGCCAGGACACCGTCTTTTATCCCCGGATCTATTAATATGAGAGAAAAGCATCAATGACCCTCGTGGAGGAAATTTCCTGGTCCACAAAAAGCTTCGGGTGACTTTCCGCTATCGTGAATAATTTGAGCCAACGCTCGCTTTCAAAGGTCGAGTTGTCCGCATTATAAATCCATTTAATCCCGTCCCTCGGATTATTTCTAACTGATGTCCATTTCTAGGAATCATGAAATAAGCCAGCACGTGCATTCCACTTCACAAAGTTGACCAAAAAAATTTGGTTGATTTCTCCTCGGGTTTTCATAGCTTGTCAAGAGTCATCACAAGTAATTTAATCCCACAGACAATTTTCGTACTATTTGACACAATCGTGTTACATATCACGAAGTCAATATTACGCTCCTCTGAACTCGTAAACATCCACGTACTGAATTTCTAGTTTTTTTTACCGACGACAATGTCTATTCGGAATTGGTCTTCAGCTTCGCTGCAAGTGGACCCATTCTCTGGGGGACAAAAAAAAAATGAAACCCCTCCCCCAGTTTGAGTTACCAGTTCCTCTGTGATCATCCTAATTTCGGTGATGACTATTACTTGGAAGCATTCCAACACCGTCCGATCCCGTTCACGAGCTCTGACGGATAATAGTTGGACTTGAGAGTTTCGTTCTCCGAGTGGACTGATCGATCCATCAATTCTGGGGGTAACCTTTCTCCTCGCATTATCTTCAGCATAAAAATCTCATTCATCGTCTAACGCTACTTCAACCTTCGAAGATAATTATTTATCTTCTAATCAGTCGTCGCTCTATTGGATGTCTAGGTTGCATCCTATTTATTCGTCATCTTATCCCTTGTCCCTTCAGTATCCACTTCAAATAATTATTTTCAGATACAAAACCCATCATTAGCGTATCTGTATGGTTTATAACTTTTTCATCTTCTGGCAGACCTCAGAAGTCTGGCTACCCCACCAATAGATAATTCGAAGAATCCTGGGATTCCCCCAGAAGGTGTCCGTTCCCTAAACTTATTCATTAATGAAAAAACTATTTACCTTTCATAACGATTGCAGTCCATATCGTCGGTCTTCCGATCTCTCTGATCATCGCCAAAAGATCTTTTCCTTGTTCAGACCAGTGTCAGGGGGAAGTGGCTAGTGATCTCAGGAAGGGGAGATTGTTGTCGATGAAATTGTTGAGAAACTCTTCTGATTGCCATCGTTTTTGATCGTTCAATCCCTCGTTCAAGATTCTAGCAGGAAAACTGGCGCAAACTCTCAGCGTCATCATCTTCATCGCCATAAAGACCCATGATCTGGAGTGACGCCTCGTTCGTTGCGGTGCGGTTTTCGCCGGTTTCCTCGGTAGTCGGTGCTGACGCTGACGATCGCGCTGTTCCCGTGAACGCTCTGCTGAAGTTTTCGGTGGAGATCGTCGAATTGTTTGATTCCGCAGAAAAGAATCGCTCGGGAGAGATGTGCTGGACATGGTGAGCCAACAGAAATGGCGGAGATACTGGTGGTGCGCCGCGTGGGGTGCGCTGTCGGTAGCGAGGAGAAATGCCGTTCGTGTTACGGTACAGTTACAGAGCGACGTTACGTGGCACCAGGTGGAATCGACCTCGCTGCGGTTGGACAAGTGGGGACGAACTGGTAACGAAATTGTGTTGCGCGGGAATGTTACCGTGACGAACTGGCGAGGGAGCGTGTGGATTGGAGTAAAGGTACCTTTCCCCCAGGTTACGGTAGATTTGAATATGTTAAGTTCCTCAACTTTTTAATTCCATTTTGGAAAACAAATCGCCTGAGATTTTTTGAAAATCATCCCTGGTTAGCGTTAGTTGAATTAACGTTCGCGAGGGATTGATATTTTGAAAGAAGAAGAGAAAGTAAAAATTAAACGAAACCTCCAAATAATATTGAGTGGGGAAAAATAATAATTATGAGGATTGTCGAGGTTTCTGGAAGTTCTGGTTGTTCTCAATATTTAAAAAAAAAAATATTGTATGTGTTGAGCTACGAGAAACGCACTTTTACGTATCGGGCGTTTGCGTTGCTGCGAGTTTGTTCAATTGATGCGGTGGAGTTTGTCTCATTGGGGAAATAGATTATTGAGGTAGGGAATTCGGGATGTGGTGACAAACATCAAAGTAATTGGGTCAGTACTATTTGATTTTAGATGGGTAATTTAGAGGGATTGGTTTTTCCGAAACACAATGAAAACTAATTTGCGAAGAGGAGATAAAAAAATGAATTCATGGCAATACGATATTATCTGCTGAAAAAATTATGAAAGAGGAAAAACAAACTGCTTGCATTAAGAACCACAGTATTTCACCAAAAACCATTAAAATACAGAAGAAAAAGTGCTACATATCCTATTGTAAATTCAGGACTACAGTACTTACAACAAGTCCTCAAGAGGATAAAAGGGCAAGAGAAATACTAAAGAGTTCTGTTCACACTCTCGTCAAGAGACTCGTTAAAAGTGTTGTACCGCGTAAATTTTAAATTCGCACTTGTCATTCCTCTTTAACATTCACTTGAGGGCTATGAAAGCAGAAATTATGAACGATCTTCACACTGAAAGATGGTAGGGTAAAATTCACCACTCATTTCTCTAGTAATTGAAAAATTGACTCCCGGGTGGGGGTGATTTTGGTGATCATTATCAATTTCATAAATTCATAATTCATAGCAGATAAATACAATTAAACTCTGGCCCACCACTGGCTACAGTTCTCGAAGAAAAAATTCATTGCGAAATGTGAAATATCCTCCGCAGATAATTATCTCCCTATTGAATAACAGTTCACCCCCCGATGAACCTTTGTACAGTAAAATTTATCACAATTTTCCGGGTAATTTTCATCCACCTCTTCTCTCCCCACAAATTCAACGTTAGAAACCAGTTATTCATCCTTGACACACACGTGTCTCTCACATAAAATCCTTCTTCGTTAAGATTAACCCATTCTCCTGGAACTCCGTCAACAATGATGATGAATTCATCTCACATCCTTCATCTTTCACTCCCCCCAAACATCGACCACACGAACCCTTCCACATTGGTAAAGAAAAAAAAAACCGGTTCCCACGTGTATCCGGAATTCTCTCGGACCCACTCCCACTAAATGAATTACCGAAGGACGAGCTTTGTCAAGGGATGAATTTTCCGTCGGTGACGATTGCGAATTATTACCCCAATGGAATTTAATCTCCAGTTGAATACTGAAGGTCAGAAAAATTGAAAACTCAGTAATGAAACCAGAGGAAGAAATATATATTTTTTTTATCTCTCACCCTCCAAATAAATTTCCACTGTTCGACCCACATTGTCTTCCTGACCATACGGTGGCCATGTACAAACCATCAGGGAGGAAAAATACATGGGAAAGAGGGAAGAACTTCTGGCGATGAGTAGGATGAAGTTATCGTTGCAATGCTCGTTTAAAATTTGCATTAGATTCCTGCCAGGGTATTTCAACTTGACGGAATAAATTTACAGAGTGATATAGAATTATGTAAATATTTAAGCTGCTTCTTGCGTTTAATCCTCCTTCCCCCCATCCTCCCACCAACCCTCCTCTATTCATTTCAATATCGGTTCAGTCCCTGGCATACCAGGAATGACTGCATAAAATAATGATGATATTGTTTTGACGACCTTGTTTAGGAATTTTGTGGGCGTGATGATTGAAAGATCCTATATCGAGACTAATGCTATGTGAAGGGGATACGTTTCATTGTTATTCTTATCGTTATTATTGATTGATAAGGGACAGATTAGCTCATACATCTCCTTTCAGATTTAGTAATAATATCGAAATCATTCAGCCCCTCGTCCTCAACAAAAACAAATTGATTTTCTTTTACGAGTTCCATCACGTAAAAAATCACCAACACAGATATGATACACAGGATAATGTTTATCAAGGATCGTCTGATATATAACTTTGTAACCATTTTATTCTGTCCCGGTTTTGCTTTATTTTCATGCTAAACTAAATTGATACGAAAATTTAGTTTTCAATCGATCACGATTGCCGACAGGTCTGTGGGGGGTGGGAGGGGCTGAGAGTTTTGTAGCTCAATTTACCTGTCTTCGGATTCACCAGTAAAAATGATGGAGAATATATTTTCGGCATCTCTGGAGGACTCTGAATCCTTGAATAGAAGGAGAAGGGAAAAAAAGTTGGGTGTAAAAGTGTGGAGAGAGTTTGTGGAGAGTATTTTTCATGGTCTCTCAACTTTTCACATTCGTATTTTCCATTCTCCTCGTTGTTTTCACAGAATCAATTGAACTCTCAATTTTTCTCAGCGTTTTGTCTCAATTTATTGTAACCAACTGTCAGCAATTTATAAATCCAATTCACGACTAGTTCATTCTCAGATTTTTGTCCACAAATCTATTAATGAATCACAATCGATAACTGGGTAGATTTTTTTATTCTTGTAGTGAAGATACGTGAGTTGACTTCAACATGTGTTTTATAAATTAATTCAAAAACTAAATAATTCATATTTAGCGTAAGATTTTATCAATTTGAAATTGGTTCAAGTACATAATACTTATTCCAACAGAAAGACATCTCAATAAAAATAATTTTCTCTATCAGTGTAGAGCGTGCTTCTGGAAATTTGACAGAACTTCTGGGCATTCCAAATTCCCCCATCTAAATGCTTTTTATCGTGACACAAACTTATATTTTACGGGTTCGTGATTCGAAGTTGCGTGACCTCGGAGTGGTATTACATCAGGGTCAAAGGCTCAGTATCCTTTCATTTTTTTTACGATACGGACACACTCCCCGTCCAAAAACGTGTGCATTCTTGGTCGGGAAATATCGAGAAAAAAATACCCGGAAAGACTGGACATCACGTGGACTGGTGAATTTTCCAACAAAAGTGGAAATAATCAATTCAATTGATGGGCATTAAAATTCGATGGGAGAAAAATTATTTCAACATCTGCAAAGCTTTGATTCGTGAGGAAAAAAGGGAATACCGAACACGATGACATAAATGCAACAGATCCAATTATTCATGTAAAAATGAATGTCACGTGGATTCACAGTGGTCCAACATGTTATAGCTAATGCAATTGAAACAATATTGGTCCCTAGAGGCTTTTTCAATTTTTTCACAAGCCTCAGGAGACGGGCTGGGGTCATTTTGCCAAACACGAATGAACTAACGAGTACGGCCTTTGAAAGCACGTATGCTACTTTAAAAAGAAGCTTTCGGCCCAAAGAGAATTTACACATAAAGAGTTTCCCTGTGTGTTGACCTTTTGGTTTTGGATATTTGCCAGAGTGTAAAGCTCTTAACGTTTACAATTTTTATATGGTTACTCAATGCGATAGACCACTCTAAAACACTTCAATCACTAAAGAAAAAAGTTTGTATTCCGGTCAAATATTTACCGTTAAGCAACTAGTTATTACTTTTTCTCGTAATATGCTGTGGACGAGGAATCGATGCCCCAAAAATATTGAAAATAAATTGGAAAAAGAACTATATTATTCTCTATAGTTGACAAACGAAAACCACTTGAGCGTTAAAAAATATTTTCTCTTCCGCTGAATCAATTCCTGAAAATAAAATAAAATTTTAATCGAAATATTGGGACATTGGGAAAATTGAATCCGAGGAAATTGCATTGACAATATCTCAATGAAATAAATTACACAGAAAAATTCAGGTCTATTGACTTTTTCTATCAAATATTTCCTATCGAAGGGTTCCATGGAATCGATTGAGAACAAATAGAAACTTTAATGAATCAAAATCGATACCATAGGTCTGGAAATTACCTCACTTATTAACAAAATATTTTCTCCATGAATTCAATCACATTCTTCTATTGTTTTATCACAAGGTACGCGTGTATAATACAATGGTATTTGTCATTTCGGCTCTGCACAAGCATAAAAGCAATATGTCAACGAAGTTGCCTTTATTTCTCGTGTGTCAAGAAGCAGTTGAACAAGGTTCACTCTGTGATTTCCCTCTCTCGTTTATTCACATTCAGTATTTCATGAAACTGGCTGTTTCTGATGTGCAAATTTCTCCACTGAAATATTCCACATATTTTACCCAGTGACACGAGAATCTTGTCTTCCCCATCTACCTCCACTTCTCCTCTCCATTCAAATTGACGAAAAAAATGAGGTGAATTTTTCATAAATTACGAGAAAAATTTTTGACTCAACAGAAAAAATATGGAACTAAATTCTTCGAATAATTAAAAAATAAATTCCAGTGAAGGAGGCATTTATCCCAGACCGGTGATCTACTTCGAAGATTTTTCAGCTTAAACCTCTTCATAAAAATTTCAATAATTCATCAGGGTGACTTTGTAGCCAGCTCTGATGTTATGGAGGTGATAATGTTATGTAGATTAAAGTATGCTTCAGAAACTCTCTGCGACAGCATAATGGACTGTTCAGTAATTTTCCAGCTCTCCGTAGTAATAAATGTAGGTACTCTTATGCATTAATGTTATCAATCCAAACGTCTTCTACATTCCAAGTTTATTATGCCCTGATATTCATTAATTCTCCCTGAACTCTGTTATGCCCCTGCAATTTGACGTTTCCGTATTGTAGAGCGAATCTGTATATTATAACGAGAATCATACGTTTATTATGTATTAAGGGGGTTGATAACTGACAGCTGCGATTTATTAAATCTCTGTGTTTCAATGTACTCGTAGATTAGAACTAGTAATTTTGATTTATGTGGAAAAGATCTCATCAAAAATGACTTGTGAATTGATGGCTCCACATAAGGGAAATGAACTTTGATGAGAATCTTTCTTCAAAGACCTCCCTTTCTGCTGCTGCAAAAAATTGCGCGATTATTTCTGTTGGCTTTCCGAGATATTTTCGAAAAGTGCCATTTGTTAATAATTATTCACGCACCTTTAATAAAAATTGTTGAAGAATTTCCTCCTATTTTCTTCTTTAAAACCTCAGCTTATCTCCTTTTTTATTAAATGTCCCTGAGAACAGCAGAAAAATTCCTGCGTTACGTCACATCTCGACGAGAATCCAAATAAAAATGGTTACAGAGGAACTTCAGTCCTCGATTACGTCATTTTCACGTAATTGTGGCACTAAAGCTTCCGCCCCGTGCAACATTCATTGATTTAAACTAGTGTGAAAGTACACTCCAGTCGAAAATGGTCGAGTGCACATTAAGAAATGATAAATGCTTGAAAAACCAATTATTGCTGTTTATTTATCTGAATGATGAATATGTTTAGTGTAAGGAATGAAACCATTCATTTATTAATTTTTTAAATATTTTTTAATCAATATTCGGTCATTTGATTAGAGCGTTTTCATCAGTGGCAACGCTGTACATCAAGAGGTATTCGCTCTGTAACACGACCAGCGCCTCACCAACGCGATGTTGCCATATTTACGTGACACGCGATTCCAGGGTATCTAGAACCATAAATTATTTATAATAACATTTCGACACTTTTATTTGACATGATATGTTATACAGTAATTTTAATATTAAACTCGGAGTTTTTCTTCATTCTCTCTTATCTTCGATGCCTTTTCCTAGATTACAATCTGTTCCTTAATCTTCGGAAGGTAACTTTCTCATGAGATTCTGTTATTCCGCACTTCTAAATGGGTTGTTATCAATAAAATTAACCTACCATTAATGAGCACAAATTTCACTTGAATGTTTTTATTCTTACTAACTCGCATGTAAAGATTCCATAAAATTTTCATTTCTAGGAATATCCAATGAGTTCCAGGATTTTTTTAGAACACCTCGTGAGAGGTCATCCACCAGGTTGAATGTTTAAACAATAAAATCATCATAAATGATCGGGAACAGAAGTCAGGAGGGAACGGAGCTCACTTGGGTATTCTTCAGAAGAAATGTGTCTGTACTAGTGTACAATCGTTCTACCACTCGATTCTATGAATATTGTTGTTGAGGATTTCATTGAACTTGTTTTTCAATTATTCTGATTACAGTGATCACTCTATAAGCAACCGGGTGGACCGCAGAGGACACCCCATCCACTGCGAGTGCGGTGAAGTGACCCGACCTTTATGACGGCGGGAGGAAACGGCTGAGAGTACCTTAGCAACATCTCAGTCGGATCTCTAGGTCTCAAGAGAAATTTCTAGTAAAAAAAAATTCACGTCTCCTCTGATATTGAAATTCGCCCCGACTCGTGCAACGACGAACGGCTCGTTTCACGATGCACGAGAACGAATCAAAAAACAATACACTAGGTTAAGATTGTTCATTATTTATTTGGCAATCAGAGCCTTTGAGTTATGCAGCAATTTCTGGGGTGGACAGAAAAAAATGTTGAGGGAGGTTCAGTGGTTTGCGGCTGGCCGCTCGTTAACCCCGTCTTCCATACAATACCACTAGGTGAAAAAGGAACTCGAAGCCTCCCAGTGGTGTAAGAGTACACAATGGTATTGATTACCATCTTCGTAACAATGGTCAGGCGTATATTTATAATAGGTATGTGTACAACTCACGAATCAAATTTTAATGGTAGGAAAATAGGAGGGGGGTACACTGGGATTGAAAATTGTTGATTAATTTTTACTGATTTTTTTTCGTTAAATAATGAGGCAAGAATTACTGGGATGCAGTGCAGGAAACTAATATTTAATGACAAACTTATATTGAGGAATGTTTTTTTATGCAAATTATGGAAGAAAAAATTTTCTCCTCTTTCGATTTAATTTTCTGGTAGATCCTTATGTCAGTGTATCTCACGGAAAATCATTCCGATATGAAACAAATCGGAGAACAATGTCTCACGATATTACTCACGTGATGTGATCGATATTATTTTTCATTTAGAATTTCCATTCTCAATTTAGAGATTCCACCGACGAGTGAAAATCAACCGGCGAAATATCGTTAGCCGATGATTGAAAGTGGCAATTTGTATGATGTGTCAGGTTCAATCGATAATCCATAGGGGTGAATCAGATTTGCCATTGTCATACCTGCCTTGTTAACTTAATTGTGCGAACAGTTGCAATGTTATTGATTTTTAAAAATCAATAAGTGCGAATAGTGATGAAGTTGACTGCAGTGAGTCACCTATTTGCTCCACATAAAAGTGTCCTGATTGAAACGAGTGCATAACAAAGATTATAAACTTAATCTCGAGGTGAGAGTATCACTCATCGGTGATTAACAATATTTTTATATTGTCTCAGACACGAGAAAAATAGTTACTCCATTTTTCCACTAATTAAACGTTCTTTTAGCCCCTGAAAAAAAAAACTCGACTGAATTAACAAGTCACAATTCCAATTCGACATTCAATCGGTTCCCCGATATTAAAAAATTATTGTAAACTCATGTGAGCACGCAATATGAAACATTATACGATTTTCGATTAATGTCGAATGAATTCTGTTGTCTCGAAATTAAAAAATCCAATCACCGATGAGGAATTGAGAAAAAAAAATCGTACGGAGCACAACGAGATTGTTATTGATACGGAATTCGAATCAGCGGGATGATGGTATTGAAAGCTCTCAACCTTGATATTTTATGCACCCCAATGCTACAGGATAGGTAACGAGGCGGTTAAAAAATGGAACATTGCCAAAACCACGAAATCGACCACCACGAGAATGAATTTACGCTGGACGTAAAACTGATATTAAACGAATGAGAACTTTATATGATAAAACTCCACTGGCTTTTTTTTTCTTCCACATTCACCCCCTCCCTCGTGTATACAAGAGTTTAATTTACAGTAAATGTAGGTCAAATCGAATTGGGAAAGGTTAAATCAGGTCACTCGTAAGGTGATTAATTATTCAAGATTATTAGTTCAGCGCCTGGAAAAATGATTTATTTTTTTCGACTCTATAATTTTTCAAATTCACGAGGGGCTACGATTGAACTGATCAGGGTAATTAAGAGGTTAATCTGAATGATTGAAAAGAGAAATCATTGCGAGGAAAAAATTATTTGAAGTAAATAAAGTGTTTATTCAACTCAAAATATTTTTTTCAATTTAATTAATCACTTGTTCAGATTAAATAAATTTGCGTCTGTTGAGGGAATTGGTTAAAGAACGTTCGAGCAAATATTATTAGTTAATAAAATAAACATTTTTCTGGGTGTATTCGGAAATTTGAGTGAGATGAAAATCATTTCCATGAGTCATGAGAGGAAATGCAATTGGATTGAATACAATAAAGATAAACATATCGTACTGACGCCGTCAGTGGAGGAGCTATGTAGATGCCTATCGCTTGATTCGAAGGAGCTTTAAAGTTGCGAGAGTAGAAGAATTGAGAATTGAAAAAATCGTGTTTAAATAAAGACAAAAAAACAATTATAAGTAGCTACTGAGTGGGAAACTTCAAGGAGCTTTTTTCAATTAAATTTAATGGGCTAATTATGGAATAGCAGAGAGTGGGAGGTGTGACCCTCTCAATTGTTGTTGTTTCATTATTCATTAATTTTTTATATCCTGCCTCAAGTATCGGGAAGTGGTGAGAGCAAATGTACGATTACTAGATGATTCATCAATTATTTTTAGACTGAAGTTCATCGAAGCTCCTCAACTGAGATGAGGACGGGCTGGGAAAAATAATTTCCCACAAATTTTGCGGTTCATTTTGTGGGCCTCAGAATTTTCCAGATGATAAATTGACGACTTTGCGAGGTTTTGAGACTCAAATAATTTCCGTTGGAAGAAATAAAAACTGTTGGATTCAGTGAGAGGAAGTTTACTGAACGATCAAATGCGGAATACCACAGTTGTAAGGAACTCCAAGGCCATGGGAAGGACTTCATCAGTGAGATTGAAGAATTCTCGAGACTTTGGTCTCAAATACTTTAGGGGTTTTTCTCAGCACCTTGACACGGAAAAAACCCACACAAGAGGAAATACATTGAGAGTCAATATGTTGAATTGACTCTCAATTCGATACTTCAGGAGAAATTCATGGAATTATTTTGAAGAAATCTTATCATCAAAATTCTCATTTACAAACATTAAAATTAACGGATTTTTTTCTAACGCAATAAGTTATAAAAACGTTATCTTCAAAAATTGTAAAAATGTTATTATCACAATAATTTTGTACTGGAAATAATCCCAATTTATTGAAACATTTTTTGTTCAAAATAGGACGTCCCTGATCTGGAAATTCATGAGTTCGAGATATATTTTATTCATTTTTTATTAGCGCGTTCTCGAAAATAAAAAACGAGTTCATGTTTCTTGAGGGTTTCAAAATTATGAGTTTCGTTTTTCCACACCTACAATGGTTTCCAGAACCGTAGGTTCTGCACAATTATCCGGTTCCAGAAACTCGACACTTTTTTCACCGAAGGCGAGCTCCTCTTGAATATCAATATCGGGGTGAAATATTCAACTCCTTCATGAGTCATGACATTTTACAACTTCACTGCGGAACATGAAGTTAAAATTGTTTCAATGCACTTCATGTGAGTGGCTGAGCGTAACGAAGAACAATAAATTCAAATAGTCGACGAAATAGCGTGTGATCATTGATAATTTTGTACATCAAATTCAATTTGAATGAAGCCCTGTAATAGTAAGAAATTAATTTATCAAAATCAATCAGCCTTCAGATATTTTTTCAATTAATAGAATTAACTAAAAACGTCATCGATTCATCTGCTCCGGTTTTGTTTTTTTTTAATCGGTGTTTAAATCGAATGTTGGTTCAATCTGTTTGTAAATTTTCAATGAGAGAGTAGAATCCTGCCAATTATGTGATAACTATTGAAGACCATAATGAAACAGTTAATTATGAAATTGAAATTTCTCGATTGATGCTATCGCTTGGATTATTATCACACTAGTGATAAAATTCATTTTTTCCTGTTTATAACTTAATATTCACGGACCCAAGGTCGAACTATTACAATTCCCATCAGTAACTCCCTTTTGGCTCTCATTTTCCGGGATTCATTCAGTAAACTTAAGTAGCTCGTGGCCTAAATTGCAGGAATAAATATTCTCCACGGTGATTCAATATTTCACTTTCAACTGTTACTTTAATAGACTCACTATTTGCTCTCTTTGTTCTACCTTCATTGCTTGACGACATATTACACTGTCATTCTTCCACACGATAGTTTCAGTAATTCACTTCTAGTGCAGTTTCTTCCCTGAAACTCGAGACATTTGGTATTGTCACGTGGTGAGTGGAGGACTCGAGGACGCAAAAAGGAAAGCGAATTGATTTAGGAGAGATTTAATGGTGGTGAATAAATGCTGAGCGCTGGAGTGTGTGAATCAATTGTTGAGGACTTCCCCTTTAATTTCTTTTACACCGGAATTGAGTGAGAGTTTTTTTCATTTTTTTTCTCCGTATTGATATGTCTATCTGATTAGAGGACGAGCAAACCTATAAATTGCAGAAACATTCCACATTGTGTTTATTATTGACAAATACATTCGAAAGAGAATTTGTTAAAATATTCCAAAGAATTTCTTTAGATCATTAAGGAGACATTTGAATGATTCTTCTGAAAATTTTTGAAAGACCTTCAGGAGACGAAAAATATTCTTTGCAAGATTTCCTGCTGTTTTCCTTTCTCACCGAATTCAATAGAACCGTCAGTCACTCATTGTGTTCATTGTTGTATGAATGGATGAGTTAATCAACTGTTCAGATGGGGAAACCCGAAGAGATAATTTCGCTGATAATTGATAGTCTGACATTTTAATTCTGTCAAATTCTGAGTTCATAGACTCAGTCAGAGTATCCCCACGAGCTTCAGATTTGAGCTGATATAATCCTTCGGCATCAGTCAGAAAATGTGCATAATAGACGACGAATGAATCCAGACTCACGCACATAAGCCTTCCGTCATACTCGTCAATGCACATAAATTGACCATAAAGGAAATTTCTCACTAATTTCGCATGTGTATGCACTTGATTAAATTTATTAATGAGCTACTATACCATCCAGCGATGATCGCAAACAGCGAGCAAGACCATTAATCAGGTATTTATATATAGGCACTGCCAGGCTTTGAAAAAATCCAAGTTTTTCGTGTTGGACGATGGAATATTACTCTGTTACGTCAAAGCCGTGATATAAAAGGGGAATTTCAAGTGATTAATTTAGTAATTAAATTCAGTATCACTAAGTTCAACAAAATATTTGTTTTGCATGAAGCAAACGCGATCTACTGATTGTGAATTTTTACCTAATTTATTGAGTAAAAAAAATTTGCAAAGGAGGAAGAATATTTTGTTGAATTTTAAATGATTCTTGTTGTTGAATAGAAGAGAACGACCTCCCGTCGCATTATTCTAGTTTAAAAATTAATACTTGAAATTGAAAAGATGTGTAGGCATATGGTACTACTGAATGTCGTGTGACGATCTTGGTTTTCGTAAAAATAAAAAAAAATGGAAAAATGTTTTACAGATAAGAAAATTTCAGCAGATGTACGAGCAAATCTAGTAGATTATTGACGAATTATACTACTAATGTTCATGAAATATGTATTACTAATTTTATACGATATTCAAGGGCATAATTTGTAATTTCTACTGTCGACGATTCAACTGTGTACATAGGTAGAATAAAACTTGAACTGTTTTGTTAGATTTTACCAATTAACGATGAAATTGCTTTTGACAAATGAACAAGTGGAATTAGCTGAGAATTTTTTTCAGCTTAACAAATTATAAAGAGATAGAGCAGTAATATCGCTGATGAAGAATAAAATATATTTCGCCACACTTCGTATTTTATTTTTCAGCAAGCGACGAGTGCACCTTACGAGGAACTAACGCTGATCGAACGATTTATTTTATTTGCAATCGACGATTACGAAGTAATAAGATAGATTAATTAGCACCATTGCATAAGGAAAATATATTGATAAAAAAATGTTAGCAGTAAGACAACAAAACTCCCACCTCGGTATTTAGCTGGTCTAAATGCAAAAGGTCGTTGACATATGAGCGAAGATCATTAAATCGAATTCATGATATTTTTTCATTAATTTTTACGCCTCTGAATAGTGATAGGACTTTATAAATAATTATTTGTACGAACCAACGGGCGAGGATTGAACAGGAGAGTGAAGTGAACTTCAAGGGTGAATTTTACCGGTTCTGATAAAAACAGGGTATTTCAAAATTGCTTATCAGCCTTATCTATCTTAATTTCGGGGGAAAACGCAGAGCCTCAGGAATCCCTCTTCTAAAAATGAAAAAAAATCTATCCTCGTCTTATCAACGAGTATCGATAGCTACACTGAATTTATAAATAACATTCCAATATCTTTCCGTGTGTCGAGACCAATCCAATTGACAAAATAACAATTTAATAAGTTCATTACCTCACACGCGAATGGTTCCACCTTCAAATCCCGATCGGGTCGGATCTAACCCGTTAAAATAATAACAAGAAAATTATTATTTTTGACGTTCTGACCTGGGATTTCCTCGCTGAATACAAAGAAGATTACTACATATTTTCCCGTTGTATTTTTAATATGGCGCCCCGAGTGATTTTCCATACGCTGGGGAGCCCATACACCGAGGAGCATTTCCTCCGAGAGAGGATCCACCGCATCTGAATTTCACATAACCCAGATCAGAATCCCTGTTGAATCTCTTGAAGTTCAGCATCACTGTGGTGTCAGTTCACTCTTGTCCCCGGCATTTCATGAGTTACGAATTTTTCAGGCTAGTGATAACGAGAGATTATTTTCCGACTATAATGTACCAATTTATTTATATATTTTTCACGAATGAAAGACAAAAACATTCTCGCAAAATCATCATAAGAGATATGATAATGCAAAAAGCCATCAACTTTAATGCTACCAATAGCAAAAATAATAATACCAACAATAATAACAATAATGTTATGAATAATCATAATTACGCATTAGGTACTACGCAGTATCGACGATCGTTATCTTGATTTTGTATAATTGAAGCAATTCATAGGAATTACAAATAAAAATGATGAACCAAATCATCGATAAAAGCCATTATTTATTGTTACTCCAGTATTCTCCAGTCCATGGAAAATGGAAAATATATTCCAAGTAAATATAACTGCCAGCTCTTGCACTCAATATTCATGTTATCAATCTGCCTTGACTGCTTTCATGAAATTTCCAATGACTCTACAATCGTCAGTATCAATATCCCAGTCTGTATCCTTCTTTCAATGCTGCACTAAACTATCATATTTCCCATCACCGTCTCCCATTTTATTCCAACTTGCCCATCTAACCGGGAGTGAAGTCCTTGAAGGGATTGATCGGAAACGGCGCACAGACGCCCAACTCACTCTAACCAAAACGGAGATTACATCGGAGTCAACGAGTGGAAATGCTCCCCTTTTCTTCAGGGCGATGGAGACAGGGAGCATTGCGACATTGTCTACTTACCCCGTTTCCTTCCTGTTCTTATTCCGTTATTGTTGTTGTTGTTGTTGAAGTTCATTTTTTTTACTATACGTACAATTTCCATGACCAAGAGACCAATTGATGAAACTCCGGAATTAATGGGAACGGTGAATTCACTTTTTTTTTTGCATGGGATCTACGAAAAATATTTTATTCTCAAATATATTTCTTAAATAAACAAATCAACTTCACTGAATATGGGAAAATTTGTCACTTGTTGTAAGGCCGTTTCCAGTGAACTTTATAATCAGCTGGTTTATAATTTAATAATTTTGCAAATCTCGAGCTTTGAACGAGAGGATCACTGGTGGAGCCTCCGGGCCATCCTCCAGAAGTTTTCAAGACTCGGGAGAATGGCGTTGTACTATTTACATTCAACTGGGAATGCACATTTCGAACTTGAAAGCCGGTGAGCCCCTTCGTCTGACTGAACGCGACACAGATCACTCGTGTATTCATGTTTTACCGAAATTGGCAGAGCTCCCGCGCTATCAGTGACCGAAATATTGATGAATCGGTATTTACAATCGACGGAATTGGAAACACCGGAAAAATAGAAACTCAACTCGGTGGACTATTTTACGGGGTACAATGGATAAATATTGATCGCTCGCTCGTTCCGATATGAAAAAAACAGGAAGATAACCAGTGGCATGCGACGAGTATTGAGCTTTCAGTTAATATTATTTCACTTTTTTTTTTAATCCGATACTTTCTTCCAATTATAAGAATCAAATGCCCTGGAGGATGATTGCTCATGAGCTTGAATGACCTCCCCTAATTATTATTAATGATTCTGGATTTTTTTTTCTCCAGAGGAAAGAATATTTATGAATTATTGGATGTTCCTTAATTATTGCAAAATTTCTCTCAAGATTATCACTCACCTGATCATCTTCTAGAATAATTTAACTCGCATAATTTAATTTTATCTTGCGATTCGACGACAGAAGTAAAATATTGAACAATAAATAATTCTTCGAAGTAAACAGATCTTCAACAAAATTTTATCCCGAGTGCTGACGTAAGTCTCCGACTGATTGATAATCCTTTTCTCCTGTCATGTATTAACTCGCGAGTTCTGAAAAAAACCTCGGCCAGTGGAGAATAACCGTTGTGATGAAGAACCACGGTAATTAATTCTTTCATTAGCGCGAGAGGTAAAATGAAATGTTCGAAAAACTCTAATTAGAACTTTCATTCAGGTAGGAAGTTCCGGACAAATTAAACGGACTCTCGGCTTACGTTCGTTCTATTTCTCAAATTTTCCACGTCACTCTAACATTTCATTGTGCCAGGATAGTGAAACGAGTCTAATCACAACCCGTGGGGACACGGCACTATCCAGTTAGTGAGGACGAGAGACATCCCTGTTTTGGAGCACCTACTTCGCTGGCAAGTTATACGAGCGATGTGGATATATCTATCAACAGACACGTCATAAACTTGATGACTCCATACGCAGAATATGGGACAGCTGGGGTAAGCTATCTTTATTAAATATCCCTTTAATAGTGAGTCAACTATGCGCAGAGAGAAAATATGTCTCGGAAAGTGTTTGAAAAAATATTCTGAAAATATCGTTCTCCGAGTATTATCTAAAAATAAATTATTTTGGAAATAATCTTTGTAAAACCCTCTGATGCAGATCCCTATTGTCATCGAAATAAAATAAAAATCATAAATACCTGGAGTGCGTTGAATTGTGGGCTGAACATCACTGGTCTGCCCACACAATGACTGAATCTCCTTAACGACCAAAGCCGTCTCAAGAACCCAATTCTCGGTCGCTCTCATGGGATGGAATATTGTGAAGTAATCGATGTATCTGGGGTTCGATATATCTATGGTATTGTATGGAGAAAAATTGTTTGTGTCAAATAAATTTGTGTAAATTGTTTGTGTCAAAATAGAACAAATAATGAAGATAACACAGAGATTTATGTTCAGTGTCACTAAGAGCTAGAGATAATGAAATATCGTATTGAGGTGGGCCACACGAATTATCTCTCGTACATGCGGTAAACTCACATCACGATTCAACTTTTAATTGAACTTCAATTCACATGAGTGAAAACGCAAATACGATTATTAATTAAATTTCGGAAAATTCGCGATAGTGCGGTGGGAGGTCTACATTTTTCCAACTGAATACTGCAAGCAGAACAGTAATTGCAGGAAAACTACGTTTCAACTTTATGTTCAAGACTTTTCATATTTACTTTTGTCGTTCCCTATCATCATAGAAGGCTAAGGCACGAGAGGTATCTAGGGTAGGCTAACCAATTATTTCAAATTCGGAATAAGGTTATTCACTTTCTCCACCTAATGAGAAATCGATTCCATGGAAAATGAGGTCATAGGATATTCAAGCATTTGCATTTTTCACTATTTATTTTTTTCTGTTGAACAGAAATAAGGTTGAGTCAATTGTTCCTCTAATTTTTGGGGAATTTCTAAAAATTAAAGGGCGTGAACGAGATTTATTCAACATTTTTGTTACTGTGTTAAAAATTTTGGCAGACGGTGGGTGAATTTTTTCAATTTCTGAGCTTTTTTCTTAAAAAATTTCCTTCGCCCCCATAAATATCTAGAAATTGACTCACAGAAATGATTAAAAAATGGATTTTCCGATTGTAATCTCAACTATCCGATTTTCTTTGATCGCGATAAATTCAGCTAATTAATCACCCCATATTTGATACCCGTGATAGGCTTAACATCCCCCAAATGATAAATTTCCTCCTATAATTTTTCCCGAAATCTCATCAAGCTTTTTTCAAACCCCGGAGATGAGCCCTTTTTTCATCAACAATATTACATATCTATGCATACAATAATAAATGCATGACAACAGGGTTACCGTCACTGGATTTTATAGTATGCAATCACGTTAGTTGTCGCTACTGGTTCGATTTGACTCGTGTGCATGCGTCTATATGTATACCCCCATAGCTATAGATATCTCACCTCTGGTAAATTCTATTCCGTATGGAACTGGGTGGCCGATATATGGGCGATAGGATCCCCTGCGCTACATTAACAGTGTCCCCAGTCCATTGTTCAGAAGTTTGAATGGATCTTGATACCCTGGGGATAATTGAAAAACAAATGATCACATTCAAATGCCTCAATTTTTCAAATTCCATACTATTCATTCCTAATCCCAGAAAATTTTATTGAGTCGGGTGATGAATTGATCTAAACTAATTGAATACAAAATCGTTAAACTACATAAAGAATATAAACAATTTTAAAAAATCATAACAATAGCCATCATAATAAATAAAAGTCTATAGCATTATAGACTTTTATTTGTTTATTACTTTATAGAGGAAGAGCGGGGGTGGCACAATAATCCATCAATAACAATAAAAAAAATTATTTATGTATTAATCTACACTCGGTTATATACACAAAAAGACTAGTGTGTGTTTTTGACTTTCTTTTTGATACTTTCAAAAAAAATGAAGTATCATTCACAGTGGTGCAATATCGTCGGATCGATTAGGATGAGGAACAGAATCTTTCAGATCATATTATCGTGGGGATGATTTAGACTCCCCGAAAGCTCCCGCTGAATGTCTTGGCCCATTCAATATTATATCCAATCTGAAGAAAATGAGCTTGCAAAAATGGAGAGAGATTTTTTGATCTAATACGGAAACTTTATTACCTTCAACATTCATACAGGTCTAAAAATTAATGACCTGCCAATGGCGCCCCTGAAAGAGTCCGTCGACACGTAAACGCGATATCGCCGCATCTAACTGTGTTGAATATCGATTTTACTTTTTTGCCATTGGGCAGGTTCGATGCTCCAGTTTTTAACCTCCTCTCTCCTAACGGGTTTTGCGGGGCGCATAACGACGCTAGATCGTTCGAGTTTATCGATCCGCGTAGTCATCGTCCGCACTATTTATTCTCTTGCGCTCGCGCGAATCCTAGGATGGATATGCCAGGGGTTTCATATGGGATATGACACGTGTATTAAATAATCGCTGTAGAGTGAAGGGGGACAATTTATCTCGCGTATGGACTATTAGCCGATTTATCGTCGGATTTCAGAGTTGATGATGTTCAGGGATTGAATGGGATTTTTTTGCCTGAAACAATTCGTTGGAGGAGAGATATAATTTTTTCAGTGAATTTATCTCAGGGAAATTATCGGTGTTATTGGATAATCGATGATGATCCATTAGAAAATTTTTAGATAATAAAATAACCGATGAAATGGATCAATCGATGATGTATAGTAAATCTGTTTTAGTAAATGAAAAAATGGTCTTTTTGAACTATTTTCAGGTTCGTGTTTTTTTTTGTGCCCTCGACTGTGGAGAAGGGAAATGCAAAAGATCTTAAAATGAATTCTATTCCACGATCGACTTATTCGGCGATTCTCGTTCAACTTTCTTCTCCCTGCACGCTCTCTCGAATAGAGCTTGCAGTAGAGCGAGTAAATATCCAGTCAGCTTCAAAACTATTAATATTTTACATCTCCATGCACCGAATGAAGTCTTTGTAGGGTGAAATAATAACACGAGTAGAGAGTTGTAGTCATGAGCCCACTATGGAGTACAAAAGAGAAATATCAATAATGTGGACTGCCTCGTAATTCTACGGTTCCTCTTGAATTACCTGTAATTTACATGATGGACGATGAGTCCATTTTTCATCTGTTTCATTTATTAGAAAAGAATTGACGGGTGGAATGACCGTCCGGATCGAAAATGAAGGTCACACACCTCTTCTGATTATTTTTAAGAGACGGAAATATGCCTGAATGAAGTGAAAGGATTTTGAAATGAAAACATTAATTGAAATATTTCCAGTGGGAAATAACATGACTTCTGTCAAGATTGTATGAGTTCTGACATCTTCGCGTGAGGAGTAGCAGATAAAAATATTTTTTCAGTTTTTGCACCGATTCTTCATTGCAAATTGCGGGAATAGTTCCGCAGCTTTTACTGAATATTTTTTACTCAACTCACTGTTTTTTTATTTAAAATACGTTTTCCTCTCGTACTGTCTCAACTTTTCAATTCTACACTCGTGTCGAATGGTGTAGTTGGAGAATAAAAAAACTGGACGCTTCCGTGAATTTCCGGAGCATTCTTTATCCTCTCATTTTTCAGGTTTAATCTCCGTGGTACAACTCTTGGTCCGAAGTCAGGTGGAATTAATGTTTCATCTCTCCAGTGGTGCAGGATCCGGCTCGAGCGGTTTCGAAGGTTGTGAGATTAAAATTTCATATTTGTACTTTATCCATCATCGCTCATTTGTAGAAAAAATTTTTTAACAGTGTTAAATCATGTTAATGGAGATTATGGCATCACTTTTGCAACTCACCGGTTAACTCTGTAGCTCGGCATTTATCTCATTACGCACATGAATTATTCGGCGCTCTACATGGTTTTGGATACATGACACCTCTCAGGGTGGATGTAATTTCCGTGTGTTCACGTCAAAGTGACAAGAGACCTTCCACCCAGAGTGGCAACGAACAGGTTAAAATTGAGGATGTAGATGTTCGCAGGGTAGAATTTGTTATGCGAGCTTTTGCCTGAATTCTTTTCATACGATAAATCCCAGATTTTATTTCTATTTTCAGTAGAAAAATAACTGATTTGCATATTTCAAATAAAAATGGACTGAAATGGCGTCAGAAACAGTTACGGGAGAGTTGTGAATGTTCTTTCACTGTTAAAATCTACTGAGTTTAAAATTGTGTGCTTTTATCCTGTGGAATGGCCGCGGGGTCATTCGACTATTTTTTGCACATATATTCATCCGCCCCATGACCTTGGGACAATTGTTCTCATTCCCATAAGGTTATCGAGAATTCTTACATTCTAGGGGCATACGATAAATTCCAGCATCGTTGCAAAATTCAGTAGCACGCGTGGGCGCTTCGCCAAACCAATTCAAGTGCAATAATATTTGCATAAACTGGCTTCACCCTGGGAATAATTTATGGCCGAAGACGTGTTGACAATCATTTATTCTTCTGTTCCATTGTGCTTGTTGCATCTGTTCAATTGTAATTTTGAATAGTGCTGAGAAAAAAAAATTATCTTTCCGAAATGTCAAATTTTCAAATACGCTTAAAAAAATAAACGAATAAATAAAATCCATATTAAATGTATTAAAAAAATAGTTTTTGGTGTGAAAAAATTCAAAACACAAACCTGAATAGTATCTGAATATTTTCTACAGTATTTTCACAATAACGTCGTGATATTCCTCAGACAGAGCCATCAGTTCAGTTTTCCACAGCCGTATATTTTCATGGGCTGGAGCTGTGATTTCACGGAACTAGGTTGATTGCCCCATTTTCCATCACGAATGTGTCATACGGAGAATTGATAAGAGCTTATCTCTGCAATTGAATGCAGGCCATTATTGATTTCACATTTAATAAAGGAATTCTGAAATTAATTATGTGGTTTCAAAATTCTGCTAATTGATTTTATCGAATTTCATCATTCTCGCGAACTCGATGCACACCTGGACGGTTCGTAATGAGGGTTTGTGCAGTTCTTTGGAAATTCCTTGTTCAAAATCCGTAAATAACAATGACAGGGATGATTGAGTGAATTTCATTTTTTAAACGAAATGATGTTTATTCCGATGAATAAACCATTTCGTGAATAATTTAATATGAATAAGCGGTGCTCATCAAATCAGTGGAAATCATATTTCATGCAGGGAATGATCATTTATTCAATTGGTTCAACACGCGAGATTTAAAAGTCCCATTTCATTAAATTAATATTGATTCAATCACTGCGGGTAGATCAGAGCTCCCAGCAAAAGGGTGCGTTAGAAAATTTCCTATTATCATTCAACAATGCTTTTCCCTCAATGACTCAAAACACAGCTTAATTTCTCCCGAAGTTTCTATAAAAATTCGGGAAACTGTAACACCCCTTTATCTTTCCCCCATGTTCTGTCCTTCCTCCCACAATATTTTCCCCCCACATGTCAATAAATTCCCTCAAAAACTAATAAAACCATCAGCAGTAATCCACCAAATTCTGGAGATTGTTTTTTAATCAAATTTTTCGGGGCGCGTGATCGCACAAAAAATATTAGGATAAATTCTCTGACCCCAGAATCATTTCTCCACCAACAATTCCATTGTACATTTACCTCCCCCAGTTTCCACCCCCCACGCAAATCCCCCTCTATTTTTTTCCCCAACCAGATAAACCATTCTTCTCGAGCCGACGAACTGTTCACATCTCCCGTTCAACATTTTTTTCAAAATTGAATTCTGACATGTACCGAGCATGTGCACATTCGACGCTCCAGTATTTGAAGAATCCTCGACCTTTCCTTTGTTCGCATTTTGAATGGAATGTCAGTACCAAAGTACGGAGAGAAGTGCTGACGAGCCAACAACTGCAACGGTCTATCGAGACATTCTACTTGAGTTACCGATCCAATCGAAAATTGCTGCAAGCCTATCCTTTTTACGCTCCTTGTATCGCCCGAGTGAGTCAAAAGGGCCGTGACCTGTTTACCCCCGAGCTATGGTTCACATTTACCGGGTGGCATCGATCATCCCTTCGCCCCCACGACGAATACATACCGCGCGTTATAATCACCGTCACGTGAAAGAGGATAGAATGGATTTACATGGCAAATTAATCAGTTGCGTGTTCTAGTACTCACTGTAGTTGGCGGACAATTGCAATTGCAATTTGCCATTGTCCTGAAGTATCACTTTATGCCGCTGTATAGCTCCATTATTATCACGAACTGACGGACATATTTCTGCAGATATCGAGGGCATTTTTTTATTGACAACGAATCGATGTTTTTTTGTCACTTATCGCAGAGAAAAAAAATTATTTGCTTTATAAATGTTTCACGCTTCAGTGAATGGAAAAGAAAAGAAAAATTGTCATTTTCCTTCCTGTCGTTTCATTTGATATTTTTTTTTTATGGTTTAGAGGATTTTAAGGACCAGTCCTTGCTGGAATGAGATGAACAGTCGGCGAAACGGGAAGCAGTGCTCATTTTTTATGAAGACATTTGCGCTTACAATTCGTCGGTTTATTGCCACGGGATATATATGCAACGCTTCAAATCTTTTATGAATTCTCGTCTAATGGTGCACTTCCTTCGTTCTTTAAAGAGTCTTTGCAATTAATTTTATTGGCCGTAATCCATTAAAGTATTGGGAAATGGCAGATCATCTCCGCGGATATAGGATATTCAACTGTAACTGGGTAAATGACTTCTGATCATCAATCCTCTGAGATCATCCCAACCTATCTAGACATTAATTAGACCCATGTCATTATCTCGATTCAGCCAATGGAAACTCCCACGTGGAAGAAAAAATATTCACATTGAATTATGGAGATTAAAGTTCCACAGTAATTACCAGTCTTTCTTCTACGGAAATTGGAAATATCACAAGAGGTAGATTCCTGTGTACCACTTTTTCCTTGTCATTGTTTTTATTTCCTCCACTTTTTTTTCTCACTCGCGTGAAGGTATGTAAGATGGAAAATATGTTCGTGCGACATGGTAGAGAGTCGTGTGGGGAGCGATTTACCTTGATCGCGCATGAATGCATTCGACTGAAGCTACATGCAAAAATAATTCCCCCACGCTCCACATACAAATGATAGCGAACGAAATAAATTTTTCCCTCTGACTTTCGATTTTTCTCTCTTTTTACTCAATCAATAAAGTAAATAGTATTCATGAAGATTTTATCTCCCATTTTTCCAGCGATGAATGGAGAATTCACCAGAAATAATTTTCCCTTCTTTTTGGGATTGAAATAAAAATATTGAATAAAAAAATCGATTTGTAATTTAATAATTTTCCAATTATTTTCCAGTTATCGTGTCATATTGTCGTATTTACTTAAAGCTTTGGGACTCTCAACGACGACGACAAGTTCTTCGTACCTCAAAAGGAAAGCCAGCTCAACGTGGAATTAATTTATGATGTACCAAAAGGGCTTGAAGCGTTTCAAATTTCGTGCTTCAATTATCGATAAGAAGCTTTACACGGAAAATTCTAAACTACTGCAAAATCTCAGCCGCGAGTCGAGTTCAAGTATTGATTTTATATATTCCTGCGAAAGGCAAGTGCAGGAGAAAAATAAACCGGTGATAATTCGAACGAGAAGGAATAATGAGTGAAGGCACTCCACTAATTTGAATTCATTTAGGTGTGTATTTTTTAATTTCTCTCTTCCATTCTTCATGAAACAACAGTCGTACATTCGTTACAATAATAATATCCACGTACAGTAATACAACTCGATACTCTGTTTATTTAATTCGTCTCGATACAAATTTTTCATTTGACCTCATGAGATATGAGTATTGAGTAGTAAATTTGTTTCTTAACATCGTTAAATTACCCTTGAGATAAAAAAAACATCTCAATTACGTTCATGTTTCTTCAGCTATGCAGCTCGAGTCTGCAGAAATATGCTCGGAGGGTTTTTTTTTACAGTTGTCGTTAATGCTTTATTACTACGAGAATAATGTTCAATGTAAATGAATTATGCAATCCTATGAGTGATTAATTTACTGAAATATCCAGTGGTGGTAAAATGTCAATGACAAAATGAATAGCGAACAGTTTGAATAATCTGACTTGATATGAATGACAAATTAATTATCCGACACGTTTTAATTGAAAATGTTACATCTTACTTATATTTAACGTCTTATCATTTCATCACAATCATTCACTGATGATTTCATTCGTTAATCTACCAACAATGATTAATTTCCTAATTTTTAAATTAACCTCGATTCCCTATATACATTTGGTTATTATACATACAATAAATTCACACTCATGATTGATTTTTACTTTGTTAAAATTTCTCTCAATCTTCATCATGACCATCTCGTGGCTGTTCATTAGTCATTTTTATTTCTCATATAAAACATTACAATAATAACTTTGTTGAAGGTGTGGTAAAATGCGTGAGATTTCTTTTACATTGCAATAAGTTCATGGTGTAGATCTATTTCGATAGAAAATTAAATGTTTTAGGTGACTTCGGGGAATAATATTTCGTTACTCCAATAATTTTCACAGAATGAGAATTGAGCTGCTCACGCAGTTCACCGTGACACCCTCAAAAATATCAGGCACTCAGCATAATTTATCTTTAACAAGTATAGAATTGTCATTGCTATTTATTTGTTATTGTTAATGTATAGTACAGCCCTCTCTCTCAACATTTAACACACTGGCACTAAATATTATGGACACGGTGTAAATAATATTTAAGTACTCAATTTCGTATGTTCATACATTTTAGTAATTATTTAATTCCATCAGTTGGTTTTCAAAGGAAGAGGGGGCTCCAATGGAAGAAATTTGGATGCATCTTCCCCGTAATGTAAAAAATTGTGACAGAACATCATCAGTAATTTCATGCTCTCTGTTATCGTTAGCTCTTTGGTACAATTAAGATCGATGAAATCGTTATGAATGGCCATTATGATAAAATAAATAAATCAATTTCACTCGATTCACTTATTGGGGCGGAGTTAGACCCCCGTAATATCTTATGAATCATTTACGGACTAATGGTAAGATCACGTGGGAAAAAAATAATAGGAAACTCTAGCAAATTCACAAGCTAAATTTTTTTTCAACTGATAATCATATGATAGAAATCTGATAGAATTGTCTGTCCAATTTTTAGTGCACAATGACACAATAATGATTAATGGATTATTATTTATAATTTTCTAGAGATAAGAAAATGATATTTCCATTGAATCAAGATTTGCTGCAGATTTTTGTAAATCAAAGGTACTATACACAGATGAATATATTTAATTATCATTTTTTCTAACATTTCATATATCATCATAATCATACTATTTCCATATGAAATATTTTCTTGAGGTTTATTAGATCGTCAATACCCACTTACAAAATGAGTCTTACATTGATTTTATTCGCCATCGAAATGTATTCATAGACATTCTTTCCGTGAATTGTGTTGGAATTGCGGACAACGTACATTCCGCAGTCAGCATATACACAATTGCACTGGATCATAAATTTATTTACAGAATTGAATAAGTATTCATTGATTTATTCATAATTTGAGTGATAATTATATAACATTTTACCGTAATTCATTTTTCAATTGTCAAAAAACTTCAGTACTGACGTTTTCAATTTCAAGCTGAGTAATTACAATAAAATGCAGTTGAGGATATATTTTTTACAAGTGTGAGCGGTAAAAATAATTCTTTTACATCATAATACAGAAATTAACTACCCTGATAATTATGATTGATGCTCCAGAGACTCATGAGAAAAACTGAAAAAATGCGAAGGTGAGGAATTACCCCTCGATCGCTCCTTCTCTGAGAGGAGCCAAAGGCGCCATTTTTTTCGTGCCGACTACTGACGCATAAAATTCAATTCATTAATTGAAGTACCTCGGAAATTTCCGCATTAAAAATAGAGTATTATGTCACACGAGATAAAAGTATTATTTGACGAATGCGACTTGATAATCCCAGTCGATGTCGAGGATTGTCATCACATGAGTCAGCTAATACTTTTCTCATCGTTTGACAGACAATATTTTCTGCATGCGATTATAACATCGCTCGATTAATGAACGCCGAATGAAATGAAAAGTTTCTAACAATATTGCAAATTAAAAAAACTCGGCAGTTTTCGGAGAGCGCGTGTACCTCGTGGATAAATACTTTTTTTGCAAAAAAATCCATCGGTTCAGACTGTTCCTTAGAATCACAGGACAATAAAAAAAACCCTTATCAGTGGTAGCTTTGATAGGGCAGTTAGACTTAACTTGGATACGCCTAGGTGGCGAAACCTTAATCGGCGACTGATCCATTCACGACACACGGACACCTAGTCGTGTCTACGTTAAGTCTCACTGGCGTATCAAAGCTGAAGCTGATAAGGGCTTTTTTATGGATAGAAAATTAGAAAGACATGGGTGATAAATTTTTCGGATAAACGAGTTGCGATGGAAAAAATTTACATGTGTTTATGCGCGTGACTATGGACATCGTGCACCCCCAGGAGAGCGTGACAGGTTTACCAATGCTGAGAAAAGAAATACATTATGTCAATCGACGTTGTCACAGTTTCACAAATTATTTTCTGGGTTTAAGGATTGACTTTCTTCAGAAATGCAATTGATTCCTCTTCACTGTATCTCCGACATTTATTCATCGCCAGTTCATCGTTGAATTCACTTGAGGATCAGTTTTAAACGAATATCTCGGATGTTAATAAGATGGGAAAACTTTAGCACGAAAACTTCAACGATTTTTTCCACATAAGTCAATAGTGAACGCCGCCAAGATATTTCCTGGCAACTTATCCTCCAGTGAAATATTCTCTCTCCATTCCTGACGTCAATTAATGTGACTCATAATTTTTTCCCACATTCCACGCAAATGAACGAAAAGAGAGGAACATAATTGATGAAAAAATTGGCTCAGAATGTTCTTTAGTAAAATTAAAATAATTGTAACTACTTAAATAATATTTTTCTTCATTTGTTCGTCTTCTGGTACCTCTGGAGCCTATCAAATTCTTCCATTATTTACAATGTTAATTATCTATTGAATC
Source organism: Diachasmimorpha longicaudata (assembly GCF_034640455.1). Classification (NCBI taxonomy): domain Eukaryota; kingdom Metazoa; phylum Arthropoda; class Insecta; order Hymenoptera; family Braconidae; genus Diachasmimorpha; species Diachasmimorpha longicaudata. Next base: position 6,722,582 of record NC_087232.1, on the reverse strand, counting down.
TTTAGCTTTTACAAATGAAAATACGTAGTTGTAAGTTGGCTATTGTATTTAGAAGCAGTACTTTCTCGTACTAACTTCAGGTACAGGACTTAGAGGTGTGGGACGTCCACTGCAGGAAACGTCCCGATCTTCATGTCACCCGTAATAATAATTCTTTTGTGACATACTCCTTGGTGTCTCAGTTCGGAGTATCGTGTGTAAACTGTCAGCGCCAATCATGTGATTTCCCAAGTCTACACGAATACCTGTGTGCGGCTGGATTTGATGTACCTGTCCCATTGGCATTCTGTTATCTCCGTAATAGCGCTCGCTGTGGAGTCGCTCCGCTAATTGTGTTTCTGGGGTACTGAAACATTACAAATCATAAAATTCAATCGTTAGAGGAGATTTATACACAGGTGATTACGAAATTATTTAACGGCTATAAAATTCTGAGAGATCAACAATTCAGTAATTTAAAAAAATGGAAATATATAATATATACATGTCACATACATTTTTTTTATCTGATTTATATGTCATGTGATACAGATATATGTAAAATATACTTCGCTGTGAAATGAAAAAATCCGAAATATTCCAATTTGTTCACACAAATATCCTTTGGTTTTTTTTAAATTAAAAATATTTCTATTTGATTGGTATTGCTACAGGTATTTAGTCTGAATGAGAAGAATAGTATACGAGCCCGTACAGATCAATGTTGATGAATAAATTCAAACAAGAATAATCTCTTTCCCTTTGTTCTGTTTTTACCCACTAAACGCCCCTATTTACCCGAATCTACTTGTTAAATATTAAAATACATGACGCAATAGGTATTCCTAATGGAACAGAAGGCAGATTAATTCGTTAATTCATTTCCCAATACCGATAACAGTGTTTATTCATTTCTGTCATGACGGTACCGCAATGACGAAATATTTTTTAATTTTAGGAAAGTTTTAAAAATCCGAAATACTGAATTTAATATGATAAGGCAAGTTGAATAATGAGAGGATAATTGGAACAGTCGTCGGTTTTGAGTGTTCAACAATTCGTAAACAAGAGTTTTCTATGAGACTTACCCCGGGTCCTGCATGGGAATGGGCACAGGAGTGGTGAGATCAATGTCAGCATCGATTTCCGAGATTTCATCAGCGAAACCATTGGGGAGAGTCTCACTGTTCGTGTGAAAATTGGCATCCTTCTTGCTACGATGACGACTCACCAGTAAACGACCGATAATGAGACCCAAGAAGAGAAGACCACCAGCTGCCACCGAGATAATTATGTAGAGGTAGAATTTTTCTTGATTTTCTGGGGGAGAAAAATACCATATCATGATTTTCGCTTATCGGAGCATAAAATTCGTCAAATGCTCAGGCGAATTTCCTTCAATTCCATTCAATTATTCGTCTATCGTCCACTCACTGTTGATGAACGGCTATCGCATCGTGATGAAAAAAATCGTATTATTGCAAATAATTTGCTTTCTTGTCTCTACAATTTTATCATTCATTTTTATAACTCCATAACAGTTCAATAACTCCTAAAATCAAACGGATCATCCTCTTAATACGAAAATAATCTCAACTCATAGCCCAGATATTGATAAACTCTAGAGTAAAATGTGGCAATGTCATCAAAGTTTCATGCACTAAATATTATTTTAATTTCTATCTCATGCATAATTGTACATTCTCGATAATATGTCATGGTAGGGCCTGATGGCAACCACGCCCTGATAAAATAATTACTCCACGAAAAAAACGCCTGCACCAGCATTGATCTCTGCCTGATAAAAAAGTTTCATTTGCGCACCTTCTGGAGGTAAAACGAGACAATATTTTCCGACAATAGGGGGAAAAGCTCGGTACCTGTCCCATCCGAATTTCCCGCAAGTTCCGAATGCTTTTCATTATCTCTCGGCTGAACGTCGGTAAAATGTCGATAGACTGCCGGTAGTTCGTCGGTAACATATCAACAGTAGATGCGGTATTTCGGGGAATATATGCATCAGTACGATCGTTGACTTACGTACCTCATTTACTTACTTGAAATGAATGAATAGGCATTGATCCATTCACTGAGGTATCCAATGGCCACCTCATCCTCCTCGGCTTTTGCATAAATCACGGTCGTGCAATTGGTTGACGATGAATTGTCGGTTGGACTCATTGTTCCTTCAATATCGTTCGTCGATGCGTGCATTCGCCTTTGGGTCTTGCCCTCTTTACCGACTGTTTTTAGCTTGTGCCGTACATCCACTGATTTGTTTTGGTGTTTTGGGAATCAGATGGTAAGCGAGACGGAACCAAAAAGAAAAAACATAATTTCTTTTTCAATGGATAATTTTGATGATGGGCATTGACCGAGCAGTCATTACATTCGTGTTATTTACAGGATTGTTATGATTTTTTTTTTGTTAAATTCCGGCGAATTTGGTCACGAATTTTTGGGAATCTCTCATCAGTTATTTCGTGACACCGGACACTGACGAGAAAAAAAAGTTTTCAGGAGTTTCTGCCACTGAGCGTATGAACAAATTGTGGAATATATTCTATCTTAATTTTTTTTTGCGGAAAAAGTGCGAAATACGCCAGACGAAAATGTGCGAGACCTGTACTATATCCTACTCGATTTATTCGCAGTGAGATAAAAATTTATTTATGTCGATCAAATTTTGTTGACACCATTGAATGCGTAACATCTCTACATGATCACCGATTCCAAGAATAATAATGTTCGGGCTGAAAGTCCCAATTGCAAATGTGCTCATAAAAAATTACTGGAGTCTGGGAGCAACTAAAGCTTCTTGAACTGCGATTTCATTTTGCGTTCGGCAGACTAAGAGTGGTCGAGAGTGCAGTTAAGCTCATTTGTTCTGCGGATCATGTACGAGGGAAAGCTTGATGGAGGTTCCTCGAAAGCGATGTAGGATATAACAAACGCGTCGGGGCCTGGAGGCAGTGGAAAATATCTTAATTATCCATGCAGATGTATTATGCAGGACGACCCTCTATTTTCGAAATATGAACTTGGCTCGGAGGTGAACTCGTGATTACAGTGAAACTGATACTGTAGAATATCATGCAATATTCACAGAGATGAAGATTGAGAGACCTCCGCTGTCAACTGAGAAGAAATAATATTTCCGTCAATCAAATATTTTTCTTTTTTTATTTTTTCTTCCAAATAAAGATTTACCAAGACTAAAAGAACAATTTGATTTGAATAAACGTAATTAGGCAGATAGATAAATGCGTTTCTTTCATTCGAACGACGAATTAAAGAATATCAGTAAAATATACTGGACACTCATCACTTTCTACCCCCGACGAACTCTCATTCCGAAATTATACATTTGTAAATCACATAGAATGTCAAACAGTTGTTCAATTTGCATAGAATTAGCAACGCGCGAACGAACACCACATGTATAAGACAATTTTACACGGCCATATGCAATCAATGCCACTGCTATTGTATTGTTTGTGAAATGAGCTCAATTGTCGTTTGATTATTCATTGTTGGATAAAATGAATGGCCTCAACATATGCCGCCTGATATTCAAATAATCTGATATTCAATAACTACCACTGGGTTTTTCCATAATAGTGGACATAAAATATTCGCCAACAGGATCAATTATACATCTGTCAACTTTCCCATAAAATCGTCCTCTCTTCCTTCAGTTCTGAATATTTTGGTTCTTAAAAAATGAACATATGCTGAGAAATTTCGGGGAAAAATTCTCTGCTTCTGGTTCGAAAAAATTGCTGGCACTGGTAAATGTTATCAAAAAGTCTCAAAAAATTATCTTGACAGCATTTATTCTCACAATCAGGGATTCGCAATTTTTTCCAACACTCGTTCTATTATTTCTATAGAATATTTCTCTCAATGTGACATTACCTTAGGGTTCGCGACTCCCATGTACCTCAGGAAAATGAAGAATCACCATTATTCCAAGAAATCACGATTACTCAAAATAACTCAAAATATAAACTCATAAATAATCCTCCACAAGTTGTTCATAAATTCACTAAACGCTGTAGATAGTCAGAATTAACAACGTTATCACTTATCATCGGCCGACTGCCTCCGAGGACAGGTGCCCAATAAATGCACGCATTCTGCTGGCACTGCTACTCTGTATAATTCTCTGTGACGTAAGCATTTTTGTTTGCAAGTATTATAAAATGAAAATACACGGTATTTCTGCCGACGCGACATAAAGGAATATCCCCCGGATTATTACCCAATACGATAAAATACTTTATGCCTTTGAACGTGGGTATAATTACAACGCGCTAATGTTACAAAACTGAACATATTTTGAACATTTTCATAGCTTCACATGTGTTTTTTCAAACATTATGACAGCACTCATTTGTATGCTAATGCTCAACTCTACGTTACATGTGTGGAAAAAGAGAATAGAGAAGGCAAGGCATGCGCCGGAAAATATTATTTGTTCTATTCAAAATTTTTAATGGAATTATTCAATTTCATTCGGGAAATTGTAACAAATAATTGCTCGAACGAGCGGAAAGCAACGGGTTCTGATGAACCCCAATAATTACAAATTTTATTTAATTAATAAAGCTGTGATTTATTATTAAATAATTGAAAACTTTCATATTTAAAAAATTTATTTTTTCCATTCAGAAATTCTATTTAATTCTTGGTCTATTCAATGAGTGGAGCAGAATAGTCCCTAATTTTTTATAAATATTTTTTTTGCACACAAACAACCTTGAGAACCTGAGAACTTGCCCAATCACTGATTCATCGTCGATGGTTTTTTTTTCTCTCCTTGTCATTCTAAGACGCGAAAATTGTGGTATTTTGAATGGAGAATCGTTGAATCCAATGCCAAGTCAGAGTGTGCAAGGTGCTTACGTTGACGATTGAATGATGTCCCTAAATTTTCGAAAGGAAGCTGGGCGGAAGAAGTTTATGGAACTCGAGAGCTTGACGAGGATAAATGGGAGGTGAGTTTCGTATTGGGTGTATCATGTTGTAAAATTGAGAGAGTGTTTGGAAATTCTATGGTTTATAGCGTAAACTATATCAATGGAATAAGCTCAATCCGATGGGAATAGATTGTCCTGAATGCATATGAACAAGGGGTAAATTAATGATGTTTATATATGTTGCCTGCACCGACTTCCATAACGAGGGATGTGGTATTATAATCTGGAAGATAGATGAATACTCTAGAAGAGAAAATACTGATAGTTTTGGTTCAAAACTACATTTATGTGAAGTTGGTTTAATTATAAATAATCGCGTCTCTAGAATTTTTATTTGAAATTGTTTCTGTCTAGTCAGTTCGTTAGTGATGAAAAATATTAATATTGGCGCTCAAGACATTGGATTAAAAATTTCGAGGAAATTATCGCGGTGATAAGAAATTATGGATTATCGACTCAGTCGGTGTCAGACTGAACAACTATTACACACCATCTTCACGCAGTTTTAATTATTTTTAATTAACGATGGAACTACCGTACAAAGAAAGCTCGAGAATTTCTCCACAAAACTATCGCGAAACTGGGGCTAAAAATCATGAATAAAATTATGCAAAGAAGTGAAAAGTTCTAGACTTTTCTCATACCAACCGAGTGAGATCAGAGTTCCGACCACGTGTTCCACTCTAGACGGAATAACAATCTTCATTATGAAATTAGAAATTAAAAATAAATTGAACGTTGTACATTCAGAAACAGAGAGAGAAATCCCCCCTTGGGTTCAACAATTAATAATTTTTTTCATTTTCAAGTTAATTAAAAATTGTGGTGGAAAATTAAAGATTACCACCATAAGGATCCAAAATGGAATATAACGACCGTGAAATTGAGTTTGAAAGGAGAAAATGAAAAAGCGCCTCACAACGATGGGAGAATTCACACCAAAAAAAACTTTCCAACTTCACGAGCTTACTCGGTACAACATTCGACCTATGTATACGTACACAACTCTCCAAGTTACGAGTGTAGACACATGGACATACGCTTGCGGCGAGTGTGAGTATTATGTATACACGGACACTAGAGGTGAGTTGTTTGTACATTTAGATATCCGAGGGTGTAACTGTGGCCGGGTTGAGTATCCAGTTGTTACTATCAAATAATGTAATTGTAGACACCTCAACGTTAAACTCAAAATGGCTCCATGTGGATTATGATACTGAGATTAGATTTGTGCTGTTCTCAATACGGGAAAATAAATTTTCCGCAACAATTCTAGTACGAGTATTAAAAATAACCCCAATCCCTCAATTAAATTCCCTTGAAATTTTGGGGACTTTGAAAAATCTTACAACAGTTCAAGAGAAAATTTTATTTGATTTCACCAGGACTTTCGATACAAATAAAATATGTTTAGTAAAAATAAATAATAAATAAATTGCAAGTCGATGTCACCCATTAGATGAAAGGTAAAATTACCTGAATAAAAAAATCACAATTATTAATTAATTCTGACTACTCCTGTCCCTCTCGATATTCACCGGATGAATTTGGATTGATTTCGTCCATTTCCCACGGCTTTAACATAGTTTCAAAGTTGAAATCACACGATTTCAGTAATATCCGATTTCATCAGATAATGGCGTCATTATTTCATCAGTGAGTGTCGCCCCAGTTGTGATGCAGATTTATCGTCATAATTTTCTCCGAATAATCGTCTGATAACGAAATTTCTATTATTATTACGGTTCGCCACTAGTGAAAGGAAAATTAACGCCGAAACTAATCACTTCATTCATATACCAACTAATTTGCTAATCCCATGATGTTAACGTTGATGGTCAGTCATTATAAACGTTGACATCGCTCCGTCGATGCAAAAAGGTGAGCGAATAAATTGAGGGGTGTGGAATTGTCATTTTCAATGGCTACCTGTGTATGAATTCCATAGTAATGTATATTTTCATCAAAACATTATTGAATATAATAGTTTGCTTTTGCTGGCAGCGGAAAATAAATTGAATGTCGGCCGCAGATCAGTGAACAATGGGCTCGCTTCAAAATCTTGCAACAAATTGCGTTAAAAAAAAAATAAACAGATTGAATGTAGGTCGTATTTATGATGTGGGGCGTATGTTGATTCTGTACACAATAAAAAATACAATTTCCGAAGGGGTATTTTTTATAGAATATTTACTAAATATTAGTAAATAGAGAGAAAAAATTCTTGTTTGCTTTTCGATTCCAATATTTGAGTAACGAAAATAGGAAAAAGCTTTTATTTGATAAACGTACAGCGATGAAAGGACATATCAATGGATCCAGTGGAAACGGAATAATTTGTAAATTAATGAACATTTCGATGTTGTCCCTAATTGCGACCCTCAAACTCGAGTGAAAATGAAAAAGCCAATTCTGTAACAAACTCCGAAGTAGTGGATTCAAACGGGAATTCAACAGAATGAATGTAAAAAGAGACCGAGGCGAATAGCTGGGGTCCGAGATGTTAAAATTTTACTACTTATTTCGTTGAAATGGCTCGGGAGCTTCAAATGAATTTAAAAAATTGAATTAAACTCTTTTGATGCTTCATCTGAATAACGATATAAATTTAATAATAGTGTTATCTCCTTTGTTGTAACTTTTATTAGTTCGACGATTGGGAGGGGGAAAAGGGTTGGCTTCTTTTGAAAATTTGTTTAGAACGCATTAAAATGATTTCACTGGGAATAAAGCTTTATGACACCATTCGTTTGGCATCTTTCAAAATAATCAAAAAATTGAATTTCCGTTTCATTTTACCACACAATTAATAGCTTTCGAGTGGATTTCAACTTCTCGAGCGCATAAGTGAACCCTATAAACAGCATAATGGTGCGTAAATATATCAAGCTTTGAATCTGGCTATTCACCCATATTTGCACAACAGATCCTCCATTTAATTGGACCCGTCCAGTTAATTTCCTCATACATGTTGTATCGATACCAACAAACGATCCTCTACTGCAAAATCCAAACACTCGTTGATTTTCCAAGCGTTTCCTACCTAAAATGTATCCAACCAATTCATTCTGGCATAGTGTAATGCACTTTGGTAAATTGAAGTTGGCCAAGTATTTTCCGTTGCGACATTGGGTAACACTACTTGGGTCTAAATTCTGATATTGTCCCCATCACCAGTTTCACAAAATGTCATGAAGTTTAGTCATGAACTGGGAGCGGCCGTTGTACATTTTATGCACCGAGGGCTGGAATACATTTTCCTGTACTTTTGGATTTTACCTTTGTGTGAGCTGGGTGTGTTGTCTGCTGGTGAAATGGGTATAACAAGTTTCACACTCAGACAGTTAAAAATATTTCCCCGGTGGGGAGTTGAAAATGATAAAAATGGAAATTCGAACGTAACACAGGACATTTCGTGGGAACAGATTATTGATTAATGTTTGTGGGTTGCATCAGTGTGAAGAGTCGTGCGAATTGGGAGGTAGAACCTTGCTCGAGATCATCTGATAATTACTTCCATATTTTTTTTATTCGGATTAATAGCGACAAAAAGTAAAATAAATTTTTGAAGTAAATGGATGCGATTGAAAACTTTGATAATTCTGTCCTTGACAGAATCATGATCCACCGACTGTTAAAAGTCATTGGGACATTGATTGAACATAATTTTCTGTTTAGAATTGAATTGAATCACGCGAGTAAAGATGCGAATGGAAAAAACTGAAATAAAGTGGAAAGACATCGATGAGAATTTAACATTTGGGAAAACTGCTTATTTCCCTGGAATTCGAAAAAATTGAATTCAGTGGTCTTGACGAGTGTTGAAGAATTCACCACCGACAGGAATCCAGGTATTTGCAGTGGGTATTGCACCGAGTGTGTGGTAGATACGACATGAATTAGCACTTCTCAGAAATTGAATTCCTGGATAAAACGAAATTCAAGAGATAGGTGGAAGATTTGTTCCCGATTTCTAATATTTATCACGGGAGATTCACTCAAGTGAAAAATGAAATATTGAACAGTCGTGGGAGTTTTTTCTGGGTCACTATCTTATTCTTGTTCAGTTATACGTCTTCTGGAAAATCCACAATCTTTCACCGCTGAAAGTGTAGATGAGGGAATGACCGTAGGTCTTGGATCGCGCTCTCATTAATCTACTGAAATTTATCCTAATCAGAAATTAACTGAATCTGTAATGAATTTTTGAAAGAGAAGACGATAAACCTATCGAGCATACATTTTTAATATTTTCTAAATACCAACATTTTTACTGAGAATAAAACTTTTGTCACACGAATATTCTCGATTAATTCTTATTTGTTTTAATTGACTGCAAAACAATACGTTTTTGTGTAATAACTTTTACCCAGAAGGTCATGAAAAATCATTCGAAATCCATAAATTATCACGTCTGCAGGAACTGTGCTGCACTGGTACTATTTCGCAGGTATCATTATTCACCGCATAAATTTTTATGAAATGTCACTGAAAAATACATTTCAACACATGACAGATTGTATCACATCCCTTTAACATTTTGCCCCGCAATTTTTCCCGAAGCTTTTCTTCTGCATAACCACCTAGCAAAACTCAATTCATTTTTTTCAGTTTTAGAAAATCTTGTGCTTGAAATTAACTGTTTGTCTCTCATAGCCAACTGCTCATAGCCAACTGTAGAATGAACTCGAGAACATTGTTCCTCCCCTCAATGGCAATAATCCCTATCGTCATAATGAGAGATTAGTTTTAAAACTTTTACTAATACTGCTGACTCTGGATTAAGCAGTACTCGATGCAGTTGAATAATTCGAAATGATGGAAGTTTTCAGTTGAGCCCTCGAACGCGAAAACCAATGTTCAATGAGTCTGAACAGGGGAACACGGGACCGCGGAAAAGGATAATAGCGCCGAACTAATATCCACCACGAGGCTACTTAATTAAAACTTATTAAAAGAAACGCGCTTTGATCGTAATCCGCTCTCGGTAAGTTCGCTAATGATTAGAACTTCAAATATGAAGCGAACTTCCGCCGCATTAAATCGACGATGTGCAAAGGAGTTAAGAAACAAAAATCATGTTAATAGTGGGGGCTATTTTATTTATCAGTGACAGGGGAGCTTTTCGAGTCGTTCGTAATGGTTGAAAATGACATAAATATTTATTCCGTCGTTACATGAATCGGAGAATTCCTGATCCCCTGAAAATTGCAGAAAATGCATCGACTTCTTAGTAATTTTTCTAATATAAATTCTAGCTGCCTCGAAGTATTATTAAAAAAATAATTCTCTCTCGAGTTTGATAAATTAATTTGTTTCGGGCATTCAATAGTTGACATGATCTCTAGATGGATTATTTCAACGTTATTCACTCGGTGCATTTACTTGATGAATTATGAAAAGAAAAATTAATCATTTGGCTCTCGCTGCAAGATTGGAAAGCTCTCAGTGGCACTAACTGGGACATGGACGGTACTAAAGCTCTTGACTTATTACCATTCACTTCGCTACTGGACTATCTCTCCCATGCATGGAAGACCCTTAGCAATTCTCATCATTGCGAAGCTCCACTTTATTCATAAAGTTGATAAAATCTCGTCAAGATGCAGAAGTCAAACACAGCGAGTCATGCATTGCAAGAATCCAATATCCACTGTACATGCGATGATATAACGCTGAATTTCCATATATTCAAGAAACTTACTGTCGTTATTGGTTCGAGCACGGGGTGGTGAGGAGCTTACGGTCGGAGATTTCATTGTGCCGTTATCTCGTGGCTGAGGCTGCGGTCCCCCAAGATTTGGACTCGGGCTGAACTCCGTCTTGAAGTCCGTACGGTCGAAGCCCTCATCGAACTCAGGAGCAAGATCCATCTCATCTGCCTCAACATCGCCAGCGAATTGTTCCCTCAGAACTCCTCTTGGAACTATTGGAGAACAATTGAAAATTAATATGAGAAATTATAATTTAATCAAATATCCCTCTCCCATTCATCCACTGTTATGATTATCATTTCAATTTGAAAATTATCCCGATGTTGCGAAGTGATTTCCTAAAATTTCGTCTCAATAAATTTTTCTTTCACTTTTTCTCCAACGAACAGGTCATAAAATTCCAAAATAACGGGTTTAGGGAGCCTTTCAATCTAATGCCTCAAATGAAGAAGTTTTAAAGACACCAATTTTCACGGTGCGCCCCCATAAACCACTTGGCCATTTAATCACCCAGTACGACATCACTTTGTTCATCTCCATCCAATAAATTCGCCTTCCTCATTGGTGAAATAAATCCCCCTCACACCCCTAGTATTTAATTTCCAGCGTGTACATACTCAAACATTTAATCAGCAGGTAGAGAAGCACTTTATTTATCTTCACCGAATAAATTCACCATTCTCAACGGAAGACTATCCTTCCCTCATATTAATAATTTTTCCTTCCCCCTCTCCGGTATGAGTGGTAGCTTGTGGAAAATAAAATTTTCATGCTGATCAGGGGGTTTTCTCCATTCCCCGGAGACACTGCAAAAAGCCGGTCTTCTAATAACGACCTTTCAACCGCCTTGTTTAAGTAAAGAATAGCACAAGATGAAATGTTTCGTATCTTTAAATAAAAAATTTGTGAAACTCAGCACTCCCGCAAACCCCATCGTATTCTTCCTCTGCGAAGACATTGGTGAATTTTTCAGAGGGAGAATGGTCAAGTATTTCCCGAGGCGCAGTCATACAAATACGTATTTTCACAAGGTATACAAGTATTTTTATTGATTTACCATTTTTTGGTTTCTTTAAGCGTCTGTTCTGTCGTTTTCTCACTCTGGTTTCGCGAAAATTCTTCCCTCATTCCACCCTAGTCCAAAAACGAGGTGAAAATGGCCGGTTTGAATGTTACCAGGCTTACGGCTAGTGGCTAGGATTTATGTATGCGATAGACAGTGTAACAAAGGTTGTACATACAAGTACGTATTTTGTGGTGTGTACGTTTCCTTCCGGGTTTGCAATTACGGTTGAACATGTGGACGGTTTTCGTTAGAAACAAGTTACCGGGTGTAAAATTTACGGTGCACGAATGCGTTTCACGTAGCAAATGCATATCTCGAGAAATTATTGTTGAATACCTCAATGCAAAATCGTTGCCGCTCTGATGAGAATAACGTTCAACGTTGAAATGCTAAATGAGGAAATTTTCGGGTTTTAATTGGCTGGATTTCGACCCAAACGGACGGCTGTCAGAGCGATGGTTTGCAGGGAGAGAAATTCTTGGGAGAAATTAACCTTTCGGTTGCGGTAACGTGGATTTTTGGAAAGACACCGGGTCTCGACGCCGTCATGGAAATTTCCGAATCGTGATAACCCCCGGATTGTCGATGCATGAGAAATTGCGTTGGAATTGGCCCGCCACGGTAATCAATACAAGCAGAATAAATATCGGATATTATTCACCGGATGTCCGCTAATTTCCATATTCCCGGTGATCACGTGCATCGGATATTTCAATCTCCTCACTCGATAATTTCAATACGGCGTGAGTTATCACGTCACAGATACAATACTGATGATGTGTATTCAATGAAATTATCATTATTGTCCAATCTGTAATGAATTAATAACGGATAATTTGTTCTGGTATTTGTCGTATCGGGTACTGTGATATTGGCTGAGTACCAAGTTTCGGTGTATTGACGGACAAAACGAAGGATAAATTTTAAAAACATCTGATATGACAGGGCAGTAAATTGAAAAGTGGAGAAAAGATGGCTGTGACAAGGACAAATTGCTGAGCCGGCCCATTGCACAAAAGTAGGGTAATTGCCCTACATACATATTGACCGTAGTTTTTTGATTGTTAACTGTATGAATTGATTTATGGTGAACGCTTGGCTTTGAAAAACACCACTAGAATTTATCGTCAGTGGAGTGATGCTCAGGAAATTCTGGAAAAAATTGCGAATGGGATGTTTCCAAATTTTTTACTCCAGGGAAAGGACGAGAGATTTTTTTTTGAGTAAAAAAACATTTGACAATATTTCGTTTCCATTTCAAACTGATTTTTTTCGAACTACACGACGTTATAAAGTATTTTTATAAACTTTCACCCCCTGGAAGTCTAATTTTTACTTCAAATTTTATTTCGTATAGAAATATATGTTTTTCTCGGTGTAAGATTATTTTTATCGACAGTTTCTCTCCTCGCCAGGAATAATTTCCGCTCATTACGTCCGATGAAACGTACAATTATCGAGACCAACTAATTGTAAGCAAAATTCTAATGAGTACATCCATCGCCTTTGCTCACTGTGAGAAAAAAAAATTACAGCACAGTCAGGTGATTTAAGAAACGAAGTGTGAAAATTGAGTGGCTTCCACTCCTCCATTCCCCTGGGGTCGACGATCCCTTTTCCTTCTATCTAGTTGAGTTTGCGCTTTGTTACCCTCCTCTACGTCTTATCCGGTGGAGATGTCGTTGTAGGTACGGAGGAGTCATTAACGTTCACGCATTCGAGGCCAAAAGTACATAATTGTATGGGGCCATGATGCTCATCAGGACTTGGGTATACTGAGGCGCGGTAAATTGGAGGTAATAAAGAAGATTTGAAGGTCTTGCAATAATTGCCCTCTAAAGTGTCGTTTTGAGAGATCACGGAGGTAGTCGGTCGTGATAGGGGTGGAAGCATTGTTCTAAATTCCCGTGAACATCTCGGGAGGGGTTCCATTAAGCCCAGTCTATTAATTCGCTCGGGTTGATCCATTAATGTTTGGGTGTGGGGAAAAAATGGTATATCGGGAGGTCATCGGGGTTATGGGGAAAATGAGATAAAGAGGGTGGAAGAGGGTACACTTTTACGAATTTTCAGAATTCTTGTAAAAAAATATGGCAGTCATTCCCATCAGGCTGACGTTGAATTCAATTTTCGATAGAGTTGAGCAGAGAAATTAATAATTTTACTGAATTTGTAGTGGACCGGTTTTCAGGAGCAACAACATTACAATAAATAACAAAATTAATAATACAATTCATCGGTTACTCAACCAGTAATGCATTAACCGATACTTGAAGAAAATCTTTGAGAAATCCCTAAGAGTGGTTCCAAATCCTTAGGAATATTCCACTCGACCCAGTTTCTCCCGCACTGCATCATCGGAAACCCCGCATCGTTTCAATGAAAACGTATGTCTTGCGTTGCATTCATTGTGTTGAAACCCTTATAGAACATGTGGGAATGTCGATCATCTTTCGGTAGACGTGCGGCGTCCTACCGTGACGATTGCGCTGCAATCAGTGTCTCCAATAAAAAAAGTGTGAGTTAAAATTAAAATTGTACGAATCCACCTGCAAATTTTCGTTACATTTTCACATCTGTCATTTCGTGTCATCTCGCCATTTAACAACAATTTATTTTGATTGCCTCGTGCCATCAAAATTCTTCTAAACCCATCTAAAATCAAATCAAAATTATTAATACTTAACCACCCCCATTACCAGCAAATGAATCCTCCTATCAGTGCGGTATTTGCCTCATCAAATGTTAATTTCATCAACGTTTCTATCTCAAACGCAATTTAAGCTCACCACATTGAAAATTAACACGTAATTATCCGGCAAATTTCCACCCATTCGTAATGTCAAATTTGCAGAATGTCATTTCCGCTTTTTTTTTCATCGCGCTCCAATTTTTTTTTCCCTCCCATTTCGTTTTCCCTCTGGAGTGCGATTATCCCGGACTTCGTGCAACTCCACGGTCCGCCAGCCCCCCATTCGTTGAAGAAAACAAGCACTCCCTCAAACGATTTTCAACTTGATTCGAGTAATTCCTCGTGTGGATACGTCCAAGTAAATTCATACCTGTTCAGAGAGTGCGAATGAATTGCTTTTTACGTTTCAGACTGGCGAGGACTGGAAAATTTGCAGGGGAAATATTCCCTTTGTGTCAAGAATATACGTCAGTACCGTTCAAATAGCGGAATGTATGTAATAAAACCCCGAAAAATGAGAGAAAAACATACGCAAATTATTATTATCTTATCCATAATAATATCGGTCTACAATATTAAAGAGAAAAAAAACTGAACATGACATAAAATATAAACTACCCCAGAAAACAGTTCGTCATTATTATTGGGTTCATAAAACCAATCAATGTCCTGTAATTTTTTAAACATTTCTATTCCTCATGCAGCAGTACTAACAATTATGTATTTACAGTTAATTCTTCAACGTTTACCCCCTTCCCTAACGTTATCCGCAAGTTTAAAAAACCATCAAGTCTTTACTGTTAAAAATTATTTAACAATTCCCCAAAATATGGAATGAAAGATCTCAATATATTAAATCTCAAATACTGTCAATCCCCAGTGAAATCATCAACCTGATGTCCCCCGATATTCACTAATGTGATTTCCATTTCGGATATGCCCCCAAATGCATTGGTCTCATCATCAAATGTCAATAGCTCCACTGACTACCACAAAGATGAATTTGTATCAGTTAACCGCGACGTCGAGCAACGTCACAATGGAATGCGAGGCTCGTTAATACGTTAAGGTCGAGAGTGTGCTGTGGCCCAGACGAGATAGGTCATTTACCAGTTACGGTATATATAGACACAAATGCACAGCCACTGACTTTGTTTTCACCCTCGTCTCTCGCAACTGGGTGGCACTTCACCGTAACGAGTTCTGCTTTCCTCTTCACCCTTTGCCGCTCTTGCAGGTGCTTCGTAACACAGTAACGAGGTTTACAATGACCCCCTCACAGTTTCCCATCGATACTCCCTTGTTCAATTTAATAACCTAATTGTATTGAAAATGTTAGTAATGATGTGATACATCATAATTATAATATTATTGAAATTATTAAGGATCTGTTCTTGAAATCAAAGGGGTGTGATCAACAATAGTCATTAATCATTATATATTGATTCTCGTTCACTTTATTGATTGACTCAATGGAGGTGAGGCAGAGGGTACGTTGAAGTGAGCCATAATGTCAAAAGTGGATAATTAATATGTCTGTCCTGAGGGAATTCCCCGCATTTCTGGACATCAATGAAAAATTATGTTCGTCTATCTACTGTCATTTTCCCCCCATAAACGTCACATAAGGTACGGAATATACGGTACTCCCGCGGGGTCTTATCGGTGGACTTGAGGGGTTCCCATAATCATGATATATCATCCTCCGATAATTATAGCTGTAGAAGAATCCCGGTACGCAGGACCTGGAGTGGAAACTCTCGTTTATTACGGATCCCCCAATTATCTATCAACTATCGATTATTTGTGATAAATCAATCACAAACTGTAGAATATTATAAGCATCTAATGAATCGATCAGTCCCACGGATTTTCGTATGGGAAATTATGAGAATTGCTGATGTCAATGGAGCTGGTCTCCTGTCTTTTCTGGAATTATAAAAAATTCACGCGATTTTTCTTTTGTAATGAAAGCTCTTCGATGAGGAGAACATGATTCAGTGTGTTCTGATCAATTATTGGGGGATAGTGGCAGCTCCAAGTGAAAAAATTCGGAATTATTTTACAAATCTATTAAAAATATAATCAATGCAATCGGAGTGTAGTATTCAAATGAAAAATCTCATTGAATCGCTCTCTCCGTACTCAATTGTGAAAGGAAAATATCCCATTGACGCAAAACAAATTCTCGATCCCTTCGAAATTTTAATAACCCCATTACTCCTGATTACTTCCACTCCGAATGAAATTCACAATCAAAGACATTCCCATTCCAGATTTACTTCCGTCGCACCCTCGAAAAGTTCCCCAGAGTCGAGCGAAAAATCGTCGACTATTTACCCTGGATCTTCAATTAAAAACTTTGTACTTAAAAATTCATTAAATCACTCGAGTCTTATTAATTACGGAATTTCTATTAAATAACTCATTACATCATCCAGGCATTCTTAACATAATTAACGTGATTCTGTTGTCGTTATCATTCCGAAAAGTTGAGTGAAATCGAAACTCACCTCTATTCGTGGAAAACTTTTCACAACTATTGTGATTGTACCTTATTTGTGAATTTATAGGCAAAATCGTGAAGGGGATATTCTTTATATAGTTAATCAATATATATAACAAAAGTTTGTGGAAACTTCTGCAGAATAGCTGTGCAGCGGTGCAAATATAGAACTTTCATTAAAATTCTCAATGTGACATGAAACGCTTCGACGTATAGGTACCTGAAAAGTTTGACGATAATTCAAATATAAAAATTGGAATTCTTTACCGGAGGCCACATCCACCACTTCATAATTCATTCGGATCCTTCGTAAATTCCTGAGAATCGCTGGATCATAATAATGGTTAAATTGGTTTTGTAATTGGTATCTGACTCCACCAACATTTAAATATTAAGAGACTGTTAATTACGGTAGCGCTTGACGTTTCAGTTTCCGTCTTCCTAGGCCCATTTTTTCTGATGCAATTCAGGGAGAATGAAAAGTACGTACGAAAATTATTGTGATGGTAGGATGGGGTGGGTTGAGATGGTTAGAAAAGTACAATCAGCCATATAAGTTCGTGAAAAACGTCGAGTTGGCGACAGCTGAAAGCATGGACTGAACTTTCGTATTTTAATTACAGTTGACGTCAAATCCTTCATCAACTTTTATTTTTTATTTTGCGACAATTAGGGCCTGTTAGGCCCATTAGCAGTATTGCTGGTAAATACATGTTGTCCAATATTTCTTACATTTTTATTATGTGAAAAACATAAGATAAAAATTTAACTGGGATTTTGATACTGATATTGACAGTGCGAGAATTATTACCCCAATTTTTCCGGTAAATTTCGGGATTTTTCGCTGCTTGTGGTTGACTCAATAAGTCAATGTTAAAAGACACGACGATATTAATTTCCCCCAAAATGCCAATTGAGTGATTCATTTGAGTGATGTTAAACATCAATAAACGTCCATGCTCAACTGATAAACGATTCTCAAATATTATCAACGATCCTCTCTCATATTGCTAGTAATTAATCAACATTAATTAGCTGCATGCTCTCTAATTTTTCAATTCATAACCAAGAATATATCCAGGTTGAAAATTGATGGACTATTTGCATAATGCACTGCAATATTTCGGGCGGACCATTAATTACTCCTGTTCAGTCCAAACGACATGATTAATAGACTGATTAATATGTAATTACTCTGTCACTTATTGCAGGGGAGAGGGGAACTATATGATTGCCTGATTGAATTATTCTGGTCATTAAAAAGATAATTGAAAAATATTAAATACGTGTTTTTTCTTTCGAATAAAAATATAAATTAAGTGACGTCATAACTCAGCCATTTTTAATCACCTGCACTTTTATTCAAGTGCTCTACACCCTTTGCCAATGTATTGACACAGAAACTGTCAAACTAAGTCCTCAAATGACTTCGTTCGATTTTTTTTTCGTTAAAGAAGAGATTTTCATGTGCAATTAATGAATTTTTACGCAGCATTTAGTGAAAACTTAATTTTACGATGAGCAAAGTGTCATATCCGATGTCCATGTACTTTGTAATTGGTCATCGCATTACGTAGAACTGAGCCTTCTTTCATCTGTAAACGATGTGGATCATTAACGAACCGTTGAATCCGTTTGCCGAGAAGAGGGAAAACGTTGTATCACAACTTGTGTGTAGTCACAATATCTACCGATGTGTATGCATATTTTACACAGGGATTTGAGGGCAAGTTCGTTAGTACTTTGATCAGGCTCAAGTAAAGGCAGCCTCATATTGATTATTCATTCGGAATAAACGGCAGCGATGGGGCTGCTGAGAATGTTCATGAATAAAATAATGATCACGGCGATATTAATGTTTTAATGACTAATCGCAATTTTTCATTGTCTGTGAAAAATTCGGATCTTGATAAGGGAAAATTTATGGAATTTACTGGAAAATTATGGGAAATTTCCACTGAGATTGGTGTCTTGATTCACGACAATGAGATAACCAGAGTCTTATCACTCGGAAACGTTACATAAATATCGAAATCTAATTTTTTTTTCGTGCAGACATGATCCTGAAGAGTAGGAGTAAATTCCGAGAGAAACTACGAATCCAAAAGTCGCTATTTTTCAGCGATAAATTCTACATACCTCCTTCATTAAGTTCGTCCAGATTGAAAAAAAGAAAGAAAATATTTTAGTTCCCTCCACTCAACCCCTGAAAGAGACAAACAATTCAAAAGATGTCATAACCCCCATGTCATACAAGATAGTCGAAAAAAAATGATATTACTCCTGTCAAAAGTCTTCTCGAAATTAAAGATCGCAAAGAAATCGCTGTTGAAGCCCCGTTCGTAGCCCCTGAAATTGTCAGTCAGACATTTCCCCTCGAAAGTTGGATGGAGCTTCATCTGAGTAAAAGCAGAAGTCTGCACTGGTGCTAGAGTTACTGAAGTCAATTGCTTTTCCATTTTTTTGTTTAACATGTCCTCTAAACTTTCTCACAAGTAGTAATATAGGAACGAAGACCCACAGTAAATCAAATAAAAGATTTTACCGTCTAAAAAGGGGAGGAAAAAAATGTTTTCATCGAGTCCTCCATTATAATGTCATCTTAATCATGTGGACTTTGCTAGTTTCGTATGGACCCTCTTTTACATTGGGCACCAGCTCACTTCATCCATGAAAAGAAGATTCCGGAAATTCAATTTCCCGCATCAACGTGAGAAAATTTATCGTCAGTTGGTGGATGAATACAAAGTTGGTGAACAAAAATTTTCACCCTATTATTTGTTATATTTTTTTTTTCACTCCCTATTCGATTCGACGAGTCCACTTCGCCATTCCTCAAGTCTTACTTCCATTCTGTATTTATTTTCCCAACTCCCTGGCTAGATCGAAGCCACTGCGGGGCGGTTCCTCTGCTTTAAACCATCGCCCCTTCGCTCCGTTGATAAAAGCAACAGTGGCTCCTTCCACTTCGTCTACTCTAGGTGGTTGGCTTTTTTCTCCCCCTCAGAGAAGGCCACGGCTAAAGGAGTGCGGTACACCGTAGTGTAAGCGCTTCACTCCATAAATTTTTCTGAGAGCCAAATCATTGATCGCACTGGCTTAAAACATCAACCCGTCCCTAAAACCCCCCGGGAGAGACGAGTGGTGTGTGCAGAGAGTTCTCTTAACGAAGTTAATCTCTAAAGAGTAATTTATTTCCAGAGTGTATTTGCCATCAGAGTAAAATTTATTTTTCCCTCATGTGAATTTATTTGAGAATATTAAAAAACGCTCCGTGGGAGTGCGAAATATTCACTGATACGGCGGTTATCACGAGCTATCATAAGACCATTCTTGGAGGAGATTGACTCGGTCTTCGTGAACTGGCAGGGATTTCCTCAAATGAACTACGAGTTGAAAAAAAAATCGCCCTCTGTGGATCAGCACTTGAATTTTCAATTTTGTTAATTGAAGTTCAATTTCACAGGTGACTAATTGGAAGTTTACACGACAATGTCAAGCTCGGTTTAATCTAGAACCCCGAGCTTTGGAATTTCTAGCTTTGACCAAGGTTGGACCAACAGCTGCATAAATCCAAGTTAACTATTTCATCCGGCAAAACGATCTACAAACGACTCGACGAGACGATAAGATATCTCCTCTGGTGTTCAATGTCTCCCTGACTAAAATAGTTGCACTCCCGCAGATGGATGAAATTGATTCATTATTCAATTCTCACACCGGCAGAGTGAGTCAGTTAATCCGAGGGACGCTTTCCTATCATTCTGCCCGAAATAATCCCCCTCGTTTCATCCCTAGTGCAGAATCTATTTTTGAGGTAAAAATATCCAAAAAACATCCCATCTATGCACCACTGACATATCACCATTTACTTTCTAAAAGGTTGGATTATGTATCAGCTTAGTGTAGTGAAAATAATTCGTCTCTATCTGTGGGTAAATGCATCTCACTCACTCCGCCAGTGGTTTGAAAAGACCCTGAAGCATAAATCCATCTCACTCTCTCTCTCTCTCTTCTCGACATCTCATCATTTGATTCGTGGAAAACAAAATGCGTAGATATGAATGTTTTTACAGAAAATAAAAAATACTCGGGAAACTGGACGACCCGAACATTACCTGAGGGTTCTCGGTTAAACAAATAGATGTGGAGGGATCCAATCAACAAATTTTTTTTCGATAATGAATGTTGAATATGGCATCGAATTCGCTGACGCGGGTTCAGAATTGTTTTTTCATGGAATTAGAGTACAGGATGTATCGGAAAAAAATCAGATTCCATGGACTGCCATTTAACCGTGAAACCCAGAGGAAAATGTGAACGCAATTGGGGAAGGGTGAGTGGGGATGAATGGTGGATAACGGGGCAAAATGGAATGATAGTGAATTTTATTATCTAAGGGCTGTAAAAGCTGATATGAGATAATTTACGAAGTCTGAGCCAATTTCTTCTCTTTAATTTTCATTCGTATGGTTATTTATTTATTGCTTTTGTTATGAATAAAATTATGATCCTCGTCAAGAGAGAATCTGTTGCGTGTATTTTTCACAATTGTAAAAAATACATGAGAAGAATGATCTCTCCAATTGTGAGAGAACTTTTCGCTCGTTATAATGAATAAATTAATCCAATTAAATATTTTACCAATGACAATTGAAAATGGTTCCACAGATAATGGAATTTCAATTCATAATAACGAAAATTCGTTCGATTCACAAATTGGTAAAAATTATATTTTAATTATAGATTTGTTATGTGCGATGAGATGAACGGAATCAATTAAAACATTTACCGACAAGCATTCATTAATGTCGAAAATTTCTTCACGACCTGTGGGTAATTATTAGCTGCAGGGGTGTCTGTACAAATTAAATTACAAATGAAACTGATAAAGTGAAAATTTTAATAAATCTTTGAATACCCTTTTTTTTCATATCACTGGAAATTGACCCAATTGACTTCAACACTGATTGGATCACCACTTCGTGCAATCAATCGTCAATCAGATTGAAATCCAAATAGAAATGTAAACGCCACTGACAGGACAAATAGAGACTGGCACAGGATAACTTAATCGGGCAAAGCACTTGGCGTGGCCTGCGTTTGAATTCCGGTCAAGAACTCTCCAATTCTTCTCGAGTTATTTAGTGAATCCTATCCTGTACAAATACTGAGAGGCCATAAAAACGAACAATGGCGATAGAGTGGCAGTCGACGGTGGAATTTGGCAACAACTGAGTCATTCCGATGCCATTTGTTTCGATATAAAAAATAAAGAGTGGTTCGAATGATCAATTTTTTGAAACGCAACATCCGAAACATGTCATTGGCATAGTAAACATGACATCCACCGCAAAGACCAGCTGGAGAGAAGTTTTATGTTCATTATTTTTAATTAATTTTATCTAATATTTAATTATATATTAATTTCTACGAAGTTGGGGACTCGATTGTCCCCTCGAGCCAGACTGTTGGATACTCGCTGACATTCCACCCAATAATTTTGAGAAATTATTTTAGAAATTTCTTCTACCCTGCAAAGTTGTTTTATACCCCTTCGCACCTACATCACTCCGTCAACGCAGCCACAGCGGTGAGAAAATTAATGACCAAGTGCATGCATGTAGAAAACGAGGGGCAAATTAACCCCACAGGGGCCGAGTAGTTACGAAAAGATAGCCTTGTACCATAAATGCAATATAACCACAACATGAAGGACATTATCTTCCCTCAATGAATATCCAAAAGCCCAGGGAGAAATATTTTAAATCGATTGGGACTTACGGTCTACCACTTATTGAAGAGAGTTATCTAACCCAGAGCGATTTACAATCAGTACATAGAGTCTCAGCACTTTTTTTTCATCCTCCTCCCTCCCCCGCATTCGTCTTTTCCACTTCCTGTGGAAAGAGAATCTCGCTGAACTCACGGTATTCCAAGAGAATTACTCGAGGATTGCGGGTAGCTCGTTTCAAGTCCGATGCTTCACTTAGATGGTACGATAAAAATGACAAGTATCAGGAGATAGAGTACAGCGCGAGGAGTCGAGATAAATTTAGACTTGTTAGAGCCCGTTAGCGTCAAGCTGGAAGAAAAACTTTTGGACGATTCAATGGAGCAGTTAATGATATTAATGGGGAATGATGCATTTCCACATTCCTTATTTTTTTTGGGTTCGAGAGTGACAGTTGGACGTACTTTTTTTTTTAAATCAGTACCTGGACGATTCTCGAATCCTATACGTTCATGAGCCCCTGGTGAAGATGCCATTTTTTTTTAAATTGTTTATTATTCTTTGCCAGTAGCAGCACGCAGAGACAAATCTTTGTAAAAATTACCCCTCTGGGGTATAAATTGAATCCCTCTGGATATTGTTTCCTATGATATGACATTTAATTCCCTACCATAGATATGATTTTTGATCCGTTCATCCTCACAACGTGGGATATTTTAATGACAGGATTTTTCAAATTTGATTGGCAGCGAAGCAGAAAGAAATTCCCCCATTTGTTGGAAAATTCTGACTAAAATTCTAAACCCTGTACTCGAACAAGCTATTTTTGTTGTGACAGTCGAATAGGAAAATTTCGAAGCGGAAATGTCTGTAGCCTCCTAATAGCCAAGTCCGTTAACCTCCATTCCCGGTTGTAACAATATTTGAATGGTTTTGGATGTCTGACAAAATGAAGTATTTTCCGTTTACTGTTACTATCGTTGCATCAGCCCCACAGACTACTCTCAGCATCGGGGCTATCAATTTCATGGTTGACGCTCACAATACGTTATTCCCACGGGGCACTAGAATTTACAATTAGATATGAAAGTAAACACGAGTAACAGTAGGAAAGAGTAATGCCATTCTCCATTAGGCAATGGAGGTTTGACGAACATCATCTGTTCAATCAATAAAGTAAGGAACAGGGAAGGATTTTCCACAATTACCACAATTTAGTGATAGTTTGCATCTCGATGAGTGGCTCCAGAAGACTCTCCCCTTTGAGCAGAGCTGAGGAGGGTGCGCAGTGGTGGCAACAGAAAATGGCTTTAGATAGTCTCAACCACGTCAGGGTCTCTAATAAAATTGATTGTAAATTGAATTGTACATGTGGGGTTGGAGTGATGGATAGGGGAATACCATAGCGATTAAATACACCGATAAATTGAGAATCTATTCGATTTTTTAGGTCAACTGTGGACACAAGTTTTGGGGGCTCTTTCAGCGGATACACTGGAGTGACAAATTATCTGGCATTTGGGGTATTCTTAGAAATCGTAGTGGGGAAAAATTACCATTCGCAGCAGTTATGGCTTCCAAAAGGAACAATAGGAAACTTTGTTTATGGCTTCCTCGGATCAACTTTCTTAAATGTGTTAAAATTGATTTTTAATGCCGTTTCGAGGAGGAATTGAAAAAAATCTAGTTTAGAAAAGTAAAAATCGATTGAATTTTTGTTGACCATTTTGCCTGCAGCTGTAATAATTTTTTCTGCAGAAATATGTTTTTCAAATCCTGACCAAAAACTGATGGAAATTTTAATACAAATGGAACTGAACTCCCTGTGTTTTTTTATGGCGAATTGGATTGACAGGAAAAAAGAATATTAAAAATGGAAGAAGTATTTCAACTTGATATGGAATAAAAAAACTTTAGATTGGATTTCGTTCTATTTGGTGCGTTTGGTTATTTTTTCCAAATTTGTTTCTAGCTCTGAAATACCGGAAGTTTAATTGCAAATTTGATCCAATGAATTTGGACAGACGAATCGTGATGATATGACTGAGAATTCTCGATTCCCTCTGTAAAGTCTATAATTCACGTTTTGTGAATAATTTATGCTTCATGGAAAATTAATATGTACTCCTTCGCGATAATCGTTCAGGTCACCCCGTAAATTCCCTCAAATTTCAGATAGGAAATGTAGCAATACTTTCTATTTAAATATAAATTACAGTCATAAAAAATCTACTATCAACCGCCCGGAACCTCTCGCGCATTAATTCGTGGATGAAAATTTGGGAGGTACCTGACAATGAATGGAATGTGGGGGGTAATTTACATGCAATTTATGCATTGACTGGTGTATGGCGACAGCGAGAATCAATGGAATCGTTAGAGAGAATCCAGAATTGGAATTTCCAAATATTTCGTTCCAACAGAATAGACTGGATCGACAGTTTTTTATACGCTAATGAATGATGAAAATTTGGATGAAAAATTTTTTGCAATGTCGACATCGATATTACTCACCGAGAAAAAAAAACAATGGCACAAGAATATTGGACAGAAGCCATGGAACCGTTATATGATGATATTATTAGTCTATTTTTTTTCTATCAATTCCATTGGTCATAATCAAAAATATTAAAATAGTTTAAAATTTGATCACTATTTGCTAAATTCAAAATCGCTAAAAATCGTATGATTCTCGTATTCGAGGGTTCAATTAGGGCTGATAAATATCCCTCAACACTCTATCACATGACGTGAAAAATCTCCGTGATTATTTCCAAAACTTGAAATCGGTATCGTCACTTACTTTGAAGATCTCCAAATTTCCTCATTTAAACCTTAAAACTCCCCCGAATATCCATAAAAAGTACCAGAAACTACTTTGAAGATTAAGCAGTTGAAGAATGGCAGGAGATAAGAAAAGTTCTTCTGTTAGAAGTCTAAACAATAGATAAAAAATTCAGCCTATGTAATATTTCAAATGCTGAGATTGGAGACCTGCCCTGGGGCTGGAGCCCAGAGATATTCGAGCATCAACTTACGCACGAATTCCCTTTCACCCACCAATACGCTTCCACGTAGGAATTGACAGGCAAATGCCTCGAGAGAAGATCAATTCAGGGTGCAATGTCATCATTCAAAGTTTGATGTAATTTTGGTTAACAATTCAAAAATGTCATAATTGTGATGACCTCACCTACTTTTTTTTCGTCATTAAAAATTCGGTTTCTTCTGTCATCTGTGAACTCCAAAATCAATAAAACTTTTCACTTACCACACGTGTATATAATCTTCAAGTAAGTCCTGGTGTCGGGTTTGCAGGTGTCTCCGAAAGTGGAACTATTGGCAGTTACGGAACATCTCCGCTTACCGTGGCACAGTTGCATTACTGTTTCAGTTGCATATGGAGCAGTACAAGCTGAAACGTGATGAATAGAGGTTTACTCACATTATCAGAGAAACTTCAAAATTCAATAGGAAAAGTAGTTCTTGAATTTGTCAAGTTTGTTACTCTAATTGAATTATATCACTGATGAACAAGAACGGGTTTCAATGGACTCTCTTTAATTACAACAACTGGGATTGAATGTCGGGGAGTTATCGTCGTACATGCGTCCACAGCTTTAATTAATAATGGACAACTGAAATTGAATGTGACGCGTAATGATCCACTATCAAAGTTCAAATGATTATTTCAATAACTCTCCAGTTAATAACAAGAATAAGGCATCTGAATGGATGATTTCCAATCGAATGAAATGAGCTTCATCATTGTGACTGGATCATTCGCTTTTGGTAATTGAGTCCGGGTAATTAAACTCGGACGTAACACGTCACGTCACTCTCTGCTATATCCTTGAAATGGATATTCAGGTGCTTCGCTGGGACGAAGAGCGGGTATAGGTAGAGGAGAAAGCATAAGCTTTCAATAGTGTATCAATCGCTGAGTAGAAAATTTATAGGATTGCCAAGCGATTAGGTAACTATTCTCCAACTTTATTTCTCTCCCTGATGATCAATAGAACTAGATCATGAAGCGTCTTCTCGATCGACCCCGACTGTCCCTAAAAATGGAAAATTATCCCCTATATTAATTCAATATAAATGCGACTCTCACTTCAGTTGTCACTGCTCCTGCCCCCAACAACGAACAGGCCTATTCAGCAGGTTTCATCACCAAGACAATGTCCACCCATTATTACTACATCTCCTCATGGTTTCGGCCTACACATCTCTCATTGTCACGTTCGAGTGGAGTTCAGAGTTTGTCGACGCGAGGAAAAAAAAATTATCTCCAGATATTCTCTCATACTCCGTTGTCTAAGGATTCCCATCTTTTTAATGTGAAAGTCAGCCACACACTTATATTCGTACAACGTTGCTAACGGCGAGGAACTGACACTCCCATCCAGCTCCCATCCATTTTCCTCTTCTTCACAGACTACTTCACCACAACGACCCAGATGTTTGACAAGAATTTTCCCCCTTTCATCGGAAGGCAAAAATTATTAGAGTAAAGGGAAAGAAGAGCTGACTTGATGTTTCTTTCACAGATCGAAAATGGAAGGGTCTGAGGAGTTAATATAGACATCAGAACCATTAATTGTCGGCCATGGTTGTCGGAATTCTCGGTTTTCCCTTCCATTTTCATCAGCTGGATATGATAATGGATGTGACGGATGAAATTTAAATGCTCCACATTCACTGGTGCTTGAGAAATGTGATGTTGAAAGTTCTGGATAATTTTTGAATGGGTTCATTGGTCAGTAAAGTGATGATTTTTTTATCAACTCTGGGGGAGAGTGGGAACTTTTAGGGGCAACTTCCAGGGACATTCAGTTTCCACTGTTCTCTCTCTGAGGATCATTTGTCAGATGTTATGATTGTTTTACGAATATGCACAGCTTTGGAATCACATGCGCAAGGTGCACAGATTTGTTTACGTCGTTTGGGATAAAAATCTGACGTTTCAACTGTCATGAGTTGAGGAAAAGTCGTTTGTCTGAAGCTCCTGTATCTAAATAGTCTTCTATTCTCAGGATAGAATACAGCTATTTTCGAAGTATCTCCAATGGCGGTGATATTTTTTTTAATCGCTTTGACAGCGGTGACAGATGCTTTGGAAGATTAACACGATGATAGATTTGTCACGAAAAATGTGGAATTCTGACATGGTCTGACATGTTTTGATGAGAGTGACAAATTCGATTGCAAGTTCACTAAAAATCAAACGGATGAAAGGAGAAATCTGACGATTGTATTCTATGATACTGATATTCTTTTGTCGATTCACTTATTTTTCCTCCCATGAAATTGGTATATTATGATTATTTATTTGAGACTAAATATTCTAAAGCTTCATATCATTCCTCTAATTGAAATCCAATCGGATTTCAACAACGAGCAGAACAAACCCAATTACTATGAATATTATGAGAATGGAATCAATTACACAGGTTTCGCTCTCGATTACTCCACTAACCCGGAGGCCAATGAAACAATTCTGGCTTGAGAGCACATGCATAGAGAAAGCTACTCCACATATGAAGTCTGATATTTTTTATAATGACGTATCGATTGGATATAAATCCGTAGCGACGTTCTCCCACTCAAAGGGGATCAATGGACGATGTACTAGTCGAAACCATTAACGTCGGTTCCACCGTATTCTGGAAATTAAATTCCAAGTTCAGAAATTGAACCGGATTAATGGTACAGCTTTCGCACAGAAATTGCTTAATAACATTTAAAGCAAATTTAGAGCGGCAATCTAATTGTACAGACCCTGGTGACACTGGCTGTCCTAGAACTCTCGTTCGACTCGTTGGGGAGTGAAAGGGGATGGACTCGAGTCAAACATTACTCTTTCATTTTTGGCGCGAGACTCCAGATAACTAGTCATTAAAGAGCGGAGGAAAATCTTGGACCAAATTTGCGGAGGCACGGGGATGAGAATCCCAGTAGCAATTTCATGTCAGGGTTGAGATGTGCATTGAAAATCTATGAGCTGAAATGTGATCACAAGAATGATCACCAAAAAGTAGTCTCCTATTTTTTTATTCTCTAAGAATCTCCAGGAAATTCCAGTGAATGTGATGTTGTCGGTGCTTTCAGGAGACAAAAATTATACTCGTCTTTGATTGCTCATTTCTACTGCTTAATGCCCTCATAAATCCAGCATAACGTCACCACTGATGAATAGTGACGACAATGGAATGACCCGTTGGCACAGAATCAAATTTTTTTGTGTCCAACACTCGGAGCACTTGATAATAGTCACATGAACTTGGCGATGGTCTTGTGTGAGGCCCCGAAAGTGCTCTTTCCGATATTATTGACATGGAAACTTGGGTGGTGTCTCTAACACGCCAGGTAGTTCACTATCCCTACCATCAGGATGAAGTTACATGGCATGACACGAGTCTGGAGGGATTTCTATGAAAAAGCATCTCTATATGCCTAAAAAGCTCATTTGTTGAAAAAATTCATTTGAGATGGGGCAGAAATGTCTTCATATCTGGAGAACCAAAATGGACGTTCAGGAATTCAGGAATTTCCTTTCCTTGATAAATTTATTATCAACTTTGAGCCACTTCATCATATTGATTCACGTCAAGAAATGAATTATCTCAGCTGCTGTACCCATTTCGTATTTATTGCGAGTGATACTCAGGTGAGATCCACCCACCTAAATTCATAAAAGAGACGTATCGATTTCCTGTGCTTTTGAACTGCTCCGTTTCCCATCGCGAAGAGTCAAATTCACTCTTTCATCAATTCCAAGCTCTCATCCGCGAGCAAAAAGTTATTACTTACTTTCTTCTTTGACTCCGTGCGGTTGAGGACACTGCAGTGATTCATATTCAGTTCGCCCAAAGGAGGCACTCAGAATTGCTACACGTTTTCCAGGATAGCACAGAAGATTAACAGCATCATTTTCACAGGCAACTTTGCTCCTGAATTCATCTGCAAAAATAGGAAAATATTTATTTAATAAAAGAGTCAGTCTTCAGTGCTGTTGAGTGACGTCCCCCATAATTGTCTTTGAAAAATCATACACAGACGGAAATATTAAGTAAAAGTTATCTCAAAAGTTTGGTAATTCTGGAGCGGAGTGTCGTCCAGAGAAAAATTACTGTACGAAGTTGGAGTTCATTCAGCCACAGAATTACCAAAAAAGGATTACCTCCAATTTAAAACTTCCGGACATTCTAATCTCAACTCAAAATCCATCCTTTTAGCATTTAGTTGAATTATCCTTCGTTTAGAATACTGGTAGAATAGTGGAGTTAATGGAATGAAAATAACAAATTTGGTATCGATCCAGAGGGCTCTTTCTCACGTCGAAAATTCGATTACCGTAGATGGATTTGGACAGGAATGAGATTTCATTAGAAATGCACCAGAAAATAGAGTTGATTGCTACAGTAGAATTCTACCTCGATAATGCAATAAATCCAGGGATGTCATCTCCAGGAGATTTAAACATGGCGCTTTCATTAATTATACAGACACATTCGAACGAGTGATTTTGAGAGAGAATATCAGGAAGTCTTTATACAGTTCAAAAGACCACAAAAATATAAATTCCAAATCCTTTGACCAATTTAGATTGTCACCCCATCATCTGACTGGTATAAAGCATTTTATGTTTCACACTAATTACTACACAGTGAAATAAATAAACCAATTTGATTGCAACAGATTATCTAACCGGAAATTTTATGATTTACAAATATGGGTTACTGCAGTGAACTCATGGGGAATCAGTAATAATTATCCCCTCTGTATCCACAGAGTACTACGAGGTGCCGATCAACGATAATAATAATGTTTAAAGCTTGAAATTATTGGATTTAATTATAAATGCGATGCAAGTGAGGCGGAAGAACAAAAAAAATTATTGTGTATCGGAAATACGGATGTGATTCACGATTGTGTCAACAAAGTATTTTAGAATGTCTCGAAATTAATCATTTGTTGTGATGTTATCTTCTAACGTCCATATTTTTGCAATTTGAGCTCGAATATTTCTCCGAGAGAGAGTTGTGGGTGCAGATTGCGGACTCATAGTAGCAATCAATACGCTGAGTTTATAATAATCTATTGATTTACGGATAAAGCCCAATTATTTTCATCATATAATGTTCATGAGTTCATTCACGGGTTTTTTATGCCTTAGCATACAAAGCTCTAATTAATTAACTGTTAGCCTTGGTTATATCAGCAAAATGGGAATGTTCTGATACGATGAAATAATTGGCATCAGTTTATAACACAAAGTTATCTTTTTCCCTCGCTATGAATAAAATTTCAATTCATGATAATGATGACCTGGATTTCCATTCAGATGGAATTAATATTCTGACCGTCGAGGCATTTGATAATAACCGATATTGAAGAACAAATAAAGTAACAACTCGGGGGCCACTCGAACTTTATGAAAACTAGGAGAAAAGAAGTGAAATCATTTTCTGGAATTATTTAGATGAAGAGAAAGAAAGAGATCCGAAACGTTCAGTAAATTCTCACGGAATAAAGTACGGAATTGTCAAGTAATTTTTCCTGAGAAGTAAAACATAACAGGTAATTTTCCAATTATTCTATTTTCAAAAGCAAAAATTCTTGAATCTTTAATCATTTTTGTAAAGCTAGTGAGTTATTTTTACATCCAATTTTGTAAAATTTCTCAATCATTGAGGAAAAATTACGGAATCAATCGTAAAATTTACGCGGTGATCCGTACAATACGATGACAGCACTAGAATTATTCCCTGATCTGACTTTACGTCTCCGTTCCTCTGCTAGCACTGAATTTTTTCCTAACTTTCCCTCCTGTACCGTACCATAAAAAATATTGGTTTTAAATTTTGACTCTCGCAGAGACTCGCACGAGCCATAAACCCTTTATAATTCTCACATGTTGGTATTAAACATACGATTTGCGAAAACCTGGGACAAATGTCCAAGACGATTTTATGAAGCAGTAAACACTGGGACGACAATTCTTCCGATTTTATCTTGAATTTTATACTGCTGTGGAAGATTGCGCATCTGCAGAATGTACTTTCTTTTCATCAATGCTGACGTAATACCTGGATACGTTTGAACATCCGAGTTATATTAAAAAGCTGACTTATCGTCAATCAACCCCGGATTTTTCTGATATTTGATGATTCCCTTTTAAAAAATCCATTTGCCCGATATTATTTATTTGCTATAAGACAATTATTTAATTTGTCGCATCATTAACTTAAATTCCAGCTCCGACGGGATCTAATTCTAACGAATCTGATAAAATCAGCATTTTTTTTCCCCATTCACAGAAATCTCTGATTTTCATGTCACAGATACGTGGGTAGACAGAAAAGAGCTTTTCGTGTAGCATCACGAAAAACATGTGTACGAGTTTATTTGACCCCTCTGTTGATCACTTCTGCGCAATTTAATGGTGACGGTACGTGACAAGGTGTGACACTAAAGCACACGTGAGCTGCAATAAAAGTGGTAGCTTCGAATAAAACTGGAGAGCGGTCCTGCGACACAGGGAAAAAAATAGAGCGAATGAACAAAAAATGGCGATACATTTTTCTTCCCTTCCACGAAGGTATTTTCCATACATCAATGTTAAAAAGCAAATCTCAATTGTCACTAAATTAAATTCCTGATTCTCATTCTACCATTCCTCGCACTGGGGAAAGCTCGACGATACATTTTCTGAATATCGTTGGAATTCAGCATATTTCATTAGCTAAAACTTTTCGAATACTCCATCTCATTATTAAGCTCCATACTCGTGCAATCATCGGCCGTACGAATATTTAATTTTACTAAAACAAGAGCAGATTCCTCCGGAACTTTAAGCTCTCAATTGGAAATTCTCCGGAGAAGTTGAATGCAATATCAATATTCATTTATTTCAATGAGCGAGTGCCTCATTTATGCATTAATGTTCATTGGAGTACTTACAGGGACGACACTTGTAGGCGACTTCGATGTACTTGGCTAACCCTGGACAAGGATCATTCTGGAAACTTTTTGGACTTGTATTAAACTTGCAGTTTCGGTTCTTCTGACATATTTCCACTACGGTCTGCAACAGTGAATACTGTAAAATCGTTAGTCAGAAAGGTGGTAGTAACTTTATGACAAAAATGTTGCTTAAGTAATGGAATTAAGTAATGGAATGAATACAAGGACATTGAAAAAAAAAACAGGATAAAAATACCGTGGGAAAAAAATAGTTTGCAAAGTAGAGTCGCAGTTGTCGTCCGAGCCGAAGGCGAGGATGCCCACACATAGTGCTACACCCCTGCGGCGGAATACGGAACGTTCAGGCAAATTGTTTGACGTAATTTGTCCCAGAAAATTCAATTAAAAATTAGGGGATGCTTTAAAAGAAATCCTAAGCAGTTCTGGGAATTTTCCTGAAGGGATTTTCGGTAATTTTTATTGGACTTGTCTCTCAGTGGACTGAAGTTGCTTCGCGAAATTGAAAAATGACCTGATAAATTCGCCTCCTTATGGCGTTGCTAAAAAATTCAGGGACATGATATCCTCCGGAAATGCAAAGTGCTGAGAATATAGGTGATACCGCAAGGGAAAAGAGGGAAAGTTCACCCTCAGCGATATACGTGGACAAGTCAAAAGGCTCTTGGAATTTCCCCTCGTAAACTAGTCTCTCCACCCTGACGACCGCCGAAACAAGTCAAAGTTGACGAGTAATGCCGACGGCTACCTCGGTGTAACTTTAGTTATTCCACTCCACAGTTTATTGTTGTACTATTCTTCCATTTTTCAGGTGGGTAGAAGTTGTAAACAATTCAGCCCATTGTTTAGAGAATATTTTTCTCTTCTTTTGATTGCCTGCATTATATCTACGTTTCAAGGAAAAGTGGGCTTTTCAATCTTGAGAGTTCTCGAATAATTTTTACCAGGATAAATGTACCTTCAACAATTATCCTCGTTTATTCTGGAGTGAAATTATTGATTCTGTGATTGGAAATGCTACTGCCGAAACTTCTGCACTCCTGGAATTACGAGTGACAAATAGTTACACAGAATTTCATTTCTTCCGTGAATTGATAATTTGTAGTTTGATAATTACGTAATTTTACAAATGAAAATTGCCTCCTAGAACTTGATGAATTACGAGTACGTGAATTCAATTTATATGGGGTGATATAAAATGGGAGTTTACTCTATTTACAAATCTTTGAGTCATTTTCCTGCACACGACAGTTGCGTGGAAATAAAATCCAGTTGGTGGCTGTTGGGAACTTGTATTTGTGATTTTTGAACCGGCAGTTTCTCCGTTTGATGTGTTTATTATTGAATATATAATAAAAATTCAGGATTTTTCGTGAGATGTGATTTTTGTGAATAAACACATCGGATGGGAAAGGGTTATGACATCGTAAAATCCCAAACACAGGCCCGCAGTAGCCGTCGCCCAGGGTTTATTCAAATACAGCTCATTCGTCTGGCGGAAAACTGGCCAAGAAACACAACCCCGTTGTCCCACACACGTAACCCCATCGTTCCACATACCTACCCTCCTTACCACACCCGAAAATCCACAAAGTCATAAAGAAAAAAATTTTGTATCGCATATTTGAAGGAATTCCTTCCATTCAATAGCTCCCAAGAGACTCAAACTTTCCTGAAAACGCGTTATTTTTTATTTTCTTCTTCATTAATCACAATGCGTCGGAATAACGAACAGGAATTTACTCTCTCCATGAAGTCACCCTGATAGATGTATGCTTCCCACTAATGACGCAATTAATCATTGCAGCGGCAGAATTAATTGAATAGTCCAAAGCAACAAATGTGAATTGCCCGGTTTGACGTACAGTCTAGTATAAAGGTGGTCCGGGAACTCAAATGTCGGCTGTTAATGATATCCAGAGTGCTGAGTCCCCTATACATATGGCGTATTCAATTACGTATTTATTGCAGGATTACCACTCGCTCCAGAAACCACTGGAAATTGGGAAACGTGTATTTCCCAATCGGGTTAACAAAATTTTGATTTATAAAAATCTCCAGCCGAAACGTTGGTTAAGGGAGAGCCCGGAGGGGCCCACTATAAAGGTATTAACGCCTAAGGGGTTGAGTATTAAAAAAAATATATATATATATCATATATATATACGTATATACTACGAATCGACGAATGTCATTTAATTAGAAATGACAGCTCTCATCAAGGAATATTCCATCTGTCGCTGACACTTCGACAGATTAACCGTCACTTGTAGAAGATTTGACTGTAATGGTATAAACCAATTAACTCAGAATGCGACACAATGGATTAGACATGATTCTATTCTCGCGGCTTATAGTGAAATTGGAAACGTTAACAAGCACTGGTTTATGAATGAGAGAACTGGGGAATAGCGAGGGCTGTGATGAGTGGACAATGTGCTACCGTCTAATCGTGGGACGAATTGAAGAACATTTGACATTGGTATTTGATCATGGCCTCTGGAATTCTATGTAGATGTCAGACTGGTAGATATGTGTGTTGATGACACTATTTCGTGGGGAGATGGTTTGGAATGGATTCGTGCCATTGCACCCAGCGATACATTCGCACAAAGACAAAAATATAATTTTGTCAATCGCTTTAAATTCTTGTCTTGAGAAGGAGTTAATTAAGTTCTTATTAGATAATGCGGAGAAAATTTGCTCACTTCATTTTAGGAAAAATTTTTTCATTAATGAAAAAAATATTTCCTAAAATTAATTTTATATATTCGAGTTCGCAGGGATCTCGATATTCACCTGTAGGTTATTTCTCTATTCGCAATATCGCTGTTCTCCCCGCCCTACAAATCCAATCCCACGACATCCAATCCTGTCATCTCCGCCTCATTTCATGTTACCCCGTCGGCCCATTGTTCATTTCCCTTTCCCTCCGTCAAGGTACCGTTTTCCTGTACAGCTATAAGTATTTTTTATAAGAAAGCTACACTTTTTTATGGAATTCCAGGGGACATAAACTTCAAAATTTCATGTATGGATTGTGTCTCATAGCTTGGAATTATATGACAAGGGCAAAAAACCATTTCGTTGGGGGGGAGATAAGGGGGATGTTTACGGGTTATTTATGTCAAGGGAGAAGGTGGATTGGAGGCGGGAGAATTCGGTGACTTTTCATGTGATGGAATTGTCACAGTGTTACACTTGGGAGGTCAGTTAAGCCTTCCGGAAAGTGGTACACCCCTCGTCTAAGGAATAACGATAATTAGGCAGTCGCAGGCTGATTTTTTAAATAAAAATTTTAGCTGCAATTACTAATTGTTTAGTTATGATACTATTAGACGAACTGGGCCATTGAATTGTTGAGCCATCGAAGTGGATTTATTAATTGTTTTCCCTCTATCCCCTGGATTTCTCCAGGATTCTTCCTCCTACGACAAATGTAAAAAAATAAACAATAAATATAAGAAACAAAATTGCCTCGGAGACAAAAAAAAATTCTGATACATTGAAACAAGAGATGTAACGGGAGTGTGTAGATTTGAAAAGAGTTGAAGTTCCAAAACCGTAACAAAATAGACGAGTTCACCGATCCACTCCCAAGTGTGCACTGTACTGAAGAGGATAACGCACAATGGACCTTTTCTGAGCAGTGAAACGTGAAATATGAAATCGATACTGGAAGCCACACTCCACCGTCCCCAGCAGATGGACGTTTGGGATATCCTACCACGACCCTTATTCGAAACTATTACCACCCACTGTGCGTCATCGTCCTATTTTAAACGCGGAGAAGAGAAAAAGACGAACGTTCTCGCGAAATGAGATAAAGAAAAGCCATTTAGACGGAGTTATTGGTACCTGTTACCCTGGTGTTTTATCAGGGTGGGCATTTGATCACACCATCCGACAAAATACACATTTGCTAGGACAGACTGATCGAACGAATTAATTATCATAAACAAATGGATTTCGGTTGTAGAGCAGGATCTGGGTTCCACTAAACGTTCGACATTTCGTTCTGGGATTAGAGAAAAAAGAAACGTAATTTTTCTTGAATAGTTTTCTCGGTGGAAATCACCTGTTGACGTCATAAATAAGTCGTTGGATCTCTGCTGCTACATCAATATCCAGAAGAAAAAAAAATATTGAAAGTTTTGTGGTTTGATCTAGTTCGATATTTGGTGGAGTAGATCATAGAGTATGGATCGAATTACGTTTCCATGTTATGTATCGAGTTCTCCTCCATCGATATCTCTCGAAATGGTGGTGTACATAATTATCCAATCGTTAATTTGAAGGATGACACCATTTAATTACGATACCACAGGATTCTTTTTTGACAAGCTTCCGATGCTTTCGAAATTTGAAAATCAAGAGGTAGAGCTTTCCATGGCTCGTGTGTTGAAATACTTCCAACATGATTTTTCTAGGATGCTTCAATTTTCAATGGCCATTCATTGAAGCACATGTATCGTAATGTGCTTCAGTGAAGGGCCAGGGTCAAAGAGTATTATTTACAAAGCAGTGGACAACAGTCCATGAAGGGCGTTTTTTGTGACGTACATGACAGTGTTTATTAGAAATTGCAATATCAATTTCAATTGCGAGTGATGCGCAAAGCAATTTCTATAATTCAACTGACGGAAAGAAAATTTCAAGTTTTGTTATTTTGTCCGGACATAAAGAAGTTGACCAACAACTCGAGATTTTTATAGAATTTTATCTTTCAGTAATAGAAAAGCTCCAGAGCGAGTGCGAAAATGAACTGGTGGAGATGTCTATAGTTTAATAAAGAGAAAATTATCTGGGAATATTTAACACGCGTTTAAAAACAAAATTTGCTCTTCACTCCTTTCCTAATCTCTCACTCAACCTCGCTTCCTCATTAATGATGAAGAATAACGCAATCCTAAGGAAACACATTAAAAATGCAGCAACTCAGAAGCTTGGCCTCTTGGTTGTACCAGCGTCAGTTCCATTTATTCACCAGGCAAACCCAGGGGAACTCATGGTAATTCGGGCAGAAAAAAACCGGCTTCGGTTTACTACCCGAGTAAATTACCTAAATAAGATTCATCTGGATTCAGGCATTAAAAATTAATGGACATTTCGGAGTGAAAAATTCTCACAATTATTCAAATTTATTCCTACCATTACTTTCTCTCGCAAACATTCAGAATAATTGCATTAAATTTAGGAAACATGTTTCAACAATCAAATCGTAGAGTGCATCGTTATCAGTCATCTGGATGTTACAGATTCGAAATTTCGATGTAGTTCGATAACTAGTTGGTTTTGCCCCTTTATTGTAGGATTTTTGCTGCGGATTGATGTAAAAAACTCAATATTTTTCTACAATACCAAACTTTTTTCATCAATTCGCCAGATTGGATTGGATTTATATTTCTGCATTTTCCTCAGGAGTTTTCCAACGATATTAGTTTCTCCCTTCCAACAATTTTCAATAAACATGCTAAGCGACAACGACCTGGGGATGCCAAAACGCGGTTACCGGTTCGATATCTAAAATGTATTTCTGGAAAGTCGTAGTTGTCCGTTTATGCATTCAATGTTGAAGTTGAAACGGGAATGGAAATTTAGTTGGGATTTCCCTTGCACCGGAGATTCTTGAATATTGAAAAAAATATGAACCATTAACAAAGATTGATTATTGATGATATACACATGAACTGAAATTTTGATACCGTTTTCGTTTTAATCTGACGCATAACCAATTGTTGGATGTCTAATGAATTTTCGACTAATCGTTCATCGATTGTTATCTTCAGTAACAAAAAGAAAAAAAACTGAAGGTTCTTTATAAGGTGTATCTCACTCGAAATAGTATTCCCTGTACCCCCGGCTGTACCCGAAGAACTTTAATTGTTATCAGCATAACGTAACATGCTGCATGGAAATATGACAATGTTTATTTACAAGACCCGGGGTCTCCATTGTCTTCATCACCTTTTCACCGTATACCTACCATACAATACTCTTTTGTAACCCAAACTGTCCGCAATATTGACCCACTATAGCGAGCTGTTGAAGATATAATAGTTAGCTCTTGCTTTGTATACCCAAGTTTTCGGGCGATAGTTCGAATCTTGCCAACATGATCCTGTGTATTGTTCTGTCGTACAGAAGAGCGAAATATACTTTATGAATTTTGCTATTACGTTTGCCATATGGTGCAATCAATGATTTTTTTCATACGTGCGATGTCTCAAAATATTACCAATTGTGAATAACAATTCGTGTCCTCATCTTGGAAATTACGTTTCAAAACCGGAACTTTTCTCTATTATCTCGTGAGAATTTTCTAAACCTGAGGATAAGTCGTAGTAACACTATAAAATTTTATGTAAAATAAAGCAATAATTTATTGCAAAATTCTAACGATAATGGATTAGTTGCCAAGTGATATTTCAAAAATATCGTGTAACACCCTGGCTCCTATTTTCCTTCATTCTTTTCCTATGCATAGGTAAACGTGGCAGCAAGGTACCATGTTAAGGGCGAACCACTGGATTAATATAGCCATGAATTCTCATAATATTCATTAGAATTGAATGAGAATTGATGGGATTTTTCCGGACGATTTTGCCACGACTCTGAGCTATTTTGTTCCACCCAATAAAAATTGTCAAATGAAAGCTGTAAATAAGAAACTTGTGATTTATGAACTTTAGAATTAATGTCGAGAGTGTTATTTATACTGGTGAATGCGCTACAGGCCTGCTAAAGCAAAACTGATCTGGAATTTTTGGCCAGACGTACGACGTGTTGCGCACAAAGAGCCTCTTTGTTACGACGTTTCAAGTATTTGCGGTAGTTCGGAGCGATAAGCTGAAGTGAATCAATGAGGGATTTGAAGCCTCTGGAAATATTCAAGTGTTGCAATTTGGTAAAAAATTCACGATTGCAAATGGTGAATTGAATAATAGATTAAATCGAATTGTAAACCTTCGATGAACCGAATGATACAGAATTTCGCCAAAAATTTTTGATGAACAGCATTCATCATTCCGAAATTCCATACGTCTCATTAAAAATGTTTTGAAAATTCTATTGCTTCAGGGCAATGAAAAAATTCTTAGTTGAAACCAAGTCCCAAAACACTGATCCACGTACTCGAAACAAGTCTGTGAACAACAGTTCCACCCACACCATGAACCTTCCACCCTGCTGTGTAAATACTGTCAGCACCTCAGGCAACAAATGCTTTTGGCACGAGTCCCTACCACCCCACTTGATACTTGTACTCGCTCCAGATGAAATCATAAATTGAAATTACATATTGCATCTCCTTGATATACTCGTGTGAAGGCAATTGCCATTCATAACAGACATATTCTGAACATTTCATAAATTCACTCTCGGAGGGTGGATAAACTGCTCGGGCGAATCCCTCGAAAATCTTATTTGGTTCAGTAATGCACGAACGCTCTCACCAATAACTCGAGTGCGAACCGTCACTCAATGCCAATCACCCTCAGATTCTCTCATCAATTCATGATGGAAAAAAATTTTTCACGAAAATTTGGATGACAAGCTCATTTCCAGGGATATGAGGACCTTGAAAAGGTGATGATGTCTGTCGCAAGTACGCCAACAATAAAAAAAATCATCATTGACGTTGAGCCGGACTGAACTTGTACTTTTCTGAGTAAAACGATTCCGTAAATTTTTTCTAGGTAGTACTTATTGAATAATGGCACGAGTCATTCTTTTAATTTTCCCCCACTACAAGTGTAGCACTGTCATTGCGGTATATTAAGTGCGGAGACTAGCGTCCAAGTTGGGATTTTAAAATCTGAAGTCGTGGGAAATTCTTGACACATCCTAGAATTTTTTTCAATAAATATTTCGAGGTACTCGGTTCCAGTTTTTTGCATTGAAATGAAGTCAATAATTTTTTGTCGCTGGATTATTTTCTTTCTCGGGATACTTGAAGTAACTAGTGACCTAGAATACAAATTCGTGAATGTGGTGGGTAGCATCAATTGTTCATAATCCCTATAAGAATATTGTTTAGCCCTAGAAATATACCACAGTGAATCTTGTAAGAAATAATCTCTTCAGAAATAGTTTAAAATGATTTTTTTTCAAAGAATTGAACCGTTTAAATTCATCTCGCAATTAACATAAAACATATCACATAAAAATATTTTGCATTCACGTATAACTTGATTACCAATAAATTTAATCAAGTCACGTACAGTTATCATTTTCCAAGTATTCACTATTTTCAAGTTTTATAACACTGTTTGGATATGCAACATGTTCATGGTATAACACGGATAAGATAATGCATTCGACATTATCTTTTCCGTGTTATAACATGGAAAAGAATGCATTCGTGGAAAAGGAAAAGATAATGCATTCGGCATTATCTTTTTCGTGTTATAAAAATCAGCTATAAAAATCAATTGCGTTACTGCCGAACATATGATAGCAACGGTTCAGAATGCGTGTTTATAGAACGATAACATCCTTGTAATAAAACATCGTCATTTGATTTCAGATTTTTCGCCATGGAGATCGAACTCCGATGAATCAACCTTACGAATCATTTCGAACAAGCCCATATGCAAAATCGGATTTTTCTCCTTACGGTCATGGACAATTGACAAACGTAAATTGCATCATTTTCTTATGTTTATCAGATCAATCTTGCTTGTACGCACTTGTCGTTTTTCGTTCACGTATTTTTATTCAGAAAGGAAAGCAACGTGTTTATGAACTGGGTAAATACATGCGCACACGTTTTGGCCAGTTTCTGGGGGATATAGACGATCCTAACGCGGTATCCGCGCGTAGTACTCATACTGACAGAACGCACATGTCTCTTCAAGTGGCGATGGCGGGTATGTTTCCCCCTGGTCGTCACCAAAAATGGAATTCAGAACTAAATTGGCAGCCAGTGGTGATGAATGTTCCATCACCTGACGACGACTTCTTGCTTTTCCACCGACACCCGGAGTGAGATAAAATGTTATTTTTTCACAGGTGGTAAGTTTTACCATGGAAACTGACCCTTTATTTCACGGTAGGTTTGAACAGCAGCGCGCTTGTATCCTAAAATATCCGCAGCTTCGGGCAGAAATTGAAACATTGAGTGATTTTGCGAAAAATCTGAGCGACTGGATCGGTGCTCCAGTCACGGATACTAAACAGTACAACTTTATTTATCATGGTTTAGAGTCACTAGAGTCCATGGAATATTCTCTTCCTTCATGGGCTACAGGGATTTATCCGAGAGGTCTATTACTAGATGCTGTCTATCAAGAATATCAAGTGCTAAATTACAACTGGAAAATGAGGTGCCTCAGTGGAGGTAACTATGAAAAAAATATCTACAAAAGTAATTAATAATATGCACACTGTTTGCTTAATGGTTTTCAATATTTTTTTTTAAGAATTCAAGTCAGATCATGTCCCATGACTTCATGACTTGAACAAAAAAAAATGGTCAAGGGATTCAGGAAAGAATTTCCGAACAGGTTTATAAATTAGGTTTAACATAGGGTAGTATCAGAAAAATTATGGTACTGTATTCCATAAATTCCGGCATCACATAATTAAGATTTAAGAACTCAATGACTCCTATCACACCATCAATTCGACAGAATTTATGGCCTTGGCCAATACTCTATCACGACAACTATTTAGTTCATTAACTTATCAATGTGTTCCTATGTGTTATAGGAACGCTTTTAAAGAAATTCACAGATAACATGTTAAATGCTGCGAGTGGAAATGGCCAATCAAAATTGAAGATAGAATTACTAGCCGCCGACGACATAAATATCGTTTCGTTGTTGAGAATACTTAACCTCTACGAACCTCACATACCAAAATATACCAGCGCCATTTTTGTTGAATTACTGGGGGATGGTGATAAATATTTTATCAACGTGAGTTCAAATTCTCACTAGGTTAATAATAATAATATACGAATTTCATTGATAGCTATATTTGCCATCGAAACCTCACTATAGATTCATTATTATCTGGGGAGCCCATCGGCGACAGAATCGCTAAGAATCCCCGGATGTGGAGAACTATGTCCTCTGGAAGAGTTTGTGAAACTGTTTCGCAGGTCCATGCCAACGGCTGAGACTATTTGTTGGCCAAGATGGTATTCCCTCAAAAATGTTTTCTATTACTAGTATTCATGTAGTCAATTAGATGTATCGGAAGGGTAATAAAGAAGAGAAAAATATTCATCTGATCCCTGTAAAACGGTCCTCACAAACGTGTTTATTAATCTTTATAGTGTAATGACTCCATTATGAAGTTCAACACTTTTTCACCACACGAAACGGAATTTTAGGTAAAAATTAAACCTCAAGGAGGTGAAACGAGGAACGAGGGTTAGTTTGATCGGAAGAATTATCTCCCAAGTCCAGATTTTCCCTTAAAATTCGGCTAAAAATCAGTGGATTGTCATTTCATCCCACGTTTCGTCCTCCAGAGGTCTAATTTTAATCCGAAATTTTTTTTTCGCACAGAAAATTCTGTGCCGAACTATTTACGGAACATTCCGCATTTCTGATTGGACCCTTCGTTATTTATCGAACCCGCATTCCCACTTAGAAATTACGGAACTGTCGTCTTTTTTTCTCTGAGTGAAAAAAATCGTCCGAACCCTTTTTACTCTGCGAGTGCGGTAATTTTTCTCGTACTCTTCTCTCCGTGCGCCGGAATATTCTTCAAAATATTCGGAAAAGCACATGTTGAATTTAACGAGGAGCTCATGCAGCAGAGAGTGAATGAGATCAATTTCAATAACGGTGAAAATGCAAAAAATGGGAATAGAGAATGGCCATGAATACTAAAAATCATGATTGAACTTGTGAATTCATCATATATTTCCTTTGACCGAGTATTTCTCTTATTCCAGTGGTAAAAAAAAAATTCAATTCATTTCGTATTCAATAGAAAATTCCTCCAAGGACTGATATTTCCACCTCTTTTTCGTCTTCAACTACAACCGTTGTTAAAATGTGAGCTTCAGGTAATCCGATATGGCTTACATCACCATCTAGTCGGAGTAACGAGATTCTTTTCGGGTCAACAATCATTGGCGAATGCCTCGACATTTCTA
Source organism: Diachasmimorpha longicaudata (assembly GCF_034640455.1). Lineage (NCBI taxonomy): Eukaryota > Metazoa > Arthropoda > Insecta > Hymenoptera > Braconidae > Diachasmimorpha > Diachasmimorpha longicaudata. Next base: position 6,678,809 of record NC_087232.1, on the reverse strand, counting down.
TCCTCGGAATTTGCAAAATTGGGCTCATTAGTGGCAATTTTGGATCGTATTTCCAGACTTGGTTTATGTCAGAGATTATTAGAGATGAAAAACATATCATGTGGTGGGAAATGTGGAGCGTGACGATACACATTTTAGTATTAAAATTCAAATATTATTTCCTAAGCTACTCACATTCTAATTATCTAAATATGGATTTATGTCATCGTGTCAATTCGATGGAATTCATTACACGCGTTCATCCGCACAAAATTATAATCGTTCGCTTTGGAAATTCGTACAAATGAATTTGGATTGTCATGAAATACTGCAGGAGCGAGTGGTTAATGAAATCAGTCATTATATCCAGTAATGATATGATACGACGGAATATGTACCATCAATTCTTGTGCACCTCAGGCTTCACCGCAGCCAGAATTAATGATCATGAGGGCATGGGGTCAATATTTAGTGATCAATATGATTTTTTTACGAATCACGAGACGCTGGACCCAAGATAGAATTACGCTGGCTCAATATCACTATCTTCTGCGATAACAAGCAGGCGTTGGGAGTGGTATAGAAATTTGAGATACCAGGGGTGAGGATACCAGGTTGTGAAAATTTTAAGTACAATTTTGAAGATAAATAAATAAATAAAAATTAAAATCTGCCCAAAATGGACATTCGCAAAATTTGTAAATATTGCAATGTCCACAGGAATGTTTACCCTAGCACGTGGTAACGATTAAATAAATATTTTCCAAATGCTTCATGTAGAATACTTGGGGTAAAGTGCTGGAAGATTGAGGGCTCAAATTGAGATACTAAAAATGTTCCAAATTTAGGGGCACAGTGGAACACTACATATACAAGTGCAACTGAAATAATGGGGCTAAAAAAATAGACATTGTGTGTAATAATAAATACCTGAAGGGCATGAGAGAGTAAACACGTCTCGTTAGTCGGTGCAACTGAGGCGGGTAATTCTGGATTGTTACATTTACCAACGGCTGCCTCAGCCACCCTCCCATATCGTGCATGAACGACTGAGATGGAGGTGCCCGGGGGACACCGCAGTGACATCGTTTCTTCATCGCAAGCAGCTCGCTGATAGGTCTTTAATGTACCTAATAAAGTAGCTGCACATACCGAGTATAATTGGAGTATTTTAAACATTTAAGGAGCGGAAGTGTTGGTAGAAATTCAATGGAATTGGTTCACGTAAAAAAATAATAATATTGAAAAGTGAAAGAATATGAAAAATAAACGATCAGATTAAAAGAGAATCAACGCGATGATTTTGTGTTGGAAAATTCGTAGTGTTGAAAAATTGCATCGATTTCAGTGGGTGAATTCAATTGGGAAATATCCCGGTGGATTTAACCCACCGAAAATATAATTATTCCATTAACAGTGCAACATATGTAACATTAACGAGTGTTGAAGTAGCGTTACACGTATTGCCAGGGGCATTTAATTTCAGTGGTCCAGTGGTGAAGAAAATTAGGGAACAAAATTTAATGAACGAGGAAAACCGACGAATGATTGAATGAGCGACACAATGATTTTAAATTCGTGACCGAGTTTTTGATTTTTTAAAAAGTAATTTTCGAGTGAATGCACGGGCGAGTTACAGAAGCAATGAATCGATGAATTATACGTTACCGCATTGAGTGTCATTATCGTCGCCAAAATTTTGTTGAATCCAGAGTGGTGGATGTGGTGATGGATCCGGCGGGAGAAACATGAAAAAGAGAAGACAAATATGTTCATGAGTATTTGATTAATTATGGAATACATTGTAAAAAATTAAAATTAATGAGGAAATTATTCGTTTTTTATTTTAATGAACTTTGGTGCAAGCTCTTGCGAAAGCTTGCAACTGGCCATTGCCCGAAGGCTTTGGATCAATGAATAATTAATCTTTTGTCAACTCGAAAAATAAATTTCTGGCTTAAATTCACGGGAAATTGACGCCTATTTGGTATTCGATAAATATAGTTCAATGAATATAGAACCCAAATTTATATCAGTCGAAGAAAATATTTGTATGATAGTGTCAACAGCTGTAACTGTAATCCTCGTAAAGTTCTGTTTTGGGGAAACTTCATGGGGGAAAATATTCTATCGCTATTGCACGAATAATTCTATCAAAAAGTTTTTTTTTAATGTGCATTATGGCACCCAGGCGACCAGCGCTGAGGGATGTGAAACTTTTCATTTTAATGAGGCGAACAAATAAATAGCCTTCTCTATGAAATTACAGGAAAAGTTTTATATTGCAACAGGAATTTTAAACTATGCAGACGATTTCGCAATCTGACGGAGAAACAATCATTGTTTTCACGAACTTTCGTGATAAAACAATTGTAATAAATTTATTGACGAAGGAACTTGATGAGGAGGACTTGATGTCTCCAATCGTCACTCCACTGGAACCAAATTAATTCTGACCTCCCATAAGTAACAAAATTTATCGAAATTTAATTAACACATATCAATCTTTCGATTGAGCAGCTTCACCTGAAATTCACCGAGAAATTTTTTTCGATTCTTTAGACAAATAAATTTGCAGAATTCAGTTAAACTCGTCCTAATTAAAGATACGATGAGGTGCACAAAAAAAGTCGTGCATATGATACCTGAGAAATGCAATAATGAGCACCGATGGCAGAAACTTTTAAACAATGTCTCTTAATCCTTCAGACTGAAAAGTATATTAAACCGTTCTCGACCGAGCCACGGAGTTAATCCAATGCTGCATTATTCCATTAGAATGAGAAAGCGAGATCTACGTGAGAGTTTTAAAATAATGATCCGTCATTCCTTAAACCTGACGTTTATTTTTCACGCTCATTTACGATGATGCCAAGATGCCATTTTTTTCCAAGTAAATGCGAAGCGATACAACATCTTAAATTAGGTTTCTGTATCATCATAATCTATTCAAACGTGGAGCAAGAATATTTGGAAAATACCTCCAACATTCAGTGGAGAAAATATTGGAGGAAAAATTTTATCGCGAAAACGTAAGAACCCGAGGATTTACAGACTATCTCGGTTGAACATACAATGGCAAGTTTTACATATACATTTTTCTGCATACATACAAATTTTGACAAAGTTATACAATGACGTTCTTAAGCTGTCGCATTCATAACGGATTTCATGTGTGACTCGTGTGAGAAATGGTTATCCTTCTACAAATGTAAAAAAAGTTATTTAAAAAAACATCAGATTAAGAAATAATGTAAACACAGAGTTGGAGTAATTCATAGTGAGTAATTTATATTGGATTTCAGTTGTTAAATTTCAGTTTCAGAAGAATTAAGAGAACAAAGTTCCTAGCTTAGAGGGAAAATTTGAAAAAATAGTAAAATTAAACAATAATTAAAAGTAAGATTGAAAATAAAGAAACGTAAAAAATATTAAACCTAAACATTTAACTGCATCAAATGTTTATCAAGCTTTAAATTAAATTTAAAATTGTTCTTAAAAGTTCTTAAAAGGTTTCTTATTCTACCGGAAAAAAAGAAGATGCTTTTGAATAGTGATTTCGAAACAATAGAAAGGGAATAGTTGTTATCAGTCAACAACTGATAAGTCATGATAATAAAATAAGTTTTGGGCCTGCTCATCATTTCTCTAAACTCCAGAAGGACTTCTTCATCGTCCCAGAAATAGAAAACTTGGGACAATATCTGAATGGCGCTTCATCATCAATAACTTCAAATCTGCTGAGTACAATTTCAGAAACTTTCAAGTATTTTCAAAGTTTTTTATTCACACGACTCAATATGATGTAAAGTTTGTTCAGTTCACATCGTTCAGGAGATATTGGAGATTGTCAATGATCGATCTAACCCTGTCTCCCCTTCGCCAAGGAATGGGGTGAATTTTGTTCAGTTGCGATCACATCACTAGATTCCGTTATATCGATCATCAAAAAATATGAACCTTCTGGTTCATGATCAGGTCGCACCGATTCATCTTCGTTGAAAGAATTGTGGGTATTACCGACCGGAATAGGAAACAAGTCACTATTATGGGTCGTTCATCTCCACAGAATATCAAAAATCAATAGTGGTAGCGAAACTGTGCCCTGAGTGTGGTATCGTAATCACAGTTAACCACCTGCTGCTGAATTGCAGCAGCTTTTGAGACACCCGAACCCGGTTGGTGTTCCCCAGCGGTGTGGAGAGATTGCTAAATTGTACCGCGCGGTCTGAAAGGAAGAACAACCCCCGGGAAAATAATTCTCTCAGACGGAATATCATCCCAATGGCTTGCAACAATCACGGGAACGCTCCTATTGTCCATATTGTTCAATCAATTTTATGAAGAAGGGAAGGATAGACATATTAATGCTCTATTGAACCTTTTACTCTCTATTTATTTAAATATTGCTCCACCATGTTGGAATTTATTGAATCGAATTGATTTTTTTAATCAAAATCTTTGCTGCCATCGTGTCAATGCTTTCCTACGTCCCAACGTCAAAAATAAATTAAATTTTGTCACCACAAAGAAAATGGTTGATTGACTATAAATAAATGTTTCATTCAAATCGAACAAAAATATTTATATTGACAGAACATTGTATTCGATTCAATTGAATTATTTCAAACGCTCCAACCCAAGCATTTCCTGAATTGTCAGCTATGAGTACTTTATCCATCCCAGAAAATTCTCCAACATTCCCCACATTGTTTCCAAAAACCCCACGTAATCTCCACTCTGGTCCCTAAAAATTCCCTCGAAAAAAAAAAACAGTCGATACCTCGAAATCCAGCAATCGTTTGTCGTCACCAGCGCTGGATCATGGAAAGGACAACGGTTGCATTACCTCCCCACAAGCCCTCGCCTTACACATCGACCAACCAGATAAAGCTTTTTCCAAAGTCTCCGTAAAAATGAGCAAAAGGTTAGCAACCCCCCCCCCCAACCCACTCCCACCACCACGGAAAGCCGTGATATACTCAACTATACCATATAGCTTTAGCACGTTCGGTATATACAATTCTCCAGTAGCTGAGATCCGATCAATGTCCGTTTCTTAGAAAACGGAAACCGGAAAACGTGCTGCTCGACCTCCTTAGGAGATGCACCCTAGGAAAACTGTTCCACCCTTCGTTGTCCCTATTCCTCTCACCAGCAACTCCAATGGCCGCTTTACTCGCTTGCCAATTCACCAACTCGCTCGTTGCTTGGACAACTAAAATCTGGAACCAATGCCAAGTTTCATTCTACCCTAACCCACCCTCGGAGCCTTCCTTTATCAATGTTTCCCTCGTACTTTTCTGAATCCCATTTCTCCATTTTTATCCAGCGACTTTCGTCGTCTCTTTCCTTCTTCATCCGCACGAAATTTCGTGTCTACGATGTCAAATATATAGACTAGGATGGTGATATATACGGTGATCTGAGACTGTTTCAGGATAGAGGCTAAAGGAAGGGAGAAAATTTTCCACTGGGTTAACGAACCGAGACGAACTTTTTCTTATCCACTGCATTACATTGACCCTATCCCAACCGGGAATAGGTGGCACTGACGTTATAATAGTATTCTTGGAAAAGGTTGTAACTAGGCACCGGAAGGACCCTCAGCCCTGGTAGTTGAGGATGAGGGGATTATTCCTGGTTTTCTTTTATCTGGGGATGAGGTAACATGTACATTTATAAGTCATTTGAGGCCGAGGTTAAGAGACAATGGGACTGGAGAAAAAACGCTTGGCATTTCGGATCTCGTCGGTGTGAGGAAATTACGAGCTGCACGAGGAAATTATAGTGCAGTTATTTATTCGCGAGGAACGAGGACCTGGACTGGTGAATTTTTTTCAAATCTGTGCCGAACTTACTTCAATTTACATTAATTAATTCTGTGCAAATTTGTCGATGGAGTCAGAATTTCAAATCAAGGAGATATTTTTCACTGAAATACAGTTTCACTATTTTATTTCGTATTTTGAAATTTGCCAGATTTTTTCAGGTGATTGTTACTCAACTTTTACCTCTCGGTAGTTTCAGAACTCAATAACCTTTGATTTCATAATCTGTCGCACTTGAGTAAAGTCGGTTTGTGCTTCCGAATGGAAGTTTTGTATTCCGGAAATGTTTTCTCTCGATTTTCGCATTTATTAAAGCAAAGAAATTATATTTTCGGGATTATGTTGCTCTGAACGTCTGCAGCCACTTAAATTAAATACTGATGCGCTCAGACGCTAAATAAACAAAAACCTCAACAAAAAAAAATTTCATTGCAGAGCTTAGCTCATCAAATTAACTAACATCCGACCGCATCATTAAATAATGTATGAGGCTGAAACAACCGCCACAGGTCTTACGTGATAACGGAGATAACGGAGAGTTTGAAAAGTAGGGGAATGTGTGAGTGACAGCGCGATACTCATGTAATTGTTGAATAACCCCCAGACTCCTGGTGAATTTCAGAGGACTTTAGCACACTCTGCTTTTCTCTGAATTTGATATGGTGTGAGGATGAATGACAGGCGCACAGTTGCTCCAGCAACGTGTGAGCCTCTGTCTGACTTGAATTGGATTGAGGTGTAGCGAAGACAGTCTCTGTGTTTCTAAATTTTCCCTCAGCTTATTCAAATAAATGAAACCTGTGAGTGTTCCATACTGTTGTCTCGGTGATTAAGACACATTTATTGATAAAAATGATTATAATTTTTTTTACAGACAGGAACGTATGAAAAAAATAGCGAACAAGTCGAATAATCGCGTAAGAACCTCGAAAATCGAAAAATAAATGACAAAAAAGTGAGTAGTCCCTAAATTTGAGGATAAGGGTTTTAATTTCTGGAATTCATTTGCGACGATTCGAATGAATATTTATCAAAAATACATTTCTCTGGTTCCTTCCAAGAACCAAAAGATCCTAAAGCTTTCCCGAACCCGTGTCCTCAATGCCCGACACCATTAAATCACTCTTACTTCTATAATTACTCTACATCCCGCGAATTAAGAATAAGTGGAAATACAAATTACCCGACCTCACGTCTAATTCTGGTGTTTAAAGTTGAGTCTATATTAAAATTCAAATCCCTTTCGCTGCCAGAGATACAAATCATTGCACATAACAAGTTTACGGAGTTCCCTATTACTTCATGTGTTAAAAAAATATTCCCAATGCTGAGATAATACTATCACAAAATGTACAAAATTCATCTCCAAATGTTCACACCGATTCAGTATTATCACTAGCAAGATTGCTCCTCCCATCACCATTAGATTGGTCGTGAGGTTTTATCGCAAAAATTTGTAAACGACTTTTCATCAATCATCTTAACTCTTTTATGGTTTAAATGGACTGCGAGGAACATCCTTAACCGCTGTTGATTTATTACCTGGTAACACGCGAGGGGTGCGCCAATCATTAAGGAGATTAGCTACCCGATCGAAATGTGGAAACGAGGGAAAAAACGAGATCGGAGAATAAATAGCCCCATTATGGTCTTGAACTATCGCGACGTGAACTAGTGGAACAAATTAACAGACAACTTAATGCTAATCAAGAGTAATATATGCATCTGGTTTGCAATGATTGTGAACAGCATAATTTAAACAGTCATCAAGAATATATAAAATAATATTGGATGCGTTTGGGTTAGTGAAATTAATGAACTAGGGTATAACGAAGTTGAATCAAACCATTCTGAATAATTTTACAGTAAAAGGTAGTCGTGCGTGCTGTGTGCATTAAAATATTTTTGCTTGTAAAACCCCAACTTTATAAACGTCGGAATAAAACATGAGATTTCTGGTAACTGGGGATATGCATGAAGATATATGTAAGAATTCATTTATTCAAGTGAATCGTGTACACTTCAAGTTGAGATTATCCCAGCAATGGAACGCAACAAATGTGTGCAGTTGCTCCCTGACATAGGCCGTACGGTGGAGGGTGAGAGTATGCTAATTTAGGGGGAGAGGATGAATTTCTTTGGTGGCAATTGCATGGGGAGAATTGAAATTTATTAAGAATTTTTTGGCGATCAGATTTTTTAATTAAAAATTAATTTTCATTCATGACTTGGACAACAAAGCCACTTCCAAGCTCTATAAATCATAACTGTAATCGTATGTCATTCTGAACAGATTTTTCAAATTGTCATGATGTCTACTGGCTATTGACATCAAATGGTAAATTGACTGAGGAAAAAAACTGTCGATAATGTCCTTTCTATTCCGTAGTTTTTATTTCCAGGGGAATATTTTTACCCACCAGAGGGAAGTCTGTAAACAATCATCGGATGCTTGGAAAATAATTTCCTGAGAGACTTGAGAAAGTTTTTCAATTTGAGTGGAAAAACACGAGTATTTTCATGTCACAACAATGTCAAGGTGGAGGCTCTTTGTGCATAATTTTCTCTCTCGGGAATGAATTTTCTGTCTTTGGGTTCTACTCTTCCGTGAATATACGGTACCAACCACCGTCGGAAAATCCCATGATCTTTTCTCTTGCGATGCTCAGGTGGTCGGCTTTTACTTTCTCAGGGAAATTATCAATAAGACAGTCGATGTGGTATCAAATTTTGTCGAAACCGGGGTTTGTTCAATTTATCACGAGGTCTACCCTTTAACAACAACTAATCCAGTATTCTATCCAAGTTCTTTCAATCCGAGTTTCGAATTTTAGGGTAAATATTTGACAGAAATTTCTAGATCTCCGGAATATTTCCGCTTCATTCAGAATTACGGAGTCATAAATTTGCGAGCTCTGAATAAATCCGTTTCATTCAACTTTCGTAATTCTCTCAAAAGACTCTTCAGGTTCATTAAGAAATTTATTCGCTGGTGTACTTCAGATGTGAATTTAATATTTCTATCTTGTTAATTTTCATGAGCTAATTGACAGAGATTCACTCCAATGTTTACCGCGATAGATTTAACATTTCCATTTTCAGCTGAAAAGAAGTACAAAATATAAAACGTCGGGATGTTGTAATGTTTTATTTTTAATAGCGTAGCCAGCACACAGGGATAAAAGCCCTCTCGCCATAACCCTGAAAAATTCAATTTCCAGAATTTCCCCGCAAAAATTCTCGGATTTGTCTCACGCCGCATCGCGCAGATCAAATGCTCAAATTTCGCATTCATAATAAAAGCTCAGTGAGACGACAAAGCTGAGATGATAGTCACCCCCCTGCCCAGTGTACCCGTAATGGAGACACCCAGGAGGTGTATCCACCCGGGTTTAATTATTAAATATTCTCTGATGACAGCCGAGAATAAAGGGACTCCGGTCCTGATGGTCGGGCCACAATGGGGCGCAGCTGAGAGATGGATTGAATCAACAAAAAAGGGAATATTTTTTGGAATTAAAAACTGGAGGATCGAGGCCACCTGGGGCTCTCCCGAAATAGAAAGAATAGTATGGAGGGCGCCTGTACCGGGGCGGGAGTTGAATTTCAGCTACCTATCAAACCGTTAAAAAATCTAAGATCTCCGAAGACCTCAATGGAGATAACGTTAATGAAGTTACCCGATCATATTGTCTGTCAACGACATCAGGGGAAGGCTGAAGTTTTTCAGCCATTTCTCGATAATCTTGATGACAATTTACAGAGTTAAAACTAACTTAATATTTATATTCAACTGGGTCAATCACAATTGATCGTATCTTTCCCAAAAATAATTAAAATAATCTAATTCTCCGGCTACTTGATTTTTCCACGTATTTTTCTTCTCTGGAATTTTTCACGGTATTGGTTGTCCCGTTGACACACCCATTACCGCAATCATTGATATTCCCCTGCAAACCCCCCAACATGAATACGAAAAAACAAACACTCGTCCATTCAATCAAAAATAAACTACAATATTCAACAGGCCCTTCCGGAACCTACATCAATTACCTTTACTCGCTGGTGTGAGTAAAAAAAAAGGATCCTTTTCAATTTCTGTCCATTGAATGATACAATATTGGACTAGTACGTTCAGTTAGTATTCCATAACCAGTAAAAAAAAATCAGGATTTCATTTAATCCTTAAAAAACACCGCAGAGTTTATCCATCGAAGCGCGTTATTCAAGAGAAGCGAAAATCGTACTGCGATGCGTTTATTTTTAACTCGTCGCCAGTTCGCAACGGTATAACAACAGTAGCTCCGGCAAAACCCTAACGCATCATTCCATTTATAGCGATCTCTCCAGTTATTTCTAACTAAAATTCCGACAACGTTCGTAGGACGTGCCATTATCATTCTCACAAAGACTTCGTTATCTCTTATGTTTACTATTTAAATAACAGGGGGAAAGTATTTTACATTTGACACAGCAATAGTGGACCCGGGTAGGGAATATTTTTTCGTAGTATCTTCCAACAATCATTGCTAAGAGCTTTTTGGGAATTCAAACAGACCACGAAAAGCCATATTCTTCCAGGAGCTTTCCAAAATAATCCAAAAATTGATCGAGTCCGGAGGAATTTATTTTCTGCCTTCTTGTATAACCCAAAATTTGAACTCCACTCGCTGTGGTGGAATAGAAATGACTTTTCATGCCAGGAAAATTCAACGGTTACAGTTATCCCCCATAATTGAACTACGCGAAATATGTGTAACATATTTTCCATCAATCGCAGTCTTTTTGATGCACCATTAACATCATTTCCCTCCGGGTTTGTCCCAAAAGGTTCATAAAATTGCTACTGAAATAAAGTAGAACTTATCAAGGGATTGTTCAAATCACAATGATGAATTTTCCACTCACAAGACCGCCATCCCCTTCCACCTACTTTGCCAATCAAAAAAAAAGCCGCCCTTGGAGAGAGAGGGGACGTTACACTTTTTTTATTGCGCTTTTAACGAGAAGAGGATGAATAGCTTTTTCTCCTCTTCCGCACGTTTCGATATAGAACCAATTTTTTTTTCAGGAAAAGAATATCACGTTCTTGTAAATCGAGATGAAAATTCCATTCGATCACGTCACTCGAAAATTGCCACAAGAGACAAGAAGCTTTTGCAACAGCGGTGCTCCGGGTGAAGGGAGGAGGAGACAGTGGAAGTATGGGGGGATGAGGTAAACAGAAAAAATGGAAAAACCAACTGATGTAAGGATGTAATGGGCGTACGTCATTTTGACGTTCTGAGAGCAACCGTATCTCACAGTCATGGAACATCTGTTTATTGCGCAGACACAGTTTGGGGAAGGGCGATGGAAAAAAAAAGTGAGAGGAAGACGGGGATCTACTCGGAGGACAGAAGTGTTTTCCATCAACGTTCTGGTGGATGTCACCATTTGTCGGGGGGGATAATTTTCAAATAGTCATGATCGTTAAATTTCAGAAATTAATTTTTCACGCCATAAATCAATTAAAAACTGGGGGGTGCAGATGTAGGACGATTTTCCCTACAATTTTTTTTACTTCTAACCAAGAGTAATTTATATAAAATATGAACAAAATTAATAATAGTAATGGTAATATTATTGTTCATTAATATTTGTTGGAGGTATTTCTGTGGCTCTCGATGTTATTTATAAGTCAGGCAATTTTCCTCAATATTCAATTATATAATATAGGAAAAATAATTTTTCCTCTCGCTAGTAATATAGCGTGCTTGGAAGGTAAAAGAGCATGAGGTAAACGGATTTGCCATGGTACGTGCACCCTTTGGCTTTCAGTCACGCGATGTATGTCAAAAGATATGCCTGTGTGCAAAATTCCCGGTGATCAATCTCAACTGAAGTCAAAATTGTCACTTACTTTCGGTCGTGTTCATTATTTTTCATATCAACATGACTCACTGTTCGTGAAATAGAAATCCATTGGCGAAATTGAGTCCCTTCATCATAAATACACCACAATATTTTTTTTAGTCCAATTCTTCTGTTGAAAAATTCTAAATTTTGTATTTCATGAGGCAAAAAATTGTCGCGTATTTTCCCATCTTGAATAATACTTGGGGACGATTTTTTTTTCGCCTCAGATGCATATACAAAAGCTGGTGATAGAGTTCAAAGCTCATCTTTGTACAACTTCTTTACAAATTTTTTTTCCATTTAAAAAATTGAGGGAGAAAAATGAGAAGCTCTTATCAAAGAATATTATCCATCCGATATCCATCAGTTTCATTGTTTTAACAATTGTATAGGAACTTACAATATAAATAATCTTTCTGCCACTCTTCATCACATTTCCCCTGAAACATCTCTGAACAACGTCCCCAAGCTACTACTCAAAGTATTGTAACACATCAATTTGAATAATGGTAACGAATTGGAATAAATTGTGATAAACGTTATGTTTACCGGCAAAGCGCCTCCAGGGAGGAAGGGAGAGGGGGGAGGGGTACAATGTACCAACAGATTCAAATTATGTGATGTAGCACACAGCCATCTGACTTGTGGGAATTCGAGCAGCACGAAATTGATGGAGTATAAGCGAACAAGAGATCGTGATATACTTGATAGTACTCAATTCATTAAAACATGAAGTGCGTTTCAGCAACTTGATCTAGCAGGAATTCCCCACGAGGGGCGGGGAGCTGGGGGTGGGCTGAATAAATAAATAATTGAGTGTATCGTAGTTGAGAGGGATAGGAATGATGAGACACGTTTATAATCTTGACTTGAGAGAATTTCCCACTTCAACTCGAGAATCTCTCCAAATTCTTCGCTTGAATAATGAATAGTCGATGTTTTTTCAAGCGTCGAGGGGGGGCCATTGAGATGACCTTAGCTTTATCACGTGGAGGGATTTCAAATTGTCGGAACAGGGCCCTACAGCTGCTGATGTACTTCAACAGCTTGTCATTCTCTCAAGAAGAGAAAATATTTTTCCGAGAAAATGTGTTTTGTCATTAATTACTGAGAATTCAAAAATTTCGATAATCATGAGAAGAATCATCGAAGAGCTTCGAAGTTTTCCTGAATTTTATTTGAGAAATTACTGTTAAAAAATGGTGTTTCAATTTTTGAAATTGTCTTTTCATAAATCACCTGCCACTTCAGGCGAACGCTTCGTCAAACAAATTCTCTCGTTGGCCATTTACAACCCGAGATATTATTGTCTGAAACAAGATTTGTTTGGAAACTTGTTTGTTTTACTCTCGCTGTCTATACATTTGAGCACAGCAATATTGTTGATAATGAGCTCTTGTGTATTTCACAAACTTTCTTGACGACACTGCCACTCTAGATAAAGAAGTAAGATTGAAGGAATGACAATGCCGACGTAGACAGCGGAAAATTGTGATAATACTCTACCTCACGACTCCGGTACGTGAGATTACTCCGTCCTTCATTGTTAAAGTAATAATCTCATGTAACAGTCCTCGTCTCCTCACAATGTTGAATAATAAGCTGCCAATAAAGCTATTGGACTCCATAAAAACTAATTATTCATCGTATCGATTACACCTCTGTAAGCAGAGTATCTGCATAATTGGCATAATGAATGCTCTTCATAAATCAATCATCCTTCCTCTTGTACTGTGATGATAAATAGTTTTTCTCAGCATTTGATACGCCATATTTCTAGGATTTTTACAACATCAGGATCGTCCAATCTGTACTTATCTCCTCCAACAATTATCCCATAGTCAACACAGGAAATAAATTCGACCCAGAAATCCATTCATGCAATATTCAAAAGTTATTCTGCAAACATTGATTCGCCCATGTTTTCACCCTCGAAAGTACCTCGTGACAAAGTAACAGTTTTCTACTGAATTCATATCGCATATGGTCGTGGAGATCGCAGAGAATATACCAAGCCCCGATCCTGAATTTATTACCTCAAAAAGCAATTGCCCACGTGGGTGAGGAGCGCAGGCTCACCCTGTAAAATTTTATGAATTTCTGTTTCCAAGCACGGTGAATGCTCTGAAAGTTTCTCTGGAAATCTACATTCTATGGGGATGATGCTTTTTTCACGTAGAGTGGTGATAATTTTTTTCGAGCAATAAAGTCTAGCGTGGAAATGAAGTGAAGTTATGGTGCTGTAAATTTTGTTAGATATTTGCATTCCTCTGCAGGGATAAATGTAATGTATAATAATAATTTTGAATATCCAAAGGGGCGAAGGGAGGGAGAAACGGGTGAAGGTATATGTGCTTTCCGATATCATCGGTTCTCGGTGAATCATTGAAGACGATTCCTTCAGTATTTTGCACTTCGATTAATAAATTATGTCAAAGCTAGAGAAAAGTGATATATCGAGAAGTTTATTTCCACCCCTTTTACTCCGTATCGAATCATTTGATTTGTTACGAGTCTGACCAATGGGATCCTTCTTAAATTGGACAGTTCATGCCAGGAGACTGCCTTCATATTTTTTCCAAATAACATTTGTTAATGGGACATATGATTATATTTAAATCTCGTCGGTGGATATGCAATTTGTTGTATCAATCACTGAAATCCACTATCAAAAGTCTACAGCAATATCTTTCCCGAGAGAAATGAGGAAAAAAATTCCTCGAGGCGAGCAATTATGTCCAAAAGCTCAAGAAGTCTGGACGTCACCAGGCGACTACGTAACACATTTCGAAAGTTGGAAGCATTTTTTTCGCTCCTTCCTATCCTTCCCTACGAAAGATTTACTTCCCAACTCATTTCTTGCGTGGGATTTTCCCCCGCGAGATCTTTATTATTCCAAGAGTTTGTGTTTCAGGGGTGTGGGTATTATAGTTCATCTTTATGTAACACTTTGATGCGTTTAGACCTGAAACTTACATTGAGAGACTTGTCTCATGCGATCCTTTGACTAACTGCACAGCTAAAAGTTCATAATTTCCAGAGCTATCGCCGGTAAAAAATGGATTCTCATAAATCAAGTAATTTTTCCACATTTCGTTTCACCCTAATTTAATTAAAAAAAATTCTTACAAATGAAAAATTTAATAGAAACTCTGCGAAATACCTGTCCAGTTTTTCAAATTTAATGTTAAACGTTAAAAAATCAAAACTGCAGCTCATAAAAAATTTCATCTGCGGTTTTTCCCACCCTGAAAACGTAAGAATCAGCCCTCCGGCGAGAAGTGGATTTTTTTTTTCACCTGAGATAACAGCAATGAAATATTATATGACTGGCAACATGCAGACCTTTCCATAATTCAGGGTTCACGTGCGCAAATGATAAGTGGGGGAGCGTTGAAAATTTCTTCGAGAGGGTCTTTCTTCTACACCGTTGGTAATGTGTCAGAGGTTTTCGCGAATGTAGCATTGGGATGCAAGCCAACGAAACGTATAAACGTAAAATAAATTCGTAAGATGTTTAAGATTTCCTGCAAAAGTTTCTACATGTTTGTTAGTGTGCTATAAAGACAGAATGTTTGTGGTGGTGAAATGTCGACGAACTTGCTTGGCGCCAATGTCAGAATCAACGTGATTCCAGTTAACGGATTATTTATGGAGAGACGAATGGGTGCGCCGTTAAAGCAACGGATATGGCTATAGTCATTGAGAATCATAAGAGGGCAATATTTTTCATAGTAATTCTTATACTTTTAAGAGTGGTACTGCAATGAAGGATTTCCGTACTTGACTTTTTAATGCAATTCCGAGTAGTAATACCCTTTGAGAGACTCCACAGAGAGAAATCTAAACGTAAATGAGTTTTTAACGAATGTAGTCGACGATTTGCTGAATGTAATTTACGTATAGGGGCAGCGATGCCTGCAAAGGTCATCACTTACCTGGAGGCAGAGAATTTTTCTGTTAAAACTCTCGAACTGACAGTCCGCTCATACGCAGACGAAAATTCAATGAAAAAATGTAAAAATTGTCTTTCCAACCGTCATCTAAAGGCGACGTAAATTTTTAGAAATCTGACACGATAAAAAAAGTTTACGAAATGAAACGTAAAGTCAAGTCACGATCTTCCTAAAAATTATTGAACGTTCAAGAATTTTTACTTTGAGAGGTAGAATGAGACGGGAATTTTTTGTAGAAGTTTCCTTCTTCGGGGGAAATTGCCCGACAATTTCTTATATATTTTGATCGACTCGAAAATTTATTGGAAGTTACAGAATTTGTTTTTCTTCATTTATGTAAGAATATCTGGGAGAAGATTTTAAAATGCGATTTTCATGAATAGTTTCGGCATTTTCGCGAGCGCTATGTTTACAATTCACAAAGCAATCGCATATGATATTCATACCATGCGATGCTTTCCGTGACATCCCCTCGACTTAATCCCAAATGAAGTGATTTTCACTCGTGTACATCCATTCTAAATATAATATTGAATATATACAGAGATTTTCCACGGAGCGCAAAGAGAGCAAGCCTCATATTTTCTGGTGTCTGACATGAAAATTCGATGTGCTCACCCAGCAAAGTTATGGCACCATTTCAGTTATTCCAACAGTTTAAAAGGCTTGAAATTCCTCTGCCAAAAAAGCATTCTCACCCACTATAATTTTAATATAGATGCATTTTTATTCATGCATAACGTTAACTCCACTCCATAAAGAGCCTCTTCCCCAGCGAGTCCATATCCGCTTTAATTCAAAGTTAATATTGTTCGCGAGGGGATTTACCTCGCTCCACCTTTTCCACTAATTTGAGTCGATTTAAATCCACTTGAAGTATTTTTTCAACTGCGAGATGGCTTTGTCTCCACTGAAGCATCACTTAATGCCAGCCTTGGTCTATCCATCGATACTTCTCCTGAGTTACGCTCCAGCGATTAACAATGATGGATGGGGTTGAACAAGGGGCAAAGTTAACGTTTGCCTCACTTCAATTTGTTTTTGTCGATACTTAGAAGGATATCCTATTCTTTATGTCGAAGGAATAAGAGCCTCCAGGGGCTATTCCTTTGGGCTCAATCAGTATTAGCTGGACCGTCAATAAAAGTGTCCGGGGAAGAAACTTTCTGGTCTCCAAAAATAATTCACTCATTTTAAGACACTCATAAGCCACATAGAATCTCTTTACGTCTCGTAATACTCTCGTGACATATTTATACGCCCTAGACAAGGACCTGAGCCTTCGCATATCACGCGAGTAGATAATTTCCCGGCAAAAATATGATTGACTAAATGCAGAAAGTCATTGCCCAGACACAGTTGTGATGATATTATCTAGATAACCCCGAGTATTACGGAAGTACACGGCTCCAAGTTCAGGGAACTTTCACTTCGTTGTAAACATACGGGTATGTACTACTTAGCTTATCTACAATACCTTCATTCTGGGAACGGTACGCCAACTCTCGCCTGAAATTGCAACACATTCTACATCCTTGTGCACTTGGCAGATATCATCCCTACATTCGCAGTTATATTATTTCACAAAGATAACAGAAATTTTTTGACTATTTCATGGAGTCTGTTTGTCACTGATTGCTCAACACGAGGAAGTCGTTTACTGTTCGAAGAAAACATAACAAAAAGTAATCCAATACAGCAATCGTCTTTTCTATTTTCTCGGTGCTTCCTTCATTTTGTTGAAGGAATCCACAGAAGCGAATGCGTAGAGTTGAAAAGGGTAGAGTGGAAGTATACGAGGAGACTTTCTTTCAATGAAACCCGTTTGAAGAGTCCATTTTATCATCCAATCCCATTTGGATATGACTCTGTCATATTTGAAGACCAGGAAAATTCGTACTTATCTGCGCCATTAGCTCAAAAATCCTGAATATTTAATTACTCATTCAATTTTTCTCCAAAAACAACATCAATGACGTATATGATCAGCGCTGTACGCTGATCATCGTAAAAGATTCAGTGTATAACCTCCGGGTGGTAGTTTTTCACAGGATGGAAACAATACCATGGTGCAGTAGGGGGTGGAAACTCCACGACTTTATTGTTTTGCCAAGACCAGCAATTTTGCCGCCAGCTGTTATGGACGACCGTGTGGCCGTCAGACCTTGCTAAGGCGTGAGAGGTAAAGTGAAGCTGAAACCACTTTAAGTTCTTACTGGTTGAAATAGTATGGATAGAATGGTTGGATGTCTTCATAAACTTCAATATCCGATAGACCCCGAAACGCAGGACAATCTTGATGCTTGTGTTGGTGGATTGCTATCAGCTTCTACCAGAATATCTGGAGCTGAACCTGATTGCACTTTTTCTAATAGAAAAATTTATTGACATTCTGGATAGAAAAAGTACAAGTGCCATGAGACATGTTTTCTTCTCAAGGGACGTCTTCCACTGGATTATAAATTTACACCTTGGAATATATAATTTATTGATGAGCTTTCTTCCCCTGTTTAATTGAAATATCGAATGATTGAAAGTCATACAACTTTTGTGTATTAGAACCCTTAACAAGTAAATTCTTCAACTGCCGAAATCATTGATCCATGTGGTGGCAGTGATGGATATGTTCACCGAATTATTTCAGCTGTCATGGAGAGTTATGGTCAGTCAGAGTAGCTTGAGTTGTGAGGGGTAAAGTGAAGCTAAAATCACTTCAAGTTGTTACTGATAGAAACTGGGGATGGGGTAGATCGATGTCTTCATGAAGTTTAATTTCGAATAGAACAAGAGTCGCAGACCAGCTTTCATGGTTGTTGGTTAATTATGATGAAATTCTTCCAGTTTTCCTAGGATGGGCTCCGCTCTCCTTAATGAAAAAATTTCTTTAGATTATAACAAGGAACACAAGCACCATGAGACATGGTGTGCTCCCAGACGCCCCTTTCCACCTGATGATACATGTTCACCTCGCAGAAGATACTTCCTTGATTGCAGTCCTTTCCTTCCTCATTTTAATTATCAAAATAATCGTAAGCTTCACTCAATGATTTCCAACCACAGATCTTCCATCTATCTAAACCTTGGAAATGATAAATCATTGATTGCAATTCTTCTTTCTCTTCTCAATCCAATTGTTGAAGGAATCGAATGCTTCACTCGTCCATTCAAACCACATATATTTCCTCGGCGTTTGCTAATCAAAAGTCGTACGCCAATTCTGCCCAGAATCCTTAACAAGAAAATTCACCAATTGCCGAAACGATGCGCTCATGATGGTTGCATTGATGAGTATGTTTTTCTCCGGGCTATTTCATTTGAAAGAAAAACAAGAAGTAAAATCACCCATTTACCCTCGCTCCCTATCTCACTGTACTGTATTTTCGTATGCGAAGTCACGTCTTTCACGTCTACCGGAGCCGAAACCAAGTGAGATCGACGAGTAGAAAGAAGGAAAATCCACAGAAGGTAAAGAGGGTATGTGTTTACCATGGCAAGGGGGTGAAAGGGATGGAAGGTAGTCAACACGCGTGAGTAGTCAAACGAGACTCAGAAAAGTGTTGTGAAGGCATGGGGTCGATGTGCTTTGCACTTACCACCAACTACTGCCTCATCAGTATATGTCTTTGACAATGTTGTTTGTATTGCTTTTACTTTTCATGGTTTCAGGCAGCTTCTGCTAAAAGCAATCGTTTGTGTAATAGTGCAAAAAGCGGCTCTCGAGGCGGTGAGTCAACTGAAAACTGTTGATATATCCCTTAAGGAAGGAAGTGACTCTCGTTTGTAGCTATTCGTATAGTGACCTGTTTCGTTAATGAATGTTTCGTCTTTATTGAAAATCTCTGTTTTCAGCTGTTTGTTGAGGCAAATATATTCATCCCAATCCCTCCCCAAACAATCATTTTGGTGAGCCCACGCAGAGATACGATCCAAGTTATTATTTATTTAATCTCTAGTTATCCAATTGAGATGAAATGATTTTGCCAGAATTATATCTTGAATATATCGCACCTTGTACGTTAGATATACATTAGATATACATATTCGCTGAAGCATGTGCACACGTATATATTCAAGTTATACCTCGGATATTGGATTTTCGGCAGAAACTGTGTCATATATAAGTGGATCCAAAGGTCATATATTTCTGTATATATTTTTCCCACGCTGATCACAACGTAGAGCACTCAACATGTGATTAATTCGAATGTAGGCCTTCTGTATCGAATGACAAGACAAGGATAGAGATGTGGTACTCTGCACCACCAATAATTAAGGGCTTCTCATCGGATATCTAATTGGGATTGCTACAACTTCACTAATAATCATTTCGATGAAACTATTCGACTAATGATGTGGTCACCTTAACTAGATCACCAAATGCTTATTGACTTCATTTCCATCGAAGATGATCACAATGCATCCTGTTGGATTATTAGAATCTCAACTAATTATGCAGTTTCAAAGGTTTGAATATATATTCAGAAGAACCATCTTCCTTGATTTCAATCAAGCTCATTAGCAGTGATATGGGAACGTCATCGTTATGTGATTCACTCTGGCAAATGGATATTTGATTGTCAAGCAAGCTGCACATCTCCAAGTTTTGAAGCTAAGCGAACCATACTTGGTGGTATGGGCTAAGTATTTTCGCATGCCAAACCTGCTTTGATTGTGCAATTTATACGATCCCCCTTCCGTCACCTTTCATGAACCATCACCACCCTTAACGTTTGCTGTTGGCTCATGTAAGCTCACAGGCGCCGCTTCTGTAGATACAACTTCCCTACCACACCCTCGGTCCTCGCCGAGGATTGTGAAGGAATTTAAATGACTTTTCTTTCTGACCTCATTTCACTCCCCCTAACACAGAGCAGAATGTAATTTCGAGTTTATCCGCGAATAAGTGCGAGATTACTGCATCTATTATGTAAGCGTGTGTGATCAAAGTTCAAAATTTGTTGAGGGAAAAAAATTAATCAATTATTGCTTTCGTTTGAGGCACCAGGGCTAACCTAGTTATACCGGCAATACTAAAACTTCCTAGTAAAACAAGGGTGGTAATGTTCGCCGGTAACAGGGTGGTATCGCATAATTTCCTGTGAGAAGAATCTGCTCGGAGCGAAAAATCAATAGAAGACATTACGTGATGATTTTGTAGTTTGGTGGGCGATGAATCTAAAAATTGACTGAATATTTCAGATATTTTCTCTTCTATTTTTATAAAAATCGACAGAATGTGACGGGACATTGCAGATTAAATTATTCAGTAATTATAATATCAAGAAAATATCGTGTCCCAGGGAAAAAATTACTTGTAGTAAAATGAGTATCGCTTGCACAGTCTTCAATCAGATTTCTCGAGAGAAGTATTTTTTTACTTCGTCTGGGTTAAACTAATTTTCCCCGGGAAATTGAGATAAATGAGGTCTACAGGAAATTGTGAGGTGCTCCTATGTTAATAAATAAAGAAGAAGAACTTCCCTGATTTACTGGATAGCATTGACATGGAAATTTGAAAAATTGGAAAAAATTTACTAGTCGAGAAGATATGGCATTTGGCATGATTCCTTGTAGATCTGGGGAATAGATCACTGTTCTAATGAGGTTTGATAACGGGTGTCGATGGAATCGAGTGGCATCGGATTGTTTGCGGATTTCCGTCCTACAATCTCGGCCGCTCGATAGTGCCATTTGTCGGCAAGCATTTCAGGGTGGATTATCAGCGGTTATCCTCGTGTCATATTATTACGATATAGGGGAGAAGTTTACGTAAAAGATTGTGGTAATTTATGGGATAACGTAAATCACTGTTAACGCTTGCTACACTGAATATTTTTTTTTTCGTTATATGCAAGCTTGATTAGTATCTGATTACATTTTGTTGGGTTTTTATTTCTGTGAGTTATAGACTCTGGGGAAAAATACATGTTGGTAATATAAAGAGAAACTACCAGGGTATGATATTTGATTCGTGTAATTTGCATGGAACAATGGAGAACCCGGGGAAATATTTCTTGTATTTTGAAGAAGAATTCATATTGGATGATATGAAGTGAAGGGATTGCGGTTTTTCGGAAAATACATCCAGAAAAAAGCGATCTATCACTCAGGTGGTGCAGTATAGGATAAAATACATACCAGTCCCGTAATCTGCGAGTTAAAACTTTCAGACAGATGACAGAACAGTCCAATCTTAGCGTTCCTCAATCTCATTAATTTTTATCTCAATAATAATCCTGAGAAAATAGATAATTTCAAGATCACTTTTCACATTGAGAATTTAGCATTGAATAATTCATTCGGACTCGTCATAATCCTCTTCTTCATTCCTCGTCTACTTTTGTACTTCTCGAATTCAAACTTCATGTCTCCCAAATGAGTCCGTAACATTTTTATTTCTCTCCATTTAAAAAAATTCCCTTCCTTTAAACAGTTTCTTCAATCAAACGAAATTATGAGCTGAACTGATTATGACCTCGTGCCGAATGAAGTATTCGATCATAACGACTTGAATCATTACTATTTTTGCAATCCACCTGCCACAATCAGCGACAAAGATCGATGATACGTGATCGACATTGATGGAACGTTGCATTTAAAGATCGCCAACGGCTGAATGGCCTTGAGCAGTATCCTGATGTGTGGGAAATTGATCCCGTTAGGTATTTGTAGATAGCCCCACAAACATCTTCAACGTGTATGGTAAGATATAGCCAACATTGGCAAATAGAAAGATAGCACTTCACCATTACGGATAAACGTGGAGATGTCTCAGTGGTGGAATTGCCCCTGTCCCCTGGTGCCTTTGGTATTGTGCAATATACAATGTCAAACGGAAAATCCGACACGAAAAGTTACGAGTCTCATCATATCGCCATTTGGCTTGCACACATGAATAAATACGTTGAGAAATTGAAAAAGACGACCACCAACCGATATATACAGCGTTGCATTCAACTTCTGCACTCTAGTGCACTGGAAATTGCTATTCGTGATTTCTCTCCTGACTCTATCAACAATTTAAATTTCAATTTTCAATATTCGAGAGAGTTTGATTTTTTTTTTTGTCAACGAAAAATGTTTCCATAAATTTTTTTATGGCCCCCTCTCTCCTCTGCCCCTCTGCAGTCTGAGTGGAGTGAGTTGAATTTCAGGTAAAGTTACATTTTTTCGGTGGAGTTAAATTACCTGAGGTAAAAATGAAATATACACCACTAAATTATTTGATATAGAGAGATGAAAATGTTGGACGTATCAATCTCAATCTAGATTGCATTACAAACCATGCATTTGAGTGATCGGTGAGTTATTGAATTAACGCGTTGGATGCATTATCGTCCACGGATAATTAGCTCTTTCGTGAGATATTGATGGGATATCAATGCTATCACATCACAGTGATCGATGTGGAGGATTTAATTCTGGGTATTTTGGTAAATATATCGTATATAGATCTTTGCGTCTGTGGATATAATACAGGGAAAAATTCTAGGGGTAGTGTGATGAGCAAAAATTTGTTTACATTTTTTTATTGACTAATTAAAGCAAAATGGACCTTTTTCAAATTGATTTTTCCCATAAAAAATTTGACATTCGCTGAAATGATTTTTTTGCACGAGAATTTAGCGATAAAATGAATGTATCTCTGTAGACTGAAATTCTCGACAGCAACACTATTTTAAATACCACAAGGCGATATCAGCGGAAATTCAAGGAAATATTTTCTCGCGGTTTTATCCCAGTGTCGGGCTACTTTGCTAAAGCTTAATTAATTTTTTTTTCTCCGGCTGTTGTTCGGAGTTGTGTTTTGCACCAGAGTCCGGTTTATTCCGTCAGGTTCCGGCTGACGTTTTGTTTTTTCTTTGAAAATTTGTCGTCGCCGGGGGGTCATACAGCTTCAGAGGTTTATTTCCCGGTTATTCTCCTTTCAAGTGATAAATTATCGGCGTTAAATTTTAAACCATATTTTTTTTTTAATTTTTCGACAGGAAAAATTTCCCATTTTTCATATATTGTTGACTGTTTCCTAAATGCGGATAGCGATACGTAGAAACTACGTAATGGATGAGGGGAAGAATATGCATATTAATTTTAATCCGAGCGGAAAGAGAACAAAAATCAATTCCATTCTATCCCAGAATCCTATAAATTTCTCCGCTTTTTTATTTCGTACAAATGCTACTACCGATCAATCCCCGAAATATATGTAATACGGACATTGGTGGAAATACGTGAACACGAATAAATGTAGAGGAATCCTATCGATAAATGTGGAAGAGGAGAGCCAACATTGACGCTGTTTCATGGTGGCGTTATTTAGTTTCAGTATTCGAGTTTATTAGGCTGATAGGAATGAATATCTCATTGAAGAGGCGCGATACAACCCAATTCGAATATTTTGACTGATGAATCCCTGCAATCGAACCATCCTTTCTCAATTAAACGCGGAACATTAACTCCAGCGATAATTAACCGATTTAATCCCGTGAAAATATTCGATGTACATCTAGTTAAATGATATCTACCATTTTTCTACGAATATTCTAGTTGTTTCAAGGATATAGGTCCCTCGAAAATAGAAGAACGTCGTCCGTGGGGGGTTAAAAGGTCGGAGACAGTGGATTATCGATCAGTAAAATTTTGTCCTCGCTAAGTATCACCCAGTAGCGTGAAATGATACCAATCAGAAGTCCATCAACGGCATTCATCAACATGTTCGCCAACCCGATCGATTCACCCCTCAGAGAAAACAATTTGCCGGAATAGGGTTGCTAGAGAAAACACTTTTCCAAAATAACGGCACGACCTCGTCGTCTCTTATTTCCACTTCTTTCTCCGTTACTTTTTTTTTTTCTTTCGTAACGGAAAAGGGAACGACAAATTCCGTTTGAGATGTGATGAGATTGTGAAAATGCTCGATTCGGAGCGGTAGATTGCGGCCGAGGAAGAAATTCTAGGAGCTACAGACTATTATTTACAATGTGATGCCAGTTTTCCGGAAAATTATTGGCATCGATTGAGGCTTCGGCAATATTAGGGGCAAACTTTCACTTGATAGAGATGCCCATTTATTTTTTCCTACCACATACATCAACATCTGGAAACTCAACTACCGATAATATTTTCTTAACTCAAAGCACGAATCCAACTTAACCAGTGCTAATTATCTATTATCATACAGTGATACCAGTAAGTAACTCCAGAACTTCAACTGTATTTCAACCGCAATCGTTCGCTGGTGCCTCAGAACATTTCGTATCACATCGGGAAGCATTCGGAAACTATTCTAAACTTGCATCGACCGTCGAATAAGTTGTTTCCAACTGGAGAATATCAACAGTTGTTGAATAAATACTGAATTCAATATGCACTCGTCGCTTCTATACTTTCCAGGAGTCATTTTCCACATTGAATCCACATTCTTATGGCCAGTGTTCACCTGACTCTTGACCTGCAGTCTTGCCTTTCACAGGACCTGCAGTGTTCCCTTTCCGCACACCTCCAAAACAACAATGGAAGAAGGCAATTCTTCCAACAACCTCAAAAATATCCTCCCCTAAAAACATTCCTACAATTCACCATCATCCAACTTTACTTCCTCATGATAATCATCTGTTATCGTCGAGCGATAGCCACAAGTACAGCAAAACTTGAACTGTATTTCAACCGTGACCGTTCACGAAAACCTCTGAACATTTCAGTTCACATCATGAAACATTCGGAAACTATTCTAAACTTGTATTGACAGTCAGGTAAGTCCCTTCAAACTGTCGAATATCAACAGTTGATGGACAAATACTAGTATAATGCTGCGATGAATATCCTCCCTCCTCCTTCACCCCCCGCAATTGCTAGCGAGTTGCTTTCAACATTTGCCGTTACCAAACTCCTCAACGAATCGAGAAACAATGAACTCTCCCGACTCAGTCACTAATAACCGAATTCTATGAGGTACGGCCGTGTCCAAAATGATAATACCGCTTGACGTAGACATCAAGCCTCACTTGAAAATTAATCCATCCTCGTCACATGAAGTGGAATCAAGTAGTTAGGCATTGTGAAGCCCACATGCGTTGGTTGGGACTTAGTAAGATGAGAAAGGAGGATATCACCTAGCACATCGTCACCTTGTGTGCAGTTCCACTTTCATCGTTCACGGGATAAGATTCTTGAATGAATCTAGTTTCGTGACAGACTTTTGCTGGATATTCATCAAATAATAGGGTGAATGGAGAGCCCTAAAGTTTCCGAGTCAAAATTTTCCCAACATTTCAAATTATCTGTCGTACTGTCGTTGGGGGTAAAAGTTTGGGCCCTTATTTGAACGTCGCGTGGACTCGTTCAGGGGAGGAGAACATTGTGAACATGGAAATTCAAGTCGGCTGGTCTATTTGCAGATATCTTGACTCTTGTCGTGATTCTTAACAAGAGGTCGGACTATTTTTCGATGCTTTATGAGTCGGGGAATATTGGATGATATTTTTTTATTCGTGATTTTCTGAAAGGTTGAAGTTCAATTTACATATTCGGATGTGGAGATGAAATCCATATAGTCAGAGGAGATCAATGCCAACTTGATGAGGAAAGAAATCTTGGGAAAAAATGGATTTTCATGTACACAATGATATCAAATAATAGAGAGACTAAATTCGCAGGTCACAATTTGAAACATACCTCGTCAGCTCAGAATCATAAATATCAACTGTTGATTTATTGTGAACAAAAGATGTGTTTGAAAAGAGAAAAATGAAGGAAAATACAACTCGAAAACTGCTGACTTCGCAGGGATGAAACTCGATAGAAATACTGGGAGAGTAATCCCCAGCGTCTCGTGAGGATTTCAGATAAATCGAGGGAGGAGGCAAAATGTTTGTTACGATAAAAATATGATATTTATATAATACTGAACCTCTTGGTGATTAGCTAGGATTCGCAATAACATTGCTAAGGCAATTAGAGAAATCAACTATCAAAAACTGATGATCGAAATCAAATGAGTGTTTCTATTATTCAGCGAATTGCGGAGAAACCACGAACGTTTGATCCATAATTTTAACATTAATGACTTTTCAAAATTTAATCAAACCATCCTCTGGGGATAAATCTGCCGGTGAGTGAGCTCATTCATTCCGTCATTCTGCTATATTTTGAATTGAAAGCACTGGAAAATCAATATTTTTTTCATCAGTGCAGAGCAAATTTCCCGAGGAAAAATAAAATCAACACTAGGTCGACATGAAAACCATGTGTACATGCATTCCGGCGCTCATAACTATTGAAAAATACAGAAGGCTAAACGCATGACCTGTAAATAAAATTTTTTGTAGCCATTTATTCACAAAAAATGCAATAAAAGTGATTATTACATTGGTTGTGAAAAATCTGCTAAAAAATTTCGACAGATAATGAACGTGCGACAAAATGTCAAATTGTTTCGGGGGAAATTCGGCAAATATTCTCCGCTCTCACAAAGTTTTCCGGAAAACAATTCTCATTATGATTTATATGACCCCAGAGAGTTTTCCCATTTTACCACTTCGTTACTCAATTATTCCAAAATTTGTATCAAATGTTTCTCGACGTCAGTTCAACTATGATCCTAATTTCATCGTTCTCCCGTAATTACATTTCTGACTGAAGGGATGGATAAGGGAATAAGTGATATATTCCCCCCCGATAAAGCGAATATTCTGGTCTTTCAAATTTTTGGATCAATAAAATTGTGGAGTGAACGACAACCGAAAACCACTACCGAATTTAGACGAGGTCATTTTGGGGATGGGGTTAAGAGAGTGAGATAAGGAAGGTCCGGAAAATTGCTGAGTTCGATTATCCGAATTTTCATCGAATGCATGAGGTCTTCCCAGTGCCGTTACAATTTGAAAGTCTAAAATTATCGAAGCTTGCACGGGAACAAATTTTTGAGAAATATCAAGTCTCCAGAGGGCAAAATACGGACCTTGTGCTTTATAAACCTGAAAAGCTCGACTCCTTCATCAGTTTTCTGAAAACCTATCGGGAAATATTCGACAACTTTGGTGCTACTCCGGTATCACATATGAGAAATTTCTCTCCGCCCAGTATTTTCCTTCAGTGATAAAAGGTTAATGATTAAATATAGTTCCCATAGCAATATCCCCGTCACGAACACCATCCGGAAACTCAAGACTCAATTTCACGATTCGCATCTGCGACATAACAACCGGATGACCTATTTGCTGGTGAATAGGGATCACGAAATATTACTCCACTCAGTTGAATGTGGATGCATCAACTGTCAATAATACAAGAGCAATATGGATTATCGGACATTTATTGAAATCAAGATAGGTCAAGAATATACCACCGAGATCTGTACACCACCAACAATTATCAATTGAGGATATTGAATATTCCCTCGTTAGAGGCTGTAACTGACATTAGTATCCCAACGTCTATGACATCCGTTTGAATCGAATTCTGAGTCACAATACAGTGTGAATACACAGACGAGCTAAGCAAATGGGCGATATCCTTGGGAATGAAATGAATTTCGTGGGGGTCCTCGCCTCCTGATTAGGGCTTCAATGGAGCGGTAGTGTAATTACAGTTGAGAATAGAAGACCACTTCCTGTTCACCCTCAGTTTGTATGACCCCTCCCCCACCCCTCTCATTCCATCCCAATCCTTCGTCACCACTATTAATACCTATTCACCATTCTTGTCTTTTCATCGATTTTGGGAAGGGGGCGATAGCAGATTAAGCTGCAAACTGCAATGGAACTCGAGCTGATGACAATTTTAGGAATTTTTTTACACCAACGCTGATTTTATTTTACTTTACGGTCATTCATGGAATGATAAATGTCACCAAATTCCAGATTTTTCTGGAAAAAAATATCAGATTCTCTGAAAAATTGGAGAAAACGCAATAATTTTTCAATTTTGTTTAGTTACTGATTTGAGATCATTGAATTAATGTACCAGAAAACACGCCCATAATTAATAGTAATTATTTTTTTACTCTCAGCAATAATTTTTCATTAAAAAATTGTTTCGTCATTCATTATATAACAGATCTATCTCTAAAGACTGGTGTGTGGTAAATCCCAAGTCGCCTGTCCCATAATTCACAGTGTATTGTGCTTTGCTCATAGACGGGCTTAAGGGCATGAGAGACCTGGAACCTTATCGCTTTTTAATCTGGTTAGAATCCCACAAAAATATGACATAACACATTGGGAAATTTTGTAGAATATGGGTAATTTACGAGGTGGACTAGGCAGCCAGGGGCCGTCATCTGTCCCTCATGGAAAATGCAGAGGTGGTTGGTTGGTTAAGATGAGAGTAAAAAAATTGCGGTCTCGTGTAGTTATGGTAAATTCTAGATTTTCTCGTTAAAACTTCGACACCTCAACCATGTTGAATCATTAATTGGACAAACTCCACATTTTCCACGGGATTGACGCTGGTTATTATCGCCAACAACAGTTCACGGCTAGTGATTCAACGGAAAAGTGATGAAGTACATGTAATATTTCATGGAGTGACATGTAATCGATGTGAAAAATTTCCCCCATCACACTATTAAGAATGAAATTTTATTTCATACAAAAATTTCTAAGTATTTGTATCTACGAATACGAAAAAAGTGAGCTAAAGTCAAACTGCAAGATTTTTTAAAATATTAATAAATTTTGGGAGACAAAGAAATGATTTAGAAGATGTGAATTTTGTGGAAAACAGTCTAGGACAATTTATGATAATTTAATATTGAATTTAGGAAGAGACTACTGATCGTGTGGTTTTTTAGGAGTTCATGTGTACTTTCAAAATTGTACCGGAAAATTTAGACTAAAATTGACACCCGTGCATGCGAAAATTCCTTGATTTTCGCCACGATTTCCCTTTAGCATTCACTTTATCTTCCATCTCCTCGAATTCAAGCTCAGTGAAGCAAAAACCGCCATTGAATTTCGAATACTTCAGCGTATACTCCTCGGTGATTAAGAATTGTCCCAATGAATCACCCTCGCGCTCATACAGATCGCCGGGTTTTATTGCTTGGGACAACGCGAAATGCAAGTCACTGTAACAATAGGGTCCAAATAGGGAAAAACAGAGGAAACAACGGTGCAAGGGAAACATGAAAATAGTATATCACGCGGACGTGTACGTACAGAAGAATATACAACAGTTACAATTTTTTTACCTTCATTTTTTCACAATTTAGGTCGTCTTTTGTCTTCTTCGACGATGTACGAGTTATCCTCAAATGTAAACTAATATGGAACTTCGGAAATTATGATTATTCATAAAAAATCACCGACTGAGTCATCTTGGGGTATATTTTCATATGAAAGAAATTAAAAATATATGTTCTCCATTTACAAAAAGAAATGCCAATAAAATCGAAATTTATCTGAATTTGAAAGATGAAGTGAGTTTTATAGGCACCCGTTCGTCTGGAATTCCGATAAATTTTTATTTCATTTCGATGTTTTTCAGTGGGACATATGTCCATAAAAAATGTGGAAAGTGGCCAATTAATCTCATACGAAAAATGCTGCACAAAATTTGCGTGATATATGCAACGATCAACTGGAAATTGGAGTATTCATAAACATCGAAAGCTGAATAATGTGTCACATCAAACCGTCGTAATTGACATGCAAAAATTAAGGGAATTCGAGAGCAAACGGGGTAATATGTCGTGCAATGTGACAAACATCAATATTTACGCAAGCTTATTAAATCACCCTGCCAACCCGATTCGAAGCCGTTAATTAGATGTTTAAAACTTGAATAGAATTCTCATGTTGAGAGAGATTAATTATGCGAATGATACGGATCCATTGCCTGAACGTTTCTCAGGTATTCGATGTCACTACACAGGATAGTGGTCGCAATCGTCCCCCAATAGTGAGATTGCAGGTATTTCTTAATTAGGGATCAACCAGTGACTCAATTCCGTCGGTCATATTTCATACAGAATTGTGGTCACATTTGAAAAAAAATATTGGTAAAAATATTTTCAGTGGGAAAATTTGTTTTGAACAAATTTTGATATGACTAGGGCTGCAAGGAAGCCATGATGCCTGAGAGTCAAATTTCGTAAGATAATATCTTCGCCAGTAATTTGCAGGGGAGAATTTGTTCCTTCATCGGCGTTAGTAGAGATTCAGGAATACCCTTAAACAACCCTTTACATTCATCGAAAAGTTCACCCAATGTGAGCAATATTCAACGGAGGTATGTGACTACCGTAGAGATTTACCTCCACATTATAATTTGTCAGACCACATAACAGTGGGAGGAGCGCTATTATCTAATATTCCCCCAGGGCTCGATGCCTGCAGGTGATCAATAGTTCGCGAGCTTTCCACGATACGATGTACAGAATTATGCGCAAACT
Source organism: Diachasmimorpha longicaudata (assembly GCF_034640455.1). Lineage (NCBI taxonomy): Eukaryota > Metazoa > Arthropoda > Insecta > Hymenoptera > Braconidae > Diachasmimorpha > Diachasmimorpha longicaudata. The sequence continues at coordinate 6,647,751 of NC_087232.1, read as the reverse complement.
GTTTTCCACGTCATTATGAAAATTTTATTCTTGAACATCATTATCATTCCCTTTTGAGTTAACGTAAATCAACTGCGCTCACCCCTAGTGCACCCTGTGAATGTCACTTCAAACTCTACCAGCAAGTGATTTTCTTCGATTTTCAGAATAAAAGGGAATAATTAATTTAACAAGAGTAAAATCTCATCAACTACCAGGTCATATTTGTGGTCATTAATAAGTCAAAATAATGAAATATTTTTATCGGATAAAAATAATCCTCTCGTACAATATCTCCAGTTGACCAGAAACTGACAGCTATTTCAGAGAGAATGAATTTCTCCTGGGGGCAGTCTGTCGTAATGACGAAAACTGCTAAGTCTCCGGGAAAGATCGGTTTATCTCCGTAAAGTCTCGACGACATCGGAATGAATGTCCCTCAGCGTCAGAATTTAATGTCCATCATTGACGATAGCTAAGGGTAAAGCGAATAAGAGTAAACATTTTGAGAGTTTACTCACCTCTCAACATCACCATGTAGATGTCAGAAAGTTTTCAACGTGATGGCAGTACATCAAGACTATTAACAAAAGTTACATCTAATTTGATATAATTGACCTCATAACCTGGACAAAGTTCAGATGCACAAGTTTGATGATTTGTTGGTGGAAAATAGCCTTTGCTACAAGTGGTGGCATACTAGCAAAGCGAGCTGCAACTTGTAAGGAGAATTCCCACTTGAGAATAACACTGATTGCCAAATTTGTTGCAAAGTTGGAAGAAAGCTATTACTGTCACAAGTATTTTCCCAGAACAGCCAAAGTTTATAATTTTTTTTCCCCATCGAAAATATTAAATATGCGGTAAAAACAAAATAATGTTCACAATTATCCAAATCCTCCAAGAGTTCTACTCAATTCACACATCAGATTGAAGTTAATTTCATTTTTCAAAATGCCAAACCATAATATCACTCATCGATTTCACCAATTCAATCTCACTTTTCAAATCCACAACGATTTTCTCAAATCAGGCGAAGGTGTGTAATAGCATTTAAGACGCGGATTTCTCCAACCCCGTACTTCGCTCGACCGTTTCGCAGTTCCTCACCGTAACTGTTGCACCAACTCCCCACAATCTCCTAATGGTTCCCAAGTACTTTCCTCGAACACTCCTCATCAATCATTGATCCCATCCATTTTACCGAGAGACTAATTAAATGACTCCAACTTTTTCACGAATTACGGTGACTACCACAAATTCCTAACCGCTCGCACTTCCGGATGGTCGATGACTACATCCAGGTGGAAGCCATCGTTGTATCGTGCCTGAAAGATCCTAATTTGGAATTCCACATCGTCAGTGATCTCACTAAATTGTCAAAAGCTGAAGACCCCCGAGTGCATATCCTCACTTGGCTTTCAAGTTTACTAGCTCCAATTTCTGATTACCTCCTAGATTGCCTTTGATGATTGCATAAGGTTCACCAGTGATGCTTCATCACTGGAGGAAAATTTTACGGATAATATCAGTTGAATGGAAGTAGTCGAAACTTAGTATCGCAGATCCTTGCCTTTGGTCATCTCAGGTACTTGTAAACAAGACAAGGGAAACTTGGGTATGTACAGTCGTGGAAGATAGTACCGGAGTTTAGCTTTGATACTAGCTTGTTTGGCGGGGTGCAAGGGGGGGGGGAGGGGGTCATAGTGCTTCCGGAATTCACTAGATCGATAATGTACATCCGAGGGGAGAGAGAAGATGTCTATTTTCTAATGAGTTTCGGGATAATTACTTCTGGTCATTTCTCAGCAAGTGCTACGTGTTTGGAAAATGTCTGTATTTAAGATGGTGGTGAGGGAAAACATTCATGAGTAATGAGTCCAAAAATTTCAGTTGGAAAATTGAGTATATTGAAAAATGCATTGAGAGAACAATTTTTTTCAATCGAGGATTGATATTTTTGATGGAAGATATTATTGACGGAGCCTGGGAAAATATGAAATATTTTTTTTAACTTCGAAATGAATAATTGTCGTTAGCAGTAGCTTCGGGGAAATATTGAGAGTGGAGTCAATTTAATTCAGTATGTAGGGGAGGGGTGAATGTCTCCACTGGTAACTGCGGAATTATTCAACTGGAAAGAAATCATATTGACCGTTTCTCCAAACATCACTTTTATTCGACATTTTTTCGAGTTTTACGTGATCTCTTCGATAAGGAGAACCTATTGGGAGAGAAGAGGGGGAGATATGAGAAGGATCCGATAACCCGATACTGCATTCCTCATAGGAAGTCGATAAATATGATGAGGATAGCATGATAAATTTCATGATCGTAATTCTGCTAATTTATGATGCCGTATACGAAGCGAATAGAAGATTTAAAAATTACTATGTCACAATTGAAGATGAGATGAAATTAGTTTGTTACATTTTACCACTACCTATGAGTCCAGTAATGAAATATTTTCTATTTTTTTATTTTTATCATCGGCACAAGGGTCACCCCCTCTTTATAAATTGCAAGACAAGGTATAAAGTCTGGAGAACAGGAAATTGTTGATGAAAATAATTTTTTTCATACACTTCTACTGTATCACTTTTCAAAATGATATAATAGTAATTTTCGTTGGGGCAGCGATACCTCACATTAATTTTCAAAAATATTGGCGAAAGCCGGGTGCAACAACCCCTTCCCGGAGGAATAAAATGACGATAGATATTGTCAGTGTTGAACATCCAACCTGATCATTAGTAGACCGTAGTTGCAGAGGAATATCCTGAATATTGTCAAGTTGCAGAAAATTTCCATCACGAGAGGGGGTCCCCTGCCGTTGACTACAAAGAACCCACTCGTCAGAGTATTTTTCTATAATAACCAGGTGGATCACAGAGAGTAATGTCAAGGAGCTGTGCAATCTTGAGTGTTTGTGCACTTAGTTGGCCACCATCTTGCATATTCCCTCTTCGTGAATTTGAAATATGTATTTTCCAGGCTAAATAACATGGAAATCTGGAAAAACGTTTCCATAACTATTTCCGTCGCCCAGTTTCATTAAGTGAGAATCGCAGAAAGCCCCGGGTGGCCTCAAAGATTATTGAAAAATCCCTATTGCGATGAATATTTACACAGTATTCATGAATGATCTTGATATGGTAATTTGATATATATAATCGTCGTGATAATATGCAGAGTCTCGCTCCGAGAGATCACTTACCATCCCTCAGAGCACCCCTTTTTTTTAAAAAGTGGAGTGAGTAATGCGATAGCGATGAGAATAGCAGCGAATCGAAACCACAGGCGCATAAATGAGCTCATACTCTGACTTTATGAAAAGAAAATGGCGGTTGAACCACATTAAGAGGTAAGAAAATATTGAATCTATTTTTTTATTTTTTTTTTGTATTTGACTGAAGCACTCTCGTTACTGGCCAAGTTATTAACGGGATTATTTCGCTGGAACGGCTCAACGAAATACGGGGCACCGGGTGTAAACTGATTCGGGGCAGAATGGGTGGACAAGTGGAGTGGTAGGTCATGTGAAAAAGCACTTTGTAAATGTGAGTGAAACCCGGGGGAAAAATATTCGAAAATAGTACGCTGCATGGAAGTAATCAATTTTCCCCTGAGAGGCCATTTTTAGGGGTTGAAAAAGCGAGAAATCGCGTCAGTTTTTTTTAGATTGGGGAGGAGTAATATCGGTCTTTGGTCCACATTCGAATCAGTTGTTGGCGGTAATAATGGAGTTGCTGGATTTTATTTATCAGATTGATTAAAGTGATTTTTTTTATCATCTGAGGGAATATTCAAAAAATTCTGGAGCTGGTGGACGAGGTGAGGGTGTTTTCCCTCTCAGTTCTATGATCAAATCCATACATTTCTCATGACCCTCCCTATCACTCGAATCATGCGCCTGTGCGTGAGAACGCAATTGCCCCGAAACTCATAATTTTCCGAATCATTTGTTCAAATAATTTCCTTATGGAGTGGGAGAAAAATCGAAAATTTATTCGGGTTCTGAGGAAAAATTTGATTTATCGCTCGCTGGTTTTTCTTCAATAGTTCATTTTTTTGTTGTCATGGAAATTTGCCTAATTGAGAGGGGAGTAAGCTCGAAGATCTGGAGGGGTTACAAAATCATTCAATTTTCATTATTTTTCTTCTTCCGACTGAGAACTAGAAAAAATATGTAAAAATTCTCAATGATGTGGTATAAACAGACGGTTTATTCATGAATTTTTCTTTTTTTTCATCTTCCATTTATTACACGAAAGACCTTAAGTGACATCAGACAATCAAAAATCCGCGAGCAAAGAGCAACATTGATTTTTAAAAAATATTTTTACTGCACAGAATTTTTAATTTAATTGTTACCCAGTTCTATTGAATTGACTTCCCATTTTTCGTATTCGTTGCAAGATTAAATGAAAAGATTATTGCTACCGACTGAAGTAAAAAAAAAGAAGTGAAATTTTCGGATAAGCTATCTGATGCTGTGGCGCCAGCACTGCGCGGAAAACAAGAGGCATTTCCCCTTGAATAGAAAGTCAATATCACTTCTTGAAAAACTTCAAGATGCTCTTCCCAAACCAAAGGTAAGATTTTCCCTTCGACATCGTCGCCAGTCCCGGAAAATCCCGTTTTATAACCGAGTTTCCATTGTTCTACAAGCATCAGAATCAGCTTTGGATTGGAAACCATTCGCGTATGTTGACGATAGTATCTCCCATCCAAATTGAAATGGAGAGAAAAAAAAAATCTTAACTATTATATCCAGCTACAGAAATGCTTGCCGACGGACTAAAAAAAACCTTGTCAGCATATTTGGCTTTAACCGCGCATTGTCAGTACATTTCTTACGTAAGACCGTTGACACAAAAAATGTCAGCAATTTACAAAAGTGTTCTGTAAAAATTCTGTACATTTAAATTGATGAGACTCCCAATACTTTCTCACACTAAACGTGAAAAATATGGGGAAAATTTATAATTAAATTGCGTCAGAATGCCACCTCCATGTCCTTAATCATTTTTCAAGAAGTAATATTGATGAACCATCGCTCATTTTTCCAAGTCTCCAACTTTTCGTTATGAATTCATGGAAATTCATCAGTCACTGAGTCTTCCACGTCCTTCTTAATATCGAGGGTCACAGTATCTTTTTATATTGATGAGAAAGCGAAAAATCAATATCCATCTCATTTTTCATTCGCACCGTAAGTGGAGGGGATGGCAATTCTGGTAACCTAAAATTACCCCCTTCATTCATCACTTTTTACATCAAGTAATGAAAGTCACTAGTATCAAACATCAAACCCTTCAGTACTAGATTCATACCCAGGATAATTCATTCTCCCCAGCAATGAAATAACAAAAGTTGCACAATACTGAGTTTTCATATTTTCTCGTTGAAATAGACCTCATTATCTACTTATTTCATCTCCAACGTTCAAAAGTTATTAAAGGTAATTGCTGATGAAAAGTTGGTGAAACATATCGTTCTAGCGCTGTCGGAGTCCCCGAGAAAATAATCGAGTGACTCCTGTGTAATAAAGTTTGAATTATTTCGGTATGTTACCCCCGTAGTGCATGCAAAAAAGGGGTTGGCTTGCACGACTCATAATCTCGAGACTCTTTATTTTTCAAACCCTTCCATGCTACTTTACCGGCATCTGAACGAGATGGACAATAAAAAGTTTTTGAAAAAAACCATTCAGGTCATCTGCTGAATAACGATTTTTCCAACCGAAAAACGAGCTTTATGATTATGTGATTCACCACGATTTGATTATCGTTACGATCGATTACGCGGTGAAAAAACATTTCCAAAGGCCATTGCCATATCATATGCTTATCGTCAGCGAAAATCGATCTCCAATATTTTGCAACGTCTGTTATCCAAGGACACAGACGTCTTAAAAAAGGAGACAAAGTGCCTCAATCTGAGGCCCATTTTTTCCTTGGGAGGCCGTCCGCCCCTTTGTCATCAAATTAACCTCCAATCAGTTAAGTGGTGTAAACAATAGACAGTACAATGCATGTCTCAAGCAGAAACCTAGTACATATCAGCCCCATTTCTCAGGGAGAAATAGGTACTGTCTCCTTGCCGGGAAAATTATGGTGGAGGTTTCACCTATCGATCCTCTGGGGTTGCCCTGAGGTGGCAATTGGGAATAACTCTTTGTTGAATGGGTAGCTCGAAAAAGCCATTTGAGGTAGTTGTTGAATTTATTCGGTGTGAAACAACTTCCACAACAAATTTCAGAACAATCCAAATCCCCAATGAATTCCATTTTTTTTTAACGGGAAAAGAAAAAATTGGAAAAATTAGTGAATGAAGGCTAGATATTTTCAATACGAATATTGACGTTAAATGCAAAGTTTCCGCAGTGGGCCACTGTTTCCTCATTAGTATGTAAATTTTGCATTACATTGCAACTGGTTTACCAGAATGAGAATACTTGGATAATGGCCGCAGGGTAGAATTAATTCTCCTGAGAATTGTTTCTTTCAGTTCTGCTCATTTTTACGGTTGTAGATTGGCTGAGGGCAATCTCCGACTTTCTTCTCAGCTACGAGACGAAATAAAAATAGGAAAAATGTACATTTCCACAATTTTTCTTTTATGCAATCGGAGACGAGAAAAAGTTGGACAAATTAAATGACAGATGCCAGCTTCCTCCAGCAGATAAAGAACGGCGTGCTGCATTTATGAGTTGTACATTTATGATTACAATAATCTTTTGCTCCAGAGAAATATAAATGGGCGGTGAGGGAGTTGAAAGAAATTTGCATGAGTTCATTTCAAACCCTTGAAACCAAATACAGAACGTTTTCGTTATTTATCTTCTGCATATTAGGACTTTTATGAAAGCACTTAAAAAGGATTACGATGATTTCTTTGTTTATTCTGATGTCAATGTTCTTCACTTTCAGACCACATTCTCCAAGGAATAAAAAAAAATTCCCAATAGTTTCACCTTTATTATGCAGGTAATTATTCTTTAAATAAACTAAGGCCTCTTTGAAATGTAACAATGTCCAGACGATCGTAAAAAAAAAGTGTAATCGTCTCCTGACCATAATTAATGTTTAGTCATGATTTTAACGTCATACACGCTTAAAATAGATTCTCACAGTGTAACGATAAAAAGCAGATTCAATGTTTCCACTTATATTGTGGTGCTTCATGGCGTGCAAGTTGGTTGAAAAAATTCTCACTGAAATTATAGGAAAACATCCCTTGTCACACAACGCCTTGTTGTCACAGTGTGTCCCAGAGGTATTTTTTCCACCAACTTTTTCACGACTGTTTGTTCATTCGTCGTTTTTCCTCTACTCTCCTCTACCTCGTTTACGTTTCTCCTCGCTATCATTTACTAATCTTCCACCTCTGTAAACCCAGCAAATCTTCCAGCCTTTGCAAAAGCTGTAATGTACATTCACGAAACCTTTTAGGGGGTTCTCAATTTATGAAACCATTACCACCTACACAATTTATGGTATTGTGATGATCATGAGAATCTTATCATGCTCAACGACTGTAACGATTCATACGGTATTTCAGGCATCATAATGTCAGGTGAATTTGCAACTGCTCAGATTTTTCGCAATCGTTTCATCTGATTGGGATCTCATTAATATTGTACATAACGTTGAAACTTTTGTGATGCAATTAATTATGGCTAATCGATATCTGAACAATATCTGCAAGGTACATCACAAAAAAAGGTTCATCATTCACGTGGGGACAATTTTGGTTCCAGTTAATTTTCTACTCATCTTCAGTAGTATGATGGGGTATTTATGGTTTTTTTAAATTTTCGGACAGTTCTGAAACCTTCTAATTTGTAACTGAAAACGATGAATGAAAAGATTCATTTCCTCCTGATTCTCCTCATTTCTCACAATCAATTCTACTTTTCTGCTCGTGCCAGAACCATTTTTCATAAGCCCTAGCCCAGTTTCATCACAAGATACATGCCACAGAAAATAAACAAAGGATTAGCAATGTGGTGATATATCAGGCGCCAATAGTCGCTTCGGTTTTTTTTCCATGTTTAAGATAAAAAAAAAATTCACGGTCATGCTCCGTGAATTTTTTTTCGATGGTAAAAGATTAATTTGAGGGGCTGTAAAAATTTCAAGTGGAACCGGGTGTTTTTGTTATTTATAGATCTCTAGCGATGGTTAGTTTCAGGGGACTGATCAGAATAATGCACGTCTTTGGTGGGTCGCAAGAGCGGATGCTCCTCACGCCTCTGACATTTTTTGATGATCATCTGGACAGTTTAAGATGCGGTACCGCTTTCCTGGCATGCACAGAAGGTTTATTATTTTTATCGGCGCCCCGCAAAATATGAATTCAATGTGCGGAGTCGACTTTTACCCTGATGAAAAAATATTGAATTGAAATATTGAAGACTTAAGTGCATTGGAAAAAATACTGCTTTCAACCGACATTTGCTCTATCCTTTTAGATTAAAAAAAAAAATAAATAAAAAAATTAAAAAATCCGAGAACAATAAAGAATATTAAATATTGAATGAAGTTGTCAAGTTTCTATCTCATTTCTCCCACAATTTGACGTTTCATAATGATTTTGACCCTAAATCAAATTCAATGTTACCCTCATGATAATTACTTTTGCATTATTCATGAAATTTTGTAATAAATTGAAGTAAATGACATCTTCAAACCTTCTGAACCCGCCAACTCTATTGAATATAATTTTTCCTCTGATCTATTCACGTAACGACATCACTATGAAAGCAAATTAACGCAGGTGCAGACGTAATTAGCTGATGGAGTTGGTATAGTGAAACCCATCGTACCCCAATCATAACTCCAGCGCTCTCATATTCAAATTGAAAACGAGGGCTGGCTGTTGAAATTCTTGAATACAACAGAAATTAATGTGAATGAAGTGCAAGTAACTGGGTAATGGAAAAAAATAAATAAAAAAAATCTAGTACGCGCGCGGTAACGGTTTCTATGGAGTACCTTTATTGCCTCTCTGATTTTTACTACACCATTTTCTACTCACTTCATGAATTGTATATAAAATCCAATGTAACGAAACGAAATATACGCGCCGAAGTTTTTCGCGCTACGTAAAAAAATCGGAAAGTGATTTAATTTTCTTGAAATTGCGTTTGATACCACGTACGATAATTTCCTCACTTTTGTATCCGTCTGCATCAGCTTATCCTTCATAAATTTTTAATAAATTAAATCTCAGCCATAATGCAAGATTCCCTTATCACCGTAATATATATGTAATAAAACGAATTGTTACCATTACATAAGGACTTCCACAAAAACCTATTATCAAAAGTACAATGCATGCATTTATCTCGCAGCACATATTCACATCATCTACATTGTGATAACATCTTTTCTATCCCGTCCTCCATCATCAAACTTCATTTCCCTCACCTGACAGAGGAGTGAGTGTTTTTCTGTCCCGTTTCCCACAGACATGTATATTATTAATAATGATATAAGAGAGGTACGTATATATATGGTTCTGAAAATCACGTGAGAGGAGTAAGCTTCAGGCAGACAGAGTTCGCTTCCCTGGGTTTAAGCGAAACGAGCTAGTAATTTACCTAGAGTGAACTGTGACATGGCCAGAAAGCTTTGTGATGACACGACTATGTATAACCCTGTCCCTTCCTTCCTTATCCTCCATTTCGTGACAATAATTACGTGCGGGATAAAGTACTAAATGGCTGTGGGAGAGAGTGAATAAAAATGTGTGTTTCGGGTACTTGGAGAAATAATTTGAAGAAAAACAACCAAACGAGAAGTATTTTTTAGCCCATACTGAAGCAAACAGGACTTTAAAAAATTCATTCCATTCATTTACTTCAATTATTCTTATTTTTCCCATGAATAGTATAGTTCAATAAAAATTAACCAAAAGGATTGATTATTCTGGAGCCACGATTTATTCAGAGAAAGAATACTGAAGAAAGAATAACTGTGTGCTGAGCTTTTGATATTCAGAAATCGTACTTGACATGTAGTAAAAGGGCTCGTTTCGTTCGGATATTCCCCACGACTTTTTATGAAACTTTTTGCACGGTTAACCCAAGATGGATACACCTCCTAAGCACCTAGATTTTGTAACAGTAAAGCAGCTGAACACTTTCATGTTCAGTTCCCTGAGAAAAACTTCTCAGATAAAACCGGAAAACGTATGAAACTATTTTGGAGGAAAATTGTGATGATAACTTTGAAATTGTGACAGGAGTGTCTGTTTGTTATAGTTGAATCTTTTCAAAAAGTGGATAATGCCGGAACGTGGTGAGAATTTCGTCAACTGATAATGAACGAGAGAATTCCGGATGTCCAGTTGAATTCCATCCGAGCAGTGAGAACCTGACTATTTCAATTATCACTCAATTGCGAAAAACAAAAAATTCCACCGTATACAGTAAAAGAAAAAGATTCTGTTCCTGTTACTATGACTATCTTATATATCATCGAGTGATTGATAACGCCATTATTGGAGATATCGATGTTCCATATTACATTGCTGACTGCTTAGTTCCTCAACACGCCATTTGCCTGAATGTGAAAGCGAATTCGCTGTATTGGAATTTGATTAAATCACATTTATATTTCAGAAGACCGAGAGAGAAATAGAATCTGAGGCAGGATGAAATGAAGATATAATCGTGACTTATCGAGATACGAAGCTCAAGCACTCAGATCGATTTGGAGATTCTGAAGCAGTTGGCAACGATGAATTTTCGTTTTTTCCCTAAAGTATTAATTCGACCGATTGAACATTCAAGTGACTTCAAATAAGATTCAATGTGCTGAACGAAATTACCTAGAACATTTGTACTCACTGTCTCATCATGCATTATCTATCACCAGGGTATTTATCTTCGCAGCTTTCAACATGGTATCAGGGTTCAATCGTCAATAGTATTTCTATCTGAAATATTTCATGACCTTTTTGCTGGCTGACGAACCTAGTCACGAGCTACATCCCTCCTTCCAACCAACAACACATCACATACCAGACCAACTTCCTACTTTGGAGATAAAACGGTACTGACAGGCACCAAACTCCAGCAAAGAGAATGCATTAGGGTGTGCGGGAGATTTTAATCACTAACAAGTTCATGGTTTATTCATAAACTACTACTCCAATGTCGTCTTAATTGTGGATACTCGTTCCTGGGCATTACTTCAATAAAATTGTGAATGTCCTGAAATACGGACTCTATCGATTACAAGAAAAGAACTTGCAGAAGTTAAAACTCTGTATATGTACAATTCTCCAGTGAATCACCTGGATCAGCCACTACCATCAATTATTGTCTACATATTTTGTTTAATATTCTAATAAATAAATCGTACATCCTATTTTATCATGACCTCAAGGAAATGTCATTTCCAAATTCATCTTGTTTTCAAAACCAAGATGTATTTCACGTATCATCGAGAAACAATTGCATCCGGATATTGAATGGTGTATTCCGGTCATGTACATTCACTTGAGTTAATGTCTCACAAAATGATGTATTGATTTACAGTTATCCATTCAATGGAGTCTCATCGACTGTTGAAACCAAACAAAAACATATAAAAATTCCATTAACCCAAGCAGTTCCATGTATCTACCGCCCCCTCTACCACCCTTCAAGCTTCAATAATTCCATGTCTGGTTTACACATTCGCATCACGCACACCATTCCCGCACATGTCGTGTCCCATCATCAGTTTCCACCGTTTCTTTTATCTTCAATTCTTGGGATTAATGTTAAAATGGTTTGAAGAGATCGTCTACCCATGATGCGTCAGTCACACATATCGACCGGTTTTCTGTATCCGGTATTCTGGCTTTTTCATAATCCCCAGGAAAATCCGTATCAGCCACTAGCCTCTTACGTGGTCACTATGACCGCACTGATGTTTACTGTAGCCTTCAGAGGATTTACTTGATTTGTGGCTAAACATACGTTTTCACAAGGTATGGATACTGTGGCATCAAAATCCCGGAAGCCACCATCCAGATTGTGGTTTTGATGACCAAGAGGTGGCTTGAACATTGAAACCAATGGTCACCAGAGACACTTGAGTCTAATGCACAAGTATTACTTGGAATATAATGAATGATAAAATTGATGAAAGTTATTCATTTTTCCTGAGATATTTTATCAGCATCTTATGACCGCAGGGTAATCAGATCAATCAGACGTTCAGCAACATGTAGACGCAATCAATTTTTAGGGCTAAATCGAAGCTTTGCAATCGTTCAAAATTGAATGTCCAAAATTTTTGTGTCAAGGTGGGTAAATCGGATGGTATCTGTAGTCTGGCTGTTCGCATGTCTGGTGACTTTTTAAAACTTTGGTTCTATCAATTTGTGCATCTGAGTTTCCATGTTTGAATGAGATTCATTCAATTCCTCACGAAATATAATTTATTAGCAGTCTTTTTCTTAGAAACCAGTAATTGTCTACTGCAGCGAAACAAACTTTTGATTCCAACATCTTTCATTTTTCTTCAACACAAAGTTTGTCCCTCTCATAACATTTTATCCAACAGCTGCCCATTGAATTGCACAGCGTTGACCGAAAAGACTCCACTTCCATAAACAGAAAGGCGAGTGAAACTATTTCTTTTATTAAGTCCTTTAGTTTCTGGCGCTCTGAAGGAATAAATTGATGAAAAAAACCGAATCCGCGCAAAGGTTGAATACTAATTCAAAAGACATAACTTTCATATTCAAAGAGTTTCCTTTGAATATAATTTCCATAATAACGAGGAAAAAATATTTAGGTTTACATAAAAACTGGAACATTGCAAATGTTCGTTAAAAATAGTTTTAAAAATATCAGGTCCTGTGGTGTAACGGATAGTTAACAAAATTTTTCAAATTTCCATAATTTTTTTACATCTTAAATTCCCTTCATTTGGTTTATTCAACCCTCTGGTAATCCAAACGTGCTTTTCCCTTAATGATCCAGTTTTGAAATTTGGAGCAATGACACGTTAAAATATGCATCGGATGCATGCATACCATCACCCCATATTTCATATTTTTTTTTTAGTTATGGAGCTATGCAACTGGCCATTCTCGATGTATTGGAAGTTGGAAACTGGCCGCACTGAGTTCGCCAACTATTGACGCCAGTTCGACAATTGAACATTCAAATGACGCAGTCGAGGCAAGTTTCGATCAACCAACACTATCTCGCTGTTCCATTTGTTGTAGTAAAAAAAAAATGGAAAAAACAATTGAACTGTAAATAAAAATGCTCAGCAGTGATACTGTCAATATTTGTAGAATACGGAAGACCATTACAACGAGAGTGCTCCGTTAAAAGACTTCCGTCGGAGCCTTTGTACGGTGCTACCAATTCTGATGATGAATATGATAACAAAGCGACCCTTTGTTCCCAGGTTGTAATGGCCCAAGATAACTGACTTGCTGATATACTGGACGGAAATTGCTACGTGGTGAAAAACAATTTTACCAATATGGACCTTTGTGATGAGCATTTTTCCTAGATTATGCGAAAAATCTAAATTTCAGAGAAGCTATTTCACGAAATTCTTCTTTTTTCATAAATAATTGTTCCTGTCGGTTATATGAATAGTAAATGACGATCTAATGCCTCCTTCTGATGTGAATAGGTGAACTAAACTATCTTGATATTGTAAATTTGCAATAAATTTGAAAACTGAAATTTACGACTAATTTTCATTTGTAATTAAATGTAAATTGTCGAAGGATTAAAAATTCCGAACTGTATTCACCTGGATTTTTCCCATTCTTACTCGTTTCCAGAGAAATGTGATATTCTGTGGTTAAAATTCTTCAACCGGAATTATACTCTTAACAATGTATATGAAATCGCGAGGGGAACCGAAAGAATTTTTCAGAACTTCTGCGTATTATTGATGGATTATTGCACTCGTCGTAAAAACATTGTGGACCATCTCCTGAAAATTTTCAGTTGTTGAAACCCATTTGGAAAAAAATACCCCGGAGATGAAAAAAAAAATGAATCTTTCGATTGACCAAAATTTGAATCTCTAATTATCAGCGATCGACGATGAATTTGACTTGCAAAATTCAATCCCTGAGGAAAAACCGCGGAAGAAATAGTGTTTTACAATGATTTCCCCGAAAAATGCCCAAATTCGTTACCAGGTGATTTTCGAACGAACGATTTTTAATCCAATCACGACTTGTTCGTGAGTTTGTTCGCATTTTTATCAGTGTAAATGCATTACAATTCGCCAGCACTGCAAGTTTGAATGACCACAAGTAATACAAGTACTTGCTACCTTCTTTCAACATCGGCATGTTCTCGGCTAAAGTTAACACTGTACCAATATTATTCCTGATTCTTTCAGTTGTTTTAACTTTGATAAACGTACAGTGTCCTGCAAGTGGCACAGTGTAAGCTGTTTAGAATGGTCGATAAATCAATGGAAACACCTCTTGACCCTTTGCCTGAAACTCTGATTTACGGCATTCATAAATCTTAATGCTGAGGCCACCATGTCATTGCCCCATTACGAATTGCCAGTGAGAAAAATTAATCCCATTTCTGGTAAATGCTCATTTGGAATCAAAGTACGTTCAAACGACGGTGAAAGAGGTTTTTAACCCCATTTCCGAGGATCTGCATTCAGCGAGAGAGAGAAAAAAAAATTATGTAATTGAAGTGTTTGTTTGGTGATAACTAAAACTAACTGACATCGGAGGGTTTCACCGTAAATTAAATATACAGGAAATAATATTGGTCGAAGGGAAAAACTTTTTCTCTCGTGTAAAAGCTAGTGATGTTGTTACATCGTAGGTTTATTTTACGTCTTTTCAGTATTATTTTTTAACTCAAGCAACGGGTAATGAATTCTGTCCTGAAAAAAAAAATGAGAGTGAATTTGAGTACACAACACGGTAGTAAAGGGGTTAGCTTTTACGTCGAGAGAGTATATGATGAAGGTTTTGAGTTTATTTCTGTTTTTAGGGTGTGATATCAAGGGGCAGGTAATTAAACTTTCTCTGTATAAAAATTGTGAGAAAAAATTGATACCGGAGATATTTTTTTCCCAAATTTTTCTCATGAAAACTGAGCATTACATTTTATTCCCTTGAAGGGAATAGATGGATGGATGGGGGATGAAATATTTTCGCGAATTCATTTGCCTTTTTACTTCCCACTTTAACAGAATTTCTTCTGCGAAAATCGATCAAGTTCGAATATTTTTCAATTCAACATGCAATAGCACTCGTTGATTGAAGTTTATTCTTCGGAATTCATAAATTTCTCACAATCGTTTCTATCGGCACAGTCAATGACATCGCAGCTCGTAAAATCTCCGTCATTGAAGAAGTGAAGAACTTTTGCCCTAGATTCGAGAAAAAAAAATACATCGACCCTATTTCGCTGTAGTTGCGGAAATAAAAACAGACGAAATTTTATGTGAAGTTCGCGGAATTCATTTTTATCAGACACTTCGTGCAACATAAGTCATGCATTTTATTCAACAGGGAATTTTCAGAGATAACAATTTTACAACCTACCATGGAAAAACCCTACAAACACCATTTCAACCTCCACGATCTCATCTCCATAAACTAAGTCCTTTCAAATGAGATATGAGAAAATTATGAATGCTCTTTCTTTGGTTTAGCGGAAATTCATATTTTTGAATTTACTATTAATTTTTTATTCCTGAATATATTTATCCTAATTCTTCCACGCTTCATTTATTATCATAGCGGAAATAATTTAAACTTTTCGGATTTCCTCGCTTTCTCTTCATCTCCTGTATTTATTGTCAACCACCCGATTCATTGAAATTCCAGTTCAACTGGAAATTCCATCCTATTTTGAGCAGTACATCTTTACCTACGGTTATTTATTTCACTTCTGATGTTGAGGAATTTTTCATATTGAAAATTACGGGCAGGGAAACGAAAGATTCTTGGTGATAACAATTTTGCAATGAACCGAGTAACATCGCAAGATTATTCCATCATCCGAAATATTATCTCCCTAACCTAAATCCTTTCTAATGAATTGAAATAAAATTTCAAATATCCTCCCTCCTGTTTAGCGAAAATGTACTTTCTCGAGTTCTAATTAAAACATTAATTCTCACTACAATTCCCCTGAGCCCGTCACAAACTTCAAATTTAAGTACATCGTTTAGTTATAAATAAAAGGAACTAAAATTAACGACTAAAAAAATCCACCAAACTCACGTTCCACATGAATGATGATTTTTTCTCGTCTATAAAAAACTTTTCCAAATTGTAAAAAACACATCGTACATTTTTCGTACAATTCGCCCTAAATAAGTCCCCCTCTTTATTCAAATGTGACTTTTTGGTGATAATAATTTTACAACTCACTCAGTAAAAATCTTGGAAACACTATTCCACCGAAATATCATCTCCATAAACTAAGTTCTTTGAAATAAAATGTTCAAAAATGATGAATACTCGCCATTATACCGTTCATGACACACTTCTCACCCTTTTCAAAACTTCGTCAAAATTCTTTTACAAGTTTGAAATAGAGTCGTTGATGTGCATAAAGCCGAACACTCGTTTAGAAATTTTTTTTTTTTCTTCTCATTCTGCTCTTTCACTTTCCGATAAATTCAGAGTCGGATAGAACTGTGCACATTGTTTTCTTGGTCATAGTGTGCGAGAGAGGCGTTGTACGTTTACTTTTCGTGTATGGGTGGAGAGGGTGAATGGGCGTAGAACAAAAGCGCTTTGGGGGGGATTTCGTATAGTGGTGGTTTCACAGCTGACTTATATTTATGGTGTGTGTACTATGCATTGATGTTTCTTACGTCTATCCAGCACTAGGAGTGATTCTAGGGTAACTTTCAACACCATTAACTAATTAATCTTGGTGTTGACTTTGTTTGAGTAGGTACTGTTATTTTTGGGGTTGATTCATGGAGGCGCGTCAGAAATTTGATATCGTGTGTCCTGTGACTGTATGGTCATAAGAGTATAGACTAGAAGTATGTGTTGCATCGCGGGTGGAAATGTTGATAAAAAGTATTTATTTATGTATTATCATAAGGATAAATTTTTTATGTCGAATAATCGAGTGGATAATCGATATGTTCAACTGGTAAAACGAGATAAAATCGCGTCATCCCTTCATAATATATGTCTTTTTTAAGCTAATAAAAATTTAACTCGAATATCATCATTTTTACAGAATAAATTCTGGAAGTGATCGACCCCAAAAAGTGAATAAAATCAAAATTTTAGTGCATTTGAATTAAAATGTCTGAACTATCTGTCTGCAATTCAGCCAAATTTCCATATCGTAAAATTTAAACATTTGTTCTCGGTGGTACCATTACTTTTTACGTTATTATGATTTCCCTTTTTCGGCCTGCAAAATGATCCTTGAAATTGAAGCCATATCGTTGGCATTTTTTCATCACAATGTCTGTAAAATGTCGTTTTAGGGAGCCGTCGTGTCCGTCAAATGCCACTTACGAACATTGCGAAGGAAAATTATGCTCCTCTGGGCTGACAACACCTTTTCTGACCCGCGTGATTGCATTCCTCGGCTTTGCCTCGGACTACCCCCTTCAGAGGAGGCAGAAAAGTTTTTTTTTTGTCATTTGGGCTGTAAAATCCTTGCGCATTTTTAAACTTTTAATTTCCCCATACGTAAGAATATGACAAAATATGAAAGAAGAATAAAAATTCCTGGGATTTCGCATGAAAGAAATAGTCTAGAAAATTAAATTTGAAAAATTTGGAAAATTCAATAATATTTCACCACAATCTTTCGCCAGATTCTCTCTTTGTGCACTTCCGCATAGCCTCCATACTTTTTTAATAATTTAAATCTTAACCATAATGCGATCCCTTATCATCGTAATATACATCTAATGATACGAATTGTTATCACTATACATATAAGAGCTACCACAATACCCATTATGGAAAGTACAATGCATCTAGCTCGCGATATATATTCTCATCAAAATCTTTGTCATCAATCTTCCCTAGAAGTGAACAATCTAATCTTTTCCATCCAACAATTGAGAAATTTGCGGAATCGAAACGTAGAAATAATTCACGAGCTGCAGAAAAATTCTCGAGCGTTCAAAAATATTTTATCTTGAAAGAATAATAAACCGAAAATAATTGTAAAAATTGATAAATCTTCAAACATAAAATTGCAACAAAATTATAATCACTCATAAATATCCTGCACCCATTTCATAATGTCGGCATAAAAAATTGCGAATGTAAATTTCAACGTGATACATAAAAATTCAACGATTGAAGTATATAAAATTGCCACATTTTCCCGTTAACATGACACAATGGTAATTTTCACAAAAACCACGAATTATTTCCAGACAGCCATGAGGAAGCTCGTGGCACACGTTTTCCAGGATATTTCGAGCATTTTCCACCGCGATGAGAGGAAAAAGATGCAATTTTTTTTTTTCCTGCCAACCGCTCTAATATTCCTCCCCCGTGGTTTGCCTGTCTTTCCTTTCACTCTTCGCTTCTCTCCGATTTTACCCAATGGGAAAAGACGCTTGATGCTCGGCAGGTCATGCATATTCATTACCGTTAAACGCCACTGTGGGCGTCGATAGGTGAGGGAAGAAAGGGATGCGGGGTGAAGGGGATGGGATAAAAGCGGATGAGAGTATAACACGCCTACGTAACTCAGCATTCTTCATGCCCATATCCTGGAAATAAGCTGTTTGTTCAGCGTTCTGCGAGCGAATCGATTATTGTATTTTCAGAGCAATCGAGAATTTTTTTGCCGAAGAGCTTAGGATCCACTCGGGGTTGATAACCCTTGCATCAGAATTCAATGGTTCGTAAATTCACAACTGTACAGGGTGTGTAGAAAAATGAAGTTTTAGTTTCTTTGAATATATACAAAAAGGTGGCAACTTCACCCTCGACTGATTCCATATAATTCTAAAATCCCTAATTAGTTTAAATCCCTGAATTAATTAATTTCACCCATCATTATAACTAATTTCATCCCTTACTATTTCATTTACTTAATTCAACTGTAATCAGTGACTTCAATCGAGAGAATTTGACAAAAATAAAAATAAAATGAGTGCATTTTTGAAAAAAATTTCTATTGAATTTTTCACCCCCTCTATTTTCCCCCGGGGTTTGTTGTGTTAACATACCCGTACGTGGTTAGATCTCCAATTAATTGTCACCCAGAACGTGACAAAAGTTAATGGAAAGTTAAGTCAACAAAATGAAAGTGAAGAGAACCAGTGACTATAAGTGCGATATATCGGTGAACCATGAGAGTAAATAAATTGAAACATCTTTCTCTCCAATAGTGGGTGAGGAACGTGTCTGCCATTGGGTTGTCAAAGGAAACTAAGGTAAAATTACGAAGCCCAGCCGTCATAAATCTTGAGGCATTTCGTAGCCAACGGGCCATTGCACGTGTCCGACACATGTGTGTCAACGGCGTCGCGTCGAGTGATGTATATCTCAAGTCTGAGGAATCTATCGACATACCCAATGGCGGCAGTGCCCTTCTCCCTTCATGGGGGTTTGTATTTGTCCAAGAGGTGTAAACCACACGAACCGAGAAATCAGGCCCGTTTATTTATGTAGAGGGGGGATGAAGCACTGAGGGCTGCGAAAATACTGGCGCATGAAATCGAGAGGGGAATTCAATATTCTCCTATTCATGGGCCAATGAATGACAAATTGTTGCCAGGAAAATTACGAGTAATTGACAAAGTGATTAAATGACTTTTACAGTGAAGAAATTACTGTCCACTGGTTGTGAAAAATTTTCGTACTGTTAACGTTAAATTCCTGTTAATTTGTAAAGAAATTACTCGCAGATGTCGTTGAAATCAGCCGAAATACTTGGAAATTCTAAAATTCTATTCAGACAAAAAAAGTTTACCCTAAAAATAGCGAAACGTTCTAAAGACTCTCGAATTCTCATTGCTGTCTTAGTGTGTGTGTTTTCTTGATAAAAATAAAAGTGACCAAATTTTTAACCCGCCGTTTCATTACTTGGTTATTTTACTGCATTAAAATTAAATAAAAATATATCACAAAAGGTCTCCACCTTCAAATAAAAATTATTCCTCAAATATTCACTTTTTGGTAAATATCAGAATGAGAAAGCATTAACTCTAAAATTTCTCTTCATGCACCCTCACAACAATAATACGAGAGTTAAGCCATCTCTTTACGACCTCGTAACCTCATCATTTCCTCCAAAAACCCGTCATTTATTCCCACCCTATGAATTCCCACAAATACTCTATTTTCACTCAAAAGCATTTTTCCCCTGGCGTTAAATTTCTTTTTTCTCTCGCGCCTAACGTACCAAATCCCTTCTCTTATCATAAATTAAAAATTATAGGTCAGTTTTTCCAGTTTCTCGTGATAATGTACGTCGGTCTTCGCCTGGATATCCCTTATAACTGAGAAAAAGAATCGTCTTTATTCTCGTTACGTCTCGTTTACCGTGAACGTACTGAGAAATGAGGCTGAATAGTAAAGGGAGGTGGAGTGGGATGAAGAGGGATGCGATTAATCTTTCTGCATGGAGATGGGAATACGATAAGTTTTCAAGTCGGTGAGACGTATTCAATGGGTAAGCTACCTCTGGGGACCCTGTCTATCGTATGTGTAACCCGTATGCTATCCTCGGATGTTTCGTAATGTTACGAACGTGACAGGGTACGTGATAAGACGTGCCGATACTAGTCACTGGAGAATGCCCCCCCCCCACTACCCAGATCGATGATTTAACATTCATCGTTGTGGCCTCATCGATATAGTATATACTACCTACTGACCCCCCAGGACCATTACAATCTTACCTGACTATAAAGGAAGTTTATAATTTCGATCAGGCCCGATCGTATGGTGGGACTATCTTTTCGATAAAAAATGATCTTCTCATTCATAGGGAAATTCATTGAATTTAAATTTATAGTTAAAAATGTTTTCCACTTTCTTTCTTTCAAATTTGGAATGTTTTTTCTGTATAAAAAATTTCTCTTTGGCATCACGTGTTCCTGTACTACCGCCTACACATATGGAATTTTTGTCACGAACAAAAAAGGGCCTGTAACAGTCCCCTTCGTAGAATGGGACCGTGTTTCAGGGTGTCTAGGTACCTGAAATCTATTCACGCGTCTCCCTGGTGCCTCGAGAGTGTCCGTCAGATGGTCATCACTCCTACCCTCCCTCACCCATGTCAAGTTGGTAAACCAACTGGTGAACATATGCGTGAAGAGTTTATGTACCAGTGCCTTCTTCGCACAAAGTTGTTTCACGTGAAAGTTTCGAGGGTGAGAGATGGTGAGGCAAAAGACTCTTGACTCTTTGACGATTTAATTTGTTTGGATGTTAGTTTTTACTCGGAAAGGCAATACTTCTTTTTATAAATAGAGTTGGGTGAAGTAGACTTGTGGGGAAAGAGCTGGAGGAGTTTGAAGATTTGGAAAAATATTTGCAGAAATTTCGGTATAATAATAAAAACATGCATATTTTATCCTTCCATGTTTTGTTTTTAAACCATAATTTCATTCTGTTGATGAAAGAATGAAATATTTATTGCTTCTAATTTTACCTGAGTGATGGAATCGATAGATTAATTATGATTTTCGTAATTTTTACTGACCATTTCTCCCCCTCCCCTTTCTTGAGAATTAATTAATATTATTGAGTGAAACGTGTGTATTAAATTTTATGTCGATTCATTCAGAACATTCCGATGGGGACAATTCATTAAAAAAAAATTGTTTTCAGAAACCCATCGTCATTTTATCGATTATCGCTTCTGGGGCTTATTCTCAACTTACATGAAGACGGATTTGAGTGTGAACGAGGCCTCGTTTACGGATTGCAGACGGTAATCCTACGGGCGCGGACAAGCCTCCGGAATGACTTAAAAAGTCGTATAATAAAAATTTATGTTCTTTTCTGTTTTATATCATGCAATATTTGATGAAATAACGACGAAAAAGGCCATCGGCGCGAAAAAAAGAAAATATGGGAAGGGATTTTTCCGAGAAACAATTTTCCAAGAACGATTTTCCGAGAAACATTTATCCTCGAGCCATTGATACAGATCCATTCGAGAGCTTATTACCAATGAAATTGGTAGAGAGAGTAAGAAGAACGAATAGTAACGCATAATGTAATGGTCACATTGCTTAGGTCCAATAGACTCGTGGCCTTGTTTTTTTTTTCATGCGTTACAATTCAGAGAAAACATGTTGAATCGTGACCCTGACAAAACAGATTAATTTTACTGATTAACACTCGCTCCACCAAACATTTACGTACTGATTAAAATATCAATTTAAATATTAATTTATTTCTACCTGTTCTCATGAAATAAAAATTATTATAAAATTATCCTCTCATTGAACAGAAAATTAACCAAATATTTTCGTAAATGAGAAAAAAATATTTTAATGAATTCATTAATTTTATATCGATGGAATTTTTAGTGGAACGTTTTCGTTGTAATAAACGTATAGCTTGGATCAAAAGTGGGATTGAAATGAATAGAAAAAATTCCGAAAAAGATTTACGCTTGATTAAATCACGTGATTTATCTAGCACTAGGAGGGTAAAAAAATTGCCTCTCACGAAAGAATTTTCTGCGTCAGACTATCCCCTGAAATGCGAGAATCTACCATTTATCGATCCTGATATCCAAAATTCATGAAATACTTTTTCAAAGCAACGTTTCCACTTCATTATATGGATCCTAGGAATTCTTGAAGTGAAATACTTTTCAACTTTTTTCAACTCCGCTTTGATTTTTCAGTTTGAGTCTCCCTGGATATTTGATCAACAATGTGGAAGTTGGTATTCCGTAGGACTTGATGTCGTTTCCCCGTTTTTTTTTTATTCCTGTTGGTGACGTAAATTCCCTCGCCGAGCATTCCACCCCACATTGTTTTTAATGACCCGGGAGACGACGTCGCCGGGGCGATCCAAACTGACTCGACAAATCAGTTGCCGTGGGGCTTCATATAAATTACAGAATATTATCAACATTCATGAATTCCACTCCGTCCTGAATGTCATTACAGCTCAAAAATTTTATTAATATCGAAGCTATGATCAACTCCACTGGAAATGCATCAATACTGCCAATAAATAATTTCTCAATCGAGGAATATTGAGTGAAGCTAATCGATTGGAACTGTTCGATAATTACTTCTGAAATAACCAGTAATATTCGGGATATTTTGGCAATTCTGTGATCAAACAAAAGTTGTTGGGTCACTCTTCAATTTTATTTATAATTTTTGAAAAATCTGGAATTCTTTATGTTGCAATGTAAAAGTAGAATGCACAGGAAATGGCATAATTTATTTCTAAAACTGTACAAAACCGAGTTGCTCATTATTTTTACCTTGCGTAAGGTATTTGAAGATTCAACGAGAGAAAGAAAAACATTCATCAAGTTATGAATAACTTTTTCACTCCCACTTTGATTTTTCAGAAAGTTCATTAGGAAAGTGCAGTCATGCAAAATGCGGTATAAGAGGCACCCAACGGATTTCCACCCCACACAAAAAAAAAATCAACTTTACCCAGTTCCCCCGGAGGACAAAATTATGAAAATAAGAAAGCAACTTGCCGACTCGAGAAATTCTAATTTCAAGAATTTTCCTCTTTAGTTCATTTACTTCACCTGAAGGTTGAGTAAAGTTTTTATTCTATTAGCAACTCATTTGTTACGTTATGAATTTTGTTACGAATTGATACAGAAATATCCGCATGAAAAGTTTCTCCTGCTGCGAGAATTGGAAAGTGAAAATTACCTAAAATTCAGCTATTTTATTCCCCGGGAAAAATTGTTCCCGCAGAATCACCAAAAACCAAAACCAAAAGTTTTACAACCGACTGACCTTTACAGATCACTAATAAGTCTTCTGTCCGGACGTAACAATTTCTCGAAATTTTAATGGAAATTATCACGCGGAAAATGCCCGAAACTTGACATAAAAATTCACGAAAAAATTACCAACAGAGAAAGCTTTTATTTACAAAACGAAACACCCAGAATGCAATTTCGTGGAACAAATGTTTTCCACCTGTTTGATCATTGTTCTCCAACTTTTATCAGCCCCCAATTTTTTTCGCACATGACCAGATGTAACAGAACATAAAATCAAATAAAATGATGAAAAGTTATTAACCGAGGATGTGATTGACATGTTTTCAATGTGTGTCAACACAATACAACATCTGCAATATCGAGCAGGCAAATAATACGAGAGAAAGACTTGATGCCTGCAGACGCAAGTTCCTTTGGGATAAAAAATAAAAAGCACAATGAAAGTCCGATTGTCATGCACACATTGTTGCCTGAGGCAAAGATGATATTGAAAACGTACAAAAAAAAGGGAAACACTTGTTCGGTATCGATGTGGTGTTGCGCTGAGGAGAAACAGAAGGTATCCAATGGGAAAAAAAACCGGAATAGAGTTCATGTACAGAGGTGCACATATACCGGCACAAAACGACCATTCAATATAAGTAGAAAATCTCACATTGGAATTACAACGATGAAAAAACATGTTGGTAGAGGTTTTGTTGGAATGCGAGATTAACTTTGCTCGTTTCTGGTAGAATAGAAAATAGTCTCCAATACCTCGTATTTCTTTTTTTGTCGGGACGCTGGGACGACTGCGACAAAATGGAGCGTGATCCACTTTAATTCTTGATTTCTTTGTTTATAAATAGAGAGATATTGGAATTTTAAGAGGATGACAAACCCACCACTTTACTTGAGAATTTAAAAAACAACTGTCTCATGAAAACCCAGAAAACCGACATATTTTGAGATTTTTTAAAACTACAAAATCGTCAAACTGATAATTCTGAAAAGTATCACTGAAATTAAAAGTTGAAATTCCAATTTGTCAACCAACACAAGCCACATGTGGTCTCCGTAAACTTCACTCATTTCACAAAAACCTATCGCAATTACACCGAAGGAAAATTTATTTTACAATCTCAATAAACTTGCACAACCCATTAACAATTTAATGATGTCGATGATAATCCACCCTAACTTGTTTATAATAGCCATCCCTAAATTGCGCAAACCATCTCTGAACCCTCGACCAGCTACAAGTTGCAAAGTGCTCTGTACTCCAAAGTACCACATACCAAAATTAAGGCTGTTGGTATGAAAAATATTTCCTGCAATGCATCCCCACGTGCCATTAACCCCTCTGAATTCTCATCCACATTCATAAACGTGGGCACATCTCCTCCGGAGATATCACGTTATGCCAGTAGGTTTGTTGATAAGCTGAAAAATATTGCGTTACAGCATCCACGAGTAAAACTAGATTCATAAAGACTAAAGAATTGTCAACGGCACGTGAAGAGTGTGTTGAGGTACGTACTAAAATTATACGATGCATTTGCGAGGTTATGAGCTATATTTTTGATTCTAATTTTCACATACCACTTTCTGACGCTATTTTCTCGAGAATGGTGAACAATTTGAGTTTTGTGATTTTCGTGAGTAATTCATGAATCGTGAGTCTCACGATGTTAATCATTTTATGTCCTGCCAGTGCTGGAAGAAAATTTAAATTTTACGATCAAGTTAGTGGTCATGACCGGAAGTGGGACATGAACTTTGATTCCACGGGGGTAAATCACGACATTCTCATGCAATAGGTCCCGTCCATCAGCCGCAAAATGAGGTGAATGTTGACGGAACGCAAAGTATCTGATATTTTCCCGAAAAAAAATAACAAATATAATTTATGAATGTGCTGATCGCACGATAATAAACGATTCGGAAGTCTTGAAGAAATTTTTTTGTCCCCAAAAATGGTATTTTCAAGGTCTTGAAAAATTAACAAAGACGCCAGTGAAGCCTGATATAGTTTAATTAAAAAATTTTCAACTTTGGCGCCGAATTGTTAACAAGGAGCCGCTGGAAGCGAAGCTAATAACAGGATACCCTGAAAAATTTGATTACCACTTGGGACAACTCTCGATGAACTTGTCGAAGTTCTGGGAACAATGGATCGAAGTAGAAGTGATCTCCAGGGTAGCATGAAACGCGATACAAAAAGGTAGAACATTTGTTTTAGATGAAATCATTCAATACATAATTACCCCGAGATTGGAACTATGATATTGCTATTCCCCAGATAATTAACTAAAAAAATTCGAAAATTTTAATTTATGGAATATTATCTAATTTGTCTTTTATTGCTTTATGTCCATGAAATTAAAACTTTCCATTTAACCAATCATTTAAGGCTTCGCCAATATATTAACCATAATTTTCATGACTTAAGTTAGATTTTATGGAATAATTAAAAGTAATATTTATGGTTTGTACGACTTTAATTGCTTGTAACTTCTCCAAGTACTTGAAATTTCATTGGACCTATAACCGATGAAAAGTTAGCAACGTTGTGTAGCATTATGTGATCAATATAATTAGATAATCCTGTAACTGTTTACGATACAATATTATCTTAAAATGTTTGGTTATGGGAAACTTAGTGGACATTTCTTATAAATAATAGATGCATCCCCTACCAAAGTTCGCTGACTACCAAGCAGTTTATCGGCTACTTATTTTTTTTTTTCTCTCAAACTTCTCGGAAGTATAAGCTTCCTGCCTATAACGGGTTAACGAGAGTTGCTTTGAAATTTTACGGAAAAGTTTGTCTTTCTTATTTCACACTGCAAAGAAGTATCAAATTAGATTCTTACGGAGGATGGGAGCCATCGGGTTCTCCAAGTATTATCAACGTGAAGTCCAAATGCTTCTGTTACAGGTGAAAAAACGAAACTGGATTACCATTCAATTAAATGTTACAAAGAATTAAAATATCCCATCTATGTAGGAAGGGCAAACGAGGAGTTCCAAGAACAGATACATAAAGTTTTAGAACATGATTTGGACTATTTTCTGGTGTACTTCACCTATTGTTATGCCAATGGTGAAATAATATGACAGCGATAGCGCCAAAATTTACAGGATGTGAACATGACAGCAACTAAATTTGGACTATACTCTGAAGCCCTTCGACGTCTACATTTCCCATTAGAGACACAAAGGTTGAGTGTATTCCATGTCCAAAGATGTGACATGAGGGTTACCGTCACGGGAACAATGTGTCTCAATGGAAGCGATTGGTCGTCAATTTTAATCAGTGAATTGAGGAGAGACATCGAGCACACTCTAATCAACCGGAGACACTGACATTCTGGATCTAACGTGAAACTATTTAAAAATCCAGGTCACACTCATGTAAATATATTCACCTAAAATTCGTTGAGAATCAATACTAATAAATTCTTCACTGTACATGAATAATGAATATCGTCCCGAATTCTTCTAATTAACTCCACTCATCAAATTCAAAATTAGTCGGATCTGAACAACTCCAATTATTTAAGCTGTGACTCACTCCATAAAAGCGCATTACTATAATTAAGGTAAAAACAAGAAATGATTAAAACATCCATCAACTCCCCCCCATAACTCTTAATCCAATGAAAAGCGTACATTTGAAACTTTAGCGAGTTGAGATTTGTGTAAGTGGTACATTTAGACATGAACTTTCCTGAGACGCTACGTGCGATGCATACTGATTCTAATCTGAGAATAATGAGCTTCTTCTTGCCGAGCTTAATCCCACATTATCCGTGTCTATGAGATGTGGCTCAGCTATTTCACTTCCACGAATATCCCTGGAAGAGTGTAATTTCTGGCTTTTTCCATTGGCCCATCAACTATCTAATAAAATATATAGTAAAAGCTCCAGGTAATCAACCAAATTTAAATATTCTCCAGGCAATTAAACTCCCTCATTCACCATCAGAATAGCTTCAGCACAACAAATTGAATTTTTTTTTCTTCAACAAGGGACTCTCACCGAACTTCCAGACATGACAATAAAACTTGTTCTCCAGAAGAACCAAAAAAAAAAAAAAATAACTTGCACCGCGCAATATCCAATACATCTCAGAAACAGATCTTCCGTGTTTTATACACTTTGGAAGAAACCATTCCACGGATCGTCACACGCTGCTGATACCATTTCCCGGAGCACTCCCAGAGATACCGTGAGTGGTACTGAGGTCAATAAATTTTTATTCGACATTACAGCTGTGAAGGAAAAAACAACAAGAGAGATGGAACAAAAAAACATATGAAACAACTGCCGTTACCTTTGTTTTCACAGTCACAGCATTTCTTTTGTATCGCACTCTCCTCCTGTATTTAGTCACCGAGATCAATATTGTTATTGGAGTGCAACTGACAACTGGCTAATTCAAAGTGCCAGACGAGCCAGTTGCTTATGGTACATGTTGGTGAGGTACACATTTGACAAAGAATAAGCCCATTGAAAAAGGGTGTTAGTGGCTCGACCAAAGGGAACACCAGTAACACCACAGGAGCAGGGTTTTCACCGTTCTCCACCCCGTCAACCTCTTGATCGTATCGGTTTTCAACGAACCCCCGGACATATGGTAAATAAACGCCAACCGCGGTGAACAGGAGTTTCTCGAATACATGAACGACGCCAAAAGCTCTTTGATACTCTCTACCCTAGTGCCACCCTAACGAACTCTATTTTTCAGGTAACTTTTCATTATTTTTTTTTTTTCCTCGATAACACGGAAAATTGTGAGCTAGATAGTGGTTGAAGTTAAGGGAAAATGAACATCAAACCCGGTAAAACGGTGGATAAACGATATTGCTGATAAAGGTGATTTGCGGATAAAATTTCAAGTTACAAGATGGACAGAAAAAATTCTATGACTGAAAATTTTCTGTATCGACATTTTACTTCGAACTTCCCCACCAGATACATTAAATATAATAATGATGAAAAAATAAAAAGTACCTCATCGACACATTAATTATCGCTCTAATTGGACAACAATTTCCCCTATCGGCCCGAATATCAATCGAATTCATCGTCACGTATTGACAAATTACCAATCAACTGTCTGTGGTGTTTCACGTTCTTCCCAACACTCAACCGAAAACTGAAAATTCTCCTAGCAACATCTAGAATATTTCTGGATACAACTGCTGGTATAAATGAGAAGAATACCCTACAACCTGAAGGAATTGGTGAGAAGCTGGAAGAAAGGTCACTAGAATCGATTTTCTATTTATAAGATTGGAATAAGAAACTGTAATTCGCAAAGTTCTTCCAATTTGTCCGGCATCGACGAACGAATGATCCGGTGGAGTAACATATTTTGGAGGATTTTCATGAGTTACATTCTATAATGACCTCATTATTACGATTAAAATTCTGAATACATCATCTGCTCCTGGGGAAGACCCGAAGATTCAGGGGGAAATCGTTTGTGTCTATTTCCATTCAGATGACTATTTTTCTTCGAGCATAAAAAAAAAATGGATAAAAATGGATTCCCCACCCGGTTCTGCATAATGCACGAAAATTTTTTACGATCGTTTCTCATATGTGACTTTGAATTACAGATTATGTACATCAACTGTAAGAAAAGAAGTCGATCCAAAAATAAGTTTTTTAAGTGGTAGCTCATGTAGAGCTAGGATCCGGTATACTATCTCTCGTTTCCGGTGATGATCCCTCAGTTACCGGTATATATATGTAGACCACCTACAGTGGTGTGCGGTGAAAAGCCACAGGGGCAATGCCAGTACGTGGAGAAAAATCACGGGGTTAACTCAGAAAATAATAACTCAGAGATCCGGTAGTAACTCAATTGGGCTCTTTTCTTCTTTTCATTGTGGTCATGACCCTCCATCATTTTTCATGGATGTTCATGTCTTCATCGTAGGCTGTAGATCGTTGGTGGCCTTGGAAAATGGAAGGCCTGTGGTTCCTGAAGTACGTGAACACCAGATGCCAGTTGCCCCGATAATAATTCTAAAAGTCTCCTGTGACTGTACCTCCTCCTGATCCATTGATTCCGATAACAAGGTACAAGACAAGGACAAGGCACACTATTGAACTGTTTAGTCTCTATGTGTGTATTGACTTTGATGTCACACAAGCGTACGCAGAAACGTCACTCACTTGTCATTAAACTGTCAATGTACAAATTTTTTTTGTACCGTCAACTGTCTGCTACAAAGATCTAAATCCGAACGACAAAGAACGAAGAAAGTATATCACTTTCTTCCCCCTCCCCCAGAAACCATTTATAAACCTAAAATTATGACTTAATATGGACTCAACCAATAACTTTACTGCGGTCAATTAGAAACATTTGAAGCGGGGATGTTCATTATGTCGCCTACGGTACCCTAATATCAAATTTCGATATTCTACTCCCAGTGTGTCGTTATTAGAATATCTTCCAACATTAGGAGGTCGAAATCCCCGTCAGAAATTCAACTGACGAGTTGGATGGATATTTCGACATGCTGAGTCCAAATCATTGGGAGAAATCGACAGTTATGATGGGGTGAGTTTGAAGAAAATGGGAAAAAGATTTCAAGGAGCGGGAAAATTGGGCACATGCTGCTGACCGATAGCTGCTGCGACTGACAGGTTTGCCCTTTTTTTTTAAATGGAAAATCGATGGGGAGGGAGTAGATGAAGCCCTTGTACTCTAACGTCAAAGTAATCGAGACTTTCCCCGACATTTCGATATATTAGCATGTAACTAAAACAGGTGAAATCGTATCGGATATCGTGAAAAATCGAACGGAGACAGAGATTCCGACTTTGGATACAGAAGACGACAAATTGGCGATCGAGATGGAATGAATTGACTCAGAATGTGGAATAGTTCTGGCGATACCTCGCAACTTGGCCCCTCCTCCCAGTGGCTTCAGCCATATCCTCATTCCCCACCAAAAATAAGGAAGAATTTGCATTCATCGAGGACCCGGTGGACCCTCTGTTGAGTCAACAATGAAGCATGTCGGTATTGCAATAAACCAGGTTAACATGATCATAAAATATATCTATACTGTACGAGGCTGCTATCCACGAAAATTGTGATAACGGCTTTAAAGAGAAAAGCAACGGCTGGCTTTCGTATACCTCCGAATACTGTAAAATCATACAACCGGGGTGACATAGTAGCAATTACTTTTAATACTGTCAGCATTAAAGCCTCGATTTTAAAACTGGGTTGTTAAATTGAGGACAGATTGTTGATTTCTCCACCAAAATTTTGTCTCTTGTGGTACCGATATTGCCATTGCCAAATCATCCAAGAGAAAATCATGAAAAATTCTACTCATAACATACTTTAAAACATAAAAAAAAATCCAAAACTTAAGTACAGAAGAACCAATTGATAAACCGAAACAAAAACAACTCCATCACTCCGACCATTGACATTAACAATCTATTTGTTGACTTGCCTCCTCATCTGTATTCCCATAAATCCCATGATTTCGTCGACCCACGTGTGCTTTTCCCATGGATTTTCAAAATTACCATCCACCAAAACAATTCACTCGAACAGCATTAATTCTTCTCAAACTTTTTAAACTGAATTCCCGGAATTCCTGAATAGTCCAGTAAACAGGGACCAGGTGAGTGGAGATTTGTCCGTTTTCCTCGCTTAGTTTGTCGGCAATCTTTCTCTCCTTTATTCTATCCTTTTAAATTGCTAAATCTTCTGACTTGGAAAGAAGCTTTCGATTATTTCCCAGGAATGTTCACGGATCAGCAGGCATAGAGGATCCAATTGTAATGCCATGGTATCTATACCACCATCTTCAATGCTCCTGAGAATAGTGTGGATTCGCAATTCGATTCCATGTACATGTAGATGTTTGTGATTGTTGGCCTGTCCCGGGTGTCTCACAACCGGTATACGAACACGACTAGATCGACCCTTATCCATCTTTATTTAGAATGTCTTTTTTATCTTGATTCAGTCTTGAAAGATACAGCGTGATTACTTCCAAGGTCAACATATTTATTAGATCATTGACGTTGATCAAGTCTGAGAGATGACAGTTGTCATCCAGAGACAAAGATTCATCATTAACATGGACCCGGATTTGGTTCTCTCTAATGATGTGTTGTTCGATGCAGATAATCCATAATGATGGATTATCCGGATTTTCAATAGCATTTGGAACGTGATAATGGTGGTTATTTAATACACGGTATTTGCTGATTATGATTGTGTTTTAATTCCATAGTAATGATTTCCCAATGGAGGCAGCATAATATCATAATTAAAGCTATCTGAGACTGACAGCCACTACTTTCTTCCTCTCCTTCTAAAGCCTCAAGTTACCACATTAATTAACTAATCATCTCAGCGCTGAAAATTTTTCCAATTATTTCCTTCCGTAAATAAATACGTAGAAACCCCAAATAACGCAATGCAATCAGCCACTCTCCTATTTTTAAATTATTTCTCCAGTATTCTGACTTTCCACATGAATCAGCACAATTATCATCCCTTCAATTCCCCCGGGATCAATCAAATATCAAGAACATATTCCACTTATTGCTATGGAAAAATGCAAAAATATGTGGAGCAAACTTCCGGAAAATTGATAATGAAATGCTGGTGGTTCAAGAAGCTCTAGGAAGTTGAAGTTTGTGGGTGGAGCATGTAATCATTCATTCGAGTGAACGAGGCATCATCGTTTCACATCCTTCCTCAGGGTGTAACGCCTGGAAACGCTTTTCCGGGGCTATTACATGTGGTCTAATTTTCTCATGCGAATTATTATAACCAAAAGGTTCTCATTTAAATAGACTTGTGGGGAAGGGAAAGATCTATTGTGGTAGAGTGGTCGATGCTGTACTGGGGAATAATGTTTTCATATTCAAAATCCTCACATTCTGAATAAAACAGACTAGTTTTAATCCTCTCTCAGTGTTCACGTTTACATCCTCTAATTATAAATCCGTTATGGCCCGGGGAGTTTCCAAAACAATCGAAGAGTTGTAAAAAATATAACTCAAAAAAGAAAAATAACTCAGATATTTTCTTTATTCAAATACTCATTTTACCCTCACGTTTTTAGATTAAAAAATGACAGTAAAAAATCCATCGAATTAAAAAAACTCTACTACTCCATCCACTAATAACCCCACGTTAAAAACACTCCACCGATTCGTTTTATTACGTGCAACGTAAGCCAATATCATTAATTTCACATTCCTACTGCTGATACGTAAGTCCAGGCTATGTTGGCTACCCGCATTTTTTTTTCCCTCGTTCCAACAGGCTTGAAAAGCCATTCACTGGAATCAACCAATTTGTTACCCCAGATATCAAAGGAAAGCAACTCCATAATAGGGCATTCGCATGGAGTTCAGTTTATATTAACTCCCCGATCCATACATTTTTAACGACCAATAAACACCAGACCAATGAACAATAACATAAACTACATGGTAAAATATTGCCCATATGTTATGGGGTACAATAAAAAAAATCGTGGATTTTAACTGTACGTCAGCACCAAATGGATTGAAATAACCCAACTCTGGGGTTTCAGTACTTTAAACAAATGAAAAAAAAAAGAAGAAAAAACTGATTGAAAACGAGAGATTCTGCAAAATTCAATGTAAAGGGCTCGATATTTGTTGGCATATAAACGACTTAGTACTGACGTAATCCCTCAATTAATACGAGTGTCTGATCGTTGTCGTTCCCTTTAATGTTCAACGTGATGATAATTAATCCGTCATGATATTTCATGAAATAATCAACGTATGGAAAAAGAAAGGGATATAGAGAATGTTTTACGGCACAATTTATTATTTCATGTTTTCATGAAGAAATAAAATGAGAAGACAACAAGGCCAACGGCTAATTGGTGGAAAATTAACTCTCCTCCGCAGCTTTGCACCCTTTTAATCCCTCCTCGCTTGCTCAACGAAAAACATGACTGAATAAAAAATGACTCCATTCACTTCTCTCCAGCTATATTATTCCATTAATAATTGAACCCCTTGTTTATTAACTAAGAATTGGAATAAGGCTGGGGATAGGCTGATAGTGCACAGTAAATTCATGAAATATTGAATCGAGCCATCTTTGTTTAATGTTCGATTGATGCAGTTCATTAGTTGATAACTTGGTAAATAATGAGTGGATGGTGGAGTGGAATATTTGCATAATCATTAGTTGAAAATGCTGGAGAGGAAATCAGGGCAAATATACTATGTAAAGACACAGGGGGGAGGTTCCTAATCCTTTGGAAAATCAAACATTAAGTAACTGTGAAATGGAAGGGCACCAAGTAACATATAGATTTCTACAGAATTTTTATCTAAATTCTCAAAAGTCTTTATTCTAATTATTTCCCAATATTTTTCTGCCTCAAGAGATCTTTGATTAAAATAGTTCCCAATCGCGAAGTCTCAATAGTTTGGGATAAGCCCTGCAAACTCAGTGAGATGTGTTTCTCAATAAAAAAAAAACTTTTTCATTTTCCTGATCACGTCAATATCATATTTCTTGATTCAATATCTTCTTGTTCCTCGCTGTATCATTCAATTTCTGGAACGAATGTCTCAACCACATCCCCTGTATAATCACCCCTTCCAATTACTCCACCCGGTTGTGTAAACAAAAACAGGGGGAATACCCTCGGAATATCAACTACACAAATACATAATTTCACTCAGACATTTACTAAGTAAACTATTACGGAATTTTGGACGTCGTGCATGTTAATGATTTAGTATCACCTTGGCAAATCACAACGTACAATGCAACTGCTCCGTGGTATGGACTCGAGGGACCACAGTATACTGATTACTTGATGGAGCTATCTGATTGTGACAACAATTACAGATACACGAAATTATGAAAGAAATTGTTTTTTAATAAATGCCGAAAAAATTGAATCAGAATTCAACTGAATGAAAAAAAATAAAAACACATTAATTTTCATGAGCTGAAATATCAATTCATTTGAGTTGGAATCAATTTATCTTCAAAAATAAATCTTTCAATGTTTCCTTCAATCATTCGCTACCACAAATCAGATTCACACCTGCGAAGTTTGAACAACAACATATTTAAACGGCACTCAAATAGAAGCTCCTGATATTCGACCAGAGAAGTAGAAAAGCATTTCACTGGCAAGAAAATTCCCAAAGTAATTGGATATCTTAAATCCCTAAATCTCCTGAGTTAACCAGCGTTCACCAAGGGAATTGCGATTCATTCCGCTTAAAGCTGTTTGAATATTTGAATTCTCCAGAGCTACACAAGTGATTCGTCAGTTAATCGAATGATTGCGATTAGAATGAACGGTGGTTTTGCTAAAATGTGTATGAGATCATACTCTATAATCTCATAAAGTTTTAGGATAAGCCGTGTACACTGGGTAGTAAATTCTGACTTTCACCTCCAGAGTCAAGCTCATCCTAATCTGTCGGATCAAGAGGAGGTAATAAGGGCAAGGGAGTAAATAGAAACGTAAGGGTAAATAAGTGGATAGCAACATCTTTGAGTTTAGCTTGTGTAGGGGAGTCGTTTCTAATTATGGAATTCTAAGTGGTCGTGATGTCCTCGAGATTAGCTATCCTGGAATTACGTGTGTAAACAGCGAAATTCACCTCGTTATCCTCAACAATTCTATTTTTCGATTATGTAAAACATGCAAATCTCCAAATTGCCTGACATTTCGAATTCCAAGAGAATTGTAAGGATGTCAGTTTCCAAAAACCACCAACCCATAACCGGGACTCGAACCAGGTACTCCAAGCACCACCTCATTCACCCAAACATGACTTCATTTCTCCTCGAACCCCCGGTTATAAAAGAAAAAGCTCTGTACATCAAAGGCAAGCACCAGTAATGCAGCATTACAGGATTACCGTGAACTAAATCCTGAAGGTCTCTCAATAATAGACGAGATAAAAGCAGCGACACTAGTAGCAGTAGCATAACTCCCAGAAAGAGGTATTAAACCCTGTTTTCATCTCAAAGTTGTCCCCTGTCCTATGAATTTCACCAGCACTTCCTCCTATTGCTATTACGCTCGAATAAATAAATCAGAGAGAAGAATGAAACTTTCAGATGGTACCTTGCTCAACAATCTGTGACTGAACCCAATTGTTTCAACGCTGATTAAATCTTAGAAAACTATTTGTTTTGCTTGAAGTTGATTTCGAGGTTGAACTTTACCCGAGCGAGAGATAAAAAAAAAAGCACAAGCACCTCGTGGATAATTACATCTTTTGTTGTTGATGGGTTCAGAACAGACGACGGTGAGAGTACAATGACACGAATTGAGAAACAGTACCGATGAGCCTGTCAATACTATAGTCTGATGAGGGAAAAAAAAATCGAAGCAGCTTTATTCAGTTGAATAAGCACAGAATCCATGTTCAAGTGCATTCGAC
This sequence comes from Diachasmimorpha longicaudata, assembly GCF_034640455.1. Lineage (NCBI taxonomy): Eukaryota > Metazoa > Arthropoda > Insecta > Hymenoptera > Braconidae > Diachasmimorpha > Diachasmimorpha longicaudata. Next base: position 6,611,407 of record NC_087232.1, on the reverse strand, counting down.
CCTACTAATACTGTTGAATGCAACCCGTGATTGTCCCAGATATGAGAGCTCTCTCTCGTCAGCCTCATATTACGATCGGTGGAAAAAGTCTCCGGGTACAGGGGGATAAAAATATCAGCCACTGGAGGTAGGATAATCTGCCTCGATGGGATACTTGTAAAGAACGGTAATTTATCATCTTGTAGGCCACTGAAAAGTTCTTTCAGGGGGTACCATAAATTATATTCACGGGTGAAATTAGTTTATTATAATGGGTGAGGTGGATTTTTTTTCATTCATTCAACTGAAGAAAAATGCCTGGAGGTTATTCAAGTGACAGTCACAGATTCTCACTGACAACACAAAATTATGAGTTTTTTTCATCATAAGCTCAGGGATTTGGATGAAACACTTTGGAATTGTTTCTGGATGATTTTTATTAATAAATTATTCAGTACATTTATGGAGCAAAAAATATCTGGACTACAGAAATCGTAATGCAATTAGAATGTTCAGGATAATTTAACTAAAAAAATATATTTTTGTGATAATAATTGCTATTGTCAGTCTAAATCAATAATTGTTTCTTTCATTACTCTATTGTCCTGTGATTTCTGAATGATTCACTATCAATTTATGACTTTATGTAATTCCTGATATGTTGAATGACAAATTAAATGGAGATTGAACGAAAAAAAAATCTAAAAATACGACTGATGTTTAAAAAACTACTATTAGTTTTGCGAATTGCTTCTCAATAGAGAAATATCATTCTCTCGGGTATCTAAACGCCAAAGAGTACCCCAGATAGTCGGGTAAATACAGTTTTCCGGTCAATATCGTCGCGCTATAAATTAAATCCACCATTCACTGCGGGTGTGAAAAATTTTCGGTACAGAGGATGAAAGTTTTGTTTACTCGCAAAAATAATGGGGCGAACACGACTCCTGACAAATGGCGATTATTCATCATTTGTTTTTGGATGCATTCATCCAACGTACCAAATCATCCTTGTAATCAATGGAGTAATGAGTAATATGCACTGATAGAACATTTCAGCTTGGATTTCGTGGATGGAATAATTAGTTTATTCGGTAATTGTTGGGAATTTCACTTTTGTCATAATTGGCGAGCATGTATTCGTTTCATTATTCTCTAGGCAGTTCATTGATGTAAAAAAAAATCAATCAGTTAGGTCATCACTGATTAAAAATATTGGAAACCCCAGTGTTAACGTGAATTTGTATATTTGTATTTTCCCCAGGAATTATTATTTTCAATTAATGAATCTGCTTCACTGATTCGACAATAAAGTGAGTCAATAAAGGCGGTTTATTACTAAAAATATATAACGTTCCGATTCTCCTCAAATAAAATTCACTGCCATAGATGGAAATTAATAATTCTGGGAAAGTGCAGAATTAAAAAAAAAATCATGCTAACAAAGGAGCTTCACTTCATCTTTAAAATAGTGAAGGGAGCTTGAGGAGAGCTACAGTTTCAAATTGAAATTTCCCAGCAAATCCAAGGACCTTATTTTTCACGACTGTCTAGCAAATATTCTGTAAATCCCTCCACAATTTCCTGCTGATGAAATTCACCTCATATTTTTCATACAAACTGGTACAACATTCACCCCCCATCACACAATATCAACATCACCATAAATATTCATAGAGATTGATTGTAAAAATGTAAACCCGTGCTATCAACCGTGGATTACTCCAGTCACGGAACGACATTCAATCACGACAATTCCTTCGAAAAACATTATTTGAAAAATATTGAAAAATAAGTACTCGAGATGGAGTTAAACACTGCACATTGAGAACAACAGTAAAACGGTGGGAAAAATTGTCAGACCTCGGGGGATGGATATTTTTCTCGAGTGAACATCAATTTTCACGGTAAAGTCACGAATCACAATTCAACTGGGGCTTGCACGGTATTTTTCAATAAAACCCGGGGCTCAACTTATTTGTGAATTTCGATCACGACACTCCCGGTATTCTATCTATCCTAATAAATATGTACGGAGTAAGCGCCGAAATACTCAAACCAGTGGGTGGGCTGGGTCTATGACATGACCGACTTTAATTTGAGGAGGAACATCGGAAGAATTGCAATTAGTCCAACCAATACGACTCACGTAGTTGGTGAATATTTTCACCACTGGAATAATCAAATGTGATTAATGGAAATTTGGGGGTATAAAATTGGCCGGGAGGAGGGAGGACAGGGTATAACGCTATTCAGGAGATTTTTGATGTCAACATTTTCACTTTTACATCTAGAAATATAAATTAATTACCACGCGTCAATCAGTCTAATCCTTAATTCTTTAAATTTAGTGAAGATTTTCAAATATCTACATTGACGTAGTCGTGTTGTTTGTCCTCAGACTGATGAATTAAATGTGAACGTCAACATATTGACATTGGCCATAATGACCCTATCGACAAAAATACATTTACAAGGGCTAAACAACAGCGACAAAAAAATTCAAGGAAAATGATTAAAGTCCGTTAATTTTGAATAAAAATTTTCCTGCGATGTTCAACAATTTTTTATCAACAAAAAATTTCTGAGGGTGCAATATTACCGTGCTGGCAGTCACGTCAGAAATCACTCCATAATAATTGGTCAACTAATTGTTCAATCCGGTAGTTGATATCTGATCGTTACGAACTTGATGTGGTATCAAAGTTCAAGTTGACGCGGTTTACCCCTTCGACACTCAATCTTTAAACACTAAATTCAAGGGATGACGAAAACTCCTTCATCTATTTCTAATAATGAAGCTGCACAGCTTTGTGAAATATTCATTCGACCCAGGAACCAATTTCACATCAATTATTCCAATTATTGTGCTTCACATGTGTCTCCGGTAATTCCAGGTGGATAACTTCTAAATTGGCTCAGGAATTAGGGATACGAGTGACACAATGAGTCGTTCCCTTGACTCTAGAACTCACTGGTATCCACAGAAACCACCACCACCACCCATATATCGTTGGCCGTGGTAAAATCAAAATAACCTCACAACATGAATCAAAAACTTCATGCGTTTAATATATCTCGGCCATAAATTGAGAAACTTGGGTAAAGTTTACCGGGAAAACTTGAGGGAGGAACAGTGTCCGGAACCACTCGAATGTCGAGTGAAAAATGAAAATATGAAAGTATAAGTGATTCAACAAAGAAAACATTCAACTGAAGTTCCTTTACTGCACGAGGGAGTTTTCGCGTGTTTACAGGCTGTCTCTCTTTCTCTCGTTCTCTCTCTCGCTCTTTCTCTCTTGTGCATCATTTGAAAAATGGAAAAGTTGAAGGGGACGATTGCTTATCGGGCGGTGTTGATGCAATACTAGATAGTTTGACTTGTCGATTCTATTCTTACATGTATTGGGGTGACAGGGAATCGCCCCCTGGCCAATGACCCATGTTATGAGGACCAAACAAAAGCGGTTTCACGGCGAGAAAAAATTAAACTGTTAGAAAATTGTAATAAAACCAAAATTAATTTGACTAAAAATTTTTCTTTCAAATTAACTGTATCTTGCGAATAAAGTTTTTTGGCAGTTAAAAATGAGTTGATTCTGGGAGGCATAAAATTATTGAATAATTTGGAAATTCGCGACTCGGTTCCGTCACCAATTACGAAATGAAATGAGAAAATTTTGGTGATGGTATCGTAATTTTTGATGGGGGATTCAGGAAAACATCCGAGATGAATATCCTCGAAGAACAATGACTGTTCCGAAAGTTCTCAATTTTGGTGGAAACTTTTTTTCCCTACGAGAAAATTAATTCCATGCGACAGATCTCTTGGGGGGAACATAATATTTCGACAGAACTAATTTTGTCTCTCAGTATGGTCGGTTGTTTTGAGAAAAAATACGACAGAATACAATACAATGGAACCAACAGAAATCATAATAGCGGAGAGGCAGCTATGACAGATCGTGTACAATTGCCAATATGTCTCGACCAATGACGGGATTTTAATAAATCGAGCATTTAAATTGCAACAAAGATCGTATGTAAGTTCATTATACCCCACCCTCCCCTAATTATAAACGACCTAAAAGAACCTACGTTAAGAAAAAACAAAAATTTTCCTCACTCATATTTCGAAAATTCCTGCTCGATAACTCGCATTAAAGATATTGAATTAGTTTAAATATTCAATTCGTGGAATTATGTGCTGTCCGCAGTGTTATATAACTTCCCCAAAAGCCCTTCGCAAAACCATCTCCAAATATACAGAACCAATTTCCCAACTTCTCCCCAATTTTTCATGAAAATGTGGAAAGTTTCATTCCCAAACCACTTTTCATCCCCCGTAACTGCACAAAAGGCGCTTATCATCGATCCATGCAATGTTATAATTAAAAAATGTACATTACCCAAATTATCAGCATGTATCACCGGTAACGATCCAAGGAACAGTAGAAACAAAACGTTAGACATGTTGATCACAAACCCCTGGTGAGGCCGATGTAACAGGGCTATTATCACTTGGAGTCACGGGTCTCATTCATTGTAAGAATTCAGTTACAAAATACCGAATATCTCTCCACCACTAACACCACAAAACCACTAATCACTGAATTTCACTGCCACTTATCACTCGATGTACTTTCAATAAATAATTCAATTAAATACGGAATTCAATTGAATTCACCTAAACCATCAGCACCACCAGCAGAGGTAACACTCCGTCACCGTTAATCAATCTCCAATAAGATAACAGACTAATGAATGTCTGTTACAATTGATATTACTGATGATCAATCTATCCTCAAAATACATGAACTATTTTATTACCCCTCTCTTCACGCGACACTGATCAATTTTATGTTTTATTAAACGTTTGTTTTCATCACTTGGGGAAATCACTTGAAAAAAATATTCACCACGGATCGTTAATCCTCGCGCGATTCTATTTTTTTTTTACCGTGGAAACTGTATTGTTCACTAGGACATCACACACCGGCAATTGGAGTGAACGCCGGAATAAAACGGGGGTGAATTTAAATATGCCCTGAACCCCGCCTTGGCACAACAATTTTCGTGTTTTGTAAAGTAGATTTTCGAGTCAATTTATCTCACCATTCATTCGTAAATATTTACACTCACTCGCGCCGCGATAATCAGCCCCCGATCGGCCAATTTAATCGATACTTGCGACACACTAAACACAAACTCACGGAACCATGAACACGATACGACAATTATTTTATTTTAATCAATTTAAATTCAGTTAATTTTTGTTTTCACTCATTTAACCGAGACAAAAACATTGGTGATATTCGATTTACCGGGACGGGACGACCGACACAGGGGGTACGTGCTCGCGATCCAAAGGTTGGCGTGCGACTGGTAGAGGCGCTGGAGTTTTCAAACCTGGCAACGCGTGACGTCACGTCTGCAGGGCGTCCGCGCACTGAATTGAGGGAGAGAAGAGAGATTTCTATATATATTTTGGGTGTACGTGGAATACAAGAACATGAAGAATGATACTTCGATCCGAGTCACTAAACATTTTATTGCTTCTTATTTTTTATACCCAAATCTGTTGTGACGGCATCTGATTTCACAGGGTACAGGTAATGAGGGGGTTGGGGTGGAGACTGAACAGCGGTAATGATCGAAAAATAGTTGGGCACTTTTCATGGAATAGCTTTGCAGTTGTGAAAAATGTAAACAGCTCCGGGGTAGGACTTTTATTTATGATTTTTTCAGATGTTCGAAGATTTTGGGGATGATGTACCCCGGGAAAAAATGTTTTTTTCGTGGAATTAGGTAGAATTATTCAATAGACAATGAGTGCTACACTCAATCGGCTTTGACTCGGATTTATTTATGTGATGGGTTTCAGTACAGCCCCGAGGGATTGTTCGCCTCGGAGTCATGTCAACACTCCAGGTGAAACCCATCTCAAATCATCTGCGAGTAGTGTGAGTAATCAACTCGTTGAGAGAACAAATAAGCGTTACTAAAAATTATTTATTGCGTAATTCTATGTTATCAGCATTAGATTTTTTTCAACCAAGAGATTGTTATTTTTATTCAACACTAGTGTTAGAATATTGTTAGCTAATTTATCTCCGAACAGAGTATCTCTGCCCACAATATTATTTCAAGTTAATTACTCACTTATTCAAACTAAATAATCAGATATATTTACCAGCAGACGACGGGGAATACTCTCCACCGCATTCGAGGGCACCTCCATGCATCCATCAGGAAGGCTTTCAGCGTGTAGAGGCTATTGAGACTACTCCAACCGCGCCCGGGTGACTTTCTGCCAAAACAAATGAAAATGTGAGCCATTTTCTTATACCATACCCCCGATAAACGCGATTTCTTCTCATCCCGGAAAATATTAACAATTCCCACTTCTCAACTAATTCAATAAAGGGAATGAGCTTCACAGCTGGGTTCTTGCGCATCTCCATATGTTGTCGTTTATCTGTGAGTTAAATTTAACTCCAAGTTGTTACAACTTGCACTCCTGTTTTTATAGGCTTTTCAAGCTGAACAGACGTTGCAACAGTTAAAGATGCCACAGTACTACGTCTAACTTCGAAATGTTCGAAACAGAATTGGAAATTTATTAAAAATCTTGTGAACTCCGCACCTGTTTAAATTTTTCATCATTGACAATTATAAATAATTTCGATAGTAAATATTGCGAATAATATTTATCCATCAGATGCGGCACTCGATGGAGAGTCGCACCCATGCAGTCGACTATTTTAATTGAATTAAAGTAGAACTAAAACACAATTTTCAAAATCTAAAAATTCTCGCGGGTCTTCAGTCACTGATTTATGACCCGGTGAAGTAACTACGTAAAGCTGTGCCGTTAACTGCTGTTTAACTGTCGAGCAAAGAAGGCAGTGCCGACAAAAAGGGGTCTTTCCGATCAAAAATATTTTCCGGCGACTCGAAATAGGATATTTCAATCCAAGTGCGATGGACTTTTAACGAGTGTGAAATGAGAGGCTCCCGGTGAACCCGCGGGCTGCCAATTACCTGCGAACCGAACCACCCCCTTCGCACATGCCTCGACTGTATTTTGTAAACTATTTACAAGTAAATAAAATGACACTTTTCAACACGAGGTGAGTGTAGCAGCAGTGCCGAAAAAAAAACGAGAAAAATCGCACTGGGTAGACTCCAGCGACTCATATCGAGTTATTAAAACAACGTTAAAGTGAACACAATAGATGCCTCTGGCAATCAAAACTCAATTTCCACGGCGAGTAAGGATACAATGAGAATAAATTCTATATAGATGGATAGAGAACAGAGTACATTATAGATAATTAAAAGAGTGACCGTTCGCGAAATGAATTCCTCGTCAGAAATATTCTGGAGAATTCAGACCAAATTTTATTGTGCTGGCATTCTCCCCTTTTTCATAAATTAGTATTTTTTACTTGATAAATGTCTCTATTTTTGAAATATTTTTTTCACGAAGACTTTTTTTAGGGAGACAAATATTTAATAAAAATGATGTACCTTTCATTAGGCAAAATATGACGCTTGTGAAAGCTCCAGTCGTATTGTGCAGCATCAATGGATCAGAATTGATATTATTCATCGATTTTGTGAACACAGTAATCAATCACCCAACAGTGATTCCATCACCGACTCAGTGAAAATCCATTATTGAGGCAATGGCTTTTTTTGCATTCAATAAATGGGCTACTGAGAGGCACTTTGATTCCCATCTCGATAAATTAATTTACAGTCAAACGAACGCACCTGCAGTCTGAATAATGAAAAATACCGTTGAGAAAAATACGTCCAAGTTGTTTATTGAGTTGAGTTGTCGATTTGTAACGCTTCGGTTCTCCATTTTTGATCGGTAGGAGACTATCACGATCTCCAAAGTCGGATTCATGAGGAAAAATCACGCGCCAAAGATTATTCGAAATAAGTTTGGTTAGTTAATTAATTAATAATAAGGCGATGGAGCGAGAAGCCATTGGGGAATATTACGCACAAGAGTGAACATTTGTTTGAATAAAAAATTCGGAGCTTTGAAGACGCACCTGAATATCTCTAATTACCAAATTTGATACACGATATGGGAATGTGATTCAGTCCTGTGACCTCTCACTCGGAATATTAGCTTTTGCGTTCAATATAGGGTATGTAATCTCCCGCATGATCAAATTTACATGTACATTTCCAACTAGATTAGTCGTACATGGCGTTATGTATCTACTCGTGTATAAGCTAAGCACTTTCTCAACGATATATAAGCGTACGTATCTGGAATTTCTTGTTATCTCAGACGAAAAGTCAATGGGAGCTGAAGGAGTCACTTCCTTCATTTCATTCAAGGGCTATGGTAATTTTTTGCGATTGTGCAGTTGGTGAACTGGTCGAGGACCAGTGGAGAATTCTCAATTTCTGAAATTGGTAGCGAGCTCGCAGAAACGGATAATGTGTTCGATCTTTACCTCAGTTTTCCGATATTGTGGAAGAATTTTCTCAATTTCATAAATGGCCTCTTTCATATCGTTCTCGATATGAAAAATTGATTAAAATAATATTTCCATATTTTCAATTTGCCACGAACATTTTTGTATTTTCTGCGAGGGAAAAATGTCAAATACCGATTTTTTGAAGAAAATCATCTGCCACTGTTGAATATTTTTTAAATATCAAGTGCGTGATAAATTCTGATGAATCGCTGTATCCGAGGCAATGTCGAATTTCGACAAAGTGTTAACCCTCCACAGACCCACCCCCTGGGCATCTCATTACGAGTACACTGCAGTCCTTCATCATCCGATCCTTATTGTTAAACCCAACACCAATTCGGAACGTGACATTCTCGTTTGAATGATTCAGTGTCTATAAAATTGAGTTTCAATAGGGTCAAGTTAGCAGAACAGTTAGAGGGCGACTTTGGAACGTCTTCCGTGCTCAGGAAGTGGAATATACAACAAATTACGCGATACAAAACTGATTTTTTTGTCAAATATAGCTCGGGCATTTGGTGATCCACAATAACAATCATCTTGTTCATTCCCTCGAATCTAGAATTAGCTTCATACACATACCGTTGCCAGCACACTCAATGTACCTCGGACAATGAATTTTTTGTACGAAAAACCCTAATGGGGGAGAGTGTAACTTCCACTCGCCCTTTTATTTGAACTCGCGCGCGTTGGTAGGTAACGACACACGAAATAACGTGTGGCACGAAGAAGCGAAGGGATGTGACTGACATGAGTCACGTGACCGCGGTAGACGTGAGGTAGTGTGCAACTGTTCAAATATAAGAGACTTCTTCGAATGACACGGGAAATTAAGTTAGCGAGTACAAAACGCTGTTTAAACCTGAGCATTGCGTCTCCTCATAATGAACACACCAGAGCTTTCAAGTTCTTTTAATGCTAGTAATTTTTGCAGACGTTACTGTCTATTGAAAGACGTGACTCAATCTCTGTAGCGAATTTTTCCTGGCGAAATTCGAAAATTTTTAGTTTTTCATTGGATGTGGACTGCGTTAAAAACCGCATGAAAATCGGAAATGAGGCTAACGATACGCTAATTAAATTTATTATGATGCAGGTCCGTAGGCTACTCAGGGGATGATTCATCCCCTATTTCGGTCAGAAGATTTATTAGCGGATGCTGTCTAGGTTGCTAATGGCAACGAGACGTTCCCCAAAAATTCGAAATAAAAGTCCAAATTTTCCCGCTTCCCGACGACCCGTGAAATTTACCCTGTCATGATTCTTCCGAACACCCATTGAATCTCCCTCGCCCGGGAATTGCCAATAGCCCATGAACTTCCATTTTTTGCGAAAGCGTTTCACGTTTGGATAATGATATCAGTGTTGAGACCTCCAGAGAAATACAACCAATTCGTTGATTCCGCTCGTTTAACAATCCAGCATTTGTTAGTATTAGTCATGACGCCGCACTGGTCGCTGGAGAATTTAAATCTCACCCCTTTAAAATCGCTCTGCCATTTTATTTCCACGGATTATCTTTTGAATTAATTCTCCGAATTTTACAATTCGTTCGTCAGCTGAAGCATTATCAACAGAGCTCACCGGCTTATCTGTTATTTCAGTCAAATATCCCGCGCGTTGTTCACTATTTCATAGTGTACTCGATGAAACAATGAACCCAAGATTGCACTTTTCCGCAATGCAAAGTATTTTTTTTTTTTGCATTAAACACTCGAGAAAGTTTTTCGTCCCGGTGACTTTCTATTTTTCTATTTACTTGTACCGACACCTTTGTAGCCGCCAGTTGGATGAAATATATTTGTTTGTCAGGTTGTGTCGAGTTCGGCGGGTGGGAGAGGGGGAAAAACACCTGGGGTGGGTTTGCGAAAAATGGAAATAACGGCGGAGCGTACACAAGACTGCAACCAAGGATAAAGAACGACCGCTGCGCTTGACGGGGTTGGAGTCATGTATTCGCCATCATTTTGTGACATCGACGGGTGTATGTATGGTTCTCAAATGTGAATTTTCCGACGGATTCGATGTGGGATAAATATGAAATGGAAAACGTAGAAAGCATAAAATGTGCTTTGTTGGGGAAGGGAAAAGGAAACAGTTCGTTTTTAGCTTCTCCGAGGAGAAATCGTGTTTCCAACTGCGATATTAACTCCAGTGCAGTTAGCAAGGCTGACGCAACAACTTGATTGGTCAACGTTGCCGCCAACGATGCCGGTTTGACTCTAGCCTACTCGGACGTGGTTAGCGGGCCTTCGGCAACGTCGCACGACGGTCAGTCCGCGCGTTTACGATATGAGACGCGCAGTTTAGCGCGAAAAATGAAGGACTTTTCATCACTTTGTGATTTTTCGTGTGATCTGGGCGCATGATGAAAGAGGAAATTAAAATGAATGTCTTCGTTATGCGAGAATGCAGTTTATGATTCTTCCGGAAAATTTCAAGTATTTATATTCAAATTTGGGAGGGTATTTTCATCGCGTGGGACTACAGTACGTCTTTGATCCTCTACAAAGGCGAGAGAATGAGGGTAAACTCTTGAATAGCGAATATTCTTTTGTTTTTGTATTTTTACACTATCCATCATAGCCTGCTGTGATATACAGACCTCTAAATATTTATCCTCAGTAAGAGTTCACCGTGTCGTAAAGGGAATTACCCTGTGTATCAGACAAATAGGCAAACATGTATTTCACTTTTTTGGTGTTTTAGTTTTACGTACGTCACATAATTCAAGAGTGAATAAGCAGTTTCAGAGACTTGCGTTACTCATTCATTCTGAGATTATCTGATAATGCAGTTTAATGTTCTGGGCACTAATTCATAATGGCGGGAAGCAACCTAGCGCCCAATTAAAAAAAATTCATACATGTATCATTTATATCGGAATGGACATTTACATTTTTCGTGTGTATGAAAATTAGTTGGATATCTCGACATTGGTAGCAGGAGAAAAATATTCGCAATATGTTGACTTTCGAAACAGAATGAGAGCTTTATCGATTTCCTGACATGAAATTCAGAGGAAATGGCACTGAACAGAAATCCCCGAAATTTAATAATACACATCGGTTATTTTGTGATCACACAAATTAATTTAATTAACTTTATCTATCCCGAGTTATTGTCCATTAAACGTGCTTTAGTGAATTCCGAATTTTTCATTCGACAGAGGAGCGCTAGACGAAATATTATTTGGCAATTTAAAAAATACAATATAAACCGAAATTGAAAATTCTTTCACATGACCAGTGAATTCAAATTCCGACCCACTTTAATTGTATTCCATGGTTTTTTGGCATTTGAATCATGTCTGCAAAAGATGTATGAAATTGTGTAAAAGTCTATTCGAGTACTTTTGTTGAATGAGAAGTCGAATATTTTTTATTTCAATATTTTTTCGGTCGGATTCGTCGAGTCAAGAGCGAAATCTATGAGTTAAAAATTTTCTGGGCCCAGTCACCCAGATTATTTCCTCTCTGAAATTTCATTAATTCTGATATTCACCTCCTTATCAATATATTAGCTGCTGGAGAGCTGCTGGAGACACTCCACAATATTCAATAATAACCGATACTTTTCAGTAAAATAATGACAAACGTTCCAATCACTCGACTATTCAAACGTTCAATCACAAAAATTTGTGATTGTAATCAACGATAACTCAATTCTGTTTCCGATTCATGACGCTGACGAGAGTGGCTTTCGCAAGAGAAATGTTGTTTTGTTTGTCGAGTGGTTTGAATAGATGGTTCGGTGCTATTTAAAAAATGGTGAATTACTACTTCGAGCTACCAGAAATAGCGGTCTACTTGAGTGCTTTAAAGAGCCCAGGGGTTTGTGTTGGTGCATAATATGGCTCGTTGTATCGGATAAAAACGTCCGCGACGAGGCAAAACGCGAATTCGCACAGCTGTGTTCGAAAGTCATTAGGGGATCGAGTGCAATCAACTGACGACAGAATCCGTCAACTAAAGTAACAGTCTTATGGGTCCGCTCACGTTGCGGTGTTCAACGTAATGCCAGTAAAATTAAACAAACAATGAAGTACGTGACTGAACGAAATGATACAAACTAATCATTCAGAAGCATATTTCCACATTCGACACACTTCGAATTATGTTAACTATTCGCATAGTCCAGAAAAAATATGTATAAAATGAAACTAAATAAATTATATCACGGGTTTCAATACTTTCAATAAAATAATTGTAAACAATTAAATCCGTTTGAACACTCAATATACTGTGGAATGAATAAGTAAGAGAGGACTATATTTTTCAATTTAATAGATAGTCTAATGGCCATTTATCGGATGTCCATCTCTCTGTAATAATTATATGAATTTAATCTCAACAATTCCACCATAAAATGGAGTCCAACCTTTCATTACTCATTCCACAGCCTATTTCAAATTGCAGAGAGGCTGCGGACTAATGGTTTACGTCTTACCGAGATGAGTTCCAACCAGCGAAGAATAATTCATAACTTTTTATCCCGAATCTATTCGTTCTGACTCATCTAGTCATCCTCACTGGTGCCCGACACATTCAGACTAAGCCTAGCAGGATATCACCCCAGTGGGCTTGCACATTGGAGCCACCTTCATCCACCTGCAATCACTTAAATGAAAGCTATTCTGAATCATCAATATTACATGTCCCTTACACCATAGTAACTCCGTAATGCAAAGAACAATTTGAAAATGCATTGCCGTCTCCCGGACCTCATACTTAGGTCACTTCACGAGATTGAACGAGACTGGTCTTTTGCAAATGAATTTTCATTATTCAAAGAATCATTAACTAATTGAGATCTCTCATAATAATAACACGAGATAATTCAATTATTCAGTTGGAGGTTTAGGGGACCGTTAACAATACACGAACAGAATTTGATTTTACATAAAAATTAGGTGGTTGAAGAACTTCTCATTTCGAAAGTGAAGAATATTTTTTTTGCTAAAAATGATTCTACTGTTTTAAAAAAAATCGATGATGGCTCATCATTTACTCATGTCGATCCTGAAATTCCCCTATAGTAATATAGTTGATTTCAAATTATTCGGTCATTCCTGTTCACTTTTAATTGCCACTCATTTTCTAGATTTGGGGACTCACTGAATAATGATCCAGGGAGCGCTTGTGCAAATAATTATGGGGACATGGAGCCCATTCCGCAAACAGGTATGCATGATTAACTCGTCAAGCAGATATATGAGCTGCGAAATGCTATCTGTCTCACTAGTGGGGTGATAAAGCGCGGTACAGACGAGAATTCTGATGTTTAAGGTAGAATAGCCGACTATGGCCCACCAACAATCGATAGCCGACGCTTTCCCTGTCAGAAATTCGAGATTTATTAATCACGATATTTGCATACTTTCGGTTATGTACATCAGTAGTTCCTTCGCATAAGAAAACTTTGTTAAATATTAGAAGTCACGGATTGCACCGCAAAAATTATCGTTATTCTTTAAGTAAAAAATTGATGAACCCGGATCGTGTTCATCAATTTTTTATTAGCCTACAGTACAATATAAAAATAGTCATTAACAGCGCCGATCAATATACCTCACCGTGTGATTTCTAGCTTAACTGAGCACACTATTTAAATAGCCCGGGTGATGGCTGATTGAGTGAAAAATCAATACTGTCGATTACATGTCCCTAATTGCGTCCATTCAGAAATTAATTTTTTAATGATAGCTTAAAGAATGTAAAATTACATTGACTCCGGTCTCGATAAAAAATATTCGCTATTTCTTCTTCGGTTGAAGAGGCCTTTCGGCAAAGTACATTTTCATGCGCCCCTTTTCTGGCTGCGAAATGAAAATATTCCAGAATTGTGCGAGAATATGAGATATTTAGAGGATCATATAGGGGTAGGATTTATGCTCCCGCTTATTACATTTTTCCAAGAATATCACCAGGTCATGAATGCTGTTACCATTCGTTTGATACTTCAACTCATTGAAACACGTAGCAGAACGCCCCAATTACATTATCCAGATTAAAATCAAAGGGATTGTGACGCTCCTCGCGGGTGATGGTATTTCCACTACGCGTGACCTTAAAAGATTCATTCACCCAAAACGTGCAAATTTAGCAATGAACGTGTTCCTGAATATCGCCAACAACGATGTATTAAAAGTATATTAAAACAGATTCAAAATGAATTCATTATAAATTCATGTAAAGAGATTAAAAAATGTGTTCTTATCCGACTGCATTTACGTTTCATTTTCCGTTGGGTCTCCAGAGAACAAATTCATGCATTCGTCATAGAATATGTAATAGATCGTGGGAAAAATATTTTTGTAGCTTTTTTTATCCTTCCAAAATTCGATTTTCATTAAAGAAAATTAACCGCGAGTCGTTTTTCATTTTTCCATTATTTTTCCCTCGCAAAAAGTCCCCGCTCTCGATAATGATCAATATATTTATCAAAATGGGGCTCTTAGCTCACCCGTCGATGGAATATAATTATCGCTAATTTCCCGACAACTCACTCTCCTCCAGAATTAATTGACTCAACGAATAGAGTTGAACCGTTGATTAATCGAAGCTCTGAATACCCCTTAATGCACAAATGCTTTGAAGTGCAGAGTACAATATTTGTACCTAGTAAAGCGGAGCAGAACTCATTGAGAATTTTTCATCCGACTGGAACTTGAGTCCCCAGTTGACTAGTCCCTGAATAACTTACTAGTTGATACTGTGTATCTAACAGTTTGTAGCTCAATATCGTTCTAACGCTGTTAAAATGAAGGAAAACGCCTCTTCATGCTCGTAAGGATATTTACATTCATTTGCAAAACGGAACGAAAAGAAATAACGTTTGGTAGAAGTCCTCAACTGCTCGAGATTTTCTCAGAATGGAATTGTGTCAAAAGATTTTAATTTTTTGTATGTGAAGAAAAAAAAATTTCATGGATATAATTAATGCAAAAATGTATTTGCTACAATTTAATGGCTTACCAATATATTCCAGGATATTCTAAAAGTTAGGTAAAATGGCGACGCCATAAATATTTTTGGAATTTGCCACGAAAAATTCAGACAAAATTGGTTGAAAGTATATCCGGACGTGGGTTTATCTGAGAACTTGCTCTCAGTGCAGTTTATCACGTTTTTCACGAGATAATCCGAATACTTCACGCAAATTCATATATCTCAGTGAAAAAATGATGAATGTCGAAGGATTGAACATGAATTCTGATGAGGCTAACCTTTACTCTTTTTCCTTTTGTCTTCAAAATGCCGCGACGCTCGCGAATTCCTCCTCTTCACCGCGACGCGAAGTGTGCATTCCATCGAAAAAATTGCCTTTTCTCTGGAGACTCAATGCACTCAGGAATTACGATCAATTAGTATTACACAAAGATTATTTACACTCTATTTCCACTCTACGGATATTCTAATACTGTTATAAACGAAGTTTCAATCAATTCCACCGGTATAAACAAATAAAACGAACCGTTGGCGTCAGTTTGCCGGAGCTTCCCTCCTTTCTTTGTTTCTCCAACGCTTGACTGTAGCGCCATCGCGCCCACCCACGGCGACGGGGTGGGGGGAGGCGAGGGGCGCCACATTCGAATGCAACTATTGTGACTTGGGGTCATATGAACCCCGCGAGCCCCGAGCTCCCACAAGAACTAGAGAGTGTTGGAGGTTAGAATCGTCTATCACACATGTTCTACGAGCTTCAAATGTTCCGGTGTATTAGACCATATAAATCAGTTCACCAGTTCATTGTTGAGTGAACAATCAACGTTATTGAGTATTTTGCATACTATCGATTCAACACAAATATTGGAGTCATCATGTTTAATAAAGTTTGCACTCCATTACGGAGCCAAACACGAACCGTGAGTGAATGCACGTCAAAGTTTTGTTGACAATTTATTAATGATTTTATTCATTGTGTGGGTATTGTCACTAGTGTTCATCGATGCTGCTGAGGAAAGCAAAGCCTGTTGTTGAATTGGACGCAGTTACGAGGGATTTGCTGGCCAAGAATGAAATTAAACCACGAAAACATTCTGGGGTTGTGTATAGACAAGCTGTTGAACTCCCAACGTGGGTTACAAAGGGAATAAAATTGATTATTGAAGGTAACGAACAATAATCATCGCCATTTCATTTGCAATTTATCTTTGAGTCTCAATAATATTTTGGAGACTAACAAACTCATTAATTTACTTATGCGAATGTATTCGGCGATGAGGAATGAATTAATTATGTTCTCTGTGGATTTTGTTTATTTTATTTATTCTCCTCGAAGGTTACTCTGCTCGACAACTGATGGAGGACTCATCGAAGTTCTACAGGCATTTGAAGGGTCGTCATCCTCCACCTGAGAAGGAAGCATTCGAGGCGCAGTTCGATAACCTCAAGAACGAAATTCGACAGCAAAAACGTTATGAAAATCTGGCCCCCGAAATGGAGGAAAAGGTGGACAACGCAGTCGCTTCTAAAGCTTTACAAATGATGAGGACAAATGTGCAGTACAGCTCGTCCGCTGTCAACTATGACTACTACAATAGCATATTGTACATGATGGCGAGGAGTGCACCTGATTATGCAATTTTATATAAAATATTTCACGAGATCAAATCGAGAGATGGGGATTTTGAGGCAAAGAATTTATTAGACTTTGGTTCAGGAATTGGAACTGTTTCTTGGTAATAATTGACGTTTTCATTGATTCAATTAAATTTATGAATTCTGAAAAGGAATTTTTTGTGCCCAAAATTCACGGGATTATTCATGCAGGGCTGCAGCACAATTCTGGCCAACATTGAAGGAACACATATGCATTGATGCCTCCACGGAAATATGTACTCTAGCCGAAGAGTTAGCAAAACATGCCGAACCAAAAATCAAAGGAGTCTTCCATCGACAGTTCCTCCCCGTAACTGCAGTGGTAAATAAATTTCCGAGCAATTATTCTCATCACAATCACTCATTCTTACGATTAAACTCCTGTTTGTACTTATTATAGCCAAAATTTGACGTTGTGGTGAGCGCTTTCGGCTTATTCGATTTGCCAGATAGAAAAAGTCGTCTAGAAGTTATTTTAAATTTGTGGAGGAAAACAGGAAGGTATTTAGTCCTTGTCGAGCAAGGCACCAATGCTGGATTCAAGGTAGATATTATTCTCTCAGTTCCATACCACCAAGTTTAACAATCAACTTGTAGATTACGTTTTGGTTGGCAGGTTATCAACGAGGCTAGAGATTGCATCTTACATATATTAAACAATTCCAAGACGCAAGAGAATGTTTCCCAAAGCTACATCTTCTCTCCAGTAAGTTTTTTCTATTAATTATTTAACCACGAATGGTGAATAAAATTGTGGAACTATGTATCATATACACATAACTTCTCAGAACTCTATTCAATAGAATTGATGGAATATAAAATGCAGCCACTATCATTATTCCTCTTTACATGATTATTACATGTAAATTGTATTTTTGTTACGGCAATGTCCACCCTTCATATTTTAAGTGATGCTGGTTTACCTCAGAGTAATGTACATCTCAGTTTCAAGATTAATTTACCCCTAATTAATTCAATTAACAATATTCTCAGTGCCCGCACGAATCCAAGTGCCCAAAGATAATGGTTGACAATGGTACTCCATGCAATTTCCAAGCATCTTACATTGCTTTCTCTTTGAAGAATGCAAAGTTCTCGAGGAAAGAATGCTACTCCTACATTGTATTCAGAAAAGGTAATTAATATCAGATTTGATAAGACAGCTTTCCAACCCAGTCTCTACACCATTTTCATACCTATATATAGTAGATCCGCAAATTAAAAGCAATGTTTTTATCATAATTTTGGATAATACTTTATGAAATGACAAAGATCATCATTTGATCAGAGAATTTATTTCATTAAATCGTGATGAATAATTTTAGGAGGTAAATGTGATGAGAAGGAAAAGAAATGGCCCAGACTAGTCCAACCCACGTTGGTCCGTTCAAGACATTCGATCTGTCATATGTGCACACCCAGTGGAAAATTAATGGAAGTGTACTTTACAGCAGGAAAACACGAAAGGTATAAATGGAAATAAAATTCATCTAGACCTGAGAAGGGACGAGACGGCTTTACGTGGTTTCAGGAATTCATGTAGAAATTCATTGATTTTCTTTTATTTGTCTAATTCATTACTATTTCTTATCAGACCTGTATACTACTGCGCCCGGTCGAGCGAGTGGGGTGATCGACTGCCCCTTGAAATAGTGAGTGAAACGCAAAATGACACAGCGAATTCCGTAATTGAGGTAAAACCCAAGTGACTTGCTGATTTGATGGAGAATTTGACCAGTCCATTGATTGTATAATATACGCAATAAAACTCGATATCAATTATCGTCTGTAAATAAATAAGTTTTTATCACACACAAATTCTGATGTTCTTACCTTTCCCCTTGAGTAACATCGAATGCTGGTGTGAGGGAGAAGATAATCTGCAAAGTTTGGCACCTCTTAGGTTTACTTCGTCTGGCTGCCACATGGTTCTAGGAAGAAAGTTTTATCCGATTGTTTTCAATGCCATTTCGTTTTGAGAACAGGAATATTACGAAATTATACGCGTGCGCTTTATTTACAATTTGTTTGTTTATGAGCGGATTTATTTACATCATCTGACATGCTCCGTTGACTTAATCACACGGCCCGTAGGTCTTACAATAAGTGTTTTGCGATAGAAATTAAACGAAAAATTAAATGAGTTGAAAATTCCTATAAATTGAAATTCGTCTCTAATTATTGAATATTAATGAATATTGCCGCGATTGATTCTTGCCTTATTCCTCAAAGTAAAGATCTAATGACAAAATTCGAAAATCCGAAATGAGGTCAATGGATAATTACTTTCGGGGGAGAATCAAATTCATCCTTCGCATGAAACTGATGAAACATAGAAAAAAGTGAATGCATTATGTGAGAAACGTTGTAGATTTCTCCCTCCAATCCACATCAAAGTGCAGTTGCATCGCCCATGGAGATTTAAAAGCAACTTCCACCAACAACTTGATGCAGTTCTCACTATACCATGAACGACTTCCTTTCCATGGCGTCTGGGTGAGTTTATTATCATCTATAGGCTGAAAAAATGTTATAAATATTTTTCAAGAATTTTCATAACATAAAAAACCTCTATAACTTTTATCCCCCGCGCGTTGAGCATTCCCTCAATTAAAAAAAAAACCAATTTACGTTTATATTCTTCCTAGAGCTCGTGAAAATGAGTTTCCAAATCAGTTCGAGTGTCTTTCCCCAGTAAAATACTTCGGCATTGAGGGCTGAACCCTTAAACCATTAAATCAATCAATTCAGTTTTACGTCAGCTGAATTTTTTTTCGTGCTATCGAGAAATCGTCATTGTCCTTAGGTACTCCTATATTTTCGTGGAGATTTTACACCTCTCAGAGAAATTCATTTGTCCAATGTTATATGAAATTATTTACTCCATTAAGTCAGATGTGATTTTCGATTAATTTCAATTGTTGTTAATGTACAGTGGCCATTTTATATACCCGTGCAGGAATACAATATTTTCCAACTTTCGCTGGAAAAATACAATACGCGCGATACGTGCGTATCATTGCTATTTTCCTCAACAAATTTTTTTCACTACGGTGTATTACATAATGGAGATTATGAGAAGTATATTACGGAGGGCAAGGTACTGTTACGAGTAACAAGTGTGTTTGCTTCTTCCGCGGACAACTTTCTCTCATAAGATACGGGGCCCCGTTTCACTTTCTTCCATACCTCGGAGCAAATCACTGGTTGCATATGCATTGAACATGTACCAGAGAATTTCGCAAACATTACTGCATGCATTGTATTTATACGTATCGATTTGCAGGATTTTCAATTTTTTTCGGAATATTAGAAGAACAATGATTCAATTTATGATAATCATTCGAACGCTAATTTTCAATATGTGCATAATTTTATGTAATTTCATTTTAGGTTGATCCCATCATCCCTATTATTCGTAGTTTTAATGCTGCTGCTCCTATACTGGGGCTCGCGAAAACCGCAAGATTATCCTCCAGGTAAATGTTAATTTGATAAAAAATGTTCTGTTAAATTTTTCACAATTTCTGGAGTTTCTCACCTCAATTTTATGATTCCTTATTTTCTTCTTTGGTGATCTTGAAGGACCGAAGTGGTGGCCCTTCCTGGGATGCGCCTTAGAAATCGCAAGACTCCGCAAGAAAACTGGCTATCTTCACGAGACCTGTACACTGTTGGGGAAAAAATATGGCCCAATCGTGGGATTAAAAATTGGGACCGATAAAATTGTTGTGCTTAATACTTACGAGAGCATGAAATCAATGTTGATGAATGAGGATTGCGACGGAAGACCCATTGGGCCCGTGTATGAGTCACGAACTTGGGGAAAGAGACGCGGTAAATTTCCAGTCAAAAACAGTTAACTAACTAATTATGTAAAATAACAAACGGATAATTTACTCATCGGTTGACTGGCTAATTAATTAACTCTCTCCCAATATTTTCTCGCAATGTAATTTTCCTCCAGGAGTTCTGGTGACAGACGGAGTCCTCTGGAGCGAGCAGAGGCGCTTCGTCCTGCGTCACCTCCGAGATTTCGGCTTTGGAAAGAATAATATGGCGACATTAATTGGAGAGGAAGCTAGGCACCTAGTGAACAGCCTATTGCATCAATTAGAAATGACATCAATCAACCGAAAACCTGTGAAATCTGTCAACAACATGAAAAATAACGGGGTAATTTACCAGTTGTGCGGTCAAGATCTGAAGAAAAAATCCGAAGAAGACAACGGAAGTATTATTGATCCTCATGACCAATGCTTGAAGAAAAGTATCAAGATTGAGGACATGTACATGAAGGCGGAGGATTACGTTGATGTTTGGCGAGTTTCTCAGGCTTCGGAAATGGTTATTCAGATGGACGAAGTCTTCGGGGTTCCCATTCTGAATACTTTGTGGAGAATGATGGCGGGAAAAAGGTAGGAAATGCAATCCAGAGTGAAATGCAAAGAAAGTACACAATTTTTGGTAAAAGATCTTGAGATGAAAATGTTAGAAAAGTTAAATCTTGAGGCCATAATTATTAATATTATTTCCCTTTTGATTTTATTTCGATTATTATTAATAATTGTGGGTAGGTACAATGTGGATGACAGACGACTAAATCACCTCCAGAGAATCCTGACGACTCTCTTCAAGGCATGCGATATGATCGGCTGTTTGTTTGGGCATTTTCCCATTCTAAGATACATAGCACCTGTTGCTTCCGGATATAAACAATTCATGGAGATTCATCAGCAGTTATGGAGTTTCTTGAATGTAATTTTCCTCGTTCTCTCGACAATGTATTGATGACAACAATTTACTTTCTATTTCAATTTTTTTTTATTTTTAGGAAGAATTGGTGAATCACAAGAAGACGTTTGATCCAGATGTACCGAAATGTCTGATGGATGCGTATTTGAAAATTCTACAGTCTGAGTCTCATAACGAAACATTTTCAGGTTTGCAGACACATTCACGTGCATTATTAAAGCAAAAAAATTGTTTTCAATTATATTTATATTATTTTTAGAATTACAATTACTCGCCATTTGGGTGGATTTATTCATGGCAGGATCGGAAACAACAACAAAAGCCCTGAACTTCTGTTTCCTGTACCTCGTGCTGTATCCTGAGGTGCAGAGAAAAGCCCAGGCGGAAATTGACAGAGAAATTGGAAGGGAACGATTTCCATGCCTGTCTGACCGACCCAGGTATTTTCCACTAGAAACGAATAGAGAATACTATTAAGACTTGAGACATTTAGGTATCTGTTTGTCTGAAATTGACGAGAAAACAATTTCGCAATTTATTCTTTATTCAGAATGACGTACGTGAATGCAATTACTCTGGAATCCATCCGAATATTTATGGGAAGGACCATGAATATTCCTCACAGGGCGCTGAAGGACACTTATATCATGGGCTATCGAATACCAAAGGTTTTTCTTTTATTTAAAGTTTAATTTCCATTGCACTACGATACGAATTTCCACTAAATAAATACTCTTAATGATGACTTGTTCATAATTAATTGTAGGACACAATGCTAGCAGCAAATTTCAGCAGGATCTTAATGAGCGACGAGTTCTACGACGATCCCGAAGTATTCCGACCCGAAAGGTTCATCGATTCCAGAGGAAATATTTCCGTTCCAGAGCAATATATGCCGTTTAGTACCGGTAATTATCATTTTTTGTTCCGCCAACACCAAACGTCGCGTTTCCATCCAAGGAAATAATTAAATAATTTTTTTTAAGGTAAACATCATTGCATGGGTGAGGTCCTGGCTAAAAGTAACATTTTTGTCTTCACCGCAGCATTACTACAGACTTTTACATTCTCAGTGGCACCTGGTGAGGAAAAACCAACCACCGGTTTCACTGATGGTGTAACAGCCAGTCCATTGCCATTCAAAGTCCGAATAACTAGGAGATATTGAAGTAATTATATTACTGGAATGAAAAAATGTTCTTTTTACTATGAATTATGAATTTTTGTGCCAGAATTTCTGTGGGGATCGCTTTCATTGCACCCGATGTCTAGTCACAAAGGCCATTTTAACATTTGCTCGATGAGAAATTGTAATTTCATCTGCGAATTCACGACAGCGAAAATTTTCTTTTTTATTGATTGATTAGTGGGGTAACTGACAGTGTCACTGCATGACTCAATTCTTCCTCGTACTTTATTATACAATTTCACTCTATTAAAGTACATATATATTATCAATTCATTATTTCTCCAATCAGAATATGTACATACATCAACAGATAGAAAAATTTACACTCGCATTAAAATATTTTCCAGTTAATTTGAGATATAATAGGTTTACAGAGTAATTTTAGTTACCATCACAATGTTATATTAGCAATAATTGCTTTATCTTAATTAAAACTGACCGTCGAGACATTCATACTGATAATAAATAATGCTACATTTGAAGGATTTTTTGTAAATAAAATTCAGTGTTCTCGCTGAAGGAAACAAGTGTCTGCATTATATTATTGGTGGAGCTGGCTGCATTCGAAGGTTATTTGGTCATGAATGCCACAGTGTTTTCATAAATCATTATTTTAAGTAGTTGACTGTGGTATTTATAGAATTATGCAATTAATCCAGAAATAATTGCAGATTAAAAATACAAATTTATGAGATTTTATGAGGAGTTACATTATTTTGCAAATATTGGAAACATTAGTAGGTTTGAAAGAAATCACTTTGAGAGATGAAATTCACGTGTCTCGGAATACCGACGCAAATAATAAAAATTATGAGATTACTTATTATTAAATTATGAAATTGAGAAATCAAAGTAAATTTCATTAATGTGTAAATTCAGGCTGAACTGCAATGATACATTTTTCTAGGAAAGTTGAAACTCAATAATGAACTCTATCCAGATCTACTAGTTTTAGAATTATTTGCAAAATAAAATGTACGACATTTCTTTCATCAGTTCATTTAATTGTTATGACTTATTTTTTGGTCATAAATATTTTTATAATTTTATGAGTAACAATCTTATTTGGTAAGTGACAATGATGATGGTCCAATTGTAAGAGGCGAGTACGTTCATTTCCGTTATAACTGAGAATAATGTTTGTCAGTCAAGCTCTCAATAAATCAGTAATCGATAAGAGTAACAAGATACCATTTCCAATGAGCTACACTCCTTCAGAAATTCATTTCTAATAAAAAATTCAAGATTTTCATCTTCAGGATTTCCAGAAAAAGAGTGAATCTCTCCGTTCAAGGGTCTCATTGATTTTTTTGGGTGGAAGTTCGAGTAAAAAAAGAATTTATTTTAGTGTAGAATTATCGCGAAATTTTATTTTATTTTTCATTATTTCTATTTTACTCTTCTACTCCGCTCAGTATCATAAATTACACAATAATGGCTTGAGCTAAGTACCTTTAATTTTATAAATATAACTTTCTTCAATTTCGCTGAGTTTTCCATCAATTATGGATTATTCCACAATTCAATGGATTAAATTCTTTCGTAATTTCAAAATGGACAGGCGTCTGGTAAAAAATAACCAGAAAATTATCATCATTCGTGATTTAGGAAGAAATATGAAAAGCCATTGCCGTTCGTTTTTTTTTTCTTGACATATTTCCACAATTTCCCACAAAATGGCTGAATAAATAATTCAGCAGTGACGTGAAAAATATAGAGCACAATCAGTTCTTCAAAAATGAATCCAGATTGTGAAGATGTCAGCTTTTGGAGATTCGAAAATATATTCATTGAAAGCCCATCATAAAACTGAGTTCTTTTACTCCCCATCTATTTTTCATTTCACCCTGTCTAGTTAAAATCTGAGTGTTCCAAAGGTTATTGAAAAAATCCCGGAACGATCTGACCAATTTTCCCAATGAAATTGAAAACATCAAATATTTCCACACATAATGACGGCACTCCACATTAACATCACATTAAATCCCATGTAAATAAATAAATATATCAATAAATGTTAATGAGAATACTGTGTATTTTGAATAATTCATCGAGATAAATCCCCTCAAATGATAGACAAAAAAATAAACAACAAAACAGAAAAATAATAAAATCTCTGTCATACTGATCACATCATATATTAATACCCATTAAAATAATCAGAAAATAATAATTACAAAGAATCAATAATGCTGCACAAGTTATGCAGAATATTCTGCTGTTACTCAGGTCTCATATTTAGAAAATCTTGTGGGAATCAAAAAATATATCATATTTAAACTATAAATGTAACAATAACAGTTGGTAAATACCTTAGGGAGAAGCACAAAGGTTGTTTCTTCGATGTGATACTCATTCATATAATATTGCGTTTATAGTATAAATAAACAGGAGTGAGCTTATCTTCTTCATTCCTCAGTTTGGCAGGTACTTTAATTACTTTAATTCCAGCAGTTGTTAATGCACTTGAAAGCGATATTTTCCTCCACTCCCTGGTGATCGTCAACTTGTTAGATCTTCAACTATATGAATCTGGAGATAAAGAAAAATTGAGAATTTTGCGGTGCCCTTTTCAGAAAAAAATATTCATTTATTCGAATGTACCCGGTTGTCTATTGGGTTTGTTCATGCATATCACTATTCAACTCTTAACAACATTGCAGACAAATTGTGGGGAAATCATATGAAATCAGAAGAACAGTACTAGAATGTGCAGCAATAAATAACCTGACCTCGGATAGAATTGCCCAATTTGCACTTTCACTGTGTACTGTTAATCTCAGAACGGATATTTTTCCGTACTTTCTGTCAACTGTTCCTTGAGCCAATCCAAGGCTATCAAATTTACCTTAAATAAAAACATAAAAATTGTAATTTCCGACGCAAAGACATAGTAATTTGCAATATCCAAACAAAATTAATATTTTTCTCTACCTATGATAATGTAACCATCCTCTGTGACATCATTATTATTTCTATTGACGATCTTTGAAGACTCGGGAAGTACTTCAACTGTTGTATTATAAAATTTGTCAAGAGGACGCTCCGGATTGCCACTCCTAAATAAATATCTGAAAGAAGTATACACCTGAATTCTTGCGAAATCAAAAAAAGATTTTTATTCAATAAAAGACGAGGCTATTCAAATATTCAATACTTACGTTTTCACAAAAATAGGATGGCTGAATTTAAACTTGAGATGATCCCCAGGTTGTGGCAGTAGTCCCCAGAAGAAATTTTCTCCCTTGTACGCTTTATAAAGCGTATACTTTTTAAACGGCTTGATTTTGGTCTCCACGACAGCATCAGGATTGGTATGTGCATAAAACATAGTGACCTTTCCAAACTGTTTGTCCTTCAATTTCTGCACCTTCCCCTTCAATGACGAGTGTGTCCCAATGTGTTGAAACAACGATGGCTTGTAATGCATCCAAACTTCAGCTTTAGCCATCTTGCAATGCTTAGGATCCATATCAAGACTGCAAACTTTATTGGTAACCAAATGATCCAGCAACCAGTCGACAGGCTTGTCATTATGAAACATGAGAAAAAACTGAATCAACCAGGGCAGCTCCACGCACTTGAACAACTTGCCGATGAACCCGAGCTGGCAAAAATCCAGAACAAGCCAATTTTCCTTTTGACTGATTTTCTGCAGTGCACAGGACTTCATGATGGTGATGAAGTTCTGCTTAGCCAGGATATCATCCTCCAGCTGGATGTAAAAGGTCCCCTTGGTCTGTGCGTAGGACATTAAGAATGCAAAGTCCAGGTTTTGTTTGGACCTCCAAACGACCCTCTGATGATCATCCCCCAGAGTGTCCCTCAATTTGGACAGATCTGGGTAGTAGGAGGGCGATGGAGATATGACTTCTATGAGTCCACTCTCAGACTCGATTGGGAACTGCACCTCGATCTGCTTGGCCACGTAGCTCACGTACTCCATGTCAGTTTCGGCCACCATCACGATTATGATGGTGTCCATGGCCTCCTCAGGGGTCATTCTGTCCATCAGGTTCTTGAGAGTGGCTAGAAGGTAACTCTGGACCTCCCTCTTGACTGTGGGAACCCCTAGGACCATGCTTACACCAGTTCGACCTTTGCTTTGGAGAAAAGCTGGCCTCAGACTGTTGGGGTCGTTCAAGAAGTGTGGCAGGAAGTTGTAGATCGTGGGGAGTTTGATGGTTGTCAAGTTTGAGGTGCCATTCAGCATCATGAATTGCAAATCAGGAAGCACGTGGGAATTCTCAGTCATCAGGAGAAGCTGGTGAGAGAGGAGGTTTATCTCTTCCCGAGTGTTTACGTATTTCGATTGAAGATGCTCGAGCTTTGCCTGCAGCTCGGCTATTCCATTCTGTAGGATTGTCTCCTCTCCCATGTCGGGAAAGGAGTAGAGGTTCAGGACGGTACATGGGATGAGTATTAGCAGCAGAATTATCAACCATTTTCGGCGTATTGAGGACATTGGTATGAAGGTAGTCATCATTTTGGAGGCGAGGAGGTGGAAGAGAGAGTACTACATGGTGGTGACAGATTTAAGGGAGGATTTCTTGCTGCGGACAGTGGGAAGGCTCAGGTGGTCGAATGGACGTGAGCCGGTAGTGAGATGCATCTGCAAATGATTAACCCAATATTTTCATTGCTCGAAGTCTTTTTGTGATAGAGAGGGGTTAATATTTTTAATTTTCGTCTAAATAATAACTCGAGACCTCTGGAAATAAATTTTCTAATTTTTCTTCAGATTGAAAAAAATCAGCAGGTCAATGTCGAGATAAGATTTAAGTCTCCCCAGTTATAATCATAAAATTATTGTGAAATATCTGGAAACTTAAAGTTGAGAGGTCAAATAAATACTTCACTATTCGACTATGAAAGTAGAGAAGCCTTTCAGTTGATAAAAAAATACGTAAAGTAGTTAAAGTATTTTTTAACACAGAAACACAAATTATCTATTGTGAAACTTCTTATGACACTGACAGTCGATTTCGAATACA
The DNA here is from genome assembly GCF_034640455.1 of Diachasmimorpha longicaudata. NCBI lineage: Eukaryota > Metazoa > Arthropoda > Insecta > Hymenoptera > Braconidae > Diachasmimorpha > Diachasmimorpha longicaudata. The sequence goes on along the minus strand of NC_087232.1, from coordinate 6,583,380 downwards.
CGATTTATATATTCTCTAAGTTTTTATCATCGCTTTTCTTCTTTTCCATAACCTTGAAACGTTAGATAAATTTTCCACAACACTGATATGTTGACACGTCAAACTAAATGACTGTCATTATTGCTAGACCTCTGATTGGCCACAAGTTCAATCAGAATGTTCCCATTTGGGTCAGCTTCCCTTCAGATTTTAATAATCAAAATTGAAGTTGCATTCGTGCAATTTTAACCCCTTTCAATACAGATTTCCGCGATTATTCATGAGGATTGATCGTTAAAAACTGTTAGTGAAGTGGATAATGTCATTCTAAATTAGGAGAATAACAAATCAACAAGTCTTGCATACGTGAGTTGTATGTAAACACTCTTAATCACGGTTAATTGTTGTCAATCCATTCTGACGTTTCCAGTTGAAAAGGTTATTGAACTTACCCCACGATGATTATCAACAAATTTCCACAAATTTTTCACTCATAACTGAATAATACGCCTCGCACTCCTGTCAGTCGTAGCTGTCTTCCATTCGATGGAATCTACGAAGGTAAAATTAGATTTTATTACCCTAAGAAAACAAGTTCACATCTTTATCTGTATGTACTACATAAAGAAACTAGAAATCATATGATTGCAACGAGGGTGAACTGTTATACGTACCGAGCTGTATCCAGCTGCCTCACAGAGACGTAGATGGCGGGTCCATCGCTCATAGAAAAAAATAACGTATACACAGCCGATTACGAAAGCGACTCAAAAAAATTAAGAAACACTCTGAAAAAATTCTGCGTTTTCAGATAAAACTTAGGTATCTGCTCCGCTGAATTTCTCACCACCTTCGCTTTGAAAGTACGGAAAGAAAATTCGTTTTCATTGAATATTCCTCTTGGCGTGTTCTTGGAACTCACTCCCACCTTGAGACTTGAGATAGGCAGGAAATTGCAATGAGGAAAGAAATCATTTCCACAACAACAAGGTATTTATTCTTCCTGATTTTCATAATACCTTCAAAACAGAGGCCTCGTTAAGTACTAAAACATACTCAATAAATGACGTGGGTCAGAGGAAAGTTATTATTTAGCAATGGGTGGGAACTATTTACAAGAAACTCGGTTGTTCGAAATTCAGACTAGGTGATCTTCTTCTCAGTTGCGACGATACTCGCGGGATCTCTGGAAAAAAAATATCATATATTTTTTCTCATGTAAACCTGACTAAGAAGTACATGACAATGATAAAATTCCCTTACTTGGAAATGGAATGCTCTTTGGATGATCTCTTGTTGATGAATACTTTTTCAATTTTTCTAAAGGGTCCCTCGATAATCAATGCTACCATCAAGGATAACGAGAAGGTCAGAACTACGTCTGGCACGAAATCCCAAAACTGTAGATGCAAAAAAAATCGATGTAGTTTGAAATATTTCCCTATACTAATAATTTTAAGAGCAAGTTATTATCCAGAATCGTATGTTTGTCCTTTCTTCTTTAAACTAAACAATTTCCTAAACACAAAACGACGATTTTGTGGGAAAAAAAAATTCGTGAAGACTTGAAGATTAAGTTTATGTAAGATCTCTTTCATTCATCTCTGTAAAATCTTCAGAGATGATAATATTTCAACTTGGGATAAAGCTTTGTGGGTGTATGTAAAATAATGTCAATTGGTACACCTCTGCAGACTGAAATTTGGAAGTGAAAAATCATCTCGGCACAAAACATTTTTTCCTCAGTCTGCCAACAGTGTGATGAAATAAATATTTCACAACAGACCTGCGTAGAATGATTAATCACTCATTCATCCGTTCATACTATCAATATAACATGTAAAAAAAAACTTACCACATTGTGGAATGAAAATGTTCTCGCCTGTCTAATGACACCCACGTCGTAGGACTGATTGATGTTGTGAATTAGATAAGCGCCGTATGTTAATTTCGCTACGGGCTGGACCCAACGGCCTTTGAGGAAGCTGTGATAGACTTCTGTTGAAGAAAAAAATTGAATAAAGAACCTGTCAATCGGATTAGCGTATACCTCCATACGTAGACATTCGTCAGTCTCAGACAATGAAATATTTATTCATGAAATCACCCTAACAAAACACTGAGAGGAAAATTTCTTAATATATAAAGGCTATTACTTGAGACTATTCTTCCCCCCAATTATGATTTTACCGTAAATTAACTCACGCAAATTGACGCAATAATTTACCTAATCCTTCACCAACGGTCAGTAGCACGACCACCGCAACAACCGAAATGGCAAATGCAGGTCTGTGAAAGCTCGAATAAAGTGCACTCTCGATCGCAGATACATTTACATTCGGATCATAGTATTTATGGCCCAAATTTTGTGATGTCACACCAAGCACTAGAACCAACAGCATGAACAAGGTGCTCGACCAGGGCTGCAGAGGACAATAAATAATGTAAGCTTTTGAATGCCCATCAGCCATTAAAGTTTCAGATCTTCGATTATTTACTTGAGAAAGTTTCCAAGGAGATCGGCGGTGATCATAGATAATAGCACCGGCGAGAACACCGACGAAATACGCTGCAATACGCTCATGTGTTCTTACGTAATGATCGGTGAAGTACGGATCTTCTCTCACTTCGTGCATACTGAGGAAAAAATTGCAATCAACTCTTTCGGAAAGTTGCATCAAATGTTTAATCCATGGAATTTTTTTTCATTCTTCGATTTCTAAAAACAAATTTGTCGTTTCGCTGGATCGAAATATACTTCTTCGACTGAGATAGCAATAATCAGGAAATATATCTGAATAAATAATGAAGGAGAAAGAGCAGTTGCATGCCAACCGCAGCAAAAATGACAAATTGCAATTTCACTTTAATCTAGAAATGTTATGCTCCAGTTATTCAGAATATTATTATGTCATAAATCCCTCATCTATTATGCGAAAAATGATTCAAAGACACTAACACTCAGGAGCCATTCTACCTGCGAAGAGTCACTTCTAAAATTTCAAGTAGTGTCAAGATACTCCAGTTGAATTATCGAGCGTAAGTGCCCCTCTAGCACTTGTCAATATTTCCAGAATAATTCGCATAAAAAAATTACAAAATTCCCTTCTACATTTCATTCATTTACTCACAAAGGCAATCCCAACCACATGGGCTGAATACTGTAAATGTACGTTATTCCGAAAGATATAACACAGCCGGCAACGATGATTGCAACGAGGAAAGGATATCCCAGTCTCCGTGGTAATTTCCAAAAAAAATAAACAGCAAAGAGCGCAATTATGTACAGGTGATAGTCAACGGCCACGTACCACGATTGGAACATGCACTATAAAAGAAAAAAAAGAGGAAAGAAAATGCAAGGAATTAAGTAATAAGAGAATTTTCCCCTCCACATTAGCATTATATTACTGTTTATTGCGTTCGACTGACATTTTATTCAGTCTTGTGCAAAACTCACCATTTTCTCGGTATTGACGTAGTTATTGATATAGAGAATATTGGTCCACCAATTTGCCGCACAGGCTTCACTTTCTAGGCCTATTTTGTGGGACCAGTAGGGGCCAGTGCTCAAATGCGGTAAAATCAGGGCAATAAAACCTATTATTGCAACATACGATGGCGTCAATCTGGAAAATAAAAATTGACAGTGAATATTTTTTGCAGTTCTTTCTCAATGGAAGTATTGCAATCGTTCAACTTATCTTATTGATTTTGTTTACTTTTAGCGAAATTTTTTGCTAGTTTTTGCGAGAACTTACTGACTGTTACCCGGAGACCTTCAGTCAATTATTGAAATTTTATATATATAATAATAATTGGAATACATAAATTCATTGTTCATTTTCTGCGTGAAATATATTTTTTCCCATAAGTCGATGTTTCAACGATCACTCAATCATAATTGAAAAGAATGTAATCATGACTTGAAAAAATGATGTCAATAGCCTCTCCATTCTTTCGAAGTACCATGGGAATCGCGTGATTCATTATTGATAGCCTATTGTTTGAAATTTTTTCGTAGTCAGCAAAATCAAGTGAATAACGGTTTGAAAGAAAAAATATTTTTTAATAGTCACCTGATGTATCGAATGAGGACGTAAGCCGAAAAATTGATTTTCCTCCCATTGTCCAGTTCTTTTAATAAATAATAAGCTACAAGTAATCCTCCAACAGCGAAAAATCCATCGACAATAATTGGTCCGTTGTAAAGGAGTATCGAAGAAGGTACCGTGTAGGTCTAAAAAATAAAATCAGATTTACGCGAATCATTGATTCATTCAGAAGTCGTGTCACACAGGTGAAAATGGTCCATTGCATAAGTGTAATTTTAGGGGAGTTTGTGTTTCCTGAAAATAACCCCGTGGTAAAATGAATTCTTCTCTCAGTGTAGAAGCTACAACCATCTTCACGGAAGATGATGTGATGTGGGGATTTTCTAATCAAGTCGCCTTTCGATTTAAGCGCTGTATATGTCAACTGGTCTGGCCGCGAACGCATGAGGTGCCCGACCATTTAGAGATGTTCAGGAAGGAATTGTGTAAAATGTCTTCTTAATGATCGAACACCGGTTAAAAATAATATGAATGCAGTAGGGAACTGGTACCGGTTCACCGACTTTTCTGTCCAGACATTCCCCTTCCCAAAAACACCCAACAATTTATGAAAGTGATTTGGAAAAAAAATATTTCTATTTTTATAAACATTTGTTTGCACCTGGAATGACGAGAAAAATCATTTCATCTTCATATCTTCCCACCTAACGGCTAAAATTCTAATGCTTACATGTTCAAGATACTCTGGATTCACCATAGGATTCGCGTAATACTGCATGTACCGGTGACCGAACATCGCAGCGCACATGAAGAAAAACCGGATGAAGTGGATGCTGTCCAATCCTGGATGTGAGTACGATACCTCCATTATACTTTTAATATTTCTTCTGGCTGAGAAGCAAAGCAGTAAGTCTGCAGCAAAGCCACCATCGTATGGATCTTTCTCATGTGTCATTGCATTGTCATACCACGTGCTCATACAAACCAATGCAACCAGTGTGAGAATGATGTAACTGTAATTAACAGACCACTTGCATTGATTATTCGACTTTAGGATAATTTTGCTCTCATCTCCATCATTTACTGATCGTTAATCAAATATGCAAGTATTGCGGAGAGGGGTGGGGGGTAATAGCGTGAATGATAGCAATTTTCCGGCGATTCTCGATCACTTCTAATTTCTATCTCACTGGAAAAATTTATCACCGTTTAACAACTGTGAAAAAAAATGAAACGATTATTTCTCCGATCATCATCCTGGGGAATGGAATTGCGCTATTGCGTAGAACAATCAGAAGAGAATTATTCAATTTTCTTCCCTCGTCGTTCGGACCAATCAAAGCTCATTAGGCGTTTTTTAAATAGATATTCGTAGTTGCATAAAGCTGTAAGTTTTTGTGGAAAAAAAATTCCTATTTTATAAAACTCAATGTCATACCAATAGACCTTGGCAGAGGTTGAAAATTGCGGCACATCAATTTTGGACTGACATGTGTTCCCTTTAATACTCGTATGAACAACAACTTGTTTTTCCTCTCCTATCCTCCTTAAGGGCTCCGTCAAGGCCTTCTCCACATCTCCCGCTGAGCAAGATGATGGCACACACAAGGCCAACTCCAGATTGTACCTTCTCACTCGTCGGAAGTCACCTTTTTCCTGCAAGATACCATTCATTGACGGAATCTCGTTATCCGTGATTTCATGAATATATGATTGATACGAGGCATTTGAATCCAGTCGGGTTGTTAGCTCATGATGTAATGACGTTTGTGTAAGACATGTAAATTTCTCTGATTTCATTGCCACGGTCAGATATATTTTCCGGTCCTTAATGAAGTAAGTCATTACCCATGAGGCATTTATATGTGACAATTAATGTATCTTTCCTAGAATATTTGATCGAAAATATTAATTGTTGATGATTGGAAATGATCGGAAAAATTCCGTCAGCAGAATATATTTGCGGTGTCATATTTGGGGATTATTATCATAACAGATTTAAATTGACGAGATGACTGGCAGAAATGCCGAGGATTTCTGACCTTTCAAAATAAACATAAATTCCCTCGGGGAAAAATGGGATTCCCAAATCGTTCAGTGATTTTTATGTTCAAGGTGAATGAAGAAAGTCTTCCAAATAAAATCGCTGCGATATAAAAATAATATGATCTAGGACGAGGTCACAGGATCACTTGTCATTTTCCCGCAAAAATTAGGCCTTCAATTATTGTTGATACTGACCTTCACAGCCTCCCATGCTGACTCATTGGGATCAAAATTCAGGGTGAATGGGGCTGTTCTGCTGGGCGATGGATTTGTCTTTTTATAATGAATTTTTACGAGACAATAGCGGCCATTAATCTCATCAGGTTCTGATCCAGCATCTTGTCGTGGAATTTTAGCGCTCAATTCATAGCACTCGTCAAAATTTCCGTAGTGACGTGTGTGACCTGCTATTATACCCTCTGGGTACTTCACGGAAGAGTCGAACACTAGAAAAACATGATTTTCCTTTCACAGAATTCATCATTCGAGAATGCTAATTTTTCCCTTTTTTCATGACAAATTGCGATTCTTTGACAAACATTTCTCGGTTACGAGCTAAATTTGTGATGAATTGACACAGAGATTATGGATAGGAGTTATGGTAATGTCTATTCCCAGTTAACTCTCCACTGCTCGCACTATAATCGTCGCCACCGTGCTTTTACGATTATTTAATATTGCAATAACACTACAAGAAAATTTATAAAAATTGTGCACATCAATTTGACAACGAGATGAATTCCTGTATCGTGACTCTTCATCACTTTTTCGAAGAATTTAGCTCAACAAAATCGAAGCAAAATTAATTGTTTATGTTCCAAATACGAGAATCCCCCGGGGATTTCAGGTGGCAATAACATTTATCAAATGCGCTAATGGAGAGAGAAATCTCTCAGTGTAATAGAGAAATGGACATATAAATGAAATTACATAATTCGCTGACATAACTGATGTGTAACACGATCTGCATCTACCGCATCTAAAGTTCACAACTGTCATTTTAAACAGGTTCATTGACAATTTCACAAAAAACTCGGATTTGGTTCGTTACTTCGCGCCTGCAAAACATCGACATTGTAAAATATTTTTCGTATTCTTCAGCATAATAGGATTTGATTGATTCCCCTTCGAATTTCAACCCGAACTTTCCATTTATTTTCTTCTCAATATCGTCCTTGGACCGGAGCACTATTGTCATGTTTAAAAACCTTAAAAATGTCAACTAGACTCGAATTTACTTTAATCACACGATTATCAGACATAAGATAATTCTAATGCCGTATGAGGGACTCAGTTATCGGACGTTTAAGATGAAATTTAAAAAAAGTTCAAGAGATGAAAGTGTTTCGATTTATCAACTTCTGTGTGAAATAATGAAACAATCCCCCAGTAAACACGAAGACTCAAAAATCGCAAACATCATTACTTACTTCGCGACGCCCAAAGTGTTCCATTCCTCAGCTCGCGAAGATACCTGAGCGAGTGCCTCTTGCACTCTCCCTCCGGAAGTGTCGGAGAGGATGCAAACAGCACCGGAAGTAGCGGAAGACTCAGAAACCAGGGTGCATGAAATTCCCCATTGGCCCCCGAAACCACAGAGCCCATAATCCTCGGGATAGCACTACCACCAGATTGATTATCATCATCAAATCCCTCAGCTATTTTCGCCACCAATTGGTCAACGCAGCCGCTGGCATTTCTCTTGCAATAGTCCTCAATAAAATCTCCACTCGCGCATAAACATAAAAATAAAATTGCAACAGGGAGCGGTATAAACGCCCTGCAGTTCATTTTTCAAGAATTCCAGGCACAATTATTATCACCATGAAATTGAATAATCATTAATTAATGGACATTAACCGGTGTTTGGCGTATCGTTACCCCTTTCGCACTGACTCCACCGTACTCGGGACATCTGACTTAAGTAGATGTGCCTATGTTAACAGCGAGAAGAAGGAAAAAAAAAGGAACGTCCTCAACCTTTGATCTAGCCATACAGTTGAGTCTCGTCGATTCCATTCCCAAACTATTTCGTCGATTCTAATCACAACCCTTGATAACAAAAATGTCCCCCTGGTAGTGTTACCGGCATAGATAAAAAAAATTCTACTCGATAACTTTTAATCGTCTGTGATGTCTCTACGCGATCGACACGATCGAGACTGAATCCAAGGAAAAAAAATAACACGTGCGAGTGTAATGAACTGGTCGAGCTAACTTGTAGTAATGCCGAAACCAAGTGAGTGCCATTCGTTGCTGACTACCTATACTTTGGAATGCATTTCACTGTGCCGGTAAAAGGGGAATAGGGAGAATTAAATTGTCTGTTTCGCAAAAATTAACACCGGGGAATTTGACGACTGTTGTAAATTGATTTTTTTATTCGTCTTGTTTTTTTTATGCTCTGTTGGATCTATTGTTAGGGTCGGAGACAAATTAGTGGTCATTTTCTGATGAATAATTTTTTTATGATCTTGCTGTACATACTGTGGAGATGAGACATTATTTTGTATTGATGCTTTATTTATTAAAAATTGAAGAAAAAATTCTGCGGATATTTATCATTGACGTCTTGCCATCTTCCGTTCCAATTTCCGTTGCTTCTTCTCGTCCATCTCGGGTTGGGGCGCGGGGGAGGAGAAGAACCAGGGGGCGAGGAGTTTAGTCCAGAGCATGTAGAAACCGCGAAGTGGTGCCTGAATACAAAACAAGAATTGGATTTATTGCGTTACTAGAGCACCTGTGAGACAGGTCTTCCAAATAAATTTTTCATTCATTTCTGCAGGATTTTAGCAATCAATTAGGTAGCAGTAAATCCAATTAATTTGTGACGAGATTTGAATAACCTTTTCCTACACTTACCAATATCCACAACCACCAGAAGTAATTTGTCGTGAGAGACAATACTTGGCATCCAGCTGTGAGAATTATAAGGTCCTTAACATGCCTGTAAAATTCCAAAAGGTGGCGATAAGGATAGGATAATATTCGCGAAGAGGAACTCTAGAAAAATTTTAATGATACGAAAAAAAGAGGAGATTCTGCAGACTATAAAAGATTCGGATGTTGAGTTGGATTTGTAGAGAGAAATCTATGATTTCGAAAAAAACATCGCATAAATGCGCTCATCCATAAAAATCAACAACTTGATTTTCAATGTGATTATCTCGCAGTTTAATGAGGGACTCACTCGGCAATTCCGCCCTCCATGTTGAGATCAATTCCGGAATCCAGTATTTGTCCGGATTCACCGAAGTTCGGCCGCGCCATGTACGCCATAAATTGATAACTAGCTACGTACGTTACGGCGGTGAGGACAGTTAATGACTGGAAAAAAAACATTGATCATTATAGTTCATGATTAGGGATAATCATATGTTCCAGAACAATCATTATTCGTATGGAAATATTTTTATGAATATTTATGTCAGTCCCAAGATATCGAGCAAATGCTGATAGATAGTGTTACACAGTTTAATGGATCATAAAATTTCTGGAAAATTTTCGCAGAAGTTCAGGAAAGATTCATGCTCAAGCCAATAAAATTTGCGATGCCATTACTAGATTTTTTTGGTAATTCCCACCCCTCCCTCTTGTAGATCTCATATAAAACACCTGCCCTACCCTAATTTGGTCACCGCCCGCAACCCCGTAGGTGAGTCAGTTCCACGCGATTTCAATCACGTGCAACGGATATTGCACTACTAAATTTAACGAGAAAAAAATTCAATGAGAGGGAAATTCTAGGTCTCACCGCACTTAAGAAATACAATGAAAGGCAACAATGTTAAACATGCCAAAAATTGTTGCAATAGTTGGAACGTGACTGTGCAACGATTTATGACCAAATGATAAAAATAAAAGAAATGCCACAGTTTTTCGAAAATTCCCGAAACTTTAATGAAAATATACAGAGGTGGCATAACTATAAAATTATGAGAGCTATTGAATGACGGTAAAATCGGAAACAATTTTTTTTGTGCCAATCTGATGAATCGTTTCCTAGAAAATTGCAAAAAACTTAAAGAGTCAGGAGATATCGGTAATAACTCTTTAAGCACGCACACGTAGACAAATGGTCTATAAAAATTATGGAATTCATAGTTCACTCGCCGATTACGAAATCGAATCGGAAAATTTAAGTGACGGGATCGTAATTTTTTTTCAGACGATTTAGATAAGTCACGGAAGATTGTGAAAAAATTATGTATCAATTAAATTTTGATTGAATATTTTTCTGAGTGGGAGACTCAACAGATTTCGTAGACAAATCCAGGAAAAAAATTGATTTTAATAATTTTTTTAAATATGAAAATAACGTCTCGATCCTGATGTTCAATTTAGAAACGATGAATATCTTTATGCCCTTTTTTCTGCGACTCCAACTCTAGCCTGTTATTAATAATTTCGGCAACGAAGGAAAAATTGGTACAAGGATACTGACAGTAGTGCACTCACTTAATTTGAATATTCTGAAGGTTCTATGGGCCGATGCGAAAGATACGAAAATCGCGAGATTGAATATTCATGATCATCTTATAAATATTTCTCCAAAATATCAAAGAGTGAGGCAAGGACAAAAAAATTTTAATTTTTTTTATAAATGAGAAAAATAAAATGGAGACGGTCTCATTTTGATGAGCAACCTTTCACACAGTCAAACTGCTTCCGATTATGTCCGTAAATTTCATCGAATTTTATAGGTCGAAGGGGAAGTATCGATAAAAATATTTAACAGTTCAGTTAGCCTTGACGAGCTCACTCGTCTTCACTGAAACATTTCCTTCCTAAAATCCCTTCCATCAACCTTGATCAACGTAGACATAAAAAATTTAATATTCTGTAATGCGATTACAGCAATCATTACGATGATATCCGTATAACCTTGAATTCCCTTCAATAATAACCGCCATTATGTAGCATTTTCTCGCCTCCTTCCGCATTTCTTGCCCAATATTTTCCTTCAACATAAACATGAACACTTGTACTTCGGCACGTTCATTTTACCTGCAATCCTTCTTGTCCTATGACCGGTGGCAGGAATCTAGTCTAAGTCTGAGTGTTAGTAATTAACTAGGGATAGCAATTAAATATAAAAGCTCATCACTCAATCATGATAATTATGCCACCTGACTAATTGCAGTGAGTTCCAACTTTCGTACACGGAGGAGTCCAAATCAGGTCTAATATGTGCCTACTCATAGCACTTCGTAAATAAAACATTACTTTTCTTATTACTGGTCACGATGTCAATGTAATCCAATTGCGGTGACAAGTGTCACGCTGTCAATGCTGCACGCCCACATATTCGTGAATAATGTAATTGAACAAATCTGGGCCATAACGCCACAGCAGACAATTTTTTGTCTTAGCCTGTCAATGACGTATTTTCCAAAGAAATTGACTGAGTGTTTCTTTCGGAGGAAATTTCTATAACTCCCCGAACTTTGAAAATCGTTACTAGCCGTTACCAGCCACTATAGCATAACCGTTATTCAGAATGTGCACCCAGCTGTCATGCGAACGCCAAAAACCAGAATAACAAAATAAAATTGACTGTCAAATTTATTCTGTGTTGCCAAATAATTCATTCGGTTATTACTTACTATCGTCAACGTTGTGAAGGAAAAAAAAACGAGCATAGTAACGAGATAAACTCCGGAAGCAATGAAGACCATGTTCCTGTAAAAATTCAACGTCGAAACATTCTCTTCGACAATTTGTTTAGCTCCTCTCGTCGCCACTTTTGTGCTTTTTGTCGGTGGCTGAAAGAAAAAAGTAAAAATAAATAAATAAATGCGGGTGAAATGAGACGATCAGAGTCCAAATTTTTTTTAGGTTAGCCAGTTAACCACAGGGATTATTAAAACCGTGGCAAATGCACAAGGAATGTGACGTGAAATTTCATCATTCAACGAGAGTGACATTTCAGTTTTTATTCAAAATTAACACGATAATGAATTTGTGAATTGGAGCGGATGACAGTTCGGAGCGGGGAATGAGTGTCAACAACTTACTGCCATTTTCGTGCGGGTGGTTGTCGGGAGAGGGGTGGTGAGTCGATCCGGTGACAATTTAACACTAGTAACGATGATTTTGTGGAATCAATCATTCATTTTACCACTTTTTTCATCCACGTGGATGATTACGAGACGCGGCGAGATTTACACGAAGCCCGGGTTTGGTTGGAATGACATGAACGTTGATGATTTTGTTGATAATATCATTTTCTGCATCGCGGTTAGATAAAGACATAAAAAACTGGAAAATTAAGAGTCGCAGGAAGTGATCGAAAGCTTAATTTCTGAATCAAAATTTAAAAAACATCATTTCTTTTAGTTTTTAAACAATAACTTCACGTAATTGTTGCCTCGACCTTCACCCGTCGACCCTTCATTCCATCTCATTCATTTCACATTACAAATATTTGTGAGTGGCGCGTTTCATTGTCCAATCCGCGTTTTTATCTTAACTAAATATTGAAACTTAAACATAAAGTGGAAATGCAAATGGTGCGCATGACGATGGGTACATAAAAGAAAGAAATTGGTTATCTCAGCATTCGAGGAATTTTTATTATGGATCTTTCACGCAAGTCAAGATAATCATTTACATTAAAAAATCCACGAGAATTAAAAAATAATTGCCTTTCGATTTCAATAAATATGAATAGTCATGAACAGTTTTATCGCTATCGAATGTCTCCGATTTCTCTGGTACCGAAGCGCTGTAGAATTATTAAGTGCAGAATCTTCATTTTTCCGCCGATTAATAATCATTGCTGTGTATTTACACTAGCTTCATTAAAGATAATTAATAATAAGGGTTCAGAGAACCTCAAGATCACAGTGCCGAATTTCTGGATGATTTTTCTGAAAAAAAAATGGAGGAAATTGATGAAAATTCATTAAATCTTCGTGAAGTGAAGATTAAATTTTTTTAAAATATCAGTTGACATGAGTCGATAGCAAAGATTACCTTCAGCTTCAATTCGATTCTGTCGATTTCACCACCCAGCATGTCAACGATATTCTCCCCATGCTTCAACAGAAATATCTCAAGTGCATCAATACTCTGCATTTTTTTAACCTCCTATAAATATAAAAAACAATTTTTAGGCAAGTTCTGAATTTCCACTGGAAATCATTTCAATGCAATGAAAAATAAATTACCTCCAGCATTGCATCCAGGTCATGCTTATCAAGGTAAGCCCGAGTTAATTCTCGTCCATCGAAATCGATCTCTGCTTTGTATCGAACAAGACTGTTCCCCATATCAATTCCTTTGACATCATAAATCGCTCGAACCTATCAATACAAAATTTTCAGCCCCACATTTTAATTTTATTATATCATTCCCCGTCTCACGGTGTCCCGACAAAAAGACTTCCTCTAAAACATATTTTTTCCTCACCATAACGTCAGACTCCAGTTCAGCATTAATTTTATCAAGATTCTCCTGTGGAATGCTCCTCCCAATGAGAGCAGCAACATTCGTATAAATAATAAATGATGCAACACCCCCGAGAAGCCCCCCAACGAGCAACGATCCAACAGCATCGAAGACTGGATTCCCCAGGTGAGAAGTCAGTCCCATACAACATCCAGCTACGGTCACTCCCATAACTGCAGCTAAATCCTCCATAAGTACGACATTCACCGAAGGATCCTGCCCAGAAAGCACGTAGTCCTTGAATGACTGACGTTTCTCTTCAGCTCCTTTCCTCACTGAATTGATGGCCACCAGGAGAGTCGCTCCCTCGGATACCAGGGAGCCGCCGAGAATAAAATAGGCCCAGTAGAACGACTCGACCGGATTAGGGAAGAGAATTCCATGGATTCCGTGGTAAATCGAGAGCCCCGTGCCAACGCAAAAAATTCCAACGCCTGATATCAATGACGAGACGTACTTCATGTTAGTATAGCCATAAGGATGATCTGCATTTGGATTCTGCAAAAAAAGGAAGGAATATTTACTGACCTGACGAATGCACAATTTTTTCTGCAGTTCAGATTTTCAATTTTAACATGTTAACAATTATATGCAGTGTCATACCTGAACTGATTTGTGAATACCATAAGCTAATATGAGCTGATTAAATGTATCCGCGGCGGAATGTATACATTCCGAAAACATACTGTGAGAGCCAGTGTACACCCAGGCGACGAGTTTAAATAAAAAATTACTAGCATTTCTGTAAAGAGATGAAAATAGTTATAAAAAGGTACTAATTATTATTTTTGGATTTCCTGGCACATAAAGTGCGGTATTTACATTACTACAGCTGTTAAAACTACTCTTCCGGACCTGCCGAAGAGTCCTTCATTCTTGTCATCGATGGTGTCAGGTTTATTACCTAGTTCTCGTCTGTAATCACGCAGACGTCTTTTGACTGTGAAAACATCTGCAATAGTCAATTATTCGACGGTTAAAATTCATAAACATTGAATTAAGAGAGAGGCAAATCGTCTAGAAATAGCTCATGTGATTAATTCTTTCTGTAGAGTATTTTTCATTAAGAGTAATTAACCTATTTCCCTTCCTCTACATATCCCATTAATTATTTTATTTACTTTGCTGATAAGTTTTCAATTCGAGTTCTTTCTTCAGTAACTCCTTCAACAGGGCTTCCCGTGAGCCCCAGACTTCTATAGCCCTAAAACCAATGGCATAATTACATACACATCGAATGATGCTACCGATAATGAAATTGCTTTACTGGAAATAGTGGATGTAAGGAGAAACAAACCAGCTTACTTAGCTTCGACATCTTTCCTCCAATAAACGGTGATTGGAGGTTTGTCTTCGTAAGGTGACCTTCGTTTCGTCTTGGGTAGAGACCCTAGATCCGTTGGCTTCAGCAGAAAATCCGACATTGCGCGGACTGGAGTGATAAAGTTCCTTTCTAGGGATGAAGCTGAGTGATCTACTCGTCTTTTGGCTGAAAGAAACACGTTTTTGTCAACATCTGCTTATTCAAAATAATAATCCTTGAATTTGCCTACCCTTTTTCAGAGCTTCTTCTTTCTTCTCGGTGTCCTTAGACCCCTCATTCTTGCCTTCGATCTTATCACCAATAGCCTCAATTTTTTTCGCCAAAACGACTGATTCAACTTCTAAAATTCTCTCCCTAAGTTTCCCGAGTTTTTCTCCCCCATTCAATTCAACAATTTTCTGCTGCAAAGTTTGCGTCAATTCCTTCACTAACTTCGGTATCTCCTGATTCTTCGTCTTGCTGTCATCTCCAGACTGCCTGGTAATACTGAGAGAGGGACATCGTTTGTCAAAAAAATTCGACTCCTTATGGCAGATTCGTTTGCTTTCCCTGGGCAGCCGTAGTTTGTAACAATTTCCATTCCTGGGGGTTATTAAAATACTTGCGTGTCGTTTTGCCACGAATATCTTCAATGTAAACAACTGATCGAGATGGCAATAACTGAATTTACTGCGGGAGAAGAAGCTGCAGGAGCGATGCAGCATTGTTGTTGACAATTGGTAGAATGGAGAATTAAACAATGTCAATTATGGTTACTGCTCTCAACACGTCATGAAACATTGTTGCTATTCGATGTTTATGTACAATCTACAGTGTCAATCAGCAGTCATTGTAGTCATGAATATTTGGCAGGCGTTGATAATACTCGATCAGAATTGGCTGAATATATCGGATATTCCACGCACAATTCTCTGGTATTTATTGACTCTCAATTGTTTTTTCAAGTTTTATTATTTATTTTTTTAACTCAGATACTGGTCAGAAGCAAAATTATTTTGATTGAGGTTATAATTGATGTTCAAGTCCCGTTCTCATTTTGAAGAAATCGTAAAGGTAATTTTCATGTCCAACGACAAATTAAAATGGCCACGAGAGGCGCTGGCCCCCCGTAAAATTTTCAAGTTTGAACGCGAAAGTCGTTACAACAGTCACAAGTCGGTAGATGATGGCGAATTGAAGTCCCCCGGGCGCGCGTTTGGAACTGAGGCATCTTCGTCCCTTTAATCACTCGTCCGTTGTTATTCGTATTTTTTTATGATTCGGTAACGGGCCTCCGTATAGTGACGTTAAATCAACATTTGTTTATCAGTTTTCTGCTGAGTTTCATTGGAGAATTGAACCGGCGTTGTTTACATCACTTAGGTTAAAGGGTGGACGATAATTCACGTCTGGACAAGTTAGTGCTTTGTAAAAAAACCCCCCGAAATTGGTATTTAATGCCAATTACTGATATTTCATGAAACACGGGGTTACTTTCCAGGTAATTGCATGATTATTCATTATAACTGCCTGACAAAATTTTTTCTAACCAGGGAAATTATTTAAGCGAAAATTAGTTAACTTAATAATTGCGCAAATATTCAACATAACAGACAATATGAAACGGTTTTTCAATTAATTTGTAACGTTTCATGGAGGTTAATTTTTTTTTTAATGTGCTATCAGAGTCAATTACTGGACATTGTTTTCCCCCTTATCCAGAACATATTTTTAATCATGGATCGGGACATGGCGGAAGCCGCCATAAACATAATCAGAAACGACTCCGAGACACTCCAAAAGAAGCATGTGGAGATACTCAAATGCCTGGGTGAGAGAGAAGCCAGTGAGCTGGAGTTCTTGAGGAGCATAGTCGCCCAGATACCTTCAGAAGCCTCTGGCCCACTCATGCCAAAGACCCCCAAGGCCTCCAAGAGGCCACCACTCCAGAGAATCCAAACTATCCCTGAGGATGATGTTATGAATGCCTCGGAACACACTCCGAAAACGGAGAGTGATGACGAGGAGTTGAAACCCGCCAGGTCGAGACGAGCTGCATCACAGAAGGCCTCTGAGAGCATCAAGAAACAACAGTCCTTGACACTCAACATCAAGATGAGGAGACCTTCTCATGAACAGGACGTTATCGTCGAAGCTATCAAGGTTTTTAATTTGATTTTATTTTATTTTTATTATTCACTAATGAAATGGTGAGATGATGATCCCATTTTACCCCTGAGCTATTGTTACATTTGGGTTGAAGTATGAGGATATTTTATGATTTTTTAAATTTCGTCTCATTGGACGATTTCTCCCAAATTATGTTGAAATTCAAGGTGAATCCTTTTCAGTTTTTTTCCTTTCAAAAAGCAATAAAATATCCTATTCAGTATTTTGCCATCACTATACGTTCAACCCCTAAAAATATCTGGAAAATCCCCAGAACCAGACCCTCCGCAGCAGTCGGTCGAAGCGCCCGAAGGCCTCATTCTCCGGTTCGGAGGAGGATGATCGTCCGCCCCCGAAGGTGGCCAAGACCAGTAAACAGGAATCAAAGCATCGTTCCCGGAAGATCAAAGATGAGCCCCTTTCAGAAAAGGACTCCTCTTCCGATAAAAATACTCCCCCCACCCCCCAAATCCGCGTGACCCGCACTGGCGATCCACTTCCTCAGATTTCAAAGAAGAGCGAAACGATAATCGACGAAACCCTGGAGCTTCCCGAAAACGAGACAATAACCGAGCCCTCCCTCTACGAGGACGCAGTAGGCAAATCAATTCCCATGAACTCGACGATGAACCCCAACACAACCATGACAATCGACCGCAAGATGATGAACGCAACAGTAGTTCTAGAAAAGATAAACGAGACAATAACGATAAAGAAAGCCTCGATAAGCTCTCAAACGTCATCTCAAAAGACCAGTTTAAATGTCCCGATAATATCCCCAGTAGTCCCAGTATCCCAGTCAAAGAAAACTCTCCAAAACAAGTTAGCCGCGTTAAAGGAATCCCTGGCAAACCAGGAGTTCGACGCGATCCTGACAGACGATGAGTCCTCCCCGGAGCGCAAGGGCCTCCCAAAGAAGTCAAAACGCCTCCCCGAGAAATTCAAAAAGCCCCGCAGCGTCTCATCTTCCTCAGAAGAAGACGCCCCATCAACCCCTCAAAAGCTCCCTCGGACAGACTCCAAATCCAAGCCCCTCCGGGAGCTGAAGTACAAGTCCAACGCGCTCTTTAGTCCCTACGCCAAGCAGTCCGTGAAGAGAAAAGTTGAGGCGTTTGAGCAAGCTGTCCAGAACTCTCCGCAGTCGGAGGTAGACCCACCAGCGAGACTCACGAGGACCAAGACAAGAGCGATGGCCGCCGCTGCTGTGGAGGAACTCCCCCACATCCAGACACTGGCGCAGAAGCTTGCTCGGAAGTCACTGGCCAAAGCCAAGAAGATCTCTCTGACACGTCAGAAACGTGAGAACGAGGAGTCCAAGGAGAATATTATGGCTTCTGCAACGAAGCCAAAGTACTTCCCACTGCCCAACGACAAGTTGACGAGTAAGCAGAGTCAGAGGACAACTCCTGTCTCCAAGTCTCGTTTGCAGATGCCCATGTCGGTGAACAAAATTCATCAGACACCGGCCTCTCACATTCCTCCACCAAAATCTGTGACAGCTTCTAAAGCTTATGGGGTAGGCTCGACAGAGTCTCTGGTTGGAAATAAACCATTGACGAAATCAGAGTCGATGGACAGTCTAGCTGAGAAGAAGAAGTTGGCCGAGGAAGACGCGAGGAAGAAGAAGGAGGAGAACCTGAAGGCGTTGACCGAAGAGAAGAAGAGAAAGCGAGAGGAGAAGGAGCTGAAGAACAGACTGGCGAGAGAGGCCAGGGAGAAGCTGGAGCAGCAGAGGCGTCTACAGCTGGAGAAGGAGAGAGAGGACAAGGCGAGGCAGGCACTGATGGCGCAGGAGAAGCTTAAGGAGGAGGCAGAGAGGAAGAAGTTGGCACAGCTGCAGAGGGCGCAGGAGAAGGAGGAGAGGCGGAGACAGGAGGAGATGATGAGGATTCAGAAGATTCAGGAGCAAGAGGAGGCCGAGAGGGCGCTCGCTGAGCAGAAGAGGAAGGAGCAAGAGGCAGAGAGGAAGCGGCTCATGGAGGCCAGGAATCAGCAGATGGCTGCGCTGGAGGCACTCAAGCTGAAGGCACACATGATGGCCAAGGCTAAGCAGAGGGTCGAGCAGAAGATGCAGGAGCCACAGGCTTACGTTTTGGACAGCGATCCTGATGATGACGAGAGCGATGATGAGAGCAGGCCCAAACATCCTATCCCTCACTGGGCCAGGGCCGATGTCAGGAGGGCACAGCTCGAGATGCAGCAGTTTATGCCTGTGGATGTTGTCCTTAAGTTCTTCGGGGCGAAAAAGTGTACGCCTGATTTGAGTGAACTCTTTGTGGGGATCAGGAACGAGAGACTCAAGAGAACTTCTAGTGCTAATTGGAAGGCGGCACCGAGATTCTCCATGATGGAGGCGATTGAGGATTGACGAGGGCGAGGGGCAGTTAGATGATGGGGAGGGGAAAATGAAATTTGTTGAAGATGGTTACACGTATGGGGGGATTGCGATGGTGAGGTTGAACAGAATTTCTAGTGGTATGTCAAAGAGTTATTTAAAAATTCCAATTTATTGCACTGAAACCTTCAAAAATGGTGAATTGAAGCGCGGAAATTGTAAGCTTTATGTGGGAGCTTTCTTTTTAGGAAGATCACCTCAAGAAAAACAGTCACAAAAATTTGAAATGCAACTGGAGTTGGAATTTGTAAAATTCAGCAGCATATCACGTCTCGATCTTTCACAGCAGATGCTTTTATTAGGGAAGAGATCAATTTGACTGTAATTGTTTTTAGTCGATGGATTCCTTAACTCGTAGTCGAAAATTGTAATTGTGTTTTTGGGACTGATACAGGACCCAGAGCTGGTGAGGAGCAGTTATTTTATGATAGTTGTAAGGTTTCATTCTCCTGTATTATCATATATTTAATTTAGATGTTGCCGTATAATAAAGGATTTTTTTTATGTATTCCATTGATTTTTGGAGTTTATTTTTTATGGACTCCTTCCTGGGCTTGTGGATTTTCTTTCAGGGAGAGTTTCTTGGGGAGCGATAGTAAATCAGGGATTCTCAGATGAGTGTAAACTGGAATCTGAAAAAAGAAAAAAATTATCTACCTGAAAGAGTGGAGGCACTAACTCTGAAATCGATTTTGTATTTTTCTTATTACGTAGGGAAGTGTGTTATCAAGTTTTGGCTTCTCGTCGATCTTAAATCGAGGGCCAGGCTTGTAACTCTGCCCAAGAATTGGCTCTTTCAACCGGTCTCCATACAATAAGTGACGCTCATGATCAGGAACTTCTTTCATGCTCTCCATTTCTTCGAAGTCTTCGATTTTTGCACCAACGTATCCACCTTCAAACACCTAATGATTGAATAGAGATTCATTTTAGATTCTCGGAGGTCGTTCATTTTTTTTTGTTAGATGTGCGACCTTAATTGTTGTGGACGAGCCTATGCGCTTCACATCCGGAGGAAGACTGTAATCTTTCATGTATTCTGATACCGGTACATCCGGTAGAAGCCTTCTCCATGGCTTCACTGCTCCGAAAGTCGATATATAACGCCCGGATATGGACCACAGCTTCACAGTGTGGTCTCTACTACCACTAGGAGTGCCGCAATTTTAGTATTCAAACGTGGTATTCATACTTTTCCTGATGAAAAAATATTTGTTTGTATTTTCATTCACCTGACGATGATCTTAGCTTCTGGAAGGTATTGGACAGCAGTGACGGGCTTCGTATGACCTTTGAATGAAGTCAAAAGAATCGGTAGTGGCTGGTCTTTCACGGCGCGTTTCGCACGACCAGGAACCCTATCCTTCCAGAGAAACGGAAATTCCACCCTCAAAGAGGGCATATTCACCCTCGGAGGATCGGGAAGCGCATAATTTCGAATGTACCAGACTTTGATGTATCCAAATAAATGTCCTGAACGAAAATGAACAAATCAGTGACGACTAGACAATTAGTAGACAATTTAGTTTGAGACGTTTAAGTTTTTGAATTTTTTTTTCTCTGAGAATAAAAATTCCAGACCTGTAATTAAGTAATTATTCCCTGGATCAGTCGTCATGCAGATGCAACAGTCCCGTGGGACATGCTTAACGTTAAACGCATTTAGGAAGCCCCCCACTGCATGATGGCT
This sequence comes from Diachasmimorpha longicaudata, assembly GCF_034640455.1. Lineage (NCBI taxonomy): Eukaryota > Metazoa > Arthropoda > Insecta > Hymenoptera > Braconidae > Diachasmimorpha > Diachasmimorpha longicaudata. The sequence goes on along the minus strand of NC_087232.1, from coordinate 6,562,291 downwards.
CCAAATTTGGATGAAACCGTTGTCGAGAGATACCATTAAACTCCCCACGTTGGGGGCCATATCCCTGGAGCAGAGGAACATAACACATCTAACAGAAACAGTTCGTATCACTGCAAGTGCTGATTTTTCCTTCGATTCGATTTTTGTTCTCATGGGATCGAAATTAACAGATTGTTCTGCATCCTCTGACATTTCCCATCTTCGCGTTTTGTAAACAATGTTGTACCTATTATACCGCACGACAATAAAATAAATAATCAAATATATGAATCATAATCCTCACATTAATTATGATTATTTGTCACGCGTGATAATTAAGGAGGCGATTAAAATAATGGTGCCCATACCTTTCGGTAGGATTTTCCACTTGATAACGTCTGTAAGGCTGTCCAGTCTCCATCCTCCACAGAATTAATTCACCATTATAAGAGGCTGTAACTAGAGCCTGGGGAAACCTTACAGCAGCACAGAGAATTTCCTCCGTATGTCTCTTCTCCCAGGACTTCCGGTATATGCCACTCTCAGTGTCGGCGAATTCCACGATGCAGGCGTTCCATCCAGCGCACAGTATTCGATTCTTCAGCCAAATTATTCCAGCTATAGCACTTTAAAAATGAGGAAAACTTAATTAATAGAAATACGATGGATCTATTTTTTTCATTTTTCCGTCAAATTTACCACTGATCCTCCACGAGCATGTTCTTAATGCAGGACCCGGAATTAAAACTCCAGATTTTCAATGATCCATCTCTCCCTCCAGTGATCAACAGCTGATGGGAGTAATCGAAAGTAGCAGCAGTGATTTCAATTTGCTCCCAGGATCCTAAATTTTTCTTGCTGTGAGCATTTGGGATGCAGTGGATCCGCTTTCCCGTCCAGGGATCCCAGTACATTATGCACGAGTCAGTTCCAGTGGAAACAATCTTCATGAGTCGATCCATAAATTTTCACAAATGTTTGTTACGACACCAAATTAAGATTAAAAATGCGTCACCATTTTGGATAAATTTTGTTCATACGTGATTCAATGGTTTACCATTTTGAAAAGTGGATTGTAAACCAAACAGGTGATGCCCTTGGTGTGTGTCTCACCATCCGATATTTCCTCATCAATGACCCTCTGACAGGAGACAAGGGCAATCATCATGCTGGCGATTATTAATTTTTGGGTGAGAGAGTTATAAATCACTGACACTGGAGTTCGCTCGGAGAGCTCGCTGGGGAGGCTGTTGTAGGTTTGTACACACGACTGGGAGGATATGTCCCAGACCTTGATGCATCGATCTTTGGAGAGGGTTTTGAAATACTCATTATTGTAATCCTTGGAGAGCAATGGTTTCGTTACCTTTGGACAGTGAGTAGGCTAGTGAACCAGGGGGTTGTATCGCTATGAAGCTAATTGGAGATCGATGACCCCGCAGGGTGGCATTAGGTCTGTGCGGGACGAAGGGGTTCCAGGCGCGAATCAGGCAGTCTGGACCACCGGTCAACAGGAGTTGCTTTTCTAGGAGAGATCAGTGGGGATTTGCTTGGAGAAATCCAATAGAATTTCCCCAGGATTAACCGGGTTTTTCTACGAATATCATAATCTATCGATTTTGCCGAAAGAATTCACAAAAAAAACCTTCAAAAACGGTGAAACAAGAAATCCCCATGTGCACACTGAATTCGTATCTCATTTTGGTTCCACTAGCATCACTCAACAGCAAGGAGCACTGCGAGCATTTAGCACAAGAGAGAAAACCTCGGAGGCCTCCGGAATATTTTACTTCAGAGACCCAATCGCTGTGGACGCGATTGAATTCCGTTACCGCGAGTCCACCGATGTGTCCCTTTAATTGATAATTAATACTGAATTTTGAGGGAATCGAGGTGAGGAATGGAGGAAGTGCTGGAGTACTTGGAGAAGATTTTCGTAAGAGGCTTCCACAGTCTCTCGTTGAGGGGTTTGTTTGAAAGGTCCCCTGTCGAATGGGGAGAATGTTATTACTCTGACAGAACCCCCCGTGTCTCCCAGAATGATGTAAGAATTCTCTGCTATGTCCTCACTGAAGTAGTAAGCCATGCAGACCACAGCATCTCTCAGGCTGGTAATCTGACTCCAAAATAATTTCGTTGAAGACAAAAACCTCAGGATATTTTTTAACACTCAATCCAACTCGATTAAAAGTCTTGAAATAATTACTCGAATCCGCAGATCAAATTTTCCAGCGGCGGTGTCATAAAACCTCAGGTCTCTCTCCACGGAGCTCGTGCAGACCACCTGAACATCTGGCATCGCAATGATGTCGGTGATAATCGTCGATTGAACCTTGAAATCAGCTTAAAGAGTTACGAAATTTACTAAATCATTCAACTCTCCTTCCATCGAGTTTTAAGCTCACGATTGATTGACTTAACGCTCTTCAGGTGGACCAGATCCAAGGACCAGTAGTTGATGGTTCCATCCTTGGAGACTGTGAGGTACCTCCCACTCTGAAAGTTGGATTTTCTATTTTCCGATGATAGGTACGGAGAGAATATGATACGACAGATAGCCGAGCGATGTCGAGTGGCGAGCAACTCCGGGGGTCCCTTCAGGGGAAGTTCCATAGGTTGAGACTTGAGTTCTGCTGTCCCTGTGAGTCTGAATTCCAAGAGAAGGTAGGAGATGAACTCGTCCCATGTTATCCGCTCGTCTCTCATGGAATCCATTTGTTTGAAGAGGTGAGCGAAGTCCTCTTTGGACATTTGAATTTTCAGATATTTCTCGAATGCCTCGTAGAGCTGGTCCTCGTCCATCTCTTCATCTTTGTTTGCCTAAATTTATGAGATGATGTTACAGAGGCATTCCAGACCTCATTGTCAAAGTACACGAAGAAGAAAAGGCACAAAAACAACATTAAATAAATCCATTAACGGATTAAGATGTAGCCCTACGGTTTTTTAATCTCTTCATGAACGTAAAACATCAAGACAAGATGATATCAAATAATCAACAAGACCACAATTAATTATGTCGACAAGAAAAAGGAGAATTTCCCCTTTACCTTGTAAACATCAGCTAGCTGTGATAACTTTTCTTCATCACACTGTTCCTCCACATTTTTCTTCCCAAAAAATTCTGTAAATTTCCTCTGAATGCTAAAATCCAGAATCTCCACTTAGTGCATGAATTAATATCTAAATTCATTAGTTTTGCAATTAATTAACGGACCTGTTTTCATGCCCCTCCAGTAAAGCCCTCTCCTCCTCTTCTTCCATATCAGTATCTACCAATTTTAGCACTTGATGTATTGATTTATTTAAATGAAAAGTAGCTAATTGAAGGGAAGCACCCTAATGAGAAAATATGTCAAAACAATTTGAACAAAGCTGAATCACGTGGCGACCGTAGAAATCAATAATTACATCACTTCACGTTGTGGCCCGTTGGTAATTCTAAAGAGATCGATATTTTGGTATAGTAGAGCTAGGGAACAGGTGGACGTACCTGAGAAACATCAGTTCATACCAGGTAAAAGCCCCAGGTGCCCAAATGGAGTTATTTCAGGCGATAAGTTTGTTCAAGCGACGGAAATACGAAGATTGTGGCAAGATTTGCACTAATCTTCTTCGAAAGAGTCCTCTGGATCAGGTAAATTACCCAAATTATTGACAGGACGAAAAAAATTCATAGAACTCTAGGGAAGTAGGGAAATCTATTAAAAATGGTCCTCAGAGCGTGTGGGTCCTGAAAATGCGAGCCTTAACTTTACAACTGTACGTGGACGACATAGAGAGTGAGGAGGAGGGAATTGCGGAGAGTTTACTCGATAATTATATGATTGCCTCGATGCCGAGGCCTGGAACCTCGTTGAAAAATCCAGGAACTGCCATGGTCGGTCAGGGAGTTCGTCCCAAGACTCAGTCAGGTAGGCACCCATATGATTCAATGCTCATTCATTTGCTTTTGTTATGTAGCATATAACTGTTATTCTCACAATTTTTTAAAACCTTTTAAAGAATCTTTCGCCGTCAAATATCTGTAGATAAATCCTGATCCCTTATTTAGGAAGACCAGTAACTGGTACAGTTCGTCCAATGACCCAATCAGCTACTGCCCAGACAATGGAACAGGCACTGAGAACTCCGAGAACTGCGATGTCCGCCAGACCCATTACCACTGCTTCAGGAAGAGCTGTCAGGTATAATTGACAGATTCTCTATAAAATTCTATTGGATTTTTTGTATTCCATATTTTTATTCCTCTGATTTCAACCATACGATTTAATTAGACTGGGAACTGCTTCAATGGTATCAGAACCAGATGGCCCCTTCATCCAGCTCTCGAGATTAAACATCAGTAAATATGCCAGTAAACCTGGGATAGCGAAACCATTGTTCGAGTACATCTATTACCATGAGCATGACGCCCGCAGTGTGAGTCGACCCTCACAAAAGGCCTCAGGCAATTTTTTGTTTCTAAAATATTTAATCGAAGGGCATAATTTTTTCTAATTGGAAGGAAAACGAATCACATTTTTCAATACAGTTCCAATAAACTTTTTTAGAGAAAGTGCGATTTTTCTCGTAATTTTTTTGTGAAATGGTTTCAGGCCCTTGATCTCGCAGTTCAAGCCACTCAGGCCTGTCATTTTAATGATTGGTGGTGGAAGGTACAACTGGGAAAGTGTTATTACACTTTAGGACTAGTCAGAGATGCCGAACAACAGTTTAAGTCAGCGTTGAAGGACTGTAAGACCGTGGAAACGATATTACGGCTCATTAGAGTATACGTGAGGTTGGATCAGCCCTTAGCAGCTCTGGATCTATGCAAGAGGGGACTCGAGTACTACCCCAATGATGTGAGATAACTTGTTGTCTTCTTCAATCATTTTCGCGACTTAAATCTTCGTACCTCCTCCGATTATCAGACCTAATTAGGGGTCAATTTTCATTCTACTCTTCGGTATCATTTTCCATTACTGAATATTTTTTTAAGGTAACGATATTAACGGAAATGGCAAGAGTCTTCGAGGGTCTCAACAGTCTGGTAATGTCTGTGAAATACTACAAAATGGTCGCCCAAGAAGACGCTGCGAATACCGAGGCAATTGCTAGTATTGGAATGCATCATTTTTATAATGACCAGCCTGAACTAGCCCTTAGATATTACAGGTACAGAGGTGCAGAAGCAAAACTAAATCGTGAGAATAATTCATATAAAATCGCAGGAGACTGCTACAAATGGGGGTTTACAACGCAGAATTATTGAACAATCTTGGTCTCTGCTGTTTTTACTCCCAGCAATACGATCACACCATTTCCTGTTTCGAAAGGGCTCTCAGCCTCTCCAACGACGAGAATATCGCTGAAGTCTGGTACAATATATCGCATATTGCAATCGTGAGTCATTTCCATCCCCAAATTTATTTTTAAGAGATTTATAATTAATCCTTAGCGAATTATTTCTGATTTAAGTGCTTGGGGGATCTGGTAATGGCTGAAGAATGCCTGAGACTAGCGACGACGATAGACAATCGTCATGCGAATTCTTATAATAACCTTGGAGTTCTGGAAATGAAGAAGGGAAATGTCACTGCAGCGAGAACTTACTTCCATGCGGCTGCTAGTATCGCTGGTTACATGCACGAGCCACATTTCAATAGCTCTCTGTTGGCCTATGAGGTATGTTAGCTCATCCTAGTCATTATTTTTTCAAATTTGGACAATAACTTTTGTTCATTAGGTAGGCGATTTGCAGACGAGTTACATCGCAGTACAGAAGTCATTGTATGCCTACCCAAGTCACTCTGACAGCAAAGTATTATTTAAAAAATTGGAAAGACATTTTTTTCACTCTTAATTTATTCGTATTTAATACGTCATCAACGTATTTAATATCCTCATTATAATACATCATTATAATTATTATATACAATGTACATGAATACCAAACATCAAATACACATCGTAAATTCAGTAAAAATTCAGTTAACCAGAAAACCCCATTCGCGTAGCTGAAAAACTGGGCAATTAATTCATAAAATAACATGATTTCTTTCATTACATTAAACTTAATTCATGCGATTAGCTCCTCACTGAGGGATTCTATGGGAAAAGATCATAAGACATTTTATATGGAGAATTTGAACGGCAACATAAAAAATTCTTGTGATATTTTCACCTAAAACGACTGATTCTCGAGATACCCGCGGAATTCGCAAAGAAAACGTGAAATTTCACCAGCTTCATGATTGTAGTTATTCAATATGCGATAGTTTATTCCCATCAACATCGCGATTAAGAATGTGGACAACTGCGGAAATATTTAGCACAGAGATCAGGAAAATGAAGTAAATCAATCGGAGCCAAGAGCAAACAAAATTACCTAATTAATAATGAAAAAAAATGCATTTCCCGTAAAAATTGGTACTGGATAGATTATCTAATTGACGAATACTGGAATGCTGTTTTACCCTATAAATAATATCCTCGTCAGTAGGAAGAAAATAAATCAACCCAGTGGATTTTCCTATGAAAGATAAATGGCATCAGCGTTGCCATTCAAACGTTTTGAGATTTCTGTGGGTTTTCATTCAGAATTGTGCAATTTTCAAATTATGTTTGTAGCTCAAGAGTTTGTGTAGTTACTTTCATGTTGTGTGGGATATCACGAGCCACGACATTACGAAGTAGAAGAGGAATATTGGGTAGACCGCCAGGACTTTTCTGCCTGCTGGCTGACTGTCTCCAAGAAAGGCCATTGATGCTAGAAAAAAATTATTTACGACGTTACGGTATCAATTGCTATCAATTAATAATATTAATTTTTTTTTGCTGATAATTACCGTAAGTTGCCCAGGCAAACCCTATCACTGCGATGATAAATCGGAGAATGAACAGGTAAACATTCTGGTCCATCAGCAGAATAATCCGGCATAATATTAACGCAATCGCAATTGGCAGAAGGCAATAACCAAGTACACAGACACTTTGGAAAAATGAACTGAAAGAAAATAATCAAAATTCTAAATATTGACGCAAGTTAGCCGTAATAGTAAACTATCTTGATTTTCCAATAGATAAATGACTCAGTAAATTAGTAAAATCAATCAATTGATTTTGGGACTTACATATTTCCTCCTAGTAGTTTAGAATTAAGAGTTACGACCATGGAGCCAATCCACACGAGTACAAACACCTCAGCGAATTGAGGACCTCCATCGTTGGCGCTATCACGAGCCTCCGATCCTTGAAGGATCCTAAATAAACCAAACCATGAAAAAATATTATAAAACAATTGTTGGAGAATTGAAATAAAAATCATTGTGATGTATCTTACATTGCCATGAAGGTACAGAGTACCAAAGGTCCCCACAGATCCCCTAGAAGAGATAAAAAAGGCTGAATCAATGAAAAAATCCTTCGAATCAATTCAATTCTAAGGAATAGGGAAATTCTTACATTCTTTTAGCAAACTGCCTTTCTCCTTTGGATATATGACGTGAAAAAATTTCTGTCCGACAGCTCGAACATCCCTGAGCTGTAAAAAATGGCAGGAAAAATTAAATTGAATAATTCATTGAGGATCCTGTGATCTGGAAGCAATTAAAAGGTGGAGTATTACGATTGTATCACGAATTGGTTCGTCCAATGTGTTGAAGTCGGGCTCTCCAATATTGGCTCTACGTCTTGTACTCTCCACAGTCATGTCCCCCTCAACGTGTTGGGGGTCCACGTTATAAATGGCATCATCATACATCTGTTGAACAACAAAAGATTATTTCGCTATGGAGAGGCCTTCTCAATGAACATTTTCTCACGAGCCAATTAGAAACAGCGAAAATCTTCTGGTATGATAAGTGCGAGGAATATAAATGCCCCAACAAAATCAATTTGCTACAAAGGATTAATTTTGAATGTAACGCACCCTTCAATGGTCAATATTTCAAGATTGGTTGAGTGAAATTCCAATTTTTTTCCACATTCTGAAGGTACATCTTCTGCCTTCAAAATGTGCTCTGACTTGTTAAAATTGAACTGTTAATTCCAAAGATATGAACCATCTAATGAAGTTAATGGCTTCCAACTCATCGTGATATATAGCTAAAAATTTAATAGGTTATCTCATGCTCACATCTAGCTTAGCCTCCTGCAGGGGCGGAACACTCGACGACATGGGATCCATCCCTTCAATTCAGTCCTCCCCACGTCGACAGAGAATAAATCGACTAATTAACTAAAAACCTCGTTCTACTTTCCTAGGAAATAGGAAAATTAGGGAACCGAAAATCACAGAAAATTTGTCCGCATTCACTTGCACTGTCTGGGGAAATGATAAACACTCTAATGAACTTACAATTAGATCACTAATAATGTCCAAGGGATTATCTCGACTTTGTGTACTAATGATCCCGTCGATCTTGCTCGTTATTTTGGAGTTTGTCGACGATTTTTGGAGCGAATTATCATCGTCATTTTGACAGTTCCATTGTGTGTATGTAAAGTATCCAGGTGGCAGTAGTTTCAATATGGCGTAGGTTAAATGCGCGTAGATATTTTCCCCAAATTTATCCCCGAATAAATTAGACCGTAAATCAAAATTGATGTAGACTAAAATTCGCATAAATTGAGTGGTGATTTAGAGCAAGAATTGAGAAATTTTTGGAGCAGTTGTTGGACTTTCTGGGGCTGAAAGCGATGTTTATAGGGCACACGTTAGTTCTCCTTGCACTCGTGTCAACTGGAAGTACTGCTCATGCGCAGGAACCGGCAACAGACGGCCAATCCAATACCAGCGATGGCGAGCAAAAAACAGCGGGAGAATTTAAATCATCTGATGAAGAAATTTGTATCCTTTTGTGCTCCACTTCCAGCGAAATTAAAATCGTAAAACCCACCGTAAGGGGTTGTTTGTTATAAAATTTTCATATTATGAATTCTAATTTTTATTAGTGGGAAAAATTAATCCACCAAATTATCTGGTAATTTTCCACATATGCGAACACATTTATTTATCTATTATGTTCTCTTGACGGTAAATATCAGTTAAAAAATTATTCATCACGAAACGGAGACAGCATCACAGTGCAATAAAAAACCTCAAAAAACTGGATTCTTACGAACGGAAATACGAAATGATCTCGATCATAATGAAAAATGTAATTGAAATTATCGAAACGCAACGTAGTACCCTCGAGGCGATCAAGGAGGGACTCAAGGAGAATCGAACGCTCTCTTACGTGCCTCATGAGATGAGAGATGGTGAGGAATTTTCCTGAAGGCTGGAATTCACTCAAGAAAAATTATTTAGAGAATTCCAAGGACTGAATAATAATTCCCTTGATATTGTGATTTGCAAATCCATCAGGTTCACTTAACTCAGAACCCTTTAAGTCAATTTCCTCCCTAAAAATTATAATTAATTAATTGATAATACTTGTTAAACAGCGCTGAATAATTCTGATAACATGTTTTTACGGAATTTATTTGAAAGTTCATGATTGAAAATGGTTGTACCTCTATGTGGTCTATTAAATCTCAAAAAATCATACATTTATCCCCAGCATTAACGTCGGTTCTCGAGAACACGGCATTCCTCGGGGACATAGTCCTCCAAGTCCCAGACATAATGCACAGAATACTAAAGAAGAACCTCAACTGGGAAATTCAAATGCACTGGTCGTTGAACTTTGTCAACGAAACTCGATTTCTTATCGATGAGGCAACGGGAGGCATGCTCGACCTAGCATTTCAGGAGCTCAACATAACTCAGAGGTCTCCCAACTACTCGAACCCATACGCTTCAGCAAAGAAGGGAGATTCGGATGGTAAAAATTTGGAGAGGAAGAGAAAGGAGAGGAAAAAACGAAAAAATGGACCTCAAATGGTCCACGTTGACTTGTAAATTGAAACAGATATGAAATTCTCAATAAAAATATTGATCATTTTCAATGACGAAATATTGGAGTCGTTATTTCATTGTCCATTTTTTGTTTAATTAAAATTGTGATGTTTTGTCAAAGATTTAAATTCATTTGTAAAAGATCTAATATATTATAATATTCATATTTTTTTTAGTAATTAAATAGTATTAATGATAAGGGAGAAGTCGAAGGAAAAACCGATTTTTCGATAAATTTTTCTTCATTAAAAATCTAATGAGATCTCGATCGCGGGATTTTAGTTTAGGAATAATAGATCTAATCATACGAAAAAAAAATCTGATTGATTTTGTCCGGGGACTGCTCCGAGTATAAAAATAAGAGAAATCTGACTAAACAACGAAAACTGGTCGTGAAGTACGTGAGAAGACGAGTCAATGTAAATCGTCCGAGCCGGTTTTCTCCTCGAGGGCAGCGAAGGTGACTAAATATAGTAAAAGAATAGAAATAAAAGGGGGATTTAATCAGGAGGATAGACCCCACCCCCGCATAAATCTCGTGGAGCTTCGGGACCAAGTGTTTGAAGCTGAAAAATGCACAGGGGCTTTGTCTCCGTGAAAATGTAACGAAGAATATCAAGAGCTTTCCGAATACTTTCACTCGATGGATATTTCACAGTGGATTATCCCGACATTGACCTCAATTTTAATTTATTTTGCTTTTTTATCGGATATTCTTAAATGATTTATTCCAACTTTCTAACAAATTTGAAGTATTTCATGAAGTCGTTATTATACCGAAGAGAATTGTGCAATTGCTAAACGAATGAACTTTGGCCAGAATTAGTTGATTAAAATTAACGTATGAAAAACATAATCGATAGCATTTGAGCATTTCAATGAAAAAATTACATATCAATGAAGTAAATCGGACCATTATCCCAGAGCTTTTGCAATACATTTACTCGATGTGAATTTGATCATGCAGTAAAGGTCTTTTCTTTTAATCCGCAAAAGGGATTTCTCAAAAATATTCTCATTTCTATCCGAAATTATAAAATAAAAAAAAATCCCAGTTGCATGGCTGCTATTCGGAAGCAACGAAAATAAAGTAAAATCATGAATTTCATTTGAAAACATTTCACATCACATCGCCTCCACAAGGTGTAAATCGAGTTGGGATAGAAAGTAAAGTCCTGGCCAATGGGCAGACACCGCTGGAGGTGGAACGTTTTGTATGCTACCATCCGTTAAAGAGTCAACTTCACCTCTCTTTCTGTCGTCGCGTCACGAACATCGAGACCAGATAGAGTCCCAGAGACTCAAATCATCAAACTCCACTAAAATAACCGATTGTATCTTTCAATTATCGATTGTTTCTGTGCAAATTGTGTCTCAAGTGCGGATGATAGCTTCCTGGGACGATCTACCCTCCAGCCTCCCCAGTGTGAGGACAAGTGCTGTAGCTCATTGAGAGGAACAATAGAAATTGTAAACTGTAATTATGGGATTTTATAGAGTGACTGTTCTGATAGCTGTCCTAGCTGTTTTTTTAGGTGAGAATAATTTTTTTTCTACTCGTTACTTACCCAATTTTATGGTCCGCTGGTGCAGCTGGGGATCCGGGAATGATCTCACTGATGAATATTGAGTGAAAACAACTGTTACGTATTCTCGAATTTTTCTGAATGGGTTCCAAGCGTTTTGCATCATTTTCCGGGGGCATTCGACGCTACTTTATGTATAATTAACACCGGTGCGGTGTGATGAAACGTAACGCTAACTTTCTTGAGTGTGTGGAGGTAATGGATAATTCATAAAAATAGGTGAAGTGATTATTCAAGTGTTTTACATAATTTTGTTGATAGAAATTGTGTTCTTTTTGGGTTCTAAAATGTTGAGAATGTTTTTTAACGAGTGGTTTAAGGGCAAAAGTTAGCAGACATTATTTTGTGAGGAATTTTTAGTTTAGTCCACTTAATGTATCTTTTGTCATATTGGATCAATTAATTGCGAGCAAAGAAGAAAGTTTCCACCTGAACATGATTATTCTCGCTGTCGTAATTGTGCTCGTGAGACATTCATGTGTCTTTCCAACGCAATAATCAATAATTTAAGTAATTATGAGAATTATTAATTGGGGTTTTTCTTCTGAAAGGGATATTGGGAAACCCGGTGATTTTTCATTGGCTGCGGACGCGTTTCGAATGTCAACCTTCGATTTTTTCCAAAAAGTCGACCAATCGGACTACCTGCCACCAGTAAATTCTTGTTGCCACAAAATCATGAAAAATGTCTCCAAATGAGTGCATCGCATGTGGCAATGAGAATGTTACTGCCCTCCAACAGCATACGTGGCCCCAACAACGTCCATTGCCACACATGCACCTTCACTTTCCACTCTTCCGGCACTCAATATCAAGAAAAATTCGTCACACGTTGATTGAATTAAAGTCCCATCCCTCCCTTCAAGAAAAATCATGTCAATGATATTCCCCATATCCCTATAATCTTCCATCATTGCATTATTTCCTCTCGGTGTCCACTGACGCCTGAAGAGAATTCCTCTCGGCATTTTTCCCATTGTCCACTGTTAGTCATTTCGCGGATGGTAGAGTTGGATAAGAAATCCTAGACAGACGTAAATGAGTTGCACGTAAGAAATGTCAATCAGTCATCGATGCATTTGCCTCTGGCGTTGAAAAAAAAAGAGAGAAAGAGCAGGTGGGACCTATTGGGCTGTCTCCTTCTCAGTTAAAACGCAGTTAAACGTTCGCTGGAATGCTCAGAACAACGTTCCACGCTTTCTCAAGAGTCTTTTCTGACCGGTAGCCCCATGAATTTCTCTCTCATATTTTTCCGATGGCATCACGAGTTTTCATACTCCCGCACTTGAAATTAAGTTATATTTGGAAATTCTTTAATGGGGAGAAACAGTGGAACCGGTTAGAGCAGTCACAGCTACTGGTGGAATGATGCAGTTCCCATGAGTTCCATCTAGTTCCGAAGATATATTTTCAGCTTGAAAATGAACAAAGAAATGATTGAATTCTATCCTTGAGTTATTTGCAATTTTCCCCTTGAGAAAAATTCCATTTCGATGATTTTTCAATGGCGTTACATTTTTCCGGTGCACCTGATTCATTGGAGGTAATCTTACGAAAACAGCTACCAACGCTGAATCAAGGATTATCAATCAATTGGATGAATCTTGTAATTGATAAAGAGTCTTAATGTTTTCATCATTTGCTGGAGAAAGGCGCTTTGTAAAATCCAGTTTACATTAATGCAGTCAATTTAACGCGAGGAAGAGCGTCCTTGACATTTCACCCACTCGTGGTATTTACTCTTTACTAATTTCCTGACATTCTTGATTTGTTTTCCAGTTAAGGGGCAGAACAAGAAAGAGGATCAAAAGAAAGAGGAGGAGTTCAGATGCCCAGAGGGACAGGGCAATGGGAATTTCGCGGATCCTGCCACGTGTAGGAGATTTTACCAGGTAAAAATAATAAAGAGTATCTTCTTCACGACTTAGAGGAGTTTTTTTGAAATTTCCAAAAATACTCCTTCCTCGGGCCATTATACGGCAATTTGGAATTTTAATAACTGAAGAGTGAAGGGAAAAATGACCGCACCTTAACTAACAAGTATTTCTTCAATAGAATTTTTAATTAATTGCTCTGCTTTATGAGCCTGAGGAGCGAGTGTTTTCACGACGTTTTTAATAAGCTAATTTTTTATTTTTTTTATTTTAGTGTGTAGATGGATATCCTTATTTAAATAGATGTCCCTCAGGGCTTCATTTCGATGACATCAGTAAATTCTGTACATTCAAAAATGAAGCACGATGCGGTCCAATACCAACCAGTGAGTCATAAACAATAAAAAAATATTCTCTACAAAAAATCACCAGGATTTTTTCCAAAATAAAAATTAATTTCCCAAATACGTCTAGCCATGCGGATTCGTGTAGATCTTTTATTAATTATTTAATTAATTCTTTGTTCAATTGAATCTCAGCTGAAGCCCCGGCGACAGAATCGCCAGCAGACCTAGCAAAGCGTTGTGACACAGCCAATTGTGACCTGCCCTATTGCTTCTGTTCACGCGATGGCACTATAATCCCCGGAGGTCTTCATCCCGAAGACGTGAGTTTATCTAAATTAATTATGTTTATTCATATTAATATCAGTTTCGACGGCGTGTGCTCATTCCCAAGGAGTTCATTGATGTTCATCAACCAGGACATAGCTTGTTTATTCAAATGCAATCTCATTCCCATTGCAGACACCCCAGATGATTCTTCTGACCTTCGATGGTGCGATAAATCACAATAACTTCGATCATTATCAAAAAATCTTTGACAAAGATCGACTGAATCCAAACAATTGCCCGTTGAAAGGTACATTCTTCATCTCTCATGAATATTGTAATTACAACATGGTACAAAGTTTTGCTCATGATGGCCATGAGATCGCAACAGAAACAATATCGTAAGTTTTATGGTATTCAGTAAAAATAATTAATTGTCCAATAATCACATCTGTGAAAGCACAAATAAGAGAAAATTCTAGTCATTTACTATTTCAACAAACAATTCATCTCTTAAATTGAAGAGGCTCTTTCATTCCAAGATTGTGGTGAAATTGAAATTTATTCTCCTTCAAGTTTGCAAAAGGGCCTAGAAGACAAAGGCTACGAGGAGTGGGTGGGAGAAATGATAGGAATGCGTGAGATTCTGAAGCGCTTCTCTAACATAAGTACGAGTGAAGTATCAGGAATGCGTGCCCCCTACCTAAAACCCGGGAGAAATACCCAGTACAAAGTGATCGAGGATTTCGGATACATTTACGACAGTTCGGTTGGAATATCACCCCTGAAAACTCCTATCTGGCCCTACACACTTGACTACAAAATTCCTCACGAGTGCAAGGCTGGCACCTGCCCCACCAAGTCCTTCCCAGGTGTATGGGAGCTACCTCTGAATGCTCATTACGTCGAGAGTTACGAGGGCGGACACTGTCCCTATCTGGATCAGTGTGTTCTTCACAATCATGATCCCGAGGAGGTATTCGAGTGGCTAAAGGAGGATTTCAACAGATATTACGAGCAAAATCGAGCCCCTTACATGATGCCCTTCCACACTAATTGGTTCCAGATCAAGGAGTTGGAAAGAGGACTTGGAAAATTCCTCGATTGGGCTGTTACATTGTGAGTAATTAACAATAAATTTTAAAAACAATTTTTTTTCCAAATTACGCAAGCATTTTGATTTTTAGACCTGACGTATATTTCGTCACGGCCACCCAAGCTTTGACCTGGATGACAGATCCAAAACCCCTGAAGGCGCTCAATAATTACGAAGGATGGGCATGCAAACAAAAAGAGAATATTCCCGGACCACCTTGCAATAATGCCAACAAATGTGCTCTTGATTTCAAACCTGCGGATGCTAATTTCACAACCACAAGGTAATCACAATTTTTTTCTATTTTCCTCATCGATCGGTTAATGAACTCTTTCATTCAAAAACACCGCAGCAACGTGACCAACAGGTCAAATCGTTGTGGCCATGTAGTTACAGAATCAATCAGGTGAATGACTTTTCAGTTCAATTAATTTGATCTTATTTGTATGTATCAGGTACATGGAGACGTGCACAGAATGCCCAAACAAATATCCATGGCTGGGGGATGCTAAAGGAACAGGTCACACCAACGACATTTACACTCCCGAACAGAGAAAAAAATAGAAACATAACTATAAATCCAAAAATCGAAATTACATTCAATTGAACAGACGAGTAAATTCAAGACTTTCATTGACGCATGAGAAAGATCGAAAAAATAGAGTATCAGCAGTTGAACAGAATGCCTCTAGTGTGTTTCATTAACGTTGTTCATAATTGTACGAGTGCCTATTGATTAATAAAATATTGAAAAAAAAATTTGAAACTGAAATTTCTACATGAGTTTCGTCGTCATCGTGACAAAAAACTCCTTTGTAATTGTATTGTAAGAGTATTATTTTTGCAGATTGACGAATTAAAAAGTAAAATTACTGACGAAGTGAATGATAAAATGAAGGAGCTTACCGGGATGTGGTTCGAATAACATTGTATTTTCTCTGGCTTCATTTACAGGGGATCTTTCTGTCTATTCATTCGCAGAGTCAAATGTACAGAGCTGGATATTTCATTAATGATAATATTCTAATAAAAAAATTTACAGTTGATCTAACGCATGGGGACCCAATCGACGAGTACTTCGCCCCATTTCTTAATATCTGCAAATTTTTGAAACAGGCATAGTTTATAAAATTATCAATGGGGACGGGTTAGACGGTTAGGGGACCATGACAAGGGTCTCTGCCCTTCGGTCGTTATCAGCTATAATTAAAAGGACACTCACTTGGTGGTGGGAAATCTTCAGGGTGACGAATGATGTAGTCTCTCAACAGAGCATCCCTTCTACCACAGGACTCTATTTCACGTTTTCTCAGATACGTTCCAACTCCCAAACCAATTATGCCCAGGGCGATGTGAGTTTGAATTCCTGAAGAATAAAATAAGGTAAACTATTAGATGGGGACAGGGAGGCCTTGAAATCTTTGAATCATCTCACTCAACGATATAATGCTAATAACTTTACGAAGTGGAAGTGAAATCCTAAAATATGTCACTGGTAATATCAATTAACTGATGATGAATCAAAAATAGAAAGAATCTCTCCTCCAACAGCCATGAAGGTATTAAATTGAACAAATCCTAGAACATATATTTATTTGACAAATCATAAGTTAAGAGTACATTAAATTGATCTGGGCAGGGGAAATAAAATTATTTTGAGAAATGAGGCATCGATGAATGGAAAGGGAAATGGTGTTTACTGAATTCCTGAGAATAATATTTCCCCTCTTGTATTTTGACTTTTGCTTCAGAAAAATCGTGTTGCATAACAGAAGTGAGGTTAGGTTCCCCAATAACAACTCACTCATTATTTCATTTCCCGATCGAATGTCAAATTATTCCAGCAGTTGGAATGGTTTTGTAGTTATGAAGTCTGTTGTTATAATAAGTTCGTTCGTTTAAACAAAAAGTTGAAACACCAGAGAAATAAATTACCTGCCCAAAGGGGTCTTCTGTACATAAAATTCCCAGTGACGGGTACCAGAACTCCGAACATCGTGCACCATCCTTGATGAAAGTACCTGGTCCACACTGATTCGACGTACTCAGGCTCTCTTTCCAGAATTTTCAATGCCCAGGACACATCATTCTCCTTTCCGTCACTCATTGTTAACCCCTGGGCACTCGATTTCCACTTCGAATACTCCGAATCGACACTGCGAAAGCTGGATTCTCATGCGCGACCGATTGTTAACGTAACAGAACGACGCTATTTTTTATTTCTTATTTCTAAACAAATTTCTTGTCAATAGTCATCGACTGTTTAACGAATTAAAGCGAATAAATGCTTAGAAGGCTATGATAGGGATCAATCTATTTAGGGTTCGAAAAATATTAATAATTTCGGGCGGCAAATTTGTTGGCCAATTTCAAAAAATTTTCTGTGTAGTTAAACTTTTGGTTTCATTTGTGATCAGTGAGTTACTTGTGATTATTCATAATCAAAAAATGCAGTCCATTTTTTCAGGAATTACAAAACTCAATTTTGAAAGAATTGCCTTGAAAGATGGGGAAGGAAGTAGCTTTGATAACTCAGGCAATTTTTCCTTCCTTATCGATCAGTCGGTACTCTCACCAACCGTCGATATATTATCGACCTCTCAAAATGATGAATATCATTAAACCATACGGAGCAATTGTTTAAAAAGAATTGAATGATTTCAAAAGTCTCATTTGGGTAATTAAAAATTTTATAAGTCCGAAAAACTATTGAGCCAATGAACAACTTGAAATTTTTTTTATCCACTGGAATTTCTTGTTGTCAGAATGTCGCAATTCTCTACCCCAAAAATAATTCGCAAAGTTACCCTCAGCACGACCCCCATCGTCATGCTGCCAATTAGGAAATAATGTATATAAATTTGATTATAATTTATTTTATTCTGTCACATCATTGGACTTGTCTCAGTTCACTATTTTACATAATTTTCATCAGGTTTTTATCATGCCCCTAGAGATACAATAGACATTCTTGACAGTTGTGGATAGCGCGATCGAGCACACAGTGCGTTCGACATTCATGAATTACCATTAGTTTATTTTATAGATGAATAATAGTCCAAAAATTTTCAAAAATTGTCTCAGCATTAATCAATTTTCATCTCTATATTCTCTAAGGTATAAGTAAAGGGATAATGAGTAATTGAGAGGAGGAGCTAGTGTCGAAAGCAACAATCCACAGCGTCGCGTTAATTAATTTTTTGTTGATTAATAAAATTCAAGATTTTATTCGATTTTTTTTTTCTCTCGCTCGATTATTTCTCATACTAAAACTCATACGCTTATTTATTAGTTAACCGTAAGTATATGTTCAATATTATCACGAAAACTTGAGTCCCGTTTCTCATTTATTAACGGTTAAAATAAAAATCTCTTTTTTGCAGTTTTTTTTTGTTCCATTTTTTCTTCTATCTTGTTCTCCCCATTTTTGTTTGTTTCAATTGAGTGGTGGGCGCAATACGTTTTGTCTATTTGTCATTTAAATTACTCATTCCACAGTGTGAATTTATGCTCAACCGTGGAACAATATGAAAACATTAAACGTCTAGTTAAATTTATTTAATGTTTTTTTTTCTGCATTATTAACTGTTTTACTGAAGACATTAATTAATGCCACTTCATATTAACGTTTTACATAGGCCATTGATTGTAGATCGCGATGTACGAGGTGGTTACGTAGCAATCCGATTGTCCATTTATTTAAATTAATTTTTTGAGTCAAATTTTTTTTTTCGATTTTGCTGACTTTGTTGGTGAGTCACTCGGTTTATTCGCGGAGCCACCCGATACATTGGTCTTAATATTACTTTATTTTACAGTTCGAGCGATTAATATTGTCAATGACGATTCATAATTTTTAACACCCATAGAGAGGACTATTTATTACATTTTTTCGATGAATGAAAATTATGAAAATAAAAAATGTCTCCTCCTCGTCGATTTATTTTACGAGAAAAAAAAAATTCTAAAGAATTATCTCAGGTTTCGATTGCAGGTGCGGAAATTAATTAATAAATAGTCCCCTTGACGGAACAAGCATAAAACACACCGGGCGCTGATTTTTTAGTGCTGATGAAACGCCGATTTTTTTGGCAAAGATCAGAAAGAAAAACGTTGAAGGTCAAGGCTCTTGTTTCCGGCATTGCAAAAAAATCAGTGAGTGAAAATGAAAAATAACTCTCCAACCTGAGTCGATCGCGAAAAAAATGACACGATGCTTTGATATAATGAACAACATGATTATCCATTAACATTTCCCCCATTTTCGTTCCCCCAAAATTCGTTAATGATTCAATTATGGAAGTATGGAAGTTATTAATTTTTGAGACTCTCTAGTAAAATAATTCGCAGTCTCTCGATAATAAAATAAGTCCCCTCGACCACCCCGGTCACCGTTTATCATAATTTTCATCAATATTCCACGCTTGATCGTCACTAATTACTGGAAAATCCCGAAACACATGACATTAGTCATTCACCTCCCCCAAAATTTCGGAAAATCGCAAGCAACTAACATTTTTCTCATGCTAATAATTCGAGAAAAAGATAATTTTTTACTATTTATCGCATAAATTACTTAATGACGAATAAATTCATAACAAATTTTTGTGCCTCTGTGTATTTTAAAATTCTCCCAATATCGCCTGTGTATTTTAAATCATTGCAAAAAATGTTCAGTGCACAATAATAATTTCGTGAATAGTCTAGGGGCTATATTTGCACTTTTATTATTATTCTCTATTATTCTTCGTTGATATGCTATACTCAGAGTAGTTAAATCTATTTTATAATCCCCTGTTTCAAAGTTTTTTCTCACGTTTGTTTTTTTTTTCCTGTCTACTATATTATGTATAGCATACACGTTAATATTATTTACAAAATGTGACTTGTTCGTACGCACCTAGTAATTCATTCAAAAGCTCATATTTTTGTAGATTTAATTGCGCATTAATTGTTATTCTTTTCCATTAATTATATTTGCTTCGATACATTTTTCATTATATTCAAACAGTCGTAAAAAATTCTGGCATTCTCGTAATAATTGTTAATGTAATAATTTCATTCCAATTATCTGAAGTATAGTCAATTCGTAGATATTAATTATTTATGAAATTTGTAGATGAGCTTTAAAATGCGAATAAAACGAAGCAATAGGTTTTTTTGTTGTTTATCAACGTTTTTTATCTTCAAGCATCTTGATGTTTATAATATAATCGATTGAATAAATAATTGATGCAATTATCTTCCATTTTCTCCAATAATTGTCTAAACAATAGTAATCAGCGCATTAATTTTGCATCGAATTTCCTCCATCGAGTCTGATGAATGTCATTTTAAATTTATTTATACTTATTTATAATGAAATATCGGTGGTAATAATGTGATGAATCGGAAAATCAATCGGGACTCGAGAGAATCATTATCTACAGTATTAGAGTGTGGGTGCTATTAAGGCACCCTTGTATATGATTGTTTCTAGTTTCATTTAATTATCATTCCGTTGAAACATTTTTCACCTCCAAATGTTAATGCTAATGATGATCTTTTTCCATTTATTACAGATATTCAACTAGCTTTTCCATGTAACAGATATCATTAATTGACTTATATTTTATAATACACGTGGTGGGTATCGTCAGATCATTGATGACATCAAAATATCGCAGGAAAAAATGTCACGTTTTTCGGCTAAAAATTATTTATTCATCACTAACTTGAGGACAACTAAAAAATATTTTGAAAATGAATTTAGGGACAAAATTCTATTGCTATAGAATGAGACTTCGCAGTATTTTAGAATGAGATAGAAAAAAATCAAAGAACATAAATATTTTTAATCTCCTGGAATAAACTTTATTTTAAAAAATGAAATTAATTTTGGAAATTTCACTGGGTTTGGTTATTTAAATAATTTTGATAGGGACTCGTTATCATCAATGGGCTAACAATACCATGAATTTAATAGTCCTCCCGCCCCTCCTAAACGTGCCTACACCTACTTAACTGCGTTAATTCAATAACAATAAATTCAAATTCTCTAAATCCGCTTTTGTTTTCTATGCAAATGCGTCATTCTATGATTAACTTCAATCAAATCAAGCATTCGGTTGTTTTTTTTTCAAATTTGTTTATTAAATTCTAATGGATTTGGGCATCATTAGAAGATATCCCGTGGTTCTGAGGAAATGATTCCAGTAAATCATTTTATTTTAATTCATTCGTTTGGATTTTATTTGTTCCGTTGGAGGCGATAGAAACTTTATGGCATTTTTTATTTAATCACTTTTAGGATTTACTGGTTATTCCCTCGGAATTACGGGCCATCTTCTTGATGCTCCTGTGCTTTCACTCTACGAGGCAGTAACGTTTATCAGGCTCTCATCTAGTTTTATATGAAAAAATTAGGATGCTTTTCTGGAGTATTCTCGCTGATTGATTATTTGAAAAATGAAATAAAGGGATAAGAGATTGTAAAATTGGCGGAAGACTCGGAAGCGTCTTGATAAGATGAAGGGCAATTAACGCATTTTTTTTGCTACTTTTGGGATGGAAGAAAAATATCGTTTCAATTTTGCACGTTAACTTTTCTGATAAATTTCTTGTTTCCCTCGTCCACATGACCCGTATAAATGAAAAACAATGGAATATGTGGTACTCCATATGAAATTATCCACCACAGCTCTACATTAATCCTAAAAAAACTTGGGTCCTCTGAACACATCTCAGACGCCAATAAAAAACCTTGGGCTGCGTTCGGAGGGATTTTTCTTTTAAAAAATACAAAACCAAAAAATCCAGGTGGCCCATTTGGCATAAAATCTCATAAAAATATCATAAATATATATTCATATTTTTTCCATATGGAAAACGTCCAGATGGAGTGGATTCGCTCCTGCAGTTACTGCGCATCTTACTGGGCATGTTACGCATGTGTAGAAGATTCTACGTCTCTTTCGCGAACTCATGAAAATAACAAAAGCAAAAAAAAAGATAAAACTCATACGAAAAAAAATAAATTTATTAAAAAGAAATTATTAACAATAGTAAAACAATTCAAAATGTACGTTAAATGTCGCACTGGATAACAAAACAAGATTTTTCTTCCATCAATTAACAAAGCAGAGAATCGAGAAAATTCCTCATAGATGATGAAAATAACTCCCTGACAGTAATGTCCTTGAGGACGCTACGATCAGCTGTCATCAGGTGCTTCCTGGTACTCCTCGCTCTCGCGATGAACAAGAACGTGAACAACAGTTGCCTCGGATTGCTGTCTGAGTAAGGGAGGTCGGCCCGAGGGTATCGTATTCTCAGGACTCGGTTCCGTCACTAGGATACTGACGTCAGTGCGCTCAGGTATCCTCAGAGGAGCCGGCTCACTGGCCAGAGGGCTTGGAACTGCTGATCTTCGTCT
Source organism: Diachasmimorpha longicaudata (assembly GCF_034640455.1). Classification (NCBI taxonomy): domain Eukaryota; kingdom Metazoa; phylum Arthropoda; class Insecta; order Hymenoptera; family Braconidae; genus Diachasmimorpha; species Diachasmimorpha longicaudata. Next base: position 6,539,842 of record NC_087232.1, on the reverse strand, counting down.
CAGACTACTGCACCTCCTCGTGAATGCGTCTTTGATGTCGCGTTGAAGAATGTTAAGGGAGAGAGCAGTACCACTGGGCCTCATTGAGCCGCGTTGCGAAGTCGGGGGACTCAGGGCATCTTCATCTGCGTAGGACTCCACAGCGTCCTGACGCCCCAGCGTCGCTCCCGACGATCTGGAATTTTTTTGCATGTGAAATTCCGGGGAATTTTGTTTTTCGATGTCAGCAGATAATTTTCTTCATTCAAATCAAATTAATTGTGTTGCCAACCGATCTCATAATCTAGATAACGATATATTTACTAAGTCAGTCATTTAATTAATAGCTCCTGAAAATTGACTGATCTCCATTGATTATCTTGGGTGCAGACATAAACAAATGAAATAGTTTCGAAAAATTGAAGATTCACAGAACGATTTCTTTGATTTAAATGAATCATTCATCTAGCTATTGATTGAATATCGATCTAAAGTCATCTCGATCCTCAAAAAATTACTTAAAACCCTCAAATGTTATCTAAAATATTGTTATTCGGTACTAAAGTACCTCATCATATTAATATCTAATGTCTAATGCCTCGCCTCACTACGATTATTATTGTTACGACAATGGCATACTTTAGAAGAAGTACTATAAACTATTAATTATAACTAGATCTGTAGATGGTTTATAAAGTACTCATAGAAGTAGTAAAGGGCATAAAATAATAAATCAACACTAGGATTAATATCTACAGAACCCGTAATTACCTGCGGACATGAAAAAGCATTTAACCACAAAAAAGTCCTCAATGGAAATAATAAATATTCTATTATAACCATAAATTTATAAATTAGTCTCAAGTTCTGAGAACGAAAAAAATTAATCACTATTTCTCATCTTGCGTGAGTTATGTATAATAATTGTAAATAATTAACTAATGGAAATTTTGTTATTTTTAAGGCGCTATAATTCTTCTCGCTATTTGCTTCACTAATTCCACCGTAATAAATACACAATCTAACAGCTGGTAACGTTCATAAGCATCATGCGCTCGTTTTAAGTAGAAAAAGTCGTGCAAGTAGTTACGGGTTGCCACAGACGCTGTTGCCTTCTATTCGAACGACTGAAGATAACATTATCAATAATTATAACAGTAAACTTCATAACAACTCTCGTTCCTTCTGAAACTTTTGTTGAATCTGTTTACCTAGTCACTTAACTGCCTTGAGTGTTTGACATTTGTAAATGAAACAAAGTGGACGATTTAATCAATTTTCGTTCGTAAAATAATTAATTCGGAATTGGTGAATTAATGTTTGATGATGAATTCAGGGATGAACTGCTCGAAGAAGTCAAGCGCAATTAAATACGTGTAGCACAGTAAAAAAATTAGTGTTGCCCCAGCAATAATATTTTCAGTAATCGAACGTTTGAGACTAAAATAAATTATTCTGTCAAAAAAAATGAAAATTTCAGATTTGAAGAACATAATTCTTTCATTTCAAAGTAAAAAGATTGATCTATTGTTGTAAATATGTGCTATCAAAAGGTGAGATAATTCAGCATCGCTCATGTTAATGATAACAATGGAAATTAAATAAAAACTCACCTGACAGTGGCATGAGAGTCCGAGCCTGAGCTGGAGGTGGCAGACATGGCCGAGGGTTGTTCCATGGTTGGCGAGGGACGGGATACGGTTAAGGCGGGGGGCTGCAGGTCCTCATGAGTACCTGTGGCGCCGGAGAGCAGCAAGAGTGGAAGATTCGGAAAAAGCCATGCTGACGCGGTTCCTAACTCGCTGAGATCGCTGGCGTCGCTGGCCCTGGAGGACTTGCGGCTACTGGCCCGACTGCCCCGATGTACGTGGAGAAGGGCCGACAGCTTACCACCCCACCCACCGCCTCTGCCTTCGCTCCCCACGCCACCCGGGCTCGATGTTTGGGTCTGGGAATCCACCTCGTGCGCTATTCTCTCTCGTTCCTTCTTCATTCTGCAATTGATTGATCAGAGGATTTTTTTTAATTAATGAGGGCATCGCGGAGCTCCGGTATTCGGTGTAAATTGAGAAAAAAGAAGCTCGAGCAAATAGAAATTCGATGATTGATCCAAATCGTTCATGGATTAAGCTGCACAATACAATTCAATTTTGGTTCTATTCCAATCAATCACGGAACTCCTATATTTAATTATTTTTTATTAACAAGAAGGATAGCACAGTCGTTAAAATCCACTCTCAACTTTCAAAAGCTCCTCTATAATTTCAAAACGATCGCAAACAAATTCCATAAAGTCCGCCTTGATTCTCTCGAACTTGTTAAACCCAAAGTAATCAACATTTTGGTGATATCGATCTCCAAAACTTGGTACCATTAAAAACTTTTGTTCATTAGCCGAGTGTACGATAACTTACGCTATATATTCACGGTATGTGCGCTGTATGAGCCTGGCAGCCTTGTCCTGCCTCTTCCATAGTCTCGTAGATGAAACAATTTCCAATTCCTTTCTCGTTGGAAATTGTTTTTTGAATTTTCCATCCATCTGTTCCTGCAATTTACGAAAATCCTCCGACTCCTCAACGTGTCCGAGTACGTGCTTGACGAGAGCGTGAAGGATGTCCAGACAATGTATTTTGTTGCCCTTGGCTATAGGAAGATTAAAGCTGACCAATGCAACAACATTGGGCTTTGATATTCCCAGAGGTGGGTCTAGGCTTGCGATGAAATCACTCAGTTGGGAGAAACGTATGAATTGTGTAGCATGAGGATCGTATCTGCAACAAATTTAATTTTGCGTTTAAATCTACAGGTCACTATGGACCACAAAAGACTCAAATGATTTTTCAATTTATTTCATTCGAATCAAATGAGAGATGATAAACCTCTTCATCTACTCATATGCAATAATTGTTCATGATGTTCCCTCACGCGTGAACAAAATTTATTATAATAATTCGATCGGATTTGTTCAAATGTTGACGAGAAAATATTCTATTGAAAAAATCAATGAAATTCAATTTTTCCGCACAAGTTGTTCTTGTTATTACAAGATTTCTACAAATATTGGCTGATGAAGATAAAAAATTCACTGTTTCAACCGGAGTCTATTTGCCTCCAGTCTCCCTGGAGAGATCCTTTACTTTTATTTTCCCTTTAGTCTCTTATTTTATATCTTCCATCCACGATGAAGCACTGAACCTTTCAAAAGGGCAAATGTCCCAGCGGTTAATTTCTTTTTCATTCATCTCTATTTCCGTCCAATGTTACTCGATCCCTTCCCATTCTTTTTAATCCCCTAAATGATTTGAGTGAAGTGCTGCCGACAAGAATATAAAATGACTCCAAGAGCTCCATAAAAACTATCCTCCAAATGCCTGTGGAACTAATCAATCAGGGGAGAATGTCAGGACTCTGTCAGAAAAGTCTCTTAATTATTGATGATCGAGGGAACGTTTGCGTTGGCGTTTTTTTTTTATTGTATCGGTTAAGGATTTGGGGGTTTTCTCCAGATTTCACCCACTTCCTTCATCATTCCTCGTCATACTTTCTCCTTTTTATTTGGATATCGATCTACCCGTACCTCAGCCCCTTTTATCCACCCCAATTCGAATTTCGGTAGGTGAATGATGCCCCCCTTTCATCCACCCTCATCCCTTATGATCTTTATTATCCATCAGCCCCGTGCCCACCATAAAAACCAAACTTTCATCATAAATTGTAAAGCCTAGATCCCCCACCGTAAACGACTCGACTAGGGCGAGCTTCGATGCCCATCCATTATGCCCTTTTGCCTGATACATTCGATACTCGTTCTCCCAATCGTTTACAATTTTTTTGATACGGCAATAAATGATTTTAAATTTTCTAGAAAAATTATAGTGATTCGGCAACATTCCGGGACTAGTACTGATAATTTTATTAATAAAAATATTAATTTTCTGTAAAGCGAAAAAACTACATCACTTAGACAGTAGAATTCTCGTGTTTTCGTCAGACCTAATCAATTTCGAGAGCTACGATTCGTTCCATAATTAAGGGAGCAAGAGGAATTGGGGTAATAGAGTTGTCTTACTTGGACCATCTTATGTAGAACATCTCCAAGTCATCCTCAACAATACCGATCTCTTCTTCTTGGTGCGCCTGGTTGAAATTTTCCAGGATAATAGCGATGTACATGTTGATAACAATCATGTAGCTGATGATTATAAAAGACGTAAAGTATGTAATGGCTAGGAGAGGATATCCGCAGTCTCCGTTCAACTGCCGGCTGGTGGGGGTGGGATCGCAGTCCGGCGGTTGAACCATTAGAGACTCCAGGACGTCATTCCACCCTGCCGACGTCATCAAGCGAAACAACAGCTGCATGCTCCGACCAAAGGTCTCAAAATTCACCTTCAATGGAGAACGAATGGCTTGAGTGGTGAAAAATAGTGGGGCTCATAAATTGGGGTAGTAATTATTGATAATAAATTCGGAATTCGTCTCGGAATGGAATGGGAAACGTGTATAAATTATATATGATAGACATATTAATTTATACTCTACAGACGTTTCATAAGTTAAGGCAACTAATTCCCCAGGGCCAATATGGAATTCTCAGAATATAAATATATGTAGTTTCGAAAGGGGAGGGAATATTACAAGGGGTCGCCTACGCAATAAATGAAAATAAATAAATATAAACCTCACCATGTCATCGAGTGCACCCTGTTTCCTCACATGTCCAAAAACCGACATGCCAATGATGGCGTAAATGAACGTGATAAGGGCGAGCAGTGCCCCTATGTTGAAGAGAGCCGGCAAACTGACAACAAGTGCGAACAATAGTTTTCTTATTCCCTTGGCTGCTTTGATAAGTCTCAGTATACGTCCAATTCTGAACACCCTCACGACTCGCAGGAGCGTCGGGGACACGGGAAAATCAATCATAATGTCTTCCATGAGTATTCCAAGTATCGATGCAAGAACAAGAAGAAAATCAAATAGATTCCAGGGTACGGTGAAGTAGTGATAGCGCAGACCAATTATCTTCACTATTGCCTCGAGGCCGAATACTGTTGTAAAAAATGCATTGGATACTTCCAGTAGGAAGAATATAGGGTGTGGCTGGTTGTAGTGCTCGATTCCCATTGTCAGCATGTTCAAAAATATCAGGACGAATATTGCTATTTCAAATCTGAAAAATTGACAAATTTTACATTATTTTTTCCATCGAGAGGAAGATCGCTTTAGTTCTCGATTAGATATTCCTGGGAAAGGCATGAGTTTTGGATACAATAATGAAAATGTTCTATACATTTGACAGATTGGCTGCTATTAGCTTAACTATTTTTAATCCCTCTCTTCACTAAATATTGGAGAAGAGAAAATGAGGAAGTAGGAGGAACTAAAACGATCGAGTCATCTGTGTTTCGTCGATTTCGGTCAATTAAAAATCCTCGATTTCCTCCATTCTCTCGTCTCAATTTTCCTCTCCCTAGAATGTCGACCGCCAATAGCCATTAACTTCAACTCATCGCGAACGAGAACAGAATGAGGTAGTCGACGACAAAGAATTGAGTAAGGAGGATAAAAAGAAGCTGATAATAAATGTATTACCTTCTCGAGTTGGACAAGTCGTAGAACATGGCTAGGAATTGATTCAGCGGACGTTTTATGACTTTTTGTGGTTTTTTACGACCGAGCTTTTTCATGGCTGTGTAGTAGTGCTTCTGACTCTCGGTCAGAAACATTTCTAACACGCCACCCTCGTACTGTAAAAAAAAGAGAAATCGATGGTGAAAATTATTGCAAGAACAGGTAACAACTTAATTTATTTTAATTTGTTTCAAGTTTAACGAGTTGAGAAAATTGAAAAAAATTAGATGCATTATACGTTGCACATTATTCGAAATTCGCAAGTTAATTGCAGGGGTTGAGGATTTTTCGGAACGGTTGTTATAAATAATAATAGTCCCTGTAATAAATAAACTGCTCATCGCACCTCATTTTATTTCATCCCCATTTTTATAAAAAAAATCTGGTGATGAAAATTGGTGTTTCATTGAATATTTTATTCGATTTTATTTTGTCAAGGAACAATAAATATAAAAATTACAACAAAATTAGGAAGAAGCTGGAGTGAGTTGATGCGTATGTGGGAATTTTGGCAAATTTCACACAATGAAATGGCATTCGCATTACCTTTTTCTTCAACATATTAAAGTTATCAATGATAACTCCAATGAACAGATTGAGCGTGAAGAAGGAACCACAGACGATAAATATAACGAAATATATGTAGGCCCACAAATTGGCTTCTCTCTGGGGTTGAAGATCAACGCCCCTAGCATCCACAGCGTCCTCCATGACTTCCATCCAACCCTCGAAGGTAGCAACTTGGAATAGTGCCAAATAAGCGATACCAACGTGATCGAAAGTTATCTTGCTATTCTCCCATGTGTAATTTTTCGTCAGGCAATCGTTTCTTGTGTTCACTATCTGCAATGAAAAGTTGGTTAACAGTAAACTGAGGAGAAAATTTTTATCTATACTTCTTGTGGCTATCCATTTTACATCTCTGGGGAGCTGTTCCACTTCTTCAGCAGTTTTATCACTTACCGAAATATCTACAAGCTCGCCGTACTCATCCAAACATTTGAAAAATTTTCCACCGAAGAATTGAACTCCCATTATGGAAAATATCAGCCAGAACACGAGACAAACGAGGAGCACGTTGAAAATACTGGGTATTGCGTACATCAACGCGTTCACTACAATCTAAACAAAAATCATGTTTTGTACGACAAGAAATATTTGTTGTCTCAACAAAATGGCGAAAATCTGATGAGAAACCTCTTTATGAAAGGAGTGAATAAACTGTGGTATTTATTGCACCATAAAAATCGTAAAAAATAGTCTTCAAGTCGATTGTTTCCTGTCACGACTAATATTAAAAGCACTTGTCAGTACAATCTTACCCTCATGCCTTGCCATCTTGAGATTGCCCTGAGTGGTCTCAGGGCTCGAAGAGTTCTCAACGATCTCAGCACTTTGAGGTTTTCATTTTCTTCTATCAAAAGGCTAAACATGGATACCTGTTGGAAAATCAATCACCCTTAAAAACAGCTTAAACTCCACGTCAATTACTGTTTACGTTCGATTATTCATTCCACTATTCAGCAACACGCTTCGCTTCGATAGCAACATTGATACATTCTAACAATACGTTATTTTGGCATTCAGAATGAGATATTTGTGAAATTGGAACAAAAGCTGCTAATACATCCACGAAAAAAATTAGTAGAAAAATTATTTGAATTATCTAGACAATCCCGTTGTCTTATTTTCTTTAACATTAAATTAATTTGAAGTATTGATGAATTGTCCAGCTAATTCATGGCACCGAAAGAAAACTTTCTCAATAAATAGATGATATTTATTGGAGAGTAAGTAAATGATTTTTATTGGTTTAGATATCAGAATGTTTGCGCCTCACGAAACTCCAATAAATTCTCATTTATCACTGTCGCTTCGCGTTACATCACGAATGTTACATATAGAACCAATGGAAGTTATTAAAAAAATCATAAAAAAAAATATTCAAAGATGGACGTCTATTCCAAACGATTTAAGCTCAATAATATTTCCAAAAGACATCTGTGAAAGTGAAAAATTACTCGTCTCAAGTAAATATCTTTTACATATGAAATTTTATTTCGGGTGTCGGTTTTCCTACGAATTTTTCTCGCAGGTGAAGATCAATGAATTCTGTAGAAAACAGAGAAGACAAGATGACAGGGAATTTTTGACTTATTGCGCCAATATCTAGGATTTATTGGCAACAATGTTGAGATTATTTATTATAAAAATCATCCGAAATTTTTCATTCCCCGGGATGATTTCACAATAATCACAATTCATTAAAACGAATGAACAAATCGTAAAATCTCCCGAAAAGCTGAAAATCCCTGAACACAAATATCAACAAATAGATAGTGAATGTGAGAACAATGAGTCTATTCATGTTCAACGAATTGAACGGAAAAGAGCATCGAAACATTTCAACTTTAATCATGGAAAATGGGACGATGCGGGACAGGATTCGTATAATATCGACGTACCTGGGTCCCACGAAGCCACACAAATATGGAGAAACACGCATGGAACGAAACATTCACCAAGATTTGTGTTACACAATTGAGAGTAAAGCGGTGAAATGGTTCATGTTGGATACAGAATACATTTTCATCACACCGAGTGGAATATTTTATGTAAATTACGGTAGAAAAATTCTCGGACAATTTAATACAGAATAGAAACGAAATTTTACACATTATATCCCAAGGATAATGATTTCATTCCCAATACCATAATTTTTTATCATCTAAATGAAGTAACGAACGAATTTACGCACTGACTTGGAGATAATCAAAACAAGTGGACAGTTACTTAGTTAAGATAATTTTTAATTGCACATCCACGTGAACCATTCCACCGCTTCCACCGAAATAATGAATAAAATCGTGATTCCTTCCCATAATGAACACTTACGACACATCTCTATGATCTCTCAGCTAGACACTTAGGTTTAATTATAAAGCTGCATGACTAATTAATTAATGACTTGAAATAACATGCGACCATTGATCGTACATTGATAACAATAAAATTAAAATATTAACAAAGAACAATTGAATAATCAAATAGCAGTGTCCTTGTTTGTGATAAATTGAAAATTGAGTCAGACATTTTTGAAAAATAATAGTATTTAGAGTAATAATCAGTGTCATGTGATAATTGAATTGATAAAATTTATGTAATACCAGGTAATGACTTACGAAAACAATTATAAAATCCAGAATTGTCCAGAAACTGGTGAAGTATTTACAAAATCCAAGGGCAAGCCACTTGAGCAGCATCTCGACGCTGAATAATGCGCAGAATGCGAGATTCGTCCAGTACAATATATTCTTGAGAAATGGATTGTCATCGAGATAAATATCCTCAAAACAAAGTGTTACGGATGATGAAAATATAAATACGAGAATCATCCACTCAAATGCTGGTGTATCGACGACTGAGAGTACAGCAGTTCGTACTTTTATCCATTTTCTACCCAGATCAGTTGCGATACATTGATTTATACAGCTGCATCTATTAATGAAGGCAATTAGTTTTTGTGGACATAAATAATTGAGTACCTAATCCTCCAACGCTGTTGGATAAAATTCATTTTTCTTTTGCACTTTAGAAATAAACCATCGATTACTGACCCTAACATTTCGTTATGTCTTGGATTAACTTATTTATTCGGTCAATAATATATTCATTGATCGGCCATTAATGAACTAATACTTGATGGCAAACGGTCGATCCTGAAGGAGATCCAAGTTGTTTTTTCTCGAGTCATATATTGTGATGCGCAATGATATGTTTTTTGATCAACATATTCCATTTCCAGGAAAAATATCCGAACATTGTGAGTTACATGAGCTGTGCGCGGTATGTAGTCGTGGGCGAATATAACCCACTTGTCTCGAATGACCTGTTTTACTCCCTTCATGAATAATGTACTATTACGTCCATCAGGGCTAGCCCATTGCCAAGGCAGACGAGCTTGCGCTGAAAAAGCTAAGTAGCATGGAACGCGGTCGCTAAGTGCATGGGTAACCGTAAGGCAAGAATTCGCGGGGAAAATCCGAGGGAAAAAAAAACCGAAGCGGAGATTGTCTCAAAAAAAGGAACTCCTTGCGAAGTGGGCTTCCGTAAAGACTCAAATCCGGTGCGCTTTTTACAACATAATTATAGAGAGAGAAAAAATTAGTCGTATGGAAAAGTTACCCTGTTCCCTGGAAGAGATATCGCCAATGAATTTACCCATTGTCAAAATGTGCAAACAACATCTCGAAATTATTCTAAGACCGGTACCGAGAGTAAGATAATTACAAAAAATGAAATCGTGGGGAAAAAGCACTGCGAGTGCTTTATGATTAAGTAGATATGCTCTTGGTCTTTGTGACTGTTATTTATTCTGCTGGAGCAGTCTATAAAGTAGAAACGTTTCTGCCTCGTACGATATTCACAAAGAAAGACCAATAAAAGTTTAATTCACTCTGCTTAACAATTATTTATCCCCCAATTTCCATTAATGATAACGAAAATTGTGACTTCACGTCAAGTACTTCGACACAATTTCTTTCACAATCACTACATGAAAAAAAAAATAATTCGCGAGTGACTTGGATCCCCCTCTCTAACCCCTCGAAAAATCTATTTCCTCTAACTCGCAATCAAATTCCCTCCGCATCTCCTCACTGACCCAAATACCTCAAAGCGAATTTGAATAGTAATTTTCTCCCAGATACAGAAAATCCAACAAGACGTGAAATGAAACCCTCGAGCTTGCATTTGACTCTTTCCCACCGTTATCCTTTTCGCGTTAAAATCCTCCCCCATAGGAATCTCTCCCACAAAATGACGTAAAAATACGAATGCTCATAGAACAGCGAAAAACACTTACTTTTGATAGCAGTGCTGTGGAAAACAGTCCTGAGGTACTTTATCACGTTTATTTCTGCCAAAACCAGGGAAAGATCCCAAGCCATCGATATACCTTCCCTTGCTGTCCCTTCTACCCCCAACCGTCAGCTCATCGACATAGCTGACCAGCGCGTGCCAGGGTCTCTTATCTAACCGAGTGTTCTCCTTCTTCTGAGGTGCCTTTATTTCCTGAAGGACTGGCTGCTTCTCCGTCACCTCAGGCAACATGATCGTCTGCTCCTTGAGCACCTCCATCTCGATGTTCTCATCAGCATTGGTCTCACAACTGTCCGCCTTTGTGTCATCCAATCTTCTAACAGTCTCCTGACTACTCTGACTGTAGGTCGTGACGGTGGCCTGTCGATAAATTGGTTCATAGGTGAATACCGGCTGATTCAGACTCTCCTGGTACGATCGATTGTAGATGTTCTCCTTTGGTAGAGTCAGGACTGTCTCCTGTATCGCATATTTTTCCTTGTCAGACTTGTCCATCACCTCCCTGACAATCTGCTCAAGTCTCATATTTTTTTTATTCTCAGAATTCTCCTTTCTGTATCTCTTCTTACGAACTATTGATCTTATTCGATCAAACGATTTGGCTAGTTTTGAGTCCTCTCCAACTTCTTGCTTCTTCTGCTTGAGCTCTTCTGAGTTGAAGCTGTTGAGCAACAAGGCCAAGAAGAGATTGAGCACCATAAAATTACCCATTACCAGGGCTGGTAGGAATATTGCGAAGCACGTTTCAGGCCCTTCGTACTTTTCGGCTCTCATGCAGTCCCACAGGGGCTCGATCCACTCACCTGGAATTTAAAGACAATCAACTAAGATTAAATAATTTATGTTCGTCGGTCAGTTCGTGAATCATTACATTACGCATTGTGGGGGTAAATCACCACTTCCGGGGCAATAACAATAATAGTATTGGTTACGGGGACATGATGGGGCCGATTTCTTGGGTCATTACTTTGATCTGATTTCTCGTTCATTTTTTTTCCCGATGGAGATATGTGGATTGAGTGGGAAAAAATCAACGAGAATTAATGGATCGTTTTACTGGTCGGAGATTTCATTGCTCTCTCACTTCTATCTCCCATCTTTTTTCGTCTTGGAGCATTAGAGACTATCCTATCTCACTACACTTCTCCCTCTTTTTTTATCATTAGTTATTGTAGACGGGACGTGACAGAAAGATGTGGTCAGGAGTGATTGAAGACTTGTCGTTGGAAAAGCCAGAGAAAATCGAGAGTCCAACAAATGACCACTGAGAAGGAGATCAAATAGGTGGTACTGGTTCTTAGAACGACTGACTTGAGAACTTCCTGGTACTACATTTCGGTTGTGGAAATTTGGGGGTCCCTTTTAGTTAATATGTAATACTTACCACAGAGAATTCGGAATATCATCATGAAAGAGTGGAAGAAATCATTGAAGTTCCAACGAGGGACTGGGTCTGGAAAAAATTTCTCAGCAGTGTAATCTTTGCTGAAGAGTTGCATGCCGATCACGGCAAAGATGTAGATGACAATCACGAGCACGAGGGTAAGATTTCCCAATGCTTCGATACTGGAGATGATGATGCTGAGAAGGACTTTCATGGTTGTCCAAGATTGGGCGAGTTTGAGGACACGTAGAAGACGTAAGCCTCGGAGGACTGAGAGTCCGTCGACGAGCTCGAAGGCAAGGTCGATCAGGGAGGCAGAGACGATAATCAGATCGAAGTTGTTCCAGCCATTTTTGAAGAAGTCTTTGCTGAGTGCGAGGAGCTTCAGGAAGCACTCGAAGGTGAAGATGCTGGTGAAGACTTTGTTGCCGATGTTCAGGGCTTGGCGGACAGATTCTGACATTCCGTGATGCTCCAGAGCGAGGAAGCCGGTGTTCAGGACGATGCAGAGGGTGATCGTCAGCTCGAATAAAGGGTCTCGAACCACCTGGTGGTGAAGTTATTTGGATCGATTGATTTTACCTTATGAATGGAATATTTGGAGAAATGTTGGAGGAGCGGAATAAGACAGGTCGACACCTTTTTCGTGCTCATGGGAATTTATGTACAAAAAAGGTTTTATCCAGCTCTAGCGAATCTTCCAAACGTACCTTGTAAAGACAGTTTTGGAAGCGAAGCCAGCCCTCGTAGTCCACGCAACATTGGATGCATTTGTCGCAGTTTCGGTCCGGGAGATCATCTTGAAGGTGATATTTTGAGAATTTTTCAATTATTCCAGCAAAAAAGTGCGAATGTTCAGGTACAATAAAAATAGAACTACCGATAAACTAACTTGTCCCCAGGACATTCCAAATATTTCAACCTGTTCTCCCCGTTAACTTGCTAACAAGCGTCAAAACATCCTCAATAAATATTGAACTTACCAAGAACAACAATGTGTGAAAGATACTCGGGTGGTAAAGTATATAACTGCTTTTTTGTTTTAACTCCATTGCATTTGAGTACCCTGATCTCCCTACTTCTACTCCTAACCGACACAGTAACTGGTGCTAGGGGTGGTAGAGTGCGCTCAGCAATTCCAGTTACTTGTTGTGTCTGTAGGCGTTCTGTTCTCTCCACCCTGTGCTCACGTCTCTCATGTTCCTCGGCGGATGTAACATCATCCCCGTCATGATCATCAACAACCCCGGAATCATCTAGTGATGACTGTTGATTGCTGTTGTTGCTTGCTTGCCTCGAGTGCAGCATGTTTCGATGGGGGGCAAGTCGATGGATTGGATCTGGTGGTTTTGGAGCAACTTGGAGGGGAAGATTCGAAGGCCGAGCATTTGAATGCCTCGGGCTTGGACTTGGACTCGGTGTCACCGACCTATTGATTGAATATTCAATGAAATTGACAGCAACAACAATTCACGGGCTTCAGTAATCATATTCATGGACTCAGAGAGATTATTTGCTTCAAAATTTCCAATGATTTCCTCTGCCAGTCGGTTTTTCCACGACAATTTTATTTTGGAATTTTCATGGTATGAAAAACTGTTACAACTTAATTGGATGAAATGAAAAAATGCTTGTGGGATGTCGTAATGTTCGAAACACATGAGATAACGAATATTAATTTTTTTAATAAAAAAAATCGTGGAAAATCGAGATTTCAATTGGATCATCATTGATTGGTGAACATCGATCGCTAATCCCCCTTCTCTCTAGATGCATATGAAATTAATTTTCAGGGTCTATCTCTACCACCGAGTGCTAGAATAAAAGGGTATGTGCGAATAATAGTAACGACAAATAAACAAAATATGAGGATGATCCTACTGATCGCGTTTATTTGTTTGTGACCTGCTCCTGGCACCACCATTCTTCTCCTGTCCAGCTGTGCTTCTTCCTCGTTTTCTTCTTCTCGTTTTCTTTCTCGTATAACTGCTGAGCAGAACCCCCTTTCTCGCATCAATTTTTTTCTGCTTCTCCTTCGTTAACGTCTTGATGTTGATTTTCGTGGGGTCAAAGCTAAACGTCGAGTCTTCGCGGTGATCAGTCAGATCTTTTTTTCGTTCCTGTGTGCGTCCGAATAAAACAATTGTCAACTTCATTGAGGAGATTTATTACAAAAAATTATATCCATTTATTCCCGCCTAATTATCATAATCATTAATTTTCTATTTCAATTTTCATTACGAAAAGTTTTTCTCATATCTCTGGAGCTACGACTCGTCCTCGATTGATCTTTAATTATTGAAAAACCTCTTAGCAAACTTCCATTTGCTTCGCGTATCCATCCTTATCCAACAAACGCCATCTTAATTCTCGAAAAACCTTGAAACTCGATTTTGAAAATTTCACTGAAATCCAGGAAATCCCTGCACGCTACTACCGATCATGAACTAGAACGCTGAACCCCACACCCAATACAATTACCCGACAACTATTCCCACTACCACGATCTCACCCAAATAAATCACCTCAAAAACGCTACAATCAATTATCCCCCAATTAAGAACCCAGCGGAAACATCCCTTTGGTTACCCAGCAATAATGACTCAGCAATTCAATTATTTTACCTCGTTTGTAATCTCAGCCTCTTCCTCGTAGCTCAATGCCACAACAGCGAGCATCAGATTGATGAGATAGAACGATCCAAAGAACACCACCACCGTGAAGAACGTAACGCTGATAGGCCCACACGCTGACAACACCTGTTTTGTCAATTAAGCGATATCAGTTTTCACCCGCATTCAGCATTGAGCGATCAATATCTATTTTATTCGTTGGTAAATCTACGGGCTAGGGAGACATGTATATGCATGAACTCGTTATTCAGATGATGTTTGTTGTCATTCGCTTTTTGGTAACGACGTCAATGATGATTGCTCAATGCAAAGGCAAATGGTGACAAAAGTCGAGATTTTTCATCACTGAGAGAATCATCTGGGTAAATCAATGGAGCAGCAGTTTTGATGATGCGATTGGAGCAGTCATTACGGACAATTACAGTCCTGGTCTGACTCAGACTCTTTTGACTGACTGATGTGTCGAGGAAAAAAATTATTTACCCAATGATTGATATTCACGACAGGAGAAAATACATTTTTGACAGGTGTCTCTTCAAGGCAGATCTTGTTAGGTATTCGAAGGTCAGGTTTACACATTACAAATGTGGGGAATAATCTAGTTATGTAATTGTATGGTGTAATTTATTTTTTAAGTGTAAGCGTCTTCGAAAGTGCCTAATGCGATATATGATTAATGGTCCTGACCTTGTTGTAGACATCCTCCCAGTAATCCAGGGTAATCAGCTGAAAGGTGGTGAGCATTGACCACAGAAAATTGTCAAAGTTCGTGTAGCCGTGATTTGGATTTGGGCCTACGCAAAGGCACGTGTAGCTCTCATTGCAGTGTCTGGAACATAAATTATGAGTTTACAGAGAGAAATTATTTATTTAAACCGAAGAAAACTCATTTGAGCGAAGTAAAATGAGTTGTTTAAATCGGGTGAGACCACGATTTTGTCCAAATCGAAGATTTAGATAAAAACGGAAAAGCAACAGGAAAGCAATTTGGTTTAAATGAATAATGTATATTCGTTTGTCATAAATTGTGTGTTAGATGTGAGTAAATTCTTCCTGGGGAACGAAGTAAACACGTTTTCAGGATTTTAGTCGATTCACGCGAACAATTTTTCGGGGTGTGTTAAGTGACCCAATGATTTAGCGATTTATTTGGTAGGGGAGTTATTGGCTGTCAGGGGGAGATATCATCAGGCAGATGAGCCACGCGTTCCTATATAGAATGGAAATTCATGATTTGATGATAGTTCAATTACCTCATTAGGGAAAATAGGTCATGATTTATTGGGTGATGACGTTCCATATTCAGAAATGACATGTCTTGCAGGTTTTTGTTATCAGTATTGATATTTTTCGTTGTCCCCTAACAGTTATAAATACCTGCTTCAAATATTTTCTCTCATTTCTTAAATATCCTGCTAATTTCAGTTATTTATTAATTTTTTTAATAACAAATTTGTGTCTGAGTTGAAATCGCTGGTTTCTGAGTCGTGTAAATATTCCGAAAAATTTAATGTTTATGTTTTGATCGGTTAGTAACTCAATCTTATAGTGAGATTTCAGTGGTGGAATGAAAAAAAGTTAATGACAAAATGCTCTCGATTCTCAGGTATGCGGTAGCGAATAATGAGGAAGGTTCTTCTCACACTCGGTTGACTATGAAAGGGAAGAGAATTTCTTGGAGGGTGGATAATTATAGGCCAGGTCACGGATAAGGGTCGAGGGGTCATTTCCCTATTATTTTCTCATTTTAGCGATGGAGGACACAGACGAGTGGGTAATTTTCCAATGGTGAAACGCGATTTGAAGATTAGATGGGGAATCATTGTAATTATCTATTCCAGTGAAAATTTGACCTTGGGGATTAGACTAGTGTACACTATGGCATACGTTGTTTGAAATTGACATTTGTTTTGGTACGTTTGTCTAAACGATTTTACAGGGCCAGATAATTAATGGACTCTGACGATTAACAATTTATATAGATTTTATTCAGTCGTAGAAAAATTCTTCACAATTTTCGATTTTTAATTTTAATTTTTTCTGCTTGGAAAACGTGACAAAAAAATTATAAAGTAGTAATATAGTGTGTTGTAGATGCGCGTGCATTAATTTCGACTCCCTCATTTTCTTAAATCGGTGAATTTCCTTCTACCGACATTATTCATGTTGGTAAAAAAGTTTAGCAATAAATATGAGAATCAATCACGGTCCGGTAGAGCGTTATACTCCTCTGGCTGTTGGAAGGAAGGCATTCTTTTAGCTAACAGCTGCGGTCCGATGAACCGTAGTACTTCAAAGTTGGTCGTGGCCCGACAAAAGGGAAAATCGAGGAAAAAAACAAAAGGGAATGAAAAAAAAAGTCAACAGAATTTACCAACTTCGATACCGAGATTCTGCACTGCTGTTTAATTTCCGAGGTTTTCCCGATTCGTCGGTCCACAGAAAGTTTTCTTTCATTAGATCGTGCAATTGTCAAGCTGAATTTTCAATTTGTTCTGTTGTTCTGGAATTTCGGGAAAGCCAACAGACGATCTCGCTCGCTGTGAGCACAAGTCGTTCCGCAATTTTCTCGTAACGATTGAGAAACTTTACGGGACGAAACGGAAAAATGACAACGGGTCTAAAAAATTCCTGAATGTTTGCAATTTTCTATTTTGGAGAAATAATAAATCGGGAAGTTTCTGTCTTCCCCTCTACGGACCTGAAAATTAACTGGATATTCTCGACATTTGTTCTTCTATCGCGGTAAAAAATTCCGGGAAAAATCTCTCGCAGATTACGGTAACGCGGTGAAATCGCAAATTCTGTCAATCGAATAATCCCACGATTGATATCCGTCTCTGATGGGGTGAATGGCAAACGCCGGGGACCGGAAGCATTTATTCTCGATATAATATCAATTGTTATACGTTACAAACCTGGCACCAGTGACATTTCCACATATGATCGGATGTTCGTCTTCGTCGAAGGCCCAATTGGATGAATTCCAAGTCCACCTGTTGGCAGGAAATACAAATCGATCTTACAAGTGTCAACTATCTCCACGATATCCTCTACCTACGCCTTATGCTACCCATGAATTCTGATTGTTCAATAAAATCAAATGTCACTATTGAACGTGATATAAAACCGGTTTTGGCTCCGGCAGGGGCCATATCTCATTTCAGAATAGCCAACTGGGGAAAATAAAAAAAGCTCTGTTAACGCAAACTATTTCAGATTCTATAAACGCTATTAAACTTTAACGGAGTTATAAAATGAGTATCTCTGTGACCGTTCATCGAATAAATTGACTCTTCGTTGTCGTCTATAGATAGCCGGCAATACAAGTGGGTCGCGAGTGCTGATGGGGTGAAATTCGTATCGAGAAAAGCACATCACACGATTGTTTCCAATATCGACTCTGTCGATTCTATCGGTAGTTGATGTACGCAGACATGTTTTCACCCATTTTTTGTTCAGTTATTTTCCTGCGCCAGCTGTAATGCAGGACGAAAGGGAGAGCGATGTCAGTTCTGAATTTTATTCGGGCTGACGTGGCTCATTTTTTATACCGTAGTTTTAGAATCCATGAATAAAATTGATCGGTGAATGTAATTTAAATATTAAATTCACCAAAAAATGTATTCGAAAATAATCATTGAGGGAAAAGAAAAATATTGTTTTTATGAATAATTTTTAAGAATTGAGTCATTTACGGGTGAAAGCTATTTTTTATCTGAACAACAGCCGAGAATGAAAGTTGTAAAAAAAGTTTACACCAGAGAAATAGTTGATATGGCCATTTTTCACTCGGTTTTATTCAGTTATCTTGTCGTGACAGGCGTAGGCGGACCAAAAGGAAGAGCCACGTCAGTGATAAATTTTTGTTTTGGGCGGCCATAATTTGTTAAATGGTTTTCTTTTTAAAATTTATGTGTTAATTTCCTGCAAAATCAAACCTTAAGAAGCTAATAATCAAAACTGAGTGGATAAATTGACTCAATATGATCTTTATCAAATAAAAAAAATTCTAATGTTACTCCCAAAAACTTATTAAAGGATCAAATTCCAAAGTTGACTTTAATTTTTAAAAAATGGAAATGTTGTTGCTGTGAATAATTAGAGAATAATTACATCATCCCTGAATAAAGAATTATATTCTCTCCGACAGAACGCAAGAGTAGCGTTGATAAAAAAAATGTTGTACACCAGGAAAATCCCAATTCCACAACTAAACGAAGGAGAAACATTTTTTTTTAATTCTCCATCTCTTTCGCTTTTCCCACTGTAGATTCTAATTATCACGGACGCTGGTGGTTTTCCCGAAATAAAAGAGGAAAAAAAATGTAAGAGAGGGCGGTTGGAGAGAGATAAAAATGGCGAAGAAGTGCAATAGGTCCTCTTTAAGGGAGAGTTTTAATATTCGAAAAGCAGAGGCTGGCGTGGATAATGGCTCGTTGGCTGAAACCCGGAAACGACTGGGTGACCATTGGATAAATGTAAGGTAGAAAAAGTCACTGGAGATACTCATGAATATCAGCCGCAGTGACCCAAGCAATTCTCACACGTCCTGTGCCATTTTGACCTGGCTAAACTGACCAAAAAACTACGTCGTGTTTATGAATTATTTACGATCCATTGTCATATAGAATGTCGATGGAATGAAGATATCAAAATTCTGAACATGATCAGGTTTATTTTTCTGCTTTCATTCAATTCCGTGACTGTAAACATATTTCAGCATTTTTTTATGCTGAGGATTGAAGTAGTTCGCAGAAAAAATAAATGTGAGATTTTATTAGTCAACACATCTCTAGATTGAGACTAATAGAATTTTAAATCAGCAGAATTAAAAAAAATTTTGCTCTTTAGCTGAATAAACAGCATAAATTAGTCTGAATCACTCCTCATTTTTCATTAAATCGGGATTATATCGGGTTCACAAAAGAGAGATTATTCCACAAAGAATTATAATTCTGTCAGGTCTGGGTGTATTTTCATGTCAGTCAACTGGACAAGAAAGCTCGCTATTAGAATGCATAAAATCTTTCAATTTATTTTGCACAACTCATCGATCGTCGCAAAATTTAATGTTAATGTTTAATGTTTAAAAAATTGATTTGATTTAATCAAGTGAACAAAAGACGGATTATGGCACACTGAATTACACTTCTTTGAAAGCATCATGAACCTCGTGTTTAAGCCTAACAAAACCTTCATTCAAATAATGCACCTAATAACATTTACGAGAACTCATAAAAAACGCCAGTCTGAGACTCGCAAAAATATCGCACACCATCACTGAAAGCCTGTCCAACACTATCGACGCACAAGTGTCATAAATTCATAGATCCCGGAGGAAAAAAGCTCCTCACCAGCTACAACAAAGAGGAAGTACGAAAACTGGAACGCAATAAACGAACTTTCGGGTGGGTATCAAAAAAGTCACAACGTAAAAACACTCGTACTCGACGATACAGCTTATGACAACGACAGAATAAACTTGTTACATTGAAAAACTACTTTATAACATCATTTCCGGAACATGGGAACCAGAAGTTGTTCAAAACAGATGGAGATTATTGTTCCCAGGATGACAGGGTCTTCTTGCTCCATAACCAGTCAGAAGGAACCGGTGGAAGAAATAATCTCCTACCGTCTCCCCGTTTATGATTAACAATTTATTCGAGGAGAGGAAAATTCAATAAAAATTACTAAAAAAATGTGAAAGATATATTTTGATTAATTATACGATTTGTTTCATTAACTTATAGGGACAACCAGTCGTTCCAAACTATTTTCTCAACGATTGAACAATTTTACGGAACAGAATGTACCAATAAGTGTGAAATTCTCAATGATAATCGCATTTGTCCTTGAAATTCCTTGAATTTTATATAAAAAAAATTCGGCGAAACTTCTCGGATTGATTTGAAATATATCGACCCTATTGATCACCATTGAGTCACCATTTTACCAAAACTAGAAACCACGAACTTCTTCACGTGAAAAAAAAACTTGTTCAACTTACTCCCTCCAGTCGACCTGTGTCCCATTAGGCTCTTGTTGCTTAACACACTTATTCCTCAGTTCTCCCATATACACTTGAAGAGCGAAAAGAGCGAAGACCATCAGGCAGAATATAGTCAGAGTCATGACTTCGGCGAGTTGTTTGAAGCTGTGTAGGAGGGCGTTGATGATGGTCTTGAGGCCTAAAAATCAATTTTCATTCAATTATAATCACCAAATGCCCACCCAGTCTTTAATATTCACATTACACATTGTCCTGCATTCCTAACAACTGACAGTGTCAATCTTCAGATCTTCTATTGACCAGAATGATGCAGAAATCGTGTCAGTGATAATCAAAAGCGTTGGTCAGTCAACGCTTTGGGTGACGTACAAGTACATGCTCTCTATTACGTTTAATTATCGATGATCATGTTCACGTTGTCTACTCTATTCAACTATCGATCATCCCAATGTTCGATTATAACTCCTGATATTTCAAATAAAAAAAAACTTTAAATTCATTTTCTATACATTTTCTTTAATATTTATGTCACCGAAAAATCTTCAATAAGTTGTGATTCATTATGAAATAATATTTTCAATTGTGACATATTTTTCTATTTTAAGGGGTAATATTATTATTATTATTATAGTAAATAATATTCAAGGAGACTCCCCTTCGACTCCCTAAAAAAAATCGTAGTAAAGCTGTTGGCGCTAAGACATCCGGTTCAGAGAAGAAAAGGGTCATTAGGACTCTTTCTAAACGCATTACACGGAATTAATCGAGTTGGTAACGCGACCTCGGGTGCTATCAGTAAGTTAAAGGAGAAAATGTCCTATTGACCTAGTACCCAGAGCCTCCCTCCCCCTCGTCGACGGTAGTGGTGGCGTGTGAGTGGCTGAGTTTGTCGGTGAAGGGTGAGATAGGGCGAGAGATACGGGAGATACATAAGGTGATGCTCGCACTCGAACGATTCATTAGAAGACTATTCATTCTTACCCGGTGTTCTCTGCTAAGATGAGTAGAAGGTGGGAGGAGAGGTGGAGTGGATTTCTACTCTGCTGTCTATTGTCTGGATCTTTCCATCGTTTCTTTGTGCTTAAATATTACAAATGGAAAAGAAGATTTTTTCTTTCGGCGACGAACGAGAACAGGCGAATGTTTGGCTGACCCTTTAGTTGTTTCTACTTGGGTGATGGGATTAATGGAGGTCCATAGGGGGATTAACGGTCCAGTCCGGTCGCGGATGCCGATGGGAAAGTTCCAAATTTGAGGGAATTATTTCGCGTCAGAATTGAGCATTTAATATATTTAGAAAAATTTAGGGGATTTGTAAAAAAGTTATTACAAATATTTGACGTGAAAGAAATCCGAGAAATGATATTTCTTGGAATAAAAAAATCTGTGGGTCAATAATCGATCGGTGTCCGTCGCTTTATAATTAATTTGATTAATCCTCGCCGCAGCAGTATTGAGACTAATTAATACGATACACAGTACGAATCCTATCATTTATAATCAGAGTATCATGAGACAATGCATGGCTGGATATGCATTTGGCCGTTAATTTCATGGATGACACAGTGTGTTTCCGTTTACAACATCCCTCAGTCTCACACACAGAATAATACGTCAAGTCTCGAGAGGACGAATCGACAGTTGCCACTCGTCATGTAATTGCCAGTTCTACCTCTTCGTACGATACGCCATGTTCACGACCTGCCCATTCCCACAGTTTCACTCACTACTGACCCCCTCCCTCCTCGCCACCCCCCTCATACATATGCTAATGCAATACCCTATACTAGCACATCTACGAGGGTAGGCGCTCGTTTTTTCCATTTTTCGTTTTTGATTTTTTTTCCAGTCGTGAAAGTTTTTCCAGTGGTCCTCTATTTTCTTGGCGAATTTCACCCAGTCGCCTCTGATTACAAACGAAATAAAGAGGCGAATTCAAGGGGAGAGGGGGGGGGGGGCATGGAAACATGCAAGAGTAATTAGGAAAATTAATGCAATTTTTTTTCACGTATGGGAACGAAAAGTTTTGCAATCTGATAGAGTGGATTTTTTTTTTCAGAAGAAAATGTACGCGGAATATTAATGAGTGGTAGTCTTACGATTTTCGAGCGAATTTGTTAAACGGATAATCAGAAATGGAAGGGTGAAAAATCGTGCCTCCATTTTTTAATTTCAAATGATTTGTAGGAGTGAAATGTCTGTGTTCTGATTTATAATTTGACGTCGGAATAATCGTAATGGTAAAATGACGTGATTTTATGGAATATTAAGATTTTATTGAATGCTTTTATGGGACAGAGACACGTGATGTTGATGAGTGTCTCATGATTTTTGAGTAAATTTTATAAATCGAGAATTTGGGGGGGTGGTAGGGGTGAGAAAGGTCGCTTATTAATTTCCGATTCCAGTACATTTGTTATGGTCAAAATATGTTTGTAGTGAATTACAATAAATGTGGGGTAAAAGAGGAGAAAAAAATAGTGAAATTCATAAATGATTTAATTACCATTATGACGTCCCTTCTCGTTGACATTAAAAATAAATTATTTCCAGCTATATGATACGTTGTACCATTTGACATGGGAATTCTAGTGAAAAATGGTGTAACGTATCTTTAATCATTGTTACTCAGTTATTAAAAATGTTTTAGAGTGAAATGAAGAAGACCTTGACATGTTCCCCTCATTTTCCCCATATAATTCACTTCCATCTCCGATTTCAAGGCGAATGTAACAAAATCTCGGGGAAGCTCACCTCCCAGGAGTTCTGATGATATCTCCTTGCTCATAACTCATCTCGTATTTCTGAGAAATTTGATACGAAATTGCCGACATTTTATGACAACACAATTCCCTCAGTCAGAGGATTCATTGTAAACAATGCAAACAGTTGATGTTAATGGACACTTCCATCATTGCAGTGACAAAAGACTGGAATAATTTCATTTATAATAGGAGAGCAGAGAACGTTCTGTGAAATATCGCGATTAAATGAGTTTACGAGAAATAATTGGATAGAATGAGTTGGAAACATAAAGCACAGATTAACGGGTGACAACTAATTAATTTTCCCATTTTCTTGTGTTTATGGAACATTTCACGGGATTCACGTTCTTTTTAGAGCTTTTGGTGAATGAGAGCCTTTTTGTCGTGATTTTTATTTCAACGCTGTCATTATTTTTGAGTAATTAAGAACTTTGGATGTCGTAAAATCCGCTAAATACTGTTAATTGAACGGTCGTGAACTCTTTTACTTTAAATATTTTTAACGGTGATGGTCGAATCAATGGAAGGAAAGTATTTCACACATTTAAAAATCAATTAAAAATCCATTTACAACTCAGGAATAATATTTGGGAGGACGCGGTTGTGTTCGACTGTCGAAAGAGAAAGAGGTGAAAGTTTGGGGTTTACCGTGACTTAAATGAACATCGAGGCTGGATAATAGTGCGTGAAAACATTGAGCGAAATAAGTGCGAGACGTAAACGACGGATTAACGCGAGACAACTAATTAATTTAGTCGTTTTCTTGGGTTTATGGGAGACTTCAGGGAAAGCTTGATGCTCATGCTCTTTTTAAAGCTCTTCTTAAGTAATAGCCCTTTTTGTCATGATTATCATGTCGACGAGATCCTCACCCCCTATTAATGAACCGCTTAAC
Organism: Diachasmimorpha longicaudata; assembly: GCF_034640455.1. Taxonomy (NCBI): domain Eukaryota; kingdom Metazoa; phylum Arthropoda; class Insecta; order Hymenoptera; family Braconidae; genus Diachasmimorpha; species Diachasmimorpha longicaudata. The sequence goes on along the minus strand of NC_087232.1, from coordinate 6,515,652 downwards.
ATGATTTAAAGAGTTGCGAAAGAATATCGTTAATTGGGAAGTAATGAACTGCGGTCACTTGAGGCCATTCGACTTTCCAAATTTGTCATTAATCATTCAAGTTTGCTTTTGAATCTCATTAGGTTCCGTCATCCCAGCCATTTTTAAATCGGAAAATTGGGATTAAATCAATAGCGGAGGTCCTCAATTCCAATTGTTAGAATTAAATTAAAATTCCATTTACAGTTCATTCGTAATTTTTTGGGTAACGAGATTAATTTTAAATGGCTCATCATGTGGAGGAACCAATCAATTTTCAATCAGAAAACCAACTTTCACCCAAAGTTTTCTGATTTCTATCGTTTGTGAAAGGATAATTCACTAGAAAATTAGAGTTTCCGGTGATTATTTTCAAATTTTTAATTTTCAACGATCAAAATATGTTGCAATTCACGTGAAAACATTTTTTAATAAATGTACCGTCAACTTTCACCCAAAAGTTTTACCCTAGAATTTTATTTTGTATTTATTTTGAATTCTCCTGGCTTGTAGGGTTCCAAAATTCAAGGGCGATAGCTCGATTTTAAAGAAATAAATTAGTCGAACGAGTGGGGTATCCTCAACACTTTCAGCTATTGATTTTTTCTTTACGAGATCGTCCGCGCGTGCTACGCACGCGCCATCTTTTCCAAATCATAAGAATTGAAAACTCTAGAAAATGAATGCTCTTATTCTATCTTCGAAGTTAAAATTAAAACTCATGGAAAAAGACAATTGGGAAAATCTTAATATATTTCGATTGCTCTAAGATTGCATATACTATACAGTGCGAGGCAGCATACGGTATACAGAATCGAGAACATTTCCGCAAATTCGAGATTTAGCTATAATAGCGACAGCAATCAGTCAAGTCAGGAAGAGGGCGTTCTTAGTCTCATAATAATCTAATCTAATAATTAAAGATTTTCTAATTATTTGTGAACATCAAATTATGCGATTGAGATTATTTATTCCCTTCACATAACCAAGAACATCGCTGCTTGCGAATTTTTTTTCGTGAGTAGTAGTGCAGGAGACATTGTTGCCGCACTAAGGTGTATACCTGCGACTTACAACCGTAGGGAAGGTTCAAACTGAATGTCTGCAAAAAAATCGCGTTTTAAATTTTTATTAATGAAACCATTAACTCCAAACCTATGCCACTTGCGTTCAATAAACATTTACAGGAGTGGGACGGATTTTGAAATGAAAACAAAAATAATGTTCCAACAATTATAATTGACATTACAACATATGTTAAGAACTATGAACAAACATTAACATGAATACATCCTTTGTATCACTTATCTGTGATTCCGGAGAGCTTTATCTACTTTAATCATAAAATTAATTAGTCTTCAGTTTTCTCTGTTATATATAAAAAATACAAATGTTTAGTAATACTTTTTCTTCAAAAACAGGGCCATATATTGAAATAAATTCTGAATAAATACTAATGTTCATGAATAGATTATTATAATTCCATCTGTTTTGGTTGTTAAAGCTAAATGAGTATTAACCTTACTGCTATGAAGTTGGCAGTCTTTAAAAGTAAAAAATCAAATTCTTAAAGAGCTCAAGCTTGTCAATGTTTCATTTTTGTGTAAAAAAATAACAGTATTAAACTTGTTATAGAATTCAATTTTTGCGTAAAAAAATAACAGTGTTAAACTTGTTATAGAACTCAATTTTTGTGTGAAAAAATAACAGTTTAGAACTTGTTATAGAAAAAATTTTCAATTTTGCAATTGAACTTCCAGAGTAAATAGCCCGTCATTAAAGCTATTCAGCTTTCAGTTTCTGAAACAAAAAAGATTATCTGTTCTTAATAACTGTTTAATGAATGATTCAATGCATTTTCATTTATATTTCCATAGAAAATTTTTTTTTATTAATGTTCTAATGAAAATATTATACTGAATTCTGCTTGAAACTAAGCCAACATTAGATGAAAATATTGCAATATTCTCTTGCATTGAAGGGAGAATAGTGAAAAATTAAAAGTAATTAAATTTGGATAACCATAACCATTAATAAAAAAAAGTACCTTATTCGCGACGTCCATCGCCTCTCCAGATGCAGATTCAGCTGCCCCTCGTTTGAGAATGAGAGGAGGTGCTTCGACAGCATCATCCAACTCATCTTCATTGAGGGCTACATCCTCAGTCAGGACTGCAATGTCATCCATGCTGTTAATATTCAGAACAAAACCATCCCCACGACAATCAACTCGACCTTTAATGGTCATTTTGATTCCCTCGATCAAATCTTCTCTCGGGATGTATGTTACCACATGAATGGTCATGCGATGAACCCTTGTACAAAACATGCCAGATCCATAACTCGAACCACTTACCGTGGTAATGCTTCTGAATGGCTCTTTGAGCCATCCAGTGATCTGGACTGGCCCGCGAGCAGCACAAACGTTCTCCATCTCAATTTTTTATATGAGATGACCTTCGACCTTCCATTGTCAGCTCCATTCGTAATGTTAAATGTGCCAAAGATGTCGAAAGTGCTCCTACGTGCAAATTGAAATTCTTTGTCGCTCACAGTGTCCGTTGATCGCCGATACTGTGGATTGGCCGCTTTAATAATCCCTCCAGTGATTTTTATTATCTAAAAAGTAAAATTTCAAATTTTTCATATATTCTCACAGATATTCATACAGATATTCGCATAGATATTCATATAGATATTCATTTTGTTTCCAAAACAGAAAACTGACCTAGAAAACTGAACTGGGCATTTATGTTATTTATTCGTTGATATTTTTTTTCCCTCAAGGTTCCCTACAAATAAATAACGTACGTTCTTACGTTCATTTGTTTGCAACGAACCTATCGGGAAATATTCGATAATTTCGGAGCTCTTGTGGTATTATATGCGATAATTTTTTCATAATTCTGCGGGTAGGCTATATATAAAAAAAACAAACGATAACTTAACCAAATAAACCTCTCTTCATTTCATGGCACAATTCTCTTTGCCGAAATTTGGATAGGAAAAATAATCTCCTGAATACCACTCGAGCTTCAACATTATCGAGTATTTCCCTCTAGGTTCCCTACCACTCTTGTGGTATTATATGTGACAATTTCACTTTTTTTCTTTTTGAATGGAAATCACCTGTACCTGATACATCTTGATCTCATCCTTGTATTTGAGAGCATCATCCCCCGAGCAAAGTATGCGAACCCTTCTGCCATCATTGTTATTTAAAATGCACTTGTAAATCCACTTAGATGGAGACTTTGGCAACTCTCTCAGGCCTTCAATGCAGTCGACGTAGCCGATGATTTTCCTAAGAAAAAAAAAATGAAATTACTCTCCGAACACGTGTCAATGATAGGTTATGATGATTGAATGCATAATAAATTTTTGAAATATGTTCATTTTTTAAAAATAATAATAGGAATACTTACATGAGTGTAGCTGCAACATTGAAATGATCAATGGCTCTGTTGGTCGTATATTTAATAGGTGGAGATGTCATGATGTTTCACGATTATAAATTATCTCCTTTTTATAATAGGATAAAAACACTCAAACACGTTGCCAAATGTGATGGTTTTTACCGGTTCATTTGTTCCAGCCCAATGTGCGACTAATATAATCGACAGATGTCGCTTCGGTTTCTGTCTTACGCTTACGCATTTTCGAGATATTTCTTCGAGAAATATCGATATCGATCTGTACACGGGTCTCCTTTTTATAATAGGAATATCCTCAAGTTTGTGGAGTGCACAAGGTTACTGGAACGCGATATTATCTCCCTGATATCAGATGGTGGAGTTATGAAATTTTGTCACGATTTGGGGTTCAATGGCACAGTTTATCCGGAACTTCCCCCAATCTCGATCATTTCGCTATTTTAGGACGACCGAGTTCTCCCGAAAAATCATTCTTCATTCTTGAAATTAGATCCTAGATTTCATTCAAGTGTATCTCAAATGATCGTCTTAATGCGTATCGCACGTTGTGATACTGACATTCATCGAGATTAATTACAATTCGTTGAGTAGGAAAAAAATAATAATTCACTGTTATCATGATTTATGATTCTCGGGATTTTTTTCCAGCCAACAGTTCCCTCGAAATTTCAAACGAACAGATCATTTAAAATCCATAATTCGACGATGGAATGATTGGATAGCGAATAATTTTTAATTGGAAATATCCAAACACTTGATCTCCTCAAATGAGTGGACAGATTAAATTTAATTGAAATAATTCTCTAGTTAATTATTATGAACCATTCTCCCATCACGAAATTGTGCTTTGCTTCGGACATTAACAGTTCCCAAACACTACCAAAGTTTTATGTCTCTCTCCAAGTAATATGTGATGACACATCATTATAACTTTTAATGCTCAAATTTAACCGTCAACTTCCTCCCCATTTTGCTATCATTCGCAGTGTCACTGGAGACTTTCAGGGAAATTGGTTCATCAGTTTTCCAAAATAACTTGTTTTTCGGGCATCTCGGTGTTTGTTGAAGATAAATCGATAGCTGACCGGTGGTTTCACCCGGAAATACTGATCGTTCCACTGATAGTCTCAAAGTCTTTCCTTGGAAACGCGTTCAGGATTTTATTCTTTTCTGTTATCTGAGCTCAACCCAGATAAATGTTGGCAAACTGTATTCAACGTCACACTACTTGTCAACCTCGGACTGAATTTTTATTTCCGTAAACAAATAATTATTAAATATAGCCGAACATTTCTTCGGTTAAAACGCAGTGACAGTAATAATTTAAATGCAATTATAAATATATCCGATTTATGTCAATTTATTGAATACATTTTTTATCAACAAACGTCTGAACTGAAACGAAAAATTGTCGAAAAAAAAATTCGCCGGCTGCACAATTTTTGCTGATTATTTCTCTAGCTCGTGAATAACTGACGTGTGAAATAACTCACCTTTTCCACTCCTCTCCAGCCTCCTAGAGCCTATTTTTCTAAACATACCCGGCACTACTCTCTCAACCCCATTAGAATTGATATGAAATGTATGACCTACTTCCCCAGTATGAGCGTAAAATTTTATTCATCCACAGGGCCGTTTTCAAGCTGTCCTTCTCTGCAGTACATTTTTTAAATGGTCTATACGAAATTTATGACAAGAGTGCTCACGATAAATCCTAAAAAAATAGTACTACAAATAAATAAATAAATAAATAATTATAGTATTTTTCGGATAAAGATGACGATTTTCAAGGTTTAAAAATTTTTTTAAGAATATTTTTGGAGTTTTCGAAAGAACTCACTCTGTCAGCTTCAAGTTTCATATCCACTCCTGTTTGAAAAAAATTTGTACATGCGTAATCGCACTGTATTTCCCCTCATATTCGTCTTATTTGTATACATTGTAAGAATTTGCCTCGATTTGTGTGTGTGGTAGAGACACGAAAGAGGATTGATCGGTCAGGCGCGCGCACGTTTACAGATAGAATGCTTACTCCCCTTCTGAGTGGTTCAAAATTACCCCTAAACGTACTGTAATAGATTACAATTTGCCGGCCAAATACTGAACCATTTCCCGGGTATATATATTCAACATCAATTAATCCAACTGAGAAATCGAATTAACCACCAAATTACCATTAGGTTTATGCTAATTGAATGGTCGTTAATTTGAATAAACAGACGAAGACATCTGGGGCGAGTATTTTCACCAGCTAAGGGGATCAGGATCGCACATTGACATCAATAATTTTTTTTTACACAAATGATCACTCGAGTCAAGGATTTTCGTCATCCGAGTGCTCAAATTTTTTTTGATCGGTTCGTTCAGATTGAAATTTGTTATTATTTTCTAGCGCATATTAAAGTAGAATTTCCACCCAGGAAGACAACGAACTGTTCGTTCTTGAATCGGTGACAAGTTGAATGTTGGTAAGAAAGTTGGAAAGATTTTCGAAAACTCACCCGGCATAATGGAGACGGTCTTGAGCGCCCTGAGTACCCTGAATGTTCTCAAACCCGCCAGATTGCCGACCTCCATTCCAATGGTCGCGTAACCGCTCGTTATCACGACGAAATCCAGCCAATTCCATGGATTTCGAAGGTATGTGTACTTGTTCAGTATAAAGCCTTTAGCTATAGACTTTATCACCATCTCCGCTGTGTAAATTGCTAGGAAGATATATCTGCAAAGAAAGTAGAAGAGCAGTACAATCAGTTGATGAATGGTGTGTTTTAACTTTTCAAGTGGTAAAACAGTTTGAGAATTTCCAAGTGCTTTGACTATTATTTCTCCAGTAAAATGCTTTCACGTTATTGGAAAATGACCGGCAGCTGAAACCGATTCAAGAATAGCCAAAAAAAAATTGAACGATATAGTCGTTGGCCATCCGAATAATTGATGATAAGAGTAGATGGTGAATGTGCTTTCAGTGCTGCATGTCACGGTGGATATGGCCTGGGGGAAATTCGAAAGCGTTAGTTTCATCCGTATCTCTCTCTCTGGTTAAGCCATCGTCACCCTCAGGGCCGTTTCCAACCATGTCCTTTACCCGGTCGCCAGACGCAGGAATTTTATCACAGGAGTATCCGGTGAGCTCGAGGGAGTACAGAGCAAATCCCCAGAGCGTTCTTATGTACTCGGCATGCCAACTCGTCGGATTAGGGTAATTTCAGAGAATTCGTGCGTTTGCTTTTATGAGAGAGGAAATTGTCTTAATTGGCTGAGGGAAATTAGACATTTTGAGAGAGCTTTGCGTGTGGCTTACGTTTTTTTTTGTTGAAACCATCCAATTTTTTAATTTGAAAAAAAACCGTGACGCAATTTCTTCAATTTATGGCTTCCCAAAATTGTAGAAAAATATTAATCGTTTGCAGATTATGATATTAATTATGTCTTATTTTAATTAATCGGGAATTCATCAGGAGTTTGAATTATTGGTTTAATCCCGAGAAATTATTGAGACAAGAGACTTTGGAGAGAAAAATTTTCCCCCATTTTTATTCCTCCAATATTTCCACATGTAACTGACGGATGTGCATATATTTTCAGCACATCCGCCTGTAACAAACCATCGAATTCACCAGTTCACTAAAATACTGAATATTTCACGGTTAACGTCTTTGAACCTTTGAATCTGTGGTGAACGTTTTTTTATTTGTTCCCAGTGGTTTTACCTTTCTGTTTCATTGTTACAGAATGGCAGAACCCCGGTCTGGCGAGAGGATTCAATATTCATTGGGCGCCAAGGACGTAAGCAAATTGGAGCTGTGAGGGAGTGTGTGTGTGTGGGAAAGTTGAAATGGTGGACTGGCACCTCTAGAGTTTTCAATTAATTTTGGGAGAGAGGATAGTAGGGGTGAATTGGTTGAGGGAGGTAACTGAGTAATTGTTGATTTGCGAGTTTCTGAGGGGGTACGGGGATGAGCGAAGGGTTTAATTATATTTTGTACATTATTTTGAAATTTGTACGCCTTTTTTCATTTTTCCCCCAATTATTCATTCAAATTCCAGGAACGTGAATGAACCAGTTTTCCATGAGATATCAAAAACTCTAGGAAAACATTATTTACAATTTTGATTCTCATTAATATCTACTTTTCGGAAGTTTTCTTTTTATTAAAAAAAATTTCCAACGTAAATAATCAAAGCTCGAGCCATATCTCGATCTCCTCCTGGATTCCCCCCAAATAATTATTCAAAATAAAAAATCCCTCGATACAAATTACCCCCCTCCCCCATACTCCCCTCAATTTCTAAAAAAAAGTAAAGGAAATCTCGCTAATAGACGTGAAAGAAACTCCCTCAAATGTCTCATCATCTCCATTATCATTATCTACCTGATTAATATCCCGCCTCCGCTCCCACCACGAGACTTATCAGGTAATTTATTCAAACAGGATAAGAAATTCAACACATGTAAAAGAGTCCGATGTGTACGTGACCGTTGATATTTTATACGAGCAGTTGACTTCCGTCTTTTGGAGGGCGATACCAGAATTAGGGGTTTATATCTCAGGTAATTCTACGTTGTGATCGTATCATCGTGTCACCCAAGAAACATGAATGCTCACTTGGGATGGCAGAAGCACGCAAGCTCACCAAAAATCCCTGGTGACACACTATGTCGCTTGATACTGCTTTTTTTACCCCAACTCGTGGAAAATATTTCATTGTTTATATTCATTCAACGGGGCATGACGGCGGCGCGGAGGGGTGGGGGTGGGGTGGGCCTTGATGAGGCCCATGGAATAGCTGGATATGTGATGTAAGACGACAGTAATTGCACGGTAAAATGTCGATGAAAATTACCAAAGGAAAAGTCCTTTTTCAGAAAATTTCAGATTAAGATGAAACATTTTATTTATTGCAATTAATTCTTTTTAATGAAAGAGGTCACTTACTCGGCTTCTTCTATGGGCTCGGTCATGCCGAGGAAGACACAGTTTAGCGCAATGGTCATCATGACCATGTAATCAAAGAATTGATTTGTACTCAGGAAGATGCAACACCTTCTGACGGGATTCCAGGGTGAAAATATGAACCAACTGTTGGTGGCGGTAAATCTGTGGATGTAGTTCTTTCGAAATCTTTTTGACACTACGCAGAATGTCTGAAACAAATAAAAACCTTGATATAAATATCGGTGGAGATTGTTGAAAATAAAAATGATTAAATCAAGTCGATGAAATTAATTTCATCCATTGACTTTGTTTATATTCCTCTACGAATATAAACAATTAAAAATTAGGATCGTTGCGTAACATCTCAGGTCTTAAGTGGCTTTGTGAAGATATTCAATAATCGCTATTGTGATTACAAATAGTTATTTGATTAAATATAAACCGATTTAAAATGGTTAATATTAAAATTAGAAAAATTTCCAACAAATAAAATTAAATATAATTGTTTGACTAATTAATAAGGGAATTATCGTGAGGGTCGATATGACTCCACAAACGTTGAAAATATAATTTGCATTTTTATCACTTGTGAATAAATTTTTTTCTTGACGTTTTAAATTCATTTACTATCGCTACACTCAATGAGTCATGTGAAGTTTGGATTTACTTCAAGCTGCCATAACTCTCCCCCTCTCTATTGTCGAAGATAGTCTCACGAAGAAGTGTAAATTCCTCCCAACGCTCCGGCTTATTCCCTCATTTTAAACTCCACACGTACATTTACTTTTCCCAAAGCCCCGCAGAAACTTCGGATACTTTGGAAACTTGCCGAGTCGATAATTCGTGAAGGTCGTGATAAGTGATTCGGAAGTTAGTACGTGATTTTTGGCTGGGAAAATTTTGATGTCTTCGTCGAGAGCCAGTGAAGCAGATGAAATGGCTTCGGGGTTTTGTGTCCTCGTGTTACCGTCCACTGACATTTTTAATACCATAAATTTATGATTAAATTATCACAGTACTGGCACCTTAATAATTATTATTACATCATTAACCACATTAATAATGCAAACGAACGGATGCGCAGAGGTGGCGCCCATGTGGACGTGTTGTTTCTCTCAATGACGGTCTCAATGACAAGAAATGAAATCGCGATGTCTGACTACTACACGGACTTTCCACTGCACGTGTTCATCGCATTGCGGAGGTCATTATTTTATCTCTAATCGGATTGCGCGGAGCGGTCTCATTATTATCGGATATTCAATGGGATATATTTCCCACCCAGACTATTTTCAGAGGAAAATTTTTGATATCGCGAATAATTGTACATTGACTCCATAATTTTTTTTTCCCCATTGAAATGTTCGACGATCATCCTCTGGAACCCGAGTATTGCGCTACTCGTCAGTGAACACTTGGGCTCGTTGGCGGTTGAAAAACCATCGATAGTTTCCAATGACGGGCATTGATTGTGATATCCTTGTCATCACTCGTCAGTTACCACTCAACCTCAATGACTAGCGGTGTAGGAATAAACTCCGGGGCACTTTACCGTGGGGAGTGGGGCGAATCTATCCGGTCATTCATTGATATACCGTGCACAGTGAACATAGACACTCCCCTTTATCCAATTTTTCAAATCACTTCTGACGGATGGGGTAGTCAAGTGGTACTTAATTCGCTAGAAGATATGCACGCGGATTTTCAAAAATTTTGAATCCCGACTTTCACCTTTGAGTACCTCCTTTCTAATCAACGAGTACTCTCTACTAATTAATAACCAGAAGCAGATTATTCTCAAATCACCTACTCTGGGACATAATGAGGATCACAATTAATTTCTAATTTTTCAAATTTGTGGTGGTGTGATAGAATGAAAGCATTTTATCTAGATTGGTGGATAATTATCGTAATTTAATGCTGAAGACGTACATTAAATTGATCCGGAACGAATTTTAATGAAAATGGGTAATGAAATAATGAGCTTGCATTTATAAAGTTGAAAAATGGCTGTCATTTTTTTTTTCTCGGCTACTTGCGAGGGTCACAGGCGAGTGGGGAAATTGTGAAAGTTATCACAGATGTCTCGTCACGTAACGGGATCACGCGACGCTGCCGTCGACTCGTTGAAGGCGCTCGCGTGCCAGAGAGTAAATTCGGCAACGCTGGAGGCCAAACAAAATGGCGAATCTCCCCTGAGGGCGCGTGTGGGGCTACCTGAGCGGACTTAACCTCACCCAAAAACTTCTCCAGCTAAATTACAATTTATAAATCCTCAAGGACCGTATCCATTGTAAAAAACTGGCCTAATGAATCCAAAAATGTTCATTAAAAACTTTCTCCTGAAAATCTCCAGAGCCACTCCCCACCATAATTCCGTGATTCACGCAGTATCTCTCTTGTAAAGCTGAAAGGGGCGAGAATGAGGGCAATGAGACTTTAAATGTGACCCTTCGCTGCAATTGCGTGTGAACTGTGAACGTCAGTGAGAGGCCTATTGCGTTGCCGAGCTATCACGCGTACGGACAAAAAAACCCTCAGACCATATCAGCAGTTAAATCTTGTGAAAATATTCTCCTCGCGGTGATTCAGATTGAGAATTATTTCACAGACATTGTGACTAATTAAATACTTCGCATTAGCACGAACAAGATTTTGGGGAGAGGACAGAACTTTTCAGGGTGATTTATGGAATTTAAATGAATGACGAATCGTAGGGGTATATATCTGTTGACAGGGGTTGTAATTAATCATTCAGGTTGTTATTGATAATTATGCAGAGGTACTTGATACCACAGTCAGTGGTGTATTCGTTGTATCGACACTAGTGTGTACAATGTCAATAAAATTGTAAAAATTGAAGCAGTAAAGAATGAAGAGAAATTGTAACTTGTGAATTTTCCATTGGATCGCATTGATTTTCATTACTGACTAAAAATTGTGAAAATAGCTGAGTAGTAAAACAACATAACGGAATATAAAACTTTCACATCGAAGGGGATTATGATTTATGATGAAAATGTCAATGGAAGAATGAAAATTTATATTCACGGCGGAGGAGCTGGAGAACTTTTTCCCAAGATATTGAGAGGATTTTTCGAGTGGACTCTTCTCCTGTGACTTCACTGTTTTTCGGATTGTCGGTGAGTGGGGACAAGGAGAAGGGATAAAGTGGGTGATACATCATCCTGAGAATGATTCTTTAAAGAGTCCAAGGAGGGATAGAAGGCGACGAAACACTTTCTTTTACCTCTGTAGAGACATCTAGGTCACAGAGTCTGTACACCACATACGTCATCTGTACTCAACTCTTCCTCTTCCTTTTGAGTTTTCAGTTTTTTTATTTTTTATCTCATCCCTCTGTGGATGGACGAACGAGACTTGACAACTGAGTACAGGCGGGTACGTGTAAACTCGGTGGATGGGGGGATGAGAATTCTGTCAAGGGAACAGCAATTTTTCATTAAATGCACTAGAGAAATAATTGAACAAATAATCTTCATGATGACACGTGAAAAAAATTTCGTTGAAACACCTGGCGACTTTTTTCGCAATTTTTTTTTAATTTTCACTAAATATCTGGAAAAAATGCATTAAGTCAACTGGAGAAATATTTTTTTGTAATAAATACGAGACAATTAACTTAAAATTAGGCTACAATTGATTTATATGGATAAAGACTGCAGTGAATAATGACAGGAGGAGGCGAAATGAGGGAGAGGGGGACCGAATGACAATAAAAAAAATATTTTTTATTTTTCCTTCTGTGGCTGTTGATTCCTTTTGTTTCTGCACCACGATCACGAAACGAACATTGAGCCATGCGAATGAGACTGCGGCTGTCATTTCTGAGCGACTCGGAGCCAGTGATGGATGCAAGTTTAATCTCCTGTCTGTGAAGATATTCCGTTGCACTTTTTGCTGTTCCACAGAGAATTCGTGCATAGAGAGAACTGGGGGACGGGGGAGAAATTTCTCTGAGGAAACATTTTTTTTGCGGAAGCGGAAACGGCCTTTGATCTGTTGTTAATTAATTTGCGAGGGATTTGCGTGGATGTTTGCTAATTAATTGATGGTGAAACTGGAGAGTCCGGGATTTCGGAAAAAAACCCCACTGCCTCACCAATATTAGGGTAGAATCAGTGAATGGGGGCGGATGTGGATGTGTGGGTGGTCCTATTGATGTTATCGTTGCCTGGCCAAGAGTATTTTTTCATAAAATAGAATGTAATAATTTCAACTAATTAACACACGTACTATATACCAAATGAGATATTCTTTCTGAGTTAAAATCATTTGAGTTGTGTTAAAAATAAGATGAATTGAAATACATTAAACAATAAATTTTAAACAAGAATTGTTTGCTTATTTCTCCGGAAAAGTGTCTGATACCATCCGGAATAGATGACAGTTATTTACGGATTCAATTTCGCCCTCTGAAAAATTCTAATCGTCTCCATAAAAACGGTGGAGCACTCGGAAATAATTTTTCTCCACTTCGGTCAGGATAAATGCTGTTTACTCTGGCATCCCTTGCCCAAGGAATGCACAGGCCTTCCCAACGGCCTCCCCACCATTTCCCCATGCATCTGAAATAAGGCGAAAGACCTTCCATCCCTTACACCCACAAAATAACACAGGACAGTGATATTTACGGAATGTGAATAAATGTGGAAGACTGGAGATTCAATTCCTAACCCGGAATATCTGGAACTGAAATTCAATATCCCCATTTCTGATTTATGACTTCCTGCGGGAGCAATCTCATTTGGCGAGCCATGTGGAATAATATTCGTTCAATCACGATATTACGGAGATTTGAAACCACCGGGATCGGTGCTTCCACGTGCAGCGGCTGTCTTCAGACACACATCAACCTCAAGACTCGCGGGATAATTTAATTTTAGTGGAATGAGCGCTACAAAATGGGGAAATGACCTGGGGAGCACTAGAATTTTTATCACCAGCTCTCTTGATTGTCATTCCTATGCAGATCTAGTCCTCGACCTTCATTCGGTGGAATAATTATCTTCTCAAATTTGCAACTAGTATTGCTCTCCAGTGTTGAACCTCTCAACGTCAGAGCAATTAATATTTTCCAAAATATGATTTTCTGAGTATCTCTTTCCCAAAAATATTCGCATACTGATCTGCAAATACATATATTCCACCTGCAACCCCCCCCCCCCTCACTTTTCATTCTCCCCCTACCCCTTCACTCATTGCAGTAAATTTAATGGATAGTCGGGAAGTTTGGTCTGAAGCAGAGGGTGGCTGGAGTTGGATTGAATCAAGTTGAGTTGAGTTGAGACTACATAAATAAGCGCAGTATGTTTATCTTGGGGGTTTATCGTTTCCACGGTGGCAAGACGAGAAAATGATACAGCAGTGTCTCCGGGGAAGGAAAGAAGAGCTGAGAAAATGTTGGGATTAAGGGGATCCTTTTCGCTGTTTATCTTGGGTGAATTTATGCCGAAGAGGTTCTCCTCTTGTTCCAGTACTTTTTGTGATTCTGCGGTGATGGTTTGGGGAATTATGCAGTGGTGACTGGGGATCACCAGTCGTGTTGTTCTACACGACCGGGGGAGGGCGATTCGTTAATTTTAATGGGATGACGACTGCGTCCGTGATATTAATTATTTATACAGTAGTGAGCGAGAACGCTGAGGTGCATTACCATTGTTCATGGGAATATTTATATTAATTTACTGATGGCAAGTAAATACACTTGGCCAAACGATTTTTTTCCTCAATACCACCCCAACCAGAACGAATTTCTCCCACCCCTCCGCTCCCCCTCACCACCGCGACTGATTAAAAAATCCCGAGGAAGAAAAAAAATTCTCCGCATTCGCCGAAAAATTCACAAATGAAAAAGAAAAATTGTTTGATCAACTGCCAACCGTTAAGGGTAGGTCGCCCGTTAGCCCGAGCCCATTGCATGTTTTAACGGTGCAATTTACGGTAGTGACGAGCGTCAATGGTCCAACCGAGGCCTCCACCACTGAAAAGCGCCTTTTTATTGGCACATGTCCTACTTTCACCCCGAAAAGCGGAAATGGAGTTACTAAATAACAATTCCACCTTCAGGTTCACGTACACGGAGATCAATATAACATGAATAGAATAGTGAAATCCAATGGCAGGATATCATCATCGGTGGGTACACGTTGCGCTGTATGTGGAGGGAGAGGGGGGGGGGGGATGGCTTTCATCGTGTCAGTATTCACGATAAAACGAAAGTTTAACCCAACATGACTCTGTATTTTCACGAGTTATTCAGCATACTAATGAAGATCACCACCTGTGTCAATACATTTTAGCTTATCTTAATACGTTTTGGTTGCATTGTGATGGTTGATTTGCTCCACTTGCCCGACGATTTCACGACAAATAACGATTCCGTTCAAATGGGTTATGCTGACAATAAAAGGGGCGAAAAAAAAAAGAATTGGCGGCGAGAGGGGAAGGGTGGGAGGGGGAGGAATTCAGGAAGGAGGGAAAAAAAAGTGTCTCGAATACTGGGGGGATGAAAATGGGTCGATTTAACAACGCCACATCGCCTCAGTGAACAAATCGCGTGTCCTCAATCTTTCGAATCGCTTTTTCAACTGTCTCGTTCTCACTCACTTCCTCTCAGTTCTCTTCCACTACTTCTATCTGTCGTGGTAGACAGCAAGGTGGGATGCTGCATAATAAAGAAAACGGGACCGAGGGGGGAAAGAAGAAATAAAGAGTTGAGAGAGTGATGGAGGGAGTGGAACAAAAGGTAAATACAAAGCGTGAAAATGAATATGTTGACTTGAATCTGTTGTGGAGTGCTGGACAGGGGTGGAGTGGGTGGGGAATTTTAGAGGGATTATTCTGGTAATGTCTTCGTGTGTGAGGGGGTTGGAGGTTTTGTTTGGTGGAGATTAAATTCTGCGAGAGATTTTTTTTCACTGTTGTTCTGGGGAGGGGAGTGCACGCGAGGGGAATTCGATGCTGGAATTGTTTTGCAGGAAGGGGGGTGGGGAGAGAGGAGAATGGTCCAGGGGACTGTGAACTCACGTCAGTTGAGTTGATTGCGAAGTCAATATCGTTGAGATTTTTTTCAAAAGAAGAATATTTATTCACGTTTCTGACATTTGTTTAAGAGATGGTTTTAACGCTTGCTCTGAGAGCCTTTTACTGAGCCTATTTACTCGCCTTCAGTAGATCTGTACAAATATTTCCGTAGGTCATACTGGTGCTAAATGAATGTTTGGGTAATTAGTAAATATATTTGAAGTGGAAAAAAAATTTTCGCATTTGAAGTGGAAAAAAATCAGAATCTTTCGATTGCGAAAGAAATCCGCCGGCGAATAACATGTGCGCAATCGGCTCACTCTGTGGCGAATTCAACCAATCATCGCATTTATTCAATTAGTCAATTAAACGGTAATGATGATCTTAATCGTCAATAATATCGCCGGCATGATCCATTAAAGAGTTCCGTTACAGGCGAGTTTATTTGCACACTTTTTTGTTGCTTATGAAATAAATAGGGCTTTTGGAAAATGAGATATTAGCGAGCGAATGGAGGCGATAAAACCGACATTTATGAACCCTCTTGTGAACCAAACGGCCATCAATTTTTATTCCATAAAAGCAGAAATATCGTCTAATTAAAAATCACATTTTCGTGCAATTGTTCATCGAAAACTTACAAATGGAACTTCCGCTGTCAAATCATCGAGTGTTACCGTATGTATCGGCAGTGATTTGATGGGTTTTGGTGTTGGTGTTGGTGTCACCCGAGTTGTGAATTCCTCTACGTACACCCAATACACATCGACCTCCTCTTTTGTCAATTTTTTCCGGTTAAAAACCTTTTTCGTTTTTTTGTAGTCACGACGAGCACGCGCACGCATGAATAACAATTGGTCCCTTCGTGGTCGCGGGGTCATAATTGCCAATCACTTGAACAATGATTATTTCCCCTGAAAAAGTAACTAAAAAATATTCCCTCTTTCGTTCATCCCTTCATTAGTGAATTTTTTAAGCTCATTAATTTTTTTAGATTTGGGAAAAAATTGTTGTTTCGACTTTTTCCGGGAGAAGCAATTTATTAATATTAAAAATATGTCATTCGAATGACATGAACCACTGTTGAACTGTAACTGTCCAGAGAGATGCTTTTGAAACCTAATCATTGGTCATTGTCGCCGCTAACGGCGTCCCAGCCTTGACCAATAATCTCTGATGAGCTGTAATAACATGTACAGGCACGTCAATGGCCGGTGTGTACTGCACACTCAACACGAGCGGGAGGGCCACTCAGACCATGTTTCAATTATTGAAGAGCCGTTGTGATATTATACCGAAGGTGTACCTGTTGCAAAAAAAAATAAGACCAAACCCGTGCAACAAGTCGAAATAGCTGGCATTTGTAAGGGCCAGTTTGTAGGTGGCAAGGGAAAATAATATTTATAGGACAGCTTTGCTTGTCCATTCGTATATGACACGGAAGAATCGATTCGTCAAGCCTCGCGCAGACCTTGTACATATGCAGTATGTGGGAATAAAAAAAATGTCAATCAATTATTCGGTGACAATAAAAGAGTATCAGTGGTTTTTTTTTCATTACTTCAGATTTTATGGGACTTTTTTCGTGCTAAATGGTAAGATTTTTTTATGGAATTTTGGGGAAACGTTTTATGATTGTGACACTGAATAATTTATTGATTTATAGGGGAGAGAAATTCCCTAGAAAAAATCTAGAACGAGCAGTGAGAGAAATTGCTATTCACTGGCAGTGGAAAATTCTAGCGATGGGGCGATCAAATACGAGGACACATTCACTTTTTCAGCAATCACATTTACAATACTAGTAGTGGAATTTGTCCCTGGACGCAATTTAGTGTGACTTGTCTCGTAGTAGTGTTACGATTTAAAAAAAAAATTTATTGATGAAGTTTGTAGATTTAAATATTTTTAGGAGTATTAAAAGGCGAAATATCAGTACAATTTTTGATGGAGCAAATTTCCCAGTAAATCCCACGTATGTCAAATTTTGCGAAAACAATTTAAACATATTTTATGATACATTTTATATGTTTTTTGTAATGCAAAATCGACTTTGGCGTTGGCGCCAACGAGTTTTTAACCAACTGGAAGTGTATCAGTATTAAAAAATTATTTCCCACAAGTTGACCTCGATGAATTTTCAATAAAAATACCTCCCCTGGTTCTATCCTCTCCCATCCCACCGCAAAAACCGGAGACCTCCTTCATCCAGTCATTGGAATCAATACAACCTAATCAATAACTTTTAATTACTCTCATAACTTTCGGAGTAATCACGGCCGAAATTATTCGACGATATTCTTGGGAGCCGAACCACGCGATAGTCATCAATAAAAGCCCATGATCGCCAATTTGTTCGTTAATGGTAGCAGTTTCATCAGCGGTAGCTATCACTAATGACCACTCAGCCCAGCCTCCCAGTTCTTTCGCTCCCCCGAAAGTGTTCTCTATCTCCAGTACAAATTTCCCGTAACCGCAGAAGGTATCGATATCACTGGTGTTTCACCGGTTGCAGACTCTATCCGCATTCGATTTTAAATCGAAAGCGACTTAGCAATGGGGATAGATTCTAACACGATTTTGCCGCAGTGTCGAATTGAATTCAAGTGGAAACTATCATTCTGACGCGCCTGACCGTAATCGATTCGTACCACTTGTTCGAGTTTTGCACGACTTACATCGGATTTTTTTTTTTTCATTTTCTCGGGGGATACTTCACGGTGTCTGGGGCTCTATTCAGGGTGTCCTGTATTCATGCGGTGTTTTTATCCGTGAAAAGTTTTCTTTAATAGTGCAGGTGTCATAAAAAATTGACGGCATGAAAAAGTTATCCTCCTTTTGAATTTTTTAAAAATTTTATCGCTAATAAAAATACTGCATTGCCTTCGTTAAATGTTTTACGCTGTTGTTCGGAAAATTCAAGCGCTTGATGGACTATTCGCGAGTGAAATGTCGAGAGGTTTCAATTTTTTTGTTAATGGATGGGTTCTATACAGCCAAAGCTGACGGATCAAGTAATTTCAAAAGAAAATATGAAGGGGTTTTTATCGATGAAGAAAATAGAAGGAAAAATAGTGTTCCAGCGTGACTGAGTTTATATTCATAAGATCAGCATGCGACGGATTAAATTATTTAAACAACGAGAGAAACGTTAAACCGTTAAATAAATTTTATATATCTTTCAAAGATAAATAAAATCGATTCAACACACTTTTAATATATTTTTAACAAATATAATTTTTTGTGTGAGTTCCTAAAATCGCACAAACGTTTTTCTACCCCATCATTTCCATCCCCGAACCACTCGGAACCTCGTGACCCAAAAATCGACACCCGATCAAAAACCAAACCACGAGCATCAATAAAATAAAAAGCTCATAATAAAAATTGAGATCCGGCATTTGAAACCACATGACCACGGAACAAGCCGCTGAAATCAACCCCTAAAATTCTCCACCCACCCCGAGATCGCAATATCAACGCAAAAAAAATCCAATAACAGCATTGAATTTTCTATTTTCAAATCCATACCTCGAAAACTGAATTTTTCTCGGTTCCCCCATTAAATTCCCCTCCCTCCCTCTCCCCCGAGGGTGATGCGGATATTTTGGAAATAGAAACCACTGTATTTACCATTGACCAAAGTCAGTCTACGTTGGGCTGTTGCGCACGTGAAGCGCCACAAGGCAAACTGGAAATTTTAGTCGTGATTGCTGGCAAGGGTGGCATCGACTCCTGGCTACCTGCCAGTACCGATAACGGCTGGATCTACATATGGACCCCCCGTTTTAGCCCGAGACCCATCCGGTACACATTTGCACAGACCTCGCATTTCCTCTGTCTCTCACCCCCGTCACCCTCGCGCCCACCGGCGAATTTTCCATTGCGCCAATGTGCTACCCATGATAGGGATCTCAATGGACTGTCTCACACGATCGAACCACCGACACTCCCCTCGCACCCCTCACCACTATCTACCTATTCCGGCTCAAGTTCATTACATTTTTCTAATTTCATTAAATTTTTTTTACTGTTATTTTTGCTCTTCTGAAATTTTGCAATCGTTATTTGGATTTTTAAACAGGTCATATTGATCAAGGATGAGTCAATAAATTTGTCAGTACAATTCACACGATCGAATTATTGATTCTCCATTTCTCGGAAATTTTATGCTCTTTCAACTGTTGTTTTTCCTTGGTTATGGTTAATGGTAATAATGACACGAAGTTGTAAAGCACCGACTAACTGAAGGAAAATTGTGCTCCACAAGTGCGACAGAATGTTCGCGACAAAATTACTCAGGCGTTAGGAGGAGAGGGCATCGGCGTCCCGTCTAAACTCTATTTCATCGTCTCGAATGCATTGCTATGCACACCCAGGCTCAATTTACATAATTTCGTGACTGGAGGTTATTGGCCGCCAACCGATTCGAATATCGTATAGTACAGCTATTGTTGGAGTACAGCTAGCGCAAATGCTTAACTGTCAAACTTGGTACGTTGTTAACAGTTAAACTTAAATGGTTTGAGTCGAGAGTGCTATTCAAAGGCATTGTGATGGTTCTATCAGTGACTTTTATGGTTGTTATCACCCGGTGTAACCATATGGATAAATTAAAATCACTGATGAATTGTTCACGATTTTTTATTGAAAGATTTGGGAGAATCAGTCAAAAATTATTCTGAAGAGCTGTTTGGTGACTAAAAAAAATTTTCAGACGACACATTCTTCGGAACTTCATTCCAAGGGCTCCAGTAAACGTAAAAAAAATTTACACATATTAGTGATGGTTTCGTTTTTGAGGAAATTTACTTGTCTAACAACCCAGAGGATCTAAAAAGTTATTATTCACTTACTCATCTTTCATAGAATAATATTCAATTCTCTTTCCAATATTTACTCAGCGACGCGTCTGATTAAATTCTGTTCGTACTACTCCTCTTGTTTTCTCCTTCGCCTGAATCGGTTGAATTTAATATTTTTATCTCACCAATGCGATCAGCCGACTTGTTAATAAATACCTGCGTTACAATGTATTCAGTATGTCAGGGATTAGGTCAAAATAAAAGTAATAAAAATCGAGCAGGAAAAAAGTGTGCTAGGCAAGGACAAAATGTATATAAACTGTAATACCTCCCGGTAACACTACACCGCCATACTTAATGCGACACGATAGAGTGACGTCACATTCACACGCATACTCGTGCTCAACTCCGTATGAAATATCAATAATTTTTATTTTCTATTATTGCCGTTGGGTGAGTAATTCCTGACTAGAAAAATATAATTCACTGTACGAGCTGCGGATTTCGCCTGGGGTTCTTGAAGAATTTCATTGGCATTTCAGTGATAACACGAATTTATACTAACCCAAGTCCTTCAAACTTATCAGATACTGTTGCAAATTCTCGACTGTGTCAATATTCCCCTGCGTTCCCAAAGAACTGTGTCACCTTCACTCTAAATATTTCTACGATTCAAAATATATAATAAATAATGAGTGTCAAATTATAAAATATAGTATCTTGTACTTTATTTTATAGTATTTTATAGATAATAATAAAAAATTGTTACGCCCAGATACTATGATTTTATTTAATAGATATTATGATACGGAATGGTATCACGTCCGGCAAATTCATAACATTTTTCAACGACCGCTCCACCTCGGAATTTCCATCACAAGAACTCCATTATTCACACCTCAAAGAGGAATGTCTGTCGATTTTTCCTCCCACCCGGAAGACCGAGTCTTAAATTTTTAACCACTAAAAATTTACAATGAAATGAAGGTGAAAAAATTATACAGCTGGTGCTCACAACTCCTGAGAGTTCATTCAATAGAAAAATCGGATCTACAACATTATGAATTCAATGTAAAATATTTAGAACACCCAGAGGTTCAGCAGTCTCGAGTTATTTGGTACCCGGTGTAGGTGGTGGGAAGCAAGAATCCGAGGGAAGTCTGGGTAAGACCATAAGATTACACGGTAAATTATTAAACCAGTCGACTGGCAATTTTGACGATTCCCTTGTATCCGCTCGTCTTACCTTTCTCCACACCACTACCCGAAACATATTTTATTCTCAATTACGCGAGTGTAATTATTTAATTAAAACTAGCAGTGAAGGGGCGAAAAAAGCTGTTGAATTCCTATTGACTGAAGAGAAAAAATTTGATGATAAAATGATTAATGATAACAGGTATCAATTTTTATTCTTGAATAAAATTTAGTGGAAAATTTTGCAACATAAGTTGTTCAGAACAATCAAACTCTTCTGACTTTTTCCAAAATATTTAATGTTGAAGAATTCAACAGAATCGGGTGAAGACGAATGAAAAGTTCAATAGAAATCGAATGGAGTAATCTATCGAATTCGTTAGGCTCTTCTGTGCGACTTCTGAACGTGCCAGCCACGCTCCATCGGTTTTAATTAACCAATAATTATTTTTCCACCATTCGATATCTTCAGGCACTTAAACCCAGCCACAAAAATGTCAATGCCAGAAATTCTTACTGGAGAGATATTGTGTGTAACATTGTGCGACGTACATCGACGTTAACCCAATTTCAAGTGTATGACACGACACCACTGTGAACGTGTCCCGCGGGGGGAGGGGTAAGTGTTCGGTGAAGTGGAAGTGGATGAAATTGAAACACTACAGGGGAAAAACTCCCCTCGAGGCTAGATAAATTGAACAAAAAATCATTAAATCCTATTTTGTTATAATTTCCATTAATTATATCGGAGGGTGTACGAGATTTCTCGGCGTTTTTACGGGAGGAATGATTGATTATTATGATATACGGAATGATCAATCTTGGTGGAAATATTACCCCTCATTTACCAGGACCTTCTGTCATCCCTGGGGTAGTTGATGAATTCTGGACTCGACGAATTCCTGTGGTTTGGAGTCGACGAAGTTGTCAATGTACAGGCGGCGAAAATTTTGGATAAAAATTATCCTACCGTTCTATAAAAATTAATGACTCATCGCTATCTTCTGTCCGGAAGTTGACAAAAATTAATGGGGGATGATCTAACTCATGATCTGGTTTTTCCACTAAATGGAATCAAAATTTTTTTATTCGACCAGCGAAAGACGTTTTTCTTCGGACGCGCATCCCCCTAATTTATGATTAATTTGTACTAGTGAGTTGTGCAATACCAATGACTTGAAAGTACTTCCTCTCCTCCGCAGGATATCTCATCCTTCATTCAACGTGATTTGACTAACCTGGTAGACCGTGAGTAACTTATCACCGTAAATAGAATCAACACTGGTGATGAACAGGCGTTCAAAGTACACAGTGAAAATTGGCGGAATCTTTGTACGATTAATCGATAGTTGCTCTAAGCTTTCTATACATAAATTACCTACAAACTTGTTGGTGAATGTGTGCATGGGCGTGTTGAGGCGACATACATGAGTTATCGTTGTTGGAACGTGTCGGCCCACATCAAGAAACTTGCAGTGTACATTCGGTTGGTGGGAATAAACACATAAGGGGAATATCATCTGACACTTGGGCATTTGTTCGATAAGGATTTAAGGGGAGGGGTGACTCCATTACTCAACATTTTCTCGTATCAGACTATGCTCAACTACCAGATAGCCTTTCAATATTTATTTTTGATAATAACTCCGTCTCGCCGGTCATAACCAGATTGAATTGTGAGATGACTAACGGGAAATTAGTGGATTAATTTATACTATTTTTTTTCTCTCCCAATCGAACTTCGAAATTATCAATTCAATTTTTTCTATTTATTTATTTCTATTATATATGATTTAATTCCAATTTTTCAGAGGAAAAAAAATAAAAGAAGAATCATAAGGGAACATTTGGTTAGAAATTGTTTTTTCTTTATGTCGAGGACAGTTATGACACTTTTTTTTAAGTAATTAAATAAAAAATGTGGCTGAGTGTTGGCATAGGTTTGATGACTTTTTCAGTGATTCCCAGCTTCTGTGTCAAGTGACCGAATTCCACTCAAAATATCGCTTGCTCAACCGCGCGTAATTGAACAGTAATTTCGTTTGATTAAATACTTTCCAAGTGGAACGGAAGGATTGCAATTATCCACCGCAGATACATCGTCGCGTGAATGATGAGTCACGGGAATATATCACGTCTGGATACTGCATCAAAGCAGTTCCACTGAAATGTATTTTCCATCCGATGAGAATTATTCACCGGTTTCCAAGCGGAAAGGACTTTGTTCAAAATAACATCAACAAAAATTAAACGAAGAAAGTTGAAAAAAATGGAAAAATCATCGGAAGCATGACAGCACTCCATCAAATTATCTAAACCCTCTGCAGCAACTACAAACTACTTTGGATGCTACAACTCAGCGTGAAAGAGTGTACTTGTTAAAAATTCACAGATTCTTTTAGCATGACGCTTTTGTGTTTGAGTTACGCGCAGCCTCGAGCGTAAGGTAAATGCGTGCAAGCTCGTATTTACACGTAGCCATCGTTCTCTCATTGTTTCCATTCTTTTTCCAACAGTCGGGAATGAAGCAGTGTTTTTCAGTCTCCTTTGTGACCGATTCATCGTCCCGATTACTCGGCATCAAACAATTTTGCGGAGCAGCGGGAAAGAATCTGATTGACATAACAACGAACCGCCGACGATCACAATCGATAATTGACGAGGGAGTTTCGGGATTTTACTGACTGGAAGGAACGAGAAAAAGAATCATTTGTCTCACCAGATTTCCTTGTATCACACACAAAAAAAAACGATACTATTTTCCACGCGATTTAATCCCAGAAATCGGATTTTCTAGGCCATAACCTGACCTGACCTTGTTTCACGAAATCGAATTAATAAACATCACCAATGAATTATTGTCAAAATATCTTCTCTCCATGGTACCATAAATTTCAAATCCTTCATTTTTATTTGTTTCTAAGAATATCTTTTTCCAATTTTCAATGGATCCATGATCTTGATTGCGATAATCTAATAAAAAACAAAATTAAATTCGACAACAATATTTCTAAGATTTTATATTAGAAATTCTGAAGGGTGAACGTTCCCACAGGAAAAATAAATTGATTTTTTTTTCTTGCAACCCCGAATCACCAATAAACCTCCTCGAACCCCAATTCCCCGCAAAAATCCATCCCCTTTATTTCTCCACTTCCCCATTTACCCGTGCAATCTCCCCTTCTCCTCTAATTAAACTAATTAAACCCCTAAAAATCTCTGAGACGTATAAACCCCCTCGTTCCCATTCATGCGCATGTTTGTATATTCAAGAACCGTGTCAGTAGACGCAGTGCGGTAACACGCACGTTTCTCGAGGCGCATTTGCGATGCAGCGGCCCCGAAACGATAAATTATCTCGTTCTATCACCAGCCAGTGGCAACCATGACCCCTTTGTCCAGCGTCTATCCTCTCTTATTTTAATTCACCCCTTCCCACGCAGGGTGGCCCACCCGATTGGCCGGAAGGTCGGCCGAAGCTCGCGGCCGACGATACCGATCGTCCTGAGATCGGCTCGATGGCCAACCGAACCCCAGGTGAAACCGCCGGACCAATATCACTGCCCAATATACTTTTTATATTCCCTCGCTGACCCACCCCCATCCCTTGTTCGCTATTGGACCAATTTATGAACTCGTTTGCGATTAAATATTTTACGACGCAGAAGACGAGATAGGGAAACTGGAAAAAAAAACCGAGAAATGAAATGAAGGGGGATGTGAGATTGTTTGGGAGTAAAGCCAAGTCTTTGGTGCAGAAAATCGACTTCCTTCCGGCTTTTGGTAGGATTAGTGACGCAAGTAGACAAAAGGAAAAATTCGGGGGAATGTACGAGGGGGTGAGGGAACAGGGAAAAACATTGGCGATATGAAAGGACACGGGGGTTGCTGTGGGTGGTGAATCTCAGGTCTCGATCAATATAATTCTATTTTGAAGGGGAATTTATCGAAATTCGTCGTTCTAACACTTCCCGGCGATGAGGGAGTCGACAGGGTGCAACATGTGTTGCTACTGAATTTATGGACGGAGATTATTCAGTTCGACTCTTTGAGTTTACGGGGAGGGAGAAGTTTTGGTATTGATTTCGCCTGTTGATGGTGTGTTTTCATCGACTAGCATTTTATGCACTCGTTGGGGTGAATTGCGGTGGGCTTGACAGTGCTTTCGTTTCAGTGAAGAAAGAGAAGTGCGAGGTAAATTCGGATGATTGACGTCAAAGACGAGGGACTGAACGATTCAGTTGAAATACAACGTGCACTGATTAATTAATTTTTTCACGGACTTTATCGCAGTAAAACTGCAGAAAAAAAGTAAAATTTTTGAATTCTCCGCATTTATATCAACAACTGAGATGTTTTTCTCGTTGAAATAAATATAATGCTTTTCGTCGGGAGGAAAAGTCAAAAGAGGAAATTTCAGCACAATCGACTGTGTTCGATATTTATATCCAACTTCCTCTCCGATCCTCAATTTACAATGAACCCCAACCGTCGAAGACTCCATAAATTTTTCAAAAAAAATTTATTACCGGTTTCTCATCCCCTCAATTTTTTTCTTCCTCCACCCAACGAATATCTTTGCATAAAATTGTGAAATATATTTCGTGCCAAGCGTCGATAAAACCTTTTAGCAAATGGCCAAGAGTCACAGCGTGTGACACATAGAATATAATGTCATGGATTCTGGAAAGCGCCAATGGCATTATATCGGTTGCATATGATTTTCCCGTACATAGACTTCATCTCCATCCAACAAACCAGTGGTGATAGGCGGTGAAGAGCGGGTGCTGAGTGAAGGTGGGGAAGAAAGCCGATGGGATAAAATGAGGCAACCGAGTGAGAATATACGTTTTCCCCTTCACACGCGTTTCCGATGTGCCTCTGAATGGCGTGACGCCTCGTATGTCGCTATGCAGTATATATCCTTAGGCCCCTCGTCACCCTCTCTCTCCCACCCCCTCGCAGACACCACCGGTATGCCCTTGTTTGTATTGTACGAAGGGGGGCTTTTAGCACCGCAGACTGCTCCAATGCGGCACAAACAAGGCGCAAGATTTTCCCCTGGGGTCAAGGATGATGACTTATTTGGAGGCTATCCAGGTGATAACTATTACATGGAATTTTTGCAGGTGTTTTTTGACGTGTCGACCCGAGGGAGCTGCCCGTCCAGGCTTCCAAAATCAAGAGAGCCCCCAAAAAAAAAACATTTTATAAAGATATCTAATAAATGACTGGAATTAATCAGTTCTTGGATATCGTGAAAAAAAAATCATTCAAAATCCTCTCATTCGCCTCGAAAATTTTCAATTAAAATTCTCCATCTCACTAATTCACGGACAGCCCCGGCAAAAGTGAGATGAATAATAGTAGCAAAGTGCTCTCATGAACCTACTGACGACTGAAAAAGAGTCGAATTAAATTCAGATTGCTCGAGAACTCAATCTCATCAGAGCTCTGACGTCAGCCTCCATACTACAACTTCCATTCGACTATTGGGAATCAAGAGCGACTCGATGCAACCTCAATTGTCCCGCCCACCCCCAAAAATCTCTAACTCAATTATAATTCCTGGGGAAATTCCCGGGATTTCCCTGCATGCCATAATTATTTCCTCGAGCTAATATCATCTACGAAATACTGAAGCAACGTGAACTGTAAAATTAATGCCTTTTCAAAGCCCTCCGGCAGGGGCTTACGAGCTGGTACGCAATGGATTGAACTCAAGTGTGAAGAATTTCATGAGAATAATAATTCTCCGCCCCTGGCCTCCAGTCACCGCCATATTTTACAACAAAGTACGATATTTTCATATTTTTGTAATTGAACTCTCGTAATAAATTGATTGGATGTTACTGAGTACAATTTTTACTGAAAATCCGTCTCTTCTAATTAAATCCATGCCCTAAAGATCCCAAATTAAAAAGTAAAGATGATTGACAATCCAGCATTACTGGAAGTTTCAATTTGGAATGTCGAGACCTTTCACACCTCGTCCGATATATCCAGACACTTCACTGCTGAAAAAAAAATCTTCAAAGGAGATCCCACACCAAAGCAAGTACCCCCTAACCCACCCCTGCCGACTATTTCGATCTCCTGATGATACAATTGAATTACCAATTCTTTTTCACCTCAGTATCATTCGCTAATGAACTTGTAACGAAGCAAATTAAATCTCACCAGTATATGAGTAACTCCGTCCATGATTATGAGATGAATCAGAGGTAAATTAGAACACAGCGTAAAAAAGAGATATTGGAAAGGTATGAATGGTGTGCAAAAAAACTGCACAGATGCTTTTCGTACTTTGCTATTCCCATTTCGCTCCCACTGTTCCCCAGTTAAAAAAAAGATATGAAAGAATGAGAAAGAGAGAGGTGTACAGTGCCAACGACAATGGGGCCATGATGAAAAATTGAGCAATCCTGACGTTGAAGGAACTGCTGTTAAGTCAGTTGGACGGGTTTTTACTTCACAAGATTTTGTCTCCATGATACGAAAGATCTCATTTAATTCGTATATTTATCTCCACCGATTCATGAACAAACTAGATCATCTCCATGAGTGTGGGTAGCTCACATTCAGCGAAGGAATTCTAATATTCGGACCGAATTATCGGATTAACCCGATGGAAAATTCATATCCGAGAAATGGAAAATTCCAAAGCCAATGATTTCAATACTCTATTGGCTCAATTCGGTCAAATAAAGCGGTAAAATTCAATTCCCACCGGGAAAGGAAAACGAAATTATATTCCCGATGCATCCGCATTACGGAAACTTCGTTCATTATTCAAACATCTGAATCCACAATTTTCGCCATTTCGGAAAAAATCCAATGACGTGCCTGCTTCAAAATTTATCCATGCAAAGCTAAAGAAAAATTATCATAATGAAAGACAGAACTTACTTCGTCATAGATAAAGTTATCAATCTCCTCGAGTGGTCTTCCATACAGATTGGACGGAAATGGCTCAAACTTGTGTGGAAGTATAGCGCCATCCTCAACAGATGTTTTTCGCCTAGGTTGAAAACCATAGTCCCTGACAAGCTGAATAGTTCTGTTCTCGAGTCTATCAAGGCTCTCCTTCGTAAACGGTTTAACACTGTGCTTGCTATTTTTAGTTGTCGCATACCCACTGGCACTCCCTTGACCACTGATCACATTACCAGTACCAACATTATTATCCGGTGTCGTAGGATCGGCACTTTTGTTTTCAAGAATATCATCGGACAGTGCTTGTAAAGGTGTACCAAGTGTATCAGGCTGTATTTCAGCGCTGGCTGAATCACCAGTTCCTGAATCAGCTGAAGTACCAGCAGTGCCAACAAGGGGTGGCCTGAGACGTGTGCTGTCCTGTGATCGAAAGCGCATCTTGACTTTGTGCATATCCTCATCAGTCTCCCTGTCCTGTTCTTTTCCATTACCATCATTAATCCCCCTTGGAAGATCACCACCGTCATCATCATTATTGTCATCCTGAGATCGTGGATTACACCGTGGAAACATTGCCGAAATACTTGGCGACTCGCCCATATTGCGCCTCCCACTCACTCTATCACCAGCATCACCATCCAAAGCAATATCAGGCTCCGAATCCTCATTAGGAAACTGTCTAATAGTCCTCTCTGAACTGTCATCCTGATCAAAGACCTCGTAACCACTTGGTGATAATGGAGATAATCTCGACGAGTCGTCCGAGTGTCTGGTTGATTCGTCATCCATCCTACTCCTTGTATCCCTGTCCTCCTCCCTGATATCACCACCCACCTCCCAACATCTACGTCTACCACGTCCTATAGATCTTATTCTCCTCGATGTATCCGCCAATCTCGATGACGACAGTGCTGCTGCTGATGATGGTGGTGTTGACAGTGGTGATGAAGTTGAGAATGATGATGATGAGGAAGACGATGATAATATAACATCGGCAGTGCTCAACTTCGTACTTGTACCAGGCTCATCGGATCTGGTTGAATCATCAAGATTTAGATTATTGAGGTAGAGACCGGCGACACGAGGACGATTTACGAAGCCATTGTCCTCTGACCCACTGCTCGAGGGACTCGGAGGTGCCTTTGACCCCTCGCCCCCGGCTCGTCGGGATGTCATTGGCTTGTTTCACCACTTCTTATGCGTATCATCATCATCACCATCGATGTACCAACAACAATGTTCATCGTTGCCCGCCCGATGAACAATTCAGTCATATGAGCTGCGATTAATAAACTCCAATTCGTCGCGGGATGCGACGATTGACTTGTCGTTGAGTTGATGTCTTCAATCATCGCGCATTACTCACGACATCGTATTTAGTGTACGTTCGTGAGGTAAAGTACACCAGCATTCTTGACGATGCAACACACTACACTACATTATCGCCAATTTACCGTTGCCAGCTGGTTCACCTTCGATAAGGGGAATGTTCTTCACATTTGTTAGCTACGTTTCTAAGGAAACTCAGAGGAGGGGAGCAACTACGGGTGCAGTGATTTATTGTAATTCACGAAGCAGCTCGCGCTATCTAGTCACAGTCATCGGATGAGCATTATTATCATAGTTTGGTTTCATGATTTTTACAAATATTGGTAACTTATCAATGGTTAGATTGTTCTCTGATCACTACTGAACTCCTCGTAAGTCTCATTCAAAAAAAATCATCACCAATCATCTAGGAACAAAATTAGTCTGATGATACCCGTCAACAGAATCAATTATCACATTCTGGAGGAGTGACGGTACATTCACTGTGGATCAAAGAAAAGCAAAATATGAATAAAGGCTGCGGTTCAGTCACTGCCAATGGGTGTCTCAGAGTGGCCCTCGAGAGATAAGAAAGTGGAAAAATACAAGTGGGTGAGAAGAATACAGCCGAGAATATATGCTGAGAAAATAGAAGTGATAAGATCCCGGGAAGTGCGAGAGACCAAGAGAGATGGAATAGCAAAAAGGGAGGGGTATGCGGATGTGAAAAGCCCCGAGAATAAGGTTACGAGGATCGGTTGAGTTGTTGAGAGGGGAATGAGCCCCCGAGACACCCTGACCCTGCCAACACCATCAACTGTATATTCACCACATCACAACACTCCCTGAATGTCTCTCTCATCTTCCTCTCCACTGTTAAGAGTTTCAACCGAGCCACCACCAATCAGTGGATGTAATCAGGGCTTGTTACGAGCTGTCTGATCTTTCGTAAGACATCATTACTATTACCACCGTAATTCTAAAGCAATTAAGACGTCAATCGTGACGGTTACCGATAACGATGTCTCGGGTTACTCTCTGTGAACGTATAATGAGAGATCACCACGTAACCCCCGTGACCTTTCGCACTTTCCGACAACATCGACCTGCAAAACTGCCACACAACAGCAGCAGCACAAACAAGCCCACCCCTTTTACCACACACTGACAATCACCAATCACAGTAATAAGTTGATGATTAATTATCTGTAAATCACGATAAACGGTAGATTAATTTTTTTTTTATACAATACAGTGTTTACTTTGTGCCCCTCACAACACTGAAATCATTCAGAGGATTAGCTATTCCAGATCGTCATCGTGCTCGTTATTTCGTCAAATTTGTCCCCCTCAACTGGTCAATGATTTATTTCAGCAATTGGCCGGGTGCAATCAACTATTTTTACACTTGTTGGGAAATAACGCCGGAGGGAATGGAGGAAAAAAAAACACAAATCACGGGCATCCCTTACGAGAGCTGTGGCGGCACTGTTCGCAGCTTGAACGAGGTGGGTGATGCCGTCAAACGCGCGCGCGCGTATTGAACGAAACCAGGGGAAGGGAGGAGGTTCCTTGCCACTGGAGTGACCAAAAATTTAAGGCACAACCACCTACCTGCAGCATCGAGACCCTAGCCATCTCCCGTGACCGATGGTGATCAACTTACAGAGTATAAAATACCCGATGCACTTTGATAATTGCAACGATGAATGTCGTGTCCATCTGCTCCTGGTAATTACTGGAAATAAATTTTTTATGAAGGTGTCGGATTGTCGATGCAGGTGATGCCACCAGGAGGCAGCAGGTGCATTGCATGGGCCATCGGTTATATGTCGATGTATCTCCAACATCTCCAATATCGTCAAGACGATCCGTCATTACGTCTGACTGGTGATTCTGCTGAGTCGACGCTAAAATATCTTTCGAGTGCTGAGTATCAGGGGAAACTTGGTACGCGGCGTCAGGAAAGTTCGACGACTGTCAATAGAATGGAAACTATGAGAGAGTTACTCTGTTGATTCTTCAAAGATGGTGAGAAAAAAAAGGGGGAGAGGATCAATTGCAACGGCTTTCGATGGGAGTGAATGCAAGATGCGGTGGGAAGTTTCTTGAGTCTTCAAATTGCAGGACATTATGGGTTATTCCTTCCTTTTTATTCGGATATTCTTTTTTTTCTGCAGAGAATGTCTTTTCTCTCGGGGTAGCCAATTGGAAGCTGGAAGAACCAAACCCAATTCGTTGAAAGGGGTTCCTCGTAAACATGCCTCGGGATATACCCAGAAAGTGGGTTGAGAGGAGGTATAATCAACGAGCTCTTGTGGTAACCAAAGGTAATTCTTCGCTTCAAAAAAGTTGGATTTAGTTTGGTGAAACAGCCGAAAATGGGAAGGCCACGTTAATTATTTGGAATTAAATGATTTCGGAGATGTAATTTATAGGAGACATAAGAATTTAATTCTAGAATTTTTATTAGGCCATTAACATGCATTTATCATCAAATAAATATCCAATTTAATCCATTAGGACCAGACAGGACCTAAACCCATGTTCGACCACGAATTTCCGACTTAAAGTTTCCGAATTGTGAATTATCTAAATTTAATTTTCACTTCATTTTCACTTCCACTTTTGATAAAGCTACAGGAGCTTTCTACTATTGCCAGTCATAACTTGGTCCGCTAGAAACTTCATGAATAATAAATGGAATCATTAAAAATCCTCAACTTTCCAGTGGTCTCATTCAAAAATTGACATTTAAGCCCCATTAAACATTCAATCCAGTCTCAACTCAGCATTATCAATCTTGCATCGTTTCGTGGGCGTACAGCACTGTACTACGTACAGCAACACATCACCCCGTCTGACCAAACGTGCACTAAATCCACGCGCTTTCACCTCTATTGCTCCCCGCCACCGCTCTAATCACCCCTAAGAGTCCTTGAACCGCGGCCAGTGGTCCCTCGACTTCCTAACTGCATGTGCCCCGGCATGTTACCCTTCTATCGTATGTACGGTTTGCCTCGAACTACGTCACATCCGCGTCACGAAGTTGGTGGTATTGATCCATTGAGGAAGGGGGTAGTGTAGAGGGCTTTTCCGTCTCTTTTCAACCCCGTCTGACTTTTACCGCGCAATTTCATGTATTCATTCGTTGATTCCACTTCATGACACGTACATCAACACAAACTGATAGAAAAAAACAAGATTGTCAGGACGCGAATTTCTCGCGTCAAATTATTGGTGGATAACAGACAAAAATTTGCTTTTTGATGGGGCGTCATGTGACATTATTTCCAATTCCCGCTCGAGATATAAATTTATGTCGAGATCTTATGAAGTCACGGGAAATATCGCAGTCTTTCATCCAGTGGATCATAAAGCACGTGTTTTTTTAACGAATAAATTGGAAACTCAGGGAGAAGAAACCCTCCAGACGAAGGATTGAAATAATTCCATTGTTTCATATCTACTTTTCTTGACATTTTAAGAACATCTCATTCGGAAACTAAATATTAATTTTTCATTATGTCTTTTACAACTCTAGCTCGAAGCGAGGATTCTGTATTGGAACCTTGACATCCTCCAATCACGTCGAGAATGTCTTACTCATTTTATAAATTATCGTTTTCGGTCCGTTCCACTCCACCGCTCCATTTTGCCTCACCCTTCCCAACGCTGGGTACATACATTTTTGATAGTGAAGAGAAATGAGTAAATATTTTTTTCACTAGTCAATAATTGTGGGTAAATGACTTTTGAATAGTCTCGGTTGAGTAGTTTGGAAGGGCCTCACGAGTGAGCATTACAATTCGGACAAAAGGAGACATCAGAAATATCGATGTATCAATTGTTCGACGGGATCATTGGTGGCTGAGGGGTGAGGGGCGGGGGTGCATTCACGTTTAAACAAACCCATCTCACGTAACTCGAGAAATACGTGAGATGCTTTCCACCAACACTCTCCACCCAGTGTGTGACCAGTTTCCTTCACAAGGTGCTTTATATTTCATTGTGTGTGTACTTTACGTGGAGTCAGTCGCCCATGAATACTCTGAATGGCTGATTACATTGGATGGATTTATAACTATTACTTTCAGATATAATGAGCCTTGAATTTTTTTTAATAGATTTAAAAGAAAAGAGAAGATCGATTGTGGACGGTAGACGTGTAGCGGGTCATCGAGCGGAATTTCTTTGCTGGGTATAAATAATTTCAATGGATTGCCTTGTCGCCTAGGCTGGTAACTATTTTTTTATTATTTTGCTATTGTTTAAATGGGAGATGATCCGGAGCATTGACGTAATGAAAATGAGGGGGATGATCGGGGCTGGGTTACGACTTGGCAGGGGAACTGGAGAGGGTGGGTGGAGATTGAGGCATTCAACAAGTTCGGTTTCGTCGAGGTGTTTCCGGGCTTGGAAATTTTGGCAAATATTTGGGGGTGTTCTTGACCTTTCGAGTTGAGTGCTCTGATGGTTTGTGGGGACCCTCGGGTTTCGGTGATATTCCGCAAGTCCAAGTATTCGATGCAGCAAATATCGTTGAAAATTTGGAATAGGTGAAGTTTAGGACAATCGGCTTTGGCTTTCCAATAAAATTGAAGAACGAATTTATAGACAATTTATTAGAATTTGAACTATTTCCATTTTATGGAAATTTGAATTTTCTATTTACATTTTTGCCATCTCCGATTGTCGCGTAAGTAGGAACCTACCCTTATTGAATGCGAATCACAATGAACATTAAAAATATCCATAATCGCATTTTATTTCACAACAAAAATGGTTTATCCAAAATTTTCGTACCTCAACTTAACGACTTTCTCCGAAAGAACGATTATAATGACAGAAATTCTTAGTATTCAGAAAACTACCTCTTGTCTGTCGTCGATAAAATCGCAACCCTCCACCATGTGCGATGGCTCTTCCTCGGTATTATCAGTGCCGGCCACATCGGTCATGTTCTCAACGTCCGAAAGGTGATGGCTGCACTTCCAATAGTGCAGATATTCGATTAGCAATATCACCAATGAGAAACCGAATCCAATTAAAAGAAGAAAAATCGCTGGACTGAACTGTTGGATTGAGACGGGCATCGGTTTTGAACTATAACTCTCTGGACATTGTGGACACTGTTGATTCCAAACTCGGTCCAGTCTCTTTATCAGACCACTTTCGACTGCCCTTCTTATGCTAAATGAGCGAAAAGCGTTGAGCATTAATTAGGAAATTGTTAAATTAAAAAAAAAATAAAAACATAAAAATAGCGAAATAGTAAAGATCTACTGATAATTTGTTTGTCAGAGCAATTTCTGAAAATTATTTTGTTTAATTAAAAAATATATATTTGACACATGTTTTTTTAATTATTAAAACTTCTGAATGGCTCTTTATTCTTAACTCACATCCATGTGAACATCTCATTGAAAGGTGAATGCTTTGCTGTCACCATCGACGTCAGACATTGGCCCACCATGTCAATCTGTTGCAGCTCACATATTTCGTTTTCTTTGAATGTATCCTAGAAAAAAGGTCGCATCGTCACCCCTCCTATCATTGCCTCTCATTTTTTGAGAACATCTATTTTTCTTGACTAATTAACAACGAGTTATTGACCATTTTAATTCAGTAACGAAGAATCATTGCATCTAATTCGTCCCTGTAACTATTGAATCGATAAACAATCCGTAAATAAATCGTGTCATACCGCAATCATTTTATACCCCGATGCAACATTAATATGAAAGGCGAATCCACCCTCTCGTACCCGCTGAATTCCATCGGCTGCAGGCATATAGTTACCCTTGGGGTTTTTCTTCGTTGGCTTGATCTTCCGTTCAAACATTTTCTGACTGTGGGGATTTGCTGTAGTCTAAAATATACACATCACATACCCAAATTCCATGAAAGGGTTGACGAAAATAAATTCAACATATATTGCAAAACAATTATTTATGCAATTTTTGAAATTGAACCAAATAGACAAACGTCCAATATTATTAATTCTAATAAATAAACAGCACATCATAACTCACCGCAAAGTAATCAACCATATACGGCATATCTTCGATCACGCATTCTAGATTACTTTCTGTCAAAT
Organism: Diachasmimorpha longicaudata; assembly: GCF_034640455.1. Taxonomy (NCBI): domain Eukaryota; kingdom Metazoa; phylum Arthropoda; class Insecta; order Hymenoptera; family Braconidae; genus Diachasmimorpha; species Diachasmimorpha longicaudata. The sequence goes on along the minus strand of NC_087232.1, from coordinate 6,479,867 downwards.
TATCTAAAGTTGTGATCCACCTCTGCGGAGGCGCCAACAGTGAGCCAACAATGCTGGCTGAGTAGAATTGAAACAGGATAAGGGTTGACAGGAACAATGAGAAGAATATCACACGACCGGAAGTTATCACCGGTGCTGTACTCAATCCTATTGATCATCGAATTCAATCGAACATTAATCCCAAAATTACATAAACTCCAAAGTGATTTTATTGTTGTCGCCGTCTGAATTTTGCTTTTATTTTTATCTTCAATATAATTCAGAAATGATTAATTCTATCCATTAAACGTCAAATTTCTTATAATCTCTTCGTACCTTGTTGACTAATAGCAGCAATGGTAGTCAGAGCAGTTGAAGATAGTGTATTCTCATTCGTCTCATTTCTCTCATAAAACATCTCAAATTTCTTCAACAACGTCATGATAATCCAGGTGAAAAAGCTCACAGCTACTATGACCCACCAGAGGTGAGCAGCAAAGGGCTTCAAGAAATTATTCTGCAGATCATTGCTTCGAGGGTGACGAAAGAAGAATCGAAGTTTGACGTTCAATGTCTCCACCAAATAATCAACTACATCCATTCTCTCCAGTTTATACTGATACGATGAGACACTGGCGTCTGTCTGTCCTTTTATCAAAGCGCCTATCAATCCACCGAAGGTACCATTCACCAGGTAGCCCCAGGACTCATGAATTTGTAGATTTATCCTGGCTTTCAATAAAATGAACATACGTTAAAGTAATGAACAACAGAATGAAGACCTTTATTCCCCTCATTGGTTGTGATGAATCAGCATCTCTAAGCTGTTTTATTCCTACACCTTCTGATAATTACCTCCTCTGAAGGGTCACGTGTAAGTCAGTTTAATCAAATAAAAATCTTTCCTTCTAAGGTCGAGACACTAGCTCTGCGGGTAGTGATAGTACTCACGTAAAATTGAAGAAATCTTTCAACTGCAGCGCAAGAGCGTAATGATAACGAGACATGGTATCCAGATGTCGGTTCACAGGTGTCGTCAGATAGGTATCAAGATCAGAAGTTGGATGACTTCTCAACTAGCAAATAATTAATCATAATCTGCTTCATATTGCCTCGAAAATCCTGGAGATAGACAGATTGCGTACGTACCACGATGGACCAGTTCAGAGGCAGCAAATTAAAATTACTCCGCCTGTCATATTTGTACTGCTTGAGTTCGTTCCTCAAGCCATCGTCAGGATTCCACTGCCCCTTGTACGTGACATTCAGGTCGCCTCCGTGGGAATAACTGGGATTGTAGAGATCCCATAACTCAAAAGAACTTCCAGTTCTGATTGCGACACTCAGCTCAGATTCAACAGTGAGTGGTAGCTTTTCCAGAACATCATTTGGTGGTGATGATGAATTGGTGAGCAGAAGCCAGAAGTAAGACTCATTGAACACCAGGTCTTTGGAAAACTGACACAATATTAATGCGATGACAGTTCAGATATGATTTTGTCGCAGAAAATCATTTGATATTTTTCATCACAAGGAATTTATTCATTTATTCTGATAGGCAACCTTATCGAGTATGACGTCACTCATTGGACAATCGTAATCCAAAACCACTCCGACATAATGATAATCGACTTTCAGGATTTCTGGTAAATTCAGGTGCGGTGATATGGGGTTCCACGACACAGCATTTTCCAGGGTCATCACCGTTCGTGATAAGTCCAATGCATCTGAGCAGAATCACAAACCATGCGATGTTTAAGAAATTTTGTGTTTTTGTTTCGTGTATAGTTCAATGAAAATAAACATTAAGAATAATTAAGGCATCTGATAAGGCATCTGTTTTCGTCCATATTTAAGGAAACAATTTTGAACTCACCCACGTCCTCCCAACATCCGAAAACATTTATATGATGAATATTTTCAGCATCATAATAATCACGAATGAACTTTCCCACACTACGATTCGATTGTACATAGTGGCTTAAAGCTACCGAACACAGAAGGATTGCCCAGAAGCCCATGCTACCATCAGCAGTCCCCCTGGGAAATTGTAAACTGCGCATTCGATTCTAGAAAATGGGCGGTGTTTCGCATTTAAAGCTGATACGTTATGCAAATCGGAGCCCATGGCATATTTAACAGTGATTATATACCTGTGACGATTCCAACGGGAGATTCCCAGTGGATTACATAGAATTCTCAGTTTAAAGGTAATTGTATATTGGAAACTGGAGGGGTACCTCGGTTTCAAGAGCTCAGTCCCTTTTGAACCTCTCAGACGATTAAATCGAATGAACAGGAGGCATTTTTAAACGCACCGATTAAATGCCGAGAAGTGGAAAAAGTGAAAAAATTACTGATACAAATTATCAACCGTGATATATGGAAGTAACCATTACTGTAGATATTTCACCAGAGCTTTCGGATTTAGTATTGACTGCGAAGATCAATCACATTTTGGAGTGCGACATGATAAACCCAGACAAGAGATCCTGCGACGACAATTTTATTTTACACTCGCAGGACCCCACAGCCATAAACCGCACCATAAAAATCCTTGAGAGAGTGTATGTGGCATCCGGGGGAACCTCAAAGCCAACTACGAAGAATAGTAAACCCATCTTCAGTATAATCTGATTGTATTCATCACAATATTCATGACATGAGAGTTCCACTACATCGATTAGATTCGATTAGATCGATTAGATCGATTAGATAGTGCTTGTACATTAGCTTATTCTATATCAGACGTTCTACGTAAACTCATGAACTGCAGTCTCATCAGGGGAAATTGCACAGCAGATAAATCCGAAGGATCACCCATCAAGTGAAGACTTCTGTATTCTGATCATCATAATGATCTCTTGATGCCTCGACATTCAGTCTAATCGAGTTGAATCGACTTTCCAAATAGAAGTACAAGTACTCCATGAGCAATACCATGACAGAAATGACAACACCGATGCATAAAAGAATTAGTGCTGGACTGAACTCTTTCATGCTCATCGGTGTCGGCTTGGTATTGTAACTTTCAGGACATTGGGGACGAGTGGCACGCCAAACTTTCTGCAAACGATTCAGCAATCCTGATTGCACCATTTTTCGTAATCTATAGCCAGGGAAAAATCATCTTATAAGGAGGGATAAAATATCTGGGCTATAATTACTGATATGTTCAGAATTTAGAACTCAACGCTCTAAAGACATTGAGTGCTACATATTTTTAAAAATTAGAGTTTCAATGGAACTTTATTAATAAAATTTACCCATAAATAATCATTTTTTTGAAGGGAGAATTTTTTGGTAAAATGGGCGATAACCATCGAGGTCTTCCCACCCTGACTTCTTGCAGCGCACATATCTCGTCCTCAGAAAAAGTATCCTATAAAATAAGGTAAAGTTTCTATTATTAATTTATGGTGAAGTTATTTTATAGGCGACTGAAACCCACGTGCAAAATTTGATAGGTAACAGCGCTCTCGGTGATAAAAGCATATCCACCCTCCTGTACTCTCTTGAACCCTTGATTTACCGGTAGAAAACCGTTTGGATTTTTCGTCGGTGACTTCATCTTACGATTGTACAGATCAACGCTGTCCGGATCAGTTATTTTCTATGATCGTTAAGTAATGATATAAACATTGTAACCGAAATTGTAGAATTATGCACTCGTACCTGGTAATTGGAATTGATTTGTAAAAGTTACCTCGAAGTAATTATGAAAATATGGATGCTCTCTAGCACCCACTTCAACGTCACTGTCAGACAGATCTTTTATGGTCTTGATCCATCGAGGTGGAGGCGTCATCAAGGAGCTAACGATACTCGCTGAATAGAATTGGTAGAGGAGAAGAGCCCAGAAAAATAGCGAAAGAAATGTGATTCGTCCGGAGTAGAAAATTGGACTGTCACCTAGTCCTGAAAAAATTGATTTTACGGATATGTTTGTCATGTTTAAAGAGCTGTCTCGCTAATTAATGAACCAGAAATTCTCAAGTTAAATAAATTTTGGTGACTAGCACCTTGTTGAGCTAGAGCTGCCAAGGTAGTCAGGCCAGTTTCAATGGCACTCAAGCCGGTAATTCGTGTTCGAGACTGATGATGCTGTTCCAGAAGTAACGAGAGCAGTAACACGATCCAATAGATAGCAGCCACCATCAGAATCATCCACCACAAATCATTGGTGAAAGGTTTCAAGAAATTATTGCGCAGTGTCGAACTCTTTGGATGGAGAAATACAAAAGTGGTGTCAGCGTACCATGTCACCACTGCATAATCTATGACTTTCAATCGTGGTACGTGAAACTCGAAAGGGGTGATGCTCATGTCAATAAAACCTGATATGATATCTCCGATGATGCCGTTGTAAGATCCGTTGATTAGATATCCGAATGTCGTTGCTTGATGCAATTCCATGCTGTCAAAGGATTTTCCATGAGTCGCAGAGAGGGTGTGACATCGGGGAAAATGTCATATCAAATTTTACCTGAAATTATACATGTCCTGAAGGTATAATGCTAAAGGATATTGTGATCGAGTCATAGGATCCAGTTCTCTATTTGCTGGACTGGATAAATAAGTCAGGAGGTCCGGTAGGGGTCGGTTGGCCAACTGAAGTCAATAGAAAGAATTAATAGATGATGTGAAAAAATCGGTACAACGAATTGTTATATTTTGGATGTGTTGAGAATTTTTTTAGAAAAATTCCAGCGCCAGTTCTGGATTTTTTATGAAAGAAAATACAGAAAACACTCCAGAGATTTGACCAAAAAAATTTTTACTTCCATTGTACTTGACTTGTACTAGAATTTTTCTGAACAATTTCTCTCTGTATACCGTAAGGGAGAAATTAAGAGATAATCCCTGAAGATCCGCTCTACGTCTGTACTTGTATTCGCTCAATGCCAGAATTAAACCGGTCCCAGGAATCCATTCACCCTTAGTAATAATCCGAACTGCACCCCCGTGACGATAACTGGGATTGTAAATCTCGTAGAGTTTGAACACGTCGTCAGCACGAGTTGCGAATGTTAGTTCTGAGGCTATTGTCAGACTCAAACGTTTTAGGTAATTGACAGGTATTGTTGTGAATTTCGACAACACCAGCCAGTGATAAGATTCATTGAAGCGAAGGTCATTGGAGAACTTCGACACCAGGCGAAGGCGAAAAATTAATGAAACAGAATAAATAGTTACATTTTCTATTTCTATAAAATTTAAAATTTATCTGGAGTTCCACTGAAAATTCACGAAATTTGAAACAATTCAGTTGCAAAAAATGCCAATCCCAGGACAAACAGTAAATACAGCCAATGGATTACACTTTCCCCGGAATCATAGAAGAGATATTGCAGTTTGACGTACCTTATCAAGAATACTTTCACCGAGAGGACAATCAAAGTCCAACACAACTCCAACACGATAATAGTTCACACGGAGAATATTTTTTAAATCAACACTATTCGTGATAGATCGGTAAGTGACGACAGTATCGAAGCCCATAATATCCCGTGAAAGATCGGCTGCTTGCGAATTCGAATAGATCAATTCAACACAACAGTTCAGTGTTGTTTTTGGCAACAAGGGTACCATATCAAGGAGGAGTCCTACCTGCATTCTCCCAACAAGCGAAAATGACAATTTGATGAATATTACAAGCCTGATAATAGTTCCTCATAAACACAGTCAAAATGTTATCAGATTGGCAGACGTGCAACAGTGCGAATGACATAAAAATTAAGACCAAGACTTTCATAGTGGACCAATATTTTACGAACAACGTGTGGTAGCGAGGAACTCGAACTGTCAAATGTCGTGTATTAGGTGCAATGACAGAAGTCGAATGTTGAATAATGTAGAGCCAGTATTTTACCACATGGTGAGTTCCGGAAATTACCGTGCAATCGTTGCAAAATTATTTCTCGTAAATCCTTGAGAACGGGACAGATGGTGTCCAACGAAGTTGGAAATTGCATGTCTGTGTGACAGGCAAAAATTGCTTGCGGTAATGATCCGAAAAATTGCAATACAATGGGAACTTTTGGAAACTTGTAAACAGCCCTTTGCCCTTTTAAGACACCTGTCACAATCACGTGATAGCGAAAAAAGTGAAAAATGTCAAAAATAGTCCCGGAACTTGTCATTTTGGAAATGACAAATGCCTGAAAGACTAGTAACTTTCCAGATTATATACTCCACATGATTTAGCATGCAAATTTCGCACCGATGTACTGCAGCAAATCGAGGGCTCGATGATTTCTGTAATCGACTTTGTAGCCATATCGGCCTGCAGACGAGGTACACTGATTTCACCCCATGTCCCACTCAGTGACGATTCGTCCCTCGAGTTCATGAGTTTTGTGACAAGCTCGGTAAATCACCGTAAAATTAACAACAAAGTATTACCTAAAATTGTACTTCCAACAATTATTAATCTACGAACGTACTTTCACGACTAAAAAATACTCACAACTGACTTCAATTCACATACAATTTGCCCAATAAGTCACAACTACTACATTCAGTGGGTGAATGATTTAATAGTTATATTTTTTGCACGATATTTAATACATAAACCTTATTGTATTACGGTTCCAATTCGTCACTCCACCCTTCCCTGAACACGCCCCTCTGATTTCACCCCTTTTTATTCGAGTGACATCAGGAACCAGACGAACCATGAAAGCAACAAATTAAAATTTTGTTAGGATTTTGAAACCTTCATTTAGTCATTCCGTTACGGAGATTGTTCAATACATAAAGCGTGCACACACATATTATGTTCAATTTCCTAGTTCATGATCTTGACTCAGCTCCAGCTTCACTGAACTGAGGGATTCTCAGTCCCAGAGCAATAATCTTCAGCGGAATTCTGCTGATCAATCCATTGTGTCATTTCCCCCAGATGTCTCGTTACCCGGTCCCGTCTATCTTCCAGATAGAAGTGAAAGTATTCTATGATTAATATGACAATTGATATGCCAGTGCCAATGCACAGAAGAAATAATGCGGGACTGAACTCTTTCATCCCCATAGCAGTTGGCTTTGAGCTGTAGCTCTCAGGGCACGGTGGGAATGAGCCACGCCAATATTGTTGCTCGTAAGCGAGCAATCCACTTTGTATGATTTTTGTGAATCTGAAAGAGGAATAAATTTGTAATATTAATTATTCACAGGATATTTTATAATATCGAGCTCCTTTCAACTCCTCTGCCTATTAACCCGTATGTTATCATTTTCTTGAATGGTGATTTTTTTGGTAGAATTGATGACATTTTATTACGCGGTTGGGGTCGTATTTCTTGAACTGCACATATCTCATCTTCAGAGAACGTTTCCTGTAACACTTTAGTCTCTATGGACTTGCTGTAAATTGGTGAGAGGAAATATACTCACTTGCATTATACGATAGGTAGCAGCAGTTTCCGTTAGAAATGCGTATCCACCCTCTTGGACTTTCTTGACACCAGCTGGTGTGCTCATGAAGGCATTGGGCCAATTCCCTACTGATGAGTTCATTTTACGATTGTATAATTCTCTAATAACCGGGTTAGGCGTGACCTAGAATGTCATATAATTAATAATTAAGGTGCGTACATTCGATTGAATGTTTTGATAACAGAAGAAGAACTAGAGACTCGTAAGTGACTTGATTCGATCCAGGATTCATGGAGATTCTCGATCAGATTTCTCTGATTGAACCTGATGAGACCGGAAGGCTGACGATAGTCGATTCAGAATAAATATTATAATCAAGATTACCTTAAAAAATTGTCGAAAAAATGACACGTTTATGGCACCCACTTCCAGGTCGCTTTCAGCGAGATCTTTCAAAGTTTTGATCCATCTTGGTGGTGTTGTCATGAGAGAACTAACAATACTTGCTGAGTAAAACTGATAGAGAAGGAGGGCCCATAGAAATAGCGAGAGGAATGTGATACGTCCAGATGGAAAATTTGGACTGTCGCTTATTCCTTCCAACATTGAAAATACTTAATGACATTGAAAGAAGCCCTGGCCTTCAGACGGAAATTACTCATTTTACCTTGTTGTGATAGGGCTGCTACTGTAGTCAGGCCAGTTTCAGCTACACCAGCATTGATGTCTCGTGTTCCTGTCTCCTGATGCTGCTCCAGCATCAGAGAGAGCAGCAGTAAACCCCAGTAGATAATGCCTACCAGCAAAATTGCCCACCACAAGTCTTCGGTGAATGGTTTCAAAAAATTATTGCGCACAGTTGATGTTTTTGGGTGGAGGAAGGAAAATGTAAAATCGGTGAACCACGTAGGCACTACGTGCTCTAGGAAGGGCAATCGGTGTATGTCAAATACAAAGGGTGAAATGCTCATATCTACACCGTCATTGCGCTGCATGTCTCCTACGATTCCGTTGTAAGAACCGTTAACTAATATACCCCAGAGTGGTGATCGATAAATAGTAATGCTGAAATAGGTAATTCAGCATTACATATATTCACCACGAGAACATAGAGAGTGATAAGATAGACAACAAGATTATTTACCTGAATTTATACATATATCGTAAGAATAAAATTAAATTGTAATGACTTTTTTGCATAGGGTCGAAGGCTCTACCCTTTCGAGAGCTCAAATATGCAGTAATATCCCCTTCTACTGGATTTGCGACCTGAAATCCAGAGAAATTGTAATGAAGACGCTCATAAAATTCCGAATATCCCGTACCGTCACAGTAAAGTTCAGGGTCACTCCCTGTAGATGACGACGTTCATATTTATACTGAGTCAGTAGATTCTTCAAACCATCTAGAGGGGTCCATTCACCCTTGTTAACAACAACAACATCACGACCATGACGATAGCTCGGGTTGTAAACGTCGTGGAGGTCGAATGTATCCCCTGCTCGAACAGCGAATGTTAGCTCGGTCTCTATTGTGAGTCTCAGGTGTTGCAGGGAATTAACAGGTATCGGTGTCAACCTCGACAAGACAAGCCAATAGTACGAATCGGTGAAATGCAGTTGCTGTGACACCTGCACCAGCAAATTTTTTTACAGGAATTATATGAGTCTGGATATGATGATTGATCTCGTGTGAATCGAATCCTCACCTTCTCGAGAAGATTTTGACTGGAGGGACAATCGAAGTCCAATACAACCCCTAACTTACCATGACCGGAACGTAAAAGAGTTGTTATATCAACGTCATTCAGGGTAGATTGATAAGAAACCACAGTGTCAAGTCCCATTATCTCCCTCGAAATATCTGCTGCATCTACATTTACATTCCGAGACGAATAAAATTGCGTGAGAAAGAAAAGAGAATCTTCGGTGAAAATTTCACCGACTTATACTTCTCTTTTACGATTGACATTGACGAAAATGTTGAATAAAAAAGTCCAAGATTTATTCATCGACCAGGGGAGATGTATTTGGATCATACCTGCATCATTCCAACAAGCGAATATGACGATTTGGTGAATATCAGATGTTCCGTAATAATCTTTGATGAACTCAGCCAATATTTTGTCAGATTTAGTAAAGTTAATGAGTGAGATCGCTGTCAAAAGTAGAGCCATTACTCTCATGATGACTCCGGCTTTGATAGACAATGCAGAATGCAGAGGTGCGTTTTCGGACTATAAGACTACTTCGATGGGCGAAGTGACATCAAACGCAAGTTGAATTATTGAATATGTATACTTAAGTCCATGTGGTGATTTCCGGAGGTCACCATGCAATCATCATAAAGGGTATCATTATCAACGGGTGTCTATTCATCCGGAAATACTGTGTGTTCCGAAATATTAGACTTCTGGTCTTTTCGACTGTTTCGAGACTCAAATGAACGAGACGATGGAGGGGAATTAGCTCAGTACCTCTATATTATTTAATTTTTACAGACTTCGGAACAGGAGAACAATTTTTCTATTTCATGGTGATGAGCATACATTCAGAAATGAGATAATAAAGCGTAATTAATCACTGGAAATAATATTCTTCTCGTTGTAGTTATCATCATTCAGGTTTGGGATATCTTCAGGAGTGACAATATCATTGGTGCGGATTTTCTGGAAGGGCGAACGGCCTTCCACCTTCCAAAAATGCAGATATTCAATGAGCAGTACGAAAACAGCGAAGGAGACACCAATCAGCAACAGAAAAATGGCCGGAACGAATTCTTTTAGTCCCACTGGGACTGGTTTTGAACTATAACTCTCTGGACACTTGGGACGAGGTGTGTACCAAATTGAAAATTGTTTTATCATTAGACCATGTTGGACAATTTGTCGCAATCTGAAATGATGGGTTAACATATGACGTATGATCTGACTGCCTCCAGGCCAAATTTGTCAGGAGTCAGGGGAATGATGGTGACATAAATCTTTCAAGGACATACCCGTAAAGAATCATCTTCTTAAATGGAGAACGTTTCGCAGTCAGCAAAGTTACCTTTGCCCAAGTAATCATCGGCATCTCATGCAATTCACATATTTCATTCTCCTCAAGCATATCCTGTCAAAAAGTAATTTTTGTAGCTGCAATGTCAAGAGATTCTTCTTCACATTTTAAAAATATTCACTTGAGCCATGTTGTAGCCCGTGGCAGTGTCGATGTAAAAAGCAAATCCACCTTTCTTCACCTTCTGCATGCCCTCCATCGCCGTCCAAAAGGAGCCTCTCGGCCTTTTGCTGCTGGGTTTTATCTTCTTCTGGTATAACTCGATGTGTGACGGAGTCTTCATAATCTGGAAATAATTCGTTATCGTCTGCATCATCAAACCAGAGAAGCTCTTCAGTAATTTATAATCCATACATTGAAGTAGTCATAGATCCAGGGAATGTCCTCGGTACCAGCTTCGAGTTGACTGTCACTTAGATTTTTTATTGTGTTGATAGTTCGGGGGGGAGACGTTAGTAGAGATCCAACGATGCTGGCCGAGTAGAATTGAAAGAGAAGAAGGGCCCATAGAAAGAGAGAGAGAAACACAATCCGACCAGAGATTATCTGAGGCCCCTCGCTCAAACCTTCAAGAATCAACTGATCAATAGAAAGCCGAAAAATCATTTGGACAAAAGCTTCAGAATTTTGGAAAAGTCTTTTGGATAAACCTGTAATCCCTTTATTCCGTCATCAGGAAGAATGAAATTTGCGAAAAATATTTTTCTTCCCTCCCAAATTTTACTGGCGAATTAAAATCGGTAAAAATAAGTTGACGATCCTCATGGGTTCTTTACCTTGTTGAGAGAGAGCTGCCAAAGCTATTAAACCACTTTCAGAGCTCGGTATTTCAAACGCACCCCTAGCTTCTCTCCTACCCACATAACTCTCATTATAGTGGATCTGCACCTCCACAGTGATCCAGAGTGACACCCAATACACAGTTCCCACAGCCAAGATCATCCACCAAATGTCATTGGTGAAGGGCTTCAGGAAATTATTCCTTAGAGTTGCATCCTTCGGGTGACGAAAGAGAAACATGGCTTTGACAAGTAGAGTTTCCACGGTGAATTCAGCCACATCGAAGCGTTCATTTTTGTATTGAAATGGTGTTGCACTGATGTCTATCAGCTTGTTAGCCATATCACCCAGTAATCCGTTGAAGGAACCGTTGGAGAGATAGCCCCAGGTGGTAGCGTTATGCAAGTTGATTCTTGGATCGAGAACATGGTCAGAAGGTTCATCAACAGGTTGCAAATAGTAAGGAAATTGTATTTTTACTTATGACTAGTTTGTGAATCTTATGTAATGTTTTTTATGAGAGGATTCATGTCATTAACAATGCTCATTTAATTCTAATAGAAAGAGAGACTGAGAACATAAGGGGTTTGGGAGGAGTATTAAACAAATATGAATTTAAAGCTATGATCTCATATTTGACTTATTTGTTGAATGATATTACTCACGTAAAGTTGAAAATATCTCTCAGCAAAAGTACTAGAGAATAATGATAACGGCTCATAGTATCAAGTTGTCGATTTATCGGAGTACTTATGTAGGTCTTGAAATCAGGTTCAGGTGGATTGGTCAGCTACGCTAATCAGCAAAAATTGATCACTGTTTTCAGAAGAGTTTATTGTAATAAATAATGAACGTACCACAATCGAAAAATTCAGGGGTAAAAGCTGAAAGTTTCCTCGACGTTTGTATTTGTATTGAGTCAGAACAACATTCAGCCCAATATCGGGCATCCACTGGCCCATGTACGTGATGTTGTATGCTCCGTTATGACGATAGCTGGGATTATACACATCATAAAGCTCGAATTTATCACCTTCACGGGTTGCAACTGTCATTTCTGTATCCACAGAGAGGGGGAGATGTCTCAACCTAACGTTCGGAGGAGTGGAAGCTTCGGTGAAGAGCAGCCAAAGATAGGTTTCATTGAACACTAAATTTTCCGAAAACTATGTCACGAAGATTGTAGACAGTAGACAGAAATTATAATGAATTGTTAGTATGGAAAATCATAATTAAGTCATTTATTTATTTACCTCCCCCAGAACATTCTCACTTTCAGGACAATCGAGGTCAAGCATCACTCCAACGTGATAATAATTAACTCGTAAGATTTTCTCAAAATCCACGTTTGATGGGATTGGAATAAACGATACTGTTGTGTCAAGTTTCATGACGTTCCTTGTAAACTGGAATGCATCTAGGGAAGACGAATATATCATCGATAAATTGAATGGTGATAGTACGCCTCCTCCCAAAATATCGAGCATTTTATCGATTTTAACTCAATTAAGAAAAAATACAATTCGATCTGTTAATTTTTTTTCTGGCAAATAATTAGCAGAATTATTTTTTCTTCGCGGGCTATAATTAAATCACATTGATTATCTTTCACTTCATAGTGATCAAATAGTAACTATTATAGCTATCGCATCTGTCATGACCCACCGACGTCATCCCAGCAAGCAAAAACAATAATCTGATGAACATTATTCGCCTCGTAATAATCCCTCGTAAAATGCTCCAGTAGTCGGTCAGATTTTACTGTCTGAATCAGTACGAGAAGCACCATGAACTTTATCATCCACATCCTGACTCATCTGGTGGAGTTCACAATTTTGGAAACAGGTAGTACTTGTTGCCAGTAGCGTCTTAAATTCTAAACTGCTGGACTCCGAATTCACGACCTCCAGGTCTATTTAAATCGATACTGAAGACAGTTGAGGGATGCTAAATAACAGGGTTGGGGTGATGCGTTGCATCAGTATGAAGGGTGTTATCAAGCATTGTATGTTTGCTAGCAACATGTAATTGCGAACTACGACTTAATCAATTTCAGCGTATCTATTGTGAGGGGCGAGGTATATCTATATTTTTTATGTTTACCTTCCCACACTCAGTAAATTTCCCTTGTTCCATTGAATTACCGTCGGAAATTCAACCCTTCTGGTCATTACATTAGAACTTTTCGAAGAAATTATATCTGCCAGGAGTGAGGTATTTGTTGCTGTAAAAATCATTGAATATTCATACATTTTTCTAGGAATTTCATGAACACATGAACCAACAAAAATAGAATTCCGAAATTTGCCGCAATAAATGGCACCAAATGGAATCGATAATTTGTAGAATTCCATATTCGCAGGGAACCCTACAATTGGTGGTTTCCAGTTGATTTGCCATGCAAATTGCATGGAATGTTCGCATACACTAGCCCTTCACAGCTCTTGATATTCATACAATTGCATTTCATCATCATTCACCTGTGATTACAGTCTGACGAGACGAGGGAGATTTTCACTGTTTGCGTATCTTGTTTGATGTTAGTTGTTTGTCATCCGTTGTTGATGTTTGAAAATTTGACACTCGTCGTCGTTTTCGGTGTTTTTATTCATATTCTATTTTTGTGATGGAGTGAGAAAATTATTAGCTAATGACAATCGAAATGTGATAGCAGGGAGTATCAACACGCGAAAAATGAGCCTTTTGTGTCTTAATTTAAAATTTTCAATGATAATTTTTCAATACATTTGTTGTCTATTTTATCTACCATAAACCAATAACTGGGTACACGATGATTATGATGTGAAGTAAATAGAGTATGATGGCCATGAAATCCTTGGTTGTACTGATTGCACTATAAATTCCACCATCACTATTAATACTCTGTGCAGTGCTCAGGTGTGGGATTGGTGTTAGATGCTCGAGTGGAATATTCTTGCTGGAAGTGCACACCTGTATCTTCAGTCTGATAAAAATACAGGTACTCTATTCCCAACACAAAGATCGAAACACTCATTCCCATGAGTAGGAGGAAAATAGCAGGGACAAATTGTTCGAATTTCACAGCTGTTGGCTTTGAGTTGTGAGTCTCAGGACATCGAGGACGGGGCGCGTACCAGGTCTCCAGGACGTGAGCTGATAAACCATGCTGAACTATTTTTCTTAATCTGAAATTTATTAAACACCAATTGTTCACGATGGCAACAAATTTCTATTATTAACAGGCCATTGCAACGTGAATGGCGAATGAAAAAAATTAAATTCTGATTGTCTGAGTGTGTAAGAATTTCTGAAATATTTGCAATGCAAAAATTGAAAGAAAGTCACATAAATAAATAATAGACACACCCATAGATGACCATTTTTGTAAATGGGGAATCCTTGGCCGTTACCATTGTCACTTCCCGAGCAGGATGTGATTGAATCTCCTGCAGTTGACATATTTCATCCTCATGATAGGTATCCTAAGATTAAACATGAGAACCAATTAAATACAGACGTTAATTAAGGATAATTTTTGTAGATAATTTTATTTTTTCAAATCGCACTCGGTAGCAATTCTACGCGAAAAAATGACCCTGAAGCACTTGAACTAGTGGAAGGTTCCTATTCACCTTTATTTGTTTATAAGCTGGTGCTGACTCAGTATAAAAAGCAAATCCTCCCTCCTGCACTTTTTGCATCCCCTTAGCGATCGAAAAGTATCTGTTCTTAGGTGTGTTCTCATAAGGTTTGATTTTCTTCTCATAAAGCTCCCTCTCTTCGGCGATGGGTGTCGTCTGTAACAATTGGGTGAATACATTGAATTCATATGTAATTAACTCAGAAGAGATAATGAGGCGATGAAAGCCACCTTGAACATATCATAAGCCCATGCGACGTCCTCTGCACCACAATCTATATCACTGTCAGTCAAATTTTTGACTGTTGTGATTGTATGAGGGGGAGTTGTCAGAAGAGATCCGACGATACTTGCTGAGTAAAATTGGAACAGCAGAAGGCCCCAAATGAAGAGTGAGAAGAATACGATGCGCCCCGAAATAATTTGGGGATCGTCAGAGACTCCTGAAAATTAAATTAATTGATTCAAAAATTTTTTCACGCAAGGAATTCAGAATTTCTAGATTTCTAGACGATCTGAACCAACTCCAATTAGAACATTCCCAAACCTAGGACATCTTCTGCGGAATTACCTTGTTGAGAAAGAGCTGCGACTGTCGTGAGAGTCGCCTCGGACGCCGGTACCATCAGGGAACTCCTGGACTCGGCATAATACTTCTGAATTTTTATCGTAATCAACAGAGAAATCCAGTACACGACGCTCACCATTAGTATCATCCACCAGAGTTCATTGGCGAAGGGCTTCAGGAAATTATTTCGCAGAGATGCACTTCGGGGATGTCGAAAGATAAAGAACGATCTGACGAGAAGTGTTTGCACAGTGAATTCCGCAACGTCGAATCTCTCAGGTCGATAGCGAAATGGTGATATACTGATATCTATGACTTTCTTGGCTATATCTCCAAGAATTCCGTCGAAGGTCTTGTCCGGTTTCATGTACCCCCATGAGCTGGCGCGATGTAGATTGATACTTGGGAATTAGCATCGAAAAGTCTTTATTTATCACCCACTGCGCCCGAAAATTCCTGGACCAAATCAATTTGCATTTATGATACTCACGTAAAATTGAAGATATCTCGCAATATCAATGCGAGTCCATAATGATAACGATGCATCGAATCCAATTGTGGATTAATTGGAGTTGTCAGGTAGGTTTCAAAGTCAGAAAGTGGTGGATGTCTCAACTGATGTCATCAGTAATAAAAATCAATGTTTAATCGATTATGGTAAATGAAATAAATCATATAATGAAGCAGATTATATCACTGGTTTGCGGGAGAAGATTTGATCGATTGCGGATTGAAATACTCACTGTTATCGAAAAATTCAGAGGTGTTAAATTGAAATTACGACGTGTGTATTTGTACTGGGTCAACTCATCAATCAATCCTTCTTCGGAGGTCCATCGGCCCTTGTAAACAACGTGGAATAAACCATTGTGACGATAGCTTGGATTCCAAGTATCGTAGAGGGTGAATTTATTACCATCACGTGTTGCCAGTGTCATCTCGGTGTCTATCGACAATGGAAGATGCCGGAGTCTGTTGTCCGGGGGTGATGGAGCAGTTGTCAACAGGAGCCATATGTAGGTCTCGTTAAATTCTAACTGGTCCGAAAACTGGGGATTTAATTGTAGGTTTTGTCAAGCGTGAGGGAGTGGATGTGATATTAATTAATTTACTTACTAAACCGGAATATATCAGGTAATAATATTAGCAATGGAAATCATTCTACATTAATCACAAATATTAATCGTTATAGTTCGATTTTTTTTCTTCGTTGTATCAGCAATTCAATTTTTATGTAAATAGGGGACAATAACGATATTATTTGTAGTTAAACGACTCATTAAAACATTTTGAAAACGTCTGTAAACATAATAGTTGAAGTAAATTTTTTTTATAGTCATTTGCACTTTATTTTATTGATCTCATGAATAATATCTTCGATACAATGAGGATACTAAGAAGATAATTAGCATAGACATTCGAGACGTCGGAATGAGATAAGATACATTACCTCATTAAGAATCACATCACTCAGAGGACAATCGAGATCTAGCAGAACCCCAAGATGATAGTAATTCACTTTCAGAATTATTTCCAGATTTGTATTTGGAGTTATGGGGTTGAATGATACCGCAGTATTGTGTCTCATGATCTTCTTGGATAATTGAAGCAGATCTGAATAGTCACATCCGGTCAATTAAATTATTGAAACGATTGTAATGCAGTCCTTAATGGAATTTGTAATTTATTCCGCTGAATTTTTACGTACCAGCATCGTCCCAACACCCGAAAGCAACAATTTGACGAACATTATTAAGTTCATAAAACTCACTGATGAATGTCTCCAAATGTTCATCCGTCATCACTGAGTGAAAGAGCAAAGCCATCATCAGCATGACCCTCAACATATCCATTTCTCCATGGAACACTCTCCCCTAATAACTCAATTTCACTGACTTTCCGAAATCCCATGAGGGCCACATTTCGCGTCACTGCGCATATCAATAATAAACCCCAAATTACGAAGAAAGCATACAATTGGAGGGAGTCGTATGTCATTTGGAGAAAGGTCTGCACTCGGCATTTCTCTATATTATTCGCCTCTTGCGTGCAAAAGCTCGGGGGGTGGTGCAGCTTTCACCTTAACTTTCACGGACGTCCTGCTTTCTCCGATTGACGGAGAAATATTTCACGGAGGGATGAACACTTTGGAATAATCACACATCTAATGAGCCGCATCAAAGATGTTCAGACACATTAATATCGGCCAGGCCAATTAATTTTTCTCTCCAGAATTAATTAATTTATTTTTTATCCAAACCTCCAATAAATACAATAAAAATGAGGGAACTACCTCTGCATTAAAAAATAATCAACTTGTTTTCATTGGCTCGTTCCGTATTATCGCGCAGTAGAAAGCCTCATCGGCGATCTCACTTCAAAAAACAGTGTATTAAATAATTAAATAATTCGAGGATAAACAAAATCCATAAATAAAAAAAATAAAACTCAACAAGGACCTCTACAAATGTAAAAAAACGAAAATGAAAAAAAATGTGAAACCATAGTGAACAGTAGGGAATGTAGAAGCGACAGGGAGGGAATACAAAATGGGAAAAGAAAGTCCTGACGAAAATATCACGTGGTATTGTTATCCACGGATGTGGAATGATAGTAACGTCGGCGATATTTTCCATCTGGGTCGTACCTATTCGCAAGCATCTCGAGTTTCTTTGGCATGTATTCCCTGAAAAATAAATGATGAAATGATAATATTAATGTTCAATCGAAGGAAAGCTACACAATCCAATGTATTATGCAGTTCAATAGAAAACTGAACACAGTCTCAGAAACATTTTACGATTTTTACAATTTCTCCTAAGAAAAATACAATTCTGCAATTTTGTTTTTTACTGGGAAATTTTATAGCCAAAAAATCAAACACGTAGCGTGAAATCGTGATATTTTCCTATTAAACACTAGGACAATAGAATTGAATCGCAGTCGAATTTTCTGACGAAACCGTTAGGGTTTTCTATTGACTCTTTCCATATGTATATTTATGCAATCCATGAGTGATATCCGGTGTACCATGAATTGTCATTCACCTCACCGCTGATGTCTATGATATCAGTCACTCAGTCAATTACGCATGAAAGGTTGAATGAGTGAGTTGAGAAAAAGATAAAGAAACGGTTTATGGTAATAAAAACTTGAAGTATTACCTCAAATATTTAATTACGTAGATCGCGCCTTCTTTCTGGCTCTTCGAACATTTGGCACAAGCTGTTTCCAGGGCTTCCGGTAGGACCCCTGAAAGGAAATGAAAAAATTACAGATACGCTTCAATTAATAATGTCTTTGATCTCTATTGCAAAAAAGAAACCACCGAAATACCTAAAAACTTTCGCTTATGATAATTAAAATAATCAAAATTATTCTGTGCGAAATTTTTCTCTTGATAAACAGACCAAATTCAACTCACTCGAAACGGTAAATCGCTTCATGATTTTTTATGTAAAAAAAATGATTTCGAATCTCTGAACAAATGTAAATAATGAAGACAACTTTCAACAATTCGAAGTATTGAAAAAACATGGAATGCATTCATTTCTTTAATTAATTTATTACTTCGGAATTCAGTCTGTTCTCTTGAACCTGACAGTACGACACATCGCTGAAGTGCAAAAATTAAATTCCCATTGCACTCACGTTTCAACTCCTGTCCATCAGGCGGACAAGGCCCCACTCCCATGAGACACCTGAAGTAATGGTGAAGCAGTCTCTTATTCTGAAGAATTTCATCCAAATTCACTTTATCCCATCTCGTCATGTACGTATTTCTCCTCGGCCATGTGTAACAGTCAATGTCCCTCGCTAATATCACAACAGTAAATAAAAAAAAAACGAGAATCTGTGTACTTGGTTTAGCTTCCATTGCGCGCTCGAGTAAACTGAAGGAAAGTAACCGCCAGCACTTTATATGCCTCCTTCCTTTTGCGCACACACCTCTTCATTCTATCCTCATTTTCGCGTTATTCCAGTCGTTCTGAATTTGTATTTGTGATCCAGCCATTTGCATAAATTAATAATTGTTAGATTTCTGGTTTTCACCATATGAAAGATCAATTTTCGTCGTTTCGAAATCAATTGGATCACAACGCACTCAGAATATCAGCATAATCATTTATTTATTAGCTTAGTTTTTATCCTACAAGCACATTGTGAAATGTCAATAGAACTGTTAAATTTAATGTTCACGTGACAATTCTTAATGCTACATTTCAACACGTCGGTGAACTTTGAAATTTACATCGTGGTTCACCGATTCAATGGCTCTGGAAAAAAAAAATCCATCTTCCACCCACCAACTGATGTAATTGTTGGAGATGCGCTGGAATCTAGACGGTGATAATAGCTTCTCCGGCAATCGTTGTGTAATTAAGCGTGACGCGACCTTGTGGAGGAAATTATACCTTCGATTGTCTCCGCGGGTCTTTGTTTGCGGTCTGTGGAACGTCTGGAGCTGGATTATCTCGGCAATGTTGGATTACCACATTGATTCCTTTGTTGATTCTCGTGGTATGTAATTGAGAAGCTGTGTACTCCAGTGCATGTACATCGCTGAGGGTATGTACTGTTAGAAATCGTTCAACTTCAGCCAACACCGTTTCCCAGATCGCACTCTCGACCTACTTGACGATGTGGCCTCATTTTTCGAACTGCGAAGATGTCTCGCTGGAGATTCTCTTCGATTTTGTGGGATTTTGATCGGGAGAAGAAAGTAATTAATGGTTTTTTCGAGGAGTCGAAGGCCGCCGCATTCATTTCTCTTGGGATCCTATTTTTTCGGAGTGGAAAGTGAAATAAAAATAGATTGAGGCATTTTAAATGATAATGAACCATCCATCGAAAATAAAAATAGAAATTATTTCACTTTCCGTTCGTTAAGAAAATTGGAATCGAAAATTAGATAGATTTAATGATGATTGATAGTCAGTGGTAATTACGTTGACAAGTGCGTCGTATTCAGAAGTATAAAAAATGGGTATATTAATAACAGGGAATAACTTGCGTAATAAATTGCCACCATTACAAAATATAGAATGAATTCCTTCGCTTTAAAAAATGGCCGTCTTTCCGTTTAAGGAAAATAACTGTCCGGGGAATGAGTCTTTGTTTCAGCGAAGCATTTACTTTCTTCGATAAAAACAAGTGGGTTAGCGTTTTTGTCTGCCCTAATACGGCCATTGCTACTGATGAATTGACGGCACAACACCAACTGGCCTTTTGGCACATCGTATTATTGATATTATTGGCTATTCGTCTCTTTACAGTTATTGCAATGTTTTTCAAGGAAAAAAAATATAAAAAATATAGAAATTGTTGATTTAATCTCTTATCAACGACTTTATTTTTTCTATGCAATATTACAAGTAATTTCTTGACACTCATGAACGTATTTGACATTCTAATATACATCGGTAAATTCTTAATTAGTTATTATAATTAATTCATGAAATTTTTCGCTAATGTTAATTAATTAATCAATAGCTCTTTTCTTGTAAACAATAAAATATAAATTCTCAAAATAATCGGCACCGCAATTCCCTCGATAGCTTTATTTTCCTCAAATTTGATAAAATTTTTATTTATTTAAGTTCTCACAGAATGTGCGATCGGTATTTTGTTATCGGTTAGTAATCAGGAAAAATCATTAACCACCCATTGCTTCAATAGAAATTGTCCTTATCTGCAGCACTCGAACTGTCGTCGATAAAGTAGGAGACGACTTCTGATTTATTTTACCGTAATATTATCTTACAAATGTTCCGTTTACGATTTCCGCGGATCTCAAAATAATTTACTATCCTCCTATATCTTTCCCTGCGACATTTCTATTTTTCCCGGTCAGTGGAACGGAACCCACCCCTAAAATGAATACCCCATGTATTTTGAAATAAAAATAAATAAAATTTTGAATCTTCTTGCAATTCGAAACGAATAAAAATCTCCGGTCATTCACGTGATGATTCTCACGATTTTGCATTATATATCACGGTAAATCTCACTCTGTGGTTTATGTAACAGCGCAGAAACCTAAGGCACCAGTACATAAAGCATCATTGTCATAGGCTGCCTGATATCTTATGCAAATAATCAACTCTTAACTGTCATTAGATATCTCCGTGATTCTGGAGAACTGGAAAATAATACGTTCATTGTGCCGACTAGGGTATATTACAAGAAGGCGGGACGTAAATGTCATTGCACTTCAACTTCGGTCTGAAAGTTCATGACTGCGTGGTCAAATGGTGAATTAGTTGGTGGATATGTGGAGTGCAAAATGTTACTCTTCCTCCAGCACAAGAAGCATTTGTTAAGATCTCGATAAATGTGAATGGAGGATGTGAAACGTTCTGCGGAGAACATGAAGAGAAATTTTCTCAAGTGAAACCGTGTAACAGTGCAAATACCGTAAAATAAGGTAATGAATAGTTAATAACTTTGAAATTAATTATTAAAATTGATTTGGTGAAGGCACTTGAGTTTCTGTTTACCTTTTTATTAAATAAAAATGGAGTTTCGAAGTGATAAAGGTACATGCACGTATGACAAGGGAATTGTTCGCATTCAGTTACTTGTGAGCATAAATTTGTTTTCAATAAGTGATTTCAAGGTGAAATTTCCATAGCTTATACTTTATTAATATCCTTTTCTTCAAAGTAATTGCAGGGTAAAGCTGTAATTATGCAATTATTGTCACAGTCGATCCACTCCGCTGTCCACAGTCGCACCGGGCTCCTCGTCATTAGACTCCACGGAATTTCGAGCCCCAGAGTCTAATGAACTCAATGATCTCAGAGATGTTCTCTCTACTGCCATCACCAATGTTGACAGTGTGATTCCCATGATTAAAAGGAATATCGCGGGGCTGAATTCCGCGAGAACAACCGGAACAGGTTTCGCTTTATGACTTTCCGGACACTGAGGTCTTCGATGCATCCAAATGTTCAGCAAACGTCGTGGAGTACCTCGCTCCATTATTTGTCTCAATCTATTGATAATTACAACAGAAGAAAAAATCTAGTATAACATAAAGAATATATATCACATTCCATAAAAAATTCCTTTGAAATATTGTCTATCAAACATTTAAATAAAATCGAAAAATATCGATCGACGGTTCTCTCGAACCTCAAACGAATCACTTGACCGAATCGCTAAGTTTTTTCAGGTAAATATTTTGCAAAAGGCTTTGGGTGATGTTCAGGTGAATGAAGACGTACGTGTCAAGTCCAACACATCATGATTTTGCAGGACTGTCCTGCCAATCAGACATAATGACAATTAATTACCCGTAAGTGATCATCTTCTTGAATGGAGAATGTTTGGCTGTTGCAGTGGCTGTGTGCTTTGGTGGGAACAATTGGATCTCGATGAGATCGCAAATCTCATCGTCGTCGAAGGTTTCTTCGATGAACTTGTAGGCGGTGGCAACGTCAACCTGAAATGCGAAGCCACCCTTCTGCATCAGTTTGATACCTTCTTCGGCTGAGAAATAGGGTTCAGTCTTTCGTTTCCTGTTGACGGCTACTTTCCTGTGGTAAAGCTCTTGGGCAACGGGGTCTGTGGTTGTCTGAATTCAATGAAAATAGTCCATTGTTGATTAATTTAAAAAATCCACTAATTAGTGGAAGTGCCAATTATTGGTGGATCTTTATTATTTTCTCCGGATTCACAACACGACAGACAAATGATAATGAAGCAAAGGGATGAAATATACATCAGTTGCAATTTTATGTGGACGTACTGCAAAAAAATCGTGATTGTATGCCATATCCTCGATTCCAATTTGCAAATCACTGTCGACCAGGTCCTGCAGGGTTGTGATCCAATTGGATCTTTCTGATAGCAATGATCCAACGACACTCGCAGAGTAGAATTGATAGAGCAGGAGGCCCCATAGAAAGAGACTCAGAAAAGTAATGCGACCGGAAATGCATCGAGGACCATCACTCAAACCTTGAAAAAGGGAGAACTCCAAAGTGGATTAAGTTTTTCTTAACGATTCATTCTGTTGAAAGTCTCTGTAGCCGAAAATTTTCCAAGTTTTCATTATTGTATTTTTATTTTATTTTTATAAAGTTAATGGAATAGGGGAACGCATATTATTTCCTATGGAATTGCAGGAAAGTAATAGAAAATTCGACGTGAATAGAAAAAGATTTTTTATAGACGAGTGATACCACGATTTGAGGAGTCAATCACTTGGTTCAATCACCTTGTTGGCAGATTGCTGCAGCCGTTATCAGCATCGTCTCCGACGCTGGATGAGTGTTGATGGTGTTAATGGATTTTTGAGGATAAAATTTGTTCTCCATTTTCACTGTCAGGTACAGCGCACTCCAGAGAATAATACCGAACGCTGCCGTCCACCGCCAGACCCTCATGTCGAAGGGCCTCAGGAAGGGATTATTCAGGTTATTCTTCTTCGGATGACGGAACATCAAACAGGGCCTGAATGACAGGTACAAATGTCCAGCTTTTTAATTTTTGTAACGCACGCTGAGATAAATGTTCAGTTACAATTTTAGGAATTCCTTCAGGAATGAATTCATTGAATTTTATTTCGCATTGGAAATTCTGTGGGGGCTTTGGGAATTTTCTGGGATTATTCTACTCAGAATTCTACTCTGTGTACCGCATAATAATACTAACAAATGAGAATTGGGTTGAATATGGTCATTGAAAGTACTCCACGTTCTAGAAATAAATGTGACATTAAGATATTTTTTCATGAGTGCAATGACCAACCTTGCTAGCCATCCTTGGACGGTATATTCAATGACATCGATTCTTTCAGGTTTGAATTGGAAAGGTGTGGCACCAAAATCAACGATTCCTTTTATCATGTCTCCAATTATACCATTGAATGATCCGTTGATCAAGTAGCCCCATGTTGAGCCTCTCGATAAATTCATCCTTGTTGAACACAGGAAGGATTTTAACAGAACATAAACCTAGAATATTTCTTAGAAAAATCTATTAAATTCTATAATAGGTTTGAGTTAAGCCCTTGAAAAGTTGAAAAAGATGTAAAAATATTTTGTAGACCCACGTAAAATTGTAATAATCTCTCAGTTGACGTGTTAAAGCAAAATTATATCGATGCATCGTATCGTAATGAGGATTTATCGGATTATGAATGTAGGTTTCATAGTCGGGAACTGCTGGATGGTCCACCTAAAAGAAAAGTTAGTGAAATCCTCTCAACAAAAATGTTGTGAAATTAAATAAAAAAAATCTCCAATCGAAGCAGGAAATGACGGTAAAATTTCCGACCACAATTGATGCATTCAGAACAAGTCCATGAAGATTCCCACGACGTTTGTATTTGTACTGCGTTAACTCAATATTTAAGCCGTTTTTAACACTCCAGGATCCCATGCGAGTGACATTTAATTTACCCCGATGACGATAACTGGGATTGTAAACATCGTAAAGTATGTATTTCCCATCGCTCTCCTTCAGTGCAGCTGTCATTTCAGTCGCGATATTCAGAGGAAGGAGTTCAAAATATTTGGGGAGCTCGGTCCCCATCGTTGACATTAGCCAAAAGTATGATTCGTTATGACGCAAATGTTGCCGATGAAACTGTAATGTGAACCTCGTTAATTTATTAAGTTTATAGCCGAATGCCATTGCAACGTTTGGGTTATGCGATTCCTAATTAATTAATTAATTTGACGATTTTGACGAACCTGATCAAATATTTTCTCACTCCTGGGGCAATCCAAGTCGAGGAATAACCCAAGTCTGTAGTAATTCACTTTCAGAATCAGCTCCATGTTCAAAGACTCTTGAACAGAGACATAAGTCAACGAACGGTCATCCCCCATTAGGATACGAGAAAATTCCACCCTCTCTGTAACGAATTTTCATGATATTCTGAAAAAATCCTCGAGGGGAGGTTCAACCCCAACCCAGTAATATTTTCCACGTGATTTTTCCTCAGGAATCGGATAAAATCGAGAGAAATGCATTAACAAGAATGTTGATCAAGAATTAAATTTTTGGATACATTTGCTCTCCTACTCTTCGTCCTTGAAAATAATCAGTTTCCAAATTTCCTTTCGGGGGAGATAAACGGGTAAACTACCTTCTGCATTCCAGCACCCGAAGGCTACAATTTGCCGGACGCCGATCTCACCGAAATAATCTTTAGCGAGTTCCCCAGTGAATTCATCACTTTCCGTGGAGCACAGGGGTAAAATAACAACGAGAAACCACCACCTGGGATACATTCCCCTCCGTGTAATTTCGATAACTGTCGCCTCTACTCAGTGGGCTTTTGACTAACGATGCCCGATCCAGGTTGTTATTAGCCCATACCGCGAATTTCACCGCAACTATGAATTTCAGTAATTCGCAGGCAATATTCTACGCAATAATTTACGGTTTGATGCATCGCTGCGTGCGAACCCTCAGATGTCGGGGAGGAATGTCATCTATAACGATGTGAATACATCAGGTGGGTCGAAGGGGTCCGGTCACTTTGTAATTTGAATTTTTGTTCTTTGGAGCCGGATGGTTTACGGCCGTTCACCCTCGAGATGAGTACAACTAGATCCGCGTGCAATAACGTATTATATTGTCTTAAATTTCACAGAAAGTTTGTCAAGAGACAGTTGCAGAATTTCTTCGTTTGTTGGAAATGCGTAATTAAATTGTGGTTTAGACATTTAACAACGAGACTTTTACTGTCTATAAAAATGTGGTAAGTTAATGCCACTTGTTGTACCATTTTTTTTCGGGAAAAGCCGATTTTTCATTACGTCATTCATCAGATCCGAGATTAATGTCATATTGTGGTACAAGGTCACACCACGGTGCTTAATTTTAGGAGTGCGAAGTTCATCCTTAGGAGCCCCAGTGAGAGCGTCATGATCTGACCGTGTAACACATACTATTTTTTTTATTTCCATTAGGTAATGAAAAGTCTTGCAAATCACACTTTCAGTCCGAGAAATGATGTGCGTTTGTTGGATTATTAATTTACAAATCATGTGCTTAAGTTTTTTAAAAATAATTACTTTTGTTTGGGGTAATGACAATGTAACCGGAAGTGAGTAATTTTTTTCTGTCATTTCAAGCGCGGAAATGCAAAGTCAAACTCAGAGATGAAATTCCAATCGCAACGGGTACTAAATGTCAAGTTATGCAGGAATATGTTAAACACAACCAAAAAAATATGGAAATTATAATTTTGGTTTGAGTCAAGGTACCAATACCTAACTATTTGCTTAGAGATCACGACTGAATTAACACCCTCCCCAAAATAATGTTCCAAAATTTATTTCTGTAAAATTGCTTGACTTCAAAAAATAAAATAAAATAAATAAAATCTAAAGTGAATTTTCACTGAAATAATTATAATTTATTTAGAAGTGAATAAAATTATCTGTCCGACTGTCTCCACCCCCGCATGTGAACCTCGTCCTTGAGGGGTTGAACGATAAAAAAAAATCGCGTGTAATTAAATCGATCATAATTATGGCGGAAACGTTGAACTCGAAGTGCCCTTGGTGTCAGTAGGAATACAGACATTATGGAAAGAAAAATTATGTTGTGCAAGGTATTCAACATTTCAAGGTCATGGTACAGAGCCTTGGTAACCAAGATGGAGTGTAACGTCAGGCGGAATGAATCCTTCAGTCTGGCATTCACGAGCCACATTATCGCGGGAATTCGAATGTCGGTTAGTAGTCGATAACGGTCAAGGTCACTTGGACAATATTGAGATCTCTTTAGGATGCTGTCGCAGAGGATCAAGCGGTTGGTGACCTCTCCAAGTCGTGTGCACCTTCACTTTCAGGTAGGGGATGAGTGATGAAGGGGTGGGACTCGGGACTTCTATGTTAATGGTCGAGTCATCATTGGGGGTGAACGAGGAAAAAAAATCACACGAACAATAGAAACAATTTGTTTTTATCATTTTATTTTATTTCATGAAGAATTTATTATTTATAACTTCTACAACTGATCCAATCGTTTGCTGAATTATTTTTACAAAAATCCCAATCAACATTAAAAATAAAATGAAAGAATGTCCGATGTTTTATTAATACTCACTTCATTCAATGGCCAACGGCCATTTATTGCCCAATAAAGTGTTTGTTAAGTGTGATCTAGGCAAATTAATGACTCGGTGTAATCATCGAACCGGAAGCGGAGAATCATTGTGAAATCACGCCAGATTCATAAATAAACCACCATATAGATGTTAATTTATGCTCAATGTCATGGAGAATGAAAGATTTTTACGGAAGTGAAATAAGCGTTGATATGCATTAAAAAAATATGTCATTTTGCAACAACATTGTGATTTCATGAAAAATCTAGGAGAACAGGAACTAGAAAACGATTTCCACTCGACTAAAAAATGTTCACGTGAAATTTGTTTATATGCGCGTCT
Source organism: Diachasmimorpha longicaudata (assembly GCF_034640455.1). Lineage (NCBI taxonomy): Eukaryota > Metazoa > Arthropoda > Insecta > Hymenoptera > Braconidae > Diachasmimorpha > Diachasmimorpha longicaudata. The sequence goes on along the minus strand of NC_087232.1, from coordinate 6,452,064 downwards.
GTAAGCCAAAAAACAGTATTGTTGACGGCGCCAAGCGGAATTTCCTGTTATCCTTTCATGAAGATTCCACGCGTCCTTCGGCGAGGCCCAATGTCACACACACCGGGCATGGGAGCAACTCCGAAGAGTTGTCCATGACGTCACTCAGGAACATGCTGGGGTACCGGATCACCTATAAATACCTTCAAAAATGACCATTGGCTATCCAGTTTACCGGGAATTGAATAGTGATAAAGTTCTTTGGAGTCTTAGATCGTTCTCCATCAACAATGTCTCGAGGTGCTGTTATCATCGTTCTGGTGTTCCTCAGTGCTGTTATCGCCGAAGAAAAATATGGCGACAAATATGATCACATCGATGTAGACGGAATTCTTGAGAATGACAGACAGAGGGAGACTTACTATCAATGTTTCGCCGGTACTGGACCTTGTAAAACTGCTGCCGCCAGGTTCTTCAGGGGTAATTATATTAGTCTCTAATTTATTCGGTGTTGAAAATCGGTAGTCTTTGAAAATTTAATGATTCGTTCTAAAAAAAAAAAAGCGAAACATAACATTGTTCCTTGGCTTGCAGACACTCTTCCAGAGGCGATCGTGACGAGATGCAAAAAATGTACAGAGAGACAAACCATCAATTTCGATAAAATAAGCGAATGGTATACAAAAAATGAGCCTGAGAAATATCAAATCATTGTTGCTAAAGCAGTTCGAGATATAATGGCCAGATCGGCGTAAGTTCCCTGGAGGAATTAATTGATGAGGCCGGAACAATCATTAGATATTGCTCCCTGAGACTGGTATTGATACAAATGGAAGGATTTTATTCTGGAGCCAATAATGTATAATTTAAATAATTAAGCCTCCAGCTAATAAAGAACTGTTATTGTTGTTAAATTAATTGTTGTTCATTGTCGAGAGTACAACACCTTCTGGATGAAAAAAAAGTAAATGCGGATTCTTTTGGTTTCGACTAATGGTGAATTCCAATTGCAGCTATCGATTTTAATCGAATGGATTTTTCCGCATTGCTAAGGCATTGATAAGATCAATTACAGATTACTGGCCAGAAATTTCTTGATTTCTTCCGTGTAGGAACCTTTGGGATCGTATTTTGCTGTGAGTAGGTTCCAATCACCGGGTTTATTTGCCTGAATGTATGTGATCACCTTCCGGGCCATTTTCTTTTGTACCGGACTGCATGTGGCGCAGCTGGTTCTCAAGACCTCAGGTAAAACGTCTAGAAATTGTACGTGATTATGGCATAAGGGCGACAATATCACACCCTCGTTTGTGCCTCCTCAAATAATTCATAATACTTAATTAAATTTTTATTTAAATTTTTCACTCACCCTTGAGGGACTGAGCTTGACGACTACATGGTCCTTGATCAAGTAAACAGTTCAAATGCTGCGTATAGATCCTCTCATTGCCCAATACTTGTTCAACATTGACTGAATCATATCGATCCATATTTACGTCCCCCGACGCAATTAAAAAGACTCCCCCAAGAACCAGTGCGAAAAATACTAGAGATTTCATCGTAGGGATGAGATTCCAAAAGTAAGAGTAAGATTACCGATAGCCAGAGCAATTAATACTTGTGAAAATTAATTTCACACGTGGCTTTTATGCATCTGTAATCGAGTTTTGGTGATTGTGATGTCAGAAAGTTTATTCTTCACATATCATAAGGGAAAAGTCTGCTGTGCAAACGTAGCAACTCACGTTCGGTGATTAGGTGACAGTCTCATATCAGTTTTATTGTAATCATTCTGATTATCTTACAGTCGTTCACGCTCGCTTTGTCATTTAGTAACAGATATTTGTCATGTGTTCGTCAACATAAAAAATCGATTTCCGGGGAATGAACATGCTCAATCTTCGTACCCAAGGTATGATTATCCAGAAGACGAGTAAATTTATCGATAAACCGCGACGAATCTTCCGTGTTGGATAATTTTGCAATTCGTGATGGTCACATGTTGGTCTTGGGGATTCCAAACCGTTAATTGTTTAGTATAATTATGCATCAGGTGCCAATGAAGAGAAGAAATAAATAATCGTATAAATATAACTTTATTGGAACAATTATTATATTACATCGAAACCTGAACAAGTAGTATAATCACTCTTATAATATTAATTTGCATTGATGAACAATTGTATTGAAAATGCAACATCTCCATTGCACCATCTAAACATATTTTTTGATATAACAATCCCACATTCGCGATGTCGCACCATCTCGCAATTCTGTTTCACTGCTTCCTTATTTATTTAATATCGAAATGACTATTTCTTGTGATGTTTGTTCCCCAGTTTCAATAATTGGGAAAATAAAGAGTGAAAAAATATAAAAATTGAAAGAATTCTGTGGATACCGATATATCATCTAGTGTTACGGACTGGTATTGAAAATTCACTTGTGATGTATTTATTAAATACATGATTAGAGAAGTGAAATCGTCAAACAGTTTGGCTGTCCCCCTATTAGACAAATATCTTCAGATGCATTTGTTGTCAGTGAGGAAATTGAGAAAACTTTTTGCCCAAATTATTTTCAGTTGATGAATAAGTCCGCCGATCGAACTAAATAGGCCCTAAGGGAGCTCTAATGATTTTACGATCAAAAGGAAAGTTTCGCTTTGAACTCAAACTGATTTATCATTCACTCCTAAAATCATTAACTCTTCTTTTAAGAAATCGGAACTCTCGGCTCTACATATGGTCGCCTTGGGATCCGTACTCCTGAAATTATATTTCAATCCAAATGAATCATTACTTCAATTGAAAGATCGAACAAAATGACAGAATGAATGGTGTTATGTGGGGTGGAGTGAAGAGTTGAACGATTAATAATTACATTTTGAAGAATTTCATACAGTTATCACCTGGGAACATCTTTATTAATCACAGTATACAGACATTTTTTGTGCGCAAATGTTGTGACAATGTATACAGAGTAATTGACAATGATTTAGGTGTAAAGAATGTCCAAAAATTTTTCAGAATGTTTACAAAATCGACATAAAAATCTATGAAAAAATTGTCCAACTTTCCTTGAAAAATATCGCTCGATATCTTTGGTGGCAGGGTAATTAGTGTAAATATGAGGATGAATGATCCTTGAAAAATGGAAGACAATGAGGTAATTCAGTGGGTGAGTGGTGTAAACTAGGGAATGAAACGTAGAAAAAAAAATCGTGCCAAACGGAAGACAATGACGCTATTCTGCAGTTAGTTAGAATTGTTTCATTCTGAATAGCTTGGACTCATCACCGCTTCTGAATTAATGACTGAGTTTATCGTCTAATGTGTCGTCTTCTGTACCTTGATAGCGGCTTTAATGCCAATAGTAGCAATAACTCCGAGTCCAAACATTATGAGATGAGGTAGATACTTGATTCCAGGAATATCAGGTCGCTTGGCCATTAATAAACCGAGGAATGACAGCTTGCGGTCCGTATATGGTGGGTATCGAGCACTGAAAAATTTATCAATTGACGAGAAAGACGAGATTCACGTAGATATATCTATGAAAATTTGGGAGAGAAAACGATATTGAAGTGCGGGTGGGAATACCTTAAGAAACTTCATTTTTTATACAGCTAGAAGGGCAATTTAAGTGACGATATTAATTAAAAAATACTTACGCAGCCAGTGCTTCAGCAATCGGATTGTAATTCTTAACGAGAACCGATTTTTTGTGTACAAATGTATCGAATGTAGCTTTTCCATGATAGGCACCCATTCCAGAGGCGCCAACCCCACCGAATGGAAGTTCGTCAACTGAAGAATGAACATAATTAGTAATTTTCTAAATTATGAAGAGCGGCAACAGGACTGTGCGAGACTTTCTGGCGTTTTTCGAAATGACGAATTGATTATTAGGACAACTAGAGCCAAACCCATACAGTACCAATGGAGGTGTTCTCAGCATATTGTTTAATGTTTCTGATGATTTAGAGAAGACGCAAAGGAGTAAGGCTGTTCCCTGTACCATGCGTTATTTTAGCAATAGAACACAAAAAGAAAAACCGCAGGAAAATTTAATTGCAGAGAAGAGTAACCAAATGTGACAGAAAAAAATGAATGATTCAAATTATAGTAGTGAAGGAACAACACAGACTTAGTGATTTTCGCGGGGAAATGTTAAATTAATCGTTGCGAAGTAGAACCATCCGCCACCTACAATAGATACCCTGACTCACCGGTAAACTGCATTATCGTGTCATTGACGCATATTGAACCACTCCGGGTTTGGTCAATTATTAAATTACGTACTCCACTGTCCTTGGTAAATATGTACAGCGTAAGAGGGCAGTCGCTATTATTTGAAAAATTTATCATTAAGTCATCAGTTGAGAAGGAGTCACTTCGGAGAGATGAAGTTTGAACATTACACAAAGAGTATATGTATAGTTGTGAAGACTAAATATACAATAGAAAATTAACAAAATCCCTTTATGTCTACCCTAAAGTCACTTGTCTTTGAGCGAAATGTATGTACAATTTTTAATGTAGAAACAATTTAATTATTTCGTGCATTATCCTGAATGGGATTTCCCAATAAAAATGGACTCACCGTTCATTTATGAATTTGATCGCTTCGTACGCATTATCGACATTGATAATCGGTAGAATGGGCCCGAATATCTCCTCCTGCATAATTGGATCAGATGGTTTGATATCGGTTAAGATAGTTGGAGCGATAAACCTGTCGCTAGAGTCTGTCTCGCCCCCCACTGCCACTTTACCATTGCCATTCAACAGATTCATCAGACGTCTGGAAATAAGATTCAATTTTTTCGATTCATTACAACTCTGATTTAAATAAATTGGTTCTACCGCACCAAATCATTCCCTTGATTTATTTATGGAGAGTTATTTCAATCAATCGAAGCGTTAATTAAATTACTGAAGTGTACGAGCTTACTGATAATGATTGCTATTGATAATCCGAGCCATGTCAGGACTGTCCTTGGGATTTTCTCCATACCACTCTTTCAAAATTTTCTTTGCCTCCCCCACAAATGCCTCTTGAACTTCCTTAGTACATAATACATAATCTGGCGCAATGCATGTCTGTCCAACGTTGACGAACTTTCCCCAGAGGATACGTTTGGATGCAACAGTGAGATCTGCGGTATTATCTATGTACACAGGGCTAGAAAAATGAAAACAAGTATGGAGTGAGGATCTTCCTATACAGTATAATCATGTGATGAGCACCAAGAGATCTTCGTTTTCGTCACCTTTTGCCGCCTAGCTCCAAAGTAACAGGTGTCAAATATTTATTCGCTGCTTCACGAACAATTTTTCCGATTTTGGTCGAACCCGTGTAAAGAATATAATCGAACTTTTGTTTTAACAATTCTGTTGTTTCCGGAACACCTCCGGTAACGACATGGTAACATTCCTAAAAAATATATATTATTAATTAACAAAAAAGTGAGGTAAAAAGTAATGATTGATAGACTAATTGTAATAATTCGATTCAAGGTGACATTCTTCCAATTGATAATTGCTTCATGATTGTGGAAATTTTCTTGTTGAAATTCCCAATAAATTTCAGATAACAATAATGGAAATTGTGAATTTTAGTGGAGTGGTTGAATACTCCATGCAAATTAGGAAGAAATCATAAATATGCAAATATGTAGATATTTCCCTGAGTGTTCAATTAATTGATAATTCATCGTAATTGGCTACTAAATATTCATATATTAATTACACATACAGTTAAACTGCAGAATTCTCATTTTTCTGTCGTAAAAAAAATTAGAATTCCACTGAATCATACGGAAAATCAGGAAATGCATTATTTTGGGTAATTTTAACGCGTATGGGAGAAATTCTTCAACAAAATTTCTAAATCATCAAAGGGGCACCGTAATTGCTGTTTTGTCAAAGGTCTATATTTACGGATTCACATAATAGCTATAAATTAATTTCGATAGCTTTATTTTGAATTCTAAATATTCATTAACACCTCATTATCATAAAAAATAAATAAAAGAAATCAAACAATAAAAGAATTTTCTCTTCAAGTAACAGGTCACGTCAGAAAAATGTAATTTTTTTTATTAACATATGAATTATTCGTTTTTTAAACTCACTGTATCGATGTATTTTGGAATAATAGAGGCAAGAAGTTTGGAAGTGGCTGGAGATATTTCTGATGGTTTTAAAATAGCACAGTTGCCAGCGGCAATAGCACCCATCAATGGACTGGCATTGAGAAGTAATGGATAATTCCATGCTCCAATAATAAGCACGACACCGTAGGGATCTTTGTGAATCTCGACGGAGTCAAACATATTCACAATGCCCTTTGGTGGCTGAAAGAAAAATCATATGAATAATTTATTATCTGTATTTAGACTGACAACTAAAACCCCTTTCCGATATTCTGAGTGGAGTTGAGAGGTACCTTTTCAACAGCTGAGAATTCTTTCAAATTCATTAGCATGTATTTGACGTCACCTAGAGCTGTGTCCAACTCTAGTGCTGTAGTCTCGAATTTAGGCTGGCGAAGGAGAATAATGCATTCCATTAAAATAATTTGTAAATGTCTTAATATTAGAATATTATCTTAGCGCCTGATTACGCGCTACCGATTATTCTCTCACCCTCCGTAAATCACTTTCTACTGCAGCAATTATTTCCGCCTTATTATCCATCAGCATTTTCTGAAATTGCTTGAGCTGTTTCATCCTCCATTCCAGGGATCTGGTCTTTCCACTGAGAAACGCATCTCTGGTTCTCTGTACAAGCTGCAATCCATCAATTATTTATTAATTACTTTTTGAAATCGCTGCGTCAGGTATTTTAACCTCGGATGGAACACTTACATCACTGTAATTAAGCATCGTGCGAGTTCCATTCATCTGATCTGCGAATCGAATATTGAGACCGGAATTAAATGAAGAAGAAATAGAAGCTGGAGATTACGTCTAATAAATCGAATATAACGAAGAGATCCCCTATAGTTCGTGGCGAGTATTTTTTAAAGCCTGACACATTTGATTGCATTCAATCAACATCAATTTAAATTCATCTGAGACTAGATTCCAATGGTTTTAATGGAAGAGTAAAAAAACTTCCGTCTTCTCACACAGCACAAAATTTTGGACGCAGAAGATGCGATGAGTCATAGAGACCATGAACGGCGCAAATGTTTAGAATATTCATTTCGAAAAAATCATAGAAATTGACCTGAGGCGAATAATTGTTTTAAGAGACAGAAGCAAAAATATTGATATCACTAAGTCTCTGGCTCTGAAAATAGAATGTTGATGTTTAATTGCAGACTTAAAATTTGTGGAAATATGTGATCGTTCCATTATCATTGAGTAGATAACCAGTATTGTATAATCATTCCTAATACTGACTCATAGTATAGACAATTACGAATCAAGCAACGAGAAAATGGAGGCCCTCTCCACACTAATGAAATTTCATTCAATTTTTATTTAAAAAAGCTGGTAATAAACTATTAGATTTTTTAATAATTATTGTTTATCATCATATTCAGGCTGTAATTGTTTTCCAAATTTCCTAAAATTTTTCTAACGATTCAATGTCGAGATCGCAACTTAGATTTATAATATTTGAATAATATAATTATTATTAAAAAACTCTCGTATTCGACCATAGTAAAAAAAAGGCTCTTCCCTCGGGGGTCAAAACATTTGGATATTTTCGAAATAGCAATTCTCAACAACTACAAATAAAAATTCAAATCTGTCAACAAAACCCAAACTGTCAGTAAATATTGCTCAATCCGGAAGTGGTTAAACTGTCAACCAGCAATTAATTCCGCATAATTAAATGACTCGCGTTGGAATAGCGGAAGTTAAACGTAAACAACAATGAATTCTTCTCGTGATATTACAACGCAGATTTACCCATTATGATGTTTATCGAGCGAAAGTAATCCAACAATGACCGTGACAGATGTCAAACTACAGCAACTATCGAACTTGGTGCAGACACCACGACTGGACAAGTTATTTTCCGTATTCTTTAGTGAGTAGTTTCGTAGCTCTGAATTATACAGCAAATCACATGTTTCATAACTCACACACGAATTGATACTGAACTGGAAGTGGAGAGATCACCAGTGATGCGTGTGTATTTCTCAAGCTGTTGGTTACATGCAGTTTATGTAAGTGGGGATGTGTGTGAGCGGGTGAATGCATGCCAACCGGTTTACCGAGTCATTGGATCTCTTGACACCAGGTGGCAGTACCCAACGGCTTTCACTTTCCTTTGAATATTTAAATTTGTTTTATATTTTGACCTACAAATACCGTCCCTAGGGTCAAATTTCCTAGGGAATTTTTACAGTTTTATCCCCGGAGAAAGTATTTCCAATAATTGCAAGAGAGCAATCGATCAATTTTGAATAAAAAGATCATAAAAAAATTTCTTGTTCACGAAGGAAATCAATTATCATCGATAAGTCGTCAACTGGAACGTCATTTCTCAATTTCCTCCGCCATTCATACACGTTAACATTTTTTATACTATTATATCATTAAAGTGCATTCAAAAATTATTCAATTATTAAAATATTTGCTCTGAAATCGGATTTGCATTTTTTACAGTCCGTGAAAGCTTTCTACTGTCGAGATTTTATTACCTTCAACATCATCAATAAAATCTGAGGCATTTAATGAGACAAGATTGCCCCTGAAACGTCGGCAATAATTGTAAAACGCATAATGAGTGAAACTGTGTATAAACCTGACCTTTGATCACTCAAGCCAGTGAGAAAAATGAGAGACTTTGACCTTGCTTAATGGTGCCAAGATCTACAAGTTATAGTTGTATATTAATCATGGAAGTCATTAACATTGATAAGAGCGTAGAAACCTGTGTTCCCACTAATTAGACATTTATTTCCTTTTAAAAAAGAGATGCTACAATGTCGTTGGTTGTGAACTTGAGAAAACTTGTCTTCCACTTCACCTCAAAAGCTAATTACCTGTTCAACTCATAATTTTCTCATAACAGTGTCATCCTCTTTATGGTACAATGAAACAAGCTGTTAAAGTCGGGGACGTCCTATGATGCTAACGTAAATGCTGGTCATTTCTAATCTCTAATCCTTAATTTCATGACGAGTCTGAAATGCCGGAGTCTTCCCGATTTTTAATTTTCTTCGTTAAGGAAATCGCGGATCTGAAATTCAATCGATTTTTTTGTAAGAAAAAAAATGAATTTCTAATGATGAACGTTCTTACGAAGGACTCGTCATCAATGTCGTTCCTGATTTATTAATGACCTCAATGATAAACTGGAAATCGATCCAATCACACTGACGATGATGATCAGCAATCATAAATTTTTTCCATCGCTGTCTCTCATAATTGGCTTGTGCACGAATTATTTGTAATGACGTGAATGCAGGAAACAAGAACTATTACCATATATTATTAAAATATGAGGGCAAACAAATTTTCCCCGAGTGGAAGAAATCGGCGCTAAAATTTGCATAAATTAACAAATAACAGCAGTTTTATCTTTGATGTATTCTGTCATAATTTTTTAACAAAAACATTTGAATGAATATATTTTTTTTTAAATAAAAGGTTTATTAGTAATTAAACGTTTTAATAATGGGGAAAGAACTGAAGTGTTTTTCATTTCGTAATCCAATAATTGTGGCCAAGAAATTCGGCTTAAAAATCGAGTTAAGCTCTTACCTGAATCGTCAGCATCCACACCAGGAGCTCCCTCCATATCAATCAGACACTCCGATGGCTCCAGAGTCATCTCTGGTTTCTCCTCGTCTGTTTGCTCGACTATATCAACAGTTACCTCAGCCTGAAAGGATCACCACGATCGTTAGAAAAATGCACAACACTCGTATTGACCATTCGTGGAGTAAAATTGATTAATTCAAATTAATTTCCGGGTTCTGCATTAATTATCAAATTAATAATATAGTGAGACATTGTCCCTCACTATTTTTAATGTCTCAATGAAGATACGTGAGATCCTAATTACTGTAACATGATATTTTATCAAAATTAGTTGTTACTATGTAAATAATTTTTTTTTTAACTTTTCAACACTGCAACTGAAATAAGTCCCTCTTTTCGTTCCACTTCACGACTAAATTCCTCACTTAAAATGCGGCCTAAAAGTATTCACAAACCTCAGACCACTCTAACTACTGGAAAACTAATCGAAAAAAATACCGATTTCTCACATCAGCTTTCAATACCCAGGAGTCCACAACTGGAAGTCACATTTCCCCGTCACAACACAATTTCCTCATATCCAAATCACCCCGAAACCACACTAATTCCAGAAAAAATAGTATACAATCATCGTCATTAGAATACACCCGGTAGTCCCATCAGTTTCTACAACTGCCTTCTCCGCTCAATGATTAATAACTGGAGTTCTAGGCCCAAGCACGCGAGAGAAAGGTCGCGCGTTTCCTCGGAAAAAATAGGGAGGAATGGGAGATCAACGTACCATGATGTCCAGCTACTTCCCGCTATACTCCGGAACTAAAACAAGAACTTCTGGAATTGCTACAATTTATTCAACTGGGGAAAATCACGTCGAGTGACTGTCCATGGATTAGCGAGCACCGATGCGTCCAACTCCACTTCGATCGCACTTTTGAATTTTTTTTATCCTAAAAGAGCAACTTCATCGTCGGAGTGTTCTTACGCAACTCATCCGTTCTGTGGTTCGAGGCCATTGTACATTCGGGAAAAAAGGAGAATGAAAATTTGAGGGGGAAACAGCGATTGTTTTATATGCTAATCGATGGAAATCAACGATCGGCGACAGTTCGATTGTCTGCAATTCCCTTAGCGTCCAAACAAACGTCTGACTTTTGGAAACTAATGAGAAGTTTCGATCGGAAAAGCTCCTTAGAATTTCGTCGAGCAAATTATCTTAAATTGGTCCAGAAGCTGTACCATTTTTTGGCTTCTGATATTTTTTTCAGGGCCATGTTATTCGGGGTAAAGGTCGATGAATTATTCATGTCATTCGATCACTCTTGGATCGATTGATTGGTTTAATATCACTCTATTGCGTATCTTATCAACTTCTAATTTATAATGTCTGGGAAAATAATGATGACTTTTCAAGGTTCATCAACAATATATATTTTTTCCGACGATTAACGAACTTAAGTGATAAAGTTCTATAAAAAACAATTATTATGGCCTAATGGCATCTACAACACTTGCATAAGTTGTAAAAGCATATAAAAACCTTCAATAGGAATGGCTTAATAGGCACGAATTGGCGCAGCATTTCGATGCAGAATTGAGCTGTCAACGTAAAATTTGAAGTTTTCAATTTAAAAAATGTTAAAAGCTTACGTTGGGTTTCGTAATTGTCAATTTGGAATCATACATCTCAAGAACGATCACTTTTTCTTCATTACGATCTTTCCTGCTTTTCCCTTCAACAATAAATATCATATTTACTCGCGGAAAAAACGTCTTTTCCATTTTTAACTGGAAACAGGAACTTGGTGCGCGTTTCACTGCTATCAGTACCAATTCCGGAATCTGTCCATCGCTCGTTTCCACTGATATATCGTCGGTTGATACAAGAGTCTTCTGGATCTATTAGGCTCGAAGATCGTCTCGATTTTTCGAAACTTACTCAGGTCCTCTTTATTTTTCCAAATATCTAACAAGAAAAATGTACAGAAGAAAATTATGAATCAAAAAAATAAAAATTATAAGTAAAAAATTCAATGCTTCAGTAGTTTTGTTCTTCGCGTACGTCACAAAGTTTAAGTACATTATTAATTTCCTTAAATTTCACAAGTTCATGAGTTCTTTCTGCGAGTGAATAGGACTGTTACGAAGGAATTGAAGAAGTTGAGGAAAAACATTACCACACTGTAGGCCGGCGAGAAACGTGACGCCTAAAATTGACATTTCTGTGGTCGCGGATCTCTCGACTTGTAGACCAGTCAAATCAGCTAGTAATTGCAGTACAAAGTCATTCTGGGACACACCTCCATCCACGCTGCAATCATTAAAAATGCCAAATGACTGTTATTTTTTAAATCGCCTCTGGCCAAATTCTTATTTACCGAATGCAAGTGTAATCCCGACATGTCTCAGTGCACAGCGACTCATAGAGCAGTAAAATTCGAAAAACTATGCTCTCCAGAACAGCTCGAGCCATGTGAGCCTTCCCCGAGGTCGGTTTAACGCCCAAAAATCCAGTTGCTGCGGACTGGTCATTAATTGGTGCCTAAAGGCCAAAGAATTTTAAGCCGATCGGATTAAAACCCGAACCATATTCTTTTCGCTTAACAATTGTAAAATAATAAAACGTTTTTGAATGAACGCCTAGACCATGGTCAGACATAATTGATTTTTTCATCTAAAAGTATAAAAAAATTATAAATATTTCTGCTTACTTGTAAGCCACTGAAGGCTGGAATGAAATAAACGCCATCGGAATTATCGACAGACTCGACCAGATCCGTTAATTCCTCAGGTTGTTTTATAATTCCTAAAACATTCCTATAAATTATTAAATTCGTTCGTAATCTGACCTCGGGAATTCTTGCCAAATACGTGAAGAGAGTTGACTTGGGCATTACCTATGGTTCTGAGCCACTCAATGAGAGTTCCTGTATCATTAGAGGCACCTTCAGCTGCGTATGCCAACTCAGGACCGATTCTCCAGGCGACCAGAGGGTACAAGCCTGAAGTTAGAACAGGATAGGAGCGAAAATATGACGCGAAATGTTACAAGATATTTATTGGAGGAAAAAATATGTTTTTGCCGTCGCAATATAGTCAATATATTTGTGCCAATAAATTAAGAGTTGGATGTCCAGCGGAATTTTTAAGACCACGTTTTTTAAATTCAAGTAAATGATTTCTTAATTACCTGCGATGGATGCATGAGGTTGGTTTGCTGTATTAACATCTAGGAACGTTCCTGTACCCATGGTGACCTTCAGGTCCCCCGGGTGAAAGCAGCCAGAGCCGAATAATGATGCCGCCTGATCAGCCATCTATAAAATTCAATGAATTTTAATGCTATTCTTTTGATATTTACAGTCATGACGCCAGAAATATTCCTCTGAGAGTGGAATCTTTTCAAGCGCGCAATTCTATTCAGTTTCGTGTATTTTCGGGGCAAGAAAAAAATTATTCTCGCTGAAGTCTCCCCGATGATGACCTACTATAAGAAAAGTAACTATTTTTATGGTTTTTTTCGCAACAAATTTCGTCAACTAAATTAATTCGAATTGACGTAATAAGTAAGCAAAAATTTCGTGAAATCGAGCGTTACAAAACTTATAAATAATTTATTTTTCCAATAAACCCAATCAATTGATCCCGGAACCATTCATCAACCTCAGTAAAGTGTCACAGTACTAACGCAACAGGTGATGGGAACTGGCACACCGAATATGTCCCTGGGAGTTTCCCCAAAATTTCCAGCGGTGTCGACAATCTGCGGAAGCATCGACGAGGGAATTTTGAAGAGATCCTGTGCCCAGCCCGCCCACCCCATTGTGAAGGGGTCGAAGAGCCCTGTTGCTGCCGCACTCGACACATCAGTTATGTGTTTTCCTGAGAAACGAGGAAATATTCTCAGTCAACAGTAATACGTATCAAGAAAAAAAAAATAATTTTCTTAATTTTCTTTAACAACCAAATGGGGAGAATCTCCAGCTGCAAATTCTCGGTAAATTATTCCCAGAGAAATATTCCATTGACAAAATTATATTTCGTCCCCAGATATTAAGGTCAGTTCTACAGAGATCTTTTCACGAAGATATTCCCAACACTAAATTAGTACTAAAATCGAATATGAATAGAAATTTATTCGCATTGTATACGCTATGCCACTAGATACCGATATCTCATCTCCATTCATTATTTGATGTGAGAATAACAATGATCTGAATGAATTACCAGTGAGTTTGTACAAAAGCCAACAATCCACACCCCCGAACACCGCGTTTCCACTCGCTGCTGCCTCTCTCAGCCCGGGAATGTGTTTGAGCGCCCAGGCTAAACGCAACGTCATCTAAAATACGTCACAGGTCATGGATAAATAACACAGGGCATTATTCGCGACTGCATGTGAATAAGAAAAGTGGAACGATGAAAACTCGGAGGATTCATTGAAGAAGTCAATCATCAGTTGCAGAAACACACCCTAATAGTCATTCACGGTAGAAAAAATAAATAAATTTCGGAAACGATTGACTCGTAATATTCTAAAGAATGACACTAATGATGATAATCATGAAATTTCAAGTTTTTCTGAGAATTCCGTGCAATTCCCTTTTCTCCATTCGATACGATAATTGTCGCGATTTATGCAGTAGGAAACGATCAGACAAATCATGACAATCAAACCTGCGTGTTCATAAGCTTCAGCACACTCCCCGCGAGAAATCGTTTATTACGTGTCACTAGGTAAAGTATGCGTGATCCCATTCTAAGACATTTCATCGTTAATGAGGAATTCCACTCTCGTACCATCGAGTCTGCACGCAAGTCCTTCCATGTTATGAATCTACAATGACCCAATGAGTAAGTCAATCGATCATTTCCCCATTTAGTGAATCGAAGCTGCAATCGTTCTCGAGTCAATTATTAATGGGCTCACCTGTGGTAGGGCTTTCCAGTGGCAAAGTTCCAGGATAGAAAAGTCCCGCGTTGCGTTGAAATACCCAGGGAAGCGATGGATTTAGCGTCGATTCCACTTGCTGCACGTGACATAAAGATATTTATCAATGGAATAACCAAAACACTTTTCGATCTTCTCATGTCCCATGGTGACTCAAATTAATGACTTACCCTCGACAGCCCCCCTCAGCACCCGGAGAACTGCACTCCAGAGTTGATCGGGGTCGATTTCCACAAAAACAGGTCTCGGATATATCAGCTCGACCTTTCGATCAAAAGAGACTTCAGACAATCCCATCGCGTAATTATCATCCAACCGACAGTAACGAACATGACAATAAAAAATTGTGACAAAAGGTATTCGTCACAAATGAACAATAATCGCAGTGATGGAGTAGAAATGAACGAGCATTTGTTTTATGAACGAAGAAAATTTTCCTGGAAACTACTGTTGGATGTTTACCTTGAGGTACCGGTTTTATACGGCAACCACAACTTTTGGGGCAATTAAATGAGCACGTGATGGGGCCTGCTCTCTCGACTGATTGAGCAGCAACTTTGCTAAATATATTATGTACACTGAGCTATGCAGGACCATCGTGTGAGCATCGAAAACACATTCAGGAATTATGTTCAAATACATCGATTTATCGAGCTTCGTGGGTCCTCAATAATGTCAGCAGCCCATCGCAAAAAAGTGTAATACAGGATAATGAGATGGAAGAATATAATTTATGAAATAAATCATCAAAGTTCCTTCTCATATCAAATAAATCTGATTCAGTGAAAAACATAAAAATCTATGGACAATAGACAAGAATGTGGCCTGAACCCTGAAGATAATCTATAAACGAAGGTTTTTATCACTTCCTCACCACCACCTAAACCAAACAATGATAAATACACAAACCTTTTGTACAAAACTTCCAAGAGTGACAGCATTCTCATCAAAAACATGAGCGCGTACAGTTGTGGTTCCCACATCGAGCGCCACAATGTGCCTCATTTCAGCGATAAACGATTGATAAATCTAATAATCACAGTGCCCACGTAACAAGACATTCGAACTTATTGGAGTGAAGGCGCGGAATAAAATTCAGTTTGTCTTTATTTTTTAGTGTCTGTCCTCGCCGCCAGAAGACAATCCCCACTGCTGACGATTTTATTTTCGAAATAATCTTGACAATGGTAGGGACGACGGAATCGAACCTATGCGCAATCGTTTTCTTGAGTGATGAATCTTTGAGTGGCGAAGTAAATTTTCCAGAGTTCTTGATCTAGGTTTTTTAGGGAATTAAATTGCTGAACAGCTGCGCGCAGTGACAATATGGTAACTCGAGGGTTTCGTGGATTTAGCGGAGGTACCTCACTGCACATGCGCCTATTGCAAACATTCACGCACCCACGTAATCAGTCGGAATTAATCAAATTCAGCCATTAAGGAACGAAGGTGGTCGTTTTTTAATGTGGAGCTATTTGGCACAAAGTGTTCACTAATTGTTAAAGTGTTTTGAGATAAACAAACTCCTACGAAAAATACTTGACTAATTACCTTGAACATGAGTTAGAATAGAAGAGCATATCGTAGAAATATTTTTTTAGGAACTTTTCTACACGTTATTTGGTTTAACCCCTCATTTACATCCCTAATTATTCGTTAATTTCCTGCAATACTTGGATGAGGATCAATGTCTGAGGAAACTTTTGGGAACAAAAGAAAATGTTACAAAAAAATTAAACTGGTTGATTAATTCAATTTCAATTTAATTGCCGGAAGGCAAATTATGTCAGAACTGCACCAATGAGTTTCAATTTATAAAATCGTTAGCAATGATTGATTGAATGATAGTTATTTCTTAAACTCTCTTAAACTCTTTAAAAATAATCTGCATAAAGTTTGGAGTTTTTACTTGCTTTTAACGCTAGTAGAACGGTCTGTTAGATCTCCCCTGGTATCTTCATACCCATAATTCGTATTTGGAATACAGAGCATCAATTTCAGCCTCTAAGTCGTCCTCTGTTTTTCTACAGTAGATGAGCAGTTCTTCCAAGTCTAAAGAAAAAAAAATTGTTTCATAAATTTGTCCCAAAATTTTAGAACTTCTGAATTTCGATAAAAAGTTCTTGCAGATTCTTTCGTGAACGGTAAAACTTTTTAGAATTATTGGATGCAGCTATGACGGTTACCTTCTTTCTCTTTTTTCGACATGAACATCGTCAACGTCCTGAACCTCTTAATCTCGGACAGATGATTGAGGTAAGGAAAGACTGAATCCTTGTTAGGAACAAAGTGCGTCAAGAGGACCTTCAGAATCTCACTGAAGATGTCAAACTCCATAGAATCTTGAAAAAGTTTTGGAATTGATTCTACGGGAATTTGCTGCAAAGAAAGCCAATCACCTAATTATTTAAAACTCGAAACAAATATTCTTGTTTGGAAAATGTCCAATAAAGAATAAAAGAATAATTGTTAGAGAAAAGTAAAATGAGGAAATCAGAATTGTCACCTTTAAGTAGTGATAGCGGAATTCAGGTGACTTATTTGCTTTCCAATTCAGTACAAATTGAACTGCTGTCCTAGGAATTGGGGGTAGATTCATTTCTTGTATTGAAAACCCTTTTGGTGGCTCTTTGGGACTTTTCGCAGGAGATTTAGCCTCTGATTCACATTCGTGGGAGTCCATGGATGGCTTAGGCACTTCAGTGATTACTATATGAATTGGTCTCACAGGTTTCTGGGGTAAGAAATGACACGTTGAATTTTTTTTTTCTTCTCAGCAGTGGAGAATTAAACAAAATCATGAAATTTACCTTCGATCTTTGATGTGGCAATTTATCGATTGTCTCAATCTCCTCAACATCATCCCCAACATTCGGCAGCCAATCTCTATGCTTGGGAGTCTCTCTGTCAACCTTATTACCATTTTCCTCATTGTCCGCTTCAGTTATCAAATAGTTGTCATTCAGAAATTTCTCAGCACTCTTTTTTGTCTTATGTACATCAACAATCTTGAGAGTAATCGTTGGTTTCTCAGGCTGAGCCTTTGAATCTTTCGTTTTGGTGCTCTTTAAAAGTACTGGCTATGAGAAAGAAGTAATTGAATACTGAAAATACACGAGAGAACGGGAAATTATTTGATTTTTCACACCTCGGAATTGTCGAGTGCCTTTTGAGCAATGGCAAGCATTCTCTTAGCTTCTTTGTTGTCAGCCTCGAGACTCAAAAGGGACTTTATGTCCTGAATAGCTTCTGCGTACTGTTTCAGAGCTATTCTGGCTGTTGCTCGTCGATGATAAGCTTTGACGTAATGCTCATCTCGTTGGATAGCTGATGTGCAATCTGACTCTGCTGAAAATAAACTGCAGCATAGGAAATAATTAATTTCCCTGAGACGAATTTCTTAGAAAAATTAATTAATTCTAGAAATTTTCATGGTTTTTCTAATAAATTTTATAGTCGTAGAATTTTGGAGTAATTTGAGAGTTATTGATTTGTCAAATTTCAAAAGAAAACATATTCATTTGAGACACGTGCTTATCCATTTTTAGATGACAAAGGGCTCGGTTAGCCCAGAAAACTGCGTCGTATGGGAAGACTTTAATCGCTTCGCCATAGCAGGCCATCGCTTTATCCCACTTCTGCTGCTTCACATAGGCATTCCCCATGACTTTGTGCTTATTCGCCTCCTCATGATTTTTCTCAAGCTCCTCTTTACTCAACGTCTCCTCCCCCGAGTCCTCAGACTCATTTTCCTTATCGATTTCTTCGCACGCTTTGTCCTGTTAATCCACAGCATAATCAATTAAGACGGATTATTCGCGGATATGAGGGAAATTTAACTCACCACGTCAAAATTCTCCCACGCTAAGTAATCATACGATTTTATACGCTTCGATTTGCTGCTGGTGTCTTTGTTCTTGGACTTGGACCTTGATGTCTTTTTTCTTCTTATTGGGGGTAATGCCTGCTAGACATTCATTAACTGTGATTTATGCAGGTCGGGACAGTAAAAAATTCAGTGTTTAATCACTTCAGTGACTCATTCATGTATTTCCACTTAATAAGCAATAAATGATGGGTACCCGAATCAATTAACAGTTCAAAAAAGCAGAATTTTATCAGGAATATTAAAATTACCATCAGTGGCAAGCTTTTGTTAGATATAATTCATAAATAAATAAATAGCCTTTCGGCAATATTTTAATTTGGACTCAGAAAATTGTTGCAAAAATATTGAATGAATATTTAATTAATCAAATATTTTCCTGTGGTACAAAATGGATTGATAATTTTTCCTCGACGACGAAAAATTCACCAAGTGTGGCATAACATTGCTGAATAATAACATCAATCCCCAGAGGAACCTCCCGAATGTTCCATCACTCAAAACAAGTGTAAAAGGGCCAGTAAATAATAACATGGATTGAATACCTGACTCGAATCAGGGCCAACGTCCTTGAGTTCCATGTCAACTTTTTTCATCTGCTGCTCCCAATTTGTTAAATCCAAAAATTCATTGTGAAGAGTCTCGGCATTCTCTCGCACCTGCTTCTGAATGACAATCGTCTTGTCTATGTCCATTTTAGCTGATTTTGTGACAATGTACAGAATTTATACAACCGGCATATCACGTTGCCAGGCACCAATCAACAGATTTCTAACCATTGAATGAAAATAACGAGCTCTCAGCTGTTGGTAGTGGTAGTAGTGGAGGGAGTACAACAACTGCGTGAGTCGTTGAAGATTGGATTGGTCGGGACGGCGCAGAGGATCCAAGATGGTCGTCACTCGTCAGTGTAGATAAACAAGAGCATCGACACGGACGTGTTTCGTGTGCGGAATTTTTAAACGGATTTTAA
Source organism: Diachasmimorpha longicaudata (assembly GCF_034640455.1). Lineage (NCBI taxonomy): Eukaryota > Metazoa > Arthropoda > Insecta > Hymenoptera > Braconidae > Diachasmimorpha > Diachasmimorpha longicaudata. The sequence goes on along the minus strand of NC_087232.1, from coordinate 6,432,545 downwards.
TAGTTGTTATTAGTCTTTTTAAACATTGAAGAGGAAAAATGAGTAATATATACATTCAGGAGCCTCCAACCACCGGAAAGGTAATTTTTGTCAACGTTTTCGAAAATTTCTTGGATTTTTATTGAGATTCTACCCTCTAATTCATGATTTGACAAAGTTTAGAACAGGGTTTCAATGATTTCTTCTTATTTTGAAGAAGACAAAAGTAGAACTAGAATGACACACGATTTTTTTTTCAGGTGATGATGAAAACATCGGTGGGCGACCTGGACCTGGAGCTGTGGACGAAGGAAGCTCCCAAAGCATGTAGAAACTTCATCCAGTTGTGTATGGAGGGATACTACAACGACACGATATTCCACAGACTCGTCAAGGGGTTTATAGTCCAGGGAGGGGATCCTACTGGCACTGGAGAAGGTGGAGAGAGCATCTATGGACAGCCCTTCAAGGTAACCCCCCCTTATATTCCCTCTAGAACCTAAAAAATAATTCACTCAACTTTCCACTGACTAGACAATTCTATTATCCTTCAGGATGAGTTCCATACAAGACTTCGTTTCTGTCGGCGGGGTCTCCTGGCCATGGCGAACGCGGGGAAAGACGATAACGGTTCCCAATTTTTCTTTACATTCTCAGCGACTCCAGAATTGCAAAATAAACACACGATTTTTGGTAAAGTCGCTGGCGATACAATTTACAACATGTTGAAGCTGGAGGATGCCCTCGTGGACAGCAATGAGAGGCCCCAGTACCCCCAGAAGGTGATCAGAACGGAGGTCCTGATTAATCCCTTCAACGACATCGTCCCGAGACACATCACCACCGATAAGGAGTCAAAGGAGACCAAAAAAGCGAAGAAATCTGGTGTTAAGAATTTTAAACTGCTGTCCTTCGGGACCGAGGCTGAGGAGGACGAGGAGGAGTCTGACGTCCTCAGTAAGAAGTTAAAAGGCCGGGGAAAATCGGCGCATGATAACCCAGGTGACTCCAGTCTGAGTAGTGCTCCAGCTGTTGAGCCCTCTGGACCTCCAAGCAAAAAGAAAAAGGTGGATAGGAGCAGTGATTGGGAGAGCGATGGGGAGGCCCAGGATGAGGAGGAAATCGAAAGGAGGAGGAAGGAGACTGCGTAAGAAATTTGTTTATTCATTTTCTCTTCTAATTTGGTGAACTGAATCCAAATTAAAAGAGACAGTTGCAATAATAATAATTTTAAATAATTTTAAATATAATTTTTGTTGGTTCCAGGGAGATGAAACAGCGAATTTTCGACAAATTGAAAGATAAAAATTCATCGCAAAAGAAAAAAGCGGAGCCAACGTACGCAGATGCTTCTGACCACTCGGATGACGAGTATTACTTGGGGAAAGACCGTCATGACGAGCGAAAGAAGAAAGCGGAAGAGATTCGAAAGGAAATCAAACAATTTAAACGAGAAGTTCACAGTGAAAAAAAGGCGAAAGAGGAGGACGATCGAAAGCAGAAGGAACAGTCACTCAAGAAGATCGAGAGGAAGAAGATCTTAAACGACTACATCCCTGATCAACAGAAGTACGAAGAGGCTAGAGCCAAAATGCCAAAGAAAGGTGAGGACTGTTTGAATAGTTTCCACTTAATTGAAGTTATTCCAATTACTTGAGAATATCAGTAAATTAAATAACGTTAAATTGACAATCTCGATTTCTTTGGGGTTGTCAAGGTATCAAAGTAGGCTACCGATCCAAAAATATTTTGATATATGTAGCAAAAATAGGAAAATAATTCCGCAGTTTTTTGTCATGAAATTTGCACATCTACCCTGAAGTATTTATGAAGGAATTTAATATTTGCATGATGCGGAAAATATGATTCAATCCGAAAATCTCATCACTACAATGATACAGTTTACTAGCATTCCCAGCATTGTTGAACCGAATCCAAAACCCTCTAAACGAAGAATTCTATTTCCATCACCAGAAAAAGATCGCGATAAATTCGCTTTGGAGCTCCTCAACCGATTCAAGACGAAGCTTAATTCGAAAAAAATGGAGTCACAGCCCACGGAAGGTTCTCCCTATGACACACCAGATGATGGCGATGAAACAGACGACTCCTGGATGATGCACAGACTCCAGTGCGAGGAGAAAAACCCAGTATTAGCCAAGGACGCGAGTACAAAAGCAGATGACTGGTTCGAGATTTACGATCCCAGAAATCCCCTGAACAAGCGCCGACGGGGTGAATCATCATCCGCGAGGGATAACAACAGAAGGGATAAGTTAAGTAAGAGATAAGTTCAGTTAAGTTTATTCGTTAAGTTAATCTACAAATTAACAAGTGAAAGGTGATAAGTTGACTTCATTAATTAAATGAATAATTATTGAGTGAATGAAAGACCAGCGATTTTGTTGGAAAAATGTAAATAAAAATGTTTATAATGAAATATAATTTTTTGTAAAAAAAAAATTAATTAGGAATTATTGTTCTTAAGTCACTTAGAAAATTCCAAATGTGTACCATGAAGTAAAATAATTTTGTAACATGTTTTTCTTTACCGATTAAATTTCCGTATTAAAAATATATTTTGATATTCAAACCACATCAGAATCACACGTAAACCTTCATTTACCCAAACCCCTTATCAAATCTATCAACTTTTCACGCTAAGCCCTCATTAAATTTCCCGAGCGTTCAAGTATCCATATAATTTCTTCATTTTCCACTGACATGATAAGAAAATACTCGAGCCATCCACAAAGATCCCCGATAAGCCATCGAGCCTAGGTTGTCAATACTCGTGACGAGTGAGCCACTAGGTACATATGTAAACTCTTTGTAGACGTCTCCTCATACTCTGATTATTCCCACAATCAGTCCGTATGTTGACACCGTGCGATGCGCATAATTTATTTTTACAATCGTCTCAGTGTCCCCAACATCTTAGCTGCAATACCTCCCCAGTCGTTATTACCAAGGAATTTATTTATATCATAAGAACGATTTTAAATTATTCGTGATTGTCCTCTTCAGTCATTAGAAATAGGAAAAAATCACGTTAAACTCGTAATTATGGTAATTTGGTCGTTAATATTCATGACCACGTGTCGATTGAATCTTATAGTTTGTAAATAAGCGAAGTTGAAGGAAGCAAATCTAAAAAGTTGTGAAGTGACTTCTTGAGAGGAACAAAATTGTTTTTTTTTCATCCGACGCGAAGATTTAATGGAATCAGTGTTGATTGCATTGTTTGGGTGAATAATAATAAAGATACTCGGATATTTTTTTGCGAATTGCTGCGAAGAAGAGGGAGAGGCGGAACATTATGGCAACAACCCCGCTCACTATTGACATGTTCGGTAAATGTTCTTGACGTTTTTCAAAACCCAAGCCTTAATATTGCGTACATAATTATTATTTTGTTGGTTAAAATGTTTTTTGAGAGAATTCAATAGAGCAGTCAATTACCATCGAGTGCACCATTTGCTCGATTAAATTCATAAAGAAAATTATTTAATAAATATTACAAGTGATAATTTTTTACGGATGTACGTGTCATTTCGAAAGTATTTCCATCGAGAAAAGTAAATAATGACACAGATGAAAAATTCACGGAGGATGTTTTTAACGACAGTGCAATTATTTAAAACTTGTTGTCACATTCTGTGTTAGCTACTACAATAAAAAAATATATGACTGAAAAAATTCTGGAATTTGAACTCCAATCTCTGAGAGGTCTTTGCCAAACTCGTGTCACTTCTCTCGAATGGAAATGTTTTGATATAAAAAAATTCTAGATGATAAATTCGCACTATCCGAGGCGACTCTCCGCCTCAGAAAAGTGACATTGGATCACAATAATTGACCAAGAGGAGCCTCCAAGTGTGATAAGATAAAATTTGCCCCGCGGTTGCGAGATAATTACTAGGTACTAGAAAAAATACTTGCTAATGATTGCTCTCATGACGAAAAGTAAATTCACGTATCAGAATTGGCCGAGATTTTTCAAGGAATGATTGATCTCCCAATCGAGATGGGATTGAAAGTGGAGGGCAAACAATAGGCTTTTGAATTATCCTCCTGGGCAATTCCATTATCTCCTTACTCCAGCAAATTGATTCGAGATTTGATGGAATTTTCCACTGTTTGTTGTGTTGTCTTGCGAATACAGTCTGCAAACTCGTTTAGCTAGGTGAATTTATTTCGATCGGTAAAGACTGAAAATGACGTTTTTATTACGTAAATTTATGCAGCTGTTGTGGGAATTTAAACGGAGTATTTGTTATTACGTCTAAAATATCTTTGTATTTTACGAATTTTCGGTCGGCTGGTTAATTCGCAAAGGGCGATATTTATCGAAATTTAACAGACTTTTACTAATTTCTGGAAGTAAAATACAGATAAGGGATCCGAAAAAATATGTATAGAATTCCTAATATGTTTATATACCCAAGAAAAGTTCCCTCAAATCCCTTAAATAATAATTCTCATTCATCTTTCTTATGGTTTGATACTAATGAACTGCTGACAATGTAAACTCTCAAATCAAAACGAAAGACTGATAAATTCCAATCTTTTTAAATTATTATTAATTATCTTATCGTGTCTATTATGAAATACTAGCATCATGTACAGTATTTCGTTGATCTGACCTTTCGAAGGTCCACACAAGATGATCCCTATTCACGATTCCATCGTCATTATCGATGTAGCAATTAATTTTCTTATGAATAGCCCCCGTATCGAATAGAAAAATAGGACATTTACGGTACCACGTTGAAGTTGAAGAATAAAATTTGATATTTTCATCGTTTCTAAGATGACAAACAACGTCGTCCGAAAGATTGGGCCCCGAAGAAACTAGAGTGTGCAGGGCCTCTGCGCCTGGCTCGCCTCTGCATCCTGGGGATGTTTCTCCCGGCGATCCTGGTCGCAGGGCCCGTTTACCTTCGGTACAGGGTCTATTCGGAGCAACTTTACCCCCTAGCAGCTACCGACCAGCGCCTGATCGACGGTAAAATATCCACCACGTGGTGTCAGGTAATTTTCACTTCCAAAATTCTGGGAATTATTCTGGAGAGATCTTTGGAACCAGTGGCCTTTGGAATAAAAAAAATTCCCACCGCAAATTGGCCCACTATTTTCGGAGTTCATTACCCCCAGTGGTCTCTCTTACGCCAAAAAAGTTGACTCATTCCATCGATGATAAAATATTAATTTCAAGTAGATTAAAACCCGCTAGTTTTGGAGATATTCTCAAAATAATCCGGCGGTATAACTTGATTGCTGATAACACTTTATATGCACTGCATGTAATAAACATCTAGACGATCGAATACTGATACATAAATTTTATCGTTAATCACCTCAGCGACAAGTCGTTAAAGTAAACACGACGTTCAATGCTTACTTAATTAATGGAGATCCACAAATAAAAATAGAGCCGACTCCGGTGTCTATGACGAGGCACCTGGTGCTTGAGGATGATATGAAGGAGTACTGGGGATTTTATTTGCTGAGGGGAAGCAGTGTCACTGTATCTACTTGTGTCAGGTGACCTTCAATAATTAACTACGTTAAATCAATCAGCCAAGATATCCACAATTAATAAAAACATTGACCATACTATACGTTTTCATGATTGCGTAATTTTTCACTGATAATAATTAATTAACGATTTCTCAATGTATTGATTAGTCAATGACTTGATTAATCAATTGATTGATAAATCTTGGATGTATTTCAATTGCCAATTTTTGATTTTGTTCGTTGGTTTTTTATCAATGATTTTTTTTTTAATTTTTATTCTATTTAGATGGCCAGGTGCATCACTGACAATAATACGCGGTCATAAACACCTTCACGAGTGTGCATTTATCGGAGATGACAGTAGTGAGGAATTAGAGGAGCTTTTGGAAATAGCGGAGGAACAAGGTCTCTTTAACGGCACCGGACATCCTCTGAATCAAAAGGTGAATTGCCCGATTAAATTGATACAGATGCAACTTAAATTTTCCAGCTAAGAATCTCAAAGAAATTCTCGAGGAACATTCATCAAAAGAATTGTCAATGATGTTTCTTGTTGGTTTCAACCCATCAACTCAAGAATATAAACAATAGCTTAAACAACTTAGAAATCAGCTCATTTTATTACTAGTAATGTCAGCTACATCGAAATTACCAGACTCTTCACACCTGCCTAGGGAATTTCCATATTTGCATTGGGATTTCTGTTGTGGAGGAATGTTAATTGAAGCTGATAACAGATGGGAGTTGGAGATTAGAACTTTTTAATTAATTCGTGGAATTTTGTTGTTGATGATGAACGTTAATGGCATTGTGTCGTTCATGTTCTTGATTATAGCAATTGACTTCCATTTGATGTTAAGACTTTGGAGCTGAAGATGATTAACAAAGTGGCGATGGGCAGATGAATTCTGATGGAATATTTCTTCATCTATGAATTTATTGGATTTTATGGGGATATATGTAGACATTCTCTTATTGCCCGGAATTTAAAACATAAATATAAATGGTTTCCTCATCTCCTCTCTCCTTCTCCCTTTCAAATTTTAATTTTCTCGTACCGATTTCATTTTTACTCAGAAAGACGGACCCAGCAATGAGCCTGCGAAGATGAAGAGAGCTCACCAGGATGTTCAGTTCCATCACAAGGGAAATGCCCCAGCCTCGAACAATACTCTCCCCCCTCTGATGTCCAATCACCACTATACGAGCCACGAACTCGGTGCCAAGGAGATGAGGGAGATTCTGACAAATCTCTTCGCTCGAAAATTAGTAGCCAAGAACAAACAGAAGGAGAATCCGCACCATCATTACGAAGGGGTCTACAAGGAAACTGCGAACATCAAGAAGCCTCCACTGGTTCAACCCGACAAATTCCTGTGGCAATTGGAGACGGTGGAGAAATTATTCGGTCGTAGGACAACAACAACAGCTGCACCAACGAAGAAAACGCAAATTGAAAAATCCAGATTAGAAATTTCAACTCCATCTCCAAAGCCTAGTGGAAAATTCACGAAAAAAATTGGAAAAGATTCCGAAACATCAACGGAAACATCATCGGAAGTTGTTGCCGATATGCTCAAGCGAATTGATGCTCTTGGAGATCGAGGGAAAAACGTGCTCGAGAAGTTGTCGGAGAACTTGAAAGAACGAGAGAAGAACGGGAGGAAAATTAATTCAGGGGATGGAGAGAATTTGGGGAGGAAGAAGAGACAGGTAGTGCTGTCGTCACCTGCCCTCGCTGATGAGCTAAACCGACATGACGAGGAGGAAGACATGGCGGTGGAGAAGGTAACGCCAGTCATGTGACTGATGAAGTGGTGGAACGAGCTAAAAAATCGATTAATGATGATTTTAATTTGAATATCTCATTCTATCACTTCCTTACTCAATTTTAATTTGTACAAGCGAGGGTTTTGCTCACCAATCATTAGATTATGTTCATAAACATTTTAGGAGGATTTACACCCTGATGGAATTGCGGAAGACCGAGGTACTGTCAACGAATCCACTCTGAATGATCGAAGTAACTCGGAGTTCTGGAGCTCCTTCAGCAGCTCGGAGGAGCGTCTGATGGAGTGCAAGGGGTTGATACTGAATCTTCCCCTGACTCCACATCATCGGTGCACACCTCAGTACGAGGACGAGCACGTTAAGGCTTCCATCGCCAATACAGTTACTTATAGGTACTAATTAACAGAGTACTGGGGTACAACATATCCCTCTCATAAGACAAAACCAAATGACATAAAAATTTTGTCGATAAATGAAAAAGTTTTTTTCTCTCTTCTCATGGAGATGATCTGTTTCTGTCCTTTCAGAGTTCCCGTCAACGGTTACTACTTCTTCGTCTTCAACTCTGAGAACGAACTACAACCGAACTACGTTCGTGTTAAATTCGATCTCGTGAAGACCTACTACAACACATCGAACCCAGTTGTCGCCTGCCAGAACTCTACCCAGGAGTGCTCCCTGCCCTTCAACTTCTTCAGTTGGGAGCGAACAGTCCTGGAGCTCCCATTCAACGGCAACGACTCCCAGTGGAACGAGGAGTACGTAGTGGTCTCTCATTGCGAGCCTCGAACCGCCATCTACCTCGTCTGCATGATCACAGTACCTCTCCTCATTCTTTTATTCGCGTTTCAGTGATAATTACACTCTTGAGATACGCCTGGTGAAATAACTAATCAATTGGCTAGTGAAAAACAGTATTTTTAAATGAATAATTTTAACTGAGTCATTAAAATTTTTTGTATTCCCGTAAGTGCCTGAAATATCTAGAATTAGGGTGACGAGTACCTCATTAATTAAGGAATTGATTATTATTAACTACTTGTGATTGAATATTTTTTTTAAGAAAATAAAATGGAAATGAGGAGATGAACGATTATCGATGGACTTTTATTATTTGTTTTACGATTACCTTTCAGCTAAACAATATCAAATAATAAACAATCACAGTCATTCAATTAGTTAATTCAGTGAGTCAATCATTTAATTAAATTATTATTGAGTAATAATATTTCTTCTCCGAGGGATATAAAAATTTAACTCATAATAAAGTAGAGCACATGCTTGTCATGGGTTGTGTTCACTTTTCTAATGAGTGCACTTGTAAAAAAAATTCTAATAATAAAAGGCTATCAACACGATAGCTGGAAGCGATGTTAGATTAATAAACTACATAATTTTCCAGTGATCCATGAGACAATGCACAGCTTTCAAGAAAAACACGAGAAGTAGATTCAACTTTTTAATCGCAGTTCTCCCTCACCATTTTTCCCCTTAAAATTAACACCGTAGAAATACCTAATTAATCCTGATTGTCTTTACCGCTGATTTGTTGTTCTTTTAATCCCCCAAATGGTGATTATTTTTCTCATCGTTAACGGGTGGCGGTGGAGACCGTAATAAACTTCTGTCACCAAAGCTTTGACCCTGCGATAGGGAATTTCCGGCCGTAGGGCCAGCCCTCGACACCATCACAAGAAGGGAGAGGGGATGGGGGGGCGGAGCATCCCTTATCAGTGACGAACACTCGTCTCTACCCTCGGATGCAGCCATCCACCGAATGACGAGTTTAATAGGACTATTCCCAGAATTATCCTTAATTTTTTTTTGTTTAAATATTATTATCGAGATTTTCACTGTTTTTTGGGTTTCCCGGGGATAGTCGGAGTGTTGGAGGGGATGAGGAGGGCTCAGAGAGGGAGGTTGATTCTATTAATGCGATACGATTGGTACGTGTGGCTGGCGGGTGTAGATAAGGGAGAATTGATTTCACCCTCGGCTGACTGTCGTCACTGGGCTATGAGTGTGAGTTCATCCCGAGTGTTGCCATATATTTTGAGAAATTTATTGGGGTGTGTTTAAAGAAGTATAAATTTTTTTCGTGCGTTAGAACTTTGGTTATTTTACGAAATTGATCTATCAAATTGAAAAAACATTTCTATTATATTAATATTCATTTTATTTTTGATAGAATTTAATTTTTTCTACGATCTCACTCATTATGAGACTCTCTGTCATGTTCACCCCTTCAGATTAATTTCAATATGTTGTTTTGTTCATTTGGAAGAAAATCATAAATCATGATTTTCTTTGTTTTGAAATCGCAGTCGACCGTTTGATTTCAATAATATTAATCCGAACACTCAATTCTTCGTCACGTGTTGTGTGGGAAACCACTGGCCCCTAAAAAACCTCAAAGAGCGGCGAGCACAGGGTGGGGACACCCCAAACCTGCGAACCGAGTTTTTTTATTCACCAGATTTTTTTCCTCCCGATTTTATTGCCACTTCCCGGATTTCGTTCGAAATACCGTTATGGAACCCGATATGATATTAATATAGATTGATATTACGGCGTGTACTTTGAGCCCCCAGAGGTGGCCCCCCCGAGTGGGACAACAATGGTCGCACGCGTCGGCACAAAGGGCCAGTGAAAAGGGTTCTATTTGAACTCTATTAGGTGGGGTGTTAGGAAAATTAGCCAGAGGTTTTCTTATCGGGGAATGGACTTTGTATTGATAGAAGCGGTTTTGGGACGACTTTTGTATCGCAGGCTATTTGAGCGTGGGTGGGGCAGTTCAGTCTCTTTATCAAGTGACCGCATATGTTTTTAGGGGTATCCCCTCACGCCCATGACATGGGTAATCGCTTCCTGGTGAGTTGTCGCAAATGTCTCCAAGATTGAGGACCGAAATTGGTGTTTCACGTGGAGAGAAATATTTAGAAAAAATTTGGAGACATCGAGTCCGACTTTCGGGAACACTCCGAGGGTTTCAGTCATCCCTTATATTTTTTTAATACGTCGATTATAAAAAATGATGGGGAAAAAGTGGATGCCCGTTGAATTATTGGAGTGGGAAATTACGTACGTGCTTGACTCCACTTGGACCGACTATCCCACGCAGATTGGCTGGTAATTGCGCTCGAATGATCACGTTGAATGACGATATACTTTCTGATCCGGGATGACACCCCTGAAAAGGTCAACGGCGCCCCTCGGATCTGTCACAATACCGAGCACGCGACTGGTGGCCACTTGAGCTACGATGTGGGGGTCAAATGAGCTTATTATGATATCTCTATCTCTCCATCTATTCACGACACTCTCATTGAATTCAGGCATGAGCCAATAAAACCATCCACCCTTCATCTCCATGATCTCACTCGTCAGGGTAACATAAACATCTTGAATTTTGGCTACTGAAGTGCAGGAAAAAATTTTAAGTCACTATGGACACATACCAAGCACTGTCAATAGCCAAAAATCATAAATAAAAATTTTATATTCAATATGAAAATTATGGTCAATGTCAGTTTTAGATTGAATAATTTTTGCAACGTTAATTTTCCCGATGATACATTCCCTCAGATTATTTTTATTTGGTTTTCATTCTAAGGGATTATCAAAAAATCGTTCGAGCCTTGTGTCTTTGTACCCACCCCCGCACACCAGCTCCATACGAGGGGATGCTGCATACAGACTTGGGGAAAATGGGAGTTGTCCAAACTCCACCCACGAAACCCAGCGCTCCGCCTTCCCATCGCAAAATTCGTGTACTCCGAGGGTCACACGGGAGAGGGTAATATCCTGGGACTTGCCAGCAGTGAAAATTCAACGTTCAACATCGACAGTCAAACTTGTCCCAGTATACCCTTCCCAAAAATACAGTTCAATAAACTTGTGACCGTAAAACAAAACGTTCGTTGAAAATTGATAATTTAAGAAGAAGAATAAATTTTTTGTGAATTTTGGAACGTCTTGCAGCTATGGTAATGAAAAATTGTTCTTTGTGAATTTAAATATATTTATTTTGCATGAATTTGATTTTCAAATTTCGGAACTTGTGTTTTTTCATAGAAAAATGTCGAATATGAGAAAAAAATTAAATTTTAGTGAGATTTAAAAATATTTCCCGATTGTCTATTCGACAAAAGAAGATATTTTCCGACAACAAATTTTTTCACACAATTTTGCTTGTTCCTTATATTCCACATTTGATTTTTTTATCTTCGTTTGGTCTTTATTCAGTTCTATTTGAATTTTATCATCACGTATTTTTACTCAATGTAAACAAAGAGATGATATTGCCCCGTGGGCGTTGAATATCATACGTATGAAGTTCACGGACAGTTGGCAATTTAATTGGCTAGTGATATCCACTTCCTCCCTCGTTTAATCAATTAATTAATTAAGTATCACGATAAACAGCTTTAGTAATGCGGAATAGGGGTGACGAATGTATCTAGGAAATTGTTAATTATTGTTGCAGCCGATGCTGACGTACAATGGCAGCCAGGGACTGGTGGATGAGGATAGATCTCCGGCTACGTCAGTTGTCTCCAACGATGGAGAGATGATCGAGGACTCGGGGGACTCGCCGGAGACACCCAGGGACACCGAGGAGGAGACCATGTTCTCGGATGAATTTTATTCACACGATACCGACGATGAGGACGACCAGAAGAGGATAAGGGAGTCTGGAGTTGGTGTGCGTTGAGTTGTTTTGTGTCAAGTGAATGCTCAAATATCTCACGAATCTCCAGGAATTTATTCCCAATTATTGGGGATTCGTGATTGTGAAATTTATTGATAATAATTTTTCAAAAAAAAAATTCACGGAAAAATATCAATTATTCTTCAGATCAATGGAATTTCCTCGATAAACAATAATTCCGCGATAACGACGAGTTCCACCAGTTCCAATTTTACCACTCCAGTAACTTCGGTGAACGGTGAAGTGGGTGGTGATGGTGTTCGAAAGATGTTCACCAACAGCAGGGAACGCTGGAGGCAGCAAAATGTCAGCGGGGCCTTTGCAGAATTGCGAAAGTTGGTGCCAACGCATCCGCCGGAGAAGAAATTGTCAAAAAATGAAATATTGAGAATGGCAATTAAGTAAGTACCAGGTTGACATCCAATCACTATCCCGACGTTGATTTTCGAGCACTTCATTCCTTCGAAGCAACCGCCATATTCCCAAAACCCTTCGATCAAATTTCTGTGTTAACAATAATTTTTTTGATACCTGAACTTCCATTCTATAACTTTGGTTTCATCCTCCAGGTACATAAGACTATTGACAAACGTTCTGGAATGGCAGAAAGCCCAGGATTGCAGTAACATCCGGATAAAGTGTGAGCCAGTGCACTTCATCTCCTACTCCACCTCAACCCACAAAACCCAAAGTCACAAAGAGGGAAAAGTCGACCTGAATCGAAGTCACAGTCGGTCCAATCTCTCCCGTCACAAGTACCAAATCTCCCCTCAAATTTCTTGCGACAAAAATGGAAACGATTTATTGATAATCGCTCCAGTGGTCAAACACAACAGTCACCTCCTGACTCTCCAAAATTCGCGATCTTCACAGAACCCCTCAGCTAATGGCTCAAAATCTAACGGAAGGATCATTTCAAATGGATCAATGGCTAACGAGATCAATCGAGGTAATTCCTGTTTCCATCAGGAGAAGAGAATCAACAAATTCGAAAAAGAGGATGAAGAGATCACCTTGAGCGTTCGGAACGTTCGATCCCCAGTGAAGAAGCGGATGAAGATAATTCCCTTCGAGCCCTCGAAGAACCTCGATAACTAGAAAAATTTACCGTTAACTGTTCCATATTAATTAGTTTTGATTATTTATAAGAATGACGACTTGTAAATTGGTTTCACGACGAACTTAAGGAAATGCAAGTGTATGGCCCACCTGGAAGTGTCAAAATATGTTATCAATTTGTTTTTGAAGAATTTCAAATTACGAAGTCAATCTTCTGCTTAATGACAAACCTTTCCCCTAGCACTCCTTCCGTTCCGGATGTGCTGAACTTCTCGCAGCCATCTAATCAAAACTTCTCATTAACATCCATAAACATTTATTTCCTCTCACATCGCTACACCAATAACTTTATAACATGAACATCAACTCGCACACAATCACTTGTCTTTACGTCAAATAAACTTTGTACCTCGTGCTCTTCCGCTTCTGCCTGAGATAACTAAACTTCGAGGCAACACAATCCCCGATGGCATCCTCCACAGGGGGGACAGGGGTGGAAGGTCGACCCTCGGCTCCATAACTCAGGGACCTCGCAGGTGCCTCGATTCTTTTACTAGAAGATTTATATTCAACACTAGAATACTTGACGATTGCTCCACTTCCACGACTCCGTTCTTTCATCTGACGATCCCCGACGTTCGCAGAAATGTCCGTGGATTCGGTCTCATGTCCTTCATTATCATCAACGTCCACCTTCCTCGACCAACTTCGTCGCTGGGATCCCTGGGCGTCTCCATAATCCTCACTGAACGCCTTCCTCTCATACTTAACTGTCTTGTCTCTTCCCGAGCTCAAGTCTTCGCTGAATCTCAACTTTTCATTGAACCTTTTCATAAAACTGGACTTGAGGTTCGAGAATCTGGGATTCCTTCGTGGATTCCTGTCGTTCTGTTCGTTGAACTCCAAGTCCTGACTTCCTCTTCGTCTGTCGATGTATTTGGGACTGGTGGGACTCGTTGACTCGTCCTCGTCGTCACTGCTGCTTTTGCTCTTGCTCCAGCGATTAATCCTAGAGGATGTGGAACTTCGTTTTCTATCGAACCTAAATTTGTACAGATCGTGGAGTCGTTGGGTGATGACAGCAGATCCTTTCGTGCTTTCGCTCTTGTCGAGGGCTTTAATGTCGACATTTGCATTTGGTGATATCTGTCCGGAGGAGTCGTCGGCTGTGGCCGAGCCAACCGATTCCTGTTTCCTCGGGTATTTGCAGAGTTCTCTGTCGTAGTAAGAGGAGAACTTCATCAAAGAGGACTTTCGATCGAGACTGGAGCGTGAAGAGGCTGGAGACGGGTGTTTGGCGAAGGTGATCCATTTGCTCGCCGCGTACCTATGGAGATGATTACTTGGATGATAATAACAATAAATTTTTAGGGTGCAATATTTACCTAGCCCCCTGGAACTCCATGTTCAGGGATCTCTGTAAATGATGAGGTCTGTCTCCTATCCTAGGTAGTGGAACCCAACGAAATGACAGCATTCCACCATCAGGACTCACTTGGACATCGTTGTTACTGCTGGTGATGTCGCTGTCCGACTGCATCGATTCCCTCCAGGGATCACCACCTCTGGAGCTCTCCGGATTATCTCGGCTTCCCGAAGACTTTCGAAGGATGAGTTTCTCGTGGCTCTCGGTTATCTCCGGTGATTCTCGCGAGTCCGGCGATTTATCGTAGAATTGGGGGGACTTGGGGAGGTTCAGCCAGCGGGTGGCGTAGAGGCGGGTGGTCTCGCTACCCTCAGTATTTCGACGCTCCTCTATTCGCTCGGCATATTTACGGAGACGATCTACGTCGGCGGAACGACTGCGGGTGCTGCGAGGAGAGCGAGAGAAACGACGCTCTGTGCCCATCGGGCTCATCCTTTCCTGGCGGAGGTAATAAGGGGTTTGTGTCGCTAGGATGAAACTTCAGGGGGTTTTGGAAGTGTAAATATCTTAGGGAGTGCCTGGAGGGGAAGTATTTCCATGGAAATCACAGCCTAAATTGGATAATTATCTAGACGTAGCAGGATGGCATGGAAATCGGGTGGTTAATTGAACCAGAAAAAAAAATGTCTTAGAAGTGACTGGAAAATCGTTATTAAAATAAATTTTCTAATCACGTGATTGTTTAATGGAAATAATATCAGAACCGAGGATTAACACATCAATTATCAGCATTACCTAAGCAAAATGTAGCCTCGCATACTCCGATATGTGAAGGAGTCCATGTTCTGGTGAGGCAATGTGAAGACTCGAAGCACAAGCCCTGGGATTGATTCTCGTATTATGCAACTCGGCTATCTGGGTACTGCAAGCAGCAGCAGGATCACCACTGGCCTCCAAATATCCACTCCAAAATTCATTACCAGGATAGGCATTTCCGTCCCACGCGTAGGTGACGACCAAGAGTTTACTGGCATCAGTGGCCCTGAAGAGCTTGCTATGAGGCTCCCTAAGCGCGAAGTGAATTTTTATGTCTGCAAAGGATTATAATTCACTCATTTCATGAAGTTGATTAGAGGCTGAAATATCTGAGGAAATTCTTCGAGATGTACAAACATAAGGGATGAGATTAATTACCCCCTAGATAATCTCCGTTCCCCGCACCACCGCATTTATCCTTCCTGAAGTAGGCGAACATTATGTCTGAGACGTACTTCAACTTTCGATTCATTTTTTTTAATGCTATCTCGAAGGTCTTCAGGAAATATATTTCTTGATCTTCTATGAGTCTCCAAACCCCTGAAATGAACGAGAGTCTTCAGAATAATTTTGATATTTAGTGCGTCCGCTTTTTCGATACTAATAAAATTTTTTTTTATGCGTTTGTTATCCACAAGTCTTAACATCTCGAGATGGTCGTTCTAAAAATACATTTCTCAGCATCTGAGTGACCACACGAACGTTTCTACTATAACATCCGATATAGTCTAGTGGCTATGATTCCCGGCTCTCACCCGGGCGGCCCGGGTTCGATTCCCGGTATCGGAAATACTTTTTTTTTTTTTCATTTTCAACATGCAGGTGAAAAGCGTTATCACTTTGGACATCATTTTACCTAATCCAAATCCAACCACATGTAAAAACGCCGTTGTATTTTGCTTCTCCGCTCTCGTATTGGCCTCAAGCAACAGAATCTCCACTGACAATAATGTTCGCTTCATGTAGTTTTCAATATCGAAGAGCATGTGATTATTAATTGTCATGTATCGTTTGTTATCCCTCGACTTGACACGTCTCACCACCTCCTCGTAGGTCGGATGATAATCCTCTCCGTAGAAGCGCGACCAAATAACGCGTAAACCACGAATTTGATCCATCGTACCTTCGCCAGCGGGTCCATACCTTCATCACGATTTAGTAAATTTAAAAAAGTGTAGGATTTTCCATAATAGTACACATGAATAGAACAGAAGAACAACAATAATACCCATTATCGAGATTATTTTGGTGGGGCGTTATCACCATGTCCTCGTATTCCATCACCTGGGCCCTTTCAAACCTGAGTAGACGAATCAATAATTAATTTTATTTTCATTGCCCATCATCAGATAAATTAATCACGTGGAATGGAGAAAATTATAAACAAGAAACTTCTGTTTTACTTGACAACTCTGAAGCTAAATGTGGAGACAACCTTTAATTATTTATACTCTGAGGACTTTCTTATACATTCCGTCCATATTTATTCGCATCACCTTGAGCCGATTACTCCTACAATGACACCACGTGGCTGGTAGCTATCTGGATCATTGCTGACGACTCCTCGATTATCTCTAGCCCCGTCGTTTATAAATTCCGAGTGCGAGGAGACGATCATCAGCGCTGAGAGTTTGATCTCATCGTAGGATAAACAATGATCCAATATCTGATGATGTAATTGATAATTAAAATTTCACCATTACCCTCCGTAGATTGAGGGGTACCAGAAATGCCTTAAAATTTGACATAAGTGAAACACTACTACAATTTAATTTTCATCTATGAAAAATATCTGAAAAAAATACGTTCATCAAACGAGGGAGTAATTTTTACCAAAAATTTCTCTCGCTTTATTTTATTTAAGTCCTACCAAAGGCTTCTTCTCTTGACTTGTCCCCACAGCCTCCCAGCCACCATGTCCATCCACATTGTCCATCAACCTCCATCGATCATCACCACCGTAGAATTCCAGCGCTCGTTTATCCAACAGCCTCTGGATGAATTTCATCAGCGTCATGTTTCTGTAGAGTGTTCTCTCCACGTGGCTTCCATGATCGCATTTGTGTTTTAACCAGCCCGCCATCAGTGGAAGCATTGCCTCATGAATTATCGGATACGCAGAATTGGCGTTAAACTGAGGACAACAATTTAATCTCCAAAATTCACAATCAGCTGATAAAATGATGAGAATAATATTTGATCACCTCCAAGATATCTTCGCTGATTCCTCTAGCCTTCAATGCAGTGCATTGCACGGACTTGATGGGAAACTGGATAGGGAATCCATCACTCTTCTTGATAATAGTCAGAATATTGACGGGAGGGGGGACAGGAACTCCCATACAATCTCCAACCAAGTCCTTGGTCTCTTCGTCGAAAGGAACTCCATTTGGTGAGCCGAGAGTATTCTCCCAGGATATTTCTGGTGGCTCCATTGATATTGGCACCTTCTGATCTCCGTTACGAAAATTCCTTCGCTTAAGCCATCAGGATAAACAACAGATCAATGGAAAATAATAAATGAAGAATGGAAAAATTGAATGGATGAGAAGGAATCAGTAATCATCTGCACAATCTCATATCACTCAAGGAGACACGATCATCTATTTATGGATATTTAATTGATTACAGTGAGCTGGGTCAGCCCTTTGACTCACCACCATGAAATCCGTTAAGTGGCGGAAAATGTGGGCATTGAGCCACGAGATCTCTCAGCACAGTTGGATCATACTGTACGCAAATATCTTCACCTTATTGGTGATGAACATTTCGTGACCTTGTAAAGGATCAGTCGAAATTGGAGCAGATGAAATGGAAAATTTATAACAGTCTGTCCAGCATTTGTCATATTTTTTCAACAATTAAAGATAATTCTAATGCTGTTATGAACAAATTTTCTCATAATTGTTGATAAAATCTTAGGGAGGATTTCAATTTAATTTTCGCAGACGTGAGAAAAAATTCACGTTTCCCAGACTGGTATATTTTTTCCTGTAGATTCACTCGAGAATTTTACTGAACTTCTAATGTTGATATCAAATTTATGTTAAAAAAATCAATAAAATTGTGATTGTTCGGGCAGTTCTATTCCCATACTTTTTAATTAAAATGGTGATGGATCTCTTAAGGTCGATATTTCATCAAAACTGACTGCTCAATTGAAACTCATCTCTTCATCCTTTGGAAAAAAATGGTAATACAACACTCATTATTCTGCTTGAAATTAGGTTGACTCATCAATAATCAGGAATATATGGCCTTATTCATTAGTGAAAAGCCACATTAAAATATTGAACAATTTTCCAAACTCATAAAAAAACCAGAAAAAACACTGAAATGGTCAATTGAGTTCTTATTCGTGTCACTTATCACCAGTTTGCCTTGGCATTTTTACCTTCGATTATTAACACTAAAGTCATCACATTTAGAACAGCAGTAACGACTTACCCGACGAATGCAACAGGCGAACAGTGACATTTTCCTCGGGAATACGAGGATTAATTTGAGGAAAACTATCGCCACTTCCTCCCTCCCCCCCACCCAGTGGAATTAGACTCTTTACCTTGTTATCAGTTTGATAACGAACTGTGGGATTTGAAGGTTTTGTGTGAAAACAGTGCCGGAGTTCGTTAATTGGAGGATAAATTAATGAATGAATTATTCAGTGGCGGAGGAAACGAGATTATAAAGGAGAGAATAAGTTGAATTTCACTGTTAAATTTTTTGTTGTTTAAAATCAATTATTGATGGGCTTAAAAATTTGTAGAACGGAAATATCTCAAATGATGTAAATTATTGGAATTATGAAGATTCCTACAAATTATTTTTTCAATAATATGAAATAATTGGTTAATTAAATCCTTGAGACGACCGAAATCTTCATTCCAATTGAGGATATTATTATAATATTTAATTATTAATTTCCCGAGCAACGATTTTTTTGAAAGGACAGGGGATGTTGTTGTTTGCAATTTATTTTCTCAGGAGAGTTATAAACAATAATTATATTGAAATGTGTCATGATTATGGTTCAATGACTCTAAATGTTTTGAATTACTTTAAATTGGTGATTTTATAGAGAAAACTTTGGAAAAATTCCAGTAAAAAAATATTTATCAAAAATCTATCTTTTTCTCAATGTTCCAAGAAAATAATTCACAGAGAAAAAAATAGGATCGGAAAGATGTATTTTCGGACCGCTACCATCATAAGTTGATAAATCAAGATAAAGTAAAAAATAATTACTGAACTAACTATATCTGAGTCATTATATTTCACCACTTCACTGTATAAATAAAACCGAATTTTAAATGCCACGACCTGACCCGGACTCTCGTGTCTCCTCCGATAGTGCTGATGCAGCCGATCACATTGCGAGGTAAACAGAAACGAGGTGAATATAAAATCAGATTTATGTAACGCATGCGTCCGCTAAAAATGCGCATTTTCAATCAATTAGCGGCTCAACATCAATCCCATGAAGAGAGAAAAACTGAGTTTTCCCTAGTGTCAATGGGAATTAGATTAACAGCAATTGCCTAGGGAGGAGTTCGCAGTATCGCCCGTTGAGCGGAGTTTGCTGGGGATCTCGCGATGATCAATAGCGGGGAGAGAACATCTACTGATGGTAAGGTAATATTCTTCATAATCTCCTCATTAAATATAATCAACAAATATGAATTAATATTTAACAACAAACCCTTTTCCTTTTATCTTTACCTTTCATCATAATTATTGATAATTATTAATCTTACATCGATATCCAAACTCAGATAATGATTGGAAAAACACTTCAGCATTGAAATATCCAACTGCTGATTAATTTCATAATTGAACAATTCTTGAATTGTATTATCTGATTCCAAATCAGCGCAATTGACTTATTGAAAACTAGAATTTTCGAAAATTTATGATTATTTCAATCGTTGATGCTCATAAGTCGCTGACTAATTAATATCATTAGTTTTTAGTGACACCGAATTTGTGTTCAACCCATGGAATTTTTATGATGGCAATATGTATCATGGATTAACGAACATTTGGCCGTCAAGGGAAAACCCAATATCAATTTATCGATTTAAAAATGCATAGAACACCTCAGGTAATAAAGAAAATAGCCAACTATTGACATCATTTCTCCCACAGTAAAAACAATGAACAGACCCACATAATCCTCCTCTCTCCCCGAATCGATCGCAAATCGATGCAAAAGTGTTACATGAGTTTATGTAGCACGCGAGTCGCGAAAGTAGATTTACAATCAACGTTTTTCTTCACCAGTCGTACATTTCTCTATTTCAAAACTGAGACGTTCCCTGCAATAATCAATGGATAAACACCATTAAAGGATTTGGCATTTTTTATAGCGCATTAACTCGTGGAATATTTTATGAAACTTTCTGAATGAGTATTGTGACAGCAATAAGAATTATCTTGACTACTAGAAATTGTTTTACTACGTCCTGTGATGATACAAAATACAGAAATTGGCGAAAAACTGTAATAATGTGGGTTATTCGCATTTTTGTCCATTTTAAATTGGATAAAAATTAGTAATCAAATTAACTTACCTGACAACTCACTGTCAATTATTCAAAAAATACCTGAACACAACATAACGGAGACGTTCCACTACCAGAGCCACCGCTCGTGGCCCCCGCCCCAGCGGAATTCTAATTTTCAAAAAGAAAATCAGTAGCGAATTGTCGAAACACACGAGGAACCAAATGGATTCATCGTATCTCATTGAAAATTAAGTTACCGCGCTGACAAGTTTTTTAAGGATGAATTTACTAAACAATATTCGATAATTAAAACATTAGTGATAATTAACTTCCAAAATATCTCCCCAATGAGTTACTACACATCCCCACATTAGAGTAATTGTAGGCGCAGTCGGTCAATAGAATTGTATGACAAGATGTTTGGAATTATTCTAATTAGAAAAAAAATTCTTTACATTTTTCTTTATAATTACTCGTTTTGAAACTCACCGGAATTCCCCGAATTATTTTTTTCTTCATGATGTAATTTTTCACGATTTAGTTATCGACTAGCTTCGATAATCAACGGTTTCAAAAAACATTTATATAGTTTATTTCACATAAGGAAAAAGCCTTCCCGAAATAATTAAAATCGTTTATTCCAGCGGTAATCAGGGAATTAATATCCAATGCAGTGAAGCACAAGCAAAAACGGGCCTTTTCAATCGTACATAACTCGAAAACCGCAGAGGGAATTTCCTCGATTTTTTTTCTATTACAAGGTTGCTCTTTCAGCTTCAAAATGAGATGTGATTCATTCAAATCGCGTCGTTCAGTCCGCCGATATCGTTGATTGATCACGATCCGCTCTACCCACCTCTCCCTTCCCAATTCTCAAGATTAGTTGATCATCAGATTGGCCACGTAACTGAGCCCGTAATTCCGTAATTATTGTCTCTAGGACAAAATGTGATAAAACATTCTCTGCGCGAAATTTCAATAGCTACAAAAAAGGTTTGGACACTTTTCCCCCTAATCTCAATATTTAATGAGATAATCAATGGAATCGGTAACTTCGGGCTCAGGTGAATAAGTCTTTTCCTGTAATAACGACCCAGGCCTCATTATTGATACCTCCACCCCTGCGATGGCCTCTCACAGGCGAAGCAGGTACGCAGTGAGGGCGTTTCAACTTGTCGGTTTCACAGTAGTACCGCAGGCCGCATAGTCTTCGTCAAGGTGTGGTTCTCCCGGCTCCAACACAAGACAAGACGTAAGACCTCTTGAATAATGAAATTCTGGTTTACTCCAATTTCCCTCAAATTGTCTAACCAGCTGCAGCATTGCCAGGACATTGTGCACTCAAACTATAAGTGTTGAATAAACGGTTTTACCCCACAATTCAAATCCCACCCTAAATCGTATCGAATTAATAAATATTTTTCGATTACGAATAAAAGAAAAAGTGGAGAACACCAGAAGTTGGTTCAGTTTTTGTCCAGTGTCTCAAAATCGGCGAGAAATAGCGACATTCCTCATAAGAACTTTTTTGCAGAGCTTTAATTTTCCCACAAAAAAGATTCAGATGAATATTTCGCTATCTCCGCTAGATTTTGAGAATTTTGAAAAAAATAACCGTTCGTTTTTAAAACGAGGAAAATTATCTTCTCACAACTACGTGATTATGAATAATGAGAGTGTGGGTTGACTGTTAGTTCATCTCGCGGTGATTTCAATGCATGCCAACTGCATTATCGACCGGGCCACAAGTGTGTGATAATGAAAATGTTACTTTCAAGAAGATATGTTTTTTTTCTCGTTTTATTCTAATTCTAGAACACGGAATTTTATGGATTTACGATTGAGCTCTGCTGACAGTTGTTGGCATATGCTCGGTGGACGCTAAGTTCTTCGATCCGCAAAAGACACGCAAAAAATCCACTGAGACGATCGTCATCATCTCGACATGTTTCAACGTAAGTGTTTTCATTATTATTTAATGATTCGTGGTGAGGAAATTGAGTTTAATTTTATTTAATGTATCTCGTGAGGATTCGCGTCTTTTCGCGCGATTGAAGCCCGTGTTTTTGATTGCACAATCCGGTGGGAGACGTTTGGATTCTTCGGGGAAAGGCGCGAGAGTTCAATGCACTCGAAATTATTTTATTCGCGTGCGCGGGCAAATTAGGTGAGTTGAGGAGAATACGAGAATTTTGCGAGGATTTTTGGGGGGGAAGTTAATTCGGGTGGATTTTCTTTTCCGGAAAGTCTCGGATTATTTCGATAGTGCGGAAGATATTGCGGATGGAAGTGCTGAATCGCAGTAATTTCCTTTCTATTTCTGTCTCCAAATGAAAATTTTGTAATAGTTAATAGTTAAGTTGTGCACATTTTATGTTCGTATATAAAGAACAAATTTTTATTCGGTGAACGGTGAACTAAAATTGCAAGATACCTTTTGTCGGTTGTTTAAGGCTTCACGGGGGTATGAACAAACTCTAGTTGAGTCATTGAATATAACGAGAAGAAATAAATTTAAAATTAAAGAAAAATTAGTCATCGTTAATAATTTTGGCTATAAATTTCCAATCGTCGTCTGGATTTGATATTTATTATTGAACCCAACGTTTAGGAACGACAATAATCTCTCGATAATGATTTCTATTAATCTATTAACTCGTGATCAGTCATCATGATCAGCAACTTTATGAATTGAGCACTGCATGACGCAATTGAATAATAAGACAAAAAAGTTCTTCCCATAATTGTCGACGAGGTATTGTATACGTGCGCCCAATTCACAGCGGTTACCCATCCTTGCTCATGCATCATGACCGCTGAAGCCTGAGTCATATAAAGGAACGACAGACAGGGTCCAACAGCCTTGTCCTCTTTTTCTAACGAAATATTGTGAATGATGAAGACGTATGGGATAATCGTAGGGACATGCCTCATAGGATCTGTTGAGCAATACGTCAGAGGGATTTCCTGTTTTATTACAAGTGATTTCCAGAATCAGAATAAATTTAACATTTCAGAATTGAGGTTTTCAATGATCAAGTTGTGTCCAACAGAACAGGATCAGTGGTTTACATATTTCCACATAAAAGATTATAAATTAAAAATAAAATCTGAATTCATTCTTTCAACATCAATTCTTAATAATGAGGAAAGTAATAGAATTTTTCTAGAGACAAACATAATTAACTCTTCCTGAATTTCCATCATCAAATAAATTTTTAATGGGAGGAAGAGTAGTAGCACAACTGTGGTAATAAAAACTAATAAAAAACTCGCAGAATAAATCCTCTTGACAAATCAATTCATCATGTCACAAATGACATATTTTCACCTAATAAAGCCAGACCAAACCAAAAAATTCCAATCACAAACTATTTTTTCCTGTTGTTGGTTTTTCTCCTGCAACTGCACCTCAAAATGTTAAATAATTCATACCAACAATCCCCGCCCCGTATTGTGTACATAGTTAATGAATTTGAGTTGATGCAACGTGTCACCTATTCTCCCCAGCCCTCGACAATTCAGCTTTCACCGGGTGGAATGTCCCCCAAGTTCTCCAATCAAGAAATTTTCTAAATCCTCTTAAATCAGCTGTACAATTTTCCCAGTGTCATGTTGATTAACAGATAAATATCAACTGGCATTGATAATCAACTCGATTGAGTGCTAAATATCCTAAAGGAGTAACAATTTCCGACAAGGCCGAATAACTCACGTGACAAGGACACATTTCCGCTCACCGAAGTATTTTCCCCTCGAGACGAAACTCTCCTGACGTGTGTGGCATGATTCATGCAATATGGTTGAGTGTAAAAACCCTGAGAGGTATGAGGAAAGAAGTTATTATGTGTGTCTGTCATTGCTACATTTATCATGTTTTTTCAATGCTCTGCGGAAAGAAGTGAGATGTGGAATGAGCACTTGAGGTTTTACGGATTATTGTAAGTGATTCCAAACGAAAAATTGTTATGACAAAATTCTTCCGATTAATTAAAAGAATTCTAGTCAATTTTTACTAAAGTTCTTGCTTCGTTACAGATTTTTTTGGGGTAGTAATATGTAACAGAAATTTTATTACACCATTTTTTCTGTTGACATCATTTATCGAGTGTCTATTAAAAATGAATAAATTTAAAAAGTGGAAATTGCTTCATTGTTGGTACGTTCATAATGTGTTTCTAGTGACCATTAAGGATCCGATCAATTTTGTAGTTGTGAGAGATTATTTTGGAAAATTCTAGATACGATAATTCCCCAATTGTGATACTGTCAAATTGTGAGGTCCTGCTAGATCGAATTTTTGGTCTATAGAAGGGGAATATCATAATATTATTATAGAGGAATGCGATAAAACCTGGTGACAGTTGTAAGAAAAATCTGGGTTTTACAGATATCTCACAATGACATAATTTCTACAGACATTTTCTGAATTTAAGAAATTATTTTCACTGTGTAAGCACATGCCAGTTTTCCTTATTGACTTAAGAAATACACCTCAGTGATGAATCGACAATAACCGTCTGTCCCCTAGAATCACGTGCAGTATTATCTTCATCAACGACTGAGTAGATCTGACAGTGATTCTATCACTGATAACAGTAATGGGAAAATAATAACACGTGCTGATTCATTCCTTTCGTCATGATAAAGTCGAAGGAAAATCGATAATTATAGGCTAAGAGACAAAAAAAATCACATTGCCAAAAACAACTCTCTGAATTTTAAAATTTCCCTCAAGAAAAAATGATAATCTACTGGCTGTCAGGAATTCTGTCGCAGTAAAAGTAAAATGTCTCGAGATTTTTACTAAATTTTTTTCTAAAAACATCTTATTCATTCGCTATTTCAATTTCAAAAATTGCTGAATAAGAGTGAGTGAATGTAAGATGAGTGTCTTCTAAAAAAAATTTCTTTACAGTCAGATTGTCTGTGGTCTTGACCCTCACCCTCTCTTCAGTGATCCTCGCCCTTCGAAATGGTGCACCACCTGATGCCTGTGGCCACCTGACTCCCCGTCATCCTGATACAACCGCGAATCTACATTATCCACCGTATCAGATACTTCCTGCTGCTGGACAAGGCAGAATTCGAGTGATTCTCGGTAGCCCTCAGGGATTGGCTTACCAGGGATTCATTATCAATGCTAGGAGTACTGATACTGGAGAATATGTCGGCGAGTTCACTAATCTTCCAGCCAACGTCAAAGCTATCGAGTGTACGCCCGGACTCAAGGTAATTTTTCGCAAATTTTTTTTATTGAAAAACTTATTCCAGAATTCATCAAATGTACCGATTTTTGTACTTATTTTCGAGGAAGGATTTTTGAATGGTTAAAATTCTGTGTGAAAATAAAACTAGTGTAGAATAAATGTAATTCCCAATCCGTTATATTTTTAGAATGGAGTTACTCACACTGATACCAGTGAAAAACACAACATTGAGTTCGATTGGGAGGCCCCTGACGACTACGAAGGAATGATTATATTCAAGTATGATTCAGTTTCTTTATTTATTATTTCATACTCTTGGGAATATGCGGTGATACGGCACTCGCATAAGTTTGGAATTTATGCATTGGTGAATATATTCGCACGAGAATGGATTTCAGTAACAAAGGCGTAAAGTAGATTAAAACAGAGCGAAGTAGAGTGAATGAAAGATTTTCATTACACAGAAATTCTGAACTGAAACCATAGATAACAGACAATTTTTTCTCTATTTTCCTTGATTTTTTTCAATACCACAAATTATTGTGTCATTCACTTAATTTTCAGAATTTTTTCCTTTGACTCTTTTCGGGGACAAATATATAGAAGAATAGAAGAATTAATTTTTAATTGATAGAATTTCAGGAAAATTTCTGTTAGATAACGTATTTCTATTGATTTCCACATCATATCTATATTTTTTTCTGATGCAACTTAATGGAAAATGTCCCCGAAATTCATGAAAAAATTTTCATAATCGTCTAGACTTGAAGGACAAAAAAAAATTTCTAAAACCCATTATTTATTTCTCCAGTTCAACATTCGCTCAAGATTATAGCACGTACTGGGTGGGGGTTGAATCGCCCCGAATAACTGTTGTGAGACGTAACATAGTGGTGATGACAACGCCAACACCGCCACCAACAGAGAGACCAACGACACCACCGTATTACGAGGCACCTGTGGCACCCGAAGTAAGTAGAAAGTAAATGGTCAAGCCCGTATGGACCACTCCAGATTATACAACTTGGTTGGGTTTTATGAGAAGAACGAAAAAAAAAAACATATCTTAGAAGTGAAATGTCTCAAGGATAATCTATCATTGGTCCCACAAGGTTGAACACAGAGGCTGAAGGTGAATTGTGGCCATTTACGTCACTGTAGATCGCAGTCATTCATATCTCGGGAGAAAGATTATATTTACGAGGTGATTGTAATCCGATCGTAACGATCTCTATCGTGCAATCACGCGAGAATTGATATCACTTTCAAATAGGCCTTATGAATTCCTCACTTCTCATAATAAAATAAAACTCCCAATTTCTTATCTTTCTTTGGACATTGTACGTGAACTTTATCAACTTATCAATTAGACATTACCCCAATAATCAATTGATTAATCGATTCATTGATAAGAGTATTCATTAATAATAGTCTTCACGTGTTTAATGAAGTTTCCATAATGTTGGAAATGTTTGTGAGCTATTCATTTATTAATATCTCGAGAGTAAATTAACGTAGAAGGTCATTGTAATCAGCTCGTGATGATCTACATCGCGTAATCCTAACGGAAGTGACATTGCAGCTTTCAATCAGATCTTGGGAATATTTGTATTCCATCGCAGTAAAAGTGACGTCCTAATTTCCTATCTTTCCCTAGATATTTTCACGCGTTAAAATGTGAAATTAAAATTATTGCCGAAATTTCCAAATGAATCAATGATTTAATAAATTGACGCATTAATTAACCGAGCGATTAACAAATTAGGGAACGGTTTGGACTAATCATTAGTCATTGTTTTTCCGCCCGAGCATTTTTTTATAATTGGCCGAAACAATTTCATCGGAGGAAAATTATCTGCTTAATCAAGCATAGGAAAAAATAAAAATATAAAGAAATATTGTTGCGCATAAAATATTCGTTCTAGGGATAGAGCAACTCCCATCAAAGTTTTCAAAACGTCCTTGAGACGTAAAGCAGACCATCAACCAAGGTATTTCATTTTTAAATGAGATTCGTTTGATAGTTTCCCGGGAGATATTTTCTACATTTATGAAAAGTCGTTCCTCAACACATCTCCGAAAGTTTCAGAGTCGTTTCAATTCCACTGAAATTCATATGTGAATTTTTGACTCACTACACGCCACACAAAATTTTCATTTATGCATTTTTTTCCGGAGTTTGGAATTTCTTTTTCTCAATTACTGTCACATTGGAAATGGATACTCGACGTGGAATGTCATTCGTGAAAATACGATAACTGAGATTTTGGATGGGTATCAATGGAACTGGGTCATGAAGTCCTGTATAAATTTCAACTTTAGGGAGTGATAACGTAGCCGAGTGCGAGAAATGATTTATCAACTTTGAAAGATGATGAAAAAAATCATTTTAAGATGTCTTGGGGATCGCGTAGACCACAAAAATATCTGCAAAAAAGGTCTTCTGATGATTTCCTCTAAGTATATTATTTTCGGGATGTTTAACGCTAGAGTAAATCCCCTTATTGTGAAACAATTGTTCAGGTGTAAGTGTTCAAATGGACATAAAATTTTTTTCCATTCAATAACTTCATAAAAAGTCTCACAATGACATAATCATTGAATTATTTACAGTGGGATAATTCCTCTGAACATAATTCTCTGTGGAAGATATGACTTGGAACAATTTTCTTGAAAAAGTCATTAAATCCCCGTCACAAATGTTTTTCCCACTGCAATAAATCATCAAAAAAAATGTACAATTACGAGACAACAAAACTATCTACTGAATTACGGAGTATTTCTAATGAGACTTCGTGCAGTGAATGTTCCTTAACCGGAAGTTCGTTGATTAGATTGTCAATAAGATGTGGAAATGATTTTTAACACTTGCATTGTCTGCACGGATGTCATATTCATAATGTTTATAATTTTCCGCTGCTTCAATTGCTCTTACGGCTCAGTTCTATATTTTGCGCTCTATGAGTTCTGAGTGATATCCCCCCTTGAGGCGTCAACCTGGTGACCACCACCTTCTCATTATCCCCTCGCGTCCCCACCCCATGCGTTTAAAACCCAAAATCTAACCTCGAAACCAATTTTTTTCCAGAACAATGAAGCCCTAGCTCGCAAGCGCGCCATCTACACGGGTTGCGGCACGACGAAGTCGTGCTTTGGTGCTCCAAGCGACTGTGTCGACTCCCAAGATTGCAAAGCCGTCGTCGCCGTTTCCGTCCAAGGCGAGCGTTACATCTTCGAGCTCCAAGGCGAAGGCGGCAAGTACGTGGCCGTCGGCCTCTCCGAGGACGCCAAAATGGGTGACGACAGTGTCGTCGAGTGTGTCGAGAATTCCGGTAAAATATCCATCCACCACTCATGGAACACCGGCCGCAAGAATGACCGCCTGCCACCGCAATCCGGAATGCTCAATCTCGAGCACAGCAGCTTCGAGGACAACAGAATCTACTGTAAATTCACCCGTGAGCGAAGAACCGTCATCAAGGGCCACGAATTCGACATCGAGAATAAGCCTTATCATCTCCTCATCGCTATGGGTAAGGATCTGAAGCCAAATGGCGTTGGTTATCATAATCTGCGAGAGGCATCCGCGGCGCCGAGACGCCTGTCTGACGTTGCTAAGATTGCAGCAGCTGACGACGTCCTTATTCGCGTTCACGGAGCCCTCATGATCGCTTCTTGGATCGGAACAGCTTCCGTGGGAATTTTAATGGCTAGGTACTACAAGCAGACCTGGCTGCGTTCGTCGCTATGCGGTAAAGATCAGTGGTTCGCATGGCATCGGTTCTTTATGATCCTGACTTGGGCCATGACTATCGCTGGATTTGTCGTGATTTTTGTGGAGATCGGAACCTGGAGTTCCGCCACTATTCACGCGTCCTTGGGTGTTGTCACAACAGCTCTTGCATTCATCCAGCCCTTCATGGCGGCATTAAGGCCCCATCCTGGAACTCCTCGACGACCATTGTTCAACTGGGCTCATTGGTTCGTTGGAAATGCTGCGCACATCTGCGCCATTGTCGCAATGTTCTTCGCTGTGAGGTTAACTAAAGCCAAGATTCCAGAGTGGGTGGACTACGTTCTCGCAGCGTACGTTGTCTTCCATGTTGTGATGCACATCGTACTTTCGTTCGCTGGATGTGCCTCGGATAGACAGGACAGCCAGAGGATCAACGCTTTTCCCATGAAGGATTTGCAGAGGGGATCCATGGGACATCCTGATGCCAGACGGGACGCTCCTTTGGCCGCCATGAGGAAGCTCATATTCGCCATTTATTTTATTGTTATTACTGTGTTTGTCGCCGCGCTGGTAGTGATTGTTGTTTTGGCGCCCATCGAGGATTCGTGGGTGAAATTTACGAATAATTTTTAAAGAGGCTGGATGATGTTGGAGAATCTTGAGACGAAAGGTTGTCGTTCTGGCCAAATACGAGAGGATTGAGTGAGTTTTTTGGAATTGAGTCATTCCTGATTCGAAAGGGTTTAGAGAGATATATTGTGAGAACTTGTTGTGAGAATTTTATGAACAAATAACATTCCGTCCACTCCAAAGACAATTTCGAAATTATTTGAATGGCAATGGTTAACACATTGATCAGGATTGATAGATGATCGGAGAAAGGACCTTTCTCGTGAGGAAGAAAAGTGTGTCCAAAAGAAAAACTGTTAAAACTGATGGTAATGAAAATTTGCATTTAGCAACAGCCTCATCGCCTCAATGCTCGCAATCAAATGATGTGAATGTGTGGAAACACCTGTTAACTTCGTTAATTGTAATTGATTATGACAATTGATTATGCAGCAAATCATTTGAATTCGAACGGATTTTCGTCTCACTGATTTTCCAATTACTCTGTGTATATATCGAGTTGATGATCCACATATTGTTCAAGAATGTAGAAACATTAATTGAGAGATGTATTTTATGGAAAGATAAGTTATGAGCGACGGAAGTTGGATCTCTGAATGGTGCATTTACTTAAATCTGTCTTTCCACGAGTTGCTCTGTTACTGAGGGTAATTACAGTAACTAGGTTGGTTGCTGAACACCTACCTGATATTAACTTTTGTAGTTTTTGTGCTATATGTATAACGTAACAATAGTTTTTCTACATAATTAAATTTACCAATTCGACGGAGACTTCTGAAGATTTCGTGTATTGTTTTGAGTTTTTTAATTTTATTCTGCAGTATTAATTAATTTTTTTGAGAAACTTTTGGGTATTTACTTGACGTTCGAGTGAATAAACCGAAATTTTGAACGCATTTGTCAGAAATTTTTTAAGTGGAAATAAATGATTTAGTCTATTACTCGAGAAAATTTCATTATCACTTCCTGGGGTTTTTTAGATGTCATCACAATTAACTCTGACATGTTAAAGGGTGAAGGAGGTGAATTGAACCAAATTGCAAGGAATAAAAAAATAATTTCAAGTAGAAGAATTCATTCTAGAGTATTTTATATAAATTCAGCAGGAAAGAGTACTTTGTAAGATGTAAGAAGATATTTTTTATGGAGAATTTTATGAGTCATAAAAGAAATCCTCGATGATTTCCGATAAATTCGTTATTTAAGAAATTATCAGACTTGAGAGATGCTGTGATTTTACTTCACAGATGATTCTATTCGGCTGTACAACTCTTCAGTCACTTCCCCGCATTATCTTTATACCACCACGTCATCTCGTGACATTTCTCTGGTTCAAAAACGTCTCACTACGTGCACGAAATTGCAAGGGAGTGGTAAAACCCGTTCAAGTCAGACATTCACTCCAACCAGACAGACCATCCTAAAACTAAGTGATTTCTTCGAGACAATTTCAAGACAACAGATCTTGAAATTTTCTAATAGGTCCGTTAAATATCCTGTTAAAATTACTTTATAAATGTCGATTCATTAATAGTTATTAAAGTCTCAATGTTAAAAATCATTATTCAATTTGATCTCATCATTTGCAATTCTATTTTTGTATCATTTTCCGACATTTATAAAAAAACTTGTCAGCAGAGATATATATTATTTTTATCAGACAAGGCTATCAAATATTCTTGACATCTCGAGTCGTCCGATTACGAAAAATTCAACATCATTTTTTTCCGTCGCTTTTCTCCAGAAATACCACCTCCCCTTCAAAAGGGGTTTCACACATGTCCACCTAAACCCTCTCATTCCCAGGAGAGCCCCTTTATGATCACATCCCTAAACCACGTAAATGTCCAAAACATGTCCCACTCCAAAAAAATCACATGGCTCAGATGGTTCTACTATTTTGTCATAAAATTGGGGCGATTATCGACTATTCACTCTCTTGAAAATCCTTGTCATAAAATTTATTATTATTTACTTTATAAAATCGATGTTTTCTCTCATCTTCTCTTAATCTTAAAGAATCGAATGATTGACCAAATTCCTTCAGTAAACATCATATTTTCCCTGATCTCATTGCATTTTGTCCAACACAAACGTAATTTCCTGTGGAGTATTTCATCCCCACCGCTCCCCCGAAAAATCATCCCCCTCGGAGTGTTAACATATCCTAATCCCCTGACTCTGTCGAGAACCCCATAATGACCGCCAACCCGCACCACTCAATCCCCGAAAAAAAAAATCTCCAATTCCAGGGCCATCTCCAAGCCCCCCCTCCCCCACTCACACATACCCTACCTTCAATTTTTCCCGTTCACCCCCTCAAATTTCCGAAAAATCAAAACTCAAATCTCCCCGATCCCGCCAGTCATCCCTTTAATTCGAGGTCAGCCCTACACTTCCACCTGGTTCTACGTCTCTCCACGCTGTAGCCACGGGTCAAATACAGCTCTCAGGGTAGTAACCGCGCGCATCATCCCCCAAAATGGCGTCCGATCGAAGGCTCAATGCGTGCACCCATACATCCCCACGCGTTTTTACCCTCCCCCTCTGGCCCTCCCGCCGATTGCCATAAAACATCGACTTGCACTCGTGTGTGGTATGGGGATTTTGTTGGAGTACGCAGAGGGTTGTGAGCAGCGTTGACTGGCGCCACTGTCGCCGGCATCCCCCCTCCCCCCCCCCCACTTCGACGGAGCGCTCAAGACTCTCGAGAGCAGCAGTTCGATTGGAGACACCGGCCGGCGTCCACGTACGTCTCTCGTACATTACCGCAACTCCAGGAGTAATTCAACGCGAATTGCCCTCGTACCCGTCATCAATTACTCCTGATAGATGTCTTACGTGCTGTTCTCACCTACTGAACATCAATTCTATCGCAAGTTTAAATAGTGAGGAGCCAGTGGATGAAGGACTCTTACTGTGATATTTATTGATTCAGTGCCGCACTGTGAATTCCGTTATTTCACGATTTAACGTCTTTTTTTTTCTCTGTGAATTTTGAAAATTGTGATGTGGCGGTGATAACACGCTTCCGGATGACAAGTCGATGGATACATGTTGAATTTTAAGGAGGAACAGCGGGGCGGAAGGGGGGTGGTGGGTTTTACCTTAATGATAATGTATATTTTGGGGGAATGATGAAGGGAGGATTTGGGGAGCAACTTTGGGAAAAAACTTTTGATTTTTCTTTGCCAATATCTAGGGAAATAAGGGATTTAGCAGGAAATTACTCGTGACATTTTTATGGGGAATTCTGTGAGCCTCAAAAAAGGTCTTCTGATGTTTTGTGACTAGTCCGACGGTTTGGGAAATATGGAGGAATTATCAGAATAACTTCATAGGTTTTTTTGATTGGACTAACAGTTTCAGAGATATTTATGAAATGAGGAAAATTATTTTGTTTTTATATAGATTTTTTTAAGAAAACGAAATTGGAAGACTTGATAATTCGTGAGCTTAAGATAAAATGTCAAGAAGCATTTTCTGCCCAAAAGTTTTTCGTCTATAAAAAAGATTTTATGGCATTTTTTGGTAACTCCACTCGTTCAATGAATATTTCCCCAATAAAACAATGTAACTGTCATTGTTTTTCGTTTTTTTCTTTTACGTTTTTACTTTTTTCCTATTATCTCCATAACGATTGTTGCTACATAAAATTGTCACATAATCTTTTTTATAGCGCATGAAATTCCCCACAAAAAAGATATTGTGACATTTCGTACTGAAACCCCTCAATCTCTGGATATTTTTAAAAAATAGGCGAAAAAAAAATCGAAATAATCATTATTTCTGCCCATCGTCGCTAGATTACTGTTACCCTCATTTTTTTCGTTATTAAATCTCCATAAATTCACAACAATCCTCAAAAACCCCAGAATGAACTCATCCCATCATCCCTCAAACGTCTCACTCAATTTTCCACTCCACTAGAAATTCATGAACTCGAATCACCGGTTAAATATCCCGGGGAATTGATTTCAAAGATGTGCTAAATGCCAATAATCAGTGAAGAGTGGATTGGATAGAGATGAGACGATAGTATATAGATTTGACATTATCACTTTGACTATTTTATCTCGCTCCAGTGTACCATCTCCAGAGGGCTTCCGGTTCAAGATTGTCTAAGATTAGTTTTTCCGATACTCCGGGCACGGAGAGTCAATAGAAAACGGGTATACAAGTGATGGGACAGTGTCAGTCTGTGAAAGTGGAGTTTCAGAGCACATGCCCTCGATACTCAAGCACAATGCTCAATGCATTCTGGTCGATTTCAATGGTTAATGTATTATATTGAGGAATATGAAGTCTATGAAATGAATTCAAGCGAATGGCACGAGGGAAAACAACAACGAGATCTCACAATTTATATTATGAAACGTTAATTTAAACGATCTTTCTCTAAAGAAAGACAATTATGAATTTCAAAAATCACGAAATGAATTTTTCCATGATATAACAGAAAAATGATCATCTTCCCAATGTAATAATGGAAAGCCACATTTTCGTCAGAAACAAACACAAAAGACGAAATTAAATACTCAGCCACAATAGTTGCCCCCTTTATCCTAATTAAAAATTTTTCTCAACCCAAGAAATTCTAACTAAAAATCTCCGAAATTTCTCTCTCAAGGCACTCCCCCAAGACAGTTAAAAAATACTGCAGTCGTAATTTTTAATTAGTCTAATGTTTCCACCACAACTGTTAAATTCACAATTTATGATCATTGTTGGCATAAATAATTAATCCGCAAAATGTTTCACATGTGGAGTATACGTTTCCAGCATAATTCTCGGCCTCCTCGAAAATGAATTGTTAATGCTCATAAATATCACCCCGGAATCCCTGTATCAGAGTGGCGATAGAAATGTTGGAAAATTGGAGAAAGAAACGAGGGTAAACAGTGACAATAATTGCTGTTTGTCGCAGATAATTCGTCGAGTGAAACGCATGCGTACAAAAAGAATAATTAACGTGAGGGTTTGTGCGTGTTGAACGATGGCGGGACAGTACTATGTGATCATTCTACTGGGATTGATGGACCTGGTGGTCTCCCAGAATCCAATCGATGAGCGGACAACTTTTGAAGCTGCATTTCAAGGTAATTTCCCATGTTTACTGACGTTTGATGTGTGTCCCTATGGGACTGATTTGTGAGAATTGTCTCCAGTATTTTTTTTCCCAACTACAACTACTATTTACTCAGAGTAATCACCAGCTATTCAAAGATGAATGCACCAAATTATGTAATTAACAATATCGAGAACGGCAAATATATAAACATACATAGGTTACACATATATAAATGAATAATATTATCTGACAAATATTGATAGCCGTCAGTTGAAAATTGATTTGATAATTTGGAAAATCAGTGGCATTTTGTAATTCCTTCAAAATTTTGTGGATTCAGAAAATCGAAGGTAACACAACCGAACATTTTGTTCGAGTTTTTTTATTCGTTTTATTCATTGTTACAGATGTCACTTCATCATACTCTCAGAGTCAATTAAACGGGCTTTGAATGGAATAATAAATGAAAAAAAAAAACGAATGTCGAGCAGAATGTTTTGGTTCAATTAGAGGAACAAGTTGTTTTTTTAAGTGGCAATTCATGACTCGAGTGATTTGTTTCAGGCTTGAAGAGTTTCAAATGCTTTCAAATGAGACAATGATCTTGCATTCGGGTAAAATGGAGGGAAGTGAGACAAGTAGAGTCAGAAGGATCCCTCAAATTCTCTACTGTCTAAAGATAGGAAAACAAATGATTGAATTGATTGATTGAATGGCTTAATCATTACAAATCAGTCTCGAAATATTCCATTGTAATGAAAAACGTATTTTATCGAAAAAGGGAATATGTATCTGTGGACGTGAGCCAAAATCAATTCAATCCAGATATTTTTACATTTAAATTAACGAACAATTTGTTCCCTCCGACGCAATAAAGCCAAATATCTGCAATTCATCCCCCTTTTGTACCTCTTTTTGCGGCGGGAAAAATCAAATTTCCTACAAAAATAAATTTCCCGGAAATTTACACGGGAAAATTCTCCTAATCGTCTACACAATCCATCGGATAAACGCCCCTATTTCCCCAATTAACCAACATAAATAAACACCCCCGTAAGCTCCTCCTCCTCCTCCTCCCCCTCCACCCCATTTCCCATCAAATCTCCATAATACCAACAAGCCCCTAATTACCTAAACACGTTGGTTTATCACAGGAAGATGCGGTCATAATTCACCGTGTGAACAACTGTGCTACGAGTTACATGACGGCATGTACGAGTGCGACTGCAGAGACGGTTACATCCTCCACAAGAATGGATACAGTTGTTCAGGTGAGTCTTACTGCATCACTGATAAGCAACATATTCGCATTCTCCCTCGGCATTGCCATTCGTTCCACCCCATTTACCCTCACCTCATCTCATATACGATGACCATACCCACATTAATAACGCTCATGAACAATTGAGCGTGTCAATACAAGTGCATCAAGTGTCAGTGGAGTCTCTGAATGACTGATGAGTCTCCCGGAAACTCACGAGGGCTTCATTATCATTTCAACATCATATTCATGCAGCGTTTAAATTTTTTATCCCACCCCTATTTCGTCAGTGGGAAATTCTATCCATTCTAAACGAATATTTTTCAATAATTGTAAAATCATTAAATTGAGGAAGAATTATTACAATTAACTGCGAAAATCCTTGAATTAGAGACTCGTCACATGCACAACTTCAAATCATAAGGTTCGAATTTCTATATTTGACACATCTGAATACTCATAGGATTCGGCCCCTTGAATAAAACTCCTGAAAATCTCATTAAATTCCAATTAATTAATGAATTGAAGATAAATATGTGAAACATCGGGCCGTTGACGCAGGATATTGAGGCCTTCGAAAAAATCCATTCTGACATTTTCTCCTAAATCCCCTGCTACTTCCATTGAACCAAAACACTCCCCAGTTTCTCGATCACACCCACCAAATAAACCCTAATTAACCAATCTTCTACCTTACTAATCTTCCCCACCAACAATCAAATCTATCACTGCCCTCGCATCAAATCCGCATGAGGCACCTCTGAATGACAGATGAGGCATTTAGAGGCTGACCAGACCGTCACCCACATATTCACACGAAATATAATCAAGCCTTGCCCCCTCCCCCTCCACCCCAACCCCATCCACACACACACATACACAAATTGTCCACCGAATTCACCTCAAATTCCATCGTTTATTCATATCATATCGCATCATCCGATGTCCCGCATAACTATTTATATTTTTATTCCCCCAGAATTGAATTCAACACTACCGTCAACAGGTGATATTCATGGATCAACTGAGGATGACATTAGCCGATTGAGTATAAAAAATTATCCGGCTACCAATGAAAATAATAATTTACACGAGCCCCAAAAATATACCATAAATCGTCAGGTTAGTGGAGCTAGATCGAATGAAACGAGACGAGATGATGAGTCAAATGAAATACCAAGTGGACATCCAACCTCTGAGGTAATTAACATCTCTGTAGGATCACTAATTACTCCCCGGCTTTTTACATGTCACTTATTAAACTGAATACTCTATATCTCCGACAAATAAACGCGCCGGTCATTAATCTCCATTTTTTTTCGGCGACGAGGGGGTAAGAGGGATTTAAAGTTATGTTCATGGCGGAAAGTTTGTAATTTGCATTTGACTTCGTGAGTTTATTTTTTCAGAGGTGAAGTGACGGTAATGTGGGGCCATATTTGTAGAATTATATCTGTAGGCTCGCTCACGTATTGCAATATGTCATCTTTCATTTCCTTCTTCATTTTGTCTTTTTTTTTTATCAAATTCATGCCGAGAATATATTACCGTCACATTCATAATCCCGAAATTTTTCTGGTTCCTCAAGTTCGAGTGATTGTGCTGCTCAGATTGCGCTCACAAAGTCCAAATTGTAATGTCTGATGTTTAAAATATTTTCACTGAATAATTTCACCCCCATAGATTCACAAGACAAAATTATATTCATTACTGATACGGCTCAAACTGTCATGTTCTCAATGTTCAACGAACTCAAACTTTTACATTCGACGCTTGCAAAGCCCATCCATTGCCCCATCCATTGATTCCATACGCTGCCAAAAAATTTCTAAAGATATCTCGATTAAAAAAACAATTTTCCCTGCCAAACATTTTCAAAATTTAGTGAAAATAATCCCCATCCGCCAATTCATTTCACCCTGACTACTTTCTCTGAATGGTTACAATTTCATTCACTTTTTTTTTACTCTCATTCAGTTGCAATACTTCACAATAATATTGACAGATTAATGAAACCAGAGTTATTGAGTTTAGGTTATTACATTTCAGGGTCCAAAGTTGGAGCAGAAGGTGCCTCTAACGACTGAGAGTGTGTCAATATCCGAGCCAGTCTGTTCTCTCGATTGTGGACCAGTGGGAAATTGTTACATAGAGCAATTGCATGACCTTGACGAAACGGAGGAGGAGATGGGCAGTGGATATACCGGAAGTGTTGGACGCCGGAGAATTGCCTTCAGACAGCGATGCCAATGCCCACTGGGCAGAGTCGGTGATCGTTGCCAAAATGGTAAAATCAATACCAGACATTTTTTTCTTTTTTTACGATTACACGTTTCTCCCGACCTATTATTTCACTCGTGAAATTGTTTGAGTTCACTCTACTCCCTTTATTGATTATCTCATTATCTTGGTAATGAGTCGGTTTAGGGGGGAAATGTCAAGAGACTTTTTTTCGTGGGAAATTTAATTGGTAGAACAGAAGGTATGGTGATATTTTTTTTCTAGAATAATGGATTGTCGTCGTAATTAACTGCCCAATATTGATTATTCCATTATTAATGGCCATATTTTATTCATTCAAACAATTAAAAACATTAGCTGTAGTTATTCTATATTTCATTCACGTATACGTTGTTGTATCAAATATTTATCGTTAAATCCAAATAATTAATAAGGGAAAAGTTGGAAAAATATGAAAATGGTGTTCAGCAAATAACAAGAACATTTTAAACGAAAAACTCCTTTTATCAACAATTTTCAACGTATAAAAGCCATTTCAAGACTTAATAAAAGGTTAATAAGGTTTCTATATAGACCAACGATCGCCATTTCCCGAAATTTCTCATAAAACCTCTGAAACACGATATATTAAACTCAAGTCTTAATGCGTAATTCCGAATTTGTGCACTTGCACCCCCATTATCATGAAATAATTCATTTACACATATTACGTAATATCGTGAAATTTTCCTCGCATGGAAATCGCGTGACTGAAGCCACCCCATCAACGTTGTAAAAGTATTGACGAAGCAATTAACGCGACCGAGTCAAGGTGCGGGTGCGTCTGGTCTCTAGAGTTTATGACTTTAACTTCTTCGCTAACAACGAGGTGAAAAAATATTGAGTTCACTGAGTACAGAGTAAAAATTGAATATTCTGGGTGAGTTTCTTCACCAGACCAACAACTCGGTGCCATTTAACCCCAATAGATCGATAGTTGGAGGGTAGTACGTGTCAACCAATTCTGTTTATACTATTCAATAAATAACTAATAAGTTCAGGGGAAATGTTTTTCCCGTGCTTTCCCCGAATTCATTGGTTTTTTTTTAGAAAAACCCGAGTTTTATCAGCGTTGAATATCCATGTGTGAGAGCTATTAGGGGCAAATGTATAAGTTTGAGTCCTATGACCGCTCAAAGGAGAGCTTTGTGAGCTGTGTGAGTATTGAGAATAAAAATTCGGGAATTATGAGCCCAAGATTTATCGCAAGGAGGACTATTGCATATGAGATCGTAATCGGGACTTCATGAGGAGCTTATGTGCAGCTTTACCATTTTTTTTCCGGATTTAGCACTCCGAGTAATTAAGTATGAGAGTACAAGACATTCAGGGATTGTGGATCTAACATCAGTCTGGCATGCGCATGTCCATTCCAAGAATAGAGAAATGGGTATAATTTGAAAATAGACACCAGGGGAAAGGGGTTAAAAGCACCCCAGGACGAAGATAAAGTTGATATTTTTGCAAAAGAAGTTATAGAACGGAATTCTGATATGTGAGACACTACCAATAGTCCGATATTCCATTACAGATGCTCAAAAAAACATGAATACTGATTATCCTCATTAGCGATACCCAAATCCAGTTTGATTTTATTTATAAGCTATTCCATTTATTTATGTTTCCAATAAACTTCAGGACGAACTTTGAGTGGAATTTTTTTTTCATCTAAACTAACTCATTACCGAGTTTCAACTCGAAATAACCGACTAAGTCACAGTTCGTTTGAATTTAACGTCGATAAATCAATAAAGAAAGTGGAGAGAGTAGTGATCCCATACTCCAATGTCTGACAATAGAATTTTCCACATGACCACCACCGGCAGACTGCTGCCGAGCTTATCGATTGCATCCCACTAGTATGCTCGCTACTATGCCACAGGTGCATTTAGGATTATCGTCATCAAAACCCACCCTCTTGGAGAAACGTCGTAAAATGTCATATGGATTTTATAGTTGCGGGAGTAGAGAAGCATGAAAATGTGCTTTATAAAGTTTCTTATTTTATCATGTAATCTCCAGGTAGTGGATTTTACATCCCGTTAGCTCTTGGGTCAATCCTATAGTATGGTATGCAATATTTTTTAGAATTATAAAAATTCTAAATGGAGGCTTTTTTTTTTCGTAATTAAAGGATTATTGTAATGAAGAGTGGATTTAAGGGTGGGTCAAATTGAAATCCTCATTTTTAACGTTAATACGGTTCAATATTTAAACTAGGGACTCACAAAACTCACATTGAGTTATCTGATGCTCACAACTCTCAGAATCATCAGCATCATGCTCGAACTTTTGTCAACTGTCACACACTCACTAAACTTCAATCATAATATTTTCATTAACGTTAATATTTAATTATCCACACTCCCTCATAAACCTGTCGTCTCTATTCATTATTTCCAATCTCCATCGATGCCATCTTTGTATTCTGATTCTCCTTCCGTTTTCTTATTCCTTTCACTATCTCATTCTGTTATTCTCAACTGATATTCGACCCGAATGAAAGCATTTCCCCTTCGCATTGATAATAATAAAAAAATATTCATTTGAATCGAATTTAAAACAACAGGATTTTCGCACTCCACCCAATCCTTTTACTTAACAAAAACTTTAAAAAAGAAAGTCACTCAGTCATTATTGTTTCAGAGATTCAAGTTAAGTCGCCCCGCTTCACGGGATCAAGTTGGCTGGCATTTCCAGCATTGAAA
Organism: Diachasmimorpha longicaudata; assembly: GCF_034640455.1. Lineage (NCBI taxonomy): Eukaryota > Metazoa > Arthropoda > Insecta > Hymenoptera > Braconidae > Diachasmimorpha > Diachasmimorpha longicaudata. Next base: position 6,390,900 of record NC_087232.1, on the reverse strand, counting down.
GCAGCTTACAAACATATCCAATTAGACTTAGAATTTCGTCCTGAGGCATGGAATGGAATTCTTTTGTTAACCGGTGAGCGTGATGATCTTCAGGGTGACTTCATGGCTGTGATTCTTCACCACGGCTTCATCGAATTCAGGTGAATTTCATCAATTTTTTTGGTGATTCAATCGTGTGCCATTTGAAAAACCGTAACCTATTCTATATTGAATTATCGATTGACGCCGTAGATTCGATTGTGGTAGTGGTGTCGGTGTTGTAAGAAGCACTGATACCGTCAAGTTGAACGAGTGGAACACCCTCAATGTCTACAGGCACCGCTGGGACGCCTGGATTACCCTCAATTCTGGAAAACGTGTGCAGGGAAGATCTAAGGTATTTTCATTTTATTCTCTTCTTGACAAGTCTTTGATGGAGTGAAAATCTTTACTGAATTTGGTGAAATGTACGATAAATTGATGATGTGCCAAAGTCCCTCCAATATGGAAATTAGATACACGATAAAAAAAATAGAAAAACCTTGGAAATAAGGGCAGGTGACAAACACCACCAGAAAAGCCTGAGTATAAACGAAATTGTTTAAGAAATTCTATCCCGAGCTATATCTGATCATCCAAAAGTTTACAATAACAGATCTTTCTATATATTCTCTATTCCCGAGACAGACTCAGTTATCGTGCTCATAGGGCTCATGTTTTCATATGCTCATAGGAGCCAAACTCGGAGCCTCCGGTATCCCCAACAAATTAATAAATTTTCTCGTAAACCAAACTTTCGACAAAGTAAAAAAAAACCTCCCCATCTTTCACAATAACGATGTTCATTCTTCGTCCCAAGTTATGACACGCAATATTCACAAGACTCAAACTTGCGTTGAGAAGACTCAAACCCATCCACTGAATAACTCACAATTCAGTATTTTGCCAATTTTTTCGTCAAAGTCCAAGTCCAAATATCAAGATCGAACGCTCATAAATATCCTACATCAACACTGTTGGTAATTGGACGAGAGCTACCCCTCACTTACTCACATTATTCTCCCAAAACATGTACGCAAATTATACTGTAACCACGACAATTCACAAGCCTTCATCAACATTATACCCTCATTAATGAAACATACCAACGGGTCATCAAATACCAACGTCAAATAATCCACGAATTGAGAAAAGACATTAACAATTTGATTAGGTATATAATCGATTGTACATATGTATCCCGAGGGTATTGGTATGTTGCCTGGTGCAAACCCTAGTTTGTCATTTCATACCATAGACATATAGAGATAAATGACCACCGAAACCACCCCCTTCGAACACAAGGTATAACACTGAACCGCGCCCTGTGTGTTGCCACACCCCGAACTGAATCGAATACGATAATCAATCTTTTCAGTTGTTATTTGTGCGAATCCAATCGAGGGCTATCGTTAGCCGTAAAAATACATGTTCCACCATGACAATTACATGAAAAACAGTGAATCCAAGTCCCGGATAAATACCGCAGCTCTAAAAATTGAGAATTGGGGGTTCCCATTTCACGTTGTAATTATTACTCAATAAAAGTTCAAATATTTCCTTTGTGAGGAAATTCAATGGTTCTTGAGGTGAAAATGAAGGTGAAACTTGACGGTAAATTAAAACTCGATATATCATGACTCGAATTCTAAAAATACATCAACCCAGTTTGTTTGTAGATAAAAATGTACAGTTTGTTTCTTTTGGGGGGAATAGCGAGGGGTGAAACGCAAAAGAATTGACCAGAAGAGGAGGGAAAATTTTTTTCTTCGATAACAGTTGCTTTTTAGGTGAAGCACGAGTTGATAACATGTTGGATAGTGTTATGTGAATAAAAATAGCGCCATTTTGAATATTCATTTCAACTTTGGTTGATTCTATTGTGGGTCATGTATCGATTATATTATTATATTCAAGTGAATTATATTCTGGGTTCTATTATTGTAAAAATCACTTAATTCCGACAATAACATAATACAAAATATTTTGTAAAAATTTTCCGCGCTAATAAACACTGTTTGCACTATTTATACTATTTTTCGTCTGCAAAATAAGCCAAATAAACATTGAATGAATTTTTTAATCCAACATTCCATATAAAATCAATTATTTCAGTTCTCGTAAGAACTCATTTTTGGTTAAATCGAGTTGAAAAAAAAATAAATCTACGAATTCATTGTTCAGTTAAAAATAAATGAAACGCCATTATTCACATACAACTTTTGTTGTACATAATTGTTTGTTGCCACGAAAAAAAAAAATCAAAAGTCAAATGATAACGAGTACAAAGCTTTCATTCAGGAACGAAAACATCGAATTAGTTTCCCCTTTCAATATTTCCATAATTCTATCATATTTTCCTCTATCCCTTACACACTCTCCCTCTCATTCCATGTAATTCCCCCCTTTCCCCCCTCCCCCACCAACCTGACCCATCCCATCGCGTTGAAACAGCACAGATTCTCGATGTTTCAATTTTCTCCCATCCATTTCAACTCGTTTATTTATGTCTGATTACCCGGAACTTAATTAAATTTTAATGAGGCATTTTTCCATGTTTTCGTAGAGGTGCATTGAGTCTCTACATCATTTCATTTCGTATTGCCAATGGTTTTTGTGAGCTGAGATTATTCAAAGGACCGTCTCGTTATAGCCAGTCCCTATTTTCATTCAACTAATTTGCAGATTCCACAGTTTTTCATTATTATTATTATTTTTTTCTCTAACAGGGATTATTCTCGAGGATAACGTTTCAAGAGCCATTGTTCGTCGGCGGTCCCGGTAATACCACTGGTCTGGAGAGGCTTCCGGTCAGAGTTGGATTTCGAGGATGTGTACGTCATCTTGAGGCAAATGATCATCACTATCGTCTCGCACTAACACCACAGGGTGACACAATCAACGGTTTCGATGTTGGTGAGTGTTTTATTCGATGATGACATCAACATTACATTGAGAAAGAATTTTGCAATCAATTCACGAATAAATTCATGATAAAAAAATCCCTCAAGTACTCAAATATTCACGAAAAACTATATTATCTAGAATTGAGAATTTATTTTTTCCCTTTGTGAATAAACAATCAATCATCGGATGAAAAAATAGTTCGACAATTTAGACGTACAAAAAACCGTCATCACCATTGGAATTTATAATTAATTATGCATAATGGAAGAGACCAAATGGACTGGATGAATAATTCAAGGGGCTAATTTTCGTTCAAGTTTCTTTCCTCACAATCAAAGGAATCAAACATTCGGTGAAAGCAAAATAAAATGGAAGAGAGAAAAGATAAAAAAAAAAAATGCGAGAGCCAAGTCGTGAGAGTTTAGTGCCCTCCACTGGTGGGTGGATCGATACGAGCCCCAAGCTCTTGCCCCTGCCATGGTGGTTCGCTCCTGCCCTAGAAGTTTTCTTTCACCGGAATGCCAAACCAATGACACGGGGAAAAAGCCCCTCGAGAAAGAAAAAAAAAAGAGGGAGGGGAGGAGGAGGCGAGATTCAAGTAAAACGAAAAAATAATTAGAGAGTGGTTGAAACGCGGAGAAAATCAGAAGTGAGGGTGGCAGGTGATGACAAAAGGTCATGCGAGACGTCTTTCAAATGATTTTTTTTTTTTGTCACCAAATGATGATGAAAAGCGAGGTGAATAATATCGCGGTGATTATTTCACGAATTTCGTTGGAACTAGACGAAGAATATATCACCGATGCTATCACGAAGGAAATTGAATTCCTCAGAGAAAAAAAAAAGTGACCCGTGACATTTTTCCTTGACTTCACTGTGCACCGAGATAATCCAACAATTCCCGGAGAAATTTTCAACAACTGGGTTGAACTACTTCTCTGCAGACTATTTTTTCTTACAATAAAATCATTGAATTAGGGAATTAAAGAGAGACTGAATGGGAACGATTGATTGGAGTTAGAGTTCTAGTTCAAGGGGTTCACGTGCAATAGAAGTGTTCGAACTAAAATCCCAACAATTATCTCATTGTCAGAATTGACGGATACAATATTGTTGAACTAGAATAACTTATGTTTTCTTTCCGGGTATCGATTTATTTAAACTGTTCGAGGGACTGACGATATGGGGGAAAAACAAATTTATGGAGGTTTTAGGTGATGTATGTGTCCTAACTGACAGAACAAAACAGATCACTCTGGGTGACAAAGAGCACCGAGAATGAGTCACTGTTCCATGAGGAGTGCTACAGTGAAGATCGAGAGCAATTGTCTCCCCAATCGATTTCCAAAGTTTCCCGTCACTTCAATTCTCATGATTTTATTTTTCTCGATTCATTTTTCTTTCCATAAAGTATATTCAACCCTTCATGATTTGATTTGCGTACAATAAATAATTCCACTCGTCCGTGAGCCTGAGGGAGCATTGATTTTATCCTTCCATCGAACATTTATCTAAAAATCCATTGACAATGATCGAAAAATCTTTGTCTAATCCAGCCACCAACGAAAACCCTACGGTCAATAGTAAAAAATCTTTCCCGGAATATTAATTTTGTTTTCTCAGTGTATTCACACATCATAAACCCGTCAACAATTGAACAATATTTTCTCACAATCCTGACTCCTCAGTCATACCTACTAACACCATCATCGAATTGTTCACAGAGGAGTGCACCGCTGATAGATGCAGCAAAGTACCCTGTTCCCATGGGGGAAAGTGTTTGACTACAGGGGGTGATACAGCTGTGTGCTTGTGCCCTCTCGGTTACACCGGTGATTTATGCGAGACTCGCGTAGATCTTCAGGTGAGCATAATTTGTAATTACGAGGGGCTATAAATAAAGTCCATCAAATGAGCTTAAATAAGCTTTGTATCTCTTCGTATTCTTCATTTCGTTATTATTCTACTCTGGAAGGGGTCACGGTTAGAGTGAGACAGACAGAGAGTGAGAGAGGGGCTCATTGACATTTTAATGAGAAACACGTACCCTCCAAGAAGAGAGAAAAAAAAAATATTCAATGGTACTCCGTTTGTTTTTCCGTTGACTCAGTAAAATTACATTTGATTTATAAAATAGTCATGTGCTTGCCAGTGCCAATGAAGTCCCTTTCAGCACACCTGGAATACCAAATGAAACCGAATGTTTTCTCTCGAAAGAACACAGGGGAATAGATAGTGAATAAGAGGGTATAAAAAAAAATTCCCCACTGATGGGGTTAATTAATTAATTAATTCAGTGGTGCGAGTGGATGAGTCGAAAAATTTGATGAGAATTTTTTTTTTTCGATTATTTTTCATCTCAAAAGCTCTTGACTTTACGAAAAAAAAATTCATACGATCTTTTTTGGTGATAATTAAGTTTCACACAAAAAAGCTATAATGACATTTGGTCGTAAAATCCTCATTATCGAGGTAAATCAACTGGTGATAGTGGGTTAAAAATTCATGTTTTAATAAGTTTGATTGATGAACTTCCTGAATTTATCCACTTCACTGAATTAATTAATGCCTGATTTTTTTTTTTCATCAACTTGGATACATGTTTTTTCGCAGAGTGAATTTTCCTTTTTTCTTCATTAACCCTTGGGGTTGGTATAATAAAATAGAGGGCCCTGGTGAAGTGCATTTCATCATTCTATTTTTCAAATATAATGGAACATGAGTACTCTCGTTAGGTACCATCTTTCAACGGCTCATCCTATCTTAAATATCCTGGCTTGGGTGATACTTCGCTGTCGTGGCTGGAGCTCTCAGTGACTCTGAAACCCACTTCATCAGACGGAGTAATTTTGTATAATGGACATCACAGCGATGCTACCGGTGATTTCATTGCATTATACATGGCCAACGGATACATTCAATTCACTTTTGATTTGGGAAATGGTCCGGCAACTCTACGGTAGGTCGATCAAATTTCAAATGGACATAGTATAGTCCTTAATATAATTATATAATTGCCAAGCCACCCACAAAAGCTTTGCAACTGAGAAAATGACAGATTTGGGAGTAAGAGAGGAACAAATAAGTTCTTAAAGACGTCTTACTTCAACAAAAAATAAATGTCTGTTGAACATTGCCGGAAATGATATTGTTTAATGCGATTTCAAAAGTATCAAACGTGAATAACTCGTCTGCTTCCACCGGCAAACGAAATGTTTGGCTCCAGGGGCGGTTCCTTTTCGAGATGTAAATATCTCGTATAGAGAGAAGTTTATTACAGAGTAATTTGTCCTTAAGTTACAAGAGTACTATCGTACCTGCAATACTATTGAAATATTTTCCCTACGAAACTACTGTTAAACTCTTTTTGAAAAATCAAATTTCATTGCAACGAATTTATAAAGCGATAAATCAACCAATTAATTAATGGAAACGTAGATAAAATTCCCTAACGTTGAGTTTACTCAGTTTTCCGTATATCCACTGGTCTTCGACATTTTCGCTAATAAATTCCAGCAGAAATTATCGCATACCCCCCACTCAATCCTATGATCTAGAACTCACCCCTAACGTCATGAAAACCTGAGAGCGACATTAATTGACGAAATGACACACGATCCATATAACACTTTTATTCGTCGTCATCGTCACCCCGAGGTGACTGTAAACGTCGGGTTCATTACCATACATGTATACTTTTTTTTTCGTGAGAAGCTAGAGCATAGACACGTATATTCATAGATAAAGAGCAACTGTGGCTTTTTCAGTGGTGCACTGTCATTTGCCAGCCCAGGGGCGTTAATCGTTGGTGATGAAAAAAAAAGTAAAAAGGTGGTACAAGGGTTTTTCTACTCCACCGCTCGGGCCACACTGAGTTTTTCACGTTGGAACGAGGATTGAGTCTTTTGAGCTACTTTGCACGAATAGAGGCTGAAGCATTTTACTCCAAATTACGAAGGGGACTAATTATAATACAAATAGGGTCAACACCACAATTTTCGGAAACAAAAGGAAAATTACGAGAGAAGAGGAAAAATACGAGAGAAATTAGTTTGAATTGCCTCAAGGATATCTAGATTTTTTAATAAAAGGAACATTTTTTCCCCCAAAAAAATGTGAACAAGTGGAGAGTTCAAGAAAAATTCCAAAACTTCTTGCACAAAATTAAATAAGAACTCGTTTTTTTTCGAGATTCTCTCACTTCTAAATTCATAAAAATTGCGGATGAATCACCAACGATCCTATTACAGTTATATAAAGTCTGGTAGTATGGAAAAAAAATTATAAGAATGAGAATTATAAAAATTTTAGGAGTGAGAAGCCAGTGAGACTGGGCGAATGGCTTGAGGTGAGTGTCTCGAGGACAGGTCGGCAGGCGTCGTTGGTTGTGGAGAAGGAGCCAGCACAAGAGATTCTCGCCCCTGGGGCATTTACCCAACTCTCATTGCCGTTGAATCTCTACCTCGGGGGAGCACCGTCTACTGACATTTTTACACCCAAATTGAAGACTGTTGCCAGTTTCGTTGGATGCATTCAAACGGTCATTTTAAACAGTCGTGAGGTATGTTAACACTTTCCCATATTTTTGGATTATTTCAACGCTATTATTCATTCATCTCTGCAACTGGTGAATTTACAGTGCTACGTCAAGAGACATCTCAAGAGAACTTGAAGATAAAAAAAAAATTTCTAATAGTTCTGAACGACAAACATAATTTTTAAAGTGATTTTATACTTGTGATACTCAAAGTTGAATATTCACCGTACCCTCATTTAAAAAATTCTCGAGTAAAACACTAACAAGGCTCAGGTTTTTCAATTGAACTAATGAATTTTATTCAGCAAAAATTCCTCCAAAGACACATCGACTTCGTTCAATACCCTATCCATCAACTCAATCTTAAACCTCTCATCTCTATTGACTCTTTCCTATCTGATCCCTTGTCCCTTCAGGGTCCTATATCCCTCCCTCAATCCCGGAATAACAACGGATAAATGCTCCTTGTAATACTACCCCTCCACCAACAACTTCCAAGAAGAAATGTAGAAAATTGTTTGAAATCTCATCCAATGAAAATTGTTTCCGAAACAATGTACCAAGTAAAGTATAAATTAACTAGCCGCTCTCAGCTCAACTCTACAATTGAGTTTACAGCACAGCTGAATTTGAATGAATCCCCAACACCTTTTCTCCCCTAAAATACCTTTTTATTAAATGTTTTTCAAGCGCACCTGGTGGCCCGGAATGAACTTTTCTCTCTAGACTGAATTTTCCGAGATTTCATTAATCTCCAAGTTCCACTTTAATTTCTTTAGTTTTATTTTTCATCTGTAACAGATTGGAATCTTGGCAGAGGCACTGGGTGGAGTGAATGTTGGAAATTGTGGTCACGCGTGTGAAGCAAGACCATGTGGTGACGCTGAGTGTCGTCCATACAGAGAGAGATTTACTTGTAGATGTGGTACAGGACTACCTCATCCTTGTCCAGCAACGGAAGGAATGACGATTCAGCAGCAAACAATACTGTTCAATCCCAGCACATCTGCTGCTACAAGATTAGATAGGTTGGAGAGAAGTGTACCTAGTTTTACGGGAATTGATAGTTATCTTCATTACAACGATGCCGATACTATGAAAAGGTAATGAGTCATTGAATGACCAGACAATTTTTTTTATTTATGCCTTTGGAGATGTCTCTGTTGCGCTGGGACAATCGAATTTTGACTGAATTATTTTTCCTGATTCAAGGAATCTATTGGGATGTCATACGTCACTATTTTTCCTCCAATTTATACCCCCCAATAGAAAATTTGGAATATATTACCCATAAGGTCATTCCAAATTTCATAACAATATTAATTATTCTCGAACTGATGACGAAATATTTAATTTTCAGAATCATAAGCTATCGCGTTGATATAAACATGAGATTCAGAACGAGTAGTAGCGACGGTCTGCTGTTGTGGAGTGGGAGGCAATCAGATCCACAGGAGCAGAAGGAGCAGAATGATGATTTTCTTGCGGTTGGCTTGAATCAAGGATATCTAACACTGGCGTACAATCTTGGATCTGGTGAGGCAATTCTCAGATATAATCTCACGAGATTGGATGACGACTTGTGGCATCGTATCAGAGTTGTCAGGTAATACAAGTTAAAAATTTTATTACCTTTATTAACATTACCATTGATTCGCAAATCAATTTAATAATTTAATGGCAATTCACTGGTATTTTAGAAATGAACAATGGGCATCACTGGTGGTGGACAGTGGAATCAGTGTTACTGCATCATCTCCGGGGCAGTTGAGAGAGTTAAATACCGATACAGGACTTTTTATAGGTGAGGAAGGTTTGAATTTATCGATTAAATGATATTTTGAAGGAAACTTAGTCTCCAAAAGACCGAGAAAGCTACCACGCACATTAAAGGATCCAATAACAATTAATCGTTTCCTCGGACCCTCAAACAACGCCGTCAAAGGAGCAATTTTTCTCGCCGAAGTATCGAAAGAATGAAAAAAAAAACATTGAGAGGAACATCGACGATTTCTAGAAAGAATTGAATTCTCCACGAAAAAGAATTTTCGAAAATTTTCTTTTCAACTGGCTCGCAATATGGAGATGATCTAGAACAATTGTCTTTTTCAGGAGGTGCACCAGACATAACAAGAACAACAGACGGTCGCTACGAAAGAGGGATAATCGGTTGCATCAGTGATCTAGTTCTCGATTCAGATTTCTCGGTTACCCTATCCTCACCCGAACAAGCAACAAATACTCACACGTGTATTCCCTGAGTCTCATGCTGCAGTGCACTAGTTCGCGAGAATCACGATGCACAGAATTACGATATGGAAATTTGTGGAATCTGCTGAATACAGATTAATACCCCCTTCTTCGATCCTCTCTTCCTCCCACCCAACCATCCCTTTCATTGAATCGTACGCCTACATTGATACGTTCACTGACTATCGATGTATGAATAAGGGGGTAGTGATGTGACTCTATTCCGTCTGTTACCATTTCTCATTTTATTTAATCCCAAAATCATCACCACGTATTCCTTGTCAATCTGATTTTTCGTAATCGAAAAATCGCCTTAACCATGTGGATAAAACGTCCAGTAAAAATACAGAGAAAACAAATGAAGGCTTTAATACTATGTAAATATTTATGTAATTTCCAAGTTCGTGAGGCTGAATTATCATTGTTTTTGTTGTGAATTCGCTTGTTTAGTAAGAGAAACAGAATTTTAATGTGAAGTGGTGGAAAATTTTGAATTTCACCTAAATCGTCACCTCTACTCAGTGTTTTTGATCCCGCCCACCAGTCTAAGTTATTTTTTCAAATAACTTAAAGAACTGTGGCTTTTATTTTTAAATAGTTTATAGTTCCTTCCAAATAATGATATTCAGAGATTAAAGTCACCTAGAATTTTGGTATCAAAAGTGAACATGATTTCTATTGATCTTCTGGCTATCTCTCTTCATCGAAGACCTACTTATTCTCAACCCCTCCCATCCCAGCATACCAGTTATTAGAATTTGCAATAATTTATTCGCCCTCTATTAATACTTTCCACCCCGTCACCCAGACCAGCCTATCCCCCCAAAACTGGTGGCTCGATCCAGTCTGTCTGGTTTAATTGATTACTCTTTTCATGTAATGCCGCTCCAAATGCATTACCTTCTAATCTATTCCCAGAATAGTATCCAAATTCACCAGAAACCATTTCCACCACTTCACCACTGAATAAAACCGTTAAATTCTTAAAATTAATCAGAAGTTTATATTCATTGAAGGAATGGCCCTTGGCCTAGACGAACTAGAGAATAATTACCACAAATTGTTTATATTTAGCTTCAATTTTCATTGATGAACAACAGAGAATTAAAACAAATAACAATGAATAATACTGAATAATGATAAATCGCAGAGTGACGAAATATCACACCACATGTTTTTTGCACTGTCGCTGAATCCAAAGGAAATGCTAGTTCTTCATGGGCCCACTGTAATTTTTACATTGCACCGATTATCGCTTGGCTTTTATACACTAAATGATGATAATGATAATGGTAATGTTGATGGGAAAAATACCAGAGTAATAGGACACAGTGTAGAAGGTAATTAACTACGAGAATTGGATGATTTTTGCAAATTCATTCATTGCTGAAGTGGTAAAACGTCACCTAAATTCAGATTCACCTCGATTTTTTTCTAATGATGGTCTTACGATTCTAAAACTTAATTTAAAAATTCGGGACATCGCTACAATAATTATAAAGTACTAATGTTGGTATTCTTCGCCTCCAAAATTCCAAAATTATCTCGTTAATTATTGGTTTCCAAAGAAAATGTTTAGACTTAATTTTCTTGTTAGAAATTTTGAAATTTGGCTGTTCTACTACTTCAACAATGAATCTCACGGATTGTTAACGATTTTTTAATTGCGACTGGAGTGTCACGTGATTACCTACAGGGTCTTGTAGACATTATTTCCATAATTTTTATTTGAATTTTTTTCTGTTTGAAGGAAGACTTTCCATTTCATTTCTCACGTTTCGAGCGATTTATTTACTAATTGTAATGATAATACAAATTTGGGGAGATGTACCCCAGTGTCAATAACTATACACATCATCGTTAGTGGAAAAAAGTGTAATAAACGAAGTAAAAAAAATGTAAAATTTATACACGAAACAAGGAAAATGACTAGTGAGTAAGTAAATGAATTATTAATTTTGATTAAAATGTGAAGAAGGAATTCATGAAGTCGTGAGGGTTGAGATGAGGCTACGCGAATATCATCCAAAATATTCTGAATGTAAACCTCAATAAATTATCAACCGATCTCCTCTCACCACTTTCTAACAAATTAGACCTGTCAACCAGGAAAAATATAAAAAGTAGTCAATTTTTCGGGGTCTGAGTCATTATTTTTCCCAGCAAATGAATAAATGATGAATAAATTGATAATAAATCCTAGGAGACAAATGAAAAAGGCGAAAGAACCGCGCGACGAATAAATTGTTATTATGAATAATGTTAGTCATAAGTTATGAGTTAAATCTAGTGCTATTGAAATATCTAGGTAACTATGAAAGGATGATGACACAAAAGACTATTTGTTTGTTGGTAAGAGAAGGGAGATAAAAAAACAAGGGCTACTGGCTTTGTGCACCGAGTAGGCATTATAGTATCACTGTACGTAGGGAAAATGCTTGATGTACCTCATCTCTGTCTAGATTTTGTATCTCATTCATGCTACTATGTGGAGAGAGAGAAAGAGAGCTTGTGAAATTTTCCATTGTCAGTTCTAAACATTTTCCAACGAGAATAACCATCACATACAAAGCAAGTGGGAAGAAAAGAAAGTAATGAAAAATCCATTAGAGATTAAATTGTTTCATTCAGACAATTTCTGAATTTATCTCGTTGATGAGTGACTCCACTACAACATTTTCAAAAGAAAGTTCCTTCGTAATTTCTAGTTTAACACTTCACTTCGGCTTAATTTAATGTATGCGATTTCAATTTATGATGATCATTGACAGGAAAATAATCAAACGAATATGTTAGCTGGGACTCCAGCTGAGTAAATCAGCTGATAGAAATTTTCGTGTGATACTTGTAGGAAAATCAAGACAAAATGCTTCAAATTTCTCACGGATTAATCACTCGATGGATTTGCGACTATAGAATTTCAGAGGAGAGACTGACAGAGCAATTCAAATAATTAACACATATAACGAGCGACATTTCACAGTGAAACACAACAGACGAAATTATGGAAAAAAATAATAAAGAAAAAATATATTGACTATGAGATCAGTAGGAAAGTGGTAAATGAGGTAATTCTGTTTACCACTTCACTACATGAATATATCAGACAAGAAATATGGAATTATTAGAGATGAAATATTACCGAATTTTATATGTAAATCTATTTCTATTATGTTGGTCTGCAAAGTCTATTAGAAGAGTCTATCCTATCTATGTCTGTACTCCCGTCCTGCGAGCAACTTTAGCTGCAATAATTGAACCGGTGTAGATTTAAAAAATGAAAAAACAAAAACATATATCGATCTCTACTGGAGTTTATCGCGTATTTATAAATTTTTTGCACGTTCCCATAGTCTAGGATATAATACAGAATTGATCACCGATACGGGGGGTTGTAGGGGGGAAGGGGGTGAATATTGAGATGATGATTCCCCCTAGAACCCCTCACCGTCGAGATAATTGACTTAGAAATTTTAAGAATAATACAGACGCATTACCATGTTCATTATCACGAAGAGAAACTCATTGAAACTTTAAACTAGGCCTGAAATATCAACTTAATGATGCGCATATCAGTTGTCCACTGACAATTAATTATTTATGAATGGAAAAAAATTAATTAAATTGATATTGAAGAGACGTAAGTGTTAACCACCTCGTGTGCACGCGACCACTGTAAATTTTTGATTGAGAGATATAAATTGAAGGAGATAAAAAAAAATAAGTGCTCGTTCTAATCTGTATACTGTATAAAACTATACATATAATTGATTTTGAAAAATCATAAGTCCTATTAATGAAATATGACATATATTCATGACAAATGTGTGTATGGATATGTGTGTGCGTATATGTTTGCATAAGTGCAAAGGATAAGGTGAAAATTTTTCCCACGTCACCATGATTTCATCAATAAATGACAAATTTTATAAATCAGTGATTGTTGTTGGGTTGCATTATTCGCCTCGATTTAATTCGAAAATATTGGAGAGCTCTGGACGTCCGCAATGCCCTTCATAATTCGCTGAAGTTCGCTTCGCACATTTTGTATCAATCACACGCCGATATCGCTACTTTATCACTCGCAATTCCCCATTTTTATTATGCGAATGAAGACAATAATAATAAAGAATGTTAGGGTGTCACTCACCGATAGACGAAAACTGTTGATGATGATTTGCAGCGACTGGTTCCCCATTCGTATCCGAGTTGATGACACAATAAATCCAGGAAATGGAACAATTATCACCAAACACATAAATATCACAAACACTTCTCACTCTATTAAATCACAAATCACGTTGTTATTCATCTCGATGAGAGATCGAAATGTTGAAGAGCTCTGGATTTCCCAGATGCTCTTCATAATTCACAAAAGATCACGTCACACTTTTTGTTATCATTTACATCCGAATATGACCGCTTCATTACGTGAACTGGCCCCATGTTCTTTTGTTATGGGGACGCGAAATGAAAAATAACACTGGGGTATCACTCACTACCAAACAAAGAACTATTCGCGGTCATTTGCATCGGCTGTTTCGCCCTTCATAACCGCGACACCGGCAAAATAACCCGGAAAAACTAAATAATTATCACCAAATATTTGAAAACATATTTACCGCTTGATTAACATCACAAATTACTTTTTCCTACTGTAGAAAATATCATTAGCGTTTCAATCACGACGGGCACAAAGAACCGCGCAATAACATCAACGGACAACCAAGGGCACTGGATAAACAGATGCGGATCACGCGACAGCGTTTGCTGAACTGAGGATTCGTCGCCCGTCCGTCTGCTGCGCTGTTGCCGGCCGGTAACGCAATCCAAGATGGCGGCGGGGTAGAGAGTTCCGAGAAAAATTTCATTGGGCGAATTTTGAATAATTTTCGCGATTACAGGGACGAACGGAATAGTTTAATTTATGTTGAGGTCTAATTAAAATGGCTGTGACTTTAGGTATAATTTTGAAGTGCACTAAATGTTTTAATTGTTGATGACGTGATATTGATTTTTTTTGTCGATTTTTATTGCAGATTCTGTGATATATTTGGTGGTTGTCGCGATTTTCTGGGGCGCAACGAATCCGTTTATTAAAAAAGGAGCAATTGGAGTGGAAAATGTGCAGGCCTCCACCTCGATTGGACGATTTTTCAAACAGATAGTGTTCCTTTTTACGAGTTTGAAGGTTAGTTTTTTGTTTGTCAACGATAAAGTGAAGTAAAATAAAATAATTGAAGTGATTAAAGGACTTGTGGTTCACATAATTAATTCGCGAGGCTGTTAAATATTATTTTTGGACAGGAATTTTAATTTTGCAAATTTGTTTGGTAGTACTTGGTGCCTTTTGCGATTAACCAATGCGGATCCCTTCTGTATGTGGCTTCTCTGGGAAGTACCGACTTATCTCTCGCTGTTCCAGTTGCCAATTCACTTACTTTTGTTTTTACTGGACTGGCGGGATGGTTTTTGGGAGAGGAAAAGCCGAATAAAAGTGAGAAAAATATTCGTTTTGTGGCACAAAAATATGAGAAGGCACCTTCAATGCAAAATTTAAATCTTCATTAATTTGTGAAGTGATAATCTCCAATTTCATTCAGGTAATATTTAATTTTTTCTGTCCAGATACTTATATAGGGACACTGATGATCCTCGCGGGCACAGCCCTCTGCTGCCTCGACAAACTCTCCCCAACTGAGGAGATCGCATCGTAAAATCACTGTTAATTAATTTTTTAACTCAAAGAAATGACTGAAATAAAGCGGTAATATTTTTCAGGGGAGTCACTCGACTCATCATTCACCCGAAGCTCATTAACAGATCGAAAATATGGGCTAATTTCAGCTCAAAGATTAATTTTGTGACAGTAGGTCGTTTTTTCTACATGCAGACCCCTCCCAATGTCCTTCACTCGGAACAATAACCACTAAAACCAAATGATCCCGCTAGTTAAAAAAACAATGAGCAAAAAAAGCCAACAGTTCCCTGCTTCAACCATTACACCGCAATATTCCTCATGACTATCCCAAGGACAATGAATCTGTCTCCACTCCCGATGATCCCCTGTCATTGACATTAATGGATTGCATGAAACAACGAACAACAGAAATGAATAAAAAACGATAGACTCATGATAATAAATGGTTGCATTATTAGTACAAGTATTTACAATGTAATGTCATTTTTTTAGAACAAGAAAAATCTCGGTACAGAACGGACAATTGACAATGGATTATTATTATTGTATTGCAACAGTTCTATTCTTAATTATCTTATGATTTAACTCGGGCTTATGGACTAAGGGGAATTGTGATTGGAATGCACTGATTACATCCGGCAATTTTTGCATTTTTTTTTCTTTTGTCATTCATTTGTGTTGTGATGAAATGTAATGGCACACTGATTCACGGTAATGTTTCGTGCAGACAAATGATATTGGTCTTTCCATCGAGAGAATTCTGGAATGCTCGATATGCGTATCACAATTCGTTAATTGATTTAATGAATTTTTAATAGGTGAAGAAAAAAATTGAGAGATGACAATGAAAAAAATCTGATGATTCATTTGGACGAGTTATTTAATTCGCGATTACCTTGGTGCGAAATGGATTTAGATCGTAATGTCACAATAACTTTTGTAGATCATGCAATGCTCTAGGTCAATTTTTTTTTTACATCTTACAAAACGAGGGATTATCGAGATAATTGCATTTTTAGGGTAGACGTTGCAACTTTTTCCATTCAGTATGTCAATTAAATGTCAATTGATTTCTCCACTCGATTAAAAAATGAAATCACCTCATTAGACCATTATTTATGATTTTGCAATAACATTCTCATCTCGCCCAAAAAAATTCACACGAGATAAATCCGGAAGAGAGAATGAAAACTGTCTGCTCACCCCCTCCAAAATAAAAAAAAAATTACAATAAAATCGTCGAAAACTCATAAATTAGTAATTGTCAATTTGTTTATTCCTTTGTTTATTCATCCTGTGTATCTGTGTCAGTGTAATTGCAGTGTATACATACAACTCGATAATGGAAAAAGAGCAGCAACCCCGGAGACGTGAATCTCAATGAGGAAAAAATAAAAATTAGTTCAATTAAGTGGAATGATTCAACAGTAGTTACATTATTCCTTCGAGGCATTTGTTTGTTTTAAAATAATACAATTAACTTGGTAAATTCGAATGTCTACTGAAGCTGTAAAAAAACGTTACGAGGAAAGGGTGGTTGATAAACAATTGGCGAAGAACGGGAGAATAATGACAGGTCGTTTTCTCCCGCTGATTCATTTTTTAATTAATTAAGAAAGAAAAAAAAACTCGAGACTAGCATTTGGAGAATGGCCTATCCCATCAAGCGCGTGACTTTTTGCTCTTGATTTTGAACCATCCAGCGCTCTTGTTTGGATCACGTGGAACTGAGGTAGACCTGTTGAGTTCCACCCTGGAGGTACCATTTTTTTGGGCCCTACTGTGCTGAAGGGACTCTGTTGATACCGTTCTGTCAACTTTTTGCTTGTCCTTTGATTTCAATGTACTGCGACTTATCGTTCCTGTGGAAAAATAAAATAGAAACAAATAGCGGATAATCTCTAAAGATAAAAATCTTAACAAAAAAATTGATATTGATGAAGTAAATTGATTAAATGTAACAATTTTTTTGTGATCACCCCAACCACTAACATCAATAATTTAACCATGAAGAGAATAATTTTTCAAAGTTCTTTTTGTTAACTCAGACTGAGACTTGAGTCGTAATATTTATCCTTTCTCATAAAGAATGTGCGAGGAACATAATTGTTATATAAAAATCTGAAGTGCACTGTTAACAGTTCATAGTTACCACAATATCTGTACAGTTTCTCATTTTTATATTCAATTTTATTTATGCAAATTGAGCAGCAATTATTCAGAAATGCATCATGAAAAAATGTGTCACAATGAAAAGTTGTAGACAAATTTATTTATTTATTTTTCAATCTGTTTCCCGTACGGTGTCAGCTTTGAAAAATTACCAGCCACCACAAAAATACGTAATTAAAATAATCACAATTGATGAGGACAATTAAATTACCAGTTTTTGATAAATTATCCTTGCTCCTTCGCGATGGATCTTTGCCCCGTCTTCCGAGTGTCGCCTCATCTCGACTGCGCTGTCTGCGTCGTAGCGTTGTGGTTGGCTTGTGATACTGCTGATCGTAATTAATTTCAAACGGCTCTCTGTAGTGCCGTGGCTTCCAAGGTGCTAATACACTGACACTTCTCGATACAGTGCGCGTGTGCGATTGCAATGGACGATTGAGCTCTTCTCTGCTGGCTGCCCGTCGGCGTTCATTCGGTCCTGGAATTTCGCCGACTGAAAAATTGAATGGTCTGACTATTATAATCACTCCTGGAGTATAATTAATCGTGATGACATTATTCATTCTGCGATTCATTTATTTACTGGGGAATCTTCGATTTTCATTGGTGAAAAAATCGGATTGAATTAACTCAAGCATAAAATCATTAACCAGTTATAACCAGACGGATAATTATGACAAAAAATTTTTTTTCCCAGAAATTTATTAGTTTGTAAAATCAGCCCTATTTATCCCCTCCTTCCGTAAAACTTACCGGTCGCAGCATGAAGATACACAACAGATCTCTGTGACCTTTGTGAATTCTGGCTTTGCTGGCTGCTGTCACCTGTGGTACTTTCACCAGAGGATAGTGCGCTCTCCGCATGCCTTGCGGGCTTCCTCGCTCCATTAAGAATTCCCTGACGTACCGCATTAATTGTCGTTTTTTCACGTCTCGATGTAACGTGCTGATCATCTCGTTTATTTCTGCAACAAATCCCGGAAAATATTGCGAATGAAAATCCACACGTTTTTCATGGCTTATTTTATAGCCTCTAGGGACTTTGGACAATGGCCTCAGGCGATTACAGACCTACTCTGCATGGATATCATGTAATAGTAATTATAATCGAATGACGAAATGTACAAATAATTTTTCTGTTGCATAAACATTGTACTGCAAACTATCAGAGTTTTATATTTACATAATATATCGTCTATTGAATTATTACAATATAAAAATACAAAATTGTTTTGGGATTAAAAAAAATTTAACTGAAAATATTTAATCCCACGAATAGTCCACATTTCCGTGAAAAAGATTCGAAAAAAAAGCTATTAATTTTCTCCAGAATTATTTATGAAATTATTTCAACTCTGACACCCACAAGTAATTTCATAAAAATACATTTAATCTCTCGTTAATTGCACGTTTCGTCAGAGTATAACTCCGAGTTACACGTAACAACATTGTAAGGTCTTCGTAGAATCAATTTGACCACAGAAGTCGTTTATGGCTCAACTTGGAATGAGTGGGATGCCAATGGTCAGGGGAAACAGGAAATGCTTGTGGTATTGAAAAAAAAAAACGTGCCGAGGTACAGGGGGACAGAGGGAAGAGAATGAAGGGGTGAGTCGATATTATGGTCATACCTGTGTAGATCACGGTGAGACGACAGTGACTCCTGATCGGTGTCCCCGCAAAAACGAATGTTCTTGTTTGCGGATATGCGCTCTGGAGCAGCTGATGATACCTCCTCGTCCTCAGTTCCCGTCGTCATAATCTCACTCTCTGGTATTCGCGATTTTTTGTCGACATTCTGGACATTGTTGGAGAGCATTCAGTCAATCATTTTTATTGATGGGCGGGCATTGTGGAAGTATTTTGAATTATTTCTTAATTATTTCTCATTATTGGGGTCTTCATCACAATTTTTTTCAAGCACTTGATAGAATTTTATTTCTCCAAGTGGAGGCTTTGTTATTTAACACCGGTAAATTGATTGAATTTTAATTGACATGGATTTTTTTATTTTACTGCTCTGTCCTATGCCACAGAAGATTTCGATCTCTAATAATTTTTTTCGAATCAATTCCAATCCCAAAGCATTAAATTACTGACATCAAAGGCAATTCAAAATTGTACAATTAAAATTTAGATTTACATCAACGATCAGCCCTTTTCATTCAATAATATTCTGATAATTAACAACGGCAACGATCAGTAAAGAATAATCCACTAAATTACCCACCGAAAAACGATGAAATAAAACCTAAACAACAGAAAATACGTAATTAAGGATTTTATTTACTCTAAACTAGATTGATGCCACCTGTTATTTCCCCAGCACTATTTCTTATTCGAATTGATGTTAAATTCACCGGCGTTGCACATAATCTACCGATTAAATTAAACCACAGTGAACGAGAGCAAAGGGGGGAATTTAGTTAAGCATTTAATCAAACTGGTAATTGGAGGTCTGGCCTAATGGTGGTCAAGGCGCGCGCGTTTAAATCTCCATGTAACTATCAGACGTGTATGCATGGTGCGGCACAGAGTGACCGATTAATGCCTTAACATCGTAAACTCCCCCTCTCCTCCCCCTCCTCCCTTCGTTCTCCCACCAACATTTTATCCCCCTATTATACAATGATAGTCATCGAAACTTGGTGGCTTTTTTTTTTTATTATTTTTTCCCCTCCCCTGTTGGGGTTGAGAGAGGGAAGAAGTTCTGGGAATTTTTACCTTGGTGCTTGTTTTGTTCTTCCGAGAGAGGGATTTGAACCAGCCTTTGGACTCGGGGGGAGTTTGATTCTCGCGTGTGAGAGTGTTGGTTGTGTCCAAGTAGGCCTCCTCGTGGGTCAATGTGCCAGTTGAACGAGACAGCCGGGCTGGCCTACCGGGACTCGGACTCTCACTCGGGGTTGATAAACGGCGTCTTCCTCGGTATTCCTGAGACAGAGAACATTAATTTTGTGGTTAAGAGGGGTTTTATGGATTTGTTTTGTAATTAAAGTGTGGGGAGAGAACGAGGGGGAGGGGATTGGAGGGAGATAAACTGCGGGATCGATAACGAACTGAATTGCTCTGGATCTTTTTGGTTCATCGGTGACTGAGTCTTTCTCAATTTTTTTTGACTCTTTTTTGACCAGATTTTGATGTTTTTCTATTTTTATTTGCACACTCCTGTGTACAGTATTCACTGAAAAATTCAATCTATAAACCGAATAAATATGTTGTATTAAAATATTGTAGAGAAGTTCATCAACTGAAATTTTTAAGTTTTCTGTTAATTTTTTTTATGAAAAAAATTGTAATTCATGTGTCATGTTTATTCTCTCTGACACAACATCCAATTTTTATTTAACCTGCCCCGGAAAGAACGAAATGAAACTGGCGTCATCGGGCCATCGGTCTGCCCGAAAACGTCCTCTTCTACTGAATCCACAATTCTCAACAATCTCACGATGATAATTGGACTGGAGAAAAGCGCAAACGATTAGCAGTGCGCATGAGAAATCCGAAAAAAAATAATCACCGTCCGGATGAAGGTACACACTGAGTGTGTATATATAAAACCGAACCGACGACCGCCTATGACGTGACTCCACGTGGGTGGCAGTGCAACCATTGCAACCAAGGTAAACCATGACAAGAGTAACTCGCGAAATAGCTCCACTTTTCCATTTCCCATCACATATATTATTTCTTTCCCTCATTCATCGAAAAGCTCAAGGTCATTATTTATAATCATTACATCTCCTTTCGTCCTTTGACAAACAATTTTTTTTGTCACCAAAAATAATTTTCTAAATGATGAAAAAACATTTTTGTCAAGGGAAAAATTATAGGAAAAATTTATTCTCTATTAATATTCGTCAAAAGTTCTACGACTTTTTATTCGCAAAAAATAAGATTTAAGATGAAAATATTCGTCTTGAATGTTATTGCAAGATGACCGTTTTTGTCATGTCTCTAAATTTTTTGTTGAACCCATTAATTCCACATGTGGCGGATGAAATAAAAATTGAGGATGAACGAAAAAACATGAATGTTGACCATCAAGAATAATCTGCATAGTGCAGGCGCGTTTATAAACCCTGTAAACGTTCATACCGAGCCCATAACGAGTCTCGACACACGATGTTGGCCCTCAGGGCACTGTGACCCACGCATCCCGCCCTCCCAACTCCCCATAGCACACGCAGTATCTGCCTGCCTCCATTTCTTTATATATTCGCTCCTTTCAATTTTTTTCCAATCCTTTATCTTCCGCCTGTACCTTTTCCCTTCGTTCTTCACTGGGCTAGGTCAGTTACACATGCGCACATCCACGCATCTCTGACAATGTTATTTTTTTTCATTTCAAATCCTTCGACTGCATTAAGAGGGATTTTTCATATTTTTTTATCGGAAATCTCGAGGAGATGAATGTTTAATTTCATTGATGGGTTTCATGGAATATTTAATAGATTTTATTTAAGAAATAAGGTAGATTCGATTCATAATTATTTGAAATAATGTCGTTGAGATCCCATTGGAAAATTAATTAATTACGAAACGGGTTTATACAAATTTTCTCTCATAAATCGATATAATTTATGTAAAAGAATGACTATAATTTTTAAAAATATAATATGATATAATTTGGGGAAAAAATTGTCAGGAATTTTATGCGAGTGGTCCAATGACTTCTTATCATCAAAATAAAATACATTTGCTATGTAATCACCAATAACTATATCTCTACCATCAAAGCCCATTAATCACCATTGTCATTCGGACGCCGAGAATTTCCCTTCGATATCTTACTTGACGATTGGCGCAAAAATCTCTTGAATTATTTCCACGATAAACCATCCACCTGTCGGAAATCCTCACGACAGGTTTTTCCATTGACACATTGGATTACAGCACGCAAATGAATTCACTTTGAATAACTAATACAACTCTCACAACACTTATTTCTCGTGTGCGTTGAATTCATTCGTGTGATTTGCCTCCGGGTGATGTGAAATCGAAAGGTGTGTAATTTTCATAGTCCCCCAGCCCCCTGTCACTCCACCCCATCCCATTACCTGGAGGCACATCCTTACGTGATATCGGAAGAACACGCAGGCGAATTAACCCGATGATTTTAACGAGAGTTGGATATTTATCTGGGGAAAAAAACTTATTTGCTTTCCAATTAAGAGAGAACAATTTTCAGTGGGGATTAACTATTAATACAGATGGTTCCGGGTGATTAACTATGTGCTTACGCGAAAAATTACAGTGGTGGTGCGGTAAAATGACTTTATTTGGACTGATCCTTAAACATTGACGTGCCAGCATCGGAATTTTTATTGAGGGAAACATTTTTTATTTGCATATCTTAAATAAAATATGGATTTGAGGAAAAGGTCGAGGAATCTCTGGGAAATTATCCCTTAAGACCTCTGAATGATATTCCACATAATAATCCATCTCAGAATGAAATATTACCGATCAATTATTCAACTCAGTTAATTAATTCAATTGACTAGATTTCTTTAAATTTATAACTGGGAATTTCAATGCCCGAGATGAACGCAAAAATGAGAAAAAAATCGCGGACGTGACTAGTCTCCCCAGGTGATAATGATCCTTCAAGAATTCACGAGATCGAAGTTATTAATTCGAGGATGTGCAAGCACATGGGGAGCAGAGCCGTTCATCCCCCTGGTGTGCGCACGCAGAAGCGCAACAAAGCCCATCAACGCCACCACAATGATCATCATTACCCGGTCTCTGCTTGGATCCTCCTTTACATGTTCTCCACCTATCGTTTTTTTTTTTTCTTCAACTCCTGCCCTCATTTTTGCTCTGAGCGTTACCGATCGAAATCACCAAGATCATTTGCTACTCCTTCGTTTCTTGTTTCGTGTCGGGTTTCACTTCTTTTTTTTTTCTTCGCGGAGTTCCCTCAGTTTTGCCCTCTCATTATGCTTCTTGCGACTATCGGAATTATACCGACCCACCTCTGATTCCTGGGGGGATTGAATTGCTACCATTTGGACATGCTCACGCACATATTCTATCATTTTTAGCTCATTCGGCTTTTTGTGGGTGGTAAAAAAATAGTTTTGCTAATGGTTCGCCAGTTATCTTGTTATTTTGCATCATTTGGGGTAATGATCTTGGTGATAATGATGATGATGATGATGGGGGAGATATTGAAAATTATTAAATTTACTCAATGGGAGTAGTTTACTGAATTGATTTAACGGTGAAAACTCATTAATTCAAGAGGTACTAATTTTTCGCTTTCTAATATTCATAGAATTTTTTTTTTATTAATGATGATGATCATGGGAGGGTATTGAATTGATTGATCTATTCAATCTCTAATATTGGGCCATTTGCATGATTAAATGAATAAAATTTCTCATCGCAATAATTTTTCTAAATTTCAATTCTGTTCCGATAAATTTACTCTCAGCTCTTGCGAATCATTTCCTCCAATAAAAGTGACAATCAATTTTCGTTGATCGAACCGTTCAATTCAATAACAATATGATCGAAATCCTGCGTGATCCTCTCACCCCTGATTCCCCAATTAATCCCACAAAGAAAAAGCATTAGGACCCCGATGGCTCGGAATCCCCTCGGAATTTTCCCCCCATCTTCCAGCATTCACCTCGTATTTCCAACGTAGAAAGATATTCCGCTGACGTTTGAAATGCGGCGGCGATCATGCAAGAGAAGAAGTTAAAGGAGACCAGAAGTATCCAGAAGGTTAGCACCGGAGTGTACGTGTAACAGAGAGAAATATCTCGGTGGTGCTTAGACGATAGCATCGAAGGAAGAGGGATATATCCCCGTAGCCAGTGCGGATTGGACTCGCTCTCGGATCGTTGCCCGAGGACGGGATGCGGTTTTCTCCAGGAATGCGTGTCTAGGAGGGAGGACTATCCAACCTGGCCCTTACAAACACCCATACAACATTAACCACGGGGACGCTACTGCGAATCCCGCTCCACTTTCCCGCTACCGATGCTTCCACGATGGGATTCCACACCGAGAAATTGCGTCTTCCTTTCTCTGTTTTTCGACCTTTTATTCCCCTTTTTTTTCCCTCCCGTTTCGTTTATTCTCCGGGGAGAGACTTTTTGGTCATGTTTGGAGTGCCGGAGAGCTGTTCAATGATCGCTTTCCTTTTTATTCCCGATGAGTATCAGTAGGTGAGTATGTCTATCACCGCGATCGAGAGGGATTCCTTTCCCTTTTTTGTTGGCTTTTCCGCTGGGAGAATTATGCACCAGAATTTCTCGTGAATTTACTGAATATATTCTACTCCGAGGTATCAGATGAGTGATCAGCTAAATGAGCTGAGTCCAAGTTCATTAGTTATCACTGATTAACCAATTTTTCGAGCAACTTCCAATCAAATGATCCCATACCTTCTCCTGATGGATCTAATTCATTGATTTCGGGGAAAAAAAAAATTCTCGTTGATATTTTTTCTGGAATACTTTTGTAAAACTTTAAGGCTAATTTTTATTGAAAATTTCTCTCCGTGTGAATCGAGACACTGGTAGTAAAAAATAATCTTACGTAATATTTACCGCAACAAATCATTGGACTTGTCCAAAAACGCAATATCATTTTCTAGCGCCATAAAAGCGTGTGAAAGCCCTCGACGAAAGTAAAACCATAAATGTAAAAGTGAAGATGTGAAGACTCCACACAATTCCTGATGTCTCTTTCATCCTCAGATGGAGTTGGTTCTCATCCTTACGTCTTCATCCCATTTCCCTCCTCTTCCCCATGAATTTTTTTCTATAAAACAATGTTTTTATTTTATTGTAGACAAACCACTGGTTCTCCCAGGGAGATATTCTCGCTGGCGTTGATATTTCTCACGGGGGCCCCCGTTGTTTCGCGTTTAGCGCCGTGGTTGAGCCACTGTGGCCGCACCAGGTCTGTGTGTGCGGCTTGATGGTGCCGGGTGAAGCTATTCCAATAAGAAAGTAAACCGCACTTATCCCCGGACCTTTCCTGCGCCCATTCGAGTTATTAATGACGCTCCCTACGAGAGCCAGTGGTAAAAGGGACTAACCCGACGAGACGCCGGTACTACGGTAGCTCAAGGGGGTTAACATCAGCATCCGGTTGGTTATTTCTGTGAAAGTTGTTATATCCTGCTGATAAATGTTGCAAAAAGGGATATTTTATGACTAACACAGCGCTTTGACCGCCACCGCTGACAAATGTGCTCCGACATTTTTGGAAACCCCACTGGACGACATGGAAAATTATGGAAATTATATTGAAACACCTGTTAAAATTCTAGTGCTAGTACAGGAATAAATTTCAACCCCTCGGGTCGGAAAAAACTAGGGCTGTTAAAGTCAAATTATCCCGCATTCCATCAAAATGCACACAGACAATCGACGAAAAATGCAGGTCTCAGGGAATTCAGGAAAATTCTAGATCTTAAGGGGTCCACTGACAAAAATTCTTAAACTCATCGAAAGTTACCATTTACAATTAAAAATTCTCTAACTCCCACAATTAAATAAAAATTTAACAAGTGTTTCGTCACAACCGAAACAAGAACAAAAATCTCAACTGTCGTGTCCCCCCAATTCCAAGCACTTTCCACAAAAAATGAATAAATAAAAGCAAAAGCCTCTCATTATCGACAAGTCGTTAATGCCCCCTCGCCCCCTGCAAACCTCTCGAGAATGTGCGAAAGCCTCCTTTGTTCCCCCATTTTTCCTTCAATTTCACGCTCCTAGTTCCATCATCCCCCCGCTATCTTCCTCTATCTCGTTTATATCCCCAGTGCACATCGTTGTAATTGCGAAAGGTGCATCTTCCCCCCTCCCCATCCCCCCCCCTTTCCAACCCGGAGATGAGTTATACTTGATGGGTTTTAGTAGTCGGCAAAACTCTCGCACGGTGGGCTGCTTACCCTCCCCCCCTTCACCCTCCCTTTGCAACTATTCTCTATTTCCCCTCCATAACCAGAACATCAGGAAGACAGAGAGACCTAGAGCGGCAAAGAGAGAGGGTGAATTCCACTTCTGACACCTGACTGCCCGAGGCCTAGTGAAAAAGCTAAAAAAACTAGATAAAAAAAAAATAAAGTAAAAAAAAAAATGAAACATTATTGGAGATAACACCGGGGCAAAGTGTAGAGCTGAATAACGACCCAGGAACTCACGGTGTCTGATCTTTACGGTACGAATCTACTCGGCAGATTGTGTCGAGAAATTGTTCCTTTCAATTTATTTATTTATTTATTTATTTATTTTTCTTTTCATTATTTTAAATCTCCATTCGCCTTTTATCGCAATCGACTTATTGCCATATGGAGTACAGTAGCGGCACTGGCTCAAACAATTTTATTCATCCAATTTTTTCATTACGTTTGTTTATTCCAATGAAGATAAAGTGGAGGGGGATGGGCAAACACCGAGTGCATTGTCACTTATAGTCGGTCCTCTCTATCTCCTTCTGTTTCGGTCTTGGGAGCTACTCTCTTAAGCTAGAAGGCAATTATCGCTAATGCAGGGGTTTTGTTCGGCTTATAATTAACTTGGAAAGTGACAGCCGCCGACAAAGAAATACATTGTGGATTATTCCCGGGGGAAGTGCATTCAAACGTTTGGGCATTAACGGTAGGGGAAATGATGCATTCGAGTAGAATTTAAATTTTCTAAATATATTTTATTAATATTTATTTCGATTTAATTTTCGGTTTTGACAAGTGAAATTGGGTCCATCATTGGTAATTACTAGTTAATTAATTCAATAACTCCAACGTGATTAATAGAATGAACTGGAAATTGAAGGAGATTTTCAGTTGAGGGGGAAAAACGTCTGAAAAAAATTAACACTTGACTATTTTTCATTTTCAGAGCCGATGATTCACATTTTTTTTCTCCAGCATCAATTTTTTCAATCCAAAACCCATTATAGTGTCAAAGAGTGAGAAGAAGTGTATGGAGGCGAGCAGATAATCCGACAACGGGCATCAAACGTCCCCTCATTCTCCCTCCACACACGTTTTACCCTATTTTTCATCGATCTCACCATTCTTCAATAGCGAATGCATCGGGCCTGAGGAATGAAGCCCCGTTCAATTACTTGCAACACGATACACCGCGCACGCACACCACTATTTATTGTACTGTGCTCGATACCTATTTTTTATTTATCCCTTACATTTTTTTTTATTCATGAGTCCCCCCACCCGTTCACTTCCACACGAGCTCAGCCCAGACGAAAAATCTATGAAACAAATAGAGCATAAATATCGTTTTTCCTACGTCCACAAACAAAAACTGCCTTTTCCACACGACGTGCGGAGAAAATCATTTTACCCCCTTAAACCATTCCCAAAATTCGACTTTTGGCACACCATAATAAAAGCAGAATATTTGAAGAATATTCAAATTATTTTTTTATCAAAAATAAAAATAATTAATTGCACCAAAAAAATTTAATAAAAATCCTAAACAAATGTTTTCCATCGTCTCCGTAAAATGGAAAGTCTTCGACCAATCTATTGGCACATCTGTGTTGTTACAATCCCCCTGACCCTGTCTCGGTTCGATTAACGCGTAAGTACGTTGCCGTATCTCGAATTAACCTCGGGCAAAAAGCTTAATGAGGGAGGTTAGACGGCCATGAAGATGTACACTCACTCTCTAGGGCGCTGTGGAGCCTCCCACCTGGGGAGAGCCAGTGGGTGCAACGAAGATAGAACGAAAAGAGGACAAATCACTCGGAGTGAGAGCGACGCAGTGAAATAAAAAATAAAAGAGGCTCTTCAAGTGGAAAGGGAGAAAAAAAATGTGAAATTGTGATAAAAATGGTGGGAAGGGGTGGGAAGGATGGGGGGTAGGGGAGGAGGAGGGGGGAATAAAAGGAGGCAAAGAGCCAGGCAGAAATCAGGACGCTCGGCATAATTATATCCCGGTGGTACTCGAGGAGGGATAGTACTCTTGGGCTGCATCCTAGGACCCACGGGGAGACCATCAAGGACGTCCGGGGCCTATGGTTTCAATCCTCAACGATGATACAAACTCATACCGACGATGAGGAATAAAGAAAATGAGATGAGTCGAGGCCGATTATAACGCGTGCATTGAGTGCACAGGCCCTAGTCATTCTAGCGTCATCAAGATGGAGGAAATTGTCGGTTTTTGCGGGGGTTTCTTTGTTGTCGAGATTTTTCAAACTTTATCATTATTCATTTATTAATCGGAATTTTTTTGAACGATTCATTATTTCGATCGACTTTGCCGTGCAGATAATTAAGAATATTGAATTATCGAGATGAACTATTTCATTAATTATTGAATGAAGTAAATCACTCCCACAATCGAGGGATTGTAATTTTTCCCCTTTTCGTACCACAATTTTGCTAGAAAATTATAATTAATTATTTAGTTCATTCACATCAGTTCCCGGGCCCAGTCCCAGCGGATTCAGTTTCCTGGTGTTGATGTGAATGAACTGAATAATTATTAAAATTTCTCTCCCCGCACTCCCTGGTCCTCTTCCTCGCTCATCTCACCCACTGATAAAATGACCCACAAGATGATAAGACAGGTGTGTGTGTGTTGTTACCGCTGTCGAGACAACGAGTTACGGCCCTGTTGACAATCTCTCGGAAGCGCATAATTGCTTCATACCCCTCACTTGTTGGATACCTTGGCCTCTGTTGTTAGTTCGTTGTTACCTTCTTCCCTTTCGCACCTCATTGGCAATAGTCTCTCTCACCCTCTCCCCTCCCCTGTCCCTCTCGCGCCCCCATGGTAGCACGAAAGGGGGATTAAAATCCCATGTGCGCACACGCGTTCAGTTGGGAAAAGCGTAATTGGATTTTATCATCCGGTGATCGGTTGCTCGTTTTTCAATGACGTTTTATACGGTATACCGTCACAAGTGCATGCGCATATACATGAGAATTAAGGCTGTTGGTGTATAAGAAGGAGGGTAGCCACATGGGGGCATATAGCCGCAAAACGTCCTTGGTAGCAACAGCCAAGTTGTCCAGTGGAAGGTCGTATATACTGATTTCTCAGTCGTATGTGCAAACTACTGTTGCACCGTGTGTCCTTTGAGAATTTCAGAGTGGATTGGCAATGGCGAGTGAGACAGCTCGTGTACTCGTGTTGAATTGATTCTGGAGATTGTTAAGGATATACGAGTGACTGAAGTGAAATTTTTTCAAATAATTTTACTGTCGCTCTGGAAAACTGTATCACGAGGCGTTTTTTTCTCATTTTTTTGGACGAACTATATTAGGGGAAATTATGTGAAATTAAATTAGTAAATTGAATGGTATTGAATGATATTGATGTTAAAATTATCGGTGATAATTGATTGTTATTCTCAGGTAAAGAATTTTTATTCGAATGGGTAATGGATTTTACCAGAAAGTTCGGTAATTTTTGCTTTTATCGTGGGATGAAGTTGGGTGGAAAAGTCCTATTCAATTTAATGGAATAAAATAAACAATGAATTATGGATAACAGGAGCCAACGATCTGCGAAACCGCCATTCGTAAGCATATTGCTAATTTATGGGGGAAAATAACTAGCCTGCAGGCAATATAAGAGCCATTTCTCACCTGTTTTAATTGAAAAATATTTTTTTAAACGATTGAGAATATATTTTATGTATTTATTAGTAAATTAGAGGAATAGTAATTGAAGAAGCTGGAGAGAAAGAATTCATGAACCAAAATTCATTCACATTTATTCCCGGTTGATTCCCTAATTAATGAAATTCTAATAAATTTTGGGTAAAGTGAAGGGTTTTGATTGCCAGCACTGGTGAATGTCTCTCATAAAAACACGTAATTGGAAGGTTTGGAAGTCTGCAAGTGTCTGGATATGCTAATTCATGGATTTCATCATGAGAAATTGGCTCGGTACATTTCTCACGATTGGGTGCACGAAAGGATCACTTTGATCTGACGATTTCCGAGGGAATTCTACTTTCCTAAGGGACCAGTTTGACTTCTAAATTCTGCTTCATATCTGGGATTATACAAATTTTCTACAAATTATCCAACTGAGGAAATGAGGTAATTACCGACGGGATATTTTATTAGACGCTGGTTATGCTAATTATGTCGTTTCATAACTAGAAATTCGTTTTTCCTCTGTTTCTCGGGAGTGAATGGGTGAAAAATGATCGTAGGAATCATGATTTTATTGGGAGATTTCTGGTTGTCGTAATGACTTGAAATTTTCTGGTACTCTTCAAGCATATTTGTTACTGACTCAGTCCCCAGTCTCTGGCTCATACTTTGTTGCCGCAACCGCCGATGCTGTGCATTAAATCGATATTCTTCAGGTATTTATGATGGGGTCGGCTTGCGGCCAATGAAACCCGGTGGAATCTATTGTTCTCTCGCGGAAAATCAATCGTTGAACAAAAACCGATATTTCAATTGCAAATTTCTAGTTTATGTCCTACACTTCCCTGCGTTTACCCCTTCATATCGCCCTTTTTTTCAATTCCTAGTTCCTCATTATGAAAAAAGGGAAAATATGAATTTTCAAATTATTATTAAACTGTAGAAAAAAATTTTCTCACCCAATTGAAATCAATTTCTCGAATTTAGGAAAAATCGCAGGAAATTGCAAGATATATTTCCTCCAGAATTCTGTTCTTAAAAAATGAAAGAAAATAATTCTAGTGTGAAAAAAAAAATTTGTGAATGTAAAAGGGCTCCTCCGGTTCCTCATCAGCTGTAGAAATCGGATAAATAATTTTTCCTCAAAAAAATAATAACAATTGATGCAGTGAAGCGTCCGAATGATCATAAAACTTGGGTAACAAAGTGGTTATGGCTGTTAAATCGTTCTATCAGCATTTATGTGTCGTCCCATTACTCAAGTGTTCTTGGTTACACTTTGCGCATTTTCTTAATGGTCCCAACACTTTTCCCATGATCCTGGAGGTTTACACCGCACATAAACGGTCATACGCCGCATCAAAGGGCCAGGGGGTTGTCCCCCTCGAGATGTTGTAAATTATCACAGTAATAACGCCATGGAAGCGGATTGGATTTCTCACACAATTTTCTCCCCTGCCGTGTTTTTTTTTTTTACTGTTTTTATCATTTTTTTCACCGTTTTTTTCTCTTCATCATCTTCTCGTCGTGATTACCTTTCGGTTGCACGTCTGGAGAATTGTGCGTCAACTGGAATGGTTGGAACAAATGTTTTGGTGGAAGGGGAAGGGCGGAGGGGAGTTGGAGTTGTTGAGTAAGGGGTAGGAATCGATTTTCCCTACCCTGAAGTCCACAAGTTGCACAATTTAATTTTTTTCCATTTTCGTTTTCCCAGAAAAATTCATTTAATTTTCATCTTTGTTCTTCGACGAAACATATTGACGATTATCACACCATAATAGTAATTATTATTATAGTTATTTTGTGGGGTAATAATAGCAGTAATAATTCAGCGGATCACCCTATGAATAAAGCCACGATAGGAACTCCAGCCATATTTGTTATCAATTCCACCTCTCGACCTTTATCGGCGAAAAATCCACGTGGAATGACAAAAGACCGCGTGACTATTCCCTTGTAAGGATAGCAACCCAAGGATTTAATACCCAATGCAAGTGGGACAGCATGTTACCATATTGGGATGTTCACCATGTCTTGATACCAGCATTAAAACCAAGGACAATACCAATGGTCCAGAGGTCACAGGTTTACAGCATGGGAATCGTGATGACCTTACCCTATTTTCCCATTCAGGAGGTTGCCGAGGTTGTGTTATTATTTTTTAAGGGAATTTCAATCAGCCGGACGATTGTTTGTTTTTCCATCGAATGATCATTGTTTTTTGCAATAAAGTTTTTGTCTTATCTTGGTTTATTTATTTATTTATTTATTTATTTATTGCTTCATCAATACTTCATCTATTCATCTAGTTGAACAGATGAAAAAATAAATATTTTCATTTCAAAAATAATTTTTTCATCTGAAAAACAAAAAATACAGAAATTATTTTTGAATTCAATGTATCTGTCCGGTCAAGTCAAATAAATTAAATTTTATTTTTCAAAATCCTTTATTTGCATAAAACTGCGCATAAATTATCGCATTAGAATTGAAAACTCTTTGATTTAATCGAGAATTCGACGGAACTAATAAATATTTCCTGTCTCCATAAATTTGACCAAAAATTTAGAAATCGATGTGAAAAAATCGTATTCCAAATTGAATAAATAAATTATCCACGCATTTTTTCCCCACAATAATCTAATTAATTCCCCGACTTTTTCTATCAACTTTTTCATTCACTTACCCATTTCATTAATTTAGTTAGCTCACTGAAAATGTCTCAATAAATTCCCTAAGAACAAAAAAACGTGAAAAACATCTCCACTTCTAATTCAATCGAAAAACTCTTCCATTCATTTTTTTCCCCTTCAACAACGATTCAATTAACCTGATTTATTCTATTCGCCTCCCTTAAGGTCATCAACTTAATAAAAACAAGGGGCCTTGAGCACATTTTATACCGCAATTTTTACGCCGATTAATTTTATTCATTTTTCCATTTGAAATATACTCCATTGGTTCTTTGGCACTTGTATCTGAAATAAATAAATAACCTCGTGGAGTAAAAAAATGTCGGTGCATTCGAGCGAAACTATTCACGGCCTCGAATGTTGTTTGATCCCCTTCCTCCCTCCCACCCCCCCTGGTCCATTTGGTCTCTCTCTCACTCTCTCTCTGGCATGGGCAGATGCTTGACACGCCTGACTGTGTCCGAGCGATGCCCGTTCGCGAGATTATGCAACCTCTCTCACTGATATCATCCCTCCTCCTCCTCCCCCCTACCGCCCCCTTCTTGTTTAATACCGAGGCATATGGTTTATCCTTGTGAGAGCATCAGTCGGCGTGCCCTTTGCATCGTCGATATTATTATTTACCGATGACAAAAGTTTGTTAGTCATGGGATTAAATTAAAATCGAGGGGGATTTAATAATTGAAGTTTTTGTATTGAGAAGTGAATGTAATTTTTATTTGAAATTCTATCAGATTGTATTGATAGTTTTTTAATGTAAAGAAATATTTTTTTTATCGCGATGAGGAGGCATTAATTTGTAATGACGATTTAAATTGGATCAGACATATTTTTCATTTGATTTTAGCAGAGGTTGGATTCAGAGAGAATGAAATATAGTTCATGTAATTGAGGGATTTTTTTAATTGAATGAATGGATTAGATTATGTTTATAAATTAATGGATTTAGTACCATAGAATTAAAGTTCGTCGTCAATTAGCAGAAATTCATGTGCTTGAAGCGCAGATAATTAATGAACACTTAATTACAGCTTTTGTTCTTTCATTAATTTTTAAGAACAATAAAAGTCACCATAAACAAACAAAGGAGCAGCATTTCACGCCACATTCCTGCAATGACTTATTGCAACTAGAATTATATCATTTCGCAGTAAATAATTGCTTCATGTTACGAGATAGTTACATTGCTCCATAAAATATCCAGACGAGACTTCATTCATTACTAGATTAATTAGATAATCTTCCCTGAAAATTGCCTATCCCATAATTTTATTCACCTTCGAAAAACACATTGTCCATTTATGTCCATTCCTTTACCACATACAACTACTTATACTCCCACACCTACTAAAAAACCTACGAATATAACTAAAACCGAAAAATATTTTCACAAGTAAACATAAAAAAAAATTCCTATAATTACGACCTCACCAGAAGTCGATCCCCTCCCTCCATCCAAATCCATTTCCACTCCCCCAAATCCATAACAAAAAACCCCCCAAATTTTTTTCACCACCAAAAGCCATAAAATTTGGAACATTAAAAAAAAAAATTCAAAAAATCCTCATTCCCCCCTCACCATCCTATTCATCTCCAACTGTTCTCCGTTGATTCCTCGGAACAACATTTATTATCACCCATACGATTTCATCGGCACTTAAAACGTCAGGGTGCACTTAAAACTCCACCTTTTCATCGTCTCCTCCCCTCCCCCTAGAGGTAAGCACGGAATAAAAGGAGACCAATAAGGGTAAGATGGAATTTTATACTGAACAGCTAATCTCGTTCGACTCCCTTTCCTCTCTCTCCCTCCACCCCTCCCCCTCCCCTTTACCATCTGACATACATACAGACGCTTTGATACATGTTCGATGATATTGGTTTTATACCAGTTGAGAGATATCGAAGGAGCACCCGGTGCCCGCAGATAAGCGACTGCGTGTACACACCAGGTGGAGGTGAGGTGAGGAGGGATTTAAAAGAAAATTTTCTATACTACCTCTCTTGAGGATACTAGGTGTATGTACAGTACAAAATCACGGAGCGTCCATCTAAATGCTTTTTCTCGGTCTCTCTTGGATGAGTTGGGGCCCTCTCACTCGGGTGCTTTGATCATTCCCTGCTGGCCTCTATTATCCGTCTCACTCTTGTTGGCACACCTATAATAAACAATCTCGATACCGATGGAGGGTAGGATCTCCTCTGCATTCTGCTTGTAAGTCTCTTCAGTGGAGATTTTTTTTTTTTTGGACTTCATTCCATCGTTGAGTTTTTTTGGTCTGATTTTGGTGGGGGTTTTTTTCCCGTTGTTGGCATGGGGGGAGAGGATGCGTTTGAGAAAATTTCTGGGGAGAAGTAATTGGCGTCTGCTCTATTCCGTCTGTTTTTCGAAAGTCTTTAGGTTCATTTTGTTTAGTGAGGGATATTTTCAAGATTTTGAGGCATTTTTGGAAATTATTTGGTCAAGTTTCGGTAAATTTTGGTTGAATTTGAGAATATAAAAATTCACGTCATTTTAATGAGTGTAAAATAACTAATAACACCTCCGGGTCTCCATGAATTTCCACGGAAATTCAGTTTTTCGTGAAATTTATCGATTCCAGGATAAATAATTGATAGAAATATTGTAATCCATTCGTTGTCGGTGGTATTATGGAGACCGAGGTGTGGTATCGTATGATATTACGCAGATACAACTGGAATTGAGACTCCATCGTGTGCGTTTTATCTCCGCGTATTTGAAGAGAAGTTGCGATATTGGTGCACCAGTGGTTACGGGGAGTGAGAGTCAGACAGGTTCAGCGGCCCGAATCGAGACCGTTGTTGAATGTTTTTTTTAACACTCTCGATTTTAAAACTGGAATTTATCACGTAATCGAGACGGGAGAGAGGGAGAGTTTATTCAAATCACGGGATTTATGGGGTATGCGTATTCAAATGGAAAATTCCGAGTTATGGGCTGAATGTTGACAATAGAATTTCTAATGTTTCATCTTGAATTATTATTTTGAACAATGCAACTTTCAGGGATAAAAAATCGGAATTTTTGGCATCAACAAGTATCATTATAATAAAAACTTATACGTCAAAATTATTTTATCCCCTAAATCAGATTTAATGTCACCCTTGCAGACATTACTCTCAAAATTTTCTATTAAATTCCGAAAAAAAGGGACAAAAGGGCTGCATCATAATATTCTTTCAATAATTATAAAGACATCGAAAAGATGAATCGGTCGCCCCCGAAAAAATTAATACTCAAGAAAATCCAACGGCAATAAAATTAATTCCTTGAAAATGGAAATTCTTGGGCTCTGAAAAATCGAATGAGGGCTCGGGAAGAGTGGAACTGCCCTTTAAAAATAATAATGGAACACATCAACGAGAACATGATGTCAGCAATTGATTTGGCAACAATAAATTCCATCCTGACAAATAGCTTCATTGAATATGATTGTTTCCGATGTATATAATTGCATGTAGGTTATGCTGAAAAGGCGTCTCGCAAAGTGAAATAAAATGGGCGTGCTGGGCAAATTTATAAGGTCGACGGCATATACGGTTTAATTAAACGCCCGCGTATGTATAATACGTATATAATACCATGCCAAGGTTGCACTGCCTTCGGGTGTTTCGCTAAACACGCCCGATTGATTTACTACAATGGTAATGTTGGTGTATAATACGTACAGTGGTGCCTGTGCAAATTCACTTTTGCTACCTTATAGTCAACACGGGTGTATTAACTCACGTGAGGGAAGTACAAAGTTGGTGAGGTTTATGGGAAGTTCATGTTGTGGAATTGAATTCAATTTATCGAGCTCTCTGAGTTCATTAATATATTTTTTCCCACTGATACTTCATCCCAATCTGACAATTTCAACGATACTAAGCCATGTGGACAGATTTTTGAAAGATTAAAACTTTCAAAAAATTTATAACCGGATTGACAGTTGGGTAAAACATTTCTTAATAAATTATCAATTGGCTTCGCAATGAACTTCTCAACAAAATTTAAATTTCATTTATCAAACTCACACAATTAATTTAAAAATGAATTCCTTCAACGACAGATGATGCAATGAACCTCAGGATTTGACTCAGTCAAGATGAATTTCAACCAATAATTAGAGGGATTTAAATAGTTATGTCTTTTCAATCATATAAGGGGGCCATTGAGCACATAACGTATTTAAATAACACCGTGAAAAATATTTTCACTGGATAAATTTTATTCATGCAAAATCGTTCATAAATATGCGATAAAGTAAAACGGAACCGTTTGACTTTCAATACCTTCACCTGTGGTATAACCCAAGTAAAGCCAATACCTACATTCCCCGGGCAATAACGTGATACTGTTTGTGATAGGCGTGTATGCCCGGTGTATTGCCTAGAGGGTGCCAATACTAGCATTACGTATCCACGTTAAAGGCATTTAAGATTACTCGGTGTTTTAAATTGCAGTAGTTGATGTTTTGTACAACTCTTTACTCATTCCATAATTTTTGCTGTATTTTTTATTTATTTATTTATCGACCAAGATGTTGCTTTCCAGTGGCCAGTCACTCTCGTAGTCCAGTCGTATCAAGTGGTTTATTGAAATTTAATGGAATTAAGGTGAGAGAAGTGATAGGTAATAATTAATGCACTTGTATGTTGTGGATTTATTCCTCACCACATCTAGTCATCGACTTCAACTCGTTTTCATTTTGTAATTAAAATTCTCCGGGCTTTTTATCACCATTCAATCGATGTTTCTTCTATTGATTTTAATTTCGTCATTTGTTATTCTCAGTCAATGGGAATAAGATTAATGTTTTTAATTAAATAGTCGAGTTATTTTTCCAGTCGTTGATTTTTTTTTGCTTTCTCCAACGAGAGGAGAAATTCCAACACTTTTTTATCTCACGAGTAATCAATTATTTATGATGTCCGAGAGTAGCAACATTTTATGAGAAACATAGACTTTTTCGAAATTATCCAAATTTCTTCGAACTAGAATCTATTTTATATAAATTTGTTAATATTGTTTATTATTGTAGAACATCAAGAAATGAAAAACAATCCTCGGAATAATAATCTAATCGCAATTAATCGTTTGTTCTCCGCATAACGACTTCACAAAAATTATGCAAAACGGACCACTCGCTC
The DNA here is from genome assembly GCF_034640455.1 of Diachasmimorpha longicaudata. Classification (NCBI taxonomy): domain Eukaryota; kingdom Metazoa; phylum Arthropoda; class Insecta; order Hymenoptera; family Braconidae; genus Diachasmimorpha; species Diachasmimorpha longicaudata. Next base: position 6,352,864 of record NC_087232.1, on the reverse strand, counting down.
AGAATTCTAATCTCGTCGATGGGAATCAGCAGAATAACGACCACATTTATACGTTGACCCCTCTCGGGCTCGAGTCACCCCGAGATTTAGATATGACTCGCAATGTCAGAGTAATGAAAACAAAGAAACAACCCCAAAAAAAATTTCAACTCCCCCTTACGCGACGGAAGAAACCCATGAGACTATTTTTTTTGAAATTGTCCACTTCGATCACCTCCAAAAACCGCCTCCCCCCTTCCCCCCGAGACTTGTACCAAGAATTGGTCGCACAATACCGCCTTTTACAATGTTATATGTGTGTTTCGGACTCCGGGTATCTCGTTTGTTGCTCTTACTTTCACGGAGTCGCCGTGACCGAGATAAAGACGGTGGTGGCAAGACACCGGGGAGCATTTTGCACCGGCTCTTCGATGAGCCATATATGGCCTACACTAAGACCTGACAATATACCAAAGAGGAAATCTAATAACACATAGTAACGAAAAGTTGTAATGATCTTTCCTCGAAGTGAGCGAGATGGAGTGGTGATTCATCAGAATGAAAAATTGGTGGTGAACTTACATGAGAATCGTTTAATTAACAGAATATTTAATCAGTTAACACGGAGAATTAATGAGGAGTGGTGCATGAGAACATGAGAATTTTGTGATACGAGGGAGGAGAGAACGATGAAAGGGACCGAATCGAAGTGGCTCTACCATGGAATTGAGGCCCAATTTATTTATGGCCAAAGTTGACAAAACAGTCCCTTCACATTTTTTTCTCCAAATTTTATTCCATATTTCTTGATTTAGAAATAAGGCCCAAACAACAATAATAAACCGAAAAATCTCAAAAAATGACTAACAATATTTGATCCTTCAACCAAATCAAAAGATACCCCTAAGGCCCAAATTATGAGCCGCAGAAAAATCCCCATTAATTCAACCCACCTCAAAAGCCAGATCCCCCTCTACCCATCATAATATTCATCAACTTCTGATGCAACAAATAACATTAAACCACCAACAAATACATAACGTTCAAGACTTTCTTCTCTCCCAACAAAACCCCATAAAATTAAAAAATTCCTCCTAACAACTCATTACCTCATTCCCACAAAAACAACCCCCCTACAACGCTAGTTTTCACAGGCTCGTGCCTCAGTAATTGCCCCGCAATTAGTAATTAGAATGTACGAGTGATGGGTTAAAGAAGTGGCGGAACTGTCATAGGTGATTTAAACTGCAATTTGCAAATTACAATGTCGTAGATATTAAAATTCACCAGACCCCACCTAACATGTAAACAAGATAGTCCCTCTCTCCTCTCACGCACATGAGCGTTAATGGTTGATGATACGAGGGGCATAATGCAGACGACGCTTGGACACCTGTGTTGTTGCCCCGAGGCGCCACAAACAACAGGCCCACTTTTCCAAGTGGGTCTTATAGCCCCCCTCCTTCTCCCCCCCCCCTCCCCCTCTATCCCGCCAATGTCTTGATACCAAACCCGTTGGCGATAGTAACGAAACGACTCGCACGCATCCCATACACAGGTTTAAGGCGAGAGGTTTTATATGTATGCATGTTCGACTGACTCAGGTATAACCTGAGTATCGCACTTTCCATTTCGTTTTCAGTATTCAGTATCGTAGTTCATCGGTGTGTTACGCTCCTCGAGATTTTGCTGGAAGCACAAGGTGTCGTTAAAAGGGACTGGAGACGATGGAAGAAGGGAATTGAAAAGATCTGGGAGCCATCAACCTAAAGAAGAATATCTGCAGGAGTGATATATCTACAGGAATTGATATGCAAGACTTCCCTGATGCTTAGACTCTTCAGCTTCATGTTGAGGTGACTTGGGTTGTTCATGAGTTGGTGATGGATGGGGATTTCAGATTTGAAAGGAACGAATTTTTTGGAGAGAAATTGTGGTATTCAAGAACGACTGGGGTCTGATTGAGGACCCGAGAGGACGTTCGGTCCCCGTAGGTGGGCATTACAAAATAATAATGTCACCGGTGATCGTAGAAGGGAGTGGGATCAATGTTTTGACGGGATCATTACTGGCGCGGGTCTGATGGATATCTTTATGGAGATTTCGATCTTACATTTGTGTGTTTCTCATTTCGTCAGTCTAGCTGAAAACTTGATAGTCGTAAATTATTTATGAAATGACTTTTAGATACTGAGATCACCACTTTGGGCTTTCGAAATGAGCTGATATCTTTCAAGTACACCGGAAGTTCGTGGTCTGCTGCAAGAGTGAGTGTTCTCTCTTCTTAATAAGAATTCGACGAGCATGTTCTTTTGTTTGGAATCATTTAAGAGATCAGCAGGGGGTCGTTTCAAAATTCCCAAGGATAAATTGATCGATGAGTGGTGAGCCTCTCCCTGAATGCCAAAAAGACCTCAAGGACTCTCCCAAAGAAGAAAGTATCGTTGTCAAGTTCTACAAGTGACTTACACCAAATATTATCATTAATATTTTGACTGGATCATTCTCGACGAAAAGATCGAATTTCACCTCTTTCAGCTTCATTCATCCCTCAAGATAAATCCTCAAATTATTCATACTATCATCTCCAATATCCGTCATCACTCTCAGTTTCCAAAAGATCTAATTCGAGCAAATATGACGCCCGTGTTTCGCTTGGAGAACGGCTTCCCAAACTCCTTCACAACAATTAACCTCAGCATGATCCTTTGTCCGCAACCATTCTAAAGATCTGCAGGTGGTCATTTCGAAATCTCCAACTACTCCAGCTGCGTGTATATCAACAATAGGTTCATTTCCGATGATTCACGATGATTGTAACCGATCCTCCGAAAACCTCTCTTCCCTCTCCAATTCCTACCACATCCCACAAGTGACCAGGGTCACGTGGGCCCACTGGGTGTCAAAATTTCGCAATGTTTTTTGGGCCTGATCCCACTGAATTACAGTGTTATCCAAGCTACCAATATATGGAATGCGATATTACGCAATTTCTCCACTCTTAAATCCACCTTCACGTTTCTCCCAGTTCTCTTGTTCCCATCAGTGTGTATGTTTGGCCGTGTGTTACAAGGTATAATACATTGAACAACCACCTACAGCCCATATACATTACCCGAGTGGTGTCTTAAAGATAATCAACAATTTTTTTTTCCCCCCTCAACTCAATCCTTTTTGTGCATCAAGCTTAAGCCGAAGTGGACGGGTATCATCGTGCTGTTGCATTTGAGGTGCAGAAAATTATATTGACGCACCAACACATTAAATAACATCTGCTATCCAAGGATTTTAATGATTATTTATGGATGTGGGACAGAAATGGTGGGTAGACTCGTTATGTGGTACCACGCAAGAAGATCGTGTTAATTGTGGACCCATTTCGAAAGTCAACCCCAGTTGTCCTCGTTTGCTCCTCATGTAATTCACCATTTTTTTTTCTCCTCTCATTTTCCCCATCGCGATGATATTCGTCATGTTACAGATGTCATCATCATGAGATATTTACATAGACGAATGGACCGGTGCGTCTTCCATTAAAGGCGACAGTGAAAATTTCATTCTTTTGAAGAATTCAATTGCAAAACTCGTCAAGTAATCATATATGGAGACGACCTGTCCACCGCATTGCGTTTCAAAAATACGGGTTTTATCCCCCCGAAAGAGCCAAAATTGACGAGAGATAAAAATAAAGTATCAGGTGCACAAGAAATTTCGTAATTCACTTAATTCGTAACTCAAGAACAAATTTCGCAATAGCAACTTTTTCTTGCTTTTATTATCCTTTCAACGGTGAAGTAGAATTACACTTGTATCTCAAGACTTACTTGTATTAGGAGTTGAATAGTTTTTATTTTATTTTTATATTTTTCAGTCTATGCCACTAATTTTTCAATGTTTGCGGAGAGTGCAAACACGCCCATGCATTGAGGTCGACTATTAAATTATTATAACTTCCATTTGCCCTCCCTTGAATGAAACTAGCACACAAATGCCATTGGTGTGAACTTTCAGAACGAAAGGATTGTGAATTTTGTTGTATCAAGTTTTATGTGTGTAGGTCATAATATAATACCTACACGATTACGGTTAAGTGAGGTATGAGGGTTTTAAAAGCGCATTCCTGTTATCTTTTTATACATCAAAAACCTGCTTCTCATTCGTGATTGTAAATTTATGTGAGAGCAGACAATTGTATTTCGAAAAATTCCCCAAACAATTTGCCATTATACGAAAAGCGAGTGATCTCTCAATAAAAATAATCGATCACTGCATAGTTTTCCCAGATTATTTGGCCGCCCAATTTGCCTCGATTCAGCAGTTTCATCTGACACTTGATTATCCCCCCAAGACCACAAAGTGCTGATAATTTGGCCGTAGGAAGTTGTTGATGAATGGAAACAGGAGAAAAAAAAATAATAATAAAATAGAAATGAGAAAGAGTGGTGAGATCATCTAGGAAGCTAGAACAAGTTTTCTCTCAATCTCCCGTCAACTTATCCCCTTTAGGCAAATTCGCACGGGAGAAGCTTTCAGCGTGGGCGCCACCATTGCTCTCATGGAGGTGTACAGAATACACCCCAAGGCGGTTTTATCCAAGTTTAACCAGAGCCTCGCCCAGACAAAACCACAGAGACAAAACCAGAATGATGATAGCTGACTTGAAGGAAGTGGCGGTGAGGAGGATGCGGAGGGGGGGGGCTGTGTTTACAGTTAGCGAGATGACGTAATCGGCAAAATGATACCACAGAAGGCACTTTACTAGGACATGGCAAAGGACAAGCTACCGAAAAATGCTATTCAAATGAGGGCCCAGTCAGGGCGGGATATCCTGGCCCGAAAGGAACACGACAATTGGTCTCATAATTTACAGTAGATTTGAAAAATAATGATTTTACCTGTTCGATGTCGTAGTCAAGATCTCTGGCACTTTTGGCACTTCTCAATCGATCACCACGATACTCCTTGTATCTCTGGGTGACCTCATCATCGGTGAGAGCAGCAGTTCCACCACTGCTACTGCCATCCGCATCACCAGGACGTCTCTTGATTTTACTTTTCTCCTCCTTAACTTTCTTCTCTTTCTTCCCGAACAACTGTCGCACTTTACTCATTGTACCGCTCTTCTTCGTCACCTTCTTCTCATACTTCTTGTCGTTGACCCCTGACGGAGGTTTCGAGGTCACCTTGTTGCTGAACGTGTACTTGTCATACCTGCGTTTCTCCAACGGTGTCAAGTTCATGTTTCGATCCGTATGCTTTCGTTCATGCTTGATGAACTGAAGTGTAACGAAGCCCTCGTCCTCCGACTCCAAAGGCTCCCGACGATCTGCTTCATGAGAGTCCCTCCGGTAGTCATTTTCAATACCGGAGTCAGCGAGGCGATCCTTTCTGTCAGGATCTGTTAGTCCCGTCTCTCTGTGCCTTGACTCGTGTCTCTCTCTTCTGACTTTGCTCTCGTGAAATACCCGAGGTGTCATCTCAGGGCTCTCGTCGAATGTCTCAAGACGTGTCTGATGGAGCCGCGTCTTTCCACCCCTTGGGCTCTCCCGGGCTGACTCCGAGTCGTCCAGGTAATCTATCCGATTTCTCGATGCCCTCAGTGGAATAGAACGCTCTTCCGGGATCTTGCGATGCTCTTTTCGAACACTTCTCGATGTCTCCTCAGTACGATAACGCACCTCACGACGATGAACAGATTCCCGGCCTCCAGTTGCGTCTGAATCGTATCTGCTGGAGTTGTAACCACGCTCTGAGTCATTCCGCATGCGAGATGGCGGCGAACCATCATAACTTCCGTTGTATCTCTTTCTTATCTGAGTTGTACGGCGATTCTCCTCGTCGTAGTAGCCATTTGTCTCCAAGTGGCTGTTGGTCATCTGGGATATGTCGGTATCGTAATCATCATTGTGTCTACCATCGCGTACGTCGTTTCGATAAGATGGCCGGCCGTTGGCACAACGAAAGTCACGTGTGTTCACGTAGTCACTGTCCAACCGTAGATTCTCGTGGGATCTTGTTATGTACTCAGACCTCGGCAGACTCTTCTCAACGACCTCGTCCAACCGTTGACTTGACTTACTGATGCCCCGGATTGTCTCCAGATTCTTTCGCATCTTGGGAACATAGAGGTCACGCCTGCGAGAGACATTGCGCGGTTCCCGATCCAGAAAGTCTTCGCTCTTTGAAAATTCACGATTCTCCACAAATCTATTGACAGTCACTGGTGCTTTGACATAGGATATCTTGTTGCCGAGAGTTTCGAAGCGCTCCTCAGGGCTCGTTCGACTTTTATCACTCATGAAGGGCTTGAACTCCCCCTCGTTGTAGTCATCGTGCAATTTCGTTTCGATAATGTACTTGTCGCCATGTTTGTCCGTTCTCGTTTCGACTTTGTACCCATTGGCGCGGACTGCTTTGGCATCCGCGTAATTCGGTGGAATCTTGTTGGTAATTTTCTTCTCAAAGCCAAATACCTTGCCATTGTCCTCTCGCAGTTCCTTCTCAAATATGTACTTCTCACCATTGCTGTTTGTCCTCGTCTCCGATATGTATGTCTCGGAGTAGCGTTTCGGTGATGAGACCCGATCAGGAGTGACCGGAGAAGGAACAATTGGCTTATCGATTATCTCGTGCTCGGTCTTCCTGAAAATTCCATTGCTCTTACCCGAGAACGGATCCTCATTCAATAATCTAGACTTCATTCTCGATTCAAGAAGATCCCTTCGAGCACTCAGTTCACTGGTTTTACTCGTTATTCCACCGACATTTCGATTGGTATCCTCCTGAACAAATATTTTCGAGGTGTATCTGTCAGGCTTGTCATAACGATTATCAAAGCCATTGATCTCATTGTTCCTACGTGACTCGTTGTAGAAAGCATTGTAACCAGAAAGCCCTCGGTAATCCTTCTCAGCTGGGCTATTCTCCCTCGATGAGTCTTTACGATCCAATCCAAGTCCCTCATCACTGTCCGAGTGACTTCTCTGCGGTCTCTTTTTATCGGAAATCGTGATGTTCGTCTGTACCGCGGGTTGTGTTATATCATCATTGGGTCTTGTATAGGAGAAAGGTCGATTATTATTGTGTCCAAAACCAGGACCAGGTGTCACCATTGTGCTGGTCAAGCGTGGTGGTGGTGAGCGATCATTCGACAATCTGTGAATCATTTTACGTATCGTTGAACCTGTATCACGACTATCGTATCTACTACTGTGTGGCATATCCCCAGTATCGTCAACCTCGTCTCTCTCACCTTCAGTTTTAATCTTAACAATGTGCTCACGTGGCTTAACAACACCGGTAAAATCAAAGGGTTTGTCAATCTGCGGTGATACCTCAATTATCGGTGACAATTGTTTTTTAATTCTCGATGATGGGGTAGGTGATGATGTATCACACGTCTCGTTATCACTACCACTTCTCTTACGTCTTATCTTTTCACCATCAGACGTACCAACGTCACTGACACTTCTCTTAACAGTTACATTACGTTTGCGCTCCAACTTGGGTGAGAATAATTTAGCCAGTGGGCTCTTGTGTTTCTGAGCACTGGCATCGCTCACACTTCTGTCTAATTTTTTCTTACGTTTTGTTGTTGGTGATTCACTGATAATCTCACTGTTACGCTGATCGGTGGGTGATATATCACCGCGTTTCTTGGTACCACGTCTCGCTGGTAATGTATTAAATTTACCTGGTAATCGTCTATTGTCACGTGCAACGCAGTTCAGACTTCCAACTTGATGAAGTACAAGGGCAGCTTCTTGGGCGAGCTCCTCTTTGCTTCTTGTACCGATGCTCTCCTTGTGAACTGGTGTGGGCATCAACCTGCCTTCACCATCACCAGCGAGGGCTGATGTCACACGCGGCACTCCACGCCCTGAAAGCAATTCGATATCGTTAAGCAATTGGACAATTATCGGTGAATTTAATTGGACCTTTTAGGATTCATTAATGCCGTTGAATCAATAGAGGCAATTAAATCGTGGCCATTTTTTTAATGCCCTCGTGAATGCAGGAAACGGTAGCAGCAGGTAGCTTGCAGCAATTAGCACTGATAGCAGGTCTAGTTGAATTTATAATGACGTTATTTTTCCACTGGAATAACCGTGCACTTATTCACAAATAAAATGTTTCAAAATGAGGGTAGGGAATGTGGGGAAAGCGTGACCTTTCGCGCGAGACAAGAAACGGATAGTAACCGGCCGGTTTCTGACCTCGATCGATACATCGACTCGAGAGTTTATTCTGAATGAGAGAATTCAGGGGTCCCGGGGTAGTCTTGCGGAAGTGCTTTTTCGGTTGATTGGAAAATTGTTAATGAAATGGCGAGGGAGATAATTTGTTGACGAGTGAAATACAGGGGGAGAAGTGACGGATTTATGGTAGCTAGGCGGGTCGGGATGTCTGCGTAGTAGATCTAGGGTCATCGGGGAAGACCTTCGAGATTGCAGACGATCGAACGTGTGTTGCTAATCTCTTCCTATTTCAGGGAAATAAAAATTCCAGCTGCTTGGGATCTGATGATTATTAAAGGTGAATGGAATTCCAGTGGATGGAGCATTGCGGGGGGTAATTATTGAATAAATTTTTAGGGAAGTTTGAGAGATTGATATCACCTGCGCTGGGGAATTTTTAGAGCACGTGCCGATAAATATCTACGTTTGATCAGTTGGGGTTTTTTAATAGAGGCCTTTTTACGCTGTGTCCTTGGGTGGGTAATGCGCAATTGCTCAACGTCATTGGAATGCAACAAGTGACAAGTGGTAGCACGTCGAGAGAAGGGTGGGGATTAGAGATATACATCTTCACTGATTTTTTTAACCGGGAAGTTGGTATTTATTGATAGATAGATTTTTTTGGAAATTGGCGAATTCATGGAGTTGAAACTCGTGCGAAATCAAAATAAAAAATACAAATATCTCGGAAAATTTAAATTATTGGCCCAACGTTAATATATTTCAGTGAGTAATTTTCTTGTCAGTTGTAGGCGACAATTTTTATTTGACTTCTTTAATGTTCATTAACCTTCGTAGGTTTCCCACACCCGGCCAATTCATCCCGGGCTAATCCCCCGGTGATCGTAAAGACCCCTAACGAGCGGACATACTTCATGGGACCAGTTATTTCGCACTGCTAAGGAATTACGTGGAAATTAATAATAATCCTCTCTCGTCCTGGTGGGAGAAATGCCGGAGATATTCTCAATGCTTAAGCCGGGTTTCTATGAAGCAATCAACTGACAATTGGTGTGTTCCATTTTTATGAAATATTTTCAGCTCCGGGTGTTGGATTTTTATTATCACTTTCGCTATTTTATTTGCACGAGAGTAAAAGGCAAGGGATTAATGTTAAAAGGAGACCTAGGCCTCTGAAGGACTGGGGTATTTACGAGTTTGGATTGGGAATGGGGGCGGATTATATTAATGATGAATATAATAAATGGAAATAGTCAGGTTTGGATGATTTAGGGGGTTGGAGATCTTGATCCAGGTGGGAAGTTTGGATTGGGTTGAGGGTGCCTGATCGGATTTGTGGGCTGGTTAGTAGGGCTTAGCTGGTGGACCGTGTCCGAGTGATGCTGATACTCGGCGACACGAGCCACGAGGTTGTACATGATTGTTTTTTTTTTCAACGTCTATTTGAATACCTAATTTACATGTCGGATACGTTGATTGAGTTGTCTCAAGGATTTACAGGAGTCGGACACTAGATCCCAGCGATTCATTGTTTTATCGGAATTACTTTGTGCACTGAGTGGCATAATTAGATGCAGAGAGGACCGACTGCTTAGATAGCGTCTTTGAAATACTTGTAATAATGATTTTTCGAGGACCCTCGAGGGCGGGGAGACATAAACTTGCAGGAAATGCTTGTGATAATTGACGGGAGTAATTACGAGTATTTGAAGCAGAATAAATTCGCTGAGAAAAATATTTTTCATATTCAATTCAACTTGACCTCACACGTAATCCATCTTCATGTAGGAATTGTACAACTCCATGCTTTTTTCACTTCCGTCAAGATTACCAGCAGTTCCTGTGCGCTAATGCTTCCGCGTGCGATCGATATCGTATCGTAATCTGTTGTAAATAAATTTTTAACTAAATAGATTCTCTGTAAGGAGGACATTTCTAAATCTTGAATTTACTGTGTGCATTTGTCGTCTCCATTAGCAGCGAAGTAACACTCCTTTCAAATCTCTTGAAAGGGATTTCAGGTACCAATGGGACATGAGAATACGAGAAATGTTGACACTGACCCCGTCGAAATAGTAGAAATTTGCGATAAATATTAGCATCACAACTGCAGGTTTGAAAACTACTTATGTCATTTTTATTTTGTGACAAAACGTCTGGAAATTACATCATCCGCGTTGCGTAATGATAGACGAGGCTCACACGAATGCAGCGGTAATGTCACCTTGCGGTGTTACCCGAGTAAATGAGAAAAACATCGCAGGTGACTAGCGCCAGACACTCGATGAGGAGAAAAAAAAATCCTGACAATTGAATGAAATTGAACTGTCGTTGATTGAATTAATTATTAATAATTTAATGGGATTTGTTACGTAACTGAATGCCGCTGAGTCTTCCACGCAAGCACATCCAATCCCCTAGTACGAGCCCCACACAATCAGCATGACTGTTCTGGTTATTGAATTAGAGAAAGTTATCAATGATCTCCTTAATTTTCCTTTTTTTTTATCTTTTTCAATCTCATTCTCATTAAAGTAAAGTGAGTTATTAATGAGGAGGTTTGTATTGAGTGGAGCTAGTAGTGAAAGAGGCTGCCTGAGGATAATTATATTTTTCAACCATGTTAGTAAAATTTTTATTAATTTTTTTAGACCAATATCTCGGATCATTCATTTAGTACGGTTATACAGTAAATATCTCTAGAACTATTGAGTCTATTAAAAATGCAATGAAATATTTTTTGTAGATAATTAAATTTTACAGATAATATATGCAGACAATTTTTTGCTGAACCCGGGAATTCTCGTATTTTTTAGTAAAAAAATTCCTACTGAAAGAGAGAAATTCTGAGGAATTATTGGCACAATTTGCCATTGTCATGACGATTAATCAAGCAGCCTCGCATCAGGGATAAAATCACAATTTGATTCGTGAAACGATTGTGATTGCGTGAAATTAAGACTCACCGATCCTCTTGACGTGGACGTCTCGATTGAAGGAGACACTTCTCTCAGCGGGCTTCAGCCCGGTTGAGGTACCCGAGGTATCCCCAAAATTAGCGGTATCAACAATATTGGGGCCACTATCTTCCACACCAGTGCCAGCCGAATCCAGTTCGACCATGATAAATGACTAAATTCACTTCATTCTAGTTTCAACAATACATTATCAACTTCCTTGCCTTGGAATTTCACCTGTAAGCCAAGCAAAAAGCTCCACCTCATCATCATTCTTCATAACAAAGATCTGATCATTTTTTTTTCAACGCAATGAAAAATAATGAGATGAGGTTAATGTGGTAGATTACGGGGGCTTAAGTGCGATGCAGATCCGCTGATTTTCCTTCGTTACTTTCGGGGAAAATAACGAGGAGAAGAAGCGGTCAAGGCTGAGTTAATTGATGGAGATGATGCCTATCTAATCGGTGACATAAATCCTGTCAATCGAAGTTAAGTAAACGATTTGATTGCATTAGGGCTTATCGCTTGGTTGACGATCATTAAAATTCCCTGTAAAAGTAGCTAAAAACTTGAATAAAATAATCTATTCGTTGGAAACACGATAACAGCGAAGAATTAGCGACTTCTCCACATGACGAGAGAAGACTTGGTGCCAATCGCTTTGGTACTGCGTTAAAAATATTTCCAGTGAATTTTAGCGTTGAATATTCACCGCGAGAGGAAAATAACATCTGTTAATTTCGACAAAAATACTGAAATACTGGAGTCCAATAATTCCCCCGTAAAGACAAAATTCCCTTTGAGATAAGGGCCCCTCTGTCTTCGTAAAAAATCTCACAACCCTCAGATACTTTTCCCCAACAATAATCCGACACCATAAAATAAATCAAACGATTAATCTCATCACAATTAACCGAAAAATTCAAATTTCTTCTCCGTCAACGGTTCCCTTTCCATCTGACCACCACCGCCCTAACCCCTAGACCTATTTCCACCCCTCAACTATCCCACTCAATCCCAACACCCCCAATTCAATCCACACATCAAGTTCCTCCCATTAACCCCACAATCAAGTCCTCCCTTCCTCCTCCATAAAATTTCAAAAATCCCCAAAAATTTATGAGGCGCCGTGCGTCGTCCGTCGGACCTTAACGAGGCGAAGAAACACGAAACACCAACTCTCCCTTTCCCCCTCTCGCCCACTCATTATTTATTTCCCCCTTCCCCCTCAACTCTTTGTGGCAACTTCTCGCAGAAATAAAAATTAAAATGCGAGAAACGTTTTTCCCCCGCCCCGTCTGGTCCGACCTCACGGGGTCACGCCCTTGAAGACAAAACGGGGTTGACCTGGGCGACATCTCGCAAGGTGATCGAGGAAGAAGAATGAGTGGAGAGAGAGGACAATAATAATAATAATAATAATAATAATAATAATAATAATAAAGCATACGAAAAGCCACACACGATAGAGGCGCGCGCGTGCCTCAACTCCCTCGTTATTCAACCGCTTTATTAAACCCTTACTGCCCCCTCCCCACCCCACCCCCCCTCCCTATCTCTGCGCCCCATACGTCGTGTGTGAAACAAAGTAAAAACAAGTGTGATTATACCGCTGGTTTTTATCATGGTTATCGCTTCAATCCAAAACAACGAAAGTAACGTGTGAACATACGCGTGTAAGAATTTTTTTACTCGTGAGATTTTTGTAATTTTTTTTTCTTTTTGTCTCATTTTTCTCACAATCCTGAGGATTTCTCTGTCTTGTGCCTTTGTTAACGGCCTTCTGCGAAGAGCAGTGACGCTGGTAAGGGTGGGAGAGGGAGGAGGGGGACTATCTCGACGTTGTTGTTGCTCGTGGAAATAATCCACGGGATTGAGATAGCTCAGTGAAGAGTGAGTGGAGTTTGTGTCTTTTCTCCCTATTTGGTGTGGATCGAAGAGAGAGAGAGGGAGAGAGAGCAAGGACTTTACTACGACGATCAGGGGGGAGATACTTGTCCTCCTGGCCTGGTACCTTCGGTGTCATGAGAAGGGGAGGATTTTGGAGTTTTTTAGGCGGCTGCAGGAGGCCTGAGGAGGTGTGGGAGAGAAGGGGGGGGGGAAATGGGTTTGGAAGCGTTGTGTGTCGGGTTTTTGGGAAATTTTTGGGGGATAATATTGGGGCGTGAAGGAGAGGGACAAATGAAGACACTTGAAATTTAGAACTGAATAATGAAATGGCGCTGTGGCTCAAGATAAAGAATAACATGGCCGTCTGACATTTATGAACTACATCCTCTGCATGATGTCATAGAAATGAGAACACTAAGGACAAGTTTATAAATAATCTTGCGGTAGTTATTACACATCATCAGGGGACAATTTTATAAATAAGGCTGATTATGACAGTTTGATGATAATGTAATAAAGATTTAAGTCGTCAAATTTTGTTAATTATGGCAATTCTACTAATTAAACCTCGATTACGTTCTTGACAGTTCTCTTAAATTTTCAATTATAAAAAACTTTCGTTATAATTGACTCAACCTTAATGAAAAAGAAATTCATTGAAAAATCCATGATTGAGTATTAAAAATGACGACTGTAATAGCACAATTCAATTATCCCCAAAGTACCATATTCACCCGACATTAATGACCTTCATTTTTTAGGCTTCTGTATAACTTAACGAAATTGAGAACTGCAAGAAGTAAATTTGGACATCAATATAATCCCTCCAGCGAGAACTAATGAAACTCGTTTTTTGCCTCGTTAACCATCATCCTCGAGTAGATGTGCAAATATCTCCAGCTACTAGCCCATCCCGACAAGAATTGATACTCGTTTCGGTTGAATTTTACAGTTAATACCCGACGTGCAATATTAACCTGAAACTTGAATAAATTCGAGCCAACTTTTCCCCTTCCTCGTACCCCAGCACTATTCTTCGATAACTTATTCACTCATTTCTTTCTCCATCTGCAATTCCTATAAATACTTCCAACTCCCTTCTGTATCTTTCCCTCAATTAGCGAGCAACATTTTTCGCGGTTTTTTTAACTTCTTCGTAGGAGTAAAAAAGACATTTCTGGGGAACTAGTGAGACGAGCCGATTCCAATGTCCATTAGTAGGCACTCGAGCGTTCTTCCGTGAATTGGCAATAATCATTGATAATCATTGACGTGATGTAATCAAACTTTAATCTACTGGTGAATATAATTTGCATTAAATGACAGATGAGGAGAAATTGAATGGCCAAGAATTGATCTTTGCATTAAAATATTTGGAATGTAATTGAGAAGCATTTGTTGTATTCGGAATTTTACAATATCAGCTGCAAAAGATTTTGAAAACAAATTTCTTTCAATTAAAAATGAACTCAAATGATTAATGATTTGGAAATAAGGGGGTGAATATTATTTAGAATTGCATAAATTGCAAAAATATTTATTTCGAATTTTTTGCTTTCTTGGTTTTCCTTCTCTTTATTTGTCAACAGTCAACGAATCTTGGTTAATAAATAATTCCATTGGGGCATGAAAAAAATCCAAAGGGATTCTCGGAGAATGCGAAAAAACTCAGAAGAATCTCCTCAAATCTGTTGACGCATTTCATATTTTTTTATTCCTCTCCCCCCGAACGTAACACGATGAGAAAAGCGTTCTTTAGTTGCACACGCGCGAAGATTCACGTGCGGACGTCAAGCCAAGCCGACGATCTTCATCACGGATCTTGGTGGCCGGAGGGCAGAATAAATAAAAGGGACGCCTGAGCGCGAGTAGACCAAGAGTAGATTGTGGTTTGTTGCCGGTTTTGCGATACAGGGGGATGGAAACAAAGAAATTAAAGGGAAATATTACTGACACGAGTGACTATTTCATTCTATTCCACCAGTACCAGTGCAACACCATTGATTCCCCGAAATTCGCAGAGCCTCGCTAAATCCCAAAATGATGATGAACAACAAAAGCCCAAAATTTCATGAACCCAAAAAAAAATCGTACGAATTTTACCTTAAAAAATGGCAAAAAAATCCACAAAAATTCAAAATCCAAGAACACAGTCCCACAAACACTTAAAAAAACTCCACAATAATCACATAAAAAAATTTATTTAAATCATCGATTACCAATAGGTGAATCGGTCGTTTGAAAATCGACTCCTCGAGAGATCGCAAATTCACGGTAAAGTCTCAACTGCACTCGGATCGAGAGAAATTCTTGGCAACTCTTCAGGAGCAAACGCGGCGCAGCACAGCCGCCCGCCGAACAACTAATAAAACCCAGGGGGGACCCCAGGTTGTGGCTCTGCGTAGGCCGGAACGCAGAGCAGTTACTACTCCTTCCACATCGGCCACTTGGTTGTAGCGCCTTCTCCCAGCCCTCGCCCCACCAACCGCCCGCTCTGGAGCATTATTTCCCCCTTTCCCATTCGGTTTTTCAGGACTGTACACTTTACTCGTAGATGTTGCACAGGACAGAATGGAGCTGAACAGGAGAGGCACTGGGATCCGGTCTGTGTCTGTCCAGTGACTGGACCCCTCCACTTACCGGTCTGTATCTACTTGCTGTGAGAGCTCTCGATAGTTCTGGCTTTTCAGACGGACCACTTCGAAATCCCCAGGATGGTCGGTGACTAGGCCAATAGCAGGACTCGGGTCACTACCAGGACGATTTCACCGTTTATTAAATATGTTATAAATGATGGCACTAAACGCACAGGAATTATTTGAATTATAGGCCGAGGAGGAATACGAAAAAACTTTCTTCAAATAATCACTGATAGAGTAATAAAATTATTTAAAAATATTACTCTTAATGATGTCATCAATTGTGGGTAATTTTCTAAAAAAATATTAACATTCCAGACAGAGGAAGGATATTTCGGATGTCCAGTGGTGTATGGTGTGCGCTGAGATTTGATAAATTAAAAAATTATTTGAGATGTCGTTTATTTAGAGTCACTGCCGATTTATTTTTCAGGCCCCATCGCCAGGTGCGACTAATGAATCCGCTCAATTGGTAATTATAAATATCTCCATGAGAATCCTCATCACAGCTCTCCAGAAAAACAATCCTCATAGAAAGTTCTGTATTCATCAAATTAAAAGATATTTATCGGAGCGAAAGTGACGTGAAATCGGTTGAAATTCTCCCGTACATGAGAACTCGATTCCCAAATGTCAATCACCAATCACAACACACCGTGTCAAATCATTCAGTAATGAGCTGATAATTTTTTTATGCCCCAGGGATTTCATGAATCCATCGGCGGTTGTTACGCGAAACGGAACAATTTGTCGATCGATACCGATCGAACCCACAGGGCAAAATGATTAATGACGGATTGAATCTGCCAATAATTCGGGAGTTGAGAAAATCACCGAATTTATCATTTTTTCCCCCGGAGGAATTGTCAGGAAGTGGGAGGGTTTTGTGAACTCGTCAATGTCAGGACACTTAATTTTTTATCAATGGTCGGTTAATTTTGACAGGAGGTGTATAGAGGCAATTAACTTCCCTCGGATGAGTAGCGAAAATTACCAAATTTAATCGGTAATTTTGAATCTTTTGTTATCTTTTTTTATTACGTTAAAAGCTTTCTGTAGAATACGTAACATCACAGGTTCTCGAAAATGACACGTGATTCGTGGGTGATTATGACACCTCACATTATTTAATACTTTTTTATTAATGAAACGTATCATAATCTGGGAAATAATGGGTCTGCACGATGTGTGAATAAAATCGATATTCTCAGCACTAATTAATCGCGTATAATAATCGGTTGTATGAAATGACTAATTATATATCTATTGGTCGAGAGGAGGGGGGGCACGTTTTTTTGCACCTTCCTCATCTTCTCGGACACAATTAAGTGTTCGCACTAATACATAATGAAAAAAAATCCACAAATAACAAAAGAATTACACCACCGAATCGGGCAAAAACCCCCAAATTCCTAAAAAATTACCCGACAAATTAAACTACAAAATTTGACGTTCCTAAATCCTCTCATCTTCCCTAATGAATCCATTAATAATTAATGGTCCCAAACTAATTAACCACTGATTCTATAATCACCAAGTTTTCAGTCAAAAAATAATAATCATTTTCCCTCGATCTGACGGAATACTTTATTCAGAAATAAAGTGTTTAATGTTAACTACCCCATTGCCCTCAGTCGGCTGAATGATACCCTCTTTTATAGACTGTAATGAGTGTCTTAAACTCTCCTTAATTCCTCCACCATGAAATGTTTTCCTCAATTCAATCCCGGACAATTTCAACTACCCATGTTTATCTGACTGTTACAATGTTCCGTAATTGCCCCCGCACAGCGAATGAAGATGATGCTGTATGTGTCCATTCGCATCTCCACACTTCCATTTAATCCAGGAAAAAGTAATAGCAAAAACTTTTAAATTGTAATGTTACAATTTAACCAGTTCCCCTTTAAACTCCCATGAAAACGTCATGTAACCGATCTCCATTTGGACAAATGGCTGGCTTGCTATGAGGAATTTTATGTTCCCATGCCCGAAGGGGTAGAATGAGTAGGGGGGGGTGGGGAAGGGGTGAGGGTACACATGCGCTTTGTAAACGAAATGAAGAAAGGAGAATTGGTTTGAAGAGAGAAAAAAAAAATTGCTGTGAGAAGGGGAGGGAAAAAAAAAACCACTCGCGCGGAGGGGGGGTGGGAGGGGGGGGGACGGGGAGGAGAGGGAGGGGGTTGGAGAAGAAACACGAGAGATTTTTATGAAAGTGGCATTTACATTCTTGGCGTGGGCTTCCAGGGAAGAGAGCATGGGACTTCTCGCCCGCGTCCTTCGCGCACACGTACACGCGTCCTTGACTCCTTGGGTACTTTGAAAACGACAGGCGGGATATTGGCGCAGTTGTACGGACGGTAAAGAGCAGAGGGCCGTCGAATGTTTCGAATACCCGGAGGTCCAACCCCCGACGTGACAGATGGGGAATCTTCACTGGTGTACGACGACTACAGGAGATGTTGTGGATGAGCTGTAAATGAGGGGATTGATCTGCCAGTGGACAGATCGAAGAGTTCGATCGATGTTGCCCAATAAATTCAGGTGATTTTGTTTTTTTTTCTAGTCGATTGAAAATAAAATGTTATGTTGCAGTGGAAGTAGCGGCACTGGCCCCGGAAGGGGCTGGTAATTTTCACTGAATTTACCGTGACATAAATCGAAAATCAGAATATCAATAAATCCACGTAAATCGATCAATGATCCCTTATAATTTTAAATCCAACTTAATTGAATCATTTTAATAACAGATGTGAGGCAATAAACTCCCACTGAGACACATACTGACATGATATTGAAATACTATTTGAAGAAACCCACAGCGATGCAAAGATGTACGAGGCAGGTGGAAATAAACATTGGTATAACCCTCTGGACCCCCACCAACCCCCTGCAACCAACCACGTGAAAAGGATAAATAGATTTCTCCACGCGAGCCAATGTTATTTATAGTTGGGACTGGGGAATAGCACCCGCGAGGGTTTTTCGATGGAAGCATCCACGCGATACCTAGTAGTAGATTAATTTATGATAGAAACCCAGGGCAAATTCACTACCGAACGAATCCGGAGGGGGTAGCTAATTTCTAGATGGAGCGGTGGGAGAGGGGGATATTTTTTTAGTCTACTTGCAAAGCTCTAGGTTTTTAGTCCGGTTGTGTGAGGAGTTTAATACCTCCCTCGAGCTCTCTCCATTCATCAAAACGATCGATTCGCTTGGGTCGGCAGATTCCTACCGAGAACGCCTCTCAGGAAGGAGGACTCCGGGTGAAATTGTTTGTGGGATTTTTTTCCCGGAAATCGATGGGATGGAATTAATTTGTGGGTTTTGGTGGATCCATTTGAGCGATGACAGAAGTTATTATAAAAATATTTCGTGTTTAAAATTTTTTTTATCAAATTGAATAATTAATTACACTTCATTAGTGAATATGCGTGTGTGGCACGCACCCTCGTGCAGTGAAAGAAATTATGAGGATGAAAATTGAGGCTCTTTTTGGCTTCCGGGCGGAAGGGTAATAATTCCTGGCCGCGATAGACTCAAAACGGAAATTTAGTCAGTGTAGTAGTGTTGGGTGCGAATGAATTGGAAAAAGAGATAATAAGCAAATAAACATTGTATGGGACACGTGTCGCAGTTCATGACACCATCAAATGCAAGAGGACACCGTAGGAGTCACCGATAAATCACTCCACCAACCGCTCCACCTCGCTGATGCAGTTGAGGGGTTGGGTGACAACGCGATTGAATTATGGAAAACGTGAGCCCTCGATGATATCACCGTTAAGTGACCAATGTACCATTGATTTTCATACACATGAAACACATGTGACCAAGTCAAGTTATACGGAAATATTTTTCAAACTTATCGTACTGTTTAAATTCTCATATACCATTACTCAATGATGCATGGACATTCTCTATTCACTTCAGTGTATACAAACAGCTACCGTGATCACGTTTGAGGATGTTTAGACAACTCCCACGATTGTCATGACTGGGGTACGATACATCGTGTTTGTCTCACGGTCTTACAAAACGGAAAATGTACCGAAATGAAAAAAATCCTAGAAAAATGGCAGGAGATTTTTATTTTTACCTCCGATGGAAAATCATAAATTATGGACTTTAATCGATTTTATGTATTACTCATGTGATTTTTTTTCTCTGATTAAATATTCATTTTTCAAAAGTTGTTTAATAAAATCAGCAAAGTAGTCCATCCATGAGACATGCGAGAGGGGGTTGATTTCGGTGAAACGAACGAGGACGACACCGATAAAATCAGAAGCACCCCTCCCTGAAAATCGTTAAAGCCCTTGTCCCCAGACTGACTCGTCCACTCATGAGACACATTACCAGTGCCTTTTCCACCAACCGTTTCGCCATTGGAATCGGCACAATGAGGCACTGGAGGCGTCATAAAGGGCTCTGTGTAGTTATTAGAGGTTATGACGGCGGTAATATCTCACTCAGCAGGCCTCTCTGTAATGTTATGGCCGAACCACCGGGGTCCGCCTATATAAACCGTCTTGCTACGTCCTTGTATGAACCATGAATACTCTTAACATCGTCTAATGTTCATCCTTTTCCCGCAATTTCATCAATTTTTTTTCCAGAATTTCCAAGTTTCAGGTAAGTGGGCAATTGGAATTTACATCTTATTCCAGCGCGCTATATTTTCCCGAGGATTTTAATGCAAAAATGTGATTCGCAAAATATCCTTTAATATTGAATATCCACCTCCGTAAGTAGAAAAGGTACCGCACAGGTAATCCACGTTCTAAAAATCGCATTCGCATTTTTTTTGTTGTGTCAAAATGGTCGGACGCGATTCAAAAAATTCAAAATTCAATGGCCCGCGATGAATCGCGAACGAATTAAATCCTTATCAATATCCTGCGAAATTAAATGGGTCCGTCTCCCTCCAGATACCGATGCAATGGAGTCACGCGTGCCAATGTAGCTACCGCCACCAGCAACTAATTTCCCTCCATTCTTCCTCATTAGCAATTTCGATGAGTTGCCTTCCTGTCCCATTGTGACGCACAAGTGTTTCACTGGGGCATCGTCACAGGTATTACCTTCTTCCGCGGTCGCATTAAATCCCGTCGAACGGAACCCTGGGATGCTAATCACAAGCTTCCGCACACTGTCTCGCACTGAACCCCATGATATCCAAGCGAAAAGCCGTGGAAGGAAGTTGGATTATTCAAATCTCACGTAGATTACAATCTCAATGGGCACGTCATACCCACCTCTGTGGCACAGTTCTTCGATTACTGTGTTTTTCTTACCCTCGGCAGGAATTGAACAAAAAAAAACCCACACGGAGAGAAATTTTCTTTAAAAGTTGAGGTACGGAACGACTATTAGGATAAAATTTCTGGGAATTGCCGGACGAGGAGAAAAATTGAGTGGAAATTACCGTATTCTCTGATAATTATATTTGATTTTCGGTGTTTTGACAAAATTACCGCACCGCTTAGTAAAATCTGTCGACAGTTACGAGGAAAATTACCTCGAAGTTGCGTAATTTTCCTCGAACGCCTGAATGACAGTTGCGATTAGAACAAAATACGAGTCCCAAATTTTGCCACAAGTCCAAAGAAAAATTTGGGACTTGGGACCAACCCAGTAAAATTTCCAGTATCACCATTGGATTTTTTCTCTGGTGAACGCTTTGCGTTTCTTCTCCCTACGACGAGAATTTTTCCCTGAAATTTCACTCCGCAGTCAATAAATCCGGGAATAAAGAAACGAGTGGAAAAGGAAAAATAATGAAGAAACAAGTGCAGACAATATTTGTTGAATATCGAATAAACGAGGTACTTGTTACTCTGACCGTTACACGCATGGGATTTATCGTTGAATCTGCCGTTCACTTTGGGTATGGCTCGGCCAGAGAGAATGAGGAGAAAAAAAAAATTGTTTTATGAAGAGGTGGAGGCATCATTTGCATGCACACACTGCACCAAACCTTCAACGTTGGATTTTAACCTCGTACTATGGATGTGGTAGGGGCTCTCTATGCACTGGGTATTACCTTTGCGCAACGTCCGTTTTCCTTTGACGAGAGGATCAACGTGCCCCGTGCACTGTACACTGCGTCTGTATTACATTGTGGGCTTGGCTCTTCCACTCAATCCTCCGTCTATTCAGCCCGTTATTTACATAAACGACCGCCGAACCGACACGCTTATCGAAAACGATACCTTTCGAGGCCGTTCCAGGGACGCTATATCATTAATAGTTGCATGAACTATTACTGACCGGGTGGATGTTGAGATTTTGAGGAAATTTTTTTCAAGGGAGGGCATTAGGGAACATTTGGGGAGGTTTTTTTCACGTTTCTAAACATTTTCATAACCGAAAATACCGTCAACTCAAATGTTGGTGTTACTCAACACTTCGGTAATTTACATAATTTAATGAAGGCTACGATGAGCCCGAGTAACGAACATATAAACCCAGATATCGAAAAAAATATTAGTGGCAATTACTGCGAGAAATTACACGTCTTGCAATGGGCCGGGATAATTCACTCGTATTGGATTTCCACTTTGAAAAAAAATTGAGTTTTTTATTCAAAATTTTTGTTCCCACTTCTTTTCCATTTTTGCTAAATACGAAGAATATTACTTGTAAATTTCTCCACTCCACAAAAAACAAATACCTCGAGCCTTTTATGTTCGTGCCACAAAAGAAATTTTCTCATACCTCGAGTCAAAGGAAAAGACCGAAGAGTAAATTTATTACATAATAAAATATTGTTTATCCCTTATCAGTGAATCATCTCCTCCCCCCACTGGGTGTGTTATGTGGGTTGGGTTTTGATAGCATAAAAATATACTCCAAAGAATATAACCGCCCTAGGTTTTCACAAACCCCGAGGTTTTTCGCATAAAAGACCCGAAAAAAAAAATCGAGGGAAAAAAAGTTGAACCTGAGACTCGAGATAAAAAAATTCGTTCGAGCGCGAAACACAGGTTTTAAAGTCACTGAGTTGTAAGGATATAGAGAGAGAAGGGGTTACCATGAAATTTTGATGATCCTGGGAGACAGTGGAGGACACGGTTGGGGCTTGAGGAAGAAATGAGGATTCACTGGATTCTGAAACGAGATCAAAGGCGGTAGAGGACAACAGCCGCATTGTGGCGAAGAGGGGGGGAAGGGGGAGGGTGACTCTTGCACTTTTTCTCGCGGCTCATTTAGCCCTCACCGTCACTTCGGCCTATCTCTTTCCAGCATTCAAATAAACCGCGAACTTCATTGACATTGTCATTCGAAATAATCTCGAAACTACAATGAAATGATTTTTAATAATTTACGACCGACTGCATAATCAAAATACCGAGGAAAATCGCGTTATAAAAATCATTAAATTATTCTTGTCACGAGGTGAACACAAATCTCTCATTAAATAAATTTTAAAATCTTTTTTTTTTTATTTAAAAATTTACTAACCTATCAGCAGCTTCCAGTACTCATTAAGACGTAATGCTCGACTTTCTCTAGGAGTTAGTCTGCAGTCATCACCATTGTCATTGCCTCTAGGTTACCAGTCATCATTCACGCTTCAATAACTAGGCCGATTGTAAACAGCAGTGGAACTGGATGGTTTAGAAGAAGGGATGGGCAATGGTGAGCATAGAATTGTTTTTCTTCACACTCACAAAAACAACATCGGAATATCGACCAATAATGTGCAATAATTCGTCACGTCTTCCCCTACACAAACAAGAAGAGATCAAAATTTTAAAAATATTGCAAATTAAGTTTCAATTTATCATTTTCATTCTAAACATCCAATTATGCTGATGACATCAACGACAAATTAATTAAATGACCGTAAGAATTAAATATAATCTGATAACAGTGTGGGCACGCACGCAGAGAGAAATTAATTTCTTCTAATCAACTTGACAGAAATAAAAAAATCTCACAGACTCAATAACTCTGAGTAATAATCCCCCGAATTATTTCCAGAATAACAACATTCCTGACGTCACAATTACATAATCCCTCTGAAAAACTGAAGATTAATTTCTTTTTAATCAACTCATAAACTCCCACGGAAATTATTATATTTCATTTCTGGTCGTTCAATCCACAATGTAATAGCCTGGGAATGATTATCTCACAGTAGCCGATCCTTTCATTCTTCGACACCCCTTCCCTCCATCCCCTCCCCTACCCATCACCCTACTCATAATTTTTTTCCTAGACCTGTACCAGGTACACGTCATCAACGGCGGCACTTGTTTGTTCCATCGCTGAGTACACTATTGACTGAACGTGACTAACTTATTCCACGGAAGTTTTGTATTTTCCGTTTTTGTTTTGTGGGGTTGGTTTATATGAAAATATATTGAAGTATCTCAGTCTAGGAAATGATCTAGAAAAATCTGGAAAATTTAGTCAGACGGTGCACACGCAAAAATTTAAAATTTGGGAAAAATTAAAGAGACAAATTGTTATTGGAATTTTTTCTATAAAAAATAGGATATAACGGTAAAGTTTATTAGTCTTTGAAGGATGAAGTGGTGGGATGATAAATAAATTTTCAGGATTTGAATGAAGTAAATGATCAGCACGCTCGCTCTAGTCAGACATGAGGTGAGTCCCCATGTCCTTTGGCGCTGCATTACGCCTTATCTGGAGTTCATCGCCATGCGAATTAGTCAGGCAAATGATTCCCCCACTGTTCAACGAGAGAGTCAGGGACACTCGATGAGGACTCGTTTCAATTTACTTACAACGAAGGGGGAGGGGAAGGAAATCACTCGAGTGTTATTTGAATTTATTTTAGGATCGATGAGGGTTGAGTGCTGGGGCAATGTTTACATGGGTTTCGGAGTGAATTAGAGAGTTGTAATTTCATCGATGGAGAGATTGATTGAGGAGATGAGGTGAAATCATTCTGGAGATTTAGCAAGAATCAGAGATTTTTTTCTGGGATTTTTTTATTGGAGTTTCTGGGTGCTAATGGTGACTCAAAATATTAAATTGACCGGTTTTTAGGGACTTGTGAATTTATTCAGCATCGAGAGCACGAGATTTTTGGGCCAGGATTCAGGTAGCACAGATCGGGGCATAGGATTGGTCCCTTCTAATTCAGGTATTCACATGTTGTTTACGCAATCAGAAAAATTCGATAAAAATCGCAGACACAGTACATGAAGAATTGTTTGTTAAATGTTACTTCTCGTGAAAATGCAAATTTTTCTAGGAATATTTCACCACATATTCATCAACGTTCAGGAAATAATGAAATTAAAATTAACAATTCCCTCGGATTTTTCTACGAATTTACTCATCACTTGACAGATCATTATAAGCGATCAATAGAACCGATTTTTGTTTGTGGATGGGATTTTAATATCTCTTATTTTATTCCAAATTGAGAAAATCGACTTAATTCTCAGTCCCGAATCTCAATGTTGAGTGACAGAAAAATTGCTCAAACCCTCTCGTTATTTCCTTTTTTAATGACTCGACTCATCTGAACCATGACAAATCACGTGAGATGTTGGCAGCATATCACGATTGATCATGGTAGATGTTAGAAGACCCGACAATTAGAGATAAACACGCGGAGCAGTTCCGTCGAGAATGAAGGTGGAGGCACGGAAAATGAGATAAAAAAAGAGGGAGGACTCTCAGGGTCAGGGGTTTATTCTTTTTTTTCAGTGCAAACTACCGAAGAAATTAATCTCAATTTTTTGCTTCTAATCTTGCCGAATCAAGGCATTCGTTTGCCTTCAGCGGAGGTGATAAATGTCATTAAATTATGATTGAGAAATAAATGTTTTCGAATCATTCAAAATAAATCATTATGAAATTATTGATAATTGCAAGACTTCAGTGATTGAACAGACTGAAAATCACAGAAATTCTTCAATTATTTATTTTTATTAAACGAGTGGATAATTGCGCCTACAAAATATATCAAATATCATTCCTGATCTTCACAGGAAACACTGAATATCTCAATAAAATAAAATTCCCTGACTTTTAGACAAATAGAAGTAAAAATTCTACGAAATTCAGAAATGCATTTTCCCTCCCCTTGACTGATCGATTGATTGAATTATTTTTCCTCAAAAAGCTGTTATTAAGTTCTCCCAATATACATTACTGGTACGTACACCCGGACAAATATTTCCGGATTTTTTCATCTCTGAAAAGAAAATTCCAGGGAAAATAAAATGGCGCTTGAGAATCACAAGTTTCATCGTTGAAAAATCAAAATAATACATTGAAAGGGAAAAACGTAAAAATAAAATATAATGGGGAAGTGCATAGGTAACCGGAACGCTGTGGTTTCGTGTTATTATTATCTTCGCAGGGTGGACAGGTGCCAGAGGGTACAGAAAAAGTGGCACGAGGCACCAGGGGAATGAGATAGAGAGAGAAAAAGGTAGATAGCGTCCAGCAGACAGTTGGGGATCAGGTACAGTCGATCGTTATCAGGTAAGATGCCTTTGGTTGAGAGAATGAGAGAATAAAAAGGTGGGTGGAGGTGGGTGTGGGGGGGATGGAGGGGGTATGTACCGAAGTAATCGAGGGAATTTCATACTACCTCTTGGTGGCCACCAAGTGAAGTTGCTCTCTGAGCCATTTGGCCTGTTATATACAACTGAGGAAGACAACCTGGGTTTGTACTCGCCTTCCTCTCTTCTTTGGGCGCGAGTTGGAATAAAGGGTCTCGGTAGCATAGTTGCACGCACATTCCAAGTTCACTGGAGACCTTGACTCCATGACGAAGGGCAGTGATGTTACTTTTAACCAGTGGAGGCAACAGAGACACGGGAATTTTCAACGTAAACATCTGAATTTATGCTGAGGAATTTTTAACACTGGAGAAAGCTGACTTCTGATAGAATGTCGATTGATGAATGTGGTTAACATTCTGAGGTTGATCTAGTCCATTGGGAATGGGGATTATGAAAGAGAGCGTTAATATCAAATTCTCCTGAGGTAAAAAGTCACGAGGGGAGAATTCGTTCTCAATATATTCCCACAATTTCATTCGTTTTTTTGCAGATTATAATTTATTTGATGTCATGATTTCAAGGCGATTCGACAACTGGACATGAATTATTTGTAAACGATCAAATTCAAGGTTATTTAGGACTTGGGTTGTTTTAGAAAAATCATTGGGGGAAAGAAATATCAAGGAAACGTTTGAAAATTTTTGAAAAAAATTACCCTTTGGTTCTTGACTGAGAAAAAAATATTCTTGTGAACATATGGAGATGAATTTTATTTTCGGTTGAATAAATAATATACTGGTAACAATGGAATGAACATTAATCATCAAATATTCATTTTTATTAATTTTAGGGGAGAAAGGACGTGACGATGACTCATGACAGTCTTTCATCAAACGGTAAGCGAATTGTTCTGAAAGATTTCTCTCCTTGTAGAATCGCACTCCATTTTTAGTTATTTCCTTTGTTGATTTATAATGAAATGATATGGATAATACAAGATACGAGTAATATAGACCGTCAAACACAGGGAAAAATTTTATTCTGCTCTGGAGACTGACAAGCTGCATGACGTTTACGATTCCAAACGGGTAGTGGTGGTTTTGGTGAGTGGCTTTAAAACACGATTGGCGAAGGTTGAAATAAGTAGAATGAGGATAAGAAAAAGAAGGAATTGAAATTGTAAAAAAGGCGAGAACCTGGGAGAACGGGATACCGGTGTTCCCTCGGTTTGATGTGTGTGGCGCCCACGCTTCCTGCCACTAGGGTTTTGCCCGCGCGCTAATGTCATCCAAATGTTAAATCGCGAATGTGTACCAAATTGGCGTTGCCAATATCGGGATAAAGTGAGTGGTGAGAGGTGAAGTGAACGCCTACGGCTGATTTAATAGCGTTAATGGGAATTGAAATGAAAATTATCGGGAATCATTTAGATGATATCCAGTGACACCATTGGATTCAATAAATTATGAATTGGTACTGGATGAAATTGATGCTCGGGGAAAATATTTAATATTTTGATCGCTATTTTTGGGGTCAACAGATTTTTGGAGGCCATAGGAACTTTCCTAGGAGCGCCAAACAATTCTTGTTGGACAGAGAAAATTTTTGGCGCTCACACGTGAATTTAACTCGAACGCTGCAGAAGTTTTTGACAGTAAATCAAATAAACCCATTTTACCGTACTGGGACGATAATTTTATTTCGGATTTTTTTCTGCGCGTACATTTCCGACTTTGACAGTTGAAATTGGGGTCAAAAGTATTTTATCTGTGGCATCTTTCATGATTGCATTTCCGCGGGCCGATACTGCCTCATCTAATCAGCATCCACCACTATTATTCAGTATAAATACTCGTAATCTATAATCGCCAGGAGGAATGCCATTTCTCCCACGAATAATGTCCCAAGTTTCTCCTCAACAATCGTCAACGCACCATCGTGAAAAAAAAAATTGTTAAGACACTTGTGGGACGAACTCTCTCGCTCTACATCCGTGAAAGTCCTTACCAAGTCAACGACAATGAGATCACTGCATTCAGAATGATCATGCACCAAGGTTGACATCCAATGTTAAACCCAAAAAAGAAGTACGAGATCCAAGGCAGACGAGAGAGTCAAAGGCAAAATTGAAAATGCACTCAACAGAAAGCCCACAGTCGTTTCTCAGACAGGAAAAATACTGTTCTGAATCACTCGGTACAGCCTACCTGCTGCCTTATCGAGGAAACCAGCTCCAGTCCACCTCGTCGTCGACGTTTGGTCAACGTTTTCGATTGGCCGGGCTGTTCACGAGAGTCAGACGTATAAATAGAATTTCGATCTCTCGCCAATCTGTGGAAATCTTTTATAGTTTTCCATTTTGTGGACAATTCGATCACGTTATGCAGCGGTGATCCGGTAAAAAAAGTCACCTCACATGTCACACCCTGAAACATTATCTGTTTCTCTAGTGTTACATTTGTCCTTGTGCCAACAATTCACGGCAAATGGAATTTTCTTTCTCTTTGATTAATGACCGGTGAATTACTGGGGAATAAATTGTTTGAAATTTTGCGCCTCACGGAAATTGCGGGGATTAGAAAGTTGGAGAAATTTCCGTGCGTTCGATGAATTTATATATTTGGATGGCAACTAGCGAAGTGGCTTATTTGCGTTGAATGGAGTTCATTTGAATGAAGTAGTATTCCGTGCTTTTTCTGGCATTTTTATTACCCAATTACCCAATTTTTTTAATAAGCACATTTGTTTCCATAAAGATTTTATTAGAATTTCCTTTTAATCACTGAAATATCACTCCGGATGATTGGCGGATGGAAATCCAATGTTATTTATTAAATTTCGAATTTCTCTCTCTTAACCTTTGCATTCCGTTAAAATTAAAAAAACTCTCTCTCCATCTCAACGAAGACTTTATCGCAATGAATTTATGAACACGTAATAATTTTTAATGACTGCGAAATCGCAGCAAAAGATCATCTGATTCATAAGAAATGTCCATCATTTAAATTGGAGATTTCTTGCGTTTCAACTCATGCATTTTTTTCAAACATAAAAATATTTTAAAAAATTAATTATTCACCTAAAAACTCCTCTCCAATTAATTCCTCAATCAAGAAATTTCCTTATTCATTCAAAACCAGACCACCTCTCATATTTTCTTTCCCATTCCATAAATTATATCTCCAATACACAAAAAATCATCTCCACACCAAAAAAAGGACTATCACAATGAATTTATGAACACATCATAATTTTTAATGACTGTGAAAGCTCCCCAAAGGTTCCCTGAAATTCAGACATTAGTTTACCCCCTCAATTTCCCCCACTCATGCATCCTAAATTCTCAAAAAATTTTAACAATGACGTCAAACAACTTAACTACACTATTATCCCTCCAAATTATCTCCCAGCAGATCAAATAAATTCTCTCCCACAAAGCATCTCCCCGAGAATTCTCCACAACAATAATCCAGAGATGTTGGTCCGGTTCCTCCCCGATTCTACCCAGCACGAGACAGCCCCTCCATTCCCGGAAAAATTCCCTCTCCCTCCCTCCATCACCCCACTCTTCCTCCCACCCCATTGCTAACCCCTTTTGCCCCGTAAGTATAAATATGCCCCCGAGGTTGGGATAGTTTGTGTCATATAAATATCCTCGGAGCAATAAAAATCACAAGCGGCATTCGCTTCCCTCTAATTTCCACTTTCGCAACTGTAAAAACTACAAGACTCAATCCCTTGATACATTCCACAAAACCCCAATGCTCTTGTCTATTCCAACATTCATCTGAGATATGAGTCGTTAAAACAGAACTGTCGAATCGACTGTTCGCTCCAACGTCCTTGAGACATTTATAATCCGCGGGAGGAAAAAAAAATTATAACAAAAAAAAAGCAAAGTGCAGTCTTTCACTTTCGAATGCTCCACCTAAACTCTCGTTTATTCGTGTCAGGTGGAAAGAGGGTGGGAGAGGGGAGATGGAGGGAGGAGGTAGTACTAAAAGGTATTTATGAGGATATTTCGGGAGATTTAGGTCCTTTTCGGGGGTATCAAGTTTTAATATTCATTTAGGAATGTGTTTTTTAAAGGAAAAAATTCATTATTCGGGAGTCGTTAAGTTCTCGCGGGTTTTAATAAGTTAAAATGTCGCGTATTTCTTTGGTGATAGGTGGTGGGGCTGATGGTCGTAAAGATGGAGACGAAAAATCGTTAATTATTTGGGGTGATATATTGGGTAATTCGTGGGAATTTAGGGGAATTTTTGGGAGGACAAATTGGTGTGAAGTTTTGTGCAAAATTTGATAATGAATGAAAAATGATTTAAGATTTTTTTTGATGTATTGAATAGTTTATGAGATATACAGGAAAAACGCTCGCCAATTTTTCTTAGTGTCAATACAAAATAAGTTATAAATGAAAAATAGAAAATAAAAACTAGAAGTGAAACGTTCAATTCATTCACATGAAGATTCAATCCTCAGTGTATATCCCTAGACCCGTAAAATATTCAATAGCGATAAGGAACGAGTGAAATGCCCTTCCCCATTTCATTTTATGTCTTAATAAAATTCCTGTCCTCGAAGAAGTCCGAATGACAGCTAAAAGGACCGAGGGCAAGATCAGAAACTTGACTTTATGCCACCATCTCGTCGTTCTCTCTTAACCCACGCATTTTCACGCAGGAGCTTGTGAGAGGTTTTCATGCCACTTACTGCTATACCTCAGAGTTGCTGGCGTCACCCTTTATATTAAGCCACGACCTTCGCACAAGACCAAAACTCGGGGATCAGAGGAGAAAAAAAATTAAATCGTATTACAAGATCGAATTTACGTATATGGAAAAGATCCGAGGACTTTGCCATAAATATCCGATGATATTCAGGTTGAAATTAATTAGTCACTTTTTTTTCCGAGTAAAGTGGACTATCTTGAGTGCATCGAAACGGGGAAAAAAATTGTTGACAGATTTATGATTCAAAAAAATGGATAATGAGGAGAAACGCACGGGTGATGATTGTGAGTAGAGAGCGTCGGGTTTTTGTTGATAATTATATTGAACATTTCGGCGAAAACTTAACAACTCCGATCGAACTTATTAGAAAAATCATGAATTTATTGCTAGAAGATAGGAATATCGAATGTGATAGGAGAAACCGCACGTTAGATTACAAAAATTGTCGTATTTTTTTTGTAGGAAAAAAGTTGAGTTGGACAAATACAAGAGTCGTATTTCCTGAAAAAAATCTGTGTCGCTGCGTTCCCACCGGAATAATTTCTCATCAAATAATCATCACCCACAAATCCCTCCCCATAATACCACCGAGTACCACCATAAACTCCTCGCCATAAGCCTCCTCGCGTGGCCACAAAAGAAATTACAATACTTTTCCATTGAAATCGCGTGCATTGTTGTTCAAGCGTTGAAAAAAAATATCCAACGATAGCTTCAAACGGCTCTTTCCAGGCATCTAATCTTACCACCGGTATCTTCACAGCTTATATATGTACAAAACCTGTATATATATTTGCGAAGAGAAGTACAGTTATGCCCTGAAGGACTTGCATTTCGGTTGTGAGGCCGGTGTGCACCATCGATCAAGTCGGAGATCATCACAAACGAAAAAGGAGAAAATAAAGAAAGTCAAAATGATATCCGGAGAATCTGAAAAAAAAAATTCTGACCATTTTTTTTTCTCCTTATTTTTTATTTATGTACTCGTGGATACCGTAACGAGAGACTATCTACCATCACTCTTTATGTTTTTCGGGGGATAAATCGATTGAAATACGATTGGAGTTGAGTGGGATTGACGTCATATTGGGAAAGTCGTTCACGTGGATTCTCCCGATGTAATGGATTATTTATGGAACAAGAAAATAGTATATTTCATTACTCGTACATAAAGTGAAATTTTACTCGCGCTCTGGGTCAAGTGCATGCTTCACATGTCCTAGAAATTTATTGTAAAATTCTTTGCGGACATGCACCGAATATTTAAGTCGATAAAAATTACGGAACAATTACGCACTTTTCCAGTGAACTTTCAGGAACAAGTTCAGAACGTTCAATGAAAAACTGCACAACTGCTCGGTAATTTTTACTGAATATAAAAATTAAAATATCAAATCAAAAAATGTCTCGATGTCCCAATCAACCCCTCATCACTCCTCAGGAGCTCCCTCATCACTCCTCAGATCGATATAATAATCAAAAATCGTCCCGAAATCACCCGGAAATCGCGAGGAAATAATTTCGCGTCTTCTCGCGGAAGAGTTGGACTATCAAAAATGAATCGCCGGATGATCCTGAATGATGTGCTTCAATGGAGAACCACTGATCACCCACGCGTGCGTTCACATTCATTCACTGCTGGGGCCTGTCTTCTCTCGGTGTCGCTCTCCCCACTCTCTCGTCCCGGTAACCCATCACGTCCTTCTTGGTTCACCGAGCGAAATCTTACCTTCTTTCTTCACTCCTGATCGCCCTCCCCGACCACCACCTGGGCCCTTTACGGGGCTGCTGCCGTCACCCCTCCCTCAGCACTTTATTTCCCAACGCACATCATTCCGACGTTCAAACTGCACAGAACCGAATGATATCTCGCTTCACCTCGGTATTCAATTTTGCTTGGGTTTCTCATACATCTAATTCACTCCCTTGTGAATACTCGGGCTGACGTAATTATGGATCAACATCACTCGCGTGGAATCAACGAAATTTTTATTTATTTTATCGCTGGAGTTCGATGAAAGACAATATTAGACACAATTTTTTCCGTAAGTTAAAATTAATTACACCGACCCAACATCAGGAACTCGAATTTTTCGCACCATCCTGAGGCCCAACTGACCCCAGTTCTCGCCCTCATACATAAATAAAAAAAATCCCCATTCACTGACTCGTTTACCCCACTTTTCAAACTCATCTTAAAAATCTTAATGAAATGAAACGTAGAGTACACGCTTCATCCGGTTACCCCTCTCGTTAACTCGACATTCCCATCATTTCCAATGAAAACTCGTTGAAAGGTAATTACGTCCGAGGTGTCAAACATGGAAAAAAAAAGAGAATATTTTTACTAAAAATTCATTCGAATGTTTATCCCTGAAAAACATAAATAACTAGAACCGAAGGATAGAGCCACCGGACGGGGATTGAAATTTAAATCTCCGGTGGACAGACACAACGCCACTGCTATGCAAATCAACGATGGTGGGGGGATTCGGCGGAAGAGAGGACAAGGGGGGAAGGTTTATTTATGCGAACTGTGATAATAGACACTGGAGCGATAATTACCCGACAACCTTGCGTCGTTGCGCACGGGTGAATCTCACCGCGTCTTCTACGCGAAATCTTCGACGTTCTTATTATTCCATATGTAGTCAACATTTTTCACTGAATGTGCTCTTCTCTCCGTTCACGATTATTTTTTGTTTTTTAATACTGTCGTGTTCCCTCACTCGCACTATCGATATGAGATCCGGTTATTCCGGAACACAGGGACATGAGTCTTTACTTTATTTCAATAATTTTTTTTGTATTCAACATTTCGCAGAATATTTCATGATTTATATCCAATTAAGTCGACACTTTTGCTTCCGAATGGAAGTTTTTTTTCCAATCCTATTAGTTTCATTATTCGATAATTTACTGAAAAAGGTCAATCACTGTTGCGTACAATAAACATTAAGAATGAAAAAAAAAACAGAATTCATTTTGAACAAAATTGCTAATTTATTCGCAACAAAACATTCCTTATTGGGAGAAAAAAATGCTATTGACCGGTCGTTTCTCGCTGAAATTCAGTTTTTCGTAGACCATAAATCCATTAATGCGTAATTTGAATGCACAAAGAAATGA
This sequence comes from Diachasmimorpha longicaudata, assembly GCF_034640455.1. Classification (NCBI taxonomy): domain Eukaryota; kingdom Metazoa; phylum Arthropoda; class Insecta; order Hymenoptera; family Braconidae; genus Diachasmimorpha; species Diachasmimorpha longicaudata. Next base: position 6,318,837 of record NC_087232.1, on the reverse strand, counting down.
ATAAATCATAAATCATATTTGAAAATACCTAAATTAGCATGAACAAACCTCAATATTACCTGAACCGGTGAAAATTTATTCAGCTAAAAAATTTAAGACCATAAAAACTGCATAGTCTAGGGTCCACCTGGTCGCGTCTACTGTCGCTGTTGGCCTGCAACGTATTACGTAATTATGTGACTGTTGCACAATTCTCACCGCCACTCCCCTATCGCGAAATACTCGTGTGTGATACTAAAAAATAAACCACCACGAACTCCGCGCACAAGTCCCCTCCCTCCCCTTCCCAACGAAAATGGATAAATAGGTGCATTAAACATTAGTGTCCCGTGTAACGTAGCCCCGCGGACAAATCGCTTACGTTGAATTTTAAATCACGATTGGTCAGGAATTAAATGGGTATTTAGCGTCGACGATCCGTAAAAAGTGTATCAACCTTATTTGCTACTGAGAGGGAAAGGCTCATTTGATTAAAATGGCTGGTGAATTGAAATGAGAGAAGCCAATACGTGTTTGTGAGCCTTGGGATTCCTTGGGGTGGTGAATAAATTTTCATAAATTTTACGAGTTATCAAAAATTGTCGGAGCTATCGGGACATTATCCCGCCATCGGGTGTCTACATCGGTTGGTTAATTTATTTTCTGGTGTGGTGGGACTCTGATGACATACAGAATGACTTCATTCCATGGGAATTCAATTAGAATTTATCAAATTACCCTCAGGAGGAGGCGACCTCACAGAGAAATTTTTTTAACGCCAAATATGTCTTAAAATTTTGTTATTCATTCATCGGGGTGCAGAGTGTCTCCAGGAAAAAGCTCCAGTCCCAGTGTTTAATTAGTCTAATTAATTTGAATAAAAATTTTCCGGAAATCCCGAAAAATTGTTCCTTGACAACTTGAGACTTTGTCACAGCCCCAGTGATTCCGAAAAAAAGCTAGAAATTTAATGAGATTGAATGATCACTAAAAATTTTCTACTCATAAATTATTTCTCCAAACTCACAGGAGTAATTTCCCAACAAAACACGAATCTCAATTTTTCCTGAAATCCTTTTCCCCTCAACCCGCTTATGCATTCATTTTTAATTCAATTATCGATCAGTTTGGCTGAGTTTTCTCTATGTACCGGCGGCATTTGGTGTAGCATAACTTGGTGCGGATGCCAATTAAGAGAATGGCCGAAGAAAGGGGGATGACAGAGATTTATCGAAGAGTTATCGCGAAGTCGGCGTAGGCATGTAAATACCCCTCTATGAATGTATTTAGATCGAAGGCGAACTCTAACGGCCGAGGGTTTGCCCCGTTGATGCTGCTGCCCCCTCCCTCCCTCCCTCCCACCACAGCCCTTCTCCTTGCCACCCCTCCACCTCTTCTCAAGGTACATACACAAGCCAATACTATACAAATGGAATTATAAAGGAGAGATAAAGATGGCTGGTGAATGAGAGAGTGAGCCAGATGACCGGCCTCCAACTATAGATTTATTATCCCTTGGGACGTAGGCAGATCGACCACCCCACGCATCGCTAGTGCGCGAGAGCACCGGGTCTTCCCACGCATTCGCTCACTTCTCTTCATACCTGTACAACGTCCTATTACTAATACACATTTTCATAGCTCAGGTCCGTTATACATTCTAGGGAATTTAAGTTCGCACTGAATCATCATCCACTTGTCAATTCAATTTTATTCGTATTGGCTTGTGGTACGGCAGGAATTCCCGGTGAATATTCCCCGTGAAAAAATCGGCGAACGGTCACTCTTAACGTGGACGTATGATTTAACCTGTTTAGCGGGTAAAATAATGATAAATAAAAAAATTGTTCGGAAGCCTCGGAGTTCCTTTAAGCTCCACAAAATTGGAAATACTGGAAATTCCTGTCACTCCGCAATTTTCGTCTTTCCCCACTTCCGATTGACCCACTGCCCCAAAAATTCCCAGAGGAAGTGCCTTGAGCACTCGTCTCCTCCCCCTCCCCCCGGGCGAACCAAAAATTCGACGTTATTTTCTCTACTTCGATCGCAGATCTCCCCCCTCCTCGGGAATATTTTTCCTCTTCAATTTCCATTGACTCATTACTCGATTACAAAACAATTTGTCTTATCCGGTCCCCCCCTATTATCAACCGTCCATTACCCAGGCAAAAGATGTTGGAAAGATGATTGGAAAGTGAAAGTATTCATACACAACGAGACAGGAAACAAAAGTAAAAAAAAAAATATGAGGGGAAAAAAAAAATTCGTTCGAAGGTGAAGACTGAATAAAAACATGATAAAAATAGTAAGAGGGGTAGGAAAGAAAGGAGGCATCTTCCGAGCGAAATGTCAAGAAGCGGCCAGTTAATTCTCAGCGTTTATCGCTGCCAGCGACGGTGCGGCTCCAAGAGCCCAACTATCCATTAGACAGGAGTGTGCAGGTTGTATTCCACCAGTTGCCATCCTCCTATCCTTCTTCATCGTCGGGAAAAGGGAGAGGGATTTTCCCTTGTGCAATTCCCCTTTATAGATAGTCTCTATCCTTCACTAGCCAACTGAATGGTGAAGGGGGCAAAGGGGGTGGTAAGAAGGTGGTGGAGGAGGGGAATTTTCTACGTACACAGCATCACAGTAAACGAGACTCTGGACCGATTGGAATTTCGAGAGCGCGTTGTTCTCACAAGACAACAAAGAATCGTGCGAGAGGTGGATTATAAGCAAATGGCCAATTGTCTTTGGTGAATTGCTGATAATTATTTGTATCAATTTCATACACATCAGGTATTATATCATCGAGTGTAGGGTTGACCGGAGGATTTTTTCATTTAGAACCAGAGGCTTGAAACATCCCCTATTTTCCTCAACCGATTTTTCGGAATAAGATCGCAGATTCGGATTTTTTCATCACTGGATGACGTGTTTTCCATCAATCGAGGTTGGCTAATTATTACTGATTGCCTCGATGGTGCGCCCCTGTACCCCTCCAACTGCGTGAAAAAATTTATTGTATCAGATTAAACAAATTAACAGTCAACCCCGTTCATTCATATTTCATTCAAGTGAATTAAGAAAAAAAATATCAATCGAATTCGTTCGGTAACATCAACCGAATTCTGGAGTCAGTGCAATCTCCTCTCTTTATCCCCCCACACAGCTGTTCGGCGTTAGTACGTCTCTCCCAAGAGGAGGATATCCTCGGTCTTAGAAAGCCGGACGAGTCCGTCCTCCAGTTTCATTTGATTTTATAAAATTCTCCGGTGATTACGCCTGGGGAGCAACAATGCTGTGACACGCTCCATCTCTAATATTTTTTTCCACTTCCCGTTGGCTTGTCAGTTATTTGTGTCAAATAAAGAAGAATGAAATTCAGGCCTTCAAATAAGTAGTGTTGGTTTTCAATCTCGGGAATGAGGAAGGAAGACGTCAGTGCATATGGCCTCGAGGCATCAACTAGACCCTCTCCTGACTCTCTCGTGCACCAGCAAATGGCAGTGCACCCAAGTTAATGGGAAGAAAGGCGAATGCATTCAAACAATGTTAGGGTTATAACCGAGAGGGGGCTAGGGGGAGGGGGAGGAGGAGGGAAATGGTGGTATTCAATGTGTCTTGGTTATGTACCACCCGCAACTTCCGTAATAAAATAATCATTAATTGCCTTATTTGGCACTGCGAAGGAAAAATGTGCTCTCTTGAAAAATTATACGGTTGCAAAATTGCTCTTGAAAATTCACGTGGAGTTTTGTAATTTTTAACGATCACTCAGGTGGATGCAATTTATTTATTTATTCATTTATTCATTAATTTTTGTACTGAAAAATGCAGTGGAACAGGGGATTCTCCATCAAATTAGAGGAATTCGTGACTTTGAAAATTCCGGATGGCAAAAAAAATTTTTTTAATCTTCAACCAGAAGAGAAATTAAATTTTCAAAATTATCGGACAGTATATGCTCCCTCAGAACAGGTCGATTATGGTGAAATAATTGATGACGTTTGTGATTATGTTTATCATCCTCGTTTAAGGAAAGTATTCTCAATTTTTAAATCCAGAATGACATCGTTGATTGCATAATTACCATTGATTATTATCAGCTTAAACCGTTGACGAGGCTCGAGGCTCTCTCACGATACTCCCGTCCACGAAGTGAAAGTCGCGTTTTCCTTTGCTAACTCTTTCACTCAGGGGAGGGAAGGGGGGGGGGGGATAACTCAACTCAAAGTACACACCATTGTTCCTCACTCGATACTTGTCGTTTTCTTCTTATTCGGTACTAATTTCTTTTTTACGGGTTTCGGGTTTTTTATGGGGGTGGGAGGGAGACGACTGGCTTTTACGGGATGGGACACGAATACTCGGTGGGAATCACTTTCATTTTTGTAATGTGGAAGATGATTATGCGCTCGTGCGGGTCATCATTTTTTGAATTGAATGAGAGTTTAATCGGTTTTTTGGGAAATTTTTTTATCTCTTGAAAAAAAAATAATGTAATATTTTATGTCAGAGAAATATTACGTTATCGCGGACGTACAAAATTATTTCCACCTCAAGATTAAATATCCCATGTATAATAGCTGTACATATATTTTTTTAATATCATTTTTATGTAAAAAAATAATACAGGAGTATGAAAAAATTTTATGCATTTTAAACAAGTAAAATAATTTATTCATCTCGATCTTCAATAGCTAAATTAAATGGTTTTATTTCTCCATTTTCATTCCATCATACATCGTGACTTCAACAATAAAAATAATAATAAATAACATCAAACTAGGTCGAGTGAATTGAAATTGAATGCTGAATCGACTTCTACCAATCACTCACCAGAAAATCCTCAATTAAACATTGAGATACATGAATCAGTTATGAGATGATTGTTCCCTCACAAAACCCACCCCAATCTCTAAAATATTAATTGAAAAATAATCATACATAAAGCAATAATCACAGCCAATATCCTCGAAAATAACATTTGATTATACTAAGAACCTGAATCAAAGTAGATTGACCACAATATTTTTCCCCTCCAGAAGTCCCTCTCCCCCCTAAATCAATTTCAGTATAGCCTATCTATTAATCTACTGAAAATTGGTGGTCTCATAAATTCCGAAATGAATCTCCCCCCTGAAAAATGAACAAAAACTCAAAAAAAACTATGACCAAAATGAAATTGGCAACGAATCGAAGGAACGTCATTAGAGTTGGGGCTGAATTTTTTCCCTCCCCTTTCCGCATTATATTTCTTTTTACCGAAAGAGTCGGCTAGTTAACTGGCGCTCTCCTTTGGTGCCCCATTGGACAGTAGCCACGCGGGGGCCCGAAGACAATGGCGTCTCTAGCGAGGAAGGTAGCGAGCGATAAATTGTCAGGGTGGAAGGAGTGAGAAAGGGAAATGGTAAATCTGAAATAGGCCACAGATGAGCACGAAACCCTCGGCCAGCCCTTAAATTGCCTCATTCGGGTTAGAACCTCGCCCAGTTTCTTATACCAGCGGTGCACGTGATGTAGCGGAAGATGTTTAAAAAGGAGAACTGATTCTTTTCGATAACACCGGTTAGCAATTTGTTTTTATTTTACTTTAATCCGTCCTCTTGTTCACTCGACGGCGCTAAATCAATTCCACTGGACTTAATACGCGAAATAAAAATATTATTAAGGCCCCGGAAAAAAAAAGAATCGCAACTGAGTGAATTTAAAATTTCCAAAAAGATGAGAAAATATCCGCCGCAATTTCTCGGCCCAATTATCCCCCCATAATTAGGTCACAATAATGCACCACAATACATGTCCATAATTTGCACGAGACATCCACTCGAAATTCGGAAGAAAAAAAAAAAAAACGTTACAGTTCCCACGAAACATTGTATTTTCATTAATTCCTGTTCCGTGTAACGCGGAAAAGGGTCATTTAATTCGCAATAATGCCCCCATCGTGTGAGAAATTTCACGGTAAAAACAATCCAAAGGAGGTTGCTTCAAATTTTTACCGGTGAATTACGTGTGTGTACACGGGTATTATAACAGGCCCAGTACAGCAAAACTGGGCCGAGAAGTGAACGAATGTTTCAAAGCTGTTCCCCCACCCCCTCTCTCCCTCTCGCTCTCTCCCCCTCATCCACTTGTAATTTGCCCTTTTTCCTTTTCGCTCTTGGTGCCCATAATTGGCGCGGCCTGGACCAATGATAAATCACTGAAAATCACGAAGTCGATTCACGTTGTCTCGGGTTACCCGGTGGCCTCAGCTTAACTCAAACACGGCAAATGGCTTTTCCCAAAAATGGGATTAATCGGTTCTTTTTCGCCTTTTCTGATTTTTTTTTCCCTCTCCTTTTTTCGAGCTGCAGCCTATGATTTGCCCAGGATGGAGAGATGATGAATCACGGGGTCGTTAGGAACATGATTATTCGTATTTATTTCGAGGATTAGTCATCCATTCACGATAATTGGCGATCGAAAAAATTATCCTAGGCAACTAACGAATTTTTTTAATGGATTTATGTGGTCATTAATTCATCTTCAAATACATACAAACTCTATCATGTAAATATGAGCCTGAACATAGGGCTGAGAACGGATTCCTGTTTGCACGAAAATCCTACTCAAATATAAGTTCAGATCAGGACATGAATTCAGGTCCAATCAGGTCACAAAAAGCCAGAAATTCAAATCCAAACTGAAACAATTTCTGAAGAAAATCTCAAAAAAAAATACCATGTGTTCTGGCCCGAGACGCACGTAGTGCACCACATCCATCACTCCATAAAAAAGAAGAGAAATGAGAAAGCAAATTATTTGCAGCCACTTCCTTTGTTGTATGACGTGTTTCTCAGCATTTTTGAAGGATATTGTACAGTGGCAAAACAATGGGACGTCGTATTTTGAGCCGATGATCGTAGAAACAAGACTGTGGGAGGCAGAATCAAGGAATGAAATTAATAAAAGGCCTTTTGCACACCATTTGTTTGTTTTATTCTGCGATTCGGAGTAGTATGGACCGTGTGCATCCGTTACTCGGAATAAATCCGTGCAACACTATACTTAACCCTCCACCATTGGGTTAAGATGGATTGTTGGAATGGTTGTTGTATGCGCGCGCGTGTCCCTGATTATAGTGCATCGGAAACTCGGTGATGCTCCCCTTAACGCCCGTTAGAAACGTTAGTGAATGCGATTCCCTATTTCTGAGGTGTTTTTTTTTTGGTTAGAGGCTTCGTAGAAACTCTGTTACTTCAAATATCCCCGGGCTTCAGTGTAATCACGGAGTCGATCTTCAATTGAAAATGGGAATCGAGAACGAGGAGACTCCAGTTGTTCGGAGATCCTTAATAAATTAATTTCTTCCTGCCAGAATTAAACGAAATAGAGAATGGAATTGAACACTTCGAAGTTTCGTGTTCGTATCTAATTGAAACAAGTCATTTCTATGTTTTTCCTACCGTTGAAAATTTAAAATACTTCACTAACATCTCGGGAATCGGTGGTACATGCGCCAGAACGTGTAATTGATGGATTTTTAATTCAAAAAAATTGAGAACCCCGGGTTGAATCGGTAAAAAGAAATTGTATTGGACATTGGGGCACCGTTGAATCATGGAGGCGGCTCACCCAGGTATCGAGTTAAGTGGCCGGTATCTTGGGAGGATAAAAGGGCGGCTGTCTGGCCCTTCGGGCTACTACTCTAGTTCGCCCTTACAGGAATTCCTCATACCCACGCCTGCCGTCGTGTGATCCTGTTTTGCCTTCCCACTCGTCGTTATACACACGTCCACAACGCACCACCGCCCTTTATTCCCACTCTGTACCCACCACCCATTCATTATTTTTCTGCGATTTCAATATTTTTTTTTTCCCCTCGACAAATTCTTTCTTGTTTTTTTAACTGTATTTATAAACACGTGTTGCAGATCAAAGGCATTCATTGCAATTAATTCGAAAGCTCGTGCATTCAAAAAAAAAGAACCCACCTCCGCTTCTTTTAAAATTGGAAAGTCTTAAATACTATCAATCACTATTCAAGACATTTTATTATCTTGCCATATCCTACGATATTCTATCGTAGACCCAAAAAATATTTCCATTTTTTCCTCAAAGAAATAATGTTAAATTCTTTCAAAAATTGAAAATAAAAAATCCCATTTTTCATGAGTTAATCATTTAAAAAATAATGTGAAATTATTTAGTAAAATAATTGGAACAGTTTCTCTCACAGACTCCCACAATTGTACCGAAATATCAAGAATATCTGTCGTATTAGAGACCATAAATAATAACAATTAAATTAGTTTTCCCTTCAAGCCTGAAATTTCCAAAAAATTACGAAGGAGATATTTTAAAAAATGTTATTGTCGAGCCTCGTGAGGAATCTCATCTGCAGGTTTTTACCGTTAGAGTAGGTGGAAAGGACGTATATACTTTCAACGGGCTTCTCCCGACGACACGTAAGGATAATGAGTACACAGAGTGGATGTTATACCGGTATGTAATTGTGCCGTTCTCCTGTCCCTCTTTTCCCTCCTACACTTGATCCCCCCCCCCCTGCACGATTTTTTTTCCCACACGTGTAACAGTGTGAAGGTTTGTGAGTGCGAGAGGGCCCATCGGAGTAGCTTAGGAGTACAAACCAGACACTAGACGTACGTGTACAATTATAACCCTTGCGTTGGGATTTAGCGGGAGATATGATGCTGAAATCAGGCACGACGAGGGGGAAAAGTAGGTGAAGGGTTCCGTCGTTGAATGGGACAATTAAATCGAGGTATTAACGAGACTCAGGTGTGCCCGCACCAGTGCTATTGCTGGGTAAATTCTCCTCACCCTCCCCAACCCTCTCACCTCGTGGAACTAGGAAATACAATAAAATCAAGAGTCTATTGTGTTCATTTTATCTTGATAAACACCTAGCTCTAGTTTACGCTTCATCTATTTTTGCGATACGGTTTCATATTATGCAATGGTGATTGAATGAAATTTAATGATCGGCGATCGTTATCGGTAGTGCAATTTATTTTTTGTGGTGAGAAAATCATTTCGTGAATTTCAACAACGAGTGATAGAATTTACCGCGGTGGAGAACTATTTTAGAATAAAAAAAATATATAATTCAGTTAATCAAATATTGTTTTGATATGAATTTAAAGAGGGTTTTTAAATAATGAGGTTTGTAAAATTATTTTAGTCAGTGCAATGGAATACTATTTGAAATGGATATTTCTAATCCAAATGAGATTTATTTGTGTCTTTTTAGAATTGAAATAACATGGTTATTTGATATCTCATTTCAACTAGTTCATTTTATTATCTCGTTAATCGGTTGTACATGAAATAGTTATTTTTTACGATTTTTTAATTTTTATATTCCTTATCACGTTTTCTAATCTTTGGCGGTGACGCAATGAATTTCGAAGAATTGACCGAATGAACGGATTTTCGGTGTTCGTTCGTGGAATTTTTGCCGCGGTTACAACTAAGACGAGACTTTATTTAGTGTGTCACGTGCGATACCATCAGAGGATATCATTCACTGTTAGATAATTAATTTAAAAATTTAATTACTTTGAAAATAGAAAGAGAATAGTTTAAAGTTGCTACAGTAAAAATTGCATTTTTCCACTATAATTCTCTTTTTCGCATGTCTCACTATTTTTGAACCTATTTGTTTGAAGAATAGAGATAACGCTACATTTCTTTCATTAAAACCACATTCATTACCGTGTTTTTGACCTTGACGTTGTGACGATGGTACAGGAGGTTCGTGACAGGAAATTATGTCATTTCTCTTGTCTAGTATTTGTCTCAAGTTTTTTTGTAAATTCGTATTTCAACCCGTAGACTAATCGCGAGACCATACATTATCCTCGCTGCGCTTAACAAAGCCTCAGTATTTTTTTTCCTGACTTTGGATGGAGCGGTTTTTTGTCGCGATGCTCGGAGAAATACTTTTGAGATTATTTCCGGTGAATTAACAGTTAGAGCACTGTTGGCTGATTACACCAATGACTCACGCAAATTTGCCCAAAAAATATCTCTAGATTTTTCTCGTCAAGATCACCTGCAATTGTACCCGAAAAATGTCTGAAAAAGTATCTGATATTTCTGATATTTTTATTTCCCCCCGAAACAACGTCTGCTGAACGGAAAATCAAACTGGGATAATGACTTCGGCTGACGAAAAACCTGAGAACAACCGAAAAATAGTGGGACTGAAAAACGCGTGATGGTGAGGAAGAAAATACCGGATGAGCTCCTCACGCACGTGGGTACACGCACTCTTTGACTCGCGTGTCGTGTAGGCGTTATCGATCAGGTCCCCGAGGGGACGCGATGGATTTTTAACTCGCATCATTACCCCGAGCATATTTCATTCCAGTGTATATTTGCGTCTTGTCATTGATAAACGTTTGCCGCTTGCAAACTCTCACATTCGAATGATTTTTCGGTATGGAAAAGAGGAATTAAAAATATCCCCCATTTATATTCTTCATACGGGCAAAATTTACACTCAAGAAACATTTATTTATCCGTGTCACTTTGAACTAGTTTTTAATTGCCCAATTGCTTCTCTTAATCAATTACTATTTGGGTAAATAAATAAATTCATGAGTACAAAGATCAATTAAATATTAAGTGTAAATAAATCAATTTAGACAATCATTATTCAAATATCCGTATTTCATAAAATGCATTTCTTGCTCTTTTATTTACTGGCGGGTCTCATAAAAAATTGACGCAAGAATTTTTATTTATTAGAAAGGATAAGCGGTAACAGACTTAGAAAGCATGTGCATTTAGAATTAAATGCATCAGTTCCATTAAATTTGAAAAAAAGTTTTGCCTTTCAACAATTCCCCAGCACTTGAGTGAAATTTTCAGCTTCTCGCTTTAATATTGTAATTAAAATATCATAAAGCTGGTGAAAATCTAATTGAATTCATCGTTAACTTCCCAACAAAGTTGCGAGACAACTTTTTAATGAATAATAAAATTAATTATTCATAAATCAAACCTCCCATGGCGGGTAGATAGACTGGTGAAAACCTCAAAGGTACCTCAACTAATAACCCACGATTTGATATCATTAATTCATTATTATTACGAAAACCAACTGGACGATTTTCTCAAGATACCGATTTAATTATTCTCTGCCTGGAATCGTATCAGATTTTTAATGAATAACTGACGGGAATCGTCAACAACCTTCAGGGTAATCTGTTAGGACAGGTGATCAAACAAGTTGGATTAATAGTGAATTTGTTTTTGATTTCCTCATCACTACTTTAGACATATTCACATCTTTCTTCACCCACAAATGTAAGCGCCATTTATCATCAATGAATGATTTATTATTTACTTGATAATTTCGAACAATTTTAACCTCTCATAACATTGCAAAGACGTTCGGCCTGTAAATGGGTTCATCGATCAGCCTCATAATCTCTTATGACTTGGATTTCGTCACATTTTTACGCCCTTTTTCACAGATCATTTTGAATATTCAATCGACGTAGGCCCTGAGCACAAAAAAAAATTCTAAAAACCTCAAACACATTTCAGAAAAGTTCTCTCACAAAAAATATTGATTCAAACCAAAAATTGAAATGTCCAAACGAGATTCCCTAATGTACCGTACCGCAAGCCTATTGCGACGCGTTTACGGCGCACTCACGCGGCGTCGCGATGCGAGTTCCTGCGGACCGTTCGGACGGCACCGCTGCCACATTTCCCGTCGCCCTAGAGCCGCGCACCCGTCCGTAAGCGCCAACATTGCAACAGCGCTGCATCAGCAGTTCATCAGATCACGGCCGGGACGGAGACACGCGCGATTAACGGTCAATTAAAGCAGCTAAAAACCCCATTATCAGACCCAACTAAAAACACCTAGTGAAATCACCAGCACCTCCATAAATAACAGTCCCCCCATCACTTCCGATTTGTCACAACTCCTCATATTATCCCCCATGAAATACGCACCATCTCCCCGGTAATACCGGCCCCCACTAGTGCCCGTACAAGTTCAATCCCCGCATCGTAATGGAGTTGGTTGCGCAACATCGGCGCTGGTACCAACTCGCGAGCAAAACAACAATAAAAAAAAAAAAAACGTAAATAAACACTCGAAAAAGGAAAAACCTGGCGAGAAGACGTGTAAAATAAAGAAAAATCAACATCGGGGGAATGGTTCCACGTGCACATAGGCGCACACATCCGACGTAACTCAGTGCACACGCCGGACATACAAGTAAGCATAAGGACGATGATCCTGCGTGGAGATTCCGCCTCGAGCTTATATACAAGCTATATCGGCCATCGTCGTCATAATTCTGTTTCTTTTATCCATTGCTTTTATTTTCATATCTTTCCCTCTCCAAGCCAGCCTCTTCCCCCTCCTCCCCCTCGCCCTCTACCTCCCTCACGCTGTTTATTTTCCCCCCGTTATTTTTCCACTCTTTCTATAGCCATATCTCGAGAGAGTTTACGTGTCTTCTCGATCAATTCGACTCACATGATTCAATGGTATATACGCATGTTATACGCCAAACGGCGAAAGATAACGGTTCGATGGTTTTAACTCGGTATATAGTAGTCCTTGTCCTTGGCCTTTCGTTTCAATTTATCAATGCGTTCTCTCTCCGGCTTTCTTATATTTTTTTTTCGACTTTTATGGATTTATTGACGAGGGTAAATAGTCTTTTTTCGCTGGTCTAATTGTCGGTGAAGATGGAAGTTTGTATTAAATGGTTTTAGAATTTATTTAAGGAGTAATTCGAACATTAAAAATTGAATTTCATTTTTATTGCAGCACTAATTCAAGTTTTTTATTTTTAGAGAGAGGCTTTTGGTGGTGTTTATATGGTTAATTTATTAAAGGGACATTTCTTGGAAGTGGGATGGTGTTTTTCAGAGCCAGAAGAGCAAAGTTTTCTTGATAATTTTATGAAATTATTCACCATTTTTTATTTATGGTCCGAGTCATTGTATTCTTTATTCTGAAACGTCGACAATAGTGCACTGTAATTAAAATAATAAACACTCAGACAAATTGTTTTTTCATTAGAAAATTAATTCCCGGTGATTCATGTTGTACCATCCATAATCCATTAACTAAACAACCCCTGACAATTCATAAAAATCATTCTTAACGACTGTCTTCATCCTTACCCCATAAAAACTTCAGCAAAGCATGATGTTCTTGTCAACATTAACCATATCGCAATTACCCGGGTGTTAGATCTAAAACCCCCAGTTGGTGCAGTCCCTCCTCTCATTTTACGCAGCAAGGGGGGTCTTCCTCATAATCCACATGTTCACTATGTTTGTGTATAAATACTTGCATCCGTGAACACATTAATCCGACCGCTTGTACACACATCTCCTCTCGGTAATTCCACATGAACTTACAATCCACATTTCCATACTCAGTGGGGGTAGGCTTGAGTGTGTGAGTATTTTCCATGCAATAACGTAAATTAATATACATCGGGTAATAGGTCGACCCACGCGTATCTCATATGAGCACACACCGGTTGATCGTCACGCGACGTGAATCCCTTTGATGCCTTTTCAACTCGCTATTTTACTGTGTGAAACACTGAATTGTTACGTTCACTCACTTTCGAATAAAATGAATTTATCGCTGATGTTATGGATGCCCGCTGAAGTGGATGGGAATCCACAGGGATTTTGAAATTTTATGAATCAGGAGAACTTTATTTATTTAATTTTTATCTATTTAATTGAATTCTCCAGTAACAGACAAAAAATAAAAATTGATTTTTCATTAATGCAAAGTAGAATTTGGAATGATTTCTATTGGGGTTATTTATTTATTGTTCTATTTATACGAGTTCCTTTCATGGAAAAATAGTTAATTGAAAATGAGAGCAACGGTGATGCCTAGTCTTAGTTGAATATTCGTTTCTTTCAGCAAAGAAAAATGTCCCTGGTTACCTCGAAAGATCCATAAAATTTACCTTCGATGATTTATGAAGTTTCAATAAAACTTTATGAGTTAGATAAAAGCAATTACTGCAAAAATATAACTCGACTGTATCTGGAAACATTACACTATTTTGCTAGATTATCGATCTTTCTTCGCATATTAAAACGTAAATGTGCCATTCACTTAGTTTCAAAGCCATTTCCGGCGGCAGATATTCATAAAAAATGAGAACGAAGATAATTGCTAACCTTAGCAGAGTATCCGTTTCTCAGGACAAAGGAAATGGTCTTTTAAAAAAACTAACGCAGTTCTCCTTCGGTGTATTCATCAATCGAAAAAATCTGTCCTCTCGATCCACAAATATATTTATTGAAATCGTCAACTGCGCCGGAAATAAAAAAGCTTCCTATCCAAACACAAACACTCTCAGCTACACACCTCAACAACCACCGGAGAAAGCCAACTTTCATGTGTGCCCAGTAATACTCCGATCGTTACGTAAACAATCACCCCCCGGAGAAGTAAAAGAGAGAGAGGGAGAAAGAGCCAAGTGGCTAGAATAAACCTAAAAAATCCAAAGACATCACACTGTCCTGATCCTTAGCATTAAGACCCACTGGGATATGGGCATAAAACGACATAGACACTCGAGGCATTGCTTCTATGCTCCAGACCCAGCCAATCTCCATCAACACACGTATACACGTTCGAGCAGTTAATTTTCCGCTGACCAAGCGTGAAGACAAAAAGCAAAACAAATTGGAGATGAAAAAAAAAAATATATTGAATAAATAACGAGTGGTGTGTCCGGTCTGCGCCAGACGTCATCACGACTGAAAAATAATAAACTAAAGGACACGATTTTACGATAAGTCAAAAGTACTTTTTGCAAAAAAAAAAAATGAAAACAAGTTGTTGTAACAACTCGGTATCACTTACTTTCACTCATCGAGAGAATTATCAGGCAAAGCCGGAAAAACAAGTATCTTAAATTAAGAGAATTCAAGTATTTTTTAAGTGCCCTTGAGATTGATGAAAATTGTCGCGGTTTAGGATGTTGAGATTATCTTGAAATATAAACGCATTTATTTAAGATCAGTCCGCGTTAATAAAATGTTGCTGAGTATTGTAACTCGTCCCTGAAGTCTGGGATAACCGGACTATTAATCTCGAAGACAATTCAACTTGACAATTGATCACACAACAGACCTCGCAGAAATGAGAATTGCTAATCTCATCGAGCTCAGGATAGAGCTACTTTAGATCTTGTTTCACGATCACCATGAGATGATTGTTTTTGTCGTACCTCCTCGGCAGTATTATCACTATAATTATCATTTTCTCATCGTCTCCGGGGTGGAAAACGTCACGTGTCACATGGCATGTAAATAAAGACGCTTCAACGCTGGGCACTTGACGGGGAAAAAAAAACTAATTCGAAAAGTGAAATAACAAAAAGTGGAGTTTTGTTGCATGTCAACAGGTTGAAGGACGTAAATTGTTGAGTGAGTCACCGGAGCGGTTGAGATGAAAATTAACCGCAAATAGATGATGTGAAAATGTGGATGAGGGAGGGGTCAATGGCACCACTGAATGACTTACTTTTCACTCGTGTCATTACAACACAATGAAAGTACTCGTGATTATCGTTCAATGTTACTTTCAACGATAATCAACAGCGAGTGCGTGTGGATCTTGCACTGCACGTTTATTCGAAATTGTCGGTGATAATAATGGACGACCCTGGAGCTGGGAAAAACGATGAGATTGTGCTGATCATCTGATTGAAGGTCATTCGAGTTATTTTCAATCTTAATAACAGATATTTGAGGGAATGAAAGCAAAACGATTTTTGTAATTGTTGAATTATCTTGGGAATTGAGAGGTAGGGCTGAATTTTGTGAACTACAAAGAAGGTTTAACGCTGTGACGTCTGTATAAATTATGCTTTTCAATTTTTTACTCCAAACAAATCAACAAATTACTGCGAATTCTCATTGGTTCGATATTTTAATCATCAGGGCTTTTAAATAAAAATATTGAATCTCATTCATGATTAACTGTGACAGCGGTAAAAAATGAATGACATTTGTTTATGGAATAATTATTTTCCATGTTTTGTCTGTTGCATTTGTTCACATCTGTTCTAATTATTAATTCCAATCAGTGAAATATTTTGTTAATGAGAACATTTTTTTTAACTCGAATGACATTTTCTCCGAGAATGTCCCTAGATATCCTCGGGGTCGCTCGCAATTCTCTTCCGACTCACGAACAAATTCCAAAAAAATTATTAAAATACTAAATAAATGATTTATACATCGCCCTTCGGTTCCTCGCAGGTGTCCGTGTACTTTACCCCGGAAGAAATGGAAGAAGTGGGGTAGAGTGATAAAGAAAGGAGGAGAGAGAGAGAGAGAAAGGGCCTCGGTAAAGAATACGACCTATGAACCTTGTTTTATGCCATTCGCTGGCTGGGGCACGGGTTCGTTTGCGTTTTACCATCAAAAAATATAAGAAAGAGTTGAAGTGCCTACCGTAA
Source organism: Diachasmimorpha longicaudata (assembly GCF_034640455.1). NCBI lineage: Eukaryota > Metazoa > Arthropoda > Insecta > Hymenoptera > Braconidae > Diachasmimorpha > Diachasmimorpha longicaudata. The sequence continues at coordinate 6,302,380 of NC_087232.1, read as the reverse complement.
CGGCCACCGGTACAACTACGAGTACATGATGGAGGGGTGAGGGACCCAGGGGGGTGGAACGTGCAAATTTACAATGCTACAAAGTGGAATCTCGCGGGGATTTCAACTTTTCAACTGATCGTAAAATCTCTTGTGTGTTACCCCAGGTATTCCCCCAACCCAAGGCACTAACCTTACGGTTTTTCATTCGTTATTCGACATTGACGAGAGCCGTATCTTTTGGCCATTCATTTAACGCTCGAAGGGAGAGGAAATGGTGATTTTGAAAAATGGGAAATAAATGAGATGAAAATGTTCTTTGGTAACGACTCGAGTGAAATAACGTGATTTAGGGTTAATAAGTCAAGTGTTTTATATTTTTGAAGAAGGCTTGATGGTTTTCATTCGTTATTGAATGGGAGTTCGTTCGTCTCCCAAATTTACTTCGGGAGAGGAAAAAATATTTGACGTTCAGAATGGGGAAGAAAAGGGAGGAAGTAGAACGGAGCAGGTTTCAGGGGTTTAGCTGATTTTTGTGCCGACACAAGCGATATTATTTATGTTATATCTCAAATTATTATGAATTGTTGACCATCAGTTGCACTGGACATTCAGTGACATTTCAGAAGTCCTGAATTCCTTCATATTTACAATCTAATTGTAAAATTTTCGATGATATTCAAGATTTATTTATATTTCCCCGGATGAAACATAAATTTACAGTTCGGTTGGATTTTTCATTTCACTTGTGACACGATAAAATTATTACCCGATTCACCACTGAAAATTCGGACTAAAATGTTTAACAAAGCACCTTTAAGGGCAATTCTATGAACCCGGCGCTAAAAAAATTCTTAAATTCATATTTCCTTCCTAGTACCGTTACGATTTTATAGACTTCCTATTTTGTCTACCTTTATGCCTCTCTCCCACTCCTCTCTTCATATTTATCCGGGTTCCCATGCTGTCTTGCATTAATCAACTGCACCCCATTTGGTCTATACAATTTGAGCGTCAACTTCTCCCTTCCAATTTATTTATTCTTCCACAAAAATCAAATTCGCAAATTAATTTTTTTCATTTGACAGTCAGAACCGTTCGGATTATTCCTCATCCCTAATCACTAACACTATCAATCAACGATCTATCTAATCGATCTCTTAATCAATGAGAAAATTAATTAATTTAATTTTTGTCGTTTGAACGGTGCCCTTATAATCATTGAAATTTAATTTTCAATTTTTAAAACGACTGTATTTCCTCCAAAGACATAAAAATCTCTCGCGAATAATTACTGCAACAAAAATTATCATGTTTCGGTGGAGATTTTTTTTCATCCCCTCGTAAATTGATTCACAACACCAAAAACCCCTCCAGCCAGTCATATAATTTTTCCAGCGAACTAATTTTCTCTCACTATTTAATCTAACAATAATTTTCCCCTCAATTTGCTGATGAATTCCCGGCCATTATCCAGATAAAATAACAAAACCCACAACAATGTGTAGTCCACCTAATTGGCCAAGGTGTTATTGAAAAAAAATTCAGCCTATACGCACGACATAAAAACATTACAACTTCTCGGAAGAGCAGTGTTGCTCTTTCCGCATTCTTTTCAGGTGTGCACGCGTCTTCCTTTGACGCCCCAACGCGTTCATAAATCCCTCATGGACAATTTTTATGCGCCAGAGGATATGGTAGTGCTTCAGTTGGATTGGGCGGGGTGGAGAAACTTGTTGACGGCTTGAAGAATGGGGGAATGGGGGGGTGACTCTGCACGAGACCACGTCAAGGTGGTTTCGTCAAGTGCGCGTGTACTGCGTTCATTATGTACAGAGTCACGCGTCAATCTGGCCAATTGAAGACATGCAAAGTAGAGTTATTATGGTGACGCCAACATAATCATTATTCCATGGCGTGGAATACATTATTTGGACACGACCCAGTGGCTCTTCAGGAATTTGGAAAATCCAGGGGGATTTTGGAGTTATCGGAGAATACAAAAACGACTAACAATGAATTAATCTTAAGAAACATTAATTTTTCTACTCATGAATTCGCTATTTGTTTCATCTATACATATAATTTCATGAAATACGCACCGAATATTGAATTAATTAAATTAATGGTAGACATGTAAAATTATAAAATACGAATTGAGAAAATAGATAATAAAATGAATGAGTTTTGAAAGTAAAAAATTAACTTGTTTCTACTCCCCTGTACGAGTGATGAAGCTTCAGTCAGCCTTCACCGACAAAGAGGTCTTACACTCCCCCTAAACCCACACACTCATCTCCCAGTGGGTTCATACCCAAAACAAGTAGCTTACAACTGTCCAACCGAAACATCTCGATGTCACAAGATACCCGAGAGAGATGCCAATGTCTCGTTTAACCCGATCCATATCGCCCACTGCCAGGGAGAATCTCGCCAAATATTACGAAATGCAAATTGAAACCCCCGGAATTATCACTCCCCTCAATCTAAAGTCAATCGTATCAATTCCCCAGAATCAATTCATCTCCTATTTTTCGTTTTTCGATTTGACGGTTTATTCTGCATTTCATCTTGCGTCGATTGCATCACATCGCGCGGCCCCGAGTCCAATTATGCATTTATTTATCCAATAACTAGTGGAGAATAATAAATAAATAATAGGGTAACGATGGAGTGAAAAATAAATGACGATAAATTACATTCAATGGGTTTTCAGGTGATTAATTAATTAACAAAGTGTTTTGTTGATTGAATTTTAAATGAAAAATAAATAGTCCCCTTGAATGACTCATTAATTTCCATAATACTCTTAAATTCCCATAAAGGTCATTCCCTCATTTGATGTTTCCCGCCAAGGAAAGCGGAAAAACAATGAAAAAATTCAATTCTCCCATGAATAAAATGAAATCCAAGAAATCCCTGGATACTAATCGTGGCTTTTTAATTGGCGCCAGAAAAGGCCACTAAAACGATTTCAAATAAAAACCCCAACAGTGGTGGCGTCTATCTTACGGTTATCCCATTGGCATATCCTTACAAATCACCCACGCACGTGTGTGGCCTACGCTGCTCCTAGAAAGCGTAGGACGTTATAACCTCTCAATATGATTCGAGTCATTAATTACAAAAAAAGAGTTTGGCGACTTAAAAAAAAAATACCACCGGTAGATGAACAAAAAAAACTCCAGGTTCTAAACAAAATTACTGAGTCAAGGGGGAGAGGGAGAGAGAGAAAAATGGTCATATGCCGCTTGGGAACGGATGGATGTTGCAAGGATCGGCGAAAGTCTCCATTGAAGTGACCATTTAGCACAATAAACTCTCACAAGGACGAGGTCTTGTTACTCAATGAGACCTGAGATTTTTTTTTAATATAATTTTAATTGTTCAGATGTGCAACAATCGCCGACCTTGTTGGGGAAGAAAAGATTTTGGTTTCTTTGAGAAGAGGATGTTCGAGTAGTTTAGGGAATTTTTTTTTTGAAGAACATGTATATGTGATCAGCTTCACTCGTATTAAAAGACTCGAGACTCGATTACATTCGCTAAAATCGAAGGCAATCTCCTCAGGGGAAGCAACGCAAGGGGCCCTGCCCTCCTCAGCCCCTCTCCGAGTTTAGGGAGTGAGAAACTGAGGGATTGATAAATTTTTTGTATAGAAATTCAAAAAAAAATTCTAGAAAAAATATTCCACTGCATATTTACAAATATAAAATAATATTACAAATGCGAATGTATAAATATGCAAACATAATCCGTGATGAGGAGGATTCCTCTTCAGCCACCGGAGATTATTGATTACATATAGAAGTCCGATTCGTCGATGAATAATTCAGGTACTCTAATTAATGGGTATCGGTCACAGCGCAAGTCTGTGCAGATAACTTGTGATAAACTTGTACAAACGTGTAAATCAAACATATCATAAAAGGAATGATGAGTACCCACACCACATAATTTTGTAGTCTATGTGATGGAGATGTATCAGCTTGATGACTTTGTCAATAAATATAATAAAATCAAATATTTCGATTCAATTAATATGTGAAAAATTATTTAAATCACTGACTACCAATACCAAGTGCAGTCCGGAAAATCATTTATCCAAATTAACGGTGACATTTTCAAAATAGCAAAATTCTAACCACATTAACTAATAGCTCGCGTCTGACCCATGACCTGAGTGACACTTCCTCGGTCTAAGTAACGTGATAGAGCCCCCTTCATTCCCTCCCCCCCTCGCTTCCCCCTGAGGAATGTGTCTTCAAAATGAAAGGAAATGTGTCTCCATTCTCCGCACAATTTGCGCAACATGCATTACCCCTAACAACTCATAATCCGATGAATAATTAAATGACAAATGACTGAACCCCCCCCCCCCAACCCTACCCCCAAACACTGTTCCATCAATTTTCTATTCATTTGTTATTTCTACTCCGGGTACATCATGACGAATGATTAATTCACCGAGTGAATAATATTTTCCGTGTTAAACCTGATTTACAAAACGTGTTACGGACGCGTTGGAAGAAAGTAAAAGCGCAAATGGCCTCGTCATGCCGGGAGAGGCATCTTGCATTGCCATCAAAATGTCAATTGAATTTAAGAAAAATAAAATGTTAAAAAACGTTTATATAATATTGGAATACTCACGGAAGTCTGAAGTCTCTGATTATGAGACGAGACACCAGATGGGATTCACCACTTGCACTTTCATCTTCCGAACATTCGCACAATAACCAATGATTTAATAATTAATTAATAAATTTAATCACTGCGATTAGAGGAGTATCAATTGTTTGACGTTAAAAATTCTCGCAATTGTTCCTCCGTTTTGGGTGCCGAGGATTTTTTTAAAATTAATTTCGAGGAAAATTTTATTCGACTTTTTCTCTGGTATTTGTCCTTCATAAAACGTTAGACCGACAAAAGATATCCTCGCAGGATGGCTCGAGTCTATGGTCTCGGAAGAACTGACAAGCGGACTCCGTTCACCTGGGCAAGGTACACCCTACTACTACCAATGCATATAATCCTTACTTCAAACCAGCCCCCCAGTAACACGGCTATAACGAAAGCAAAGTGAAGTTACGGAGAGATCTCTCTCAGCTGCATCTCCAGACGGAGATCCACTAGAGCTCATCTCATCTCTTGTGTTTGTGTTTGAATTTTCGCGCCACTCCTGGCTTTTTTTAAAGAGTTTTTCACGAGTACAGAAGTCGTACTAGAATTTTCATTCAATTAATTCCAACCCATTCCCTGAAAAAATAAGTAAATAAGTATCAAATTATTCCTCAACATTATCGGCATCACCATGACGGCTCTGCGATGATCCTCTCCAGGATTCTCTCCACCATTTCACACCGGAATCGACGGATCTCCAGTCTCGACTCACCTCCACCAACCTCCAACCCCTTTATCTACCCACCATGAATCAAAAACTATTTACCAGTGTGTGGATCGGTCATCAGTTTGTGCAAATGGTCTTCCACGTATACCCCACACTCTCCTATTCCCCCCGTCCCGCACCATATATTTGTGTTGGACTGCACTTGTGCCGTTTTCCTTTTTCCAAAGGTCGTAAATACCGGTGTTGCGAGGCGATACCGTACCCGCTTCCTATCTAACATTCATACATTTACCTGGAGCAGTTAAAATACTTACGTATTTATTAATACTGAGATAGTTGGAAGAAACTAGTGGTTAATTACTCGTTTGTATCATTATTTTAATTTATCGGATATTAAACATATCTAATGAATTCTAGGAAAATTCAAACTATTCGTAATATCTTCATTGAAAAAAAAAACGTTTCCTTTCGATGGATAGAGAGAGGTGCGGGAAAAATAATCATTGGCATTAGAATCGAGGCACAAAGTGCCTCCGGGGCTTATGCACATTGTTCTAAGCAAATTTTTATATTATTTTATAATGAGATTTGATGAATCGCAAAGAGATGTTTCCTTACTTTTGCCTGCGAATTCGTTTTCGTTCAGTGGGAGAATTTTTTTCTGGCAGGAAATTATTGTAGGATTTTCAAGGACTTTTTTATTCCGGGAACGAAAGACAGTGGAGAATACTGGAATTCGCAAAAGAGACCCTTCTAGTCAACAAATAAAAGAAAATTGAATAATTAGGGAGCCATTCAAGCTGATGGAATAAGATGATAAAATAATTGCAAATAATTTCGCATTCAGCCCTGGCGAGAGAGAGCTGTCAGCCCACGCTTACTGTCAAGCCCGAGATTGAACCTGAGAAGCAACTTTTTGGATTGACGGGACATTCATTTAAACCATCAATGGGTTCGAGAGAGGAAATACAAAACTCTCCGGCGAATGAAAGCGTCGAAACAAAAAGAGGATGAGTGAGCAATAAAAAAAAGGAGAGAAATTCCTGGGGGCATCGCTGATGTATCTACGAGCCACTTTTGTTTCTGGCTGATTGAAGTGAAAAAAGTGGATGAATGAGTTGAAATAAGTAAATGTATATTTAAATGGGAGAATTAATCCAATGGATTAAACTTTCACAGACGATTGGCATAACATTGCAAAGTATTTTCACGAAGAGTGCCATTTCTCACCGTGAATAATCGTGCGGTAAAATGTCAGTGGTGGATGGAATTTGATGGCACGTCAAATACCATCCGACAAAGGAAAATAGGTGGATCATTATATCGAGTTGAAGGACTATCGATTGATGATGGAGATTAGTTTATTCAATTATTTCGAATGTGGAAAGAATTTCGATGACCAATTTCAAGTGGATTTTCGTACCGTGAGTGAAGGTCTCTCATGCAAAGAATTGAATTGATGAGTAACTGTAGAAAAGTTCTTTTCACTACAATATATTTTTTCTGCCGTCAATATAATAAATATTCATCCGCCCACAGAAAGACCTCTAAAATAATTACCCCAATAAAACAAGCCGAAATAATTACTTCCGACACTCACTAATTTTTGAAAATAATAGTGTCGCGTGCAGTGCGTTAATCGTTTATACCCCTTTCCCCCGTTGATATCCCGGAGGTCGTAAACCAGATTTCATTTAAAGTCACCCCGAGACGAAATGCAAGAGAACACCGATGCCTTTACCTTCCTTTTGGTGTCCGAAGTGGCAACGCAAAGGCGTGAAATAAAATAAAATAAAAATAATGAAAAAAGCAAAAATAAACGCGAGATGGCAGATAAACTGAAATAAAAGAAATTAAGAGTTGCCAAGTAAAACGAACGTTTAATGGAATTCTGGTTGATGATTTAACGCGTCGAAGATTCGCGTTAAATGTTTTTAGTATTATTGCCGGTAAATTAAAAGCGCATTTCATCAAAGAAGTACCGAGATGAGTTGAAAGTCGAGCCAGTTAAACTCAGTGAATGAAAGTGGTTTTTTTTTCTGATGAGCAAAAAAATTATTTCTCAATGGGCAAAAAACTGAAATAAATAAAAAAAAAACCGTGAGAATAATTCATTTTGACTTGAGAATTAATCCAATTAATTTTTTTCCCCTCCAGTTACATGGAATGATTGATTGATCGGGTGAAAGCCATTTTTCACAATCATTTTGTGTCAATCGAGGTGTTGGATCATCGTGTATAAAAAACAAAAGTCATGACATTCTGTACGTAATATTGAAAGTAATAAACGACTGAAATGACACTCGTACTCACCGGTGTGACGTGCCGTGTGACAGGTTATGGGTTTAGCCGGTGCTCCCGTGTCCTCTGGCGATGGTCATTGCGACACATTTTCACTCTCACGCGTCACGAATGGATTTATTCACTTTAGTAAATGACTATATTGCACTTTACCACAAACACAACACTACAAATAAAGAGTTTATTGACTTTGGCGAGTTCGTAGTAAGAAACTGGTACTTGTTGACGAATGTAAACGAAAGAAGACGACGTGGTGATTCATTCCATGTCTCCCTTCACAATTTTTCTCCTCTTCGCCGGTTTCTCAACTTCCCAATTGCTCTCAACGAAATGAAATTTCTTTTTAAACCCACCCCCTGAGGACTGAGGAACCATAGGACCGCCATTTTGAAGTTTATGGTGTCGTACAGTTCACAGAAGTCACTTCTATACTGAAATAGTTTAATGTCCCGTTTCACACGCATTCGACACAGGAAATTTTTCATTGGCCGTCAATAATTGCCAGTTTGCATGAGAAGACGTAAGACGAATGCCAATAAAAATTTTCCATTTATTTCGTCAATGAAAAAATAATAAATTCCGCGTGTGTTCACGTCTCCGTAATCGAGCATTAACCTAAAAAAAATACTCACCGGGAAATAGACGCGAGTGGTTAAGCAATTCTCTATTGTCGTTGCGTGACATCGCTCAAAGTGTTGACACAGTGACCAGTGACAGAGTCTTACGTCGTTAAAATCCATGCATTACAAATTAAACTCTTTGCATTGCCTCGATTCCATTGTGAAAGTGAAATAGCGAGTGAAAATGAGGAGAAAAAAAATACCGTAAAACCAGATGAATCCATTGGTGTACCGGGCAGGTGGAAATATTTGAAAGAAAAATCATAAAAACAAATAGTCAATCTCAATTATTCTCCGTGACTTTTAACCGGCCGCAAATGGCAAATTCAATTTTCTTACGAGACGAGACAATAGCCGGAGTGATTCAGAAGATGGCGCCAGGTTTTTACATTTATTTTGTTGCTCAATATTGTTATTTGCTCCGGACGCGCATTTATGCTTGGAAATTAATTTTAAATTTCTTTAAAATTTGGAAATTAATAGGACGTCGATCTGCAATCGGGACTGAATGTCAATTGTGTCCGCTCATAAATCGTAACTCGCCCATTAATTTTTTATTCTAATTCAGGTGCAACTAGGCACCTAAATTTAACCTGTTGTCTAAAGTATCAGTAACTTCCAAATTAATTCCGTAACTTAAAAAAAATATTTTATTATTTCAAATTTATCTACAATTGTCAATTCACTTGTACTTTTATCCCAAAAATGTCCAACCTCAATGACAATATTTTACCTTTTTACAGCCCTTTAATGAATAACCCCAACTGCAGTCGTCCTCTCCCAAAAAAATCCTGGAATCTCCTAAAGAACTCAATTTGTACATTCGCTAACCTCCAACCCAAAGAACGTGGGCCGCATTGATCGCCCCCGGGGCACAATGACCATCAGCAAACACATTTTTCGGGGTAATGAACACATGCGCATTCAACCTGCCTCGCCCACGTGTTGATCAGTTTCTCGCATTATTACGTGGCGTCTGTTTTCTTTACATCCCAAACACGAGTCTCCCAAAAAAAAAAACAATTTCCTCCCGAAAATTGTCCACTAAAATCTTCAAACTCCACAACAGTAATTAATTACCCGCGACGCACTACTTCACATAGATTTTCCATTTCGTTGATGCGTGAATCGTATAAATTGTCCTGTCGACTTTAATCCGCAAAATAACACAAGCCCTGGTCGGATTACAATCGCCAAAGGACGTTTGATGTCTCCTTCTATCCCTACACCTTCATTCATTTCTTTTTTCTCCCGCATAATTCATTTTTTTAATTTATTTATTCTCTTTTGCAGGATTGATGAGGCCAGTGTTGGGGGATATTCACGGTTTATATACAAATGGGCGAGGATATCACCCCGAGGGTATGGCAAGAGTGTTTTGCATATATTAATATGTTACTAATGCTATTATGGCTATGCAATTCACCAGTCTCAATCCAGCGTCCTTCAGACTGGCTTTATTTTCCCCGACGTATGTGTCAAATGGATTTAAAAAGAGTCATCAAGATGAAAAAATAAAGATATAAATAAACTGGGCATTTGCAATCAGAATAAAATAAAATTCAATGTGTTATATTTTATATTTCTCTGGGGATAAAATCTTTTCGACAATAAATTGTCTCGCACCTCAATTTTGTCTAGACCCAGACGGAATACATAATGAGGTATTAATGGGGGAAATAGGTGAGACAAGGAGAGATGTAGGAATCGAGAGAGATAATCGAATAGATCACGCACAGTAGGCGTACTTTGATTGGTCTTGTTCCTTTTAGTTGACATTTTTTTTTTTCTTTCAGTCGTTTCTTTCATTTCTTCATTCATTCCTCCTCCACGCTCTTTCTCATGTTTTCCAGATACCGTCCCCATGGGGAATGATAATCGTGGGCACCTTTGGTATGCGCATTAAAATACAACGGAGGCGCCTGAAACGAACACGTTTTGGGCTGGCACGTTTTGTACACCATGTACGCAATGACAGTATGAAAATTGTCGTGCGCATACCAAAGTGCTAAATATGTTGGCTATGAGTTGTTGAGATGGGGGAATTTATTGCGGATACTCATTTGCCCTGATTTTTAATCTTAACAATTCAGATAAGCAACGGGTTTTGACTTTACTGCGTCATTACAGGTGGAAAAGGATTTTATGGATAGATCTAGGGAATTTGTTGGAAAATTCTCCCGGATTTCTAGTGAAAATTCCGCTGTTTATCGGCACATTTAGGCGAGTTTACGGTGCAAATTATTAATTTGATATATTTTCCAAGGGTTTATAGGGAACCCTTTCCTTATTTTTTAAGAAGAATTCTTCCCTCCCGGATATGATTTTCCGGTTTCAAAGGGATTTCAATGTTTACGTGAATTCATCAGGTTTGAAGGGAATTTATGTTTCGATATTTCTTTCGACATATGAATTCGTGAGAGTAAAATTTATGAATATATTGCTGACACACTTGCAAATATTTTTGAGACATGAAAAATGACTAGATAATGACTTTGATGAACAATAGAAAAAATAAAATGAAAAAGGTTTGAAAATATTCAGTATTTCTTCATAAAAATAAAGAAAAAAATCCGGATACTAAAAACTTATGGAATATTTCATCAGCTGGTGAATTAATAATTTGCAAAACAGATTATCCGGTGCTTGTATCCTTTCAATTAATCCCGAATAGTAAAATTAAAACTTAATAGCGTGCGAACATAATCATTACCCTCGGCAGAAAAATTCACCGCGTCAACGATTCCGGGAAATTTTCTTCCGATAAAATGTCTCCTGTAGTCCCTGAGGTGACACGAGTTCTAGGCAGTTTCCATCGCCGTATGCCGATAGTGAATAGCGAATCGGCAGATTATAATGCGAGTGCCACCATAGAAGCATCACCGATATATCGGCCATATCCAGTGTGAGAATCATGAATTTTCAGTTCCACCCAACCAAAGAGTATTCCTGTCACGCGTTTATGCACGATTATGAATGATAATTCTTTAAACCGGGGCTATAAACTATTAATTACAACTGGTCCCGGCGGCGTGCAACGATCATCGGCAGCAATGCCGTTGGCGATCGGTTTTAGAGTCATCCGGAGAGCCGGATTAACTAGATGGCTTTCAGGTGGTTATCGCAGCTGAGATTGCTTCGGCCGAGAAAAAAAATGTTATTAAATTCTTCGGATAGCCTTGGGACGAAGAGGAAAGTCACCTGATTTCACCACATATTTTCCTTATCACCTGACGGAAAGTTTAAACAAATTGATCGTTCATCTTTCATTTGTAAAAAAATATTTAGGCCCATTAGGTACTCATTCATTTACTTCTTGATTTATTGGGCTATCGTATAATGAGAATATGGGAGGGGGGAGGCAAATGGCCCTTACAAAATCTTGTTGTTACTGAGTTAATAAATTAATAAATTGATTTTAACAATGATCAAAAATATGATGACTGTGAATAAATAAAATTTATTCAAAAATACTGACGAAGAATTTTTATTGTGAACCTGATGACTCGACACCTTCAAAAAAAATTTCCAAAAATGAATCCCAGCTTTGTCCTAAGTCACTTCATCTCATGATGACCATTTCTGTGTAATTATCCCAGTAAATTATCATTACTCACCACTGATGTGTACGTGAACCATCTAAAAAATTTGTGAAAAGCTCAATTGGTGTTGGCGTTCAATTCTGCTCAGTGTCATTGACCTTCTTCACTTTCATTCATACTTCCACCACTCAGCAGTGCGCAAAAAAACAGCATAAAAAACATTTCATCAAGTCGACTGGTACCCGAGGTCTCGGACTTTACCGAACCTTGGACATTTTCTCATGCCCCTCGAATTAACCGATGGAGTAAAGTACTAGCCACACAGAGAGTTTTCTATTCTCGTTATCCAATTCACCTCTGGAAAATTGATACTCTTCGAAATAGTGAAATACGAGCTGGTGAGATTTGATTTATCGACGCCTGGTTTATTTCAACCTCATGATCGTCCGGGCTTGGGATTATGAACGCTTCGGAATCTTCGGCAATCGATCAATAATGAATCTGATGCATTATCGATATCCGGTTTATCTTTTTCTTTAAAAAAAAAAGCGATTCTATTTTTTTGTCACCGTCCTTTCCGATACATCTTCATTATCACTCTTTAAATTTAATCCGACGTCCCTAAGGTTCAGGGATAAATTCAAGGGACTGAATTCGTGTGGAAAAAATATATTCCCAAGATTCCCTGAATTCAGGTCCGCGGAGGAATTTCCCCAGATAATAACTCAGCCTCGAACCTTAATTGAAACCTCGATAAGAATTTCTAACCACGATATTAAACATCAGGACGGATCCGGAATTTGAATCGCGCCATGAATTTACTTCCGGATAGAAATTCCATCTCGCCATTAAAATGGACCTAATTACCTCATATAATCTTTTCTGATAAAAAATCTTCCAATTCATTAAACTCTGATAATTCTCTCACATTAAAAAATAATATTCTTATAATCACCGTGTTTCAGTTCCCCATTGATTTCCATGTGCTGTAATTACACCGAATTCCGGTTCTAACGAACGCACGTGGGTACAAACCAGTGAGTGAGTTGAAGTCGAGTGATAAAGATAAATGCCAGCTAAACTACTATTTTAGGATGATATTATACGAGAAAAATATACACCCTGAACGGAAGGAGAAGGACTTAAAAAATAAACTAAGCGAACTCCACAAAGATTTCTTCATTACTCAGACTGTAATTATAGTTCTCAACAGTGGAATAAATTTTCATTTCCTTTGTTATTAATCCCCTCTCCCCCCCACCTCCCCCAGTGGACTCACGCGAATCAAGTTATTCATATGCCCTCAAATTATTCATGACTTTGCATGAAATACTCTAATAATGAAAAATTTATCAGCAGCGAAAAGGTTACAACACAGGAATTTATTTTTGTAATTTGCATGACATCAGGTTCTCTACAATATTCATATTCATTTGAACGTACATCATCATGGGATTTTTCCCGTTTGCTGCTGTGAACTCGAGTGTATAAACATCTGATTATGGTCGTCTACAAGGATGTGACAATGAAGCTATACCTACTTCCGTGTTTGTGTCAACGAGCTTTCACTATTGCCTTCTTCAATTATTCAAAATCTTCAGTTTCACTCACGGGGCGAGATTTAATGAAAGTTTCGCATTATCAACGGCTTCAACATCAGTACGAAAAGAAGAATGGAACAACCTAAAAAAATCATTTCAATCGGTTCTCGTTTTCATGTTCAATCTCCTCAACAATTAGTAGCCACAATCCGACATAAAATACCATAATTTCAAAGTCACGATAATCTTAATCTTCTAAACCGAACAAATGCCTCCAAAAATACTTCAAGATTGTCTTCATCTAATGATGAATATTTATGCTGCTCTACGATGAATATTTATAACGTCGATACGTGATGTGTTGATGATCCTGGTTTCACTAATCCTCAACGTTTAGGAGCTCCATATTCCCTGTCCATCGTCAAGAGGCCACTCACAGCCACCAAAATGACTGATGACATTAATTGCCAGATGCTTTTCAGCTCAACAGCCTTTCACCTACACCAACTAGGGCCACTGCCTCTCCGGAATGTTGTACATCATCACTTAATATGATTGAAACAGCACTTCATCCATCACTTCCCCAAATAATCGTTCCTCCTCGTTCGATTTCCTCCACCAAAATCTTGTCATCGTCATCCATTTGGTACATTAATCATCTGTATTCATCAATTTCCGATAACAGCCTTCCTACACGATATTCCTCCACAACTTCGACTAGGAAGCCACATCGATATGTGGGAGAAAGTGTTCAACCAAAAGGGGATAAACTTGTTGGTACCAATGGTACCAATCGGTAAATCAATAAACCAACATCGTCAGAATTTTAAGGCCACCTCGAGGAAGGTCAGATGTGAGTAGACCTTCGTGTAAGTTATGGTGCCGCGAAAGGTACAGGTGGCAACCGAGAGAACACCGAAGATTGTGTCACCCACCATGAAGGGACCACCGCTGTCCCCCTAATGTGGAAAAATAAAATAGCTGGAGTTCATAACAGGAAGAGGAATGATGAAAGATAAAGACTTACATAGCACATGTTGGTGGGAACGTCATACCCACTCCCGCAAAATTGATCGTTGGTGTGCCAGCTAAATTTTGCTTGACAGTGACTCAAGGGCCACACGTAGACAACAGCTTTACGAAGATAGTCTGATTTTTCGCCTTTTTTGTTCAAACTCCCCCAGCCACCGGTCAAGCCGACAGTACGAGGGGTTAAATTGCGGGCCGGAAGCTTTGCTATAGCGATGTTTGGGGCGGTTACGTCTATGGAAGAAACAAGCTGGAATATTGAAGTTAGTGGAGTCGGTCTTGTACAGGAAGTAAACGAATTTTGTCAAATAATGGTGAGGCAGAGTACACAATGTACACGTCACTGTCAAGTATTTTATGTTAAGGTATGACGGAATAATGGTACGTGGAGAGAGAAAAAATATTTCATTCCAGAATTGGTATGTTTGATGGGGGAAAATATTTTTTTGGACGATACTAGGGATTTTCATTCCTGTTGACAGTTTTTGTACGCGTGAATATTTGGTTTGACAAGTTAACAGACCTTCAGCACGCCGATGTCATTCTTCAGATGATGGAAATTAGGAATCGGGGGGTGGTAGTTTGGATGGCGCATTTTTCCACGTACGTCAATTCGGATGCCCTGGTAATCGACCAAATTCGTGACACCAGCTAGAATAGAATATTCGTAGGGTTTGCCCTCGTAAATACAGTGGGCAGCAGTGAGGACGTGCTTTGGGCTGATGAGCGTTCCCCCGCAGGTTTGTTCGGATTGTCTGAAGATTGCAACTAGGGACGGGAAGTCATTCGTTGATGCCTCGGAGCCACCCAAAATGCGATTCTCCAGTTGAAATCGCAGTGAACGTACGCCTGAAGGAGTTAGGATTACAATTACTTTAATTTTCGATTTTACTCAGTCAAAGGGTGAGTCCCTCGAGGAAACAGAATTTTCATTTTGTCGAGAAGAATTTTGGAAATAGGTTTGATATTATTTCTGAGATTAAAATGAGTATTCGTGATGATGATCAATAATTATCATAATTTTCTTCTCCTACCTGGAGTAATCGCTGATAATATCACCAGGAGAATATACACCAACATATTGACCACTCAAAACAATACTTCAGATATGATTGTCGACTAAAAGCGACTGTAAACGATTTGGCAACTTATTTGTGCGCCTCGACGTCCGACGTAATCGGAGAACCGACAGGTACTGATCCTCAGTGACTAATGATCTTTCTTCATTTCTGGAGAACCGTTAACACGTCGATAGATAGGATAGAGTTCCATAATTTATTTCTAGATAGTTAAAATCTATAATAACCGAACAACAATTGATGATGCTCATCGACATATCGAAGGCCACCTTTTGTATCGAGTTGTACAGAATTTACCTCTTTCAATATTGTTCGGGATTCCCGACACGTATGAGCTGTTTCCCCATTGTCATTTAAACCGTATTTTGGAATGACTGGGTTGTCAACAAAGAATAAAAAATAAGAGTAATAGTTCCACACCTTCAAGGCCATGGCAACGAGTTCATTTAATTTTTATTGTTCCTCCCCATCAAATCAGCATATTAAATTGCACTCATAGTCGAGTTGATGAAATCAAGATGACTGTAAACTCTCGTATATATCTCAGGCCATCCTTGACCGCAGGGTCCAGCGCTAGATATACCTCGAATAATTTCGTTATTGTATTCTCGAGGATCACCGCCACCCCCCTGGCACAATTAATAACTGACAATAAAATCAATAAAAAGGAGAAGCATTTTACTAAATCATCGCAAAAGCTCATCAGAAAAATTTTTATCCCCTCGCCGACGCAAAAGTGACACTTAAAAGTTCACTTTCCGGAGAAATTGCGAAAAAAATTCCCGGAAATTTATTCATTTTGGTCAAGTGAACTCACTTGACATGTGCTAATCATCCAGCCTGTGTACCCGTAATATTTTCAAAATTGAAAAATAGCAATACCAACCTTGTGCTGTAGCAGGAAAACCAAAAGTACCGATATCAGCATCGATAACGGTGAAGATTTCTTACAATATCCTGACGCACTATTCAATCAGATACGTCATTCGTATTGATATTGCGATTTCCATCGATGTTTCCACCTAATCTTCATGTGATTCATCATTACGCAATGGGTGCTGGTCCCGCCAAAGTGATCGTGCAATATAAATCATCAGTTCTCAATGACGCAATAACCTATTTATCAACCAAAATCAATACATAAAGAAAAGAGTAAAAATCGAAGATAATACTTTATCATATATCGCACGTGTCGCGCACATTGAATCACCAATGAGTTACTTGTTTTACGAATATTGGAAGCTCTCATTTATCCCTCATATTGACGCTTCCACAGATATTGATCGCAAGTGGTGCTTTCACCTTGACGTTGAGTAATAGCACACGCTAAAAGTGCTTGAACGTCCAAATGATGGATCTTCGGGGGCTCTTCAGCAAGACGAATATCAAACCAGAAGCTTGAAAGGCCTAACAAAACGTAAAGCGTAACTGATCATACTGAACGTAAACGATTGACAGCCAACAGTCTTATTAGCATTGACTTCAGGCAAATGACTATATTAATTAACTCATAATCAGGAGGATAAGGCACTTGTTAATTTCAGGATCAATATTGTTAGCTGGTTCGTCTGACTTGGTTGATCCAGGGGACGTATCTGTAAACACGTGTGTAGACATCTGGGTATCCTTTTGCACAAGGTATGACGAAGGAAGCAACTCCGATGACTGCGTTGTTATAGGTCAATGGACCACCGCTGTCACCCTAGATATCGAGAATGAAAATGTAAGTATTGAAATTCAAGTTATCATCGAAGCAGTTAGTCAATAGTTAGATGGCTCTACCTGGTTTTCATCTAGTTATATACTTACAACACAGATACCAGTTCCTCTACTACCAACAGCACAAATCTGTCCCGACTGAATACCAGATCCTAAGACTCTCCGGCACTGCTGGAGGCTGATCACCTCCATCGCAAGTTTTTGGAGATATCGCACCGACTGGCTCTTATCCCCGAGGTAGATGTCTGCTCCCCAGCCACTAGTCATGACACGAGCACCACCGGGTGTGTCCCGGGTTGGTAACCTGATTGGTTTTTGGTTAGCGTTGAAGATAATCCGCTTCGTCAGCTGGAAAAACTCGGAAAATTAACACGACTAATTGACAAACACAACGAATAATTTGCAATCACATCACTTACCTTCAGGACCGCGATGTCGTTCCTCCAGGTGTCCTTCGGTGCATACTTTGGGTGGGGAATGGCTCGGGAAACAGTGAAAACGTTGTTAGCATTGCGGTTGTGATAATCAAGGACACCCGTGACAACTTCTATTCCTCGGATTACTGTGCCATCATCAGCGAGAACACAATGTGCTGCAGTCAAAACGTGCGTAGCATCGATGATACTCCCTCCGCAGAAATGTTGTCCTCCTAATTGAAGGGACACCTGATGCGGGAACTCAGCCACGAAGGCATCATGTCCATCAACAATTTTGCTCGCAGGTTTTGCAAATCCAACTGATGATGTAACGAGATATTTATTTGAATAAAGAGAGGGATGAATGGCAAAAGTGTCAAAATGACGTGGGTATTCGCGAGAGACTTGCAATTACTGTACATAAAATTGCTACGATTGATCTTTGTCAGTGTCCTAGTAGCAGGACAAACCTCTTGCTGGATACTCTCAGGATGGCACCTGGTGTCATTGACCGAAAGATCTAAACGATTGTTGTGCAAGCTTACCGGAAAGACACGTAGCCAATGACAGCGTTACCAACTGAATTCTCCTGAATTCCATCATCATCTCCAATACGACTGACAGTCTTCAGGATCAATGATAATGATGCCTCCATCTTGCATCCTTATTTTATATACACCTCTTTACACTTTTTTCATTGTTCATGTCTCAATTGCTCATCAAGCTCATCATTTACCGTACATTCTATCAAATGACACTTCAGCCTGTAGGACATTGTCACTTCCGAGAAGATGACAATTGGTCATCTGGTGCACTGCGCAAGTGATCGCGAAACAGTTGTTTTGTTTATCTTTGGAATTTATCAATTGACACTTCGGAAATAATGGATGACAGGTGAGGGTGGGTGACAGATGGGCACATGTTGTATGTGCAAATAGGAAGTTCTCGCGCCTGTCATTAAAATACAATGAGTACTTAAAATTCCTAGATAAGTCAATTAATTTAGTGTCACTGTCACAAGGGCCACAAGGTTCTTGTCCTAAAGTGCTGCCAACACCCATCGACTGCGATTCAGATGTCTTAGCACATGCAAAAATTTATGAGATTACTGATTACGATGGCGAATTTAACATTCCACTGGATAGCAATGAATTAATCACCACTAACTATGAATAGTTAAGCATGGAGTATAGAAATCTCTTGTTTGTACAGATTCGTCGTGAATTATATAAATTAATTCATTATCGTCCGGAGAAATATCTTCGAAATGAGCTCATAATCTATGAGCTAACGAATTATCTACAGAAAAGGAAGTTTATTGACTTATTTACAAGCGCAATTCAATTGCCTGGTAAATTTACAAATATCATTCACAGGTGTTTTCCATTCAACAATAGTATTCGTATTAATTTCCAATGGCGACTATGTACGTTCATAGCTAACATAATTAATGACAGTGACTGTCAGTGGTATTTGACGGCCCATTGGATCCATTCTTTGAAGAGTAGGACATCGGTAAATACATCTGGAGCCCTTTCGACGCACCCGGCGCCCCAGGAAACAACCCCTATCAGCTCGTTCTTGTGAACTAAAGGACCACCGCTATCACCCTGAAATTAAACAGTCCATAATGAGCAATTAGCTCTGGGTAATCAGTATGATTGAAACACAGAGACCTGATTGTGGGGTCTTCTCGGATTCGTGGAAGATTTTCCTTTGGAACATTAAAATAAATGGAACTCACAAAACAGACTGCTGACCCCGGGGGACCTAATGCGCAGATATGTCCATCATCGATTTGCTGAGGATGAGCTTTTTTGCAGTCCTCCAGGCTGACAATTTTCATGGTCAATTTTTGTAACCAGCTTGGACCACTGTAGTTCTCAACATCGTGATGCGTTGCTCCCCACCCACTGGCGATGACGGGTGTGCCAACAGGTGGATTACGACTTGGTAACCTAATCGGGCGTCGATAAGGGTTGAAACGAATGGGTCTCGCCAACTATAATAACATAGAACATTTTTTTTATCTTGACATCATTGGTCCACTGGTCCTCAATGATCTTTACAAACTGAGACAGTGACTATCCCATTTATTGAACACGATCAATGGACATTTATGTTCCTTTAACCTTGAGAACAGCAATGTCACCAAAATGGGCGACATTCCGAGATAGTTTGGGATTCCAATCCTGATGAATAATAATTTCGGAGACATCGTAAAGATCGTCATCCTTGGGATCACGGGAATCAACGACACCTGCGAGAACCTGGAGTTCCTCAGCTCGAGTCACTGTGTGAGTATTAGATAAGCAGTGCGCAGCAGTGATGATGTGAGTGGCGTCGAGGATGCTTCCACCACACCAATGTTGGTCGTCCTTTCGCAGCTGCACTTGGTACGGGCACTCTCCAAGCGAGCTATCTTGTCCTTTGATGATTCTGGATGGAGGTTTCCCATGTCCACCTGGGTACAATCAGTCTTTAGGTCAACCTAGATCTTTTAAAGACGACTAGGGTCCAAGGAAGTGGTGCTGCAGCTTACCCAAAATGCTGACAGCCAAGTACAACATCATCGATTGTATTTTTCTGGTTTCCATTCTCGATCCTGATAGTGATATTTTGAAATAGTTTTTGCAATCACTGATTATTCGATTCTACATTTATATGTATCGATTATAAAGTCAAAGATGAATGATATTTTATGGACGAGAGATCTTCTCGTCTTCCGCAGTCTCAAACTCTGGTCCTGATTTATAAACTAAATTATATCCGTCGGTCCTTGAACTTAATTTACCGAGATTAATGAGAGAAAACAGGAGCATTACAGTTGTGCAAATAAAATGTCATTTTCCTCACCATTGAATGGATCTGCTCAATGCACAGAAGATCACATGATAATCAGTCATCATAAATTATCATCCAACATTGCCTT
This sequence comes from Diachasmimorpha longicaudata, assembly GCF_034640455.1. Classification (NCBI taxonomy): domain Eukaryota; kingdom Metazoa; phylum Arthropoda; class Insecta; order Hymenoptera; family Braconidae; genus Diachasmimorpha; species Diachasmimorpha longicaudata. Next base: position 6,281,872 of record NC_087232.1, on the reverse strand, counting down.
GTTTGTCAGAGATCAGATAACCACCGTAATGATAAATAATTAATTTATTCGTTTGATGAAAAAACATTGGGAGGTAATATTCTTATCATCGTAAATTCAAAGCCCAGTGAATCCAGTTGAGATAATCGTAGACACTTGTGAAAACCTGGGGTCGTCCATCGCCGCATCGGGTCAGCCAGGAGACAATACCAACGACTTGATTGTCATGAACCAAAGGGCCACCACTATCTCCCTATCATCGAAAATTCCTTACTGAATGCTCCTGATCAATGAAAACAAAAAAGATAAGCTCACGTTACAGATACCATGACCAGGGGGTGTTATAGCACAAAGTTGTCCGACGTTGACTTGATAGGGGAGAATGATCTCGCACGCAGGAAGACTGATGGTCTCCATCCCTAGCTTTTGGAGCCATTTCGGGCTTTTTGCGCCTTCCTTACCGTAGTGCGATGTCCCCCAACCACTGACCATGACCCGGGTACGAGGGGGTGTCGGGTTGCTCGGTAGATTGATGGGCCAGCGAAGATTACGGTCTAGAGGTATTGATTCTTTCAACTGCGAGGGTCAATCAAATTCATTTTAGGATGTGACAACAATCGAAGGGGGACCGAACAATTGATGGCATCAGAATGTGGGGAAAAGGGACTTTTATCGAAGGATATGAGCAAAGTCACTTTAGCTCACAATATGATATCAAGAATATAAATGTTGAAACAGTAGCTTCACTTTCATGACAGCAATATCAGCGAACCAAGCGACATTATTATGCACGTGGGGTGTGTAATAGTCGTTAGCGATGACCCTGGAAACCGCGAAGATATTTTCTGGTCGTAGGTCCTCAGAGTAGATCGTCCCGGTGACAACTCGGAGAGCGGAAGGGTCGTCCACGACTTTCTCATCGGAAACGAAACAGTGGGCTGCTGTCAAAATGTGAGTAGCATCCAAAATACTACCCCCACACCAATGACGATTGAACTTTCGGATTGAAACTTGATATGGGAATTCACCGGGTTTAGCATTCTGACCTCCGACGATCTTCATTGGACTTCTTACCTTTCCAACTGGTAATGATTGTTGGTTGTCAATATCATTATTGATCATATTGATCAATGAAGAAAAATAATGTTGAAGAATTTTTTGTATCTTACGTGAGATCGAGATAGCCAGTGTCAAGAACTGAATTCCTATAAGCTCTTTCATGATTCTAATGCATGGGGAAACATGTTATGGACAAATTACCCTGACCGCAGTGTCAAGGGAGTTCAGATGATGCTTCCAGGTGGAATGTACCGTAAAAATCGTAGTTCAATCTACTTGACACGATCTCACAAGTATTTTCCTCAGAAAAGTATATAAACTCGGTGACGAATGATGTGAAGTCATCGCATTATGACCGAAATAACTGCGAATCTGGTGATGATTTTGTTAAAAAGTAAAAACAAGTTGAAGAGAATTCAACGGAATTTTTATAGTTAAAGGGAATTGGAATTTGAATTGGAGGAACAGAAAATTTAAAAAGATTACAGTCGACGTATTCACAATATTTATTTTCTGTCTCAACAGAAGGAACAGAAATGAAAGTACAAAAAATAATACCTGAGTAAACGATAAATAATAATTAACTACAAAAATTTATAAAGCTTATCTACAAAGAAGTCATTAGAATGCAGAACAAGGGGTCATTAATAACTGGCCAAGACATTATTAATCCATGGGAGATATGTGAAAACGCGAGTGAAAAAATCAGCGTTTGGGGAGGCACATCCACCCTTCACGTACGAACTGATGCCGATAATTTGATTTTTGTGAATGAGGGGGCCCCCACTGTCGCCCTGAAATCATAGAGCAAAAAATTAGTAATAATTCCATCGATGAATGGTATTTTCAAATGACAATTAGCCCCAGATAAATAATAAAGGGAAAGGGGTACGTACGAAACATATTCCTGTTTCTGCTGGGCGGACAGCACATATTTGACCGGGATAAATTCGTCCGTCATTAAGGTTTTTGCATTCGTCCAAGTTGAGAGCGATCATTGGAAGTTGTTGCAAAAATCGTGGACAGGGACCGGGTAAACCCGCTGAATTCGTCCAGGTCGCTCCCCAACCACTGGCTGTAACTCTTGTGCCAGATGGGGTGTCCCTGGTCGGTAAACCAATTGGCCTTTGGAGGGAGTTGAAAGGGATGGGGCGATTTAACTGTAAAATTCAACAAATCCTGAGAACCACTTCGCTCCAGAATTTTGAAAATTATTTTTTAAAAGCCCTTTAGACGGCCTCAACTTATATTTTTGAAAATCGCGGATATATTTTGTACATATTCTCGCTAAATTCGAACTTCCATCGCATTCCTCATCTTCTGGAAGTGTCTAACGAACCGCAATAAAAATACAATTTGCATATTCACCTTCAAAATGGCGATATCATTGTTGAGGGCTCTTGAGTTATAAGATTCATGTGGAATAATCGCGGCAACAGAGAATGTGTTGGAGGGCCTGCGGGCCAGGTGATCTACAACACCAGTGACCACTTTAATGTCATCAGGTCGAAGAACCTGACTAAGGTCGTCGACAACACAATGCGCGGCCGTCAGTATGTGAGTGGCGTCGATGATGCTCCCTCCACAGAAGTGGGATTTTCTCTGTTGGAGTGAGACCTGGTGCGGGAAGAGTCCGGGCCAGGCATTCTGACCGTTGATAATTTTTTCATTAAGCTGACCATAAGCCACTGAAAAATTATCAAGTGCAATCGCGAATTCGAATTGTTGTACACAGAGAGGAGAAATTCTGAACTTAATCAACTTCAACTAAACTTTTTTCCAGATCAATTCAACTACTGAATCAACTCCAGCACTTAATCACACTAATAATAATAATATTTCCGTTATTACATTATTTACATAATTAGATCAGTAATGATATTTTTTATCAACAATGGGAACAGATGAATAAAATGGGATAAATAGTTGACATGATGGTCTTTAAAAATATTTTCATTACCAGCAATGCAAACTGCCAGCCCCAACACCAACTGAATCCCCTTGCGCCCCATAATTTTTTTTAATTAATTCACTACCGCCGTTGTAGTTTGTCGGAAAAAACTACCGACTCGTGTTTTCATTCCCTGTTATATACATTTGAAAGTCGGCAATATCCGGCTTTCTTCGGGATGACAAATAGCCCGCTAATCTTTGCATAAAATATCTTTCGTTGGTTTTATTTTTCATTATTCGCGGGAAAACTACTCAGCAGATTCCAATGGAAGTTTTCAGTGTTTATCAGCAGATTCGAGACAATTCCACGATATCTAATAAATTCCCGGAAACTTTCCGGTTTATAACTTGTAATATAAGTCACCGGAAGAAAATGCGAAAATTGTAAAAAGTTGAAAATTAATTTTTTTAAGGAGTAGTCGGTTTCTTTCGATAATCGAGGTTTTTATTACCAATTTGATCGAGGTTTTAAACGATATCATTGAGGAAAACAATATTTTCACCTGTACCTTCAGTTTATATATTTACTTCTTCACAAGGCAATAGCTTTAATGTTAATTTATTGATTAAGGTTATTTTTAATGTCTAACGATAATTCCCAAACATGAGCCTTCCTCTTTCATTACGCATTTAATCCACGATGTCTGTAGATAGACATTCGCATATATATCTGGGTGCCTGGAACCGCACTCAGGTCCCGTGTCCCCCAAAGCAACGCTGACAATGCCGATCACTGTGCTGTTGTAAATAAGAGGTCCACCACTGTCACCCTAAAATCGATTATAACAACATGATAGAGACATTTCAATGGACCTGATTTTTTTTATAAGGAGAGGAAAGAAGGAAAGTGGAAGACGGGACGAGAGAGGACGCAGTGATTACGGGTTTTATAAATTTGGAGAAAGGTTTGGAGGGTTTTTCCCTGAAGTGGGATTTTATCAAAAGCACAGTGCGCACAGGACAACGGATTTCCTGTGCTTTCCGTCTCCAAAAATGTTGTCCAAAGATCTTTAAAAGAATTATCTTTCCACGATCTTCGTGGAATCACGACAGACCTTCGAGGTATCGATAGTATCGATGATTAGTCATTTTAGATTAGGAAAGATATAAGTTGTGTTTAATTACCATGCAAAATCCACTTCCTATGGCAGAAGTAGCACACATATTGTTCAAGCCGACGCGGTCGCCAAAGTGAGATTTGCATTCGTCTAAGTCTATTATTTTCACGCCAAGTTTGAGCAAATGTTGGTGGATTTCCCTCTTTCCATCAACCAAGCTTGCATGGCCCCAGCCACTAACGGTTGCCACTTCACCGGAGGGTGTGGGTGTGCTCGGTAGTGCGATTGGTTGTTTAAAATTATCGAAGACAATTGATCCATTCAACTATGAAATTTCGATATATCAATGAGACAAGTAAAACAATCAGTCGCTAAAAAATTGAAAGGAGTGTAGTACCCTCATTACGAAGAGAAATATTCAGTAAAAATAATCGAATAGCTCACGTCATGCGAGGATTTGTTTTCCGTCGATTTTGATAAAAATGTAAATGAACAAATTACATGTTCAATAAATTGGCAAGTTTATCGTCGCGGAGGGTAACTCAATTTTTACTAAATTTTTATCTCCTTTTCTTGTGATCTATCTTGAAGAGGGCTCTGAACTTCTTCAATTATTACTTCTTTTAGTCGCTGATATAATGTTTACCTTCAAAATCATAATATCAGGTCCATTAAGTACGGTTGTGTAATTGCGAGAGTAATAGAATCTGGTTATGTTGAAAGTATCGGCTGGATTAAACGAGTGTCTATCGACGGTTCCTGTGACAGCTATGAGGTGCCGAATGACATTGCGGCCGTTTCTGAGATTAAGAATACAATGCGCTGCGGTCAAAAGGTGACTGTCACTGATGATAGCGGCTCCACAGAGAAACTGACCATCGCGTGTCTGCAAAAATGCAAGGCATGGTAGCTCCCCTGGAGCTACAACACTACCTCCGAGGATTTTCGAGGTAGGGTTCCCATATCCGCCTGTCAATAGGAAAAAAATGCACAATTTTTTTTTATAATCTCACACTGAGAAAAAAAATTATCTAATGCAAAGGTTGATAGTCTTCGCAGGGAACATATTATTTCAATGTAACATATGTTGATTTCTGAACATTAGAATTATCGTGAACGATCTACTTCCTATGCTAAATATGGCGTTGACTAAAAATCATTGATTATTCTCCAAATTATCAGAATTTTGTTTTCCAATTGTTATCCAAGATCATTTGCTGAGTAATTTTGTCTTAATTGGTTCTGTGTGATTTCAGTTTTTATAGTTCTTTCCATTTTCATAGTTAATGGGATGACCGACAAAAAAAATCCTGTTCATTATTTTTTCAACGTACCAAGTGAAACGCAAACCACGAGGACCACGATCAGTTCAATTCTCACGAGTCCCATTATCGGTTTCAAAAGTGTGCTCGGTGCCAAGTCTCCACAACAGAAGATAAGAGGATTGTCTGCAATGACCAAATTTACTCCATTAGTCGTCGATTCAACTATAATGATTCAATTAAGTAGAAATGAAAATTTTTATTTTTTAGCCTGAAAATACACTGACAATTACGTAACACCAGAAAACAAGTTCTGAAATTTTCTCTCCGGTATGAATTCCTGACGAATTTTTACAATATTACTGAGAACTTTATTTTGATACTAAAGTCGTAAAGCGAACATGAATATCGAGGGTTCATGGAATTAATGGTCCCGAGAAGAAACTGTCAGGATTCATTCTGCGCAGCTCAATCAAAATATATCAAGCCGCACGTGAGATATGTGCGGATTCCTATGGACAATGCCACTGTTCATTAGCTCTAATGACATCATACAGAATTTTATCTATCGTCAGAGCATTTTGTAACAATAAATGATATTTAACTTGCCCATTCGGAAAAAAATATATTTTGGGAACAATATATAAAATATAAGTGACTCCAAAGAGTCTATTCTATAGTCAACAAACTAATGAATAGTAGAATAGTTGTTATTATTTCTACTCACAAAAATCCAACTTATAAAATTGGTAAAAAACAAAATCTCCGCGGATTCTGCAATTTCCTTCAACTATGAGGAGAGACACAACGGCGATACCTCGTTACTATGTTGGTCTAACAATCAAAGTAGTTGGACTACTAAAGTGAGCCCTGAGCCACTGGGATTTTTATATCAACTTTTAATAGTTTGAGTCTGTGTGTCTCCAATAACGATGTATTCGGTAATCACTCTATTTTCTTTAATGATAACGTATATCGCCCGAAAGAATCAAATGTGTTTATTTTGTAACTAATGTGAACTTAATTACTCCATTTCCCATTATCGAGTATTTTGGCTCCTTTTCAAATGTTTGTTTGTAATATCAAATTGATACCGCTTAACAGAAACGACAGGCATAGACTAACACGTGCATAACGCGTATTAAGGTCACTAGTCTGACGTCATTTAAATTCGTATTTCTTCACTGAACTTTGTCTTCTCTCCCAAAAAAAAAGTTGCAGTTCAATTCTCTCATTATATAAACCCAACAATTGTTGAAGAACCGAAATAATCCAATGTTCAATTCAATTAAACAATTAAATAATTTATTAAAATACAAAGTGTCATCAGTTGTCAGCAATTATCCTAGCGATCCAATCTGTATAAGCATACACTCTAGTATAAACGTCCGGATATCCAACGGCACAAGGTATCACCCAGGAAGCGATACCAACAATTTGATCATTGTAGATCAGCCCACTACCGCTGTCACCCTGAAACATCCCCAAAGGGTATTGCAATCGTAGAAACAAAAATAATGTTTCGTATCATGAAAGTTAAATTTTAGATCAGTCGTTCAAACGTTAGGAGTTAATATTCTCTCAACTTTCACTTCCACACTGCAATGAACATTTTCGCTTCCACACTGGAATGATAAAATTCAGGATTTGACGGATGTTATGATCTCTTCACAAAAACAAGAAGAACTTACATGACAGACGCCCTTTCCATAACCACCATAAGCACACAGCTGATCAAGATAAATCACGGTTCGATGGTCCCTCATGCAACGACTGCTTGGGATGACCCTCTTCTCCATCTTCATCAAGCTGTCTGGATAAGTTCCCATGCTCGCAGGCCAGCCGATATGTCCCCAGCCACTGACAGTAGCTGTATCATCAACGGATATGTCCTTTTCAGGTAATGCAACGGGTTTCTGTCTGTCATTGAACTCGATTGGATCTTCCAACTGAAATATCAGGAAAAGGACGAATGATGAACCTATCAGATCCGATGAACTTCCATAATCTGCCACAATTACTTACCGTGATGATTGCAATGTCGTAGCGATAAGGTGAGATCTGTTTATATTTCTCATGGGGATGGAGGCTCTTGACTTTGTGGGTCTTGGGGAACCATTGCTGGGCGTCGTTGGTACCTATCAGAACCCTCAATCCTTGGAATAAGCTTCCGTCTTCATTTTGAACACAATGAGCTGCTGTTAGAATGTGACGATCATCGATGATGCTTCCACCACAAATATGAACGTGATGCTGGCGAATCGAAACCTGCCACGGGAATTCACCATCGACTGCTACATCACCACCTTTGATAGCTTGAGGAGGTTTCGCTAGGATGACTTCAACAAAATCAACAGTGAATAATTATCGCTAGCTCAACGATACATCACCTAGATGATGACTTACATGGTGCAAAAGCGATCACGATTGCGATGAGAAGTCCCTCCATTCTTCAGGATCACCTGATTCCTTTCGTTTTGACTCTCTCCATTCTGAGATCACATTTTATATCATCTGGCGCAGTTGGAGTTACACCGGAGCAATTGCTAAAGTTGGGTGACCTTTTGCATTTGTATTTGCAAAATATCTCATTCATCCGACCTTCTCTTCGCTTGCTTATCAATTCCAATAATTTCGCATCACATTTGGGTGCATAAATGATAACGAACATTTGCGTCACATATGGATGAGTACTTGGAAAATAACTTTTGGATGCTGGTGTTCTTGTGATGGTGGACTTACAAAATCATTTGAAACAATAATCACTATTTAAATTGTGAAAAAATAATCACAATTTTCCCCAGGAATCATCTACTTCTACTTCTCCCACGACCGCCAATCACTGGACTTTCACAAATTTTCTCAAATCAGAATCTTTATTGTCTCATTGTACCGATCAGCCAATCAATTATAACACTTTATCGATCATTAGCGATTTTCTGTGCGATCCACGTTCTGTAAGAGTAGACCCTGGTGTACACGTCTGGATACCCAACACCACAAGGTCTTACCCAGGAAGCGATGCCGATGATTCTACCGTTAACAACGAGACCGCTGCCACTATCACCCTGTAAACAATTGACACCCCGTGACATCCGCTGTCATCCCAAATAAGGATTACCTGCAGTTATGATCATCAACTTACGTGGCAAATACCTTGTCCATGTCTAGAAAAGGCACAAAGATGCTCAGGGTGGATCATGCTCACGTGTTGGCGATTGCAGCTATCGTTGCTGATCACCTTCTTCGTCATTTTCATCAGCCGACTGCTAGACCGCCGTGAAGGATAATCAGTGACACCCCATCCGCTAACGGTACCTTCCTCACCAACATTCGCGTCTCTCACAGGTAATGCTATTGACCGTTGAAGTCTATTGAATGCAATTGGCGTTGTCAACTGAAATGTCAGGAGCACAAATAAATGAAATAATTTCTGAATCTTCTGATTAAATAAATAATTACCGCCTACAAAAAAGCTCAACGTAAATTAGATTCCAATAGACAACATCCGTTTATGTTTACGTTTATCAAAACGTGAGTTAGGTTTAGATACCTCTTTATGCAAGACTTCTTAATAAACTATCGTACCGTGATGACAGCTATGTCGTGTCGATAAGGTGACCTTCCTGTGTAACTCTCATGCGCTTGAACTCGTTTAACCCTGGAGATAGTTGCTGATCGTTGATCCTTGTTATTGGTGCCCACGAGGATCGTTAGACCACTCTCGGGGCGCAAACCGCTGGTGAGGACACAATGGGCTGCTGTGAGAACGTGGGTGCTGTCAATGATGCTTCCTCCGCACAAGTGGCTGCCAAATTTTTGGAGAGAAGCTTGCCAGGGGAATTCACCCTCTGCCGCCAAATTGCCACCCTTTATCGCCTGCGGAGGCTTCGCTATGACACCTGCAGCAGGTGATGTTCATCATTACTGATAATCATCGATGACTGAGTGGTCTCCAGAGTCATCAGGAACTTACCTGATGTGCAGGCTATCACGATCAAGATCAGGAGCTTCGCCATCGTATGATGATGATCAGGTGAGCTGTTGTGATGCACTGCATTCCGCTTTCTTCTTTTATATCAGTCGCGAAATTTATAATTATTGAAGAAACAGGGAGATTTTTATTAAGCTTTGTTATTCATCTTCAGGGAAAGTATCGGCATTTATGTTTATCAGTGATCCTGGTATACATAAACGCATACATTTGTTTTGACAACAGTCTTTGGGATCAATGAGTTGTTTTGGTTTTTAATTGCCGATAATATTTATGTGATTCACAGGTGAACACACACGGATTAAATTTTACTTCCTATTGGCGAGCTGAACGTCAGGTAGAGTAATCAGTAAAGGGGCAATAGCTAGTGATTGATCAGAAAACAGACAATTTCTACTTTCTTTTGGATTTCAGAAAATAAAAAAATCCTATCTTGAAAAGTAAATGCTCCAAATCTTGAATGGGATCGAAAATATTTCTGCCCTGTCGATACGGTAATTTTTGCCGTATCATAATTATTTCCTTATCAGCCTAATGGACATTTTCATACGACTGCGAGTATCGATCCCTCTAAACATAAGTCTATGAGTTTCCTGCAATTATTTGTCACAATTTAGCTGAAATATTACTGCAATAGAATTGCTAGCAGTTTTGGGGCTTTGTTTATGTAGAATAAATAAAGGTCCTGATAAAGACGTCTAGTACAACCATTTTAATGCCCCGAAATGCCTGAGAAATCGTAATTCTTTCGAAAGCCTTCAGAATAATCGCTTTACTGTACCCTTCATGGTCTCCAGGTTCAAGGAAATGAGGAATAAAGTCTTCATTCAGTCCCAATGAATTTCCGGTTTCCATCTCCCTGTTATACGCTTCGGTTGATCCAAAATAAAATTCAGATTACAACTGACAAAATTATTCTGAAACCTTGAGTATGTCAGCAATGCTAACATTGAAATGAGTACAACATTTGCATATCAAATAACTTGTGCGTCAGACGAAGGTCAAATCCTTGATCGTGATCAAGTATTGCGGGGGACTAATTAATTCGGTCTAGTGAACTTCGATTTCAACAGGAAAACAACTGTCTTATTTATTTTGGGTAGCAGAATAATTAGGAAGTGTTTTTTCACCTTAAGCTCGAACTTTATTTCCACAAAATGGCGATAACAAATTATTGATGAGAATAACTGGATATATTGGAGTGAAAAAATTATAGTATTACTTAATTAATCATTGGTTTTCATATCATATGATTTATCAGGTTTTCATCAGGAAAAATGAACTCGGAAAAGCGATCGAAGGAATGAAATAGTCGAGTAATACGGACTCAATCTAAAAATTGAAGGTACTTGTTGTATTTCGTCTAGTATAAAATATAAAGAGATGTAAAAGTGACTTAAACCGAACTCAGTCGATTATGACCTGTTCGAGTCCAGTGTGATGTCGATTTTATTGTGAACCGTGCGGCACACTTGCCACGTTTTGTGTTACAAAACTGTTTCGTGTTGCAATACAATACTGACTCCCAATTTTTTTCGCAATTACATTATTCAATAATATTTGTACAACAATCTGGGACACCGTGGAGCCAACGACTACGTATTAGAGTAATTGAACACGAAAAAGTTTTCAGCACTCAAAAGTCACCAGAAAAGTCAACGAAATGACAACATTTTACTGGACATAAAATGTACCGATTATTGAATTACGAAAATACTTCGCAAAAAAAGCTCCACTTTTTCCTGAAAAACATCGAACGAGAGTTGTAGACTAGACAATAAATCGAGGATCAATAATCTATTGGGACAGCGAAAAAACGGGCGGCGCTGATGCCCTATCCCTAGCAACAAAAAATAAATAACAAAGTTAACAAAGGGATGATGAAATAATCAAATAGACCCTATCACAGCTCTCATTCATTGATGACTTTGTTGATCCACTCGAAGTGATGGGGAACACTCGCAAACACATCGGGTCGACCGCTGTAGCCGCACTTTCCTCCGATGAAGGAAGCGACGCCGACGAGTCGGTCGTGGGAGATAAGAGGACCTCCGCTATCTCCGAAACAAACTCCCACCCCCTGATTCGCCTTTATACAGATGTGATTCTCATCGATTTTCCATCCGTACGATCTGCGACATTTAGCCCGGGGGATGGCGACAAAATCCGCTGTCTGTTGGGTCTGGGGTATGCTACGACCGGACGGTCCATACTTCCCCCACCCTGCCACAGTCACCTGTGACCACGCAGGTGGAGTTGATTTCGATAATTGAATTCTCGTCGTGTATCGATCAAATCTCATCGGTGACTTCAACTGAGAAAAATAATTTCAAAAAACTCTGAATAATTTTCAGAAATTTCGTTTGAATTTAATCAACCCCCCGATTTATCGGAAAATTTATCAATCAAATAATTGGATAATCAACTAATCAGTTCATCGATTGATCAGTTTCGATTTACTGTGTGGAGACCGCACTTTAATCAAATAGTTCCCAAAATTTCCTAAAACTTCAACGAAAACAACGCGATAAAATTGTTCGTAAATTTGCTATAAAAAAATTTGGAAAATTTTAAACGACATGACCACTTCCTGGTCATACCTTTATGATTGCAATGTCATGCCGAAAACCCCCACGTCGTCCATACCCCGGGAAAAGCCTCACACTGTCTACATGGTGCAGTGTCCCCCGCTTCCCCCAGTTCAAACTTCCTGTTCGCACTTGCACATGTCGAAGCTGTGAACGCCTCACTCTGGCAATACAATGGGCGGCAGTAAGAATATGCACCTCCGTTATGATGCTGCCACCGCAGAAATGTTTGCCGTAACGACTCAGAGAGACCAAAAACGGAAAATCACCCTCTTCTGCTCCAACACCGCCGATTATTTTCTCATGCTCCGAGCCATAGCTCCCTGCAAAGCGGATAATTATCTTATCTCCTCTCTGAAGATAATAATTCAACTAGTCTTACACCGAGAAGAAAGCAAAAAAAAAAATTACAGAAAACAAAATTCATCGATTCGAATTTGATGATCAGAAATTGCGTATTGCGATGACAATTGCTCGGGTTTTTCAAAATTTCCTAACTGTATAATAATCGAATGTAATGGAAATCGAAATAAAGACGATTCGATAGGAATTAATTGATAGGAAATTATTTCTATTTAAAAAAAAAACGTCATATCCGGTCTGACCATCATAACTATGGTAACATAAACGTCCACTGAATAATCACTAACTATCGATAAAAATTAGACTGCCAGGGAACAAAAGGAGGGACGAGGGTCAGTTTTATCCCAAAAATTAGCCCCCAGTCTAATTTCTACACCAAAACTTCACTTAAAAAGCGATTGATTGTCATTTCATCCCACGTTTTACCCTCTAAAGGTCTAATTTTTATCAAAAATTTCTCTTCGTGTGAGCTGCCGCCAGTAAAACGTTATGTAAAAAAATAAAAAACAAAGGGACTGCACCGAGTTTTACTGTAAAATTTATTTGGTACGTGTGTACTTACTGGGCACCGTAGCGAGATAAAACAGCGCAACTAAAGATGATTTTTTGATCCGCGTGAACAGCTCAGATGCGTGCATGGTCAGGGAAAATGTCTAGTCAACGCTTTAAACACAGTTCAACAACACTGTTCCACAGAGACTGATACTCATGGTGCTGACAGAAACTATAAAAGTAATGGTCCTCGCTTTCCTTTTGACCAGAGTTTCCAGAAAAAAAAGATTCTCCAGAAGTATTGTGATTTGCGGTGAAAGGTATGACAGTGTGTTAATCCCAAATTACGACATGCATTAAATTAGCCCAATTCGACTCAATATCTGTAACCGTAAATTACGTATTTATTAATTACGTATTGAAATTACGTCTCCTAGGGTCTGTAATTTCGGGATGAGTGGCATTACAAAATCACTTTCACTCTCCGAATTACGCATGGGCGATTTAATCGACGGTTAATGGTTGACATTTTCGGGCGATAAAACGAATGTGCGAAAATGTATGGAAAATTATGAGTCCCAAAAATTTTAAATTACAAACCATTTGTTTTCACAATTTTCCGAACGTCGACAGTCACAATTATGAGGGAATGTTGGGAAGGTAATTTCTTGTATGAGAAGACATAATTAATGAATGATTGAAAAATTACAAATCACGTGTTTAAAAATGATTATCAATACTTTTTTTTAAATGTACATCTACATTGAATAATGAGATCTGATGAGATCCTGCACCGAGGGACATGTGCAATAAAAATTGCGTATTTTTTCATAATTCCAAAGCGAAACCTCGAATTTTTTACGTAAATCACCTGTGAAAAATCAGAATAAATTCAAATTCTAATTTTCCGATTTAATAAATTTCTGACAACAGCTCCGAGTCACATAATCACTAAATGAACTATGAATTTCGTAATTTTTACTGAAAATTCCGCTCCGGGTGCTCATCTCCGTAAAATGCGCAAAATGACTGAAATGACGAACGATCAAGTGAAATGACTATGAGGTGAAGTGTTGCGAGGATAATGTTTCCATCTTGGCGATGGTCTGGTCTATCCACGCAAGATGATACGGGATGCTGGTGAAGACATCGGGCTCGCCACGTGCACAGGAGGGGCCGCTGAATGACGTGATGCCGACGAGTGCGTTGTTGAAAAGAGCTGGCCCACCACTGTCACCATTGCAGATTCCCAGTCGTTTGCTTCCCCTCACGCAGATGTGACTTTTGGTGATAGGATCGGGACCATGAATTTTGGCGCACTTTTTTCGCGAAAGCACTATCTCATCTATCACCTGGGGTTTCACCGGGGAAGTGCTATTGGACGGAGCTATTCGCCCCCAACCGATAACAGTTATCTTGTTGGACGCACGAGGTACTGATTCCGATAATGAAATGGGCTCAGTGTATCGGTTGAATTTGATCAACTTCTTCAGCTGAAAAATTTTGATGATTTAATTAGGATGATCAGCGATGTATTTGTTTTTATTTTAATATTTAGTCTCCCAGATTGAACCCTGTATTAAGCAAAATATTTTTTTCTAAATCCAATTGTCCCAGAATTTTTCAATTGAATTTTCTATACGTTTTTCCCTGTGATATTTTTCTATTGAGAAATTTTCAAGAGAAATTCCGAGGTAAAAAGTTCTTGTTCTAATTATTTTTTCTATTTAGAATATTTTAACTGCGAAATCTGGGCGCAAAGTATTTTACTAAAATAAATTTTATAGAAAAATGGACATTTTTTTCTCAATAAACCCGTTTTCCTATCATTTTTTTCTATTTCCTCATGGAGCTCACCTTCATAATCGCGATGTCATGTGGAAAATTTCCGTGATTTTCAAACCCCTTATGTATAGCTATAGCATCGACCCTATAAATTTTCCCACCGTATGTCCTTGATCTTACGTTTCCGGTCCGCACGGAAATATCGGGAATATCGGAAACATTGAGGCTGTTGACGCAGTGGGCCGCAGTAAGGACATAATTCCTGGAGATGATGCTGCCACTGCAGAAGCCATCCCCACTGTGTATGGCAACCAAGAATGGATATTCGCCGTCATCTGCGTCGACGCCGCCAACGATCTTCTGCCTCGTCTCAATATCTCCCACTGCAGCTGACGAATTATCTCGTTAGTCACTATCGCATCAAATTGTCGACCCGAGAGAATTTCCCTCTAAATAATTCCCACCCAAGTCCTTTTCTGAAACTTAAAAATCTATTTCCCTAATTCTAAAAAATTGATAAATCGATGACGATATGTTTTTCAACAAGACGTAATCCATCCCAGTATAATTAGTAGATTGACGCCTTCATAATGAATATCATGTAAAGATTGAATTAATTTTTTCATTAATTATGGTGACAAGAGATTTGTAATTCTCATTAGGACAAATCATTTATGTAAAGACTGGATTTTTGTCTTTTGTCTTCTCGCACTCACCTGCAATCGCAGTTTGCGATATTATGGCAAACAAGCAGAGCTTGGCCACGGCCACAACCTTTGCACACATGACAAAAAATCGCACAATAACAGTTATCAATAACTTCGCTATCTAAGACTAGAGTTGGATGTAGACTCTCTCCGCAGATCTATTCCCGTATGGAAATAATTCAATTTGCCAGCTCTATATATACAAATCGCCGATCGCCGCGTGAATATTCACATTTTCCTCAAGTTCAAAGCGGATGAAAATGCTGACGCGTTTCCGATAAATGACGACAAGCTTCTAATGTTCCGGTAGGGAACTGTAACGAGGAAATGCGTTTTCCTGTCTTCATTCGCGCTATCGTGTGCTATTCCGCGAGCTCTCTCGCGTTTTCCTCGATACGATGATACTGCAGCATTGCAATGGACCATGATATGCCGTGATCATTCGTTACCGTGGAAGTTGTCATCGTATTATCATACGATAATGAAATGAGGGACATGAGCGAGAGGAAGAGTAGAGGCGAGGATTCAACGCGGCCTTTCATTTTATTTGATGACCGGCTCGTTATGATGGGAATGATTTTACGACGCGATCATGCAGCGAAGGGACAAAAGTAGAAAGTTTGGAAAGTCAGTTCGTTATGGGAGATCATTAAATTCCTGAGGATGTTAAAGCATTACAACTTTTAGCTCCATATTTGTTAATGAAAAAAATTGTCCGCGGGAAGAATTCGAGAAAATTCCTCTCCCCATCGAAGAGATTTGCAATTTTTGCTGAATTTCTTCCAGGCACATCTCAATAGAAAAAAAATTATTTAGATTTTTATCGCGTTTTTTGATGTTGTCTTATCATCTTTAAGAATATTGGGATTCGTAGAATTGGAGACTCGTTGGATCATTGACACATGATATTTATTGAGAACAGAACAGAACAGGAAAAGGCGCAATCATAATACTCTCAATCTTATAGCTTGGCCATGGTGTTCCTGATCCAGGTCCTGTAGTGATAGACGCTGGTGTAGACATCAGGATGTCCAACGGCGCAGGGAAGGCCGAATGACACGAGACCGGCGAGTCTACCATTAAGAGCTAGAGGGCCACCGCTGTCTCCCATGCAAACACCGTGTCCAACTGATCCGTATGCACAAACGTGGGTGTCCTTCATTGACCTTGGATAACTCCTTCGGCAGGTGGTTGGTGAAACAACCTTTACCGTCACCGTGTACAGATCCGCGGGAGTTTGTCTAGATCGGGCGCTGCGCAATCCCCATCCGGAAACCACCACAGAAGCGTCAGCTTTTGGTTCTGAGGTCACCAGGTCTATTTTCTTGGTGTTTTGGTCGAATTTGATGGTCTCCTTCACCTGAATATGACAATCGTTCGGCGTAAAATTGCTCTGGGGTATTTTTGCCAGGATATTTTGACAGGTCGTTAGGGGAATTGTCAATGGATTGACAACGTCACTGGGTAGTTTAAAAGACAACAATTACCTTGATGATGGCGATGTCGTTTGGTGGCGATCCTAAGTGATCAACGTACTCGGGGTGGACTTGGATCTTATCAACTGTGTAAGTTTGTCCACCAGATCTTGATGTCAGGGAACCGGCTCTGATGGTCACCGAGCGTTGGGTGGATGAAGTGAAGTCGTGGACACAGTGGGCAGCTGTCAGGATGTGTCTATCACTTATTATACTGCCTCCGCAGAAGTGATGGCCATTCCTGTTGAGGGAGACGATGTATGGGATTTCACCTCTCGAAGCTAGAGTTCCACCGACGATTCGCTGAGGAGGTTTGCCATTGGCAACTGAAAGCACCAAAGATTATTGAAAATATCTGGGGAGTCAGCGATTGACTGGTTCTATTGAATAGAGTAGGATGCACTAGTTACCGGAGACGATGGCAAGCGCCACGAAGATGAGAGTCAGGCCCGTCATGCTGCGGTTAGGATGTACAAGCTATTGGTGAATGTATCGTTGGAGAGATGAGATGCAGTTTTATATCCATCGATGATGATAAAAATAACTGACAGGTGGATGTTTCTTCCTGCTTGATGCACATATTGACAAACGTCGGTTGGATAAATAATTTTGTTAATGCTCTTGATGTTTGGTGGGAGATTGGTACGTGACAATGAGGAAATGTGAGAAAGTATCAATGAGCGTGACATTGATTCGGCCATTCAAAGTTATTAAAATATTGGGGATGTTTTGAGGTTTGACGTCACTTATTCGTGAAGGGATGAACATGAGGAGGAAAAATCATGATCCAGAGGTGATGAATCGGTTCTTAGTCGTACAGTGAGAAAGACATTATTTTGCTGATCGGATTTGATTCGATTTATGGAAATTATTAGAAGAAATTCATGTACTTTGGAGTCATTCCATATTTTTTTAATGAACCAGTTCATTGGATTATGGACAGGGATTGTCTAAATAATATCAAGACGATTCGACTATGCATTTTATTGTTATTTAATCCTTTATTTATCACACGCAGAAGGTATATCCTTCTCCTATGATGTCTCCAGATCAATTAACTCTTAGTGATCAAAGTCTTCACGCCCTAGAACCATTTCACAAAAGGCCCTTGTTCATTCAATCTTCTGTTTCTTCTCTGGTTCTGCTTATTAAGATTATTCTAAACATTTCGGGAAAATTTTGGGAAAAACTATTCAATACTGATATCGACTAAAGCAGCTATGGACAGACGATTTCCGAGAATTTTCAGTATAGTTCGCTTGCAATTATCCATATCATTGAATTTGCCACTCCGTTGCTCCTGATAAACTTTTTTTATTCAATATTATTTTGAGTTCGTCTGGTCATTACTCCTTCAACACTGAACTTTAATTTTTTTTAAAGATAACGTGCATTTTGATGATATTCTTTACCAAAAAAATACCACGAGTTTATCATGTAAATTATGCGGATCTGCGTTTATAACATTAAGGATCTCATTTTTTCTAAAAAATATTCCTACATTTCCCAGATTTATATTTTTTTTCTGCATTTGTAGAAAATTGTATGTGACTTCTGTGCGACATCAATTAATAATTAAATCATAATCTTTTTCTATTTCATCATTCTCTTTATTTCACTCTATATATTTTCACATCATACAGCATTGCCATGGGAGACAGTCACAACCAATAAATATATTAATTCATTAGTACAAAGAAATTATGGCTTTAATAGTCATTCAGACGAGTGTTTCCAGTAGAATTATTTTGCTTCATGATCATCTTGATAAAGTCCATATATTCGTACACATCAGTATAGCCGTCAGGAGCCGCCGGATCCCATGGAATATTCCATGATGCTATGCCAACGACGACGTTATCCACCACAAGAGGACCACCACTGTCTCCCTAAAATATCAAGTCAGAAATCATTGGACCGAGCCAAGGGCACTCTAGTAATTAGACGATTGACAGGTATTTTTGAAACTGTTAGATCTACCGTAAAAGAGGCCTAAGATAATTGTCGGTTTCGGGCTCAAGATATGCCAAGACAGTACCACGCAAAAGTTAATCCCCACGGATTTCCAAACAAAAATTCTGAAGAATTTAATTTATCACGATCTGATAACTTATTAAACTCGTTCATCCTCGTGTGTTGATGCAGACAACAACCGTTGTTTGAGTCGATTAAAAAAATTATTTGTTAATTAATTATTGACTCAAGAGTTACGATCGTCATCTTCAGGTGAAGTTACCTTCTGAATCCCAACGCCCCTCGGAGCAGAACCACAAATTTGACCGTGTAAAAGTGTGTAGTTCATGAATTTCTGACAATCCTCTCTGGTGATGACGACCGCGGAAGTTCTCTGAAGGGTCTTCGATGGATATATGTTGTCCTTTTTAAGCCGACCAAATCCACTTACCACACCTTTCACATTGTACGGCGGTGGAGATTCGGGTAGTAGTACTGGTCCTTGAAATTCATCATAATTTATCTCTTGTCTCAGCTGGAAGATGAAAGAAACTGATTTATTACCCTGGGAGAGAAGAATAATTTTTCTGGCCAAGGGCTAGATCGGGAAATTCCGAAAGGGTAGTCAAACAAACGTGACTGACTCAATTCCCTAAAAATACATCAGAGAAATTCCAGTAAAATATTGGAGCGCGATCTAATTGATTGGCCCTGAATCTAATCAGAATTTCGACCAACTTAGAGACGTCATGTCGACTACGAAAGGCACTATTGACATTAATTTGGAGTCAAAATAAACCCGAGAGTCCTGGAAACGATACGGTGAGTGATAACAGCCAGATTTATTTTCAAAATCATCCCACAGTGATTGAAACTTGTTAATTATCACCAGTAATCGGATTCGTGGAATAATAAATTCAACTCACGGTAATAACGGCAATGTCATTAGCACGAGACTCCAGGTGAAACTCCTGGTGCCAACTGACATTGAATACTTCATGTTGATTACCACCTCGGAGTGCACCAGACCCCGTGACCACTGTTAAATCATCGTAAGGTGGTACAAACAAATCAGCGACACAGTGTGCAGCAGTGAGAATGTGCTTCTCGCTTATTATAGCACCACCGCAAAAATGATAGTCGTCACTTCTCAAGGACGCTTGATAAAAAATAACTGATGAATCTGCCTCAGTACCACCCGACATTCTTCGCAATCTTCGTGCACCAAGACCTGTGAACAGTAAACGTACGTGGAGGGGATGGAAAAAAAATCACCGGAAAACAAATAGAAACTAGAATAGATAATGAGAAAAATAAACACTGACCCTGAATTATCAAGCAATAAAACAGACATATTGCAGCGAAACGTAATGTTAAATTCCAGTGAGTCATCTCCTATATTCGAGGTGGAAATATTCGTGTGAATCTTATCGTTCGATGCACCTCGTACCCCAGCGTCGAGTGAGTTAAAAATTAGATCAGCACGAATTTATAAGAATTATCTTCTGCCGTAATTTTTGCGAGCCTGATCGACAAAGCCTCGTGATAACGATCGAAGAAATCAGCTGAGACGATACTAATCACAATGCCACAATTTCCCAACAACTCTGGCAACTGAGGCATTACGTGGGACGCCGCACGTGCGCCGATGTTGCAGTTTAGCCCTAGATTCATCACCCTACGCGACCGGAAATATTCAGTAAGAGGAAAATGTGATTGAGGATAATTTTGGCGAATTTTCCCGGAGTATTCCGTCACTTTTAACCGAATTTTCTGCGACAAATTACGATACCACTTCGTGAATTTTCCTTGTTCCGTCACTTCCGTAAGCGGTCAGCGAACTTGAGTTTCGTCGCTTGTACTCAATGTTCCTTTCATGTGTGCGAGCCTCGCATTGCATAAATTACTATGAATTGGCTGATTGGAAAAATTTGAAAAAAAATCGTCTTTTCCAAGTAAAGTGTCTGGAAAATTCTAGATATTTAACAATTAATAATTAATAATTTTCAAGGCGAAGGCGACACAATACAAATTCGCCGCGTGCTGTTACTCATCGGAAAATCCGGCCCTTCCTCCCCTCCCCTCCCCAAAACTCGAACAAGATCAACAATTACTCAGTTTCCCAAGTGCTTAGTTCACCTCCTGACGTAATCTAGCTCAATATTATGTCTCTCTGATAAGAACATTTGCGAACTTATCTTATTCCGCGCGATAAAGTAATAACAAAATGAGGTGTGTTGCCGCGCACGGGTCATTGGCCGAGAAGAGAGAATAATTGTCAAAAAAAAAAATCTACCTCTCAACGTCGTAATTGTCAATCTTGTATTATTAGTAAAATCACGGACACATGTTATCTCGCGTGGGTAGAATGGGCCTGACGTCATTGCTGTTGTGTACTCGTAAAGAGTCCTCGTCGTTCGTGTCCTCGCCGTGTTTGGCTCGACGACCGTTCGATGCGATTCTGCCCACTAGATTATTTCAACTTGTTCGGTTCTGATCTGTTCTTCATCTCTTCCTCTCATTTTATTTCTCTTCACGATCAGGGACAGTCTAATGTTTTCGGAGTTATGATGTGGTGGAATGAATATACATGCAAAGATTTTTTTGGAATTTGTCAGTCGTAAAATATTGTATTTGACGCAGTGATAAGAGAAGAATTAACTGACTCATGTGATTTCGAAGTAATATTCCTCAGAGAATTTTTTCGTCGTTCGATCACACCCTATTTTTTCGGATAACTGCGTCAAAAGTTCACTTGTTGCGACGGCTGCGTAAAAAGTTACTTTTTCTGACCGGCCTTGAAACTTGACTAATTTAGTGAATTTTCAGCCGCAAAAATCCGTTTTATTAATGAAATGCAAATCGTGTGGGTGGGAAAAAGTGTTTATTACGCACTTGAGGCCCAATTTATTATTTTTACTGCTGTTACTTAATGTTCATGTCGATAATGTCCTCGTACACCCAGCACGTGTGTAAAATTTCACTTTACGCACCAGTGAAGAGACGATCACACATTTGGAACCCGCAATTTCTTTGGCGCGGGTAAAATTTATTTTACATAACGTATCATCCACTTGGAATTTGTGGCTGGGACGACGGGTCAAGAACAAAGAGAATAAAAATGTAAACAAGAAAAATGGCGTCTCGAGGGCCACCCCGAAGCTTTCTTTCGTTTTTTACTCGCTCCACGTCGGAATGAAAGTGAAAGATGTCAAGGACGATGGGACGCATTCAGACAAGGTCACACTCGTGGAAGAGGTTGATGAACGGCTTCCATTGGTCCGAAAATAGTGGGCGACAGGTGAGAGCACCTGAAATTAGAGAAAATCGAATTTTCTACGTCACACGCGCCTGTGCGAATGCCCATCACTCTGGCACAGGCGCTTCGCCGGGAGTGACGTCACAAGGGGGATGAAATCATTGGGGTTGTCTCGTGTGATACGGGTTAGTGGAGCACGGGCGAGGGTCCGGGTCATGAGTACTCGTGGCGATAGTCTGGCCCACCACTCGGTGACAGTTCATTCGGGAAATATGGGGGATTAGAGGGTGATTTTAGTGGTGGACAGGGGCCAAAGGTGGAGTAGAGGAATTAATATATAGGTTGATTCGTGGGGGATTTCCCTGATGGCCCTCATCAAGTGCTGTTTTGAGGTCGAGGCGCCGGAGGTCCTGGAGAGTGTTGTCAGGAAGTGCACTGATCCTGGATGTGAGTTTAAAATATTAATAAAATTTTTTGTCCCTACCATCACCCTATTGTCCCCTAAATGTTTTATTATGATTAGTTAACAATTGGAGGTCTTGATAAAAAGATCTATTTGTTACAAATGCACATTTCTAAATTGTCAAATGTTTTTTGAGGCACATGCACTCATCTACCGAAATTTGCAAACTATTTATATTATTATTAGTATTATAATATTCTCTTTCAAGTTTTGAGTCTTTTTTCAATGAATTAATTATAATATTCCACGAAAAGTATATGTAGGTACTCGGGGAAATCACCTACACGGCTGCAGATACCCTTGAAAAGGGCGATTTAACGTTATTTCAGAACTCATCAACTATTTAGACATCACCAGAATAAATCACGCAATTATTTAACAACAGTAATTCATGGATTAAGCTCTGCTGCGTCGTGGAGTGAATGAAATGGACAAATCGATATATTAAAATTGCCAGCGCATTTGTTTCGCCCTGTCGTGCGCTGTCTCATTAATATTAATGATACAATGAAATCAGTTATTTCTATCTTCCCGCAAAATTTTCGACCGGGTAAAAACACGAGATCCCGTTCTTCGAATTTTTCTATTCGTCGAATGAATTATTTATGACGGACTAAAGCTCATTACTCAACTCGTCACACCATTTAATTCCTTTATTTATTATTTTTTGGGATTTTATTTCAAAAGAATATACATAATTCGGGAAAGAAAGGTTCGATATTCACAAAAAGTGACTGTTTTACGTGACCGGAATTATTACACGTGTTATTCCAATGCTTTGATGTTTATCGATTTTCGAAGAACTATTTGTGACTGGGAGTCGAGCAGAGGCTCGGTGAGACAATTATTCATCCCTCTTTTAAAATTTTGTCTTGAGGAAAAATAAATCAGTGGATAATAAAGTCCTGAGGGGTGAAGTGATAAAATGGAGCGAATTAATTCATCATTTTATTTTCATTTATTTTCCCTCCATTTTATTTTGTTCTTTCATTTGCATTTATTATTCTATTTTGATGAATATTACAATTTCACGTACACTTGTTATAAACATTTATCAAATTACAATTGCGAGGGAACTAGAAAAAATTTAATTTATAATAATTCTCAATTTAAAATGTAAATTGTAATTGTCACTGTGTCACTCGAGGATTATTAACAACTCAGACAAATAAATTATAGTTTTTCACATCAATTGGATATTTAGGAGCATAGAATGTAGTTATAACTAGCTATTTGGACTGGATATTGAGAGTAAAATATATAATACTTTGGGAAAGGATCATTTTCTAAAAAAATAGCTGGCTCACGTGACCGGAACCATTCCACGAACTATTCTGATACCCCGATGCTTATCGATTTTCAAAGAACTATTTTCGACTCCGACTACGGCGAGGGGAGGATCAGCGAGACAATTATTCATCCCCCATTTAAGATTTTGTCTTCACGGAAAAATAAACAACAGTTGATAATAAAGTTATGAGGCATGAGGCAATAGATTCGTTCCTGAGCGTTGCAACGTCAGATAAAATTGTTGAAAAATTTTATCAACATTTATTTATAGTTCCTCTGGAATTTCAAGAAATTTTCAATAAAGAGTAACTTTCGTTGTAATTATTAGAATAAAATTCATGGAAATTGGGGTGAACGTATTATTCAGGTTTCAAGCGATTCAAAACTGAAGGCAATATTCATAGTTTCGGAGAGACAAATTGGACATTTACAATAATGGCCGCTTGACGCGTCTGGAATCATTACACGTGCTATTCCTGCACTTTGACGTCTATCGATTTTCGAAGAACCATTGGCGGCGGGAATACGTCGAGGGGAGAGTAGGCGATCCAATTATTCATCCTCCAATCCAAATTTTACCTTGGAGGAAACGTAAACGTTAGTCGATAGTGAAGTCGTACTGAATATTGAAATGCAAATTACACTTCTGGGAATATTTTCTCTTCTATTTATTTTTGAATCCAGGGGCGAAAGTTACCGAACAATATAACGGTGGAACGAAAAAACCCAGTTCACAATAAAAAAAGAAAAAAAAATCTTAATTATAAAAAATTAATATTTCTTCTGCGTTCAGTAGTAACAGACCAGCCAAAAAAAAGGTCAGACACAGTCTTCACTTAAAGAGTGAATGGTGTCGCCACCTGCCAGCGTTTCGCGAAACCGCACTCCCCAAATGCGAATGTTCAGTCGATAAAAGTAGGATGGACAAGTTATGTAAGTTAACCCGACACTCCCTCGTATTTCCCTACAAATCACCCCCTAAATCCCCCTCACAAAGTCTAAAAGCCCTCCAAAGTCGCAATGAATCCCTCCCCCATCGATCCCCATAATTTCCGTGATCGTGAAGGTCACGTCCGATGCACCGAGCCTTGAATTGCATTGGCTGCAGCTTGGTGCAGTCGATATTGTCCTGTCATTGCGCAATAGCCACTGCAAAATTGAAAAAAAAAATCCAGGATGAGCAAGACTCACGGTGAAGACTTCAAAACTCATTCGGTTTCATTATAAAGTGATAAAATAGACTCGTAGGTGGGGATTTACGCTATCGGTTGTCACTATCGAGTGGACATGTGTGGTAATGAGTTTTTGTTCAACCGTCAGTTATTGGAATGTATTTCACTATTAGCTATTGTCACCCTCAAATACAATATCTTATCTCGAATTGTTGATGCCATTGATTTGGTAGTATTAGTATCAATGCCATCGTCTCTGGACAATACTGTTTATTTCTTACAATACAAGATGATGACGATTGAATATTATTGTCTAGGCTGCTGCTGGTGCTGCTCGGCACTGAGGCCAAGGTACAAGAGACTGGTTGACAATATTTTTCCCGTTAATCCACAGGTAATTTTAGAGGTTAATTAATAGGGTTAACTAACAGACAAGACTACATTGATCACAAAAATACTATCAGCACTATCAACATTAGCTCGCGGTGCACTGCCCAAATATAAAACTGTGAGACGATGTCAGAATTCTAAATGAAATAATGATGTTTGTTGCAGGATGGACTGGTCAAAAATAACATGGAGAAATTGACCTTCTACTCGCTGAGTAGCCCTGAAAAATTAGATAGAATCGGTGAATATTTATTTCAGCGTGCTTCCAGGGATATCTATAGGCGCCGAAATGGCTTTGTTATCATCGCCATGGAGGCCATGGATCAATTGTTGCTGGCCTGCCACGCGCAAACGTTGAACTTGTTCGTTGAGAGTTTTTTAAAGATGATACAGAAACTCTTGGAGTCGACAGATCCCCAGCTCCAGATAATGGCGACCCAATCTGTGAGTTGATGGCATTCGAGGGGAGACCCCATTCCAATTTCCAAATCGCTGATGTCTTCATCCATCTTGCTGATATTTATTTATTTTCTCAAAATTTATTTATTTTAAAGATACTTTCCGAAATGCCGGAAAAGTCTTCCAAAAATTTGTGCATTAATAGTTTTTTCTCTGAACATTTTTCCAGAAGGGAAAATTCAGTCTCTACATTAAAACGCAATAATGGATTCATCAGCATGATAAATAAAGGCCGTCACGATTTTGAAATCCAAGAATAGAAGCATGTCACTGATGAAAACATAATTAACAGTTTTCAATGGATGATACTAATCGTAAACACTTTGCTTCTTCATCCCATTTGCTACGGTTTTTAATGATCTCTTAGTACGGTTTGTCACTGTACAATTTAATCGAAAGCTCCAAAAACTTTTGTCTTCCAACAGTTTGTTAGATTTGCCAACATCGAGGAGGACACGCCGTCTTATCACACACGTTACGATTTCTTTGTATCAAAGTTCTCTGCAATGTGCCACGCCAACCACGACGACCTGGCAATACGCAAGCAGATTCGACTCGCCGGCATACAGGGGCTGCAGGGTGTCGTGAGAAAAACGTTGAGCGATGATCTTGTGGAGAATATTTGGGAATCTATTCACATGGATAAAATAGTACCATCTTTGTTGTACAATATGCAGAATTCAAGGTGAAGTTAATTTTATCCAAGTTGGTTTCACTATTTAAAAAAAAATCTATTACTTTTTGAAATTACTTTTATTTATGGAATTTTCAAGATAATCCAGTAGTCAACAATTCGTCTAAATTTCTGGTATTGTCGAATTGTCTACAGATATGTTGATAAGGAAGGTACAACACCAGACAGTCCAACTGAAGAGCGCTCTGACCCGCCCCAGTTTGCAGAGACTTGCATGCGAGAATTAGTGGGTCGTGCATCATTCGGCCACATTCGCTGTGTCATCAGACCCGTTCTGAGGCACTTAGACAATCATCAATTATGGGTTCCCAATTATTTTGCCATTCACACATTTAGGATAATTATGTTTTCAATCCAAGTGAGTAGCTTTCCTCCCCAGGAAATTTGAAAAATAATTAATAGATTCACTCTAAATGCTATCTTTTTTTTAGTCCCAATACTCGTACACAGTAGTCGAGGCCCTGATGACGCACCTCGACGAGAACTCCAAGTCCTCTCCAAAAATTCGCACAAGTATCGCCGATACCCTCTCTAAGATAATATCGATCGCGGCAGGCGAGAGTGTGGGTCCCTCAGTCCTGGAAATAATAAACTCCCTGCTGTCGCACCTGCGTATATCAGTAACACGAAACCAGCAATCAAGCCCAGACGAGCAGCTGTACCAGGAGGCCCTGATAAACGCTCTGGGAGAGTTCGCTAATCACCTCCCCGATTACCAGAAGATTGAGATCATGATGTTCATAATGAGCAAGGTCCCCTACAGCCAGCCAGACCGTCTGGTATCAGTAGCAAAGGGGGACGTACTCCTACAGAGTATTCTCTTGAAATCCCTCTTGAAAGTTGGCTCGAAATATCAAACAATCCACCTAAACACGACATTCCCCCCTAGCTTCTTGGATCCCCTCCTCCGAATGTCCCTGGCAGCTGACGCTGAGATGCGTCTCCTGGTTCAGAAGATCTTCCACACGTTGATAGATCGCCACCACAACATCGACAAGCTCGCGAAGCCCTCGATAAGCCCCTTGGAGCTGGACCTGGCGATCGAGAAGTCCTCTCGTCCAGACGTCATTTTCATCAGGAAACACGGACCCGAGATCTACCTAGCTCTCTACGAATCCCTGGAGTTCCCCAGCAACACAGTCGAGAATATCGAAGCTATCTACACAACACTCGCTCTTCTGATCGTCGAACTAGCTTCTGAGGACACTGTTCTGGAGCAGCTGAGACTGGTCCTGAGCCTCCAGGACTTGGCACTAACCAGCAGTCAAATTAGCAGTGCCCTCAAGTTCAATCTTCACGCCATCGTCATCAGCCTTCTCATGCTGATAGCTCACGTCTGCAATATTGGTAGCTTGCTGGAGTACAGCATGAAGATCGTGGAGACCAGACGGACGGAGGCGATCCATCTGCTGCCTGAACTGAGGGCCCAGTATGTGGGAGACTTCCAGAGGGTAACTGGGGTGGTTCTGGTGGATCAGGCACTGGTCACGGAGTGCCTGAAGACCGCTGGCTTGGACACCGTCAAGTTGCAACAGGGATCTGGCTACAGCAACGCATCGCTGCAGCACAGGCACTCGTGGGTCGACAGCGCTGGAAGGAACTCCATTGCTGATATCAATGCTGGGACTACCGAGTTGGACAGTGGAGGCAGCTCACCCGGGGTCTCCCGGAAGCTTGTAGAGGAGCTCACCTTCGAGAGTATGAAGAAAATTCTCACAGAGAGCAACAATAATCTGGGTGTTGAGGTGGAAAGAAGGGCACAACTGTCTGAGTATTTCAGAAATGCGACCTTCCAGGATTTAGTCTCCAAGACACAGCCTAAGGGCGATGTGCTCCAGAGCAAATTGTCAGATATCTTTAATTCTCTCACCATGGAGGGGAGGAATGTTGCGGTGCAGAGTGTGCAGGTGGAGAATAAGGTCAATGTGCCCAGTTATGAGGTGCATTTTCCCGAGTTATTTGTTTATTGAGGGAGAAAGGGCAATATTATTGACACAGGGATCTGTTTTGTTCTAACTTAATAAAATTATTTCACTGGAGAAGTAAAACGTGATGACAGGGGGAGCATTGAAGAGGAGGGTTTTTTTTTATCTTATTGATTGGAGTTGTCTCGATATTTACGGGCTTTGAGGGCCAATGTTGGGAGGTGTTTTTCGTGGAGAGCTCTGTTGGCTGGGAAATTTGTTTTTAGATTTTTAGACAGGAACAGTTGTTCTGCGAGAATGTAAATACTAGGTTTTGATGGGAAAAAAATAATTTTCGACATTTTTGCTGATTGCGTTATGGAGAAGGGGATCTAGGCGTCTTGGAAGTGGAGAGATAATCCTTGCTGGGGAGTTATCCCTCTGGAAGTCTCTTGACATTTGTTTTGATGGCATTTATAGGATAATGAGAATTTTGGGGGAAAGGAGAAATTCAGAGGATACTTCGGTGATGGATTTCGTTGGCTGTTGGTTTTTTTTTTCTCCCCGCATCACAAGTTCCAGAGAAAAAATCGCAATGAATATCGTACCATCGATTTACCACGTTTTACTAATTCCCTGACAACGTATTAATTTTTTTTATTCTACAATTTATGCACAATTCCGAGGTATTTTTGTATTAATACCTTTATGTTCATATTCGATCAGGTATTACGCTTAACACGACAGATAATGCTATTTATTCGTTGTTTATTTTTGTGCTGAAGTATTGTGAGGTAATAAAGTTTATTGGAGAAATTATTAATGACTATTTTTATTTTTTTCCCCTTCTAGAAAAGAGCAAACGAAAAAGAATTGACATTGGGAAATTTTATTGGTAATTTACAGGCTTTTTTTCGGGTGAAAAATAATCAAAACACAATTGCGTATGGTTCAATAATTCTTTAATTCAATCGCTCGATATAAAATAAGAAAAAAAAACTTTTTCACAATCATCAAATCGGATAGTAACACGGTGTACAATAGATACATATTTATAAATGCAGATTTATCGCTCGATGAATTCCAAGTCATTTCTATTCAAACGAATTATGAGAGCAGGAGCATCGGATCGTTGAATATTTTTATTGAAAATTGCAAAGTTTGGTATGAATTGTTATTATGAAATTGTATTGGTCGTTCCAATTCCGTGTTGGAGTTTTATCCTCGGAGACCTTTCAGTTGTTCTCAATTCCATTCAGCGATTCGTCAATGCCATCCAGACCAATTGAGCGATTGAATAAAGTGTACATTGTGCCATTGTGGATGAATTAATTTAAGAAAAAGGGGTGGCAAATTCTTTATGATGTTTGTTTTTCACGGCAATTAGTTCTTCCATTTTGATCAGTTTGGCATTTTACCCATGGAAGAACGTTCAAGGCTGGACCTTGAGGAGCTCCACGTCGAAGATGAGTGTTGCGTTTGGCGGAATAGTGTGTCTTTGTCAAGGATAATATATTTTAAGTAATTAAACGATGGACAGAATAAAATTATGAAGTACAAAAAAAAATCCAAACATCCGGACGAAGTAAGTTCCTGAAAAAACTATCATTTACTCTGAGGATTTTTTTTGTTTTCAATTACGGGCCAAACTACTTAAAGACCCAGGTCATAGTTTCGTTTTCGATAAATAATAAGATTCAAATTTAATATCCATGGTAATTTTCGAATGATCTACATTCACAACTCCCCTGCAGAATTGAATTAATATGATTCCCTGTAAGTTAATTACAATGTTCATCAAACAAGTGGAAAAAGGATATACGCCAGGGTGGCCTCGGCTGCCGTATGCGAAATCCGGCGAGCAGGTCAAGCGAGCACGCTGACCGACAGACATCTGAGCAACTCCCTGATCCCATCCCTTGATAACTTCACCCTTGCCAATCTTGAACTTAAAGGGTGCACCGTGGTCTCGACTTGAGTCAAATTTCTTTCCATTTGTCAGCGTACCTACGATCAATTCATTCACGATTGATTTTATACACATGTCTCAAAAGATCGGAATAGCAGAAGTTGAAAAAAAAATTGGATCCTAATGAAAATTATTAAAAAGATTGAATATTAATAAAGATTTATCTACCAGTATAAAAGCGATATTTACCTGTATAATGAACAACCACGGTTTGTCCGGTCTTTGGGAAAGTCTGACCTGGAAAAACCCAACCAAAAAAAACATCAGCTTGTATTATTCAAAATTCTGCAATAAATTCACAAGATATTCCTACAAAATAGTACAATGAACTAATGAAAGATGTGAAATAGAAAAAATATTTGAATAATCGAGAATAATATTTCATAAATTAAAAATTGAGACTAGCAGACCTCTGATTGTGGATTTTATAAAAAAAAATCTGCAGAAAATATTTTAATTGAATGAGTATTAAATGTATAAAATCTCTCAGTTTCAATACGCAATAAAGTTTTCGACGGAGTTCACTGGGTATCTCTGCACTGAGAAGAAAATCTTGTGCCATGTATATTCGCTTGAGCTTGACCCTAGTAAATATGTATAAATATTTCCGTAAGACAAGCTGATGCCAAGAAAATTTTCTTGTCCAGTAAATACCAGTTCCTGGTAAAAGAAATTTTTTTTCTCCCTGTACAAAATTTCCTCGCGGTTCGACAAACGAGCCCATGATAGCCACGAGGTCATCCCGTCTATCGAGTTCGTTGGCGAGTCCAACACTCTCATAATTTATACACATATTGATTTCACAAAGAACAAGAACGGCGTCTTGCCTAGGTAATGGTGAAAATACAAGTCCTTGACACTGCCAAGAGCTGTCCTGTAATTACCCCAATGGGGTCATTCCGTCTTTACCCTCGTAAACACAAATACCCGAGCACAAACGCCGGAAAAAAGGAATGAAGAGTGGAGGTATGCAAATAATTACCGTCCCCGGATGAAATAACTTCGACATCCACGCCCATGACTGCTCGATATCTGCAAATATGTTTGTTTTCACAGGTTACGTGTGGTACAATTGACGATCTAGGACTTAGATCGGAGGGTGCTCGAGGCAATTGTTTATTGAAAGGAGATTGAAAAAATGTCGGACGTACCTTCACACACGATCGAAATGCCGCTGACTAAATGTGGCTCCTCCAGAGATTTTCAACCCTTGTAGGCCGCCGATAGAGACGTAAAGGGGAGTTTCTAATGCATGTTTCAGCGACGTATTTTACGTTAGAAAATGGCCAAGAGTTATATAACGGTTATGTGACCATAATCGAGGGATACATGACGAAATTTTTATGATGACTGTCATACTGCCTGTCATTTTTCGTCAGCAAATGCCTGACAATTTCATTATTCCTTCACCAATGGGTATTTTATAGGGGTTCCAACATTTCCAGAGATGGAACATTTTTTTCAATGAAATGACTTTCATTTTGCATCCCCAATGACATAGGCAATAAAGGAAGAAGAGATTATGGCGGATATAATAAAGTTCTCGTCATGTGACCGTCATATAACGCACTTGGAATCTAGAAACAACCTTATACTCCTGGCACCGTTTACATGAAGAATCAGTGATCGCGGTGATCTCACGAAATATGTTTTGATTATGGCCAGTTGTAATCAGCGATTATAAATTATTAAAATTTATTTATATTGTTTGTAGTTTAAGATGACCAACCTATTGGTCATTTCCACTTCCCTATGCATTTTTGCTTATGTAATTCCTTCTGTTATTAAATACGTGAGTACAGGTCATCCGGTATTTTATTAACCAAGAAAATGAGAATAATTAGATATCTGATTAATTACGTGGTTATTTTGTTGTAATATCCTTCAATTATTGGGATAGATCGTGGGATGGTTCTTCGCAGAATCTAGGGAGGAGCAGAATACTCGAAAGGAAATAATCAGGTTGGAACAGGAGATGTCAAGCATTTCGATGGTCGATGAATTCGCGAGATATACGAAAATCCAAAGGCAACACACGAAACTCAGAGAGAATTTTAAAAATCAAGGTTTGCAAATTATTGCAATTGTACGTCAGTTTGACTTAATAGATAATTATCAATGACTGGTAATTACTAGCTAATTTTTGTTTTTTTATTTGCAACACTACTCGAGAAAAGAAAATTATCCTATTTCATTAATTATTGTTAATTTTTAATAAATGGATTGATCTTTCTAGTGTCTGCCAGAGTGTCTGCAAGAGCGAAAGCTCAACTATTTTTCATTTATTCAGCTCGAGCTTTCAATGTAAGTGGGTTGAAAAAATTGATCAGTACAAACTGTAGAATTTTAATAATGTTGTCAATCTTTTTCTCTATTAAAAAAGATTGAAGAACTTTATTGGGCCAATTATTCAAATTTCCAGGGACTGGTTATGGTAATAATGATGATGTTATATCGAAGTGAACCTGTGATGATTCTGCCAAAGGGAGCTCTCTGGCCTCTAGACAAGATCCTCAGCTGGCCAAGCACCTACGAGGACTCCATATCTCTCGCCATGTGGATGAGCATCACCACACTCGTTACCAAAACCACTTAACAAACTCATACACTTCACAAGCACAAAAATAAAACATTGAAAAAAATTAAGACTCAGTTCACTCCGTGTTTCCCTCAATTTTCAAATATTTATTGATGTTTCATTAAAACTAAAGGTAATAAATCAGGATTAATAGCAAAACGAATAATAGTATCTAAAGAATGATCATGGTACACGCATAAAACTAACAAAATCATTAACAAATAGTTGTTTTTTACGAAAACGTACTAAAGCATGTGAAGACCATGTTATGTTTGAATATTTTTGGATAAAAAAAATATTTCTCATACTTTTCTTTATTCTGTAATTTGAGAAAATCATTTCGTGCCGTTTATTGAAGCAAATGAGTGAGAAAACCGATTGATTGAATAGTATTTCTGTATTTTAAAGCACCGAGAGTACAATTGTGACAATTTTTCATTCATTTGGTGATGGAAACGTTTGACAACGATTTCGTGAAATTTCATTTTTCGTAAAAGTTGTTATACCTCGATAACGAACACTTTTAGGAGGCAATCAGCAAGAACTTTCTCCGTAACTGATGACATGTTCTACGAAAATTCTCTTATGACATTTTCTTGCCGAACTAGTTGTCGAGATAATTCTAGGCATATCACGAGAGGAAATTTTTTTTTAGCTTTTCTCGTTATGTTCTGCTTTATTCCTCCTCAAGTTGTTAGTTTATGCTTCGTTACTTGATACAGATTCACTCTTGACGAATTGCATATGAAATAACTAATCGCCAATAGTTATATTGATCAACGAATGTCACAGACTGCTAACTCTGATTTCAACTGATCGTAGAGGATTAAATGCACTCAGTCGAATATCCAATAGAACAATTTATTTAAGTTTCTGTGGCAGTTGACGATGCAATTCGCGAGTATGATCCTCACGCTTCTAGTGATTATTATCAATTTTTATTCGTAAGCCTCGATTATCTGTCTATATGCAATAAACCATAGTAAAAAAAAGGGAAATCATCAAGCAAATTAGTCATCAAATCCAAGAAGATTTTTCGGAGAATCACGTGCATACTATTTTTTCAAAATTTCCGAATCCATCGGGTTATCAAAAAATGGCTCTCACTTTTTTGTGGAGAAATAAATTTTCCACAAAAAGTGCCCTTTCACTCCCTTCCCCGAGTCTGGAATTTCAATTTTCACGAAAAAATCGTGTCCGGACACGATAATCATTCCAAAAAGACCAGCAAAGATAAATTCAAGAGGCTTACAGATCAGTTTACACTCGCTAACATCTTTATAATTTTATATCTCATTCACATGATTTTTTTTTATTTGATTTCTAAATATTAGATCGGTGTCACACGTGACTCATACCTTCAATACGTAATTATTTTTTAATATTCATGATAAATATTAAATTGACCCAGTAACATACCCACTTTCAACACAGTTATTAATCCATAGTATTACATTTGTTTCATTAATTAGGCGATTTTATATAAACGAGAAAAATATAGGTATACAAGACTTAACATTCAAACTTTATTTTTATTTATCTTTTACTTTGTAATTATGTTCATTACTCTTGAGAATAACTGTTTATTGTTTTTGAATTATTAGGACTTTTTTCTTACTTTCGTGCTGATTTATTAATGATTGAATGATTCATCTTGTTTATATTAATAGCTGGGATGAGATTTTTATTAATTTTTCAGCTCTTTATCTCTGACTTTTTCGTTGAAAATATGATTCTTTAATGATTTTGAAGTTTCCTACATTGAGATTATAAGGTCTGTGGAAGCGTACAAGCGACACACACGAACATTCAATTATTTTGACATTATGACACTGGATTACTCTTGAAAATTGTTTTTTTTTTTAATTTTATTTTACTTTTTAATTGAAAAAAGGACACGATATTATCAGTTAAACTTCGAGTGAGGAAAATGTCGGCTGACGGATTGTGAGTTTTTGGGGCATATGAATACTTCAGTTTTACTCTGAAGGACAAAAATGAGTTCTAATAATTCATGCAACGAAATTTGTAAACGAAATACTCTGTTAATTGTGGAACTGTCTCGACAACTGAATTTTTATATCCTCGAATTGTTTTCAAAAAACGATTGGTGAGAAGAGGTCAAGAAATTTTGAAAGATG
This sequence comes from Diachasmimorpha longicaudata, assembly GCF_034640455.1. Lineage (NCBI taxonomy): Eukaryota > Metazoa > Arthropoda > Insecta > Hymenoptera > Braconidae > Diachasmimorpha > Diachasmimorpha longicaudata. Next base: position 6,246,885 of record NC_087232.1, on the reverse strand, counting down.
GAAACAATTCTCTTGACATTGTCCTCTAAAATTTCTCACTCAGGAAATTATTGAGTAAAATTCTAAACCCTTGAGAATTCCAAATATTACCAAATTGTTGTTCAAGATAATTTCATAATTCACCAAATCGTCAAATTAAATGCAATAACAAAGGAACAAAACGAAAAATTTTCGTAATGACCTTTTTATCAGCCCTCGAGTAGCTCTACAAAAAATTTTCTGTCTGCCATTAAGATCTGAGCAGTTGCCAAGTTTCCCGTGAACTCTTTTGCCACTCCACTAGTGAACCTTATTCGTTCAAGTACTTCAATGAGTAGTTACAAAATTATTTGGGTAAATTGATTGCTGTCTCCTTGTTCATCCTCCTACTCCAGAGCAAGAGACAGAGCCGTGCTTTTCCTCATAACTGAATACGCTTAGGAATAAACGAGAAAAATAATAATGGGGTACCTTTACCGATTACATGTCAATGGGAAGTGAATAATGAAGTGGTAAATTTATGTTTTGGCGATGTCCATGGGTGATCCAACAGATGTGTTCACTGTAGGTGCTGCCAGTGGTGGGCCCCCTGGGCTCACAATTGTCGGAGGAATCGCTGGCTTCACAAATCTGTCTGAAGTGCGTCTGCCTGTCGGCGGCCCTATGTGAGCTCCTGTCGGTGGTGGTGAGCTGGAGAACGGTATCATCATACTCTGTCCACAGGCGAAGCATCGATTGGACGTGAAGGTGTCGCGAGATGTTGAGCCAACGACATTTACCCCCGGGCTGAGGGGTCTTGATGAGCTTGGGGATGGATTATATGGCACTGGACTCGATACTGTGCGATTTCTAATGTTGCTACCGGACATTACGATTTCGTTGTAATGGCGCTCCTCCTCCATTTCCAAGCTGATCAGAAAGGAAAAAAAATAGCAGTCAAGCTTCAGGGGAATCCATCATTATTTTGAAAAGTTGAAGGAATTTACCTTGACTCAGATTCAGACAGATGTCTGCAAAGGGCCTCACGACGTTCAACCTCGAGCTGCAATTTTCTCTGGAGTCTTAAATTCTCCTCGCGAATATGCTTCTCCTCATTCACATACCGTTGCATTTTTTCGGTATCTAAAAATACAAATAATTCGCATTCCAGCTGAGTGAATACATCCTAAAATAACTGGGCGCTTTGACAGACACGAGAAAAAATAAATAAATAACTTTGAAGAGACCTTCAAAATTTGACAAGAAAGATTTTGAATAAAACTCCAAAAATAAAAATTGTCAAAAGACATTTTTGCAGGAACAAACGTCACGACAACGTTTTACTTGACAAACAAAGAAAATAATTCGTTAATGATAAACCTCCAATGAATGTGCATTAAATAAAAAGCCTCCATGAACTCACGTTCTTGTTGTGACATAAGAAGTGTATGTCTCAATCTTGCGACTTCACTCCTCAGTGTCTGTATGTGGGTGCTCAGATTGGTCGCAGTATCGCCGTTGTTGAGATCCCTCGGTGACGTGGGATCAGACACCGGTTGATCCAATTTAATCTGCAAAGTGCGTTTCTCCGCCTCCAACTTGTCCATTCTCTTCCACAATTTATTGACGAGTGCCTCCTGCTCCTGCTCGAGTGTGTTCTCCAGCTCCACCTTTTCCCTCCTCAGCTGCTCTAGATTGCTCTGTTTGGAGAGTGTCTCAGCCTCCAATTTCTCGATTTTCCGCATCAACTTGTTTACGAGGCACTCCTGCTCCTGTTCGAGCGTCTGCTCGAGCTTGCATTTCTCCTGGCGGAGCTGATTCAGTTTTCGGGACAAATCGTTAGTTAAACATTCCTCCTCCTGCTCGTAGTGATGAGCCAGGGTCTCCTTCTCCTTCTTAAGAGATTGGATTTTCTTCAGGAGAGTGTTGCTGATGAATTCTTCTTCCTGCTCTGCTTTAGCTTGCTGGAAGAGGACGTTGACAAGGGCTTTGTTATTTTGTAGAGATGTAGAATTTGTTAAACATAAAAATTTAATTTGGTTATAGGGCTTTTTTAACAAATAATTGGCGGTGGAAAATTTTGCAAAGAAATTTCAAAGTCATTATCATGCGAAAGTAACAAGAACAGCAAGACTTTTTTTATTGTTTTAAATTAATCGAATCAGTGATTCAATTCCTGGAAAAAAATGCTCCATCAAATCCTCTTATCATTTATCATCATCATCATCTCCATCAAACTCACAATAATGACAGAAGCTTGTCGAAGCGAGCGATTCTCCTCCTGCAGTGCCTTAACCCTCAGCTTATACGTCTCAAGTTCAACCTTGAGGACTCGATTGTGCTGCTGAAGGGACTCAATCCTCTTCTGCAACTGTTCACGTGTTACCGGCGACGGTGGCATCATAATTGGACCACCATCAATTGAGCTCGAATCGCTCTCCGATGCACTGTCACGGTCAGCCATTTTATTTCGAAAAAAGGAAAATGAAAAATTGCAAAAAGGGGCGAAATGTCGTCTGCGTTTCAGAAAGTTATTCCGGTTATTCAGTGACACGAGGGTACTAACATGACCCGTTCCACGAATTGGACGATAACTTCACTTTTTTCACTTTAGTTCGAGATTTTTTTGGAATTTACAGTCATTACTTGCTCGGCAATTGCGTTAATTATGCGACACTTTGCGGCACAAACATGTGGTCGTAACTGTGGGTTCTCCTCCAACGCCAAAATGGATCAGCTGTTTTGGCGTGAAGCATTCGTCGTTGGAAATTAACATCACGTTTACAATTCGCGACAGTTAGCTAAGGCGCGAGAATTTGGATGAACAGTAAAGTACAACAAATGTATTTTGGTATTTTTAATTCGAATATAGTTTATGCAATTGCGAAGATTGAAATTTTTGTTTTTTTATGTTGTTCCAATTAACTGTGGCGCTATTATTAGAGGTTATATGACGATATGAGAAGCCATTTGCAAAGCATTAATGCAAAATTCACGGCTATTTGGCGTCACTTGGTTTTGTTTACATCACCTGCGAATATCGTTCAGTGGAGATTCCCCTTAGCTAGTTGCACCGGTAAACATCAACACCCAGGAGTGTTGATGTAATTATTTTCCGTTTATTTAGTTAACGTAGGTTAGTGAAAGATGCAGAAGGAAATACAAGATCTCGTGGAGAAGTCGTTGAAGAAGGCGAGAAGGCTAAGGGCAGCAGGGAATTACGGACACGCTTATGCACACTACACCGCTGTCGTCGAGCTAGCACCAGAGAAGAGGGCTGATGTTGAGCAGGAGTTCACTGATGTCTTGTGTACGTAAACAGAAAATTACTTAATCCCGAATAATTAATTGGATTTAATGGATCCTGAATTTTATTAAATCAATAGTTCAATGAATTTGGTCTTCAGGCAAGTGGGGAATGGATTTAGAAAAAGTCGACTTTGAGAAGATGGTCTTGTGCTACACTAGATCACTAGAAATCTTTCCTGATAATCCACGAATGCTGAATAATTGTGCTGCACATTACATAAGGTACAGATAATTTAAAAGAAGTGATCTTCATGATGACAGTGATGATACATCAGACTAATTGTTTGTAGAGAATTCAATTCATCAAGAATTTTAGGATTGACAAATCAATTCTCTCCATGGGTTCTCCATTTTTTAGGAAAGAATCTCCCCGAGAGGCTCTTCCCTACCTCAACCGCGCCCTCTCCTCAGCCCCAGACTTCCTCCCCGCCGAATGGAACCGCAACTACGCGTACAATCTTCTGATAGACCGATGGCACTTCCCAATGCTGAACGACCGCAACCGTAACACCTGCTACGAGCGAGCGATCTCCAATCGCATCAGCCAAGGGTACAACACAGTTCTGGACATCGGAACAGGAAGTGGTCTCCTCTCCCTGTACGCAAAAGACTCGGGGTCGGAGCGGGTCTACGCCTGCGAGCTCTCCACGGAGATGTCCTTCATCGCCGATAAAGTTTTCTCAACGAATAACAGCACTGATATCACACTCCTTCCTCAGCATTCCACTTCCATTGAAATTCCTCGAGACATTCCACAGAAAGTGAAGCTCGTCGTAACCGAGACGTTCGACGTAGCTCTCTTTGGTGAATTCGTCCTGTCGACTCTGATCCACGCCCACGAGCACCTGCTCTCAGCCGATGGTATAGTCCTCCCGATGGGAGCGACGGTTTTCGCAGCGGCTGTAGAAAGTCCCCAGATTCGCTTCATGTCCCATGTCACCCCGGCAGCCAAATCCGACTTGACCCTCAACTTCGCCGGCATTAACATCTGCGCGGACAACAAGAACTACGAGGCCATCAGTCTCAGGGAAGACAAGACACTCTACCTGACGGACCCCGTGGAAATTCTCCAGGTGAATTTCAATGATCTCTCTGAACTAAAAGAACTCCACACCGACGGCACGAAGAACGTGTCTTGGGTGAAGGTGCGCAAAGATGGACGGATTGACGGACTTGTGGTCTGGTTCAAGCTGGACCTTGACGAGGAGAATACACTGGATACCTCTGAGGAGGACTCCTGCTGGCAGCTAGCAGTTTTCGCCGATAAACCAGTCAAGTGTTCGATTGGACAGGACTTGAAGATCACAACTGAGCTGTGGCGGGAGCAGCTGCGGTGCACTTACGAACTCCCAAAGGACAAAAATGACAACTCGAACTGGAGGAAGTGCAAGGACTTCTACCGCATCTCTCAGCACACCGTGATGTTTCTGAATGACGACGATTATATGTCTTCCATAGCACGTGTTGCTCAGTTGCATAGAACCAAGAGGTACAGGTATATCCTCGACTTGGGTCCATTTCCAGTCTATGGGTTGGAGATGCTCAAGTGGAATGAGGAGGTGCTGAGGGTTTATTGTTATGCGGAAACCGAGGAATTTGGTGACCTTATAATGAGGATTGCTGAGCAGAATGGAGTAGACCGGGAGAAGATATGCATTGTGGAGAGTTGTGAGGAGATTGACAGGAGTTTAGATGTTGTATTTTATCATAATTTTAGTACTCAGGGAGAGATCAACGACTGGAGTGAACCGAGTCTCTACCAGGCGTTGAAACTGACTCTGTCGACTGATGGGTTTATACTGCCCAGGAGGATCTTCCTCATTGGTCAATTAATTTATTCGGAGGATTTACCCAGAATGGTACTCGTGGAGGACAAGAATGTACAAAGGTCCCTGGGGAAGAGCAATTATGTCATCGGGGATTTCGTTAATCAGTACTCATGCAGACAACGATTCGATCTTGATCTGGCACTTTATAAGGCTGTGGAGGTGAGTGAGGAGAGGGTACTTGTACAGATTGATGAGGGGAATACGACGTCTGCTGTTGCCAACTTTGGAAAGATTCAGCAACGAGGGGTGCTCCCAAATGTCTTGGTATGTTGGTACACAATTCATCTGGACGGGGGTAATTGCGTTGCATCCAGGAGAGAGAATTCTTTCATGAATCATTCCGCGATTATCCTCGAGGACGAGGTGAAGGGGGTCATTGAGAGGGGCGAGGATGTTAGGTTTAAGGTACTGCAGATGACGGGTCTCACCAGAGTGAGTCTGGTTCTCTGAATAACGAATTACCATGTGATTTGATAATAAATGTTTTTCAATAGTTTTTATAAACATCAGGCATTTTTTCTGTTTCCTGGTGCCTTACAAATAATTACCTGATATTCTTCGGCACGAAATGACAAGCAATTATCAGTATTGACAGATGTTCGAAGTCAATAATTTTTTTTTTGATGTCGGAATTAATTAAATGAAAAATGAAAACAAAATCAAGCAAATCCCCACAAAATAATATCACAATGAAAGTAATTTTTTTTTCAAATATTTATTCAATTTCCTGATCAGACCAATAATTTGACCTATCCTAGAGCTTATAAAAATACGTATGGAGGTAATAATCGAAAAATAATTTTCCGATTTCGCTTCTAAATCGCCACATCATCACAATTTGCTCCTCTGATCATTGAAAAACCCCATGATATGAGGCACTACGATCTGAGGCTCGTTATTGTGCACGTCATGGTTCCCAGCAACTCGCAGCATCGTCACACACCCCGCGAGATGCTTCTTGATCATCTCCAGGGAGTCCACTTCCCCCCAGTGCTCGAACCACGAGTGTTCAGGGATTATCAACAGAGTAGGGACGGTCAGTTGTTTCATGTACGCCATCAACTGCTCCATGTTGAAATACAATGTCACGATGTTTCTCATCCTCACGTCCCTATTGTACCTGTACTTGTCCCCAACCTTCGTCGTGGCTCTCACAAAAAGCGCTTCTGCAGCTTCTCTCGTTAGGGGAAACTGTCTTCCATTCTGGAGTGTCTCCAGAATCTTTTCCTTGGTGTGGAGGCTCGGTGTTCTCTTCTGTCCTGCAGAAATTGTCGTATCGAAGATCGTTTTCGTTCTTGTGTACAGCGCCTCCGGGGCGAAGTGTTTGGAGAACAACGCGTCTATGGCAATGATCTTCTCCAGTCTATTCGGGGACAAGATGGAGAACATGACCCCGAGCTGGGCTCCAAAGCTATGGCCCATGTAGAGGCACCTCTTCCAGTTGAGCTCTTCTAGGACGTAATGGATCGCCATCACGAAGTTGAAAAAGTCCAGGAACATGCCTGGGGGGAAGTGGGAGGACAAACCGTGGCCAGGGAGGTCGATGGAGACGTAGTAGAAGTCCTGGGGAAGATGGCGCATCAAACGAGTGAAGGACCCTGCATTGTCCAGAGTACCGTGCACCAGGAGCATTGGTTTTGCAGTGGGTGAGCCCCAGCTGAGGGCGGAGATGTGACCCCAAGGGACTTTCAAGCTCAGTTCCGTAGGCTCGGCCATTTTTTATCTAAGAAATTTTGTTGGAGACTTCAGAAGAGGTTGAGTGGTGAATGATATTAAGGGGTCTAGTACTAATCAACATCGAATACCATGTCATCCCAGTTCACTGGGTGATTGATAATGATTGACTTATACTTATGCTGATAACAAGTATTTCTAGAGTAATATGTCATAAAACAAATTAGATTGGAAATTAAATTCTCCATGAACACTTCTTTTGACATTTGCTTCTAACCTCAGTCTCCTTGGAAACGAACAGAAAAACCAGGAAGCTAAATTGTGGGTTAAAAATTAAAATATTGACATAATCATATGATGTCAGTTATTCTCCATGAACTTTTCGCCTCGTTAAATCTGTTATGCATGACTCACATCGCGTATTGCCTCAGTAATAATTAATTGTGGTAAACCCTGAATAAACAACGAGTGGGTCCTATATAATTAACACTAAGAGGTTATGGCACACGGAATAAAAAAACAATTTTATTTGAATTTGTTGTCAGGACGTAAAAGACTCATTTGGATATGCAAAATCTGATTACCGTCTCGGCAGTAGAAAATCGACTGGCTGATAGTCGCGGCGATCAGGTGATTTATGGAAAATAATGTTGAAAATAAAAAGTCCTGAGTGACTGAGCGGAATCACTGTTTCAACCGTCATGTTACGTCAGTTGCGTGTAGATTGTGTACAGGGATTCAAGGAACAATTGGATTCAATGTGTCAACGATCGTTGCCGATTGATATCTCGATGGGATCAATGTCCAGATGTGTCAATGTAGAGTGACTCGATTATTCCTTCATTATAAAACATTATGCCTTTTATTACTTATTTGCGTATAATTTTCCCATTTGATATTCAATAGACATCGTCAGGTAAATTGATTTTTTTTGGATAAGGTGTTTTCTATTAATATTGTCAAAGAAACCAGGTTGTATTATAGAAGATTTTTTAATGATATTTTTTAACAAGACAATCGGTTATTCTTTTGAAAAAACAAGTACAAAATTATGAAAAATATAACTCTCCTGCCGATTTTAGACCTTTGTGAAAGGTTCAGCCCTCGAACGGTCGACTTGGAAATTGAGTTTTCATAATTCTACTGCTGCAACTTTATTCCAGGTCTCATTCTGCCCCATACGCAGTTCCTTAGTCAAAGTCCATTAAATTTTCTAGGGTTTAATTACCAGCTGCACGATAGGAAAATGATTTTATTCTTTATATTAAGTTCATTGAATGGACATTTTTTGGCATTTGTCCTCCACCTCCTGCAATTTACACTTGGTGGTATCCTCGAAGAAAGCCACAATATACGATGCGATATTCTCTGGTGCATTATTATGAACATCGTGATTCCCCTCGACAGGAACCACTGTCACAAACTTAGGAAACTTCTCCTTGTACATCTCCGCCATGTACATTTTGCTCAAAAGTCCAAAGTAGGAATTTTTGGGGTGGAGGAAGAGCACCGGAGTGTCAAGGTGGCTGAAGAATTGTAAATTCTGTTCATCGTTGAAGTAGAGTCCCACATGAACCCTCAACCTCACGTCCCGGTTGTACCTGTACTTGTCACCGACTTTGGTGACAGCCCTGACCATCAGGGCCTCCGCAGCCTTTTTATTCAACTTGAATTGCCTCTTGTTCATGAGGGCATCGAGGACCTCTTCACCTGTGTAGAGTTGAGATTGCTTCTTCCCCACAGCAAAAAGAGTCGCTCCGTGGGTAATCTTCACCCTCTCAACAGTTTCAGCTGGTGAAAATCCATTGTTCATCAGGGCATCGATGGTAACCACCTTCTGGAGTCTGCCGGGGAATAAAATGGAGAACATGACGCCAATCTGTCCCCCGAAGCTGTGCCCTAGGTAAAAGCAGTGTTTCCAATTGAGCTCGTCCAGGACGTAGCGGAGCGTTAGGACGAAATTGAAGAAATCGAGGTTCATTCCCTGGGGAAAGTGGGAGGAGAGACCGTGCCCGGGGAGGTCGATGGCGACGTAGTGATAGGTCTCGGGGAGGAGTTCGATAAGGCGCGTAAAGGCCCCTGCGTTGTCCTGGTTACCGTGCACTACCAGCACTGGAGGATTTTTTGACGATCCCCAGGATATCGCTGATACGTGGCCCCAGGGGACGGGTAGGGTGAGTTCCGTTGCTTCTAGCATGCTAGAGAATGAAAGTTAGTCTGAGATTTTTTTTTCCATTTCTCTTCGGGCTCCCACTCAGCGGTCTTAAAAGTAATTTTGTCACACTGTCCGTCAAGTATGTTTACGTCAGTAGGGTCCATAAACTGCTATTTCACCAGGCAATAAAAGTATTATCTTACGAATGTCATTATGATGGACGTAATTTTTTTTTACAACACGTAAAAATCGTCATATTGGTCAGATAACACATTTATTAGCTGATTGTATAATATACTTGTATAATGTTTGGGGATAGTGTAATTAAAATGTACCTCTTTAAGAGACCTAACTTCGGAATTATTTTGGTTGAACAAACCTTCTCAGTGGATAACTACGAACCTGTTTTGACTTTAATGTAGCCTATTTAAGTCTTTTAACAACACTTGATGGATTGAACTGATACCTCCGAGCTAAATGTCAGATCGAGTATAGGCAAAAACTGAAAGTCATGCAGTAGGCGCATGTAAATTTCGACGTCTGCAGAATATTTTTTTTTGAATAATAAATAAATAATTCATCAACTCGGTCCATAAAAAGCTAATTATCTGCCGATTCTCCTGCGTAAATCTAAATGTCTTCAAAAAAACGAGACGTAGCGGATGCTAATGGTCGTTAAAATGAATGAAAAATTGTTTCGTAATTCAAACTCGAACATTCGAATTAAAAAAATTTTTAACATTGAAAACAAGATGGAAAATTGCAAGTTTAATTTCTCTAAACAAGTCAAATGCAAAGATGGATTGTATATGGCAAAATAGACACTGGGAAATTTGTGTTTTCAAGACACAAACAAATGGAAAAATTTCCAATTTTGTAATAGAAAAAAAATAAGATTAATCAGGTCATTGAATTTATGGAGCGTCAAAAAAAGGAAACGGGGGAAATATATTAATTTTGTTTTGAAAATTGAAATTTCCCGCCCACAAAAATGAAAACAAGCCGAATTAACCGGAAACGTCGATTGCCAACCCTGCGCGGCGTGCGATTGTGGTGCCGAAATTCACGAGCGGTGAACGCGTGAAGCTCAGGATAGCAGGCCTGCCGCTTTAATGTTTTGCCCAATTCTTCACCCAGTGTTCTCAAAAAAACGGGAAAAACTCAAAATATGTGGAAAAGTCCCGAGTGATTCACACCCCTTTGAAATTACGAAGCAATAATGCCGTTGGAATTCATTGTATCGATGAGTATGAAGTGCAAGAGACATTGGTTGCGGTAATAGCAAATGTAATAACGGATGGAATCGTTCGATTAATCCGTCAGAGACCCTTTGTCATGGACATGCAGGCGCCGAACGGTTCGTTAACATTTTTACCACTTCACTTGCAAAAAATAGTTTTCAAAACAGTAGGAAAATCCCCTGGAAGATTCAATCCCTTCTTTGCTGTAATTTTTTTTCCCCTGAAATTGACAGTTTCCATGATGTCGACTCGGGATGTCTCGCACCCCCCTCCCTTCCCTTAAAAAAGGTTAAATGAACCTGGAGCTTCTTCCGACGCCTAGCGTCCCAAAATCCTTACAACCCCCTTTATTTTTCTGGAAACCGCAGGGCACATTTAAACTTATTTGTTTAGAAGAAAAATTTTCCAGTAGAGTGGTTGTCCAGAAAATTCTGGCCCCTTTTTTGTGATGAGAGATGTGTAAATCCTCGTTTCATATCCTCTATTTATTTATTTAGGCATTCTATCGTGGTTTCGAATTATTTATTTGGAAGTGCAGATCCAAGGGACCCATTCCCTCCGAAAAAGTCCAGCTTCCACTGTTAAAAGTTGACTACAACTGGAAATAACTCACGAGAATTCCTTCAATACTTTTTTTAAGCCCCCACGTGACATATTCAAATTATTTATTTAAGAGAAAAATCATACTCGAAGGAAGCATTCACTTCCGAAAATTGTAACTCTTTTTTATAAATGAAATCTGGCAATCCTCACTCCAAGACTTTTATTTATTTATTCATTTCATGATGTTATGAAATTATTTATTTGACGGGGAATGTCCAGGGGTGATTCTCCTACTCCAGAAAAATTATGACCCGTCTTTATTATGAATGAAAGATCCTCAAATCCTCCTTCTAATGCTTTCATTAATTGAAAATTTTTAATTATTTATTTGAGGAAAGAATATCCAAAAGCATCAGCTCATTCAACATTCGAAATGATTTTCATGACTGGGAATCCTATTTTTTGTTAGTAGAATTCACCGATATTTTCAATAAAAAGTAATGCCACGTTGTCAGAATTAATTTATTAATTTGTGAAATAATCGCTTACTTGGATATAACTCCCTCGCAATATTCACACCCTTTGTAAATTATGATTTAACAATTTATAAATTTTAATTTTAATTAGGAATGAATGTTTGTGTGAATCCAGTGTACGCCTCCATCCCTGGTATTCCCGAATTGGGAATGGTATGGATGGGTGACATGATGGTCCATGGTGAACCTAGTCACGAGCTGATGCTGGATCCACGTCAGGCTGAGAGTTCGTATTTCACTCATGGAACCCATGCATTTGATAATATTAGAAATCATCAAATGGCACAGACAACAATGGTCAGATATATGCCCCAACAATTTACGAATGAGTGCTCGGAAACTGAGGAAACTATGGAGCCTCCTGATGGACAAGATATGCATCAGGTAAGATTGTAAAATTGGAAAATTTTAGGAAAGGGAAAAGAATCATAAATTTTTCTTGGTTTATTGCTCGTTGACTTCTTTTTTGTGGTGTTTATTTTACGACTGGTGATGGGAATGTTACAACCGCTCGTTTGAACGCTTTAACATTTTCATTCCCAAACATTACTGTCATGTGACCATCAGTAAAAAATAATTTCCAGGAGTACGAGCCTCAGGCAGACAATCCAGAAATGAGTGAATATCTCACTCTGGATGACTACATAGAGGAGGAGCAGATGGAAATGGTAGTAAACAATGCAGCAACGCAGACAACCCAAGACAGTAGAAATCGCAAGATCAAACCCATAAAACACCCAAATCTGGTCCTGAAGACCCCAATAGCGTACCAGCCGACAACAGACCTCAACTTCATTCCCATCCGCAAGGATGGTATAGCGGTTTGCGAGAAATGTGGTGCGATAGGTGTGAAGCACGCCTTCTACACGAAAGAGCGTAGATTCTGCAGTCGAGCCTGCGCCCGCTCTTCAGAGCACCACCTCCACAATCCCAACGCGGACTCCACGAGGAGTCCCTCCCACACGTCGGACCAGTCCTCAACGAGTTCAGACCCACCGGGTGATAGCTCGAACCCTCCCCAGCCGTCCAACGTCTCTAGAAAGGAGGCCAAAGCCAAGAGGAGCGACGAGGAGGACTCGAGGGACTGTGGCAAGAGGGAAACTGAGATGGAGGACGTGGTTAATGAGCCTGTGATGCCTGACGAGCTTCCCGTCAGACGAAAGAGGACAGCTGATATGGAGGGTTCATACGATTGGACACCTCAGCTCACAGAACCAGGTTTCTGTGCTGCGCCTGTCTCTTGCTTCAAACATGCCCCAATTTCCGAGATCTGGGACAATATTACGGTGGGGATGAAGGTGGAGGTGGAGAATACCGACTGTGATGAGGTCTGCGAGGCATTTCCAGACTCATTTTGGGTCGCCACTGTGCTCAGAATCTCGGGTTATCGAGCACTTCTGAGGTACGAGGGATTTGGACACAACTCTGAGAAGGACTTCTGGGTGTCCCTCTGCTCCAACGATATCCACCCAGTGGGTTGGTGTGCAACAATAGGCAAGCCCCTTATCCCCCCAAACTCAATCTCCAACAAGTACAAAGACTGGAAGGACTTCTTGATGCGCCGACTAACTGGTGCCAGAACTCTTCCCACTAACTTCTACAACAAGGTGAATGACAGCATGAAATCACGATTTCGTTGTGGCCAGCACTTGGAAGTGGTAGACAAGAATCGAATATCTCAGGTGAAGGTCGCGACAATTCAGAAAATTGTGGGTAAACGTCTGCACGTGAGATACTATGATTCATCACCTGATGACAATGGTTTTTGGTGCCACGAGGATTCACCCTTGATTCACCCTGTTGGCTGGGCAAAACAAGTGGGCCAGACCCTTGACGCCTATCCAGACTACCTCGACAGGATAAACACAGGAAGATTATCCCAGGAGGATTCCACTGAGAATCTCTTCCACGTGCCAAAGAATCATCACCTCACTCTGGGGTACACTTTTCGTGAGGGAATGAAAATCGAGGCGATAGATCCATTGAATCTGTCAGCCATATGTGCTGCTACCATCATGCAAGTGCTCAAGGAGGATTACATAATGATCAGGATTGACAGTTACGACGAGGACACTAGTGGAGCGGACTGGTTCTGCTACAACGTCAGCTCTCCCTGTATCTTCCCTATTGGATTCTGTGCCCAGCATGGACTACCATTAACCCCACCAAAAGGCTACGATCCAACAGCCTTTACTTGGGACAGTTACCTGGCTGAATCCAACACCGTCCCAGCACCAGTGCAATTGTTCAACCGAGAAGTACCCCAGCATGGATTTGTGGAGGGAATGCGGCTAGAGGCAGCTGACCTGATGGATCCCAGACTCGTATGCGTTGCCACGATCACAAGGGTAATCGGGAGACTCCTTCGTGTACACTTCGATGGCTGGGAGGATGAGTACGACCAGTGGCTGGACTGCCAGAGTCCTGATATTTATCCTGTCGGCTGGTGCGATCTGGTGGATCATAAACTCGAGGCACCGAGGATTCTCGTGAAGAACTCCACAGTCAAGAGCCCCAGTGTCAAGAGTCCACGTGGCTTCAAGCGCAAGGCCAAAAGGAAAGTCAGGAAGGGAAAGGTAACGGGGAGGAATATTCTGCCCAGGCACAGTGAAAGGCTGGGTGGCCTCAGGGAGAGGACGAGGGGCAGGGAGGAGATGGGAATGGAGCCCGCTTTGGGGACGAAAATCGAGAGGAGGGAGGTGGAGAGCTTGCCTCAGGAGGTCAAGAGGGAACCCGCACCCGCTGAGGAACCTGGGGCGGTTGATCAGATGCTACCCAGTGCTGCTAGTGGACAGGGCTGTGGCGATGATAACTCGAATCCACCGAAGGAGAGGACTGCTACTTCTTATATTCACGTGAGTGGGGACCAAAATTTTTTTCAATGGTTTTTGCAGTCATTTTCTGATAAATAAAAAAACTGGTTTGCGCAGCTCGCTTTTTATGATGTGTATCATCTTTTGAAAATTATTATTATTATTTTCAGGGGAATACAACGAGTGGGAAGTACATTCCCAGAATAGCGGACGGTTGGCACAGAAATACCGAAAATGGTGAATTAGTACCGAACGAGTGGAATGTATTCGACGTAGCCCAGTTTCTACGTGTAAATGATTGTGCAACATACTGTGACAATTTCAGTAAACGTAAAATTGACGGTAAAACATTACTCACCCTAACGAAGGACCAAATCATAGATCTAACCGGCTTCAAAGTTGGCCCATCACTGAAAATATTCGATCTGATACAACAGTTAAAAATCAAAGTTAATCCAGCTCAGGAAAGGTTGAAACTAGGACTGAAAAAAATATTATAACAAAGATAGAACTTTTAGAGTAATTTCTTTTTGGGTACTTTTCGATTTCCCCGTGGATTTTTCGATTTTTTTACTTAGGGTAATCATGGAATATGATAAGGCGTGTGACTAAGGTTAAGTGTATTATTGTCGAATTATTTTTCATTTCTTTCTTTCGAGCAGAATGACTTTAACTCGTGATTATTGGATGGAAGATGAAAGATTGGTTAGTTGCTTAAGTCGACGATTTTCTCGATAAATTATCAATGGGGATTCACAATTTTTTTTGTCTGTAATGAAGTGAAGGCGTAATCATTGACCTTGATAGTCTTCAAATAGTCATGAAATGCGAATAGTGCCATTGAAATTCTATCCGAAGCTATAGTTTAAGTGTTTCACTTCATTACAGATAATTTGGCATGGAAAAAGTAGTACTCCTCTGACTTTTCGATCCACAGACGTAGTGATGAATTGTTTTATGGCTTTTTATTCGAGTAATCGTTCGTTGTATATATGGGAATAATGGCCTTGTAATCTACGATCCTGTACATATTATATTTAGTAGCACTTGATGCTAAAGTATGCAATTATTGAGAGCCAATGCAGCCCTAAATAGTCCGATAAATCGTAACGCGTAGCGATTAGGTGAAAATATCTGGAATTGTTCAGCTGTCAAGTGGGCGAATGTAACGGGAGGAGACTGTTTTTTTAGCTTTTCATTTACGTAAATGTAAATTATTATTATTATTTGAATTTTTGTCCGGTAATTACTCATTTTTGAAGTAGCTCTATGTTTCGTTCTACCACTTTGATGCTGAATTGAAACAAAACAAATCAAATTGTTTTCGTGTTCACTGAAATGTGCAAGTACACATTATTTATCTGAATCACGCCGAATTTGGTAGTTATTTTTACACTGGTGCATTACGACTGTACAAACACAATAGGTATACAATAATTCGATTAAATAATCGAATTAACCACGAATTTCTGCTCCAATAATTCTGAATTGAAGAGATAAAATATTGATGGACTGCAATTATTCGGTGCGAGACGAGTAGATAATTTTTTCAGATATTCTGAATGTAAATGAACAATTGAGGAGAGAAAGAACTTCATAACAATTCAATTTCATCGATCATGAAATTATTTCGTCAAATAAGTGACGATAAAAGAACTGTCCATCATTTTACGTCTCCACTTCATAATTCACCTCTCCTCCCCCGCCCCCTGAAGCCACTTACCTCACAAAAAAAAACAAAATGAACATTTTCATTGATTGAAGATAAAGGGAGACGAATTTGAATCCGAAAAAACTCAATTTTTTATACAAACAAGGGATGAACGCAATTTATCAACTCAATCCCCAAAATAATCGCCTTTTTTTCACGAAAAGTATGAATTATCATTGGTCTCTTGTTATCAAATGTTGATAACAATAATGTACGGTATAAAGTACATTAATTCGATAGTAATAATTAAAATTTACATTAGGCTAAAATTAAGGTGAAGCCAATAATTGTTCATTTCAAATGAAAAACAAAAAATTGTGCAAGAAAGTCGTTCTCTGGTTGAACGAATATCTCATTCTACTATTTAAAAGAAGGCAACTGTTAAGAACACGAGACTATTTCTAGAGTTGTCTGTCCATATCTTATAGACAAAAACAAAACCGAGTGAGAACATTTCATCTGGGAAAATTATTATTTCGTATTCAAAGTTATATTAAGTTACTCATCGCTATAATTTCCAGTAAAGGTTTAATTGATTTATCGATAATAAAAAGAAACAGATGGCAATTATGTATTTTTATCTGATGCTAATGTGGAATTAATTACAGTATTTATGGGAAGATGGGAGAGTGGAGGGATGAAGAATCGCCTCGTATCATTCGCCAACTTATTCTTATATTTATGATTTTATAAATGGAATACAAGAATAAACGTTTTACACGCATAATTCATTGGAGATTCGTTGGGGTGTAGATGAGGGGGCAGATGTTCTAGTTGACATCGGTAATTTTTTTAAACTATTCTCATTTGTTCCCACTGGCAGTAAATGCTCTTTTTCCTCAAATTCCACGTGACAAGGCGACGTATGAGGTGTCGAAACCTACTGCTGAGCTTTAGAGAAAAGAAATTTTTTCGTTCGCAGGACATCCTCAGGGATTTCGAACCTGGAGGACGAGGAATAGGCTCTCATCATCATGATGTGCATGTCGAAGATGTACCCATCGAGCAGACTATGCTGGAGCGACATCTATAAGCAGGAATCTCCAACGATTCCTCAAAAAATACTGGGGATCAGCGATTTTTTACCGAAGAAAAAAATCCGAACTTCGAGAGCAGAGCAGTTCAATTTCAATCGATCATTTTCGCAAGAAAATTATTTCTGGATCGATGAAAATTAAGCTGCAACAAGGTCGGGTTTTCAACAAAAAAATTTTTTCTCCGAACCATCAATGTCCAACGTCAACTTATTTATGAAAATGTCGATTCATCGATAATCGATATTGCTGAAAACATGGCCAACCCTGACCGCGCTCTTTCCTCTAACAAATGAACTCTCGAATGCCTTCAGCACTCGTCTCGATCATTTAAACAGCGAGGAATCCCGCACAAAATGAGGAGTGAAGAGGTATTACGACGTACGTGTGCGCAGACGTGTCTGCGCGTCGCTCGTACCCGTCTTTCTCGTATTTCGTTTGTACTACGAGTGGGGGGAGTCCTCTTCTCTCTCTTGTACGTGTGTACGTCACGCCAAACTACGATGACCTGCGCTTGTGACAGGGGGGTAGGCAGGGAGAGAGGGGGCGAGCGTGCGCAGTGCGGCTGGAGGGGGAGAGGCACCTGTGGGCGGGGCCTCGGCCAGCTGGCAGATGTTTCCCGCGCGGTCGAGCCACAACGCTCGCGTAAGTACGCGACATACAAGTAGTTCCTGGCGTCTAGGCAATTGGACTAACAATAAGTCCTTGGAATTTGTTTTTACTTGTGAATTTATTATTGTGTAGGTGGTGTGAACGTTTTGTCGGTTATCGGTGGATATTTTTGGATTCTACGGGAGATTTTTCGAGTGACTTGGACGCCGACGAACCCTCTGGGAATCTCACGACACAGGGAAGACGCTATCAACATCGAACCCTGGGTAAATGCTTTTATTATCATTTTTTTTATCGTTAATTATCACTGTTTTCGTCTTCGTTCGTCAATTACTGTTTTTTGGAATTTATATTCTTCGGTTGGGGGATCGAATTGGAGAAAATTGAGGTTAAGTTTTTTAGCGGCAGCGGGAGGGGCGGAGAGGGCGTCAGGTGGTTGGAGGGTGAATTTGTCGCACTAATACAGGAATGAAGGCCTGAGACGTTTTTTGTTTTGCTCTCTTTGTCGTCCCTATGCAGTAATAGAATGTAAATAGGGAATCGTTTGTTTTGGATATTTTCGGAGAATGAGGTGGGGCGAGCCGGCGTTGTGAGTATGTGATTTTGCTTGTTGAAGTTGTGGGTTTTATTGGAATGAAATGTTTAGAAGGGAGAATTTGTTTTATACGGTTTTCGGGTATCAGGAGGGTATCTGAAAGGGAAGAGGTAATATGGTATGCCTTTGTGGTGGACAGAGAATAAAGAATTTTTCATTCGGTTTGTTAGGGTTGAGAGAGTGATGACTCGAAGAAAACATGTAGATGTTAAGAAAAATTATTTATCCACTGATATATATTATATATATATTTTTTTTTCGAAAAAAAAAGAGGACATGAGTTTGTCGCTATTAGAATTATTTTATTGTTATTATTGTTTTTTAAAAAATCAGTTAACGTTTTTTTATTCTCCATGTGATGGCGCATAATTTAATGGCGGAGAGCAAAACGTGTGCAGAAACGTGATTTTTTTTACGCCTCAAGTTTAGTGTATTAGTAATTTATATATTCCAGCATTTTAATCTGCTGAATTTTCAAGTTAATGATTCAAATGTCTGGGTGATTGCCTTCAGGTTCCTTCCGAAAACATGTTTTTAAAAACTTGTTCTGACAATTTCCGCAAAAATCACTCGTCCTGGACATATTTTCTCATTAGCAGGAGAACGTGGGGAAAATATTTTTCAGGTGTCATATGTGAGACAGGTGAAGTGATCACTCAACTTCTCTCGCATTTGGCCCTCAACAATATTTACCTCTTAATCATTTTTTTTAAATGAATATAAATGAAAAAAAAATTGCAGAATTTTTATCATATATTCGTTGGCTCTTATAGTTCCATTTTACCCCCCTTCTTTCCCCCTAAAAAATAACTAAAAAAGCAATTGTCAATAATAAGAATGTTGGCTAAGTGAAGCAAATTATCTATGAAAAAAATTCTTATAGAAATTTCTAATTTCAGGTGGATTTTTCAGAAGTTCACGTGGTCCCCGTAAAAAATGTAGAATCCCCCCTCAGCGTCGTCGCTAGGTACGGCCCTGTCTACCGGCGGCGGAGTGATATTCTCAGAATTGGCGTCGGTATTTCGTGGGGGCCCTCAGCTGTTTCCCGCCAAAGATCGCCATTACAAAACGCGTTCGGGCGTTGTGTTGTGCGCCGCCGGAGTGGCTCTCCCCGTGGCTAAATAATCTCACTTGTGCCCTGTTAAGTATCAAACAGTGCTTTTTGTATAAGAAGAAAAAAAAAACAAAAATCGGAAGGATACTGGTTATTTTTCCGTTAAAATTTTTATTTTCTCCATTTTACAAATTTATTAAATCGTGAGGTGGGGTTTATCAAAGTGAACAAACGGGTGGTGTTGTGCGGCGCTTCCTGGCGCCCTGAGGGCACGCCAATACAGATCAATTCGCAGTAATTGACCCCCAACGGATTATTGAAATAAAAATATCGTGTGTGAAGACAAAACATTAAAATTATTCGTGAAAAAATTATGAAAATTAATGGGGAAAATTCAGTTAAAAAAGTACAGTTTATTTGAAAATCAACAAAAATTAATAAATAATTAAGTGATTTGATTGAAGTGAATTGACTGGACACGAGTGAAAAACAAATAATTTTTTTATAATTGCACAGTTGAGAAGCAGAACTGTTTGGGATCTTTTTTTTCTTCAATCCTGTGCTTCACAAATATTCTAAGCGTTATCCGGTGGTTTATTGTTTAATTATTATTATCAAATAAAACATTAATTCGTCAACGACGAAAAGTGAAACTCAGTGACAAGTGGGTGAGGAACAACGAGATATGTCAGTGTTTGGTGGTGACGAACGGATTGTGATCGAGGAAATTGTCGAGACAACCGAAGACCAGGAGACTGAGTTTTTCGGGTGAGTTTATTCATATTTATATTAGCTATACATTATCGATGATATTGATACAATTTCTTGATTATTTTACTGGGTTTAAAAATTGTCTGAACATCGATGGAGAATTTTTTCTCATCTTCTGGTGCTTTTTTTTCTCTACTGTTAAATCGTGATTGAAATTCCCGTATCTCGATCACTAATGGTCCGATTTGGAAGACCCACTGCTCATTTTGAAGCCTTTAAAATTCTCTTCAAAATGTGAGCAAAAGCATTAATTTTTACTCTGCCAATTTCGAGATATTATCACTTAACCGCGGACCCCTCTACCTACATTTTCTTTTTCAATTTGTTTATCCATTTTCTGCATTTTTTATGAACCGTTTGGGTTTTGTTTTATGCTCTTCACTACTTCCGGTTGCTACCCCTCTTTCCTTTTTTTTTCTTATCTTCAACAGTTTTTCCCCCCATTGCCTTTTTCAGGCAAATGCAGAGGTTGATTTACCGGTTTTTGCAAATTTTATTTTGTCGACAGTACAGACAATTGTTGTGACGTAATGAGAGCATTGTGACGCGGTGGGAAAGAGCATATATCACAGTATGACGGTTGATTGTGTCTTTGAATGCGGGGGGGGGGGTGGTGAGGGGGAGAGGAGGCTCAGCTGTTGGAAGCCGGCCCGACTGCTTTTCCGTCTCGTATCAAGTCACTCGCTTTTGTTTTTTTTTTCCATTAATTTTTATCTTTAACTTGAGATTTGAGAGGCTTTATGACTCTGGGAATGCGAATTATCGGGAGGACGCGAACTCTGTGGGACTGAGGGGGGGGAGGGAAAGGGGCAAACTCAACGTTTCCTGCTCTGGCAATTGCCCCCCTTGCGGAGGCGGCAACGCCCGATCCTTCCCGCTTGAGTTTCTGACATCCGTTTGGCGGAATTATTACTCGCAAAATCAGGAGGCGAGTGATAAAAGTGAAGAGGCGAATGGTTTTTGATGGTTTTTTTTTCTGAAGATTGTGTAATCACTGGGAAGGCGGGGGAGATGATTTTTTGTTTCTCCGGAAAATTATTCAGAAAAAAATGACGGTAATTTTTTAACTGCGTCAAGTTAGTTGGAAAGTTACGGTCTTTTTCCAAAACACTAGCATCAATATTAATGACGAAATTTCTAAACATTTCATCAATTTTCTGGAATATTCCATAAAGGTTGTGAAGCCCTCCAGAATTTTCTGGAATATTCTGCGTCGGAAAATTGCGAACTTTTTGAGAGAACTTCATATTGTTCTAGATCTTTTTCAACTTTCTTGAAACTTTAATGGACTTCTGGAGAAATGACTACAAAGTCTCAGTATTTACCAATTTTTTCTGACCAAGTGACTTTAGATAAAACCATCTCTCGCAATTTTTTATAGTTGACAAAATAACTTTCAATTTTTTGTCCAAACGACCCCCCACACTACGCCGATTAACCATCGACATCCCCGAAGTTGAATGAACCTTGACCATTCCCTTCTCCAACAAATCCCTATTACACTTTCCAAAATTTCATTTCAATAAATAAACCGCAATGATAACGAATTTTGTCATCATCATACGGGAAAAACCCTCTCAGAATTCAATCAACAAAGCAGAAAAAAATCCAAATGTAAATGTTCAGTAAATAGGCCGATGAGCATTGGACCGATAAAAAATTCATGTGGGAAAACCGGACACCCTGAAACCATGAAACATTTATGGAGAAAACCATTGAACGTCAGTACGTCAAACTGTCAGAAAAATATAACACGTGTTTTCATTCCACGATTACTTCTCCCCCTCGCACTAAAATTTACCCAATCAATGTTTATTCTCATCCTCTCTTCAAACCACCTCATTCTGCATCACTCCCCCTACCGCACAATGCACTGAGTTTAGTGAATATTAACGTCTACAGGGGGAGGACAGTTTGATTTTTTGTTCAGACTGAATGAGGAAAGTTGTCTTTCGCAAAAGAGCGGCCGAGTGACCGACAGGCCGACTGGCGTGTGTATGAAGTTACGTAAAGCGGCGTTTTGTTGCACAATAATCGACTTCTATAAATAACTCGAAGCATGCCGGCTCCTACCCCCCCCCCCTTCCCCCCCATCCACACAACTTCTTGTTTACATCTTTTCAAACGAGCATGGGTTAGTGGGAACGCAGCACCGCTGCACTTCCTCATGATTGAATTCTTGGAGGAATTCAACTATCATTTGACATTTTTTTCTCTTTTACTTGTTGAATTTTTTTTTTCTGATTGTCAATTTCCCAAAGGGGAAATTCTTTGTTAGGATTTTGACTTGTTGACAGGTAGTTTAAATATAAGGCAACGCTGCTTTAAAAAATAATCATTTTGACATGATTTTTCATGTCATTCGCCTTTATCTTTGGGGTTTTCCGTATGCCAATGAATTATGCCAAATGATTCTGTCTGGCGACTTACATTATTCAGCCACGTGGATATCTTTTTTATTATTGGCGTTAGTAACATTATGTTGCGCGGATTATTACCGTTTTTTTTTCAATAACGTATTTTTTGTCTTTCTCTAAATATGGGCCAATTTTTTTTCCGGCAATTAGATAAGCGTTGTTCTTTCATGGAATTGTATGCGGATTTATGGAATAAAATTCTCCGTTCAAAAGTAAAATCAATTAATCAGGTTTTTTTCCGAAATCGTAGTTAATAAATCCTCATGGTTTTTTTTCCGTTCTACCTCCAATCGCGTATGTCAGTTTGTTGGACTCGTAGGTGATATGGGTTATGCATTTATTCATCGACACGAGTTGTCGTTTTTTTTTTCCTCATTTTTTGCTAGATAGAATTGAACCGAACACAGAACAAGTGCGCATACGTTTAAGGCTTGTTTTTATTGTTGAGATAAGAAAATGTACTCAAAGGGGGCGAGGGAGGGAGGGGGGGGGGGTGTTATTGAGCTCTCGCATCATCGCTCTGATTGTTATTGAAATTACATGTCGGTAAATGTTTTTTTTCGCTGAGGATGACGTGTACATCGTATAGATGCAGAATTGTCTTGAGAATAAAGAAATTTATGAGCGAAATATGAGAGAATATTTTTTTTTCGATAGTTATTAATTGTAATCTTCATTAATTTTCTAAAAAAAAATCTATTATCGCGTGAATTCCTCATTACCTCTGTAATTGGCCAACTCCATAATTATTGTTTTCAATTATTCTCCAAAACATTGTGAAAAAACTATCCAACTCCAACTTTCCTCCAACTTGTGATTAAAAATTCACCCGAAACATCCCCCGAAGTTCCAGTTCTTTGAAATGTACAAACGAAAGCTCCAACACAAGTTTTTTTTGTTTTCAATTCACTTCTGTTTTCACCAAAGTTATTCGCAAAGGGAATAATTTTAATTGAGGCGAGTCGATGAAATAAATGTTGGCAAAGTTTTTAAGTCGGTCGTCGTAAATTCCTGACCACGCTCAACTCGCCGACGGTAACGTTGCAGTTGTCTATGCAAACGTATGCTATCCCCGTGCACTTAACATTTTTTTTTTTTCATGTAATGTATAGGGGCATGAGAGTGCATTGAGTTGGCAGTTGATTCGAGTTTTCTGATGGCTCGGGGTGGGGGCTCGATACTACGAACATAACAACAGTTGGAGGTGTATTCTAGTGCACGTGTACTACAGGGGGAGGGGCAGAGTACGTTATGATGAATCGAATTTATTATTCTATTTCACCTGTGGTTGGAGGAAAGAGGGTACTAGATTTGAGTAATGAGGAAAAATGAGGTGTTGTGTTAACCGCACTGGTAATTACTCATCGTGTTAGTAGCAACCTATTTTTCCTAGTCTTAGTTTTTCAGGGAATGAAGATTTTCACGTGTGACAATATTTTAAAATTATTCCGCGAAAAATTTCCATTTTTTTAGTTGACTCTTAGGGTTTTACTTTTGACTACCAAATGATCGTCTAAGGCGCCAGTGTAACTTGGAAATCTGACACTTGTCAGGAATCGTCTAGCAATGCGCTCAGAGAGATAATGTTCGATGCATGACGTATTTGTTTGATTTATGTAACCCAGACGTAACGGGAAGATTGAAAACAAATTGTAAGAACATTTTTTACCAGAGATTTTTGCATCGATTTTTAATTTTTCGGACACAAATGAGTCATTACCGAGATGCACGATCGAAATCGATGGATTAAAAACAAATTAGCGAATAAATTCTTTCTCTAAAATTTGAAAATATCTCGAACACGACTGATTTTAGCGTAAAATGGTTTCAGACCTATTTATTTATTGACAAAATTCTCCGTAAGAAATGTCTTATAAGATTTCTCCCTAAAATAACTCGAGGCAGAGATAATTTCTCTTTAAATGTCTGTAAAAACAGTGATTGCTTTTTTTTTCTCCAACTCAATATATTGAATTTCTCTAACTCCATAAAGTTCTCCACTCAATTTTCTCCATCATCTCCAGACCGGATATACCTCCTGTGATAAAAACAAAGAATTCAAATACTATCAGAGCGAGTTGGACAGCTCTGACTGCAGTGTAGAATCACTGGGCCTCATTCATGCTGTTTATCGCACTGGGGGAATGTACAGACCGTATACACGTTATGTTTTATTTCTATCTTCATTCCATCAGTCAGACTATTTTCTCGTGGGTGAGGGGGACAGTGAGGAGGTGGGGGAGGGGGGGGGGGAGGGGGTGAAATACTCTGAGATGGAGAGTACGTGTGTGGCACGTTGCACTCGTGCATCACGTGAGTAGATTTTTTTTTTCAGCCCTTGAGACGATTGGAGTTGATAAGACCGAGAATGTGGCCCACTGCCAGGTGTTCATGTCAAAAATATATTTCACGAGTTCATGGGGAAGTTGAACAGATTTTTTTTTTGCGACTCCCATTATTTTATTCTTTCCGTGGAGGGAATTAAGGCAATTATTTTGTTTCCGTCGATTTTTTTTTTAACTTCAGTATTCAAAATTGTGGTGAAGGGTCAAACAGGTTTGAAACTTCAGTAATTTCTTCCGAGTCTTTTTGACGCCTCCATCGATCCTTTCCGTTTGACCTTTTAGAAAATTAACAAAATTGTTGTTCTTTTTTAATTATTTTATTTCACCCTTAACCCACATTGACAAACGGTCAAAAATTCTGGAGACGGCCGGGCCTCTTCCATTTGACTCTTTAGGCCTTTCCATTAAATCTTCACCAAACGTCATTCTTCTGATTATTTCGTTCGTGTCTTGCGTTTGACCCTCCAGCCCTTTGACCTTAACCAACCAAATTCGCTATCATGCCATCGCAGCTCGCGAAATCGTTGAGAAATTGAGCAAAAAAAAAATTCCGAACGTTTGGGAAACTCCCGAGACGTTTCTCGATTGAATAGAGTTTTTTCATCGATTTCTCTTTGTTGGTTCTATTCAATCGTTTGAATGACAATTTTATCTGCACTGAGGTTTCTCCTTGTTTCGTTTTTTTTTTCTGTACCTCTAGAAACGATCCAAGATCAAAGATTGCTCCCGGTCGGCAGACAACAATGCGCCCACTATGTGACCTCTCACGCTCCACAAATTCACTGAGAAGTCTCGATGGCAATGCACATATTATTGATAGTGTTTTGTTGGTGGATTGTTTATGGGACAGCTACAAAAATAATTCAAAATTCGCGAAAGCATTTTGATTGACTGAGTTTGATATCTTTATCAATTTATGTTCATTATCGTCGAGGTGCTCAGGGGATGGTTAATCAATTGCAAATTACAAGAATTAAATAATTTTCATCATCAGTTTTTTCTTTCAAATATCTCAGTAACAATCAATTCTAAATCAAAATGTCACAATAATTTATGGTATTTTGCATAATAATTGCCCCTCAGTGAATAATCCAATATTCAACATAAAATAAAATTAAAAAATAACAAAGAAAATTTTCTTCCATTTTGCTAGACTGCACTGCTGAATTATTTATTTTAAAAATCCACTTCCCTTTTTGCTCTCTGCGATACCATATTGAAATGTGCGGGTCATACAACAACGCACCTAACGGCATTTTTTATTCTCTTTTCTGTCACGCTTCAGGTCAAAAGGTTGCTTACGTGCGGGTCTAACAAATCTGCCATTTGAAAAGTACAGCCCCCCCCCCTCTCCGTCAATGCCAACTACTGGAGCAATAATTGTGTACAGAGATCCCCTTCAGTCTGTCCTTGTTTCTCCCTCATCTCCATCATCTTCTCACTTTTGGGTACGCCAACTGCTGCGTGTTGGCCTTGTAGTTTATTCGGCACTGGGCACGTAAAGCCTTCTTTGTTCACACCATGGGTCGCGTTTAGTATTTTTGAATGGCAAAACCACGAATGGATTTTTACCTTCCATTTTTTTTCCTGCTGAACTGCAGAAAAATACGTGCGAGAATTTCGAATTTATTCATTAGTTTTTTTTTCTCAACAAAATCTTTTTAGATTATTTTGAAAATTACGCATCACAGTCGTAAGCATTTTCATCCAAATCTACTAATCAATTAAATTCATAAAATGAAAAGAAAAAAAAATGGTAAATGAATTTTGTTCGATTCTCGATGTACAAAGGGACCGCAGACCAGATGGAACCAAATGGAAAAGTCAATTGAATCGAGTGAGATTTGATCGAGAGATTTGCCTGCTCTTTGAAATGCAGGCCAATCTCTCTAGCTCTATTTTTCCCCCTCTCTTTTGGCATTTTCCGGATCGTCCAAGCGTAGAATAGGTGGTGTAGGAGGGGTGAGAAGGGATGGTGGAGAAAAAAGGATTTGCGCGTCCCTTTTGGCCTTCGAATGGAGCCAACGCGCGCGTGTCTAACGTCTGCCGTCGACAGATTCGTTTACCATCGAGCATTCCCACCGGATGTTATCTGTTGGCTTCTCCATTCCCCTCCTCCTTCCCCCTTTCCGCTAGTGACCCCCCTCGACCCACCCACATCACTCTTACGACTCCCAGAATTCATCCAACAGATGACTTTTTACTCTTTGGAGAAACAGACGTGAGATAACCTTCGATGAGTCAAAATTTAAGTGAGAAATAAAAATAAACTCAATTGGAAAAAACGAGGATTAATAAAACATTATTTTTATTTATTCTTTTGCAATATAAAATGAATACCGCGAATTTATTCAACGGACTAGGTGCTTTTTTTCATTGAAGAACAGTTCGTTAAGTATTTTTGAGGGAGATAATGAAAAGCATATTTTTAATTGAAATTTGAGGGGAAAAGTACTCATGTCAATATCTCGGATTGTAAAAATGAAAGTAGAAATCATAAATCAATTGCTGGTTTTTTTTATTTGTTTGGTTTTACAATGTGAAAGCATTGTAGGAACATCATAACTTTAATCCAATGTTTTTTATGGTTAAATGGAATAATTTACATTTTTATTATTTGTCATTTTATTTTTGAATGTCCCTCGTATAAATTTTTCCATCGTGAAAAATGACTGTTTCATCATTGTTTACTGCAAAAACAAATAACAAAAAGACCATTTCCTGTCGAGATATTTAGCATTGTTTTTCAATGAAAAAAAAAAATTGAGCAAAATAAAACTGTAGAAATGACAAAATGACTTGATAAATAATGTATTGAGTCAGCTCCCCCCTGGTATCGTGTGAAAACATTGAAATAAAAAGAAATGAGTATAATTCCTTCACCGATAAAATAATTTCGTGATGTTGCATCACTGTGTAAAATAGAGGACGTGAAATAGAGCGATGGTAGGTGGGAGGGGGAGGGAGGTGGGGTAATAATGATAGCCAGCTGATACGCAACCGGAGATAGCGTCCAAGTCCGTCGGTCGCCAGGCGAAGGCACACGGGTAACAACCAGCTGAGTGGCGCCAGCCATCAGCTGTTGGTGACTCACGCGACCGACTAGAGAAGCCGAAGCGTGCGCCAGCTAACCCGACGATTTTGTCCGCCCCGTCGTGTAACGTCCATCGAGCAGTTGTAGACATTTTTATTGCATTATTGAATGATGTTTGCAATTAAAAAATGAATTATAAAAAAAAAAATTCTTCACCCGCTGGATTGAGGCAAATGATGTCTGATGTGGAGACGAGGAAATAATTTTCGATGGGATAGAAATTGTGAATGACTTTTTTTTTTGTTTCGTTGAAATTTGTGGGGCTTTTGATATTGTGGGTCAACGTTTTTTAGTGCTATCACTCGTGTTTTTATTGCTAAATTAAATTATTAGAGAATTGTTAGGGGAAATTTTGTGGACTTCGAAAACAGCTGTTGAGATTTATTTGATGGAGTCACTCGTTCGGGAGATTAGTAGATGATTAATAAAAATGAAAAAAAAAGCTTTCAGACCAGATGATGTTTTTAACGTTGAATTATTGTCGTGGTGAGCCAGTATAGGGGGAAATACGAGTGGGCGTTTTTTAGGGAAAATTTCATCTGCTGAAAAAAATATCACATCTTTGGGGAAATTGTGGACATTTCCGCGTTATCGACATAATCACAAAATCTATACCACCGGATTTTCCTTAATTTTATGAAAACTCTCTTGACACTCTCTTGTAAATTTATTTTATCCCGTGATAATCTTATATACCAAAAAAACTGTATAACTTCACAAATTGCGTTATTTCTCTTCCACCTGAGAATTATCTAAATATCCTCGTGCTAATTTTCTCAACAAACCCCCTCATTTCTCCAGATTCTAATGTAGTACCAGCTGCCAAGTACACACAAGTCTGCGCACACAGACTCAAAACCGCGACGTTGCCAGATTTCTTGGCTCGATTCATTTCCTCCCATTTTTGTTCAAATCTCAAACTCAAAAATTCATCGATTTTGAATTTTTGTCTCAACCAAAACGTCAGTTAGCTCAATTCTTCCCTATCTCACTGAAGAATTTTTTTTTACCGAAGCGGAAAAATATATCCGTCAACAGGAAAAGAGATTATTTTCCTCAACAGGAAAAAAAAAGTCTCCCTTTAGCCTTATCAATAACAGAAAATAATTCTACAATATTCGCATTTAACGGATGACGATAACAGCCTCAACTCGTCTGTCTTGTTCCGCGTGCATTGGAATTTCCCGCTCTGCATTCCACGGAGTTCGAGCCAGGGAGAAAGTGCATCCACCTCGCTCGACCAACCACACTGCGATCGAGATTTCGTTTGGCTCAACCTCACGACCTCACCTTTATCCCTTTTTTCTACCCGTGATTTGATTTGAGAGTAAATTTAATGCAGACGTGTACGTGTAGAGGTAGAAATAGTGCTTCTTGTCACTGCTACCACGTTCACCTCCTGCCAAAACTGTAATTTTTATTACGAGGTTTATAAAGTACTTTCACACTGAGAGGGTTTTGTCGTGATATTTGTTAGAAAAAAAATTTATTTCGCATAAAGAGAGGATTAACTGTCTAATTATTTGAAATAGTCTGACGAACATAATTTTCATGAATTTATTAAAAGAAAAATTATGACTCAAATCACGTAATTTCTTGGAATTAAAAAAAATGTCACTTTACAGCGGTGACTACATCATCATAAGCCCGCATACAAACAAATTCCATTCCCCAAAGACTTCCTAGAAGCCTCAGAATGTTTCGGAAAATATTCCCCTCTCTTTTTCGTATAGAAAATCAAAATGTTAATCCCTTTTTATTTTTTCAAAAATTCCAAGAAATGTGGAGTTCTCAGTCGAATAGAAATTCATAAATATTCGACGAAAATCACATAGTCAATTGGCCACTCAAATAAGGCAGCAAATATTCATCTTTAACCCAAAATTGATATGAATTGCCGGGCAATTATCGTTCCATTCAATAAATCCTGATAGGAATTTAAAATGCGTAAAACTGAAAAAAAAACTCGATTTACATTTCTATACATCTCGATAAAATAACAATGACATGTCGAGGCACACGTTTTTATCTTCTCTCGCAGCAGTTGAACATCAAAAATGCTAGTCGTTTCTATTCGAGACGAGAAGTGGCTGACGTCACGACATGGAATGAACCGAACGATCGACCCCGCCTGTCTCCTGCCTCCCTCACCTCTCACCCGGTGTTCCTCTCTGCCTTACCTAGCTTTCAAGCATCAGCTGATCTCGGTGAAATACGACTAGCGCCTTCACCCATGTGTCTTGAACATTTTTACTTCTTTATTTTGGGTTCCGGATTTTTAGTTTCACGGTTTGTTTATGGCCCTGAGGAGTAATTATTGAGCTATTTTTAGAATTTTACGGGCTTGGGGTGAGAGGGGTGGAGTCCTTGAATGGACAATTACTTTGGGTTTTATTGGATATTTGGTACCTGAAATTATGGGGGAAGGGAAAATGATGAAGTTTTTGGGATTCTTAGGAGAAAAGCATCCTAGAGGTAGCTTTTTTTCATTTAATTTTCTTCGTGAAAAGAGTTTTTTATTTAGGGAACCATCTCGGCGATGAGTGACACAGAGAAATGGGACGAGAAATTTTTTTGCAGCAAATTAAATAAAAAAAATCCTGTGACAGGTTCCTCTGAAACGAGTTTGTTCTGGGATATTCAGAGAGATTCATTTGAGAGAAATCTTCAAATTAATCGAGAGATTTAATTAGGCAGGGAAATGGTTTTGGCAAAATTACTTTACGATTTAACTTTTATTCTGTCCTGGATTAAGGCGATGATTTTTTAATTGAGATTCCATGCGAAAATGCTTTCAAAATGACAACTTGAATTATTCTTAAATTTATTCTTGGAAAGGGGTTGATGAAATAACTCGGGAATAACAAATTCTTGTAATTGAGGAACATTTTTATTCATAATTTACAAACAATCAATTTTCCACAATAAAAATCATTTATTCAGAATCACAAGGAATCCATTCACATTAACAATTTCATGAGAAATCGGTCAACTTACAAATGACCTGACGCATGTAAAGAAATTACCATAATTTGCATCACTACACATGCCAGCGTGAATCACCAATCTGTTATTCTCAGCTGAGCTCACACATCGGAATAAAAATGTTGATAAAATAAATAAAAAACACCCAGTAAATTCCCACAAAATGATGAAAATAAAAATTAATCCACTGATGAATCACGAGATGCATAAAGTGGGTGGAAGATGAATAAATAGGTTAGCGTGTTAGAAAAAAAAATGGCGTAGTCTGTCGGAAGCCGGATATCGAGTGGTGGGCACATATTTGCTGGCGGTGCAGCCACCGCGAGCCATTGGCTCAGCCATGTGACATCACGACCTTGAACCCAAGTGCATATAACGCTCTTTCCATTCTGTATCAGTGTGTGTGCGTGTCGTATGTGAAGTGTATGTATGTCTATGCCCTCGCAAGACCGGATGAATCAGTGAACGAGTGAAGCACAGATTGCGGCAAATAATAATGAATGAAACACGAGCTCAATGCTGTGGCGACGGTGGGAGGATCAGGTTTTTTTTATTCACAGTGCAAAGTTCCAGTTGGTGATATTGGGTTTCAGTGATTAATGTTTTTACGGAGTCTGTTTGTGTTTATTAATGCGGGGGAATCCCCGGATACATCCAAACTACACTGAAGGCTGGAAAATTTGTTTATGTCTTTAAAGATGAGACGATGCATCCAGGGAATGTGGATCTAAATTTTTAAAAAACATTTCGATAATTACAACTTTCCGAGGATCAGGTTTTTTTCATGGTTTTGTTTTTGACTTACTAATTGGAGGATGGAGAGCCCCCTGGTATTTTTAAATGTTTCTGAAGTCTAGAGAATTTTCACATCAAATTTTTTTTCTCGAGAGAAATATCTCGAGGATTGGGATTTTAAATTATCACTCCGAATTTTAATGCTCGGCTTGACATTCCTCTCTCAGTCATCGGCGATTTTATCGACGCATGCCATTACATAAGAATTATTTTAATAATTTGCAACAATGAACGTTAACAACAATCGATTCATGACACCTCCCTCGCCCCCGTAAAATGCCCGCTATTAAACGAACCCAAACAAAAATAATTGATCTTTCCAGTGAAATAATTTCATCAAATTTGGCACTTCCGGGCCGTAAAATATAAATTGAATAATTTTCGTCGCTTCAAAAGAATGTGACTCACACAATATAAACGACTCTGGAATGATTAATCTCTGAATAATTTTCAAACTTTTATTTTTTACATTACTATCACGACATTTGGTATCGCCGGGTATGACTATTGTGTTCTATTTCGGTCCAGGAAGGTCACGGTCCCTCGCAACAGCTGAGTCATTCGTCATCCGATCCCCCCCCCCCCCATCCCCTTCCACCGCTCCTGGACCAGAAATTTTCTCCCTTTTTCCCTTAACTCTCGCCCCCTTTTCTCTCTCTCTCTCTCGCTCTCTTTCTCTTCCTCAATGCATTATAATCCCAAACAGCTGTCTCGGGGGATTCTCACTCCACCGCACTCCCAACCTCGCGGCGTTTTTTTAAAATAGAAATTACGTGGTTTTTATCTGTGGGAACCGAGTACATGAATCATTTTGGCCAATAATATTCTGAAATTATTCCTCATTAATTAATATCATCCGAAATTATTGGAACATTTTCTGCAATTAATTATATTGGTCAGAATAATGAGAAATTTAAGGACAACATGCCGAAAGTTTTTGTTTACGTGGAGAATTTAATTATCTGTAGAGGTGCTACTTTATTAATTTTCATAAAATTATTTTTCTTCAAAAATGGAATTACAATATTCATCATTGAATTAATTTACGATGATTATCGATACATTAATGTGTTGTGGAGAAATATGAGGGCAATTTTTAAATCAATACGAAGGGCATTTTATGATCAAACAGTCATAAATTCCTCCAAATAATGCAAATGTCATGATAAACCTGAAAAATTCAATACAAATATACAAAACATGTGGTAAACGTTAACCTGATCAGTACAGGCCCATTGTTCGTGGAATAAAACACGTTGTTTACATAACATTAGGCTTGTGCGTGCAATTGCCCCGACGCCCCCACGACCCACTTTTATCCGCAATTTCACATCGATAATAATCGTACTGTTTTTTCTCTATTTTCATATTGTTTTTTTTTTTTTTTTAAACTATTACGTAGTACGTAACAAACTACTCTGGTACTTGGACAAGTTGTCACCGCTGATTTCTCACGGAAATGCCTATTGTTTTTATTTATTTTCACCAGTATTCTCTGTTATTTCGGTTTTGTTTTCACTAGTTCTGTTCAATGATCTCACCCGATTATTTGGTTTTTGATGTTACTGGCAGTCTGGGGCGTATTCTCTCCCCCCCACCCTTGACACGTGTCACATCGATGAATAACAAGGTGCAGAACAATTGCTGGCTCCTATCGGAATTTAATCGGTCTCTCACAATGCGCGACAAGTTATTATTCCTTTATCGTTCGATTTATGATCGCTGGATCGATTCGAATCGTATTGATTGAGTTTCAATATTGTGAATGAATTGAAGGATTATTAACAAGGGCGAAGTCAATGGTAATGGTGGGGTAAGAAAGAGAATAACAGCATTATCAATAAATACAAAAAAATATAATTAACTACAATTGTATTTGATTAGATCAATTATTAATTTAACAGACAATTCTTGATCAATTACTCCTGATATTTAGGGTCTGAGGACTGAAAATAATTCCCTTCATTAATTATTCCTCGGATCATCCAACAGACATTTGCAATATTGCCCTGATTGGTGACGTATTTAATTGCTGAGGAAATAATTTAACGTTGTGTTAGGTAGGAAACTGAGTTACTTCCCTTTCCCAATTTCCCCTCATCTCGTGTGGTGTTACGCAAGCTGAAATATCCGATGACTACTGCTGCGCAGCTTGATTACCCCTGGAGCTGTAGTGCCTCTATTTTATCTACATCTCTCCTCTATTTTTCCCCTCTTCACTCATCCCTCCCCTCCACACCCTTCGCCGGTTTAATCCGTTACTCGTTTCATTGCACGTATCCTCTCGGGTTACCACCACGGAATTTCTGCCGTTTCCTGTGTATGCATTATCCGGTGAGACGTTAAACGTTGACTCTCACTCTAATCACGAGGTGAAAACATTAGAGAATTAGGGGATCCTTTACCGTATTTATCGATGGATGAATCAATAAATAATTCTATTGTCAGATGATTAAATCTGAATAATTTTCGCGGATAATGAGTCATTCTAAAATAAAATGTCCTCAGACAGTTTTCTCAGAGTAGAAAATTTCCAACAAAAAATGACTCGTCACATTTTGCTTTCAAATCACTCATTCACTGGATAATTGTACAATGAACTCAACATGTGAAAAATTCGGAAGAGGTTTTTACCTTAAAAGTTTTATTGGTTTTGCATTATTTCACTGACAAGTCATTTCAGGGAAATAGAATAGAAAATTTTATGCCACATTTTTTCCTCGAATTTATTCTTAACAATTAACCAACTGTATTGCTCCCAGAATAGTTTTATTATTTACATTGAACTGAATTTTTATTGACTTCGTGGTTAATAAAAAATAAGGAAGAGTGACGTGGGTCGAAGAAACTGTACAACCGTCACGTGCAATAACTTCTATGTCTTGCAAAAAATGACAGGATGAAATACTATCTGGTTGATTCCATATAAAATCCACAAGATAAAGCAATTTTCGTAAAAGCTCGCCGCAGCTACAAAATACAATGTAAGTTGTAGGTACTGTGTTGGGTGTGAGACATCACTACTGCGTGGGATTTTTTTTTTTCAAGTTCATTGAGACAGGCACACGCTTTCTCGCTTATCCACATCGTAAATCAAACATCCAACGGGGTGAGAAAATACTCCATTACGCCGGGCCACGGTTTATAGGGTTTTTTTCGCGGAAGATATTTATTGGCGGAATAAAAGGGTTGAAGAATAGGGGGGAATGAGACCACCGGGAGCTATTCTAGTCAGATTTGATATTTTTTTTAACATAAGTTTTCCATAAATAAAAAAAAAAAATACCGGCTGTTTAATATTTATATTTTTATTATAAATGGGAAGAGAATAATTATTGATGCGGACACGGTTGAACTATTTTTCTTTATATTCTTTAAAACACACGAGGAACGTCGTACCCTTCGAGTATCCCCATGAGACATACCCTGACCATAAAGGACTTGAAGAAATATCGTCACCGAAGAAGAAATACTCTGTTCTTTCATGGGATGAAATCATTGTTTATGTTTATATTGCTCTTTTGAAATCCTCCACATGCATTAGATTTTGTGGCTTTAACAACAAATGATTTTTCTATTACCAGAGACTTGAATCATAAAATGATTATGAATATCTCACGCTTGTCTGAATTTATTACAAACAATGTAGATGAAGAATTACTCATCCAAATATAAATGTAGCTGATGGGAATATTAATTATCAATTGACTCATAATTTTGTTCTGGTTATTTACAGTACTGAAGAGTTGGAGGAGAGTGGTCTCGCAACAGTGGCACTCTTGGAGATTGCAGACGGCCAGGAGCAAGATCCACTCTCTGATTTGGATGTACAAGAGCCCAACGAAATCCAGGAATCCGACAGAGTGACACTTAGATCCGGTAGAAACGTAGGTGGTAGCCGTGGAGCTGGCCAGAATAATTCATTTGGCAGTGGCGCCAGTAGTGATACGAGCAACGTTGGTAGAGTAACACAGCGTACACATATGGAGCAAGAGAAACGAATAAGGCGAGAAATCGCCAATAGCAACGAGAGACGACGTATGCAGAGTATCAACGCTGGATTTCAATCATTGAGGACACTACTGCCACGTCATGAGGGGGAGAAACTGTCTAAGGTCAGTGACATGTTTATTTATGTTCTCACTTACCACAAAAATCTACAAAATGTCCCAGGATTTTATTTGTAGATAATTTAATCTCTTGAAAAAAAGTTTATGCCATTTTTTTTATGATCTCCAATCGCCTATTTTGGAGATGTCTGTAAAATGGTGCAGATAGTTTTTTTAAGTTTCGCTTTTATCATTTTTATTTTCTGCACGAAGTTTCAAATATCTGCGAAAATACTGGGTCTAAAAAAAAATTTCCAAAATTCTTTATGTAGATAATTTAATTTCCTACCGCAGTTCTTATAAAATTATTCCAATCGGAGATATTCGATAATAAGTTCAGGTAGAATTTTTGACGTTCTCGGGTTTCGTTAATTATGGATGGGACATTTTCAATTCACTTTCTTGGGATATTTCCCATCCATTATTTCCACAAAATTTTATAAACTTAATTTTACCCTCGAGAATTCCCATGGAAAGTTCAAGGATCATTTGTTTTTTTTATTCACGTTTTTATTACGTAAATTATTATCAGTCACGCGATTTAACCGGATACTCGATGCGCATTTCCTGCGCACTTGTTGCCTTATTCTGATGTTATTTTTTATTAAATATCTCCCAGCGGTCATTCACTGATTGATAAATAAAATTATGTAGAAATATCCTGGTAATTCATCGGTACATCACGCAGATGATCTGCTAATGGTGAAAATAAATCGATGAATCAAAAATTATATTCCCATTAAATCGTTCAAATTCAATGAGACGATTGTCTTCTGAACCCGGGAGTCATGCGTGATACACTCGACTTAAGTACGCATGATTCACCGCATATCATCCCTAAATTTATTCCATCAATCATGATGATCATAAAAAATTTGTGGAGTATACGTGACACATAATTTTTAGTACGTATATTTCGCATAATACACACTATGAAAATCATTGTCATGTAAAGTATGGAACTGTCAAGCCTTAAAATTATGAAAAATCTGTGAAATATGCGCGACAATGTTGCTTTTAGTACGTGTATTTCACTTCAACCCAGGAGTAATGAAATAATATTGCAAGAAATATTGAGAAATCAAAGTAAAAACAGTAAAATCCTCAGGAGACATTATGTCTTGATGATAACCATCAAGAAATTATCTAGGAAATGCTATCATTAACTGGAGAATACGCCCAGAAGATGATTCGGTAACGACATTGTAAGATACTTTGAAGAATATATGTAATTCAAGTGCTGGAATATCAGCGGAAAAATGGGGCTGCATGTGCCACAAATTACCCTGTTATATGTATCACTGCCTGTCAATAAGACCGTAATGTCGTGCTCGTTAGCTCGGTGTATAATTTACCGCGTTCCGCGGTCGTTCGATCTGCACTATCACCACGAAAGTTGCTCTTCAATTTCAATAATTCAAATGCACGTGAAGCTAGTTTTACAACTTTCACCGGCAATGCCATCTTCATAGCTGTTATCAACTTTAATGAATTTTTATTTATTTATTTATTTGGGGGAAAATTATGTCTGAGGAGAGCGAGGGATGAGATTTAATTAAAAATTAAATTTTTATTGGGCTATTTAGTCACGTTTTAAGAACGAGCTATCGAGAAATTGATCGGAATTTTCTATGTCAGGTTTTTAAATAGTTTTCGTTAAATAATAATTTTATAACAATCATTCTCTATTCTTGAGAATTGATAAATTTTTGGGGACAACGATACTTTTGTCTAGAGTCACGTCTTAACGAAATGATTTGACATCTTAAGTTATCAAAATTTTCATCATCGTCTTTTACAAGTCCATCAACAAAGATTTAAATCTTCAACAATCCCTTCTTTATTAAACTACAATATCACAATGGAACTGCCCGAATTTCGTTCATCAGTTCTGCAAAAATCCGTATCAATTTCAAAATTAAACAAAAATTAATCAGGAAAAAACTGTCTTATCACGTACGATCCACCCCCACACACCGCCTCACCCATACGTAAAACCCAACCCAAGCAAATACCAACTACCAAAAAACAATAAAAGAAAATAAAATCCCCAGCAAACGAGCCGAAAAAAAAAACATATTCAAAACAAAAAAAATACTCCTCTCTTTATCGTAACGCAATATTTTGCGGACCGGTTTTCGAGCCACATGGTTTGGTTCCCACGCATTTCTCTCGGGCGACCGGCTCGCCCTCATCACCCCTCCCCCTCTTTTCTCTCCGTTTTGCTTCTTTTCGTGAAGAGCGAGAGAGAGAGTAAGAGAATGTCTCTTCTCTCTTTCTTCTCTCGGTTCAGTTCATTTTGCTCGCGTCTCTCCCTCTTTCTCTTTCTTATTTCGTATTTCTTTATGTCATGTCTTCTCCCCTGAAAGGAGTGAGGGGCGGGGGGAGGGGATACCCTTCTACTTCGGCGTTGGTTGGAGAGCAACTTCGAAGGCCACAAAACTGGGCATGATGAATTTTTGCGAAGCCATGGCCTACTGAACGTTTTTCGTTTCCATACCTTTTTTCTTTTTAAAATGCCGACTCGATGGCTGTTATTTTTATTGTGGGTTTCGGTCTCTCTGCCTCGTGAATATTAAAGGATTCTTGGTATTTTGTTACGTAATTTGAATCTACTTTTGGGAAAGTGAGATGTATTACATGATATTTTCTTTTAGGTAATTAATTTTTTGGTGGAAAGTTTTGAGGGGCATGAGAAATTTGGTGGTTTCCAGGGGGTTACTCAGAGACTTAAATATTTTGTTATTTGGAAAAGGAAATTATTTTTTACTAGTTGGAGAATGAGGGAATGATTTCGGCACTGCAGTTTTAAATAATATCTTGAGAACTAGAATTTCAGGGATTTTTACCCTTTTGGATCGAGCCATATGTTAGGGGTGAATTAAAGAGGAATTGATTGCTCTTTAGTGCATTAAGTTTTGAGATAAATGTTTTTAGTGGGAAATCCGGAAATTTTCCACGAATTTGGCGCTAGTTTTTAGGGGCGTGGGATTGTTTTTTATGTTGGGTAATTAATATTTTTATTGAGAAGTTTTTTGATTCATGGAGAAATTTCGAGGTTTTCTGTGGCTGTTAGGGAATTGAAGCATTTTCTGAATGTCAAATCCATAAAGTTTGTTGAATTATTCGTCCCTTTGTCAGGAATTTATGAAGGCATTAAAAAGGCGAGGCAAATAGAAATTCCATCTTTCTTCTTGTGGGGAGGTAACCATTTTTAATAAAGAAATTTCACTCCCGAGTTTATAATAGAATTGATGAATTAAATAATTTCCATGAATTTCTCGTGTTTTTTTGTTATGAAATTTTGGGTTTTACTAGAAAATTTCGTCATTTTATGAGGTCGTTAAGGGATTAAGGCGCTCTGGGCATGTCAAATCAAAATTTTTTCTGATTATTCGTTCCTCCGTCACGAGTTTATGAGAGCATAAAAAATTTGATGCCCCGTCGCACTTATTTCGAAATATACAACTTTTTAATAGGAAAATTTAGTGGATTTTGATTCATTTCCCAAAGAATAGCTTTTACATCTTATACAACTGAAAGTTTAGTAATTCTATATTCCTATCCACCAATTAGACGTTGTGGTTTATGATCCAAAATTCAAGAATAAACTTGAAAGAAACTTCTTCAATGTCTATTGAATTTTTATTTAATGATGGAATCTCGGAAATTCGTGGAAGATTTAGAGTAATTTCCGGTGTTACCCTCATCTCCACTCCCTGATGAGAAACAACTATTTGGGCCGAGGATGCTAGACAGTTCAACCTACCCCATAACAAGTATCACCATGACTCCTGTCCATGCCCATTTTCCCCAGTAATTTTCATTCTCTCCTTCTCGTAAATTCATCCACCATCTAAACAGAATGTGCATTAAATCCAAATACTTTTACCCTCCGTACAGTTCAGTCGTTAAACTAATAATACCCATACCTCATCCCAATGTTTACCTACACTTATTTTTATTTATGAATATTCCTCGAACAGTAAGTCATATTTTTTTTTGCATTCTCATAGTTAATATATCTCTGAGAGGATTCAATTTTTCAGACATTAAATTACTAAATATTTCACGAGTTTGTGTTTTTTTATTATTCATTCTTCTACAAAAAAATTTTTCATTTTATCATAAATTTGCAAGAAGTTGCGACAAATTGATAATCATGGAAATAATGAAGAATTAAAATTGTTTATCATTTTCCTCTCGCAAATTAATAATTTCTATAATTTATTAATGAGAGGGATTATCGAATATTGATGGAGAAATTGAAAAGTATTTTTTTTCGTATTTTCAGTTGGAAAATTTGACGTTTGGAATTTTTTAAATTTTATAGAAATTATTTTCAACTAATAATTTTCGGTTTGTTTCGTATTTTATGGGCGTTATTTCTTCGTTGAAGGGAGGTCTTCTACGTTACGTGTGTTTGAACACTCGAGGGTTCTGCACTGGTAGGCCTCGAGGACAGAGGAAAGACGCGAGAGAAACGCGAGTGCCTCGAGTAGGTGAAAGAGAGATACGAGAGGAAGTTTTTGGTGGCTAGGGGGAGAGAAGTATGAGACAAGGACACAAACAACCCAGACGTCACGTGCTTTGTCCGATGGTTATTTCTCTCCTCTTCACGAAACTTCTCTTCTACTCTGGCTTCACGTTCTTGAGGCGCCTTTTCCCTCTCTCCTTCAAACTCCCACGAAGCCACTTCTCCACTTTCAACTGCTCTTGTTCAACTTTACGAATGCCATCTTATGGGGGATTATCAACAGAAAATGTGTTCAGAGATTATTTTTTATTGATTGGAAATCATTTCTAGGAAGTCGTTAATTTTTTATAGATATTTACGAGGAGGAATTCATTGAAATCGAATATTTCCTATTTTTTGGTGGGATGGGAAGGGGTGAGGGGTCATTGGGGACGTGGATGATAATGATGATTATGTTTTTCGATCCAAAAAGTGGCTAAAGCCCTGTGGAGATGGCTTAGTTCTCCAGATATTGAAGAAATCGGTTTGGAGTATCGAAATGCATTTTAGTCTAAGGTTTAAATATTTCTGGGCCACAAAGGACTCAATTTCAGAATTTGATTTCGAATTTTTTTTCGCCTGCCCAGTTCGATTCCATTGCTAGGAGTTTTTCGAACGTTTAACATTCGGTTAATCATCTGGATTTTTCTTTTTGAAGAATCGAACAGTTTTTTATGATTTTTTTTTTTGGAGAAAGAGAGTGCGCGGAGTCGTTGAAGGGGGATGAATCCTCATAATGATGATGACTTCCGAACCCGAAAGTGAGTGAACACCCGGACAACATAATTATTTTTCGAGATACAAAACTTCTTCAACCGTTGAAATGGGCCCTGGGCCGTCTTCAAATTATGGGGTACCAAAATGTCCATTGTAGTGGTTTCGATCAATAATTCAATTCCCTTCAAATCACACCAACAATTGCAGGAACAGTTGTATCCCAACTTTTTTGTTAACAAACATGCCTATTGCTGGAGACGATTGTGACATTATCGTATCATATCAGAATCTTGAAAATTCGCAATGGATCGATTTTGTTTTTTTTTATCGATTTACGACAATAATCGATGACTGTGGCTATTCACATCCTATTTGGTGTAACCTTCACAGCCCTTGGTGTCCTAAACACATTTTATTTTTAATTATGGATTTATTTTTTTTTCTGGAGATTATTCTTTGTTCAGTGCTTTCCTCAATGGTTTCAATTTTCATCACTCAAGGTCACACCTAGCGTGCAACAATGTTGTGGATCATGAGTAAAGTCGTTGTATCAAAGTAACTCATATCGAAGGGCAAGCGTCTGGCTATTTTCGCTGGGATTCGGTGGGTTGGTGTGAAACATATGTGTACATGTGTGTATATGCGAAAATTTTATGTGTATGCTGGGGGACTGCTGGTTGGCCATCACTCGCGCCTTATCTGGGTCATATCCAGTCCCTTGTCGTGCCCCCTTCCCCCTCTCCAAGTCCCCTTCCTCTTCGTCTCTTTCTCACCGTCTCGCTGGGCCCGCGTCCCTTTGTCTCTTGGGGCCTCTCTCCCCTTTCAAACGCTCTCTTTTCACTTTACTCTTCTCTTTTTCTTCCTCTCAAAAAGGCCTGAGGTCGTACCTGCGCCCGCCATTTTTCCCTCCGGTTTGCGCTTCACGGCTGTGCTCCAAATATCCGTTGAGACCTTTTTTTTTTCGGGAGTTTTAATTGAGGAATTATTCCAGTCATTCATTGGATGAATTTTTTTTGTCTGATTAATATTGGGAGCTTAATTGCTGATGATTGTTTCGGGGTGGGGGTAATTGCGGGATTAATTGGATTTTGGTGTTTTAATGGAGTTCTGAAATTGTAGAGTTGGACGGTTTTTGATTGATGGGGTATTGAGGTAAGAAGTGATTTTAGAGAAAAATGGCGCAAGTTTTTTTGTGAGGAATTTCGTAACTTACAAAAACGTCCTAAGGTGTTCATCAATTTGATCATTAGTTTAGGAGATATTTAAAAAAAACTGGGAACCAAAATTGAGACTCATTGATTGGGAGTTTCGTTGTTAATGTTCTAGTCTGACTATTTATTAATTTAAACAACGCATGAAAATATAAGGATGAAAATGCGACAATAGACTCGGCAACCCCACCCCCTGGTGGATCCCGATTAGAAAATTAGTGGTAAAAAATAAAAGTCCCGCGTACGTGGAGGGGAGGGTACCGTCTACTTTAGCACTTGGGCTCATCGTTCGCTAGTTTCAAATTCATAAATAAATCCCCATAAACTCAAAACGAATGACACTTTATTCACAAATTTATTGACAAATCGTGTCGGTGAGCTCTGCAAACTGGTGTTGAGATTACGGCGGGAATGACCATACGTTTAGATAAAATACTAACGCCTGAAGTCTCGGTACGGCTGGTTTGGGTGAAGATTTACGTGAGGCCAGTGAGAAAATTGCGTTAACGTTGGCAAGGGTTTGCGTTTTCTTATCCTTTTTTTACACAATTCCGGGGATGTTTTATGGGGTATTTTGCAACAACTGCCTCTTAAACACTCTTTCAAGTTAAATGAAAGTTAACAATTTTATTAAATCATGATTTATGAGATACTTGTTAATCTATCCTTGCGGGAGATTCAATTTGTTCCATTAAAATTATCTGCTTCTTGAATAAAATAAATTTCATGATTTTTGTGTACCGTATTGATGACCGCATGGTGAACTTTCACTCCTGAAGAATAAATTCATATTCGATGATTCGAAGTGGACATTAATTTCCGTCGTCGGAACACTTGGAGTTGACACAGTCAATGTAATACACTCATGTTTCGTAGAAAAAATAATTGCAAAGGGCAATTATTTTTCTTTTTATTTATTTTGTGATAAAAATGAGATAGAGATAGTGAGATATCATTTATTCTTCCCATAATAACATTTCGCAAACGATAAATCAGTTTAGATGTTTATGCATGGAAAATTGCTCACATAATTTCTGGAAATAATTTTGCTCCGGGTGAATTAAATTTAAGGCTGATCGTCAAACCGTTTAAATATTGATTCAAACCTCAAAACGACAATATCGAAATACCGAGAATTGCAAGAGAAGTTGAATAAAAATAGATTTCTATTGAATGGCTTCTGGGAAAAACTGTAAACCCGTAATTTTCTAGTCAGCCGATAAATCACACTCATGACTCTAAACAAAAAAGAAAAAAAAACCCTCCCGTGGGGCCTTTGCAGGAGTAAAACTCACTGTGATCACAGACGAACGATAAAATTGGAGATGTGAGTCAGTGAAATAGTTATCCGTAACGATTTGGCACCTACCAATGGGTGTAAACTATTCCCCCGTCGTTGATTCACTGCAAAAGGAGGTTGAAAATTGCTTGAGAGACACTTCAGAGACAGACAAGGTCACCGGAATAACTGTTAACGTTTCAGTATTTTTTTTTTTAACTGAAAATTTTTCTCACTCCTCTTGTTCAGGTATTTCGTTTGTTACGTGAGTTTTATTTGTTTCTTTTGCTGATTCAATGCGGGGAAATTGCGATGCCCAAGAATGCATCGATGGGGGTAATACGAGACATGGTCTCGACTGACATCTCGGGCACGTAACGTCAGGATAAACACAGTGAGGTTTCTTCGCGTGTATATTTTATCGGCTGGAAATGGGATTTAGGGGTGAATTTGTTAGGGTTGAGAAAAACAAATGTTACGAGGATTTTCACAGAAAATTTAAGATAAATCACTTTGATTATTATTTTCTACAATTTTAGTGACGTTGAAATTTGTTCAGTGAGTGAATTAGATCCTGAAGAAAATTTTTCAGAAGGAATGCATCTGGAAATAAGCTGCCCTAATCCTCCTATTAGGACTTTCGGTTGATCCCTATCTAATCCAAAAATTACCCCCATAAAATTATTTTGCTCTTTATGACTCTTCGTAATCATCTGTCTGACCAAAATCATCCACATCACTTGTTGTGATGGATTTGTATGATTTCTA
Source organism: Diachasmimorpha longicaudata (assembly GCF_034640455.1). Classification (NCBI taxonomy): domain Eukaryota; kingdom Metazoa; phylum Arthropoda; class Insecta; order Hymenoptera; family Braconidae; genus Diachasmimorpha; species Diachasmimorpha longicaudata. The sequence continues at coordinate 6,202,814 of NC_087232.1, read as the reverse complement.
TATTACCCGCCGATTCTTGATTTTCTCTCAATTTTTGTCTGACTATTACTTTTTATTGGCAGTCGATGAATTTATTTAAACAATTCGCTTCATCAGACACGTTATAAATAACCCTCATTCCGGTGATCACACTGCCAATAGTAGCACCAACTAACTTGGAACGACAGTCATCAATTCCCATAGTTTTTTTTTTATTTCTCTCTCTCTCTCTCCCTCACTCTTATTACCTCTCCTCCATTCTCCATTGACGTTTGCACCTGTGTTACCTCTTCTATCCAAAGTCTGACCATAAATATTCCCCCGAGCCATTTATCCCAAATAAATCCTTGTAATCATCAAGAACTGGAATGGAATTGGAAAAAAAACCTGTTAAAAATGAGGGAAACGCGATGTAAAAAGCAACTTAATTAAATCCTGAATATCTCCCGATCCAGCGATGCGATTTTTATAAATTACATCTCATTTCAAACTTCCGAATAAATCCTCCAAATTGAAAAAAAAATATATGTATTTTCACTCTGCCAATCTCGAGTTATCGCCAGTCAAAACCCCCTATTCTACCCAACCCTTCTAATTTCCAATCTAATCATCATCATAAACGATTAGGATCAACATTAGTGTTTGTTTACATTTTCCACAAATGAGAACCTTCTGTTCTTTTCCATTCTGCCGTATGAAATTAGCACAGCGCAGAGAATCAAGCGCAAACACATAAACGTTCTAATAGCGTTGTAATAGTGAAAAAAAAAAAATTAAAAATCGGTTGAAAAAATCACGAGACATTAAAGACATGAAGAAAAATGAGAATGAGATTTCCATTTGGAATGCAGTGTAGTCGAGTGCAGTATGTGTAACACACTGGCGTCATTACCGTTGCATGCGACGCGACCGGACACTCGACCACGCGGCGCCACGCAAACATCTTTTCATTCGATTTTTTTTTTTTAATAGTTTTTTTTATCCTCTAGTTTTTCTATCCCACTCGTGCACAGTCATCAACACGGAAAGAATGCGGATTGTATTGAATAGAGAGGAGAGTTGGGGACGGCTGTACCGTAGGCGGGAAGGCCGTCTGGTCATGTTGAGGACGTTGAAGATCAGTGATCGCGTTGCTCTGACGCGATGATTTATTTACCTCCAACGAATTGAATGTTTTAACAAATAATATTGCCATTCGTTTGAGGAGTGACATCCAACTATCCATCTTATTGATAGCTTTCATTTTGTAATATTTATCAATCGTGGTTTGCGCAATTCTTTGATAATTCTTGAGAATTGTTTTAATGGCGCCGCACAATAAGCAAAAGTCATTATTTAATGACTGTTTGGCGCCGCTGCTCATCAGCTGGCGATCAGTGGTCAGTGTTGTGACGCGATGATTTATTTATCTCCACAGAATTGAAAGTCTCAACAAATAATCTTTCCATTTATTTGATTTGTAGCATTCAGCTATTAATCTTATTGATAAATATTGCTTTGTAATATTTGGTGAGAATAATTTTCATTGATTCGACTAATTGAACAGAAGGGATTGTTGAGCAATGGTTGAAAGGTACTCATTGTCTTCATTTAGGTCATTTTTCATCCAAAAATCCCTTGATGCCCTCTCAAAGCCTACTATTCCCGAAAATGTCAATATGACCAATTATTTATGGATTAAGTAATTCTAACGCAGAATAATGAGAAAAAATTCTGTCTGAAATTCGCTTTTTGCAAACACGTTTCAGAATATTTTCTCCTAAAACCACTAATTATCGAATTGATCATTTGATTATCAAAACAACTTTCATTCTTTCTCAATAGTTGATTCCACACACATCCATATGATGATTAATACCTCAATAAAAGAAAAATTTTGCCTTACGAGTCGTCATAAATGATGGAAAAAAGTAACATGACAGGTGTTGGCCTCTACTGAGGGGCAAGGATTGTAACCAATCACCATAAATCATAACTATATGATCGGTTATCGAGTAGCCCTGGAATTGCTCAACTAAAACCTTCATTTCCATTGTCTCAGCGAGGTGCGTCTGAATTGTTCTTCATTTTATGCACCATTCAAACTTCAGGGGGGAAGGAGGGGGGGGGGGGCAAAAAAAACCTTAAGAGTTACAGCAAGAAAATTTAAGAGCTATTAACTCTCCCAGGATCAAAATTTTCCACTTTTTCTGGGAGAAAATTCGGTGGAAAATTGTATTAATGAAATGACCAATAATTCTTAAAATAAAATTGGTGATTTGAGAATTTGCCTGGAATTCCGAATGTAATCCCCTTTAGTGGTCTCATGTCAACACATACCAAAGGTAAATACCCATTTACTCCCAATGTAGGAATGCTCAACCAGTGGTTAATTCTCGAATTACTCAATTGCCAATGTTTTGTTTTCGTGGAAATGAATTTTATACCGTTGATCTATTAATAAGTGCCCGCTTTAACGGACATTTACCTTTGGCACAGTAACAAATGAATTGATATAGTCGCAATGAAGAAAATATCCAGAGTTATTTCGTAAGATTAACGTGTTATTCGACAATTGCGGAATTATTGTCAAAAGTAATTTCTCGTTTTAAAAATTCACTTTGATAATTTTCCAAATAACAATGAAGCAAAAGGAGTTTGAATGAATAATTTGGAGTCAGACATTTTTTCAGTGTTTACACTGTAGTTGTTGAAAAAAGCCCAGTCCCAGAGTATTTGTAATAATCCATATTTTTAATTTTTAAAGCCATTTTATTCCGAACTAATTAACATTCTCGTAACTCAGACAAAATAATTGAATAATAATGGAATAGCGTGAAGGTCATTCATGGGAACATGATATTTGGGTCACAGGTGTGTCACAATAATATTCAACGAGGGGTTGTAACTTCCTTGGTTTCACCTTAACGACTTGTCGTTTGTGTTTCTCCATGTTTTCCGCACAATAATCTTCATCACGGCTCATGCGTGCCTTGATTATCATCGAGTCCAACTGCTCTGAATAAATTATTCCCCTTCTATTGTCCCGAGAAATAATTAATGATATAGTTGTCACGTAAATGTGTCGGTGATGATTAATTTTTGAATGATTTAAAAACCGCCTGCCCTTTCATTGTGAGCCAATAGTCACTCAATCGCGAAGGAATCGAGTCCCCTGGAATCTGATACAGCGGTTTTTATTCACTGGAATATTTTTGTTTACGTAATATGAGAACATCGGGAAATCAATTCACCGTCTGTTCTCAGTATTTTTGTATACGTTACCCCCCAGCCTGGTATTTACAAATTTTTCGTATCAATGGGTTTCACTGTCCTTTGATCATTCTTGGAGATTGTTTTGAAGGAGACAAAATAATAAACAAGCTGTTATTTAATGACGCTCTGGAGGTACTGATCAACATCATGTGTTAAGTTTCTCACCCAAAAACAGGCTGATGACCTTTGAGAACTCATTATTTCTGGAAGTACTGGGGAAAAATGATTTTATCATTTTAATTTTGTTTTAATGTGTTTGGGAGGTGTGAGGCAAAATGGATTCATTTAGAGGGGTTTGAATTAAAAATTTTTTTGGGGATTTCAACTCTCTCAGAATCCCAAAAAGTTATTCATGAAACCAACTCTAACAAGATAATTACAGACTTTTTGAATGAAAGAAGATCCATAATTTTTTTATTGTTCTTTTCTCTTGGAAACATTTTAGAGTTCATTCACAAATATTCATTATATTTTTGTTCAAATATTTATCATAATTTGATTGATACATTTAATTATTGAAGATCGTTCAATGTACAGTGTCTCTATCAAACGGTAAAAGATAGTTGGATATTTACTTCGAATCCCCGTAAATTGTTTTTACCCTAAAGACATTTTTCCTTCACCTCCCTATCGGAATGTCAGTGAATAACGACACTGCGGAGAGGAGAACGCAATGTGTGTCGTGAGGTGCCACGAGGTGAACGAACTGGAACACATCGTAGTGACTCGAAACGCTTGATATGTCCTCGTCCTCGCTTGATTTTGCACTCTTTTCCAATGGGGTCGCTATTAGAACGTATCAATCATGATTCAAATCCTTCTCTTTAAGGATATCCAAGTACTTGTATTGTTTTTTTCCAGAGCTTTTCTATTTTTTTTAGTCAAATCTCAGAGCTTTCATTTGGGCCCCACTTTCAGAACATTTACAAAAAAAAAAGGGGAACTCTAGTTTGGGGAAACTGTTTATGAAATAAAAGTCACTAGTTACTGAGATTTTTTTTAATATTTTTCTCACGCAATTTAGCGAACAAATTTGATGATCGAAAATGGTGAAAATTATAGTGCGATATTTTTAATGCTAATGACATGGCTGACTCACACTCTAATTGATCAATTTTCTTGGTTATGACGCGACCAAGAGTCGATTGAAGTGCAACTCTCACTCCTTATACGATTTTATTTAAAAAAAAACATACAATTCCATTTTTGTACCTCAATCCATCGATTTTCCAGGCTTCAGACGTTTATTTATTCGTTGAAAATAAATCAATAATCAAGTTTATCAAGAATAATGTCGCAAAAACATGGAATTTCCCCGAGATTTCTCCATCAAATCGTGAATTATTTCATTTAAAATCATTTGGTGATTTTAATCATCTCAATGCTTTACCCAGTTTATGACAACTTTCTGTACCTCTCGGGGGGAGAATTTGGATCAAGGGGAAAGCTAGGGAAAACCTGTGGCCACTTGTCACCTGTACGAATCAAATAAATGTTTTAATAATTAATTGGTTAATGCACCATCGCTACAACAATGTTGTCCACACTTCAGTGCACAAATATAGGGCTCTTGTCAATCAATATTTAATGGTGAGACTCGGAGCAAACGGTGTGAACCCGAAACCTTTCGAAATTTCCGAAACTCTAAGTCAAAAATAATCAGCTGTTAAACATAAGTTTTTGGAAATATTTCGAGACATAATCATCTCCACCAGGTCATCAGCCTCTTTTTGGGTGGGAAGTGGTGCCGATGGGGACGATGAACCCTTTACCAATACATAATTACCAATTTCAATAACACTCATAATTTTCCACACAAAAAAAAATTCCTTTTACCCTATCCATCATCAATTCCCATAATCCAGAACTAAATCATCACTCGTGTAACTTGATTTTCTTCAGGTGTGAAAAAAAAAAAATCTAAAAATAGTTTTTCTGTTATCGTGTTACCCGCATTCACCCCGAAATTGAACTCCCATTGAGGTGGATGAGTACATCCGATCTCCCGTGGAGTCAATCCTCTCCGTTCACCTCAGAATACCGTTGTCGGGTAACCCCATCGTGGCAAGTTCAGGGTACACTGTAATTATCCATTTGCCAGGGAGTGAATGCGCCATCGAGAGCGTTATCCCCTGAAATCCACTGTCTTATCCCTCCCACCTAACGACGTGAGATCGAATTGATCGTATCACTAGAATGAATCCCCTCTTGCATTTGTTCGTTTTTTTTTTTTCATTCTCTCTACTTTTCCTCAGTGTATTCTTTTTATTTTTATAAAAATTACCGGAGCAGTGCGGTGGTGCTGAAAACGCGTAACCCGAGGAAAACGCCAAGCGTGTGTAACACTAGTAATGCCGCATGGTGTGCGGTTTCAATCGTGCCAACGGTCGTTTGTGTGGTTTTTTGTTGGATAAAAAAAAAGGAGAAAAGAAGTTGGGAAGAGAGTGGGAATCAAATACGCAGTTGAATTCAAATGGGATTTTCAAATTGCAGAGGAGTTGAATGGAAAAAAATACTCAAGTTTTCTAGAGTTTAAATTTGTTGTGAGTAATTTAACCAAAACAAACGGTTTTTTAATCTCTAACTTGAGATTATCTGAGTGAAGATTTTTATTCTTTCGTTTATTTTCAAAATATTTTCTCAAGTTGTAATAGGAGCCTTGATTCATCCAAATCGCACCATTTGGTCAGGAGTTCTTGAGGGTGAAATGAGAGAGTTTGACCCTGTTGAGTTCTATCTGTTACCTTTATTCGACCGAACGGAAGGGACAGGTGAAGCCCGAGTCTCCGTCAGGTGGAAAGAATGTGTAGAATCCAAGAGGATTGACCTCTTATATTTAACCCTTCCACGTTGATCCGTCTTTCAGTCGATCCTTGAACGACACAGGGTCAAATGGGAGAGTCTGATCCACATGACGTCAAGGCGTTTCTTCTTGGCTTTTGAACAGCGAAGGGGTAGTTAATTTTTCAACCAACAAAAACGAAAATAAATCCCCCAATATTATTATTATTTTTATTCAGAATATGTGCTCTTTGGGGCTTTTACATTTTGGTTCCTCGTCTATTTCCCCTGGTGAGAGTAATCTCCCAATAATTCTCATGATAAAAATTGCCCCCCCCCCTCTCCTAACACGAGTGCAATTACGAGTAGATACGTCTAAGAGATAGCGAAGTGAAAAGAGTCAGGATGAGACAGACGGACAGACAGGCAAGTAGAATGAGTGGTTGAGAGTAGAGCAGAGACGCTCTGCCACATAGCCAGACAGTGAGAGCTGTGCGCTATTTTCAGGCCCCCACAAGAGTCAACCGTCCGCATCTCTTTCTCTCTCACGTTCAACTCCTCTTTATTCTCCACCCTGTGGCCCCCTGTTCACCTTCCCCCTTTCCTCACTCTTCTTTATACCCCACCACTTGAACTGCAGTGTTTCAAAGCCCAGACCCCGCGGCACAAATCGCTGTCTGACGCGGCCCTCACATACAATGTAGCAACAAAATCGCTTTCTTTCACTGAAAATCACCAGCGTCCAGTGTTAAATAACTGGAGTCATTGTTCCCTGGTATTCACAGGAAGTTCTTTGGATTCCGTCGGATGTAAACAAACGGTGAAATTTTTGTAAATGTCATACATTCAAATTCATATTTTTTTTTTGAGGGTTGAACGGTTGTTGAGAACCTGAAGAGAAATTTTGGGGAAGAATTGGACTTCCAGGGGGTAAAATGAGGGACGAAGTTTAGTTTTATCCCCAAAATTAACCTATCAAGTCAAGTCTTTTATTTCAGAGGGCTAATTTTTATCCAAAATTTTTTTTCGTGTAATTGAAGGGAGGTAAAGAGTAAAACTAGGGAGATGTTAGTTCAATCTTCAAATAAAGCTCAATTAATAGAAAAAGATCATACAATATTTAATCAGAAAAATGCTCCTTGGTTTCTCCTCTCGTTATTTATTTAGCGATAGGGACCTCGAAGCGATAAATCAACGAGTCTCTGATATTTGCCGAAGGTGTGACCCAGAAGCGATTAAAAACTCGTCTGCGTGGGCTTTTTTTTTCTCTTGCCTCGCGACGAGAACTGAGACGTTGGTGAAAAGATGATTTTATTTCGGTTGAAAATTTCGTTAACCTCAAATTTTGAAATATTGAAATAATAACAATCTGAAAGGAAACAGGACGTAATGAAAGGAGGACACCAGCATCCGCTGGTTGAACAAAAAACTGATTACCAAAAAAATTTAATTGCCTCGTTCTATTTTACCATTTCACATCTGCACGAATCAATTTATTCATATGGATAAAATCACAATTTCAATTTTTTTGTCTTCCGTTTCACGGGATTAATTTAATTTTGATAAGCCTTGCAATTCCAATTCCCACCGAAATATGAGAACAGGAGAATTATTTCCATTTGTATGACGAGTGGCAACGAATTAAATAGTGCGATTCCCATTGTTTACCCTCGTTGTTATAGTCCCAACAAACGAAAATTATCCCGTTTACTCTGGGGGAATTTAATGTCACGCAGTATGTACATTCTCTCTTACCTGAAATTCATTTTTTTTTTTATTTCTATTTTTCTCTGTTATTTGTTCCCTTTGTACTGAGTGCGGTTCTGCCGACAATGCAGACATAAATCCCGGGAGCGCAAGCTTCATTGAGCGAGAAAGTCTGCCCCCAGTGAGGCATTACGTGCACATATGAATTCAACACGTACATGTGATACAATGGATTGTGGTTGTATTCGTTATATCTGGTAATCAGTGTTTATGATTAATTAAAAGTTCACAACAAAGTCGTGAAAATGAAAATAATTATACTGAATTTTTACGCTTCGTTTGGAGTGGAATGATCTCAGTTGAAGTACATTTAGATAAAAATTTTCAAATTACCCCGTATTAAGGGTCGAATTCCCCTTATTACCTTTCCTCATAATGTCACTAAGGGATGGGAGTCAAGAAAAGTCCCTTATCCAGTTCCCTTATCCTCGCGAATTCTCCAACAATTAAAAGAATATCGATTTAACTTCGAAAATGTTCCTTCGACCTTTTTCGATTTTATATTTCCACGTCGTAAGGGCCATCAGCTTCGTCTCGGGTGGCTCACCCTCGTTACCACCCCGTTGCGCTTGTATCGAAATAGACTATTAACATTTAAGCTCACATGTCTCGAATGTTCGCATCGCACCCTCAAAAGTCATTTGGCACCTCATAGTAAAAGAGAGGGTTAAAAAAATGATTAAAACCATAATTTTATACATTTGCTGATGATAAAAAATGTTGTATCATGTGGCATTCGTCGTAAAACCGAAACGCCATTTTTTTTATAGTAAATAAACCGTAGATAATGATAACGGTAAAATTGCAATTCCATTCATCTCTCAGGCTCATTAAAAATCATTCCTACAACTTTATCACCATATCATTTCCGTTAGCGAGACGAACAGACGGTTCATTGTCATGTGAAACACCAGTCTGTGGCATTCACAAATGAATAATAAAGAACACACGGATAAAAACATAACCAAGGAGAAAAGTAAAAAGGATATGATTATCTTGAGCGTGTGAATAATCGAATACACTCAAGTGGTAATCAGAGACCTGGATTGACTTACATCGCTCGTCAGGGCTCTTGGAAATATTCATATAAATTTTATTCATCAGAATATAAAGTCGTGACATTGGAATTATTTCACTCGTATTGTCTTAAAAAACTATTTATTTATCGATAAGTTGAAATAACCCGAGGAGAAGGCGATAATTGAATGAAACTATTTATTGTTCGTGAATTATCTCGTGACAGAGGGATTTTTGCGAAAAATGTGAAGAGACATTTTTTCTGGCAAATTAAATTTTCTATAATAAATATATCGGGTCGTTTTTCCGTATATTTGATAACTTTCGAGGTATCGGCAAAATAAGATTTCGTTCAATTAACTGGATCACAGTTTTGTTAATAGCCGAGGGAATTACCCACGATTTTTCCTCAAACGAATAATAAAAAATTCATAAAGAGAGAGTTTGAAGTAGCCAGTAGACGAGGCAGTGGCTCGGGCGTCTGCTCGCCACCGCCTAGGTTGACTTTTATGAATGAATGCAGTCCAAGTGGGTGTGTGCATACTTGTGACTGTGCCACAACGGCAACTCGTTAGACACTGTCTCGGTTGTACAAGCGTGCGTGCGTGACCGTGCGTGTGTGTCTCCGCATACCATTTACCAACCAACCATTGCTATTTTCAATGAAACAATTTTGTACATTATTTTATTATATAAACTTAAAGACATTAATTATGGTAATACGAACTTTAGTGAATATTTCATTAAATTATTTCAGAATAATTGAATTATCTGCCATCGAACATAATTTGATATTCCGAATATTATAAAAATATCATTTATAATTTATGAATTTTCTTCTGGTGGACTGAATTATTGAGAAATAATTTTTTTATTCATTCAAAAATTAATTTCATTCATTAAACATTGATGGGTGGAATTTTTCTTCTGTCCATTCGAATGGCTTTTCACGTAATTGAATTTTCAACCGGTGAAATAAAATTTATCTGTATTTTCCATCCTGAATTACATGCGTAGGTGCATTCTATCGGTTTCTCCAGGCCAGACATGAATTTTTCTCCCCTGCAATTTTGAGTTGCATACACGATTAACCGCCCACGTGCAACCAACTGGCGTCGATCCATTCATGGAATCGTCGGGTCTCTCCTACTCGGCCCACGCCTCAACTCTCTTTACTCTACGATTTACGCACGCCAAGGCACACCACGTCCTCCAACCCACCCGTTATCGTAGGGGAAATTGTTAATTGCAATCAAGTCTCCCCACTATTTACTCATTTATCACCCGCATTTCGTTTAAAATTATATCGACACAATGGCTTAAAAGGAATTAGAAAGATATTTGGAAAATAAAGAGTTAGGAAATTGTGGAGAAAATTCCAATAGTGAGATTGGTAGAGTGAAATTCAATGTAATATAATCCACTTCGAAGGTCTGTTCATATACATTACCAGAAAATCACAAATTTTTTAATTCCATCATTCGTCCGGACAAACTGAATAATTTGAGAAAATTGAAATTTATCAATGTACTGCAGAAATGAAGAAAAAAATTTTTCGTTTGATAAATTCTCAATTATTATGTTAATCAGTAGCCAATATTTACATAAAAAGTTGAATTCCATGTTTGGAATTTTCTAATCGTCTTTAGTTATCAATATCTCCTGATTGGCGACATTAAATTCCCCTTTTTTCCACTCTCGAAATTATTTTGTTATCTTCTTGTGTGAAAATAAAATAGCTCCACCCAACATTTATTATCACAAATCCCTGATAATATCGAATAAAAACCCCTTGACAATATTTATAATCGTCAATTGAGATCAAACTCCCGGGAATTTCAATGACTCACACTTCTGATAATCAATTGACTGATGCAAAAGGAGAAAATATATGAATCAGTCTCTGTAATCGTCTCAGGCAAATTAAAGATGGTATACGTAATGAGTCTGACCGCAACAACATCGCTCTTCACCTCCCACCGATGACGCGAGATCAATCTCGATTAATTAGCGATGCAATTAACGCTAGGGCAACCACGCGGATTATAATCGCGATCTATCATTTTTCATTGACTCTTCATTAATTACCATCGATTATTGTTGTCTACTGAACTCGTATAATTAATACTCAATCATTTGGAAACTTGGTATATTTTCAACAGAGAACAGAAATGAATAAAAAAATCAATAGAATTCATTATCTCTCTGATAATTCTGATTATTCATATTATTTAAACTTTTTAGCTATCACGGCCCTTACGGTGATTCCATAACACCATTCAGCCCTTCTCAAGACCTTTAGGGCACGATCAGACTTTCTTAATGTCGCCTAACGTCACTATTCGGTTTCGGAAATCGCTTTTTCTCAATCTATAGAGACATTAATTATAAAAAATTATCAACACGATCTCGATAGCCCTTACGATGATTTCGATAACCCCACTTGAAGCTTGCTAGGGCCTTCTGGGATAATGTGAGCCAGCTTCAGCATCGATACAGTCTCCTTGCAACCCTTGCCCTGGCCTTAACGACCTCATTTGGATCTCATTAGGCCCTTCATAATTAGATTTCTTTTCCGTAAAATCATTGTCGTGAAAAATAATTATTTATGGGAATATCAATCAATATGATAAATAATGAAAATTTAATACACTTAATTAGTGAGTAATATGAGCCCTCCGGGGCTGAGTGGAGAAACTAATAAAAACCGAATGATTATGAAGATGAAGTGAGACAGACTGGCATGCCGGAAGTTTTGCCGGATCAGTGACATTCTTCTCTGCAATTTACGAGACATTCCCGTCGTGGTAGTACAGTCGTTTTACGGGCGTTAGCCTGTCGGGGTAACGAGCGAGCCACGGGTGCTTCATTAACATTGTTCCAAGTGTATACCAGCGTGAATCATATACACTGATGCCTCCCGGGGGGTTATACGACATCAGCCCGGGGAGTATTATGACATATCTGCATAGTGTTACAGATGAAAAAATGTTGAATCTTTGTTGGATGATTTTTTACAATTTTTTCAGAATTTAAATTCATTTATTCAGCGAACTACAGTGACATTTTCTTGTGCTTGTACTCGCGTTAAAACCCCAGTTATGTCGGTAAGGAGTGGATCTACCGGAAAAAGTCATAAACCGGATATGCTGCTTATGCCTTTCTTAACAAAAAATGTTTAGTGCAATTTTTGGTTAAAATTTGTTGTTAACGAGATAATTGACAAGTAGGAAAACCAAAAATTTCAATCATAGCTCCCAGTTGGTTTTTATTTTTGACGAAAATGGAACTGAATATTTTTTGTGCAAAATTTTAGGCTCTGGAAAAAATATTGTAGCATTTTTTTTTTTCGGTAATCCACTCGTAATTCGCAAAATGGCGAAAATAAAAAGCGCCAAGTCTTTAATTTTCAACAAAAGGACAGTTCGTTTGTTAACTTAGTATATTTATTGGCATTATTAAAACTCAGACACGTGGCATTCCATTAACCATATGAAAACACAGCGTCGATCACGATGAGGAAGTGCATACACATGGCTTTGGTGTTGCCGACGTTGAAGATCAGTATCAACGATATATCGTAGTGAAGAAGGGAGAGATAAAAAAAAAACGGGAAAAAAAAAAGAGTGGAGCCCCTCTCACCCGTACACTCCTCAACCTGGGGTACCTCGTATGTAAATATTTGCTGTGTTTCGTGCAGTGAAGAGCGTAATTTATGCACTCGACGGTGCAACACCTCCACCCACTACTCCCCGAGCCCTCCTCATTCTTTTCACTCTGATCCAACTGTTTTTGTGTCCCTTTAAATAATGAGGCTCCTTGTAATGGAGAAATTTGCTTCGTCGACAGAAATCCCACACCCATTTGTTAACAATAATTTCTCAAACTTCATCAAAAAGTCAAAGCAATTCCACCGCTATTAACATTGTTGGCAAATTTGTTTTCATTTTTTATACAAAGTCGATCTGTTGAAGGAAACAAGATTTCTTTTTAGTTGGAAGGATTGATGTCCGCTGTTTTGTTGGGCTTTTAAACTTATGAGGGGTCAAGGGCTTGAACTATTTACCTTCCCAAGTGAAAATGTCAATGAAAAATACTACTGAACAATTGTTAGTTATTTAAGATCTTCTGGGTTGCGTGAACTTTGAAAGGCATTTTCACCAAAACTCATTTACAATCAATGGAATTCGGTAATTAGTGAAAGAATTTCAAATTTTCCACTTTGCTGATTACGGACGACAAAACTCAATTTTGAGCTGGAATATCTTCAGTTTGGTAGAGTCGAACTCCATGATTTTCATCTCATTTTCAAGATTATTTAATAATCTTCAAAATTATAGCTGACTCATTGAATTCCCATCATTCTTTCCGAAGATAATTAGAAAAATAGAGAAAGGTGTAATCAGGTGTTTTTGGAGTCCAGAAAATTGAGACCTGTAGTCACGTTTTACGAATGTATGGGACATTTGTTATTTAATCATCACACGAGTGTATTATGTTCTTGAGGTCACAGACTGTCGTCTACAAATGGCCCTGTGTTGGCACAGTTATGCAGACGGTACTCGAACATAGAGTAATGCATTATTCTATTTTAAATAGCGAGCGGTTGGACTCTAGTCTATGCAATGGACTGTGAATATGGTGCATCGCACTTTGTCGGGGCTGTTGTTGCGCCTTTTTGATACTGAATCGTTGAAAACTTTTTTTTATTCTGAATTATAGTTTATCTAGACACTTTCCACGTACAAACCCACATTATTGCACTGTAAAGAGTTAAATAACATTTAAAAATCGCATTCATATCTTCTGACCTTCTTATCAGAACCTTCTTCACTACCATTAGGCCCTTGTGATCTTTTTATAAACCAAGTTTTCCCAGATCCTTCAATTCATATGGCCAATGGCATTGAAATATTATATTTGAACCTTCAGGACCTTACGGTGACCTTCCTCACCTCCGATGGCCCTTATCTGGATCTCATCAACTCATCTCTACTGCTCGAAACGATTTAAACATTTTATTTAGTTCCAAAAAGTACCAGAAAATCTTGATTTCTTTTTTTAAATTAAATTATTTGACAATGGGCAATGAACAAGTATTTCGCATTGCTCTCGATGATCTGCACATGGGTATCAACCGAGTGACGTCATGGGCATAACGTCCATGACCCGGTGGTCACATTGACGCAGTCGGGGTCCTCGGGCGTCGCACTCTAAAATTAAACCCCCGTCCAAATCCAGTCGTGACCTCTGTCGTTTGATCCCTTTTGTTTCAACTCTTTTTTACCCCTCGTGTACGTGAAAAAGTATCAGTGGATTAGGGATGAAAAATTTCTCTTTGGAAAAATTGGACAGTACTGGGAGCATTGGCATCTTCAATAATGTATATATAATTGAATATTCTCACAGAAAATCAAAAAATTTGCAATACGTTAATTTTACACAAAAAAATTCCGAATTTTATTGAAAAAAAATTTGATTGAGAATGAAAAAAATATTTCATCATTTTTATTTGTTGGAGTATTAAAAAAAACCGAAGAATTGTAATTTGACGGCATCCCTCGATACCTTTACTTCTCTCGACCCCTGCCAACCCACCGCGATTGGGGCGTAGTGTACGTCGTAGTAAAAGGGGAGAAAACCCAAGTGAGAGAGATAGTAGGGGTTGTCCCGGCGGCCGTACGTCGGCGTTGGATGGATCAATATTGCCATGGTTACGTGGCAAAACGTGTCGGAGAAAGAAGACGAGTGGGACACAGAACAGACGAAATGAGGGGTTTGGGGTGGTGGGGCTAGGAGAGAAAACCAGCCGGCGCAGGAAGGGGCTACCTTGTCAATTCTCTACCCTCCAGTCCCTCCCTTCTTCCTCACCCACCCCCACTTAGTAGCGGTGCTCGGGGGAAAAAAAAACTTGGCAGGAAAATTTAAAAAAGAGAAACGAGGGAATTGCGTGCGCAAGAGCGGGAAAAACTGATATCAGTAGAGTCGGCGTAGTACTATGCTACGTCACAAATATGCCCACTCGTACGAGTTTTCGCAGTCAAGGAGGCGCCGATTCATGTGACATTCAGTACATCAACTGTATGGCTTGGCTACTTTAATTAATTTTTTTTTCATTAATCAGAGCGGGAGAAATCGATTTTTTTCCCAGTTTTTTTGAGGACCGGGATTCAATGGTTCTCAGGGTGAAGGGAACATGTCTACTATTATTATTTGGAGGAAATTTAAATAGTTACAAAATTGAATTTTGGCATCTGCAGGGAATTCCCACAGCTTGTGGAATATTTTCAAAATTTTTCGGCGAAAATTTCGGGGTTTTTCAAAATTGCATTATCGATTCTCTCCCAGGGTCACGTTCTCCAAGATTTGCTAAAAAATTGCGAAGCCATTAGATCGTAAACATTGATGGGTTTTCTTTGCTCTCATCCACGACTCCCTTAATTTTCAAAAAATTTAAATATTCATTTGCGCTGTATATTGGATGCAGTTGAGTTAATTTAAATGAAAAAATATGAGACAGGACGTGGTGAGCCCTCGAGCGTGCAGAGGAGCTTCCTTTTTCCCCCCCTTCGTTTTTTTTCCCTTCCAACTACTCCATATTCTTCTCCTTTTCTTAGCCGGGCGAGTAACCCAGTGCCTTCATCCTCACCCGGCGATACTCGAGAGGTGGAGACAATGAATAAACGAAGAGAGAGTCACGGGAGAGCGACGCTTCACTCCCTGATTTTTCCTCCGTTGAAGGAGAGAAAAAGAAATATACCCTCAACTCACAAAAGAGTAGTTTCTGAAAAGGAATGGAGAGGAGAATTAAAATTTCATTTCTCCTTTCTTTGGGGGGTGATTTTTCGAAGCTTCTTTTTTTCTTCAACATCGCGAATGGAGAGGGATGAAAATTGTGAATGGCATTGAAGTACTTTGAATTAAGGTATTAATGTCTGATGCTTATGTCGTAGCGGAGATTACGTTCACCACTTTTTTTTTTTCGCATTTCCTTCTGCCCGAGATACGAGATTTAGGAGACTACTTCCCGGGGAGTACGTGGGCGGTGGTTGAAGTCTGATCCGGGAGTTGTGGAGAGGGATGAACTGTCACTGAGTTATTAAAAACGGTTAATTTTAAACAAGTCGACGAAAATTGCAAACAAATTTTTTCCTTTTCATTTCAATCAGGCGCAATTAAAAAACTTTTCGTTCATTTCGTTTCCTTGAAAAAATTATTTATAAAAGAAATTTTTATTTGAGGAAAACCTGATATTTTTGCCACTTTGTTGGTAAAAATGAGATCACAGTTGAAAATTTTGGGGGCCTATACTTTCTGCGCTGGTAGTAGTTATCCTGCAAAATGTGCGCACATGCGCTCCATGATTTCCCGGCAACGCCCGGCCGGCCGGCGAAGTGATACCCGTAGCTTACATTTAATCCCCATTTTCATATTTTACTGACAACTCAGATCATTTCCACGTAACAAAAAGCCCTCGATGTGATAAAAAAACTGGATGTCACGACCGCTAAACGAAGGTTCAAAAAATTAAAATCGGCCCTGGGACAGACCCAGCAGGGCATAAAACTAATTCACCCTGAATTAGTCTCCTTTGCAAAATAAAAAATCACCTCCAAACTTTCTAATGAAAGATAATACATTGATAACACGAGAAGTTCCCTCTCTGCTGCTCGCTATTTTCTTTTTTTTTCACAACTTCACCAGCGAACTGAGCACATTTATGGATATGTACTACTGCCAGAGCGAAGTGCGCAGTAGGGAAAAGGGAAATAAAATAACTACAGGCCGGCATTTTTCGAGAGTTGATTGGATTCCAAACAATGAACTCATTCATTTTTTTTAGTAAAAATTTCTGGAAATGTTTAGGTTAATAACAATAGGTTAATTACCAATGTCAGAGGATTTTTGGTCTGTAGAGAATGTAGTTCTGCTTGTGTTCAATGACGAATTATTTAGCCAGAATTATTTAAATAAAAATTCCGTATCTCTTCCGTAATTTAGGAGGGAAAACAGGTTCTAAAATTTAAACAGAACTGTCACCTTAATTTCTCCGTAAGTTATAAAAATTATGGAATTTGCAAATAGAAAAAAGCGACAGTATTGAAATTTGTCAAATTGAATTCAACTAAAGATGATCTAAAGCTCCGGAAAAATGGCGAATCAAATTAATAAGTGAAAATCTATAGAATATTTCCCTTCGTGTCTAAAACTTTGAATCTTCTCATTAAAAAAAAGAATGATAGGAACCCCGGTTGCCTCTCGAATATTCGAATTAAACTCCGAAATGGCAGTAAAACCCATTGAATTGATAATTTCCGAAGGTCACCAGTCCACAATACCATCACCGTAGGTCACGGCGATTCGTTCCTATGTCTCCGAGCCTTCATACCAACGGCAACTAGTTTTTCCCCCCTCGTCGTATGCACACACGACTCACACAATTTCCGAAACGAATAAGATACTCCAAAGTCACGAGTATCGCCATGTGTGAGTGCATGAGGAGTAGAGCGAGAGGGACAAAACCGGACGTGACGTAGTCCATGCGGCTAAACATAGAATTCACCGCGTGCCTTGCCTGCGCTCTCTGCGCACGGCTCTCAAGGCTACTATCGCCACTGTCTTGTCGAGCAGCTGATACGTGCCTTCACCGGTTTATATTTACAATAATACGAAATATCTAAGGAAGTTTTTCAACTCCAGGCGAAAATTCCCCTCCCAAATCCATCCACGAAAAAAATTTTTTGATAAAACTTTGACCTCTAGAGGGCGAAACGTGGGATAAAATGCCAATCAACGATCTTTAGGTCAAGTTTTGTTGGAAAAATTCGACTTAGGGGGTTAATTTTTGGGGTAAAACTAACCCTCGTCCCTCCTTTTGTCCTCTGGAAGTCTAATTTTTACCTCAAATTTTTTTTCACATAGTTCATCGTCCATTCATTCGTCTGGAGAATATTTCTTCAACGATGGAAGTAGAAATTATTATTTTTTCCTAATTGCATTAATGAATTTCCTTGATGACCACATAATTCATCGTCATTGGATTGATGTGCGACGGTACGATTTGGGGTTTTTCGATCAACTTCATAATTACTAGAATTAATAATTGTTCGATGTTCGATAGGAGTCCATTTACTTAATCAATTATCTCGGCTGAGTGGAGTCTCACGATTTTTTTTCACCTCCAAAATGAGAGCTGATTGAAATTGATTCATTTCTTCCCGCCAAACGTCCATAATTACCAAAAAAAATTGGAGGCACAATTTATCCCTCATATTTTTTAAACATCAGGGGCAGAATGGGCTATACATTGTGTACTGATGATGAAATTTTTCCACAGACAATTCCTGTACGTTCTGCTTATGATTGTAACGTCAGATATTGATGTATCGATCCCAGAAATGAAAAATAAATGTATTTGCATCACGATTTCGCGGAAATGTCGATGAAAAATATTAATCCGTTCAATCAGATTTGTTCGCAATATCCCGAGAATTTTGTCATTATCAATTATTGACTTCCACGAAACGGGGTGTGAAAAAATAAGATTAGCAATGAAATTCCATCAACTTTGCCAAAGAATCATTAAAAAAAATGATTTTTAATGAGTTTTATCCGATTTTTTGTTCAGTAAATAAAAAAATAGGGGAAAAATGGCGGAGAAAAATCGGCCGAGGGTATTCGAGATACAGCTGTCGTTCGGTCACGATAATAGGCCGCATTTCGGTGGAAATGAGATGGTGGGGTAGGGGGGAGGAGAGGGGAAATCGTGCAAATGATAAAAGCCCGTGCGCTTGTACTCCACAAACCCAAGGAATGGTGGCATTTCAGGCGCGTAGTTGTGGTTGGCATTATCTGAATTGCATAGTATACACTGCACTCATTCACCGAACTCTTCAGCCATTCTGACGTCATTCAATATTTTTTTTAGATCGTGAGACATTTTTTTTTTATCGATTCTCGTGAATTTTCCAGGGCGAGGAAAAAATAGGAACTATTTAACATGTAAACATTGTTCATTAAACATTCAGAACAATTTAGTTATGGATTTTTATTAAATGAAAATGTTAATAAGTTATTTATTTTTTCATTTTCAATATTTTTCAAATCGAAACTTAATTTTTTTTGTAACCGCCAACGAATGTTGAAAATGACAGAAAACCTCTTTATAAAAATATATTGAATAATAATTTCAACCTATCGCTCATGTTGACAAATTTCCCCTGATTAATTCGTCATTTTCCATTTATTTGTTACAGGTGAGTGATTGCTGCTAAAAAAAACCCACTCTTTCCGGTAATGTACACATCCTGCCGAATGTAAACACTTACCCACCCCCGGGGCTCGAATGAGCCAGAAAGTGGTATGAATTTCGATACATATATTGGTACGTCGAATCAACTATTCTACTCAATTTTTTTTTCCGCCACTCAAGAGCCAATGATTCGTTTTTGAGGGGTTGGAGGATCGTTAATCATTCGTCCTCCACTTTTTCCCTTTTTTTTATCACCTAGAGAGGGTCTCCCTCCGCGCGCGCCATTCCACTTTCTTTTGCCCGACCCTATCAGTAGAAGTCCCCCGATCTCTCGAGAGTTCTGGTGAAAAAGCAGCGACTGTTGTAAAAAAAATTGCATTTTCTCCGTGTCCCCCTCAATTATTACAAAAAACAACTTGTGGGAGAAACAGAATGGTGTTCTCTGCTGGAAAGGGTTTATTTATTAATTATTTCGGGATTTAGGTGATGTCGCGCGGGAAATCGGGGTGAGAAACGATTTGATAAATTATCTCGACATTGTTTTGCTAATATCTAATGCATTCCCGGGATCAAAGGAAAATATCATGTAATAAAATATTTTGAGTTGAAAATTTCATTCTCCAGAACATTTTAGTTGTCACATATTTTCGTAAATTCTTTCTTTATAAAGACATTTGCAAAAAATTGAACAAAACACTTTTAATTGATGCGGTCAAGATATTATTGATATTTTCAACTGAAATAATCTCAATAACTATTGAGTTTAGACAAAAATTTGTCAAACATGTTTAAACTGATCATGAAATTAACAACAGAAAATATCTTTTGACATTTTCACCTAAATTCACTTATCATCGTCGAAAAACCCGAAATAAAATTTTCTACAAACGATATTTAAATTTTTGTCGCTAAAATAAGGAAAATATCCTCGACCATCTGGTCCTCAATAAATTTCCAAGATAGTTTCACCACTGAAACGACTCTAATCCCCGGAACCAATTATTCAAACACTCGCTAGCATTTTCCCGAAAATGTAATGTGCAACGCACTCGAATTAATTAAAAACTCTGGTCTGCGGTGAAAATAAAGGCGAGTAGGGTTGAGGGTCCAGGGAAAATTGGCGTTGCTCTTCGTTAATTACACGTCCTCGAATGGGAGCCCAGTTGTAATGGGATCTGAGATATCTCTCGTACAAGAAAGGACGAAAAACCTGGAGGGAGGACTGCACACGGGGAAGCGCAGGCTTTTGGTGCCTGGTGAGGGTGAGGCAAAGGAAAAGGGCTGAGAGAGAGGGGATGTCTTGAGGCCGACGCCCAGATCGATGCTCCCCGTCTGAGGTTCCCGAGCTAGACAGGCGCGGGTATGGCCCTTTTCGCATTCGAGAATACAGATCTCATCTCCCCGTCCTTTGTTATATCCCTTGATAATTAGATCCGAGGAAAATTATTGCACGTCATCGTAATGAATAGTCACAGGAATCTCCCGGAAAACTGAAAATTCTCATTTTTGACAAAATGTTGGGAAAAATTTTAATTTTAAAAATCCTCTAGTCAAGAGGAGGGCTCCCGAGGGCCTTCCTGAGGTCCCGCGGGAGCAAATGGAAGACAAGAAGGGCTCTAGCACTCGTTTGACCTTAACGGCCATCTTGAGGGCCAAATGAAAAAGTTGATATAATTACAAAGGCATTTGAATCAATGGAAAACACTTTCCCCACCGATTATAGAGGGGTGGAATGGCTATGAAATACAGACACAATAAAATAGAAAGAAGAGAAATCATAGGACTGAAGCCATCCAAGTCCTACAGCTATGACCCACGGTGGGGAGGGGACTTTTTAATCCATCGGGATTGAAACGGTGCGAGGGATAGAGAACTGAGTGGAGGAAAAAAATTTGTCGGACGACGGGGGTGGGGGTGGAAGAGGTGGTAAGCGGATAAAATATATTTATGACGAGTGACTCGTGCGTTCAGATATATTTCACTGGAACTTGGATGGAATCGCAAACGAGTAACAAGTCATAATGCATCAGTCAGTGGTGTATTCCTGGGTGTATTGGTATCGCGAATTTATTGGTTGTCATCGCACGGTGATGGGATGATTAGAAATGATTATTGCAGGCAGCAGGAAATGACGATTGAGAATAAGAAAAGGGGGTGAAAGGAGAGAGTTCAACGCACGCTGGGGATAAAGATTGTTGTATTTACGGCGATTGTCACGTGCATTTAGCATCCGCTTCCGGTTTTATTTAGTTTAATTATTGGAATGATGGTACCACGATTATTGCGGGAAGTGATTGATTTCGATTGGTTTAGAATTTCTTGATAGGAGGCGGCGAATATTGAAATCAATTTTTTAGGGAATTTCATTGAGTACAAAAGGCGATCGGTAATATCAAGTGGGATTTTTCGGGGTGGCAAGGGGGTAGGGGGCTGTTTGAAGGGTGAGTCATGCCCATCGATATGACTTGCCATCCAGAAAGAGGTTGATGACCTCTGGGCAATTCTCATCACACCAGATATCGATGAAAATTATTTCTTGATTGAGTTTGGAATCGGAAATCTTCTAGTGTATTCGTTGGTGACGGTGAGAGGGTAAAATTATGTTCTTTTTAAGGCCAAAACAAAGTTGTTAGTTTTTGCAATAAATTCGAATCAAACAAAATTGTTCCATTCGTACCTGAATCCGTATCACATATTGCGTAAGTGAGACCGTTGCTTGGGTCGTTTACCTCGGTCACAACACACACACATCAGATGCCATTAGTGAGTGGTGTGAGGCACCGGTGATCTCATTACAGATATGCGTTGCTTACAATTACGTCATTTGGCCGCCTTGTTTGTAATTATGTAATGCCAAGAGACAGATCGTGGAGTTATAGTTGTGATGTTGGGGTTGTCATTCTCTTATACTTGTGATTTACTTTGTCGGTTGTCGGTTGTTCACTTCCTTTTGAAAAAAAAAAAAAGTGCATAATTGCTGAGTGATGGAACGTCATCTGTCGGAAGCTTTTGTTTTATTTGGAATTAACTCGGTTCTAATTGGTTCTGCGGGAGTGTTTTTTCTTGGGCATTTAATTCGCTGCGAAACAATGTGTGATTAAATTTTCGTCTATCAATCAATAATCAATAGTTATGGAGATTATTGGAGGAGAAATGCGGAAGATTCGCCAAATTTGACATTCTGATTATTGACGCGTCTGATAATCGCTCATTTATCTCGGCAAAGAGTGCCTCTAGAGGAAAATTCTCATCAACATTTTTTCTGCGAAATTTGATTCTCGATAAAAAATGTTCAGGGACATTTTCGTTTAAAATCAATGGTTATCGAGATAACTGAATAATTAGAAGGAGAGAGAGTCACCCCACCCAGAAAAATCGATTCGATTTATCCCATAAAGTCCCACCTTTTGTAGCGATAACCTATAAATTCCACCCATGCAATTTTCCCCGACATATAACGGTAACGGGTTGTTCAATAAAAACCCTGAGAACATTAAAAATCATCGAGAACAATTTAACAAATAAGAATGAAAAATACGGGGCAATAGTTTCTGTATTTATGGATCGATAAATAATCCCTTAGTTGGGGCTGTTTTGTGCTTGGGGCTATGCAAGATCCTCGCGTGGGTCATGATCGATGCTGGGATCCAATCGAGATATCTCAGGTTGAGCCGACGCAGATATGGACAAGATAGGCAGATATAGGATGGAGGACAGAGTAGCCCTAGGCCGAATTCACCAATCGTAACGAGCTAACTAAGCTCAATGATTGCTGATTAACGATGTTGAATTTAACGTCTATATGCAGTTTATCGGATCATATAATGCCAATGGACCAGTTTATATTCATTATGCATTATCATAACATGACAATTAGAGACGTTGAGGGGAGGCTATTTAAATTTCCTCTACTAATTATTTTTTCGTTCATCAGAATTCGTTGAGAGAGTTATTTACTCTGTACGTTGCACGTTGTAAATAATTATTTTCATAATCGATTGACTTTTAAATGTTGGACGACATGACAGCTCCACTGTCCCTTATACAATACAATTAAAATTAAATTAAATCAATAGAGTATTTTCAACAAAAGAAAAACAAAGAATTAAATTCGATCGTTATGTTCAGTTTCTTTATTGCGCAGTTAATGTAGATGAGTTCCTGGGTTTATCGTTTGATATAGACAGGCCATCAGGTTACCATGTACCCTCGGTATGCGTTGTACCCATTTAGCTCCCCTGAATATCGGTCGAGCTGTGAGAAATCCTGGGGTACAGCGTAGGGCAGTAAACGCAGGATTGGCCGGTGCAGCATTGCCATTTCCCTTGAGCAATTTTATATCTCTCCGCGTGTGAGCTGGAATTCACGATGAAATATCCATGGAATCCCTACCATCGTTTTAACCCTCCAACTATCGTCCACCCACTCCCCGTCCATTTGCTATTTCAGCCCTTTAAGCCATCTCACAGCTTGGAAATTCCGTGCTCGATATTGGTGGATTTTTATGAACATTTTTGCTGGTACTCTCCTATATTTTATTTACGTTTTATTTTGAGAAAATGGGAATAGTGGAGGATGTTTCTTTTTAAGTATAAAATGTGGAGAAAGAGTAATCAATAGTGAAATTGGTTTGAAATTTCACAAATATCGGTGCACCGAGTGCTTTTATGATAAAAAGTCGTATGAAATTTTCCGTTAAAAAGATTAATACGATTTTTCCGCCTGACAAAGTCCTTACGAAGATCATTTTATTCCTGAAATCCTTGACAAAAGGAGATTATTGAAAAAAATTAAAAACATCCCTCACAAGATATAATATAATTCCTCGCTCTATTGTGATACAGCATTATCTCGTGATATATCGTCAAGATCTGTAGGAATATACCGAGAAAACCGATAAATTCTTCTCATCCACAAAGAGTCGAAAAGCCCTCGGTTGAGAGCTTGTCAGGGAAAATAAACTCAGTGAAGTAATTCGTTGGATGAGACGAGAGAGTGTGAGGTGGAGAATTGTTCTGTAGGTGGCTCATAAAAATCCGACATTGACCCAAGGCCTTTTCAGCCAACCTCCCGATGCCGGTCACGTAAGTACCGAACGGTAAAAGAGGTAAGAGCCTGGAAAAACGAACTCACCAACGAGCGTATGTAGTTTATCTTGCCTTATGGGGCTGCAAAGTCGACAGTGGAAACTTTTCCTAGGTGTTTTCACCGAGTGTTTTAGTTTTGATTTTTTCTGGCGTAACGAAACCTAAAAGGGTAAAAGGAACATTTCATTGTCGGAGTGAGAACAAAAAAATTAACTGGAGAAAAATCCCACCATTTAGACTTCCGACATTTTGGAGGGAAAGTGGAAGTTGTTGGAAAAATGATTGAACAAAACGTAGGACATTTCGTAAATAAAAACATAGCTTTTCAGACAGATTCGCGCAAAAAAATATAGATATTATAGTGAGAGAGTCCAGTCAAATTTTATAACTTCTTTTGACCCTTCTCGCAACCCTCCTGAGCCCTTACGACAAACCACAACTTCAAATAGCGAAAAACCGAATGAATTTGACGTTTAAAAATCACATAAAAGAGCGAAGTGAACGGTATTTGTAAAAATTTCATTCCAACTCCCGAAAATAGGAAAATGTAGTTATTTCCAACGATATTCCATCGTAAACCAAAAAGGACTACAAGTTGAATACGATGAAGGGAGAACAAATGGTACTCCCGAGGTGGAGGTAGAGTATAACCAACGAGTGGAAGCTGTAAAAGGGGTCGAATCGTGCTCCTGGGATTAGTTACGTGACACATCCCATGTACCCGGTGAAGAGGTCCCCGTCTATCTCTCATCTTTTCGTTCATCACCTATACACTGTGTCCCGGGTGTTTAGGTGCTATAAACTCCTCACGTGAAGTCACTGGGAATGTACATATGTGTTTCGAGAGGGAAATGGAGGAAAGTGCCCCAGGCCATGGGGACATGTGTGCATTTGGGGACAATCCCTCACCCCTGCAGGAAGTAATTAAATTTCATTGGCTGAAGGCGAATATTTTGGCTGGAACGGGGAAGCATCACTGGAGTGAATCACTTCCGCTCTTCAGTGTAAACAAATTCGCGGAGAGGAGAAAAGATTTTTATTGTTGCTCTTTTCTCGAGTCAATGGGAAAATGGAAATTGGTCTGATTGATAAAAATTACATTGTCAAATTTTATTTATTTTTTAGTGATGGGTAATATTTTATAGCTCACGTGTCTCTGCATATGAGGTCAGGAGGGTCAGATAATGTTGTGGAGGTTGATAGGATTTTTTAAATTATCTATATATATTTTTCTGAAAAGCTCCAACGAAGGGTTCCATGAGATCGTTTTGTCAGCGTCAGAAAGTTTCAATGAGCTCAATTGTTATTTGATTTTTCAAATTATTCAGGTTTAGTTTTCATTCCGTCTAATAAAATTGATATATTGATGTTTAAAATATGTATGAAAAAATCCTACAAACTTAATAATTTCTATGCAAAACACAAGATTAAATTCTTCATCACTCACTCAAGTCCCTAAAAATTCCTGAATTTTAATAATGAAAAAAAAGGCCTGCTCTTGGGTGCATTCAGTGCGCGTCCATCGGACAATTAAAAGGCAATTAAAACTACTAATAAAAAAGAAAGAGAAAATTCTCTCGACTACCCCTTAGCGCCTTGATATTAGCATCGAGTGCAGCAATTAACCCAGGGCGTCGGCTCGTGTTACTCTAATTTACATAGAGTGTGCCAGCCAGGGTTTTGAGGGAGATAAAAGGGATGGGTATATGGGCATGAATATAGATGAATGAAATTCAATAAAAATAAAAAGGAATTCGAGAGGGAAAATTCGGGGAGGTAGCCATACGAGATATTTGTAGAATGCATGTTGTGCCAAAGAAAAATAGAATACGAGTGAGGAATATTTCTTATTAAATTCTAGACGAGTGAAAGAGCGGGAAATCATTCTGTTCAATGAGTTATATAAAATTCTTGATGTCAATACGCTCACTATTTATAAGTTGTATCGACATTTACACACACGACACACATCGACACACGAAATTACGTTCTTATTATTCCGCGAATATTTTCTAAAAAACTGGATTTATTGCAAAATGGGATAAATTACTTTTTGAAGCTCTTAAAATTCTCCACAAAAAATCTTATATAACATTTTGTTCGCCATCGGTTAGTTATCGAGAAATCAGCTGATTCTGAGAATTGAAAAATCCTCACCCCTCTATGCAGTAAAATTTTTCGTTCTCGAGCTTCGAACAATTTTCCCATTTGAAAATTACAACTTGCCGTGTGTGCAGAATACCCCCTTTCTCGTCTAAAGCGGGTGGTTCAACGAAAATTGTCGAGGGATAATGAGTGGTTGCAAATCAGGCGAAGGTCGGGGTCGAGAGGAATCGGCAACATAACCCTCACCGCGTACAACCCCATCAACTAAAAAAGGGTGAGCAGAAAAAAAAAAAATCTCGTGTAAAAATCGAGTGAATGAAAGTCGAGATTAATCAGATTTTTATCCCCTCCGTTTGTTTACCTCTCGGCTCGTGAGTGCAATTATTTTTCTTCCATGATACATATCACACAGCCATGCAATTCCATTCATAATCATGGGCTCGTGCGCGTTGATTCCCGAGGAGGTAAAAGTAACGAGAAGAGGAGTAAAAAAAAAAAGAAGCAACCAACATGGACATGTTGTATTAACATTTAAACTGTTGCAAAATATCACGTAGTTAGCGTTATGGTCTTGGGTAACCGAGGGGATGACGATTTACCAGAGCTCGATGGTACTGTGTATGTGCACAGAAGGTAATGACATGTACATACGCAACTGCGTGCAAAGTACAGTTGGTTTTTAATGAAAAATACCACCTGTGATCTGTTTTTGCAACTCGCTGACGAGTATTTTTATGTTCTATTGAGTGGGACTGTTTGTTGGAGTAATTAGCCTAGTATTTTAATTATCAAAGTAGTGGGGAGGGGGAGGTTGAGAGGAATTCTCTGAATGTGTGCCTCGTGCATATAGAAATAAAATTTAACATGAATTTTTTTGTCTGAATATCAAAATCTGGTGATTGTAAAATTAATTAATTTAAAATTGCATCGATATGATTATCATTAAACTCCAGTGTTTTTCCTCACAAGTTCCTTAAGAATATTACCTCAATTATTCCTTGTTCTCATTTTAATTTAATTAATAGTAAATTGATCTAAAATTAAGGCACTTTCATTTTTATATATTTGCATATTTTGAATCTAGTGAAAAATACTCAAAAACATCGTAAATTCGTTATTCATTCGCTGTTTTCAGACTGAATTCCGCATTCAATGAAAATACTCCCCTCATCACCCCAAATTTCTTTGTGAAACACCTCCACCCCCCAATGCCACATTTAAATTTCGTATCAGACAATGATAAAGTTTCCCGCGAAAGAGTTTAAAAAACTGAAATGCCCAAAGTTGAGGCTGAACCCGACAACCTCATCGTAAATAACGAAATACAATATAAATGCAAATTTAATGTCGTCCGGTGTCTGAATATTTGTACTTGTTGGTGAGATACACACGATGATGCTGGCACACCTTCGTGTCATATCTTCACCCCCTAACGCATCGGGGAGCCCTTCGTACATAAAACCCAATGAATATCACAGACCACGATAATAAATATAATGCGGCATGAAATGCGAAATCAGTCAATTGCTTGGGCTGAACCGATCAATCAATTTTGAGAGAGATGATTTATTATTTACACGCGTTGTTTCCCGGCCAAAGGGAGAATTATAATGGAGGGAAGGGTAAACATTGCCTGGAGTTCATTTATTACTCTTCTATTTGTTATTCATGCGGTACACAAATAATCATTTTGCATATTAAATGTCAATATAACAGTCGTCAGTGATTAAAAATAATTTTGCCAAGCTGTGTGACAGGCTTGACTATTTTGCAATTATCTCGAGAACGCGTAGTTCTAGAGCAAAATGTGTTATGACATTTTATTTAGGTAGGAAAATTTGCAACAAAAAATTTCATGGCACATTTTCAGCTGGAATTGCCCCTTCTCGAGATAAATCCGACTTTAAAAAGAGACTTGTTTTTTCTGGATAACCATTAATGAAGAAAATTATAATCGATCTATCTTTAGTCATGAATATCTCAGAACTGAACGATGCGATTTCGATGTGTCGGAACTCATTCTAACCCCGAATAGAATACCTTGAAAACAAAAAAAAAATTATGAAATTTCACTCTGCCATTCTCAAAGAAAAAGCGTATTGATCGTTGAAAATAGTTTCACCCCGGTACCATAATCAAATGGTAATGACAACTTTGGTGAATTTCTTGTCATTAAAACGAGACGATGTACTGACTGCCGAGGAAATCATAATGTACTCTCGTAACAATGAAGACAGGGTGTACATCGCAGTTGTTACATGCAAAGGCAAACGACAAGAGATGATGACAGTCTATAAACCCGAATGAAACACAGTGTCCATATGGTACAGTGAGGGTTGATGCTAGTTTGTCGGCTGTTTGCACTCGAGGGACAACAGAAACGTGATTATTCGACGCCACCTAACGTAACGAGAATTCTCTGCATGACCATGGCCTATACCCTCTCAAACACAAGCATTGTTGGTGTAACTGTTGGGTCGATAGCCATGGATAAAAATTGTCAACAGTGTTATGAGGAACGTGACTCGGCATATATTTCAACAGGGTTGAATTCTCTTAATTGGTCAAAGGGCAGTGATTTTTGGATATCCCCTAGTAATTATATTGTCCTTCATCGGAATCCCATAATAGTCAGTTGTTGTTCCCTTGCGTGTAATGAACACTGAAAAAAATTAATATATTTTCCAAATATCAGTATTTCCCTTCTTCAATTTCCCTAATTAAAAAATCGAGTTATATTTTTTCGGAATATAGCTGTCAATCTATTGTAATTGGCATAGTAATCGTATAACAAAAACAACGTTAAAATTGTTATTTTTCATCAAGTACAATGGCTCCACACATTGTGCTCTCTTACCCTCTCAATTTATCCCACAACATGCGTTAATTATCCCACATATTCATCATAAAATCTCATCCCCCGTGCACTCCACTTTCATCTTTTAAAAATAAAAATGTGCTGGCTTGTTAATAATAATTAAATAGAACCCTCCGTTGCCCTGGAAGCGATTGCAGAGTAACAAGGCAATCGATCGGCCTCAATGTATGTGCATTGTGCGTAAACCCCCTCACTCTTTGCACATTGTCGTGCCACAGTTGATTACACGGTTATTTACTTGTGCTTACTTTGTATACTTGGCTACATGGTATGCTGAATAGATCTTGTTTCACCGGTGCAAAATACTTTGGTACACCACCTGACAATGTTTCTCAGTCGTAAAAGCACACATTCGCCTGTAGTCTTTCGGTTATATTCACGATATACTGTGTTTGCTCTTTTACGAGCTGACGCTTTTGTAAGCAGTGAAAATGCCGGTATTTTGTTGTAGGATTCTCCGAAACTCTAAAATTCTCTCTCGTATTTTTTAGCGTTTAAAGGCTCAGTAATTTACAACGTACACAGAGAAATCAAAATTCTGAAAGTAATCAATTTGTTATGGGGGACTTTACCCGTTGAAATATGAAATTCTCCTCGCGGATGAGCCGGGATTGATCTCAATTAATTACGAATTGGGTTGTTAGGATTTTTTTCATTGCAAAAACCCTGGGAAATACGGAAATTCGGTGAAAAATATTTGATATGAATTTTTTTTTAAGAAAAAAGGAGATCAATCAACAAGTTTTAACCAACGTGTTCAATATTTTGATGTTCACATTAAAAAATTCACCTCTAAAACTCCAATTAAATTTGAAAGACATCATCACAAAAATATTCTTCGTTAACAAGTCGGTAATTTACCCATGAAAATATGTCCACAACGTGAAAGCAATGTCCCACTTATTTTCAGTGTTAATTTTAATTCTTGACATTTACTTTTTTTTACTGAAAAAATTTAATTCGCATATCAAGTTTCACAGAGATGATTAGACAGCAGATATGCTTTTCTCGGCGGCAGTTGTCACAATTGAGAAAATTATCTAAATGAAGAAGATGATGAATGAGAAAAAAAAAAATGTGACGTTATGTGATTGCAAATTATATCCGTCAGTTCACTTATTTTATTCCGATACTTGAGCACTGCATCTCATAATTTCCACGTCGGAACCCGTGTATTGCTTAATCAAATGGCTCAGCTTGGAGAAGATTTCTGATTGCGGTGGAACAGCGGGGAGTCGTTGCAATGTTGTTTGACTTCATTCATCAAATAACGAAAAATAAGTCACACGGTGAAGAGCTGGTGAATAATTTTCCATCGCACCGAAAAGCCGTTTTCTTGATGATTTGACAGGGTTTATGAGACTTTCACAACATCATCGTCACCCACTTTTCATTTGTACTTAGTATAAAGCTTAAGTACTGTCTTTATCTTTATCTGCCGTTAAATCACTGATTTCGCAAAAGTTTCAGTGTTTTTATCTCTCTCATTCCGGTTATTTCTTCAAATTACGGGATTGTTGATGGGCTTCCTGGCGTTGATTTGTCCCTAACGAACTTGAATTTACAACTGGTATTACAACATGAATTGTGGGTTATTGCAGGAATATAAATATACGATGAGAGGGGAATGGAGAAACTATTGAGAAGTTCCGAATGTTCTTAATAATTCAAATTTTCCAGCATTTTCCACTCTCCTGTTTCTTTGTGGAAAGGAATTTTTTAAAAAGAATAGTTCTAGGGCTTGCGCGGGAAAAGGGACTCCGAAGTGACCGAACAACAATTCCAGAGGTATTTTTCTCTGGTATTTTATGAGCGGAGAGCTTCTCGGAATTTTCTCATTCACTCGATAATGAATTTTAGTAAATAATTTGAAAATTGGAGCAACGATTTTTCTGAGCTTTTTATTCATTGCAAAATTGATTAGAAGTTCGATGGGACTCTTGCTCAGTAAAATAAATCCAACAGTGCAGCAAATTGTTGACTAACAACCATTACCAGAGAGGTCTGAATAATATTTATGAAACAAATCATCCTCGCAAATACGAAGGCAAAATGAGGAATCTAATGAGTGCATAAATTTAATTAAATTTGAGAATGCAAAAAATGTCGGAAAGTATCAATTAGGAAAATCCAATGAAGTTGTCTTCATCCTAACAGGAATTCGCCATTGAGCTAGATATTCCGTTCCATGAGATTTTTCAAAACGCGAAAAATGTCCATTACTCGCTGTCGTTAAATTCTTCCATCCCAAGATAGAATTCATGATCTCAGTGAGAATTCCAATGGTGTGTAAATGTCGGCAGAACGGCACATTGAATCAAATTATCCAATCCTATCATCAATCCTCGTCTCGTTGAATAATTCTCCAATCAACGGTATCCTCCGTATTTTTTTTATCATCTTTTATTTTTCCATGGCAAACAAAACCGATGGAGCAAACACGACCTTAATATTTCTCTTGGAACATTCTATTTTATTTATAAAACACTTATCAAGATGCAATGTCGAACGTAAATATCCAGTGGCAATGCATCGTGGAATTCTGCATTTGAAGGAACGCTTGGAATATGTGCGTTTGATCCTTACATCGGAGATGAGTCACCTTTTCGGGTCACATTACAACATTGATTCTGTGTTTATGCTGAGGGAAATGGGGTTGTTGGCATTGGTTTCGTCATTCACTTTGGGTTAACGGGGGATTTACAATTGTTGGATGCGTGCCATGTGTTCAAATTGATTCTTATTTCGCATTTTTATGTTTTTTATTTCAAATCGTGACATCTTCGGGAATATTGTCCGCACGTTTTTCCTTCTAGTGAACATAACATTGCATATTGTTTCCTCGCAAATCCACTAACAAATAGAATCGCCATTTTTCCAAGTGTTATTTCGTAACAGATGAAATTATCTGCAAATCGCGGTCAAATGTGACTTCAGAGAAAACTGTTTACGGAGTGTAAATGAAAAATTTGAAAAAAAAATTCTATATTTCAAAATCATTGTTTGAATTTTCGTTTATCAAACTATAACAAGGCAAAACGTGTCGCCTTTCGTTAAGCTGATGGTGTTGAAATTTCCAAGACATTGGGGCTATTTACGATCCCCGAGGGGATCACATCGCCGAAATGTAAATGACGGCGTTTAAAAAATTGTGAAAATTGTACGAAAAAAATTCATAGACATTTTTTCTTTCATGAATAATGTAATAGTCGGGCTATTGAATATCACGAGATACTCAGCGTAATACGTCCCTCCGGGATTATCATCGATCCGGGTCACGCAGCCGATGATTGATACCTTACGATGAATTTTGCGATATGTTTTCTTTCTTTTTTTATATTAATCAAGGTTTTTTTTTTCATTGAAACACTTGGTGAGCATTTAAAATCAGAAAGCCGATTCGCTGGTTTTATTTCATCCCCGTGGAAAACGCTTGTCCGTAAAACGCTTCCGACTTACGAGTCGCTCGCGAAGGGGTTTTTATGCCCTACGGGAATGTCCACTCGTAAAAAAGAGAGGATGAAAAGAGTGGGAAAAAAAAGGAAGTGGGAGCCTGTCGTAAATCAAATATCCTCTCTTGTGATGTTTCCGTGTGTGAGTGTTACTCTTTTGTTTGAGTGTTCGTTGGGGAATGAGTTGGGAAAATGTTGGAACTTGGAAGGGGAGGAATAAAAAATGACGACGAAAAGGTGATGAATCAGATCAGAAGGTGTGAGCTGAGAGGATGGAAAAGCAATTGTGATGATTCGTTACAGAATCGTTTACATCGCTGTGCGGAAAAGTCACATTTCCGGGTGCCCCGTGTCCCCTTTCGCAGGTGAGAAGGAAATAATATATTTGGGGAGGAGGGATTTTCCCACCCAATCAGTCGATATTTCTTATTGATTCGCTCGTCAATTAATTGGGGACAGTGCACTCAACACATAAATAAATTTTCCAAAAAATATTTTCGGATCACCAGAGACATCTTTCGAAGATGTCCTCAAGGTTCGCCTAACAATTTCTTTAAAAATTTTAGTAGAAAAAAATTATTTTCCCTCGAAAACTTGAAAAATTTTGGAATTTCCATTTTTTGTCGATCCCCCCGCTTACAATGTCCTTAACAGACATTCCCTTAAAGCCTCCTTTCATCATCTATTTCAAGTATACCCGAGCATATTATTCACTTCGCGCAGATTGCCCTCCACCGAAAATCGTAAAACCAGCGTCGACGAATCCTAAAGATGATAGCTTCCCACCAATCCCTTCCCAACGCCGTAAAGATGAGGAATTGAAAAACTTTGGGCGAAATCTCTCCCCGAGGAATATCATTGAAGACATTTGGGTGTGTGCGCACAGCGTTCAAACTATGAAAAGGGTTTGTTGGGCGGAAGTCGTAAATCCCTGATCGTCAAATGTCGTTTGGTTTTACAGCTTCCGCGGGATAAGATTTTCTTTCCCTTAAAAAGAAAAAAAAAACGTATCATCTTGCTTGTCCCATCCTGTGGTATTCTGTCATCATCGAAGGCTATCACGAAATTGTCCTCATCCATTTAAAAAAAAAATGGCGGAGAAAGAGCTACCACCCCTGGTCGGGTGGTAGATTGGGTTTTAATGCCATTTTCAACGTATCTTTCCAATTCGTCAATTTTATTTTTTATTTTTTTTTTCAATGTGCCAATGCAACCTTTTGCGGTAGGGAAAATATTTGCTGTTCACCACACGATGAGTGCCCGTAACGACAGGGTTTGGTCAAGTTCAATATTGAAAATTGTCGATAGATGCTCATCGTGGGTTACACTGATTCAAAACTGAAAATGATCCTTCGTTGATTCTAGAATGGTTATTTGGGTTAAACACGTAACAAATTAATAGCTACCTGTTGGCCATTTACATGTTGAGTCACGCACAACCACTTAAACTCGCACATCACCACGTAATATTAACCTCACTTTGCATGTGTGTATTCAACTTTTACTATTAATTTTTGATAATTGAAAAGTACAGTTTTTGCTGTAAAATGATACTTCCACTTAACTTTTTCATTGTTTCCCCAGTCAATTTTACGAGTCTGTTGTGAATGGCGGGGGTTTTACGTCGGAAATGAATAGTTGTGGTGGTGACAATGAATGAAACGATGGAAAATTTCGGTGGTCGAGGGCCAAATGGGCGCAAATGAGTGCACTAATTACTTGAATCATCCCCAATCTCACCTTCAGGTGCCTCTCATGATGGCTGATGGGTCAAGAGGGTGAAATGGGAGTGACGAGTCGGGTATTCGCTCAGTGATTTGACCCTCGTTTCATCCACTCACCAATTTGACCGAAAAAAACATTCGACTCATCATCATTATTTTCAACAATTGAGACAAAAAAAATTATTTCAATTTCGTTCTGCCCGCAATTCACTTTCTCCTTCGTCTATTGGCATTTCACTCTTTCCAACCATTACAACCGATTCCAATTTCCGATAACTTCTCGCAAAACAACTCTAAATAAAAAATTATCCGGCATTATCTCGTGGTGTATCTGTTTACAATGGCATGCTCAGGCCCCGTCAGTGGTAATCGGTGTGATGAGGGAGCGAGGGGGGGGGGAGGGGCACACGCGTGTCCTGCACCACCACCACGTGCAAATAACGCCCGTCGACAAGATTGAATATCAGGAGAATGAAAAAAAAACATCGGTATAATTGCGCCATTTGAGTGACATAATGCATGACTTTACACCCACTGATGACTCCATTATCTCCAAACTCCGATACAAGATAAAAGTTTAATCACCACCTGAAGATCACTCATTTTCTCCGCCAACGAACGCCACACCTGGGCAACTAACAGCAGAAAGAAATTACTTCAATCACTCTTTGTGTCCCCTTGATATCAGTTAATACTGAATAATTTATCATTTCATTGGATCAACTGAACTTGAATCAATGGCTGATAATAGATCATTGACTAAAATCACTGATTCTCCATTTTCTTTTCGTCAATTTAATTAATCATGAGGTATGAGGTACACGAAAGGAAATTGTGAATAAAAATTCCATGTCTTTTTTTTATCAATCTATC
The DNA here is from genome assembly GCF_034640455.1 of Diachasmimorpha longicaudata. Classification (NCBI taxonomy): domain Eukaryota; kingdom Metazoa; phylum Arthropoda; class Insecta; order Hymenoptera; family Braconidae; genus Diachasmimorpha; species Diachasmimorpha longicaudata. The sequence continues at coordinate 6,167,643 of NC_087232.1, read as the reverse complement.
CTCCTCTTTTCAATGATTCCCTTCGAAACGAATTAAATGGTGGGAGAATCAGCGGAGAATTCATTTGATTGGGTGAAATAAAGAATAGTGGGCAGGAGGGTATCCTGATTTCAACTGTCATGGGAAGAGCGATAAGATATGCAGTGAAGCGTATAATGTAATATTATCGGCAATAATAATTTCAGCGTTAAGTTGTATCATCTCGGTCTCGTAGAAGTTCCTATCGTTGAATAAAATGCCTCGTCGTTACGTGGGTGGATTCACTCTCCTTTCAATCGCCCTCTTAAGTACATTTTTTTTTTCTCAACCAATAAAGGATGCAGATCTCCTGGGTCGTTTCTTTCTCATTTTTATACGAAAAGGGATTTATTAAATTTATGGAGATTCATGATAATAAGGATAAACAAGCGCATTATTTGCGACGGTTGATGGGATTTTTTTTTTTCATTACCGCTTTCTTCACTTCAACCGAGGAAACGGCGCAGGGTGAAAGTCAGAGGGGGTGAGGGGGAGGGTCGGTTGTGATATGACGGAAGGGAGGTTTAGATACAATGAAATACTGTGGGATGAATGGGCTGCAGTCAAGTGGGCGGCGCTCGCGGCGGATGAAAAGCCAGTTGACGTTACCCTTTTAGCACCTCTTCTGGGTTGAAAAAAAAACATGGTGAATTAGCCAACTTTTCACTCGTTTCCATTCCGGCCTAACACGCGAAGAGGGTTCCGGCTCTCAACGGTTTCATTTTGCATGGTTAGCACAACCGGAAGAAACGCCTACGCTGTTAGCGAGTTCTTTTTTTTTTGTGGAAATAATTATTGCTAAAGATGCAACGAACGAGAATTTTTTTTCAGCACTTTTGCTGGCGAAAAAACACTGGTTGTTAGGTGGGGAATTTTTTTTTTCTCGTCGGCGGAGAACAGAATTTTTTTTAATAAAGATTTTAAAAAAATATATTATTCTGTTACACTGGAAATAATTATTATTGTCTCGGAAAAATTTTTAATTTAGACTTTTCATTTTAATTCGGAGGGAAGTCATCGGTGAAGTTTTACATTTTACCGTTGAGTTATCGAAAAAACGCGTTCCATACGATACACCTCTCCGCCTCCTCCTCCTCCTCCCCCCCCCCTTGCTGAACAGAAAATCTCCGAGCCGACTGGGTCAGCGCGTCTCAGGAAAACTAATGGTCTAACCGCAATAACTGATCCAGTTGAGTAAAATAAATCTATACCGAGCAATTGATTTGAGCCGCACAGTCTCCACACAACGCAAACTACCAACAATATCTCAAACGTCTTCTGGCCTCTGCCAATTAACTATTTTATTCCAATTTTTCCGGTGACAGGGGGACATTTTAAAATCACGACAGGCCGTGTTCTCCCTTCCCCTCCTCGAGGCACCAACACAAGACGCCGACGGCATTGCAAATATCGCGTCTCGGGAAATGGGGCAATTTTAATTGGGAAAAATCGTTCGTGAAAGTTTGTCGCTAAATGGGACAACACAACAGAACAGATTTAACCGATGAATTATGGAGATGCATTGGAGATCCCTAGGAAGTATCACTCGGTGCTGATGTAGTTTTTTTTATTTATTTTACACGAGATCGATTGTTCCCGGGTTTTTTCCTTAATTTTCTCCAGTCAATGGGGGTTTAGTGGGGGTTTATGGGAGGTGATAGGTGGCTGGGGGCTCTCCGACATATGCCGCGGGCGAAAAGAAAGTTGAGAGATTATTTTAGACCAGAATTGAGGAAATAAATGGAATTTCATTGGTCTTTCTCAAGATTTTTCCCACATTTCCTGGCCTGTGACAGCGCGAATGATGGGGCAAAATGGGATCCTCTATAGGGTAAAAATTCTACGTGGGAAATCTCATTCCCTTGGACACTCAGTCGTTAATGACATAATCGAATCTCAAGATCAAGTTTCATTTTCACATGAAGTGTTTACGTCTGCGTTCAACCGATCAATGGGGTAAAACGGGTTTGCGGGATTTACATGGAGAATTCTCTCAGCTTTCCCATGAGCCGAGTTAAATTGAATTATGTTGCTCGCCTCAAGAACTATTCGCATTTTTATTTATCATCTTTTTTGTTGTTTCTTCAATTCGCAAAAAAAAAAAGCCCGAGAAATTTGTTACCGCTCATGAGGAGATGTAAGTCATTGACTGAAGAGTTACATGAGAATTCGCTAGACCCCCCGAGAGACGGCAAATTACCGTGGCATTCATCACCCACCGCCTGCGCTTCTCCATCACTTCTCATATATATTTTTTTTTTTTTGGCTCTTCTAAACTCAATTCTTCACCTCAACTATCGTACAGCAATTCACCGATCGGTATCGCATACAGCCAACGACATATTTACGATGCCGTAATAACTGCACTGGCAGGATCGGTACAGAGAGGAAAACCGAGGGAGTTTATTAGTCGGAGGATGTCGGTTTTTGACCAACAATGTTGGGCGTGGCAGCACCACTCTGTTCAATGGTTTAATAGCGTAAAAAAAAAGCTCGTAAAATTCCAACAGCTCTGTGCTAACTGCGCCCGAGGGGTAAATGACTTGATTCAAGATCTCAATCCCACTATCATTCCTTAATTATCATTTCGGGGAATTGCAAATTGAATTTGGCGGCGAAAAGGGAGGAGAAGTTCTCAGGCAACTGGACGGAGAGAATTTTTTTATAAATATTGTCCTACAGTTCTGTCATTTCGGATCGTTAAATTATCTTTATACCAAAGCTCGCTAAACAATATTGTATGATACTATAAATTTATTTTAGGTGATACGGTAAAATTGTCCGACCACTCTAGAATTTTTCACTTGATCATTTATTTTTTGCAGATATTTTTAAATAATTTGTCATAAAAATTATTGAAGTGGAAGGAGAATTTATTATGCCTTCGAATAAAATTGAATCATCGTATTAACTGTCAAGATCAAAATTAAGTTTTGCAAAAAAACCAAAAATGGACCAAAATCACAAAAAAAAAATGATGAATAGCAACCGGAGATGGAAATTTCCCCGGCTATCACCTAGGGTGCATACCGTCTCCCCCAATGACAGTAAAATTTTGTGTATGAGAAACACGAAATTTTCCCACCGGAAATTTAATGGACGATGATATTTTCCGGTTGGAAACAATGTGGAGAGCTACGACACACGAATAACCCAATTCCCCGTTCATTCGTCCTTCGGCATCGCAGTATATTCTCCCCCAGGACACAGTACACGATTCACCTCTCCTTCGTTCCCTCGCGTCATTGAATTGTACTGAAAATAGCAACAACTACTGCATTGAAATTTGTACCGACAAACTCGAAACTGTTGGTAAAATGGCGGGGAGGGGGTTAGGGAGGAGGGGGAGAAATTGCATTCCGTGCCTTCGTGAGTGGAAGGACCTCGTCAAGGTGAGCCGGTCATCGTGCCTCTGCGCCTTCTCCTGCGTTCCAATGGTGACTTTTCCGATTCGATATATTCCCACCGGGATTTTTCACTGTCGAGAATATTTCAGGAGCCCTCAGGGGTTCATTGACAAGGAAATTTACCCCTATTTTCGCCCCCCCCCTCCCGTGATCCTCATTGCGATTGACAAATCAAAAATCGCAGCGATTCAATGGGATCACGAGACGTTGTCGTCCGAAGTTCCTTTTTTAATAATTAAGGAAGTGATTGGGAGTCATGACAATTGAAATTAATTGATGACTCATTACACTGATAATTAAAAAAATGGAATTTCAGGGTCAGTTCGTTTGTGGTAGTGAACGCGACTCAAAAATTCAAAAATCAGGATAATTAAGGTTTTACTAGGGATTTAGTAAAATTAGGTAATTAAAAAAAGTACTGATAAGGATAATAATTAGTTAATGGTTAAATTTAGAATCTGAGGTGAATATTCATTTCTCATAATCATCTCATAATCGCTTTTTGGTTCATCCGAGTTGGATAACAGTCAGTTATTCATCTGTAACCTGAATCGAGTAGACATTACTTTGTGAACATTCATTTCCACAATGGAAGAACCTGAGTAATGACCATAGAAAATAATGAATCACCCAGTGACCATGGAAAATAGAGAGCAAACATTGATTAGCGAGTGATTGACTGCTGAGAGTTACGGCAATACCACAGCTTCTTGCATGTTATTTCAATTTAAAATCCGAATCTCTGAAGCTGCCATGAAGGCTAGAGTTCTCGTTAATATCAACAGAGCAGACCAAACCTAATTAATAAAAAAATATTAGATACCAATTTTTTTATGTTAAAAAAATCAGGAAAAATCTGCGAGTTCAACGCGATTGGGAAAATCTCACTCATGACGACCTCATGCCAAATCGGAGACGTTTTCGTTTCTTCGGTCGTCATAAACTTTTTGATTGTCCATTGTCTTTTAGCAATAAAAAAAGTATGCAATTTTTTAAGCTATTTTCAATATTTAATGCATTTTTTGGTGAACGAAAAAACAATCGTCTGCCCGATTGTCCCAAAATATCGCAACTTTTTCAATCGGCCGGCCAAAGGTAGGCGTTACCCAGTGTTGCACACGCTGGGGAAGCTTTATGGTCCACCGATCGAGTGCGGATGTGCAACAAGAAAAGCCGGCCCCGTGGTGGCATTCCACGACGTCGGCAGCGGCGGTTGCGCGGGTCATGCTCGCGCGAGCGCTGAGAACTCAACTTCACACAGTTACAAAATCGTGGTGGCATATGTGTATGAGATCCCTTGCATTTTCTTTCACACGATTATTGGTGTCTGTGTGAGGGGGTGGAAATAAATGTAAATAGCCAACATCACCGCGGGATCCTTTGCCCTCGTTCGCCCACACAGTCGCCTTTAATTCTCAGGTACCGTTTTGCAATCTGCGGAGCGAGTAATTAAATAGTTTCACACGTTGAGCCGAAAAAAAAAATTAATTTCTTCGAGAATCACATTTATCCCATCGCAGAGGCTGAAAAATTGCAGATGAAAACCTCAACATGACGGCCCGTACTGCCCCAATACAATATTTCGGAAGATATTCACAGGTTCAATTATCGTTGCGAAGATTTCGGTTCGACTTATCTCGAGAACCGCTCGACTGCGAGAGGTCGCCAGCCTTTTTTTGGATACCCAACCCCTCAAGTCTCTCTACTCGAGTGCTCAAAAAAAATCCCCCTCCTCAATGGGCCCATCATTTTCAAAAAACAACAAAAATTATCCTCGAGTTTAGTGATAATGATTTAATCGAAAGTCCACGGGAATTTCAGCCGAAAAAAACAGCAATTGACGATCCACTCTACCCCTATCATTCCCGATACAGTCAGAAAACCCATAATTTCTGGGAAAAATGACGACTGATGAATCTCTTCCATCAAACGTTACAAAAATATCCCTCCCCCAGCCGCCGTCCAATGAATAACTCAGGAAAAATCGATTCTCCATCATTTTCCGATGACCCTCGGAATGTTTTCATTAGTCCACTCTCCATTCTAAATTGGGTAATAAGTCTACCATAACGTCAATAAAAAATTTCAATTGCAACTGACTCGACTCAATAAACCCGCGAGTTCACCTTGCCAGTGCCATTTATACACCTGCACAATACCACCTCAAACGTACTTGAAAAGAATGCAGTTTCACCCAGGCAATGCCGGCATTTTTCTAACGGTCAATAACCGTTAGTTTAAGCGCCAATACATAATCACGACATTACTCCATCACCCAGACATCTCTCTGACATTTTCAAAACACAGTTCAACTCTCAAAAGTCGTTATCAATATTTTTTTTTAGTTTAAATTTTTTTCACTTTTCCCCGGCTTTTAAGGCCCATCAATTTCTCACTCTTCACTTTTTTTCCTGTTTTCGCATAAACATTAACAAATGTCTTGAGCATTTTTCTTGCACATTTTGTTCGTCAATTACAGTGGTATTACAACACTTGCATCAATTACACCTTTTTCCCTCCAGCATTCTCAGCAGTTTTTTTTTCATCGTCTCCGATCTTTTTACTCCCTCGTGAGATTCATTTTCACTGGAAAAATTTAACGGTTATTTTTATTGAGCAATTATCGTATTGTCACGCACATATTCTCTGTTATTACTTTTATGTCATATTTATGCTTGGTGATTCGAATTTTATGCGGCTGCTACGCGAAAATTTGTTGAGGAAAAAAAAGCATTTATTTCATGGAGAAAAATATTGATAATGAAATTCCGTGGATTGGAATTTATCGGCGAGGGAAATGGGGTGGTTAACGATCCCCATCGCGATATGGAGTTCCTAAACAGTTTACGATTCACGATGAAATATATGAGAATGAAAATTTAGGCATTAAGGTGAAAGTTAAATGATGGAATACAACAAAACTAGGAAATTTCACCTTTCGTTGATTTAAATATTGAATCATCTAAAAAACTAATGATTTTATAAGGAAATATAATTTTTTTTGTGCGGAGAATTAGTTTATTTACACAAATGATTTTGTGGGATTTTCCAACAAATGTGCAATCAGCACAATTCACCTAAATTATCGAGACAATCGACATGAAAGTCGAATTATCTCCATGATAGCTCAATATAGGGGAAAATGTCATGAGACATTTTTTGTAGGAAATTCAATTACTTGAAAAAAAGTCTATAGGCATTTTTTGATTAACCTGATGATTCTGGAGATATTGTCAAAGGAATGAGCCTATGAAATCATCAAATAAAAATTTCTCATCAGCTTCTTCCCATTGTTCCCATTGTCCCTGCAGTGGTCGGCGGATATTAATTAATTAACCGGAATCCATAAAATAGTGAAAAAACAAGCGAATAAATTCACAACACACCGGAATCGTCGTAGTTTTACGGGTCTCAATCTCTCGGTAGAAGTGCTATTTCACTTTTATCACTGATCGTTAAAAGTTGAAATTTTTCGTATATTGGCGCTCTTGCATTTGAAGAGTTTGCAATTGCCCTCTACCACCCTCCCACATCGACTTTTGTAACGGTAACACACCAGTAAAAATCAACCGATAAGGCGTCCCCTATCAGCAATAAACGCGTAATATCCATCCCCGTCCAACTCCTTCTGATACACTTAAATTCTCATCTCGATATCCTGAGCTTCTTCTGCAATAGTGATATTTTCGCTAATTTTACAACTCAACTGAACTCATCGGCGCTCGCTCTTATCATTTTGGGGGGTCATTAACACGTCGTGAGGGACCTTTGAAATTGATTCGTTGTATTCCGGCATTTATGGTTTTTTCCTGCAGGAATTTCCAGGGGGGTTGACTGGTCGAAAAGAGGGTGGTGACCACCTTCTGCAGTCATTCCGCTCTCGAGATACAGCAAATCCGAACATTTGCATTAATATTCTCAAGACTGTTGATGAAAATCAGTTTTTCCAATGAATAATGAAACCTCGAATCACTATTCCTCGTTTTTTTTGTCGCAAATAATTAACTGTAATTTTCGGATGAATGATACCATCCAGTGATGACTGAACGGTGACTGGCTGTACCAGTCTACTCATTTTAAATGTTGGTACACTCAATGCCCCGCGACAGGAAGCCAAATGCCCGGTGTTCGAACGGCCATTCTGTATCGTTACCAACTACGTTTATCGTGTTAACCAATTGCGCTTATTCGTATATGCGATGAGTGAATGATCGCTTTGACGATTCATCTCGCACACATTTTGCAATGATGCACCACACGTATGAAAGAATTATTTTCCGTAATCGTTCACCTCTCATATGCGATTAAAATCGCAAACATTACCTTTTTCCATTTCCATTCACATGTCACCGAATTTTACTTTAATAATTATCCTGTGATTGGGTGGAGGTGGAATGAAAAAAAAATTATTTTACGATTTAACCGTAAACCGAATATATATTCTCGTGCATAATAGGACCATATTACACGGAGAAAAATTTCGTCGAATTTTATCTCATGATTCGATGACCAGGAAAATTTCCCATTCAAAAACAATAAGACAGCCCGTTTTGCCCCAGCGGTTACGGTGATAGTGGAGTAAGAAGAGGGCGAAAAATGGTGAAGGACTTGAACAAAGGGAAATGAAGGAACTTTAAACGGAAAATAATGAACAACCACGCACAACGAGACGTGAAAGTCTCGTAGGCGATCGGGTCACTGATGTCTGCCATCAGAATAGAGATACCAGCGGCAATGTGGCTCGTGCAAATGTATAACGCCCAGGCGGAAGGGCAAGGCGTACATAAAATCCTCGTGTGTGTCAAGTTTTATCTTCCTTCTTTTTTCTTCTCGAACAACGAAAGATTCTGGTGTGGGGAAATAGGGTGAGGAGAGGGGCCGTGTGCGTGGATTCATAGACAATGACTCGTTGCACCGGAGTGTCTGGCGAGTGACTTCCGGGTGTCTGCGTCTCTCCACTGCGGTTCTGACGCTTTTTTTTTTCACGAGATATGTTTTTTGTCTCAAACAATCTGTTGTCTTGGAACGTCCACGTGGGCTCATATCACGCTCCAAAAATTGAGTTAATCATTTCCGGTAGTTGATTATCATACAACGACACTCTATTATTTTTTTTGCCGGCAGTTGATGGAGAATTGAATGAAATAAAAAACAAATTCACGATTCTTTGCGGTATTTAATCGGCCGGAAATTGGTGCGACGGTGGCGTCTCAATGGCTGGGGCAAAATCGATCGTCATATTGTTTTTGGATCCGGAATTTTCCTGGCTTTCGACCAAAATAAAAAATTATTCGCATAGCGATTTTAATTGCCGAGATAATCACGTTTTTGTCCGCGAGATTTTGATGTTTTGGCGGTTTTGCGAGGGCGAAAACGGGAAATTGGAAAATACCGGGCGTCGACTCTGGCTACGGGGTCCACATGGTACAGTTCCATGGCCGCCGCCCTCTCTCCTGATGCAGCAGCTGACGTGGTGACGTCACGGCTTGTGTGGGTCGGCGTCCCGACGCTGGACCTCGCTCGATACTCTGCACTCGGCCCGGGCGACTAGATTCTCCTTTTTTTTTTTATTCACCCCAGTGACTCTTTCGGGCATTCTCTTGTCTAACCTTTAGGGTTCATTTCTACTTATTTTCGAAGCGCTATCTACATACCGTGCGCCTGTTCCTGAACCATTGGAAGTAGTTACGGACGTCTGACGTCATAGCCAGATACACTCCTGCTCCGAGATCAATGTGCATCCCTCGGGCTATAAATGCAATCATGAAGAAAAAAAAATCATTAACAAATGATCACAATTGATTCATTTATAATTTATGATTCACCAAATTATTTCATTTTTGATTTTATTCAAACTTTTGTACGTGGCAAAAATCGATACATCTCGAGAGCTAATTGAGAAGTCACCAACCTCGTTTTAGGATACCCAGCCCCCGCCCCTATCCATTCAACCTCCCAAAAATATCGCACCCCCTCGAAAATCCTCCGACAGTAAAATCTCATCAAATGTCCTCGTCGATCGAAATACATCAATTAATCTCCATTTCTCTCATTTCTGTTACAGGTAAGCTCAGAAAATTCAGTCAGACGCTCTGCACGCCATTCAATGCACTAGAGAAGGCCTCAAAAGCTCCCGACGTCGTGCGGGGGTGGAAAGGTAGAGAAAAAAAATTGTCAAGAGTAAGAAAAAAAAAAAAAAAATCTGGGGTGGAGGTTTTGTCTCGGGTTGGCTCGGTTCACCTCGGTACAATTCGCCTCGGTTCATTTCAGTCAGCTGGCTGACAGGGCGTTGGCCCCAGGACGGTGCACCATTCATTACAGAGTGCAGCCGTAGTGGCGCACGACCCACCTCCACCAGACCATAGCGATGCCACTGCAGGATGGCATTTCCTCACTCATCCAAGACTAACAATTGTCATTGTCACTGATAATAATCTCCTCATTTTTTTCCCCCAGCGCTGCTCATTCCTCACTCTTTCATTCTAGGCAGCTCGAAAAACAGAATGAAGCGAAAGACAGTTTTGCAAATAAAAAATAGAGTCGATTCGGGTGATACTAGATAACCGGAGAAATTCGAATTTCTGTTCTCGTCTCGGCTACCCATTTTGCCCCGGTATTTTTCCAGTATAATTATTGATTTTAATGAGTTAACAATTAATAATCGAGTGATATTTTTAAAAATCCTTATCTCACAGTTTTATTTCGTTATCAAAATAGAAAAAAAAGAAAAAACTACATAAATGAAATTTCCAACACCAGCAAATGGCCCCAGCTCTCTACTTCTGCCAAAATTTCCCGCCCTCTTGCCAACGTTACCCTCCCCAAAGCTCAAAAAATCCCTTAAATCTCGTACAACACCCAAAAATCATCTCAACTCCGTGCGGGAACTTGAAAAATAGTCTCCATAAAATCCATATATCTCCTCCCACAAGTTAAATCCCAACTCTTCATAAAATAATCATCAGAAATCCAAAATCGTTATCATCATGAATAATAAAAAAATCCGTCAACGTCAGGACTAAACCCCTTAATTCAGATTGATCCGTCTCCCGTAGTACGCTTACTACACTCGTAAAACGTACGTCAAGATACTACTGACGGCTGACCCAGCACAAGCTCCCCCTCCTCCTCCTCCTCGCCCCTCTATTCACCCCACCCCCACCTACCACCACTTCATCTCTCATTATCGAGCGAATCTTTGATTCTGTGTCGGTTTTAGCGCAAATACAGGGACAGCTTTTTACGTGGGGAATGCAGATAGCGAGTCGAATGACGGAGTTGTTCATTGGAAGATGAAAAAAGACAGAGAATTGACTACTATTGTAGCGTGGTAGGGGAAGGGGGAGAGAATGGGGGAGCGAAGTCCTTTATTCGTACATCTATTCGTGGTGGATGGCTGACTCCAACGATTTATCCCCTAGAAAACCACTCCGACAGACGATTATACCCGCATTCTCCCACGAATGAATGATCTTTTGTGCAAATAAAAAATTCTGAGGGATCAGGGAATTTATTTTTTGCTTCTGGATGAATTTAAGAAAATTGAAAATTTGCGATTTTTTGAGGGGTAAATGGGAGTTCTACTGGTGATAGCCAGGAAAATTTCACCGGGAAAAGGGAATATAATAATCTAATTGATTCTATTTCGGATTTTTAGAAGGAAATATGAATTTTTGTGTTTTTCAAAAAATGTTCTTGAAATGAAATGCTTTGATCCAGTCATCGAGGAAGATAAATGGTTCTTTCTCACTCATCCAAACATCTCGAGGTTTTTTATTAGCAAAAAAATGGCGTTGAAAATAGCATCCGACTGAATATTATTAACATTATTAACTCTATTGAGTCACCCGTTATTTTCCGACCTTGACTCGAGAAAACTGTTGGAGTCTGTACGCACGTATGCAATCATCTTATCTACTCCATAACAGCAAATGTCGAGGCAAGCACGATTAGAAAATTTAAATGAGAAAACGAGATAACAATTTTTGCCGCTTGTTTTCATCACGCAAATCGGATAACATTGTTTCTCTATAACAAAATTATCGTTCCACTGACTTCCTCCAATGCTCTACAATTGTGCACATCTAAACAAAATAGTCACATGCATTAACATGTTGATGAATCTTAACGTTAAGGGACAATTGATGAAGATTGTCCGAAAATATTCCACTTCTTGATCTCTTTAAAAATGAAATATCTCGGTGACGAGTAGATTTAGAGCAAAACATGACAAGATATTTTCTTTTGGAAATTTCATTGGGCACAAAAAGTGTCTTTTGACATTTTTCTGTAGGATGTCACGTTCTCCAGATATTTTGAAAATAACACGAGGGCAGGGAATGATTTAAGTAATTAAATGCCTCTTTTGCAACAAAATCGATAATTTATTCAGTAATCAATATATATATATTTATTTGATCTATAATTTTTTTATATTCTCTCATTACCCTCTTACTAGCCACCGATGTCACGTAACAATTCCACACATATTTTCCCGCGTACGAATGATTTAAAAATCAATGGAATACGTGTTTATTCGTAATTGACGGACAATCAGCGTGATTATGCAACTCATTCTCAGCACCTCTAGTGCATTTTGTAATTATATATTTTCTATAATTCCACTTACTTGCTTATTATCGATAATAAGTGTGTCAATTGATACTCGCCGCGCTCTCGAAATTTCTGGAATAATAAAAAAATACCTCTCGCAGCGATTCTCCCATGTGAATTAACTAATTATTAATTAGTTAATTAATCCAGTACTTGCGGTGAAAATCACAGCGAGGGCTTCAACTGCATCAACTGACTAATTATATGTATCTAATTAAATGAACGTCACTCTACGATTATCTTCATTTAATGAAATATAGACTCCAGCAATTTTCAACCACAGAATGAGACATCGAAAATTCATCAAAATTATTCTATAAATGTTACTGATTTGTTTATGGGAATGGAAAAATTTCATACTTGAAATTTCCCTAGTCACTCATAGGTACCAGTGAGTTGGAAAGAGCGCGAAATTCAAATCTCGAAAATCCGTTTTTTTGTTGAAATGAATTTTAATACATTTGCGGGGAGTAAATTCATTCGTTCCTCAATTATGCGCTTTTTCACGCACAAATTGATGTAACCGGCACTTACTCGGTGATAAAAATATTCCGAGGATAATAGTCCGGTCGATAAGTCGTTAACTAACGTTTCATTAGTGATCATTCGTCGGTGAGAAATCGAAAAAAAAAAATGATGAAATGAGGGGCAAAAGAACACGGATTTATGAAAAAACATGATGACGGGACATATAACAGCCCTGAGAGTAGACAAAAGAGGCTGGGGAATAGAGAAAATGATCGACAGGCGCCGGGCTTACTGTGGCGATCGTCATCCTGGATAACTGATCAATCTCGCGTAATTACCGGGCATCGCGATAAGTATCGATTCTCGCCGGCTCAGAGAAGGCCGCAGAATGTTGTCGGTGTATCATTTGGTTATTGAATACACTCGGTCAATTAATTCCGCAAGTTTTTTCAATTAATTATTTCCATGAAATTGCAGATTATTTTTCTCCAAACGTGGAAGGAACTGAAGAGTTCGAATAAATCCAGGGCCATCAGAAGCATTTAATATTTAATATTGAGAGCTTTGACAAGCTCGGAAATTTTCTCAAATTTATTCTGTGAATATTTTTCAAATACTAAAGCCAACAATTGTTTATTTTGCGATGGGCCAAATAATCATTACAAGAGAAAATCTACATAATCCTGTCCCTTCAATATTCATAAAAACAATAATTTTTCGTTTCGGATGTTTCATCCGTATAAAAGATGTAAAAATTATTTTTTAAAATATGCTTCACCTGCCAAAAAAAATTCATCCAAACCTCAAGTCCTCATCACCTCAGAAACGAATGTTAAACCATGAGGACAAAAGAAACAGCCACCACGAAGAGGCAATAAAAGTATCTCGACGACTGGAGTTTCAAATAAACACTTCTGGCTGTGACCGCAGACCGAGTGCGTTACAATAAAATTCCCCGAAAGAAAAAAAACAATTCTATAAATCCGCAGGTGGAAATAAACGTAAAATCAAAAACACGAGAGAAACTCGAATACATTATGAATAAAAAAAATTATCTCTGTCCCTCATTACGAATAAAATGAGTTTCAACGGGTGGAGACAAGTAAAAGCGTCATTAGCACTAGCCTTTGTCTGACTCGTTCGAGGCTTTTCCACTTCCCGTCCAACTCGAAACTTTACAGAGTGGAATAGAATGGAATGGAATTAAATAGAATGTCACCTCGTATTACCTTCGTTTACGTAACTGCAATTGAATAAAGTAAAAAATATATGCGATTTCTGACGAAAAAATCCTCAACAATTTTTAAAATATTTTTATTGCGAATTTAAAAGACAAAAATCCTGTGAAACTTTTTTTTCATTTGCTTTTCACATTCTTATGTTCACTTTAAAAAAATGAAGATTTTTTTTCTCTGGATTCTTTCGGTATTTTGGAAACCTCATTCATTGAAGTAATTAAATTGTTAGTTGTCTCAATAGGTCTCTATCTTTTTCATTATTTATTCAATCCCCATTGCTTCAGTCAATGTTTCCGGAATTTTTTTCTCTCTTTCTCGCAGTTTTCTTTGCTATTTCCAAGTCATTGCGATAAAACACCATATAAGTTTCTCAGTAACGTATGTGTACCTGCGTTCGTCGGTGCAAACAAGGTGTACGTGCATGAATGCGCATAGTTTCAGGGGGGAATCCGTTGGAGATGCTTCACCAATGCCTTACTATTTGTTATTCCCAGCGAAAAATCATTATTACTGTGTGAAAATCGTTCAATCCCATTTCCAAGCCAATTTTACCCCTTTCCCGACTCATCAGGTGAATAAATCGTTGGACGATTGGGTGAATTCCATAGAATTTAAAAAAATCTCGATTTTTTTGTATTGTTACATGCAAAATGCGCTGTCTCGAGTCAAAAAATTATACAATTTATAGGAACCAGACATGATTGATTTCATCGCAGAATGTCACGATCGCGGCAAAAAATTGGATGATAAAAATTTCCTCCAGTTCTTTCTTGCCCGAAAGCCTTGTGAATTTTCCTCCACCCGCTGTTCCACCCTAACTCTCTCCAAGTGTTATACAGCAATTTCTCACCTAAAATGTGCCATTATATATTTTTACCCAGTCAGAATTCTTTTTACTCCATCCCAGCCGGTGGATAAATTACGGTCGAATTTTCGTGGCATTTTATCCGAAGTGGAGAACACGGAATGAAATTCTTCACGTCTACTGCGAAAACCGCCAAATTGGAGCAAGGGATGGGCGGCATAAATGCACACATGCATTTTTATCATGGCTTTCAGCGCAAAACTGTTGGTGAAAAATTGAAAAAATGTCAAAAAAATGTTCCTCTGTATTTAAAAATCACTTTTATAAAGAAAATCAACATTTTTCGACGGAAAACCGGATATTTCCTCGGAATAGTTCGGAAAATTATCATTCATTGGCAATTTTCACTGGTCTTCAAGCCATTTTACCCCTTACTTTTCAATCGGACGAGGTTGCCAGCGTCTTTACGAATCGGTAATTTTCCCCGGCTATCGATTGACAGGAAAAAATATAAAAAATTCCCAGAAAAATAAATCTCCTCCGGAATACCAAAGAACGATAGGTGAGACTTTTGAGTCTGTAATCTTCTTGGAACCAAACGGGATATTAAAGTTTTCCAGGGGAAGGAGGTTTGCTCATGGCATTCTCGTCCTCGTACACGTTGCGACTGCCAAGAAAAAATAAAAAATAGTTGGCTAACGCGTGACTCTTTTTCACACTTTTTTCCTCATTCTTTTTTTTCATTCACGGGATAAAAAAAGAATTCACCGTTTTTGCAGTAATACATCGCTAGTAAAGAACAATTGTATTTTTTACAAATGACTACAGTTACGATTTCTCTTCTATTAATGTCCTATTTTATTATGTTGTTTGTTGTATTTTTTCGTCAATTTTTCTCCTATGAAAAATATCTATTGTTTCTCACATTTAATTCGTCTAACAATTTCCTCCTCATTTCTCAAACTAAAATAAATCCTCGATACAAAAAAAAACATTTTAATTTACTGAATGAACCTCAAAGGGAATGAAACGTCAACCGCGCATGAAACGCGCTCATAATATTACGGTAAATCTAATTTTTTTCCGATGAAAAAAAAAAACAAATAGAGGGAATAATGCAATCAGCCGAGGCGTGCACAAAACCGACAACTGTGCCACCCTCGTCCCCATCGACAATGTATCCCACATTGTGTAGGTAGATGTTCTATATTGGTACCCACTGTTTGCCAACCCATGAGTTCTTTCTCTTTCCCTCCCACTCCCCATCAATGTATCCATATGACTGTGGCTCATTGTGGCATTCACGATATCGTTCTGCATATCCTGTGTGGCCCAGTGCCTCGGGGCAACTTCTCTCTTACTCCCTCGAGCCAGTGTACACCTCGGAGGCATCGAGAATTACTGGTAAAAGTTGGTAAACAATCTCCCCATTCAGTAACATCGGAAAAACTGGTCGAAATGGATTATTAGTGCAATTAAAAAAACATTCTCATGTTGACATAAAAATATGAACATTTGGATTCTGCACCGGAAATTTTCCCTTCCGTTCACTGCCCGTAGAGACTTTTTTCATTGATTTATTATCGAGATATCGAAATTTTCCGGCGTATTTTTTCCCCCCATTTCACTGGCTTTAATTTCCATTTCTTTATCCTCTGGAATTTTGTTTAAAATTAACCGTTCCCTGCAACATGTGACCAGTGTTTAATTGTTTCGAGGCCCTTAAAAAAAAAATCCGCGAATTTTTGCAAATTACTAAAAAAAATGAGGTACCAGAGGTCCCTCGTCAAATTGAATATTTTCCTCTCTCCTCCTCCGCCCCATTACCCCACCTCAAACACGAGCTTTATTTTTTACGTTCCTCTATTTCAAAATTAATCCCGCAAATTTTCAATGAGAAATGTCTCTCATAAATATACCCTCGTCATCCAGTGACGATAATGTCCACGTAAGGAGAGGAAGAAGTGAAGAAGTGGTAAGAGACCGGGGGAGTGATGGGCGTTGTAAGGGGGGGGGGGTCGGTAGGGGGGTGAAAGGGAGGGAGGAAGAACGAGTGTGGAATGCAAAGAAACCAACTTTTCACCATGACCAAGTTGGCCCTCTCCTGGTGGGGAATCCCCCAGCTCCCTCGTCGCTTTCAGCGCCTCTATTGGTCGTAACTATCCCCGTCTGGAGTCCCTCCCCGTTCCAGTGTCTTCAATTTATTCGCTTCGAGCGCACTTCAATTTTCAATAGCTCCTTTTTTTCCCTTTTGTGCTTTCTTCCCCCTCTTGTTCTCTCTCTCACACAGTTACCCCTGTTTCTCCTGTTTTTTTTTTTACCGTGAAAAAGTATTTCACTGAGTCCATACACAGCCTGAATTTCTTCAACAATGCTATCGCCTATTTCCACTTCAACTTCATCCGCTGGAGTCTTCAATTTTTATTCTCAACGCTGTGTATCATCTTCACGGTAAATACATCAGTATTTGCTTGATTTATTTCGATCTGTGGCAGATGAATCGACTGAGTTTTCCCCGGATTTGCGGATTTGACGACAGGGAATTCCAGATAAACGCGATTTTTTTTCGATTTTTAGGATTTCGAGGACTCGTTTGAAGCTGCAAATTAATGACACTTTTCCTAAATTTATAAATTCTTGAGTGTCAGGGGAATTCACGAATTCATGAAGAAGTACCTCTCGTGACATCTGGAAAAATCTGGGAAATTCCAACGCCCACTATCACTCACTACGATTCAACCCAAGATACCCCATTCGCGTGTCCATTTCCATCCGTCTTATCCTCGTGCAGTTCAAGGTCATGGCCATACGGTCAGTAATTCCCAGTTGTACAGAGGCATCAGCGATGACCAAGTAAATGGACAACTCCCATAAACGTTCACACGCTTGCTCCACCTCTTCATTTCTCGCTCTAAAAACAGAACTCTAATCCCACTTTTCCCATTTATGAACCGAATAAGGAACGAATCGATAAAAAGTAAACGAGACATAATTCTGAATAATGGATTTTTATATTCTCCCCACTTCATAGAATTTAATTTCAAATTTACGTGAGGGAAAATGTGAGGTCTGGAAAAGGAGTCACAAATTCAGGAGCTTCTCAGAAAAATCAAAGGTATTTAAGGAGCATCTGGAAAATGTTAATCTAGGTTTTGGATAATTTTTATCACCTTTTTATCTCTGTCCTATGAATTTGTTTAATTTCTCACAAGTAAATGTGCTCCACTCCATCAGATATTCTCATGTGGAACCTAGTTTTTCACCGCAGTTCGGTTTTTCTGTCTGTTCATGTGAGAATGGTGGCTTTTCTCCGTCTCTGCCCAGCCACTCAAAGTAATTCTAAAAGCCATTGGATGACATTCCATTGGGCACATTTTGGCTGTATAAAACCGCAGGAATAGCGGGTAAAAGGGACACTTGCAGGTGGAGTGGCTCTGAGTAAGAAGCCTTTTTGGGTTACTGACTCACTCGAGTTGAAGACCGCACGTTTAGTTGCCAAGGAAAACGATCGTGAAAGGGCGCCTGGGGGGAGGGAATAGCAGAGTACAAGATAATTTACTTATCCTTCTCTTTAGTAAAGTGGATCGAAATCAACCGAGCGTAATAAGAGGCCCTCAAGTGTCCTTTTCAGATATTCCGGGTATTTATTCTTCGGTAACTGCATTCGTCTGGTGAATTCTAATGGTGGATAACATGGGGTGAAATATTTTTCAGGGGAGACATTCAGGGAAGATCGTGGAGAGTCAGTTGTTGAAAAATCTACATTTTTTAAATTTTTTATAATATTATTTATAACGATATTCTCCCCTAACTTTCGAAATTTTACTCTAATCCGGTCCCACCTTTGGTTATCAACGAATATCTCGGAATCTAATCCAGCTACCGAAATATTTATAGAGACCTTTTTTATAGAAAATTAAATTCTCAAGAATAAAGTTCTTATCAAAAATTCTTCTATCTCCAAAGGATTCCCGTGAAAACAGCCGTGCACGTGAGCCCTGTCCCGTCCTTCCAGTGATTCGTGCTATATCTCACCAACTCGTAAATCAATTTCTTGTTATTCCATTAAGCCTTTAATAATAACAACAATTATACTTCTGATAAGACCTCCCCCATGCCCCCTCCCCCTCCCCATCCGAAACACAGTTTCGAGCCCCCGCAGTTTATGTATTTATGCAAATAGTCTCGAGTTGACTAGCGAGTTGCGCGTGGAAAGGGCATAACTACTCGAAAAAGAAAAGAATAAGGGAGTGAGGTAAAGATATAAGTGGATGAGATGGAATTATATATCAGGAAAAGTTGACGGCAATTCCCTCGGAAGTGTTTCCACCGCGATAATTGCTCCTACGGGCTGAATTATCATGGTTGACTGTAGTTCTAGAGTTCCTTCGCTACTTCTGCTTCAAATTTACGACTCTCATAATTTTTCTACAGTTTTTACTCCCTTTATGGGTCTAGGAGGTCTTCACCAATTATCCTGTCACAAATGTACGTCGGAAGTTCCTACGTAGATGCAATATAACATGAAAATAATTACGGATTTGAATAATGAATGATTAAGCCGTAATTACCTTTCATTTATCAATTGCACCGACTTGTGGAGATTATTAATTATGGTTGGATCGCAATAAAACTCATCGCGATAGGTAACCAGGAAATTTTTCAGTCCTGTTCACGGATCAAACCCATTTTACCCCGGGGATTTTTGAGATGGGAAAGAGGGAAGGATTTGACAATTTTGATGCTAATTGGATCCATTATTTTCTCACAATTGCGGGCCAAATGACGTCAATTAAGCCGTCACAATGGTTCGATTACCCTTGAGTTGACACTCGAAAGTGGGGGGAAGGTCCAAGCACAAGTGGAGGCTGTGCCAAGGCACGAATCCTCAGAAATGATCGGAGAGAACACAAATTCATGGAATTATGCAACAGTACGACCAGTCCAAGTCGAGTAGTCACTCAATAACTTCTGCAGTTTGGTCGGACTCGTTCAGGGAATCCCAAGGTCTTCTCACAGTACCACCGGAATTCAATGGAATTCAGGACTCGTTATGCATTGAATTATCGAGACATTGACTTGTTAATGTAGACATCGAAGGGTGAAGTGTTGCTAATTTATGAATTTTCCCCGGATGTCGGGAATTTTTAGGAATTCCATCCTTCCATGCCGGGAATTCATGAATTGATGAATTCTGTCGACCTTCGAGGATCAGTTGAAGATGTCACGAAGTCATAACGTCTTTTACATATTTTACGAATTCGTAAATTCCCCTAAAATAGTACATTAACAGCTTTCGCTTGAAATTTTTTTGCATTTTCGGGAATTCGGGAATTCTTGAGATGTCGAGAGACTCCCACCGACCATCAAAAACTTGGATTTGTCATTAAAACCTCCCGAGCAATTTGTTAATCCTTCGCAATTTCCTTCAAGACAACAACCAGCAGTTACCTCCAACAAATTTAGTATTCCGCGAAATGTATTTCTGGTCTTTAAGGGATTTAACCCGCCCTCGCAAGCATCGTCACACAACAACTGTGATAAATCTCCCCCTTGCGCTCAACTCCAATCTCAGTTGATTCGTTTACATGCAAGTGGGCCATGTGAGAAGTTGTTTAAAGACGAAGTGAGCAATGAGAGTAGTGGGAGGTCGGCTTGAGAATAGGAGTGGGGAGGATTTTTCACGCTAGTTATTTTCCTGGCGCCGGGACGCCTGACCCGCGCAACATAATCTGACGGATGCGACTAGAGACCGTACCCGTTTTACATCGGTGGGCATTATATGCACTTGCGTGCCAAGAAAACCGAGACAACGACCGGCGTCATGTCTCGTCGTCGTTTGGCTTCGTGTACTAATGTAAATGCTATTTTTTTGCTACACATTTTTTTGCGAAAAAAAAATCCAATGAAAAAAAAAATGGCGAGAAAAAAAATGGAAGAGGCCGTTGCATTGCCGGGGTAATTTCCGCTTCCGTTCACTGGTCACGAACCTATTTTGCCCCCTTCTGCAGATATCGACGACGTAAGTTTGAAATTTGGAAATTTCGATCGATGATATCGTGCGAGGGAATCGATTAAGGCAGGTCGTTTCGGACGTTCTCGCAGCGGAAATTATCCCATCTACTGAGATTGAAAATTAATGAAAAATATTTTTGAAAAATCGGAAGAATTGCAGGTGGCAGGGAGTCGCAATCGAGCCTCAGAAACATCCGAGTTAATTTACATTCCTCGGAGTTAGCGAGCGAGTCACACCGAGTAGTCTTTAGAAATACACACGAGAGAAAATCTCGAGAAGGGGAGAATGAGAGGAAGAAAATGAAGGGGAAAAAAATAAAAGAGTGAACAAACGTAATAAAAGCCAAGGAGGGAAAGGCTCCTCTATTTTTTATGCCCGCTTCGTTTTTACTCCCTCTATAAACATCCGGGAAAATAAAAAAATGGCGCTCCGCTGGAAAAAAAATCACGTACCACTTTGTTTTATTTGCATAACATTTTATTTTCGGATTTTTTTGTGCATAAAGTCCCGATAGAAAACTCAGTCGTGATATATTCACTGCACTGAAGGGTGTTCTTCTCGCGTGAAAATTGACCTTCGGGCGATTTCCATTGAAAGAAAAATTGTATAATTTTTTTTTGTGATATTTTTCTGGGTGAAAATTGATTGAAAGCCCCCTGGGTTAATTGAATTTTTCCCTTCATCAGAAAAGAAAATTATTTATTGCGTGTTTTTTGTCTGAGGGAAGGTCGATGGAAAATCCATTTTCATTAGTTTTTTCCCCTTTTCAGTTGTAATAACTTTTCTGAAATTTCCTCGTAAATATTGTGCGCAATATTTTATTGAAATTCAATTGCATTTAATGTGGCTCCTGAAAGTTATAGTCGTCTGCGGCCCTGAAATTAAAAATTATTTTCCACCAGTGTCTGATGTGGATTCAGTGTACGTTATCCACACACTCACACTGTGAAAAATTCCTACAAGGACCGCAGTGCAACATAAAATTAGCATTCAACAGCAGTCATTCATAATCATAACAAAGTGCAAGAAATACCAGTGTGGACTTGTGAAGTTTAAAATTGGAGGTGCACCACAGAGGGAAACCGCAAATTTTCTGCACTAGGGGGGAGGAGAATAATTGAGGGGAAATAAATTCAGTGATTTCGGAGTCGATGATAGCATTTTGGGTGATTTAATATCTCAGTTGGGAATTGAATTCACGAGAGGAATTTCAATGAGCAAATTGAATTGTTATCGGAGCAGCGACCATTTATTTACAACACGAAAAAATTATTTTTCAACTGCGAATGAGGACGTTGATGACAATCTGATACACAAAAAACTAATTTCTTCTTCAATTTGATAAATGAATTTAATTGAACAATAATTTTATACGAATAATTAGATAATTCACACAATTTTATTATTTAATTGAGAAATTAATGACTGACTCATTTGTAAAAAATTTGTGTTCTGGTCTTTCCAAAATTTTTCATTGAAATAATAACACACTCACAATTTTTCCATATTTTCTAATTCTCAGTGAAAATCGTGTCAGCGATTATCTTCACTTATTAATCGTCCTCACCCTCTCCCTCCTTGTAATTCACGATTCAAATTCGTTCGTCTCATCAAAACGTGACTCTGTATAATGGGATAACGGAGCCTCGTATTTTACGACCCGCTATCCCATATCAGAATCGCGGATAGAGCATTCTTGGATTTCTAATATCCCTTCTCCACCCTCCCTCCTCGTCAATTCTTTATATTACAAACTCCGCTCTCATTTTTTGCAGATTCTCCTCACCTTTCTACCCCATTTGTAACCTTAAACCTTCTCTAATTGATAAAACGGGAGAATTGTGAGATTGAACTGTCTATGGGTACCTCATTAAGAAGACTTTATTCTGTTCGAAGAATTATGTTCAATTTCATTGAATTATTTGATGTGATCAGCAATTTTCCTTCAATTTTCCTGTTAAAAAAATAAGACTCTCTTCGCAGGATACGAATTCATTATAAAACGTCATGAGACATTTAAAATTGAGGCTCCAGGGGGTGAAACGAGGGGCAAAGGTTAGTTTTATTACAAAAATTAGTCTCCCAAGTTTATTTTTTCCGACAAAACTTGACCTAAAAATTGTTGATTATTATTTCGTCCCATATTTCACCCTCCAAAGGTTTAATTATTACCCAAAATTTCTTTCCTACCCCTGTATTACCCCTCACGATCGAGCTATTTCGATTTTATAGAAAAGTAAAAAAGCAAAAGTGGAAATTTTTTAAAAATCCTTTTTTCGGTTTTACGTACGTGACGTTATGATTTCAACGGATAATTTTCCAGTCATCCAACCTCACCCCCTCCCATCCTTGCACTCTTCCCCAACTCCCTCCCTCCCTCCCTTAGATATCTGATAATTAATTCTCAGGGAAATTCCCCAAACATTGAATTTCATAAATCTCCACTTCACTCCACTCCACTCCCTCTGCAATTACCCTTCTTGTTCCATCAGACCCGATGAAGAAGGAAGGGAGTACTGATACTTCGTGGGGGTAGAAAAACCAAAAGAACAACCCACCGTTCCAAGTGAGAGCCCACAATCGCTGCAACGTTAGTAACGCCATGACATTCCACAACTGGTTACAACAGTCTCACTTTTATTTTGAAGAATTTTTTTCATCGCTCTTTTTCGCCGTTTTTATTCCCTCGGTCCTCTTCCCACCGATGCGGTTACACAGAGAAAAATCTGACAATTTTTAGTGGGATTCCCACAAAAATTACTGAGCTGCCGTACAATGTCGGCGTAAACTGCAGCTCTGGGAAAAATTACTATGCCGTCGTACAATCGTCTCCATTCGGCACTCAGTGTTGCACCAATCCATGTGAGTTACCGAAAAATTACTGTGTGGTAAAATGAAAAATGAATGAAGATCCAAAAAAATAATCTGACCTGGAATTTTTAAAAGATTTTTCTCAATTTTTATTTTACCCTCAAATAAAAAATATTACATCTTCAAATTTTATAGTACTGTTTAGTCAATTTTACGAAGCCACATATTATCCGTTAATTACAAAATTTATTATAAAATTTAAAATATTGATATCAATTTTGATGTGCGAGTAAAAGACATTTCAGTTTTTTAGCATTTTGCCTCTCGATTCTAGTGCCCGGCACAATAATTTTTCAGAGACTTTTCTCACCGCGTACGAGAGTCTCTCACTCCTGACGGAGAAGGAGGAGGAGGAGGATTGGAATCGCGAGTACTCTTCTTATTGCGGCGGCATTCCAAAGACCGGACGCCACACGGAGGGCCAAACCGTCTTTGGTTTTTCTCCTCGGTTATTTCTCTTTTGCTTCTGCTTTTTATCGGCAGCGTTCGACATTTTTGCATGCAATGGGCTGGATTTTGAGCCCTCCCCGGTGATCGGGCCGTACTTGTTGCCAGGTTCACTCTTATTTTTTGCAATCACAGGTGTTCACGAGGCTGGATTATTCAGACTTACTCGCGCCATCATTTTTTGGTCAAAACTAAATAATAGTTCGTTATTTACCTCTTACCTGTGTTGAATAATTACCCCACTTGGCAATTACCCTCCATCAATTATTCATAATTATTTCTCTCACACAAATAATTATGAAATAATTGAAAAGCAATTTACAATAACTCTACTATCACATCTTTAATTAAGAGTATTATTTCACAACTATTTTTGTGCATAAAGTTCCGATAAAGTTTCGAAAACAACGAAACACTTGATAAAATCGGATAGATAATTTATCGGTTCGTCTAGAGAGGAATCTGTCACGTTGATCAACAATAAATTGATTGTTAAAAGTCAGGGACATTGTCTTGTCGATAAAATTTCTACAACTATATTTTGCTCCGGAAAAATACGTAATTTTTACCACTCGTAAAAATAGACATCACAAAAAAGGAAAGGGAATAGAAAATAAATAAATAATTAAAATTTAAATATTTATCCTCCAATTTTCTAAATTTACCCAAATTGCGCCGGAATTCTCCCTCAAAAAATGTCTCTCTCGTGTGATAAAATGACGACTGAGAGGCAGCTGTTCCAAGTGATTACATTTTGGTGGCAGTGCTTCGCATTGCTACACAGTCATGAGCAACTTTTGATGTCGGCAGAAGAAAAAGGCCTGTCGGGTAGGCGTCGTCCAGTAATTTCATGAACGAGGGCTTATTTGAAAGAATGCTCCGTCCCATGTTCCTTCTCTCCTTTCATTTCACTCGGAAATTGCTCTCCCACTGCGCACATTTTCGCTACATCCACTCCCGAGGCCCCATGAAAGACGAGGATAGAGACGAAAAAAAAAAATGAGGCACAAGAGGTCGACCTTGGCCCAGGCACCCGGCAAAACGGTATTAACGAGAATTCGGCACGTGCGTAGGAACATGGGACGAGTCGACTATATTCGCGGAGAACTTCGCCCCCCCTCTCCCCCTATTTTTCGATGTTTTGTGAAATGAGGCCGTGTAAAAAATGAAAAAGTAATGCATGAAAATACATAAAAAATTTTCAACATTTTTTAACTGCGGAAAAATAAAAAAAAAACAACTCTCAAAAGAGAAAATATTTGATAGAGAAATAACTAATTTAATTGACGAATTTATTTTTACGATACGTCAATTAAAATCAGTGGAATGTTGCATTCCAACTCATTATTTATTTACAAAAAGATGAAAAAAGTTTCAGAAAGAAAATATTCGCAAAAATCCTCTCGATGCGAATTTTTTAGAAATTGTATTGTATTTTTAGTGCAAATATTTTTTTTCCCTTTCTTTTTAGGTCTGACTAAAACGCAAATATCTCCTAGTGGGGTTAAAGTGGATTGTTTGTCGATTCGTCCTTTTGTTCCTTCCCGAGCAATAATTAACCCGCAAAAAAAGACCCAACATGCGATTCGGTATTTACTCGTATTATTGTTTCTCTCGGTCCCCTCCATTTTGTTTACTCCTCTGGCCCTGGAGTTTGACGAATAAAACTTGGTGACATGCGTGCGTGAGGAGATTAATACCCGCACTTTCTTCGGGAGACGGCGCGTATGCGTACAGGGGACTTTCAATTTTTTTTCCAAAAACGAAAAGAGAAAATGAAACGTCAACAAGGAGTTCGACGTGTTTGCCAATTACGAGACTCTCGTGGTAAATATTTTCCTGAAAAAACATGAGAAAATATTTTGTGGAAATTAAAATTTCTACTGAAATTGTTACGGAAAAATTCCAAAGCCGTCAACGATTCCCAGTCCACCCATCCACACTTTCCCAATCCCCGAGACATTCCCTGTATCACCTCCGACCTTGAAATGTGTGCCATCCCCGTGTCGCTGAGCGTGGTCATGAATAATTTGTGGCGGTGCTGTCCGTAAATCATACGCCGTATCCAACCGAGCGAAGAAATCGATGACATTGGGGGGTAAACCACCTTGACTTCCGAATTCTGATGACCTGTAATCCCAGGGGAAGCAATGATGATAATTGTACCATCCGCTCTCCATGAATACCATCCACGCGAAGTCCGACTGGACTCCCCTAATTCTCCTGAAACCCTCCAGTTCGTTAGGGTACAACGCAGGACTCGTCCGAAGACCAAAGTCCACCGTCAGTCTCTTCTTTGGACGTTGCTCAACCACTAGTGGGGTAAAACGGTTGTACAGAATGTAGAGAAGACGTCCACATGTCTCCCCCGAGAACTAATAGGGCAATAAAACCAACAGCACCAGGCCCAGTCCTAAGTCCAAGGGGATGGGGTGCCCGAAGAACAAGGCAAGGGATAAAAGGGGCAGTTACTCAACCCTTGTCACAATATTTAACTAAATTTTCGGGAGATGGGGGTGATGATACGGGAGGGGCGAGTTCACCTGTGCTGGAACATCAGGAGCTTGTCCGCCCTGAGATCGGAGGCGTCGATCTGCCTGCCCTTCTCCACGACCAGCGGGTGTTTACTGGTTACCAGTCCATGTGGGTAAACACGAAACCGGGATTTACGTTGTGAGGGTCTGCATCGATGGTCTCCCGCCCCAGCGTATGCTGAGTTCATTTGGGGGATGATTTATTTTATGTAATTTTTTTTTCATTCATAATTTTTCCTTTCAGGAAAAACAAAAAATCCCCCCAGAATTCAATCGCATCCTCTCATAATTGTCAGGTAATCTCATTAATAAATAATGTATAGAACCTCGTCAATAACTAATTAACTTTCATACAAAGGGCTGGAACCCCTCGATCAAACAAAACAATTCCCAAACACCTCGAAGCCCCATTCCCCATTAGAACCAAAAAATATCTTTTGACCCCCAATTTGAAAAGCGTCACGTGCAGCATCTGCAGGGTCGGTGGCCACCTGTCTCCAAAAGCCCAGCGCAGAAAAGGTACCCCGCTAACGGCAGGTGGACTTCGTGGCTTCCCACTCCTCCTTCTTTCCCTTTCGTATCACATTCCCCTCGCATCCCTCTTTACACAAGACCCAGCCGGTATCAATTAGCCCTTTTGTTTCACGCCTTATTTCTTTGAGGTCATTCTTGTTTACTACGTAGTACTACGCACGCCATGACATGCAGGTATCGTAATACCCCCGATCCCCTCTCCCTACGCCCCTACTCCCATCCTGGGTTACCTCAGAAACACCTGCAGAGTGTGCGGTTTACCCTCTTCTCAGTCCCAACTTCCATCTTTTTTATTCTGGAAGGGATGGCTGGAGATCAAAAGGGCAAATTACGGTTTTTCAAATTTGGAAATTCATATTAAAAGAAAAATTAGTCTGATTTGTCCTGGACATTTCTAGATTGACTCCAGAGGATAATTGGAGGAAACTCAAAATCATAGAAATTAATTTTGGACTTTTTTTTTTCTTTTTCCAGGCGGCAATTCTGCAGCAAACAGCTGAATACATCTACCAACTGGAGCAGGAAAAAACTCAGCTCCTTTCCCAAAACTGTCAGCTTAAAAGACTGGTGAATCAGCACGAGGGAGGGGACGTGCCGATTAAAAAACGCAAAGCCGAGAGTCAAGGTAGGAGAAAAAAAAGCGAGCATTCACGAGGAAAAATTATGTTTTGATAATTTGAAAGTAAAATACCGGTTCCAAGTTTATTTCAATGGTCATACACACGCAACGGGGCTTTTTTTCGAATGCAATAAAAAAGTAAGTACTGAGGAAATGGCGAGACCTTTGGGGGAATTTTGCACGCGATTTTTTTTAACCCTTCGAGACAGGAGTTTTGTTTCTTTCGGGTGACTCGAAATTACGGTAAATTACTGGGGAAAGATTCTTTGAAAACATTTTGCGATGTTCAACGACAAAAATAAATTATTCAGAATGAATTTTTTTTTTGTGAAGAGAAAAAATTGATACGTTCAAATGATTGAATTTTTTTTCCTGCGTCATGAGTAGTTTTATAGGGAAAAGTGATAAAATCATTTTTGTTGAAAATTTTATTGACTATGAAAAAGGTTTTAGCACTTTTTCTCTTAAAGCCAATCGTGTTCGATATCTTTTAACAGTCCCACAATTCATGATACTTTTTATTTGTGTTTAGTCACGTGTCAAAGGGTCGCGAGGTTTAAATGATAGTTAGACCATGTAAAATTGAAGGTCCAATTGTCGGGAAAGACAAACAGTCACGGGGAAATCAGGGCGAAGGGTCAAATGACTTTCTCCTGACGTGCGTGACCCCTCGATCCCCAACTTCAAATCTTCTCAAGATTTTTTTGACTCTCAAAACCATATCTTAAAGAACGAACGAACTGTGAAGTATTGCGGTTTAAGAATAAAATGAAGATTTGCCTGATCCTTTTATCTTTGGCTCCCAACGTCCTTAAGAGTCCTTTCACCCTCGCCCTAAATTTTATAAAATCCCTTAATTGTGTTAAACAGTCATTATAACTAAAATTTTGGTTTCAGGAGTCGTTGTAAGTCTCCCAATCCACGTAAGCGAGAGTGGAGACGAAGGACTAGGTAGTATGTCACCCGAGCCCCTCTCTGTAATCACAGTATCATCCGATAATCACTCAGTAGTTAACAATAACAACAGTAGTGAGCTTGTCGAGTTGAGACGACAGTTGGAGAGAGAGCGCCATCAAAGGCTACACCTGGAGAAGCAGATGCGGGCTATCCAGGCACAAGTTTATCCAGACAGATTCCGTGACAATCAAGTCATGACTTATCAGCCGCACGAGGTAATTAATCTCTCTCCTACCCCACAATCCTCCCACAAAATGTCATCAATTTTTTTATTGAAAATTAAATTTTGTCCAAAAAATGTCTAGACTTGTTCTCAACATTAAAAAAAAAGCAACCGTTTTATCCGTCTATTTCTCTAGTGGATAAACGTATGGTCATAAAAATCGGACGATTTTGATCCCGAAAAAAATTACTGCCCTGAAACTTCATACGAGCCTTAATTACAATCACGAAACCTATTATCAACTAAATTAATCATGATTATGTTCAGGTCATTGAACACACTGACAACGTTCTTGCCCAAGAAACGGAAGAGGCCGTGACCGCCCTCCAGGTGGTCTCAGTGATGTCAATACCAGCGGTGGGTTCGACGCAAACCGTTGAAACAACCACCGAAGATCCAACATCACCACCCTTGTCACCCCAGCCAGTTGAATTATTAAATGAGGAGGGTAAGGATGAGGAGGTACGTCCGGGAAGTCCAAAAATCGTCACATTCGCCGCCAACAATCAGATATTCACAGCGACAATTGAGGAAGGGAGCAATACAGAAGCATTTTCACCTTCGAGAGTGACGTATGCTGGTGAATTCAAAAATACGGGGGCTCAGTTTATTGCAGCGAGCCCGATGAGACCCTTCTCGCCCGCTGCTGAGCCCATTTTACCTAGTGTTCTTGAAGCGGCAATGAAGGCTGAACCTAAGGTCGAGGTTGAAAGGTAAAATTTTTTTTCTTATTTTTCTATTTCGTTCCTGGAGATGGAGAGGAATTTACAGGGGTTGTCATAGGAATTAAAGGGCTCGGGAAGGCAATTGCAAGGGTCAAACGAGATTGTCAAAAGGGTCTACTGGATTACACGAAATAAACAACACGAAATTAAACATTTATAGTTGTCTCAATGATTTACAGATTGCCATCGCCCTCAAGTTCCCTCGAGGACGGTACGCCCCAAGCGCGCGGCTACCTCACCAACACCTCGCGCCAGAATTTAGAGACAATTGTCGAGGCAATTCGTCACCTAGAAGGTGATAATCTCTTTGGCGATGAGCCGGCCCAGGACGCACCGTTGGCCCTCACCAACAAACCAACAGGTGCCACCGCCAACTTCCCCAAACAACGACTTCTCCATGCAGACGTCAACTTCCCCCACCTCCATACCAATCAGCCCAACCAGCAGCGACCCGGTGTCATCGTTGTCAAGCACTCGTGATCAGCCACATCAAAACCCGCGTCAACAGCTCCATAAACACCAACAGATAAGCAAGAAACAACAGCAAAAAATATAACTTAAACGAGTAAAAAAAATCGAGAAAAAAACGAAATTTTCACTTTTCTTCGATGAAAAAAAATTGTCTTCGGTAATCAATTCCTTGATTAGTCGAATGGATAATTAGATGATGGATTGATTGCGAATTGAGAACATTTGAATGTGCCTGGAGGTGCCAGCGGGTAGAAAAGAAACGAGAGTGATGTAAGATAAAACTGAAAAATCGAAATGAAATTCAATATTTCAACTTTTTTATGTAAATATCGTATGTTTTTTTTTGTTCTCATGCACTTTTATGACAGATTATTCGTCGATGTAACGAGCCTATTCATGAATTATGAATAATGAAGCAGAGTTTCAAGACAATTGTACTCAATTGTGTTGAAAACAAGAGGAAAAAAATGTTTTTTAAGATTAATAAACAGAAATTGAGGCTCTCAAGTGCGTAAATAACCCACAATGAATATTCCTAGCTTAAGTACGTACGCTGTATTATAATATATTTACGTTTTCTTTTTTTTTTTCTTTTTTTACGATTGTTAAAACATAAACTAAAAGATGATGAATAAAAATGCATTGGATGAGTTTAATTGATTTAAAATGAATATTGTATGTTTCTCAATGTCTCCTGTGTCATTGTTATATCGTACAGGGAGGGTTTTGATTGAGATTACCGGCATGCTTCATATTTGACACACATTATTGAAGTTTTTTTCGAAATTTTTGAGTGATTCAGGCGATTTAGTCAGTGGTGAAGGGGTGAAATAATGCAAAATCGAAGGTACGAAAAAAAGATTATCTCTGGAATTATCAGAAGTGTCATGGAACATTTTTTCTGAAGAATTTAACCTACAAAAAATGTCTAGATACATTTCTCGATCGAACCTCTCGAGATAATCAAGTCATAACGAAGAGAGAATTGCAATTTCACCGCCGAAATGCGCTCCAT
The DNA here is from genome assembly GCF_034640455.1 of Diachasmimorpha longicaudata. Taxonomy (NCBI): domain Eukaryota; kingdom Metazoa; phylum Arthropoda; class Insecta; order Hymenoptera; family Braconidae; genus Diachasmimorpha; species Diachasmimorpha longicaudata. The sequence continues at coordinate 6,136,682 of NC_087232.1, read as the reverse complement.
TTTTTAAATACTGCTTTTTTATTCTACTCGGTGCATATTGGAGATCTGTTTTAACCTTCGGTTAATCTGTGCCAAATATCGAGTATTGAGACTTTCCTTCGTAGACGTAGAACTCTCCATGGGTTAATCGATAAATTGATAACCACCATTCGTATAAGTCACAGATTTGATTTTCTTGCTGATATTCACTGGAATTGTTGACTGAATATCCCCAAGAAATCACATCCCACTATTTTTCATGATCCTGAATTTTTTTTTTAATATTTGACGGTCATTTCTTTATATCGTAAATATCCCCAGAGCCAAAAGTCTAGTGACATTGTCTCTTACAGCGACTCTCTCCCAGGATATTCACGAAATGAAGCCCCAAGTCTATCGATTCTCAACTAATTATGTATTGTTCAACTCTCAATTCTTTTCGCCCTGATTCAGTGAAAGGAAAAAACATTAAATAATCCTTGGACACCCATGGAGAGACCCCCTGAATGATGATGGAATATATGTGCGATAACTCTTGACTAAACAACCTCTGCTTTCAGCGAAAAAAATCGTCTGCACGTGGGGGTTGAAACCGCAATTTAAAAAAAAAATTCAACAGTGATTGAAGGAAAAATTATGCAGACAGATTAGTCACGAGATATTAGACCTTGAAAATAACTGATTAATGATGAATGAAACCTACAAAATCCGAAGAAATGAAACAGGAGGAAGTGAAGAGAACAGAATAGAACAGAACAAATCGCACCTAAGTTTAGATTTCGTAAGAAATTGTGAGCGGAATTTGTAATGCGTGTGATGAATTTATAACTGTAATGTATGTATATACCCGTAAGTAAAATTAGTAATGTGTAGTGACGTTATCACCTCTGATTTGTTCACCAGAATGAGTGGAAGAAAAATATGATGTTGTGAGAAGTTGTTTCGTATCACGAGGATTGAGAGACTGATCTAGGCTAAATGAATCATTAAGGAGTACATTTTGTCGGGTATTATTTCGATCATTACTCATTTATTCGCCTTGGTCTTATGATTAATTAGTTCGTGATACGAAGGGACTGATAAATAACATGAATGAAAATTTTGAAAGAACATTTGATGAATGAAATAGAGAGGAAGAATCCATTTGATCATTTTTTTTAAACAGCCATTTTCGCTTTTGAAATAATCTTCAAAGCCTGAAAGGTCAAAAGGTTGAAGTTCTAAGGGTAAAAAAGGTTTTTGGTGAAAAAGGTCCCCCAAATAAAGGATTTAGACGGCAGTTGAACCACCTAATACAGTTAAAATGGCCCTTCTTCCCACTTAACCTTCAACCTTTCAATTCGTAGAAAAAGCGTTTTCTTGAAGTATCATTTGAGCCTGAAAACTTAGGTTCAAAAAACCCTTTCTCACTCTTAACCCTAAAGCTCATCAAGGGTTGTTTGACCTTCAAGATCATTTCCTTCTACCCTGACCTTCAGAATCCTGGAAACAATCACGAGGGTCATTTGACTCTAAAAATATCTTTAACCCTCCACCGGAAATAAAAAAAGCATCCTGAACACCCGTTTCTACTGAAATCAACAAACAATGACGAGGTGAAAGCGTCTAGAATGCAAGCTGAAGGAATGAACATTGAAACATTGACTGAGGTTTAAAGCGATTTGACACAAATTGACATGAAGAATAGACCTCAAAATGTCAGTGACTTTTTGCGAAAATGGAGTAAAGCAATGAGGGCCTAATTGATGAATTATTTTAATGAATAATGGCATTCAAATTCGGACATCAAAATAGAATTTTTAAAAGCCTTTCTACCTTTCTTATTAACGAAACGATTGCGATAAATTTTGAAATGTATCCATTCAATGTCATTGTTCATGAAAATTATTCAGAAACGATTCAAGAGTTTTTCCAGACACTTTTGGGGAATTTCTGTCATCTCGCCCGTAACCAGTATACGAATATGTAAGGAAATAAAATGTTAAACAAAATTATCTGCGCAAAAAATATTATAAAAGTGGAAAAATTTCGATTGGCCCTTCCAACATTGTCTCCCTCCATGCTCTCACCTCTCGCATTTAATGACCAAAATTTTTTGTATTAAGTTTATTTATCAATTAGGATTGTTTTAGAAGATAATTAGGAGGAAAGAGGAATCAATGAATAGCTTTTCTTGAGGATGAGAAGTGGAGGCATTCGGACAAAGAGGAAAGAACCAGTCGATTTTGTTTCAGAACTTGAAATTTTTTATCGTAAAAAATAGAAGAAATTAATGATCCAGGATATTTGAGGGTTAATGGGTCGAGAAGGAATAGAAGATTCGCAACTTTTAATGTTGCAAAATTTTTGAGTATTAGAACGATGAAAATAAATCAATGATCGAGTGGTTAAACGTCAGATAAACTTGTGCTTATTTTGTTACCAAATGGATCGATAGGTAAATGTTAAAAAATATTTTCTGTTGAAAATTTAATTCTCAGCAAAGAATGTTGTATGACATTTTTTCTGTGATTGATTTGGGCGTATCTCCAATACTGAAGGATACATCGAAAAGCTTTATGAGACATTTTTGTGGAGAATCAAATTTCAAGAAAAAAAAACTCTTGTCATATTTATCGATCGATCCACTCATTAGCGAAATAATCACACGTGCAATTACGTTTCATCATTTTTATACTGGGATAATCCCTAGAGTTTAAAAGAATCAATATTTTCCGTTGATTACATCGAGGGATATCTCGATATTTATGGGGGTTAAATCGTCACTGAGAGCTTATACGTAAATGTAAGAGCTGTGGACTTGAAATAGATTAAATATAATATCATTATTTCATAATTGTTTTTTTACATTTGCATATTTCGATTTTTTAAATCAATTTTTCACTGAAAAATCATCCATTATCTTCTAAATACAAAGAAAAACTTCATGATTGAACTGAGGATTTGATTATTTATTGGAATAAATGAGAAATAATTTACTTTTTCACCTGAAATTTTGATTTAAAAAAATACGAAAAACGATAAAGGTCCATGAATTCTTAGTGAACGACACCTGAAAGATGATAAGCCACCCCATTATATCAATTTTCCTATTCAACATTTTTCAACAAACATAAACAAACATTATAAAAATAAATAAATGAGAAGAATGAGAAGATGCGCGTAATAATAAAACAACAAATCCAAACATTTCTTATGTAAAAGGTTCCATAAAAGTTAATTATAAAATTCATTTTTGTTAAAAAAAATTGTTTATTTCTTTGTTTCATAATAATCCGAGACTTCGAAGTTACTAAGTAATTTCGAATTTCGTAATAAAGTATGTGTGATGAGCAATTAGAGAAAAACGAACATTAAATCGAGTGGATGTTTGTGCCAATGATGAGTGACAACAAATAGCGGCAGGTTCCGAACTTTCACAAACTGGAACAGAACTGAGTAGTTTAAAGTGCCGGGTGTGGGAGCATTAAGAATAATTGATGAACGAATAAATATGAAAATAGTAAAAAAGGAATGATTGGTTTACCCTACTTTCTTTCTCTTTGGGTAAAGTCGAGGGAACCTTTTAATCCTCAACTCCACACTTAAGGGTCAAATGGTTCTTAAAACTTATCGCATGCTCAAGGGTACTCTCCTTCAAAGGATAATATTTTTCATTGAGGGCCCAACGACCTTTGAGAGTGTTTCGAGGTGTGGGTCAAGTGTTTTTACGTGTGGGTGAAGCATAAAATCAGTTTAAGGGCCCAATGGAAAGGGAGATGCTCCGAATTATTTCAAGCAATGTACCCTTGAAAAAAATTTCCACTCAAGGTATTACAAATATTTGCGGTTACGAACCCTCTCGTGAGGCTCCTGAGACTAATTACCACCGACAAATGCACACTTCGGAATTAAGTGCTATCACTAATGCGACACCCAACACTTGGCATCCGCACCCACCTTGTCTAACTGAACCCCCTTCATATCGTTGATAAACTGACTTGTTCAACGCGTAAAGGAACATAATACGATGCCCCTGAGTCATTAGCACGTTAATTACGTGTGGTCCCCCATCCCGGAATTATCCTATCAATGAGTGAAAACACATGTTTTGGAATTAGTGACTCGAAACAGGTGCTTCATAGAGATGGAGCGAGCAGATAAGTGGATAACTTCACCTTATTTTTATTCATTGACCATTCAATTATCATGAAGCACTTGATATTACTCCAGACATAAACATTAATAATTCATCATCCTAATTGATAGTTGCAAAAAAAAAAATAAACAAAATCCGTACAAACTATTTTATGCAAAAAATCTGTAAAATTCCATCTTCCTATACAATTTTACTCTTGCAATATTTGTATCGAAATTCATCCACATAAATTATGCTAATTATTTTGCTATTATTTTTCTTCTTAATCCCAGATATTTTCCAGAAATTTCCTAATTAATATGAACGGATTTTCTTGACATATGTTCTCTTCACCGATACGCTGCAGAAATACTCCTCTCCGCACCGGAAACACGCAATTTTATCGCTCGTTGGGTGGTCGTGCAGGTGGAAAGGGTACCTCGATTGAGTATTAAATCGTGCGTTAGAGAAAAAAAATGATAATTTACCAGTAGAATTGCAAATTGAGAGAACACTTTGTTTCCCGTGTGGAACTACGATTAAATCAAGTCCGTGCGTGGCCTCCTCAATTTTTCACGGGTGAATCAGAGTGTGATATCTCTGTTTCCACGTCATGTTCAGAAAAAAAAAACATAAAAAATAATTCTGATAAAAAAATCTGTAGTTTTCTCTCCTTCTAACAGAAACATAAATTTAAAAACTGTAATAATTTCCATACGACTTCGAATCCGTTTTCATAATTACCTGGTGCATCTGTATGACTACTATTAATAAATTAACGTTACTGCTGATGTTTAAATAATTATAATGTTGTTATGAAATCCAAACTTTTATTAAACTCTATATAATAATGCAAGTTCAACTGCGTGGTACAAAAAAATCACAGCCAACTCCAAGGTGTAAAAAAATATTTTAAAGTATATCTTAACGGGGATTTCTGAAAAATACTGTAACAATTCTGTAACTATAGAAAAATAATGAGTATTCATCCACTGCAAGCCATGCAGTCATCGCCATTCTCCCTTGAGCAGACGAGAGCAACATCTTCCTCAAGCGATGAATTGATGGAGGGATTGAAAGACTTATGAAGAGAAGCATTAATGGAGGCATTGAGTGACTTGTTGAGAGACTCATCCATTGACTCCTTCCCCACATTGGCCGGTTTGTTTGCCCTCAGCCTCGTCTTGTCGACGGTGAACTGAATGGCATTGGTGGCGGGTTTGGTCCTGAGGTAGTACATCCCAGTCTTCAATCCGGCTTTCCACCCGTAGAAGTGCATGGAGGTGAGTCTCTCGGTGGTTGGATTGGCCATGTGAACATTGAGTGATTGTGACTGATCGATAAAAGCTCCCCTATCAGCAGCCATTTTGAGGATCATCCTCTGGGGGATCTCCCAGACTGTTCTGTATAGTGTCTTGAGTTCTTCTGGTATCTCCTCGATATCCTGGATTGATCCATTGTGCGCTATTATCAGATTCTTCATATGATCATCCCAGAGATCGCGTTCCGTCAGGTCCTTCAGCAGATGGGGATTGACAATCTGAAATTCACCAGACAGCACGCGCCTGGAGTAGATGTTGCTTGTGTAGGGCTCAATGGCCTCGTTGTTACCCAAAATCTGGGCTGTCGATGCTGTTGGCATTGGTGCCAGTAACAGAGAGTTCCTTACTCCGTGTTGAGATATTTTCTCCTTGAGTTTGGCCCAGTCCCAGAGATTTGTCGGTGTGACACCCCACATGTCATACTGGAGGATGCCCTGGCTGACTGGTGAGCCTTTGTACGTCTCGTAAGTGCCCTTCTCCTGGGCTAATTCACAGGAGGCCTCCAGGGCACCGTAGTACAGGGTCTCGAAGATCTGAATGTTGAGCTTTTGGGCCCCCTCACTATCGAATGGATAACGCATCAGTAGAAATGCATCTGCTAGACCTTGAACACCAATTCCCATGGGACGGTGTCTGATGTTGGAGACCCTGGTCACCTCGAGTGGATAATCATTGACGTCGATGACTCTGTCGAGATTTCTGGTGACAATTTTGACGACTGTCTTGAGCTTATCAAAGTCATATGTCTTCTTAACTGGATCCACAAACATGTTGACTGCTATTGATGCCAAATTGCAGACAGCTACCTCGTCGGGGCTCGAGTACTCAACTATCTCCGTGCACAGATTGCTGCATTTTATTGTTCCAAGGTTTTTCTGGTTGGACTTTCGATTACAGGAGTCCTTGTACAGCATATAGGGGGTTCCAGTCTCAACCTGGGACATTAGAATTGCTGTCCACAGCTCACGAGCTGGCACTTGACGCTTGTAACGTGCCTCCTCCTCGTATTTTGTGTACAGCTTTGCAAATTCCTCACCCCAATGGTCAGAAAGCCCTGGAGCCTCGTGAGGGCACATCAGACTCCAGGTACCGTCTGCCAGGACACGCTCCATGAATAGATCGGGTATCCACAGAGCGTAGAAGAGCTCACGCGCTCGGTATTCCTCTTTTCCTGTATTTTTCTTTAGGTCTAGAAAATCAAAAATGTCGGCATGCCAGGGCTCCAGATAAACTGCAAACGCTCCGGGACGTTTGTTCCCACCCTGTTCAACATAACGTGCTGTATTATTGTAGACACGCAGCAAAGGAACAATCCCATTGGATACGCCATTAGTACCAGCTATTCTTGTCCCCTTAGCCCTGATACAGTGAATATTGACTCCTACACCACCTCCTGACTTGCTGATGAGTGCACACCTCTTGAGGGTGTCGTAGATGCCCTCGATACTGTCCTCAGTCATGGTCAGGAGAAAACAGCTGGACATCTGCTGTCTACAGGTGCATGCTGAGAACAATGTTGGTGATGCATGAGTGAAGTATCTCTCTGATAGATAATTGTACGTCTCGATGACTCTGTCTATGTCCTCCTCGTGTATTCCAACAGCCACTCTCATTAGCATATGCGCAGGCCTCTCAACGACTTTCCCATTGATTTTCAGCAGATAACTCCTCTCCAGGGTTTTGAAGCCAAAGTAGTTGTAGCTGAAATCTCGATTGTAAATTATAGCCGAGTCCAGCTTCTGTGAATGCTTCTGGATGATATCATTGTGATGCTTGCTAATTATTGGAGTGTGCTTCTTTGTTATGGGATCAATGGTGTTGTGAAGGTCGTTCATGACCTCGCTGAAATTCTTCTTTGTCTCTTTGTGGAGATTTGCCACTGCTATTCGTGCTGCCAGCACTGCGTAGTCTGGATGAATTGTTGTCATCGTGGCTGCCGTCTCTGCTGCTAAATTATCCAGCTCCACTGTTGTTACACCAGAGTAGAGACCACTGACTACTCTCAGTGTTATTGCAGGCTGTAAATTAATTTTTTTTTCATATCTCAGGAGTGGAAAAATTTGGAAATGGTCTTTGAAGGATAACAGATTGCCAATGGTATTGAAAATTTGCGAACAAATTCGCTAGGAAATGCTGTCAACATTTTTGGACGTCAAGGCAAAGACGATGATGAATGCTTTTGGGGTTCAAAAAATATTGACAACTGGCAGGTAATTTGTTTGGAAATTTACAAAAACGTAGGCCTTCTGATACTTCTTAAGGTGTGGTGGATGCTCACAGGGTCCACAAAGTCCATGTCCAGGTTGTAACATAATTTTTGGATCCTCGAAGTGATTTTGTCGTAGTGGACCTCCTCTTTATGTCCATCTGAAATTATTCAGTTTGTTTTCCATTGTCTTGGACTATTTACTGCGTCTACTATTATTGAATTGTCATTGGAGACCATTTTGGGGGGACTGACAGGATATCCTCATTCGTAGATTATGTTGGAGCGACGGTTAGACTAGTAGGTTAGGACTTGGGGAAGGACAATGGAGTGTATGCTCATTTTCTGATTATTTTAGATCGGCTGAGAGGAATTCAGGATTTTTTTTTCATTCGACAGATATTGTTTTGCTCCTCAACAGGAACCTAATGCGTTGAAATTGTATCGTTCGATCTCGAGATATTGAGAATGGAAATAAGGTCGATTCAACGTCAGGGGGTTGATTTATTTGTTTCCATTATTCAGAGCATCCGTGCCATTGTTGATTACTTACCACGTTTAATCACGAACATTTTGCCGACAGGACCTTTCCCTCCCATTTTGAAAATAATTTTTTACTGGATTGGTTCGATAACAATTCTTATTCTGCCGAAAGGAGCGGAATGTTTTTCAAATCGCACTATCTGTTACACCAATGTGTTTAGCCAGCGAAAGGGTGCAGATGGAACAACTAATTAATGTTCCTGATTGTACCTCGTTAGTACATCATTGTACATATATTGATTTTGTTTGTAGCTCCGTGGATAATTGATAATTATCATTTGAATTTTTCCCATGATGGCCGGAAAAAAAATTGAACTTTTTTATTTGATACAGAGGTCACTACCAATGTTAGATTTTTAATTATTCATTTAAAAATAAATGAGGAACTAACAAAACCTTTTAAGGTGATTGCAAACGGGTACAAATTTAGTACAAACGACGGAGTCAGTTTATTTTGCGAAAAACAATCATTTTGTGGGCTATCGACATACGAATTACAACGGGAATGGACTTGTTCGTTTGCCTCCATAACTCGTCAAAATGGCAGCCATTTCTACGCCTCCTATTGGTTCACACGATCCAGCCCTCCCTCACAATACTGCGTCGTGATGTTTCCTTATGTCGTTTGACGCTGTTTTGCGCGGGGTTTGATAGTAAATAAAGTTATTTCTCCCCCAAATTGCACAAATCAGTTAGTAGTGAATAATTATCTGAGAAGAAGTTCCCCTAAATCGATAATCGACTGTCTCTGAAGTTGCTGAAGCACCTCCTGAGAATCAAGCTGGTGAGTTCTTCCCACATTCTCAACAGATTGACGACTGGTGAATCTCCAAACAGAAACGAAGGTTATGTTACCTGTCGCGTTCAATTCTCATCACTCAATAACAATTAATTAACGATTTTTCAGACTAAATAAATAGTCCATCACGATGTCTCGTTCAACGAGACTTCGTTCACGATACAGAATCGCGGAGCCACCCCCGGAGGCTGAAAATCCTTCATCAAAATCACGAAAAGGTAATCAAAAAATCAACAAAGACGTGCTATTGGAATTACGATCACCAGTTTTGCGGGACAGAACGAATATAACGGTCGAGTCATCAAAAACTATTATTTCAAAAAAAGGTATCGGCAATAAGAGGGTTGGCGATAAACCTGAAACGAGAAAAAATACAAGAGGGACAAGGACAAAGTCAACATCAACACCAGATGCCCAGAGCAGCAAGAAGACAATTGTGAAGAAATCAGCAAAGCCATCACCAGGAGTAAAAAAACATATCCCCCCAGTGCCTTCGAGATCGAGTAAAAATCTTGGGGTCCAAGTGACTGAGAAAGAGCCCGATAATGAAAAATCGAAGATCCCCACAACAATACGACGAACCGTGTCCAAGGATCCTCCCAAGAGTATCAAACCGTTAAATAGACGAGAATCCCCCAGGACCACAAAATTACCTTTAAGAACTCGATCAAAAGGTCCAGTAGATTCTGGAGACCTTCCCAAGACGAAATTGAAGACCAGTGCTGCACCAAAATCCCCATCCAAGCTTTCAGAACCAGAGAAAATCGAGAGGAAGTCAAAACGTCTGACGAAATCAAGTACTAAGTCTCCCCAGAAGTCAGGAAAAATCGAGAGGAAATCAAAACGTCTAACGAAATCAAGTATTAAATCACCCCAGAAATCAGAAAAAAAGTTTTTCAAGCATAAAAGAAATATCGGATCCCATTCCAAAGTCTCCCCCATGAAACGAGGGCTCAGACAAGGCCTCCTGAGGCCCACAAGGCCGTTACGCAAGAAGACATCTCCTTTACCGGTTCGTCAGCTCACTTTATCTGAATCTTTTGCAAAAATGAAAAAGACGTTGCGACCGAGGCGAACAGGCAAGGATTATAATGAGGAGACAGTCATCGAGAGTAAAAAACCAACTCCTGGAGGTGATGATCATCCAAAGACGCCAGTCTACAAAACCTTAAATACCGTGGAGAAACCGAAGGACAAGGAGAAAGTCTATGAATTTAGTTTCGATGCCAATGACTCCAATGAACGTCTCCAGAAGAAGAGGAAGAAAAGGACTGTACGGAAGGAACCCGCCAAGAGGCCCAGGAAGGCAACTAAAGAAGTTGATAAAAATTCAGGCGTTCAACATTCAGGTAAACAAATTGTTGCGGGTGAATCTGGTGACAACTCCAAAAAGACGACTGGAAAAATTCCTGCAGCTAAAGATGATATTGAAGAGGCTGTGGAGGCTGGTGAAGTCCTGAAGGAAACATCCAAACCATCCAGTGATCATCAGAATACTACTGATCATAATCAAATCCCCGAAGATGCCCCACCATCTCCCTCCTCACTATCTTCTCAAGGAAATTCGCCATTTGCCGACCACTTCGAGGTTTCAGCAGACGTTCACGTCCCTCCAGATGCTCCAGTATCTACCCCTGGACTCTCAAAAATTCCCACTTCTACTCCACAAACTCCAGTCATCCACTCTATAAAACCCAAGATGATCTCCAACGAAAAGCTCGAGGGAGAGAGAAGAATCACCCTGTCTTCAACTCCACTTCATCCACCCTCGGATTCCATGGGTCCAACCAGTGCCTTCACCAATCGTCCTTGCACTCAGTTTAAAACAATGCTGAATCACTCGTTGATCAGACGATCATTCTCTCCAATTGTTAAACAAACTAGTGAAAAAGTCGATACTAATTTTGATTCGAGTAGTCCTTGGAGGCCCATTTCCTTGAGTACATTCTCGAGAGTGAAGAATGTTTTTCAGAGCACACCTCAAGGAAAAAAAGTCCTCACACCTCACGGTATCAATTCCTTGATGACTGAACACAAAAGATCATTGGGGAAAATCAACAGAATTGTAGAGGAGAATGATTCATCGGTTGTTGAGAGCCCGAAAAAGTCACCTAGAAAATTCGGAACTGTTTTGGGGAATATTTCGAGTCCTGGAAGTGCCAGCCCCAGGATGTCCGATGGAAGTTCTGTGCAAGATAAGGAAAATCAGATGAGCCCAAGGAAGAGCCCCAGCAAGAGGGTGAGGGCACCCTTGGGGAGTTCTTCGAGACCTTTGGAGAAGGACAAGAGGACCGAAGGACCTCCTGGGGGGCTAAAGGAGCAGGAGATCCAGAGAGACGAGAGGATTTTGAGGCAGTCGAATCTCCATAACTTCCTGGGAATTCCTGAGATGCCCTCGAGCACCGGCATCAATACTGCTCATGGAATCTTTGATGATGGGGATGGCATCGTTCCTGGGAAGAGTATCAAGGCTTCTGAGCAGCATTTCAGCATTGGGAATGCGTTTGGATTCGAGGAAGACAGCCACGCAGGACAGAATGAGTCCTCGAGGACTTCTTCAGGGACTGATGGTGCTGAGGAGATCCAGAAAAATGTTAATTTTGATGAGAAGATTCAGAAGGATAAAGCCAAGGAACAGGTTCGGAGGAAGATCGATGTGGAGAATGTTCAGAAGAAAATCCTGGAGAAGAGGCCTATGAGATTGCCTACTAGGCCAGTGCAGAAGGCCATTGTTGATGATGTTAGTAAGGAAAAGAAAGAGGAGAAGGGAAAGGCTGATGTGAGCAGTGGAGATGTTAGTGAGGATGAGGATACAAGGAGTGCTGCTAGCATTAAGAGTCACGAAGCCACGAAACAGGACGTGGTGGAGGCAGGACAATTCTTGGATACCTTCGACGCTGACGAGAGGAATGCCAGTCCTCTAGAAGTACCTCTATTCGTTGATCCTGAACCCGTACACTTCAAACAGGTAAATCATTTTTTGAATTAACATTTAATGTTTTAGAAAATCAGATGCTTAAAAAAATTCTAGAATTTCTCCTTGAGTTCCCTAGCTATTAAGACATTTAAGAGCTAAATTAAAATTTTAATTGAAGCCTCATATTATTTTTTTTCATTACATTTTTAATTATTTTAGCCTCCGAGATATTCCTACACTAAACGAAAAAGAGATATTCACCACAACACCTCCGACGAAACTGATGATGTTCATTCTGAGGATGAGGACGAAATTCTTCCAAAACGTAAAATAAAAAAACGTAAAACAAAAGCTGAAAAAGAACAACGGAAGCAACTTGACGAATGGGCAAAAAGTGTCAATCAAACGTTCGATGAAATTGAGCACTTTGATCTTCTCGTGGAATGAGCAAAAAAGTTTTTATTCTCAGTACTATAAATTATTTCGTATTTCAAAGGTCAGAATCTCTTTTATCGATACGACGGAACCACTTCCAGGCTGTTGTGGACATTCGCCACTTCACGTGTACATATCAGTAGTTAAAACACCGACGTACTGTAAGCTTTATGTTATGGGGAACAAACGAAGATTTGGACTGGGGTAAAAAGAGTTTTGTATGACCTAAAACATTTTTTTTTTTGGCAATATTGACATTTCTTAGATTTATGAGAACTTGAATTCTTCTATTAGATTATATTATTATTCTTGTATTATTCTCTTGTGTGTGGCTTCGGTGCAGTTATTTTGTATAAATATGATGAAATATATATAAAAAAAGGATATTGTTACGGTTTTGTTTCGATAAATAGGAAGAGAAAGAAAAAATCCACTACTTTTTCATCACTCGACAATTGCAAAAATGAGCACTTTCGACAAAGAAAAATCACCACTTCTGACATCGCGAGTCATAAAAACTGAGTTTATCTTGACATGTTAGTCATATTTAATTTTATTTTGCTTTCTCCACTGATAAGGCGTCGTATCCGCTGGAAAAATTAATGCAACATTCAATAGTCCATCGAGAAGACGCATTTTGAATTCGTGATTCATTTCGAAATGTTCATCGGTTTGTGGTACGAGGTCCATTGTTGTGGTCTTGTATTTAACATACAATGGAGATAAAAATACTCAGCAATTTTTACAAATCGTGAATAAATACGGTATGTCATGAAAAAAATCACACATGAGGAACAAGATTTTTTTTATTTCACTTTTAAAAGCTGGGAGGCTTTTCCTGTGCCCCATGATGCGTTTGATCCTCTGAAGACAACAATAGTCACCATACCTTCCTTAGTTTAGGAGATGTTTCGCGAAAAGCGTTTATAAACAAATAGCGATTTCTCGAAAACCGTTTGAGCGATTGAGCTGAATCTGGATCCAGAGTTAACGTCAACTCCTACCTACCATCTCCCAAAATTTCGATTTTTAAAAATTGTTTTTACCCACCTATATCTTTTTTCAACTAAAAAAATTACCCCAATTCTCCATCACTTCCAAGCAAAATAAGATTCGTCTTTTCAATCGGGATTAGACGATTGCAATGCTTTCCATTCGGAAGTAAAATACCCTTCAAGAACTGATAGAGAATCCCCAAAAGGAAATACCGACATGACCCAACTGAGAATGCGGTAATATAGTTTCATGTCGTTAATCCGTGAAAAGAATAAATAATAGTCGTCACAATGGATTTCAATAAAATAGAACCGGATTGTATATAGATTTTTTCCCCTTTGTCTCGAGTCGTGTGTGGTCAGCCGTGTCGCACGTGCGTGTTATAACTTACTATCTTTCTCTAAAAGGGTTGACTCATAATTCGAGTTGAATATAACGAGTGAATTCACTCAGCTGTTCAGTGTACGATTTTGTAACTATCGCTTGAATTCGTATTTTTTCATTCTTTCCTTTTTACCCGATTCGCGGGAAACTGCGCACTGGAAATTTGAAACCAGTTGTACCCGTTATCATTTCATTGTTCTCGATTATTGTCGAGTCACTGCGGTTCGACGCAGGCTCGACTTTATCAAGTTTTTTTTATATTGAATCGAAAGGCGAACGAATGATTTGTAAGAAATTGGATGGAAAAATATTCACTTTTAACGAAATGCAGATGGTAATTTTTCGACGCACTGGGCGTAAAGTGGTATTTTACCCACGCCACGCATGTGCAAAACTCTTTTCACACATTGTGTTGAAAAATAACGTTCGATAATCACGGGAAAAGGGGGTTTATGATCTCCTGATACGAGGGGAAGCATCACCAACAGTGGGCCGACACTCAACCAATGCTGGCCAACCGTTGGCTCACTGTTGGCAATTCTTATTTTATCAAAATTATGTATAAAACTAATCAAAATGTATATAAAAGGGGAAAATGTGGCATAATTGCAGTGTAAATAACCCCCATTATGGATTCCAGTCCTATAAATAAATTTTGTAAAAGCTTTTTCGAAAAAAATTAGTTCTAAGAAAAAATCCATCGCAACGTCTCTCTCTCTAAATCCTCTCCTAATCCTCACAATTCAATAGTTTTCCGCGCGATTACGCACGATGGAGACTTATTTTATGAAAATGACGTTAATCTTTGCGGAAGCATCGAGGGTTGTCGACCACAAAAAAAATCATTGTCAATTTATAGAAGGTCCTTAGACATAGTAAAGATGCCAGTGTGTTTTCTCAGACCTTGATGAGATCCCTCGGAGTCTATTCAAGGCTTTATCTAATTTTCCACAGAGAGGCAATGAGATTCCTATCCATCTTGACGTTGTTTCGCATTTTTCTAATCGTTTATTTTTCCACCTTCGGTGATCTCTAGTATGCGCTCTTTATCCCTCGTTATCGGCCTTCAGTCCGCACGGAGGAACTGGCTCAAGGCCATTACTACGTTCTCTATTGGCAATTCGAGAGAGTTTGATTTTTCAAATGGAGAGTAGAACTGTACGGGTGAATGTCATCTCTATTCGCCTCTCACTTTCAGAAATCAAGAAAATCAGTTGCTACATCTGAATTTTGGGTGCGTAAAACGTCAATTCGCACACAGTTTGTGAAAAAAAAAATGTTTTTAACTATTTTTGTCCAATTTGATAACTGAGTCAACGTTAATTATCAGTATAGGAGAGTTTTGCATTAAGTCTTTTTCGGTTTTTTAATGAATATTTGTCTTGTCATGATAACTTCGTCCCGTCTATTATCTCCCAGTTCCGGTGGTTTTTTTGCTGTTTCTGATTTCATGGAATGTCATTAGGGCCAACGGTTTGGTCCAGATCGCATTCCAGTAATTCCCCACCTCGGTATTTATCCATATCTTAATTTTTGCAACATTTATTGGGCTATTGGGCAATCGCAAAACAAGAAACTTCCACAAATTAAACAACATAAATCTTCTACAAAAAAGTGCCACTTTTGTAAACAAATAAAACCCCAGAGATGCCTCAAGATAATTAATGTATATATTTACATCGAGAATTAGAAAAACCGCTCGTAAATCTCAAGGAAGTTGAGAGAAATCTCTTCAAAAAATTTGAGAACAAAACTTTCGCCATCTTCATTAGTCTAATGCCAAGTTCAATGCTCCAATGTCACAAATTAAATGTTCAGAATTGTGTCAGGCATTGAATCACCAAAATACATTTTTATTATTAAACAATTGTGGTGCAGGCGCTGTCTCCAACCGTAATTATCCATCTACCAAGACAATATCTTCCCACAGATATCGATAATGAAACGAGATATCATGAAAAACCGATTGTAATCGAAGATTGTTTCATCAGATGGATCACACTAACGACCACAAAATATCTTGAATATTAATGTGATGAGTCACTCATCTTGTTCGATATTATATTCAGCAGTTCTTCCTCCCCTCCACCTCTGGCCGAGAAAACACCCACACCACAAGTGCATGAGTCATCCGTTCCCGATTCTTGGAAAGTCAAGTTTTTTTAAATTCGAAAATTCCCAGCTTCAATTTAATTGCGTCACATCTTGATAATATTTCTGTAATGACGTTAGTGATGATGGTAAAGAAAAGCAAGTAAAGAGGAATTTCACTAGTCTTTTAATTGATAACTGATGGGAAATGATAACACTAAAGATTTACGATTACAAATAATGTTTTTTGAAAACAGTAATTGCAATCGGTGTTTTTCAATTAATTTCTTCAGCTTACCAGTGACTCGGGCGTTATTTAAACAACATTATTTACTTTAGACATTGTTTGCTTCCGAATGGAAGCTTACGACCATTTTACAAACATTTACAAACCGATTGATTACAAACACTTTGCACATAATCCACATAATTTCCAAGCAAAATTAGAAAATCCAAACCCACGCAAAACAGGGCATCCATTCGAAAGCATAAACAATCAATTATTTTCCAATAAATTTCTCCAATAAAGTCCCTCAAATGACCTAAACAAATTTAATAATAAAATTCAAATTAAAATCAGAACAATAAAAATTGAATTAATTACCTCTCATCAAACGTATCCAAAATCATCGCCATCAATTACCCCCTCCCTCTTCCCCATCCCAGCATATCGACCCGTCGATATCGATCCACCCCCTCGCCGCGAAACTACCCTCTCCCCAGAACCCCTTATTGGTCGACAATTTGAAAACGTAAAGCCCTCCACGCGTATGAGATCATTCACTGGTGCGGCTCGGCAATTTCCGATAATTCTCGAGTACGTCCGAAGTTGTGGGAAGGTATTCCCCCACAACATGAGTCATCGTTCGGTTACTCAGTGGGGGCCTGTACCACACAGTTTTCACAAAGATCCGAAGCGACAGACCTATTTTCGCGCTAACTATTGATAACACTTTCCCAGATAACCCTTTAAAAAAAAAATAAAAGAAATAAAAAATTATTTCCGGATAATTTTCATCGACTCGTGAAGTGGATATAATAGTTTTTAAACAAATCTACATTTCAAAATGAAACTAGAAGTGTCTGACGTGTTGTACGATAGCTCGAGCGTGTCCAGCGATAGTGGTACCTCACAGAGTTCTCGTGTTAGTCACGATTTTCTCTCAAGTATCACGAATTCATCGATCGCCAACAACGTAAGTATATCAATAACATATTGAATCATGAAGCCATGAGGGAAGAAGAATAAGAAAAAAAAAACAATCGACTAGTGAAGTACGCAATTGGACCAATGATAAGTGCAATCGTTCGTTCCCTCCCCCTCTGCTGTCACCCCCACTACGAGAATATCGTATGACGTGCGTTAGTGACGCACTCTGGTGTCACGAACGTGTCTCAAACGTGAATTGGATTTTTTGTTTTGTCATTGTGGTCAACATAATTTTTATGTTATTATTTTGGTGGGATTGCGGAAATAATCTCTCCTATTGGTCAGAGATTATGATTTTTTTTTTCGTAGAAATTCATTTATTGTTCAGGGAAATTGTTTCGATTCTCCAATTTCAATTGCAAGCCTAACCACTATAATAATTCCAAAAAATTACAAATTTCTAAATTCAAAAATTCTCATTCATCGATTTCTGTACATTATCGTGAAAATCGTCGAAAAAACAGGAAATATATCGATTTAGCTGAGGAAACGACAGTTTTATCGTTTTTATTTTTTTTAAAACCTCCACTCGTCGCCGTAAAAAAATGGCAATACATTGCATTATGAAAAATCGTAGATAGCGCCTGCGAGTTATTCACGAACTTCTGGGTAACAACCACACGTTTTATCATGAGTTAAAAATAATATTGAAATCCGGGGAAAACTGGGCTAACATAAACGCACAATAACGAGATCATCATCGAAGGACAATACGAATTTTTTTCTTTCAATTTACGATTATGCAAAAATGAGTTGGATAAATTAAGTGTACAATGGATACACGATTATACGATTATCTGTTTCCTGTGATATACGCGGTATCTTATCACTGGGTAAATAATTTTTCGGTGAGAGTCATGAGTAAAAATAGAGGGCAATCAAACAGGTGATACCGACAATTCATTAAATGTAATGGCCTGGAGGTGGATATTAGCGAAAACGAATTGACGATAGGGCTAAACGATTTTTGCATAGTCAATATAGTCTGAATGAGGGATCGTTCGAGATCAAATATCGATATTTTGTTCGATAGAGCCTTTGGTTAATAAAAACAATTGATCGATAAGAGTGAAACAACATGAAGACGGTGATTTCGGGTTTAAAATATAGAATCCCTTTTTTCATATATGACACTACAAGGGATTATAAATATTTTAAATTTAGGATCATCGCACCCTGAACTGAATATACGCACTACTCTTGTCATTCCCCGTTATGTTAAGGCGATAAGAAGATAGATCACGTCATCATTAATTTTTTCATGTGAAAGGAGAAATAGCAAATTATTTTCGTATTGAAATTGAACGTTGGCACGTCCTCACGGAGAAATATCCTGGTTCGATATCACACATGACCTCGAACTGTTTTTTTCATGATAAATAATAACGCTTAAAGTAATTATCGAACGTAGTATTACTTCTTTGTCAGTTGAATCACGCAATTCATAAGTAAAACTATAGTTTGATAATAATAGTTTTAGATAATGTAGTTTTTCAAGCAGATTCAGATGAAATTAATAGAAAATATCGTATTCCACTTGAGAGAAGTCCTCCAGAGGGTCACGTCAACGAACTGATTTTTCTAATTTCCGCCAATAAAATTTTTTGATTGTCATAAAACCCGATTATCGATGTGTGAACACTATCGGCGCCACGAAATTATTGATAAAATTTCTCAAGTAATAAATTTGTTTTGATATCGTTCGACACGTTCACGTGGACAACAATTTTAAGTTCAGTGAACCCTCTCAACTCTAAACCCTCGTGAATACTTTTGAAAACCTCCAAAAGTCCCTGACGATGAGTTCAGAATAATCGGCTTTGTGATGCACCGAACATCGTGGACAAAAGACGTTAGGATCCTTTTATATCTCGGGTCTTTCGTGCTTGGAATTTACGAATGCAGACCACCTCTGTCATTTGAATTCCCTCGAAAACGCAGTTCATCATTCCTTTCGTGTTTATTCTCTCTAATTTACAATCCACCCTTCAGCTTTAATCAACTTGACATAAAAAATGTTCGAGAATATAAAAAATGACTAACATATTTTTTTGAGTGCTCCTTTCTATTCTTTTCCAAATAATGTACCTCTTCTAAAAAAATACCACAATGTGAACTAGTAATTGCATTCTCTGCTAGGGTCCCGATAAGAATTCTTGTAAAATTCCAGACAATATTTTTTCTGTCCAGTTGACAAATTTCTACTCAAACTCAACTAAATATCCGTTGTCTTCAGTAATAAATTCCTCATTAAAACTCACTATAAGCGGATTCTGCATGGGAGTAATTACTGTCCGCTCAAATCGATCAATTTACGGATTCCTAAACGGTCAAATTAGCTTCCTGACTTGCCAGAACAAGTTGAGCAATGTTAGACTGTCCTAATGACGCTCGTTAAGAACATTTTCTCTAGAGGGCTCTATGTTTGCGCCCATTGTCAGGACGTAATTACGTCAAGGAGATTTGGTTATTGTTGAAGACTTTTTTTTCTCTCACGAACAATGAAATAATTTTATGTGAAATGATCCAAAGATTTGAGTCGCAAACCGCTTCGAAAATAGCACACGTTCGAGTTATTGTCTATTCTCTACAAACGAAATTCAAATGCCTTTTTATTTCATATTAAATGTTGAATAAATAAACAAGAGGCAAATGTTTCTTTTTAGTCTGAGAAAAAACAAATGTTCCTCATGTCCCAATTTACCTCAATGCACAGAGTATCTTTCCTTTTTTCAATCCATTCATAACTCACCCATTTATATTATCAGAAATAACAAAAAAATGTTACACATAATTCGCTTTGAACTAAACATTTTTAATTGGACCTCCGAAATCGACCGGTCAGTCATTCTCGCGGGTCAAGTGGGAGAGGTTTGACCCACTTGTCCCCCAAGAACGTCAGCTAATTTTCATCATCTCAATCTCTCATCCACTGAGAAAAAAATATTTGTTCCGAACTATTCATTAACTCCAGAGAAAAATTTCTTTTTTCAATAATCGTACATCTTCAGTCAAGTCATTACTAGAGGCTCCTGATAAGGTTTGAATTATGTTAATTCTATCGTCCAAGGACATGATTATATTGGCTACTATTGGAATATGAAGTGCAGGTGAATAAATAAATAATTGTGCACGTCTCGACTCGAATTTTTCTATCTTTCCATTTTTCCCACCGTTCCATTATACCTCATTTCCCCCGAAGAAACAAAGCAACGATATTTTTCCGATCCTTATCCAATTATAAATCAGCTACCAATTACGAGAAAAAAGCCCGAGTGTTTTCAGAAATAACAAAAAATATTATTCTACGTGATAATTCGCTCTGAACTTCAAACCCTCGTTGATGACTCTCTGGTGAAGGTTAAGGACCCTCTCAGTTTCTAATTCAAACCCCGAAATCCATGACTAACCTCTTCTATTTCAGTCCTCGGAGGGTATTTCCTAACCTAAACGTGAGTTCTTGGGAACACATGTGAAGCGGAGGTCGTCTTTGTCTCATCCGTTAGTTGTTCGCGCTTCATTTTCATCGCAGACTGTTGTTTTCTGCACCGCCAATAGTAGTTGTTATGGGTTCATTGCCACCTATCATTTTTTTTTCTAATCAGTTGAGGTTGTCTTGGTCTCGTTGTATCAATTCTGAGTTTAATTACCCGTAGGACCTTGAGAGCGCTTTATGTGAGAAGAAAAAATTACGGTGACTCATTTATTTTGAAAGCACCGAGTGATTTATCATTTACTTCTTAGCCTAGGCCCGAAAATGACGGATAATCCATCTATTGTTGAGTAAAAGACCTGGGGGAAGAGTTTTGGGCTTTCGATGAGTCATTAAAAAAAGAGAAAAAGATATCTTGATTTTGTATTTGATAATGAAGAGCGCGAGTCTCGAAAATAAAAGCTCCCGGAGTTGAATCCCTATCCAACGTCGATCGAATTTTCATAATTAGCAAATGACAAATTATTTTCGTGAGGGAAATAATTTTTTTGTATTCATCTTCGCTTTTCTTCTTTCTACACTCGTATGAAAACAAACTACTTTGACGGTATTTTTACCGTCTTCACAATGAAAACACATCTATTCAAATCGCATTATTTCATAAGATAACACCGTTCCTGAAAGCCCATTCAGAGATAACATGAGATATTGTTTCCTACATTAACAAAAATTTTAATCCTCCGAAATTTCATAATCCCCCAAAGGCTAAATTCGCCTCATTTCCCCGCGTCATCACCGTAAAAACTTCTGTTGAACTGCATTCAGTTCAAAAATACCCAATCTCCTGCCGCATAAAATGACTTCCTCGAAAAAAAAAAAAAAATTCATGATAATCTCATCCTCACAATAACACGAATTGACACTGAATTCACCCGAACCTAGCACATTCTCCGAATCATTACGGCGATGACGTCATTATACCGTAGCACGTTTAAACGTGAATAAGAGACGTGTACCTGAACTGAGAAGCGCGCGCGCCTCACTCGCTACCATTGGCCTCATGTGGCCAATGGGAGTGGAAGGGAGCCGAGGGGAGGGGGACCTGGCGGGAGTACGACGTTGTTCGAAGTGTATATAGTTTCACTAGTTACGTGAAGACTTCAGTCAACAGCAGATCTAGACCAGTCAAGTGTCGTGACTTCCGAGTTTTCAATAATTGAAGTTCAAATAATTTTTTTTTTCGTTAAACATTGGATTAACATTTGCGAATAAAACAAAAAAGTTCTATATATTTTTCTTGATAATCGAACTTTGTGAGATATTTTTCTTGATAATTGATTGTTGAGTGACACTGTTTACTGATGGAGACTTACTACGACACATCTGATTTACCTATGTCCCAGCGTGTACCTAATAGTGGATTATATGACACTATGGCTGATGATCACGGATATTACACATTGTACCCGAATTCAGGTGCATGTGATCTGTGGCAATTGACTAAGGATGACAATCCAATGGTAAAGTTGTTAAATTAATTAATTAATGAGTATGAAAATTGAATTAATTGGTTGCGGTTATTTATTAAGAGTTCCGGAAATCATTTGTAAATCATAAATAAATAGTAATAAATGGTAATAGATTAATAGTACAAATAATGAATGAAAAATGTAAATCTATCGTTTCAACATGTTATACATGTAAAAAGCCCTATCGGCTATATGTGGCTATTAAATAAATAAATAAATATTTAATAGTTTGCGTTTAGGGCTCGCGGAACTTCAAAAGTTTTTAGTTCACAAATTTTTCACAGGAGATTCAATTTGAAAAAAAAAATGACTTCTCTGTCATTTTGAATGACTGGACTGCATCGCGTGTCTTTGATCAGACTATTAATTGGCCAAAATTGAAAATTTTGTTGATCTAATTGTTAATTTTTTAACTTTCGGGAGATAATGGTTTAGAGGTTTTTAGTTTTATTTTCATCGCGAGCGATTTTTGAGATGGGACTTGAATTTATGAATGAGTTGAGTTGGTCGGGAAATTTTCAAGGTCAAACAACAATGTGAGAATGGTCGATTGTCCCAGATATTGACTACGGAATGCGGAATTCAGGGGAATTATTAATGAATTCCCCGAAAGAATGCGAAATATTTATTTCTAAAAAAATTAGTCATTAGTTCTAACTGCAATTGCTGTTTAGGACAAAGTGATATCAGGAGTATGAAGATCAGTGATTAATGAGACTGTTAAGATGATTAATTAGGTATTGATTACAAGATAATTTTTTCATCTAAAATGAAATTTTTCAATAAAACTTTTGCCTTTTTCAAAAGGTTTAGTGGAATTCACACGCTATTTTCAATCATTAATCACGACCGAAAACGAATAATAAATCAGATCATTTGTGAGCTTCTCGCAGCTGGATAATCTTGCAATTCTTCGAAGTAATTCTCCCCCTCAGTTACATAATAATGACCAGATAAAAAAATTCAGCCTGAATTCACGTCTTCTTCCGAGATATCGTAACTAATTCAATTGACTGAATTTTTAACGCCCTCCGGAATTCAAAGCGTTAAGATAAAATTTTAAAAAATGATGAAGAGTGAAATAACGATTAACACGAGGGAAATGACCGTCTCGAAGACACTTCATGGCGCCAGTGTTGGTGAAACTTATGAAAAACGTTGAAATCTGACAGGAAACGAGGAGTTAATGCTCGTTAACCCGTTCAATTAGTGGGTTTAGTTGAACGAGGCAGGGTTAAGTTTTGTCGGGAGATGAAATACAACGGGTCATAAGGCAAAAGGTGCTATTACATCCGCAAGTAACTCCTCCGCTTATTCTTGATGTCTATTTATTTTGTCTGTTAAAAATATAAGAAAGAGAGAATATGATGGAGTAAATAGTTTTGTTTATCCGTTGCTTCAATATTTTTTTATCGGCCAGAAAGAACAGGTAGTAAATTAGAATGAGAAATGTCAGATAATTTTTTTTATTCTGAGAGAATAATAAAAAATGGAGTTATAAACAATTTTAGATAATTGTTTTTGTTCACGTTGAAATGACCCTCGGGGCGGTTTGACCTTCGGCGCCACTTGCCTTCCGGGAAATTTTGCTTTGTTTTCAGTGAACGACATGTGGAACTGAGGGTTAAATTGTATTGAGGGCAAACGACCTTTAAGGACGTAGCACCAACATCAAAACCGAAACCTGTGTTTAAATAACCAACAGTTTACTCCACCCCGTAAGCCTCTAAACCGCCCTCAGGACGATTCACCCTTAACTACAAGAATTTTGTTTTTATTGTGGGGTCGAATGGTCTCCAAATAAAAAACTAATTGTCAAGTGATTTGAGGGTTGAAATAGTCGTAAGGATCAAGCGTCAAATTGCTCCAGCAAACAAACGACATCTGGAGATCTGCAGAGTCAAGGGTCACCTGACCCTGAAGATCATTAAATTTGAACCAAATAAAAAAGTTTTCCGAATTCATTTCTCTCACTTCCGCGATTCTACACCGATAATCACCCATTCAAGTGACACAGACTCGTCTCGCGTGCTCAGTAGCCACGTCATATTCACCCACAAAAAAAAATACCGTCTGTCCAGAGAGATACACTTGAAAGATCACTCTCGGGAGTGCCCGAAGGCGCCTGTTTTATTTTCGAGTCGATTACCTCACTTTTGCATCGGCTGACTCATCCCCTCATAGACTCATGAATGAAATCTACGCGATCATACACTACATCCACAATTTTTCATTATCCTCGTACATTTGTTGAACATCGCGTTCGCAAACTGGCAAATCGCGATTAATATTGAGTCATCGGGGGGTTCTCGGAAGTCACCAGTTCGCATGATTTTTCTCGTTTTTTTCCCTCTCACCACACAAGTGACTGAAGTCATTTCAGTAATTACAATGATTTATTTATTATTTCTTTTTAATTCAATCTTGTATTTTTTTGATTTACGTGAGACAATTATCTTCTCATTCACGGACGTATGATGCTTCCGGGAAAGTGTTTTCAATTTGATATAACGCGAACGTAATACACGACCTTGAAATGTCGGATGTAAACTTGGGTTTTTAACAAGAACTTCGATAAAACTTTCTCGGGGATTTTTCGAATGGCGGAGGGGCCAGGGAAGGGTTGTGACGAGATGTACTTTCTCCGAAGTTATGAAATATTCGTGACGTTCGTCTGTTCTGAGAACTTTTGGAAGGAACTTTTTATATTTGAAAATTGAATGCTACGTTTGGCATTGAAAAAACGGGAATTTTATTGGATTATGACGATAGAAATGAACGAACATCTCAAGTATTTTTAGGACTGCGAATTATTATCAAATAATTCTGAGAAATACCGCGAGAGTGTAACTCAAAATTGAAAAAATAATTTCTCCCAATCTTTCATCTACAGCCACCAGTCCACCCCACCCCATCATCTCCAATTTCTCCAATCCATTATGTCGATGATAAACGAGCCCAGATTCCATTCATCCCCAAATAATCGTCCCATCACATTTGAATTTCATTTTGAATACAAAAAAAACTTATGAGCCCTTAAATTTAATTTTAATAAATTCTAAATAAAATATTATCTACAATATTTTTCTCTTTTAAATGTCCGGGACCCACGTTAAAGCACTAGACAGGTAAAAGTCCCGTGACAAAGCCAAAGAAAGGAAGAAAAGGGGAAAAATAAATTCCAGAGATATTGACGTGAAAAATAGAAGAGAAAAAAAGTTGAGATAGGGTCAGACACACGTGTGTCTGTGCAGTAGGTACCCTCATATGTAGGTGAAACTTTTATATGTGCATTCACGAGGATCCGAGAGGATGGAAGAGTGCAGCACACGCGTCGTCGGAAATGCCTTCGGTATTACGTCAGTGGTGAGGAATTCACGGATAGTTTTTGTTTGACTTTAGAAAAAATAATTGTCCCATCACTTCGGAATTTCACTACTGTACTAGATAATTATATATTATTTTTATCAATGGCCCAGTCGTTTACATTTATTATCCATCATTCTTTAATTATTTCCCACAAGCCTTATAATTCTATACAACTAAATTATTTATCATTCGTCATTATCGTGAATTTATTTATTCATTATGACAGGAATTAACATCCCCTCCTGTTGTGTTCACATTTACGAACAATTTTATTTTTTTTACACAAATGCATAAATAGCAATTTTTTTTAAAGAGTTTATAGGAAGCGATGACGATTGATAAATATTCTGAGGAATGAAACAAAATAATTTATATGAATTGAAGGAGCAAATGACAAAGATAAACTGATTACGAATCGGTTAATTTCATTGTGTTATTTGGGCGTTTCATTAATTGCGAAGAAATAATCTTCGGTATCAAGTGGAGTAAAAATGAATTGTTTTGATTTTTTATGATCGGCACGTGGTATGTACTAAAGAATGCGATAAATGTAAAAATGGGAACTTAAAAAGAGTGAGAAGGTCGACCGTGCCTCCGACATGATGAAAAATGAAAGGCTAGTGTGCGAGGTTTACTAGGAATCACTTACGTCGGTGTGCGAGAACTGAATAAACAGATTTCTCGGTAATTGTTGATGATTTTTACTTGTTTTAAGGTGAACAAAGAAACTGAGATTGATTTATTTAATGGGAGTTTGTGATGAGGGATTGAAAAATTATCCCACAGATTTAGCGCCACCGGTTGCACAATATTTTCATTATAATCGAGAAAATTGTTTATGAAATTTCCTTGCAACATTTTTATCCGCCCTCGATAAGATAATAGTTGATAATGATTGATTGGAAAATGTAGAAAACAAAAATTCAGATAAACTTCATAACATTTTTGTTTCAAACTACAGCTTTTTCAAAATTAAAGTCGTCTCTCGGTGACTCTAACGACTGTTCCCTCTTTAAAATTTAATTTTTATATCTGGCCGATTTACAAAACAGCTCATCAGTGTTTTCAAGCCTTTCAATAATCAATGAATTTTTTCCCAAATGTTCCTTAAAGATATGAAACTGATCAACGACAATTACCAACTCAGATTCAATTCTATCATGGTAAACAAACTACATGAAACATCGTCAACTTCGTCAGCCACTCAATAAGGCCCAAAAATTAAAAAAAAAATATTTTTCAACATCACTGTTATCAACCCTTTCCCAAAAATTCAAGCCTTATCCTCATAAAACCTGAAAAACCATCAACTCCTTCCACTCCAGTGATGACGTAATCCGATTGAACTTGAAATAATCACGATTTTTCCCGGACTCTTGCACGATATTACGAAAGTTCACGATTCATCTCCCAAAAGAACTGCCCCTCCCCAAATCGCCAATTCAATCCTAAAATTCCATCATTTTTTGTAACCTCCTCTAAAAAAAAAAAATTCCCAACACCTTCCGAGCGCTTGGGGCTTCCCGACCGGTGGCCGACTCCTCTCGACATCACCCGAGCTCACACTCGGGCCATGTGGTGATAGCATGATGACAGAAACTCGAGCCACAGCACTGTCAGTGTCACTCTCGACTCCGTACCGTAAACTTCCACTCCAACGTCCAACGAGTTTATCCTTGCGTCTTTTTTCCTCACTCATTTTTTTTTCCACCTCCAAGACGTCATCGATTCCACGATTAAGGTCGCAACTCATTGAATCTCCTCAATTCCCATCACGCGAGAAATAAGTGAAAAATTCCACTTTAATTGTGTAAAAAAAAAAAATTCCCCTTCTCAAAGCGATAAATAATAATTGTGACTTGACATCACTTGGACTATTGGATTTTGAGAGTTGTGAGGATCGGTAAGTGATTATTTCGCAAAAGAGCTGTCCTTTTACGGCTCAGCAATACAGAAAAAAAAAAGGTAACGTCATTCGCTCGACAAAAATGGCCTCGTTGTAAACCTGTAAATTACTACCATTTGCTACTCATTTATCGTTAGTCCTTTGTCTCGGGTTTTTTTTTTTCGCGTCCGCCGTACTCATTTTTTTTCCATCTGAATTCTTTATCGCCTCCTTCCACAATAGAAACTGCGTCGCATCGTGAAGAACTATTATAAGTATTTTTACAAATTAAAAACGTAAAAAAATGATCATTTATTCATAATATTTCAGCGGATGGGACGGCAGAAACCAGCAGTTTTCAAGTTAATGATAAAACAAGCGACTATTTTTCTGGAATTTCCCTTGGATTGCCTCATTATTCCCGCGCAATACGCGACCGAGTGAGAGGGAAACACTGTCGATAAGCAGTGAATAAAAATTTCATCGGGGAAAACGTATTTTTTATTTATTTATTTTTTTTCGTAGAATTGTCCTTGACAACCGGGACACGCAGGTTAACCGACCTCTTGATCTTGGCCTGACATTTTCATGAAGTCCTCCCACCTACCCCCTCCACTCTCGTCTAACCGGAGGTTCTTTTTATGTGCGACGATTCGAGGAATTCATTCAACTTTTGAAGAGTTATTTTTCTCTGCGAAATTGGCTTTTCGGGATATCTCGGAAGCTATTGGAGATGAGAGCAATTTAGTTGAAAAAATTTCTGTAAAAAATTTTCAGAGCTGAAAACAATGATTTGACTATAATTTCGATATTAGTTTAAACTTCAGAATATTAGCCAACAAGTACAAACGAATTAGCAAAAAAAGTCGTCGGCCGTTGCCCAGAGCCTAAAGACTATGACACCAGGAAAAACTTTCTCGAGAGACGACAACCGAAGTTTTATGATCACGAAGGGTCACAGCCCTTCGTAGAAAATTCAGCACATATTTTGGATTACAACCGCTCTTGAGTGCGGATTACGAGCGATCGTAAATTAGTCCCTTGTCGGAATTATTTTTCCAGAATTTCATAAATCCAACCCATTGAATTTCATAAATCCATATCCAGTGATTTTTGTATAACCATGCGCTCTGGGCTTAAATATGCAACAATTTATTTAAAAAATCTAGGGCGAAAACGAAATACAAATTACACCTCCGCGGACTAGGAATCAATCATAATTTCGGAAAAGACGATCGTACACGAAGTTGATTGAGAGGTACATGAAAGGCAAATACGTAGCAACATATTTTTTTTTATAATTCTTCAGTTATCAGGAGATACAGAATGCAAGTGATATTGAACGTGTGATAGAAGGGCTCCCTCACGTAACTACGAGAGTTTTGTTTTCATTTTAAGATCCAAAGGCCTTCAACTGATGAAAAACTAAACGTCAAGTGGTTCAAGCGTTATAATCGAACGTCAATCACTCCTTTGTCAGACCTATTTCCCCATAATTTCATGAATCGATGTAAAATAATTTTAGTACGACAATAAAAATTGTCTCAAAATATCCAACGCCCTTTGATCCTTCAAATATTGAATTAAATTCCCTCCAAAAACTACGAAAACGTAATCGCCTCCTCTAGATCTCGAGATTACACAGCCAAATTCTGGACAGATTCATTGGAATAATACATTTTCCTTAGTTTACGATTTAGTTTTTCCCAAAAAATGATCATATAAAGATAATTCCTCTCCGCGACTACCCCAAACCCCCCTCCGAAGCCTCTAATCTCCCCAGAACCGATAACAAAGGAAAAAAACCGACCATCCGCCGGTGTTTTTTTTTTATTTTTATTTTAAGACAATTTTTTATTTGCCATCATCACCGGGTGTTTGAAGACGTTCCTTTGTTTGCACACGACTATTTCAAAAGAGTAGAGAATTTTCTGGTCTCCCGGGGTCGTTGGACGAATTATTTAAGGAACGATAGCTCTTTTCCTTTGTTCTCCCCTAAAATATCAAACGTCATTCTCCTAATGATTCAAAATAATGAACAATTGTTCACGAGATGAAGACAACTGTTTATCTCCACTGATGTAGATGATGCTGATGGTGAGAATAGAATGGAATACATTGAGTTAATCCTCTTCTGTTGATGAATAATGTATGCGGGCGGAACTGAATGTATGTTTCACATTGAAATAATTGGATTGATTTTTCTCTAGAGTCTGTCCTGCGTCGATTTTTTTTTTATCATCCCATCAATCATTCATTCGTTCAGTTGTTATTTCAATCCTAGAGGAATGATAGTAAGGTGAATCTTCCCTGTTATGCTTAGTTGTAATTGCAGTCGATGTGGTTTTTGTATTTTGAGTCTGAGATAAACTTTTCATCGTTCCATATCGCATTTCATGGAGTGTTTATTGAGTATATGATACACCTTCGACACTCAGTATAGAGAGTTGAGGTTTGTGTACATGTTACACACGAAGAGACATTAAATTAATTAATTGGTTAATTATTCAAATAAAAATTCCGTATTTTTTTCCTAATTCTGAAGCAATATCTAGTGGAGGAAAATTTTCCGGAATATTTTTGGAGCGTTCCGCAATTTTCAGTTAAATTTTTGGTGAAAAATTGCGATATCGTGACGTCAATCTTGTTAGTGACTTTTGTAATCGATAAATGAAAGTAAATTACGTTATTTATACTGAACATTTCTCTCCGTGAAGGGTTAATGAAATTTAGTGTATAGTAAAAATAGTTTGTGGGAGGAGTGAAGATGTTTAGGTGATGACATGAGATTGTTTATGTAAACAGAGGGATTGATGATTTTATTTGAAGTATCTTTGATTGGCTTGAGCTAAGAAGAAGTGATTGAGAGACGATTTTGAAGCGATTTGATTTTTTTTTTAATTTGAAAGAATATCTTCCTCGAAAGTTGTGAAATATTTTAGGAAGACACATAAATAAATAGATAGCATTGTCTATTTTGCTCGGAAGGCGCGTGAAAATGGATGATAATGTCGTCCACATGAAGATATTAACGGAAATGAATGAATTGTCTCCTACCAGACTATGTTTTTGGCACCCAAAAGAATGGTTTAAGTTGGAGATTCCAACCATTCGCATCATTTCCGATCCGACATTCCTGAAATATTTCACACATTCCTCGGAGGATTGAAGGTCTGACCTTTGGATTCAAATTATCAAGACTGTTCTCCGTTCTTGTGCTCTCGGTTATTAGATAGAATGCCTGCTTGATTAGACAATACATTCCGGAAAAAAAAGTGAACTTTAGAAGAAGACAATCAGCACCAAGATATCCCTCATAGTTGCCAAGTTTGACTCATAACTATCGGAAAAACTAAATCCATTGAAAATTCCTCTATTCCCAAAACCCAAAATTCAACTCCGGATACTAACGTGAGTCAACTTCCGTTTCGAAATTTTTGATTCTAATAATAAGAAGCTCGGAATATCGGAGGCTTCCTCAAGATTTAGTGGTAGACCAACATCATCCGGTCCTCTCCCTTTATCAGATCCGTCATTCCATACGAAGAAATATATATTTCTTTATATATTTTGCACATGAAATTGACGGAATTAATATATAAAAAGTATGTAACATATAAATTTAAATATTTCGTGTAGATTTTCGATAAATTTGGTATTTCTGGCATATGAAAAATCAATGGACAAGTCAAACTATATATCGATCTAAATGTACATTTTTATATTCGTTTTCATGACTAGAAACAATTCGACATTCACATTTATCAACTAAATTTCCTGTTTCCCTAATCGATAATAAAATTCCTAAAATTCGATAAAACTTGACGCCATCGAAGTTTTAAAAAGTCCTCCATATCTCAAAAACTACTGAACCGATCGAGTTGACATTCGGGCTAAATTTGTCCACAAACAATACCAATTACCCCCCTAAAATTTAAATTTTTACCTTCGCCTTTAGTTCTTTTTTAGTTGAAATCACAAAAAATTCGCACATGAACATTTTTCCAAACCATTCGATTTTTTCGTTTCATAACAATGTACATAATTACCAGGTAAAATTCGGTCATAGATATGATAATAATAGCAAATTCGCCAAAAATCAAAGATTAGACTCGACTAATGGTGTTTCCGCTGAAACTTTTACGACTTCTCTAATCTTTTATTCGTCTTAATAACTATTTCTGTGAGTACGAGTATTTGTTGGCCCCTTGCCATGATCCTCATCGGAGGTACCCTAAACATAGATCGCTAATTAAGACGTCTATTTCGCTCCTATAATTATCGGTAAAATTCCCCAAGTCCCAAATGACGAGTGAAATTCCCATATCCAACGAATTCATCAAAATAATTGGCCGATCTCTTTCAAAAATGACTCGCGAAAATAACGCTACCAAATAATTCGTCCGTTGGTTGTGCGGCACATGCTCAAAATTCGCGATATCTATTTTAATCTCAACGACGGCTTGAGGTGGAAGAAAAGTTGAAACGGTTTTTCAGTGTTAGATAGGCGTCGGTTGCCGACGGATCCGAGAAGGACGCGAGTTTTCGGACTTGCTGACTTACTCGTGAAGGATTCAATCAAACGCCGATTTTACAAATCGACGACCAACGATCTCATCACGAACGAACGATACGATTAGTCAATTTTAACCAGTCGTCTTTAAATATTTATAACAATTTCGACAATATAAATTTTGCTTATAATTTATCCGACGATAACGCGACGATTTGCGTTTAATTTTTTGGTGCTTTTGGGTACAATAAAATTTATAACAAAGACGACATGGCGACTACAATCGATTCTGTGGACATCGCGAATATTCTCGCTCAGGAGTTGCTTTACCAGCAGGTAATTATGCGATAGAAGGAGGAAAAGATCGCGTCTCAAACAGACAGATATGTCTTGATTGCTCCGCTATTGACGTCATTACGGGACTGGGAAGAAGTGGATTTTTGCATGTAAAGTGATGTTCAATTTTTGGTGGATTTTTATTGCGATCAAATGCATTAATTGCACCGATCGTTAATGAACTAGATAATTATTTCGGTGGTGCAACGCTGAATCACTGAGGGCACCAGATCAGTGACGAAGGGGTAAAACGAGATAACTGAACTTTCTGAGTTGTGTTTTTGACGAATATTTTCGAATCTAAAAGAGATAGCGTGATTTTTGTCATAACATTTGTTGTAGATCTCAATTGGCTCCATAAAAAAGATTCTGATGTAAATTGTGCTATCTGTCCTAGACTTCGAGATATTCACCGAAAAGTGGTCAATAATCGCAAGTAACTTATCTCGTTTTACCACTTCGTCACTGAGATTATTTATAGAAATAGGAGAATGATGCAGCGCAAAAGCGCAAGGAGTACGATAAAATCATCCCAATGTCATTTTTTTTTGTCTTAATTGAATGTGATAACGATATCTAGTTTTCGGTCTTAATTGAGTGGGGAATAAGGCAAAATACTCGGGAGCTTTCAGAGTTTTTAGTAAAATGTCTGATAGAAATAGCGATTTTCTATTGCGAAGTTTAAGCTCAGTACCACTCGACATCAATCGTTTCAACTGTCAACTGTTTCGCCTTTACTTTTCCCCTAATCAATTATCAAATGATCGATCGACACTATGAAATCATCGATTACCTCCATGGAACCATCATATTCTATCCCTGAACCATGTCGTTTTTAATCTCGAATAGATGAATCTTTGTTAAAATGAAAAATGATGGATCTGATAAAGTCCGTTGCGAAATTCAGCATTCAGATAGCTTCGAAGATAATACACAAAAAGTAGATAAGAAATTTATTTTAGGATAATTCTGGGAAGACTTGTGTGTCCTTGAGACCTTCACTAACCATTTCAAAAAGTTCATCGCCATGGTCTCCTTTCAGTGTGAATTATGATTGTGAAATTTGAAGGTACGTGAGGGAGGTCACGTGCTCACCGACAAGTCTCAACTTGTCGGCACCGGATTTCGATGACTCGGCGGGCAATCACAGGTTTCTTGAACCTCCGAAGGTGAATGTACGGGGGGGAAAAAAAAATTTAATTTTTCCTATTGGCGGAAAAAATATGCGTTATGCTCAGTCATGAGAGAAAGAGATGGATATTTGGTGATTAATGTTTCAATTCTCTTAGTTCTTTTTTTTTTTTGGACTCGCTGTGTGGGTGGAAGCCAATTAAATTCACTTTTTGGGTGTATTTAATTTTAGCGATGACACAGAAGTCTATCTTCAAGTAGTCGCAGTTGTAAATATACTTTATGGCATGAATTGACCGGGGGAATATACAACACACGTGGAATTCTGAATTTTCATTTTGAAAAATAATTTTCTCGGTAATCGTGGGGATATCATATCGACCGGATCACCGATATTTTTATCTCTTTCCGGGGATATCGTGTGGAGGAGTCAGTATGAGGGGGAAATAACGGCTCATGGAGTTGAGTGTTTTATATTTTTTTTGGGGAACTTTTATTTTGAGTTTCCCCCATGTGGTTGCCAAAATTAGGTGCACATACACGTGGTTTGGATTATTGGGTGGGTCGTAAATGTGCGGCTGTATTTATAACAAATTATTTATTAAGGGCGAAACGAGTGTCTTCACACGTCCCACTGTAAGTTTTACCGGGTGAAAGATGGGCCCAATGCGCTCCCTTATATCCACCCAGAAATGACCGCAAAACCGTCAAAATTTACCCTACATCCACCTGCGATGACTGTTCTCAATTATCATTATGATTATCAATCCTAATCCTCATATAAAAATCTCTTCCCTATTTATGATTACAGTTGGCATCTCTCGATGGTATACACAGTGGAGTCCCCACCCGAACAACTCCAACATTGACCCCAACAACCCTTCGCAACATTGAGCAAGCATTTTTGGAATTAGCGAGTGAATCAGGCCAGCACAGCCGCGAAGCAGGGTTCGTACCACCCCTGGTGGAGCCCTCCCAGCCAACACCGGCCCAGACCCAGAATACTTGTGGACAACAGCAGCATCACAACACTGTTCTCCTGGAGAATCAACAGTCAAGACCAATTCAACAGGCGAGAAGGAACATGGGGGGTAGACGACCCACCAGGACAATTGGCATGTCCCCGGAGGAGGAGGAGAGGCGCCAGGTCAGGAGAGAGAGAAACAAAATGGCTGCTGCTAGATGCCGAAAACGAAGAATGGATCATACCAATGCTCTACTTGAAGTAAGCTTTTTTATAATATAAATGTTTTAGAAATTTACATGAAATGGTAATGAAATTGACATTAAATACCATAAAATATTCCCCACAATTGCAAATAAACTCCACCATAAATTCGCTTGAACTTGGATAACTTATAAAGTCCTTTCGTTTCCAGGAAACCGAGGGCTTGGAACACAAGAAGCAGAGTCTTCAGGACGAAATTCATCAGCTCCAACAAGCAAAAGACGAGTTGGAATTTATCTTAGAAGCCCATCGTTCAGTTTGCCGACTGCGTTCGTCCTCACCTCCAGACGTAAAACCGATCATAAAATCCGAGGCATTCATCGATCCATCAGAGCGTGATACATCGACCCCCAATCTCCGACCAAATCGTCCAAATTCCCTGCCCGTGGGCTTTGATAATAACAATCGACCGACAAGTCTCAACTTTGTGGAGCCAAAACAACGACCAGACTCCCTTCATTATAAGACAGTGGAGACACCAGCTTTCATGAAAACAGCTAATGAAGTTGCTGGGATACCCATCACCACACCCTCCAGTGGCATCCCCTTTAATTTTGATTCGTTGATGGAGGGGGGCACTGGTCTCACTCCTGTGTCAACTCCATTGGTTCCATCCTGCTCGACTCAACAAAGAAACAATGTCTCAGCTGTTGATCTCACTTCACCAGATGTCAATCCACCTAAACTTGTCAGCTTGTGACGCCAGGATGATATCGAGGGAACTTCTAACGACGAAGAACTAGACTAAAATAATGCTTCAACATTTTTTTTTTGACAACTCAAATGACGTATGAGGAAATTGACGAGGACTCCGGGAGTCGATGATAATTATTTCTCTTGAAAAATCATTTTGTATAAATTAAGTGGGGAATTGATCGAAATTTCTTTGCAAATAGTAGCGAAATTCGATCTTGCTGAAATTTCCTGCAAATTTCCCTGGAATTTCATGAGTTATACCAAAATTCAGCACTAATTTAATTAGAATTCTATGAACTTCGAGCGGGAATACTAGAAAAATTTTAAGTCAGGAATAATTAAAAAATATTTCCTAAAAACATGACTCAACAGAACAAAAATACAGCCAATGCAATTAGAGGGGACTTTCAGAGTTGATTGTTGAAAATCAATGCTGGGTTTTCCTTTCAGC
This sequence comes from Diachasmimorpha longicaudata, assembly GCF_034640455.1. Taxonomy (NCBI): domain Eukaryota; kingdom Metazoa; phylum Arthropoda; class Insecta; order Hymenoptera; family Braconidae; genus Diachasmimorpha; species Diachasmimorpha longicaudata. The sequence goes on along the minus strand of NC_087232.1, from coordinate 6,101,112 downwards.
TTTGTGAATTAATTCTACTAGGAATTTCATTACTTCAATTGTCGTTTGGTCCCTCGTGATGGAGCAAGATTATTATTTACGTCAGGACATCACATGAAGATATGAGGAACAGTTGCCATAAATGTATTTGTTTTTTTGAATTAAGATTTCTCTCTTTATATAGAATAATTCTCATTTTCTATCGAACATATATTTTTTTTTGTTTGAATATGATGTGGAGGCTTTTTTGGAATAAAGGTTGGAGATGAATCCACTGGGGTGTTTGCTTTGAAAGTTTTTCGAGAGAATGTATGAATAAAATTTATGAGTATTCTCAGTATTGAGTAAATTGTCAAGGTTCAAAGTCGAAAAAATTTTCTAAGTCTGAATTTCGAGATGTAGGGGATAGCTTTATATTCTGAATTTTTACCATTTTATACGATTTATCGAGGGGTGAAAAAAAAATAAAACATTTGAAACTGAAGAAATTGATCTCTCGAGGGGATTTTTTGAATTGAGCAAAACATCAACAAAATTCATTCGTCTTACTCGCGTAATGATGAAGACGTCTTTATGCTCAGTCGTGAGATCACAAATTGGCTTAAGACATTGGGAACTATTTGTAGCTCAAGCCCTCAATTAATGTAAGAATTAAATTATGGATTCTAGTACCAAAATACGATTTGTCCTTTTGAATAGATGAACTGGCTTCAATCTGCAATATCTCGACATGGGCAGAGTGAAAATCGATAATTTTTTTTTCGATTTGAACGTCTTTTTGCCGTCTTCAAAATGAGACGTGAATGACGAAAATTGTATCGTTGGTTCGTGAGATATTGGAGTTGATACAAAGTTCAGTTTGCCTTTTGTCGTTGTTGGCTCTAATTCATTCCTGAGTGTTCATTCTGCTCAAATTCATTCCTGAATTTTTGAACACTCACTGCATGATTGAATCCTATTTATGCATCATGAGCCATTATTTTACAATTATAATGAAGAAGTCAATTTTTCTATTGTCGATTTTTCGAGAAAATTGTGCAAATTTTTGCGATCTATTGATTTATCTTGTAATACAATGTGGAGATACTTGATAGTCTACGAAGATTTTACATGACTCTAAGCAATATTAATATATTCAGACGCGATTGACGATTGTGGTGATAAATATTGGAATTTCACAATAGACATTTGTGAGAATGTACTCGATGGTGAAGTGTGTGGATATTGTAATACACATTGATACGATATATTTTTGAGATATGAGAATAAAAATTAATGGAATAAAATAATACGACATTGTGTTTTGTCCATAGAAAATCGCCCTGTCCCTGGTATTTTTTCCATTATATTCCCAATTATTAGATTATCACTACCCAATACCTGGAATTCAGTCCATATCCTGTGAGATTCAGTTTTCTTCAATTTCTTCCATATTAAATAAACACTAGACACTCGAAATGCACTGACACGGGGCTTGCAACACTGAAACTTTCTGTCTATAATATTTTCGAACCCAAAATAAACAATTCTGAGTCAATGCTGACAATAAAAACACCAGATCATCCACCATCACTGATAAAACTCGCGAAAACATTATTCTGACTCACTTATTGAACTAAAAACCTCAGAATTCGTTCACTATCACTCATCAACTTGACAAAAATCTTTGTCAGACCCCCTTTGTTCTCGTTTGAAACCACACATAGAGCTCTTCACTCTAAATATCCGCCAAGTAAACAACTTTGTTGTGTTTGGGAACAGCTCCGGCTACCGGCATCCGTTACACCAAAAATACTCTCCTCATTTCAAAATGGCGGCACACTGGAGGGCTTGCGCATGCGCTCATATACCGCGCTTCACGGCGAGTGAGCTCGCCATTTGACTCGTTGGGATCATTTTATGAATCTCAAATATTTCCTTTTGACTATTCTAACCAATTCCCCCCTCCCCTCCCAATTAAAATATCTAAGAATTAATTATATCCAATTTTGATTTTTTTATCTGTTGTTTTATCGAAAAAATTCCCACCTCTTTTCACTGTCTTTTTACGGTTTCAAAACGTCAGAATAACTTCCGGTTCTTTTCACGTGGATCCGGCGAATTTTGTTGTTATCAATCGTTCGTTTCCAATGTTGATCCGACATCTCGGTAAAAATGTTTGTTGGAAAATTAGACGAAGGTTTTATCACAGTCGAAATTACTCCACCACCATGGGGAGTGATAAGACTGACCTGGAGAGAATCAGGAATATCGGAATCATGGCACACATAGACGCTGGTAAGCACTTTGTGCAGAAATTTTGAGGTTAGGGTGACTACCGTCTTCCCTGCTTCGTAACTACACTGAGAGAAAAATTTTGTAAAATGGAACGATTAGTTTTTGTCTTAATCACTCCGTCTTGTCCGTATGTTATTGTCAATAATTTATTGATGTAAAGGAATAGGACAAGAGAAACCTAATTTTTTGGGTTATTTTTCTCATATTTAAAATATTTTTCTCCCATTTAAGACATCCCCATCTTATCCTCATCTTTAGAAATTTTTTTTCAGCCTCAAAATGATACCAGGAGACAATGGAAGATGAACAATAAATTGTTAATGTCCTGTTATAATTTAGATGGCCCTGGAAAAAAATATACTCTAATTTCCAGGCAAGACAACAACCACCGAGAGGATGCTATTCTACTCCGGGAGTATTCCCAACATGGGCGAGGTTCATCACGGGAACACAGTGACCGACTACATGGAGCAGGAACGTCAGCGTGGAATTACGATAGCCTCAGCTGCAGTGACGTTCACCTGGAAGGACCATCGAGTGAACCTCATAGACACCCCAGGTCACATAGACTTCACAATGGGAGTTGAGCAGACCCTGGGTGCTCTCGATGGGGCAGTGGTAATATTGGACAGTTCAGCAGGTGTCGAAGCCCAGACGACAACAGTCTGGCGACAGGCGGATCGTTACTCTCTCCCAAGAATCGTCTACTGCAATAAAATGGATCGAGCTGATGCCGATTTTGACATGTGCTTGACATCCATTGCCAGCAAATTCGATGTAACACCACTACCAGTTCAAATTCCCCTGAAGAATAATTCGGAACTCTCAATAATCGATCTTCTGACTCTTGAGATTGTGACGTTTGATAGGAGCGCTCAAGGCCGCAAGGTACAACGTCAGCAGCTGACGGACCCGCAGATCTTGGATCTGGCTCGAGAACGAAGGAGATTGCTCACAGACAAGCTCTCGGAGCTAGATGATGACCTGGCTGATAAAATAATTGAGCAGGAATCCCTAGATGATATTCCTGGTAAATATGTAACACAACGTTAACGAATTACGTACGTAAATATGAGTTTAATGTCCATACAACCAGGAATTACATCATAGTTTAGATGAATTGTAATTCTAAATTCTCAACTGTTATGAAATCGACCTGACGCCATCAAAAAATGTTTTGATTTTTCATTCCTAATTCCAGGTCAACTCCTGCTGGAGTCACTGAGACGAACGACACTGAGACAAAAAGGAGTTCCTGTTCTCCTTGGTAGTTCTTACAAAAACGTAGGCGTCCAGTTGTTGATGGACGCAGTAGTCTTCTACCTTCCCTCACCGAACTATCACCAGAAAGCGAAGTTGTACGACTGCTTCCAGGAGACATTTTCAGCGAGGACATTTAAAGTGATTCACGATAAGCAGAGAGGGCCCATTACCTTCGTTCGAGTTTTCACGGGGAAGCTATCCAAGGGTCAGAGGATTTACAACGTTCAACGAAAGAGGACTGAGCAAGGTGGCAAACTCTACGCAGCATACGCTGACGACTACGAGGAAATTTCTGATGTAAGCGAGGGAAATATAGCAGCACTTGGTGGTCTCAAGTCCACTATCATCGGGGATTTGTTGACAGCCAGTGCAACGGCTGCCAGTCGGGCCAAGGAGGCCCTGGAGAAGAGGGGAGATGTGAAGGAAGCGGACAGTAGGAGTCTCTTTGAACCTGCCAAGGTATTTAATTGATAATTTTTGAGGGAAATTTTGTGCTTTTCTTCCACAACTAATATATTATTTCCAATGGAATCTAAGGTTCCCGACCCCGTCTTCTTCTGCTCCATCGAGCCACCCTCAATGGCTTATCAAACGTCTCTGGACACCGCTCTACAGGAACTCGAGCGAGAGGACCCCAGTCTCAGGGTCTCCGTTGATCCCGAGACAGGGCAGACTGTCCTATCAGGTATGGGAGAGCTGCACATCGATATCATCAAGGAGAGAATTAAAACCGAGTACAAGATTGATGTTGACTTGGGACCACTGCAGATCGCATACAAGGAGACCATCGATAGAAAGATCAAAGACTCATTCGAGTTACATCATGTGGTGGGGAGTACCAAGCACGATGTCAATGTCACCATAAGTCTCATTGATGGCTATGAAGGGGAGGAGGTGCTCTTGCTGGATAATACCAAGGAAAGTGCTTCGAATCTAGCTGCTGTTCACCCGAGGTTCATGGGGGCTGTTAAGAGTGGTGTGATTGCTGCTTTGAACAACGGACCGAGGCTGGGATGTCCGGTCATCAATGTCGGGGTCAAGCTGCATTGGCTGGAGGTGGGGAAAGGAACTTCTGAGACAATGGTGACTTCTGCTGTCTCTCAGTGCATTCGAAAGGTCAGGATTAAGTTCACTCAGTGCTCAGTACACGATAATTGCAGTCATTTTTTTGTCCCCTTTCTGTCAATGATTTTTTTCAGCTCCTGGAGAACGCTGGAATAGTTCTGTTGGAGCCTATCATGCAGCTGGAGATAGTGACTCCCGAGGTGTACGCACCGAGTCTCCTGGGGGATCTGGGGAGGCGGAGGTCGGAGATCCAGGAGATCACGGTGAGGAGGGGCGACAAGATCATCAGGACTTTGGCTCCTCTCAGTGAACTCCTCGGATACGCTACGAACTTGAGAATTTTGACGTCTGGAACTGGCAATTTCTCGTTGGAGTTTGATAGGTATAAGAGGATGGGACCTCTGGAGGAACAGCAAGCGATTAAAAATGTTACTGGATTCTGAAACGAAGTCTCGTAATCGTGAACAATAATACGGATAATGTCTGCATGGTAAGATAGGATATAATGGATCTCACGGTGTGGATATGGTTCGACGAGAGCTGCATAGCAATATGCAATTGTTTGAGAGTTCAGTAGTCAGTTTACATGACTGATGCATTATATAGAAAAAAAAATTGTTATGGAATGTGTTGATTTGTACTCTGAGATAAGAAAACTTCCTGAGGCCAAGCTGCGTCATACATTATCTCCACTGATAATTATCCCCGATAATAACGCTAGATAAATAGTAGAGTTATTTAAGTGATACTATCTTTTCGTCCCCATTAGGTTTCCAGCTTTTTAATGTGTCTATGGACAGATTTCTGTCATTATCTGTCATCTTCGACAAAGGTCTTCAATATGATTTTTTTTATGGCCAATTTGCTGATGATTCCAATATTTATTATATTTTACTAATGATAATCGAAATAAGCTTCTTGCATGACACTTCTGTATTTCCTGAAATAATATTATAATTAGTTCAGACGTCAGGGGTTTTTTGAGACAAAAAATTTCTATAAAAGGTTTTTTTCTTTCGATCGCTTACATAAATATTTTAAGATCAGTAAAAACGGGTACAAATCGAGTACAAACAACGGAATACATTTATTTTTTGAAGAACTATCACCGGCTATCTACATTCGAATCTTTTTATCGTCGCCATGAATTGAATCTACAGACCGCAATTTGCACGTGGCGCCCTCCCTCTTCTAAAGGGAGGTACTACAATACTGCTACTGTCCGTCAAACTCACAGAGCTGAGCCTCTACTGCAGTCCATCCTCATTGCCTCATCACCAACACCATAAAATGCTGAAGTTTACTCTCCACCTGGCACGTAGACCCCTCCGCATTCACCAAAACAAATCACCACCCCGCAGGACATTGTTTACCCTGGCCAAACCTGACCAGTAACAAAAGCTAAATTTTTCCGGGGACTAATCTCCACTTGAATACCGCTGAGCTTTCCCTGCAGAGGGATAACGGGTCGTCGAGACCATTTTCCAAAAAAAGATAAAGTGGATTCTCCCCTAATTATCTCAGAATACATACATATATATATGTATATATATATACACACGTATGTATCTGCCGTAGTGATGAGGTACAATGGCGGCTGACGGTCATGGCGAAGCCACATCTCAAAATATCGACACTGTGAATCACACTAGAAACATAAATACCCCATTGTCTCCTATATTTATACTCCATAGAGTCCAAGTGCACCAGTAAAAAAAAACAAAAAAAAATCATTAAATAATTTATCAGCCCCTAGCAGCCCTGGTTGCCAATAAATAACGAATAAATCCACCACAACTAGAAATAAATACGTAAGTGAAGTGGTGAGCAGTTTCGCGAATTGTCAACAATTGATTTCTAACCTTAACCGCTAATCAAGGAAGCTCCATTCTTTATCCCAGTGGTTGGAAGACCGAGACAAGCGGTAATTATGAAATTTTCGTAAAAATCAGGAGAAAAATTATATTCCTTTCATGGAAGTCATCTCATTGAGTTTAAGAGACCCTCAATGACCGATAATTTTCATCAATAACAATGAATAAAGAAAAAATCGACAATTCCATGAAAATCGGAGAGATTGGAGTCACTGATGACTCGAAAACAGCTCCAAAAATTGTAAAAAAAGACTCAACAAATGGACCAGAGATCAACGAAATAGTCGATGATGGTCTGAGTAAAACTGAGGGCCTGAAAGGCGAAGAGAATGGGACGAGTCTGAAGGATGGGGTAGGTCCTCCCCCCGAGACTCCTAAAGAACAAGGAGAAAATCCCGTTGTGTCCGAAACAGAAGTGTCAGAGGTCCCAGCCAGTGAAAAGTCGATCCCCAGCTCCGAAGAGCCTGTTTCCAAGAAATCTCCTGAAAAACTTGAATCTTCTCCAGGAAAGTCCCCTCTTGGTCTTCAGGACGATGTAAATGCGAACCCTGAGGAGGGAAAATTGACATCTGAAGGCACTGAGGACCCTCAGGCCCCTAATGTCTCCACAGATGACAAGGAAGATAGTACAGATGAATCCGCCGAGAAAAAATCTGAGGAAAAAGCGGAAGTGATCCAAATGATAGAGGAGATCATCGTGATGCCAGTAGAAGAATCAAAGAAGTCTGACTGCAACGAAGTGGAGTGTCCGGAGCCTTCGTTGACGCCCCCGGACTCATCACCAGCCGAAGGCCCTGAGAATGGATCGTTGAGTCCTCAGGACGAGAGCCCCCCAGAGGCTGGAAAGCCAGAACCACCAGAACCAAAGAAACGATCAGTTATCGAATTTATTTACGAGGACTGGAGTGATGGGAACGTTGAGGAGGAGGAAGCCCCATCATCGAAGGTGGACGACACGGTTGAGAATCAGCTGAAGAGCCTTCTGGAAGAGAAGGTCCCAAAGACGACGCGGAGAACACCCTCTCCGAAGGTCCTCCCCCCTGAGAAGACCCCAGAACTGCTGTCGAAGTCGATCACCGATTCAAAGAATCCTGGACTGAAGAAAGAGGAGAAAAAAACAGGGAAAACTGTGGTCGAGGCTTCCTCAGATAGCAAGGAGCTCCTGGCGATCCTGGAGGGTGACATCGAGCCAGATTGGTCGGACCTGAAGCCCCCTACGCTCCTAATCGAGTGCAGTTCGGATCAGAATTCCAAGTCAGAGTCTGAACAAAATCCACCGAAGTTGGATCCCCTGATCGAGAGACAACTGGCGCTGAAGCAACTCCTGGAGCTGCCGATGAACTCAAAGAAGCCCAGGATATCCCCGAGGAAGTCCCCAGTTGTGCCAAAACAAATACTCGAGGAGGATGAGACTGTTGAAGAGTTCAAAGTCGATGAGAGCCGGTCTGGGAGAAAGAGAAAACCGACGGAGAAGGCTAGGGAGCACGAGATAACGGCGAAACGTCAGAAGGTCATCAAAGTGAAGGCTCCGGGTGAAAAGGCTCCGGTGAAGAAAGTTGAGACAGTACCACAAGAGAAAATTAAAGAAAAATCATCCGATGAGACGAAGGGAGACGTGGAAATCCCAAAAAAAACTGCCAAGGATGCTAAATCCGTATCAGCAGCAAAAAAAATCATTCGCAAAATCCCCCAGAAGCCTTCGAGTATTGTCAGACCTCCGAGAAAGTCACGTAAATCAGCGGGTGGATCACTGGAAGGGGCTCCAAAGCGAAAAAAAACTGTCAACGAAATCGATCGTCTCCTCCAGGACGAAGGAGTCGTCAATTTGCTGTATGACGTGGAACAGCCAGGAAAACGACGGCTGGTTCCCGTGACAAAATCCCAAGCCAAAGTTATGGACATTCAGAAGGTCCAGAGGGAACTCAGAATTCGAACGAAACTCGTGAAAAATGCAGTTCTGCGATTGAGAACATCAGCAGGACCTGGACCCAATGCACCTCGAGCGAAAAGAATCTCCGCTGGGAGTTGTTCATTGGAGGAGCAGGAGTCACCGACTGTAACACCGACACAATCATCGACTCCAGGAGAGGAATTTCTCATTCCAGCGAAGATCAGAAACGCTGCAGACGCTTCGATAATCGTCCGGAGGCACTCGTCAAGTTCATTTTCTAGTGCATCGGGCAGCCCTAGGGTCAGTATCGATAGCAATGACAGACAGGTGAGTTACGATGAAGGAAAGAGTCAGGGGCATGCGATGAAAGCTGGAAAACGAAGTCCGCCTCAAGGGGGAAGGAAAAAAGTTGAAGGGAAGAAAGCAAAGAAGGTACTCGATCCCAAATTGGGGGAGAATATTGCGCCTAAATCGAGAGGAAAATCACCTGCGGGAAAGGCCAAACCTGTGGACCGAAAGAAGATATTGATAAGGAAAGCACTGATGATGGATAATGACGGGGATGACAAGACGTTGAAGGTCGTGAAGTCCAATGGAACAGCTGGAAAAATTACCACGCCCAAGAAGAGTCCGAAGAGTAAAGTGAAATTCGCCAAAAATGCTCACTTGGATGGTACAAGCGTGAACGAACCTGAGGGTGTTTTGCTTGATGGACTATCTGTCTCCCACGACGCTGAACAGGACGAAGATGATAAACTATCTGCGTGTCTTGCTGCTGCTGTCACAGCTCTAGCCAATGACACTGCCTCGCGGGGAAAGAATTGCGTACTTAATAGGAAAGGAAAGACCAGGGAGCAGAGGGGAAAGGACAGCAAAGTTCAGTTCAGTAACAAGGAGATCAATGTCCAGAGGCATGCTAATCTGGTACAGTTGATTCTGACACCATCGACGACATCGAAGATTAGAAATGGAATCACCCTGCAGATGATGCAGGAGTTCAGAGAGGTATTGTCGGTTCTTAAGAAGGATGACAGTTGCAGGGTGGTTTTACTCACTTCGACGGGCTCGAGCTTCTGCGAGGGCCTGGAACTCTCGAGTTTGTTGGAGGAGAATAAGGATGTCAGGAGGGCCAATGCTCAATTACTTGCTGATGGGGTCAAAGATTTTATCAAGAGTTTAGCTACGTTTAATAAGCCCATTGTTGCTGGAGTGCAGGGCTCGGCTGTTGGATTGGGTGTCACCATGTTGCCTCTTTTTGATCTGGTTATCGCCAGTGATAAAGCTTCATTTAGTACACCTTATGGGAAACTGGGACAGATTGCTGAGGGAGCTGCTGTTTTCACGCTGTCCCATGTTTTGGGAAGTGCTGTGGTGAGTTTTGGCAAAGAACAAAATCGTGGTTTTTTTTGTTGTCAAAATTTTTTGGAGATTGTAGAATAGAATTATGTAATTTATTTACAAATATTTGTCCCTTTGGGTCATTTAATATTTAAGTTTCCTACGATTTATTGCAGACAAGTGAACTTCTGTTGGGAGGCAGAACGTTAACAGCCAATGAAGCACTCAGAGCTGGACTTGTCACAAGAGTACTGTGGCCAGATAGATTTCATGTTGAACTGTTGCCTTCTCTCCGAGCTATGAGTGAACAATCCTCACAGGTATGTATTGATTCATGATGGTCTACATTTGATGATGAGAAAGTACATTCTGAACATTCTGGACACACATGTATACAAATACATGAATTGTTTCATAAAACTTTGACGTGTTGTTCATGTGTGAAGTGAACAAGCAGGTGACAGTGAAGGAAAACATTTCCTTATTTGATTGAATAATTTTTATTTGTTTATTTCTATCGTTTTTCCAAATTTTATTCAATTTTGATAGGGATAGATGCGAATATCCTTCAGTAATGTCTACTGCTTCTATTCCAAGGATGGCAGTATGCATTTATAGCATCTCCTGAGTACAAAAACTCCTGAACAGTCTCCAACTCTTTATCCCTGTTGATGCATAAATTTCCAGTGGGACACGAACACCGATAATAAGTTGAATAGAGATCGTTTCTCACGAGTCCACAGAATTCATAGCTCCAGCACATTCTTTGCTGTCACAAATAATCCCAAGACAATAAAAATCTTGATGATTATTTTTCCCACCCAAATTTCAGCCAATAGAATTGCACCATTTGTTGATATTTTGTATAGCCTACCTCGAATATCAGCGATTATTTTTCCCATCCAAATCTTGGCCAATAGGATTGCACCATTCGACGTTATTTTGTATAGTCAACACGGTATTTCAGCGGATATTCTTGAAAATTACACTGGAAATTTTGCATGTTGATATATATAAAAAAAAACAAATGTTGAAGTAACCCTCAATTGTATCTGACAGATTAAATGGCAATTCGTTGAAAATTATGTCTCATGGTGCAATTCTATCGGCCAAGATTTGGATGCAAAAAATAATCCCCCGAATACCACTCGAACTTCGAAATTATCTGATATTTCCCTCAAGGTTCCCTGCAAACAAATAAGCTCGTCAAGTTTTCCAGAAAAATCACTCGCGCTTCGCGCTCGTGATTTTTAAACTGGAAAACTTGACACGTTCATTTGTTTGCAACGAACCTATCGGGAAATATCCGATAATTTCGGAGCTCTTGTGGTATTACATGCGATAATTTTTTGAATATTTTGGTAAACAAACGACACTTAACCAAATAAACCTCTTTTCATGTCATGGCACAATTCTCTTGGCCGAAATTTGGATAGGAAAAATAATCCCCTGAATACCACTCGAGCTTCAAAATTATAGAATATTTCCCTCTAGGTTCCCTGCATACAAATGAAGTCGTCAAGTTTTTCAGGAAAAATCACTCGTGCTTCGCACTCGTGATTTTTTAGCCTGAAAAACTTGACTCCTTCATTTGTTTGCAACGAATCTATCGGGAAATATTCGATAATTTTGAACCACTTGTGGTATTATATGTGATAAATGTTAAGTAATACCAAGAGAGCTCCAAAATTATCGAGAAATTAACCGTAGATTTTTGTCAAATAAATGAAGGAGTCAAGTGTTTTAGGTAAAAAATGGTTAAAATTGATGGCGAAGAACGAGTAATTTTAGTTGAAATTTACATAGCGAAAATCATTATCGAAAATCTTCATTGACAATCAGGATCAAATTTTTGTCTCTCACCTTGGAGCACCTGAAGTGTTGATAGACTATATTATCGTTGTAATCATATTTCTGCACGTGCCAGAAATGAGTATTCGGACAGTAGCAGTTGACCCGGACTCTGTGGGCCGTCAGGTTTTGATGATTTTCATTGACTTCTCCACGGACAACTGCTGCAGTTTTACGAGGCTTGCAGATATTTTTGTGATTCAGAGGCTCGCAAAACTGTTAATTTAGGATTCCCTACAGTGAATTTATGGGGGGTTGGGTGGAAGGGGCAGTTGTACCTTTAGGAATGATCTGTTGTTGATACTCATGGTGTGATTATCGAATTCATCAGTCCAAGGACACTCGTCCCCACTAGGACACTTGCAGAGTCTTTCCACAATGTCATCTGTCCAGAAGCGTTTGTAGAGAATGTTACAGGCGTCGTGTGGTCGACATTTAGGGAGGGTTTTTTCCCCTGCCACCTAGATAATGAAAATGGCAGTGTCTTTTTACACATGTCTTGTCTATTTTCTGATATTTTTGGCCTGTGATATTTTAACGTGTAAGTTTAGAAAATTCAGCAGCAAAGTGGTAAAACGAGATAAGTCAGTTCTGACTATCGACCAGTTTTTTATGAATATCTCTTAAACTAGGGGAGATAGCGCAATTTCTATTCAGACCTTTTTTGTGAAGCGAATTGAGAGCTACAACAAATGTCATGACGGAAATTCCGCTATCTTTCTTAGATTCGAAGCTATCGCTAAAAAACCCGACGCAAAGAAAAATCAACTTCTCATTTTAACACTTCGCTAATGAATTGGATCTGGGGCCTGGAAGATGTTTTCTTACTTGAGTCAACTAGATCTGTACTTACACCCTCTCGATACTTGAAGAACACATTTCGTGGTTTACTCTTGATTCTCGTATATTTCCCATCGCTGATGATTGTGAGGGCGAGAATAACAGTTATACACAACCACATGATAGATGACAAACTGACGTTTTCCGAGTTTAAAACGATATTGGAAATAATTTCGAATGGATTGTCTATTTGTTCCCACACACCACCCACGTGTAACACTTTGGATTTTAGAAAAGCATTGAGACATCGTCATTTTAATATCCATTGCGTATTTATTTATGTGGAGTATCACAAAGGTCTTGAGGTCTGTGGAATGTGAGAGTCGATTTAATGACGGAAAGTGTGAGGAGTCGTTTGGCACGAAAGTCAATTTCGTCTGATGATTTTTCGTTTGAAAATTCTAATTTTTGTGGTAAACCAACGAATCTTAAGTAAGCGTGAATTAATTACGGAAATGGGTGATGAAATTATTTCTGGTTATTAATGAGTTTTGCTAGCTCAACATGAGAATAACAATAATTTTTTTTCTTGTTCCAGTCAATGGAAGCAACAAAGGCCCTCCTCCGTCACAGTTTGAGATCAAAATTATCAGCAGCACTGGAGTCCGAGAGTTATCTATTGGTACAACACTGGTGTTCAACGGAATGTCAAAATGCAATCCGAGCTTACATGGATGAGAAGGTACAGTAAATATAACAGACCTCAGAGATGTTGAAGTGGCGGGTAAATGGAGGGAGAGGAATATAAATGGTACATAAGAGATGATATTTAAATTATTTTAATATCCACCGGTTGAATTTATGTCGATGGCAATATTAATTCAGAGTAATTCGTGAATGATCACTGAATTGAATAATTTTCTAAAGGATTTAGCTCTGTAAATTTCGCATTCGTTGCTGTAATTAGCTGAGACGTCCGATAATTTCACCATTTGGTATTAAAAATATAACGGAAACGCAGGATGTTCTCCCGTTTTTTTTCGAAATCGTTGGGCCTTGTTTAGGACTGAATTCATAAAATTACGTATTGTATTAAGATTTATGTATAAATAATCGATTATTATGCTTTTATTAAGTGGAATTTATCATTAATTTTAGGGAAATTATTGATAAATAGTCACAACAGAAAAAAAGTGCATTCTCGTGAAAAATATTTTTAGAAAAATTCTCAAGTGAATGAACAACTTTTTTTGTTATAGACATAAACTACTGACATAATTATTTCAATTTAGCGATTCGTCACTTTTGTTGGTTCTATGATTTTTTTTTCATATCCGTATGAATTTTTTTTTCCAATGCAAATTATATTTTTAAATGTAGTTTTTTTGAATGTTTAATTGTTGATGAGAAAATATTACTTTGAATACGCACGTTCGTGAATTAAAGATCCGTTATTTGTAATGAAAGATACAATAATGTGAGACTTGATTTTTTTTTGTAGAGAAGGATGTGGCAAAGTGGTAAATTGGTGATAAACGAATGTTGAGAAAAATTCAGATATATTTTTTTTTCTCAAATTCAAACAACACATGAAGAAGGGATGACTGGGGTTATTGTTTCGCTCGTCTTTCCTCGTGTCCCAACACCTCTATCTAACTCAGTAACTTGTTGTTACTGGTTGATTGATTACTAAAACATTATGACAAGAAAAATGTATTTTGCGAACATTCTTTCATGTGGACAGTTCATCGTATGGAATATATTTTTTAATTTTAATTTTATCGAAATTTGTTCCAAGTTCTCACAAGAATATTTGTTATTATCATTAGTTTGTATTGTTAATAAATATTCTGTCGGAGAATGTTCACTGTACCCTTGTGTTCTTCATCTCCAGTTGCTGTTGCTCGAAATTTGTAGAATTCCCGCAGGACAATGACAACATTCCGAATTTATCGCGAGAAAAATGATGTGTGAATAGAGGAAAAGAGTGGGAAAAGTGCAATTAACTTAGTCATTCAAAGAAACCTGAAGGAATTGCAAGAAAATTGTTTATGTGTTGAAAAAAAATTTAAGCAGCTTCACAGGTTGTAGAGGAATTAAAAGGACTTTGGAGGTTTTATTCACAGAATTTAACAAAAGTCTCTGTTTTCTCAAACTGTAACAGAAATTTAATTAAGAAATTTCCAAACTGGAATGGAATAGAAAAAGTATTTCTAATTTAGTAACGAGGTAGTAAAACGAGATCAGTGGCTTGTGCAGATTGATTAGTTTTTGATGAATATCTCGAAATCTAGGGAAAATATAGAAATTTTCAGTACCACCTTTTTTGTGGAGCCAATGGTGTGCTACACAAAATGTTATCACGCAAATTTCGCTATCTCTCTTAGATTCGGAGTTATTCCTCAAAAACTAGACTCAGAGATAAATCAACTTATCTCGTTTTACTACTTCGCTAGTGAATTATTATCAGACGTCCGTACAATCCTCTGGCTTTTACATTAATTATAATCATCAATTTTACATGTGATGAATTGTTTACAAGGTCTATATTCATTTGCCCTGTAGCAAGATGAGTTATTGCGCATTAATTAGACGTAGAACTCTCCCGTCTGATCCTCGAACCGTAAAATTCGCCACCACTCTATTTTGCCCCATTCTTCTCAATACTTTACGATATCGTGGGAGTGAATGGAATGAAAGTAAAAAAATATCGAGTGGGGGGGGGGGATGAAGTGAGAGATCAAGAGTACATGTTGTCGAGTTAAACAATTTTAAAACACACATGTATTGATAAATATAAAACCCGTACAAATATAAGTAAGATATTCACAAGCCAATTTACGTTTCTTTCATTTCTTCATTTCCATCATGTCTCCTTTCACTGTAATCAAAATATATAAACTATACTGTAGATTCGAATTAATACTTTAGTAGCCTTTTGCAACATCACTTTGATCACTGGGTGACAATTAGGCAAGTCGTAAATTATTTAAGAAATTTCCATTCTTCAGACATGCTGTTGTTATGTTAAATACTTGGAGAATAATTTACACGTGTTGACGAATTGACGTCAGAAAAGTCCTATTTTCTTTTTGATTTCTATCTGCTTCCACGACGGGAGGTTTTGAAAGTCGTCCAAGTTCATTCCCAATAATTCCTGAGGAGCCAAACCCAAAATAATTCAATAATTCTGTCGAGATTTTGTCTTATTTCTAGGTGAATTGAAAATTCTTCAGAATGACTGAGATATGAGTAGTATTTTTTTAATATCCTATTTTTACCTGAAAATGGACCGGAGATAGATAGACCTCTAAACTTGTTGGATCGACACCCTCCGGCAACGGTCGTTGTAATAATTGAGCTGGTGGATAAGTACTTTGAGTTAGACGAGTCAGTTCGTTCTCCAGTGAAAGCATTTCCCCGGGGGTTCGGCCATCCTGTAAAATACGAGGGTTAATAATAATTCAGTAGTGAATTGGTAAAATGAGATAAGTCACTTCTGCCTATTGATCACTTTTTGATAAATATCTTGGAACATTTTTTAATCCGACCGAAATAAAGCTGAATAAAATACTATTATTCATCATTAAAAACCGTACCTTCATATTCAACTCAGCGATTTCATCCCGATTACCCCAAGTAGGAAAAAGATTGATAAATTCAAGTGGTTCCAGGCCAGCCCAGACCAGATAAATAGCGCTGCTCATTCCATCTCTGCCCTCTTTCCAATAATTAACTGCAGCAGTCATGGCAGCTCGTCTCTCCGCCTGCCACCTGACAGCACCACTGCCCGTCTGATCTTCCTCCCCAGTATTGGGCCACCAACCCTGCCACAGCCACAATTCCTCCCCATTATCCAGAAGAAACAAGGCCGGCTGACTAGCCTGATAAAGCTCTTCCTGTAAAAATGGAAACGCCGTGTTCTCCTTATCCCGATGCGGACACAGAATCTCCACAACTCTGAACTCCCCCGAGACACTCGAAAAATGAAACATCCTGGGGGTGTGCCTGGACACCTTCCTATTGATGGTCCCATACAATTTTCTATGCATTCCTCCACCAAAAAGATCCTCCGGTTCTTCTCCCTCCTCGATCTCCACAATCCTCACCTCCTTCCCCGGAAGTCCCATCTCCAGAGGTTTGTTCTCCCTCACAGCCTCAGCCGCATGGAATGCATTCTCCTTACCCCTGGACAGACAGTTCCTCCCATACCAAACGTATACAACCCCCTTCTGTCCATCAACAAACAGAAGACATCCCCTCGTACGTAACTGACTTGAGGAGAACGGCACCTCCAAGAGTGATGTCTCTTGCTCTCGGCTACCTCTGCAAAAGAACGCCCTGATTCCCTCTCCCTCTTTCTGTTCAGCCCTCTTCCCCGAATGTATCACCATGGCGCCCTTGAACAGATTGAGAAACGCTGGAGGCTCAAAGCCCTCGACAATCCTGATCTGTGGCCCCTGTTCCTTATCAAGTTCAACTGTTAACAGGGCAGCTGTTCCCTGTTTGTTCAGGGAAGCATTCTTTCCCTGCCAGATGAAATACGCACACCTGTCCCTCCCCTCGACTGCGTGCTTGGAAGGTAATCCTGAGAGCTCCCTCCCTGTCACTGTGATGAGGTACATCCAACGGATGATATAGGATTCACCGCTGTAAAATTGTCCAGCAGATGTATCGTCCATCTGGGAGTACGAGTGTTCGTTGATATGCCAGACTGTGACGTCAGTGGTGGTCACCAGGTACTGACGACCGAATTCCTCGTCGAACCAGCCGGTCCCTCTGCCCAGGTGACAGCCCTCAAGGACGAGGTCCACTGGGGGAATCTCGGTGTTCATCATGACAGATCGATCTGGAGGGTCTATCACAATTTTTCCATCCACCTTGTCCTTCTCCTCTGGAGGCTTTCTACATTTTATGATTCCATAAGTGTTCGGCCAGTCTAGGAATTTCTCCCTGAAGAGAATTGTCTCCATGTGCTGGGTGAGCTTCGCCGATAGGCACCATCCCGGTCTTCTGCTGGCTTTTCTCGAGCTCTCATCAGTCTCTGATCTCCTGCCAATTATTTGAGCCGCATCGATTGGCGATATAATGCAATCGGTGTAGTCGTAGCCCTCGTTCCAGAGGGATTCAGCTAGTTTTAGGGAGGATCTTCGAGACTCTACGGGTGCACACTTGCCATTCCATATGTATAATTCAGATCCAAAATCGAATATAAGAATTTTACTCGGGTCCAGCATCTTTATCTTGGGAATTGCACCCCAGTATTTCTCCAGAGGGATAAGCTCATTCTTCAATACTTCGTACACTACGTTTGTGTCAATCAGCGCTGATTCGTATTGCTCGTCCTCGTCAGGATGTCCAGCATCTGTAACATCTGGTGGAGATGATGAGGAATGACCGAGAAGATTGAAGAACTTGTGGAGGTCTGAGGAAGTGAAGGCCTTGTCTGACGAATTTATCGGGCTCTTCTGCTCGTCCAGGGTTATGATCCTTGGGGCCTTGCAGCCGAGGTCCTTATGCTGTTGGATGCTCAGAGCTATTTCAGTTGCTCTAGATTTTTCTATCACATTGCTGTATTTTCCTATGTAGTGGTAGATCTCAGTTTTACTGACTAGTATGAAATTGTCCCCTGAATTGAGGCTAGATATGGACGGCTCCACCAGTCTGACTTGGACATGTCTTCTGCCCTTGATAAGAATCAGAAACAGATGAGAGTCCTTGGGGTGGAACTTGGTGAAGCCGTTGGAAGAATCTTCAGTAGCTTTCAAGGAAATTGACGTGAAACTCTCAGTAGAAGCTAGACCTGCCAGGGCTTCCACTGCCAGCGAAGAATTCTTTCCAATTTTTTCAAGATTTTTCAGTTTCATCAGGCGATCAGCTACTCCAGTTTTTATCTCTGTGTATTCGGTCTTCAGGTCTGTTCGGGCGGCTAAAGTCTTCAGGGGATTGTGGTGAGTCGACACCTTGCGACGTTGCACCTGAATTGTTCGTCGTGAGCACAGTTTTTCAGTGGATGGAGTTATGAAGTCAAAGTCCGATTCGGTAATCGCGATGGTTTCCTCCTGGGATTTCTCGAAAGACATGCCGTCGAAGAAGGACGTGAAGGTTTCGTCCGCTGGGTTTGGAATGTGTTGAATTGATGTCTCGAGAGTTTCTAATTCGGAAAATTATTAACATTCATTTTTTTAAGTTTAAATGGCACCCCTGAGGACAACTCAATCGAAGTAATATAATTTTTCAAAAATAAATACTCCTTTCCAGTACCTGAACATTTGGCAAAAACCGAGAAAGGACATGAATATCTTTAAATTCTCCCAACGCTTTGAATTTTCTTATTTACCTCCATTATCGTACGTGAGTACTCTCGATATTTTTCTGTCACCAAAATCGTTGCTGCCTCCACTCCCAGCACTCTCCGGAAGCCCTAAAAATTGATGTCATTATCAGAATCATTTCTGAAGAAAAATAAAAAGAAGAAAGTAAACGAAGGACTGAGTTACCCCTCCTGGTGTCATCCCTCTTGTGCGGTGTCTTCTTCTTCCTCTCGCCACTGCTGCAGTTCCCCATTGATTCGAACACTGGCTTTGAATTCTGACTGATTGTGTCGATTTGATCAAATTTCATTTTCCCAGCTACCGAGAATTTTACAGCATCGGCTGTGGCAACTCGTTTTCGCCATCCTTCAGCAGCTGATTCCAATTTTTCGAGACGATCCGCCAATTTTTTTTGACTCATAACACACTCATCTTTTTCTTTATAACAAATATCACTCTTTACGCCGGCCTAAAATTGAGAACGTAGTGGGCCATTAGTATCTTGACTTATCGATATTCTTATCAGTGTTCAATAGAGTTGTGATCAAAATCTGGTATTTGTGCGAGTGATAATTACATTCACGAGTTTCGAGAGATTCAATTTCATTTGTTTTGCGCAAAGTGGAGCTCAAGAGTATGGATTTTCTTAGGAGAATTCCTTTGACATTTGATAAATCATAAAAACAGACAAGACTTGCAATCACCAGATTTGAGGTAAAAATCCAAAATTACAAATGATAACTCTTTCCATGCGTGCTTATCAAGGTCTAAAATTTAATACCAGAATTTAACGAGAATAAATTGCCTAGAAAGATAAGAATTTACGTGACGTACTAGGCCCAGTTATTGGCCAACTCGTCCCAAAGGCTTTCATCACCATAAATTCAAGAGAACTATCCTTTCTCTTTTGATCATGCTGAATTTATTATCTACTGAATGATTTTCATGGGAAAAAGAGATAGACAAAATCATTCAGAAACTGGGCCAAGGGCTAACGACAAGTCTTATCTGTCCATTCCACTGAATTAGGTACAAATAACTGACCTTATCATTATCCATTGGTCTCTCTACGACTAACGAAGGTGGTAGTGATTCTGAAATAACTCGACGTTTCCAATCAGTTGATCCACTACGTTTCAATGCTGCTAAACGATCAGCAATACTAATACCCGAAAAATCCAAACTCTGTGTAGTAGAAATTCCCTTGTAACTTCTGCTATCCAATGAATCACTGACAATTTTACCACGTGATGAATTATCACAAATACCACTGTCAATTGTATTTTCATTGAAACCACAATTTTTATCGATAATTTTATCATCAGTGTAGTCGTAAGAAGGCACTGTACATCCAATATATCTCTTCATGGTGTCACTGTATGTTTCCGTTGATGTTGACACATGAACATATATATCTGCCAACTCCTGGGATAAATCCTTGCATAAGTCCAATTTCTTTGATGATGAACGATGACTTAGGTTCGATACAGTATAGGAACTTGATGATTTTAGGATACTTTTTGGTGTATCGTGGTTTTTAACTTAAAAAAATTAATAAAATCAAAATAATAAAATTATATTTGTGGAGGTATCGAGCAACTATTGATCACCAATCGATTACTATTTCCATATCATACTGGTGACCTGGATATAGTGGACAGAATAGTAATTGATCAGTAATTAAATAAAAATTATCTATAATAATAACGCTATTGGGGGTCACTGGCTTCTCTTTTCGATATTTATTCGTCAACAAACGTGTTCCAGCATTTTTTTTTCTTTAACAAGCTGAACGGATCTAATTTGAATCTAGTAACAATATCCTAATGATTCACGCATCGTAGTGAAACGAAATTGAATATTCAATTAGTTTTTTTCTGTGTTAAAAAATCAAGAAACACGAGAGGAATAAAAGAGAAGAAAATAAAACTTCTAGAACTTCAGTTTTTTAATAATAAATGCGGGGAAAATTGACGAATTATTATCCAGATCTTCTCAATTTTCCTTTTTTAGTCCCAAATCAACGAAGAGAAACTAGTCCCCTCCCCTCCCTCCACCCCAAAATTGGAACATCATGCAGGCGATGCAATTTCCCTCGATTCCCTCGTTAAAATAATGAAAACTCACCATTTTGCTGTCTCCCAGTCGTCTGTCTTCCATCGCCACTCGTGACTAGTGCATTTGGTACATGCCTAGCGGCGTCCTCGACCTCCTCCGATGTAACAGGCTGTGTTCTAAACCGGCTGAATGCCCTCCTCTGTCCTCTCTCAATGTATATCCCCGCCTTCTCCGCACTCTCAGTAGCAATTTTACGATTGAACAGAGCAACTCTTTGAGCAATATTAAGTTTGGAAGGATCCTCAGGCTCTTCAGTCTCCCCAGGATCCACCTTCAGATCCTTACAACCCCCTCCTCGGCTACTGTCGCCCTTGATAAGATCCGCTGCCTCCCTCACCTCCTGACAAGTCACCGGTTGCGTGCAGAATCTCGAGCTCTCCTCACATCCCTCCCCCCTCCCAACCTTCCCCTCAAACCCAACAACAATAGTCTTGCTCGCCCCCTCACCCCCATCGCCCCTAATCGACGATAATTGATTCTGCATTTCCATTCGATCTCTGAATCTCCTTGAGACACGTTTGTCACGTCTGACTTTGGCCGAATAATCGTCCAACTTTCTGACAGCTGCCTCTTCACTGCTGAATCCCAGTCGCTCATTGAGCTTGGAGTCCTCGGGGAACTCGAACGTTACAACTTGATCGCTGTCAATCTCCTTTTCAGTGTTATCACCACCACATCCTTCCCTCCTGATACCCTCCCAGTGATCCACCAGCCATTCCTTTCCGTCCGTCTGCTCGTGCCCAACAGATCGCGCTCGTTTTCTCATAAACAGTTCCCTGCTCGGTGATGACGATGTACTCTGAATCGATCTTGATCTAGAATTCTTGAGGATCGGTTTAACTGTCAATGTGTCACACTCAGGAAGGCTGTTGGTTCTCCTCTGAAGCGAGTGCTGTTTCAGAACTGACAATTTCTTCGGTGAATTTGGTACAGTTTCACACTCGTGACTCGAATCCTCGGAATTCTTTCTCGACGAGTACTTGAGAATAGTCTTTCTCGGTTTGTCCTCGTGTTCGTCCGAATCTGTGCTCGATTTTTTCTTGAGAATTGGCCGTGGCTCCAGGGACGGAGGATCTGATGAGGATGACTCGTCGTGAGAGAGTTTCTTCTTCAGGATTGGACGAACTTCCGCGGACTTTCGATCGAATGATTCAAGTTCTGTCCAGGTGACACCGAGGCTCTTTGCCACTGCATCGACGATAATCTGGGGGTGTTTCTTCAGGATTCCCTGGCGTTCGTTTGTCTGATCCTCTTCGTCATTTGATCGGGACCATCTGTTCTTCAAGATCGATGGCGGATTGTGCTCGATGGCCTTTGGCCGCTTCACCAGTTCGTCCAGTGATGATCGTCTCTCATATTTGAGGATCGGCCGGAAATCGGTGTCCGGGGGAGAAGGGGAGTCCGGACTGATCAGAATTGAGTCTAGGGGACTGATGTTGCGACGGAGTATCTCACTCTCGTCGAGACTACAACGTTTCTTCAGGATTCCGTGTTTTTTAGTCGAGGAATTGTTATTTTCGGAGTCAGAGAGATTAAATGCTACTGTTGGCAGTGGATTGGATACGGTCTCTGGTTCTGGTGGATCTGATGTTTTGTGTTTTAGGATAGAAACTGGGGGAAGGGGATGGTGACTCTGCATGGGAGAGGGTTTTGTTTCGTCGATGGATTTTCGGGGAATTGGTTTTGGGGAGGATTTTACCACGGGATCTCGTGGAATCGGTATGGGAACGGAGGAGTGGAGAGAGGAGGACGCGAGCCTCTCCACCCGCTCCATGGTGGCACGGGTGAGGGCTGTCAGGGCGTCCACCCGCTGGAGGACCTCCGCCGAGGTGAAGGACGGGGGGTGAGAGGCGCCTCTCAGAGACGTGGGGATTGATGAGGGACGTGAGGGGGTGGAGTGGGATGTAAAGGGTGGACGCGAGGGTTTCGGAGTGGGAAGGGTGGCAGTCGAGGTTTTTGAGGGCTTTTTCAAACGCCTCGTCGAGAGTTTCTCGCCTGTAATTTGAGGGAAAGGGCAGTCAGTGATTGTGAAAATTAAAGTTTTCGGGCAATTTTTGTTGAAAACTCAATTCTCTATAAAAAACCTTTCATCGAGGTTTTTTTGTAAATTTCGAGATGAATAAGTGAACAGGAAGATGAACTTTGTAGAAAATATCATAGATATTCTGTTGGTTATTAATTAATTGCAGTCAATGGAAAAGGTTTCACTATAAAAAATTGTGAGCAGGAGAAAAATCATTCTATTGTTCGACTTTCAATGACTTTCTCGATTGAAAAAGAATTTTGTGGAATGGGAATTTGCTATCAACTCACGAACTCATTTCCTTCCCTCGACAGTGAATTTCAAAGCTTTCAGAGTACTAAACGAACCCTTTCGGCTCATTCCACGTGAGAATACATAACAAAATCGATAAGACTTCGTATGAGAGCACTTGAACCCTTTAAAATGGAGATGAAAATAGCTTTATTGGAAAATAGACGGGAAAAAATTCATTTCAAAACGCGGAGTGATGTTTCCTACACATCAATTCCTCGTTACGATTGTCATTTTTCCGATTTCGAACAAAAATTCAATGAAAAGTTCACAACAGAGGAGGGATTTATTGCTTTCAAAGTTCTATCGAGACTGTTAATTCAATATTTCATAAATCAATGGATCTTTGGATAAATTGAGTTAAACATTTTCAAGGAGAATTCACTTTTGTGTGATATTTTTTTTGTCCATTGCTAGAAGGAAAACATTCAAAGGGAAGTTCCATACATTTACATGAGTATCAATGTAAATAATTGTGATTCCTCAAAGAAGGTAAACCGATTTCCTGAAGATTAACATATGAATGTAATATTCATCTAGGATCGAATATATGAAAAAATTAATTTACAGTTTCTCTTCTATGGTTCCAGAAAGTAGTCGGCTTTTGTTCATTATTTTTTCATTACAAGAATCCTTGAAACTAAGTAGAATATCTCATGAAAGTCAAATTAATGTATAGAATCCAGTCTACGATTCAATATGCATTAAAATAATTCTCCCTTTCTGTTACGAATGAAATGTAACATGTGCATACATGTAAATTAGAGAAAATTGGAGTTCTTGTACTGTCTAATTACCAAAATACTCACCAGCATTTGAGTCCATCGATTTTTCATGGATATCCGCCGCTCTGCTGGTGGCCTGTCGATGTCTCTCCCTCTCTCGTGAAAATGTCTGCGGTATGCCAGTGGTTCGCGTTGTTCTCTGCAATTATTGCAAAGGAAAAAAAGAGTTTTTACGTTATCGAAGTGCTGATAGGTGTGGTAATAATTCAACTGAGGAATTACTCAGTAAAGGTCATCATGCCATTAGTTGCTGGTTATACCTGTGTTGATGATAAGTTGCTGCTTGACGCGTGGGGAGAACTACGTGACGTTGGAACTGTTTCTGATAATCCAACCTTTCGCACGGCTGGAGTGTCAGCTGGAAAAGAATTTCAAAAACATTCATTAGGGCAAGACGACCGTCTTCCCATTGTTGATAACTGCAGATTGATTGTGTAGAGACGAAGAATTTTGTTTTTTATTTGCAACGTTTGGTCAACAGATAGTGACTTATGGTTTCTCAGTGTTACTGACCTGTTGGAGATACAATTGATGCGGCTCTAAGTCTTGATGTCTTCGTCTCTCGAATTGATGCAGTCTTATTTGGTGTGATGGAAGTCTCCTTTCTCCCTGAATTCATAAAGAATATTGAATTACATCAACTGACGGATCGTGATTTATTTTCCTGTCGCATGGGATTTTGTTTGGACTCGAACCAATAGTTTCGAAGATATTGTTCAAAAAATTACCTCATAGATAAGTCAACTTATCTCGATTTACTAGTTTGCTACTGATTCATTGTTATCTCCAGGAATTCCCAGAAAGGAAGCAGAAAAAAAATTGTGGAAACACCGATAGAATTTTTTTTCGTTACATCAATTGCCTTGCTAAGAGTTGCAATCCCTGAAATCATTGATTCATTGAAATTCCTGTCATTTTTAAAATCATTGATTGAACATTCAACTTCCATTAGCTGACGCAGAACGTTTTACCTCACGCCGGTAGGAATTTCCGATTGAAAGTCATGCGGATAAACTCCATCCTTTGATCATCTCCAGAAATAACCGAGGAATTCGTTTTATCGGTACAATAAACTATACGAAACAACTTTTGCATATTCATGACCATGAAAATGACTTTCGAAAAAATGAGCTTCATGTTTTATTGAATATCTTTTATTTTAATCGTGGAATGTCTATGACTCAAAATTGGTCTTCAAGGTTGAAAAAATGTTTTTGAAATGAGCACAGATATGACAAATGTGACTCTGCCAGTCCCCCGAAATCTAGAATTGAATCCAAAGATGAAAAAGATGAAAATGGAATTTCCAAGAAAACAAAGAAAAATTGTATCGTTAACTTGTACAAATTTTCTGGACAAATGGTGCGACTTGTATAAAACCAAACTCATTTCCAAGATGGATAAATTGCCTTTTAAATGAGCTCGGGCTCGCGGAATTCCACTGAACCAATTCTGAGTTATTTACTCTCGAACAAAGGCAGAAAACCCTGGGGCAAAGTACCTCAAAAACATAATTTACTTGTAACGGCAGAAGTCCTTCTCCGCTCCCCCTCACTGGTCAACTGTCCCTCCTGCCCCCCGTTATCAGCTGTTTTTGATGTACTGCCGTCACCAGCAGCCATCAGAGCTGTCGCCCCAGCTGCTACCATATCTGCAAAACAATTCCGGAAGCATTGAGAAATACTTTCTATCGATCCTACATTGTAATAATCGAGGATGAATCATCAGCATATCCCCTTCTCCAAACAACTCATTCCCGGTGAAAAGACCCAACAAATTGGTCAAGGCCCGAGATAATGACTCAATAATTAACGGAGAAAAAGCTACCAATGTACAAAAAAAACAGAAATGCAAATAAATTAATAAATCCAGATTTTTTTTTATGTTGAAACGTATCAAATTGACACAATAAAATCGAGAAATACAGAAATATTTCCAAATCATAAAGTGACTCTTTATTTAATTATTGAAAATAAAAAAAGTCGATTAAAACATGTTTTTGCAGTTAATCGTTTATGACGGAACTCCGGTGATAAAAACCCCAGGAACTAATCGCGGAAAATGGCCAAATCGAACAGACAAAAGTTCCAACTTGACGTCAGACATTTTTTTTCAAATTAAATTTGCAAAATCTCTCTGTCCGGCCAGCTAAACATGAAAAAATCTTTTTCCAGTTTTGAACAAAATAATTCTTCTTAAACAAAAGCTAACAATGATGATTTACGCCTCGCGAATACTCTTTTTATTTATTGTGAGAGATGAAATGGCAAATTGAACAAAAGTAAATGGTTTGTTACTCACTGCTTTCGATTCCGGATTTTCATCAATTAAAATTCATAATTAACAATTAATGGAACACGAAGAAGCCCCAATGATAAATATGTTTATAATTAGCCTTTATTTGTTATTGGCTGGCGATTGGCCCGTTATCACAGAAGAGTTGAGAATATGCTATTTGTTCAGTATTTCGTAGTAGTACGGTGAAAGTATTCCAACATATTTGATAATGAGATTACTATCGGTCAGATGTACGTTGGCAGCACAACAGGTTAAATTTGATTAATGCACTATTATTTTCTCTTTTTTAACACTTGGCACGAACACGTTTAACATTCAGCTGGTACACGAAATTAACGGTTAACACAGATTTGTTTCGGACGATTGACTGGTGCTTTTTAGTCTCCCGGTGATCACAGGTGGTGGGTGAATTTTACATTTGGCTTTTTCGGTCCATGGAGGAGTGGATAATTGTACAAGCGACCAGTCATGTTTATTTCACGGAAAATGCGGCGGACGAGAAATATTTTTTGTCATTTTTTTGCTCTCAGTTTTTGCGATTCGAGCGCTCGGCATCTGGGTGGTTTTCATGAGCGACTGTTGGCAAGAGGGATCGCTTCATTGTCCGCTTGAGCTTGAAAAAATGAGGAGGGATAGGCCACGGAGTTTTAAAAAAGCCCTGATGTATTATTTTTATCGCTAGTTCTAGTGCTAACAAAAATGAGAAAAATTCTCCGTCAAATTTGCTGAAGTTATATTATTTAAATAAATTAGAGTTGCGCTTTTTTGGTTTTTCCTGAATAACTCCGTAAATATTGTTCACAGTAAAAAAACAAATGAATCCAAAATTATTCCTTATGAAATTCCACACAAAAAAGGTTTATATATTGTTTATCCTTTTGCTGATAGTTTTGGAAATACAAGCGCGTAAAAAATCGCACTCAAATTTGTGTTTATCTACCTGCTATTCCCTTGTATCCCTTTTTGAAGGGCAGGGGAGAGGAGGCGTGTGTTCCTCCCTTAACATTGATATAAACGATAGCAACAAATAAACCTTTTATAATACTTTTGCAACCCACATTACGACGAGCGATTACCAGCTGCTCAAAATCACAAAAATTAGAAGACAAAAACATTCATCGAAAATGGATTTTCGGCTTAGTGATGAAAGCTTCGAGTGTTTTTCGATTAACTCCCACTTTCGGTAGTCGTATCACCATCACTAGAAAATTATAAGATCAGTTATTCTTTCCTAATTCGATGGAGTGCAGGAATAAGCCCGGTTATTGGCCCTTGGCCCATTTCCTGACCGCTCGGGGTATCTCTCGTTTACACCCAAGTAATTCTCAGTAGATCTCAAATCCAGGATTATCAAGAGAGAAAGGAAATTTCCTCGGTTTTACGGTGATGAAATAGTGAACACAGTCACTAAGCGAGTTTTAAAATATCGTGGTCGACATGGGGCCCGCAGGAGGGTCCCGTAACTGATCCCAATGGCAGTTGTTGCCCTCAGCTGTCAGCTGTCAAATTAATTGGAATTCAATTTCTCGTCGCTGATGAGTTTTTCCGAAAATATATCTCTTTGCAGTTACCGAAAATACTCATTTCTCAAACTAATCTTCAATTTCACCCCTAAATCCCCCAATTCAATTTCATTTATTCATTCATTTCTGCATTTATAATAAATCGAAATACCAGTATCAACACCAATGACAACACACCCAAAAATTAACCAATGAATAATGAAGTAAAAAAAGTAGCCTAACAAGTAGTTCAATTTCGACCAGAAAAAAATTTAAGAAAATTAGAATATGGAAAAAAGAATTTTTCGAACGTTTGGGTCAAGATCAGAAATAAAAATTTTCACTAAAAGTTTTCTATATTTTTCAATTTTTTCTTCATTTATTCATCTATTTTTTTCATGGGCCATTTCCTCAAGGAATCGTAACAGTTTAATCGCCTCGAGAAAATTTATAATCGCAAACCACTCTGATTAATCGAGCTTCCCCCTAATTCCCTCAAAATCGACTCAACATCATCTAAAATCATTAACCCCATAATCCTCAATTCATCAATTCCCATTTACCTCAGCCCCCCCCTCCAGTCCATAAATCTAAATATCCAATTAATGAATTCCCGATTGAACCGAAACATCAATTAATTATTCTTTTCCCCCACTCTCGTTTAATCTCCTCCTCCTCCTCCTCCCTTTTTTCCACGTGATTCCCAGTGTAATCACCTATCCCCTGAGCACAATGAACGCAGAGCACCATTTAAAATCGATTGTCACGACGCCGTCTGATAAGGGTTGTCAAGCGATCGCAAGTACCTCCACCCCTACCGCCCTCCCACCATCCACTCCTACCCCTTTTTGAGTGGGATTACCACTATAGACGCTCTCCTGCCAACATCTGTCACCATATACGTATAAACCCCTGAGTACAATTGTCTGTATGTTCGTCTGTCTGGAAGTATTGCGTGGACCTGCCACTCCATATACTTAGTTCCATACTCTTAAATATTTAATTCGCATACCCAGGAGGCAGCTGTTGTTCTTCGCAAGCTCCAGAAAATTGAGCTGAATCGAGACCACTGGTTTCCTTTTTTTCCCTTTGTATTCCCTCAATTTGGTATTCAACGCTGCCTCACCCTCCAGTTTCTATTAAACCGGTCTCAAAAATTGGGAACTGCACTCCCAGAAGTTATATTATATTCAACGATTCTCTTCGTTCTGGGAGTATTCACGGTATCTTGGGTAATTTTTTAAATTGAAAATTAGATGAAATGACCCGTTTTGCCCTGACTATTGTCGAAGGATTATTAGTTAGGGGTGGAGGCGTGAGGGTGTTTGGGGAGGGTCTGGCGGCCATTTTGCGATAAAAATGCACCGGCCATCTTGTCAATAATTTTTCCTAATATAAATCCTATTTCATTGAATTTCCCTCGAATTCACACTTTAAAAATTATTATTTTTTTCCAGTTATCCTAATCTATCCTAATATCCTAATCTAAAAGTCTCATGATGATCTTCATTTCCACTCACTACCAATCACGATACTGTCTCCACTATTTCCCCAACATAAAACCACAAATTTGGAATCTATTTCGTGCAATCTACCTCGCCCATCTGTCTCATACCTAAAAATTACGGAATGCTCTGACGAAATTCCCCAACAGTTCCACAAAATTCGTCCTCCACTAGACGTTCCTCCAGCATTACAGAAAACCCACGTAATTTCACGAAGCTACATTGAATATTCCTCTTCATCCAGGCCCTTAAAAAATCCCCTTAATTATTGATACTCCCTAAACATCCGTAACGCCACCAATACCCGATACAAGATCGATTTACATCGTCTCTCACAAACAGCATTGAAGTCCCTTATCACAACCTCTCAAGCTGCACATGCTCAACTTTCAAAGCGAGAAGAAGAAATAAAATCCCGAGATAGCGTCAAGACCCCATTATCTCTCCTTTCATATTTATCATTCCTATTTTTGTTTTAGCAATTTTCACTCGAGTAATCTCGAGTGAACACGCCTCAATTACAAAACCCGACAAGACAAGAAATTCTTCAATACCAAGTAATCATAAATTTTCCACATTTAATGTACCACCACTAAAGTTTAATGAATTTCTCATCCCCCTCCCACCAAGCCCATTTCTATTTATATTCACAGCTCTGAATAGAAGGGATGATCCTTTATATTTGAAGAATTTCACTTATATCTCGTGTACTTTCCTCTGCATCCTCCATTCACAAACTACGACCACTCACCACCTCAGAATTCTATTATACTCCAAAGATATAGATTCAAATTATCCGCAATTTTTCTCACCATCTGCTACCCCCTCCTCCCTCACAGGACATATTCCTCCGAAAAAGGGAGCGCCAGAGAGGCTTCATATTTCAATATTTCACCCCCACCCCCAGGCACTACATATATATTTCAAATACATACAAATCGACGAAAAAAAAAATGTCCAGAAAGGAACACCATTTTTGCTCCGATAAGTCTTCAGGCATCGTATTCCCATCTCTGATGAAACCCCACACTGAACTCTGCAAAAAATATATTGAGTTTTAATATTAGCATGTGCTCTCAATTTAATTAGGATATCAGTCTCCTGGTGTTTTTTTTCTTTTCAACGTTCCGACGAATTAATTTTTGAAGGTATTTGACTTGAGAGGGACTCGGAGAGAAAAAAAAAGTAATTTTCCATGTGAATCATACATATTTAGCACATGGTTTTCAAGTACATGAGGATAGTCGGCGTTTCTCGGGCGTCGCACAGATGTAGTCAGTTGATGGATGCTCCTGTGACAAATTCTCGGTCGCGCCGCTTCGTAATTACGATTTATGACCAAACACTTTTCCTTTGGCTGGACTTATATGTGTACTTAATGGTGTGTTGAATAACGAATATATGTGCATAAATATACATCAGCGAAAATGCAATTGGAGTAAAAGAATATTGGGAGTTTTTCATAAAAAATTAAAAGGAATTTGGTGACTAGTTGTGGGCAGGAATACATTTGGGAGGGGTGGAGTTGTCGAGTAATAATGAATTTTTGGTCTAGTTTTTTTTATGGCGAAATGCCTGAGCGGGGGAAGACGATTTTTGGCATTTAAGTTATCTGGGAATCTTAATTCTTGGTCTGTCCATATGGGGTGGACTTGAGTGGGTCTGCTGTAGGTTCATTAGATTTTATCATTTAAATTTACCTTCTGGCAAGAGCCGAATTCAGTCTAGAAGATCAGTTGAGTCATGATATGTATTATTTATTTATAACAATGTAATAGTTGCTCATCACACAAATTTCATTGTTGATTTCACATGAATATTTAATAGAAATTAGCAATCGTCGACGGGGTATGGTCGGTGAACCCTGGCACGCCAGCTTTATGACGAAATAATGGACCACGAAGAAGAGCCAACTTGAATTTTCACTCCATATCACCTTTTCATAAAGACATTCAACATTTATCGAAAATTTACGAGTGTCGGCGCATCGTCGGCCGACCCCTGGCAAGCTCTAATGCCCCATTCTTTCATCTTTTCATCGTTGATGATACGTTCAACACATTTATCGTAAAACAGATCGAAAATACCGAATGAAAATCTGACCATTCACCCCAGGACCCCCCCCCCCAAGGTTTCTTCTTCCCAGGATCAAAATCAATGATTGAAGAACTTTTTTATTGATTAAATTGATAATAAACTATTCATGCAATGAATGAAATCCCTTCCACACTTTTTCTGGGCCCACGTTCTCACCCAGTGCTTAGCATCATCAATATTTCTTTGTGATATATTAATATCGCATTTATCAATTCCAAGTGTGCGGATGATCGTCAGTGGAGTTTATATACGGTTTGTTAAAGGGCATAAAAAACAAGAGTGAAACGTTACATCTGGCATCTAGAGAGTCCTGAGGTACTTCAACGCAGACTTTCGAGATATGTACATAAACCCACTTCGGAAAACGTTATATTTTTACTTCAATAGTGTGCGCCCCGCTATCAGATGGGTATATGTGTGTGTGTATGTGTGTGTGAGAGTGGTTTGGGCATGCCGGCTGGCTTCTCTCGTATATAACGCTCCGGCTTGATAATTGTTTGGATGAGATGACAGATTTGTGCAGTCCTCTTGTTATAAATGTATCATCTTTCAGCTGTTGTTTTTTGACTTTATTGTGACATTTTTTTTTCACCTCTCAATTAAAATTCAGTCTCTTGTTATTCTTCGCTGTCTATCAAATGTATCAAGTCAATGGAGTAGTGAATAAAAATTAGCTGCACAATATTTGGGTTTTCGGGTCATTATGCAGAGGAAATCGTGATTAGGATGGTTAATGAACATTGAGAGGAGAGTTTAGGGGAACGGAAGGATTATTCATTGACTCAACTACTCGATCTTGTTTCGTAGTGTCAACTGAGTCATTCATTGATGTAACGAAATATGTCGGCAGCATGAAACTCATGCTTTGATGATTATGTTAGTTATGACCGTGAGGCAACAGCTGAATAATGATGAACATTGAAAAATTCATTGAACATCTTCATTATTTATTTTAATTAAGGTCGTGTACAACATAGTTATCATCAAAACAAAATAGTCATTATTAGGATCTGATCAAAAATAATTCTTTTCCCAGTGATTTTTCAATTATAGTTGAGATTAAAATGTAATAAATTATTAGAATAAACGGAGGAATATTAAATAAAAATTACGGATCTTTTTGGTAATTTCGGAGCGAAGTTGTAGGAAATTTCGCAGGACTTTTAAGAAAAATTTTTCCTCCAACGTTTGTAATTTTTTCCGAATGTTTCTCTCAAGGACGATAAATGTAAATAAATCCATAAAACTAACTTATAATTATCAATTACGATTTTATCTGCCAGCTGAATAAACCGGCGAAGCATTTCAACCATCATTAGAAATGAATAAATGAATAATAAATAATGGTATAAATAATATTTCATTCTACATCTCACCTCCACAAAGTTGACGTCAATTTTTCGAGAGAAATTTATCCGTGAATATACTTTTCTCAGTGTATGTACAATATATATAGCAATCTATAGAAATCGATCGTCGGTTTTGCGTCTGACTGCGTCCTATTATAGCAACTCCTTGAAGCAATATGAATATTTCAGGATTTGCGCGGGTTGCCTGGCAATGGTGCATTCTTGATTGATATTATGCAAATAGCACGAGTTTCTCAAAACCCGAGAGTAAAGAAAAAAAAAATGTCGTTTAATTTTCCGGTCATTACCCACTAATTAGAAAAATCAATGCCTATATTTTCATAAAATTGAATGAAGAAAAAAATTTCAAATTACACAGAGCATTAAATCGTGAAAATTAATCGAGAGAGAGAGCGAGAACCACTCGATAAATAATTCATGATAATGCAATTTCGCTCGTCAGGAAATTTAATGGAGAAACAACAGTGTCTCAATTAGTTTTGAATTCAATCAATTAAGAGGAATGTATTTATATTACTCATGAATATAGCTATTCAATCTGCATCATAAACTCGTAATCGTAATTTTAGCAGTCGTGATTTCACTGGAATTTCTACATTTTATGTTACATTAAATTCGAAAAACCCGTTAGTAGTCATTTCAAAATATATTACTCCCGTCTTCTAATTTTATTATCGGCCAGAGGCGAATTGCGTTGGAGAGCTAATCGAGATTGAACGTTGCAGGTGATGTCATCGCAGAGAGATGGAAAATTTAACCGAAAATACAGAGAAAAAAAATCATTTAAATTGCTTTCATTTACTGAAGTGTTCAATTCGTGGCAATTTACATGCATAGGTATACATAGGCCGATCACTTATCCTAATTTCCAGTGGATGTGGAGGAAAGCGAACGAGTCAAACAAATTTTATTTCGCCTAAATGTAGTATATAATTAATTATAAATAATATATATTTTATGGAAATCAACTGCCGTTATTCACTTACAACAATCTTCGTTCGACTCTTCACTCACATACCATTCGATATTCGTGTTTTTGAGACTATTTTCGGAGTATGTCATCACCCCTCCGTATTTTATCACCACCGTACCAATTACCCAGTCATTTTCACTTCGAACTCTCGAAAAAAAATTATTTAGTTCCGCCGTAAAAGATATAAAACATCCCCAAGCCATTGAAGTAGCCACAACTGATGGTTTCCGGAGTTATCCCCAGGCAATTCAATTCTTCACAGAAATTTATCCGTCGAACATATTTTTTGTCCTCCCCCCTCTCCCCCAAACTACAACAGCCGAGGATCAAAGACGTCGACCAATTTTTCATGCCATAAAGTCACCACTCAAAAAATCAATTATCGTAATATCTGTATTTTACTTGAGGGCCCGAACAATGTCGCAAAGGAATGAACGATTATTCACTAAAAATTGCCATTTTCCGTTTTCAAAGTGCAATAAATTCTGGACGATAGGATGGAGTCTCTATAAGACACTGAAATCATTCCCTAGTCATTAAAAATGAATAATATCATCCCTCTAATTCTATAACCATTATTTTCCACAGGTTCGAAATAAAAAATACCTTAAAAACCCCACCCCCTTCTATAACTGATGGTTTCCTGACTAATCCCCCGCTCATTCAATTTTTCACCGTGAATTTATCTCCCTATCAAACGCATCTTCTTGAAGAAAAACCCCTCAACATCAAAAACTGCCACCCAATTTCTCATCCTATCCTCTCCCTCCCCCCCTTCCTCTCAAGACGATTCGTCACAGAATGCATCCACCCAAGAGCCCCGGAAGTGTTAAATGGGTATCCGCATTTCGTTCCGGTGAATAATCAAAGCACTCCAACCACGAATCATTAACCATATACGGGAGAATGCATCTTACCCTTGATCCTTATGTACATATCCTCCACCGACTTCTTGGCTTTTTCATTTATCCCCGGGAGCCATTCATCTGCGACTGACTAAGGGCGATACTGATATCAAAAGGTTGATGGTCTTTGTCATTGCGTTGTGTATGGGGAGCGAAAAATTGGGTGAGCTGGCTAGAATCAGAACACAATATCGTGTTAACTGACGAGAAAAGACAGATTCCATGTGACTTATTGAAACTTACCCTTTTCTTTATGTATTATAGATTATGTATTACATATTACCGACGCCTGTTTTAAGCTTTATAAACCCATACGTGTCAGGAAGGAATCGTTACACGATTACAACCAAAATAATTATTGGATAATTATCAAAGGCGATTGTCACCCTTCATTTACTGTTTCTGTAGCCTGGTAATTATGTTTGAGTATAATAAAATAATTATTTTAACAGGTTATTTATATTCACGATTTATGACTCATGACCCTCTCCAACTGGGCCTAAAAGAATTAAATAAAAAAATGATTGTTGAAAATGAATTGAGCTTAAGCGATATAATTCAACAGTAACCATTCACCTCACCTATCTCCCACGACCAAAAACCAATTTCGATTTTTCGAAATCCGTGGATTTATGTTCAACATATCATAGTTGGTAATTACCGCAGGCGATACTGATATCAGATGCCAGCTCTTTGTCGTTACGTTGTCTATGGGGAGCGAAAATTGGGTGAGTTCGCTAGAGTCAGAGTACTCACACTCGTGCCACCCACTATTTTCCTCTATGTAATGTCAGCCTATGTATTCTTCGGATTTGTACATAGCGGGGGCGAAGAGAAGAGGAACAATGACGCTCAGAATCCTCCCGGAAAGTACGAAAGGACAATCAACCGGAATTTAGGGGACTTCACGACTCACTTTTTTTTTTTACAACACGAGTCATATACTTACCACCCTCTTCCATGAGTCACGGATCGTCTATATATTCTGCGTTCTATGCAGAGGGTTGATATCTTCCTCGGTTAGATTTTTTTTTTCTTTCAACTGAACTGACTAGTGAAAGTTTTTTTCGAGAGAGAAAAAAAAGGAAGAGGAATATTAATCCTTCGTGCAGAATGGGAGAAAAAGTGGGCAGTACGTGGAGTGAAAAAGTCATTTCTTATCTCGTCCTTTGTGGCGGTGCACAAAGGAGAAATATTAGTTTTTAGATTTTTTTTTTTTGGCGGATTTCAATGAAAGGAGAGGAAAGAATTAGACTTGTTTGTTTATTTTGCGGAAGTTTGAGGTGCTCTTGTTGCCGGAGAGAAAAAGTTTGTTTTGAATTTTTTTTATTCTTTGGCTCCGGGGAAAATAAAAACAAACAGTTGCGTATTTACTCAGATAATAGTCTCTGTGGCCCAATTTTTTTTTCAAGAGGAGAATGGAAGTTTAAAGAGAGGATGGTGAAATTCCTGGGGGCAGTTTCCGGGGGATAACGTGGAGAAATTAATGCTTTTTTTGGAGAAATGTTTTGAGAGAATACTTTTCTTGAGTTTTTTTTAACGGGGAGCTCTCAGGAAAAATGAAAATAAAAATTATTTAGTGGGGTAATAACCCAATTGCTGGATAGTGCGAAGAGTTGAAGTTAAAAAATGGCTGAAACGTGACTGGTGTGCATTATTTGGAATGAATTTTTGTCGCAATTTCTTTGGTCCGGAAAAAAGAGGTAAAAAAATTAATTACAAAATTCCATGGAGATTTATCGTTTCAGTGGGGGAAAAAATTGGAAATTGGGAAGTGAGAGGATTGGAGATTGCGGACGCTGTCATTAGAGAGACAGAATAATTTCATTCGAAATGAGAAAAAAAGCCTCAATTTGTTCCAGAGCGACTTGAGAAATTCTTTTTTGAGAAATCAGGAAAAATCAACTTTTTTCTTTCGAATAAAAAATCGAGAAACGGCAGAAATCATTGAGGAAATCCCAAAATGAGTTCTCAACCCCTCGATTTCTCTCCACGTGAACTATTAATCTCAAGCTCCAAAAATCAGTTCACCCCTTTCCCCCCAAAAAATCAAAAATCACCCGGTTTCCGTTCGTTCGCAAAAATCCTATTCACAGAACAGTATTTTTAATTTCTAATACCGTAACATCTATCCACGTAATCCATCTAAACACCTGGAAAAAAATCCACACAACCCTTCCGCACTTATCGACCATTAACCCACCCCATTCGCGTTGAATCCATACCGGGAAAAAATAAATTTCCCATACACATCCCTCAACCCTTTTTTCCGCGTGTATCACTGACGTGTACATAACTATGCAACACGCCAGTGAGGAATAATTTGCGTGGCATGTAAAGACATGTGTACACTTTACATAAGGCATAAAGGGCCTATATATAAAACACATCAATGCAGAAGAGAGATAGCAAGAAAGTGAGGAAGAGAGAGTTCCAAACATCATCCCGATGGCCTCCTCCCTTCTATATCCGCCCGGTGAAATGTAACTGTTTGTGAGCTATTTTTATGGAAAGAATCTTTTCATCGTTTCCTTCTCTTCATATAGAGGAAACCCCCTCGCGACAACACGTTGAAATACTTAAACAACACTCGAGTGTATTCCATTATACACGCGTTTAACGAAGAATGTTTGGCACTTTGATGTCAAACTTCAGTCGTCCCGTAATAAAATTAGAAATGAGAATAGAGCAGTCTAGGCGTTTTTTTACTAGACGAGAATATTTCGAATATTCAGAGTGTCAAATGCTTTGAAAATACTGACGACATGCAAATTTCCTGCTGAAGTCTCTCATGAAATAATGAGTTAGCGATTCCCTGCAGGAATTATTTAAACCCAGGGACAACAAGTGAGATTTTTCTTCAGGAAGAAAAATGTGCCACTGAGAGAAAATATCGTAGATTCTAGGAAATATATTTTATTGAATGGATATTGTCTCATAAAATGCTTCATTCTCAGAGTTAGTTCCCCATAAATCTTAGCTAATGAATTATTCCCTTGAAAATGAGCCATTATTCTATTAGAAAAATTCGTTATGCGATCAACGAAAGGTAATGCATCCAAATAACTATTAAAATTCGATGAACTATTCAGGGAATGAGCATCGAGCATGAGGTTCATGTTTGGAGCCCTCAGAGTCCACGAGTCCTGAACATCTCCAAATACTACAGGAAGAATATGAAGATATTAGAAGGGGGAGACCATAACTCGTAACAACACGATCGGATATGATAGGGACAGACACATCAAACATGATTCTCCTTTTTGAGGACTGCACTCAGCCATCGTATATCGATTATTATCCTTTCCATATCGCTTTCCGCCCCCAAAGCTGCTCCCCTGATACCCATCTGCATGAAAGGGAGCATTTCCACACCTCGAAATCCTTTCAAATGAACTGCAAGTCAACCTATTAAATACAGCTGAGACCATATTGAGTGTTTAAAGCATCAAATGCCTTTGACAACCTCGAGAAGTGAAAAGGAAATTGCAGATTTTTGCTAATACTGCCAATGGAGTGATGAACGTTGATATCGATTAACAACTTCTACCCCATCATACCTGCTATCGACAAAAATAGGGGAAAGAATGAATGTAAAAGTTTGAATATACAAGAATATTTTATTCATCCAAAGTAACAAATATAGAATTATCCAAATAAATGCATTGACTTGGCAGAATAAATGACAAAAAACATTGAATGATTAAATTCCATACATACTTTATAACTAATAACATCATTAATAGGCACATAAAAATTTATAATTATCATCGATAAAACGAATCAGGAAATGGGTAATGTTAATGTGACACGAATATACGAATGTATGAATTATTGAAAACGATAATTTGGCACAATTCACATTGTAAATTAATGAGCGACGGTATATCCTCATGTTTGGGAGGGAGAAGGGGACGGGGGTGAAATTATGAGTCATCTCGTGCTACATCAGTCCTCGGATTAATCAATAGTTGTATATAATACTCTTAAACTTCTTAATATTTACATATATCTATGTTCTCTTAAATATAATCGTACGTGTTCCGTAAACGTATATAGGAGATTCTTTCGTTTTTTTTTTCATTTCTCTAATAAAAATTACATCTAAAATTATATAATGTTTTACTCCTCTACTACAAATAGTAATATCATGTATTATTGGTATCGTTGCCGTTCTGAATTTTTTATTTCTCTTAATCTCGAAGTTCTCTATGTAAATTCGTTTGATTAATTTATGTACACATAACGTCTAAAACTCAGACAAGTGGAAGAAAGTAGATAAGAGAATTCACTCCATTATAGACCGACTTTTCCAATTTACTAGGATTCACCTGAGAATGAGAAGTCATTTTGAATGGACTCCAATATCTACCCCGCCTCCTGCCCCTGACAATTTCCAATTCTAGATGATAGTTATAAGTGAACTTATTCCACCCCAGTAATTTCAAATAGCCAACGAATTTTCCAATTTCTACTTCATAAATTTGATGGTTCATTTTCGCTCGAGTGCCTAATGAAGCAAAAAGAAATTAATTGCACCACAGGGAACTCGAGGAAGGGAAAAGGGAAAAAATTCCACAATTCCCTGTAATGGCACCAATTTTCATTCCACTTTATTCTCATATCACTCAATTGTTACTGATAATTATCTTTCCCTCCTCCACTCGTCTCGAATACATCATGATTAAAGAAGAAAAAGCCCGACGAGTACGCGAATTAAGGCAGTGTTTCCATTCATCATTTAAGTATAAATATCCATAGGAACATAATGATTAATAGGCCGTGCCAATTTTTCCGAGATAAATGACAGTGTTTATTCACACGCGCCGCGGTAAATTTTATCTCAAATTCAGGTGCTGATTTTTTTTAATGAATAGTATTTCGGCGATCAATGAATTGAATTAAAAATTTTGGATCCCGGAAAATAAGACCAGTGCGAATTTCCCAAGTTGGGGACGTTTCAACGCGTGTTGGATGGGTGAGACGATTCGCAGGCTGAGAAAAGGAAATTGAAGGGAGAACGAAATGCAGTTGAAAAGAAAATGAAACTTGATAAGCCTCCAACTATCAAGAAGATCAAACAAGAGTTTCTACGTGAATCACAAACTCTCAAACACTGAACTCTTAAAAGCTATAATTTTAATGAATTATATAACGTTCAACAAAAAAAAATTAAAAATTGCACTTGATTGACCTTTTGATTTTTATTCGCCTAGCTGATTAGAAAACGTCACATTTCCCTTATCTCCCTGGTAAAATGGCCCCAACTGCTCTGCCTCATATCCACCCCACAAATTACCTCAAATTCACCGTAAACTCAAGCTAAAATTTACCGGCTCCGCGTGCGAATAGTCACTGCCAAGAAAAGTCCTTCAAAATGTGCGTCAAAAGACTAAGTCACCAGCTAAATCCAAAAAAAAAACACCAACCGAATCACAATGAAAAACAAATAAATAACGAGGAATTTACAGCCACGCACCAAGTTGAGCTTCGAGAATAGTAGCTGCATCAGTTCTTCCCATAACTCTCAAATGATTAACAAGATCGTTAACAGCACTGGGTTCACGATGTCTAGCCTCCCAAAGATCGAGTATATGCTCAGTAGGGCTTGCTTTAGTGGCAAAGTAATTGATATACCTGTCTACCCGCAATCTCTGTGCCAGCATTCGCCAATCATTACCAATATTATTTGGTGGATCCAAACACTGGCACAATTGTTTTCTCAATGATTTTGTAAACCTAAATGGCCCATGATAACTACCATCTGACGCTACAATATTACTATTGTGACTACTTGAGCTGCTTGCTGTGCTGCTACTGACAACAGTCACTTCACGAATAGGACGTGTTACACTACCCGAGAAAATTCGCTGTTTCGATACATCATAAATAATTCTAAATACCTGCCTTCCAACATCAGTTGTACATCCCTGGGACACTTGAAGTTTATACGACTTACTCGTAACCCCATCAAAATCCTCATCCAAAATGAATTCAACAAAATTATTTCCTCGTGAATTCCATATATCGTAGAAATCAATGCTCTGTCTCTCAGTCGGTGATTTATTCTCCCACTCGTTACCCACTTGTTCAAGGCTTATCCACAATGGATCACCATTGTCCTGATACACTATACTCCTTGGTTTATCAAGAGCATAACCCCACTCCTGTGTTTCACGATCATTAATAACCTTCAATGATGCCTTTGTATCCTCAGCAATGTACACCCTGACCTGACGCATTTGATTCGCAAAAAGTATGATTTTTAATCTCTTAGCTGCAACAACATGATCATCAATACTTTGTCCAGCTAGCACATAACTCTGTAGCTGTTCAGTGACAATGAATGCCTCGGTGTGATCAATCTGAGTGAATAATGGTGTATTTATTGTTTCGTTACCAAGAGTGAGGAGCTTTCGCCAACAGCTCAATGACTCTTTTGGTTCGTTATCATCAGTGTCTGTTAGTTGGGGGACGTCAAGGGTCCAGATGGACAGCTCCCAAGTTGATGCTGGCTGCAGTACAGCGCAGTGCTCAAACTGCAATATCACTGGTTTGCTAAATGTGATGCTTGGTGGACCGCAGCATATAACAGCTGACAGTTGGGTTATTCCATCTGGAAATTTGGGCCTTATCTCGTCATTCACGAGAACTGATACATAAAGTTGTGCTTTACACTGGGATTTTGGTATTGCACCCTCTGGCACTGATAATGATACACCACAATCAGGAAGCATTAACAATGCACCACGTATGTTAACTGTTGCCCTGGCAATGCAATTTGATTGTTCAACATTTGCCAATTTAACTCTTTCAGTAGCAACGTTGTAGGTCGTTGTGGAATCTGACGAGGGGTAAGAAGAACTAACAACACTTGTGATGCTATTTTCACTGCCAGAATAAATTTGCTTGTCACCGGAGGATTGATGAGATGAATGCGTCAGGGATGACTGAGTGAAGCCGATTGAAACATGATGGGGTACGTCGTAGTGATGCTCGGAGAGTGAACGAGATAATGAGAGTTTTGGATCAAATGGATATTCGTATGTTGATGCTGCTTGAACTGTTGTTCCTGATGTTAAGTCTGGTTGAAGGCATGGTTTTTTATCGTATTTTGTTGATTGAAATTCTGGAACAATATGGTGCCAACAACGCGTTCATTAATTTCGATGGCTTTATTAAGATTTCGGGGTGAATTTTCTGTTGTTGGATATTTTCTCCGGCTAAAATTGAGGACTAGGGGGTGAGGCTGTTGTAAAACTGAGACTAAGGGTGCTATCCGATCCTCTATAAAATTTTGGGGCTTCAATACATTATTTATGTTATAGAATTTATCACGAGATTTACGGAGTGAGTTTCATGGGGGTTTTCGATGGTAACAGGACCATAACTATCAAATTATAATTGCAATTCTTCTTACCTTCACTCTGAGTCATGGAATAAAGCCTGTGATCCTGATTTTTTCTTCTAACGAGTCTGATCAAAAGTAATGCAAGTCCAATGCCAAAAATACACGCAAGAACAAGCCCCATGTAAAAAGTCATATCCATCTGTCTATCGACCGCAATTTTACCCTTTTCCGCTGCCGTCGCAGCATTACTATTCGTAGTAGAGCCCACCATGGTTGTATGGTTTGTTGTGAGCTGTATACCACCCATTGTTCCATTGTTACCTACAACATTCAATCGCGCATTTTTTTTTCTTTATTTCTTTTTTTCTCTTTTCAAACATATGGATCTGTATAACAATATTTCATCACGTGGGTAAATAAAAAAAAATCCTATTACCATTTTCACAGAGTCCGCCTGTGCAATTTGCAACTATAGTGTCTTTTCCGGGGCAGTGTCGGCCGCCGTGAGTTGGCGCCGGTTCGTCACAGGTTCGTGTCTTTGTGTGAGCACAGTCTTTACCACAAATTGACCAGGGCGACCACTTTGACCAGCCACCGTCCACTGCTAGATCATTTTCAGGGGAAAATTCATATCAGAGGTCGATTTGGGGATCGGTTTAACTGGCGTTCCACCGATATGGGGGGTCCGGGGGGTCTCTTGGGACATTTTTATTGATATTAATTTGTTTACTCTGACAGGGGAGCAACAATTTTTGTATGGGGATGAATATGTCTGAGACTTTTTCGAAGGGAATCGAGAAGAGCCATTAATCGAAGTCGGGTTGAATCGAAATTTTTTTTGAGTAAAATTGTTGTACAGAATTCAAAACCCGGGAAATTCCGGTTTAAAAATTGGGGAAGTCCCTAAATATTTATTTGAAAAAAATAGGTGTAATGCCCGGTAGCGGTTTTATTGCGGAAGAGCCGAAAATTGTTTATTAAGAAGACAACGTAGACAAATACAAGTAACAATTGTTTTGATCTTACCTGGACAAGAGGTGTCGCAATCCATTTTTTGAATAGCTGGACCCAGACACGGTTGGCCATCATTCATTGGTGCGGGATTGTTACAGGTTCTAGTGCGTTTTTGACCCCCTTTGGCGCACCGTGAATGACACTCTGTCCACGCGGACCATTGGGACCAGCCCCCATTAACTAAACATAAGGATGAATTCAAACGTAAATGACTGCTATAAATAACCAAAAAGAATCACCACCTCTTGACTTCAGATTTTTTTTCTATTAAAAGAACCGAGTTATCTACCACATGACAAATGAGTCGTAAATGATAAATGCCGGAGTGTGGAACTGACTAAATTACCGATTTCGAGAGAGCATTTTCGGATTCTTTTGCTCCATTAGTCTCGGAGATAAGGATAAAGAGATATTTTCGAGGTATCATAGTTTCGGGAGTGACGGGAATGGGTGGATGGAGAGTGGGATAATTATAGGGGTTTTGCATCGGTATTTAGGTTTATTTCGAACATTTCAGTCGTCCGGGGAAATGAGGAGGAAGACTAGACATGACTTTACGAGAGAAATAATGAGTTTTGGGGCCACTTTTCTCAAATAAATTTGGTCCTGGTTTTTCAACGGCTTTTGGTAAATAAATGCAC
The DNA here is from genome assembly GCF_034640455.1 of Diachasmimorpha longicaudata. NCBI lineage: Eukaryota > Metazoa > Arthropoda > Insecta > Hymenoptera > Braconidae > Diachasmimorpha > Diachasmimorpha longicaudata. The sequence continues at coordinate 6,057,607 of NC_087232.1, read as the reverse complement.
CTGAAGAGGAATAACTTGAGCATTAGAAATGTTGCACAGTTGGCCTAGTGGTTGGATCCTAGAAAATTTCTTGGAAGTTTTATAATCAACAACAATTAAGAATTTGATCCAATAAAATGACTGAAACTCGTCCATTAAATGAAGTTAACTATCGTCGAAGAGGTAATTGGGGGCCAAAATTCGCTCCTCCGCTGGTTTTTGTGTTTCAATCTCTCGAAAGGTAGTTTACGGTTTTATTGCAGGAGCCCCAGAGAATAAAGAAATGGAAAGGGTGCAGAGAGGGTTTTTATATTCGTTAGGAATAAATTTTATTTTTCGGATTGTTTGCCCTTCAGGAACATTTGGCAACCAGTCGTGGTCAAGAGAAAAACAAAAGCTATTGAGGGGGAAAACTATTGTTCTGATAGTTGTTGCAAGTAAGGACCTGGTGGCCAGTTTTACTTTGTCTCTCTCGAGTATCCAAACAGCCACATACCTCCTCACTAGTAAAAGTTGGTCAGTTTAATAAATAATAAAATCTAAAGTACAAAGTGTTTGTTATTATAAATTCATATCCACAATACGAAAGGGAGAGGGGGCAGGTTCAATATTCGGTTTTAGAATTTTCTTTGGAACATTTTTGCATCGTTGAATGCTCCCCCAGACACAACTTAAATTGTCCAAAAAATTGAATTAGTCATCGCAAGGGACTGAAACTACTGGAAAAATGGCTGACAGAACACTCGATTTAGACGAATGAAGGGGTGTGCCAGCTCATTCGGACTCGAAAAATATTTGCACATGATTATTTGAGTAGCGCAGCAGTAAACCGGTTTAAGTCGATTTAGACCATTGATTAGTTTTTCAAAAATATCTCAGATATTAAGGGACATGGACAATTTTTTATTGGGACTTTTTTGTACAGTGAATTGAGAACTACAACAACGCTTCTGATGAAAATTTCACAATTTCTTTTAGTTTTGAAGATATTTCGGGAAAACTCGACGACGATTCAAATCGACTTAAACCGGTTTATGCTTCGCTACTGATTTGACCCGTATACCCTCAAAACCTCATAGAATTGAATCTAACGGCAGATTCAATTCGAGTTTTAGCCTCTTTTCGACTAAATTTCATCGTCGAAAGACCATTTGTAGAAGAACTACCTTAACCAATTTGCTAACATCAAATAAATCTTCTCGCAGCTAATAAGCTGGGCTAAATCATTCTTATCATTGTAATTATGCAGATAAATAGCCTCAAAATATTGATTCTAACAGCGCGCATTGTCCTTCGACGCTCAAATCCCCCAGAATTGATCCATCAGCTGAAAAATCTTCCCAAGAATTCCCCTCTCCCCAAGTCATACCACAATAAAAAGATTAACTACAATATAAAATTTTTAATATTCCCTCGCAATAACCCAAAACCTGAATTCCACTTGAAAAAACTCATTAAAAAAATACTTCCCGACAATTTCTCCCTCTCTTAACTCCACTTAATCATGCAACAAGCCTTAAAAAAATCAATTTGTTACCCTTCACCCCATCAATCATCATCCACTTGAACTCTTTATTCTCAAACTGAAACTAAATTAATTCAACCAACCATAAACAGTAATAGCTGCTGGTGTGCTGAGCCTTTTGGCGGCAATATTCTCCGCCACACACGTATAATTAGCCTGATGAATAAGCTTAGCCTGTCCAATCATCAAGTGTCCCTCACTCGATATCAAAATACTATTTCCAAGTTCACTCTTCTCCTCCCCTCCATTGATAACAACCCCATTTCTCATCCAGTAAACTCTCGGTGTGGGTACACCAGGGGGTGGTAAACACCGTAATTCCGTGCTCTGTCCGTCCTCCACAGACACTGAATACGGTGGTGATTCAAATTGCTTCTTCAGATCTACAAAAAGAAAACCAACAAAATCGTTAATCAGCTCCAATTGTCGAAGCTCTAACGTCAAAATTCAATGAATTACGTCGAACGTGGGTACACACAGGCTACATCAATGACGGCCGGTTGACTAGTGATGGAGCCAGTTCCTGCCCAAGCAATGCATTCACATCTGTACTTGTCATTTCCAAAATACTCCTCGATACTGTCCCTAGTGATATTGACCTCAGCATCAACAATTCTCGTACCAGTATGAGGATCAACAAAGTCAGTCTGGTATGAATCCTCAATTCTCTGTCCATTGCAGCGAAAATAAATTTGCAATGCATGTGCTGCTTTGCATCTCAATGATGCTGGTTTATTTTTAATGACAAAACCATCGAGTGGCTCCATGAGAAATACTGGTAGATGTCCACCACCACTTATCAAATCAGCATCACCACCCGAACCATTTCCCATTCTCGGTGTATCCTCCTCTTCACCGAGTAAATAAGTATCATCATCATTACTATCACTGTGCTCATCATCACCCGAATTATCATCCTCATCCAATTCCTTGTCATTTGATCTCAACATATCGGCTATATTTTTATTACCTATGTCATTATCAAATGACAATACATCTAATACAAGTCCTATTAAAAATATCAGAAGTAATTTTGATAAATTTCTCATCTCGTATCGATGTTTACAATTTTAATCAATTCATTTTCACATTCGTTGTATTGCATCCAATCCTTTCCCGGCTACGAAGCACCCACTGTATCATTTATTAACTATTTTTTCATAACTATGTACACTGTTGTGTCATTGTTCGTGTCCTTCGAGTGGTCAAAGGATCTTGATAAATCACTTGTCAATTTTTTAACCATTTTTTTTTCCTCGTTTATTCTCTCGATGTCAACAGCACACGTATCACTATCTTTCAGTTTCACTGGGCATTGAAAACGGGGGGAAAAAATGGAAATGAAAAAAAAAATAAATAAATAAAATAAAAAACAAAATTGCGAGATGAGAGAGCGGAGAAAAGCGAGAACATAAACGTACGACTGATGGCGGCTAACTGACTCGGGACTCGGGGGCCTTTGGGCACTCACTCAAAGTACTCAGAGACCAGCATCGGCGCCCTGGTGCTCTCTCAACGCAGTGGGGAGCCCGAGAGAGAGATAGAATTATTTCACTACGTATATATAACCGGCAAATGGGGAAAATGCACTAGGATGGGGTTTCGCCTCGTTCATCGTCGGATTGGCTACTCGGGCATGTGGCCTATGAGGTATATCTGTGTGTACAGAGACGAGTGAAATTTCCACGTGTGTTAGGAGGGGGGGGGGGGGGAGAACGAAAATTCATGCTGTGCCGGACAGAGTAGGGGAGTGGAGGACGGGGCGGAAGAGCGGCTTCAAGGGACCTGGGGGAAGGGCCAGAGTCCCCCCTTCTCCCTCTCTCATACCACCTTCAACCGTGGGAGACTTCGTGTGGGATGAAGTACACATGATAATGCACATATTTTTGTAAAAAGATATTGGGAAAATGAAGATTGACATTGGGAGAGGTTTTTAATTGTTCGTGGATTTGATGGGAGTATAAATATTGGAGGTTTGGTGATGCTATGATGGAGATGTTGGGAATTGTTGAGGTTGTTTTTGGAGAATGGATGGTGACAGGGGGACTTGTTCATTTGTAATGGTGAGGAGCTATGATGGTGTTATGGGGGTGGGGGAGGGGGTCTGGGGTCAATTATCGTGAATTCTAATTTTTTGCATTGACTAACGAGTTTAAGGTTATTTATTGATGATATGGCGATGTGTAAAAAATGTTTTGTTAAAAGAGAAGGTCAATAAGGGTTTATGTTTGTTAGCAGAGAGGAGAGAATTTCGATGATCATTGAATGGCTGGAGAAATATGAGAAGCAATCATCGAAGAACCGGAGGGTGTGGGGTAGATGTAAGCATTGCCTCTAAGCCCTTTTGATTGTAAGACAGCAAACTGATGAGCAGGAAGAGCAGTAGTCGATTTGCTGGTTGACTGGAGAGGGGAATCTCGAAATAAAATTGATAAAAAAAGGTGAAGTAACTGTTTTCGTCTTTTGTTGGGGAAAGATGAATCTCAAAGATTTACGAAACCATCATGATCATCATCATCGTCTGAAAACGATGGAGAAGAGGAATCAGATGAATATCGAAGTTACTCATAAGACAGTTGTTGCTGTATTGGAGAGGGTATTTGTTGAATTAGATCTCCAAGAGATTTACTTATTGAAAAAAATGTCAACTAATCGTCAACAAATCTGTTGCGAAGATGTGAATAGAAAAATGATGACAAGGAAGAATGCGTGAATGACGCGGCTTGATTAAGATCTTCAAAGAGAATCACGGCCATCAGTGTTGCTCGTACGACAGTCGTTATCGAGAGACTTGAATCTATTAGCAGAAGATTCCAGAATGACTAAATAAATACTGTTCTCAGGGCGTTTAATTCGTGTCCAAATCACAGAAGACATGGATCAACACTGGAGACAAGCCAGATCTTCAATTAGATGTCAAGATTATCAACAGTAATAAATGGTTTTTTTATTCAAAATAATTGTTGCCCTCCACTGTATCATTTTCTGGCGGAAGTTGTGAATACCAAACAATCATTTCCAACTCCTAATTAAGACCAAAAGTCCACCAAATAAACTCCATCATTTATTGCAAATTTCGGGGGCTCATTGTAGCCTGTCGAGGATAGCGACCAACTTCAGGTCAAAGGAATATTAATCAGTCGCACGTGTGAGAGTTTTTGGTGTACGAGAGAGAGTGGAAGCAGCTCGACGAGTGAAAAAAACGTGACAAAAAGTCATAACAAAGAGATTAGTGTAGGACATGAAGTTTATTATTTTTGGATGATGTCAAGAGGAACTAGTGGTGTGGATCTAGCCAGCTTCATTAAATCACAGTTATTGTACACTGCATGGGCTATTGAACGTACTAAAAATAATGCTTTTTTTAATCAGGGAGAAAACATCGAGTTAAGTAGATCAGTTGGGTAAGCGATTAATCTGTTTATCGTGGCTCTTTTGTTTACTCTTGTTCGATGATTCATTCGAGGATTTTTTCTGCACTCTGTTCAGACACTTGGAGAAGAATACGGTCAGTTGGAAATTGTTGTCGATGTTGATGGGAAATCACGAGGGGATGGACGCACAGGGGAAGAGTGATTTGTTGAGGAGGATTCTTTTATTTATTGACAATAATCTGGAGGAGAGTGTGGAGAAGGTTTGTGGTTTTTATTGTTTTATGGGGTTAGGGGCCATTGTACCATTTTGGATTTTAATTATGGAACGTGAAAATTCAATGAATTTACTTAGTGCTTCCAAATGGAAACATAAGAACTATTGACAGTTAAGCTTTCCATTTTTTGGGTTATGTTGACCCATTGTTATTGGATACCCACAAAATTGAATTTTTATACTTAACTGTACGTTTGTATGCGTCTACATACGTTTGCAAACAAATTTTGCTTCCATTGTTCGCCAATAAATTCATAAATTTAAATGTTACTTCCCAAAAATGGAGGTCTCGCTGAGATGCGTCACTTTCCACAAAGTGAAATTCACTGCTGTCATTTATTAAAGATTTTTTCAATTTGTCGTTTTTTTTCACGAATTCTTTCTCTTTTTCACAATTTTCTCTTCAGGAACTTCTATCACTCTTCACGGCGATTCTGTCGGCCCGTCAAGACCCATCAGGACCATCGCCACACCTCTCCCCGTCAACCCTAAAATTCCTCGAAAACAATCTCCATCAGCATGCACCACTAGTTCACTGGACAATCGACCAGCTTTTGTGCATCTGGTCACCAATATTCTCCGCCACAGACTCCTCACTCCAAGACATCTACCAAAACGCCCTAAAGGAAATCCTGAAAAGCGCATCGATTCACTCATCAACGGAAGCCCAGCGCTCCTCCCACCCCGTCAAGAATACCAATTTCGTTAATGAGGAGCACCTGGGAGTCCTCCTCTGTATCCTCTCGAAGCTCAAGTTGACAGAGGTCAAGGAAAACGAGCTCACCGAGTGGCTCAATCCAACTCTAGTCAAGTCCTGTGCCTTCGAGGATGTCGAGCTGTCATTTTACTCCAGGAAGGACCCGAGATACTACAAGACCTGGCACAAGTTCCTGGACGACATTCTGGCTCGAAGGCGAGCCCCAGATACACTGGAACACGCCCTCAAGATCACCTATGCAATCTTCACCCTGAGAGAGTCTATCTCTCATTCCTGTGCAGATGAACTCCTCATCAGAACCATAAAGACTAAAAATCACTGGTTGTCAGACCTCCTCAGCATCAGCCACATGCTCTCCCTCCACAACCGTTTCGACCTCATTTCAAAAATACTTCAGAACAAATCATTCCCGAGGTTCTGGATCCTCATCCTGATGAAGACCCTCGAGGAGTCCTCAGAAGTCTCCGCATCGATGCTCAAATCTCTCCTCGCAAAGTCCGAACTCAAGCTGTTAAAAATGGAAATGTTTGATCGTCTGGAGAAGACTCTTCACGACCAGGTGGAGGTGCTGGACTGGATCTCCAAGAACTCAATTACCTCGGCGAAGCCTTCCCCCAGAATCGTCTTGAACAACCTCCGGACGTCCTCGATCCTGTCAGTCCTCAAGACTTTTGTCAATCTTCACGAGATTGATGACGATGTCAGCCACTTGTTGACCGACTGCTCAGCCTCGATGACGACTTATCAGGCGTACTCTGTCATGCTGAATCACGTGAAGGCAATATTCCTCTGTGATAACTATAATTGTCAGTTTGAGAGGGTCTCGGAGTGCTTCAGCCAGGTGGAAAAATATTTGAATAATCTCAATCCTTTGGAGATCAGACTTGAAATTATGGAAAATATATTCTCAATGATGTTTATGAGACATGAAGACTTCTCGGGTGACAGTATTTCTGACTGTGGTGATGAGAACGACGATCCATGTGACAAAAAAACGTGGGAGAAGCGGAATCAGTGCGGCTTCATATGTAACAAATATGCGATTAGAGAGACTATTCATTATCTCAACAGATGTCTTTTCGTCGCGACGAGTGATTTATCGTGGGGTCAGGGGAATGAAGGGCTTGAGGATAAGGTGTCAGCAATGAAGAAGTATCTGACTGAGGCGGTATGGCGATTGGAGTTGCTGACGAGCACTGAATTTATCAAAAAACAAGGATTACCAGATACGGTAGAGAAGACTGGACCAGAAGAGAGTAGGATCATTAATCAGGAATGTCGGGTGAATTTTTATCGGACCAATGAGAGCTCGGATGAGACTGAGACTAGGAGTGATGTGGATGCTAGCTCCGAGAGCGGATCGATGGGAAATAATGGCTTTAATCAGGGGGGACGGAGGAGGAGGAGGTTCAGAAATAATTGGAGGAGAGGGGGAGGAAGGGAGTGCAGTCTTAATTATATGCTGGCGACCACGGCGACACTGGTTGTCAGGTGCCTCTGGAAGAATGATTATGCCGAGGCCCAGAGGGTCATTGAGGTACGTACCCATTGTTTTTTGTTTATTATTGTTATTTTCTTCTAAGGTTGAGAGGGCCCTTCGTGTTCTGAATTTTCACCTCTTGGCGGACGGAAATATTTTTGGAGGTTTTACGTCAAGGTGGAGTTCTGGATTAAAAAAGAGCATCAATGTTCCCAAAGAACCTTTATTCAAATATCTACACACAACTCAGTAACGCCTCGAGTTATCAAAAATATCAGGAAACCTTTTCTCCAGATGACGAAAATCCCCATAAAAAATAATTACACAGATTTTCCCGTCCAACCATCACTTCCAACATCGAAAAACAACTCTTCATCGATTTCCGACTCAATCTATGCTCCCGTTCATAAATTTCTGATGGCGCTTTCCAACTCCTCATAGGCCTCCAACTCGAAGGCACTGGGTACATAACTTTCATCTCCCTGTGCCCCCCTAAAAACTCCCGGTGGATTTTTCGCGAAATATGTCTTTGAATATTCAATTTTCTCTAGTGGAAAGCAAAATTCACACCGAAAACAGCAGCAACACCAGCCCTTCTGGCACCAAGCTGGTATAGCTATGCAAATATATATGAAACACCAGACCCTGATGACCATCCAACCTCTGGCTAACACCCTCTTCACATCAGACTCATTCTTCGCATGCTGATAGTCAAACATCAAACATTCAAAAGCTTTAGCTCCAATTTGTGTGAGTTCTTCACGTGTACAATTTCTTGGAATTTTAAATTCCACTATTTTCTTGAGGGCATCCCCCGGGGTTTCCTCGGCCTCCTCCGTATTCGTAAAGTTGTGAGTGAGATTCTGAACGTTCATATCCTCTAACTGTTGGTAATACTCGGCCTTGAATTTTTCGTAATCGTATTCTTCCTCGTCTGCTGTTTCCTCAGACGGTACAGTCGTTAACTCAAAATCAATATTTGACTGATTTGTGGACTGAGTTGGGGCTTCAAAGCCGATTGAAGTACTCTCGAGGTCTAAATAGTCTTGCGTATTGGGGGTTGATGAGGAGACTGGTCTCTTGTCAACAATAGAGTGATCCCTCGGTCTCATTGTTTCGAGGAGATCCTCTTGCTTTACTGTTGCCGAAAAGTCATCCTCGTTCCCTCGTTTGCGTCTCTAATGGAACAGGAAAATTGATACCGATGTTACTGGAGATTGTTTTTAAGGGCGTATTCTCGGATTTATTTGAGTTTGAGTTGGATGCCTGATCCGTGGAAATGTGCTCCGCCCAGTATTCGGTCCACCCCATCGCCCAGCTGCTGCCCGACACGTTCAATAAGTTCGGAATATCTTTCCTGGTGGGCAACGATTGCCATCATTGACGGGGAACAGAGATATTTCGAGAGAATCTCTTCGGGAAAATTGAAATCTGATTAATTTAAAGGTGATTGGAGTTAGCTGAAGCCTCTGACAGCTGACGTTAACAGCTGAAAGTCACAACTGTTACTAGATTCTGGTCTGGGTGTCTCTCATGGACTCCCATGTCGACCGGGGAATTTTTGAAAGTCACTATTTCATCGTCAAAGGATGAAGGAATTTTCTTTCTCTCGGGTAGATCGAATTTTCAAATTTAATCTAATAAAAATTATTTTGACATCATCAAGCAATAATCCGACCGGGCAGCAACTGGGCTTATCACCTCTCAATTAAACTTGGACTTCCAATCAAACCCAATCATCAATATTCCTTCAAAAGGAATTTCCAATGTTTCACAAGTTTAACTGCTCATTTATTGAGACTGTCTACACAGATATGATCGACATCGAACTCATTAGAAGTCATTAAGCATCAACCGACTAACTAATGATTTAATATCCACAAGTGTCTAATGGAAATAAATCATGCGCAATCCCTTTTTATTTTATAAAATTAATGACGTAAATATTTATATTCACTCTTCGTACCCTTAACACCCACGGCCCATCCAATAACATCGGCACTTTGATTAGAAGAGGCCCCATAAACCTAAGTCCCCCACCGACTAAATATTGAAGCCTAAACCTCGACTATTATATTTAATACTCAGCCAGTCGAGTATTTCCTATTTTATCACCATAAAAACGAGAAATTCTGCTCAGTAATTTAAAATTTACGATTGTCTAATTGGCTTCATAATATCACCTTGGCCAGTTTAATAAATTCATGCCGATAGCCCGCAGTGTACGGCACAGGATCGTCCAAGATATTGATTTCCTTGATCCTCTCCAGCAGAGTTGGATCGATGAAATCTACATCTCTGGCATCTCTCCTCGCCCCCACTGCCCTACGATTGAACCGTTCTACGTGGGCGTGTAAGGCCCCAAATTTATGGGCATCTTCACTCAGGGATTCGATTTGCTTCAAATCCTCTGGTTTTATCATCTCGTTCTCCTTCTCCTCATCATAACTCTCACCGTCCGGGGCCACCTCGAAGGTCTCATGATTCTTCAGGACGACCTGATCACATCATCAATACATTTTACAATTTATTATTATTTGCGGTTAATTAGTAGTTACAATTACGCTACGATTCACGCTTTCGCAACTCTAATGTCCGGCAGCCAAAATTCATCAGAATAATCCATGAAGAAGAGACTGAGAACTAACAGCTGAATCGTACTCATGTTTTTCAGACAGTCGGGATGGAGAGCAGCTCTCTGGCAGGAGAAATTATGTTTTCTCGTGCGATCAAGGGATTTAGGGAGGATATCAAGAAACAAATGATTGTCGAGACGGAGAGGGATACTGCGATACGTTCAAAACATTCCACAATTGATGTAAGTGTGTGTCGTAGTGAGGAGATCTTAATCAGTGTGAATAGAATATTTCAAGAGCTTTCGATTTTCATAGCTTTTCCTGAAAAAAAATTTCGAAAATCCTCGAAAAAATAGACCAATGAAAATGGTGATATGTGCATCAGCTATTTACTCCTGAATGATTGTTTCCACCTATCAGGATCCAGATATCGTCACCCCATTCAATAAGCTCCCCTCTTTCAGATAATTCGTCAGGCAGTGAGAGAAGGTCTTCACACCTCGCGTAAAACCAGTCAACTCGAGACATTTCTAGCTTCACAAGAGCCCAACATCTCCCTCATCTGTAACAATTTCAACAATCCCCATCACCTCATGATCCTCACTTCTCTAGACCTAACCCTGACGGCCTCCCACGACTACCTGACCTCCGAGAATCTAACGGAAGTCACGAAGAAACACTTCGAGTCATCTGAAAAACTTAATAACACCCGCTACTTCGATCTCTTCCAAACAATCCATCAACTTCTCCACGAAACAAAGCCAGAGTCATCAGTCATCAGTATCGTCAATGATGCCAGGTCCCCACTGTCACTCAAGGACTATAAAAAACTTTCTCGATATTGGTCAGATTTGGAGGATAATCTGAGACTCCTCGAGGGCATCACAAAGCTTCTCGATCGAAGTGCCAGCGTCTCATCGAAGGTAAAAACCGATTTTTCAAATTTATTAACCTTCTGCAATAACGGCGATCCTTACCTCCACAACATCGAGGCTCACCTGGAAATCCTCGCGAGTATCTCCCCGAAGGTGGAGGACTCCATGGACCTATCACTCTTGAATAACTCCCTGGACTTTTACATCGGTTATCAAATATTCACTTTGAACGCGGACCTTCAGCTGCTCGAAACAATCGCAAATGATCTTCAGATCAATCTTGTCTATAGCATCCTAGTCAATTGTTGCCCAAAGCTCCAGTATTATGACCCCATCGAGTCGAAAGTAACATCCGATCGGTGGGGATTACTTGTCCTCAACAGGTTCCCTGAACCCTCGGTACTCCCTGAAATGTCAACAGATCCAAATCAGTGCGTCAGAGAAATCCTGTCAGAAATTCTTGATCTGATCAAAGACTTGTATTCTGATGCATCAGTTCTGATGCACTCCCAGTTAGTCGCCCTGTCGAAGAGTCAGAAAGTTCAAGATGTCTTGAGAAAGACGGAACTGCTGTCTTCTGTCGATCTGAGTCATCTGTCATTCGGCAATCACACGTTATCGTTTTTCCTGAATCTCTGGAATCTTCTGTTCTTACACACGACGATCAATATTTGGAGTCAAGATCCACCTCATAATCATCTCCGACACACGGTCTCGCTTCGAACGATTGGTTATGAGGTGGGTGATCTTGGATTCGTGAGCATTTTTAGTCTGAGATCAAAATTACTGGGGACTTTGCCAGCTGATTACGGTCCGTGTTTTGAGTCCCATGTTGAGGAGCTGAATGAGCCCGCCTGGCAAGATCTAGACCTCCAGCAGGACCCCAGGAGCATTTTTGGGATGATCAATGAATATGAAGTGTCGCCGATCCTCAATGTCTATCATCCGGACAGTATCAACGAGGACTTGAACTCCGCGGTGGAGGGGTACGTAGGCTTCTACACAGACGCTGCTGGAGAACAAGCTAAGTTACCCGAGGTCTTCCAGAAGATGCAAGAGGAGACACCCGCAGCGGGTAATACTGAGGTCAACGAATCCAAGTACATATACGGCGTCAAGTTGAGGTATGGGAAAAGTCCTGAGGGATCGGATGGAATTGATTGGTCGTCTCCAGCAGATGACGCTTGGAAAACACGAGATATCTCCCCGAATCTCCTGCACTACCTCGAGAACCACTGCTGGTTACTCTGCTATCTAGTCCAGCGGATCCACGAAAAATCTCCATCTGATTTCCAAAATCACAGAACAGTCGTACTAGAAAACCTCCTCAAGTCGTCTTCAACTGATAACTTGAAACTATTATTTTCCGACAACAAAGTCCTCGCAGGTCTGCAAAATCACCTCCCAGTGAGGCCCCTCTGGGACATCCTGGAGAGATTTCTGTCAGAGAAAGAACTGAAGAGATCTCTGGAGCTCTTGGAAAATCTCCCCGATGCTTTTCTCCTCAAGAATCTCGAGGTTCAGAAGGTAAAGGACAAAATTCTTTCCGAAATGATCGACAATGAGGATCCAAACAGTCCTGAGATCCTCCAGTATCTCTACCAGATTCAGGACGAGCAAACCTTGGCTCAAGTTATCATGTCAAAGGTGAAGGTTTGGCCCGTGAGAACCTGCGAGGAGGCTCTCAAACACCTGCTCCGACACTTCCGCAGAGACGCAATTCCATCTCACTGCAAATTCTATCTTAACGAGATCCTCTGCAGGGTCATGGTCTTTGACAAAATGCTTCCTTACTTCAAAAATCAAGTGGAAAAGTCGGAGCAGAACTGGTACGATGTTGTATATAGAACCGAAAAGACTGATCCAACTAAGATCGTGAAATCTCTGATTGATGGACAACAGTTCGAGTTATGTTTGGTATGGTTGGAGTATCAAACAGCATGCTCGGACATTCACTCATTAGTATCAGAGGATCTCTTCCTGGGGCTCCTTAACAACAAAGAAGACGACTTCAAGCACGCCCAGAAGCTTCTCAGTGCCCTTCCCCTTGGACAATCCCAGAAGCTGTGCAAAGGAGTCATCGAGAAGCTGCAATCCATAGAAGCTCTGAAGTTCGTCGTCTCTTACCTCCTGGAGAATTCCCCTGACAAAAAGAAATACAAGAGAGGATCACTTGGTGTTGATATTCTTACGATACTAGACGTTAAGGATCGATGTCACTACGTCCACCTGATCACCGAACCTCTCCTCCTTCTAGAGCAGCTCCTCATGAATTCGAAGTTTGATAATCTTAAGAGGATTCTGAAGACGTACACGAGGCAGCTGAAAGCTCTGGGATTCACTATCGAAAAGTTCGACAGAATCGTGAGATTCTACGCGAGAAAATCTCTAGATCTGAGGGTGGCCACTCAACGTGATCAGCTGGAAACGTCTAGACTCAGGGATTCACCAGGACACGTTCCTGATTTCGTCATGCCTTTGCACCCACCAACGCGTGACGAATGGATTCCCAATGACAAAGCTAGGGAGTGCAGTTGCTGCAGAAACGTCATCTTCTCAATGTTCAACAGACGACATCACTGCCGAAGGTGTGGTCGAGTTGTCTGCGGATCCTGTTCACATCAGAGGATGATGGTGGCCGGTTACGCCAATTCGGTTAGAGTCAGGATCTGCAATGACTGCAAGAAACAGACAGCTCAACTCCAGGCGGTTCCCTCGGCGTCCAGCAGTGAGTCCTTTGACTGTTGGAAGTTAACGACTCACGAGGGCCATAACAAGACCCTAAGAGAAGAATTTTGCTTTGAATATGCGCCGAATATATCTCTCTGTCTAGCCATTCTCGATCTTCATTCCGATCACGAGGCGTATGCCAACTTCCTGCAAGATCGTTGCGACGAGATGAAACGACTTCTCTATCCCGATACAAAAGGACAGATAAATCGTGAGATCGATCACGCCTTGATCATCAAGATGATCACGTCGTTGTTGATCGCGGCGAAGGTCAAGTATGCACGACTTGGATTGAATACAGGACTGACCCATTGTGATCGATTTCTATCACAAGTAGATCTTATTGATACGTTGGTGCAGTCCGATTGCCTGTCGCTGCTGCCACGCGATGATTTGGATGAGCACACGTTCAGAAGACTGAGGGATCTCTTCACTGAGAAGGAGCAGTGGATCCTCGCTCTGGACGTGAGTACGAAATCAGGATTGGATACTCAGGGGGTGTGGGCTGCCTGGGGAAAGGCCTGTCTGAAAGTTGGGTACTACGAGAGAGCTAGAGAGAAGTTTGTTCATTGTTTGGAGAAGGTCAGTCAAGAGGATTTTGACGATTGGGTCATTTTACCACACCCCTCACCAAAGACCAATCGAAATGAACCGAAGTCCGTCAAGAATCGACCCAGCAAGGATCCTCCCCTGGTCGGTGAGATCCTTCAGATTCTTGAGAATTCAAATTCCACTGAGCAGTATTCCAAGTCTCACGTTCACACGAAAAATTCGAAAGCTCAGGAGATCATGGCGACTTTGGGAAATCTCAAAGCGATATCTCATGGACAGTACATTGTACCCAAACTCACCATCACGAGCAAGAACATTCGGTATCAAGAGAGTCTGTACTACCTTCTGATGTACGGGAGTTGTAATTCAATACTGGAATTCTTCATTCGCCATGATGAGCTGGACAAGTGTCTGTCCTATACTCTGGAGAACGAGATCGATCCAGAGATCTTCTTCAATGTCGTTATCATCGGTTGCCTGAAGATTGGAAAGCTCGGAAAATTGTGGGAAACCATGAGATCCAAGGACGCGAGTCTCCTCACCTGGAAGAAATATCTCATCGCAACGTGTCTTTACCTCGAACGAAAACAACTGATGAACACGCTTTATCAATTTCAACTCTTCATGAAGGATTACGTGAGAGCAGCCATGACTTGTATTAAATTCTACGTCACGGATGCTACGGCTTACACGGATCTGTGCACTAGAACGCAGTTTCTCACGGAAGCCCAGAAGCATCTTGAATCGGAGCTGCAGATGGAAAATTTTGGGAAGAAGAGACGAAAGAGCGTTTCCTCCTGTGCGAGTAGTCAGTCGGGATCGTTGACGATGGAGATGGAGCCATCAGAAATTGATAAACATATTAATACGATCTCCCGACAGATGGAGATCGCCAAGTTCCTGGGGAATTGTGAAAAAGAGGGAAGGAATGTTAACGATTACTTGAGCAAGCTCTCGTACATGGAGTCTGAGGGTCTCCAACCGAGATCTGTACCAACTCTGTTTGGAAATCAGAAAGAGAGGACGCACCTAGCTGTTTTGGCTATTTTATGTGGAAGGGACGTTGAGGAGGGCTTTGGCTTTGCCTTCAGGATCATGCAGGACTACTACCTGTCACCGCAGAAGGTCTACTCCCTTGTTGGCCATATCCTTGCGTTGGACAAGAGGGTAGGGTCTATTGAGCAGCTGATAAAGTGCTGCAGGAGCTCAGGTGCACCGAACTCGCAGGTGATATCTGACAGAGTTCTTGCACATTGTGTCAAACTTCTATTGGACAAGTGCAAAGCTGAAGCTTCCCCAAGTCCAAAGGATCAGATTGACAGCTTGATCAGGATCATCAATGATGTTGAGATGAAGATCGATTCGTATATTGAGAGCAAACAACTCAAGGCTGCTTATCTACTAGCTGTTAAGCATTCTAGGGGTCAGGACATCAGGAAAATTCTCAGGGAAGCGGATAGACTCGGCCAAGGAGCTATCAAGTCCATCTGCACCAAGTGGCTTCAGCAAGTTAAGAAGTAAGTCAGGAAGTCCATTGAGTCAGTCGTTTATGCATTTGTTTTAATCAATGATCAGATGTTACAACGCATTTTGTTAATTATCAACAAGAATTACAACTGCCGATATTTTTTTGATTGATAAAAACCGAATGATGCTTTTTGGAGATTTCTTTCGTTCGCACTTCAAGAGGCGAAAACATAATCTGTGATATGTAAAACACACACCGTGACTCACAACGTGATATGTTCGTATAAAATATATTATATATTTATGAAAATTATGTTTAAGAATGTATTGTTTTGAAAATAATCTCAATAAAGAAGCTCGAGACGATTTTTTAGTCTACATTATCCTAAGGTTTTCACGAAAAATCATTGTAAATATCGTCAATCACGATGAATAGTAATCAGTGCATTGAGCAATTTGGGACGTGATGCTACCTAATAAGACGGTCCGACAAAATTTCAAGTCCGTTTCATTGTGATATGAAATTAATAAAATTAGAAAGAATTTTTTTTATTCCAAATCTGCCCTCTTCTGCTTCTCCGCAAAATTTTGGAAAAATCCGAAATTTTCCCAGTCTATGAATTCTAATGAGGACTAACTCTGTGCACGAGAACAGATCGATCGCTCGAATAATTTTCGAGAAAAAGCTATTTGTTTAACGTTCATTTTTTTTCGTCTTCCCAGTTGTCGCTCATCATTCAAATTACAAATTGGTAATCAACGCAAAAAAAATCGTTTTGGTCAAACGGGCTCGTTATTTTGTTGGACTATGTAATACCTTATTTACACATGGAATGTCATTGATGGAATGTTCGATTAAATTCGATAATGAAGCGGACTAGCAGCTCTTGGATATAAAAATAGAGAAAATTGTTTTCTCTGATCGAAGATTGCTAAATTTTCTCCTACGAAAAACAAAACTATCAGCGCGTATTAGTTACTATGGCACAGCCATAGCTGCTCAGGCGTCATTCAAGTTGGAGTTATGACTCCTCCGTGGCTTCAGCTGGTGACGAACAGTCGGGGAAGCCGTTCGCCGTCTCTTCCTCGTGATCGTGGCCGTCAATCAGCCGTCGTTCGTACTTCTCCGCGAATTTGGGATCGATATTTTTTATTGAAGTCAGGAGTGATTCCTTGTCCTGTTGAGACCAGTTCTGGCACCACTCGCGAAATAATTTCACTCGGCACTGGAAGAGGCTGGCTGGCCTGGCGCCTTCTTCGTTGCAGTTGAGATTTTCAATGGTGGGCACTAGGCCGTTGACGAGGTCGCGGGGGCCACAGCAGGCGATGAGGACACCCAGGAAGTCACCGCGCTGCATCTCCGACCACTCTTGGAACCACTCGACTAGGTAGCGAAGCTGCGCTTGATTGGATATTGGATTTGTTGACGACATTTTGTTAACTGGAAAGAGAAAATTTTGAGTTGATAATACTTTTGAATAATTGAAAAAATATTTCGATAGAGGTTCACAGATTATTTCTCTTTCGATAAAATTCATTCAACTCAAATCAATTCTATCAAAGAAGTCCCTCAGACGATTGAAACAATTTTTTTCCGCTTTATCAACTGTTCCACAATACAAAATATCCCGACAAAACTCGTGAATCTTAACACTCGTAAACTTCATGAATTAATAGTAATAGTAAAAAATTTCTGGGAAATTAAAACGTCATGATGCAGTAGTCCCAAACCCCGGCCATGAAAATTCAGATGAATGTCACGATAAATTGTAAATTTATTCTTTTATAGACAATAACAGAATCTGCCTAAATAACAGTTGCTTCGAATCAATATGGAACAACAATCAACCCATGTCCATTTCTCTCTGCCTTTGAGGTTATGAAAATTATTAAGACATCATAATAAAATAAATAAAACTCACCAATAATCAACTGCAAGAGCTCCAAATGTCGGTTCTACCAATTGAAGTATTAGCTTTATCAACCGTACTCACTTCATTTACGTCATTTATCGTTTTATTACGACTGAGCATATAATTCCCCCAGATCATGAACTCACCTTCGAGTTCGTGATTCGCCAAAACTCAAAGTAAAACAATTTTTCCCCAGAGACACACCAACGATACCCCTCGTTTCCTCAAAACTCTTTATTTTATCTCAACGAATACAGAACGACATAAATGACTTATTAATCCATGAAACCGGTCCGCGTCTGCGTCCTCGTTCTGGTTCTCAACTCCACCGTTCAGTCTCCCAATCTACATTTTTTGGGGTTAACCCGTTCTGGATTGTCATCCTCATCATCATCATCTCCTTCACTCTCAGCGCCAGCATGACCTGAAAAATCCCTTCATTAGCATCCTCTCAGTTATTCATGAAGACGATCATTAATTCTGCTGGGCTCATTTTTTTTCTCTGGACCGAATGTATAATGCGAGTCGTCCGTTCACCTTTGGTGTCTACGAGGGACGTCAGGACGTCATTGACATTTTTCTGGACTTCTTTTAGGCTGCTTGTGAGGTTGACCAGCGTTTTGGGAACTCCACCAGTTGATTTTTCGTATATACACTCATTGTTCCGGGATATTCGGACGATAATACCTTCAACCATTGTTGAGTTATTGTCTATGTCGGTTGTCTTGTCGGCTTCTGGAACTGTTCTTGGACAGGTGGCACGTGGGGACGGGTCAAGGTCGATCCACAATGCAAATTATAGGGAACGGAATGGGAATAGGAAGCTGTCATCTGATTTTTTTGATACTAAAAATGTTATTTATTTATTTAATAAGCAATTCCAGGACATGGACATTATTCTTGACGTATAATTTATTCGTTGTTGTTCAGAAGTAAACATTACAGGCAGGGGATCGTTTTTAATCTCCAATTTCTTAAAAAATGTGCACATTTCTTTGTGTTCATCATATTTATTTTGCGTTCTGAATTTTCTGTTGTGGACAGTACCTTTATCCCAGTCCGGAGCAATGAAGGCAAACATAACCTAATTCAGTTGTTATTTTCAATCATCAACTCCACGTCTGACGGGACATATGCTGTGACAGAATGGTTTTGCTCGAAAATGATACGGTAAAAAAATGAATAAACTATTGCAGATGTGATATTGTTCCTAAAAATGTACGAAAACTAATTCGTTTTATTTTTATTCTTAGTTTCTGAGCGAACTCACGAAATTGTTTGACAAGTCACGGCTGTCGGGCTCCGTTATGTTAACAATTAAAAGATGTAAGAGACGATTATTATTATTTATTTATTACTAGTTGATTTCATGGGTTGGCTATTATATTTTTTCTTTCAAGATAATGGACACAATAAACCAGTGCCCAGGGAAGGTAAACCACCTCTACCGAAACCCAGCGAGTACCTCTGTCTAGTCAGGGCGACATTACGGTCGAAAAAAATATCTACTGTTGTAAGCATTAATTCATTAAACAAGTATAATTACGTAAATATTTAATTTTTTACTGAGATTTAAAGAAAGGCCATCCAACCTCTTTTGTTGATTTTCTCTTTTCTATATGAATTTTTTTACGAAGAATAGATCAACGAAATGATTCCATGTTGGACACTACGAAAAATTAACTCAGTAAATAAATTTAATTATGTGTATTTCAAAATGTGCTTGCACATTTTTCAATTTCATAATTCAATGATTTCTTTTTGCAGATTCATTCCAAGGATGTTAATAAATTTCAACAGGCATATTGGAACCTCCTCAAATCCAACATAAATGGACTGAAGAAATTGAAAAAAGTCAAGTCAGCGAAACCGAAAGCCACTTGAGTTTATATTTATTTTCTAAAGTTAATTAAAGAACTATATCCATCAACAAATTTTTTATACACAAATTCTTTCAAAAATCCCGCTCGATATTAATAAACTCAGATGATTAATAGTTTATTTAATTCAAGTTATATTTTTCATTAAAAAATAACATAAAATGACAATAATCACTACCAACATTCGTTAGAATTCATAAACGAGAATTCTCTTATTGTTATGAATGTTATTAGAAAAAAAAATATTTAGAGGAAAAGTACGAAAAGTAGAAGTAGAAAAAGTTACGATCCATTTTTCAGAGGATGACGGTCAGCCATTGGTTCATTTGACAACAGAATCCCTCACATTGTTTTTTCATTAAAATTTCGCTAAAGGGCTTGTTTAACAGATTCAGGAATTTTGCTGATGTAGAATGCATGATTTTCTCCTGGGGCAGTAGCCAGGACTCCTTTGGCATTTGGATGAGATGCTTTAGAATCGTAAGGGTACATATCGCCAGTGAGATCAGTGAGGGTGCCTCCAGCAGCCCTGAGAATGGCCTCAGGAGCACATGTGTCCCATTTTTTGCAGCCCGGGCTGGCGAATACGTAGGCATGGGCCTTCCCTTCGAGGAGGAGAACCACTTTGTGGCCAGCACCACCAACTCTGAGGATTTCATCAGGATTCATGGCGTCCAGGGCATCCTGAACGGTCTTGTTGGAATGTGATCTTAAATTACAGCAAAAAATAATTTATTCAAGCATTTTTGCTGGGAATTTCCAACAAAAAATGGCTCTGTACAATTTTTGCAATTAGAAAATAAATTATTCAAGAACCTAGTGGTAGTGATGATTCTCCTGCCCTGTGGAGGTGGCACTGGGCTAAATCCACCCACTCCAACCCCATCAATGCCCCATAATGTCCTCCCCATCAACGATGTTTGAGGATTTTTGGAGTAAGGTTGATGAATTACCCCTCCAACTGCTTTTTTACCTACCGCTACTCCCACGAGGACTGTCACGTGGTCCAGGAAACCCTGAGTAAACTCAGACGTTCCTGACGAAGTCGATAACATTAATTGACATTCAAACGTTCCATCCAACCTGGCAAGTGGATCATTTTTATGCACCCTCCCAAAAAAATTAGAGATAAAAATTTACCGTCCAGGGGATCCACCCAGACGCAGACATCTTTGGGTGCGACATTCTCCAAGTGTTCTGGCAATTTAATATTCAGAACTTCCTGATCCATTTCCGTGACAATCCAGTGAGGAGGTACCTCACACCTCGAGGAGCCCTCTTCTCCGATGATAGTCACTCCAGGGAATAGTCTGGTGAGGGACTCGATGATGCAGTTCTGAGCGGATCTGTCTGCTTCTGTCTGCAGGTCGTTCTCTCCCTTCTCCACGATGTTCAACTCACCCTTGTTCATGACATCTCGAATTATTTTTCCAGCTTGAGCTGCTGCTGTCACGGACGAGGCGATCAGCCGAGTTATCAGGGGCTGACACTGGGCCATTATTCTATCAGGAATATTGCATTCTTTATTTTAAATTAAATATAAAAGATGTAAAGAAAGGACAAGACATCGAAATGTTCATATGAATGTCTCAATCTGAAAAATATGATTTGGAAAAAATAAATACTTCTCTTAAAGAAATAAATATTGGCCTAAAATCTCTTTTTCTCCGTTTTTCTCTGATTGATGGGCTGGGCCAGTTGGCATTCAAAGCAGTTGACAACGGCTCTCACTGACACATCTCCAATTATGGTTGAATTTGCCGAGATTGTACACCTCAAACCTAACCCCACTTTTTCCGATCTCCCCTAAAATGCTTGTCTCCCACTCCAAACACTCCAGGTTGTGATCCTTACAGCTGACAAACGAGATTATGGAACTCAGTCGATAAAAAAAACTGGTCTAGCTCCAGCTGATGATCGGTGTTTAAAGTGTGTCAACATCGGGAATGAGCACATGTATTACAAAAGCATTATGGCATTAAACGAGTTAGTAATGACAATAATAGGAAAAATAAAATGTTAACAACGACAATAAAATTCAGTTCCTGAATCAATTGTAAGTCTTCGTCTGAGTTCTTCAGGGTTTAATATTTTTTTGCATTCAAAATCATTTTATTATTGTTCTTCATCATTCTAGACCTTCTAGACCGAGTGGTTCGGTCAAAACGTTCCATTTTACCAAATGTTTCTCTCAACGCTCAATCAGGAATGACTTAAACAACTTAAACGTACCCTTTAATAAACGTCTCTCTGTAAATAAAAATTTCCTTGCAGATGTTCCGTCGTTTTCCCCCGAAAGTCTCCTCACACTACCCCAGGACCCCATCAACCCCACAACTATTGCGAATCTCCTCTAAAAATGTCGCAGGAAACACCAAACAACACGCAAGACCTGCGGAAATGCTTTCCCAGTTGACAGCCTACGATGGTTCAACGATCAACGCGGATGATCTCCCCGTCGACGTGATGCGACGAAGATCAAATTTTTCAACCCTTCATCTATTCGACAGAGACGTCTCCAAAGCCTTTGCATCCCTCGTCATCGATGAAGTCCCCAAGGAGGGGACATTTATAGCCGAAATGAATCCAGGCGCTGGTCTGATGACCCACCAGCTCCTGGAGTCGGGAGTATCCGTTGTTCACAGCTACGAAAAATTTCCGGAATTTATGAAATGGTTGTATCCCCTCTCGCAGAAGTACTCGGGACGTTTGCAAATCAGACCCTATAATTTTGCGAGCCTAGGGAAGGCCGAGTTTTTGGATCGACAGGTCAACTCCAGGATAATGAAGAACATGTTCGAGGGACTTAAACCTAGGGATTGGCAAGACCGACCTGCCATCGCTGTCGTCGGGGCAGTACCAAGTGTCAAATTTTTTTATTCCCTTCAGTGGACACTAATGAATCAGTATCTGTCGGACTATGGGAGGATTGTTCTCTATGTGGCAGTGTCACCTTCGGTATCTTTGGTAATTGTTGAGTAATTGCAATTGGACTCGCAATTAATTGAATTAGTACCTGATTTTAAGACATTCTGCAATAATCTTGACACATGAACTTTGGGAAAAGGAACGTAGAGTTCGATATTGAATCGTTAGAATTGTTTAAAAATTATAAATAATGTATATGAGCGTCAGCCATGATTTATCGGTATTTACATTATTGAATTTATAATTTATGTTACTTTTATAGGAATTATTCGATCAATATTCCAGTTTTCCCAAATCCCAAAAAAATCAGCGTCAACTTTCCCCTGAATTCACAAAAACGTGAACAGCTGCCTCTCATTTCTAGGTCTTCGCAGACGACCCGAGCAACAGACATTTTCACAGACCGAAGAATGTTTTCCTTCGAACGTTCTTTGACTTCAAGAAACTGGGAACCCTTCCGAGGAATGCCTTCTTCCCCGCCCACACTGACAGAATCTCGAGGAAACGATTCAGGGAGTATTATATGAAGGACTACGAAGTAATGGACGTTGTCAAGATCGAGGCTAAGAAAGATTTTTTCACTGAAAATTTCACTCGACATCACGCCATAGTATTCTACTATTTTCTAGCAATTCACATGAGGAAAAAAAACACGAGGATTATTCCCGTGTTCGAGTGAGTGATTTTTTTTCTTTTTTACGTTAAAAATTTCCTCTCCTCGTTAATTTGCGTTACACGAATTTTCCGCAGAAAATGGATTCCAGGCTGTGGCCCTCGTCTCATCCAGAAAGATTACAATATTTATTCAACATTCGATGCACTTCCTGCTGATGAATTACTCCAACTGTTCAAGATATTCATTTCTTGGCCGGACTATGACAATAGCCCGTTTACTAATTTTGTTGAAACTCTGATGCTGAATAAAACGAGTGAAGAGTAATTCCGGAAATATTTCCATTGAAATTGCAAATTAGTTATGACTTTAGTGAACCGATGATTCGGTTACGAAGATTGATGATGATTAGATTCATTTCCCTAACAACCTCGACTTCTCTTCCCCTTCGGTTCCCTGGGATTAGTTAATTAATTACTCAAAATATTAAAACAGAAAATCAAAAAAAAACTTTCATTGTCACCAACGTTGCGTACTCCTGTATAAAACAAAATCACAACCAATGATATTCACATAGTAAATGTTCGCCAAATTTCAAAGACTATTATTGTCAATTCCAAAGAATTCATTAAATACCAAAAATATATTTCCATTAAATTTCCATCAGAATTTTTCACTGGTATGAAATCTTTTGATATCAACACTGAGATTATCACGAGAGATTTCATTCTTGAGCAGATGAGACTCATAAAATCCCCAATGAACGAAATTGAAGTGCATAAAACTAGATAAATCCGTCAATAAATAAAATATTCAATTTGATTTCTTCTATTTCGTTGCCCCCACTCACGACAAAATTAACTAGTGAAGTAGAGAATAACTGTCGTTATCCTCTTCCATTCCGTTCGGTGGAGTCGTCGATGAGAGAGTAGGCTGGACGATAGCTCGAGGGTGAATTGGGAATTTGCAGCAAAGGATTGGGAAAAGTTTTCGACCGTTCTCCCAGGCTCGTGTATCCTCTGTCGTAGAGAGAGCAGTAGGGGACCTGGTGCTCCAAGAGGAAATCCCAGACATTTCGATAGGTCCAGTCCAGGATGGGGCTGATTCTCGTGAGGTGAGGCCAGTTGGAGTCGGTAAGCTGGAACGGCTGGAGCTTCTCCGAGCCCGGGTCGCCTCTTCTCACCCCCATCAATCCAGCTTTCAATGTTTTGTTCTCGTTCAGAAGAGCTGTCAATGCGGTTTTTATGGGTTTGTTCTTGCGGATTACATTCAAGTTGTAATACTGGGATGCTTTTTCCACGAAATCATCTACCTGAGGGGAGAGGAAGGAAATATTCATCAGAGATGTCATTTAATTTAGTAAAATGAAAGGATTATTTTTTGATTTAACCACTCGGTCTTGAGCACTAGTGACAACGGAATAATTCAGTGATGTAACGAAATATTCCGGAACCGTCTAGAGGACTGCGTGATTAAATTGTCCACTTCAATGGTTGATTCGAGGAGCTCCAAAGCTGAACTTCATTGAATTCAAAACCTCGAACTATAAATTCAGCTACACCTTCGATCCCACCCCTGATTACCACAAAAGAAGATCATCATAACTTATATACCTCGGGGAAGGGATCTCCCGTGACGTAGAGACACGTCATCGAATCGATTCCTCGAAGAAGGAAAACCGATGCAGCCAGGTGAAGGACAGCTGTGCAGTCCTTGCCCCCGTTGAAGCTGAGAATAATCTCGTTTCCGTTATACCTAGACCAAACCACCGAAAAATCAACTTCATTTATAAAATCGTGGAACCATGGAGGCTCTCTCTGACTCTGAACCCCAACTCACCTGCCCAGTGCCTCCTCCAGGATCAGTATGGAATACCTGACATGTGGACTCTGCATTCCAGCCTCGATGACAGCCTTCGCCTTCTCCACACAAAACTGATCATTCAAAACCATGGCCACGTGCAATTATTTATTTATATTATTTATTTTTCACTTGTTTCTCCTCTGTCACTACTGACATAAGGGCTCCTGCTCCATCTCCAACTGTTACACAATTATTGAAACACATGCGACCAGAGAATTCGCAGAAATGATTTATGAACTCGTAAGCCTTTCACGGAACTGTCAACTGTTTATTATAATTTGGCTTCTAATACCAGGAAAAACATATTAGATAAATAAAATTTGTTGGAAATACGATAAACTAGTTAACGACGGAGCCTCAAACGGGACAAGTTCCAACAGGCGTCACGAGATGACACAGCTGCCAAATTTTGTCACAAGGTACACAGCCCTACGCACGGCTTCCAGAGGTACTTGTCACCGGATATTTTAAGTTTAGTCCTCTTTGCCTCCACTGTAGTCTACCCTCTCGGATTCTCACTCTCTATGACTCCAAACCCCTAACCCCTCTCACAATCACCATTGACTCGTCGTCAACCTAACCTCAACATGTACTCCTAATAATCACCGACAGAAATTCTCAAAATCATCAAAAATATCTGCTACTACACCATAAATCATAAAATAGATTGCGTAAGTAATGACCCGAGGGTCCCAAAAAGGCAATAAACATCCCAAAAACAATCGTCACTCAGTAATAAATAGTTCCTCTTGCTTTACCCTAGTGTCACGTACTTCACGATTATATAAATAACATAAACTTAGGTTGATAGAAAATGTTGAAGCTAGTGGGAACCCTGTGGAATGGTCCGTCACGGTTATCATCACGTACCACCAATTGGTGTCTACCAAAACAGTTGGTGGCTGGATGCTCCGGGGCTGCGACAGCAACTCAACCCAACGTGAGTCGATGCATTAAAATTTTTTCATCCTTCAAAATACAGTTTGTTGTGGAATATTTCGTTGGGAAAATATTTTTTCTTATATTCATATCCCTATGAACACTAAGTATAGGTATTGTATCTAATTAATTAATTGAGTGGGCTCCTTGTTTTCAAATTATTATTCCAGTATTTTCGTCGTTCATTTTTCATAATCTATCACAACAATATCATCGATGGGGATCCCATAAATAATCCTGAGATAATTTTGATTAATTCTGAACACCTCAGATGGATCCCGAACTTCCAACTCCGTCAAAAAACCCAAAAGCTCCCAAGCCCGAGGGGACTCACCCGAAGAATCGCCTGGTGACACAGGCTTTCAGCGAGTTGAACATCGGCAATTCGAGTGAAGTATCTCCATCAAAGAAACTTCAGAGCTCCATTGAGAGCCTCCTCTCCTCCATAAACGAAAAATTCATCAGCTACAAGCAAGCACAGCATACAATAACCCTCCTCTCCCAGCAGGTGGAGAAAGGTAATGTCGATTTAAAAACCCTAGGGAGCGACGAGAGGTACATGAGATTCTGTCGAATAATTGCGAAAAAAGTGAGTACTACAACTGTAAAATCAACGGACGGGGAAATAATCTCCGAGCAGAATGTGCTTACTGTTGGTGATCTACACAATCCGGTGGAGGTCGGAACACTTCCCCTCGCCCAGGCCGTTCAGATCTTCTGCGGACTGGCTGTCAGACAGAGGCGACCTAGACCTCTTCTTCGAGGCCTCGCCGAGAATATCATAAAGAACTCAAGTGCTTTGACGATTAAAAATATTGCTGACATATTGTACAGCATGGCGAGACTCAATTTCACTGAAGAGGACCTCCTCGTGAGGCTCTGTGAAGACTTGAGAAAAAAAATACCTCAGATCAATCAGAGCCCCATCATCGGTTCCGTCCTCACTTCCTTGGGAATGATGAGGTAAATTTAAATATATGTGAAAGGGTGAAACTGGCGAATTATTCTATAATTTTAATCATTCGTCATATAAACTATGACTTGTTAATTTATGTATTTATTCACTTGTGGATAAAGGTACAGGGACGAGGCCCTCATGGACACTCTCTGCGACTGGAGCATCAAGCACAAGGAGGTCTTGAGGATTCAGGATCTCTGCGCTCTGCTGATGACTCTCGCTGTCGTTGGATACAGTCCCGGAAATTTCGAAGTTCTATACAGAGATTTGGTGGTCGATCTCAAGGACACCGACATGACAAAGGTGTCAGAGTGGGTGGATGTCGTGTGGTCGTTGGTCGTTCTGAACCGAGCGTCCCATGAGCAGGTGGAGAGTACGTTGAATAATAAGTTCATTGCGACACTCACAGGTGCGAATAATTAATTAATTATCACTTTAATTAGTAATTGATGCTTAATAAATAATAAGTTTTCATATAATTTTCTTTCAACTCTGAGAGACTTTTTGGAAATGGACTGGAAGTTAATCAATCGCCAGTTAATAACTTTCAGCTGCATAAATTATAATGATGACACATAATTTCCTGTTCTTTAATTATCCATCTAGACCATAATCACCTCGATTCAAATTACAATCCCACTAATAAATCTGTAGTTGTCGCGTTATTCTGGGCCAACAGGAAGTTCTAATTCCTTCAATACAACAGAATAAATAATTTCAACGGGATATTATGCAATGTTTCCACAGTTTTATTATACAATATTATATCCATTTTCAAATTTTCTTGCAGATGGTGCAGACATCCCTATTGCCAAGAAGCATAAATTATTAAATATAAATGCAGCGGCGAAGTATTTATTAAAAAATTACTCGGGTCCATTTTTGGATGAGAATTCACCAGTGATGGTGGCACCTATTGCCAGAATGAAGGACAAGGAAATATTTGTCAAGGCTATTACCGATGCACTGGCAAATCTATTTCCATCTAGAGAACATTTTCGAACAAATGTTGATGCTCGAACAGGATTTTTAATAGGTGAGGATTCATTAAGACAATTTGTCTGGCATTTTTCAGTTATCAAGATCTATTTTTAATTGTCATTTTGATATTGAACTTCACAGACGTCGAATTTTTTATTGATCCAAAATTGACTACGTTACCTGTAGATAAGGCCAGTGAGAATACAAACGCGTTGAGGTGAGTAACGTTTTGGTGGTTTGATTTTTTACTCATTTGTAAAATCGTTGAAAAACAATCAATTGATTCTTTATTTTGTTTTCAATTCTTCAAGAATTGTTTTGAGGGCCTGTTGACCCTCAATTTAAAGAAACAAGAAACATATTTTTAATTGAAGAAAAATCTCCTTTTCAATTACAGGATAGCAATTATTGCAAGTTATTACCACGACTTCTGTGTGGGGAAAAAAAATATCCTAGGTTCGGTTACACTTCATAGTCGATTACTCGAAGCGATGGGCTACCGAATTCTCAATATATCACACAAAGATTTTCATACGGACGATAAATTACTGAAACGAATTTCATACCTCAATGATCGTATTAAAACCATTGTAAAATAGTTAGATATAGTGTAATGATAATGGTTGATCATGTGAATATATTAATACACAGTATAAAAATTTCTGTTAAATGTGATGTTTAACTTACCCTCTTGATGATTTCAATTTAGTGAACCAATGATCAATTGTTTTGGTTCAAGGAGAATTTTATTATTTTTTTTAGTTATGAGAATGATAATTAAATTGTCTTATAGACGAGAAAAAAATGTTTCATACTTTTTTTTGAACTTCAAAGGGGTTTAATTTCCGTCAATTGGATTCCGTAGTCCACAAATAGTGCAAAACTTGAATTAATTTCAATTGAAATCTTTTTCGAGAAATTTTTTACAAACCAATTTTGATTTGATTTGAACTGATTTTTTAAATAAAAAAATTTACCCACAATCGCCTCCCCTCTTTGATCAATGAATTACCCCAAAAAAGGAAATGCACCCTGTCTTCATCGCAAGGTACCTTAAAAGATAGGGACGACCCTCTTCGTATTTTCCAAATCTTTCTAAAATAATTTACCACCCTTTCCAGATCACCTCCAACCCACATAGACATTTCCACCCCCTTTCGATCGAGAATTTACATTCCAAACTTTTTCCCACCTACTCCAGAGTTTTTTAAACTCTCAAGAACTCCAATATCTCTCTAAATTTACTCCACCCGAATCCCAAGAAGTATCCGAAGTACGCGAAGTATTGATTGAATGATATCGTAGACAGAGTGGAAAGGGTAAACCCCCAATAGGGCTTTTCACCCGGTAAATAACTCTCCCATCCCGCTCATGAAAAAGGGGGTGGACGGGAGGGAGTAAAACGGCGCCAAAGATCTTTACGACTGTCGAGTCGCAGTAAACGAAAACCGTCGGCGTCGCCGACACGAGACGACGTTAAATTCTGTCACAAAGTATTCGTTTCGTACATATACATTTCAACGAATACAAATGCAGTTGGTAAATTACTTACAGTCGTATCATAGTGTACAATGGCCACAATATGCCGAGTGCCGCATGGAAACTGGAATAGAAGGGCGTGTTTATTCCCTTCCTCTTCCTCCCTTCAGTTTAAAAAGAAAAAAATAATAAGAGAGAAAGAGAGGGAGAGGGAGATGGGATGATGGACGTGGGTGCGTCCGTCGCCACAGTCTGATTGTCCCGATAACGATTTTATTCTTTAGACGTATTATGGCATGATGACAATGTATTTTGCACGAAATAGATTTGATGAAAAACAAGACTTTAGCCCGAATTAATCTTTCTTTTGTCATTTTTTTTTATTGGGACTCGAGAGCACCCTCTAAAAATTAAAGTCCTCAATTGATTTATCAAAATTTCGGTGCACTAGTACTTCATCCTAGAATTGTTCTCCCCCATTTTCTGTAACATCGCAAAGTCGACATTCAACGACGCAAATAAATTTTCTACTTTCAAAAAAATCTCTCCCTAGACCCAAAAAATGCCCCTCGAGCCCTTCCCGAGGTGATATCCCCTAATCTCGAATAAAATACCTCAACCCCACAGCTTGACCCCTCCCATGATTTTTTTTTTACCTCTCATTTTTATAATACCGTCCCCGCAACTTTATCCCTTTCTTGCTTGGCGCGAGTTGACTCGAGTTACCCAATATAGCAGACAGGACAAATGTCCTTTTAAGGCCCAATACCATTGGCGGAAGAAGCGTCTCGACTTGTCGGCTTCGAGACTTTTGCCGTGGGCCCCGTACAAGAGTCCCATCCCATCATTTATTTATTATAATTTCCCGATTATTTTGACGTAATTTCACACCCCCTCAGTTTATCATCGATTTTCCCATTTATTCGATGTTTTATCTACGATAATAAACGCGATGTATGACATTAAATAGAGTTTAATCGATGAAATGACACGTTGGAAAACGGTAAGCCCTTGTATAGAGAGGCACCGAGTTGTCTCACAGCGGTATGTCGCGAGCTGTTTTTTATCATTGGATTCTCTCACCACTACCAATGCCTCAAACGTATCATTCCCATATAACCCGTAAGTACATTCTCAAGGTACTTGGGAAAACGAGCCTTTTACAAGCTGTTAAAATTTTCAACCATCTAATCGACAGATATTTGCCATTTAACGATTTCATATATTTTATTCATCGAGACGGAGACGTAAAGACCACAAAACTGTTGAAATAAATGTTGGGCCTTATTGAATGTTTTTTAAATTGAATTTCTCCTTCATTTTACTGAAAAATCCTCAACATTTTTGGATTAACATCTAGATTTCAGTAGTGAAATGGTAAGTTTTTTAGCGATATCTCCGAATCCACCAGCGATAGCGAAATTTTCGCCATAACATTTCTTGTAGCTCTCAATTTCCTCCGCAAAAAAAAATCCCATGAAAATTCTCTTATCTCCCCTAGATTTCGAGATACTCATAAAAAACTGATCAATACCCAGAACTTATCTCGTTTGCCACTTCGCTCCTAATTTAATCGAGTCAAATGCTCCCTCCCGCCCCTCCTCCTCCACCTCCCCCGTGAACGGGGTAAAATTGAGTAATGACCGGGGCCCGTTGGGCCCACAGCTGTTCAGCATGCGCAACCGATTAGTATGCCCCACTTGGAAATAACCTATCAGGCCAAGGGCATAGCTATCCTCCCCCTCCAACTCTTATCAATCCCACCGGAATGCATCGTCCCTCTTCCTCCATCCCGTGAGGCCCAATGTATTGTTCCCAAAGCAGGTGAAAAATGCCGAGAAAAATACCATCCAAAAGCCAAACAAAAAAAAAAAACCAAACTCAATACATAAACTTTGGAATTACAAAACTTTATATGGAGTGGTGTTCGTCACAGTGGGCCCCCTCAGTTTGGCGAAACAACGTGGTCGGGACCTATACCGCTACCGCTCGCTTGTGTTGCCATTGTTTTGCGTTGAGTATACAGGCGGTAGGAGGGGCGGGGGGGGGGAGGGGAATCCGCCAAAAGACTCCCCACAACAAACATTATGCCCTGTTGAAGCGCACGCACCCAGAGCACACACATAGCCCAAATGGGCCTTACCTTCAATGTAAGTTTTCGAAGTTAGTGATAGTGTTGGCTTGTCAGTGTGGCAGTTTTGCTAAGGGAAGGAAAGAGGGGCCCACCAAATAGCCCCCCTCCCCCCTCCCCCCTCACCCATGCACATACGGGAGTAACAGCAGCAACAGAAGACAGGGGCCCACGAACGCGCCGCCGGTGACTGCATTAGCAATTCAAATTGGCGGCAATTTTTTGAGTGCATTTTTGACCTCCTATATCGGCGAGGTTCCTCTCTACCTCCCCTCCCACCCCTTCACCGCCCCGTCCCTTCTTCCTCACCCCTTCCATTTTCGACTCACTTGCAGTTGGGCCCACTCCTGTGTCTCAGCGGTCCCAGGGCATATGCCTGAAAACTTTGCCTCCTTATTAAGAACAACCCTCACCATATTAAGAATAATTGCTGTAGTACAGTGAGGTACGAGTTGGGCCTTATTTTCAATTGATCAGTTACAAAAAACTTATGGATCTGGTTAATGGCATATTCGGTTCGGAGAAATGTCAGGTGACTCGGTAAATTTTTTTTTGAGTTTGGGGTTGAGTTGAGATGAATTTTTTGGGTTGAAAATTGTAGTTTAGAAGTCAGGGGGTGAAATATATTTTTGCACGTTGATTTTTAGCGAAAAAGTAGTGATTGTCTTTGGGTGCCAAATATTCAAAATTACGGTAATAATTATAACAGTAATAATATACTGTTTGATGAATTCAGTTGCGAAGTGGAAGGACGAGATTATATTCGTTTATGTGTGTTGACCAGTTTTCGATGAATATCTCGAAATCTAGGAAAGATAGAAAAATTTTTATTGACCCTTTTTTGTGGAGAAAATTGCGAGCTACAATAAATGTCATGATAAAAATTCCGCTATCTCCCTTAGATTCAGAGATATCCCTCAAAAACTGGGCTCTGAGAGAAGTCAACTTATCTCGGTTCACCACTTCGCTACTGATAATCTAGAATAATATAGCTGATCTAATTAAAACCTAATGAAGACCGCCCAGTAATGATTTGATTCGCGAACTGCAGTATTGAATAAATAAATACTTTTCTGAAGTAAATGAATATTTTGCAGACATTTTTTTTCTCAGTCTGTGAGGGGCATAAATTCCATCATGTGACCAATAATTTTTCGCCCTCATCACACTGAATGCAACCCAGAATGCAAACAACGTCAGGATAAATTAGACCATCTTTAATCGTCGATATTTTCACACCAAATGGTGCGATCTGGATGAGTCAGTTCTCATTCTGAAGTTTAAATAATACGTCGTAAATGCAGTAACTAAAGAGAGATTTCCCTCTGGCGGTCTCAATTTAAAAGCGTTTAAAACCGATCTGTTTTCTCAACTCTCGTTAATTTTTCATTTCTTTTTTTCGTTGTTTAATGCAACAAAAAGAAACAGTTATCACCCGAGAAAAAAATTTCCCTCATTCGTGCAATTGCACTTCTATTCCGAGATGTGCGGTATTTCCAGGGCTTTAATGAAGAAATATTACAGACCGGCATAAATTCGGTCAACTCAATTTGTATCTTCTCATATCTTGATTGAAAATTTTCACAAATTCATGTCTTGTCGGTTGATACTCATATTGAGGCTCCTTGTGGATCATTCACATCGTCAATTCTTCGATCAGATCCAGAAAAAAAAAATAACGGTTGAAAAGTGAAGAGAAATGCAGCGAATAAAGACTCATCGATGAATTATAGTAAATGATTGCTCTCACACGAATGAATAATGGAAGTGACGATCGGCGATTCTCCAAGTTTAACGATATCTCTCTTCATCTTCACCAATTTATCTCATTCTCTCACCATTTTCCCTCTCTCTCTCACTCACGCAAAATGTCCCAGACGTTGGGCTACGCCTGTATGCACCTTCTATTTTTAAATGCATTCGCAAGTGGCACGCGGGTGGCCGACGTGTTTTCCTAAGCTGGCGCAAAATTACACACTACATCCACCCCTCCTCTTTGCACTCGCACTCTTTTGCTCATTTATTTATTTTTTTCATTTTTTTATCTCCTCTTTTCGGTTAATGTGAATGGCAAAATCATGGAACGATGAATTTTCTTATCATTGACGATCTTAGCAATTATATTTATGATTATATTACACAGTAATCATTATAAAAAATGTATGTCATAATTAATTCAACTTATCCATATCAACTAAAATTTAATTTTGAACAATTACCAGCGCTGTCGACATTAAAAACCAGAAGAAGAGATCGATGACATGGGAATTTCAAAACAGAAAACACTCGCAGGAAAATCCCTAACTTATTAACCCTTTCTCACTTTTTGCGAGTCATTTCAAATGAATCCCCTCGCTATTTATCCCCAAGTTAATTATCCTTATTCGTGTATACGCCTGATGTCCCGCAGGATTATATTCATGCTTGTAAACTAAACACTCGTGTAACTAAGATATCTCATATGTCACCTGTCACACTCGTCCGCTAACAGGAGCCCCGAGATCTAGAATTCAGTTGTCGTTCATGTACTCTCAGTGCCTTCCCCGACTGATCCAACAAATTCCCGAGGGAATTGTTCAATTTATCATCAATCCTCTCAACCCTCCCCTCCCCTGCTGCCAGACATAATCAAATAACCACATTGTCCCCCGCAAACCTTGAAAATCCCCGTTACCCGATTAATGAGGGTTAATTGGCCCTCACGAGATCAATTAAATTTATCATTTCACTTGAACGGATAAAATAAAAAATAAGAATCGCCCAGAGGGGGAAAAAAATCCTCTGGCTCGTGGAGGGTCCTTTGACTCATCATCCCCCTTTCTTTCTCGGCTCTATTGTTCCCTCCTTCACCCCATACCACCTCTTCCACCACCATCGGGAGACACGTTAACGAGCAGGTAAATATGTTGACTGGTTTGATCGACCGGGGAATAAGGCATTTACAAACGCCAGGCGTGTGGTGAGAGGAAGAAATCTCACCAGGTTTGAGTGAGGGAGTGAGAGAGAATTGTTTCAGCATTTGGCTTTTTCTGTGTGTGTATGCCGGGCCCACCAAAGAAATGATTATAATAGTTGGTAACCGGAGAGAGCTGCCCATTTTAGAGCCTGTGGAAGCCGCCGTATAATTTTCCACCCACTAAAATAGCCATCGGCGGCCTGTCTCCTGTCCCTTCCCCACCATACCGTTCAGAGGCCACCACCCGCCCCTCTGCGACCACGCTAACTCCCTCCCTCCCCTGGTGAGCCTGATTCGCTCATCATGATTATTGGCAAATAAGGTACAGTCGAAAGAAAAGGGATTTATAAGGGTTTTTCAGTTTTTTTTTGCATCAAGTTCTTGAAACTTTGATTTTTCGCAGTTTTTAGCACATAACGAAGTTCCTGCTAATTGGATTTCTGCCATTTTTGGGGGTTGACGGGGAACGACGACCCGGTGAGCCTGATTCACTCATTATGATTATTGGGAACTGAAGGGCAGTCGAAAGAAAGGGATTTATACGGGTTTTCCAATTTTTTTTTAATGTAGTTCTTGTGCATTTGATTTCTGCAATTTTTGGGGGATGAAGAGCAGCGACACTCGATGCTGCGAGGGGGATCGTTCGATATATCGAAACATTTTTATTGCGATTCGGAAGGAATCGGTTTTCTCGTGTTTGTTGTGAAATCACAAATACTCCGATCGGTTTTTTTTATTATTCAAAGGGCTAAAATCGGTCCATATGATTTATTTATACTGTCGATCCAACCCTAAATTCTTCACTTACATTCCCTTCAGTATTGACAAATTATTTCTATCGAATTATCGTTCCATTTGCAACTTTGTTTAGCAGCACCACAGGATGTGGTAAAAATCTTGAAATTCTGCTCGGCATGAGCGAGAACGATCGATTATCTAAAATTTTTTCACAGAATATGAAATCGAATTAACATATTTACACACCTCCCCCATCGCTCACCCCTACCAACTCGATATTACGTGGTAACGAGCATTTTGTAAGCCCCTGTATAAGTATATAAAAGTAGGTAACATGATTCAACGTGGTATAGGTCAGATTTAAGCCGCCTTTGATATTTAAATCGACTGCCCGGTCGCCGAGTATGCGACCACACGCAGGAATTTACACGTTGGGTATAGCATACCCTTCTCTTACACCCCGAATTTTTTTTTTCTCCCGTGTGTCGATGCCGCCGGCAAAATAAATGCAGTGGAAAAAAAATGGGATAGAGGAATCATGCAAATGAATAATCGAAAATGCATGAACATTCATCATGAGTTCGGGGGCGAGTTAAATCGGGTATTAACATTTCGATTAAATGAGTTTTATCGGAATTTATGGGAGAAGTTTATTCGATTGATGAGTGGAGAAATATCCACGAAAAATGACGTACCTTTCCCGTAGTTCCGGAGCAAAATGCGATTCTGGGAAATTTGACGGAACCGGAACGCAATTTTTCCTGATATTTCCGTAATTTTTGGCGGAATCGACAAATTCGATTGGAGATACAACTGTACAAAATCGAAGGCGATAATCGATTATTAAAAAAGCAAAGACAAAAGAGACATCAACCCCGCGGCCGAGGAATAATCGTCATCGACTTTCGAGATATCGATTGTCTCGATGTCTGTTCCTATCGTAATATGACGTACTTTTTAAAGTAGGGCCCGCCCTCCACTCAGACCACTGGTCTTAGCTGATCGGAAACTGTCGCATCTGCAGAAAGAAGAGGGCCCAATGCGGGATGCACATCCTCCTCAGACCCACCTTAATGTCACGGTAAAATTTAGCGTGACACGTGTGACTAGACACTGCCAAATAAAACAGTGGCACTGGCCCAAGTGCCTCACCAACATCCCGAGTAGCGAGGGGCCTGAGTGGGACCGTCACAACGCGTGCATTTATGTTATGTATACAAAACTCAGCTTCTCTCACCACTCACGGAGGGAGGGGGCCTCTGACTGCTCGTAGATGGGGGGAGGGGTGGCGGAGGGGGTGACACGTAACCCTCGGCCCCTTCAGCTCCTTTCTCCCCACCCTTGGCCGATTAACTCATCACAAGGATTGACTCGTATAAACTTTTCACATTGACTGTATCGCTAATGAGACACAGTAAGGCCAGTTAGTGACCGAACGCGCCTGCAGGGGCCCGCCAGCCTATATATACCACCTTTAACATAAAAAACTCCACGAAAACGAGTGGATGTGAAGGAGACAGCTGTTAAAAAATATACGCGAAAAAAACAAACCCTTGAAAATTTTATGAACATAACCAACAAAATTTCAGAGAAATTGATTTGTCATGGGGTAAAAAAAAAAAAATCTTCCCCAGTAGTCGAACCCCTAGGGACTTGGCATAAAAAAATTTCACACACTTGTCCGTTATATTTTATATATATAAAAAAAATGGCGCTGATTCTCGATCTCGGTAGACGAGTCCCTGGTTGGTCCAGCCGTAGAGACCACCCGAGTTTCGAGGTGAGTGCCGGCTACCCTGTAATCACGTGTGGCCATGCCGCGAGCCGACAAGACCCCAAAAATGAAAATAAAAAGAGAATAAAAAAATGATTGGAGGCAAACGAAAAAAAAAGAGATAAAGATAAACAAAGATTCGACTTGGGTTATTTTATGTGGGTTTTATCCCGGTTTTTTTTTTTTTTTTTCGGTTGTGGTCGACGGAGATGGGATCGATGATTGGATTGACACTCCTTTTCCCTTTCGCTATCGATTTTTTTTTCTTTCGTTCTCTCGTATCTAGTTGATTAATTCAATGACGTAGTTTTGGCGGGGATGAGGTGAGATACAGCACGTGTTATGTGTACTAAAAAGATATACGATACAATGTGTATATAATAAGACCTGCGGCGCGTGCCGTTTGAGCAGGTGCGAGTTGATATATCTCTCGTTTGACGTTGAATATCTTTTTTTTTTGAGCTTCGCGTTACGGAGATTGTTGAAATGTTTTGAATTGGGGCGGGGGAGGAGGTGAGACGGGGGATGAGAAGATTCAACATTTCTGGATATTTTTTCGTGTTAATCATTGATGAATGTTTGTTGATGAATTCTTGAGATGGATGGGAAGGTATCGAGGGAGTGAATGCTCTCGGTTCATTAAATATTTGGTCATTTGAACGGTGTGAGGTGCGATGGGAATTCATCAGTTTGATGTTGGGGGTGTAGTGACATGGGGTAATTCGGTGGTGATGGTTGGTGAGCGGGAAGACGTTGAGCGTTACAACGCGACCGAGGCACTACCGCACCTCACGATTTCGTCGGGAAATCTCGGGGATTTTCGTCGGAAGATAGGGTGAGCAAGTCGTGGAGGAGATAGTGTATATAGTGGTTGTGTGTAGGGGAGGTTGGGGGGATGGGGAAGTACGAATTTAGTGTTTATAAATTTTTGGAAATTTAAATTGGGAAAAAGGCGATTGTAAGAGATGACGTTGACCGCCGCACTACCGCGCGTCGTGTAGTATCCATACAATCTTGTTTATTATTGTTCGAAAATGAGGGGAAATAAACGCTCGAGGATCAGTACATTGTGCAGATTGTGTGAATGTTGAAGTATGAGGTTAATGTTTATAATTATCAGACGAAAATTTTCACCGGTGGATAACCCAATTGCATTTTCATAGCGAAGTGGCTAAACGCGATGAGTCGATTCATCGCGATGGCTGTGGAAAATGAATTCTTCTGTGATTTGGATGATACTCATTACAGTTATAATCTCCTTGAGAATCTAAACATCAACAAAATAAATTAGACAGCATTGAAATCGTTTTATGGTTCGAATTGCCAATTTGACATGGGATTATCTAGAACAGAATAAAAAGTAAAAATCCAAAATCTAATCTGAAAGTCCGGACGTGTGTGATTGTAAATATTGAAATTTGCAAATTTCCACCCTCAATCTCCAAAACCAGATCCCAACTCCTCTCTCATCTCTGAATCTCCTCATATTGACCCAAATAACCCGATGACAATTCAAAATTTATAATTTCCCGTATCACCATCAATTACCAGTGTATCTAGATCACGTCAGGCGTCAAAAAAATCCCATAATTCATTGCTTGAATACCTCCGAACAATCAAAAAAATCGTCTCAATTTCTCCGAACAATTCGCCTCATTCCTTACCCTCCCATCCGCGGAAATAAAGGTGTAGATATATGGATGAGATAGGGAACGACAGTCTCACGACACATTGGACGTGAACAGTGGCAGTATCAGAATAAAGAATGGTAAAAAAAAAATCCGTATAAGTTATATTCCGCGCGCGCGCATTAGCGTTAAGAAGTATTTTGTGTGAGCCTCTACCGGCGCCCACCAGGAGTCACTGGTCTCTGTCACCGGCCTTTCAACAGCCACCCAGTTATACTCCACTTCAGTCTAATTTCAACCATCGCGTGTGCCTTTCGGACTCCCGCTGTACTTCATCCGTCACACGGTGCATTTATCCCTCAATTTAAACCTCCAAAAGCCTAAAACATTGAAAAGTCAAAAAACCATCCCCAATAAAAAAAACAATTCAAGTTAAAAAAAACAGTTCGTCGACAAAAAAAAAATTAAAAAGAACATTTTTCACCTACAACTTTATGACAACTCGTGACTTCCAACTGCCGAAAAGCCAGATCAGTCCTTCAAAAAGATGCATCCCACTCCACGTGCACACGTGCAGCAATAGGGCCCCCTCAGTCCCCCCCAGTGGTCCCCCACCACATGAAAATACGATGAAACTCACGTACATCTGTTACCAAAAATCACCGATAAATCATCACAAGCATCACTACTCCAGTAACTCTGATTTTCTTCACGACAAATCACCGACGGATACAGATATTACGATAAAATCATCAATCGATGAATAATCAATGGTAATTCAAGCGACACAGCCCTATGGAATGATAGATAATCAATGTCTCACGATTGGATGTCAATTTTTCCCCGTAACATCCACCGACATTTATTTGGATTCGTCAAATGAAGGGCCCGGAGATGCTCATCGTTATCCAATCAGAGAGTTCGAGAAGTCGTTGAAAATTTGAATCCAAAGATTAATATATGAAAAATAATCAATGATGAAGCCGAGATCATCAGATATCGATGAACAGTTGATGATAATCAGTGAAAAACTGAACAATAAACGAAACAAATGTTTCCAGAGGTGATGGGATTAATGTGTCAACTAATCATTACAATCAACATCATCAACGATTTACATGTTATTATTGTAAAAGGATACAGTTATTTATTAATCGATAATCCGCGTCGTCCTCGTATCCTCTTTAACGATGAGGATAGGGGAGGACGCTGTTTAACACTCAATTTATTTGAGGGTGTTGGAGGGCAGATAATGCGGGCTATCTTCGTTATTACGGGATTTTTGAGCGGTTGGTGGTGCGCATTAGCACTTGTACAACCGCTACCACCACCAACAAAACAATTAATTCATGATAATAATGATGTGCACAATGATAAATTGCGTAATTATGATAAAATGTACAATTACAATTACTATCAAGTTACGCCAACAATTTTTTATAACAATAATGGACTCAGAGTTGTGAGATCGGTGCGCATTAAGGAGGATTCATTAAGGGAGAGACGTAAAAATTGTAGGCGAAAAAATGGTGGCAATTGTAGGGGTAAAAATTGGTGTCCCTACATGGATATATCGAATCGTGCATTCTTATCACCAACAGTGTTTGAGGGTAAAGCACGAAGTATGTCATCATCGAGACGACCAGGTTCAAATTATGCTGTGACATTCGAAGTTAAACAAATTTACAAAAGTCAATCTGGCTTTCAACCCTTACGTAAAAATGACAGTGTTAGATTGCATTTTCGTGATAAAGTGGGGAAAAATATCGGTAATAAATCGTCGATATGCCGGTATGATGGCGATGGATTTATTGATGATGGACAGAGGATTGATAACTATGAGGCCAATAGAATGATTGATTTTTATAATCAGAGGGTTATTAGGGCGGATATTAAACGGGGAAAAGTGTATCTTGTGTTTGTGAATCGTGTTGGACCTAGGAATTTTACGATTCTTGGTGAACCTGTGCTGCGGAGTAAGAAAAATGAACAAGCTGTGCAGGCTGTTGTGAGGCCCGATTACGGTAGGTTTTTCTTGCTTTCCAATGGAACATTTGAAATCGTTGAAATTTTATGGGGTACCATTTTTTTGGGGGGGTAACGGTAACTAAATGTAGAATAAAAAGTGCGAATGTGGGATTTGTTTGGGGGAGATTGGATTTGAGGATTTTTTTCATATCGAATGCTTCGTTTGTTAATTTATTCAATTGTTAATTTAATCTGGGTCCATTTTTTAAGTACTACGAAGTGCACAAATTTCTGGGAACAATTTCGAGAAAGTCATTCCCAATGAAAGCCGTTTTTAAAATAATTCTTTACTGTGAAGTTTTAAGAAAAAAAAACATTATTCTGAGGCAAATTGTTAATTTTGTAGCAATAATTGTTGGGCTTGTTTATTAGAGGAATGCAGTTGACTTTAGTTGGAGTTGATGTCATCGCTGTTCAATCGAAGGTTTAAACGTGATCAGTATCGATACATTAGTCTCTGTTCAATGATCTGATCGCTCCTCATTTTGGTGACTGAATGATTTCCGGAATTCACTGATTTCCGGTGATTTCTCCAATGATTTCTGGGACTTGTCAATCAGAATTGGGAACGAATATTGCTATTGATTTTAAATGATTTTTTAAATTTCTGGTATTTTTAGAAATCATGATTTCTAATATATAATAATTTATAATTAGGAGGCTCACAGAATTGAAATTGTGAGGCTGACATGCGTTAGAAGGTGATCGCAGTCAGAAGGATCATAAGTCCGAGATCAGAGAGCAGGAGACTCAAATGACATTTGAATGAGAGAATCATTTGTGGTACCTGACCAATCCAGGACTTCCTTGACTTTCTCGATTCCCAATCGAGTGGCTCAATGATTTTTGAAGTGATCAGCTCCTCGGTTGTCTTCAGTGCTCAATTAAATATTGAACATTTCAAGCTGTTTCCTTTTTATTTGAGAGCACGATCCTGTCTTTTTGATGTTTTTATTGGTTTTCCACATGTGCTCATAGACAGATCATAGTTTCCTCATCAATGTTTCTCGTGCAACTGAATCAAACGATATCTTCATCTATCGATATCTTCTTCTGTCAAATATCATATATTCATTTTCAATCCTCTGTCAGTTTCATTTGGCTCTCAACAATTCCAATTTTTTAGAAAAAATCAAAAACATCCGATCAAAACCACTTCGAAACCATCAGGAATTCGATCATCACAAGCTGAACTCATTTGATTCTAATCTCATCATCCTCAACCCAACTCCGACGTCATCCACCCAAGTAGTTCAACCCATTAGCGAGCCTCCAATTAATGAAGCCCGATATTGAGAGTACTTGTTATGAGTGTAAAAAAATTAATGTCTGTCCCTAGCTCTTTTCACTGCCCGTCAGTATTTTACACTTATTTAAAAAACAGCAACAAAATAAGGAGAATATATTAGGTAAACAAAAACAGTGAGCCGAGTTCGATTCCCGGTTGCGTTAAAGCGGAAATTTTTTCTCTCTAATTCTACTTCTCTTCGAATCATCTGCTGAGGGATGAATGAACAAGGGCCCTTTATCAAATGGGCCCAAAGCGTAAAAACTCGGTTGCTATGACTTCTGCGTGTGCTCCTACTATAAAAATAACAAACATCGATACTATCGATACCTTGAAAGTCTGTCACGCTAATTCCTCATATATATTTTATTCAGTCCATATAAATGCCCTTTCGGGCCTCTCCATTTTGGCCCTTCCCTGCATCCCCTAATACACCTTAGACCTGATAAGTCAGTTATCAACTAATAAACCTATTACAGCATGAACTTGACTTAAACAACTACAGAAATAAAAAATTCCAAAAAAAACCTTCACAATCCTAAAAATTATAAAAGTACAACTATTATCATAAATTTCTGTGCTTCCACTCGATGTAAAGCTTAACGACAAAAATTGTTATAGAAACATCAAATACACGGATATGCAACAATATTATTTACCAATTCCTCTACATAATTCAATAACCCCAGCAAGGAAACCACCAACTGTTGCATGATGAAATAAAAATTGATATTTCCGAGTGTTTTAAAAATTATTTCATTTGACAACAGCTCGTAGTTGTCTCACATATCGAATCATTGACCATTGACTCATACAAAACGACTTAGGTGGGTTTTATATACGGTTTCATAGCTGTTTGATGTTGTTATATGGTAGTAACGTGGTTATCCCCATTCGGGGGAGGGAATTGGTCGGGTGGGGAACAGCGAGTAGGACGAGGGGGAGGAGGAGGTGGTGAAGGAGGTGGAGGAGGAGGAGGAGGAGGGGGATTGGGGATCTCTTGGGTTTGTATTATACATATACGTATCCCAAGCACGTACGGCCCCGTGTGACCATACTCGGACAGCCGCAGTAGTTTTCTGTTCTGTATGGGGCACCTCGCCGCGCTCGACTAACGCTTTCTGTACGCACTCACCCGTCCAAATAGATAACTAACTCTAGGAGTGAGTCTAATACCCACTTTAGTACCTTCAATGCCTTCTTTTGTTGTTTATAGGAATTGGGTGATACCCGTTGTCTGATTTATTTGGGCCTTGTTGGGGGCCCGGTTGGCTTGTGACACCACCAGACAGCCCGACGCCTGTCCTT
The DNA here is from genome assembly GCF_034640455.1 of Diachasmimorpha longicaudata. Lineage (NCBI taxonomy): Eukaryota > Metazoa > Arthropoda > Insecta > Hymenoptera > Braconidae > Diachasmimorpha > Diachasmimorpha longicaudata. The sequence goes on along the minus strand of NC_087232.1, from coordinate 6,014,652 downwards.
TCACCGGTTTTACGTTTGTTTTAACGAATATTTTTTTAAACTTGTTTTTTTTTTGGAATTGAAAAATCAGTTGATACGAGAATTGTTGCGAGTGCGCCCGACGGCGCTTCCATCGTTGCAATCTTCCTCGAAACTTTCTTCCGCGAACTAACAACCGCACGAGACATCAAGTGCCTTGGGTATTATAGAGATGCCGGTCACGATCCACGCATGGACGTTTCTCTCCCCCTTTTTAAACCGCTTTGGACAGAAAACAACACTGGCGAATGTATATGTTAACGTTTGTGTACTGGGTGTCCCGGGAACCGTATTATGGACGGAATTCGCGACCTGGTGGGTGTGGGATGGGGTGAGAAAGAGAGAGGGGAGGTGGGTTTGGGGATTTGTGATTGGGGATACGATGGGATTAGGGGGTTGGGGGGGGGCGGGGAAATTTTTGGGGTTGTTATGGAAATGGGGTATTTGCAAATTTGGGTGCAATGGGGGGAGGTGTCGAGACGTGGGGGGAAAATATCGAGGATTTTATGGAATATATTCGGCAGTTTATGACCTAAACAACCCAACACGTGGGTAACCCAATAGACAAAAGGGCCTTTGGGTCAGATGTCTCACCGTGGAAAAATTAGGGAGTGACAAGCGCTGAATTTTAAATAAAAAAAACAATTTTTTTTTTAAATGTTTTTCTTCGAGGAAAATTTATCTGTTCGGAGACTAATCGGTAAAACCTATCCTTCATCATTTAAAAAAATAATATTGCACGTCGGAATGGCTGAAGGACATTTGTTTCGTCCTCTCGACTTTGTTGAAACATCTCATTGTTTACCCTATTGTTGTCCGCGGTCAATGATAACGAAATCGTATTTTAATTTTGCATCGAGGTCTTAGTTATTTGCGCATCATATGGAATACTAATGAGGCGACTGTTCCTCTCTGTCATGAGAAATCGCACATCTGGATGTTCATGCGATCTTTACAATAGATTATCTTAAGTATTCGGGTTGCGACAATTGACGCTCAATTGATTCAATATTGAAATTTAAATTTTAGGTGAGGTCAGATTAATTATGTGGGGGGAGGGGGAAAGGAGATAAGGAGTTCGAAAAGAAAATGATGGAAATAGTTTGACGAAGATTGAAATTATTTTTATGAAATTCGATTCGCGCATTCATTGCCAGCTCAGAATCTGCTGAATGAAATGTGTTAACTGTCAACGTTTCTCACAAAATTTATAGTTTTATACTATTCTCCCGTTTCAACAACATCCCATCTCAACAATCATTTTATCTGTCTTAAAAATTCTGTCAAATTGAGGAACAACTTGACGACCCCCAAAGCCTGAAGAATCATCATCTCATCCCCCCTCCAATGATCTCCACTAGTTGAGTATTCATCCCCCCACTCCAGACCGTCTATTTTTGCCGCCATTCTCCCCGATTTACCCGCCGCCACCCTCCCCCGACTCGGAGAAGATGGATTTGTCGTCAGGGCATGATGAAATAGCCACGCGTTATGCTCATTAAATCATGGAAAATAGATGAGGAATAAATGACCCGATTAATGACATCTCCATTGACTCCAACCAGTCCATTTAAAAAAAAAAATCAAATTTTTCGAGGTCAATTTGTCGTAATGATTTGTTAATTTTTTCATTCCCCTTTGCATAAATTTTACGGGGTCAAGAGATCCTATTCTTCACTCCCCACGAGGGTTCAAAAGTGCCTGAAGTCTGGTTCTCTTTTGTTTTGACTCTGGTTCTCTCTCATCCGGTGTTTGATTACCCACGAGCGTTCGTTTTTTTTTTTTTATTCTTTCAGTTATTATTTGGGTAACATCTCTTGAGGTTCGACGAATGGTTTCAACCCCCAGTTTTTGATTGTTTATTTAACTTTTTTTCCCCTCGTGCGATTGGGGGAGAGGGAACCTGGCGGAGACGAGTGTGTAAACTATCGGGGGATTATAAATGGCCGCGATATTCGGGGGGATAAGTGGTGGCGGGCGATGTATGGTCAGACGTCAGCGGTGGATAATGTCGCGCGGGAAACTCCTGGCGCGTGTGGTTTTTCGTCGTGTAAAATATAATTTTTAACGTTATTCGTAAAAAAACTGTAACTAGCGTTCGCTAGAAGGCCTTCAGCCAAATATAATTTTGTTTATGAAATAATCCCTTTTTTAGATTTTTTTATTTTGATATTTAAAACCGCATTTTATTTATTTTTTTAATTTTCTAAATTAATTAGCATCGACGCTATGGGATGGATATTATCTTATGTTTAAATTTAATTTCAGTCGTTTATGCTTCAGCTTTTAAGGCTCATAAGCTCCTGAAAACTTTCTGTTCTTTGCTTGTGTTCCGGCTCGCCCCGGACTCTTTTGTTAATCGTGCGGCGGAAGTAATAATTTTTTGTCGGTGATTATGGGTCATAAATCGGTAGATCGGGAAATCGAAGGGGTCAATAGTTCTTAAATTAGTATGAACAAATCGCAGGTAGGAAAATGAAGAATTGAAACGTTGAAACAATAGAATTCTATATTAACGAAGAAATATCCATTTAACAAGATATATTTTGTTTAATCTACGATATTTTTCTCTCAGTGCATTGCATTGCAGTATTTTTCCAGACCATCATAGCTGTAAATACCCTGAAATAGAACATCTGAAATAAGTTGGACCTCTGTCAAGTTCAATGAGAAAAAGGTCATATCGACTAGGTTTGAGAAATTATTTTTATTTTCATTTCCACAAGCAGAAGCCATTCGGTTCTCAAAGTTCACTGGAACCGTTGCTTTATTGGGATTCATCAGAATCACTGAGTTTATTCGCATTTCGACGTCAGCTTGAATTTGTTAGTGAAAAATCAATTCAAAGTTTAAAGATCTAGAAATTTCAGGACTTCATTCCTCTCCTCGACTTTTCAGATTTCAGTTTCGTCAGTCACTCGAGACGCCCCAGAATGTTATTTTATTTTCTTCCGTGAATGCACTCACTGATTATATCGTTGGGATATTTTCGTGAAAAGCATGGAATATGTGGAACATAAAGTGATGGATAGCAAATTCAGCAGTTTTATTCCCAGAAGTCTGTGGGCATCTCCCCGTTTCATTGAATTCCCAGAAAATTACAGACTGCAATTTTAAGAATGAAAATTCTAAAATTCTGAGTATCGGTGCGTTGTCGGAGGGAAAACAGGTCACTAGCACAGTTCCACCTCTTATATTTTAACACGATTATTTCACCCAAATAACTCTATTACCTCAGCAACTGTTCGAATAATAAAAATGACCCATTTTTTCCCAGATCTCAAAATCTTGAAAACAAAAATTTCAATTACAGTTTTTTTTCACTTTAATGATAAACTTTTTACTTCAATATTTTCAATACTTCGTTTAGCCCCAGCTTTACTATATAAATATATTTTTCAATTTTGATTTTTAGCATTTTTTATTAAACAACTAAAACGTTCGAAAACAAGATAAGTTGATTCATCACTGAGTCGAGTTTTCGAGTCATATCTCCAGATCTAAGGGAGATACCGAAATTGTTGTTATGACATTTATTGTAGCTCTCGATTCGCTCAACAAAAAAGATTTCAATAAAAATTTTGCTATCCCCCTAGATTCCGAGATACACCTCAAAAACTGGCCAGTTGTCATAAATGACTTATCTCCTTTTACCACTTCCCCACTGGACTGAAAAAAAAATTTGCAAATTAATATTTTATGACGTCCATTGAACACTGAGAGTTCAACGAATTCCTACGAATTATCCCGAATCCCTGTGACATTGAATCATCACCCATCACACCGTCTCAATCACTCTCAATTGAATTCGATTAATGAATCGAATTAGCCTCGTGCGTCCAATGTTGAATGGTGTGCCATGATCGAGGATGGACGAGAAATCTCTCCGCACGTCTACCCCGACGAATCCCGATACTAATTATAGTACTTAAGCCCAACACCATGGGCTCCTGCGTGTAATCTACGGGTAACACTAAAATAGAATCAACTGGGATGCGTTTGGTTGGCTGTGGAGCGTCTCCTCGCGGCACCAAAAACGCGCGAGAATCGTGACACTTGAATGTACAATTAGCAAAAAAAAAATAATTAAAAAAACCAGAAATCAGTGCGAATAAAATTGCTCAATTGAACTGAATTGTTTTCCTCATTTTACAAATTTCTGCTCTTAACATTTCCGACGTACGATTTTCAATGGAACGACCAATCAAACGTCTGGACATACGCGCATATGCAGTTGCTGGAATGTGCACCTCGCGTTGCCCCTGCGCAAGCACAGTAGCTATAAATCCCCCAGCGTGTGGTGCCTGCGCATGTGCAATTGCTCTATCGTCTCGTGCGCTGTGTGGCTAGTCGATTTGATTGGGGTAAAAGCATGAAAAATCCGTCGGAAATTACGAAAACTCCCGGTCGCTCCACTGGAAGAGCAACGAAATTTCCAGTAAAACCATAATTACGGTATTTTATGTCAATGAACAAATTTATATTGATAAGTTTGCTAATCGAAAATCGTATAAACAAATATCGGATGAAGTCAAATGTCACAAGATCCGTATCTTCAATTTTTTTCGGAAAATAAATTTCATTGAACTCACACAAATTGAAGTTGGGGGAGGGGGGAGTCAAAATGGGCATTTACCAAATGTTTCTCATCATTTATAAAATAAAATAGATAACAACGTTGAAATAAAATTGAAAAAAAAAACAAAAATTATGTTTCAGTACGAGAAGTGACGTTGACAGACCTCAGAGACTCAGTGGCGAGGACCCGTGAGAGGGTTAAACTCGTGTGTAGAACGAGGGGCTCACCTCCACCCCGTGTACACTGGCTCAAGGACGGTGTGCCACTCAACCCACGTAGGGGTCTCAAAATTCAACACAAGCGGTGAGATAATCTACTGTAATTTTTTCCGCTCCCCAAAGACTAATTACCAGTGAATGCTAATGAAATTAATAATGAATAAATTGCCATCATGAATATTCAATTGGGGCGGGTTGTTTGAGACACCTCCAATTATTCGGTGGTGACCAAGTGGGGGTGTCAAGCTCTCTTGACAGGATTAAACGCCGAAATTAAAAGTTAATCCACAATACTCTATCCTCCAGTTTCTTTCCCATTATAAAATATTTAATTCATAATTTCGCCAACTTTCATCCCCCCACCCCCCTCTTCCCGCGGAAAAAAAAAATCTGACAAAGAGTGTGGACGACTCAGGACCGACGTTAGTTTCTAATTTAGTTCTTTCGGAAAAATCGACACTCCGTCTAGACTAGTACTCATTCTCTCTCAAGCTTCCCCTCGTGCCTATTCTATTTATAATATATTCCACCTCGTTCATACAACTCGGCCGGCTTTTCGTTTCCCTTTCATCTCGTTACGTCTCCTCTTGATGATGCCTCCTTAGACACCACTTGTGTCTTATCACCCTAATAAGAAGTTAAAAAGAGCCTGCCAAAGTCATTCACAAAATATTTAGTTTTATTATGTAATTTTTTTACAGACGAAGATCTAAACTCGTCATCATTTCCGCACGACCTGAGGACAGTGGACGATATGAGTGCATTGCACAGAGTAGTTCCGGTTATCGGGCTTCTCTAGCTGCCCAACTGCTAGTCGTGCATGATTCGAAGATTCCAGATACCAGTGAGTTTCCGGAAATCTAGTTATTTATTTAATTAATTTTTTTCTGAGGGTCCAAGACGGAGAGAAATATTCTATGAAGATGAAGGAGCGTTCAGGAATTTTCTGTGACGGTTCCCTAAAATTTTGTCGAACCACATTGGGCAACAGAATTATGGAAAAAATACGTAATTTTTATGGAATATTTTCCTCTGTGAACTGGCGAGGGGAGGGAAATTATTTGAATCTTTCAACCCTCAGATCTTTTATCTGATTGAAAATATCAACGTTTGTTAAATTTCTCTGGCGAATTTACGAGGGGGTTGACACGAAAAAATATAGATTTTTAGACCTATAAACACAAAAGTTATAAAAATACATAAATTTATGAGTTTTGTCATTATTTAATGGCTCGCAAAGTTTTGTGACTGCTATCGTTTTCGCGGGTTTTAAAAAAGCGCACGAAATTTAGAAAAAACGCAGAAAAATGTTTGTAAAAGGTTCAAACGTCGTGAGTCATTAAATAATGCAAAAAAGTCATTTCATTTTTATTTTTTATATATATTAAAAAAACGGGGTGGCTGAAACGTTTTTCAAGCTCGATCATCTGAGCCTTTTATATCTTCCTTCTGTGCCTTTCAATTGTCCCTTAATAATAACCTTTCTTCCACATGTTTATATTTATCTTTAATATTTAATTTTGGTTAGTTTATTAAATGACAAAAGCTCGGAGGGGTACTTGAAGATTAAATGAGAGAACCAACCTCAAGGTCAAGCGGAAGACACAACAAAATTAATTGATCTTTAAGGTTGTGTCGTGTAAAATATTTACGCTACAGGTTCTGTTCAGTTTTAAAGAAGAATATTTACATAAAATTCATAAATTCACATAAATGTTCATAGTTACAATGGAAAATATATAGTTATATATTAGCTGTCCATAAACTTTCTGCAGAGACTGTCGCGGCACAACAACCTTAAGAGCATTTGACCTTCTTGACCCCTCCGTCTGTCTCTCCTATTTGACCTACAATTGAGTAGCGAACGACACCGAGAAAAGTCACATTTGACTGATGACCAGTTTTTAGTGAATATCTCGAGATCTGAGGGAGATGACAAAATTTTCATTGAAACCTTTTTTGTCGAGTACATCAAGAGCTACAATAAATGTCATGACAAAAATTCCGCCATCTCCCTTAGATTAGAGGATTAGGAGATATTCCCTAAAAATTTCACTCAGACAAGTCAACTTATCTGTTCTACCACTTCGCTACGGAATTAATAGACATAGTTATCAACATTAAACGCAGCTATACCCTATCATACACCAATTTCATAAATGTAACAAATCAATTAATTTCCCCAGCAACATCAGCATGGCCGCGCCAGGAGCAACCGTGCCCCATAGCCGGTGATTTCTGCATGAACGGCGGCACCTGCCTCTTCTTCGAGACAGTCGGCGAGCCGGCGTGCAGGTATGACAAGTCATGAAATCTCCAGTTCAATAAAACTCCCCCGTAATTGAATAAATTCCCAGTGAAAATAATTTTGTCTGTTTCTAAGGTGTCCCAATAAAAGCCCCGAAAAATCTGAAAAAAATAGAAATACCTCAAAAAAAAACGACCAAGAAGCCCCACTGTCTAGTCAAAACAGTCAGAAAAAATAAATAAGAGAAAAAAATCTAGAGGAACGGAGAAAAAACGAAAAAAAAATGGAGAAACAAAAAAAATTTAGGCACATGCTCAGAAAGTAGGGATTTAACGCAAGTGCCGAGACGTCTAAATTTTCGCGACACATCTGCCAGAGTAAAACGCCCAGTGGGGCGAACTATATAGCATCAGTGCGTAAGGTCCAATACCCACTATAAGAGAGAAGAGGACTCTCATTTCGTTGGGACTTATAAATAGATGCGACCAAATTATTTTCCAGAGAAGCGTCTCGAGTTCCGTGGCGAGACTTCTTTCGGGGGCTTCGTATGTACATTCATGGGGAGAAAATAGGGGTTAAGAACCTTGAAGAGATTATTTTTCTATTATTTTTGAGAATTCTACGAGGATCGTCGGATTTTTCCCGTGATTTTGATGGGAAATAAGATTTTTGCGGAGCGATTTTTCGCGGTCCGTATAACAAATGGGACCCAAAAGGGTCAGGTTTGTAAGATCTACTGGAAACAGTCCAATTTGGATTTTTTGCTCGGTCTTCCGGTTGCTTCCATTGAACCTTCAAACATGAAAGATCACAACAAACCTTCGAATCACCTTAAGACGCAAGAGAAGATGAGGGGAGGCAGTAGAAAGGTCAAACGTCCTTGAGGGTCAGGTGGAGGAAATCCTCCCATTTAAGTCTCTAAACCGTAGCACCTGTTTATCTCATTTGGTTGTTGAACAGAAAAATCAGTGAAGAATGGTTTATCATAAATGTTTGTTAAGGGCCAGACCGCAGGCTTTAAAATTCCTCACTAAAATTTTCCTGAAATTCAGTTTTTATTAAATATTTTAAAAATTACGCAAATTATTCCAGTAGCGACGAGAGAGCAGGAGATAAGTTATTTCGTTTTACCACTTCGCCACTCATTTAATTTGATTTAATTTCCGAAATTTTTCATTAACAAGATCTTGAGGTCAGAGAAAATTTGTCTATTTAGGAAATCGGAATGTGCCTTAGGACCGAATTAATCCCATTATAATTAAATTGCCGGCTTTTTTAATTCTCGAAAGTTTCACTGATTTACTGAAGTTCTGACAATTCAGCTGAGATTTCAAATCAATGTATCATGCGTTAAATTTTGTATTGCAGATGTGCAGAGGGCTTTACGGGTCTACGATGCGAGACCAAGGACGTGATAAGTACCGGAAGTGTGTACAATCGTCATAGAGCGCCATTCTCATGCAAGTTGGGCCTATCAACATCGTACTACTGCTAACGAATGTGTCATGGAACCCAAACATCGGTATAGATTACTCCACTTTGGCGTTCCCAGTTGATAATTTTTTTTTTTTCAAATTCTCAAATATCCTGTGAATTATTTTCAATCTAACAGAGATATTCATAATTAGGTAATTTTCCGTAACTTCTGTAACATGAGCTAATACAGTGTTTTTTATTGTTAAGAAGAGATAGTCGTCGTTCCGCACATCCGATCCATTGTTGTAATGTTTTTTGTAAATCGTGAACTATTGTTCACCGGATAATTACTTTATGTATTTTATGAATTATTATTGGGAATGAAGTGATGAATCGAGATTGGATTCTAGTTTTTTTTAATTACAGAATTCACTGAAGGTAGAAAAATATTATCCAACCAAAAATGAGTAGCAAAGAGGTAAAACGAGATCAGTTGACTCATCTCTGACTCTAATTTTATCGCGATATCTCCGAATCTAAGAGAGATGACGAAATTTTTGTCATTACCTTCTTTTCAGAACTCAATTTGTCCCACTACAAAGGTTTCCATGAAAATTTTGCTATCTATCCTAGATCGTGAGATACTCATCAAAAACTGATCAATAGTCAGCAGTGATTTGTCTCGTTTTACCACTTCACTGCTGAACTGTCCAGAGAATTTTTTATCAGACCCCCTTTTTACCGAGATATTTTCATCTGAATAAAAAAAACAAAAACCGATGAGAATAAAGAAATAAAAATATTAAATTTGCCTTCATTTTTTTTGGAAACATCTCGGAAGCTTTCAGTGATTGAAAGATTATGATCAGGACAATTTCTATAAAAAATTTCTTGACGAAAAATTTGTCAACTCGTTTGAAATAAGATATACTTGTCAAAAAAAAACTGAAAAACAAATCGTTTCACCACTTGACTCCTGAATTGATATTCCAGACTGCCTCACCTCTTGCCTTGAATATCCCCTTTCGAAAAAGAAAAAAAAATCCCAAATTAATCACCTCCCCGTATATTTTTACTCTTCCTAATGAATATTTCTTCAGAAATATAAAATACCAAAGAAGTGTCTTCCAATGAAACACTGCCGACTGCAAGAAAATACGTATTTAAGGTGGATTGGACGAATATAAAAACCGCAAATGACTAAATAAATCGATGAAAAAAAAAATTAAAATAGCAACACATGACGACGATTTTTCACAATTGAAAAGAGCTGAAGAGAAAAAAAAATGAGAGAAATTATTTTTAAACGCCGGATTTCGTCAGTCTCGAGATTCTATTTATAATTTATAGTATTTCTAAGTTGTTATTACTTATCATTGTACGTTATATTTAATTATCCACATGTAAATACGTGTATACAAACTTAACGGTTAAATTTACACGAGATATTGAGTAACTAGATTTTCATTACTTTAAGAGACGATGAAAAATTGTTCTTTTTTTTTTCGTTCGTTGAATCATCAGTTTTCCTTCAATACTCAGACAATACACGAAAGAATATTTAATTTATTTATTAATTAACAACAATTGGGGTTTCGGAGAGGAAATCATGTCAGCTTATTGAGCCTATTTGTGACATTTTTGTACGCCTGACATGTAAACGTTGAAATTGTATTTTTTTGCCAATTTTTAGATGAATAGAAGCTTTAATGGCGATAAAAATTACCGAAAAAAATCAATGTCCAACTATAAATGTCTAGTAGCTGATAAGATAAGATGAGAATGTATTGAAACAAATTTACAGCTAATAATGATGAACATATTTCTTGAATTCTGCCGTTTGTAAAAAAAATAATTTAATTCAATTTGTTTCGCACCAGTAATTGTGAGTTATAATCATTCAATTGACGATCTTTATACAGAAATTGCTCTCGAGATGATTGATTGATTGCTTTCGATGAAGAAACTGGATATATTTCAGATGTTAAGACTTTTTGTCGTCTTTATATATTTTCCACGACCAAATTAATGATCGTCAATGTCAACAATCTTGATTTATTCAGTGATCTCGATGAGTAATTCTGTAAAAAATCTTCCCTTGACCTTTAACCAGTCATCAACTTCCTCCTCACGCCAACCATTATTTATATCAAGGAGGGGAGGGTGGGGCAAAACGGAGGAATTAATATTGAGGGACATTCGCACTTTTCCTGTCGATATGGAAAGAAAATTCTGTGAATTATGTCCTTTAACCTGAGAACAATGGAACCATGAGAAAATGTTACGAGACGAGATAGCATCATAATGACAAAATCTTCGCTCTCCCGATCTACTTCAACATAAGTCATCAACATGATCAGTGGAATTATCAAAAAAATTTCCTCTCTTTACATCTTTTTCAATTTTACATTTTTTTTACCTAAACACCCCAAAATTTTCGGACCTGTCATATCTTCCATTCACCCTAACCACTCGTCAACCTCCTCCTCAAATCAACCATCTCTCGAAATTATCTCCACGATACGCATTATCCCCAATTATCCAACCCCCTCCCCCACCTCTTTCCCAAATGAACCCATATATTTATTTCTTCAAGGAACTCATTTTCATGTTTATCTTCTTATTCCACTCAGCAAACGAAAATAAAAATAAAGACATATTCCCTTGGCATCGTCCCGGCGTCGTTGTGAGCCATCGAGGTCGACGTCTTTGAGTCCACGGTGCATCGTCCCCTCGTATGTATAATTATAACGTAACCAACTTACCTTAGTTGAGTGGTGAGCTGAACCCTCATTTTTCAATTTGCTACTTCACTGTTAAAATTTTCAATAACCAATTTCTCCACAATTTTTCATATTGACTTTTTTTTTCTATCGTTCTTGAGCTTCCGGTGGTAATTTTTTTTTTTCGCTCGAACAAGATGAAACGAGAGACCGAGTTAAGAGTTCTGTGAGGGCAAATGACTCTAGGTTCTATTTACGGACTCTCGTGAATCATCCCGTGTTCACCTATCTTCCCGTGATTCTAACAGAAGATATTCCACTTGTGCCCATTAAAACACTTGGGTGAGGAGATCTTTTGGGGGCGACTAGAGGGTGACAAGTTTTTTTTTCTATTTCTTTGATTGGTACGCAGAGAAAAATATTCTAGATTTATAGAAATATTCCTCATTTCTCATCAATATGTCATCAGTAATACTCTCATTACCACCACTTAATTAAACCCACTCTGCTCCACCCATCAACGTGATTACTCAAAACCCATCGATTATCAAAGACCAATAGCTGACAGTGTTGGAAAGCACATGGGACTGAAGATAAGCACAACTACATTTATCGACCACCGAAAGAATAAAAAAAATGTTCAAAAATTTTGCTCATCTTTAAGTGTTTCCTAGTTCTATTGACACTGAACCCGCCCAACAACTGAATTTAGCTCCATCATTTAACTTTATGACTCGTTCACTAAAATCTGAATAGTCTGAATATTCATTTCCCTAAAAGTTATGAGAATTCAAAATCCTCAGACAATGTTGTCTGGTCAAAATGTATTAAAACGAGAGACAGGATTAATCGAGTTGGAAGCACACAAGAGGGCCATTTCATAGAGATCTTACGATTAACTAAAACTTGGCAGAGATGTGTGGTGCGAGGTTTACGGGATGTGACGGCGAATATTTCTCATCTAAGCCAAGACAAACTTAATGGTGCACGGTAATTCGAGACTTCCGACAGGGTAAGTTTTCAGTATTTTTGGCGGGTAGAGGGGCCATTAAAACCACTCGGGCGCCAGTCACATGTCCACTATAACCCAATTATTTTTTCACTTCGAGGTATATAAACACGTCTCGTAACACTCGATGTAACTGGGCATTTCTATTTGATGAAACACAATTCAGTGATATTCACCCCTGATGAATCAATTCAAGAGCGAAGTGGTAAAACGAGATAAGTCACTTTTGATGATTGAGCAGTTTTTTATGAATATCTCAACATCTAGGATAGATAGTAAAGATTTTCATAAAACTTTTTTTGTCAAGAAATTTGAGAGCTACAATAAATGTTCTGTCAAAAACGCCGCTATCTCTCTTAGATCTGGAGATATCGCTCAAAGACTAAAATCAGAGATTAGTCAACTCATTAGTCATCTCATTTTACCACTTCGCTACTGAAATATTCGGCAACTTTATTTACTTTATTTGAAGTTTGAATCTTTGGAATTCAACCACGTTAGTACTCTTTGAACTTCCAAAAACCTCTTTTTCAACTTTATAGCGTTCCTTTTCCCCCAGGTTATCCAGAACTCGGTAAAATCGACTCTTAAAATTCGAATCAATTCTCACAAATTACATTTCTAGTCAAACGATGCGCAGAATAGAATTGAAAAAATATTCGCATTTAAACGAATAGTGGAATGCCCCAACTACTATTTATTTTATGATCAAGCTTATAAAAGATATGAAAATATAAAAATGTTTAGGGTGAAAAACTTACGAAAATATCATTTTGAGTGGTGCAATGTGGAGGTAATTTTTACGTGTTTCTATAACTAACAACTGTGTCCATTTTGTGTATTGATGTTGAGAATGTTCGTAACTGGACTTCCTGGCTATTGGCAATGAACACCGGTTGCGTCTCGTCCCACTCTTTGGGTATGCCAACGTCGGGAAGTGTGTAGGTAAAGATGTCGAATGAGCAGAGGCAGTCCAGGAGGGGAAGGAAACTTACAGTACCTGCAACCAGACAATAAAATCCTTTGTAAGAGGATAAAACTCAATAATTGTATTGTGTTGATGAATGAGTCCCCATAAATTAAAATTTCGTCTCCAAAGGATTCACTATGTTTACGTTTTCCTTTTCCTGTCCCAAGAAAACAATTCATTCATGTCTATTCCCCTGAGTATTAGATGAATAAAGAAATTCACCTGTTATTTGCCTAATGACCTCTCGAATTTCCTTCTGAATGGCCTGAACATCCTTAGTCCCAACCTCGGGTAGACTCCCCGTACCGTCATCGCCCTCATAAGCGACCTTGAAGTCCCACTTTTCGAGAACCTCCTTTGTATTTACATTAGTAATAACAAGTGTGACTTGACGAACTTTTTTCAGCAGAAGCCATTCTTCAACCTGACCAAGAACAGTATCCATAAAATTCTTGATTTTTTCATCAGTTGACATGAGAATAGCCATGCCAAAATGATCAGCAGGTTCAAATGTCTCCGGTGGATAAATTCCGCGTTGATACAAGATACTGTTGATGCCATAGACTGAATAAAATCGATGAAAAATGAATTCTTTGTCGGCAAAAATGAAAGAAAAATTTATTAATTAAAACTCACGAAGGTATTTCTTTACTAACTCGGCAGAGCCCTTGAGGGTTATGCACCTTCCCTTCTGTTGGGTGCTCATCGTCACCGAGATTCAACTTCCAATTGACTAATAAATTAATAACTAAAGGAAGACTGAGAGGTTGTTCGTCGATGCTTTTGAATGCGATTTAGAGGTTATGCGGCTTTTGTGAGTTTTGGCGGAATTGGAGTTTAAAAACGGCTGCTATTGGTCAAGGAGTGCAGCTTGAAGATGAGAAAATTGATAATTTATTTGTCTGAACATTGGTTAGTGGAAAATATCGGACACAGAGGCCACTACTGTGCTTCGAGGTGGATCACAGAAGAAATTATATAGAAGAAACTCTCGCGCATAGTTGATCTGCTCTGCTGAACGTACCGTCGGTCAAATAGGCACTGTAGACATGACACTTCTGTCCTTGACACCCAGAGGCCACTATTTATGTTGGATTTTTAATTATTTAAAATACAAAAAATCGATTTTAGAATATTCTTGGAGTCCTAGAAAAATCGGAAGTCGTCTCACGAATGGATTCCCGTTGACTTGCGATACCTTGTCCCCTGTTTCTCATCAAATCATGTCGACATGATATCTTACCCAAGAAGACCATCAACAAATAACATTTATGCCAATAACATTACAAGTCATAATAATTATCACCACACAATACCATCAACATAATATTTTTCAGTATATTCTGCCCAATAGTATTACATCCCGATAATATTTAGGGGTGGTTACCCTTCTCCCTCCATCCCTATTCCCTTACTTTCTCCCTCATCAACTGTCCCACCGCGAAGTGGATATTACCCCACCGTATTCACAATTATAGGCAGTTCACCAGAGTATTCACTCTCCAGTACCGATGTTAGAGGATGGAATGACGAGAAAATTGAACTGACATTTGCCTCCAGGGGATTTTCCCCGAAAATCATACGGTGCAAATTCTCGGTAAAAAAAAACTACAGTTGATGTCGATAGTCTCTGACTGACGTTTGTCGGTGAACGTATATTCAACTCTTCACTTTTATCCGCAAAATTTTCCATCACATGAGCCGTGGGGATAATGCCCTGGGGTCCGCAGCAGGTGTTACTTTTCGACTTTAGTCTGAGGAAGGGTTTGGCACGCGGGGGCTGAGTCAATCGATGGAAAATAACTTTGTTGTTTCAGGGGTGAGGCAGAAGTCATGCGGCACCGAGGAAGCGTGGACGAACCGAACGGAGGAAAAGACTTCTGGGATCAGTCTTACTACTGGTTCACGAAGACCATATTCCGGGCCATTGGCCACTGGCCCTATCAGTCACGGATGGAACTTGTTATGTGCAGAATAGCCCTGCACTTCGCTTATTGGATTCAAGTGGTACCACAGGTGTGAAAGTCAGAGAATCGAGGATGAGTCGAATCATCTCAAGGGTGACTTTTTGAGGAATATCTCCGAATCTAAATGAGGCGGAGGATTTTGGTAATGACTTTGTTTGAGGACAGGCTCCTTCAGGGGAGTCACTAAGGGAAGAAATAGTTTAGGACTATATTGGTTTGAATGATAAGAATTTCGCTACCTCCCCTGGATTCGGAGATATCCATCAAAAACTTGGCGACAGCCAACGTGACTCATCAATAGTTCTTTAATTAATCGAACTGTGATCGACTGTTCGGACGATCCAGTCTCCAATGATTGCTCATAATTGTCACAATGACATCGCGGTTATAATTAAATTTTTGTTCCTCTTGTTCTTCAAGATCGTCGCAGTTGTTTGCCATTATGATAATTTCGATCTCGTCATCGAAGCGATGAGTTCCTTTATTATTGACGTGGCCGTTATGTGCAATTTGACTACTTTTTTCTTCAATTCTGATAAGGTAGGTCATTTACTTTCGTGTTAATGAGTCATGCAAAAATATGATGATCCTAATTTTCAGATCCAACTCCTCCTGGAACAGGTCAAGGAGGACTGGACAATTTTTCCAATGAATAATGGATTGAAATTACTTCATGAATATACTGAATTGGGTAAACAAAGGGTGATATTATATTCAGGTCCGTTATAACTCTGATAAGCACGTGAATTACGATTTTTTTTGTTTCACATTTTCTTCGTTATTCATCAATTTCAATGAACAAATAAATATTTGAAAGATTTTGGTGTATTAATAGATTTATTAACATCACACGGAGAGAAAAATTCTTGAAAATTATGGAATGTTTATTAAAAATATATATAACTGTTCCGTAATTTTTTCTGAATACTCTTTTGACTGCCAAATTAGGGAACAGGCACGTGATTTTTCAAAAAGTTTTCTCTCCGTCTATAAATTTAATATTTATAAATTTGTCTCAGTGACTTTAGACATTTTTGCTACGTATTTGCATTTCTTCTACTTTGTTATGTGATTTTTTATTATGGTCCCCTTTTTCAGTGGGTCTTTATGCTGCCTGGTTCATGTTTGTTAGTGAACCACTTTATATTAAAATATTTCGCCTCTTCAGACCCTCCAACAAAACTGTACCATTGCGATTTCCAATACCAGTGGATTATGGCCCACTCGATGTGGAAAAATACTATTACGTTATTCTAGCAGTTTCAGCTATATCGATATTTGGGGTTGTCACGGTGGTGGTGTCTGCTGACATATTACTATTTCTCTATTCACAACATGCATGTGGAGTATTTGCAGCTTTGGGGTGATACTGATACAATATATATTTTTCACATGGATTTTCATTGGATGATTTTTAACGTGATCATTTTGTGATAAGAGTCGCCATCGAAAATTTACCGGTTAATGTCACTACTCGGAAACAGACGAATGATTATGAATATCAGTATCTGAGAAAGTGTGTCATAATACATCATCGAATACTTGAGTAGGTAATCGGTGATATTGATGTTTTATTTTTTAATGGTCGACTTTTCACAGATTTTCAAATACCATTGAGAGTATTTTTTGCTGGAATTTTTTAATGACTATTGGACTTAACATGATTGTCATTAGCATGACTGCGGTACAGGTACAGATAGACATGAACTGCTTGGTGAGAAATATTCGATAGAAATTACGTAACTTTTCTGTAATTTCGAAGCGATGGGAATTTTACGATATTTTACGAAATTGTCAGGGAAGGTTTTCCGAAAGTTCGGTAATCTTCAGATGAAAATTCGGTTCACATGAAAGTTTGATAATTTTCATCGGAAGATTAAATTAGCCGCCTGAACCAATCCAGTAACGAAGGGGTAAAGCGAGATAAATCACTTCTGGCTGTTGATCAGTTTTTGATGAATATCTCGAAATCCAAGAGAGATAGCGAAATTTTTATGGAAACCTTTTTTGCGGAGCGAACTGAGACCTACAACAAATGTTATGATAAAAAATCCGCTATCTCTCTTAGACTCGGAGCTATCGCTCAAAGACTAGGCTCTATGACATGTCAACTTATCTCGTTTAACCACTTCGCTACTGAATTCAAAATAAGTGTAATAGAATTTCGAGACATCGATAGTCTCGATGTTTGTTCTTTTCATATCAAGAATCGTCAGTGGGACACTGTCATGCCATACTGTCATGTAGAATTTCCCATTTGATCCCTCAAACGATGAGCGAATTCCGAGTTTCCTAATTTTGATTGAATATTTCTCTTTCTCTGATGAATGCGGATTCCAAATTTTTTTCTTTCCAGGCTGTTACTAATTTAGATGCAGTAGCTTTACTTCTGAAGACCCTGATGTTTATGATAGCAACAACTTCGCACCTGTTCATCCAATGTTTCATGTCACAACAAATTACAGAAAGCAGTCTTGGTGTTCAGCAAAGCGTGTAGATACTAAACCCATTTCGACGATTCCCGTTATTTTCCGAATTGGGAAAACTCCCTACATTAACTATTTTTCAGAATTAATGCAAAATGGTACTTCAGTACAGCCCAATCGAAGCATTTACTGCAATTTATGATTATGCGGAGTCAAATTCCGTGTCAGTTAACAGCGGGAAGAGTCATCCTCATGTCCCTGAACACATTCAGTTCCGTAAGGACTTAAATTACAAAATAAATTATGCAAAGTAAATGCTCTTATAACGATTATTGTTCGCAGATCATCAGAACTTCGGCGACTTATTTCACAATATTCCTGGACATGCAATAGATCATGAAAAATACGTTCAAAGGGTATGTTAAAGAGGTTGACGTTGGAAAACGGCACCTGATATTTTTGTTATTCATAATTATTGGATATTGGGTTTAATTAAAAAAGCAGTTAATTATAAAAAGCAGGAGATTTACTATTATAATTTCTTTATCCAACAAAGGCCCCATATTTCCATTGGAGAATCCCTTTCAAATTCTTGTCAGAAGAATATTTAATTGATAAAATAATCTTTATCTGTCAGTGTGTGTTATTCACTTCTATTTTTTTCTCTCTGGAGGGCCAATTTTCATCCAAATTTTTTGTTCATGTACCACTCGATACTTTTACCCCTCCCTGAAAAGTCGACTGTTATTTCGCAGACGTTCTAGCGATGATAGACAGTCTCCCGAAATGTACAGTCGGGGGTTCATTCAAGGGGGTGGAATCACACGAAAATTGAAGGTGTGTACATGAAGCAAAGTTTTCGGGAAAGCCCTGAGGTGCGAATTCTCGATAAAAAATATTCCACAAGTGATATCGATTGTTTTTGATTGACGTCTTCTCTTGGACCTGTGTTTAACTCTTCACTTCCACCCCCCAAATTTCTTATTCCAAGGGGCTGTTATAATCCACCACTGTGTGAATCAGATATTGTGTTTTAACATCAACGCAGAATTTTGGCCGTCAACTTGAGGTACGATAGTGGGGAAAGAGAATCCAATCGATTCTCACATTCTGATGATTTTTGCTGACTACGTCTAAGTCCAGTTTTTCAAAAATAACTTCGAATCTAAGTGAGATAGTGGATTTTTTGTCATGACATTTATTGTAGAACTCAATTCGCTGCGCAAAAAAGGTCATTACAAAAATTCTGCCATCTCCCCTAGATATCGAGATATTCATCAAAAACCAAATCCCTTCTATCAGTGCACGACTTCGTTCAGTTCTCATCTCCACAGCTTTACAACAATCAAATAACAATAAAATTGTTCTTCAAAACTCACCGATAAACATTCTGTCGAGCCGAAATACGTGCAGCTGATGCCGTCACAGTGAGTACAGGACACCAGACTTCATTTATGATTTCTTTCTTCCCAGAAGAAGGGAAATAAAGCTGTCTTCCATCAGCTGTTATTTCCCTTGACTTTGGCAATAGCAGGTGTCCTCACTGGCTACCATGAGCAAACTGTCATTACGAAGGTGGGATGATGTGAAAATTGAACGGTAGGAAAAGCTCCCGGGTCTCCACCCACTGCATTTCGTATTCGTTGAGACTTTTCGATAATCCACGACTGTCCAACACCGCTGGGGTGTTCTGACAGTACTTTAATGAATGGTTCGGTATTTTTTCTTATTTATGATTCGCAATGAGTGGGGGAAAACGTAATCAATACTGTTAACATTTTCGTCTCAGTTGTGGTGCAGAACTTGAGTGGAACAACAGCGGAATGGAGATGATAAGCGATGAAAGAGATTTTTGGGATCAGCCTTACTACTGGTTGACAAAAACAGTACTTCGTGCTACTGGCTATTGGCCCTATCAGTCCCCAAGGGAACGCATCGTATGTCGTACTATACTGTACTTCCTCTACTGGATTCAAGTGATACCTGAGGTAACATAGGAATTTACTTGGAAGAGGTGTCGAATTGTGGATTTTTTAGAAATATTGACTTTAGTAGTGAAGGGGTGCAATCAGAAAAGGGACAGTTGGCTACTGCTTAGTTTTTGATGAATATCTCGAAATCGGGGGGAGGTAACAAAATTTTTATTATGACCTTTTTTGTGGGGCGAATTGAGGAGTATAATTATTGTTATGAGCGTAATTCGGCTATCTGCCTTAGATTCGGAGTTATTGTTAAAAAACTGGAGTCAGAAATAAGTCAAATGAGATAAGGTGAGTTTTATCTCGTTTTATCATTTCGCGGGTGATTTTATCCAGTCGCGATCAATCGAATGTGGTCGATAACGGAACCTTTGGGGTTTTTCGAATGATTTTGTTGATATGTCATTCAGACTTCGCTGTGATGTGCCGGTTATAGAGAAATGAACAAGATTTCCTGGGAAAAGTCATGAGTTTACTCTTTACGGTAGATTGTTGTTGTTGTACGACACGCTGGCGATGCTGATCTCGTGATGGAAACGCTGAGTTCATTCTTGATAGCTATCGGGGCCATAGCCAATATGTGTACCTTCGTTTTCTACGCTGATAAGGTAAGAAATCGAAGTGACAGGCCATGTAATCCTGTTGAACACAATCCTCGACAAACGATCGTCCTGTAGATTAATTCTGCTGCTAAAATATCCTAATTGAGAAAAGTCCTGGATGAGGTCATCCCCTCCATACATTCCGGGATGTTGCACTTGAATTAACATCACTTTTGGAACAATATCCGAAGAATATTTGTATTTTGAAACGCAAGAGTTTTCAGATTCGTGATCTCTTGGAACAGATCAAGGAGAATTGGAAAATATTTCCGAAGAACAATGGATTACCGCTGCTTCATCAATATTCTCAATCAGGAAGGATCAGATCGATAGTATATGCAGGTCCATTCAAGTGTCAACTTCATAATTTATATTTAATTAATGAGAAAACACTTCTCATATTTTTCTATCGTCTCTAGCCTATCTATGGGCTGCCTGTTTGGTATTTGTCAGTGAGCCAATACATTTCAGACTGATCCGGCTCTTCATTCCATCAAACAAAACAATACCAATGGGATTTGCTATACCTGTAGATTATGGACCACTCAACACCGAGAAACATTATTACACTATATTAGTTGTGGATTCTATTTCGATATTTGCTATTGTCACACTGATTATCGCTGCTGATGTGTTACTATTTGTATATTCACATCATGCGTGTGGACTACTCACAGCACTGGGGTGATATACTGATACGATATATTTTTATCACGGGATACAGTCCATGATTTTTAACGTAATCATTTTGGATTAAGAAGATTTGCCATCGAAAATTTACCGGTTGATGGCGCTCCCTCGAGACATACGAAAGATGATGAATACCAGTATATGAAGAATTGTGTCATACTGCATAGCCGATTCATTCAGTATGTATTCAGTATATATTAAATAGATCATACACGATTGTGTGATTTTTGATGATCAAGTCAGATGCTGCTGACAGATTTTCAGACACCATTGAAGAGATATTCTGCTGGAATTTCTTCATGACCATTGGACTTAATATGATCGTCATCAGTATGACTGCATTTCAGGTATGATAATTGTGAGAGAAGTGAACAGCATGCAGAGTATTGAATCAGACTGGTCCATTCCATAATTCCAGAGGATCCATTTTCTTTAGTAGATTTTTTTGTATAATTATATCGAGAATAATCGTACCTCATTCAAAATCCAATTTAAAAAATTTGCTGTGACGTCATGGGATGTGCAGTGCTGTTTAAATTTCCCGTCTTGTGGCAAATATGAACTCATCAGACTGATTCAATAGTCTGATTTAATCAGGGGTATAGACACTAAGAGTCAATGTGAATGATGATTTCCTAGGTGGTGACCAATTTGAATACCTTATCTAGACTTTTCAAGACTTTAGTTTTCGCAGTGGCTTCAGTGATGCATCTGTTCATTCAGTGTTACATGTCCCAACAGATTATAGACCATAGTCTTGACATTGAGCAAAGCTTGTAAATATCAGCTATAGGCGACTATATGCGCCCCTATGTGAGCGTAGACTTCAAGTTTGTAGTTTCTGACAGACGAGTCAAGAGCATTCCAACAAAAACTGAATAGTAATCGCACTCATGGGGTCGCGACGATAGGAAATGGTTTTCAGTGATTAATCAGGTAATTGCTAATGTAATTAATCATGTTGTTCACCGTTGATAGGATGAATGCACCATGGTATCACGCTAAAAGCCGAACCAAACAGTTGATGCAATTTATGATGATGAGGAGTCAGGTCCCCTGTCAGCTGACTGCGGGCAGAATGATGCTGATGTCGTTGGATACCTTCAGTTCGGTATGAAACGGTATTTTGATAAGACCGGGATCATCTTCGACGCTATCATTACACTATCGATGTTATTCACAGGTCATTAGAACTTCTGTGAGCTACTTTATGGTGTTTATGGATATGCAATGAATCGTCAAGAATTCCAGGGAAATTCTGATTAAAAACAATTCATCGGAGGGAAACGATGGGGACTTAATTGATTTGAGAATATCCTCTTGGGGTTGATAATAGCACAGGAGTAATTTTGAAAACTTTGACCGAGAATTATTATTATTACCGATGGTCGTTGTATGAGAATTACAGTGACCATTGTCCACATGTTGATGAGTTTTAAAATAAATCTACAATTCATTAGATGAATATCAACAAATCACGTCAATTGACAGAGCTCTCCCCTTCGGCAATTCGATCAGATCAATTATTTTTTTATTTAAACAAAAAATTCAATTAGTTCCTGATCAATTGATCTCCTCGAATCAATTTCTAAAAAATAAAAAAAACAAGCCATTCCATGAACAACCGAACATTTCAATTGCACCCAGCCCTTCACACTCCCTTTTCCCCGAAAATCCCCGTCGGTACAACCCCGGTCGGTATCTCCCCCCGTGCAATAATGTAACTTTTTCGTGTGCACCCACCTCCGATATAAACTATCTTCAGACCATCGTACATCGGTATAAATCAAATCCGCGAAATCTGCAGTAGTCGGTAAGCCAGTGTTCCCCCCAAAGCGTCCCATCACCCCCAGATTCCTCTTATCATCAACAAATAACCCTCAGCTCGTCCTATCCACCCCCAGTAACACATCAAAAACCTGATTAATGATTCCCAATTTTCACTCTCCCACTCCCCAAACAGATACGTTACAATTCAACCCCTAAACCACCCCCTTTCCCGCCCCCAGTCCGACACTCTTCCACCAACAGAGTGTTATTTCAACCACTTGCTAAGAATTTAAATTGACGCCACTGGGAGGGGAGTAGTTGTATTCAGTTGAGATTTTCAGGTTTAACTAAATTGTAGACGATGCGATGCAAATGGTTCTGTAACAGCTTCCCCTCCAGGGGGTGCCCTTACTCTTCCGGGATGTATTAACAACGTTGGCCCTGCCACTGGTTTAAACCTCAACGTCCCTATACATATTTTAACACGCCCGGGCAACCGCAAGAAAATTGCCTATTACGTATAAACGATTGCTCTATATGTACATGAATACATTCAAGAAACAAATGGATTTTTCGACGCATTTTATAACATCCCGCAGGGTGAAAAAATATATATATATTCCGTGATCAATGGTTTGGTATCAACAGTCAAATATACGTGGACAGAAGAGCCAATATATCACGCAAAAACAATATTTTGCGAAGAGGAAGGGGGTTGGGGTGGGGGAGGGAGGTTGGATATAATAAGGGGTTGGAGCGTTTTGCGGGGGCGGAGCGCAAGTGCCATCAGTGGCTCTTTTAGTACGCGCTTACTCGTTACACTAAGGCTGTTTAATTAAAGTTGTAACGCTTCGGCGCAGGATAACTACGATCTTGTTATGCGCCTAGCGTAGACTCCTCTAGTATGTATATCTTTGTGTCATAACCCCCTTCAACCCCCCTCCAGCCCCCTTGGCCGCCAACCACCTGACTACATTCGATTGTCTTGGATTTAGTTACGGGTTCGGGTAATAATCTGATGTCTATATCTGTGACGAGAAATTTAGAGGGAGGGGGGAAGGGTGAGAAGCTGTTCGATGAGGGGATGTGTTGTTGGTGAGGAAGTGATTAGAGAGGGGTTTTTTTGGTGGGGAGGTAATAATAATTTCTATGAGCGAACGTGTATTCGTTAAGTCCACAGGCGTTTCGATATACTATAAAAAAACATTTTCCCCAGTGCCTGAAAATATTTGAGATTTTCTTTTTCAGTCTCTCAGGAAAAAAAATGGAAAATGATCATGTGTTCGACATGATGTACACCATAGATTAGGGATCAATCTTGCTGACCCTCAGCACATCTACCGCGCTCACACCATAGCCTCCAGCGTCTACTCTCCATATCGTGTGTTTTCCAGTGGTTTATCCCCCAGCAGTTGTTGTTAAGTCAAACTACCCAATGATAAAACGACGAAGAAGTAAGGGAATAAAAAAATTCACGGTTATATTTAAAGTGGAGCAGTTTGGTTAACTAGTTTCACGGCTTGTTCACCGTGGCAGGGCCATCATGAAGCGAACGATGGAGTCATAATGTCCGAAGTACCCAGTTGTAAAGCGATTTAAAGTAAAGCGTCATCTCGGTGAATGAGTTTATTGCGATTATTGGTTATCCGTGTTAACGTTGAAAACAAGAGTGTCGCCCCTTTTGGAGACGTTACGAGGTAGAGGATTATTGGGAATGTAAAATATATTGTTAATTTTAATATTTCATAACTTTAATGTGCGATTTCCCTTCTTGTGAAATTGCTGGACGAAGGGGTATCATAATTCATAATATAAATGTGTGGAGCGATAAATTTCATTCGCAAACTTGGATTAAATGATCTGAACTTTGCGAGTAATATTATTGAGGGTGCACTGAGGAAAAAAATTATTTTTGGGAAGAATTAATTCATTTGAGAAAAGTATTTACTTTTCTGAAATAATATTTCTTGGATTGAGTCATTCCCCGAGGAACTTAATTAGACAACAATGATGATATGTGGATGGTGATTGTGGCAGAGAATTTAAACTGAAATCCGTTGATGATTTTTCATTTTTATAAATTTATATTTTGTGGAGGGAAGAATTTGGATGAATTCTTTAATGTTTCTGATTATTGAAGGAGTTGATTTAAGATTATAATTAACTGATCATCCTCTTAAAGAAGGTAATTACATGATTGAAACCTGATCAGGATTTTCCAGAGATGACGTGACCGGAGAAATAAAATCCTCAATTATTTATCTGACAACAATTCTGTACTTTTTCGTTCACTACATACCATACAATTCGCAACTGAAAAATATAGATAAAGCTTTGATCGACGTAAATTAAAACTGAATGAAATATTCTGGAGATAAGGGAAATTCCTCTTCAATCAATAACAATATTTCCCCGAAAATTCTGTAAATTCAAACCACAGGACCTGCACATAATTGAAATTGGAAGCTTATCGGTAACTTCTACGTGATCGCATCGACTAGTCTGCACCCGGGCAAAAGCACACCCACTGCTTTATCACTAATCGGAGGAACAAGAAGTTTTGCACAAGTAGCAATCGGCATGAATTTTCCACCGAATCCATATATAACATTTGTTTCATATAGTTGACAAAGAATAGGGGAAGAGACTACATACGCGTTTGTGGCGCCGATGAATTCTACTTGGTGCACAGTGAGCACATTTTCTCAGATTGAAAAGCTTTCGCCGTATGAAATATGGGTCAGAGATATACGAGTGAGAGAATGGAGGGCCAACCCTTCCCTATGCCGACGGCTTTAATGGAATTAGTATTTAATAGTTGAGGGTTGCGGGATAGCTGTAACGCTTAGCACTAGTGTAGTCGGTATAAACGAGGGGTTAGGGTGGAAGGGTGGAAAGAATACTGTCGAAACCCAGTGGATTCACATATTTTTCCATTTTTTTTATGGTTAGTCGCTTGAAACATAATATTTCATGCCCAAAAATAGACTGATTCCTTCGGGAAAGTTCGAAGGATGGGGACCAGTGAAGGTATCAAAATGGCAGAATATTTTGCGGAGTCAATAGAGGAACGCCAGCGAGACAATTGACAATTTCAAATGAAAACGTTGGGCAAAAGTGGTACCGTCGTAGCAAAGTGTCCTCCAGTTTGCTGGCAGATCTGAATTTTTCCAAGATCGAACCGACCCTACAGGGGTTTCCTGGAGGATCCCAACAACCAGGACCTGCGAGGTTGTTTTCATATATACCTTAAACAACAAACATAATTTTGGAGAAATAAATACTTCCCTCAACTAAATGAATCTACAGAATTTTTTTTTTCTCCACGCAGACGGAGTTATCGCAAAAATTCTTCAAGGTCTACCCAGAGCCTTAAAGGACCTCTCTTCCCGACCTATTTGACCTTCTCCCCCCCCCCTCTCCTCCTCCCCAACCCTAAACAAAACCACTGTTTTCCAATAATTTTTTACTCCACCTCGTCCCTCTCCCGGAATCCCCTAAAAATATCAATTCAACCCTGTCACCGATCATCCAACAATTAACTTAACCAAAGGATATCGTACCCATGATGAAGGACGAAAGAAATTGAAGGATATATGTGAGCTCGCGTGTGTATACCCCAAGATTCGCAGGAAACGTGTGCTTTGCTAACGATGACAAACGGCCGGTTGCAGTGAGACAGAGAAAGAGCCAGTGGATTCACTGGGGGGAAAGAGAATTGGGGTGGTTGGGGTGGCCAAGGGGGGGTTGTATGTGCATAGAAGTGGAGGGTAACTGTGCTGCGGACGATATTTATGCTAATCCGGTAGAGTGAGGTCCTTCGCACCGTCGAGAGACAAGTTAAGCACACACTCGTTCAATTGTCAGATTGGGGAATATATGAATTAATCAATTATTTCCGGGAAATCTCAGTCGGCCTATACCGTTGTAGTGGCGTTTTGTCATGATCTATGATACATAATATATAAATGAGAATTACAGTGAGGAGTCCTTGCCGCCGTTCCCTTTCTATCAAGTTGTTACATCCCCCAATACGGATATTCACATTTCTCGCCTGCGTCTGACTATCTGCGACCAAAACTACTTCATACTACGACTTCCCCCCGTAACCCCCAGCCCCTACGGTTTTTCATCCAAGAATATGGATCGGTTCTATAACAATATTGCCACACGCATCCTCACAGTCTACTCAGTATACTCAAACCAAATATTTCCTATATGTATTCCATTGTTTCCAAGTTTTCCGGGGGATCCATTTGTAAGATTAAATTTGTAATGCGAACACTAGACTTTGTGTGGGACAACTGCTAGGAGCTTTCGACTTGCAGTTGTTATTCCAAAATTCTCATACTGTGTGGATTAGGGGTGCATTGGTTGGGCATATGTCGGCACATTTGCCGAATTTTCAATTTTGGGAAAAAAAGAAGAATATTTTTCTGCCAAATATTTATTCACTTGAGAAAAGTATTTATTTTTCAGTTATTTTGATGGATCAGGGATTTTAGATCATTCAGGTTGCACAAACTATTTTACGTTACTAATAATATATTATTTATCGCGTGTAAACAATTTTTTATTTATTAGGGCAGCAGCGAAAGTAAGAGAATATTTTGTAGAGCTGTGGGTTTCTAGTTCTTACAAAAAATGGAGTTTTTTCAGGTATAGGGGGTGTCCAACGACCCCCTGAAAAATTGTAAAAATATTAACTCACCCTGACGACCCTTCACCCACCCCCTCTCCGGTAAATCCCATAAATATTCCCCATTTTCGAAAATAATTGAAGCCCCACGATGAACAATATACGATCCTCACCAGCAACAATACCACTCCATACACCGCAGTCTCTCGGTAATCCCTTCAGTTTTGGAATTGTGTGAATTTGTCGGCATTGTTCACTAGCAAAAGTTTTCCCGTAACTCGCTCCTTTTGTACCGGCGATTACCATATGAATTAAAGTAATGTGAATTAGGCGCGGTTGGCTAGAGTGAGACAAATACACCAAATTCAGGCAATAATTTTCTTCCCAAAATGGATGCTATGGGGATACCTTTATGCTCTCAGCCAACCTCAAATGACTATTTTTCATATTTCTACAGGTTAACACAGGGAATTTCGTAGTGAACAGCGCTTAATTGTATCACAGCCCATGAGACTTGTTTATGGTGAACGAGGAATATGGGAGAGGTGGGTTATGTACGTAGGCGTTAACACCGTTGTTATGCCCCATTATGCTGTCCTACGGTCACACATACAGAAAGTAATCGGTTCTCTCCCTGGATGAAAAATAATTTATCCTGAAAAATGTGAAGCAATGAGAGAGAGAAAAAAAATTGTAATTTATCGTGTGTTGTGTCACTGTAGGAGAGAATTCTTTTTTTTTTTATTTTTATTTTATCGCGTGCAGGAACGAATCGCAGCGAAAATTGATAAAATATCATTTAATCCCCTTCCATCCCTCCATTTACTCCACCACTCAGTCTATAGCAAGTAGCGTACGAAGATAGCATTACTAATTTATTTAAATGGACTTATCTTTACGAAAGCCCCGTGATAGGAATGTAAATTGAAACGACTCTACTCAAAATCTCCCCCACCACTTTCTGCGCATCCCCCAAATCAAGGGGGTAATGGCACGAGCAAGATAAAGATATTTTATTGCCTTTCGCGGTTGGACATATTTGAATAGAACAGGCCTCGAAAAA
The DNA here is from genome assembly GCF_034640455.1 of Diachasmimorpha longicaudata. Taxonomy (NCBI): domain Eukaryota; kingdom Metazoa; phylum Arthropoda; class Insecta; order Hymenoptera; family Braconidae; genus Diachasmimorpha; species Diachasmimorpha longicaudata. Next base: position 5,986,335 of record NC_087232.1, on the reverse strand, counting down.
TCGGGTGTTCAGTTCAATAGGAATATTTTGAATTTTTTTTTTTCGTTTCTTTATTTGGTCATTTATGGGACGTTATGACGAAAAACAACAGAATTTTCAAGTCGTTTCTAATTGTTGAATTGGTGAATTCAGATGGGAACAATCTTATCAAAATTACCAGGAACAACTGAAACCGATTTTCAGATTTAGAAAAAAAACAAAATTCGTCCCCTAAAAATAGTGTTTACCCCACTCATACGTAACTCAGACTCATAACAATTCAATTTAAATGACCAATATATAATTTATTATCAACAACAGACATATTTATTCATTCAAAAATCGCAATTACCGCGCGTTATTTCACGATAAAGTATTCACCAAAAATGCTACCGTCAAAAATCGAATACCAAGTAAAACTCAAGAATATTTTTGAAAATTCTATCCAGTTATCAGTGACTTATTTTTCGAGTCTCATAAATCACCGGTTCATTTGCAGCGTGAGGGTGAATGCGGTGAAAAAAGCTTCAAGGATTTTCAGGGGATATTTTTTATTTCGTTGATGAATGAAAAGTTGAAAAAAAAAAGAATAATTGAGGCAGAACAAATGGATGCTCACGAAATATTACAACGAAATGAAACGTCAAGCCCATTGTCAGGCGTGTATACAAACCGAGCGAGGAAATATCGTCCAGTAAATCAAGGTGGGCTCTCTCGGCTGGTTGGCGAACTGCGTTACCTCTTCCTGTCCACGTACTGGCCAAAAGCGACAAGCACTTCCGTTTTTAATCAGTTGCGTATATGTATAGACTCGGTGAAAAAAAAATTGATGCATTAGAAAACATAATACAGTTCAAAAAAAATTAATTCGTTAATTTAAAAAATTATTTCGACTCTAGCGAAGAAAATATATTCTTTCGATTCTAATCGATTGATAATTAATAATGAAGTATTAATTTAAGTATTAATACTCCAATATTCCTCCAATGGACTCTTTGAATAGTTAGATAGTTACTATGTTATGTTAAAAGTCGTTGATTGTCATTTCGTCCCACGTTTCGACCTCTCGAGGTATAATTATAAACAAAAATTTGTTGTATTTTTTGAACTCGTGATGAAGAATTTTTCACTCCCTCCGAATGCTGCTTTATCTCGTCAAAATATTTTTTTAATGTAAGAAAAATATACAACACGGAATTCATGTGCTAGTGTAATCTTAGAGTTTACAACGGCAATATGAAAGTTAATGTCTCGAAACGCGTTTCAACAGCGTTTAACATGTCCGGATCCAATTCCCGAGGTATAATGGCACGTGCGAGATTTCTGCAACCGTAGCCGGGTGAATTTTCGTGTGCTTTCGGGGGCGCAACGAATTCGGTGCCGGGGATCCACTCCCTTCTATGTGACATTGTCATTATTCCGACGGAGAAGAAACAATTTGATACACTGTACGGCTTGTTGAGAAAAGTGACATGGGAATTATTATGTGGGAAAAAGTCGCTCGTTTCACATTTACAAATCACTTTTTCATCTTTTATCCTCCACTACAATCACAACATGATGACTTAAAAGAAAAATTTCACGACTACAGAACGAAATGCGCTTTTGAACTCCCCCTTCACTAAAAATGATTTTTATAAAAAAAAACGACAAACAAATTCCCTTCAATTCCAAATATCATCTCGCAAATTCTTCTTCAACCCCCCAATTACACGATAATAAATTCATTTGGACATTACTCAGATTAAATTTCGTTTCCCCAAAGACCAGAGAATGAAAAAAATTCTTTTTCACTCGAAAACAGCCGTCAAAAAGTGTCAAATATTCCTCCGATAACCCAACGACCATAATGACCCCCATAATAATGACAATCTCCCATCACCTAAAATTTCCCAGTCCACCATATTCTCCCATCTCCCCAAAAACATATCAATTTCATTATAAAACCCACGAAATCCGTTAAATCTCCGACGTCTGACGTGTTGATAGTATGAGAGATAGATAATTGCCAGTTGTCATCTGTAGCCCCAATAACCTTTATGCTTGGCATTGGTTGGGCGTGTGGTAGCACAACGATCTTATTTATCTTTATGGAGCACGGCCAGAGGGTAAGTATACTTACTACCCTCCCCTAAAGCGGGGATTCCCCGGTGTGAGTGCGATAGACACTCACCTATTTTTCCATGAGGATTAGATATCCGTTGAGCTCCAAATCGCGTTCAAAACTCTGGCAATTTATTTTTATTTTTTTCTATTTTTAATAAGTGTGAGAAGCCGTCAGTGGCGATAGCCTAGCCCCTCACCCTTCACCCTTCACCCAACAATTTATATAACACCGATAATAATCTTCCTCTCGTACCCACCCCCTCACATTTTCAATAAGCCACAAAACGGCAAGAAGAAGATGGAGAATGGTCAGAAATTAATATCTGCTCTCGTAGTAATCGGATTTTCAGTGATTTAACGGTTCTTGCCAAGAGCGCCTGTCGTCCGTTGTCATATAGCCCCTCTTCAAAAACCCAACGAGTGTGTGTGTGTGTGAGAGAGAGAGACAGAGGGAAAGAGAAGTTTTCGCTGAGTTACTTATACTGAGAAGTGGCCGAAGAGGGGTTGAAGAAAAAAAATATACTAAACTACTCCTTTCACATATCAAATCTTCTTTCTTTACTGCTCCAATAAAACTGAAAATAATACCACCCCCCATACAAACACTCTCAGATATAATATTTTATTATTTATTCTCATAATTCATATTTTAACAATGACGGTCTACATACACTGGATTAATAATAATAATAATGATAATAGTATTTACAGTAAATTATGTACAATGATTTCATTGAGCGAAAGAATTTTTTCCAAATCAATAGAAAAGGGGTAAAATCGTCCAACTGACACGGTAAATATCCCGCAATTAAAAAATTTTTGTGAAGATGTTTGTTGATGGAAGTGGAAGACGAAATAATTTCATAATTAAATAAAATAATGACCAATAACTAAGTGAATAAAACTTGAAAAGTTCGTAATTTATTTTTACAGTCAAGGCGAACTTGTTTAAGAATCAAATGGACAAGTGATTTCACCCCCTCACGACTGACGTGTTAAAATGATAAATAAAATATGAAAAAATTTAACAGAAAATAAGTCTTAACGATTAGTCCTTAGCTCTAATATTACAGCATTAATGAATGACGTATTTTGTAATTGAAAGCAGTCACCGATACCGTCGGTGATAAATTTATCCGGTGATTTAACAAATGCTGATGTCAACGAGAGGCAGAATCATCGAAAATCGTTAGGGGTTGAGTGAATAAGAATGAGAGTAACAGTTTTGGGATGAACTCGGTAATACGAGGGGTTGCGAGAGAGTAACCGGGGGTCGACTGAGGTTGCGACGTATTTAAAATCGAGATGAGATAGATAGAGTGTGGCGAATAATCGTGGGTACCAGTTTGGTAACCGTATAACACAACCCAAGTATAGCCTAGCGCGACCCGAACGATTCAACGTTTCAAGTTAAATGGGGTGCGAATGGCAGATAACAAACCGGCACTGTTTCCGATTACGGGCATTTCATTGTTTCCTACCATTATGCGTGCTCTGGTGGTTTACGTGTGACGCGAGTTTACGGTGTGCGATAGGTCGATTTGAAAGAATCCAGAGAGAGAGAAAAAAAATCGCGACAATTTATCGATTACGAATTTGCGAATCCAATCGGTCGAACATCGACAAGCATTGTTGTTGGTTTTTTGTTAACAGTATATTTTCCTATTTACCCTAGACCTACTTTAATGTTAATCCTCCTAATATTGACTAGAGAGAGCCCTCTGGTGATCATCACATATCGACACAGTCCATACATGAAAAATCTTGAAAATATTCATAACACTATGATTGATTTATTCTATGAGAATATGCTCGTAGTTGATGAATGTCAAGTTCATTGTTGTTATTTCAGTGGAAGTAGTTTTGAATTTTTGGTAAATAATGTCACTTTGCACTGTGAATAACGGGAAGTCCAGCGGTTCGTCGTTTGACGTTGCCTGATTGCACCTGCGGTAGCTGCTGAGGATCCAGGGAGTCGCTGGCTTTGTCTTGATGAGCTGTCATGTGTCTGGTGAGATGATGCCTTTCCCGAAAGCTCTCGTCGCAAACTGGACACCGTAATTTCTCCTCTCTGCGTCTTCTCGCTGCCTCGCCTGTTCCTTCGTTTTTGTGATGGGAGCGCATGTGATAGACGAGGTCAGATGTCATTCTGAATGACAGATTGCACTTGGCACAAACGTTCTGAGCTGGTAGACTCAGTGCGAAGGACGGTGGGAGGAGACCAGTCACACCGAATAGATGACGAGGACGGGTGAGGGCTTCCGTCATTGGTGCTGATGGAAACACTGATATCGGTGCGTAGGATAGATTAGAGTAAACAGCAGCGGCTGCTGGTGATAGGTCTGAGGCCGTTCGAAAACCGGATGATTCCATGGAATTGGAGATTTTCCGGATCTTCAGATTTTCACCGATGGATATATTATTGGTCACTGTTGCCGTTGCCGTTGTGGTCGGTGGTATGGGTGTAACACTGTCCGGAGAATTGGAGATGAATGGATATGGGGCAGAAGCGGCTGCTGCTGCTGCAGCCGCAGCTGCTGCAGCCACTGCCGCAAAGGAGCCATATTTGAAGGTGGCTGTCTTGATGGGACATGTTGCTTGCAATGGAGGAGTTCTTCTTGGAGGACTTATGCTACTCCGATAACTACCACGATCCGGTGATATTGATGATCGTGGAGAACTGCGTGACTCATCGAAACTGCTTGATGAACTGACTTTAGTAAAAGCACTTCGCGAACTCGTCAGCTCGTCTCCATGATGATGACCTGGTGGTGGATGATTTGTTGAAAAACTACGGTAACAAGTGTCTGATGGACTCACTGGTTGTCCAAAGTCAGGACTGTGAGATGATTCTAGCTGATTGTAATCGGTCTGACGTCGGGCCAATTTTTCATCCGGTGCAACGAGAAATGCAACATCAAAGGATCGTTTTCCGGTTGTTCGACGAAGTGGGTAGGATGCATCTGTTGTTATTCCACTTGCTGCTGTTGCTGTTGTACCAGCATCACCTGGACGATCGATGCCTGGTCCTGAACGATCTTCCATTGTCATTGTGACAACGACAGTCACCGGTCAAGTCAGTCTTGTCTGGAAGAACAAGCACAACTGTTGAAGTTACGGTAAAATTTGATGGTAATCAACCAGTCAAGTCCTGCAGTGCGTTATTATGAAAACAACCCTTCAAGGTTATGGGATTTTAAATCAACTGGACAAGTCCAAGTGTCGTCTTACCTTGATATTGAGGGAACGTGGACAGTGATATGACTAACGATTGTTGACTGTCGGACGACGCGACCCGAGGTCGTGGACGGACCACGTTTGAATGATTCAACTTGGCAAATGGATGTTGGTATTGTAGGCACCCTCCCACCCCCCAATGGGGGATTATTCAGCGGCTGCTCTATAGCACAACTAGTCGGTTTCGCGTCGAACGACAGGTGGAGTGAAGCTCCCAGTCAGAGGGTGGTTTTGAAGTGGTTTGTTGAGGGGCCAATGGTAGGACAAACCGAGCCCACTCGAGGGTGGAGCCATATAGCCCCGTTGTAGTATCCGCGCATATCTGTATTTTCCGTGAGGGGGAGGGGGGGATTGAAACGAATACCAGGGGAAGAAGGAACGAGGACGCGGGGAACATATTCAGCTGAGTCGGGATGCGTCTGCTAGCTCCAACAACTGAGGCCACGCCTACATATTTCAGGTTCGACACATGTGCAACCACACCACCCCACTTCTACACCCCTTTCCTTCTAGGTTATTGCTGAAGTGAGCTATACGGGATTCATTGCGCCCTCTGTGCTGCGCAGAAAATAGGGTATACTTGTTATAACCACTTTGCCTTCCGGCGAATTCAGGGTGGTGTTGTCTCACTTACACACCACTACCCTCCACATACCCCATATTTCACCCTGACGAACGATCGAAAATATATTTTCATCGTTGCTCTCGGGCAATTTTTTTCTCCATCCCTTTTCATGCTCTATTTTGGGATTTTTTTTCCTCTCGATACTTGACTCCAAGCTCTTGTTGGATTCCTTCATCATTGCTGAATTAGAGTGATTCACAGCTGCGATTGGTGAGGATCAATCAATCAGGATTTTCTCACGATCTTTCAACTTCTTCTGCTCCAGCTTTTTCCGCAATTTCCCTTTACCGCGTCGTCTTGTTTCTCATCAACTTGGGAATTGAAGTACTTTCCTCCCGAGATAATTAAACTCGTTCACATTTTTCAGTTGAATCATCAGTGTGCGTAACTGGGGGGTGGTTAACCAGTGAACGTTAAGACAAAATCCTTATCTTGGAATAGTTATAACGAAACCAAGTGGTGGGGTAATGGGGTATTATTATGCGTTGCGTGAACGCTTTTTGAAACAGATAATCGGCAATCAGGTGGGTTGAATTGGTGAAGCGCGTGCTCGAGATAAACGGCTACATGGAATGCAATTTGGCAAATACGATCATTCTACGGTATCACTGGTATAAATTATTCAAGAGTCAAAGTGCCATGTGAAATCCACACGTTCTTTCCAAGGGCGGGTTTAGGGCGGGCTGAGCATCTTTCTTTATTAGTGAGTGAGTAGAATTTTGGAATTTTTACGGTGATATTCAGGAGATATTCAAGGAGTTGGGGGGAAAAAAAATCGCCGAGTGGAGTCGGCGGGTGGAGGAGGAGGAGGGGGGGGGGGAACAAAAATTGGAGAAACGTATATGCACGACAGCAAGTTATTAGAATGGCCCGGAAAAGATGGCGCAGAGTCGTTCCGTATTTTTATACTGTATGGCCGGTACTTTGCATAATCCCGCACTTAGCTCGCTCGTCGCGAAATGCTGCCGTCGTTTCTCTTTCTCTCTTTCTAGTATTCTTTCTCTCTTCACTCCACTGTGAGCTCCTTCTCCTCCGGTAAGCAACACTACTATTCCTTCCGTCCTCTGCTCTTCTTACTCACTGGAAACTGCTTGTGCACCACCCGCACCATGTCGCGATGATGCCAACCGTGACCAACATACTCTGTTTTTCGGGGAAGGCAGATGTGACTTAATCTCGTTGTTAAAGGTGAAACGGATGACGGTTGTTAATAATTACCAGGTGACAAATGTCTGTCTGGGGGATGGAAACCGGGTGGATGAGGGATTGGAGATCGAGGGCCAGTTTGGAAGGAATCTTTATTTCATTTTTGAATGCTGTATTCGTCGAAGTTGAGCTGTGTAGAGTTCTTCGAATGTTAATGCAATGTTGGAGCAGTCTTGCGGGGTTGGGCTGTGCAGAGAGAAAAATCTGGGAGAAATTACTGTGCGGGGCACTCGAAGGGAACTTTAGAACAGAAATTTTAGGTTGGGATTTGACTTCCAGGGGATGAAGGTTAATTTTATCCCAAAAATTAACCCCCGAAGTCCAATTTTTCCAGCACAATTTGACCTGTAAAGTTGGTCCACTCGCACCTGGGTTCGGTTTAATGACTGCGAGTGGCGGTGGGTGGGGGGCTGAGGAAATTAAGTGAGATATCAGAATTCGCGTTGTCATCAATCTCTTGGAACAAATCGATTGGGGACGCTTGCGACGTTATCCGCAGATGTGACTTTGATTTGCTCTTCCGGCATCTCCCATGAGATCGCAACTCTCTGGTCTCGATTAAGACCGCTACGAGTTGTATTTCACCTCTCCATCAAAATCTCGTAGACGAGATGGGGAATTTTTTCTTAATTCGTGGGAGATTTTTTTTTCGAATCAGAGTTGTTTTCAATGACCATTGAGTCATCTCGATTGTTGATTCATTGAATTAAATATCGGGGAAAATGACCTGATCACTCGGTCCCCCCTTTACCGTCACATTTAATTACTCATCAATTTCTCCTCATTATTTTCCTTTCAATAAATTTTTATAATCGAATACATTTTTGTATATTTTCTTCGCAAAGTAATTAATCGAGCCTCAACACCCGTTAATTAATTAATTAATCGGCGGGTGTCTTATTCCAATCAGAGTTAATGCAATGCGTCTCCCTCAAGCACCCCTCTACCCCCGGGCCAGGACTGGCCCAACCCCGCCATCTCAACCCCACACTGGCCCAATTTTCGCACACTTCTCCAACCCCTCCATTCACTTCTCATTTTGTTCCTGAGATGACTCTCGAAACGATTTTTTTTTTCTGATTATAACTATTGAAAGTGAATGTATGTGGGGTACATGTATACGTGGGTGACAATGAAACACGATTTCTACATGCGGCTACGTCAGACATATGGTCGTTGGTCCCCAGTGATCGGAAGCCATGGAGTCCTCATGAGTTTTCAATGAGATTAACCGGCCATCTGTGCCCAGCTTTCCACAGTGGCTTATGAGGGATATATATACGTTCATAAAGAACACACTGGGGGTCATGCAACAATGATGGCCTCAACCTGCTCTATCCACTTCGTCTATTTATTATTTTTTTTTCATTCTCTGCTCAATGAGACAGGTCTTACACTCCAGCGTAATTGTGAATGGAGGCGAGTGTACAGGTACCTTCATAAAATGAGAATCAGGGTTGGGGGGGACGGGGGGAAAGGGTCTCGAGGGGGGTCCTTCCATTTGTGGGCAGAGTTTTTAGGTGGCAATGGGGACAGAACAACTCACATATGGACACTGACGTGCATATGCTATGGTAAGCTTCAACATGCTGCTATTAGCGTGGAATATCTGGTCGGAGGATCCCGTTGGCGATGACTTTGATGGATAAAAAAGTCGGAATCATACGATGGAAAATATTTTCTCATGATTGACTGAAGTCTTTTGTGGAATTCAATGTTTAATTTCGAGGTCAGTTGTTTTAATTAACGAGAGGAGTTTTTTTGTTGGTGAATGGAAATCTTGGGTGCCATTGATTTTTCGGTTCTGTAGTTTCAATTGCAAATTATCGAAAATTTTATGAAACGTGAAAAGAATGAACGTTTCGATCTCTAGGGAAATAATTTTTATCGAAAATTTTGTTCGCGTTTAACGTCGGGAATTATCGTGGAGTTTTTAAAAAGTATATTAAATTCAGTTTTTGGCCCGCCAAATGTGTAAAGTACAGTCCATTGTGCTCTCTTCTAACGACAGTAACCCTCATCGCACTAACATCTATTGCACTTCTCCCCGCAGAGCTTCTCTCGTGCATCTGTCCTCAATCAGTGAGCCACGAAAATGGGATTTACGCTTAGCTCAACGAGGTGGTGAAATTATTGACCATGTTGCCCGTCGCATTAGTATTATTGAATGGGGGACAAAAAATGCCCGGGTTATATAAAATCGTTGCCGAGGGTGAGGTACGGGGGAAGGGGTATGACATGGGGGGGTAGGATAAAGTAAACGTAGCGGTCGAAGGCCGAAAGAGAATAGAATAGGCGCACTTAACTCGAGGCCTGCTTAAACAGTTGTTTGATCGACATTATGCACTAGCATGTGGCTACTGCCAGGGTTTATTAGTTATTAGTTAGATTACATTTCATCACCCAATATTTTTCCCCCCTTTCTTCAGCTTTTTTATCGTGGAATGGAGCGCGAGTACTGTCGATCTTCGGGGGTGCGTTCATTCTTAGTTATAAACAATTTGTTTAAAATATAAATAACGGCATAATCGCGCGGGTATTTTGTGGTGTGGTGGAAGAAAGGAGAAAGATAAATCATAAGTATATTTTGGGTATTAAATTAACCCTTTAATTAAGTATATTATAATTATAAATTTATTAATAGGAAGTGAAGTGTAAAAAGGAACTTTCGACTGTTCATTAGGTTTTGATGAATATCTCGGGATCTAGGGGAAATAGAGAAATTTTCATGACGACCTTTTTTGTGGAGCGAACTGAGTACTACAATAAAGGTCATTATGAAAAAATTTCTATCTCTCTTGGATTCAGAGTTATTCCGCAAAAACAATCAGAAGAACAGTATTCAATTCTCCTTAATTTTTAAGACGGATCCCACGAAAATTTGACTTAAGCCGATCGCGTACATGGAAACGATCGATCATTTTCAATTCACCCCGTTATTTAAAATATTCCGAAGGGTCAAGTGGATTCGAAGAGGAGAAAGTGATGCGTCTTTTCCCTATCTGCGGGGTGACCATCGGAGAAAAAACATCCCCTAACGCCCCAGCTTGCCCCAATCTCTTCAACGCATTAAAAAAAAAAATGTCGTCAAGTTGTGACCGAACTTTTCCCCAAATCCGCGAAACGGCAATTGTAAATCGGCTTAACATGTTAAACCCGTGGCACTTTAAGCTGCCAAGTGAAATGATTATCGGTGGTATCCAGCGGTCAGAATATACCCACCCGTATATTTAAGTCGAGATTCCACCGCAGTATTCAGGTAACCCCTTTCCCATGATTAATTGTTATGCAATATGACGTCAGCGGTGGTGGGGCCCAATAGTGTATCATGGAGATTAGAGGTTAGCAGTGCGTGTGGAGGTTGTACCCTATTCCTATTTCCAGGGAACTATGGCTAGGGAATTCGTGGGGGTGGATGAGGAGGGAGAGAGATATGCCAAGTTTCTGTTGGACTAATCCCTGAATTTCACTCGAGCCGAACATGAGGACGCTGATGAATATTGATACGACTCCGAGACGAGAGAAATCCCCGCAGCCCATCAGAATCATCCCCTCGGTATATCAACTTCACACTTCGAGGCTAATGCCCGCGATTTTCGTCGATTCAATCCTTCCTATAAATAAGTGTGGATGAATACCTCGAATCGAATGAGAGAACTCGGAGACGCCGGATATTGTGAATTCTATGATTCTACCATAGGAGTAATTAGATATATTTCTTATAATTCGGAATGGAAAGAATAACTGTTCTCGAGTGCTTAGAGTCAGTTGACATAAACATTAATAATGACTTCATAGGGAGGGAGAACAGTATTTTTAAGGCGACGAATATTTTTTTGGTCGTTGGGACCAGTCGTTGGGTTTGAGAGGTCCGGAGAGTACAGATGTGCCTTCCTCGTGTTGATTATTGACTAAAGAAATTACGCTAGTAAATGTACTGATTTTTATATTTAATTAAACACTATATCCAATAGTTACTAAAGGCGAAGATCGGGAAGTCCATTTTTTTATTTCGATCCATGAAAATAATCGATGGTCATGCATCGAGGGTCATGTCCGGTGGAACCTTTAGCGCGTTTCGTGTTTGGTAAATTGAGGCGTATGATATCCATCGATTGTATTGCTTTTTAGAGTGAAAATCATGAATTTCGATTGGAGAGAGCATCGAATCTGAAGGGACATAATGAAAACAGATCAACAGGGGTGGCGCTAACAGTGAAAGAGGACGATAAAATATAAGTATAAAAATATTCTGACCAAATATTACCGAATAAATTCAGGGAGGATTGGACAGTGGACCCCGGGAACACCTGATCTTTCAGAATCTATTGGAATATGGGTGGAGAGAGGGGTGTAATAAGTACGGTCTACTGTGAAAAAGATGCTATCGCGAAAATTGGATTCGATTTCTCGGTCATACATATCGAAGGGGGAGACGACCACTCAGACGTATAAGCAGGAGGCTGATAAAATTTTGTTTCTGGGGATTAGTTTTTATGAATCGAAGGCTTTTAGACAGTCAATCTGCGAGATGACTTGGTAATTGATCCTCGGTATGGGTGACATGTTGTGGGGGGGTTTATGAGAGGATTTAAAAGTTTTCGCGCGAATTAAATGGGGAATCAATCTTCGGGGTGTTAGGGTCTAGGGGAATCTCATGATTTTTAGTTTTTATCATTTTTCCAACGGTTTGTCATCGTTCAAAGTTGAATAGCCAGTTTTTTGGGTTCGTCGGGGCGGAAAACAAAACATTTTTTCATTTATATCTCTGAATCTAACAGAGACAGCGGAATTTTCGTTATTACCTTTCTTATAGAACTAAATCCGCCGCGTAAAAAATGTTCTAATACAAATGTTGCTATTTCCCTTAGGAACCCAGATATTCACTAAAAACTGGACTAATCTCCTTCTTCACCTTTCCAACTGATTTTTTCCTCCAACGAATCGAACAAATAATAAAATTATAAAATTCCTGCACATGGAAATTCCTTCAAATTTAACAATTAATATCAACCATTTGTTCCTTGCAAAATACTGCAAAATATCCCTATCGAGGACACCCTCAATTTCTCCCGAGTGATATCGGTTGAGAACTTTCAATCTCCCAAACTTCGTAAACAAAGAAACTGAATCAAAACACCCAACAAAATTCCGCACATCTTTAATAATTTCTCTCCCCCCGCCCCCTACCCCCTACCGCCAGACCAACAGCTGAAGCCGTAGAAATAAGCCGCGTATCAATTTCACGGAGCAATGGCTAATTCCCGAATGGCCATCGTCAACACTCTCCAGTGTCTTTCACCACAAGTACACACCATCCTCACAGCAGTATTCATCATCCTCACATCCGCCAGTTGTTAGTTCTCCACAATCTCGTAGAATAAAAAATAAAAAAAATGTCCATCCACAAGCTTTTTATAACAACATCCTACAGAGACATAAAACAATAGAAAAGTGATTTATCACGAATGGCGATTGTACCGACAATTTTTGGTGCATCTTTTGTGGAGTGAGTTGATGTTTTCACACCACTACTACTGTCGTCATGATTCGTGGGACAATGTTATTTTACGGCGCGATGCACTTGAGCCTCTTTCATCCGGAATAGTACGACGAGTGCGGACGCTTGGCCCCCACAGACGACCGTGGAAATGGTTACGCCGGTGGAAACCTTTAATCTCATCATTCTCGGCCCAGGATTATGTTCTCACCCCACGGCAGTGGTAAATAAACAGTTTCGACAGGAGAATTAACCGGACTTTAATTAATATTTTCAACTTTGGCAAATATTTTCGGTAATGTGGATGATTGGGTGGGGAAGAGGGGATGTTCCGAGGTGGTTTTCCGGGTGGTGATGAGGCCCAGGGTGCGATGATGCTCCTTCGAGGTTTCCCCGATGAAAAAAAATATAATTTTTATACTTCAGGAATATTTAGTTATTTATTTTTTGACGGTACCAACGGTATGCCAAGTTTACGCCGACATTCAGCCCCCCGACGGCCGACATTGAGCTGGCAGTGTTCCTCAAATTTGTTTCCTCATTAGTTTATCATGACAAATTTGTCTGGGAAAAATTGCCCGGAGAAAAAACCAAATTTTCAATGCGATTCCACTTTTTAGACAAAAATTGAAAAACCAATTTTCTCATCTCTCACACATTTACGATTTTTACCGTTAGCTCAGAGCGGAGTTCCGTGAGCGACGACTAAAATATAATGGCTTATAAAAACGATGAGAGTCCTCTATTTAGGAGAGAGAATGACAGAGAAAACTCGATTTTGCGTTCCATCTGAGACGCGAGAATGGAAAAAGTCAGTCCCTCAGGGCGATGTATGGTATGACCGGACGGCCACTTTGGCCCCGTCAATAAGGCAATCCGTCTCGTCCCTCGTCGAATTGATCTATTGGAGAGCTGAGGTGGATAAGTCAAATGGCTTTTTTCTACAGGAAATCAAATAAAGTGTCTCCGTCAAATACTCTACACTTCAATGTTGTCTTCCACTGTAAATTTTCACCCTTCAATATTTTTTACCCCAGCGCAAATTCAAATACTCCCCAAAATTACGTATTTTTACCATAATTACCGAAAGCTCTAAGAAACTATCGCAAAATGTCTCCCTCACGTTCCGTAATTTCTCCCCAAATCGTCGGGAAAAAATTGCAATATTCTCCCACTGATACGACGGATCACCAGAACTTGACCTAAAAGTGGTTGATTGTCATTTCGTCCCACGTTCTGCCCCCTAGAGGTCTAACTTCAACCCCCAAATTTCATTTCGCGTCCTCACTGCACCGGACAACCGGAATAATAAATATATTGAGATTAATAAATTTCCAATAATAAATTTCCAGTCTTGATTGAACATCAATCGAAAATTGAATATTTCTCCTCTCGGAGCGGAATAAAATCGTCTTACCCGACCCCATACCTTATTACTACAAATATGCGCACCATGAAGAAGGTGAAATAATATATTTTTATCGGGCATGACGCGTTAGTTGAGCACTGGGCTGCATATATTTTCATATTGGAACGAACGACCTGGGAATATTGTAATTTGCATCGGAGACGGTGGAAAGACTCGAGAGTCACGGCTCGGTGAGGAACGGCCAAGGGAGCCGATTCGAATCGTCGTAATATGCAAATTCTCCCTCCCCACCACCTACCCCAGCTCCCACCCCATCCCTTTTGCCCACCCATCCGCCACACGCCTAGAATCGTCCCACCCCCGCCCGTTCTTATTCTCCTCTTATTTGATTTTCGGTTATTTTTTAGCTGCGCGTATTAGCCCTCAGCAGATGACGTTCTTACAAGGGTCAATCAACCTTAAGAAGGGGTTGAAAAAAATTATTATTTGGGGCCTTACGGAGTGCATTTTAATGCGGTGAATATTCGCCTCTGGAGGAAGACGCAGATTATTTATTATAATATATATTACATATATTTGTTTATATTATAAATATTCACTTATCGCAGGGCAATCCAAGTAGTTTTATTCTTTATCCAGATAAAAATTTCTCTAACCTAAAATCAAATTTCTCTAACCCAAAATCTAATGGCGCCATCATATTAATTTCACTGAGTGCGAACCGCACTTCAGCAGAGAAGTGGTGAACTCAGTCCAGTTTTTCCGTAATAACTCCAAATCTAAGAAAGATAGCGACTTTTTTATCATAACATTAATTGTAGTACTTACTTTGCTTCATAAAAAAGGTCATAATAAAAATTTCTCTATCTCTCCTAGATTTCGAGATATTCCCCGAAAACTGATGCTTAAAACTGTAGCGGATACTTTCCATAACGTTCCGTAATTTTTATTTGAATCGCCTCTGGGAAATTGCGATTCCGTTATTTTTCGCGAATATTTCTCGCTGTGTATCCGACGTAATTACGTCAACATAAATAATATCCGGATGTGCAACTGATAACGCTATCTCAAACCCACCAAATGCCTCGCTCATTGATAACCGATTGATGACACTGCATTGTTTCACAGCTGCGTAATAAATTCATAATAGTGAGAAACCACTTCACAAACATGGAAAATGTATATGTGAAGTGGATATATTGTCATCTTCCGGTGTATGGACGGCTTTTACTAATAACCGTTACAGTTCAACCGAACCGTGGAATATTATAATTGATTTATTGTTATCACCTAAACTCCCCGTACCCCCAGATTTATCGTATTAATGTCCACTGTTTGTTATACTCACAAAGTTATATTTGAGAGTTTGAAGATTTTCAACAGTTTTGGAATACTCGGAAAATTTTGCACAAGCCAGCAGGGACGAGAGGGGAAGGGGATTGGAGTCGCAATCTGTGATTCAGCCCCATTAACCCCGAGATTCGGCGGACTTGCGGGCAACTTGCGGCTGAAATCGTTCTCCGTTTCTCTTGGCATTTTCTCTTATTGAGCGCATACACAAGTAAGCAGAAAAATAATAATAAAAAAGTATAGACTGGTAATCGAATGAATCCAGATTTTTGCCACTCGTGGGATTTTGTCGTTCTCTCGGTGGAAATGGATAAATTACAATAAGGGTGATTACGAGAGATGCAATTGAATTGGACGGGAAAAATTTGTGGAGCAGAAATGAGACGGGGTTACACTCGTCTGCGTGGATGACAAAAATTGAGAGGAAAATCTGCCGAATTTCGGTATTTGGACTTTCACTAGAATATAATGAATACATTTAATACAATTAGATGCATAAAAAAAATATTATTTAAATTATTTTTGTTGTAAAATATAACAAAGTGGTAAAATCAGATCAGTCGACTTGGTTGTGTGTCCACCTTTTGAGCGATATCTCCAAATCTAAGAGAGATAGCAAAATTTTTTATATCACCTTTTCTCCCCTCAAATTGAGGGGTACAGATCTCACCCCGATCTCATTAAACAAATCCATCCCCACCATATGCATCAACTGCCAATGAATTCGCGTCAAATGCGCAAAAGAAAAATATTCCCCGTCGTCCGAATATATCTCAAAAAAAAAAAAAAATCCAATTCCCCTGAAAACTTTCAAAATACTTTACTTTTATTGGCAGAAGTTCCATCGATTCGTCACAGGCAAAAATGACAATTGAATTTGTAGATATTCTTTTATAACACATCATATGTACTTGGCCGAAACTTCGATACGGTGATAGGGTGACGCATAGACCCATATATTTATGCACCCATGGCAGTCACCTCGAACAACAGTATGTGGTTGAGAGAGACCTCATGCATACATTGCTCATATTATAGCCACCAGAACCCCATACACTCATGTAATAAATGAAAATATCCCCTCACCCCCCTCAGCCTCCGCCCCCCCCCGCCCTCCCTCTGTTCCACATCTCCTTTATCACCATTTCTGTATTTATGTATTACCGAACATGTACTTATTTCACTTCTCTCAAAACTTCTTCTTCACACATAAACTCCTCCTTCGCTCATTTTTTTTTTCCTCTTCTCCTTTTCCTGTTCTCCTTTGGCTACCAGAGTCTAGTCTTTTGCTTGATTGCATCTGGCATTTGTGTCACGCCCTCGAGTGTCCAGTAGTTCGATATGCCATGATAAAATTCAGTGAGAATTTGTATTCCACACGAAATACTCGTGGATGGTCGCCGCCGCCGGCCAGACGGATTTCGAAGGACCCTGATCGACTTGACAAGTAGGACGACACACCATCAGGTTTAATCGTTTCTCCTTTAGTTCCCGAAACTTCATTATGTGGGTCCCATGATAAGTTCAAATCCCTCATACGATTAGTGGGGTGATATGATTTTTTTTTGTAAAAGTCTTCGAAAGTGTTTGAGAATGGAGTACCTGAGCTTTCCCTTCGGTGATTATCGGGACGATTTTCACAATCGAACAGCGATTTATCAATAAATAATGCCGTAAAATCCAGATGAACCCTAAGAAGCTAAAGACTTCTTCAAGAATTCATCCCAACAGAGATGAATCACAACGAGGATCTTCCACCCTGAACTCGTCCCGAAGAAAATTGTACGAACATCCCGCCGTAAAGATCCCTCGTTTTCATTTTTTTAAATAATAAATACCCGAACAGTTGTCAGATGATGAATTACACGTTCGCAGCTCCATGAATAGCGTTTCCCTAGTCTCCGCAAAGAAGAATCTTTTGAAAGTTGACTACCTCCACTTGATGGTGAACGGGGTTTTTGAGAGGGGCCAAGGGGGCTGGGGGGGTTGGGGGAATAGGGAATAGGAGGGAACAAAATTACGTCAAAAGTCTTGAGAATTTATCGGCGCACTTTTTAAACTCCGCCTTTCCCTACAAGGGGGATTAGCATATTATTTCTATAGGAAAGAACGGAAGCTGAGCGAGATCGAGTCAGAGGTATGTAAGTACTGGGAGTTTTGTGTGAAAAGAAGAAAAGAGAAAAAATAAAATACTAAAAATCCACACCCGACATCTCGCATAGACTCATCGTGAATACTTCTATGGTGTGAGAGACAGGAGATAACCATATCAAATATGTTGATAAATGATTTCTTTTGACGATGAATTGCAAAGTGAAGTCTTTGTATTTTTTTTTGAGAAGGGAAACTGGAATTTTCAATGTTTTTCATGGGGCCACCGATGGACGTCCATCAACGACGATGGGGAAAGGGCGAGAGAATAAAAATAAATTCATGTATTGGATACCAAAGGGATACGATCAAAGGGACGATTGACCGAATTTCCGCCTGGCCAATCAGTCATTCCCATTTTCTATCCTTTTTCAAATTACGTATTCACATGTGCAAACGATGTACCTCCTCTGTATCGACAGATTTCACTGGGAAATCACGATTTTTTATCGATTTCGTTTTTACCGATTGTAGCACACATCACTTGGCGATGTTGTACCATGCAATGCTACTTTATCGACTGATGATAATGAAAAAATTTCTGTTTATCGTCGGTCGGTAATCTGGGGGTATTTTATGTGTAATCAATACAGAGAATTGTTAATTATTAAGTTGGCAGTCTTGCGAAAACCTCGGACGAATGACTGAGAGGTAATCCGCGACCAGCCAATCACACGTTTGTTAATAAAATTGGTTTTGCTGTTCTTTTTTGCTTGGTAAGTTTTTTCATTCTCCGCCCACTGCGAGGGGAGATGTATCAGATGTTTTGTATTGATATTGAACTCTAAATATCATCACAGTGTAGGACTGGAGCCCTGCGTGGTTCACCGCGTGAACGCCCTTCTACGAAACACATCTGATATTCCGGTTAGCAATTTCCCATTGACTGGAGTCGAAGTTCAAGGAAAAGTGACATCTTCAATTAGAAATCTAACGGTATCACTGGGGTCTGATAGGAACGTCAGCATCATCGAAATCAGGTGAGGTATCAGTGAGAAATGGAAAATACTTAATTACCTGTGAATTAAATTGTCTCAATGAGTTTTCTCTGTGAGAAATTGTGTTCCTAAAAAAGCACGAGAGATAAAGAAGTGTACCACACCATAAATTAAGGAAGTAGTGGTAAAGTATTGCCTTCTGCAGGAACGTGAAACAAATTTCGTTGACAAGGAATTCGGAAATTAATATTGTCTTGGGACACTTGCCTCTGGACCCAGAATTCCAAAATTTTTGGTATGTTTTATTGAGAATTTATGGTGGTAGTAAATAATTGGTAATTATTCTGCAACCGGGGAGTGCTCTTGTTGTTTTTATTTAATACCACTGCTTATAAAAAATTATTTGGTTGAATGAGAAAACTTGTGAAATTAGTGAGAGGCTGAATGGTGTGAAATAAATGAAATTCTGATAATGAATAAGAATTTATGAATCATCCATTTCCGTGATGAGGAACGTGAGATCATTTTCATACGTCATCGTTTGAATGTGTCAAAAATGATTGAGAATAATTTCTGAAATGAGAGAACTAGACCAGAATAGATTTAATGAAACACGGAAAGTTGAGGGAAAGTGTTGAGTTCATCAGGAATTCTTCATGTTTATTCGCTCTGTGAGAGACAGACATTTTGGGAGAAGCTGTGGTCCCTTCTTTAACCTCTGATCGATATTTATTTGTCACCATGTGCAGAGCAAGGATACACTGAGGAAAAAAACCTTCTGCCAAGAATATTTCCTAAGTAGACTAAAATTTACAATTTTATCGTGATAATTTTACTTATTTGTTATGTATAAAATAATCGTAATAAGCTCCATGATCACTTGTCAGGATAATGATCGAAAAACTGAGAATCCTAAGATCTAATCTTGATCTGACAACCTGATGGAATTAATGGAAGTCTTCCAGAGGGGTCACGTCATCAAATTAACTTTTCTAACTGCAGATAAACTAATTTATTGATTGCAATTGAAAAAATCAATTTCATTACGTGATCCCTCCAGAAGATGGGCCTTGAGAGAAAAATTCGATTTCCATCATCACACGCCACAAAATCACCTGCACTTAAAAACCGATTAGATAAAATTTAGATTCGATTTGAAAATCGCCAAGTTCTACATTATTCCTGACCAAAGCTGACGATTTTTCAATCGATCAATTTCTTTCACTTAAAAAATAATATTTGAAGTATAGGTTGATCACATCAACACCCTGACAACTCAAATAATTCAGGAGAGAGTCTCTTCCTCCGAGAATTAAATTACTTTCAAAATCTGATGCTCCACCTGTATTGGACACATCCGGTCCTGAAGTGATCATGGAATCAAAGGATCAGCCTCTTTCGGCTATATCCGGCTTGTGACGTCGTAAAAAACTCCACCCCCCGTCATTTATTTATCCAAAAATATAATGCCCTGCAGATGTTCAGCCTTGAAATAGACTATTGCAGTTAACATTGTCATACCACTGGAAATGAGAGCGATAGAACTGCGCATGATAACTGGTGTGCCCTTTTGGTACACGGCGCAGCAACGCAATGACCCATGCCCGTTCATATTGATTTTGCCGTTGGCAGCCGACGGAAGGCCAGTCCCAGTCCGATGTTCGGCACAGTCAGGCACATTTTCTAGTCATTGAAATATTTTTTTTCCGGTAAAATAATGTGTTATATCATTAATATTAACTGACTCCAAAATTTATCACAACCCCTGAGTCATCCACAAGGGCGGCAAATACTATAACTATTGGAATTAATCGCTGTCATTTTATGTTGACAACTGTGACGTATTGGAAATCTACTGGAGTTATACCAAAGTGACATATCCCTCTGTTTTTCTGTCTTACAGTTTCCATACTGCTCGACTTCGGGCACTGGGGGCTCGACAGGGAGACCTGAACTTGAAATAAAATAGCGGGAAAAGCGGCGACAGAATGCCAGCACCAACAACAACGGCAGATCCTGCCGAGGGTGGTGGTCCACCTCGTACAGAACTCCAGGAGTTACAGCTGAAGGCAGGCCAAGTGACTAATGAAGTAAGTTTGGTTTTTATTTAAAAATATTGCAAATGCTGCAACATTTATTCAATAGTCAGTGAAAGGTGATTGATGAGTTTGAAGTTGAAAAATTTTTGAGAGGTGATGGTACCCACTTTTCTGTCTACATCCTCGCAATTGTTGATTGCACTGGAATTAATCATTTTCATCTCTGAAACAACTTTATTGACCAGTTTTTGCTGAATATCATGGAATCGAAGGGAGATAGCAAGATTTTTATAGGAACATTTTTTGTGGAGGAAATTGGGAACTACAATAAATGTCATTACACAAATTTCGCTATCTCTGTTAGATTTGGAGATATTGCTCAAAAACTTGACTTAGAGATAAGTCAACTTGTCTGGAGTTAGCGCTTCATTAGTGAATTATGCTGTTGTTGAGTGATAAATTGCGATTTTTTAAAATCGTCCACGTACGGACGTTTCGGTACATGTTGAGGATGCAAAAGGTCAAGGAGTCACGTCAAAGAACGTTTTTTAGATAAGAACGAGGTTGCACATGACTTGAAAGGACTTGCAAACATTTGAAGGGTTTTTTTTATTTGTTCAAGCATTTCTGAACAAATATAGCTCAATTTGCATACATATTTCATGTTCAAAAGCTAGTGTACATACATATGGATTGTTTACCATCATAGTATTAAATCTGAGTTGTTAATAACCGTGAGTGAGACTCATATTTTTAATGAACATTTGTGGAAAAATGCCTCTCAACTCCTTGCGTCAGATGTGACACAAAAATTTTGCTTACGTTAGAGAAAAAAAATTTGTCTATTGAAGTACTTCACAATAGACCCAAAACGTGAATGCAATTACCCTCCCCCCTTTCGAACAAAAATACCGGAGTTTCAATATCCCTGAATGGCTTTTCCGATATGTGCAGATGTTGAGTTCAACCGAATTACCAACTTCCACAAGGCATATCTGATTAAACTCCATAATTTTCTGTCACAGTTCCTTTTGAACAGATTTTTATACAGAAACGCAACGATATATACAATTTTCAAAAATTTCTCCATCTCTCGTGAATTGGAAGATATTACGCGAAATATCGGCTCAGAGATAAGTCGCCTCACCTCGTTTTACTACTTTTGTTACTGTTTTTTTTGTATTTGTGTCAATTCGATCGTACAATTCCCTAAAATTGTTTGACTACTGTGGTAATATCTTGTATAATAATTCTCTGTTACAGTCCTTGGAGAGTACACGGCGTATGCTGCAGCTATGCGAGGAGGTAAGTCAATCCAGCATCCATATTAAAAAAAAAAATAGATTTAAAAGATATTTAAATATCGCGTTCTGTCCCCGACCTTCCTCATGTTTCTGTCATTACTGTCAGAATTTGTTATCGTCATTCATCGTGATGAGCGTTATGTATGATATAATTCCTCTACTACTCTGTAATCACAGAGTTCTAATTGTGTAATTATGTTGAATAATCTTCATGTTAAATAGCGCATCCTCTTCTGTATTTTCGGTTTTTCTATTCACCCTGGAGTTGTTTAAATCGATGCGCATATACAAAATGCCTTATGTATTATCTGTGGCAATCCAAAAATATGGGTAAAGGTTTGCTGAAAGAAATTGCACGTCAGACTATCGATCTTTATTTCTCAACAATTTCTTCCAGAACTGCTGTACTATCTGATGTGCTAGTGATGAGATATATTAACATTAAATATCTCAACAATTCCTCTATTACGCACAAATCGAATTATGATAGATGTATTTTGTGTTTGTCATGCAGGTGATAACACGTTAAAAATATATAATGAGCATTGAATTTATCACAAAACGTAACGAAGCTATTGTTGTCGTCTGATCGTCACTGACGTATGTGTGTTGGCCCTTGTCTGACTGTCAATATTTCAATGTTTGTCTGTCTGCTTGCTTGGCTGTCAATGGCGTGTCTGACCATCTTGATATATCCACAATAAAAAATACATATATTTTTTTTTTTAATCAAGACAAATGATGAAATATCAATTATCACGTACTGAACGTTAATTACCGAAGTACGTGATTGTATGTATGTGATGTACGTCTGTTGTTTGTCGATAAAACTTCCTTTTTTTTTTCATTAATTTTAATAAACTATAAATTGTGCCTTGTCTGGCTGCTCGAGTGCTTGCTCTCACATCCACGCAAACACACCCCCTATTTTATGTATAAAATTTTGAAAATATTTGCGTGGCTGCTGAACACATGAATCACTGATTTCAGATAATTAATTAGATGAAATAACACCTGTCAGATGTTTAAGAATCAATAGCTTTCCTAAAATAACTCGAGAGAACAAAAATGTTTAAAACATCTCAAGGTATGTGCATGAAGATGAAAAAAATTCAAGATGAAAGTAACATTTCTTCAGATTCAGTGTCTCTGTCCTGAATATACATAACTGTCGCTCTATTCTAATACTTCGCCTGCAGTTCACCTCTATCTCAATTTTTTTTTTCATCTTTTTTTTTGTGAATTCATGAAGCCTTCATAAAAAAATGTGTAACCGTCACCCACTCGCTTATTCATTACTTTATGAAAATAATACTTCTAATGACAAAAAAACATATGATATTATACCTGCAGCAGATAAACTATTGTAACTCATTTCGTGATATATATGTGAATATAATATTATTATGTAATATTATATTCATTGTTATGAGTAATCACCACATGGCATTACTTATTACTTATACTTACTTGATATACTTAAAAATATATACTATTATACTTAAACCATTTAATACTCCGACTCTTTAACACTCGTGGTGGTTGTGTGTGTTTTGCTGCCTCTGTACGAATAGAGCAAGGAGGCCGGCATCCGCACTCTGGTCGCACTCGACGACCAGGGAGGTGAGTTTAACAGCTCTACTAATAGTAATTTCAGTAATATCGGGGGATGAATTTTGGGGGATACGGTTTTTTTTTTCGTCCAATGTTCTTTCGTCCAAGTACTTTTCGTTAATTCAGTAGCGAGGTGGGAAAAGGAGATAAGTTTGCTTATCGCTGCGTCGAGTCTTTGGGGGATACCTCCGAATGTGAGAGAGATAGCGAAATTTTTGTCATGACATTTGTTGTACTTCTCTAATCGCTCCATAAAAAAGGTTCTAAGGAAAATTTTGCTATGTTCCCTGGCTTCGGAGATATTCACCAAAAACTGATCAATCGTCAAAAGTCACTTATCTCGTTTTACCACTTCGCTACAGAATTGAGAACAATTAACACATGTTTTTAACATATTTTCGTCTAATTCTCCTTTCTGAAATAATTACAATGATAAAAACTGATAAACTTGCTCCCAATACCTCATTTCAATGACGTGAACAACCTTTTTCACCTCTTGCAAACGCTATTCCATTTTCCCATCGTTATAAATTAGTAATTGAATTTGGATTCCTCGAGTTTGTTGATATTTACCTGTCTAAGCCATTATCGTGTCACAGCTGTTTTTTGTGGGTCGAGGGACCGTACAATACAATGGACAAAGTATTTATTAGAACAAGTGGTTTTTGGACGAAAAGTATTTTTGGACGCTAGTCATAATGAACGAAAAATCATCGGCCAAATGGTTTTTTCGCCAACTGACCCCAATTTCCGTTCGTTTTGATTTAATCATTAACATTTTAGTCGTTCGTTTATCGTTGCGAGAGGAACGATTAACAATAAATAAATAAACGCGTGGGCCCTCAAAACGTGAAATTTTCTTCCTCATTCTTATACGATTCATAACATGGGGCAGTAATGGATGATGAACTACTAATGTGTGAAATAATATGTTGATTGATAATAATTTAAGGTAAGAAATCTTGACGAGGGATAACTATGACGCGTTGTTTTTGGCTTATCTAGGTTGGTTGGTGGGTATAGTTGTACAATGGAGATTAACTGTTGAAATAACTCCAGACATTGTTGTAAAATATCAGATAAAGTGAGCGATTGAGAGATACCAGTTGACTTTAATGAGATGTGACTGATTTTTCATAATTTACACCTTATAATTATCATTGAAAAAATTTAATTTATTTAATGTATGACTGCACTGCTCCATTATTATTTTATCAAGACTGATAATGACAGTTGAATAATGTAACCTGTTAACAAACAATCCTATAACCGCATTAATCCTCACTGATTTTTATCACCACAACCACCACCAGCCACCACCACACCAAATATCAACGCCACCAGATGATATTTATTATTTCAATAATTACTGATGATCAATTTCAATCAGACAGATTAATTTTTATATTCATAATACAGTACAAGTGCATTCACACAGCATAACATTAAATATAATTGAATCAATGATTATTTCAATTAATTTATTTTCTTCAATTTTATAATTTCTCTGTTCACTTCACTATTTTCGATGATTAATTGTCACAGATATCGTGATATTTCTTGATAAATTATTGCATACGCTCTGTGCCTCACATCACTATACTGTGCTACATACATATTCGCATATTAAGAAGCGAGTTCATCATTTAAATTTATCTTCAATTATTTTTCAATTAGTCATTGAATTAATCTGAGAGCTTGTGAAACAAAGCTTAATTGTCTCGCTTCTCGATTTAACAGTCATAAATCACGAGTATAAAAATGCAACTCGCATATATATGTAGCTGTAGTTGAATGTTTTGCTGTGTTTTCTGATATAAAAAAAAATTGAATTATTTAAATTTTTAAATTGTCCTTCTTTCTCTCCTCATCGAACTTGGCCCTCTGGCCATTGTCTAGGCCTTATGAAATATTATGAAATTATTTGGACAAAGGTATTCTCCATGTACGAATAAAATGCCTCTGTGTATTAATTAACATAATTGAGATATGTTAAAGTATCAGACGTATTTACTAGCACTTACATAATTTAATTATCAGTATATGGACGGGCTTAATCTTTTCAATTGATGTGCTTGTCCATACATTGGCTTAGTCTGTCTCTCAATCAATCATCAGTACAACTTTAATTTATCTAATTATCCTATTCCCTACATCGATTATTCATCATTTACCCGTTTACTTTATGTGTTGTGGTTTCCTAGACGCTTCTATCTGGTATTTATTATTTTTGTTAATTACTATATCATCACTGGGCACTGCATTGCAGTAATTTGATGGCATCGATACTTATGAAGGTCTGGGAAATTTAATCAAGTGGTGAAAGTTCGTGAACTGCTAATTTTCAAGGAATTCTCTCGACATTTTTCCGATTATCTTGGGAAGGATTTTTTTTTCAGAAAATGTCACTGAGCTTTTGTTGAGGGAACAGAAAATTGAGACGTTTTTGCACATTTTTCACGAAAATCACTCCTTAATGATATAATTACATGGAAAAGAAACATTTTTTTGTTTTTAAAGATCCATTTACTTCGGAGAAATTTTTTTTTCACAATTGTATTTATTCATATCATATTAGTCTAGGGGATGAATACTTTGCACACGAGCTTGAATGAATTCCATTAATAATTATTTAGTTTTTCTAATTTTCTGATTTTCTTGAGGAAAGAATTTCGATGAAGTATTTAATGCTTATAATTATTGCAGGAGTTCCCTCAAGCTTATGATCAAGGTAATCATGTTCTAGAACAATATAATTGATGCAATTCAAATCTAATGAGAATGGAAAAAATAAATACTTCTCTCAAGTGAATGAATATTCGACTAAAATATTTTTTTTTTCGGTTTGGTCATTAATTTCAAATCCATCGAACTTTTCATCACTTGACAACAGATTTTCCTCATCCAATCATCATTTCTGTTTCGTTAAATCGATGGCTGGATCACCTCCAACCCACTGTGCTTTTTCGTCCTGAGGGAATACCTCAATTAGTCTATTAGAATCTAGACGAGCACTAGACATTAGATTAATTCCAGTTATAATCACCTGAAGACTTCGTGAATAAGTTATTAGTTAATTAGACTAGTCCCACAAGACTAAGAGCACGGTGGAATCCCTCAAATTTATTGTTATTTTCTTTCTTCTTTTGTTGTAAATTAATTTCGCAGTTTTTAATCATATACTGAATGATGTTTCGTTCCGGTTGGCGAATACGTTGGCCGTCGTAGAGCGAGGAAGTTGGGGCAAATACTCTTGTGATGTTAGATCATCAAGGCGGTAAGCGTTTTTTTAGTTTTTTTTTTCATCATTATTTTATTTTTAATTGAAAATATATTTTATTATTTCGTATGGAAAATCATGATTATGTGTAACGGGTTTATCCTGATTTCTCACGAGCCTCTCTTATTACTTTGGTTATTTAATTTATTATGAGTAACATCCTTGTATTCAATCCATAACAATACCTCGACTAAGACAAATTGACAGTCAATTGACATAATATTGATAACATGTACATATGATACTCGGTACCAATACTTAAACAGTAATTTATTGACATTAGATAGGTTTAGTGACGATTGATGAGGTGATGGGGAATAGATAAAGCATGGTGTCACCATTTCATTTTTATGACAGAAATTTACACTAGGCCGGTTGAGCAGTTATTGTGACAGATACCCTGTTGATACATCACCATGAGTTTGAATTTTTGGAAGAGAGGAGGAGCTGGAATGAGTTGATTTGAATTTTTTTGGTGATAGTTTCTCGTGGGAGAATGTAGCTTTCAGACTAAAATTGTGGTGATGTTTTTGGACAGTAGATTATTTCAGTAGGAAGTGGTAAAACGAGATAAGTTGACTTATTTTGTAATCGAGTTGTCGAATGATATCTTCGAATTTAGAGTTGGGAATGTCCTATTTTAGGGTGACAGGGTTCGAGGATTTTCGGGTTGAAATAATTGTTGAAGCTCTGGTTTCATAATTTATGGTTGTTTATTAATGAGTGGGTTTGAAGCACTTTTCGTCACTCGATAACATACGTTGTCCTGAGTTGATCGAAATCAATGCAAATTAATTATATCTTGATTAACACTGTTGAGTCTATTTGAACTGATGATTGCCTGTTGCTGAATTGATATCGGGGATTTCTACCAGAAAAAATTATTACGAAATTTTTCTCTGAAACTATTTCTCATCGAGATAATTTACCACTAAAAAATTCCAAAATCCACCCTTCACTCAACACCTCCACTACCGAATTCAATCCATAATAATCCCAAATTATTATTTTCGTAGGCACTAATATCGTTGAATAGCTACTAGTTGTCATGGTATATATAAAATATAGAATTAGTGGTATGTATCCGTGTAATAACGCATATGTATGCACGTCCAAAAGCCGTAAACAACAGAAAAAAAAATTAAATAGGGGAGACCGGCCGCTTAAACCCCACATTGACCAAAAATAATAATTCATTCCAGAGGAGAGCTTAATGTCAGTCCGTAATATATCGTACCTCCCCCATCAGTTGCCTAGAGTTGAAGTTGTATCATTTTGTCGAAATACAATGGCAATCCCATGTGTTATACTACTCCGGTGCGAATTTATTTGAACATATTTTATTATTTTCGTAGCTGACCGTCCACCGCCCACCAAAAGCTGTATTGCTAATTTATATTATTGTAGCTCCCAAAACAACAAACGAATAATAATAAAATAAAAGAAAAACGACTCTTTTAATCCCAGAAATGTTCCAAATCTCGAAATATTAATTTATTGAGAGTCAGTTCAAACTCACCGTCACGTTCAGTGAAAAATTAATTTCATATAATTAACAAACAATAAAACGTGTCCGGTTATGTCTCGGAAACAACTCCATCAATTTCCTGAGGACCACAAAAAAAACTACTCCCAGAAATTTCCGAAATATCGACACTATTCGTTCAGCGTCTGTAAAGTGACGTTTTTCGTACGCCCGTAATTTCACTTTTCGAAACGCTTACCCACCCCTAGAAAGTCGTCCCTCTCTTTCCCGATAATAAACAATCATTTTTCCATCAGCATAGGACATTGTTTATCCCAATCCTTTCAAGATCCCACGAGCGTCCGTAAAGTACCACTTTTTCTGCTCGATCGCGGGAACTTTTGGAGTAAATAGAGTCGTTTTTTTTTCACCTCAAAATTATTTGACTATCCAATTGGTTCTATGGAAATGCCTCATCCCATTCCACTGCCTTCTGGTAATAATTGTTGAACCAGTAAAATTGGAAAATGTTTTAATAAAAAATAGAGATTATGGTGGCGGTGGCGGGGATAAATGGGGGCTCCTAAAATATTTTAACATACCTTATTGCCCGGTTTGCCTGTTTAGAGCCACGAGGTCGGGATGAAAACTCTCGTTATGCTGGACGAACAAGGCGGTAAGCCATTTAACTAATTAGAAATAAACCTAATACCTGATGCTTATATACTCAGAAAAGTCGTACATATGCAAAAAAAATTCAATGATGTTGATTATTGGGATGGGGACGTGTTCGCTAGACACTTCATGACAACGATAGACAGAATACAGCTACTCACATTATTCAGTGTTAATATGAATAATTACAACAATTGATAAACGTTTGCGATATCTTATTTGTTGAGGAATAACATTTTTATTAATTATTCAGATATCCAACTAACCAAATCACCTACTCCGCCAACCAACCGGCCAACAAAACAGTCTGTTCGAACCATTATTCTGTGATGAGTGAAACATAATACTTGATATTGAAATATTATACTCGAATTTTAATTCACATGTTGTATATCAGTTTTGACGTTGTTCATTATACATGCATTACCCGAATAATATACATTGTTATACTTAACAATATATGAGATGATGTGTGCCATATACTTTGTGATTTCGTAGGTTCATTGCTTTTAAAACATAGAGAAATGGTAGATTTAATTTTTTATTGGATCATGATGGTATTGTTCAGTAATGAAGTGATGAAAGTTGAGGAGGAGATACGTTCTCTGTCCGTTGTATCTCGGCTGAGGGAATTTCCAAATTTTTTAGTTCATTTTGAGGATTATTTTAGGGTGTTCGAAATGAATTTGGAATTGAGGAAATTTGAGTGTTCGTTCAGGAGATACAGAAGTTTGAAGAAAAAATTTTATCTGATTTGTTGAAGGATAAAAATTACAGGTTTTGGATACAGTAAATTATTTTGGTAAACAGTGGATAGTATAATATATGATATATATAAACTTATGAAGGAACATTCACTCGTTCACTCGAAAAAAATTCCAATTATTTGTCTCAAAACAATTTCCTACTCAAATAACAATTTCCTAACGAATTCAGGAGAAAGAAATTATTTGTAGATCCAATGGTTATCGTGATAATATAGAAAATTGAAAGATGATTGGCATAATGTGATGTTTCATCAGTTTATTACTGGAGACAAAAAAAAATATTGCACTTTTTCCGAAATAAATCTAGGGAAATCATTGGTAATGATTAATAAAACTTTCTCTATGTTACTCTGTATTTTTTTTGCGCTAAGACCATCCATTATTTTCGTAGATTAGATTAGAGAGCCCAGAACTCTGATGGTTAACAAATCCGACTTTCCCGGACTCGAGTAAAGCTCAAGCTCACTCTAAAAATACCCAGATTTCTGCGGTAGATTAAAAACTTTTGTTGAAATCTCACAGGATAACTAGAATGGCAAGAGCCTTCAACGAAAAAATTCATCCACTTTCTCATATCATTCATTCGTCATACATGTCGATATTTTTTTTTTTTCGTGAATCAACAGAACAATTGGACCGAATCGAGGAGGGTATGGACCAGATAAATGCGGATATGCGTGAAGCAGAGAAGAATCTCACGGGGATGGAGAAATGCTGTGGGCTCTGTGTGCTACCTTGCAACAAGTACTTCATCTTGAAATAAATAAATGATTCAGTAGTGAAGGCAGATATAAAATCATGATTGAAGCTTTCAATTCAGTAGCAAAGCGTTTACCCAGGTGGGAAATGTCCAGCCGGACAATGGAAACAGGGTGGATCCAGGATTGGAGATCGAGCCTGGGAGACCCAGCGTGGAAGCAATCTTGATTCCATCTTTGGATGCTATATCGATCCACCTTGAGCCGAATATGCTCCTTCGAATCTCATTTTAATCTTGAAACTGTCTTGTTCTTCCAGGCTGGAGGGCCAGGATAGAATGAAGCTTCATTTCACTGTCCGATTCAAGATTCATTCAAACTCAGACGTACGTTCCATTCAGCTCATATAATCATTAGGTTCACGAATAACGTACCTCAAGGTACCCAATTATATTCGAAGCCTCGGTTAGGGCTGGACATTCCACTTGGTGAATTGTCTTACTTCATCCAGGCGTGGTTGAACCTTGAGAATCCAGGCTGGATCCACCCTGATGAATTCTCAATCAAGCTTGATCCAATCTTCATTCCATTGTCCATTCGAACCTGGGTAGAGACCTGGGTGATTCTGAGGTCTCCAAGCATGACCCTCATGCCCTGACTATGTCATCGAATTTTAATAATTATCTGAACGTATCGTCTTTCGCTGACCTGAAGACTTATTGCAGGTGATACCAATGAAATCGCATGCAATAAGATATTTTCAGTGAAATAATGGCGAATGACAATGATAATGAGATACGAAAGAATATCCATCCAACAAGATATATTTCCTAGCAATCACATAATTCGGTACCGTTTAACATCGCCTCGTACTGCCCCACTCCTTCACTACTGAATTAATTCCGATGTTCCCCTTCACTAAAAAATTATCTAATCGAATGTCGGAATTGAAGAGGGGCCAGCTTCAAAGAAGATGAGGGCACGTGGAAGGGCAATGACGATGGAAAAGTCGTCAACAATCAACCCCAACGTGTTATGGATGATCGCAATGGCCTCGGCCCTCAGGGTGGCTATATCGGTAAAATCACTAATGATGCACGAGAAAATGAGATGGAGGACAACATGGGACAAGTCAACACAATGATCGGAAATCTGAGGAACATGGCCATTGATATGGGTAGTGAACTCGAAAATCAGAATCGACAAATTGATAGGATCAATCGCAAGGTAAACAACGAAATTCAGACTTTTCAAATCTTTTATTATCTCTATAACGAGTGATATCAGGGTCTAAACTCCTTCAACATTTTTTGTTTGATTATTTTTCAACACTTACATAAAAGGTCGAATGAGTTTTTTCCCTCACCCCACTCCTTTTGGAGATAAATGTGTAATGAAAAAAAAAATGTTTACAGACGACGAATCAATTTTTTACATCTTTTAAAATATTGAATTGTCTCCACAGTGAGTTGTTATAAAGGACTAAATCATCAGGGATTTTTTGGTATAAAAATACCTGATGAATTTTTACCCTTAAACTACTCACCTCCGAGATACATAAACAATTGATTAAAAAAAGCAGAAATCCTGCGCGGTAAAAAGTTGATTCTTCAAAATTCGTTAAATGTTGAATTATCTCGATAACGACTGATACTAGGACATAACTTTAAAGGACATTACGTCCTTGCAGGTTGTCTCCTACAGCCACTCGTTT
Source organism: Diachasmimorpha longicaudata (assembly GCF_034640455.1). Taxonomy (NCBI): domain Eukaryota; kingdom Metazoa; phylum Arthropoda; class Insecta; order Hymenoptera; family Braconidae; genus Diachasmimorpha; species Diachasmimorpha longicaudata. The sequence goes on along the minus strand of NC_087232.1, from coordinate 5,954,318 downwards.
CCGAGGTAAAAAAAAGTGGCCGAAGTGCTTAAATTTGAAAAGTCGATTTTCATCCTATAAATGTTGGATTATCTCGATAACGTGTGATTTTGGAATAAAAATGCTACAATTTTTATTCCAAAACCCCTCGTTTCTGAGATAAGGACAATGAACAAAACAGGCAAAAGTGTTGAAAACATGAAACCTAATTATCATGTTTTAACGTTGAATTATCTCGATAACGAGTAATTTAATCAAAAAACTTCTCAAGATACTATTGTTGAGAAATTTAATTCTCTACAAAAAAGATCTTATGATGTTTTCTCCTAAAACCACTCGTTACCGACATAAATGATATTAAATGCCAAATGTCTAATTCGATTCACTCGACTCACTAGCTCATGTCGTATGGAATAATTAACCCCCTGTGTGACACAATGTCTCGGGGGGGCTATGGTGGGGGCAAGGGAAGTCCGTGGGTGGGCGCAGGGTGGGGAAAAGAGAAGCCTGTGGGTGGACAGACCGTGGGGATACACGTCATGAACACTTGTTACTCGATGTATTTTTCTTTTAATTTCAGGGAGAGTCCAACGAGACCCGAATACAAGTTGCAAACGAGCGGGCGCATCAACTTCTCAAATAAATTATCTCAGCCTATATTTTTCCTCAACTTTTGATCGTTTCCTTCTCCCCCATATCCCCAAAAATCTCCTAGTTTTTTTTCTAAAATTTTAGCAGAGAAAAAAAAATCGAAATAATTAATTGCATTAAACGAAGTAATTAATTAAACTCTGCAATATATTTAAACGCTTAACCGCATCACGGAGACCATTAACATTCTAATTAGACGGTCGATATATTAAATTTGATTAATTACGTAATTGAAATGTTTAATTGAATAGTTTTTAAAACAGATGTGGTGAGCGATTTATTCATTCTGAAGATTGAAACGACAATTGATTAATTCAATCTATATATACTATTCGAAAAATAAAAATTGTTTATCTTTTGAACGAAAAAAAAAATTCCTATTATAAAATTTATTGTTGCAAAGATGCTAATTAACCGACTAGCGATTGATAGACAAACCATTTTGTTTATGAATGTTATCGGAAAATTCATTTTAAAAAATATTCAATGGCTTGTTACACTACATATTACCATGCCACAATTTAAAAAAAAATAAAAAGTTGGAAAAAATAGTGCACAAAAATTCGGGATATTTACGCCCAGTTGACTAAATACATAATTAGATGAATCAGTAATACATGCTGAGGATGAGATAAGAACAAAGATTGTTTTGATGAAGTCGCGATTGCCGTCTGAAAGAGGATATTCGAAAAATCCGTATTGGATCAAAAATGTTTGTTAATCTCTTTAGGGAGAAAAACGTTATTGTTACAGTTATTTATTTCTTCACGTTCATTACGACCATTCCATCGATCATTTTTGAGATAATTTTCAGTCGAGGCTAGAGCAGAATTTGTTTTGAGAGCAAAACAAGTCAGAAGTATTGAAACGGCGCTACATAAACTCCATTAAAAAATTGGCCTGTCCTCACATGAACTGCAGAAACAAAAAATAAAGTGAAACAGAGCATTTAATAAGAGTATGTAATAAGAAGTTATATACGAGCGAGTACCTGTCCTGCGCAAGTCGTATAGGATGTTTGCTTTTTCTTTCAACTAAAAAAAAAAGTGAAAAAAAAATTGGATACACCATACCTCCATATCGTGAAAGAAACCCCAATGGAAAAGAATGTGCACTTGGTTTTGTACAACGTGAATGTTAAGAAAAATAAACACTGTTGATGATGTGTGTTTAATCATTCATATCAGACACATCCGACCCGGAGCAACAGCATCAATGATTTTTCTCCCAATTTGTTTAGCCATCACAGGGAACATTGTGAATATTTGTAGATATTGAACAAAAAAAAAATTATGAAAAGATGAGATTTGAATCTAATTTGAATAAAACCGTTCTTAGAGTTTAATATGAAATATATGAAAATTATTGAGTGAAAAGATGGAAAGAGAGTTAACTTTTGCGTGCGGATGATAAAAAGTGCTGTGCACAGTTTGAATAAATTGTTTCAAGGTATTTTGGGTTTTCTAGGTGAACAATTTTTTAAGATCCAAAATAATGATGTAGAGAACATTGTACTTATGAAGAAAACGAAAAAAAAAATCTCTCAGATATTGTATGTATTATAACTTCATTGCAGTTGGAGGCAAGGTTTATTATTATTGCTTATGTACTTGAGTTTTGAATTATAATAAAATATTATGAGCAATAGGTAAATTTGAAGTTGTCTATTTTTTATGAGATTTTTACAGCCAACGGCTAATAAATGAACGTGAAAAAATTCTTCATCGTTTCTCTGTTTACATTAGAGGAATTCTATTTTTGTTTGTGATTAGAATAATCGATTTGGTCACGTGACTCACGTGAAAAAGTCGGCACTAATTAACGACACGATGTTATATTATTGTTTATGGGTTGTTTAGTGGTAATTTTTCCATGATGTAATTGTTGATGAATACCTTCATCAATAATAATCAACCCCTCCTAAAATCCAGTATCCAATAGTATTTATTAATCCTCAAAAAGTACAATAAAAGGCACAATAAAAAAATATGACTAAGATTCTCCTCACTCACAAAAATTTCGCACAAAAATAGTATATTCAGTAGTAATACCCCAAGACCTTCAAAATTATCGGATATTTCCCGAGAGTTTCGTTGCGTAGCAACGAGAGGGATAAGGTTCGCAGGTTAAAAAACCCGAGCGCGAAGCGCGAGGGTTTTTCTGCGAATCTTATCCCGATCGGTGCTACGCAGGGAAACTGGAGGGAAATATCCGATTAATTTTGAAGGTCGAGGGGTATTTGGCTGGATTATTTTTTTCATTCCAATTTCAAACAATTAAATGTGTGGCATTTCACGTCATATAGTATGGTTTTTCACTCGTAGTTGTGGCTTCTTCAGTGTAGATTTTCTGTCTGCACAAAATACAGAGAATTGTTTCCAAATTGTGGCTTTTGTCTTCACTGTATTATTAGGAACATTATTTTTAATTTTTTGATCAATAATCTCCAAGAATTCTCCTCCAAATCTGCTCATGTCGAGGTAAAGTCTTTGAACTTGATTTTTTGTAATGACAGTTTTGGGGTTTGAAACGCGTACAAATTGTTTATCGGATATTTTCATTGCTTAGCAACAAACAGGGAAATATCCGAAAAATATCCGAAGTAAAACTCTCTTACTTGTACCACGTGACGGGAAATGCCACCATTTGATTGGTCGAAATTGGGATGAAAAAAATAATCATAATAAAATACATGTCTAAAATCCGATCTTTACAAGAAGCAATTTCCAAATTCACCCTAATCAATATCAATGGTCCGGGTAATTTGCCTCGTCTTGAAAGCATTCCTAGGGCTCTGTCTCTTGGGAGTCCCCGCCAAGGGAACAGCCTTCAGAGGAGTCCTCTTCATATCGATAGGTGCCCTCCGGACTAACGATCTGGCACTCTTTGGGGTTTTAACTGATAATGGTTTCTTAATGTGTGGTGTCCTGTAAATCAAGGGAACTTCACTAGCTACACCGCTGCCATTAAGATTGACTGAATTTTCCTGATCACATCTCACCCTTCCCTCATAATTCTTCGGGCTTCTGCACTTTTTCTTCCGCTCGGATTTATTCGAGGGAGGAGTCACCTTTTCCCGCACATTGGACTGCGACGAGGTGCGTTGTTTCGCGACCGCTTCTTGGTGACTCTTGCATTCGTCGTCAAATAGTTTGGCCTTGGCCAGCACCATTCCAGCGTTCTGCGTCCTGAGTTTGGCGACCGAATCTCTGCCCGTCTGCATCAGTCTCGGGGAGCCATTTTTGCGCAACAATAAAGACTTGGCCGTATGTTTCTCGGACTCTAAATAAATACTTGCGTTCTTCCATGTGAACAAATCCTTCTCCGTCATAAACTCCATTTTTTTACCTACGTTCTGGCTCGATGGCAGGGTACTCTGTATCTGCCTTTGCGAGTTACTCTTCTTCAAATTGCTCATGCGAAGGTTGTAGTAAGAAATTCTGTTGTTCTGTTCAATTTCACTACCGTGAAACGAGGAAGCCCTACGAACCTGCGTCAGGGCTCCATTTCTGGGTGACTTTAACACCGGAATCTGCCCTTGGGATTCTTCGTAGCTGAAGGAAGACCTAGTGTGCTCGGCAGTGTGACTCATCAGTGTGCACAACTGCTGATGAAGAAAATCTAATCTAGAATTTGTCTCCTCACTGCATGCCGTGTTCTTCTCGAACTGGGGATATGTGGATGGAGGCAAAGGAACTGGGCGTTCCGAAATGTGCCAGGATGCTGAACGTGAGAGTCTGCGTTTACTCACAGGCTTTTCCTGCGATCGCCTCCTGATGTTTCCAATCTTTCTGGCGCTGGGGGATCTGATGATCTTTCCCTCAGACGGTTTTCGAATCTTCAATTCTTTTCCCAAACGCCTGGCAAGTTGATCAGCAGGAGTGATGCTGTCAATGCTGGCTTCACCTAGAGTTCTCTCGTACTTGCTCTGCACCTCGCTCGCCGAATCCATGCAGAAGTTGTCGATTGTATCGAATTCTTGATCGATTCTCGTTTCAATCGCTGAAACTCGATTTTTTATTTCCTCGTACTCCTTCTTTGGGATCTTGACGTATTCCTCGGCGGCTTTAGCAGGATTGGATGGAAAGATCTTGGACTTGATGGAGTCTGAAGGGAGTGGAGGCTGGTCAGGATTCTCGTCGGAGAGGTTGACATCAGCTTCCATAAGACAATGATCGTATCCTTCAGTGAGGGTGGTCTTGATTCGAGTGTCAATCAGCGATGAGACGCTTGATTTCTTCAGATTCTTCTTTTTGAAGTTCCTGGAGACTCCACCTGCCATACTCCAACGACGTTCGATTATGGGCGAATGCTCGAGCTCCGTTTCGTGGCTCAATTTGTGACGACTCCTGGAGACCAAACGGTCCAGGTTGAGACCCAGTCTCCTGGACTTGTCGACTTTCTGGGGCTTTTCTTCCGTTGGGTTCGGGTTCTCGGATACTGGAGAGGTGAATAAAATTCGTGGATTTGACTCTCGCTTTTTCTTGGATGTCGTGGAGAGATTCGGAAGAGGATCTGTTAGCTTTCGTTTTTTCGTAGACTTTGAGGGGGATAGGGGAGGAGCCTGGGAAGGAAGCAAGGAGCGACGGGCCATAGAGTCTTCGGGGGAATTTTTACCAACGATTTTTTTTAAACCGTTGAACATTCGAGTTAAACTACCAGACCGGTGCTTCTTTTTTTTACTCTTGAAGGAGGAACCCGAGTGATCCAGGTCTGTACCTGGGCTGTTGGTGTCCGACATGGCGGTCTCCATAATTTCTTTCGGGAGAACACCTATTTGGCAGGCATTCTCAATTAATATCTGAGAACAGAAACGATTGTGGAAATTTACTTGGGGGACAATCGATGGAAACTGGTGAATTGCTAATCAATTACGGTAGGTTTCAGGTTCGTGGTCGTTTAAGTGACAGACAGGCGAATGATTAAATTAGGAAGTAGTTTAATATGGCTGAAATCTCGTGGCTGGACCCCTCAGACCAAATGAGTGAATGTTGATCAATAAAAAAAATATGAACTCCAAAAACTGAACCAAAGTTTCGCAAAATAAATAATTATTTTACCTATAAATAATTCCATCAATTCTTCGTATAATTACCTTAACAATAGCAAGATGAGCATTCAATCTATTGTGCACAGCAGCCATAGTGGTCTCCCTGACAGGCATGATATTTGGGCCAACGACCTTAGCCAGATTATCGACCCCCATTTTATTCATATCCTCGTACTTCGCGACTCGTTGAAAAAAATCCATCAAAAAAGCCAGAGTCATTAAATACTTGATGGGCAACAGTAGACACGCCTGGAGAATGGCATCAACCTTGCAGAACTTGAGCATTCCACATCTGACGAATAAGTCATGAAATTCATTTGGTATCAGGGGCTCTGGGAGATCCCTCAGGTACTTCTTGAGACAATTGGCGACGTCAATTGGATTGTACTTATCACCGAGCTCATTTCCATTGTCAAATCTAGCAACGAGCTCTCGTTGTCTCGTCTGTGAGCCAGCTTTCCTGAAGAGGCCCTCTTGGTTCAGATGAAGATCCAGATAATTCACTGATTGTTTTAAAAATACTGGCACGTTTATTAATACACCACTGGATAATTTTATGACATCGAATTTTTGTTGTGCCAGGGATACACCGAAGACCTTCTTAACTCGATTATTTTTGTCAGATTTCTGACTAGACCTCTTCACCCTCGACTTAACCCCCAATGTTCGGAGGTTATTCGTGACTGCCTGGTGCACTTTACTGGTATTAGGGACAGTGTATATTAACATTGTGGGGATGGGCTTAGTTCACTGGGTTCAATGGACCTTTTGAAGGTCTTTAAAAAGTCATTTGATTATAAAAATGGATTTAGCACTTGTCAACAACAGGGGTAAACAAATTGTGGAGCCAATTTCGAATAATATTCCGGCGTAACTGCCATGGCAGTGCTGCCAATTTCAAGTGTAACTGCCATGTCAGTGCTGCCAATACAACTGGCAGTTGGTGGAAATGCAGCCTTAGGTTTCTTTTAAACATTTTGTTATGTATTTTGCATGAGATGAAATAGAACCATTTTTCAAGTATAAACCATTGATTTTTTTTACTTTAATTATCCTGTTAATGATTAAATTATTGATGAACATAAAATACATACATTTCAATAGTAACATATAACGTTAAGGAGTTCAAACGATACATTTTCCACTTCGTACTAAAAAACTGCGCTTGAAATATCTAAAAATGGATATCTTTGAATTTCCACCGAAGTTTCGTTGTTTTCAAGGAATATTTATTGATAAACAGAACCCAGAGGAATTATCGACAGCAGTTGTCTTCATAAAAGATGGATATCTTATTAATTTAATAAGTCAAGACACATTTTTATAAAATGAACAGAGTTTCGGTTTAAAGAATTGAAAAAAATACTATGATTCACCAAATTATGAATAGAAATCATCAAATTTCTGTTACAATAGTATGAACTATTGTAAAGATGGCAAATGAACTGGGACACGTGGATTGTTAAAGACAGATTTCAATCGATGTTTTAACTGCGATTGTGTCTGTTTCCCCACCCCCTTTTGTGTGTATCCTTATACTCGTCCATGGCCCTCTGCTGCGCGAGGGTCTCCTCATCATCCCTCTCGATTTTTCCCTCCTTCTCGATGTCTTCAGGAGTCTCCTGACTCGAGTTCTGATTATTCGCCATATCCTGAAGGCTCTTGGCACTGGCCCCTGGACCAGCAGCAGACCACTCGCCATCCGCAACTTTTTTCTCGTAGAATTCCTCAACAGTCATCACTGGCAGACTTGGATATCCAGCTCCAAATATTTTCTTCTGAACATCAGTTTTCGTGATAATGATGGGCTGTAGCTTTGGGGGGTGATAATCCTTCGGTGTCTTGATCTCTTCGCCCTCTTCGCTCTTCACCTTCTCCATGTACGCAAGAATCTCCTTCTCCTGAGCCAATGAGTTGATCTCGTCGATGGCCTTCATCACGTAGGACTTGATCAACGTCAAAAAGTACTTCCTGATGACCTCGTCATCCAGATTAGGATTGTCCATCGCCTGCTTCAGCACACCCAACTTCTCCTGTAGCTCCTTCTCTTCTCTGTATCGCTTCAGCTTGCTGTCACGTGTATGAACCATCTCCTCGATCATTTTTGTGTTGGATGGAGGAGCTTTTGACACCTGCTGAGTCTCATCAGAAGCTCCAGCTACATTAACTTTCCTTTCAGGAATTTCCACGTCCACAATACCGTAGGCCTTGACTCTCTCCAAAAAATCGTAGAAATAAACCTCTGAGACGTTTACATGATGCAAACGATGAGCCTTGTCGCACAGTTTTGTGGCGAGGGTGCCCAGAAGAGCAGGAAGAAGAAAATATTTAAGATTCTCCGTAGCAATTTCCTCGAAATTCTCATTTTTACTGAACATGTCAACCACAGACACCAACTTTGTCGCATCCTCCAGCATCTTCATGCATCTCTTCACCTGGACCTGGATCTCTAGGTTAGACGTTGGTTTTTCGGCCTCGTCCAGGGAGTTGAAGAGATCAAAACCTGAGTTGAATAACGAGGCCAGATTCGTCTCACTTTCTGACGAACTACTCTCCTTTATTTCCATTTTTATTAACTCCTTCGGGATTACTCTGATGATTGATGCGGAGCTTGACAGAATTCACGGGTTTTAATTGTTTAGATTTTTTTTGACGGTTATTTAAGCCGGCTGGATGACCTCTGGTTGTGGTTCAGCAAGTAATGCACGCAGGGTATGTTCATGTCGGCAAAGGAGGGAAGATAAATATGTGTTTATTATGATGAAAATTACTGTGTGGTACTGATTTACCGATAGGCACGTTCGCGATCGTAGTTCATGCGCCACTGCTACGAAATTATGCGGTTGAAGCCGCTCCATAAGCGCCAACAATCTCCCAATCATTGCTGACTTAAGTAAAAACGGGTTTCTATCGATATGAAGTGAAACTATTGAAAAATATCCATTTTTCCAAGTCTCTCAGCCAAATTCGTGTAGGATTTTCAATTATTTATGCAACAATAAGTGAGAACCTAACGAAATATTTTAACCTGAGTACAAACCGGTAGAAACCTAGTGCATACCATAGTAGTTAATTTTGCAAAAACTTCTTGAGCACATTCAACGCCGGAATAACAAATAGAGACGAATCTCTAGGTGTTCGCACCGGTTGTCCGGCGTTTTTGAGGTTAACACCGCCAGAATATCTCAGGTACCTGAATATTTAAAAGATCAATGCTATATTTACAAATATTTTACCCTCGATATATCGAGATGCGACGAAGTCAAACGTCCCTGTTATGACAATACTTCTCTGGAATTTGTCAATTCCCCATTTTCGGAAAATCACTGAAGGTTTTCCCCGGAGTCTTTGACTCCTGGGGTAAATCGCGAGATAATAAGGGATGAGATCATGAAAAGCCAACTCAATTATATGAAACTGGGAAGAAAAAACTGCCCTAACCTACTATTCTCCAACTTTGCAATATTTGCTTCGCAATTATCACCAGTGGCAATTCTTAACATTTAAAATTATCTTCAACAACTTGAATGTCCAATTTTCAGGCCGACAAACTTCTCATTTCTTCTCATCATGATGACATCAATAATAAAGCTGCACGCGATATCCGGGGCGATGGACGAGTCTCCCCCCTGCTACATCCTTCAAGTAGATGAGCTCCGAATCCTCCTTGACTGCGGTTGGGATGAAAAATTCAATCAGGACTTTATAAGAGAGCTGAAACGTCATGTTCATCAAATCGACGCTGTCCTACTGTCGTATCCGGACCCTCTGCATCTGGGGGCTCTGCCCTACCTCGTGGGCAAATGCGGCCTGAACTGCCCTATATACGCGACGATTCCCGTTTACAAAATGGGACAGATGTTCATGTACGACATGTTCCAGTCTCGAAATAACATGGAGGACTTTGAGCTGTTTACTCTCGACGATGTTGATGCTGCCTTTGACAAGATTGACCAGCTAAAGTACAATCAGAGTGTCTCAATGAAGGGAAAAGGTTACGGAGTGACGTTGACACCCCTCCCAGCAGGTCACATGATAGGAGGTACTATCTGGAAGATCGTCAAGGACGGTGAGGAGGACATCATCTACGCGGTTGACTTCAACCACAAAAAGGAGAGACATCTGAATGGCTGTGAGCTTGAGCGGCTCCAGAGGCCCTCACTCCTCATCACAGATGCCTTTAACGCATCTTATCAACAAGCTAGAAGACGTACACGAGACGAAAAGTTAATGACAAATATTCTACAGACCCTGAGAGCTGGTGGGAATGTTCTTGTTGGAGTGGACACAGCTGGAAGAGTTCTCGAGCTGGCTCACATGTTGGATCAACTCTGGAGAAATAAGGAATCTGGACTTCTTGCTTATTCCCTAGCCCTTCTCAATAATGTCAGTTATAACGTTGTGGAGTTTGCCAAGTCCCAAATTGAGTGGATGAGCGATAAACTTATGAAGAGCTTCGAGGGAGCCAGAAACAATCCTTTTCATTTCAAACATCTTCAGTTGTGTCATAGCATGGCCGAGCTCAATCAGGTGCCCAGTCCTAAAGTCGTATTGGCGAGTACTCCGGATATGGAGTGCGGCTTCTCGCGAGAATTATTTTTGCAGTGGTGTACTAATCCCCACAACAGTATCATCATCACCAGCAGAACGTCGCCAGGTACCTTAGCCCGTGATCTAGTGGAGAACGGTGGCAATCGCACCATAAACATGGAAATAAAAAAACGAGTGCGTTTGGAAGGTGCCGAGCTGGAAGAGCACCAGAAGCTTCTAAAGATCAAGCAAGAGCAGATGAAGCAAGAGCACATGGAGATAGCGGACGTCAGTTCAGAGTCTGAAGATGAGATAGAGATGGGGAGGCACGATCTCCTGGTGAAGCAGGAGATAAAGCCAGGTTTTTTCAAACAGAACAAGAAGCAATATCCCATGTTCCCATTCCACGAGGAGAAGATAAAAATAGACGAGTACGGGGAGATAATCAATCCTGAGGACTACAAAATAGCTGATGCAGCACCCGAAACTGAGGATAACAAGATGAATGTGGATATTAAGCCTGTTGAAACAACACTCCAGCCTGAGATATCAGCCGACATTCCGACAAAATGCGTTCGGGTGACAAAAACCATCAGCGTCAATGCGTCCATAACTTACATTGACTTCGAAGGAAGATCTGACGGAGAGTCTCTGCAGAAGATCTTGGCCCAGCTAAGGCCCCGTCGAGTTGTTCTGGTCAGGGGATCGCCCCAGGATTGCGATATTCTGGCTCAGCATGCGCAAAATGTTGGTGCAAGGGTTTTTATTCCAGGAAGAGGAGAAACCCTTGATGCTACTACTGAGACACACATCTATCAAATCAGACTGACTGATGCTCTTGTGTCTGGACTTAATTTCCAGAAGGTCAGAGGTGGTTACGAGGTCGCCTGGGTCGATGCGATGATAACAGCTAGGGAACAGGTCTGTAGGGATGCTGTTGCAGACGATAGTGAGGAGAGTGGTGATAAGATTCTGACACTGGAGCCTCTTGGGATGAATCAGGTCCCCGGACATCAGTCAATATTTATCAATGAACTAAAGCTCTCGGACTTTAAGCAAATTCTGACTAAACATAATATTCCGTCTGAGGTCAGTGGAGGAGTTCTTTGGTGCTGTAATGACACGATTGCAGTGAGGAAAGAGGAGACTGGGAAGGTCGTGTTCGAGGGGGCTGTCAGTGAGGATTATTACAGAATCAGGGATCTGCTTTATGAACAATTTGTTATTATATGAAGGGGACAGTGGAGATTGCAGGGAATGAGGGACTCTTTTGGGGGCTTAGAGATGTCAGAGGATATTCTTTTGAAGAGTCAAATGGAGTCAAGAGTTAATTGAAGCGTTTGACACTTGAGAAGGCTCTATCAACAGCCTCCGAGGGTTTTGGAGATCTAGTGATCATAAGAACCTATTGGGGTGAAGACTTTAATGAAAAGGGTTGTTTTAATTTCAACGCTAGACCTCCCCAAGGATCGACTGATCCCTAGGATAATTTAGTTCGCAAATCCAAACGTCTGTTGCGGCGGTTTGATACTACGACCATTGGCCCTCGCGTTTGGCCCTTCAAATCATTGCACCATGATTGGAGAAAAAATGTTTCTAGATTCTCAAGGACGATTGACTATTGTAAAATATTGACAGATTTTTCGGGGAGTATTTTGTAAAATCATCAACTGAAGTTATTAATTTTTACGACAAACACCGATGTAAATATCAATGATAGAATACGATATTTTTTAAGCGATTTTCATACTAAATACCGCGATCATTGTGACATGTTTTCATGAAAAAATCTGTTTTATACATCAATAAGATATCCTTTATTTATCAAATAAAATACACTCCACAATAGGCTGTATATATAAACGAGAAAATACAGTATTCATTTGACTTCTGATAACCTAAACTCACAATTGTTCATTCATTCGTAATAAAAATCGTCCGATTTTGATTTTACATTTGGAATTGGCACAATTTAACTTCATGTATTAGTCTCCTCGTCTTTCCCTGTAATAATTTACCTCTCTGGAATTAGTTTTCATGCTTCGTAGAAATGGATTCACATGTCCAGAGGCAGAAAGTCATCTTTTTTTTTGCTCCCGAATGGAAATATTGTAATAAATGATTTTTACGATCTTCGAATGTGACTGAGAAATGATATAAAATGTCATAAAACGTGAACATGTTTTTTAAAAAATGAGTCTATGCATGTTCCCGTGCGTGTGATCACTTTTCGGGTTTTTTTAAATAAATTACAATAAACAAAGCAAAAGGACTAAAAGTCAAACTAAAAATTGGAAATTTTGTCACGTAATTCGGATTATTTTTGAGTATTTTCGTACACGTTCAGCTCAGTCAGTTAAGTAATTTTTGAGATACGACAATTTCTAAAAAATCTGTTTTTCTCAATATCTCACAAAATACGTGATCTACTTGAATTTACTTTACGTTATAACATTCCTTGGGATGATATCATACAAAATAAATTTATCTTCCAGGCAGATTTATATTGTATATTATATATTATATAGTGGAATGTCGTGGTTCGAGCAGAGACACAACTCAAGGTGTCGGATTTTGTTTTCATTCAATTTTTTTATATTATGAAATGTTTGATGGATCGGTCATATTAACGAATTAATTTATTACTTTGAAAGTGGGAATCGCTTCCATTCGGACGCTCGCTAATAGTGAAATTGATAGAGTTAAAAAAAATATACTGACCACGCAGATCTTATACATTCAAAGTGTCGAGCAGCAGTTTCACTTTGGATTTTTGAGTTGGCATGTTTATTTCTGAGTTCAGGAAATCCTCTAGGGCTTCAGGAAGGTTTGAATCCTTCAGGTAGTTCTTTAGAGCATCTGAAATAAAATGTGAATCTTTTTTCTCTTTGAAGAAAATATGGCAGTTTCTACAAATCTATAAATTATAATCTATAAATTTGAAATTTAATGAATAGTCCGTAGTGATGGTCCTACCTGACTTTGTCATAGTATTTATGAATGTAATCGCATTTTCCACTATTGGTGGCTGTAAATTGGCAACACTTTCTCTAAAAAATTTAATCATGATGTCTTGGATCCCAAATTTAATTAATTCTAATTGGCATTCCTCGAGGGCCATCGCGGTCATGATGGTCAGGCTCAAAAGAGCTTCATTCTGCATGAGAGCATGAGGGGCGATGACCATCTTGGACAGGTACTGGATAGCACCGTGTTTTATCAACAATAAAATCACATCCTTGTTTCTACTGTTGGTTACCAGCCAAGCGATGAGACGATTAGCTTCTCCGTGAACTAGAGATGCTTCTTCAGTGCCGCACCACTCGATGGTCTCCTTCACCAGGTCTTCTTTTTTCCCTAGAAGAGTGGCAGCCTCTTCTACGAATTATCCATGTCATTTTCGTTGAATTGTTTGGAAGAGCATTGGGAGGCGAAGCAATTTGGAGATTAAGTTTTTAATAAATTATTTTAATGCGATATTTTGCTCCTAGAAAATTACTCCTCGCCTTCAGGAGAGTCAGGAAATATTTTACTATCATGGGGTAGGCGATATTTTATTCCTTTGGGAACAGAATATCGTGTGCCACACATAATTATAAAATCCCCATCATTCAAATGAAAAATTCCTGTTAAAAAATTCATAAAGTTTTGAAACTAAACTACATACCCTGTCCATCGATGACTATTCTCAGTGTTCCCAACAGCTTGAATATCACAGGAATCGTGGAAATCTCTAGCATGGGATAGACAACATCAATGAGTCCATCTCTCAACATAACTGGCTTATTATTGTAAGGAATGACTAGATTTCTAACTGCAGAGAGCAATGCATGTTGAAATCTAATATCTCCATCACTGCTGTTGTTATTCTTCAGCAACTTCATCAGTTGTTTGTGGATACCCTGGACCACCATTGACTCACAATGAGCATCGGTCCTGGCAAAGTTGCCCATCGCCAGGACAGCAGCTACTTGAAGATCTTCATCACAATCCTCCTCCAGCCATGAGACTAGTTTCTTGTAGACTTCACCGTTGCTGTTGTCGTAGAGATAGTTCATACTCTCGTCTCCGGTGATTATCAAAACGATTAAATTGCAGGCAGTTTTCAATACTTCTCGGGTCTCCTCGTCGATGCATCGCGAGACGTGCTTCTCGAGGAGGCTCAGGAGAAGTTGGCAGACACCTGATTTTGCTAGTAGCATTTTGGCATTTTCTGCAATGTCGAGATTTTTCATGTGAGTCAATAGAATTTCTTGTTTTTCGTTGATCCCCAGCCTCAGTCATTGAGAATCAAACTTCCTCGAAATAAAAAAATTATTCGCCTCTCTTACCACTGTCCGCCTGTCCGTGAAGCAATTCCAGGCACATGTGTGACAAGTCCGAAGACGAATCCCCGGCGAGTATCTCTACTAACACCTTCGTCAGTCTCTCGTCCAAGAATTGAATACTCGAGTCATTCAATACCTCCAGGGCAAACATGGCGTGCATCGCAGCCTCTCCCGCCGTCTTCCCATCGATTTCTAGGACATCACAGATCGTTGGAACGAGATCATACTCCAAGATTGTCTTCTGGAGGGATTCCTGGTCGTCCAGGTAGTTCAGGAGAAAGCCAGCACCCACATTCCTCAACAACGCCGCCCTCTCCTTGTCCTCGAGTTTCACTCCACGTTGGAGAACTCGTATGATATACCGCAGACCATCGTTCTCTTGCACCAATTTTTTCCCCTGTTCTAAATAATTATTATCATTTATTGTAATCATTCAAAGATATTATCGAGTAACGAACAATTAGCAACAGAATGTAGACTTGGGAAAGGCAAAGTTGCTTCATCTTCAATGAAACTTGTGAACACTAATGATACGATTTCAATCAGTTAGTTTGCATTGCAAAGCTGGAATCGATATCTTGAGAATGAGAAAAAATTAATGAATTTCATTTGGGTTCAATTGAGTTCTGGAATATTTGTAGCAAATAATTTACCATTCTCATAACATATGTTCCCAAGAGCCCTCGATGTTTGGGTAAGAACATTAACATCATCTCCTTTCAGTAAATCCATGAGAGTCCTGGCTAAATCTCCATTGGTACATTTTAGTCTTCCACTCTCAGTCTTTGCAATTTCTGCTATTGCTTTTGCACTCTTGGCTATTATGGCCTTGGATTCGTGGGTCAGGAGCTTCAGAAACATGTCTTTAATCTCAAACTCGAAATTATCTGCAGAAATGAGAAAATTAAGATCAGGATATTCTGACCAGACTCAACCCAACGATAACTCACTATCAATGGAGTTCTTGCTGGCATCAACCAGTGAATCCAAAATCCTCACGATGTCTTCATTCTGCTCCTCACTGGCTTTGTCCTTGAGCTTGACGACCTCCCGAAGCTCCTGAATAAATCTCTCGATGTTCTGGTGGTTCTCTGGCATAAAAAATATCCAATTCTAAAAGTAAAAATAAGCGAACACAAATGATTTTACCTTCCATATCTAATTGTTGTTCTCTTAAACGTCTGTCTTCATCTGTCGGTGACAGCTGATCAAATCCACACCAAACATCCGTCCCGTGACTTCACTCCAGGATGGAACACAATATCAAGAAGGTTGAGCGTTGATTCAGTCATGCCACTCGTTTCTAGTGGCTCTAGCAGTTGGTACCTGTCATCAATTGACGTCATGTCGGGCGAGAATGTTAGTCCCCAAAATGATACAATTTCTCGTGTGAATGGTGACCCTGGGAATCTGTCAGTTGTTAAACACACGACTGACAGCAAGGACAATAAATTTTATGGTGAGTTTCATTCATGGAAATCGATGGAAATGTCTACTAACAGATCTGGAGCTTTTTTTTGTGGATAACCTCACTTTCCCCAAAGTTTTGACGAAAGGGATTGAAGGACTTGATGGATCGTCGTCAAATTTCGGAGATTTCGACAATTTTTCGATTCAAATTGAAGAGAAGTCTTCCACAGGTGTCACGTGACCAAATTGATGTATCTAATTTCAAAAGAATAAATTTTTTAACTGTTATCCAACCCAATTATCGACATGTGGGCATCGCAGCTGCATCTCAAAATTTAGATCCCATCGAAATCTAAAAACTATTTTGTCTGTCATTAGATAAATCAATCAATCAATTTGCTGACGTGACCCCCTTCCCCGGACGACAACCTCCACTGTTAAATATCTCAATATGTCTCAGATGTTCTCCTGAAAATGTTCAATGTTGCACTGTTTCCAGGAGTTTTGTTCCTCGGTGCAGTCACAGGGATGTCTGCAATCATCGGATTCGGCTCGACAGTTGCAGCTGTACGAAAGAAAGACCCCAAGTACTTCGAACAAGGTGTGGTCGGGGTCAGGGGCTCCACCGAAGCAGGGGTCACCCTCGCGATGAGGGCCCTGGGATGGGGTACCGTGTACGCTGTCACTGGGTGCAGTTTGCTATTCTACGGTATCTGGAAATTATCGGGGGCGACTAATGCCCGTGAATTCCGGAATAAAATGGGGTCGATTCTACCCAGAATATCTAAGAACAATCCACCCCAGAGTAGAACTGAATTTGAGGGTCTCAATGATCTCCTGACTTATATCTCAGAGGAATGGGGCAAGGAGAAGTCCGAGGATAGCAGTAAATGATTGTTGATGGATGATTGATGATTGTCTGTATATACTTAATGATTAATCGTTACTTATTTTAATTCTACAAAGTTGTTGAGGGTTCGACGATTTGTACAAAACGTTTCAATAAAGATATTGATTGATTTTTTTTATTAAATCATCTTGAAGAATAATTGTTTGGGTTTATTGAGAGTTTGGAATTAGATATATATTTTTTTATTTTGGATATTAATTAAAGATAAATAAATTACGGTCGATTCGAAACGTCTGACGTTTATGGCATCTTTCGTCAGTTAACTAAAACATCACGATTTTTTTTTTCTAACTCCTTTCAACACCGTTTCATTTGTTCCTCGTCTTGGTTACAGAAATAATAATAATTATAATGGTTTCAATTGTTTTTCTGAATATCAACAGTTGCTTACAATCTAATATTTAATTACTTCATTACTTCGATGGGGTTTTTATTATAAATATATTACGTAAAACTTCTCATTCGGTTTCATTATATCACAATAATTTTTATCTCATCTCGTCCACGAGCAACTGTTGAATCACGAAAGTGCTGCTAACAATTCGTGAGAAGAACGAATCATAGATAACGAGATCAATCAGTTGGCAACATGTAGAGTAATGAAGTTGACAGAAACAATAGTCGAACAAACAATGACGTTATGTCATTCCCTCATTATTCATCATGATCTGAAACCCTTGATCACGCGTCACGTCGAGGTAGACAGGTTTCGATTGAATAATCGATTTCGTTTCCGTGACATCGAGCAACTCTTGACCGTCGTTGAACTAAAAATACGTCGCGGAAGAGGAAGAAAACGGGGAATTAACAGTAAAACAGATACTGCCCTTTAAATAGTACATTAAGGCTTGTTTGGCGTGTTTCTTCAACATTTTTTTCTAAAATTATTTCACCTAAAAATACTCTCTTATTTAACAATACAACAACAATTGACAAGTGAACTTGTTCAACATTTTCGGTGAATCATTTGAACACGAGTCGTTCCAAGAAAAAAAATAAAGATAGTGCTATAACTGGTTTTTTATAACTTATAAACTTGCAACGTAAAGACTGGTTGCCATTGTTTTCCAAAGTTATTTACTCTTTAGATAATGAAATCATTGATGAAAGGAAAAAAGACATAAATTTGCTCCACTTCACAATTTTGCTCTGCACTTCAGTAGCAATGTGGTACAACGAGATAAGTTGACTTATCTCTGAATGGAGTTTTTGAGCGATATTTCCGAATCTAGGAGAGATAACGAAATTTTAGGGATTACATTTATTATAGTAATCAACCTGCTACACAAAAATGGTTCCGATAAATTTTTACTATCTCCCCTAGATTTCGAGATATTCCGCAAAAACTGGGCACCCGATCAAAAGTGAAAAGTGTATTCCAGACCGACTTATCTCGTTTTACCACTTCGCTACTGATTTTTTGTGAATGATCCGGAAAGACATTTTTTATAATTGTAGAAATTGTCTCATGACAATTTTCTCTAAAACCATTTGCTCTAAAAATAATTTTTCCGGAAAAGGGAACTACGTCGACTGAAAGGAGGAATGAAGGGGATTAAGTATAAAACTAGTGTCTTTCACATGGTATATTAAAGCTTCTTTCTCATGTCTCTTTTTACATAATTATAGGGTATTACAAAAATTTGACACATTCCAGATGCGCTTGAAGTACTTAAATGATTAAAAAATATTGTAAATGATTTTTATAAATGAAGAAAAAAGAAATTACGAGATCGTATCGCGAATTTAGGAGTTGATTTAGGTAGCCAACTCCTTCAGAAGTTTCCGTCTTTGCTAGATAGTCCTTAGTGAAGCAATATCGACGATTTTTTGTTGTTATTCATTCGTAGAAATCAACAATCAACAGGAAATGGAAAATCCCTGTTACACTTTTCATTGTTCTTGTTGTTCTAGGAATTATGTGGAATGTCTTGAAAATGAACGATTTTCGGAGAAATTGTCACTAGACTTTCTGTGATATCCACAAAATTTGCAATAAAAATGTCTTGACATTTCCCGTTAAACTATCATTCCATCGACTTAATCGCACGCAAATAAAACCCAGGAAACAATTGTTAAATTTCTGATACGACTCGAGCCATTTTTCCATCAATCAGTGAAATTAAATGACCTCGACCTAATCAAAAATCCTAAAACCAGATGATTAAAGAAAGTAGGTGGCGAAGTTGAAGGAATATACGCGATTTGAGAGTGTACTTATCGATTTTAAAGCACGTCCTGCGCGCTCAGCGTACGCCCCAACTCATTCCCAAACCGATCTCTCATTTTTTTTTTAATTTTGGATGCTGGTAGTGGCCCAAGATGTAAAAAACAAATTTTAGTTGGTTGAAATCTTCTTTCAAGAGCAATTCTCCGGCACTCCCAGGCTTTTGTTGCCTCGCGTGAAATTGGCAATGACCCAGAAAGAATTTCTGACGAGGAAGTGGCACGTACTGTCCCATTTATCATATCATATCTTACAATTTTCTCTTTTTCGCGAAAAATAACGTCTTGATTCAATTATCTTTGTACGGGAGAACGGGAGGAAGCGATCCTTTTCATCTGAGATTAAAATGCAGGTGATTTTTTTTCTGTCTCTATTAGTCAACAAACAATCAGCAAGGAACACATATTGCGGGTCTAATGGGAGAGACGGGGAGAGTGATTTCAATCGCCTCGACCACATGTCGAATCGTAACTTTGTTCCTTGATTTAATTATCGTTTCTGTTAAAAACAAATTTTTTAATCAGAGTAGAGTCTGAATTTGTTATCTTTAGACGTAAAAAAATTAAAGAATCTTTGACACTTTGTAAAAGGAAATTCTCCAGAAATTTATAAAAAACTAGAAAAATTAGAATACACCGGTAACAACTCATTAACTTCTAGTTTGGTGGCTCTCCCATTTGACCCTTGGGAAGATCTGATCCTTCTGATCACTTCGGTTGTCCACCGTTTTATTGACTGACCCATCAATAATGGAGCCAGTAAAACTCATATCCATTATTTGCAATTTCTATCACAAGAAAAAAATAATCAAGGGTTAAACAGAGAGACGAACAATGTAATCAGAAGGCACATTCTCCGGTGCTCAATTGGATAGAGAGTTTGACTCTCTTGACCCCAGCACCTGGTTCTTTGTCCCATCCTCCCTCATTCATCTTCAGCTCCTCATCAGGTCGATTCATGTAAAAATTGATTATTATTTATATAATACACATGTTTACACACATACACACACACACTTATCATTGAAAACTTAGCTATCGAGAAAGCTGTGATTACAATCAACTTTTTTACACTTGTGACTGAACAAAACGGAATCCATTTCACCTGGAGAGACAATAAAAACGTTAATTTCCAGGATTTTTTCATAATTAACTCATTAATCCCAGAATAAATCTCCCCGGATCCATTCTCTCCTCATTTTTTATTATAAAAATTTCATTCAATCATTTTTTTCATTTTTTGTGGGAGGGGGAGCCAATAACAAAATCAGAAAACAAAATAAACTGATTTTAAAGGAGGAAGAGATTTTTTATTGAGAAATCTTTTTTGTAGAAAAATTTCAAGGACTACATTTTGTTCTCTAATAGTTTTTTCCAATTTTTCAGAATTATTTTTCTAATTTGAAGATATTCTCCGAAAAACTCAATCTTCTCTTTGAACTCCAAATTCTCTCCCTAACTAATTCATAAAAACAATTTTACAAACAAACAGGAAAAATATAAAAATATTCGTTCAACAAAAATTTTGTGCCTCACATCAGTATCATCGTAGTTGTGCAATTGTTGGAGCACCAGCACTCGGTCATTTTAATCGTAAATGACAGTATCATTTTTCATGACCCGTAAAATTCGCAAATCATTGATAAGTCTCACTAATTCGGGGGCCGTGGAGCAAGATGGAAAAGTAGAATGGTAAAGAAATGCAACGAACAGTCTAATCAGAAGGATCAAATACCCTTAAGGTTCAAACAGAAGAGACGAAAGCATAATTATTTTAATCGTCCCCTCCCTTTGATCCTTACCACCTCTTTTCAACTCTTACCGATTTTTTTATCCTTGTACAGAATAAAAAAACCTTTTGTTTGTAGACCTTGTCATTCTCCTCTCGCAATCACCCCTAAAAAAATATAAAAACTCGATCCTCTGATCGCTTTGTTCATCTCTCCCGTTTGACCTCAAGACTTCTTGACGCTTCACTCTCGAAAGTTTCAAACATCTGAATCAATAGATCAATTTCGATATATTTTTTTTTATTTTGAAGGGCAGGGAAAGACCTTGAAAATGGGATTCCTTCCACAAAATTCTTTCAACCATTCTCTGCAGATCTGAAGATATTTAATCCTGGAATAAGTAGTGAAATGGTAAAACGAGATACCTCAACGTATCTCGTTTTATCACTTCGGTATGAAAATAATGTATTCCAGTAGATCTTACGACATCTTGACCCTTAAACCTCAGTTCCACTTTGCTCCAGCTCCTGCCCCCCCCCCCTTGTTATTCAAAAATTCCGTTAAATCATTAATTGACTTTGTAAGTAATCGATTTCAGGGGCACCAAAGTGGGAAGCAGACACCCGATTATACCGTGAATATGTGCGTCATTCATTGTCAACTCAACCTCGTTAAATTCACCATTAAATCAACTCGAGAGCATCATAAACACGAGAAAAATAATTTCTCAGGTGTTTAGGTGAATGAAAATTTCCATTTGACGTTTGATTATCTAATAATCGCGTTGACATCAATCAAATATATTTAACGATTGAGGAAGTGATGGCCATGGACCTTGCACTGAACAACAGCCCACATTAGTAAATACAAATTTGAAATTCAGAAAATCAATTTCCTCATGAATCCCTGCCGCAGGGAATATGACTCATGCTCGCCATTCGTGCTGGGGCTAATTTACATAATTATGTTGGCAATGATTTTTAAGATTAACCGGTGCGAGCTCCCAGCATTGAACAAATCTTCTCAAGGAACAGAAAAAATTTTCATTCCATGGGAATTTATGGTGACAAACTGTCCGATACCTGATGATACGATTTTAATTAATCAGGTCTCGAACTAGGGATAGAGAGTAGATCTTTGAAATGAAAAAAAATGAGATATATAACTGTGGATCCTGGACTATGTCATACTGAATAAGATAAAAAAAAGAATTTTTCCTTCTTCATAAATTATCTTATTAACTACTGATTTGAGGAAAAAATACCTCAATTTTTCCCACCAAATTCCTCTTCTCGATAATTAAATTTCTCCAAAAGCTAAATATATAAAGAAAAATTCATTTTTTCACTTCAGACGCCCTAGAATTTCCTTCTCTCCCTCCACAATCACCTGTATACCCCCGCCCCTTGCTCAGCTGACATCTATAAAACCCCTAAAAAATCCAACAAAAATAAAAACGTCAAATCTCCCTAGAAACTCATCTCTCGAGATCTCTCCAGTCACCGTCACATAGAATCTGGGTCACGCGTCCGAGAGAACTGGCCCCACCGGATCCTCACATCGAGGCACTCGTAATAAAAGCCAACTCTTTGAAAATATTATGGCATTTAGCCTCCCCCCCTGGCATCCTAATCTAGCATCGTCTGGTGCAATTCCCACTTCCCCTGCTAAATCCCGAATTAATCACCAAAATTGTGCTGCAATTAATAAATCATAGAAATCGATCATGTGCTGATAAATTAATCAATTATCCTGGATGAGAACTACCTCTGGTTCAGTTCCATCGAAAAATCGTTCTCAGAATGGAACCAATTTTTTCTCATCCATCCTCCCCCCCTCCCATCGATCAACCGATTCATAAATAAAAGTAACGAAGAAATTTAATTGCTCTTGTGCTTTTCATTACAAAATTCCTTGATTTATCCACTCCCCTGGTGATTAAAAATTTTCTTTCCCATCTTTCCTCTAAACGCCTTTGTAAGCATCTAGAGAAATAGCACGAAATAACTGAAGTATATTATTCAACTGAAATGCACGTTAAACCTCGAGATGGTGTGATGACGCTGTCCTGATGTGAGATACTGATGCGCCCACACATTAACCGCACAACCGATAATCATCTAAATGAGGTGAGGAGCTCATAAAAAATATTAGGGCATAGAGCATCCCCTTGTGGCAGTCCTATCACCAACTCGTACAATCTACCCCCCTTTCCATCGATAAATATCGAAATAATTAAAAATATTGTGCTGCAATTAACGGATTTAAGACGAAAAGACTGTTCATGTGCTGCTAAATAAATCGATTTTCCTGAATGACAACCGTCTTTGGTCCATTTGCATTGAAAAATCGTTCTCTGAATGAAATATAAATTTTCTCACATCCGACCTATTCCTCGACAAAATTCATAAATAAATATGACAAGAAAATTCAATTGCTCTTCAGCTTTCCATTACTAAATTCCTCATTAATTTTTCCATTATCCTCGTGTTTATAAATTTTTTTTCCTTTCTTTCCGCCAATGTACGCTTTGTGAAAGAATTTAGCAAACAGTACGAAATAACTGAAGTACATTATTAAACTGAAGTGAACGTTAAACCTAGATATAGAGCAATGACTCTGTCCTGGTGTTAGATATTGATATGCCCATACGTTAATAGCACAACCGACAATCATTTGGATGAGTTGAAGGGCTGTTATCACCATTGATATTGACTTTGGTGGTGAATATCTCATGGCTTTTAAGGCATAGTAAGTATACATTATAGAATGCACGAAGTAGTTCATCACGACAAACCATCGGGCTGTTGATGCGTACTCAGTGTAGGAGAACCATGAGTACAGTAGAACAGTTATGTGATGGTACCAGTGGAGGAAGATAAGGGGTTGCTTTCTCAAGACTATGAACAATGTGTCACCCAGCTCCGGCAGCTTCGACAGGACGAACATCCAGGTCCAAAATCCCGAGACTCGATCCATCAGAATGAAACTGAAAATGTTATTAATTTGAAAAAAATTAGAATGTTAATTGTCTCGAGATCGAGGGGTTTATTGGGGGAGAAAGTGGTAGAAAATAGTAGTCTAATGTGAGAATTTAATTATCTGGAACATCGTCAAGGATTTCCTTCGGAAATTAATTGATTTTAAGATCATTAATACGAGTTATGGCTATGGATTTCTTATGAATTTTCTTGTGCATTATTTCTTGGGATTTCTCAATGATTGATTATCGCTTCTCTACTTTTTATTGTTGAGTGATCGATTATGATGAAGAGGGCAGTGGTTCTGGAGGAAAAATTGGCAAGAATAGGATTGAAGAAAAAAAAATAAAGGGATTTCTCGAAATTTAAAAAAAACAGAAATTAATCATTAGCACTCACGATTTCCCTTCCGATTTATTAATATCTAGTGGTATTCCACATCGCGTGATCTAAATGTATTTATCTGCACGATAGTGCACTTCCCAATAGTGTAATAAGTAAAATGCAATCCATTCTTGCATAATAGTACAATTACTGGTTCAATAAAATCATGAGAAGGAAGAAAATCAGAGATTGAACTTTGAATCAAACCAAAGAAGAGATAAGACTAATTTCGCATTGTGGTAATTACGAATTTTATTCCTTCCCGCGATTTGCAAGTGATCAATCAAATTTAGACTTCTGCACTGAAATTATTTTACTAACGCCAGTTAACACAGCTCAACAATTTTTGCAATTGCACAAAAAATTGAATACCTTCCATTGGTCATCAAATAACTTGGACACGAAAAAACTGAAACGTACATTCGAACGATTACAAAACGTTCTCTAAATAAAAAAAAAAACGGGCCAAAGTCCTCAGCAATTCTTAGGACTTCAAAACCCATGAACTCGACCTTTGAATTCATCAGCGACCAATCCCGACCATTGTCGTCTCAGGAAATTCGTGCTGGGATTTTTTGGTAAATAAAAGAATTGACGCATGTGACGTGATGTTGGCAAATTATCGGCACTCGTGTATTCATGAAAGAATGAAGGATAAAAACTTGGGAAAATTCAGCGTTAAATTTCAAATGGCAATTCTCACCTCGGTATGCACACACTGTGATACAATCCGTGATTTCTCAGGACATGTATGAGCTCAGGTGCTGTTCTTGCGAATCCTATTATCGAGAATGTTGCGAGGAGACTGTTCCAGAGGGTCAGAAGACCCCGTAATTCATATCTGGGTCTGCTGGCCATCCAGTATTGACCGCCGAATATGAGGACCATGTATATACCAACGTAGTAGAATACATTTGTCCAGTTATTTGTCATCCAGACACGTGTGTCCTGGTGGATGAATTCCTCCTCGAAGTTGAAGACGTAGGAGTAATTGGGGAGAGTCACCTCCATGTAGTCCATTTTCTGCATTTTTTGGCTATTTCTGGAACAAAAGTGAAAATTTTATTTCTAAATGCAGATGGTTTACTTCAGATAATGGTAGATGTTTGAGCTACTTCAGAGCTACTTCAAAGCTCTTTAAACAATCAATCTCTTTAAATTATCCACGGTTATTCCTTCCCCTCCCGCGTAAATGACTCGGTGAAACAGGTTTCTCATAAAACCAATATCCTCTCAAAGACAGACGCTCGTTGTTGATTTCCATCTAGTGAATGCCCAATGAAAATTCTGCCGTCTCAACATTTTAATGCACTTCATACCCGACCGTGAATGGTGTGAACTCTCGGTCACGGAAAATAGACTCTCGTTTTTATAAATAAATCATAACTTCCATAACAAAAATTATGAACCCAAAATTTTAACTGAAGCCTTATTTAATGATATAGAAATCGGATGAAATTCCCATATCCCATATTTACTCCGTAAACAATCAACAAAATCACGTACTCAAAAAATATCCCATTATTCATTCAAATCCTCACTATCTCTTGTTATCTACCGTTTCATCATCGAAAAGTAAATGAACAAAATAAAACATTCTGGACAAATGAAAATACCATTAAAATAGTTTCCACATCTAATAATGGTCAGATATCGTAAACGAAAGGAAAAAATTTCTGATTGCATTAACAATTTAATTTTTTCACACGTCATGTCTGATTTATACGACCGAGGGTTCAACTACTCGAGGATAATCGAACTAAAATTTCAATTCGCATTCCATCGATAACTGATTTTTTTCCATTTGAAGACATCCAAAAATCTTTCGACCATCCTTAACATATGATTTTATTTCATAAACAATCATCGATGAGTTAGTTCACAGTCTAAATTCCAACCGATAAAAAATATACCAAATTTATTGGTAAATATATGAAAAACTCTAATTTACAAATCTGAATCGAATTAGAATATACTAGTATAACATTAATGACGATGTAAATAACTCATTATACAGATGACATCACTTTAAACAAATAATAATAGTAATAACAATAATAATGAGGATCGTTGTGTGAAAACATCATCTGTTAGCGAACTATTGCGACTTCAAATCACTTTTACAGCTCCTTTCCTCTTAATGAAATATAATGTGATGGAACTTAATACTGATATTTTCAATTTTTTATACAAAAGAATAATCAACTGACTTAATCGGTTAATAATTCAGACTGAGGGTTGTCCCATCCGCGCAGTCCATTCAAAAATTTAAATGAAAGAACGACTGCTCCTTTAAATCGTAAAAATTTAATTTCCCGGATGTAAATTAAAATTTTCCGTGACTATCAGTATTAAAATGAGAATAAAAAAATTATGAGCATTCCATTGAACCGTTCAACTAACGAACAAGAAGTGCCTCGTACAATCACCCGTATCTGTACGATTACCTGGTACACGTTATCATAGAAATTTTTACTTTAAAACCTCATTCAATACTTCATTGTATATATTTTTCGTTTTATTCTATTTCTGTTTTTTCTGATGTTTGGGAGAATCAATTGCCACCTTCCACAACCCTAATTTCCTTCTGACCCGAAAATGAGGATATAAATTAATAAATTATGTTGTAACAACCACAATTGGTCTCTTGGGGTATTTTTTTTAAATTGCTGAGGAAGAAAAATTTAAAATTCTTTGGCTTTTGAAATATCAAGGTGCTCTTCTTCGGAACGTACTAAAAATATTCGTACACTTGATATTCTGGCGCCTCGATGGGGAAATTTATCGGACAATATCCAGAACTTAATTACGGATCCATATCAGACAACAAACGAAAACGCGAAGGTATGCGTTTCGATCAGCTGCTCTAATTTTCGTTCCCGCCCGCCGAAAGTTCCTCTGTCCCACTCTCTTTTGTCATTATTTGCTGATAACATGGCATTCTCTCTTTTCTCTTTCCACTTAATTATTCCCCTTCTCCATTACTCATTGAAAAAAAATAAACTCGCTATGACGTAAACGTTATTTTTTTTATTTCCCTAGCTTAGTTATTTACGGTTTACTCTTGATTCTTGGACGTCTCCAATCTCTTCCCGATGAATGACTTTATCATCATTTTAGTTCTGTTCGTACGATACAAAGTTGTGGATGATTCTAGAATCGATCAATCGATCAATCAACCGATTGTATGAGAGGTTCAACAGTCTCTCCCACGTGTGGAGATAATGATGGAGATACGTGCGACGCATGTTGATTGGAAAATATGGAGACGTTAGAAAATTCTCTTGATATATTGATTATATATTTGTATACTTATATATTAAAGATATACTTAATTTATGTATTCAATTGTAGCCATGTCGGTTGAACAAATTACCCGAGACACAACAATTTATTCAGCGGTTAATATTGAATATAAAAATCAATGACATTTGATTTATCTGTTCAACTCATGTGAAAGATATTTTTGTGATAGAAATTTTTATAAATGACTCGTTTCTTAATCTGCAATTACAAGTGATGATTGGAGTAATGATTTCTCTTAAACTGCACCATTAATCATCGTGTGATTTGTTTTCAACCGCATTATCTGCCTGTTCCAATCAATTGTAGTAGTAGTAATAATTATCCATAAATAATTATAAACGTCGATGTAAACTACAGAAAAAAATTGATAAATTTATCAAAGTTACTTTACGTTACTCAACTATTGAAACAAGAGGAGCCAAGAAGGGATCAAAATATAAAACCCCAAAAGGGTGCACATAATAAATAAAAATTGAAAATACACTTTGATTTTAACACCAGCAAAACATAAATCCTCCTCCTCCCCCTCCTCCCGGCCGTCGGTATTTGACGAACTGTGCGTCCTCGTTCTCCATTGAGATCACGATGCTCAAACTTTGTGAACACCATGCGCACACTGTCGTCCCACACCGATCTCACCCTCAACTTCCCAAAAAAAAATCTCCAATTCTGTCTCCCCATGCCCCGGCCTCAAATCACTGAATGCCGATCAGAAAACCTGACTCCAAAGACCTACCTGGTTCTCCAAATAATCCGTAATTCCTCTCGTTTCTGACTTAACGTCACCTAGAAACACCGTCCGGCAGGTTCTAAAGCCTTTTTGGAACCCCCTGACACCCTCAGCACATGCGAAAAACCCCCACAGAACCGCAAATATCAGCACCGGATACACATGAACAACGTTGCGTTATGACGGTTATGACTCACAAAATCGCTTTCGCGTTATTCGCCGGCTTCTCGTGCGCTGTCGAGACCACACGGGGAGGCGAGAGAAACTACCTCTTCCCGAAGGAATGTTCAATCCTTTGGTCGGTGTATAACGGGACAGCGTGTTCGGGCGCGGCGATCGAACGTCCAGTTGAGGAAATTTCGGAGGAAAATTGAGTTGAGAATTTTTTGGAAAATTACTCTCGTGATGAATTTTATCTGATTTTCGGTTGGGATGTGGTTGGTATCTAGGGATGAATGGAACTGACTACCCTCGGCGATAACCCGCGGGTTACTATACTAAAGTCAGCGTAAGTTTTAACATCGGGTATAACCCGAAGTCTCCCCCCTCCCTTCTTCGCGCATGCGTAATTTCAGGATATTACCGCGTTACCCACATGAAGGGAGAAGGGAGGGGAGACTTCGGGTTATACCCGATGTTAAAACTTATGCTGACTTTAGAATACTGGCGGGACGTCGACACCTGGCGTTTTTTATAGGGTTTGTGTGCAGCACGGGGAGTTGTGGGGAGTCGCCAGGAGATGGCGGGACCTGACGGCAATGGAGGCTCGATACGGAGGAGTTATCGATGGAGGTCCAGACGATATATCGAGATGGGAGAGGTCGATTTGGGTTGGGGTAGTTTAGAAAATAGATCGAGTTTTGGAAGCAATGGGGGGATAAATCTCGGGTAGAAGGGAGATTATGGGGGTAAAATGGTTGTCTATTGAAAAATTAATTGTTTAAGACTGAAAGAGTTCGTGAATTTGAGAAAGTCGATTGGAATGGATACTTTGATAGATCGATCTGACTTCAGGTCGACAATAAAGTGATGATTAAGTCAACACTAGTACCGACCCCGACGGTGGGAGGCGCCAGTGTCGATTCTGGCGGCTGGATGAGGCACCGGAAAATTCGTCGGTTCATTAAAAAATTGTCCCTTTGTTCTCGATGAATATTAAGGAATGAAACCAACTCTGTTCAGAAGAGAAATAAATTCTCCCCGATCAACCCAAATTCCATTCCGTAATCTCGAGAAATTAAAATTAAAAACCCTGGGAAAGTGGAAGCGCAGTGTCTGCACCGACTCTCCTGGTGCTCGTCGACTTTCCTCGAGAATTTTAATTTTAATTTATGGAAATTAAGGGATGAAACTTGGTTCGATTGAGGAGAATTTAATTCTCCTCCGAACAAGCGTAGCCTCGTCCTTCAATATTGATTGAAGGAGGAGAGAGAATTTTCTAATGAACAGGCGAATTTTCGGACGCCTCATTCCGCTGCCAGAATCGACGGTGACGCCTCTCATCGTCTATTTCAAGACTAGCGTTGACGAGGGGTTGCTTGACCCCTACGATCTGAGCTTCTAGACGAGCCTATTCCCTTTGGAGTATCTGGAGTATCGATAATGGGAACAATCGAATTACCATCGAACGCAGGACACGAGAAGCACAAGTCGTCATCCGGAAGATTCGACCGGAATTGTACAAAAGTGAACTATTGTTTTGTGTTGTTTTTTTAGTTGTTTGGTTTTTTGAAACATTTATGGGCGAAAATGGAGTACCTCATCGCCAATGTTGAACATCTTAAATTTGATATTGAAATTGCCTTGGATGAGCAATATGGAGCACTTCCGCTGCCGTTCACCGGCATGGACAGTAGGTTGATGGTTTGGAGGTTATGTTTATGTTTATTTGCGAGAATGGAATGCGCTTGATGTATTTCTGAGCTTCAGTTTTCGATGAGATGATTCCTATAAATTTTTGCACTTCCAAATGATGAAAAATCCGTTTGTGATTGAATGAACTCATTTCAATTTTTAATAATCGGAAATTAACGGAGTGAAATCCAAAGATTTTTGCTGTATTTTGAAGATACTTTTCATAATTTACAAACAAAATTAATTAACTAATGCGAATCACATCATCTCTGCAAGGAAAATGATTGTAAAATCAAATCTGACAGGAAAAAGGGCCTAATGAAACGATATTAATTAATTTCGAAAACAACAAGTGGCTAATTGCACCACAGCGAGGTTTTTCTCACCGAATGGCATTTTTGAAAATACCTTTTTTCTACATTCACTAATTTACCCAGCACATGATCGTTTCCAAAATTCTTTGAACGAAAAAAAACGAATGAAATGAATTATAGAATCCACTGCCGCTGTCTGTCAATTTTATCCTCGCGGAGCCTGCAACAAAGGTGGCTCCTGCCCATTCAGGCATGTCAGAGGTGATCGGACCATCGTCTGCAAGCACTGGCTTCGAGGACTCTGTAAAAAGGGAGATCAGTGCGAATTTCTCCATGAATACGACATGACGAAAATGCCGGAGTGTTACTTCTACTCGAGGTTTAGTAAGTATCTTCAACGGTGCACGTCCCCCGGGCAACTCATAATATTATTATCTGGTTAATGAAACAACTCAGCAAATTCAAAAACAAAAATTCTCAAAGTTACAGTTAAAGTACATTTTTTGGATGATAACATTTTCAAATGAATTCAAATGTTATTTTTTGTATTTTACCGAGTATTTACATAGCTTCAAAATGAAATCAGACTTTCGATTATCAGTCAATGCCGATCAAATTCCGGAAAATTTACATAATGAACACATAAATATTTATTTTGAATTTATAGACCACGATTCATATCGATCGTAAATTTATCATGTACTCTACCGTCCATAGCTGTCGATGGAGAAATAAAAATGATTAAATGATCAAATTAAATTGCAGACGCTTGTCACAACAAGGAGTGCCCATTTTTACACATAGACCCTGAGACTAAAGTCCGAGACTGTCCGTGGTATGACAGAGGATTCTGCAGACATGGTCCACTCTGTCGTCACAGACACGTGAGACGTGTCCTCTGTATGGCATATTTAGCTGGATTTTGCCCTGATGGACCCAATTGCAAATTTATGCAGTGAGTATCTTCATATTGTGGTATGATTTTTCGAGAAAGACGACACCTCCATGAGTGTTTATTGTTTCATTATTAAGCAATGAGAGATTTTATGTCAGATCTATTGGCTATAAATAATAAGTATCACCTGGGCTTCCATTACGTTGAATTATATATTGAATCATTTGTTTATTTATTTTTTAAATCGCATGTGGGATCCCTGATAGAATCGGTGATGACGAGCTGACGAAAATTCGTTCTTCATCACCAATGAATTCCCAAAACAAATGAAAAAAATATTGCTCATTAAGAAATGAATTAATCTTCTCTCCATTCAGCCCTAGATTCGAGCTGCCCGCCGTTCAAGATATGCAACCGAAGGAGGGTAAAAAAGTGATGATAACGTGTCACTTTTGTGGCGAAAGTGGCCACAAAGCAATTTACTGCAACAAAATGCCAGCTGAAGTACGTGAGGCACAAGTTAGGCAGGAGCTAGAAGGTGGTGGACCTCATCAACACAACTATCACATGAGCATGCACAATGGGCCATCTCCCCGAGGGCCACAGAAACCCCTGGAGGAGGTCACGTGCTACAAATGTGGAACGAAGGGACATTATGCTAACAAATGTCCTAAAGGACATTTGGCATTCCTCAGTCATGCTGGCAGTGGTGCCCCTGCGGGCAATCCGAATCCTGGATACAGGAGGTGAATTCATTAGGTGTCAATTGTCGTGATCAGTTACAACCAAGGTTATTGACACATGAGAAAAATTAAAAGACGGTTGCTCTGCTATTGACCTGTGAAGTGATGGAGTGAGTGGAATTTTTTTAATGTGTTTTGGAATTTGAGGGAGAACGATCGATTTCTTTCGAGGAACAGTTACTATCTGAAATTCAGAAAACTATTTTCAATTGATCATCTCGGTGAGGATAGTGACCAATGTAGGGTTCAGAGTCCTTTGACCCTTAATCCTAAATGTCCTTAACAGTTGAACGACTCAAAACAATTTAATTGTTCAGAAACCACAATTTAAATTAGATCGTTTTACAAATTGTACAAAAGTATTGAACCTGGAGGTTGTGCTCGAATATCTGTGATTCTCTTTTGTAGAGAATTTTCTCCTCCGCGATAAATTCCAAAATACTACTGGAAAATTCAATATTTCCCCAATATCACTACTAATTCCACTTCGCAAGACCTCGTCTCTATATAAAGCAAAAGATAAAGAAATAAAAGATATTTTGGAGAAAAATAATGACGAAGTTATGAAAAACAGATTTATTCCATGAAAGTTAAAATCAAATTAATTTCATACATTTCCATGAACATATTGCATTATTGAGATTGTATAACAATTGAGTATTCGTGCATGAAAATCAATTGCATCTTCAAATTACATCTCATTATTCATTATTCACCGGATAAATTTTTCCGAAGAACAATTGAGTTCTGCAATTGAAATTGTCGATTAAAGTAATAGCACATCATTGTAAATATCTTCATAAAACATTCAACTAGTTACGGCAAAATCAACTCAATTATTCGTTCGAATTCTTCAATTTCTTTTCCCTATTTATGTTAAATAATAATAAAAAGACTCTTGGAAATCTTTCGACTTTTATTTTCTCGAGCAGTTGTGACGTGGTTCACAGTCATTTGCATGAATTTGAGATCTAATGATTTTTTAGTAATGATAGTCATGATCGAGTGATAAATGCAAAAAACCTCGTATTTTTCTTAAAAACTTGAAAAAAACGTATTACAAATTTGGTTCTTAACTACTTGAGTTCCAGATTCATTAATTACATATATTTATACTATTGCGATCCTGCAGGTGTAGAATTATTTATCAAAATTATCAGTTGATGAAAATTAACATAAAACATGTACAGTGACTCTGTTTTTACATAATTTTTAAATACTCGAAGGTTTGACAGTCGTTGACAATATTTTAATGCAGATGAAAATTATTGTCTTGTGATATTCTATTATGGAAATTGAATAATAAATTCTATACTTGTAGGATCCACATACTACGAGTACGAAATTCAGCGAGACTGGGGCAGAATGAAATGCTAAGAAAAACAATGATTTAGAACAATTTTTTGTTTTTTATTAGGGGTCTAACGATCTTGGTTGCGATTTCAACCCTAAAAGCCATCAAGGGCCTCTACTTGACCCTCAAATAAAGGACAAAAAAATTGTCTTTGATTATGAAAAGTGATAATTTCATTCTGACTCACTCTGCTTCATGAACTGTCAACAGGAAGTAAAAATTCCGCAATTCATTATACACTATTTTCTCCGGAAGATAACGGTTTTCCTCTGGTCTTCCTCTTTCAACTGAAGCCAGTGACATAATTGTTGAAATGATGTACAAAATTGTATAATTTTAGAATTTGGAAATTCATCAGTTAACGTTAAGTACTTTTCTTTGTCATTCTGGTGGTGATGAATGTCAGTATAATACGTTGAACAATTGATGAAGGTCACTTTCATATTAGTTCTAGGATTTATGGCTTCAGTCGTTCATATTAATCAATATTTACCCAATCGCGGAGAGATATAACTGAAGAAGGAAACTGAATTGGAAGTAAAATTCATAGAATGGAATTTATTACATTGAGTTTCTAAACCAGATGACTTTTCTAATTTCTCGAGTTTTTTTTATTTAGAAAATTATTCTTTAGAGGAATTTGTCTGAATAAATAATTTTTTTGAAGAAACGTTTCTGCGAGAAGAGTCTCATATAATTCATTCAGGTATACCCCTCCACAGGTGAATTAAATTCAACAGATTGTTGAAGTGCAGAGAGAATCAACAAATTTCCAGCCTCTAGAAAATTATCAACTTCACAAACACTTTAATTACGATTTACTCTTCTAACTTTCACAAATCATCAATAGAAGTCAATTTTTCATTTCTGTCAACTATCCATTTATCTCACAAACATCTGACTCCAGCGGTAAATGTCTTTTAACAATTTCTCACAAATCCAGTCCTCACGAAGACAATTCCACAACAAGAAACTTCTTTCAATTGCCTTCCAATTCCTTCTCTACAAAGAAACTCGAAGAAATTAATTTTTATGAGACTGAAATCTCCTAAAAATATCTTCAATTCCAGAACCTCCACTAGGCCCCCCTAGACATGAAAAATTAGCGACATGTTGAATTTTCCTTAAACTTCCTACTGCATTAGGAACCTATAAAAATCATCGATATTTCTTATTTCATTTCTCCATTCTCATGTTATCCTCATCTCCAAAGACTCCCTTCCTCGTCTTCCGAATAATTAAACCTCTAACACTCATTAATAACCCCGGTGACCCCGCCTCGATCAACAACTCCCACGCCTCATGTACTGGCATACTCAATAACCTCGACATAATTAGCCGGAAAAAGTCCATAAGTACCATCAGGCGCTAGTCCCTGCCACCAGCCCTCATCAATAGCATCAATATGCGTGATAACATCACCCGGATCAAACGTAATCTCCGTATCATCAGCAGCTTGATAATCGTACAAAGCCCTAGCCTTCATCCCCTCATTATTGGGATCGAAATAAAGGAAGTTCTCCCCGCTGAGTTGATTGTACAAATCATTCTCAACGGTGCTGATCTCCTCCGGAGGCTTTTTTTCGTCAGTCTTCACCTCATGATCATGACTAGACACGACCGGAGGATCCTTGCAGACGTCCAGAGTTTCCTTAACCTCCTGAGGTTCGTTATTCACTACCTCCACTTTTTTCTCCTCCTCCACTTCCTGAGGCACCTGCTGTTTGTCCTCCTTCACTCTCTCAACCCTCGTCTCCCTGGGGACAGCCTTTGCAGTTGCAAATCCAGTTCTCATCTGTCCAGCTGCTGAATTCTGCTCGAAAACAGCTCTAGCGTTGATCGTCCTCTGGGCAATGAGCTGTTGTGCCTCGTTGCTCCTCTGTCTCCTCAATTCCTCGCTCTTGGACTTGGGCTCTTCATCATCACTGTCAGCCTTCGGCTGGTGATTTCTCAGGTTCTTGAGCTCCTGTACCCTCTGCTCAGACTGTTCGATTTTCCTGACAATAGGCGTTGCCTCCTCCTCCCTTATTTTACTCTGCTTTTCCTCACGCGATCTCGTCTCCATCTCCATCCTCTGTCTCTCCTTCTCCCTTCTGATTCTCTCCTGCTCTACCCTAGCCTTCTCCTCGAGCTCTTCCTTCTGCCAAAATTCATCGCGTTCTGTTGCATTTATCTCCTGCGCTGGTATTACACGTTTGTACGTCGTACCCACCGGAAATGTGTTACCCACGTCCTTACTACGAGGCGCTTGAAATTTGTAAGCTGAACCTGTTGCTCTCGCCAGCTTCTCCATGATCATATCCACCTCGACATCCTCCTCAGAACGTGCATTTACCTGAATGTGGGCGCCTTTGAGCAGACGTTCAATGTCGCGAATGTGATTAGCACAAGTACCTTTGCGGACTATTGGTGCGAGCTCCCCCTGCCAATTCACCAGGACACATTTTGGAAGGCTTGTTTTTGTGTCGATTACACGACAGAATGCGTACATTATGTGACCGCTATTCAGGTCCTCGATCATCTCTTCGAGGCCACCGTCACCGGTGGACACGACCTTCAGAATATTCGTCTGACCCTCGTAGCCGAAGACAGCCCTAGGAACAAGTGAAATTGGGAGGTTTAAAGGGCCCAGTAGAGGCGAAAATGTGGGGTTTTGAGGGCAGAGACCTTATTGAAAATAAAGGACATCAGCGAAGTGGGAAACTGACACAAGTTGATTTATCTCTAAGTACAATATTTGAACCATAACTCCGAATCTAAGGGAGATAGGAGAATATTTATTATGACATTTATTGTAGTACTCAAATCGCTCCACAAAAAAGGTTATGATGAAGATTTTGATATCGGGCCTAGATTTCCAGATATGGATCAAAAACTAATCAATGGTCAAATGTCGAACACAATAAACAGGTTATTTTCTCGTGTTTGACTATTTTATTTGTGAATTTCCTCATCAG
Source organism: Diachasmimorpha longicaudata (assembly GCF_034640455.1). Classification (NCBI taxonomy): domain Eukaryota; kingdom Metazoa; phylum Arthropoda; class Insecta; order Hymenoptera; family Braconidae; genus Diachasmimorpha; species Diachasmimorpha longicaudata. The sequence goes on along the minus strand of NC_087232.1, from coordinate 5,917,986 downwards.
TTAATCATCCTTCACTACTGTATAACCATAAATAAAGGATAACCAATGATTATCGAAGTCAGAGGTTTGTCTATTACTCTCATAAGATTAAATTAAACCAATTTCATAATTTGCAGTAGGACTAATTATAAAAAATAGAATTTATCAGCAACCAAGCCCATCCCAATCTCTAAAATCCTGTGTCAAGTGGCTGAATCATTGCTCTCTAGTGTCACATTCAAACCATAAATGATGATTTTTTTTTAAATAAATGGGAGTTTACCAGTTGACCGGGGACTTGTCGTCCACAACGCTCGTCCAAGCAGCCACCAGAGACTCATTGTTCTTAGATAAATTCACAGACATCCTCGAGGGGGATAAAAATCACTGACTATCGAACAATATTACTTGTTATTGGAACTATCAGAGGTACATGATTTTGGAGTGAAGACTTGGGCTGTATATCAATCGTATCGGTTATCGGCTTTTCCTCTTCGGTGGTAACCAGGGGTAATGCTGATCCTGTAGAGGGACTCCCAAAGACGATGGACTGAATTGGAGGCTTCTGGGGGATTTGACTTGACGCCAGTTGTATCATAGTACCTCACCCCTGAAGAGGGAGGGACCCACATGCAAATCCTAGGGTGTCTGCTTGTTAGCTGGAGGGTAACTCTTCAGAAGCAGCCCGGAACTGTTATGGGAGGTATTGATTCGTGTGAAGCTCAGCACAATCGGGTACAAACCCAGTGCAAAGAACAGAATTGGTCCATTTCGAAAAACAACCTGTCACCTGATGGCGAACTGCATTTCCATCGCTGCCAGTCGCGACAGTTGGCGGTGGCGCCTCAGACCGTCGGGGTCAGTACTAACGTTGAGGGGGTCGCCTGACCCACGACATCATTAGTCAACGATCCGTGATGTCCTGGGGTTGTACAGGTTTGCACTGAGCTTTATGCGAATCAATACCCGAGATTATCGAGGAGATTACTGACGCTTCTGGAGCGGCTTCAACCGAAAAATTTCGTAGTAGTGGCGCATGAACTACGATGGTGAACGTGCTTGTCGATAAGGTATTACTACGGAGTACGTGGCTAAATGGGTTGGGAGATTTTTGGCTGGAGGAGGCTGAGGAGCCGAGAAAAACGAAAAAATCGATTCTAGAAATTTCCTGGAGCCCTAGAAAAATCGGAAATCGTCTCACGAATCCAATGGCGTCAGCCAAATTGTCCTAGCTATGATATTTCCAAAGATATGGGCAAAAAAAGGGTTGATCCCAAATTGGATCTTCCTTCTTCTGGGGTGAGAGACTACTGGGTTTTACCCTCACGAAAAAATCATTTTATCTGTAATGAGAAACGTCAAATTGGACCTTCGAATCTTCTAAGTTTAGAGACATCGACTAAAAGGAATTGACAGTAAAACCCAATCCATTTGACTAGCTTACAAGTTCTATCAGTAAATTATTGCTCCTCAGATAATTTATTCAATTTCGCTGTCAAACAATGTCCAAAAGATTCCCGATACATTGGAGATATTGAATCGAGTAAACTGTAAGGCGTCTCGAAAACCTGTGCTTCGGTGTTTGTGATGACGTCGTGGTCATTTCCAGTGATTTTGAAGCCCTCCAGTGATACTTGAATGCAGAATCTCAAGTCCTCAAGAGTCGTGACATTCAGATGAATTGAACTGTTGGTGCTCTTCAGCGTTTCAGATATTTTGATGTCCTTCACGTGACATCTGACATCATTGATGATAGCTTGAGCCTCAATTCTCCATTGATCGTTGTCAAGGACTCTCTCCTTTTTATCCCACATCTTGAATCAGAGACACTGTCACAAGAAAATAGAAAGAATTTAATGATTTTTACCATCAAGACACAAATAATACTTAACATCTAAGTCGAATTCAGTTGTTCTGGTCTTTCAAAGACTTCAACGAACGTTTGAAATTGCCTCGTTTCAGGCGACGGAAATTCTCCTCTACTTGCGACACATAACCTCTAAACAAAAACAATCTCATTTCGTCATTCACCTCTGAGTTCTCTCGAAGGAAACATAAACAAAACAATCTGGAATGGAGTCCATTGAAAGCCTCCCGATGGACCAGGTCCCCCTTCATCTGGATCCAGAACTTCCCCTGGACATTCAGCCCCTGGAGGTGGAAGTTGAAACCGAAAAAACGAAGTACAACTTCTCGAATTCAATGAAGTATCGGTGGAAGGGAAAAGTTGTCAGTGAAAAGTTCTACAACAGGAAGATGAAGCAGGTGGCGGGGAGGATCGTGAGAAGGAGTCAATCAACTCTCAGAGATTCTGAGGGTGTTTCAGATAATTCTAACGAGCAAAACGAGTTTAACAATGTTGAGGTAGAGTTCCCAGTGAAGGGGGAGAGAACTGTAGATCTGGAGTTCATTTCTAAAATGATGAAATGCAGTCAGTGCCAGGGAGATCTTTTGTTGAGGAATATTCAGAAGGAAATCCGAAGGAGGTACAGGTCGATTCTTCATGTCGAGTGTCAGGTGTGCAAGGTCATTAACAAAGTCCCTACTAAAGGATAAATATTGTGAGTAGTTGTAGGTTTTTATTGTCATCAATTCCGTTGTGTGTCATGATGTTCTCTAGAAAGTCTAATACATAATTTTTCATCTGTTGTTTTTTATTTTGAAGATTCAAATAATTTTCCTTTATTCCAGGGGTATTTGTGGAGGGGAACTTTCCATAACGTGCGGATACAAGAGAGCAGAGACGTTCAGAAATTAAAGAAACTAATGACTTCAAATGCAATTATTCATTATAATTGATGGTGGGTTCAGTGGTGGAGCTATCAGATGAAGCGAATTACATTTTAATTTGAAATTGAAGAACAATCTTCACAAAAATTTCGCTATATTTGTTAGCTTCGATGATATTCGATTTGGAATTTTAGAAATCCAAAAATTGCACTTCATCACTGGATTCATTAACCAGATTTCGGAACGTGGGGGAAAACAGAACGGCGGGGGGAAGTGGAACGGTATCTTAATAATGCTGCATTAACGCAGGTTCATTTTGCAGCACTCGTTCTGTCATATGAACAGAAGATTATCGATATGAAAAATGTCTTATGGAATCGGGATAAATTCTAATGAAATTGAGACGACTTAATTATATTTGTGAATAAACGGTGTTGTATAAAATAAATAAAGTATTATTTTCTCTGGATTTTTTAATTCTTATTATTTCACTCCTGATGAAATATTTTCCTTCAAATTGCAGAGCCAGAATTGGTGGATTTTTTAATCCACAAATACCTCTATCTCAACTTTCTGTTGAACTTTTTTCCTTCTGTCCCGAGAACAGAATTAGCTGACAGAAAATATGTTCTCCATGAGATAAAAGAGAGAAAGAAATTGAAAATAGATAAGTAAAACAATTTAGAAAATAGACATCACCTTGAGAATAACATTGTCAAAGTTCATAGTCAAATATAAATAACAAAAATAACCTTCCCTCGATTAATTCCAAAACACAAAGACCAAAAACCCTAAATAACCTAACATTACAATATTTTAATTGTTGTATTTATTTCTCACCTTGATTTCTGCAACGAGTGCCCCAGATTAGTCAATTTTTTGGCACAAAAAACGGACTACGTGCATGACAGAAATGTGTAAACCGCCCGGTGTTTTGTTGACACTAGTCTGCACTATCGACTGAGTCACCAGCTGACAGGCGACGTGGCTCTGCTCGAGTTAGTTGGAAACATGGTGGAGCTATTGAAGTGACAGACAGCCCAAATTATAATTTTTGTCATGTTAAAATTCTGATAATTCTTCTAGTCCAGTGAGAGATATTTAGTTTCTTGTTGAGGTTAATTTTTCAGCCGAAAATGGGGTTGTGCAAGTGCCCAAAACGTAAAGTGACGAATCAGTTTTGTTTTGAGCACAGGGTTAATGTTTGTGAACACTGTATGGTGACAAATCACCCGAAGGTTTGTATAATTATGAAATCATCACGTGTTAATAACAAATGGGATGGATTCCAATGTGATACAGTCGTTTCTTTGAAATTGTGTAAGATTTAGAGGAAGGGGGCCTTAAAGCCCAAATATTTTCTGATCCAACGATGCGATTAGGGTGAATCAGACGTCATTTTGCACTTTGGCACAAATATATTTGACATGAAAAAACAAATTCGAATTTGACTCTGTCGATTTCGAGTTATTGATGACCAAAAATAATGAATTTGGCATTTTCCTTTGGTTTTTGGATGGAGTACATCCACCCTCACATGATCTTGAGGGTGAATTGACCTCAAATTATACTCAGATCTGTGGGTAAAGTGGTCGCCAGCTTTAAAGGGTAAAATGACGCTTGAGTCACGTAGAATTGAGGGTTAAATGATCTGTTCTCATCACCATCATTTGAATCGTTTGAATGATTTCAAGCATTCTTAAGGGTCTTTCGATTCGCAACCTCCTTCAACTCACTGTTTCAATTGAGGGTCAGATAGCTTTGAGTCAATTGATTTTTGGAAAATTGTGAAATTAATTTGATCAACCCTCAACAGTGCGTCGTCCAATCGTATCTCCAATGGCTCCAAGACAGTGACTGCAATCCCATCTGCACCCTCTGCAATGAGGCCTTGAAGAGCTCAGACTGCGTGAGATTAACATGTTACCACGTCTTCCACTGGTCCTGTCTGGACACGTATGCAAGAAATTTGCCAGCCACAACAGCACCCGCAGGATATACCTGCCCCACGTGCCAGTCTGGTATATTTCCAGAGGTGAATCTAGTATCCCCAGTGGCTGATGTCTTGAAACAAAAATTGGCGAGTGTCAATTGGGCCAGAGCTGGTCTAGGTCTGCCTCTGGTGAGTCATTTCTATTGCGAATGATTAATTGATTCAACTAGTTTAAAAAAGTAAATTATTGCTATGGAAAACATTATATTTTTCCACAAACAGACGAAGTAATTAATGGTCTTCATTAATTGAAAGTACTGGTGTGACTTATCATTGAAAGATCTTGATAAATTAGTGGACTAATTAATTTTGTGGAACAGTTGAGCATCGACAGAGAGGAGAGGCCAATTCAGGAACCAAAATCAACTCCAACAGAGGCTCCATCAGTCTATCAAAATCACTCGATAACTCCTACATCATCGCCATCAACAGCAACCGCCAGGATCAGTGGTAACGTCAACTCTCACGTGAATAACGTTCACACAGCTGTTCAGAAACAGGGGCCACCGTATTCAGTCGTTAATATTGAATCGTCAGGGCAGATGGAACGAAAGGTCTTCGAGGCTTACGACGATCCCAAGGACATGTCTTATGATCACGATGAAAATAAATATCAGAGAAAATCGGCTGTTGAGTGGTTCCTCAGGTGGTGGAAACTGATCATGAGGCCTCCAGCACGCAGGAGAAGTTCCTCCGGAGGACTTTACAGACGTTATGCCATTATTGGGATTTTTGGGCTACTCTCCTTTATCATGATTATTATTTTGTTCTCGTGGCTGGGGAGAATGGCAACCGATGGAGATCCTGCTTATAATCTCATGGCTAATCCTAATATCAATATTGAAAAGGAGAGAATTTAAAGGGCGGAGGAGAGGATTTATAATAGATGGACGGATGGGGATAATTGAAGATGTGTTTCCAGAGGTTTTTTTTATTTTGAGAGTTCATGGCGATTTTTCGGGAAAATTCACACATTTTTGGGAGAAATCGATTTTTTTGGATGGTTCTAGGGGGACTAGTTGGTAATTTGTTTGACGCAGAAATTTACTAATTCGCAAAATATTTGTTAGCTATAACAAAATGTTTATTCGTAAAACATTTGGATTTTTTTACCTGTTCCAAACAATATTATCTGAATTTATTATTAAAAAAATGAAAATCATTTTGGAAAAATATGAATTGGCATCGAAAATATCTTCAACATTTTTTTGGTAGTTTTTTTCGTCGTGAGGATGATTAAAAAGTTGAAAAAAAAATATTTTTTCCACTCAGTTTAAGAGAGTTTTATCAATTGTCTGACTGTGTCGGTGATTAATGGGACCTCTAAACATTCTTTCCTGTAACTATTCGTCATGGCGATTATCTAGGACTCGACGTGGAAACTATGAAAACACATACTCAGTTCAACCCCAATGCATTTGTCTACTTTTTATTAATTATATAATTAAGACTAGGATTACGATGTATATTTTGTTCTAATGTAAATGTATTTGAAGATTTGTATAGTACATTCGATACTGATTATTCCATCGATGGTATTTTTTCATTCCTCTCTTACTCTTTCTACGTAACTCCATCTATTTTTTGAAAAATTAATTTTTTCAACCATCTGACAACTTTCCTCATCAATTTATCTCCATCGATGGCCTGAAAAAATAAAAAGAAAAGACATCGACAATGACTTCGTAGTGAATATTCCCTTTAATTCGAATGTCCTTGAACTGGCGAACACTTCATCGTCTACCCCAGAATACTTGTTCCCATATGTGTGACACGTCTGGTAACGTGAAAGAAGAGTCCCAGAGTTTCAAACGGATATCGAATTCGATACCTCCAGAACTCGTTCAATCTGTACCGCACGTCAGGAATATATTCAAACTGAAACCCGTGGGCCACTGCTGACACTGCCCATAATCTATCTTTAGCCTCAACCGTGAGGAAAAAGGAGAAGATAATCACATGAATTTTAATACCTGGGAGAACCCGTGGAATCAGCTGAAAAATCTCTGGTGTGTTTTCATTTAAAATTCAAATACAAAAATCAACTCAAGTGTTTTACATATTTCGAATGTATTGGGGAGGGGTAGGAGACCTTGGAGGAGTTTCGAGAATTGGCTCCAAGGAAATTCATTCAGTTTTGTCACTAAAAAAAATTATTAACAAATTGAACGACCAAAAATTTGTTTTTCACAGACAATTTATTTAGTCATTGATTTTTCCCTGGAATTTTCCAGGGATGCCAGGGATTGTAATTCAGGGATTTTCGAAATTTGATGAATTCTAAAAAAAAATTCAATGGTAAACTTTTAAAACTTGCGATTTTTTAAAATTCGATTGTCCCCGTCTCGAAAAAAAATGAAGTGAATAAGATAATACAAATGCTGATGAATTTATGAGAGAAATCCTCGCTCGATTTTTGGATGTCTGATCATTATAGATAAAAAGAAAACCCATTTTTCACTTAAGGAATTGACATCTAATCTAATTCTCCCCATAAATCCACTTTAAGTTTACCACTGAACAGGGGAATAATTTCAGAGTGCCTGAATACCTGTATAACCAGGTCAGGAGGGAAAAATATGAGAAAAAAAAATAAGAGGGGATGTGAAACAGGAATGATGGAGGTGGGGACTCATCGGGAGTTCGGATGGAGCATTTGATGTCTTGACTGCCGGACAACGAAGATCGTTCGAGAATCCCCTAATTTACGTTGTTATACATCGAATCACTGGTTCTTCCATGAAAGTATTCATTTTTTGCATTCTACGAGCTTGTTTTTTGTGTGATTTATAATAATTTCATCAGTTATTCGTTTTATTATTGACTTTATTGCTGTGAATTTGATTGCTTTTTATTCCCGCTCAATATTTAACTTGAGATGAAGAACTTGTTCAGGAGAAATGGTTTATCTATTAGTTATTTATCTTCCGTCATGTGTCTGTGGCAAACCGGAAGTATATCTGCATCGGCAACTGCTTTACTACTGACTTCCGGTGAGTTAAAAAATTTTTTGAGCTTCAGTTACTTATAAAAATTTCAATTTTCAAAACGAAATCGTTGGAGAAAAATATTATAACAATTTTTTTATTCGCAGGAGCTACCTATTATTATTTAACGAAACGATCCCTTCGGAAAATAGACCATAGGGATACGATCGTATTAACTGGCTGTGACTCGGGCCTCGGTTACAATCTCGCCCTTCACTGCCATAAAAATCTCTCGGCTAGAGTGATTGCGGGGGTCCATGGGAGAAATAGTCTGGGGGCTCAGGAACTCATAAAAATGGGCATCACAATCCAGGAGATTGATATCACTGATGCTGAGAGTGTGGAACATTTCGTGGAGAAGGTCCGGGAGTACCTGGAACGAGACAATTTATGTGAGTGGTTTATCTTCATCTTTATTTCAGGAAGAGTCAATTTTTATGGATTTATAAATGATGGATCTTCTGGGTGACGATTGGAGATAAGAAAATCCATGAGGCAGTTTTGGGGAGGATGGCATCGGCTCGAGATCATTATTATGACACATCCACCTGGATGGACTAGTTTCTGAGATCACTGCTCATGAATTCCCAGCCGAGAGGGGGTGAACATTTTTTTAAGAATCACTTGACTTATTTGTTTCTTTTGGGAGCTGGAGGTGATCTGAAGAGGTATAATTTTACGAGAAGTTCAAAAAACGGCGGGTAATTGAACAATGGAACGAGTAAACAAATGATTAAAGTCATTTTTTAGATTTTAACAGTCCCTTTTAGCGGAGAATTAATGGAGCAAAGATTTTCTTGAATTGCAGGAGACATTTTGCTGCGCCGAATTTGAGAACAAGTCGTGAAGACCCGAAAGGGTATACAGACATAAAATAGCATATATATATGAAAATAGACCCACCAGTCCCTGAGTTAGGTCCCAATTTTTAAATCACGTTCCGTCATTTCTCAAAATTTTCTTCCAGGTCTGAGAGCACTAGTGAATAATGCAGGATCAATGGTATTCGGTGAGTTCGAGTGGCAGACAGACACTCAAATTCGTCACCAAGTAGAGGTCAATCTCCTGGGTACGATGAGAGTAACAAAATCGATGCTTCCACTTCTCCGACAACACAAGAGTCGATTGACAATCGTCACCAGTCACTGCGCAAAAGAACCACTACCCGGTGTATCTGCGTATGGGGCGACCAAGGCAGCCCTGGCTGCGTGGGCAACATCCCTCAGGATCGAGTTGAAGAAATTTGAAATCGATGTCGTCACCTTCATCCCCGGGTCTTTCGTCATGGAGAGCAATCTTCTCCTGCGACAGGTTGGACATTTCGAAGTGATGGAGAAAGAGATGAAGGCGGAGGCGAAATCGGTTTATGGAGAATATTTCAATGAGTACAGAAATTATTTGAGACCATTGTCGCAGCAAAATGCTCTCAAGAGAATCAATAACGAGCAGATTTACGAGACATTTGAGAATGTGATTATGGAGGAACCGGCAAGGACCAGTTACAAGTAAGAAGAACATATTTTTGAGGAGCTTTAGGACAGAGAAAAGCTCGAAAATGCGCGCGAAAACTTTGAAATAGTTATAATTACTTATAGTTATAATAATTACAACAATTTTTCAATTTTCAGATGTGAACCTTGGAGGTATACTTACTACCACGTCCTTTTAAAATTCGTTCCTACAAAACTTCACGACATTCTTGTGGAGAAATTCGTGCAGATGCCCCCTTGGAAGCCAGTGAAATCCAAGAAAATGTAAAGATAAACATAAAAGATAATGATATCGTTCCATGTAATTGTGACCTATTCTTGACGTTATCGGTCTAAATATCGCACGCATCAACTATTTACGAATTGCAATCGACGTCAGGCGTAAATAGATCTTTCGATATCGAAAATTGTCAGGAAGTTGATGTGCCTTTGAGAATATTCGCGGAACATCACAAATTTGATCGAAGTTCAATTATTTTAAGGGTAAGATTAATGAAATGATATGTAATGTCGAAGAGACAGTGTCGTAATTAATATTGAATAAACAAATTTTTTATACTGTAATGCCTTTGAAGACCATCTTAAGCGGTGCATGTGGGTGGTACAGGGGCGAGTGGGGCAAAGTGGGACGTGATGATAATGGAATGACAGCGAATTTTGGCGAATTGTCGAGGTATTTTCCATTTCAATCTGAACAACAGTTGGCACCGAAAAAAATTATTTGGATTCTTAATTTCTCTATGTCTGTCTCTCAATACGTTTTTTATGTGCGACAACTGAAGACAAGAGAAAATAAAGTACATGTGGAAGAAACATATCCTCGGATTCCAACTCATGAAAAATTCCTCACAATCATCATGATGAGATTAAACCCCAATCTCTCGATAATTTCGATCGCTTGATACTTCAGTACGCAGGTGTTGATGATTTTATAATTTATCGAGACCCCAGGTGTACGATTAGATATATCTCGAAACTATATAAGGGAATTTCGTTGGGGGGAGCTCAGCTTACGGTGATAATCCAAGGAAATGTTGGGACTCAAGGGTACGTACAACAATTTCAATTTTTTAAAGAGGAAAGTGGAGCGACATTAATTCTATTCCTTTACTAGCACTTCACGCAGATTATTTATAATTTTTGGATGTTCATTTATGGGTGAAAAAGCAATCAAGTAATTTATCCATCAGAAAAGTCAGTGTGAAATTCCAAAAGAATTTTAATATTCAAAATTTTACTGAAATTCAATTCGAACTTACAAAGTTAAGGGTTTCCACGAGAGAATATAATTTTGAAAAATGGAAAAATATGTTTAAGTCGTGGTAATTTTATTTTTCAAGAATGCAATAGAAACTCAGGTCGGAAAATGAATTTATCAAATTGAAATCTGCGTATAATATTTCATATTTATTTTTTTAACAGAGGATTATTGATTTTTCTGACATGAGAGAACAATGTGGTTTTATGTGTAGTATTGGTTATCGTGGGCTTCTGTGTGGCTGCTTCCCTGCAGGATACTCCATTCACCAAGTGCAAGACGGGTGGGCCACCGCCGGAAAGCCTGAGGATCAAGGGGTGCAATACGACACCCTGTAAATTCATCAAGGGGACGGATATCAAGGCTGAGTGGGATTTCAATGTCGGTAAGTGAAGATTTTTTCTGGAAATGAATATAAAAATTCGATTGGGAAACTATCTCCAGGAGGTTGCCATGAAAGGGGAGGGAGGGAGTGGGCATTGATTCAACCTTAATTAGGTCAGGATGACGAATAGTCTTTCAATAAACAATCAGTTAAAAATTCTCTTGAAATTGAATCAAATGTCTACGTTCAGTTTCCAAATTAACGAAGGGAAACTGAAGGGAAAAGACAATGAGACACATCCCGTTTCTTGAGGCGTACATTTATATTTATATTGTCAAGAGCCTAATATCTTAGACAAATAAGAAAAAGAAAATTGTCATCTGATGGAGGAACCCTGTTTTTTCTACCTCAGAAACTATTGTTTATGTTTATATAGAGGATGGAGGATGTCACGGAACACATCTTGACATCTCTGGAGATACCCATCGGTCTATTGACTTACCACTGATTATTATTATTAATAAGCGGCTCCAACGATTCTCTTAATTGTGTTTTACATTTTTCTCCGGATATAACAATATCATTCCAAAAAGTAAATTAATTTTCTATTTGATTTTCCTCACCAGTTGCTGACACAGATGATCTCCACCCAAAAGTCCTCGTCAAAGTCGCGGGCTTCACCATCGACTACCCTCTACCTGAGCAGGACGCCTGCAAGTCCCTCACGAACGGTGAATGTCCATTGGAGAAGGGGGAGTTGGTCTCATATGGGCTGAAGATGCCGATCCTCAAAATGTACCCTTCCACCAAACTCCACTTGACGTTTTCTCTGGTAGATCAGCATAAGAACACCCAGGTCTGCTTCGAAGTGGATGCTGCAGTCATTGATTAAAACCTCTGAATAACAATGTCGCTCAAGTAATTAAATATTTAATTGGTCATTAATTTTATTGTAATAAATTCGATGGAAGGAGAAGAGATTTGCTGTCGTCCATTCATTGATTCATCCAATTAATTTTTAAATTAAATTAATCATTTTTTGTTATGGGAGCAAATGTTGGGTTTTTGGTTATAAAAAATAGAGAGGTATTTTCCATTGAATTGTTGATAAAAAATAAAATGTTGCTTGAACGTTTTTAGATCTTCCTCAGGAAATTTTTTACTTTGACTGGAATTTCCCGGAGGATAAATTTATTTAGTTCAAGAAGGTGCTGAAGAGTGGAAGATACGAGTGGGATAGGGGTGAGACACCCTTTGGAGAGGAAATTCTCGCCCTCATTATCTGTTGGACAATTTATGAGATATCCAGGCTCGTCCAGAAGCCGTTTCCCGTGGTCATTGAATGGAAGACTACCCTCACATCGATCCTATCATCATTCCCTCGGTTATAGGGTTCTGGATTTATTGAGAGTGATGAAATGAGGGATATTACCCCCTGTTCGGAGCAATTAGATGTTTTATATTTGTCCAGGAAGAATTTTTGCTGGGATATCATGACCGGACTGACGTGGAACTCCGGGTGGGGTAAAATCCTCAAAAATACACCGAAAATTGAAGATGATGATGAGCGTTTGGCGAACGTTTCGCTCATAATTTTGGCACTCAACCAATATCCGTATTATTTATAAATAGAATAAGACAGAGAGTGGGGGTAAAATTGCGGTGTCAGCTTGCACAATACCGTTAGCCATTGGTGGAAGTCCTTGCAAAGTTTCCTCGTTAGTACATTATACCGTGAATCCACTCGGGAGCTTTTGTCAAGGGCTAATACGTTCAGCCAATTTTAGTCACTCTTCAACTCATTTTAACCCCAATTTATCCCGAATGTTACAGGTGAAAATGTTCATTAGTCTCTCCCGTTGAGTTGATTAAAAGGCGGAGAGCTTCTAATTAATTCAGTAATGATTAATTTTGAATATCTGAAAAGTTCTTGAAGATTAAAAACTTTATTCCGACTTTTTTCTAGATCTGGACATTTTCCACTAATAATTTTATCACAAAAATTATAAAATTAAAATTATCTACATCTCGTGGATTGTGAGATATTTGCGAAAAATGGATTTTTTATTTCACACAAACAGAATTCATTGATTAAACATTTATTTAATGGAAACTACGCTGGCAGAAAAATATCATGGACTCTACGAGATAAATCGTTACTAAATTTTTTCATATTGTAGAGCAATGGAAATTCATTGGCTGGAGCCATTAATGAATTCACCGAATAATAAACTCGAAAATAATAGGGTAAATCGGTGGTTGGTTTTGTTCAGTCCCTTGTTTCTTCTCCAGTAAAACCCGAGTATATAGGAAATATAAGGACGGAGCGTCCCGATCGATTCGCAAGGATGTGGGTCAGGCATACGCCCTCCCCCGTCCAGCTCACTTCACCCCTGGGAATTCACCATTCCCCAATTTCCGCATATCCCCCAGCATCATCCCTTGTATTATCAGCAAACCGTCATTCATGACTGAGATTTCGTTAAACCAGTTCACCTACCACCCCCCTCTCCCTCACCCTTTTGTCACCCTCGAAAATTGTAATCATGAAGTATGAAAGTTGGCAGTTCGAGGCAAAAATATTGCGCATTTGTCTATTTCGATAAATCGATAGGAGCTCGTTATTTGTGAGAAAAAAATGCGTAAATGTTCAGTAATTTTTACTGAATATTGTTTTGACTGGCAGATTACGGAACAGGCACGTAATTTTGCAAAAATTCAGCACTCGGTGCAATTATTGGTCCAAATAGTGGACTCGGCAGATGTTGCAAAAGTGTATTATATTGAGAGTGTGTTAAGAATGACTTTTTCACACACAGAAAGACGTTTTAGGTAAAAATTAGATGTTCAGGAGTGAAACGAGGGATGAAGGTCCATTTTATGCCAAAAATTAGTTTAATTTTTCCAACAAAAGTTGACATAAAGTAGTTGATTGACATTTCGTCCCACGTTTCCCCCTCCAGAGGTCTAATTTTTATCCAAAATTTTTTTCTGCGTGCACATGTGGTACCCAACAACAACCGAGTAGTTGAGTCAATAAATAATCATTACGATTTACTAAATTTTTCATTGTGTAATTACGCGGGAGCTATGCCGAATGTATAATACCCCTCATGCAATGAGCATTTGACAAACGGGTGCGGTTCATTGTAAAATTCCAGGGTCGTGACTGGACAAAGGCATCACGTCTCCGGCTACCGGTGGAATTCAATGCTATTGTTTATATTGTACAACTGTTGTATAGTTTTTTGCGGTTGTCATCGATCTCTCTTGTGGGGGAATCGTGAGAAGGAGCAGATCACTTTTTAGCTGCAATCGATGTGGAAATCTAGTTGAGTGGAATCGATCAAGGCCAGTAAAACCCAATCACTGATAGTCATCTATTGCATTGGCATTAGATGTCGATCCTTGACATTGACGGAATGCCAATGATAACTATGTTTACGACATTTTTTTGCATGTGAGAAAAATTATATTCAACTGACAAGGGTTTCCTCAGAGGAAACGTTTTTTACTCACAAGAATTTTTGTTTAGGAAAATTCATGAAAATTTCAATTTTTCCAATGGACATCATAAAAGCAAAATCAACAAAAGTAACTTATCGTAATCAGTCTTCAACTAAGGCTAAATTATATCAGACCATTTTATGTTATGATTGAGGTCATTTGAATCACGATAAGAGACAAATCTCCAGACTTGATTTTCAAACTCCACAATTTTTTAAAGCAAATCAAACTAATGATTATTCTTATAATCCCCCTTGTCGTCAAATTCGATCATAAAGACATCACGAAACATCTCTAGAATAATTATTAATTATCGATTTCAGAGTTGTAGTTATCGTCAAAATAACATTTTTTTCCAATTCCACATTCAACAAATAAATAAATGAATTGGAGTTGAATAAATAGTCTCATCTGGCCGTCAATAGCGTCTTCATTCAAAGCGAAAACAATTAACTTTAATCGATTCTTCAGGCAACAATCGAAGAAAATATTATTTAATAACAATAGCACTTACACATACGTCCGAACACGCTCTGAAAATCAGATATTCGGATTTTTTTAATCAAAAGAATTGAGCAGCAAAAATTAAAAAAAAAAATGTCGGGATCATTAAAAAATTCAGTCGATAGATCAGACCGAACCACCGAATCCATCTCCGCCTCCCCCTCCCTCACAGGGAAGCCCCAGCGAAAAAATAGCTACAAAATCAAAAAAAATGCGCCGTTACCCCTTCCTCCTCGTAGACCGCTGGAAAGGGAAGGGTGCCGACTAGCCCGAGGTCCCCCTTCCCCCGGCGCCGACTGCGATAGAGAGTCACCTCGTAAGCACTCGTTGTTACGTACCTCTCCAGTGACGTCATCCCTCATTCCCTCGACCGTGTGTGTCAGGGGCTAGCGTGCGTCGAGTGTGTCTCCATTTCCTGAAGTTGAAATCAGTAAAAAAAATAAATAAAGAGCATAAACTCAGTGAGAGCCGGTTAACCCCCGAGTGGTGAATTTCATCGATTCGTGGACGTTGTGATTGGCTTAATTTTCATCTCAAATTGTGCAATTGTCGCCTTTTCCCGTTGAAGTGAGAGGTGACACGGGCGTATACACAGGTAGTCACGGCCGGCGGCCATTATTGTTGTCAATATGGCGGGCAAGGGAGGTCTCGCTACTGATGTGAGTATTCAATGATTTGTCTTTTATAATTATTGAACCCGATGGACTGGGGTCGATGATGAGGTTCGGTGAGACCCCGGGGCAGAACGGGAATTTTTTTTGTCGAGGGAAAATGGTTGTCGAGTGCCTGGAGAAGACCTGTCGTTGGGGGTTTTCCAGGAATTTCGGTGAGGAGAGGGAGTTTTGAGGGATGAGGGCTTGTTGCCACTGCCCTTGGTCTTGGGGGGTGGTTACGAGGGCTGTGAGGGCCTTCGGAGGGCTGGGAACAGCGGGGGTTCAGCGGAATCGAAAACAGTGCGGGATTAAGTGATGAGTAAGAGGACGTTAACCACGCCCTGTGGGTGCTCGACGTTTGTTGTTATTTCTGGGATTTCAGAGGTTTTTTTTAAATGAAGGGCAAGGTGGGTGTTAGGTAATTCGGGAATTGGAGGGGAATCCCGACCTGGTGGAATGGAATCGTGGAGAGGGGAATTGAAAGCGGGCAAAGGGGGAAGTGGGACTGAATTTGGGTGACAGGACGGCGTTTTATGGGGTTTGAGGGGATTTTTGGACATTGGGACGATGGGATTTTGATGGGTTTCGAGACTTTTGAAATATTTGGTATTATTTTAAGGGTCAATTGAAATTGGGAGATTTCACTCAGCAGTTGCTGAGTTATGGAGGATTTCAGGTTTAGTTTTAAGGGTTTAACGGGTCTTAAGGGGTCGAAAGTTTGATTTAAGGGCATAACTCGAAATTCGGGTTTTACAACAATTATGGTAGAGGTGGTGACGATAAAATTTTTATCGTCGGTTCATCTAGAAAATTCATTTTGATTATCTTCATTTTGAGAATAATATTCGAAACTTTTACTTAACAGATGTTTATTTATACTGCATTGAAGATGAGTTATTTTTGTAATCAATGATGTTCTGCGAAGTTACGTTTGAGGAAAGTTTTTCGAAAATGTTAGATAATCCATAAATCACAGAAAAAATTCAGGAGCAAAGTGGTAGACCAAGATAAATAGATTATCTCAGTTGAGTTTTTGAGCAATATCTCAGAGTCTAATGGAGATTTCGAAATTTTTCTGATAGAATTTGTTATAGAATTCGATTCGCTCCACAAAGAACGTCCTAATAAATTTTTTAGATCTTCCTTAGATTCCAAGATATTCATTGAAAACTTGTTGATAATCAAAGGTGACTTATCTTTTTTACCACCTCGCTACTGAATTGTCTTTAAAAAAAATTCGTAGCTGATAAAACTCTCCACAAATGAGGTCTTACGAAACACCATATCGCCACCGAATTCCGAGGTTCTGTCCAAAAAATGTTGTTCATCTTTTAGACAATTTAAAGATTTCTTAGTAGCGATTCAGTGATAACGTAGTAATAAGAACTGAATTTTCTAACAAAGAACTGATGGAGTAGCCATTTTCGATCAGAATATGCTCAATTATACACAATATATGTTGAATAATAATAATATATAAATAAGATATATATTATACATTAACCTTATCATTCAATTAAATTTATATGTTTAGAAAATGAATTGAATATTTAGATATATTTAATTTAATCTAATTTCATAATTACATTTTCATAATCCTAATAAATTTGATTGAATGCTCAATTTAATGCATAAAATATATATGCAATTTCGTTAAACAACAAATTCTTCATCTTTTTATCTAAAAACAATTCCAGACTCTTATTCCTTTCATCACGTACCATAAAATACTCGCGATTTATCGAATACAGAGAATTTTACGACGAAATGATTAATATATTTGTTTAAAAAATACTCATGCTGAAAAGTATTTCTTATGTCTGATGTTTGGCTTGTTTGATCAATTCTCTTATTCCCTGAATGGCCGTCCAGACATGTCCTTGAACATATTGATGCTCTGTTTTTACCATTCGTATTTCCGAAATAAAAACCGTGACGAAGGGAGGGAGGGGGAAAGCATTCTGAATTTAACGCTGATGACGAAAGAGTCGACGTGCACCGGCTCCGACAGATCGATGAGCTGACAGGTGGAGATGGTTGATAACTCTGGATGACGTATTAGATCAGACTGATATAATAAAATTATAATCAGCGAGGAATTGGAATTATTTTCTTCTCTTCGACCGCTTTATTGATTTGTGATTTATAATTCATAATTTATGATTTGAACTTGGGTTTTTGAGGATTGAAAATAGATAATTTTATCAGTCTCTGAGATTTTTGTCTAAAGGGCTCTCAGGTATTGTCTTGGATTCATAATTATTCCGGTCATAAAATCAATCTACATTCTCAGTGTCACTTGAGATATCCCTCGAGATTATAATTCCTTTTCAAGACCATTCTAATGTCGCTGTTATTGAAAACTTTTATGACTCGATAAAATTAGTACCTTGACTTATTTTATGTTGAAAAATTGTTTAATTAATCCAGCAGATTATTCCATTCAGATATGTTTGGTTTAATCACGAAACTGTTATCAATTCAACAACTTTTCTGACTAAAAAGCAGTGGATTTTTTATATACAATTTTACAAATGTTTTTCCGATAAATGAGCGAACAATTTCATAGGCTGACAGCGTTGAATGGATTTCGTAAACTAAATAAGTTATTAATTTTTACGTATATTAATTATTTTTCTGTCGGTCAGAAACTTCTTTTTTTACCTAAAATATTGAATGTTTAAAAGTAGTTTGTGGGAGAAGATCGCAATCTTCGTCAAAGCTCTTCCTAAGGCCCAGACTTTCCAATAATTTTCACACTTCCAAATATATTCACACGCATGTGGGTTGGAAATAGTATACGATGTGATGTAATTGTGATCGATTAACATTGATTTGTGCCAGAGGTTTCCGAGAGTTTATCGGTAGTGTCCTGCATTCTTCTCTGTCACTTCGGTCATGGTCTCGAGGTTTGACATCGTCATTGTGAATAAAAATCCCTAAAGCGATTTATGGGGAAACGACTTCATTTTTAAGAGCCAGAGGCTATTACAATCAGATTTGGCATTAATTGAAGGTCAATTATACGTAGATTTGAATGAATAACGTGAAAAAATCATTTGTTTATTGTTCAGTCTCTTTCTGTCTCTTTTACATAAATTAAAAAATTAAATTAAACGTGAAAGTTAATTAGATAAAATTCTGTTGCTCGTATATTGGAGGCCCTAGAGTATTTTTAATTTTGTAGACGTCGGCACGATAAATAAAAAATGAGGATAGTCAGCGATTTTAAAAAAACTCGGAGTAGTTTCCCCTCAACAAAGTATAAACTAAAAAAAATGTGTACCTTACTCACCTTTATTACCTCACATTCAGATCTCGAAAGTTAGAATAACAAAATTATTGGGGGACTGGGGACAGTCAGACGATTTACGATAGTCATGTCCTCAATTTCTCCAAACTTTATTCCAAAAATTACAAACTCTTGTTTTCGGTGCCGACACGAACGAGTGCCAACAGACTTGTCCACTTGTCCCGAGGGAGTGGCAACTCCTAAATTGAGTGACTCAGGGATTTCCAGAGTAGAATGGGTTTATGATTTTGTGATTTCGAAAAATCTCCGGATAAATCGTGATGTCAATGTCACAATGTGGAATGTTAATAGACATTCATGTATTAAATTGAGGAATTAAATGGTTTGCAAGGGTCTTGTTTGTTAAAGTGAAAATAAAACTGTAATTTTATTCATGATTTCCACTAAATCATCATCACCACATGTCGAAAATTTGAATTTTCGTCGAAATGAATAAATTATTTTGTCTGTCATTACGAAAATCAATCTGGTCACGTGATTTCTCTGAAAGTTTCTCCTTAAAAATCATAACTTGAAGTGATAAATCACTCAATTTACTGCGATGCCCGTGATGGTTTCGATTTTAATTTCGAATCGAGTGGCTTAGTCATTACCCAACTGACCAGTCACTCGTGTTGTGTCATTATCCCGTCAGGTGGCGCCAGTGAGTCTTTTTAAAAAAAAATCTACTAGATTCTGTCTGAAAATTTTCGTAACCAGTTCGCTTGTACTCTCGTCTCACCTTCGACACTAATTTGAACGATACAGTCGTCGCTTATTATCACTAAATTAGCTATTATGTCGTTATTTTAACGAGTCAATGTGTGTCAGGGGGCCAGCCAAGTCACATATACGTATTTGACACTGGAATATTTTTTTATTTCTATTATAAACAGGTCGATTTGATTATTTTTATTGTATCATCAATTTTTTTATAATTGTGATAGTTCATAATTTCGATGATTGTATGAGTTTCATTCAGGCTGTCAACATTTGTTTTTTTTTCCCCCCCGGATGTAATGACGATCTTCCTCTTGAAGATGGTTCAGGGATGAATAGACGAGGGAGATCATGCCAGATAAGTGGAGGAGAACATAAAGAAAAACCGCTTTGAACTGACTGTCGAAAGTCACACCAATTTGTCCCTAGTATGTGGGCGCAGGATGTAACTTTTTTAATAATTCGTTGTGGTGAATTTTTGACGGTTTGGACTGCTCATGGTTGAATTAATTTCGGGTCTGTTTTTCCCAAGTCTACCCCATTTTTTTAAATTGGCAGTAGGCAGACGATTCCTCAAACAAATTATTTTCATTTTTTAAATCGTAATAATGACATATCGGAACGATTATGAAAATGAATTTTTTTGATTGTTAATGTATTTTGAAATATAATTTATTTCGAAATTGAAAAACATATCGTTGAAATAAAATACAGAAAATATAATTCGATTTTAGTCTTACGGTCTCGAGGTATTGACGACTGAAAACTATGTACTGTATGTACTGGGGGACTACGCCCTTTCAATTGCTTTGTTTGCCAGTCACGAAGGGAACTTTTCCTCTCATAATTTTTTGAAAGTTCGAACCGCATCAAAATTATCAATACTCATCACTTCACGTTTACCCTCTGCTCCATTTTAAAAGTTACAAAATTAAATTTTGAGTGTCAAAAACGTTTAATTAAATTGGGATTTTTACCCCTCTTCCAAAACACAAAATTCCAGCCCTAGGGACGTGCTGAGTTTTCCAAAATTATCCAAGGTTGGTTCAACCTCGAGAACCTTGGCTCGATCAACATTCGTTAATTATCAATCAACCTCGATCCAATCTTCATTTAATCGTCCATTCGCACCTGGGAATGACCTCCGAATTCATATTTTTTTCAATACCCTCCAAAAAAACCAATCAAACATCTCGTATTGATGATTCACCCCCCTTGTTTGCCCACAATAACTACCCCAGTCTATTCCATTAGCAGACATAAATACTTCCATCAATTTTTCTCGGTTACAAATGCTATTAGAATAATTATCTCGTTAATGGTGATCATTTCCCATTGACTTTTGTCTTTATTTCTTGAAAATAAAGGGTATTGAGTGGTTTTTCCGTCTATGGGAACAATTTCCAAGGGGTAGTTAATGAGCCCTCGCCCGAGGGACTCGAGTAAAACGAGATGGACGGTAATTGAAATCGGTGAAGCTTGGAAACTACAACCGGAAACTTACCTCCGGGATGCTGAGGAAATTAATCTGTCACTTTTCCTCCATGTAATACAATTTTGCTGTATTTACCTACGAACGTGACAATTCAGGGAATTTTTTTGCGAATTTACCGAAGCTGCGGGGGGGGGGGGGGTAAAAATAATGGCATAGGGTCTCGCAGGATATAAGTTTAGAAAAAAGGGCATATCGAAGGGAATCTCTAAAATTTTTCGCAACTAAGGGTCACAAGGAATTGAAGAATTTGTGAAATTGGCAAATTTTTCGGTTTTCCATTTCGATAAAATTAAATTATCGGAATTCTTTTGGTCAAATCTCATTGAATTAGAAGTTGAAAATCACTTCAGGTGGATCGAAAGGCCACAGGGGTTAAATCCAAGTGCATAGAGTTATTGGGGGTGGGGGTAGAGGGGGCTCCAGCTGGCAAAGAGTGGGGAAATGAGAGGGGATAAAGCCCCGCAGTGCGGCGCGATCGATAGGATTCCTCAGTCAACTCCATCCCTCTCGTTTTATGTCTCAACCCCCCCTCCCCTCTCTCCCTGCCCCACCCACCATCCCTTGCCATGACCCCCGCCCCGTCTGTATCTTCGGAGTTTGGCTTTGGCCACACACGAACTTTACCGATTTCATTTCATTCCCAGAACCACTCGTTTTCGTAATTATACACTCGGAAAAATTGCAACTGAATTTTTTAATGATGTCTACCTCATTTTGCGGAGCGCATTTCATTTAATTCAGGGAAGATAGTTTCGCCTAAAAGTATTTTTTTTTTTATCATTTAGACATATCTACATCAATTTTTTTTTTAGTTCTGAAGAAAAATTATTATTTGATGGGGAAGGGACTTTTCAGAATCGTCGATATCATGTGATGGAACGATACGATCAGAATGAATCGAATTATATATGACAAGAAACAATATGTCTTTAAATTTATGGCGAAACGGATTTATTCGACTCTACCAATTTTAAGATATTGACGATTTTCTCTTTATGGTCTGGAAAGGGGGGCGGAGCCCCCTCTGCCTTAAAATACCGTTTATTAAATGAAAAAAATTTTTTCCATAAGTCATTTTATTTCCAGTGGATACAGTCAATGTTTTGCCACAGAATATTTTTTCTAGCTGACCAACAATTTCAACACAAACAAATTTTGCAGACGTGAACATTCATCGTGTTGACATGCCTCATATTTTCTTCTTAAATTGTTATTTTATTTTGTCCGAAGCAATCGATTAATAGTAGTAAATATTATGAGGAAATAGGGGAGGAAATGGGACATTCAATTTTCATGGAATGTACTTTAGCCCTCTCCCTCCCCCCCTTCCCCTTCCCAACCAAGTTGTTCTGATTGAACCCAGAAAAAAAAGGGAAAACATAATGACATTTCCGCGTGACTCACTAGTGGACAGACCACCTATAATGATCAGTTTATTACACCCATTCTAAGAGCGTGTATAATTTCAATGTATGTTAGTAACTCGCATTCTCGTCCGGAGTATAAAATTCCGTACGGTTACCCCGAAAGTACAGACTAGCCTCGGTATGGCTCAACATTAGATTGACCGTAATGTGTCTCTTCCTCCGACGCAGATACAGTCACGGTCACCACGCGTATGCGTTCTTCAAACGCTCAACCATAAATTTATGTTAATAAACATTGGAATTTCTGCGACACTGGGATAAAAAAATTATTTGTTTAATCATTTAATTCGGTGGATTGTAATTTATGCAGTCGAATGTGCCTTCGATTCGGTCAATTATTTTCAATGAATTTTATTCGTATAATTTAAATTATGAATTTGAGGACTGAATTTTAATTAATTACGAGTGATTGGAGTCGAAGAGAGAATGCTCTCTAGATCTCTCGAGATCTATTCTCCCAAAATATTCACTGAAATGACGTGACATAAAATATTGAATTCAACTGGAAAATCAAGACATGTGTTTTAAATCTTGTTGTGAGCAAAGAAATTCAGAATTCCATAATTCCTTTGATCATAAAATAATGATAAGATCTTTAAATTATTCTGTGGTGATAATCACCACAAAACGAAACTGTTATATCAAGTCATAAATTTTCTGAGCTTAATTGTCAACTCGGGAGTACGGTCTCTACGATGTAATATCTAGATTCACCCGAAAAAGACTATTCTATCGATTCATTGGTGATGAATCGATGAAATATTCATTTTCACATGATGCGGATGTCCCAGTACCTGACGCTGTCCGAGGAGTTGACCTATTTTAAATACTAGGCCACGAGTTTCTCGGAACTTTGAATTTCGCGCTATAAATATCAACCAATGAGACGTATGTGTGACAGAATTTCGATATTTTCGATTCGATTCGAGATAGGAGTGAATGTGCTGTCTAAAGGAAGTCTTAGAGGGGTCACATGATCAGACAGATTTTTTAATTACAGATAAAACAATTTTTTGATTTTTATATTTTCTCAGTTCCGTTGTTTCTTCATTACCGATCTGAAAAAAAATGGCGACATTTTTAGACCTATTGGGTCCATAATGCCCGGATATACCCCGAAAAATAATTTCTTCGGGAGGAAAATATTACATTAAATATCGACGTTCAACCTAAGTTCCATTCGAGATAAAAAAAAAATTGAACAACAGCCAAAAAATAAATAATAACGCAAGAAATTGGGGACTTTGATCGGCAAGGGTGAGATAGCTGGCAGTAGTAGCCAGTTTCCAGTTTAACATACCCGATATGTCTGACACAGGGCAAGTGGAATTGGTCTGGCATAATCTGGCATTATCCACTCGCTCGTGAATACGTCATTATTTGGGATGAAAAAATAAATACCGGGTAATAAATAAATATCGATTGCTATTGATGCACACGATTGCCGGTGGTGAGATAGATAAGACAATGAGATTTTTTTATTTTTTCATTGTCTCGGCAGACAGCTAGACGCCCGTGGTTTTTCCAGTTCAATCTGGTGTACCTAGATGTGAATGAAACGTCCAAACCGGATGAATCTGGTAAAATACGAGTTGAGGGTGTGATTCACGACTTGTCGTCTCCTCACTGCGAACAACAATTTTCTGCCATCGAGTAATTCTTCGGTGCAAATGACAATTGAATTCAATTTTTTAATTGTGATTTTTCGCTTTCAATTTCGCTAATTTTTGGAGGTTGAGGGAACTCTATAATTTTTCATCAAAGAGAGAGGTTTAATAGGGTTTAGACCTTTGCGATAGAATTATTTTATAGTGATAGGTCAATAACAAAGAAGGGACTGCATATTATCATTATATTACGGTAGGATATATTATACGAATGGCGTATTTAATTTAATATATAAAATTATGTAATTCATAAGACGAAAGAGAATGGAGAGCTTTATTTCTCTCGGTTTGCAAAGAATTTTTTTTTTTGGAAATGACTTATCTCCTTTTACGACTCCTCTGTTGAAAGTTTTTTAGTTAGTACGAATTACTCGTTAAAAAAATGTAATAACAGTTGATTAATTTGACGGTAAACTCTCACGTTCTCATTGTCAATGATTGATTTGAAACATTGTGATTCTCATCGCATGTCTAGTTAACGAGCAAATAAAAATTGGCGCCACTCTGGAAATGCTCTCCAGTCACTCTGCTTTCATATAGATCATCTACGTTGTGAGTTATCCTTTCGTGTCTGGGGAAATATCTGTCATAATATTGCGGACAGTGATGGCAAGAGAATATTCATATTGGCACGTATCACGTTTAATGGCAACTACTCTACTGCATCCACTCTATTCTTTGGATTAGTGTAATGGTCAGTTGAACGACATTGGTTGGCTCAATTCCCATTTTTTTTTTAACTGAATTTTCTGAGATCAGTTAAGGGCCCGCGGGAGTGAGAGAGAAGTACATCATTCAAGGGACAACTTTGCATCATCAGTAAATAAAATTCCGTGGAAATTACCCAACTGCTAGATGATTTTTTTAACAAACGACCATAACTTCACACCAAAGAATTAAGTAATTTTTACTGAACCTTCTGCTCCCGGAAAAGGGAATAAATGATGACTCAAAACATTGGTTCCCTTTCAAGGATTTTAATGCAAAAAACTGAAGTTAATTTGCACATCGTTAATTGTTTTAATTAATATTCAAAAATACGAGGTGGTTCGGAGATGTGATCGTCGCCATTTTGTCCGGAACCGTCTGCCCTATCGTAGAGCTTCCATGGATAGCCGACACGTTCTTTTAACTGTTTATTAACATTCTTTATTCTTTTCATTACATTTTATTAAAAATTTTTCATTCACATGGAGAGAAATATTTAATAAAAATGACGTATCTTTTTGGTAATTCTGGAGCGGCAAAAACTATAGTGCATTCGTGTCGGAGGTTTAGAGATGCGCATGCAAGGGTCGCGGTGCTCGTAAAAAGGGACAAAGAAGGTGGTGAGGGGGGGGGGGAGAGCGACGGGTGGGGAGGAAGAGCAAAACGATGGAATAAGAGGGGCTGTTGGGGGTGGAGGGGAGGTTGAAGGAGAATGCACATAGCTCGGTGGAATAAACGTGTCGCGGAACCCTGGGCCGATACGATGCGCGTGAGATTGGCGCAGGGCCGTTACGCCGGGGCAACATTGCGTAACACTTGTGACACCCATCGGCGCATCCCGGTTATTTTTTACTAGAAACAATGTTCTGGGAGGATTAAGAACAATAATACTTAAAATGATATATTGATATAAAGAATTTAATTATGAAAATTGTTGAATTTTGAGGAAATATACACCAGCAGATAATTTTTATTAAGCCGTAAAATTTGTTAAAAAATTTGACGGTAATTTTACCGAACGGTAGAACCATAATATAATTAGCAAAATGTGAGGTATTGAAGAAGTGGATATTAAATTCATTAAATATTTGGTATATTTATGGATTTAATATATTTTTTTGTTGGAAAAATATTGTTGTATAGTTGGATTAATAAATAAAATATGTGGAGAGGGACAGAATGAAGAATCCCTTGCTCTGTCTCTTATCACTGAAAATATTGTCACGTAGAGATGAAAATACTTTGGAACATGGAGATGTCGGAATATGAAAATTCTTTGCGAGAATGAAGAAAAGTAATTTCGATTAAAAGAGAAAGGGAAATCGTGTTGTGGATGTGGGTTGAACTATTCCATGGATCCCCTGGGTTTCTGGGGAGGGATAATCTAATGGGAGAGAGGGCTTTTATATCCACATGACAAGATGAGGGCGATGAATTTCTTGAGGTAATTATTGGGAACTCATTGATCCAATTTTTTATCTCATTGGCTCAATAATTCTGGGAGAAAAAAATCGAGGGCTGATTTTCATCTTTGTAATTATATTATATGCCTGATCTCAAGTTCGCTTCTGGAATTGAATCATCCCAAAATTTCTCTCCGCGTATCCAGTCTTAATATTTATAAGAAATATTTCTGTAAAGATATTTATTTGAGGTGCAAACAGAATGAAGGGCGTGAGGAGATGTAAAAGAAAGACAACATTAGTGACATCAATGGAATAAATTGAATTGAATT
The DNA here is from genome assembly GCF_034640455.1 of Diachasmimorpha longicaudata. Taxonomy (NCBI): domain Eukaryota; kingdom Metazoa; phylum Arthropoda; class Insecta; order Hymenoptera; family Braconidae; genus Diachasmimorpha; species Diachasmimorpha longicaudata. The sequence continues at coordinate 5,891,516 of NC_087232.1, read as the reverse complement.
GAATATTTATTTGAGGAATCTGATCGAAAATGGTTATTTTAAATTCTCCGAGCAACAAGAATTGACTCTTCTCTTGAAATCAACAACTTGACTCTTTAAAACATTGTTGAGAAATACTCAGGAGATAACGTATCATCCCTCTTGGAAAATCTCATCTTAAGAAATGTGAACATCAGCAGAATTGAAAATTCAGGGGGCTCTTTATGTACCATATCGTCATAACCAGATGCGCCCGGGTAGAAGTGGCTCAGATTTGTGTCGATAAAGTGAGATAGCGAGGGAGTTGCTCGGTGAATAGCCCACTGGCACATATCGGGTCGAGTGTCATAACCATACGTATTCTCGACATTTCTCAATAAACTATCTCACTCACTGATAAAATAACAATAAGAAAATATTTGCCAATAGTTTTTTACAGCATTTTTTTATTTACAAAAAAAATTATAAAAATTATCTTCACTATTAGATCTTTCTCGAGAGTTATTCCTTATGGATTTTGAAAAAATTGTATATTATGCACCAAGGACGGAAAGTTGTAGTTCCATCCGAGGTGTAGATACTACTTTTCATACCCTCTGCCGAGGAATTTTGTCGTTTGCTGTCTGAATAGCGAGAAGTAAGTCAGTACTTTTAGTCTGAGACTGGAAAGGGGCTCGCAAGGACCGAAAGTCTTGACTTTTCGTCCCAGGACGAGAAGTACTCGGTGCGAGACTGGGAGTAGGCCTGATTCCTGGGTGGGTTAAAGCGAATATTTTTTAATCTCTTACAATTTTGTTTTACGTTTGGAAATCGACTTTTCGATTTTTCTCAAAATGTGATCCATTTGTCTTGTTGAAGCGTCAAAAAATCAATCGCTAAAAATAACAAATTTTTCTGTTCCCAAAAATTGACTCTTCTGATTTTTAGGATAAAAAAAAGTTTCTTTGAATTCTGCATCACTTCCCGAATCAAAAAAAAAATTATGAACCCCTTAAATAGTACCCCATCACCCTCTACCTAAAAATCATAAACTCAACTCATCAGTAAAAATCATGAACGTCATTTCTATAAATTCCGTGACTTCAATTCAAATTAAAACTCACGAGAAAATGATCTGTTTAATTCCAGTATTTAAAAAAATAAATAAATAAATTTTTTTCGGAAAATCCTCCTGAGTACGAGGGTGCGGCGCGATCATACCGTCAAACCGTGTTGTTGAGCTCATGTTTGAAAAAGGTGGGGGCGGTGGATTGTGGGGTGGCAAAGGGGAGTAGAAGGGGGGCACAAGAGGTAGGTGAGATTCGCGCGCGCGCGCAAGCCGGCCGGGATTGGTTATAGGGGGGGTTCAAGAGAGGGGGGCGAATCACCGGCAAGGGTGGGGAAGGGCAATGGGGGGACGGGCGGGTGTGGGGGAGGGGCAGGAGGGGGCTGAAAATGTTGGAGACGGGTCGATGATGCCGGCGCGGATCCGAGGGAGGCCGACGCGTTTCCTACCGTTCAGTCAGTCTCTGGTACCCCTCCGAAGCCGCGACGTTAAACGCTTCTTTCACATAGGAAAAAAAATATAATACTGTTTTAATCGACGAACGCCGCAGCCATGGGTGACGACAAGGTTTGTGAATGAGAACGGAAAAATTATTGAAATTTCGAAAATTTGCAATATTTTTCATTATTCTTTCCATTGAAAAAAAAAATTTGGTTTTCTGATGATTGGGGCGAGTGTGAGGTTAAATTTGTTGCCAGGGGCGTTTTTTGATAGTTAAATTTATCATCTTGTTAATTTTTACGCGAGTGATTAGTGAAACTATTGCCTGAAATCCTCATTTTTTCGACATTTTTAACATTTTTTCTTTTCCTTCGTTTTTCTGTGAAAAATCGAAGGGGTCAGCGGATAAAGAAAACGGGGCGGGGGGTGGTTGGTTGAAAATGCTAAAGGGGCATGTATAGTGGACGGTGTCTGTGCCAGGCAGTCGCTTCGATCGAGGGTGGAAACCGGGAATGGGTGAGGGGCGGGGTGGCCGAGGGGGGGGGAGGAAGGGAGGGTGAGGTGGGGGAGAAAGACAAGCAGAGAAAAAAGAAAATTTTTCCCTTTTTTCTTCTGATTTCCATTGGAATGTATTTTCATTTGGATTTTAATTCTGAGTGATTTTCAGTGATCGTCAGATACACGAGAGTGTCGACTTCCGTTTAGTCCGTGAAGAAGCTGAAGATTTTTTTTTTTTTTGAGAGACAGAAATTTTGAGGGAACTTTAACGATTTGTGGGGGCTTCTTCACGGGTACTGGCACGACATATTGAAAACGGGAATAAATCGATATATACGAGGGAAACTAGTTGAAGAAAGAAGAATCTTCGATTGTCATCGTTAAACATCGGATATAAAAATGGTAACGATATTGACATGAAAGAAGTATTCTAGATTTTTTTTAATATTTCTTTTCGTTTATATTGTTGATAATAGAGGCTAGTTGTATTTCCTAGAAAGTTCGCTTTTAATCGATGCCATTATATTTTTGCACGTGCAATTATTCAATTTATCGCAGTCAATTTTAGTTAAAAATCAGTGAAAAGTGATTTTTCCAGTGATCATCTGTTAAAATCATTAGATAATTCCGGAGTGATGGGACAAGTGACGTGAGATTACCTCCACACGTCCTCTCTCACGAGATTAATTTTCCAATATTTTCATTGACTTGTCAATGAAAATTCGGTAATTCATCCCCTGTGAATGTCCACAATATGTGAAAATACTGTGCTCAACTTCGAGTAATGGATAATCGGTGAAACATTGGGAATAATGTGTTCTATGGAGACGTGAAGATGGGAGAGAAAATCATCGTTGGACTCCTCCTAATGCTCGCACCACCTGATAAAATAACTGTTTGTCCTCGAGCTCTGGAAAATCCTTTGAAAACCGCTCCCCAATATTCCGTCAGTTTCTTCAATTTTCATCTCGTAAAGTCCGATCCCCCTTCTTTAACGTTCCAGTTTCCGGTCAGCTGATTATCGGAATTTTCTCCCCGTAACAGGATCGAGGGGGACAGTTGATTCTGCGCACCAACATCATCACCCAAAAATCGTGATTCTTCCCTCATCAGATCATTTCCACGATGTTCCCCCAGAATGATATCATGTAAAGGCAATTTCATTGCTAAAATCTCTGGAATTGTCGTCCTCACTGGAATCATCATGACAGAATCTGTAAACCTAGTCTTCCTTGATCCTTCATCCCAGAAGACGAAGTGTGATTCTGCGCACCACATCATCACCGAAATATCGTGATTCTTCCTTGATCACATCATTCCATCATTTTCATGTCGAACTGTCACGATTTTACTGAATTCCCCTGATTGAAAGTGTCCGTCATCGTCATCTTATTAGCATCTGTTGATCGACAATCAGAAGACGGTGATGACACTGATGAAAGATCAGAGAAGGTGAATGATAAAAAATCATGATGATGATCAGAGATGGCTTTCCCAGACTTATGTACACGATATCATCACTTGGCAAATCGTCATTATTACGTACCCCAGTGGCCATGCGTTTCATGACGTCTCATCAAGGCCGGACACCTAAATTGATAAGGTCGTTTCTTTTAAGTTAGTCCCTTATCAAGCATTTTTCCATTCATTGAAATCTCACTGGTCGTTATAACTGATACGAAACAGTTCTCTTCCGGCTGTTGTATCATTCCACATGTGCATATTACATTGGCTAAATGTATTATCAACTATTATCATCTTGAAGACTTGAATAATTCAATGAGTATGATTATCTCAGTGTTGAATTAAATTCATTAATCACCTGTAGTGAATCATTTTGTACATTAGAATGGAATAACTTATTCATGATGATTATTACATGGTTTATTCCAGACGAGTGGTGGTTCTTGGGAAGAGAAATGAGGGGTTGGTAACAGGGACATACGTATGATCACGAAGGGTCGCAGACCAGATGGCGCCTACAGCGTTGTACGCCTTGTGAAGGGGGGGTGGGGGTTCCCCCTTCAGAAGGGAGGAAACTATCGATCGTAACCTATTTATAATTCATCGAGAATTTCGATTAGTCACGAATATCCCTTTCGTTTTATTATTATATCGGGTCTGATTGTTGAGGTTTTTGGAGGATGGACATGTGGTGATTAGATGGTGGGTGTAGAAAGGGTTAGAAAGGGGTTGGGGTGGGATTTAGAGGTGGTAAAACTGTGTAGAGACACTCGCAACTTGGGGTTTTATTTTTAGATTAATGAGGACGGTATTTTGATTGATTTTGTTGGCGGCGGGGGGCTCTAGTTTTACGGTTTGTTGACTCGTTTTTAGGAACATCCGGATGGCTTTAATTACGTGGGATACTTTCAAAGACTTCTGTGGGAACAGTTGTGGGTCTTCGGGGGTGAAACAATCTCTGTGTTGACGAGGGTCATTGATCTATTTAAGGGATGAACGGAGGTATTTGCTTGGGATTTATTGAATATTGAAAGGAGGCAGTTAATTTTATGGAATCATTGGAGATCGTTAGCTGAGGTGATGCTGATGAGGTGCCTTTTTTGGTCGTCTAGACGATCATTTGGACGGGGCTGAAGTCATTTGTCTCGGTGGGAACGATATAAACGGAATTATCTAGGCGACCAATCACAATTTTCGATTCAATCCAGCAAGTGAGGTCTCTCGGTTTTTGGAAGTTCTTTTAGAGGTCTTCAGTGAAGTTCTTGGTCATGAGAACATGTACTTTTTGCTGAAAAGTCTAGATCATTGGCTCATATTTGAATTCAGGATAAATTCCTCCGAAATTGATTTGGGACTGAGGAGAATCAGGAGAGGTATTGCTGGTCATCTTGATGATCCTGGTGATGATTCAGTTGTCCACAAGAGAACAATTCTGATGAAATTAACATGTCAACCAGTTATGATGTTGATTCTGTTAAAATTCTAATCTCTTCGAGTTTATCAGTTCCATGGAGTCGTTTTGTTTAACTTCAGCGAAGTTGATGATGATGACAATCAATGATTTTTATCTCAGAAGTCTTTAGGGCAATGAGTTTGGATTTAAATCATATACTTGAGGATTTAATTTGAATGTTGGAAATAATCAAGATTTTGTTGGTTATCTTGATGGTAATTTATGGGTTTTACGAGGGAAGGATTGAGACGGAATAAAGTAGTCAGCTGGTTACAATTTTGATTCTCGTCCGGCATTAAATGACCAATCTCCCTCTTGACCCAATTCATAAAATGCTCACTGGTGTTAGATACAACTTGACAATGTCCAATACAAATCTTTTTATGCCTTTTGTTCATTCTCTCTCACTCACACTTATCCACAAGTGCTGAGCTGAATGGGTGACGAGGGGGAAATTCACAATGATTATATGTGTGACGCACTAAAGGTGTGACGTATTACACATGATGCTGGATACAACAGATATTGTGATATTGTTTCATATTCAAGGGAAAGGAATTTCGAGGAATTCAGGAATGTTGAACCATCATGATGGAATGATGAGAGAAATTTTTCGCACTCATGAAAAATTATCTCATCCATTTGTTTTCATTTTTTTGATTGTTTAAAAATCCTATAACTGTAGTAAGAGATAAAGAGTGGCCGAGGGTGAGTCAGGGATCGGCCAACAGTGGGCCAACTGTCGGCGATACCTCGGTTCGGGTCAGGGAATCCCTTGACAAATATATAAACCACGAATGGGCCAACGGTGAACCAGTTTCGGCCCATCGTTGACAGTTTCTCATCTTCTATCGGGGAAGTTGGATAATTCCTTGGCAATTATATCATCGGTTTTGGCTTCGTGAAGGTAGGGTAAATGGACCGTTGTTGGTAATTGATAAATTTCATCATTTAGTGGCGCATGTTAATGATTGCCGATGATTCGCAACCGGTGGAGGGGTAATTTTGGAGAATTAAATTGGGAAGATAAGGAATTACCTCACAATAGCCGCGAAATCGATGTAACGGTGTTATCTAGTCATTAATCCTGTTGTACCCTGTGTTCGGGTGGTGGAGGTACATTTTGGATGAAAGGTGATGTGATCTAAGAGTAGAACAGACATTTTGAGGAGAATAATGAGAAAGTTTAGGTCAACTTTTGAAGGGAAATTGTCTCGGTGATAGGGGATGTTGAATTTATGGGATTGTAGGGGTGAGGACTGGTGATATAACACCTTTCGGAAATATTTGGAAAGTTGATTGTCCAAACTTCTGGATGATGTCTTTAACGGGACTATTTTCAGATGAATGAGATTACATTTTCTATTGTTTCAATTATTGATTTGTCAATTGTTGAAGGGATAGTGAGACTTTCTGGGTGTTCAGAACCAAAAATTGAATGTGAATTAATAAATGATGCGTTTTACCAGTGGATTATTTGATGAATTGAGTACTTAATGTACTTAAGGGACGAAAAGGCTATTGTACTGTACTTCATCAGCTTCGACAGACATTTCCGAATTTTGAGGGTGAAAATTCTCGTCAATATGTCTTTATTCAGCATTGTACATAAGATAAGTCAAGACATACCGTCGATTTGGCATATTTAATCATGAGATTGATGACTCCAGAAGAATTCTCGACTCGAAGAATATTTTCTGTCATAATTGCCTGGAATATTGAAGATCTTCGAGTGAATATTTCCTACAAATTTCGATAGCCCAAATTTCCATCAACTTCTTTTCATTCAACATTTCCCACCAGATGAAATAAAAAAATTTTACCTCGAGAAGTCTCGAGGGATGAAAATTCACCATTCGAATGATGAAAAGCTAGATCTTCTTCTCGATACTGAAGTTGAGACTTTCAGTCAACACTTCGTAAATTCCCGAAAGCCTCTCAAGCCTTCTGTTGAAACCCAAATGTTGTCTTTTCAAAAATCCTCCCCACCCCTTTTAAATAAGACTATTACGTAATAGTTGCACTACCACTAAAGGAAGATGTGCATTGTCCTACACTTTACCACTTCCATTCCCATCTCATCCGAATAAAATTCATACCATCCCTTAATGCTGTTTCCTATCCAACTCCATCCAACCCCTCCAACCTCCTCGATCTACTCAATCACCAGGTCCATTAATCATCAAACAGACACCTTGCTCCCCGCAAAATCTCCATTCCAGACCATCAAAATGGAGATCCTCTTCAATACTGAATCCCACACCCTTCGAATCGCTAATTCAAAAAATTGGAAAAACATCACAACCCCCTTCGGCATCGTAAACCCAGCATTACAACCCCTCCCAGTCTTCCCTGCATTACGTAATACTTCAAGTAACAACCCTTCATGCTGAAAGAAATAAATATCCACCACCCAGGTCAGCCCATCCAACTTTTCATCCCCCACCCTACCACCTCATAATTTCCCTTATTTCCCCAATTAAAAAATTTAATAAAAATTCACTCCCCTCAACAAAGCCCCTTACCACCCCTTTACCAAATACACGATTACGTCATACATAGGGTACCTTGTGTGGATAATGGAAGACACCACGAGCATTGCAGAGTGGTGGAAACGCCCATTCACTGAAGAGGGCTAACGCGAGAAAGGGATAAAAATGAGGGCAACCTAGAAAAAAAAAAAACTTTCAGCGCGTAAAGTGTGTGTATTCACATCAGTCGAGGTTCTTCAATAGGTAAAGAAGGGCCAGAAAAGGGGGGAAAATAACAGTGGATTTTTTTATGGGGTTGGTAGAGGGGGTGAGTGAGAAAGGGGGGTCTTTTGACGCTGGAACTGTGCGCATTCTAAGTACCTAAGAGACTCCCCTGTGCCCTGGTTGCGTATTGATCCATTGCATTTTGCTAGATAGGGGGCGCCTGCACGGGTCAGGGGTGACTGGATGCATCTGCGCATGTGCATGACTTGGTCAATCCAAGATCGACCCATAACCACTCGGTAGTTAGATTAAGGTGAGGGTGAGGGGTTGGAAGAGGAGGGGGTAGGGGGATTTGTCAATTTGTTCCGGTGAATTTTGGGGGAATATTTTGAAAGGTGAATTTTTCCGGTGGAATTATTGATTAAGATATGTTTCTCTTGTTGGGGGGATCAATATGGTAGATAGGAATACACGCAATGGAATAGGGGGGTTGTAACGATTTTTTAGGGGATTCGCTGGAATATTTTAGTGGGGGGAGAATAGTAAAAATGAGGGGAAAGTTGACAGACTTTTTGGAATTTTTTTTGTTTAATTCTGCCAATGGAATAAGTCATTAATGTAACGAAATATGTCGGGGTTTTTAGTTCAGTCGTTGATTGTAAGGGCTCGAAAGGTAAACCTGATGGTTCGATCATATGAGGGTGCAAACCTATCGTATATTGGTTGATATTCCCTGAAAATTTTTTCGAATGATTTTTAATATCTTTGATTGACGCCATTGATCCTGATCCTCGTGGCTTACGATCTTCCACAATTCACTTTAGTCATCGCGATGATCACCTACACTGACTTGATACAGATTGTGAGTCATAATTTTAATGACCCCAGGGTAGGCACGTGCACCGAAATGTCTGAAGAATTTAGTCCCGGAAACAGCTCTGTCTGACCAATCTCGTTACTCCACTACTTCGTCAACTTTGTGTGACGACATTTAGTCATAATGAGTTGGAAAAAAAAATCCGTTCAACTTGGTCGTGAGCTCATGTAGAACATTTGTCTCCATTGAAGATTCATAATTAACTTCAGGTCTTCTGACCGAAACTTGGTCTTGAATTGTTGGGACAATAGGGAGTACAAATAGTTGTTGAATATCAGTGAATATCGATCGACCTCGAGTACTACCATCAAAGGAATAAATGCTGCCCCGTTCAAATCATACACATCTGTCCTGAGGTCCCATTAACCATTCAATATGACTTAACAAAACCAACAGAACGGAAGTAGACGGTTACCTCAATGCCTGGTACACCGAGGTCGCACTTGAAACTATAGTGACATCTGGGAGCGCCAAATGGTCCAGTGAAAAAGCCATCAGAAATCTTTTTTGTTTCTATTGATTGGGTCAATCCGGAATTGCCTCATCACAACGCCCAATACATCCATCAACAATGAATTATTCATAATTATTTATTTTATTTCTCTTCGATTCACGTTTATTACTTTTTTTTGTTAATTTTTTTTCTAGCATGGCCGCACAGACTCTTACAGAGTTGCAACATTCACGAATGTCCGCGATGACAACAAAACAGCTGATGGAATGGTCAAGGTAGTCATGGCAATTTAAGGAGATGAATAAGTTCAGTTGTTCAGTGATGAAGGACAAGGGAATGAGTTGATTTCACATTGTGTTACGTAGGGTCTTTGCCAGGAGTGACTTCAGGGAATTGTCGTAACATTCGTCGGAAGACAGACTGACAGAGCGATTTAATTATTAATTTAAATGAATCGGTCTATCAGTGGACTTGCTTACGAAATGAACGAACAGTCACTGAAAATGTGAAATTAACTTATTTCCCTTTCACACCTGAACTCATCAAGGATTGACTCAAATGAGTCGTATATGTCCGCTTTCATTGGCTCCTTATCTTTCTTCATTTCAAGGACTTATCCTCTTGCCTCTCTATCTCTGCCTACTCTTCTAACTGTTTCGCAAATTCTAAGAAGACCTATGAGAAGCCTAACCGTTCGCTCCACCCATTTCTCTCTTCCTTCCTCTGATTGTCCAAGTGATAATCTAACGTTACGAACCTGATAGCACCTGCTCCCGAACCTAATCATCAGTCCCCAAATGCAGGATCGCAGGGTTTAGGACCTTATCAATCCAACTGTCAACTGGCCTTTTTGTACAATTGATACTTCTCACCTCGACCTATCGCTTGATGAGAATCTACTCATACACTTTAACATTTCACTTATTTTAATCTCTTTTTATGTACTCACACACTCGATCGAATCCGAGGATTATTTCTCAAGTTCGTTTTATAATCAGCTTTGTCTTCAGTGGTGGTGGGGTGTGGTATTTCTGGGGCGCTGCATAACTCGTCGATTATTGAATCAATTGTTTTACAATTGCACTTGTTGTAGCCACATCGATATAACATGTTTCAACACTAGTGCGGATAAGTCGTCTGATATTTTTAAAGATCAGAAAACCCTTTTCCCACCAGTGTTGAGGCTCATTTTCCCCACGACCTGGGAAAAGTGGATTTTTTAACGCTCAACGCGTTCGTAAAAATTCAGTTTTCCGGACGAGTGGTGAAGAAATTTTCTCCGCAATAATAAATATACTTTTTTTAATTACTATGGAGCCTTCACTTTGACAAAACTTTACTTACAAATGGGTTAATTATAGCTTTATGAAGCTAAAGTTTACGAATGATAAAAGGATCAATCACTGTTTTAATATTGTTGTTTTCACGCTTGTATTTTTATTTAAAAATTGCGGCAGAGGTTTTATTAAGTTTTTAGAATATTTACTATAAGACACTTGTTGGACGAATGATGTTCGACTATCCGCTGAGAACTGAGACGACACGAGAGAACATGCCAACACACCCAACTCAGATTAATTAGAGGGGTTAATAAGTCCAACGACTTATTAATTCATGCATCATTCGAGTGTGTGTATTGGTGAAGTTATCGTAGTGTTATCTCTCCGGGTCTTTCGGAGAAAGCTATTCAATTGATTAAATGCCGTCGCATTTCATGGCACAGTTACTAATCAAAATGTTTTCTGGATCTTTTTTTTTTTTCTTGCGCAATGAATCGAACAGTCGCGGCGAAAGAACCCAAAGAGGAAAGGAGACAACTTGGATGATTTGAAACAGGAGTTGGATATTGATTTTCATAAAATCTCACCTGAGGAACTCTATCAGAGATTTCAAACTCATCCAGAGAACGTAAGTGAATTGTTCATTTGAATTATTTTGGACGATTGAAGAACTCGACTCGTTGAATTAATTCATAAATTATTGAACCCTTGGAGAATCATAAAAGAATCACTTACATTTGGAATTGTCATATTCTTAACCATTTTATTATTCTTCTAAAGATTAAAATCTGATTGTGGAATCATGGCATATAAATCTCGAAGAAATTGTTTGACAGTTCATAGCAAAGGATTCATCGCTTTGCGGATGAAACTCATTATTTATTTATGTGAAAAAAATGTTTGGAAATGAGTAGATATGACGTCGAATCATTTTTATCAAATAATTGTCTGGTGAATTCGGTTAATGAGAAGAATGTCTTGTCTTCAAATGTGACTTCGACGTTGTTAATGACTCAACTCGATCCTAGCCATTGAATTTTAATGTTCCAGGGCCTTAGCCATGCGAAAGCGAAAGAAAATTTGGAGCGTGATGGCCCAAATGCCCTGACACCACCGAAAACCACCCCAGAATGGGTTAAATTCTGCAAAAATTTATTCGGCGGTTTTGCCCTACTACTGTGGATCGGTGCTATTCTATGTTTCATTGCGTACTCGATTCAAGCATCAACGAGCGAGGATCCCAATGATGACAATCTCTATCTTGGCATTGTACTTGCCGTAGTTGTGATAGTAACGGGTATATTCTCGTACTATCAGGAGAGCAAATCGAGTAAAATCATGGAATCATTCAAGAATATGGTCCCTCAATTTGCAACTGTTCTCAGAGAGGGTGAGAAATTAACTCTCAAAGCTGAGGATCTTGTTCTCGGTGATGTTGTTGAGGTTAAATTTGGTGATCGTATACCAGCTGACATAAGAATCATTGAATCACGAGGATTTAAAGTTGATAACAGCTCGTTGACAGGTGAATCAGAGCCACAATCAAGATCACCAGAATTCACCAATGATAATCCACTTGAAACTAAAAATCTCGCATTCTTTTCAACCAATGCTGTTGAAGGTACAGCCAAAGGTGTTGTAATATGCTGTGGTGATCAAACTGTTATGGGAAGAATTGCTGGTTTAGCGTCCGGTCTTGATACCGGTGAAACACCAATAGCCAAGGAAATTCATCATTTCATTCATTTAATCACTGGTGTTGCTGTTTTTCTCGGTGTTACATTCTTCATTATCGCTTTTATTCTTGGTTATCACTGGTTGGATGCTGTTATATTCCTCATTGGTATTATTGTTGCCAATGTACCGGAGGGACTTCTTGCTACAGTGACAGTATGTTTGACCCTAACTGCTAAGAGAATGGCATCGAAAAATTGTTTAGTCAAGAATCTGGAAGCTGTTGAGACACTTGGCTCGACATCAACAATATGCTCTGATAAAACTGGTACACTTACCCAAAATCGTATGACTGTTGCACACATGTGGTTCGACAATCAAATTATCGAGGCTGATACTACTGAAGATCAGTCTGGTGTGCAGTACGATCGTACGAGCCCTGGATTCAAAGCACTTGCTAAAATTGCAACACTCTGCAATCGTGCCGAATTCAAACCTGGTCAGGAGGGTGAGCCAATACTTAAACGTGAAGTCAATGGTGATGCATCAGAGGCTGCACTCCTCAAGTGTATGGAACTTGCACTTGGTGATGTCATGGGAATCAGAAAGAGAAATAAAAAAGTATGCGAAGTGCCATTCAACTCGACCAACAAATATCAAGTATCGATTCATGAATCAGATGATCCCAATGATCCTCGACATCTTCTTGTTATGAAAGGTGCACCAGAAAGAATTCTCGACAGATGTTCAACAATTTTCATCGGTGGAAAGGAAAAAGTCCTCGACGAAGAGATGAAAGAAGCATTTAATAATGCTTATCTTGAATTAGGTGGTCTTGGTGAACGTGTACTTGGTTTTTGTGATTATATTCTACCAACAGATAAATATCCAGTTGGCTTTAAATTCAACAGCGATGATCCAAATTTTCCAACTGAGGGTCTTAGATTTGTTGGCCTCATGTCCATGATTGATCCACCACGTGCTGCTGTACCAGATGCCGTTGCCAAGTGTCGTTCAGCCGGAATCAAAGTTATCATGGTTACCGGTGATCATCCAATCACTGCCAAAGCCATTGCCAAATCAGTTGGTATTATATCAGAGGGTAATGAAACTATTGATGATATTGCACAGAGATTGAATATACCAGTATCAGAGGTGAATCCGAGAGAAGCTAAAGCTGCTGTTGTTCATGGTACTGATCTCAGGGATACTAGTAGTAGTCAACTTGATGATATCTTGAGGTATCATACCGAAATTGTGTTCGCTCGTACATCACCACAACAAAAACTCATTATTGTTGAGGGCTGCCAGAGGATGGGAGCCATTGTTGCTGTTACTGGTGAGTTTTACTTGTCATCGCTATCATTTCTTTATTCTTCGAAGGATCCTACATAATGTAGATCCCTTCCTGGAATTTAGTGACTTGACTTAGGAAGTAAAGGATTCTAGGGTTGAGCATCAATGAAACCTTTTCAACCTAATAACCTTTGTCTGAACCCGTTCAAATCATATACTCTTAACGATCACCTGACCACCAATATCACTTTATCCTTAATAATGTTTGTAATTAAGGGTCAAGTGACCATTTGAACCCTTTACGAATTATCAAGCGCGATTTAACTGTCATTAACTTGAGTAACATTTTCATTCTCATAATTTCCCCTCAGGCGATGGTGTTAACGATTCACCAGCCCTCAAGAAAGCTGACATTGGTGTTGCCATGGGTATCGCTGGCTCAGATGTCTCAAAACAGGCAGCTGACATGATTCTCCTTGATGATAACTTTGCATCAATCGTCACTGGTGTCGAAGAAGGACGACTTATCTTCGATAATCTGAAAAAATCCATAGCCTACACCTTGACCTCAAACATCCCTGAGATCTCACCCTTCCTGGCATTCATTCTGTGCGACATTCCGTTACCACTGGGTACCGTCACCATTTTGTGCATCGATTTGGGAACTGACATGGTGAGTAATCAAGTTTATTTAGAAAAAGCTTCATTAGGGATTGCCCTGAACGACACGATCAACCATAAGATATTTACCAAATTATGTCTTTCAATTGGGGAATTTTTCTCGTATCAACTCAACCTTGACAACTCGTGATAATAGTCCAAGTTGATGTCTTCTGATTGATCGATCATCAGAGGTTTTATGAACTGGTTATGTATTCCAATTAACGAAATATTAGATACCAGCGATATCACTGGCGTACGAGCATGCTGAGTCCGACATAATGAAGAGGCGTCCACGTAATCCAGACATTGACAAACTCGTTAATGACAGGTTATCATTCAACGAACCACTTTAATGTCTAATTAAGCTCCTTATTCTCATGCCAGGTATCAATTTAGGGCCAGAATCCAGTACTTCCTCGCAATTTGATATGGATTGAAGCAGTAAAAATTGTGATCCATAGAAACCTTTCTTCCAGGAATTGAGTTTTATGCTCTGGCAGGATAATACCATGTCCTTTCCTCACCTCTCCTTTTTTTAGTTCCAAAGTTTGTCGATTAATTTTTGACATTCTTGATATTGTTTTACGTATGATCTTTAAGTTGAAAATTTTTTTTCCGGAACATTATTATTTTGGATTGATTAGTATTCAATGTGGCAGTCTTTTTTACTTCTGTGAAATCCAGACTATCAAGTTAGGTCCTGACGGCTCAAGCTCAAACAATTATTCATTCCAAAGTGGAATCCTCAACTATTCCCTTTGATATTTGAAGTTTGTTATTTTTACGTTTGGGATGAATTCAATAGCGAAGGGGTAAAACGAGATTCGTCACGTTTGACTATTGACCAGTTTTTCATGAATATCTCAAAATCTAGGACAGATAGCGAAATTTTTATCGGAAGTTTTTTTTATGGAGCGAATTACGAGCTACAACGAATGTCCTGACAAAAATTTCGCTATCTGCCTTAGATCCGGAGATATCTCTCAAAAACTCGACTCGTATCCCATTTTGCTACTGAATTTATCGCGATAATCCGAGAATTTTTGCAATAAATATTGTACCCTGTGGAACCCTTTTTTCCGTGATTGAGCTTGATATTCTGACAGGACACGTCGATGTCCCTTCCCCACACTTCCTTTTCATTCCTCTGAAAGTATGTCACTAAGTCCTCGATATCGTTCATCTCAAACTTCTGAGTTTGGGTTTTGAATCGTAATTATTTTACCCCCGTCCACCTGATAAATGTCCTTTCGACGTTAGCGATAGCTTCGACCAGATAGTTAATGACTATTAACGTTCAGTAATCATTCAGTCAGAACTAATCTACACCTAACCATTTGGATAATTAATTGAACTAATTATTCTCACGTCAGGTATCAATTTACCTCTAGAATCCTCCGCTCCCCCCATTCCCTAATTATTGTCCATAATGACTTTCTTTTCGGGAATTGATTTTTATATTCAGACGGAATCACTCCACATCACCCCCCCCCCCATTCCCCCACAATTCCTTATTTTTTTTCTCCCGGAAGTGTTAGTGAGTTATTGGTATTCATCATCTCACGTGTCATCTCAACATTTCTAAGTTTTGGTTATCGGATCATTATTATTTTAACACTCGACGATCTGATGGTTTTTTTTTGTTTCTATTATTGCTCATAATGCTTGTTAATATGACATCAGGTACCCGCCATCTCGCTAGCCTATGAGGAGGCTGAGAGTGATATTATGAAGCGACAACCACGAAACCCCTTCAGTGACAAGCTTGTTAATGAAAGGTAAAATATCAATCAACGAAAGGAAACAATTATTCTTCGTTATTTTCAACTATTGGGACTTTGAGGTGCTTCTTAACTTATTTTGAGTCGTATTTTTTCCTCTTTAACTCTTGAATTTTTTTCTGTTTACGAGGTACATTCGATGGCAGTCGAATAATTCAATCGTAAAGTGATGGAAGATCACCATTTGCCGATGAATTATTTTTGGTAACTCATCTGCACGTGATGTTACTGTTGAATTATCGTCTATCATTTTCTGATAACTTCTTACATTTCTCTGGTTATTTATTTTTCTATCAACTCCAGAGAACTGGATATCTTGTCTCCTACTGATGTCAAATATTCTATTCTTCCTCGACATATGGTGACTGTCGCTTCACTATTCCATCACGATATTTATCAACTCGAGTTTTATATTAACATTCATGGTAGTTGATAAAACATGTTAATGTCTTTGCTGGGAATTCGTTGGTCATCTCGTCGTTATTATTCTTTTCGTCATTGATCGTTTCATTTCATTCGTCATTTATGACTTGTTTTTTGGGTCTTTTGGGGGTATTGAGGTGTAAGGTTGCAGTAATATTATGTATGCAAATATTGTTTTCCTTCAATATTGTGATGTCATTACCATCATTGCTTCATATTGCCTTCATTTGTCTTGAAATTTTCTTGATTAAACTCTCAATTTTTCTATGGTTATAATCGTCCTGAGTGAAGATCTAATTATGGGTTATTATTGATGTGCTTTGACCCATTTAACCCTCCAATCCATTTCATGGTTAATCCTCAAATTTTACAAAGATTATTCAACTCTGTAATTCCCCAAAAAGTTCAAATATTTTTTTTATTTTTTTGACATTTTCTCGTCCAGTGAATTGTCGAGATAATTTAATTTAAATTTAATTTTCATTTCATTATTCAATTCTTAAAAAACAAATTGTAATCATCAATGATAAATGGAGTCTTAAACAGTTAATGCTCAAGTCCATTTGATCCACGTCGCGAAATAGTCTTAAATGTCTTTGAACCCCCTACAAAAAAATGTCAAAACTCTTTCCAATCACTCCAACCCTCAGTTGACCCTTAAAATCAATTAGCCTTCAAAACGGAAAAACGTGAATTTTTCATCGTTCTTCATAAAAAAAAACAACACGAAAAATTGAGAGTTCATAATTGTTGTCCATTCTCCCCTCAAACTTCACCGATAAATTATTTTGCTAAATGTCATGACATCTCCTTTGGTTAATCGTTTAATCATGAAGGTAAGCCACTTCTAACTTTTCTTCATTAAATTAATGAAAATGAAAAATCCTCACAGCACTTTAGCTTCTTCATGAAGAAATCTAAAGTATTTTATCTTCATCACTTCCGATCTTGTCTCAGCATTATTTAATCTTCACTCATGCAATGGAAAAAAATATTATTTCAATTGAATAATTTTGATAAATATCTGTCATTATTATTTTTAATTTTCTACTATCTACGCATGATCATCTTGTGGAAGAAAGGCCGCATTGTGTGCTCCTTGCGTCTGTCTGCGTCATAATATTTTCTCATTCATCAAATCATCTATGATATATATCCTTCATTCGCATTATTATGATCAAAATTCCTACTCAATTTTTATATCTTATTCACTCTCACTACGATAATACAGTTTTTTTCCTTTAGTCTTATTTCAATTTTCTTTTGTCCCACTGTATATCCTGCCTGTATTTTATTATGGAGCCATACACCAATGCCAATATTATATTGTTGCTATTTACAGAAGAATATTTCTGATATTTCAAATTCAATTATTGAAAACCGGAAAATTCGTGAGTGAACGGAGGTTTTTGGTTGATATTTCCGAATCAAAGGGAGATATTAAAATTTTCATCGAAACTTTATTTGTTGCTGAAGGAATTCTCTACAAAAAAGTTCCTCATGATAAGATCGATATCTCCCTTCAATGTCGAGATATTCACCAAAAACTGAGCGTTGAATCGAGTTTTCCCAGATCTCGTTTTATCACTTTTGATTCAAATGAATTAACAATTTATTTTGTTCATAAAAAATTGAAATAAATCAGAAATGTGCCTCTGTGTCTACTCGCCTTGCTCTCGCCCAATTTTCGACCTTCGCACGGGTCTCGAAATATACTTGAGTTGAAGTGAACTTATTGAATATGTAAATCAGAGCGAAAAAAATCTGTTTAAATGTTTCTAGTCAGAGAACGATTCGTGAAACAGTAGTTAAATTTTCGCGAAATTGTTGATCACCATTTATTAATAAATAAAATGGATAATTCACATTGATAAATCAACAATTTTGCGTCGAGTAAGATGAATATTCTTATTCAGTCTCTCGTAGTTAATGACTATCTCTTCATAAGTATTAGTTAGAGATTTAGAATTAGATAATTCTTTACTCAATTTAATAATAATTATATTTAATATATTGTCTATTATATCGTATGAATGGAACATATTAATTAGTAACACAACAACAACAAATTCAACAACATCGTGATCTTAATTACTATTTATTCTGGCAGCTGAACCATTTATTCTATTCACTGCAAGCTAAAATTCTCGCAATTTGAAATTTTTTTCACAGCGATTTTATCATCGATTGATGAACATTCATGACCAACAACACGCGCGTCATTATTTCAAGCTTTTTTGAATAATAAGTTATTGTAGAGAGAGGACTGGCCAGGATTTACCAGCGGAGAATCTCTACGTTTTATATTTAATAATTTATTAGCGAAGAGTCGAGGAATTTGAATTTATTGACCATTGCATTTGATGAATTATTACATAAATATTCATGTTTTTCTTAATTGTCAGTCAATTACATGTGATTCATTATAAAATTTAACACTTCGGCTCTTCGTTTGTCAATCGCTTAGGAATGGCATCGATGAATCTTTATCATTTATTTATTTATTCTGTAATTACCAAACTCGGATCATCAATTCATTGCAGATACTCGTCCTCATAGACTATTCTCCCTTGATTATCTCGATAACCAGTGGATTTACGAAAAAAAGTCTCAAATATAAAGTGTGGGAAATTTAATTCTCTATAAAAAGTGTCTTGTGGCATTTTCCGCTCAATCCACTCCTTCCGAGGATAATCCAGCATGAAGGCAGGACACACTGAACATCTTCAGGCAAAAACGAAAAATATACTTTTACATTATCGCAATTATCTCAGTAATGAGTGGTTTCAGTCAAAAATGCCACGAAACCTTTCCTATAGAAAATTTAATTCCCCAGAAAAAAGTCCTTTGACATTTTTATCTAAGATCAGGCGTCACCGAGATAATGCAAAAATATCGGAAAAATTTCTGGTTTTCTCGTCGTACTTAGCACCAGATTATAAAAAATGATTATCGTAATTAACGGACATGTAATGATAATTATCACTGATCAGAGTTTGGTCTGAGGCTTAAAGAATCCGCTAGGAGATAAATTCATGCTATCGTACCGTCAATTTTCAAATTAATAAGCATGAATTTATGTCAAGTGTGGACTGTCAACTAAATGAATTCAACCGCCACTCACAACATAAATTGATCAATGACGCATTTTCATTGCTTGACAGTCCTCATCATAAATTATATAAAAGAAAATCAAATTCTGTCATAATGAACTGGCACATGGAATCACTAGTTATATAATGATGAGAAAAGAACTTTAGGCGCTTTCTTTTCATCACTTTTGATTCTTCGCACACGAAAAAAAAAAATATTTTTTTATCTTAAATCATGGGTGGATGGCAGGTGCCGGCCATCTCGCTAGCCTACGAGGCACCGGAGTCGGACATTATGAAACGCCAGCCACGCGATCCTTACAGAGACAATTTAGTCAACCGAAGGTGGGTTACTTCCTTTGACACACCCCCTCCGACAACAACAACAAGCTGATTAATTCGATCAAGTCGTTGTCTATGCACCTGTCGTTTCATTAAATCGGTCATTTTTACATGGGCGACAGACATGCGATGATTTGGGAGGAATGGAGCAAAGTGGAGTAAACAATTAAATCTCATCATTTGTCCATTTGATTTGTCCACCAGGTTTAAAAGGAGCACTGGAAGTCGATCGTAATTTTTTTCATAATTTTATTTATTGAATCTCTTGACCATTTATTTCTCCCCCTAATTTGGCTATCAACCTTCATTGGCCCTTAAACGATAAAATTGTTTAACGTTCCACTTTCCCCCATCCTCCCTCGTCGATAAAGAAATATTTTGATCGTGGATTATTGCAGTAAATTACCTCCGTAAAATTTAAACAATTTTCTTTAAAACAATAACCCCATCAATTGTCTGTTACCCGTCCCAATACAAAATCATTAAAAAATCACCCACAACAATGAAAAAAAAACCATTAGCCTAGAAAAGAATAGCACCAAGCAGACACACTAGGGTCACGATCTGTGAGAATGCATTGAATGTCATAATCAATGTTTAGTCATTTAGATAAAATTAGTACACATGCGTTAAATAATTGTGCCACACTGTTCAATATTTTATTTATAAATTCACAATACAAACATAATTTATTAATTGACAGTTAGCCTGGATAGAGCCTCAATTAATATAATTTTCATTATCATTATACTTCAAATCACGCGATGGAGTGCACGAGGGAGAAAACGCATGGATAAACAAATCATAATCATTCACTTAAGCAGATAATCTCCTTTCTTACTGATTTATTTTCATATGGGAGAGATAAACAAAATGAAATGACGAAAGTTAACGTTTGTGGAAAATTTGAAAAACAAAACGTTTAATGGGATTCACAATTTTTTTTTAAATTGAGGGCTATAAGAATCTTCCATTGGAGGACGTTAACGAAAGGGTCCAACGAGAGAGACAGGTGGACTTCTCGTAATTGTCAATTGGCTCCCGAATTTGATTCGAAGATCAAATGGGAGGGTTTTACCTCTAATTCCCGTATTAATTAAAAAAAGAACATTTCATTTTGTCAAATTCTCTCCCTCTTCTTTCAACACTTAATAAACTACTGAAAATGCACGAAAGCTTTGATTGTCGCATGATTCGTCAGTGAGCGATTACGTGATGGTAACAAGAGTCATTGAGCTTGGTAAGTTACGACTTTAACCCTTTTGTTATCCTGAGCTTTTTAAAAACTTCTAAGCAAATAGTATGAGTACATAAATGGGCTTTTTACCTGCAACTAAACACCTCGTAAGAGAATCATAATCAACGAGGTAGAATAATTGGGATTCGTCTGAGACTCGAGGGAGAGATGAATTTCTTTCCATCAAGTTCCATTTGAATCGTTAGTATCGGTATTGGAGACTTGTGGGACATTTTTCAATTTAATTGGTGAATTTTAATCACAGGCTCATCTCCATGGCGTACGGACAGATCGGTATGATCCAGGCCGCCGCTGGTTTCTTCGTGTACTTCGTCATCATGGCTGAAAATGGATTCCTACCTACGTATCTTTTCGGTATCCGAAAGCACTGGGACTCCAAAGCTATCAATGATCTGACTGACAGTTATGGACAGGAATGGGTAAGGATGAACATTCGTTACTTCGCTACTGATTTGACTTCCATGATTGCGTAATGCAAAGGAAGCTTTGTGATAATTAATTTGTACAATATTAATTGTTTATTACAGACGTACAGAGATCGTAAATCTCTCGAGTTCACCTGTCACACCGCCTTCTTCGTGTCCATTGTCATTGTACAATGGGCTGATTTAATTGTCTGTAAGACTCGTAGAAATTCAATCGTTCACCAGGGAATGAGGAACTGGGCGCTCAACTTCGGTATTGTCTTTGAAACAGCTCTCGCTGCTTTCCTCAGTTATACACCTGGTATGGATAAGGGACTTCGTATGTTTCCACTCAAGTAAGTATCGCATGTTTTGTTATTTTAAGCTGTGATCGGATCGGATTGTCGTTAAGTGTCGTTTGGCCCTTAACGTTCGCCCCCACTATCGACCGCAAGATTATTAATAATCCAAACCTACTTCTTAAGAACGTTCACAATTAAAAATTGAATGTTCTCGAGGATCAATCGAGTCAGGACAAACTCATTAGCAAGATCATGATCCAACTTCAGCCGTCACTTTTCTTATCACTAAGAATCAAAATGAAAAATTCCCTCGTTTTCCAGATTTGTCTGGTGGCTTCCAGCCCTTCCCTTCATGCTCGCCATCTTCATCTACGACGAGACGAGACGATTCTATCTGCGCAGAAATCCTGGTGGCTGGCTCGAGCAAGAAACTTACTACTAAATTCTCCACCTCTGCCCTCCCCCCTCCCCCGTCCCCCAATAATAACAGCGAAGCGCATACCCACGCAAAAACACAATTCGATGATAAATCGATCGATAAAATTTATGAGACGATAAAACCCACGAAAACTGAAAATTAAAAAGTAAATATAATAAAAAAAAATGCGAATTAAAACCATTGAGGGCGTGCTTGCAAATCAGGATCAGTAACCACTCATTGTAATTAGTGCTGATTGTAATGAATATTGGAGGCTGGAGTGTGCTTCGTTGGCTAAATAATCCCTGTGAGGAAGTTTACTTATCGACCAGATGATACTAATCCCTTGATCATTGGTCACGTCAGAGATAATGAATAGAGCCTCGTTAAGAATGTGTCACTGCCCAATAATTGAAAATAACGCCTGGGATTTGGCTGATGGAGCTGATAAAATATATCCAGCCATTTGATTAATAGAAAATATTAAAATCATTAGACAGAGTGTGGACAGATGGGCCTAAAAGAAATTAACTAAAATTATAAATAGGTGAGACGAGCCAGTATGAACGAATTATGTTGAATAATGAGAATGATTATTTAAAATGAATAATTCGAGGTAGATTAATCTGTTGAATTTTAAAGAGAAATAAATTATTTAATCGAGGTAATTGGCGGTGTCTTGTGATACTCAACTCGATAATCTGTTGAATTAGATTATTTCATTCGATAAAAAATTTGGGAAAAAAATGTTTAACATGATCTAGGGACATTTAATGAATGGATGCTAATTAGATGAATACAGGCAGGACAGATGTATCCAATGACCATGATTATTTATCCTCGCTAGTGGCACGCCCTAGGAGTGAGCGAAGAAAGTCGTCAACAATAATAAACAATTAATTGGGATGAGTTTTTCAACACGTAATCGTTGAGAAAATTTTCGATGTCTCAATTAGATCGCAAAGTATTCATTTACAAAATGACGGTAAGCAAAATTCAAATTTATTTCAATTGCTTATTTCCTTGAATATCTCTGAATCGGTGGAGGGTATCGATGTTTATTCTAAAAATATTATTTGTAGATAAATTTTCTCAACTGCAAAAAAACATCTTGATTTAAATCTCGATATCCACCTCAAATCTGGAGATATGAATGAAAAATCGGCATTGAAAATAATATTGAATGAATTTTCAATTATGTTTTTCTTTTATTTTTCTCCATGAGATGTCAGAATACTTCTAGGTACTTTTTCAAAGGGAATTTTTTCAATTACAAAAGAAAATAACGAAACGTCTGAGTCTTCACCAAAAATAAAAATAAAAACATCCATGAAATAACGAGGGGAAGTACAAGAACCAGTAGAAAAATAAAAATTGATCAAAAACCACTAGTTTATCAATAAATTGAAATAAATATTTTTGAATGATTTCTCGATAAATGCGAAAAAACATTCTTAATCCGAACATCAACTGCAGACCGAATAAAGATTATAATAACAGATGGGAGTAAATAGTGCACGCGACGAGTAGATGTAGAAGCGAGGAAGATTTAAAAAATGTAATGAAATGAAAAAAAAAAATAATAATTCTACGAGCTATAGCTGGTGAATGGAAGTAATGCATTCTCACGTAGGGAAAATGAAATAATAAATATAATAAAGAGTAAATAAATGAAATGCATTCATTCTCTTAGGTTTTTTCATAGTTCTAAACGAGTGAGAGAGTTCAACCCCCGGCGCGAATGCCCTGTGAATCCCCCCCCCCCTTCCCCATGACTTCAATATTGTTTTTTTTTTTGGTTTTTAGAGAGAACTTTAGGGACTCGAGGTGGGAAATTGATGACGTTACAAATATACGCCCAAAGTGTTCATTATTAAATTGTGAAAATATATAACACTTGATTTAACATCTTGACACTCTTCTTCGCTCATTCATTACACTGTTAGAGGAGACGTGAAATTTCGGGGACGTTTGAAGGAAAATAATTGTGAAATTTCGGAATTTGCACTGATGATTCGATTAAATTCCCGGACATTATCTGGATTTTGTATTTTCAGAAGTGAAAGTCCTTGAAATTTTACAATCTGATAAAAATTATCCATAAATGCGCCGGAAATTTCACCAAATTTTTACCAGTATCAGCAACAACATGACAGATGCCATTTTACAATGAATAAATGCACAAGAAAATACAGAACATATACAGTATTTTGAGGGCTCCTCGAGACAATTCAACAATTTATTTTCAGTTTTCCTTGGGAGAGATGTGTTTAGCGTGGGATGTACAGGATTTTTTAATGAATTATACAAATAAATAAATAATTTATGGGTGACGACAGGGTGTTACGTGCCGGGGACTGTAGGAGCCCAATATAACGAAAATTACGAAAAAAAAAATTATAAAAACATGATAAAAGACGAAAAAAACATTATGAAAATAACAAAAAAATGCTTTGCCGTCGTGCGCCGCCTCACTTTAGGCTAATAATTTAATTATTAAAAGGTAATATTAATGATTATTGATATAATACATGTTATTATAAGATATTACTAGATGTAATTATTATGTATGGTTTAGTTTAGATCGTGTTGTTGAGAAAAAAAAACAAAGTATGCGTAAGATAATTGGAGATTAATTGGAGAGATGGGTTTGAGGTGATTCAGTGGCTGGAGAGGTGTCAGTGGGGGGTGATAATTTTTACATTGTCTGTGTTCTAGAGATCATTCATTAATAAATGTCGATAATTTATACTGGGGTGAATTTATTAGTGATTTTTGGGGAAAATCAATGAGGGATACCAAATGTGAGGGAATTTCGAGTTGAGTTTTTAGTGAATATCTTTGAATTTATGGGAGATGAAGAGATTTATGTGGAAATACTTTTTCTGCAGAATTTCGCAAACTACAAAAAAGTTTTTCACAAAAAATATCGGAACCGTCCTTCAATTCCAAGATATTTACGAAAAATTTCTGTTGAAAAATTAAATTTTCAATTGCAATTCCCTCATTTCCCCCTAAAATCCAAATTCCCCCACTTGTCCAGACCCTTCACAACCCCCTCGCCCTAGCCACCCCCAGAATTTCAAATCACAAATCACCCCTCACTGCGCCCAGCACCCCGAATCCCCGAAGAAAAAAAAACGAAAAAAAAACAAATTGAATAATGTTTTATTAATACTGTAAATATTTTAAATAATAGAAAAAAATGAACGACAAATGGATGAAACAAAGATGAATTAAAAAAATGCGTACGTGACTGGAGATAAATCACGTCTGACGAGGGCAATTGGGGATGATTTGCCCAATAATTCTGTTCTGAAATTTCACGCAATTGATCCCTCTCCACCCCTACCCCCTGTTGTCCCCTTCCCGTCCAAAAAAAAAATGAAAGAAATCCTTCGTTCGCTCTTTCGTTGATAAGCAGTCACATTAATTAACGAACACTCGATAAAATAACTGAACCACATTTTATCGACACGACAATGAGAGAACCAATGAAAAGAAAAATGAAAAGAGAAAAAAAAAATTGTAATTCACTCGCGAGCTTCCGCTGGTAAATCGATTGGACCCCATTCACAATCCGCTCATGGCTACAATCAACGTGATGATGAATATTATTGATAAAAGTACACATGCATTACAGTCCACAAGCGAATTAATTGCGATGAACAAATAACACGTGCTCACTCTGCTCTAAATGAATAACTAAAAAAAATCCACTTGTAACTGTAACATCCCTGTTTCTGATTGACAATTCCTTTCGTATTGAATTAATTAATTGATAAGTCTTTTTGTTTTCACGATGAAGTAAATAACATTAAGGAGGAAAGAAAAATGAATAAAATGATGAAAAAAATAATAAAATACAAAAATGAGAGACATTGTCCAACCCAAGTGTCATTACTTTTGATGTTAAATAAAAAATACATAATTAATAAGTCGGTTTTTCTAGTTTATTTGGGTAATAATTGTGGTTTTGTTGGGGAATTGATGTTGAATAAAAAAATACATAATTAATTGATTGGCTTTTCTGTTTTATTTAAATAATTAAGGAGCTTTGCGGGAGGTTTACAGATAGAATTATGATTCATTCATATGAATTTTTAATTGGTTGGGCCGTTGTTGAAGTCCAAACTTTGCAAAGAAATATATCACTTGGCACAAGTTCTTTGAGATTAAATAATCCATAGGAAGACTTAGGATTAAATGGTATTTAATCCACATGATCTTCTACCTCTTGAGCACTGAAACGAAATTCTTTTACCAAATATTCACTAGCCACCAATAAATTTACATAAATATTGCCATAAAATATGTAACTGCCCAGTTAATGTCAATAGAAATGATTAAAGACTAGTGTTCGACTCTGCGAATTTTTTTCTGTCCTTCCCCAGCCGCTTCTTCCTCAACCTCTCAATGTGTTTCTTCAGCTTCCCAGTGTTCTTCAGCTCCTCATACTGTGACACAAGATTCACAATTCGCTTCTCCGATTTTCTCCGGAATTTCGGCTTCTCGCCGCTCTTTATCGCCTCGACGATTTCCCTCTTCTCGGCGCTCTTCATCTCCGCCCTCTGTTTCTTCCTCGTCTCTTCCGTCAGCTGATTCTCGATCCTCTGGATCAAGTACTTGATCTTTTTTATTTGTTTTGGATCATCAGTGGTTTTTAGTTCATTTTTCAGGGCTTTGAGGTCATTCTCTTTCAGTTTAAAGAGAAAACTGTACGAGTTCTTGAAGGCTTTCTCGTCGTAATTACCGCAGAGCGGATCGAATCTGGGATCTCTCGGCTCGTGTTTCTTTACGTGAACAATTTCTTTTAACCGAGAGACTTGTCTCTTCGCTGACATCTCTCGGGGTCTGTTCTTGTTTTCTCGTTTGAATTCCGTTTTTTTCACCCGTCTCGTACCAAAAACTGCCTCGTTGTACACCTTCGAGCCCAGTTTCTCCTTCAATTTTTGTAAATCCTCGAAGCTCATCTCCGAGAGCTCTTGACGAATTTCAGTCTGTGAATGGAATATTTTGGTGGAAATGAAACATTCACTTGAATGAATTGAAGTTCACTCTGGAAATCTCTAATTATTATCCACTGGCAAATGTAATCAGTATATCTAACCTATAATTCTTATACAGTGGACAACCAAAACAAAGTTGTGTAGATCATCAAAATCTCCCGATTAAACAAAATACTTCAATCTCTGGAAAGAGTTTGTCAATTTTACTTTATGGAACCCTCGCTATCACCTACCAAAAATGTTAATTCCAACCTTCCCCCAAATTCTCGAAAAACTCACCCTGTCCTTTTCACTCTCCAGTAGATCCATAGTTTCGTCATCGCTACTCATTTTGGATGTCCTTAAGGGTCGTTCACCCTTGTCGAATCAATTCATTAATCAGTAAAAACAATAGAAATAAAGAAACACCTTTTAACCCACCAAATGTTTGTGTGTGTTGTTGTTCCTCACTCTCTGACTCTCAGAGGTTATGAGGGACATTGCTGACACTCATGGAGCGATTCAACGACGCAATTTCGTGGCGATGGCACATGCACTACGATTGTGAAGGTGCCTGAAGGTTTTTCCCTTTGAAGTCGCTTCATGAGCGTCAGCAATCACCCCGATAATCTCCAGTCACTAGCTCATCGTTTGTACTTGGTTTGTAGCCGTTTGTACTGACCTTAAAATGTTTTATAAGTTTCTCATTCATTTTTAAACAAATCATTAAACCCCCAACATAACTAGAGACCTCTGTGTGCCACAGGTACTACTAACAGACACCCTTCAGTCTCGCCAAAGATGGCGCCCCTTGTTTTACAATCCGTGGGAGGATAAGTTGCTAAGCAACGTAAAACTCACGCGAAAGTAGCGGCGTGACCCCCCCTCGATATGTCGAATTAATATACCCGCGCGATCCAAGAATATCTTTTCTCTCCCCCTCTTCGGGGGCCGCCGCCTAGCATTTTCAGTACACCAGGGAGAATCCGTGTGCTTCTCCACTGCCACGGCAACGTTACTCGTTGAATATACCGTCCCGTCGTGCCTCAAACAAGAGTCGCGTGTGTTTTTTTTTTCTTTCTCCACTCCAGTGATTCCAAAGGGGGACAAAAAGATACCGGGGAGGGGGCAGCGGTGACTTTCATGAATTTTTCGAAATTATCTTCCACGGCTGGAAAAGTCAGTGTGCCTGGAACCAGTGGGGTATTGAGACGCCGCTTCGTTAAACTCGACTTTTCAAATCGATCATTCGATATCGGTGAGAGACCGGTTTTCGCGGGTGCAGCCCGGATTTTTATGCACAACTGAGGCGATTCAACAGTGAAATATAGCAAAGTGTAGCTCGAGTTTGTGGATATATTTTTTTTACTTTTGTTTTTGTTGGTGGTTTGGAAGTGTGTCATTGTTGAAATCACCGGAGAATGGATGAGGAGCACGAGATCGACGGGGTCAAGTCGACCATCAAGAGACTGGGGTCCACAAGGAAATTGCTTGTTTTCAACAGTGAGTTTTGATTTTTTGGTTTGTCGAGGGGTGAATTTTTGGTGAATAATATGTAAATTATTTATAGGATTGTTTACAGTGATTTTAGCATGTCGTACACTGGGGAATTGTCGAGTTGAATCGAGTGAACGTTCGATTTTTTGGGAATGTCTTCGATTCAACGACAGATGCAGAAATTTTTGTTGAAAACAATTTGTGGAGGAGACAGGTGTGGGCCTAAAAGGTCTTGTGATGATTTCTCCTAAAATGGCTTCTCATCGAGATCAATCGGTATTTGGGATTCAAGAAATTGTGAATAATTAGAGAACGAAATCAATCAGCCCATCTGCTGAGTCACTTTTTGCTGAATCTTCTAATCTGAGAGAGATAACGAAATTATTGTTCTGATTCATTTTGTAGCTCGTGAAATCCTCTACAAATAAGTTCTTAACAAATAATTGGGGAAGGGGAGGGGTTGCCCTCCCTTTCTCCTCCATCTGGTCCCCAGGTAAAACTCAATTGATTCTGGTCAATAATTTCTGGAATTTACGGTTCTACAGAGACAGAAGTATTCAGTCATTGCAAAACCTTCGTAAAAATTATGAGCCTCAAACTCGCTTGACAACTACAAAAGTAACTGACAAAAATTACGTGTCGGGAAAATTATAAAAAATGATGAACATTAGGGAGCTCCCCGAAAAAATTCCGTAACATAAACTTTTCATAAAAAATATCTCAACAACATTTTTCTAGGGAATTGCGGAAGAAGTTTGTTTTTTATGAGATATTCTATTTTAGGAAATTCTCAAAAAACGTTCACATTCACAATGATCATTCATTTTCCCCAGTCATTACAGTATAAAACATGCAAAATATTTTTTCGCCAATCAAGTAGGGACCCTCGTACTAAATAATATGATTTTGTATCCCTGAATGTTTCTTTTCAACTTCAATCAAAAAACAAGCACATGAATTAACGCCATGACAATCACCCAATATTATTTGATTGACGTGTCATTGGAATAAATGTCTCTCGTTGATTTATTCCCGTGTGACCCATTTGTCCCCACAGGGGGATAAAACATTCTCGTCCCCTCGAATAATTTTCACGATAATATTGATCTAGATTTTGTTAGATTATTCTTCGGAATAAATCTGTGTTTATTTGGTGGAGTCTGTTGTTGTCAGATCATCATTGATCCGCACCTCTCTCAAGGTACCTCTCGAAGAAAGCCTTAGACAGAGAAAAATTTAGTAAAATGGAGGGATTATGTGTTGACTCAACCATTCGATCTCGTTCAATAGTGTCAACGGAATAATTCATTGATGGAACGAAATATGTCGGCACTTTTACTTCAATCGTGGCTTCTGAGAGCCCCGAACATGAACCTCCTGCTACCATCAAATGACGGTTCGCAGCTATCGTGTATCGCTTCCTATTCCCTGAATATTTCATCGAATTTTTATAATTATTTGAATGTCTCGCCTTTCGTTGATCTGAAAACTTATTGTGGGTGCGTTCCATTGGGAATCCCCTGTGAAAATGAAGAATCAAAACGTTGAAACAATAGAATTCTATTTCAATACGAACGAATATCCATCCATCACGATATCTTTCGTAAAATCTACGACATTCTTCTATGTAATATTCGTCATCGCGCCCTTTGGAAGGATCAGGAGTCTCCAAAATTTTGGACGCCTGATAAGATCGATAGTTGACATATTTATCTAACGATAAATCGACGCTTTCACTCGGACATTGATTTCCATTATCAGTTTTGCATTTTTTTTCTACAGATTAATTTTTCTCACATAAGTGTTTATCGTTTTCAGTGTAAAAAGCAATTTTTGATAATATTTCATTTAACACCCAATTGGAGTCCACAGATCGATTTTATTTTAAATGGCGGATTTTTTGTTCCTTTTTTTGCTTTTCACCTATTTTTGCACATCGGTGAAATTTTTTACCCGACATTTTAATGAAAAAATAACTCAGCAATTGCCACTCGGGCTTCGAATTAATCGAGCATTTCTCTCAAGGTTCCCTGCACTGACAGAATAATTTTGCTGCGTCGAGAAAATTTTATTCGAACCAACAATTATTCACTTTTTAATTTTCAAAATAAGCATAATATTGCGAAGAGTCTCAAATATATTTTCTTCAGATATATTAATTGAAAAATAGTTAATTCACTCAATTAATGAACAATTTATTCCTGCGTTTTGTAATTCAATTTTTTCTGGCTTATTTTATTACTCATTAATTCCAATTAACATTCATCTTGTCTCTCGGACAAATGAGATCAATTGTCCAACAGTCTCTCCTCACGATCAATGTTTTGATAACCAAGTTCAAACACGATGACGGCGAGAAAAGATCAAAGATTCGTATTTTTAGATATTACAGCTTCAGAAATCATGTCAAACTTTAATGCCTCACCTGCTCTGATTTACGGTTTCATATAAACTTCTGATGAATTTATCGTGCCCTAAATTACCGAATGTCTCTCATAAGATTAACAGTAATTAATAAAATCGAAGAAGAAACACAGATTGAAAATTTTCATAGCCAGAAAATCCTTAGGTAGTTCGAAAAAAATGTAGTGTTTACACTTTTCAAAATGATAATTTGAGGTACAGGCCCGAAATGCCATTGGCCATGAAACTGGCAGGTGCAATTTGTTTGTCGAAGTGTCATTCCGTAGACACTGGCAAACTACCAAAAGACACATCCTGGATTTTCTCGGTTAGAATACAAATTGATGGAGACGATAAAAAACTCTAGGGGAATATATTACTTGGGACTATGTCAGGTGTTCCGTCTGTTTCTTCGGTGGGAAAGACGGAAGAGAATTTTCATTGTTCGAGCCCTTTTTACTCCCTGTAGATGAGAATTTTCCTATCTAATGGATATTTCAACATTTCGTGAACTGAGAGAAACAAAATTTATTTAGTTGAAGAGATTTTCTTTCGTAATGAATCAATCATCCGTTTTAATTATGTAAATCTTGGAGGACATTCGATGATTGAATGATATTTGCAACAATATTATTATTTTTAAATCATCTGATTTTTCTTTTTTTTTTATCTCAAGTGTCGGAAGTGTCTATACTAACATTTATTTTTTGTCAGATTGATTGATTATTTTTTCGTCACTTGCGACAGTCAAATGATTTTTGTCATTTTGTGAAGCACCAATTTTATATGCTGATTTTGAATTATTTCCACGTTCATTGGGTTGATAATGGAATTTAGTCAGACCACCTGAACCTCTTCTCAGAGTTCATCCCTTCTCATATCGATTCTACTCCGACGATTCTATCTTTAAACGGGCTATAAAAAATTTATCGGACATGTCCAGAATCATGAAGTGGAATCCTTTTCAAAACTTCAGTGAAATGGAGCCAGAGTGACTTATCAAATTTGATATAAATGAATGTCAAGTGAGAACAAAATGATTAATAGTACATGGAAGATAACTCCGAATAAAACTTAGACCTCTAGAGGGCGAAACTTGGGCCCAAAGACAATCCACCGCTTTTTAGGTGAACTTTTGTTGGAAAAATTAGACTTCAGAGACTAATTTTTATCCAAAATTTAAATATCATTGATTTTTAAAAGTGCGTGAAATTTATTCGATAAAATATCCCTAGATTTCTTGATCCAACTCTAACAAATGATTGAATGATCTGAACCGAAATGATGAGAGCCCTCGATGAACTTGGCTACAAAAACCAATCCTATTATTGTCACTCGCATCTCCTTTGAAGGGTCTAAAAATAGCGGACTTGCGATAGAATATTCAAATGTGTACTACACAACTCTGAGTGAACGTATATGGAGACAAGAAATGATGTTTGCAAATGGTTTAACTAACGCCGTAAGTTAAACTGTATAGAATATATTTATTAATACACGAGCCCTGGAGCGAGTCAATCGTCCGTGGAAGACGGGGTTTTCCGTTCGAATAGAGTTTGAGCCATTCTCCGAGCCGCCTGCCCCTATTATATAGAATGCCTCGTGGCTTGTGAATGCAACGGATACAGACGTGAACAAAGGTTGCAGCAACCTTGAAAATAATTCACTATTACCAACGTTTGCGTTTTGTTGTTGGGAAAGTGCGGTTTTTTGTTGATGGGAATGCATCAGGCTTTCCGGGAATGGTATACGTATGTGGTAGTTTTCGGAGGGTGAGGGAATAATCAAACTACGATGAGGGTCAAATAGGAAAGGTCAAGAGGATCAAACGGGAGGGCCCGAGGGAAAGGTTGAGAAAATCAAATGGGAGAGATGGGGTATTGGGCCAGTCTTGTCTCCTTCAGAACTTGTGCCCCTTTTGATTGATCTGCTCGTCCCCTCCCCTCAACCCTCAAGGCTATTTGACCCTAGTAGGTCAACGCGGAATTGCCGTGGATTTTTCTGTCTGGAGGGTGATCTGTGGTGAGAACCAAACGGAAGGGATGAAGGACATCGTCAGGAAAATCAAACTATGGTGAGGGTCAAACGGAAGGGACAGCAGAAAAGTTCGCGAGAAGCAAATGGGAGAGACCGGTGTAGAGGTCGAGAAGGTCAACCGATAGAGTCAACAGGATTGACTACTGTATTTGTCTTCGTCACTTGATCTTCAGGCGCGATTGACTCTCCTGATTGATCTAGTTGTCGCATCGGTTCAATCCGCAAGAATATTGACCCTGGATGTGACCTTGAATTTCCCGGTTTAGGATTTAAACAGTAGGGAAGTCAACCGGAATACTTGAATATCTGAATCGTCCTTTTATTAGACCCTTCGGATTATTCTTCTCATCTCTCGGTCCTTTGACTCCACACAAGATTTCACTCTTTATGACCTTGAAGGGACCAAAGAAAAAATATTCTGCATTCTTCTATACATTCACTCTTTGTTGGCTGTTCCACTTTGCCTCAATCAACCGTATATCGAGAAAGTTATTGAGAATCGTTAAAACTCTGGGTCTTTGGCCGGTTTATAACCGAATGCTGACACAGATTCGTGGAATATCGTGCGCGGTGTTTGAAGCGCTTTGGGACAATGATCTTGTTACAGTCAAGAGGTCTATCTCGTTGGGGTGAAAGCACGTGGATAAGTGGTAGGCAAAAACAGCTGCTGAAGAGCCCTCTCGATCCCTCCGAGGTGTGAAGCCGCGTGCTGTGGTCGAGGATCATTAAAATTTTTATTACATCGAAATTCGATTTTATCGAGAAAGTCATAACTAGAACATTTTTTTTATTCAGGTAACAGCACCTGTAGTTCGATAAGTGGAGCTTCACTAGGGTGAGGGTCAAATAATGGTGGGCTTTCTTCTGAAATTATATTTTTAAAAGTTTCCGCAAAAAAAATCCAAAAAAGATCTTCCAATGTCCAGTGGATTGAACAAAACCTTCGAAAAGGTTCAAAATTAAATCAAATTGTCGAACAAATCGTGTTTTCCGGTTTTACCAGTTTATAAATAATTTCTCTGGAAAATTGTCTATCAATATCATGCAAGATTATGTATAATGATAAGGATGAAAGTGGATAATTCAGGAAGATAATCACTAATCACATCGAGACTATTCGGTCAACAACAACTTTCAAAGGAAATCCCTGAGAAAGTGCAATAAAATGATAGGATAATCAGTTTGATATGATAAAATTTGACAAAAAAATTTCTAGTTTATTAACTATATGTCTAAGTTATCAAAGAACTCGCGGGTAAACACTGACAGATTATACAGCGGAAAAAATTATTCTGAGAATACAAACATGAAGTCATACTTTTTTCTCTCCGATGCAGCAGAAATTTATTTTCTTTGTTCGAGTGGAATCGTTCGTAATCACAACAATTAGTCTGAAAATGATTAGTCGGGACATTGAATGCTATTGCATAATGCTCTTCATTACGTAATTAGTGAGGTATGAAATATTGCAATTCAATAGAATGCTGATGTTGTGGAATCCTCTGGGTGGTCATTGATCCCCAGGATCGTAAAAAAATTTGTGACTCCCATGTGTCCCAACAGAGGGGAATTATGAACTCCGTTTCATATGCGTTGGGGATACCACACAATATAAATGTTCAAATCAATTTTGGGGAGTGAATTCAATGCAGGATGTTAGGGCTCAAGGTGTGAATATGGAACCGCCCTTTATTTTGACACCCTTGGCGATGTTAACAGATTTTTAATGGTGTGGAACGCAGGTCGGTACCAATTTTGGGCTCATTCGGGCCAAGTGGAACCGTAGAAACCAACAAACAAATGAAAACAAAATTAATCTCTCGTTTGACCCATTCACGTCTCCCATTAGACCCTCAAGAACCCAACAAGAAGATCAATCCGGAAGGTCAATCATTCGTAAAGGTCAAATGCAAGAACCAAGCGATGTGACTACTTTGTTTACCCCTCTCACTTGACCCACCCACTTCACCTATTTGACCTTCCAGAAAATATAATCCCCTTGACCCTCTCCACTCCCCTTAACCCATGATATTCTCTTTTATCCCTTTAACCTCGAATAGTGACTCCTTTCCTCACCCATTTCACCTTTTTGAGTTCTTCGCCGATGATTTCCCCTTGACCCTCCCCAATCTTCGCCCCTCAAAAAACCTAATTCATTACCATTCACTAGCCCTCAATTAAATGACGCTAATTTACGAATTGTCTAGACAATCCCAGCAATAAATAAACCATGAGTCTGAAAACAATGATAATAATCATCCAGAGATGACCGTGAGACTTGAACTCGCCTATCGTCGCGTGTTTGAATTAAATATCTAGCGTCACCTCTGGTAATTACTCCCGCGTATATATTCTCACGACTTCTACCGTATGAGGGGGGAAGGGGGGGGGGAGGGGGAATTTGGGAATAATAAAATTGCTGGCTTTCCTGGTAATATTGGAGTTAATATCTGCTGTGTATTCCTGTTCAGTGTGAAACGGAGATGTAATGAGAAGTCTGATGAAAACAGACGGAGTGAGGACGGAAATTCTGTTACGAAAATAGATGTCTCTCTCATTTTTATTTCATTTGGAACAGGGGGCGGTTTCTGTTCTGATATTCCCGTTTAATTTCTGACGATCAGAAATTATTTCCTCATTTTATAAGACTTTTCTGGATAAATTGAGAGAAAAGAATTTTGTAAAGTTGGGAATTATGAATTTCAAAATTTTTAACGACTGCAGTTGTGAGGATTTGTAAAAAAACTTTTCATGGAAAAATAAAATTCCAGTAGGAAATGTCTTATGATATTCTTTCACTTTCATTCATTATGATAATTGCTTATTTAAATGTCGAATTAAAATTGTTGAACTGAAAATTTATTGACATTAGAAACGATTTGAAAGCAGTTTATTCTTTCAAATCGAAAATGACGAGATTCATTTGATGATTGAAGAACCATGAAATCTCCGCAGAAATATGATCAGAATGATCGTACGGTCAATCGTAATATCGTTCATTCAGGGGTGAACTCGTGATAATGACAGTGTCCATCTCTGTCTACCAGCAATTTATAACAATTCTCCATCAAATAAAATGTTTTTCCCTTGTACTCATTTCACTCTGTTCAATGTACCCAGTGCAGAAATGTCTCGATGAAAAGTTAAACACTTGTTGACCAATGCTGTTGGCGGTGGGATAGGGCCTCGCATGACGGCCTTTCACTCGTTGGTGCGGCTGGAAACATCGGGCCCAACATAGCCACCATACACACCTCCAACCGCAAACAGAACATTGCATGTACTGGAGCCTTTGACCTGGGCTTTGGACACTGTTGTGTGCAAGTGCATATACATTCACTCGTGAGGGAGAGTCACAGTCACGGTCACGCTTCGTAGGGCTTGAATCACAAGGTTATCGTGCATGTGGATGGGATAAAATGAGGAGAGTGTGTATCCTTCCCTGTGGAGTGGTGGTATGTGCCGATAAAAATTAGTCGTATGTCCACAGCTGTTTTTGGTTCATGTCAGTATTTTATTTACGAAAAGTAGTTTCAGGGAAAAATTTGATCTCCAGGGGGTGAAACGAGGGACGAAGATTACTTTTCACATTTCACCCTCTGGAGGTCTAATTTTTATCCAAAATTTCTTTCTGAAATATTTAGAATAGTTTCAATAAACAGAAACAGGAGAGTAGACCAGGGGCCTTTTGTCAAATGGGCCTAGAGTGTGGAAACTGTGGTCCCTAAGAGTCGGGATAAAGTGGGCGTACATCGGAATATCGATATATCGACATATCGATTATTACCATAAATCGATTTTTTTTAAATCGATTCTCGAGAATTCGATACTTCGAGAGTATTTCGATAGATTGATTTCAGTCTCAGTTTGAGTTCATATCCCTATAAAATATCGAATGAAAGATCTGCGCAAATCTCGTGGAATTTTCGCAACTCTCGTCGATCCGCAATTGCAATCTCTTGAAATTATTATTATTATTATTTGAAAATCTTGATCTATGGGATAGTCTCACCTCATTCTTCTTACAAACCCATAAACAAACTAGACCAGGGAATAGTCTCCTAGAATTACCCCTCCTTATCTTCTCCACGCAACCCCGCTATCTCCCTCTACTCGCCGAATCGCCATCGCAGGGCTAATAAATCGTCTCGTTTCTTCTCCCTTTCTCTCTCTCTCTCTCTCTCTCTCCTTCGTTCTCTTACCCTCCCCCCTCAGACCGGTGATCACAACGTGGGGATATTGCCTCCACGTCCTGGCGTGTGCTATTCCTCGCTATTCGGTCAGTTGAGTTCAGAACTCCCATCCTCGTGCATTCACATTTTCTCTTTTCTCCATTGTAAAAGTGCAATATCGTGACAGTTTTTCCCCCAACAATATACCATGAATCGTTAATGGAGGGATTATTTTTCGAGTGCCTGATCGAATTGAATTTTATACGCTTTCAATCATGTTCAGATTGAAAGGTTTTTTAAAGTAAAAAACTAGTGAATTTAACTTTCACAATATCAATTGAGTAAATAAAAACTAATTAATTAATGAGAGTGAGATTTTTAAAATGAAAGTTGAATTTATCACGTAAAATGTGAATTGAGAATTTCATTGAGAGTTTTCATTTATATTTTTGTCGGGCATTTATGCGTGCCCTAGGGACTTTTACTCCCGTAGTGTGTCGCCCCACCCCGTTACTCTGGAGGGCAATGCCACGGCACCAAAAATCCCTAGTACACTGGTCCTGAAAGGTATTATTTCAGTCCTGTAACAAAAATATTTACTTTAAACGTTGGTACAGAAATACTTTCACGTCATTCTTGTCACGTGACTAAAAATCCCTAGGGGATTAGTCATGAATGACGTCTCCATCAAGAAAGCAAAAAATATAGGAAAACAGGAGATTACACGAAAAAATGCCCTTCTTCACCAGTACTCTAGGGATTTTCCCTCACGTGCCATCAAAATCCCTGTCTCACTTATCCTGAAATATTCAAATTTACCCCATAAAAGACTCGTCATCTTGTGCCACCCCCACGACGAAAACCCACTTTTCTCACGAGTTCGTAAACCAATACTTTATCCCACTCTCTCCATACAAATTCGCCACAAAGTTTTTTTTGCCACCACGTTGGTAAGCGATTTTTTTCGCACGCGCAGAGCGCCCGAGACGAGGTTTCACGAGGCCCCTGATAACACCACAATTTCGTCCCGATAAAAATCCACAATAATCCACCGAAACCATCGTCTCACTGACGTCTCGTCTAAAATTAAAAAAAAAACTCTAGTCAAGTGTATGGAGTAAATGCGCATTGTGTGTACAACACGAAGTGTCTCGAGTCCGGAAGTGAGAAAGAGAGTGAACAGAGGCCGTCAGTGGCGCAGCATCCGAAGCGGTCCACAGCATCCTAACACAAAGGGAGAACGAGCAATTCAGGTTGAAGAGAGACAGGAAATATCCCCCGGTTGCCTGGCGACCAGCCAGCCATCTAGTTCGATCCCAGCCGGCCGAGGTAGCGGCCCGTGCACACCCTGAAGACCATATCCAACTATATATACATTTTTTTTACTCGTTTTCCTTGTGAATTAAGGACTACTCCGATCCAGTGATTATTCATGAACAAAATTTATCAGACGCCCTGGAGGGGTGGGGGTATAGTCTGAGAGTGATTGGACCCGATGGTGGTGTCCTGGGACTGACGATAATGACGAGATTTTGAGATAAACGAGTGGTTAATTGACTAGTTGAGGTTTACAGTGAAAAATAAGGAATCATGTTTCAGTGCATTATTCAACAGAGAAACGGCTGGATCCATCCCTCCAGTCCCGAGACCAAGGACGTATTTCCAGGTATGAAGTTTTTGCTCGAGAGAAGATTAATGCTTTGATACAGGAAAACATTTCGATTCGTATTTTCGCGTGTTGGAGGAGAGAAAGGAGAGGCACTGGAGGAATTTTAAGACCTTCTGGGCGGATTAAATTGTTGGTTATGAGGAACTTGATGTTACATTCACTGTTTTTAGTGTAGAATTTTGAGGGTTGGGGGTTTGAAAAATCATTTCTGATATCTTGTTGAGCCTTATTTCTCTCGGTAGTGAATTCTTTTACGAAAACAAATCAGAGAGCCGGAATTCCCATAAAAATGTTTCGTGTATCCCCTGAATGATCTCTCCATCTCCCCCAAATACTGAATAATTGATTAATTAAGTTAAATTCTTCATTGTAACACAATTTCCTCACATAATTATGAAATTTTGGAATTTACCGATTTTGTCATTAATTTGCTGATAAATTTCCCCAATCGAGCTGAATAATTTCACCGCCTCCCTAATAAAGTTAATAAACTTGGTAAATATATATGAACTTTCAAGTTAACCGGAAGTACCGGCACTTTTCATACGATTCTATTATCGTTGACTGAGTGTAAGGGGTTAACGTGCCACTTCCACAACGTGATTCATGTCTTCATGATTTTCTCAGAGCTATCAGTGCTAGAGTTGTGATAATGTACCCAGCGCAATGACATTTCTCGTCGATCATTTCAACTTAAATGAGAGTTTTATCCATTTATCATGGATTATCCATTCATGGGAGTGAATCTGTAGAAAATTTTTTTATCTTAACTCCTGAGAAATGGATGAAGGCGAGGATGATAAAGGAGACTTTCGTGCATTTTCATATCAGATGAAGCTGGAGGATTCGATAAGACTCCAATTTATGGTTAGCAACAGCGACTCTATTGGAGGGAAATCGTAGTTTAACTATTAAATCGCCATAATATTTATAAATAAAATAGAAGGGACGAGAGTGGAAGACTTTTACTTCGATCCTCAACAATATTTTATAATTAATAATAAGAGAGTCTTTTTCTTTCAAATGATATTTGATTCTTAAACATCTTTCTGGAATTATTTTTGATTAGGACAGACAGATCTGAATCTTCAGATGATTCTTTCATTTTTAAATCTGAGAAATATGACTGTACCGTTGATAGATCAGACTTTGGAGACTTTCCAGAGTTTGGAGTTTCAGATGAACCTTTCCGATGATTTGATAAGAAAGCAATTTAAAATTGGAAATGTTTAATCTATTAAAATGGCAATCACCTTCGATTCGCCGTAGGGAATATCTAATTTATCGGAAGGGGAGGGGAGGGAACGGTAATTTGCAAATTAGATGAAATATTCTCATGTGAAATGCACATTTTTTCAACAGAGGTGACTTTTTCCCTCAGTCTGGCGCCATAAAAATCCACTATTTACTTAATAGGAGCTTCAATAACTGCACGTAATTGCTCATTAAGATCGTCTGAAAACTCAAATTCAATCCAATGCAATAAATCCATAGTTATTTTAACGAATAGGTGACTCTGTACCCAAACGAATGAGAGGAATTAGTGACGACACTGTTTGCTCATGCAAAGTCTGAAATGATGAAACCAGAGGTGAAAATTCCCGGGAAATTGGATTCTACCGCACATTGCATAATCGACAATTGACGGCGGTCGAAAAAGCCGATATCCAGAGGCGTTTGTCTACAATGAATTTATTGTAAAATAGTACGCCCGCATATACCGACCTGTGACCTCGACAAATAACCGGTTCATTCCCCCCTTTTACATCCACCATTCAATTTTCTTTTTACGACTCTTTCATTGTTCCGACTTGAATTGATGATGATAAAACACGTATTCTCTATTATTTTAACTCGAACCATCAGGAAATATGAAACCCATGAGCTATTAGTAACTCATGAACTCAAAATTGTATGACTTCATTCAAAAATTCCGACGCAAATTAAAAAAGAAATTAATTAATATCGATTTTGGTGAATTACGTCAGACTATAAAGATGACAAAAGTATTATTCACTGTTTCATATTATTGCATTTTGTTCATCAATCGATTTGTTTTCAGACGTCAAAATGATGCTGCCAAATTTATTCTCAAAACATTATCAAATAATTTTGGAGCAAATTTTTTCGTGTGCAATTGAATCAACTAAAAATATTTAAAAAAACAATCGAAAGTTTGTAAAATTCCCTCCGGGTATTTTGCTTCATTTGCAAATATTTATTACTATGATTCAAATAGTTGAGAGCCCTTCATTCAGACCCATAAATAAATATAAATAACTTTTGCAAAGAGATCCCATCAACGAATTCCGAAAATGTTTTGAGCTGTCGTGGGACAACAATTTTTCTGTTCATTAAAAGAATCCACAAATAAAGTTGAATCAATATCGATGAATCAGACTCGAAAATACCTGAATTGGAGGGAAAATCGATTAGATTCCGATTCATAATCGAGCCATTAGCCCACCTAATGGACTGACATAATGAAAAAATCAAAAACATCAATACAAACTATTAAAAACGTTTCAAGTGTCAACAAAAATAATTCTGGGTGTTGGAAAAATTTAATTGACTCGTGAGCAGATCCTGATTGATGTTATTGTCCCTCTCCCATGGACAATGATTATTCCGACAGGAAGGAAGCCGATGGAGAAGCTGCTGCATATCAATCCCCTTAGCATTCGCGCTTCTTCATCTCTTCTCATCCACGCCATGGCTCATTGTGCATTATTTAGGTGCGCCCTGAGCTCCAATTACCCGTTCCCTCTCTTCTCCCTAGTGTTTCATTGTATCATCAGTTGCCCCGAGTCATGCGACATCGATCCCAGAGTTGCCAGATGTCGTACCTTTTCGGAAATATCTAATTGATTTTATGCTGTCAAAATCAGCCGAATAAAGTCGATAGCGCGATCGATTGATGATTGTGACTGACGTAATTGATATCTCGTTGAGACTTCGCTATAATGTACCCTATTCTAAAAAAACAAAAAAAATTTTTGCAAAAAATATAAAAATAAAAATACCGTCCCATTTAATTAATAATTAATATTAATTAATTTAGTTTTTTTCTCTTTCATGGTTCACTGAATTCCTGATTACTCTGGCGACTTTTAACGAAAATAATTAGGGAATATATTTTTTATTACAGTTTAACGTCAAATTGAAAGATGAGCCGAGTCTTAATAAAATGAGATAATGTCAATCATCAATAATTTAAAGTTAGTTGAGTGGAATTTAATGTACTTTGTTAACCTAATTTGACAGCTATTTTCATTACTTACAAAATGAGCTGTGACTTGTCAAAATTGTTTCATTAAATCACGAGGTATCGAATGTAATTGCAATGAATTTTCCGTCTTGAACTAACATTAATCAAGTTCAATAATACCGTGAAGTAGTGGCTGAGTGAAATCGCATGGATTTGCCGCCATTTTAAACGTACTTTCATGTTCTTTCGAATGAATCCGCATTCATCAAAAACGCATCGTTAGATCCTCAGATATTTCGAATAAAAAATGAGACGATCGTTGGTCTTAACAAATTCAGGTGGAAAATTTTTTGACGATTTTCGAATTAACGAAAATCTATTAACGTAAAAAATTAAATACAGAAACCATAATTAAGAATTTAATTTCTTAAAATGAATGTCCTCTGACATACCACCTGTACCCCCCGCCGTCAAAGTAATTTAAAACAACCAACACAAGCTTAAAAAACCTGTTGTCTTATCGCTTCGCTACTGAACTCAATACCAAACAAAGTTATCTCACGCGATATTTCTTGTGACACTTACACGTCGTTTGTTTATATCCTCTCCCGAGAATGATGACAAATTACCGAAACAGTTAATTCCCCACATAAAATTCCAATCAGTGTCAATTAAACATCAAGT
Organism: Diachasmimorpha longicaudata; assembly: GCF_034640455.1. NCBI lineage: Eukaryota > Metazoa > Arthropoda > Insecta > Hymenoptera > Braconidae > Diachasmimorpha > Diachasmimorpha longicaudata. The sequence continues at coordinate 5,849,018 of NC_087232.1, read as the reverse complement.
TCGTTCACCCCGGACAAACTTCCCGATTACTCTCGATCACAATTATGACCGCAATGATCTTAATGCCATTTGTTATTATTAATTACGACGCTCGTCACAATTCAGCGAATTTTTCGATATTTATTTGGTTGAATTGTCTGACGAATCAGATGACCCTACGCATCTTAAATCTTCGGACCATTTCGCCCTTAATCACCCCGCAATTTGACTCCTAACACCTTCTAATGGTCAAATTGTCTTAAAAATCAACACACCCTATACAGTTTAACTCTTAAGACCATTCACCCCTTAATTATAAAAAAATTAATAAAATCCTGTGATTTGTCATCGTTCTCAGAAGACAATCTAATTAATCAATTAATTTATAAATAATTCAGGCTTTTAAATCTCTAATAAACTACTTAATAAATCAAATAATTTAATTAATACCCTAAATAATAAATTTAAAAACAAATATCTGAGTAATTCCTATTCATTCATTAATACTTATCAACAAAAAATCGGTTGTCATAATCTTCTTTGTTAAATCCAAGCGAAATTTAACGTTCCTCAACTCGCAATCAATGTCACAACCCCCTCCTCACCCCCTCTCCCCTTAAGATCTCTAAACGTCTACATTTAACATGTGTTCAGCGACAGTAGAGAAACCCACGAGTAATTGCGGTTAATTTGCGAGATAAATCGAGGAACGTATCTCCTTCCTCAGTGAGCTCACGGCAGTCGCGTCGTTCGGTTCATCAAAAATCACGTCATCCCCTTCGAATAGGGAAATAAAATAATTCAATCAATGTTCACCAGATGTATTGAACATCCGTAACTCCTTAATGGGTAACTGTGTCTGTTGAAAACCCGTCGCGTTCTCCTTTTCTCAGTGGAAAAAAAAAAAACTTGTATCAGGTGAATGCCGAGGGCATTAACTTCTCCCCAGTTCAACGGAACATTAAATTTAATTGAATTAATCAGAATTAGTCATCACATTGTTAACCCACATATATCGGTAACAAAGTAACTGAATTTATTTCGACATTTGTTGAGGTCATTTGGTTTTAATCTGACGTTTATTTTCGATTTTCCCCGCTCGTATCTTTCAGCCAAAATACGTTCACGTGATTTTGGCTAATGGACAAGAATATTGTGAATTATTCGGTTATTTCGTGGTGCGTTTGCTTTCTGAATGGGTTTATAATATATACAAAAGGTTGATTACGGTTTTCGGGGATTTCGGAAGGTATTTACGAGAATGGCGGTTGGTAATCGAAATTTTGGGGAGCGGTAGCGAATTGTCGGGCTTGAGGTTGTTGCGCGACACGTGAAAGGGCTAAATAGAATGATTTTTTTCTATTGGTAATTTTTCAATAGAACAAATGTTCAAAGGAAAAAATTTCGGTCTAAACTTTTTTGTAGTTTTGAGAGCCGCAAAAAAGATTTTTGTGCCAATTTAATTTCCCTGATTCGGAGATATTTCTGGAAAACTCAATCAAGAGTTGAGTGTTGAATCGTTTCGAGGGCCAAATGAGAGACATGTGAAAGGGTCAAGGAGGTAAAATGGGCCAATCGAGTGAGCACTTCATTCATTACTTCCATTCAACTCTTAAGAACATTTGACCTTTGATATTACTCTTCGTTTTTGCCATTTGAACCTTAAGAATGTTTGGCCCTCATCGCGCCTCGGTCGATTGATCCTGAAGGGCGTATAAAGAATCCTGATTATTTCTGAATTGAACATTTTTTTTTAATTTTATTTGGCCCTTGATTTTTTTATTGTGGTAGGAAGGGAACCAAAAGAAAATTCCATTTTCATTTCTTTGTTCAAGCATAGAACAATAGACATGAACAAAGACATCAGAACAATCAAATTATCTTCAGAATTAAATGAAAGGGACAGGACAGTGTCAAAAGGGGGAAATAAAGACGACTGAAGAAGGATAAAGTGATCACTCCGCCCATTTCTCCCATCAGACTCTTAACAATCTTTGACCCTTCACCCTTCTGATTATTCTGCCAGTCTCCCCATTTAACCCTACACTGAGAAACAACATTTCTTATGCCAACAATATTTATTAACTGCAGGGAAAGTTCAGTAGCAAAGTGAGAAAACTAGTGGACTCATCTCTGGGTCGAGTTTTTGATCGATATCTTCGAATCTACGATAGATAGCAAAATTTTTGTCATGACCTTTGTTACTGCTCTCGATTCTCTCCATAAAAAAGGTCCTCATGAAAATTGTTCTATCTTTCTCAGATTTCAAGATATTCATCAAAACCTGTCAATCCTCAGAAGTTACTTATCTCCTTTTACCCCTTCGCTTCTGATTTAACCTCACGAACAAAAATATTCCGTAAAAATTACCGACCCCAAGTCCCTCTTCAATTCCAAAAGTAACTCGAAAAATATCACTAATGGTATCATAACTTTCCACCGAAAATTTTGCAAAAATTACCGAACGTTTCACTTCAAAATAACGAATAGTAATTTTTAATAAATATTTCTCTCCACATCCTCATCATTTTTTAAATGCAAATAAACCAGTAAAGCTTCAAGTTTCGTCTGCCTTCGTTATCATTCCATATTTACCCTCATCCCTCACAAAATAAAAATACAAAAAATACTCCAGACATTGCATAACTGCTTCCCTCATCGATTCCACCCCCATATTAAATATTCCTGGCTTCAGTACCTCCCGAAAACCCGGAGGATTGATGCATTAAAATAAACACAACTTGTTCCTCAACTCGTTGAATTTTGTTATAAATACAAGAGAGACGGAAATGCGACGCAGTACAACGATAACGACTACGAGGCCGCATAAAGTTGGCAAACGCCAGGCGTTTGGGTGAGGATGACGAGGAGGTGAGACCATTTCCACTCGTGACAGCTTCAACTGCCTGTGTACTATTCAAGTAAAAGACTGATAAAACTAACTCCCTGAAAGGGGGGAAGGAGAAGGTGTGGGGGTGGAGGGAGGGGACCTAATCAAGTGCAAGACTGTGTGAATGCAACATCCGGGATTTATTTGATCGAACTAATCAGATCGTAATCAAGAGTGATAGTTATTCAAATTGCTGGCAAGGAAAATTAAATTTATAAAATGTTCAAGCTGTCATCAGTCAGACAGGACAGAGAGGCATGGACAAAAGGTATATTTTATTTAATTTTTATTTTGTTAATTATTTCACAATTTTTCGGGAAAAATGAGGTTTTTAATTAACTGATTGAGCGTTGATGCAATAATTTTATTTTTGAAAATGTATTCGATGTTATACAGAAGATAAATTGTTAGTTAATTGTAGCGGAAAATTAATGGATTTTTGGTTTTGACAGAGAGAAATATTAAATAAAAATTACGAAGCGTTTTTGTAATTCGGGAGCGAAGGGCGATTATAGAAAAATTTACGAAACTGAATTTTTTCTGAGGGTTTTGTTATTTTTTTTTCTCGGTAAGTTATCGACGCATCAGCTACTGCGGTTCTTAGCGCCGGCTCTGGGCTTATTTTAGTCGTCAGACCCTCATGACTGTTTCCTTTGAAACTGGAAGTTACGGGTGTTAAACCAGACGAAGCCAGAGGATCGGTCCCGGGTCCTCTGGCTTCGTAGGCGGACACCTCAATTTTTTTAAACCGTATTTTTATGCATAAACAAAAAAACAGTCAATATTTATAATATACATAGCTTAGAAACTAGTATTAAACAACTTCTGTGTTAGTGCAATGGATTTAATGAACTTTAGGCTGTTAAAGTCCTCGGATTATTAAGCAGCTGAACCGGGTCGAAGTTTAATCCCAAAAATTATCCTTTAAAGTCCAATTTTTCCAACAAAACTTGACCCAAAAAATGGTCGATTGTCATTGTGTCCACGTTTCACCCTCTCCAGGTCCAACTTTTATCCAAAATTTATTTCCGTTTACGTAATCAAGTGACCAAGTTCTTCGGCTCAAAAATAAAAAGAAAATTTAATTCCAACCTTCTGTTTCCTCCTCGAAGAAGGATTATCATCTTTTCATGAGAAAGTCCAGACCTCGTGAGTAGATAACATCGCGTCTACCGGAAAAAGAAAACAGAATCTCTACTCACTCATAAATGAATACACAAACCGCATGAATAAATTCCCCGTTGAAGTTCTGACAGACAATTTTTCTGGGAATTTACAGAGAGAAAAGTTAATTAGGGATGATTGAATAGAAATTTGTGATGTAACGGTGAATCATCGGTCTAGGTTTGGGTTCGAGAAGGGAAGAAAATCAATATAAAATCCTTGGTGCGAAGGGAATAGTTTGGGAATTGTGCGCACGACATGTACCTCACTTCGTTTCCAATAAACCGAGACAGCCGGAGTATTAGTCGAGTGGCTGAAAAGAGGGAGTGGTTTTTTTTTTATGTGAAAGAAACTCAAGTTCATCGACATGTGGTCCACACGTGGCGATGTCCAAACCTCGAGATCACGATGAAAAAATAAAAAATTGGTTGTGGATTATTCAGCGGAGCTTCGGCCGAGTGGGAACGAGCTGACGGTTTTACGAATCTCTAGGGGACAAAACCCGAAGAGAATGTGTATTTCTCCTTTTGAATTGGAGGCTCGCAATCGACCAGATTGAAATATCGATTTTTATCGTGTTATATTGATGCATTATGACCTGAAAAAGTCCGAAAACTCGATTTTTTAAGCCGATCTGCTGTACAGATGTGAATGGATCGATGTTTGTCACACGTTTTTCCTGATTTTTCGCCGATCGATTGATCGATTTGGAAGTCTATTTGAGTGTAGGTTTTTTTGAGCGCTATCAATCGACAGCAATCAAGGTTTCATTCACCCATTGACGTTTGGAATTCTTCCAAAATATATTTTGTTGGACGGATTCTGTCGCATCGAAATAGAATTCTGTTGTTTATTCTCAATTTTCACAGCGAATTCCCAATAGATCGCAGATAACGAAAGATTCCGTTGAAAACGGATCATCATTTCATTAAAAATATTTTATTCCATGCGATTCCCTTGATATCATCTACAATAAATTTTCACATGAACGAAATGACAATTAAAACTTTTTTCAAATATCCAGGGAACACCAATCAATACACGATAAATTCGAACCCTCATTTAATCGAAGCGTCAGATTCCCATTCGGATCCGTCAGAATCAACGATAAAATTCCATCAATTTCATTGGCACTACTAGACAAGACCGAGTCAGTCAATAAATAATCCCTTCGTTTCACTCAATTTTTCCCTCAACCACAACCTTGAAAACCCTTCGTACTCAAATCAATCCAGAAATCCCTTTCTTCCACCCGCCATAAAATCCCAATTACTTTCAAAATACCGCTCAGTCCCCTCCCCCAGAGCACTTCACCTTCAAAAAAAAAAATAATGAATGGGTTTCATGCATCTCAACAGGGCCATCATCATCTGAAAAAATATCCCAATATTATTTTAATAATCACAAGACTCCAGAAGAAATTACAAGTCGCCAGAGGAAAAAATGTTTATGATGCCCAAAGGATGACACATTTTTCGTTGTTCCTTTATTCCTGGTGAATGTGGTGGGCGGTTGAATGAACGTGCAGTTACCACGAACACAAAAAGAATGGGGTGGTGAAGGGGGGGAACCAGGGGTGAGGGTTGTATCATGCACGAGTAGAATAAAGGGGATAAACAAAGAGCCACCAAAAATGAGTAATTTTCACGTGGGACAGGACGAAGTAACGAGCAATCTGTTATCCTTAACATGACTTTTTATTTTTCATCCTTAAAATAAGGGCCTGTAGCATGTCCTCACTACCTCTCGTATATTTTATAGCATGTCTTGCACCCCTTTCCACCGTCACCCCCCTCCCCAGGGTATTCTTTTCAACGTTATGGCTCTCCATTCTGTACATTGTTTTTTTTAGGGTGCAATATTTACCTCGGCTCAGTTACATCCGACGCACATATGTGCATTAAAGAGGGAGTCGAAGTAAAAAACAGACATCGCACCGATGGTCACTATCGATTAACTGTGTCTCGCCGCATCGGGAGAAACTGGGGGGGAGAGGGATCGAGTTGTGTAGAATATGCGAGAGAGTTATAATAGGAATTTTTAATTATTTCTCTGATGTTTTTTTCTTAGGGGTGAGTTATCGACCCATTTACTGATGTGGAAGAAGACATTTTGGATGGTACATTTTAAGGGTGAACTTTGTCTTGATGTTCATTATTTTATTAAATCAGATAATCCAGGAGAATTCCACCGATCTCGTATTTCTGTAATTACAGTAATTCCTCCCAACTCCTCCATAAATTGGGATCCTGGGGACCCTTTTCTCCCCTTTGGCCCTTGAAACCCCACAACCACGAAGTGGAAAATTCCAGAATGAAAAACATGAGTGAGAGTCTCTCCAGGTATTCTGGTCCGCACATAATTGTCGGAACAGCCCGAAAATCAGAGGAGTTTTATAAATAGACGCACGGAAAGACCCCATGCCATCTCAAAGCTCAGCTTCTTCTCCAAGAAAGTCACGTAAAAGTTATATTTTCCCTCGATGGAAAGGAAAAAAATGCAACTCGAGCACTTTATTCTCCTCGCAAAGTGAGAAAAACCGACCGAATGACATGTTTTTTCCCCTCAATTTTTTTGTCATTCACCGGCTGACGGCCATTATTATTCTCTTCGCTAGCCGGAAGTTGGTTGTTCTGTTCTGTTCTCTGCAGAATGCAACGGTGCAGATTCGATTATAGACTTCCCCCTTGTCACGAGTCACTGGGAATAAACTATGCAATTTTTTTTTGTTATTTTCGCAGATATAAGGCTGCAATTGAACGAGCAGCTGAGATGTCTGGACGTGAGAATGGAGTCCCAGGTGGCACTGGTAGCTGAACTGCAGGACTTCTTCCGCAGAAGAGCAGAACTAGAGTTAGATTACAGTAAATCCTTGGATAAAATGGCCAGGAGTATTCAGCTGAGGCACAAGGAACAAAAACAAAAGTGAGTTGAGAAAACGATAAAAGAAATTAAATTGAATAGAGTTGATTTTATTGAGGCTATCACTGGACAATTTTTGATCGAAAATCACAAGCAGTTGATGGTCAATCGATGACTAGGTGATGATCGATCCTTCGATGGTCCACAGGCAGTCGATTGCCATTCGATCCTCAACCGATCAATTCAGCTGATATCGACTACTTGATCGAATTACAGTAGAAATATCCCCTTTGGTCGTCTTGCAACACTAACGAAATTATCTTTTTCACCCCCAGGAGGGAGCAGTGGCCCTTATTTTCGAGCTACGCTTGCTGGCAGCAGCTGGTGAATGAAACAAAATCACTCAGTAGAGATCACGCCGCCCTCTCCGAGGTGTACAGTACCCACCTCGTTGGACGTCTTAATCAAGTTATGGAGGATGTCCAGCGTATCTACCGTCGTTGTCGTGAAATAGGTTACGAAACACACGAAGAAATTCTCAGGGTACTCCACGAATTACACACAACAATGAAAACTTATCAGGCTTATCAGGGTGAGTCGAGGCAGGCGGAGACTAAACTACGGGTTGCTGAGCAACAGAGGAGTAAACTCGAGGTCACAAATGCACCACCTGAGAAGTTAGCTAGGAGTAAAAAATACAAGCTCATCGAGAAGGAAGTGAACAAGGTTTGTATTTAAAAATAAATGAGGGGTTGAGGGGGGAGGTGAGAGCAGGCAGTATTTTTTTTATATTGTGGGGACGGACAGTGATGGGGTGGCCCTTGACACTCGAGCTCCCCTCGGAGTATCGAGAATCGTTAGGTTCTCAGCGATGAATCACTGCTTATTTTTCGGTTTTAAATTATTGCAGGGGGTAAAAATAACACGTGGAAATATATTCTGCTTAGAATAATAGATCAAACCAGTGAAAAATAATTTAGTAGCGAAGTGGTAAAATGAGATGAGTCACTTCTGATTATTGAGCAGTTTTTTATGAATATCTCGGAATCTAGGGATGATAGGAGTGTTCTCATTGGGACCTTTTTTGTGGAGCGAATGGAGAGCTAGAACAACTGTCGTGACAACAATTTGTGCAATACTAACATAATTTTCCATTCATTTTAGCTTTGCCAGCTTGGTCACTCTATTGACTTTTTAAGAAACTTATTTTTCCTCATTTGCTTGATATCTAGTTTTTATCGCGTTGTTTTTTCCTGAAGTCATTTTTTTAAACATTCATTATTTTTTTGAATAATAGAGGTGGAAACACAGTTATTCAATTTTTCACTTCGTTTTACAATTTCAGAATCGATATTCTCACACTTTATCATACCCCTCCGAAAGAAATTACGTTCGACAAAATTCCGACTGCTTTTATTTTTAGTTTTCAATTTATTACTGGGGGAAAAATCTAGCACGTGAGAATACGTCCTGTAGGGAGTTATGAAGAAGAATCTCGAGATTCCAAACCCTTTTACGTCGCAAAAAACTCATTAGGATTTATAAGAAATTTCACAAAAGTTTTTTTGACCCTTAGACCCCCCCAAAACCCATTAATTGAATGTTCCCTCATCTGGAATATTAATAATAGCATATGCTATCCTCATTTCTACTGTTTCATTTTTTCACGATTACTCTCCAAACAATCTCTCAACGTCATAACTCATTTCGAAGATCATCACAAGCGTTAAAACCTTCGAGACAGAGTCATCATCACATAACTCGACTTTGACATGAGCATCGCCGACAGTTTCGATTTTTTTTTAATTTATCGTCGAAAAAAGAAAATCTCTTTGCAACTGAACGCCTCAACTTTTTTAAAACCTAAATCTGGGTTCAATCATCAACAAAAAAAATCGCCGCGTCTCAACGGCTGTTTTCTTCGCGCCTCTGAACTTCCGAAGGAGCTTATCGGATGGTAGAAACCGAAAGAAGAAGATAAAAAGCGTTAAAAATACAGGGAGAGGAGTGCAATACGAGGCGTCTCTTGAGAGCCTGACATATGGGAATATGTCGCGTCATGTGGGGCATTTTGAAATGGAAGGAGTGAATATAACAAGGACAGAAGTGCAATAGCACTCACGAATAAAAAAAATGTGGGCGCCGGAACAATTGGCAAACGCTGACGCAAATACCTAATTCGGACATCCTGCGGCTGTCGTATGCCCTGAATTCACTCGGGACCAACCATTTTCCATCACTCTGTTCACTGTTTTAATATTCATTTCGCAAAAAACGATAGCTCAAACCGTATGAGTAACAAGAATGAAATTAAGGCTTCTATTGTACGTGTTTTCAACTCGGTTCTATTATAGTTCTAGTTTATTCAACAGCCGTTACGTATCATGCAAACGCCCTCGCGCCTCCTCAACTGAGATATATTTCTAGGGAGAAATTCCTCACTCCAAATGTCAGGTCTGAGGCGAGTTATTTCATGATAATGTTGTCTCAATGGATTTGACTCTTAATAAATCGTTATAATCCTCGAGTTGAGTTATGACGTTGAGACAGTTGTTCTGAGGGGATCGATTTTTGTTGGAAATGGGATTTAATTAGAATTATATAAAATGCAGTAGAAATTAATTCACTAATTTCCTTTTATTTTAAAAATCGCATGAGGAAGGAACGTCTGTACTCCGCAGATCTGTCTGGGAGACTAATCACTGGTCACAGAGATCAGCAAAATATTTGTCACCTAATGAACAAACTCGCAGGTCTTTCCTCCTCTCAAACTATTGTTTATGTTTATGTGAACTGAGTGAGGACTCTCCGGAGCAACTTTCGCTAGTCTAGTTAGCTCGTCACCTATTGTTCACCACAAAACGTGCTCTGACGTGGTACCTTTTCGCCCACTAATAAACCAAAAACCCGAAATAAAACCGTTAAAAATCCCCCACGTCAATCACGATCTCAAAGTCGAGTTATTTGTTGAATAAATGTGTCGCAAAGAATTGAAATTCCGGAATAGTTTTTTAACAACGTTGAGAGATTACTCATTCAGACGAGATTGATTTTCAACAAAATGTGACAGTTTCAGTGGCAAAAGCGTAAAACGTCACTAAAAATTCATACGATTTTTTTTCCATCTCAACGATCAAAAAAATTGATATAAAAACCGGCTTGCGAACTTATCATGTTGGATTCCAACCATAAAACGTATAACGCACACATAAAAGTCCATCACAATGTTAGGAAGAACCTAATTGCGGTTCTGATTACTCCACTTAACCGCAGGAATTTATCGGCAAACGTCTCAATTCCGCTGACACGCTCACAACCACCAACAATTCCCCTCAAACTTTGGGATCCCGTTAATATTGCTATCATTTTCCTACTACTGAGTAACCAGATGGTGTAATTAATCATCTCTAATGATGGTATCTGGAAAATTATTAGTTTCTGTCCGACATTGTCTGCTTCAAAATTGAGCCAGAATTTTTTGAAATTCGGGAAACTTTTCACGTATTTAACTGCAATTTCACAGATTAAATTTTGTTAAAAATTATTCGCTCGATAGTATTCGGAAATAAAAATGTTTTCTAAGAATAATTCCACGAAGTTCATAAATAACTAGCAATAGTTACGATGGAATTGATAAATAATTTAGCTCATAAAATCAATGGATTATTTTCTTCACTTTCAGAGGAAGGCAAAGTACACAGAAGCAAAGCTCAAAGCCCTGAAGGCGCGAAATGAGTATATTCTCTGTCTAGAAGCCTCAAACACCACGATCCACAAGTATTTCGTTGACGATTTATCAGACCTGATCGATTGCATGGACTTTGGCTTTCACAATTGCATCGCTAGAGCTCTCCTGATGCACTGCAGTGCAGAAGATGGACGACAAAGATCACTGCAATCTGGTGCTGAACAATTAGCAGCATGTGTTGGCTCCCTAGACTCACGAGCTGATAAACAGAGATTCCTCGAGTCTCATCATGCCGCCTTCATGATTCCCAAAAAATTTGAATTCCAGTGCCAACGGGGTGACGATGCACCTGAGCCTGAATTACAAAAAATTCTCCACAATGAAATGGAACAGAGACTGACGCAGTTACAACAGAGGGTTACATCATTGAGAACCGAGTCGGAGGAAGTTTGGAAGACACTTGAAACTGCTGAAACCAGTCTCCTTGAAATGTTGACAGCTAAGGATTACGATTGCACTAGGTATTTTGGTGACAATGCTGTGCCAACTTCAAAGCCACCTGAGACTGTTCAGATCAAATTGCGTGCCGACAGACAGGAGACTGAGGACTTTTATCTTATGGTAATTTGAGAGGGTGGTGGGTAAATGAGGTGCATGAGATAAATTTTTCATTTGTGGAAAAAATCTTTCGGAGCTGCTGGAATATTAAAAAAAATTATGAGATAATTTTTGCAGTCTCTGTTGGACTTTTCCTTTTGTTTTTATTATTTCGGAAAACCTCCGATATTTTTCTCTGGGTGTATCTGATCCTAACTCTACAATTATAATCTTTAACTTTCATTTAAAAAACAATTCTCCATGGAAATTAGAAAATTCACAAATCACTGCAAAATACATTTTTCACTCCAAAGAAAAAATCCTCAACAATTTTTCAATTTGCCCAGAAATTCCGGGAGTACTTGTTGGGCACCTCTCGCATAGCCCGACTGGATGCAAAGCAGGACTACATCCGGCAGTCGCTCCAGGACGGTTCAAATGGCAGTCCTAATCCGTCAATTCCCTCGAAGCAGAAGCAAGCCCGAAGAAAGAGGATCGGTCGCCTCCAGATGAACGGTCAGCCAAAGCTCTTCGGTGGTTCCCTCGAGGAGTACCTCGAGACCATGAACCAAGAGATACCCTTGATAGTAAAGAGCTGTGTCAGAGTGATAAATCTCTACGGTCTCCACCACCAGGGGATTTTCCGTGTGTCGGGCTCCCAAGTTGAGATAAATAATTTTCGCGAGTGGTTTGAACGCGGTGAGGATCCATTGGCCGACGTGACCGATGCATCAGACATAAACAGTGTCGCTGGTGTTCTGAAACTTTACCTGAGAGAACTACGTGAGCCCCTCTTTCCCATAATATATTTTGAACATCTCATGGAACTTGCACAACTCGAATCGAAACAGGAATTTGTCATCAAGATGAAGGAACTAATATCGAGTTTATCACGACCCGTTGTCATTGTCATGCGATATCTGTTTGCATTTCTCAATCATCTGTCTGAATTCTCGGATGAGAATATGATGGATCCGTATAATTTAGCAATATGCTTTGGTCCAACACTTGTACCAGTGCCAGAGGATAAGGATCAAGTGCAGTATCAAAATCAAGTCAATGAACTGATTAAAAATATCATAACATTCTGCGAGGAAATTTTTCCGGATGACATTGGTGGCATTCAGTATGAGAAGTACATTAGCAGAGAGCCTGATGATGTGTGAGTTAATTATGCTTTTCATATTTTAATTTTATTTCTTAAAAACCATTGAATCAACTTCAAATTATGAATTTATCTCACGAACTCTGGACCTCACAGAAAACATTGTCGCTTGATTTCGATTGATTTCAAATAGTGTGAAAGCAAAAAACCCTTTTAAGTCGTTTCTCTGAAGCATCGAATTTCCCCCGAAATAAAAGGAAATCAGCTGTGCCAGATGATGCGTGAGTTTATGGCGTGACTTTTCATTCGTGATCTCATTTTTTTAATCCGAAGTGACACTTTAGAGACACTTGAGAGACAGGTTCTCTTTGCATTGATGGGGCTTGTTTTTATTGCAGAGATGTGGGCGATTCGCCGACTGATCAGGTCCAAGAAGACATGGACTCAGAAGTCTATCCCTCTGAAGATGGTGAGGTTTTTATGATTTTAAGGGACATGTGGTTGAATTCGACGAATGAATGAATCGGTCATTTGCAACGATATTAACTGTTTCAGAATCAGAGAATCTAGAGGCGACAGCCCAATTTGACTTCAACGCACGATCAGAGCGTGAGTTGAGTTTTAAAAAAGGTGACACTATAACTCTCTACATGCAAGTGAGTTACGACTGGTGGAGAGGCTCGGTGGGTGGACGAGAGGGTCTTATCCCCGATAAATACATTATGCTAAAAATAAAGTGAGTGAAATAATCAATAAATATCAATCAAATCATAAAAACGCCAAATGAGATAAATCAACTTATTCAGTCTCTGGATCGAGGGCTCTTTTTTCTCACAATCTGTCTGGGTTGAAACATTCTGAACAATATTTTAATTTATCATGTTAACTCGTTGATCGTATATTTCCTTTATGGGGCACATTTCGGGAGATGTATGGAGTCCTAAAATATAAATGACATCCACTCAAAAATACGTTGTCAAGTAATTATATTCATATCTTTATTACTCGGTGTATCATTGGTATTCTCACCATTTCTCTCGAGATAATCACGTATACATTTGCATTACAAGCGAGACCCTTCTTAAATAGAAACGTTTAGTGTGCAAAAAGACATTTTTGTCTCTATTTTAAGAGATGAATTAAATTCTTATGAAGGTCTTTCAGAGCGTTCAATAAATTCTTCGTGATTATCACTTCCTGGATCGAGTGATCAACAAAAACTAAGAGGATAGAGGTACATCAAACCACTACGACCCCACTGCTATTTGCCTCGTTTACCCCTTTGACCCTCAACCCCAAAATTATAAACAATCGTTCGACTACTAAAGGAAAGACAAAAAAATTTCCACATTTCATAAAGTGGATTTTGTATGTCCTTCTCAGTCACGATTTAATGCCAAGAGCTAATCGAATTTCTTCTTTAAGGGATGAAGAGCGTGACAAAGACCTCTTGAAGTCCTCCAGCGAAGAGTCAATGCGCAGACGTGCATCGAGCTCAGCAGACAGTACCCTATCAAGTAACAATTCACCTTTGATGGGACCAAGTAGTAATCACAACAATGCGTGGACTGCGACAAATGCAACAGACACTGTAACGACTTCCGGGTCCTCTCAGCACGCCGAAGCCATCCCCAACAATACCATTGTATCAATGGCAGTGGCGAATACAGCGTGTACCTCGCAAACGCTCATCAGTCGAGAGGTATTGGAAACAACAGTCTAGCATTCAAAATTAATGAGAGTTTATTTTATATTTATCATTTTTTTTCGTTTATCGCTTGATATCGAGACAAGCTCAGACTCTTCGTGTTGCAGTTGCATGATATTTCACTAGCAAAAAAAAGGCACAATGCACTGCTTAAATGTTTCATTCGAAAATCGAGAAATTTGTGATTTATTTTTTAAACAAAATGGGAAGAGGAGACAGTTAGAGGTGAATAATCGGGACAGGGGAGAGTTCTAGGGGACAATGGGAGGAAATATTTTTCGTTGATAATTTGATTCTCTGTGATGATTGTTTTGTGATATGTTTTTCGGAGGATCTATCGATGTGGACATTAGTTCACCATTCAAAGCGAAAATTTTTATTTTTTTAAATTATTAAATAACATAAATTTGAATTGTCTATTGGCTTGGTAAAATTATTTCTAGAGTAAAGCGAGATTGAATTTTTTTTATTGGCAAGTTCAGTTCTCCACATAAAAAGGTCTCACAATAGTTGTATGCAAAATTAATAGCTTTCAGGATAGTTACAAAATTCCATTTTCAATTTTATTTTTGAGGCTGAATAACAAAGTTGCTCTTAATAACAATATCTTGATAATAACTCAGTCTTCAAATAAGTAGAAAAGAGTTTAGCGAACATGTCTCCGTCTCCAAACGTTTTATCAAATGCTCTCCTGAAGGAATTAATCCCCAAAATAATAGTAAAATGAACAAAAAAATCTCACAAATTCCTCTCTACGCACAGATCTTATTGTAAACCACGAGTTCACCACCGATAAGACTGAATTTTTCATTTTTCTATCCCAATCTTGAATACAATGTCCATTAAAATGAATCAAACGACTTGTCACGACTGACAACAAATAAATGCAATGTCGGTCCCTAGATTGAAATTAATGACAGTCTCCTAGTTGATTAGTAAACTCTGTACTATACACATTGTAAATAAAAAAAAAAATAATGAATCTGAAAATATATCGAACCAGAAAAAAACGCCAATTCATGTGCCCATGCATGTCCGCCATTTTTGTTTGTTATATTTTTACGATTGAATTGAATTCAGGAAAAGTTGAGGCGTAACGATTCCCTAAAATCCTCATTCTTTCGTGTTAATGAGGATTGAAGACGAATCGTTTTACCCTCCCCCTCTCCGATCTATTTTTTTCTGCTCTCGTTCTATCGAATGCCTGTGTTTAATCGTCTTGTTGCAACTGGATCTTGGGTTTATTATTATTATTTTTAAATATTATTTTCACATTATTTACTCTGTTTTCCAGATTTATGTTTAGGTCTGAGAGATATTAATCGCTTAGGCCCCTATGACAATTCGAGGATACTAAAATTTATTTTTAAAAACTGTTCGATAAAACTGCTGACCAATAAACAAAAGCCAAGTGTTAATTTTTATGTGTAATTGTGTGCGTATTATCATAATTAATACAGTTGTTATGTTGAATTTGTTTTGTTTGTTCGGGAGTTTGGAATCATTTGGGTGAAATTTTTTAAATTTATTTTAAAGAGATAATAATTACGGAGGGGAGGGAGTGTCGAATTGACAGTTCAGTTGGTTTTGTGCAATCCCATAGAGTCCTGTAGAACATACTCAGTCTGTAGACGATACCAAAGGGAATGCCGATAGCGGATACGTCTTAGACAGCACGGATAAACTTTGAGAAATGAAAGAAAATGTTTTAGAAATATATAAATTGGGTGAGTAATTCATTGACCTCCATCTCCTCCGCATCTTAACTCACTAATTCATAACATTATTCATTCAAGTACAGAGGGAAATACTCGGATTTATTCACATAATTCCATTCAGTTCAACTTTATTTATGATTACTATTCTCTATTCACGATTGTTTAGGGAAACTACATTATTTTCAAAGGGGAAAACAATCTGGGAAATATTGTGTTGTAGTTCCTTTTCGTCGCATATTTTTTAAACATATTTCTTAAGAGTATCATCACGAAAATATTCAAAAGAAAATGTCAAAGGATTTTTAACAATTTGTTTTGTAATTGATTTTGCTAGACTGTAGTAATTTTACAACAGAAAAATTTTTTCTGATGATTTATTTGTTTAAATAATCGGGCTCAATGGTTTCAACATATTTTATTGAACAAGTAATAAATCGAAATGGGAATCAATTTTCCTCTGTACTTCCCCCGGACCCCCAGAATTGAATCACATCCATAGGTACTCATCCAGTACTCCCTGTTATCGCATTTGTAATGCCAATCACTTTATATCAGTTTTTTCGAACAGTTTTCCTTCGCCCACAGATTGCTGCAGTACCTCTAGTGAAATTGCATGAATATTCCAAATTTGCATGACTCAGCAAGTGTAGATTTTCTCCACTGGCTACGAAACTCAGTTCCAGACCTCAATATTCCAAATTTTATCATCAAAATTCAATCACCTCCTTCACATTTACTTCAGAATCTCAAAAAATGTTTAAAAATATAACCAATGGCGCAACATGTCCTCTCACAGTTCAGAAACTAGGTTTAAGGATATCCAGGTTTTCGTCAGAGTTGCAACATATCATAATCATAGAAAATATTCAACGTCTTAAAAATTTGTTTTTGCACACAATTATTTTCTAACATTTGATGTTTGCATTATTGAATAAGGGAAACTATTTGAGTTTGACACTGCTCTATTCTTTGAGGCATAAAGTCGATTTTTAGTGATGTGTTCAATATAAATAATTTTTTTAACATTTCCAACTAATAATTTTTGCAGTTTAAAATTGACTGATTATAAAATATTCATAGAAAGGGCTACGAATTTAGAAAAATTGCCTTTTGGATTGACTTTATAAATCTTTTTCAAAAACTAAACATTATTTTCCCAGATTCCCAGATTATTTGGATATCCTGAGCCCCAATTTCACCCCTATATTTCCAAATTTGCTGATGCAAATGTAATCACGTTCCTCCATCCCCTGGCTTTCAAAACCCCCAAAAAATATAAACAAAAAATGCCAAGCACATCCCCCCCTCACTCACCCATCACCCTTCCCCCATTGCTCCCCTGAAAAAAACAAATCACCAAACCAGTCTGTCTTTCAGGCCTCAACCCAATCAAAGCCCTCGACACCGAGTGACGAAAAAGTCTTCCCCGAGGACTGTGCCCTGGACGAGAACGGAAGTGTCAATGATTTCCTGGATACCCTGTCAACCGGCAGTGACGATATTCCTCCGGATCCCTCCATCTCCCCCGATCCACCCCGAGGAATGTCCCGAAAGCAGCAGTGGAAGTCCCAAAGTGTCTTGGAAGGTACTCCAGCCCCCCAAGCCGACGATACCCCCGAGACAAAGACATTCTCAGCAAATCGAGAATTATGGCAGAAGCGTGCAACATCCCAGAGCAGTCTAGCCCCACCAGTTCCCCCAACTCCAAAGTCCTTCCGAGTTCTCCAAGAATTTCGTGACATGCGGCAAAAGCACACCCCAGACCTAGTGATGGATCTTCCCCTGACATCCCAGGATGAAAATAAAAAATCATCGTCCACCACGAGTCTGAGCAGCTCAGACGACGAGACATCATCAGTCTATCAGAATCGTTCACCTGGTTCAAATGGCCCTGAGTCACCAGATATGAGCACAGCAGCTGAGAGATTTGCCAAGCAAAATCAGTGTACATTGAAGAAAAATACAAAAACATCAAATGGAGGCAATACAGAAAGAATAAAAAGTCTTATTGATGATGAGGATCAGGCTGACAACAGTGATATTGTGAGATCAGCGAGTAGCAGTGAGATATCATCGACTGATGTGCCATTACGTTCCCCACTGCCACCAAGATCGACACCCATGATAGCTGCTAAATTCGCAGATATGAGACTGACTGGTGGCAGCCAGCAAGTGTCTTCCTTCAAACCACAGGTCAAGGTTAAACCTACCATATTGCGTAAGCCAGTTATGCCTTTTCCACATCCACACATGAGCCCGGAATTGGCGAGAAAAATTGAAAAACAGGTGCAGAATACAGAGCAGGCTAATTAGACGTGAGAATTATTTGGAGAGGGAATTTTTATCGTGAATTTTTTGGAGATGGGGGAACGTTTTATAAAAGATTTGAGGAAAGAGAGCTTCCAAGACTCATCTCCAACGGGGAATCCCGCCCGTTTTATTCCAAAAGAACCATTGCCGAACTCTATAGAGTTCCAGAACCTTTTAACATTTCAGAAGCGATATAAATTTTTAGCGCTAAAAAATCTTTCACGAAAGTTCCAGCATCTCCAGTAGATTCCGGAATATCCATCAAACACTCGAGTAATTTATTTTATGTCTCGAGGCCTGAACACCCCGATTACAAAAAAATCGCGATTTCAACCCTGAGGGCATAAAATAACGTATGCAACACGACAGTAAAAGTATTTGATGTTTTAACGTCACATTCGTCAGAAAATACGTTTACTCCCTTGTCGCATAGTATACTATTACATTTAGCTATCCAATTTGGCTCTCGATGTGGAAAGATAATGAAATATCGTAGGTATTACATTACAGGGAATTTTTTAATACATAAAATAATTGTGTTAATGCGTGACCATATTTTCGTAGATTCTTTAAATATTTGAAGGTACATTTGAGGAATGTTTGTAACGAAATTTTATAGCGAAGTGAAATGATGATAAATTTCGATGGAATTCATTTTATATGAGAGGTTTGTGCTTTCTACAGTCGATCGACCAATCCTGCATGTAATAATTCTCCAGTAGTTAACTCTACCCCTTGAATACCTTCAGACGAACGAAACTCATCTTTCAAAATAAAAAATTGAAAAAAAAAATTTCCCCTTCTCAACCAAAATTTTCCAGTCTACGAAGAGTCTCGCTAGCAATACCGATGTATACGCCCTCCCCTTCGATAAAAAAACAATTTCTTCTAGTCGTCATGCAGTAATAAACCTATAATCGCCTTCAATGCACGTGATTATCCCGAAAGAAACGATAAGAATACGAATGGTACATCGAATAATGAAAATGTAGATATAATTACCTAGCAACGCGTTTTTCTATGGATGTAATTTATTTTTTATCGCCACATACATCTCCCTAAATGCCCCCCCTCCCAAATAACCGAACAATACGATTGACTATTGAATATAGAATAGAATGATAGTCCAGATCCGAGTGATTTTTTTAAACGATGCAACGAGAGAGAAACGAATAGAAAAGATGGTGCCGTTGTCATTCGATTGATATCAATTGAGTGATTGAGTTACGTCCCACAGACACTTTCTGATAATTTTAATCCAAAATGTTCGATATAATTCAGTTCTTAAGTGTACAGCTTAAAATCCAACGATACCACTTATGATGATTAAATAATCCGATAATGGGTGATAGCCAATTGGCAAAGTTAACTATTGTTGATTCTCGTTCGACGTTTCTCCCTGCTTTATTCATTCTAATAGAGAGATAACATGATATTAAACGCTGATTGTGTATACTCATGCCTTTCTGGTTGAAGGGAGTGAAGATGTCGGAAATTTGAACTGAAAACTGAACTCGTTAGTTTGCAAGTGATGTTAATTCCGCAAATATGACAAATAAAACTCCTGACATTTTTTAGAAAATTTGCAGCTCGAAAAGAACCAGTTCTGATATTTATTCGTAAGCTCAGTCGTGTCTGAAATATATCTGAGATATATTTGTGAAATTAACGAAAATGGAAACCATTTAAGAACAAACTTTCCAAGAGATCAAGGGACATTTTACAGAAAGATAAAGAGATCCAAAATTTTTCATCATCGAAATAATTTTCATTCCCTTCAACTTCTTAACATAGAGGATTATATAACCGTAATATCAATTTGATAATAAAATAAGCTGAAGATAAACTCATATATATTCTTTGAGAATGTTTGTCCACGGGATTGATAAGAATTTTGCATAATAATGATGCAGCGGTCCATTAAAAAAAAATACAAGCCACCCTGTTTTCCCACGATTATTCAGATATCCAAGAAAGAACGTAATTATACTGAATTTTGTCGAGTGTGGAAAATTTTTTTGAAGGCATAACATGTAACCCACCGCAATGAATAACAGTTAAAATTAATCTTAATGAGTAAGCATTAATTATGACTTAATTATAACGAATTACATGACGATAAACCAAAGCATAAGGACAAAGTAACTGATGGAATTCGTACGTGAGTTTAATTATTTCTTTCATTATTGAAACAATGAAATGCATATCCTAACGTAACCAGGACGAGCAATTGAACTGCTGTTGGTTCAATTGCTGAAGCGAAGCAATTTTATTAAAATAATTTCGATCTCCAAAACTCCTGCCAATAAAATTCCCATGTGTAGGTGCTCTAATTCCCCAATTTATAGTATTACTACATCCAATAAATATTCAATTAAATGATAATAAAAATTGATAATCCCGTGTTAGTAATAAAAACTTTGTCCTTATCTCTATTTGTATAAAAAACTTTTTCTACTTTCTATGATAGTTATTAATGTAATACGTAAAAAGATATCATTTTTATTGGAAAATATGGTTTATGTAAAACCCTTGCAGAATACTGATTAATTAGTTTAGATTTATTCCGGTGAAAATTCTTTTATGAAAGAATGAAAAGTATTCTTCATATAAATGTTTCCATAAATGAGATAAAAAAAATATCAGGTCTATTCAATAATTCCTTCCTCTTTTCATTTCCAAAATCCCTTTCCCCCAGTCCCTGGAATATTCTCACGAATGAGGCACGAGAACGAGATTAGTAGGAAGTTATTTAAATCTAGCCTCTTATCTCATTGAAGCTTATCTTATTGACTGCACAATAAACATTTTCATGTGCAAAAAAATGTTGTCACAGTTGCGTTTCTAAAATTCTCCAAGATCTTCAATAACTTACCTGCAGTACTTTCGTCGTTCTGGGCCTTTTACTGGAGTTTTTCCTCTAGGGGAAGCTTCACTTCTTTGTGTGTTCTTTGTGAATTCTTCAGTACTTCAAACAGTTCACCGAATTCGCGGTGAATTCACCCCCAAATCCACCCCATAGCGCTGTTAGTCGACAAACTGGGTGCCGACCCATCCCAACGGGGTCCATTTTTCCTCGAGGATTCCCAGCCCTCGATCAGCTGCACCAAAAGGAAAGCATAAAAGTGGCTGATCCTGCCTGACAATGTGACTTCCCACAAATTTGGAAAAAAATCCTTCGAACGTTGGAAGCTAGCGATTGTTAATTTCTACCGATCATAACCTGCAATTAAGTGACAGGTAAACACCTCTCCATGTAAAAACAAAAAATAAAATGACGTTTGGAGTGGAATATAAATTCTTTTTCTCTTCTGGTTCTCTGGTTCCGACAAGATGTTGATGACTGTTGTTTATCCTCCTGGATTCCATGTAAAATGTCTTTGGAACTGCCTTGAGCCTTGAGGATGCAGCCCAGTGACGTGTTAGCATCGATATTCGGTGCTGGAGTCCTCTCCGAGTCCTTTTCGAGGTAAAATGAAGAATTTATCAAAGTGTTTACGTAATTGTTTATGAGTAATCGAGGTACAATGAAGAAGTAATTAAAGTCGTTGATTATTGTTTGATAAATATCGCAGAATCTCATGGAGATGGAGCAATTTTTGTTTGTCTTATAGTAAATTTTTTCAGTAACAAAAATCGTCTGGACAAAAGTTTTTATATCACACAGATTCGAAGATGTTCATAAAAAATTACAGAATAGACTTGACTTCTCCAGTAGCCTATCGAAGAATATAATTTTCTTTTGCAATCACCTCGTTATTGGCACAGTGAAATTTAGAATATTTGGTCTCGTTTTCAAGATCATCTCAAATCTTTCAAAACTAAAAAAAAATATTCAACTTGATTCATTAGTTTAGAAAATATTTGAAATTCGACAACTTGCGTTTTCCGAAATTCTCCAGATCGGCTCTCCCCTCGGCCTCCGACTTCATAAAATCCGCCCTTGCAACCGTCGCCCCCGACGACCCCCCCGAGGACGCCCGGCCGGGCCGTCTGGGTCCAAAACTCGTCTGTTTCGACGTATCAACCCACCATGGCCTAGTAATAGTAACCCCAGATCGTCTAAGCGTCAACTCTCAGAGTAACTTCAGCACCCTCCGCGCAAACACTGGCTTCTACTCCGGTAAATGGATGTACGAACTCCAACTGGGCTCCAAAGGGGTCATGCAAATAGGCTGGGGCACAGCGCAATGTAAATTCAGTCAAGAGAGTGGAGTTGGTGACACCATCAACTCCTACTCATACGACGGTAACCGGGTCCGCAAGTGGAACGTCTCCACTTACAAATACGGTGAGCCTTGGTTATCAGGAGACATAATTGGTTGTGCGATTGACCTGGACAACGGCAAGATCGACTTCCACAGGAATGGAAGATCCCTGGGCACAGCCTTCGATGGTATAACCACAGGAAGTGGAATCGCGTATTTTCCAACAGTTTCTCTAGCTTTCACTGAGAATCTCACAGCTAATTTTGGGTCCACTCCCTTTAGGTACCCCATCAGCGGGTACCAGACCCTCCAGGCGTCACCGTTGGCTCAATTAAAACGAGCCCACCTGATATTCTCCTGGTTCGAACGTCTAATTGACCAAATAATTCTCGATAGAAGGGAGAGCAGAACCTCCGGTAGTGACTCAATGCCCCTGAGGACGCACCTCATGTGCATCTCCAGGTCCATTCTCCATCATTTAGCACCTCTGCTATCAGTTCCTTACATCGTCGAAGCTATTTTCCTTCCCTTCATCCAAGCCCTAGCCCAGGAACTCCCAGATAAATTGATTCTTTGTATGGATCTACTCTGGACATTCCTCGAGAAGCATGAAATCAAAGCTTGTCTCGAGAACAGTGTTATCTATCTTCTCTCGGCCTTCCGCCACGTGTCACTGAGGCTAGATTACCCTGATCAATGCAGAAGTCTTCGTCTCCTGACGAACCTCTGTCGTCATACAAAGACAAGACAATATCTCCTGCAGAACGTCTTATTCGATCGCGTTCGCTTTGCCAATTTCATCCACGTGAAACCTCTAGATGAAGGTGGACTTGTCGACATAATCCAGAAGACCTGGTGGGAGACAAGTCCCCCGGATCACTCAGTCGAGATCAATAAGCAGAGCTACAGTGACGCATGTGAGAGAATAAAATCAGCAATCGCTGAGGTCGAAGCCCTTCAGGTCGACCTGTTAATTACTTTCCTCGATAACAGCGATGGCACACCCACGACATCATCCTCAAGAACAATTTTTCTGAAGAAGTTCAGGCGATTCGTACAAGAGAACTTGATATCGAGCAGAACTCCTCTCCAGATCACAGTCTGCTGCTTCCATCGGCTTCTAGTGGCTTTCAGAATTCTCTGGGAGAGGGAAGTCGGGACTTCCCCGATTTTTGTGCCCTGCAGGGTCTTCTATGACTCGTCAATCAACTATTCCGACATGGATAGACTCGGTGGAGTGCTGTCTTACCTCAACAAAACATATAAGAATGAGTTGATTCATCACCTGGGGCCGGATCACGAGGTAATTCTGTCGATGGAGCAGACCCAGGAGGTGAATAACTTCATGGGAGGACCTGGGAGAATGGGGGAGATGTCTGTGGTGATTCCCACGACGACTCGAATGCTCAATATCAACACATCGACCGCTGGTGAATCACCCATCATTCTGGGGTACCCTACCTTCGTCCGGGAGGAGAAGCCTCTTCAGGCTGGCTCAGCTGACGCTGCTATCTCCCTTCTAGAACTCCTGGAGAACGTTATATTGTTCTATCATGCAGCTGCCAAGAAACAGATCGCTAAAGTTGCCAATCTACGTGACAGTATGAACGAATATGTCTCAGCGATGTCTGATGTTAAAGCCAGACTCGAGAGCCTCAAGAAATCGAAGGATCCTGACACCTACGCCGTCCAGCAGGAGCTCCTCAGGACTATAGGTGTCTTCAATACAAAACTCTCCGAACAAGCCAGACACATGGCGTGGGTCAGAGCAGCTGTGTATTCTCCCGAAAAACAATCCCAACTCGCTTGGCTCCTCAAGGTCGTTATTTTAACTCTGAACAAGGCGAGTGTCGAAGGGAATATGTTCAGATTTGTTCCGGATTTTTACCTGGAGGCCCTGGCTGATCTCAGTATCGGTCTCAAGAATCATCTTCATCCAACAGCGCCTATTGAGAACATCAGGGGCTACGAGACAATGCTCCGGGAAATTGCTCAGTTTCTCTGCGATCATTTCTTGGATTCTCGAATTGTCCACGCAATTGCCAAAGACACTCTCATTCTCACTCTGGCTGGGTTTACCTCTAACTCCCTCACGTTGAAGGCACTCGAGGAGATACCGAAGGAGTCGCGAATAAAATTCGTGACAAATGTCCTCAGACCTTATGAAAATCGTGCCTGGGCGCAGTCCAACTGGGTCCTCGTGAGATTTTGGCAGGGGCATGGGTTTGCTTTTAGGTACGAGAAGAGTCCACATCTTGCTAGAAAAATTGGACCAAAGATGTTGCAACAGGAGTCCATCTCGCAGCCAATCAAACCGTGTCCTTCGGTCATGTATCAGATGCATGTCAGGGATATTCTTCTTGAAAACACCAAAGCAACCACTCAATTTCTTAATTCTCTGTTGAATCAGATGAACTGGGCATTCTCGGAGTTTATAAGTATGGTCCAGGAGATTCACAATGTCTCGTCGAGACCGGAAAGAGTATTTATCGAGTCTAGACAGCTCAAGATCTGTGCAACCTGCTTTGATCTTGCTATTTCTCTGCTGAGGGTCATTGAGATGATAGCGACAGTTGCTCCCACCATATTCAGTGATAATTCACAGACTGCTAGTGAGAACCTCCTCGCCAGATTGTGTCAACTACTCTGTCAGATATTGAATAGGGTCAGTTCGCAGACCAGCTGCTTCCAGCACGTGGTTTTACTGGACATTCCGGATTTGGAGACCATCGATCATTTTCCCATTTTGGCTGCTGTCACGGGCATTCTCCTGGCATTGCTGAAGGACGATATGAAGAGGGCTGGGGAGTCCAATGACATTCCGAGGGTCACCAAGGCTTTGCTGACGGAACCCAGCTTTCAGATGACCTCGTTGCATTTTGTGCTTGGTGAGGACGTACCTAAGAGTGGAAAATTGGACAAACCCGTCAAGACATTTTCGTTGAGCTCCTACAGGAACGATGTGACGTCCGAGGAAATTGAACGGGTGAAGAGAATGCTGAAGTATCTTGAGTCCAAGAGGGTATTGCTACCGGACAATCGTTTGGTCAGCGATGACGATGACACCTGTATTATTTGCTATGCTTATCCAAACGGAGCTACATTCAAACCTTGTAATCATAAGTCTTGCAGAGTCTGCATCGATCGACATCTGCTGAACAGCCGCGAGTGCTTTTTTTGCAAGACCACAATAACCCAAGTCTATGATTTGGATCAAACATTGATTCATGATTTTAGTTCTAGTCTCGTGAGATCGTCATCGAACTCCTCATGATACCAAAGGATAGGGAGACTGATAAATGAAAGACGGAAGAATACGTGAATTATGACTTATTGAAGTATAAAAAGTTTAAATTTATTGTTGATTTTGAGAATATCCAGCAAAATATGTGATGAATAAAATTGTTTTTTTGAGTATTTTGAAGGTTTCAGTATTTCTTCCGTAAAAATAGAGGCAGTTAGACGCAGAGACTAGCTCCCAGGTCCCTTCTCAATCCACTGACTAGTGCCTTCTCGGGTTTCCTGAAGTCCTCGAGAGCTTGAACGAATACAAATCCTGCTGCAAATCCTCCTAGAGCGGTCGTTAGGAGGGCGAAGAGCATGAAGAAACGATTTTTATTCAGGTACAGGGAGGGGTCTCTCTTCAAGACACTCTGCACGAGGCAGATTCCAGGGCAGATGAAGATGAATATCGCTGAAAGGGTCCCGAGGAAATTTATCACTGGAGATATGTCGGGAACGAAAATGGCTATCACCAGCGACGCCACGAACCATAGGAGAGTCACGATCATTCGAACTGTTGGATTCGCCTCGATATCGGGGGAAAATAATCCCAAAAGGGAGTTTCTACCGCAGAAGAGGACTATTGGGTATGTCGTGAAGTTCTTGAATGCCAGGGCTATTATTGCCACTGCCAGGGTGACACTCTTATCTGTGTATCCCTGGAGAATATCACTGGGTACATGTCCAGTTCCAAACGTGTGGTAGCCGATGATACCGACTAATGTGTAAGCCCCGCAGCAGATTAACATACTGATGGTTGCACTAATGGTGAACTTGTCGATATTTCTGTCCTTCATGCAGGCGTAGGTCGGAATCGCTGTCATGTGACTCTGAAAGTTCATGGAGAAGTCACTCGAGAATATTTTAAGAATGGCTGAGTGATTTTTTTTTTAAATTAAAGTCATCTGAATGCTGTTAAGGGTTCATTTGGGCGATGAGTGAATTTTGGTTTTCCTTTTTATTGTAAAGAGTTTTTTTTGTTAACTTCGAGCAAATTTATGTAAATTTGTCTATCATTTTACAAAATATTGATCAGAGGATTCAATAACTTCTTGGGGACAAATATTTCTTTAATGTCCAAGCATAAAAGTGGAAGTGAAAAATAAAATAAAAGCCGTACCATTTTACCCCTTCCCTTCAGGTAATTCAGTATTTGAGGGCATTAATACAAGTGACTTAACTTGATAAGCAAAACAGATGATGGGAATTATCTGAAGTGCTTGAGTTGCATCCTTCGGCCAAACTTGAGTGGGTTTCGGATAATCTATTGTCCTCATGCCCTCGTAAATCACTACCCAGGCTACATAAATAATCGTGATGCATCCAATGCTACTGGTATAGCTGAGGACGTCCAGACGTTTGAAGAAACACAAGGGGAGAATGAATATTATGCAACTGATGGTTGTGATGAAGTTCCTCGATAAAAACCTTCGAACATCGAACGTAAAATCGTCACAGAAATTTACGAAATCTGTGAATCTGAAAGAAAGTGTTGAGGGAACAGGCAAACAGTTCACGATAAAATGTAGACAGCGAGGATGTAACAAAGGACATCACTGAGTGATGTCATATTTCATGAGGGAATAAGGAAAAATCGAGGCGTAACGTAAATTAAAGTTAGACTTCATTACCAGTGGTGACAGTAGTCCATTCCGTAGAAAGTAGCTAGAACTCTATCGAACTGATCTCCAATGATGATGACAAATGTCAAGCAACATCCAAACGCGTATATCGTGACACAGACACCGCATATAACGAGAGCTTTTGGTCCGCACAGGCCGGCCAAAGTGTCTTGCATTGAATTAGTCTTTGTTATGTCGCTGCATGCTGCGAGGATTATCAAGGATGCTATTATGAAGACTAGAAGAATTGCTTGGATGATGATAGACGATGCTGCACCCCCGGATTTATCAAATGCCAGGGGGAAATTTAGTAAACCTGCACCAAGTGTTGCGTTCACAATCAGGAAAATAGTTCCCAAGATTCCGGCTCCTGAGACAATTTGGAATAAATTGAGAAAATAATTGTTTAGTGTGGATTATACTGAAGATAAAATCAAAACATCCCTCTCCCTCTTTCGTAGCGTCATCTTATTAAATGAATTAAATTGCCAAAAATAATTCAATCACTTGATATTCGTAACAAATTCTTCGTTATCACCGTACTGATTGCCTCAGTGGAAAATATTAATAACATGTTCTGTATCTGGGGCAATTTCCTGTAAAAAATTTCCACCCAACTCTTCTCTAAATCATCTCTTGAGATAAAGTTTAAAGTAAACAAAAGATATTGAGGGATGAAATTTAATTGTTTTTAAATCTATTTGTTAATCACAATTATTGATTCGCTAGTTACCTGCATTGTTGGAAGCCCTCTGAGGCGGATTTTCCTCTGTCAACTCAGTGGTATTATCAATCAGAGGTTCTCCACTCAGAAAACTCATACTTCAACACTTGAACTACTCGATTGATGTCGATGAATTATCCAAAATATCGTACGACAAATTGTCCTAATTATGCGAACGTTTCACATTGAAATAAGCACAACGGTGATTATCAGTAAGAACGTTCGATGATATTTAGCATCGAGAGACCAGAGGTCATATTCAGTATCACATTCACTGTGGTTTAATCCCGAAAGACAATGGTATTTAGTGAGGTCGATAGGTTGATTGATAACCTTGGGGAAATTATTTTTCATTGATTCTAGTTACTTTTACACATTATCGAGAGAAACAGCTGTTTAAGATGACTTACAAGTATTCTTATTTAGAAAGCAGCCGATATTCTTTTTTTAAGTTCAAACAAAACAGGTGAGACGACCTCTTGAATGCTGAGTAGCAACTAAAATATCAACAAATGAGTTCAAAGGTAGAAAAACGCGAATTTTTTTTCTGAAAAACGTTTTGATGTCAATTTTGATCTAAAAAAATTAATTATTCCGATAACACAAATCCCAAAAATGAAAACTGGTAATAAATATGTACTTATATTTTATAAATAAATTGAAATTAAAAAGATTTCATTGACAATTACCTCTATGAACACTTTCAAAAATTCTATCAACAAAAAAAAAATCTCAAACCTAATTTTCCACCGCTTTTTTACATAAAAAAATTCCTAGCTCACCAATTTACAGATGAACCTCGTCTCCGTCCTCTAATCGCTGATAAAATGGACCTGCAGCCGGTGAATTCCGGGCGAGTCATCAGCATTCGCAATCGTCTTGCAATCCCCAAGACAACGAAATTCAAATTATTCCAAACTCCTCATCCTTTTACTAACCCATA
Source organism: Diachasmimorpha longicaudata (assembly GCF_034640455.1). Classification (NCBI taxonomy): domain Eukaryota; kingdom Metazoa; phylum Arthropoda; class Insecta; order Hymenoptera; family Braconidae; genus Diachasmimorpha; species Diachasmimorpha longicaudata. Next base: position 5,820,218 of record NC_087232.1, on the reverse strand, counting down.
CAATTATACACCTTAAATCTACAATGTATCAACCTTATCCGGTATTTATTAAAAAACGTATCAACAATCTTCACCCCATCGTCCCAACTTCCCTCTACCCCTCAGATGTGCACCCTCTCCCTTCAAATAGTCTCACAAGGAGAAGCAAGTGACTGATGTAATTTGGAAACCGCAGTCTGCACGATTTGCTGAAAGACCTCATCCTCCTGACAGACAACCTCGAGCCCCATCAGATCAATATGCGCCTTTTTCCCATCAACAGTCACATAAAGCTGTTCTCCCTTAAAAATCTTGGGCACCGAGTCCTCCCCGAACATCTCCTGGAGCATCTCAATCAAACAAGTCTTGAAATGCATTCTATCCATCTTCGACGGTGGTGGCAGTGTCTTCGGAGGATTCTCCATCAGCTCTGCCTGCAGTAGAGCAGTAAAAACAGAATCCGCATACATATCATTCACCGGAGTAGCAATCCACTCCATCGTCACGATTTTCCCGTCAATCGTCACATCAACATTCTTAAAAAGTCTGATCTTCTTATCATCCACATACTCCAAATTCCCAGCAATTTGTCCCAGAAGATGCTTCAGCACTGGCAACGACGAGTTAAAATACATACTCTGTCTCTGGACAACATGGCTCGTGGTCATATCCGTATACTTTGACAAATCAGATGGTGCTAATTTATGATGATTAAAATTCCTCTTCACAAGAACACCAGAGAGAATTTCTCCAGGTTTCGAAGTCTCCATTGCAAGTGTTCCCATAACTTTAGCAGTTTTCTCACCTCTGAAATACAGCTCAACAGCAACTGTATTCCTTGGATTGTGAATCTCCATTGTTGTACTAGGATCATCCTGATACTCCCTCTGCAACGCAGCCTTCAGTCTCCCCATTTCGTTCTGCTCGCCATGAACGAGTACGACATGAGGTGGTTTGAGAATTCTAATGAACTCTGATGTCTGCTGATAGTCAGTATGCGCTGAGAAGGATATGTAGTCAACGGACATCTTCAGAGGGAGTTTCTGGCCACTCATCGTCGCTATTTCCTCGGGCTCCGAGAGAATAGTCTTGGCTAGGGTGCCCTCAACACAGTAGCCAGCGATTATAACTCCATTTTTCGCATCTGTACACCAGGACTCGAACAACTCACGAGATAATCCACTCTGCATCATTCCCGGTGATGCCATCACAACACAGGGTCCAATATCATCAAAATGATCGATTCCCTTTAGATTGGATATGTGCTTGAAGACGAAGGGATTGTTTATTGCTATTTGTCTTCTGATTTTATCGTTCATTGCGTTGACATACGTCTGGTAGACAGCCATACATTTTTTTGCCAACGAGGAGGCGTAGTAGATCGGAATCTCGTGAAGCTCTGGATGTTGACTCCAGTACTCATCGAGGATCAGCAGAAGCTCCTGGGCTCGACCTAGAGCGAATACTGGGATCAAACATCTGCCACCACGATTCACTATCTCGTGAACGAGATTCGTAAATCTTCGTTCACGATCCTCTCGTTTCTCGTGAATGTGTGTGCCATACGTAGATTCGGTTATCAAGACGTCTGGGTGGACATTTGGAATCTCGGCAGCCATTAGATGGCGATCCTCTTGCCGGCTGAAGTCACCTGTGTAGAGGATCTTGACACCTGCAATTTCAATCATGAACATGGCAGCTCCTAGTACGTGTCCAGCGTTGTATGCCCAGAATTTAATCCCGAAGACGTCCTTCTCCTCGTGAAAATTAATTGTCTCTATTTTGTCCATACTGGCCTCAAGATCAGACTCAGTGTAAAGCATCTGTTCTGTAGCGATGTTGGAGACCTTGATGTAGTCAGAGAGAAGCCAGCGGTAGATTGCTTTGGTAGCGTGGGTCATGAAGCATCGCCCTTTGAAACTCGTCTTCTGGAGGAACCACGGGAGAGCTCCACAGTGATCGAGATGGAAGTGGGATATGAGGAGGAGATCGATCTCGTCGGCTTCCACAAGATCGACGAATGGGAGGGCATCCATTCCAGATAGACCTGGGTGGATACCACAGTCCAGCATTATTTTTTTTCCCTTGAATTCCAGCATTATGCAGGATCTGCCTACTTCCTGACCTGCACCCAGGGGTTTTATCGAGAGGAGGTCACTCTCCTCGGCGGGTACCTGGGTGTCTACTGGCTTTCTTTTGCTCCCCATGATTATTAACTGAAATTTTTAGTCAAGAATTGATTAGCGGGGTGAAGCTGTAGATTTTTATTAATAACGTGGAAATCGCTGAGAAAAATCAAATGATTTTTTTTTATTCCAAAGTTGAAGAATAGAACTTCAAAACCACAAAAAAGTCGGAGAATATGTCTTTATCGATCCCAAGTTATCGAAGATTGAAGACGTTCTGTTCTTCCTGATCCTCCCTTCTTTTCAAACAAGGATTGTTATCCAATTTTTAAAGATTTTTATTATGTATAAATTATTTATTTTCACTCGAACTGAAGAAAATAATTTTTATAATTTCGAGTGACACATGTTTATCACACGAATAAAAAAATTAAATTCTATATCCAGTCTCCTATCACTTATCACTTGATTGAGGTTAGGTTCTTACCGTTCAAGTCTCCAGTCTTTTCGCAATTATAAATAAATATCTCTTCACACTTTCAAGTTCATAATTTAAAATAAAATGAAAGTTCTGAAGAAAATTTCATGGATCTGACAGTTTTTATTTGATTTTTTAAGATAAAAATCATTAAAATAATGAGCCGGTGTTGTACTTCACTCGAAATTCAACACAAAACACAAATTCACCAATTGGTGGACACGAAAAGCAGGTGGAAGGGCGCCGGCGGGACACAGAGGCCGCTACTTAGTTTCAATGTGGATAACCAACCGAGTATTGCTTTTCCCTAAATGAATTAATTCTGTTGCTTGTACTAAGTTTGTACTCCTTTGTACTGCACTTAAAATGTTTTGTTAGTGTCTCATTAATTTTTAAATAAATAATGTAAGCAGCGGCTTCTATGCGTGACTGCTAGAACCCGCGTCATTCGATCTATCGGACTTAGTCGGCCAACCATAATTTACCGACTGAGAAATAATCAAAACATGAACACAATTTTGACACAAAATTAGGAGTAATTCGACAGAGTAATATGTGAGGTCAATCACTGATGAGCATCAAACCAATTTGGAACAGTAGGATTCCATAATTTATTTGAAAAACATACAACAAGATTTTAATTTATAACCGCGTGCCATACAATTCAACGAAAGGCACACAATCTTACACTTCATTATCCCATTATTATCTTACATCAATTTACAAAATTAACGTTAATTAATTTTACTCGATTATAACAGTGTATATTAAACAGATGAATGTACAAAGCGAAATAATGAACGTGATAACATAATAATGAACACTATAATCTCCAAATAGTAGCTATGAAACCCTATCTAAGATTTTCGATAATAATCGATTGAATCTAGTTGAATCTCGTACCGATTATCAATTAAAATGACGTACAGATAATGAATATACAAATGAATAAAGATTGAGTAGAATTCTCCTATCGATATCAGATTTTAAATCCTGTACATAATTTCCGTAATTATATATTTCATGCAGTGGTCCATTATTCTCAGATTTTCGATTACTTCAGATATCTGATTTTTTTTTTTTTGAAACTCCACCATGTTATCTCAAAATAGCGAATCAGCTTGAGAATCAAAAAATTAAAATATCAGAGTATAAATCGATCATCGATCGATTAACTCATTTCTAAAATTATCATACACTCACTGTACACGAGTGATGCACCATAATCAATGTTCAACCACTCTCATATCAGAACAATGGAAGATAAACAATGATTAATCATTTTGACATCAGCTCGGAACATATCGTACTGTATTATCAGTCGTTGATGCAACAATCCCCTGGAATAAGCCATAATAATAAAATTAATTACGAATTTCCATGAGTATGGACAAAGCAATGAGTAGAAAAAGGGCTGAATTGATTTTGACACTTGTGGCCCTGCCACATCTGTCCTTGATTTCACTCTCTCTGGGATGGCTTCTGATGCAGGAGCTGGGTCTTCTTCTCTTGAGGCCATCACCCGCCTTCTGGCATGCCAAAGATGCATTAGGATAACTAATCTCCTCAGGTATGACTGTGACCTTGAAGTCAGCTGTGCCAGGACAGTCGATGTAAACGACAACCAGAAGCATATTGCTGAAGTCCACGGGTTGGACAACGTAGGGCCTGTCACACCCTTTACTGGAATTGAAGCTGATGTCGTAGACATTGCTCGATGAATTCCGAAGGAGGTAGAGGTCGACCTGTTGGTCGCAGGGAGTCGGTTTCGTTCGATTGATGATTACTCGAGGATCGAAGGGAGGTGGCTTGCTGCCTTCTGGTGGCATCTTGTCGTCAGTCTCGAAGTGATCGTCGTGATCGAATTCTTGGGCGAAGGCATGCTCTGAGGACCAGAGGCCGAAGGTCGTCCATGTGTAGACGATCTGGAATCACAAAGTTTCTTTTACAACAATCGGCATCATCTAGTATTTATGGTTTCCCTTACTCGCTTTCAGTCTTGTCTACATTTTTATTAACTAAAAGCCCTCATGAGAACACCCTTACCCGAGCAAATAACCAGGAAAGAGTCCTCCTGAGGATCACCCAGGGTGTCAGCAGGACACTCCCATCATTCGCCGTCTGCCGAGACATAAAACACACCCCCTGATAATCGTAGATTGTGATCTTCTCGTAGATGCCCTCGTTCACCATATCCATAAGAACCCGTCCCCTGACCTCTCCGAAGAATCGTCCAGCATCAGCTTCTTCCGAGGAAGCTAGAATGAAGGCATTGTTGTCGATGAGGTAGCACCCAAGGGACGAGTCATTGCAGTGATGATTGCAGTTGGGTACTCCATCGCAGTTGAACGTGATGTTCTGGAAGATGGATTGGAGGGCCGTGTGCTTGAACTGAAAGCCCACGACTGCCGCTGGAGCTTTGCCCTTCACATTATTTCCTGGAATTTTCCACCACAATTAAATCCCACCTCAATCCTTTCCCCCCTTCATCACCCCATTCAACCCACCTGTGAATATGGCACGACTGGCTGTCACCAGGGTCGAGTCATCCGTGATTTCATCAGGTGGAATCGAGAAGACGAAACTGTCTGGCTGAACGTAATGCTGTTCAACAGCTCGCTTGTACCATATTTCATCTATCGCTCTGGGGTATATTCTGCTGAAGTGCTCGTCAGGTAGCATTGGATCACCAGTGTCGTCCTGGGCGAGATCCTGCCACCTTGTCAGACCGCTGTGGGTTGCCATGAAGGCGAGAACCAATTCAAAGCGATGTTGAAACTCTTTCCTACGAAAGAATTAATGAAATTCAATTATTCGAGGTAATGATCGGGTGAAATTTCAAGGGCTGGGGGAATAAGTTTTTGTGGCTTGTTTTTTAGAAGATATTCAGCGTCGATGGTTATGCCTCATCATTCACTTGGGTCGTTGTGGTTAATCTGTGAACAAAATGGCAGCCACCGATATTTGGTGTTGATAACATCGAGAAGCTTTTGTGTATAATGTGCATCATAAATAGTGAAATGAAAATTTTGTTTGGAGAATGAGTTTTGGGGGATGAGGAAGAAGGGGGATGAGAATGGGGTGGTAATTTGGTGAGGTATAGTTAGGAGTGAATGACGTGGTGGGAGGGAGATGAAGGGAAACTCATGTATTTTTCAATAAATCAAAAATTAAGGTGCGATGTGAAGGCGTTACCTGGGCAGGCGATTCATCAGCCTAGCTAAAGGTCTGCATGGCGTCAAAGTGGTTAAACATTAGTAAGAAGGAAACAGGTGTAGTCACTAATAAAAAAAAACTGCACACAGTGGGTGATTAAATGCAGTGCAGTTAATTCATTACACATTCACGCGGTCTAGGTATCGGTTGTTATTTCAAATTTCTAAGGTGACAAACTAGTGTCTAACTCTGCACACTTGTGTAAAACAATCAACGGAACAGGCAAATTCATTCATTCTGTGTTTCATTTGATTTTTGATTTTTGTTGAGTTACAAACGCGAGTTGTGACGTGTGTGCTTTGGTGGTGTTTTCATTTTTCTCACCCTTTCTCCTCGCGTGTGGTGTTGATGTTTGCAAACCACCCGGTTACCTTTGCATCGTGTACGAGACTTTGGAATAGATGACGATCGCAGTAGAATGAGTCCTTACCGGATGAGGATGAACTTGCTGGAAAGAAAATCAGATAAAATTATGAGTATTGAATTAAATTAAAAGTATTTCGTTTCTTCCTCAAACCTATTTCCTTACTATACAAATGAATATTTTGTTTATTCACTTATTTTTTGGTTCAGTGAATGAATAAATCATTTTGAAACTTACAATGAGATCCGCTATTTCCTGTATTAGTGACAGACAACTCGGGTGGCTGGAAGGGTAATTTTTTATCACTCCAGAACCATCCTGGCTGACGAGTACGTTCCAGAAAATGTAAAAACAATTTCTCAGGCGACTCAAACCTGTGCTCGTCCTTATAATGATATCTAAAGAGGGAAATTCAGATAATTATCGTTTATTCAATCAAAGTACGGCAGCAAATAAAATAAATTGAAGGATGAGATAATTAAGTGTTACGGATTTTGATAATTTAAGGAGTTAGTGAATATAATAATAAACTCACTTGCAATACGTCCAATCGGGATGAACCAGCCAATTATTGTCCGCAAAGTAGTCTGTCGCATTTTTACCTGTCCCAGATGAATTCCATAATTATTCGAGAGGGGTATGATAAAAAAAAAATTATTGACTATCTTATTGATTAATTTACCATTGACGTGGGCTCTGTGAAGTTCCTCGGTGGCGTGAACACCATAATTGTCGCGGCCATACAATGGCAAACTCACGACAACTGTGAATGGCGTTTTTTCGATTCCAGTGCACTCGTATTTTCTTTTGACCCGACCAACTCTTTTCTAAAAATTCAAGAATCAATATCAATAAGTTCAATTACCCCAACATTGTCCCAATTTAATAATATAAATCGTGTGTGTTAAAATAGTATGTGTTAATTCCGCGCCGGGAAAGAAGCGCCTGTTCGTTAGTTAGATATAAAATCTTAATTGCTATTAATCAAATTAACGTTTAATTCATCAATTTTTATTGGACTTCTGAGAAAAATTGCGCAAAGCGACTCACCATATCATCATAATGATATTTCGTGTTGAGGGTCACGCTACCGTTCACTTGATTGATAACTTGGTCTCGGAACTGGAAATAGACATAATTAATCGTAATAACCAAGTTCATCAGACGGTGTTGTTTTTTCATCGCTGAGAATTTTTTTTGTGTGAAATAATTTACCCGCAGAATATGCTGGTCGAAGTCACGATGACCATCGAGATCCAAGAGCTCAACTTCTGCCATGTCAACGGAATTGTAGGAGGGTTTCAGTATTCCCTGGAACTGATGAAAATTCATATTATTTACCTGGACTTTTGACACTTAACGTGATGAATGAAATGAACCATTTTTTTATTTGCAATCAAAATGAGATAATCCCTGGGGCATAAAATTGAAAAAAAAATTTATTTGTACTTACAACCGGTCTCAGGTCAGGATGAATAAGAATGTAGCCGTTATTAGTAACAATAAAGGCATACCCATTCACCCCCAACTGAAAGGGAAGGGAAAAATGTGAATAATCTTTGAAATTGCGTTATTTCAATAAATAAATTATTGATAAAAAAATTGGTGAATGTTAATTCTACCTTATAAGGTAACATGAGCTTCTGTATCTCCTGAATAGGCACATCAGTTCCAGCAACTCCAAGTAAATCCGCAATTCTCGTCTGAAACACCCCCGAATGATAACTACCAAAAATTCGACATTAAAATTTCAAAAATTGAACTATTAAAGCACAGCTACCTCGATATTTGAATTAACTATAGAGTACGAATAAATTGTCTAAATAAAATTTCAGCTAGCATATGAAAATAAAGATGTAAAGAATACCATAGAGTATCATGAATAATTTATACTTTGTACAAATTTTTAAAACTAATTCAACTACTTGAAAAATTTTCAACTCCTTATATTTGGCAGACGCTAGATCCTAGTCGTTTTAGCTATTCGCATTGCAACGACTGAATAAATAATTAAGGAGATCCTTTTTATATATTTTTTTGTTATTTCATTGCGCAATTTTATAATTGAAAACAACATAGCAATAGTTATTCACATAACAGTAAAATATTAATTTCAATCGATTTGGTTCAGTTGATGATATCTTCGTATGGCTTGGGTGGAATGATAAATTTTGAAAATAATACAGTTTTAGAAATTATTTTTACTGTTATATATTTTTTTTATCAAGCGGATAAAAACCTGAAAAATTTAATAGCTGATTTTCGGGGAGCCATTTAACAAAATATTATTCATTGCTCAGCACAACTGCAAAGCACATTTTAGCAAAGCGTAAATTAATTCTTCATACATCGATGCAATGAAAAAAAAAAAGAGAAAAAAATGTAATCTTTCTCGTTATAGAATGAAGATTGTATTATTTTTCAGATTTTTTTCAGTCGTTTTATTACGAAAGAAAATTTCAAACGTGAGGATCCCCTTTCTAAAGAAAATTCTAATGTATAATTTCAATTCGCTTATTGAAATTGATTACGGTTATACATAAATACCCTTAAATTCATTAATTCTGCTAAATTTTATTAAAGAATTCATGTATGATACCATTCCTTTTATTTTCTCTTGGCAATCCAGCGGGCAGGACCTTCATTATCTACATGTTATCTCGAGGGAATCAATTATACTCGTAGGAAAATTCTACGTATCATAGAAATAGTGAATTCTTGAAATAAGGATATTGGCTGGAATGTGGCTAGTGCGACGATGCCCTTCTACGCGTCTCAGTAACGAGCGAATAGACAGATGAGGCGACAGGCTTTTGAGATATTCTTGAATCAAGAATTCAATTTCCATAAAACGTCCAACGAACTAATAAAAAAAAGTAGCAGACAGACGTAGACTCATAACGTCCAGAAACGTTCAATAACTCATAAAAAATAGCAGACAGACGTAGACCTAATGGAGAGACTAGTCAATGAAACGAATGAAAAAAAAAAATTGATGAAATCTATGAATTCAAGAATTTTGAATGGGTGTCAAGGGAGCTCTATGCACTGTAAAAAAATGATATCTGCGTTAATCTCATTGGCTTTGTTTATTAACACCGAACCTCTCGTGTCTGGGACACCCAGTACGCCTCCTTGATCAGCACTTGCTCAGTTATGTTCTGTGGACAAACGTTAACTTACAAGAAAAACAAATAAACTTTCTTCAGTATTTCATCCTCTATCTCTGGCTTCATTGACTCCCTAGATATTTTTTTTCAACTCTCCAATTGTTCTTTTATTAATTGAATCATAATCGAAGTGGAAACACGAAATAATTGGATGTAACATCGATTGAAACATGTCTTTCTATTTCATAACAATTTCCAAGGAATTTAATAGAAAAATTCTCCCAAAAAAAAAGTGTTTCGTACTTTGGATTTAAAAGGTTTTGGAATTTAAAAAATTGAGAAGAAATGAAAGAAAAAAATGGTTTTACGGAATTATATCTTTGTTATGGTTTTGGTAGAAAGAATAATTTTTGTTTCGGTTTTCCACTTCAATACTCAATTAATTACTCATCACTTACCGCGTTCTCCCGTCTATCATACACCGGCATACTGACAGATGTCATCAATTGATACTCCTGCATCTCATCGTGATGACTGTGATGTCTCTTGGGTTTGTGCATTAATTTCCTGTCCCTCTGGTGATTGGACATATACAAACGTCTGTTTCTTCGAAACTCGAGGACTCGCTCTTTCTGATCCTCGCACTCCTTCTGTTCCCACAGCCAATCTGCCATTTTGGGATCAGTGATATCAGCGTAAACCGGTGTCCAAATTGTCGGATGATCGTGTTTACCGAGGACAAGTGGACGTGCCATCACGGGAACGTAATTCAGTACCTGACGATTTCAATGAAATTTCTTTTTAATTTTTCGAGGAGATTCCTTTCTCTCCACTCCACAAAATCCCTCCAATTTATGAACTCAGTTGTTCACTCTGATATCTCTCGAACTTCATGAATCATCGGAGCTTATTTTGAGCTTTACACCTCCCCTCGATGAAAAACTGATCATTAAAAATTACTTACCTGTTCCCTGACTTCAGCAAACGTCGAAAGATGAACGTAGTATCCCCTGTTGGCGCAGGCCATCCACTGGACCTCCCGGACATCGGTGACCTCCCTCCCAATCAAATACGTGAATACTCTGACAGGCATATCATACTTGTCTGGCTCTTCTGAGTTGCCACCCCAATTGTACTCCCTAAAAATGTCTTTATAATTATACGGCACTCCATCTGTGATCAGCATGATCGCCTGGTTGCACATGGCTCCTCTGGTCTCATTCCTGAACCTCGCTAGGAGCTGAAACGCGTACACAAGAACCATCTCAAAATCAGCTATTCGCTCTGTCGATAATTCCGATATGGCGTCCTTGAGTTCTCGGATGTTCCCCAGGTTGGCTTGAACGAGGGTATCATTGAAGCATCGAACCACTTCCCTGGTTTCGTTGGAGAACGTGATGATGTTGACGTAGTCATTGTTGCCGAGTGTGTCCAGGATGTTGTTAACGACGTGTCTCGCTATCTCCTTGCGAACACCCGTCATACTTCCAGAGGTGTCCACCAAGATCAGGACGTCCTTGGGGCTGTTGGCTGCCTCGATGTACCAGCCCCTGGTGCGACAGTCAAACAGATCGACTGGCTTGGGATTCCATATTGTCGCTGGAAATTGACGCATAAATCCAGTTGCACTGCCAAAGTACTGCCAAGACAGCGAGGGATCATGTTTGTAGTTGTTGATGAAGGTGTCGTCCAAACGGGCTGACCATTTTATCGCCTTGATCACCGCTGGTGCACGATCGTAGACATTTGTGGGAACGTGAACCGAGGACATCGATGTGTTCACGTCACCTCCAAAGTGGACGCTGTAGTGGAGCTCCTGGGAGACATTCTTTGCATTTGTGTACGTGTAGTTGACGTCCAGCTGCTCGTCGTCCAGGGCGACTGTCTCGGCGATGTCCATTATTCTCTGGGGATCGATGAGACGGACATCATGAGCATGCTATGGTCCGGGGGGGGGGCGATTCTAGTCGATTTTTGGGAGATTTAATTTTGCGAAAATAGAGACTTCTCTGAAGGAAATAAATATTTAGAGAGAAAATTTATTTACTCCACTGGTGAAGGAATTATTTGCTGAATATTCTTCCGTGTAATGATGATCTTCATTTGTTCCAATTATCTCAAGAATACTCACCCTAATTGCTGACATTTTAGATTCCATCATGGCCTTGATGTCCTTGGCAATTTCATGAACAAGTGTTTTACCATCTCTGGGTACAACTTGGGCCGTTCTGTAGCTGTCTTCGAATTTTTGCACGTTTATCACGTATTTTCCAAGCTGAGACAGCTCGAAGCCGAGTTTGTACGCCCATGTTTTTACCCTGAATTAATGAAAAATAATTTTTCAATACTTATTCATCCGTTGAGCCATTAATTCTCCGGAAAAACCTCGGACATATTTTTTCACAGCTAACGAAATTTCGAAAACAATATGACTTCGGACTTCCTCGGTAAATCCCTCTGTATCGAGATGATTTAACATTCGTAATTGATGGCTTCGTTAATATTAAAAACTCATCTCTCTCGACACAGCGATTCTATGTACTAAACAACAATTTTCATCCCAACTAATTCCTTCCGAACAACACGTGAATCTTCCGACCCACCTGTCACGTGACAGCTAATCTCTTTCGCTCAGATAACAACAGAATTAAAACTGCTATTGACAAGACCAGAAATAATAATTTTATTTATTCCCTCCGCCCCTCAATTGACAATTCCCTCTTCCCCGATTCTCCGATTAATTATGCACATGAAAATTCCAAATCTTGCGCAGAGATACTAAAATTGTGTCACGTTAAACTTACGTGGCAGACGATACGACGTCGCCTTGTCCTGGAGTTGATAAAACAATAACAGCGAGTAGTATAGGCAGTAAACATTCCCTCATCCCTCTCTCTCTCAAAAATGATAAATTAAATGAAAACTTCACTTGCGAAAATTACACACTCCTCGATTCATATATTCGTAGACGTCGAATGATTGAGCTAGAACTGACGATTGAGGTTGATGGTAACTGTACTGTTGTCCGCCTAGGTGACTCCTTTCCTGCGAGTATCGATCACCCTCTGGGTCAAATTCTCGAGCTTGCGCCCTAGGGAGAATCAGCGAAGGGTAGTCAGTGGGTTAGTGTTGATGTGTCATTGTCAGCTGATGCATGAGGAACTGTTACTAATTTATCATCAATTGACTGAAGATTATTTGCAGGATTCAAGTATTTTTTTATTCCACAACTTTTTGAGTGAATGTTTAGCTGGTTTCGAAATTTTTTTTAGCAAATAAGTCACCCTCTTCGTGTCATGAACTGTTATATTTGCGAATAGAGGAGCTGAATCTGTCGAAATTGCAATTGGTGGTGTGAGAAGCATTAATTTGTTCATCACAAGTGGAAATATAAAATTTGGAGACTGTCATAAAGACCGATCAAGAACTTGAGCTTTACGCGCAAGTAACACAATCGAATATTGTATAATTGACACGTAAACGAAAAGGAAGAAAGTGATCAAATTTTTTTTTTAACATTTGTTGTAGTGCACTATCAGCTCCACAAAAAGTTTCTAATAAAAATTTTGCTGTCCCAGACTTCGAGATATTCATTAAAAACTAGTCAATAGCCAAAAGTGACTTATCTTGTTTCACCCTAGTGCAGTTCTTCGAGATAAAAAAAATTGTTATTATACGAAGTAGAATTTCAGGGAATGAAAATGAATTCGAAATAAACTTATTTAGAGTCGCACTAATCTAACATTAATACTGAGAAGTTTTCCACAATTAGCATATATATTTCTCTGTCCTCTGCGACTAAATGAACATCTTCCCAAAATTTCATCACAATTGTAGTGGTGTATACACCCCACATTAACCAGCAACAACAATTATTTACACCAGAGCTTTCACAATAATTAAAAAGATAATTAATAGAATTTGCGTTAATTGCAGTCTTGTTCCTCGTCCGCAGGCATCGATCTCATCCTCGAGGGGATGTTCTGTAAAGCATCCCTCCAGAGGTCTTCGGGGTAGATCATTGAGTTTTTTTTTATAGCAGGCAGCGTGTTCAGGATCCTCCATGTACTCGACTGGACTGATTTCAATGGGTTCAGTCACCAGTCGTGTCCAACAGGATGGGTAGAGCGAATTCACCACCACCAGGAGGAGATTTGTTTGGGGGACCTGGTGAATTCAATATTCCAATAACTATTGGTCATTGATACAGACATTTCTATCATTTCTATTATTATTACCCTATGATTTTTGTTTACTTCATCTATAGGAAACGTTCTATAGACTTTACTATAGATTTCTTTGTTACTAGACAAATGTGGCAATAGACAAATCTTCAGACAAATATGTCTATAGACGCCCTTATATGATATTGTCAACCAAAAAAACTTACCCTCTGTGCGTAGAACGGTCTCGAGCAGACGCTCTCGATATTTCTAATCGGAATGTCCGCCCTCGTTTGATTCATCATGTAGAGAATTCTCTTCTGATCGCACTTGTGATACTGCTTGACTTCTTCTGGTGGCGGAGGCTTCTCCGGGAGATCCTCCCCCGAGTGCACTCTTGAAAGTACCTGGGGAACGTCAACAAACTGGGAAATCATCCAGACAGTTCTGGCAAAGGCCCAGAGAAGAAGATTCCAGATGTGCTTGAAGGGCGTCAGAAGAGTGTTACCCCCTCCCTGAAGTCCAATGTGATAACACACAGCTTGATAATCATAAATATCCACTGTCTCGAAGTAATGCTGTTTCACCATGGACAGCAGTACCGGGCCCTCGATGACTCCGAAGAACTGTCCAGTATCGTTGTGCGCCTCTGATATCACCACGTAACCGTTCTGATCCACTAGGTAACAGTCGAGACCCTCCCGATGGCAGTTGAAGTCAGGATTGGTGGTTTCTGAAGTTATGTCGAGAAATCGCTGGAAAAAGTACGTCATCGGCATTTGAAATCCTATGACCGCTGCAGCTGCTATGCGTCCTCCATCGCGGGGAAAGACTGCCATGGAGACCGTTACCACCGCGTCTTCTCCGCCTTTTCCTGGTACTTTAAAGGGAAAAAATGTCTGTTTGGATCAACGTTGGAATTTTGGTTGCAAATGTTCAACAAAAATTGGAATATTTTAGGGAACTATCACGACAATTTTCCTCAAGGTTACGGATTTTTTATCTGAATCTTCTGTAAAAAATTTTGATTGTATCCCGTTGGTGAAATATCGACCTGAGAGTTGAACTACTTTGAAGATAAACCCCTTCACTTCGTCTCAGCTTACCTGACAAAGAAATGCTGTCAGGATCAATCTGATGCTGAAAAATGGCCCCCTTGTACCAGGGTTCATTGACCGCCCTCCGATGAAGATCCCCAAACTTCCGATTCAGTCCAGGTGGTTTGTACCTTTCATTCAGATACTGCCACCTAGTGAGGCCACTTTGGGTCGCCACGAACCTGAGGAAGACGCCGTAATCATCCGCCAAATACTGAATCCTCGGATTTCTATGCTTGAATTCCTCGTTAAAACTCTGATTGGTCGCCTTAGCATCGAACACCAACAGCTGCATCAGCTCCTCATTGCAGTAGTAATCATCATCTTGGAGGACTTTCTTCGTGCAGTCCGGTGCCTTCTCCTCCTCGAAGCTGATATCATAAGCCTCGTACTGATCCGCCCACTCCCACCCGGGTTCGCCCAGTTTATGCAGAAAGAATCGCACCTCATCAACGGAATTGTTGAACTCATGGCCCTCGAGGTAGTGGAAACGACAGTAGACCCATCCCGGATGTACTCGCCATTGATCACCGATGAAGAAATCACTGATTTCTATTCCTGCCTGACGATTCTTCTCTATCTCATTTCCCACCTTGATCCAGGTCTTACCATAATTGGGAATGGCAACGGCGATGCCAAAAGGTGTCCCTGGAAGGGGCGCGAAGTAGTAGTCCCGGTGCTCCAGAGTCACTCGACGATTATTGTCGTAATGAAATTTTACTGGTATATCTTTCATTCTGCCCCAGGTATGATTGACGAGGGCTGCGCGAAGCTCCAGGATCTCTGGACCGGGGTCTCTGCGGTTTTAAAATTAACATTATTTATTTGATTAATTATAACTATTAATTATATTGCCAGTGACTTCTGCATTCCACATCTGCAGAGTCTATGAGACAAATTTTCAAGGAGATTATGAGTGTCATATAGACTTGACTGTCCTGATAGATCAGTTGATAGCACCACGAGGAAGCAGCAAGTTCTATAGATAGTTCTTATAGAATTTTCTATAGATCTACTTTTGTTAAATAAAAATTTCCTTCGTAATTTTTATTTTGAAATTCACTTCTCACCTGGGTTTCCGTCCATCATTCAGAATTTCCACTTCTGTGAGATCCACACTGTTGTAATTTATCTTCAGGACTTCTCCACTGACGGGTCGAAGATCTGGATGAAGTATGACATATCCGTTGTTAGAAACAATGAAGGCATAGCCGTTCACTCCGAGTTTATAGGGCAGTGTCAGCTTGGAAATGTCGTTGATAGGCACATCTGTGCCAGCAACTCCCAGTAGATTTGCTCTTCTCGTCTCGTTATTGGCGTTAACTTTCCGATCAAATGCAGGGATACTTACTGACGTGAGTAATCTGTATTCTTGTCTCATGGTTGATTCAACATCCGCCGCTTGTCTCCGGACGTCTTCCCCTTTTGTCATCTGATGAGCGATTCGATTGAATCAGTGAAATTGCGATAATTTGATAATTATGTAAGGGGGATGAAGTAGTGGACATGTTCGGCAGGATTTTTAGATGAATCTGGTTCATAGAGACAAATTCGTAAATTTTAGGAAATATATATGGTCGGATGGATATTTTAAATTGACTACAGAAGATGTCCAAAAATGCGGTTTTTTAATTAAGGGAAAACACTCGACAAAAACATAAATATCTGAGAAAAAAATAATAAAATCACATCACAGTTGGGTCGTGTCATTCAATAATAAAAACATCATGGCATCGGGGAACATTGCAATCTATAGGGTGTCTAAAAGGGGTGAAATCCATCAAGCTTTCCTACGGGATAACTTCTAAAAAAATAGGGTAAGGGCCACAAATTGGTTCTCGATGAGAATCTCTCATTTCTCTTAAACCTTTTTTATGTAGATGCTGTCGTCGTTTATTGAGACGCCCTGTTGCATAGCTTCAAGATGTTTCTCGAGACGTGCTTTTTGCTCCGGATGGTCCATTACGAGCCACAGCCACGTGGCAAGTGCTGGATTCTAACAGGATTTCACACCTTAAATATTCGCTCGTATTTGTGAATCAATAAAAACATTATTCACGATTTTTTTTCATTTAATTAGTGGATGGTGGGGGATTCTGTTGACGCGGTTGGTAATTATATACCTCTTCTTTACTATGCGATACTCGCGTCATTCTTGTAATTTGCGGTTTTTTGTCAGCGTCGGGGTTATTTGATATCACTTAATCGTACGATCACCGCACATTCACTCGGGCAATGTTCATCATTTTTATTAGTCACGCGTTGGCCAATTTTTCTGGGTGGGAATAAATAAATTTTATGGGCTGGAAGTAGTTTAATGTTCGATTTCGAGAAGCCAATTACTTTCATCAATAGGCGAATGACAAAAAAGAGGGCTTCGGGCTATGAATTATCAAAGTCACGGGTAATTGGAGTGAAATTTTTCTAAATTTTCCTCAAAAGTAATAGTTCATAAAAATGTTTATTGTTCACTTGCCCAACAGATGCATAAATTTATTTAAAATGTTTACGACAGGGTTTTTAATTTTGGAAGGGCGGATTTTCTTAAATTGCTGAAAAATCTGAAAACAGAAAAAATCTGCACCGAAAGTATGAATAAATGGAGATAAGTTGACATATCTCAAGTTCATTTTTCATAAATATCTCCAAATCTAACAGCGATAGAGGAATTTTCGTTAGAACATTTGTTGTACACCATCATTTCCTCCACAAAAAAGGTCATAATAAAAATTTCCCCATCTGCCCTTAATTCTGAGATAATCATCAAAAAATGGTGACTAGCCAGAATCGACTTATCTCTATTTACCCATTTGCCACAAAAATATAATTTTGGGAAAACAATTTGTTCTCTCGATGTAATTTTCAATTCGAAATTTATTTTCCAACCAACCAAAACCATATGAATTATTCAATGAAAAATTGGTTGATAAATCCACCGAATATTATAAAAAAAAAGAACTTACAGAAACATCGGCATAAGCGTGTGTCCATATGATGGGATGTTCCTTTCCCTGAAGGACGAGTGGTCTAGCCACCACAGGAATATACTTGAGTACTTGTTCCTGTGCCTCTTCTTGTGTATGAACATGCGTGTAATATCCCCTATTTTTACATGCCATAAGCTGGATCTCACGTACCATAGTCACCTCTCGACCCAACAAATATGTGAATACACGTACAGGAATTCTAGTCCCATTCTCCTGTCTGTTCCATGCGTCAAAGACCTTTTTCAATTGGCACACAATGTACAAACGTTTAACGATCTTATTACCAGCCATTACTGATAGAAATTCAATTATTTTATTAACCTCTGATATGTTGGAGGCGACACCGTCTGTGACGAGCATAATGAGCTGATTGCAGGGCGTATCAGGACCACAGCCACGAGTCTCACGATAGCTTTTGAGAAGAGTGAATGCACGAGTAAAGGCATCAGTTAAATTGGCAACTTCGACAGGGTCCAGGGTACCAGAGGCACCCTTAAAAGTCTCGATGTTCTCCGGGGTCGCTTGAACCAGCATGTCCTTGAAGCAGGGCACCAGGTCCTCGGTAATGTTTGTGTACTCCAGGATTGTCACGAAGTCATTATTGGAGAGAGTGTCCAGGATTGACGCCACAACTGCTTTTGCTGGGATTTTTCGTGGCCAAAGGACATTTAAACAATTTTATTTTAATAATTATCTAGAGAATTTTATGTAACCACGTCCTGTAGTGTATAATATAGAATATTATAATTATATTTCTATATAAAAAAATATGGAAACGTTCAGACGATACTAAAATTCAGGAGACACTCAATGTCGGCTGTACGATGGCTACACTCAGGCCATCGCAAAGGGGCTAGCGAGTGAATCGAACAGGGGATCAACCCCCCTAATATTCGATATAATGATTATGAGGTATATTATTATTAAAGTTATTAATTGTAATTATCTGTAAGTGATGTAAGAACTCAGCTGGATTTTCTCACCAATTGTGTAACCCATGCCCTCCATACTGCCACTAGAGTCTACCAGTATCACCATGTCCTTGCTACATGTTGCAGCCTCAATGAACCAACTTCTAATTCTACAATCATAGAGATCAGCAGATTTTTCTCCATCAGCAGTTAGTTCTGTTCTCCACTGCATTGCTGGATATGCTCGTAACATTCCTGTCATTGAACCAAAGTACTGCCAGTACAATGCCGGATCTGATCGATAATTCTGGGTAAAGACCTCGTCCAATTTCTCTGACCAATTTATCGCATGTGCCACTATTGGAGATAAATCGTAGACGTTCGTTGGAATGTGAACTGCTGAGTAACTCGTGTTCACTGGGATGTTGTAGAAATGAGAATCAGGATTCAAGGCCATCGGTCTGTCAAGAAAAAATATTTATCCTGGTGGAAAATTAAATGATATTTTATGGACAGGGGAGAAGAGTGAAGGTGATTTAGATAATTGTCGTCCTGGTCTACTAGTGGGTGATACCTAGGGCTCTTCCCTTCGGAAGAAATTAAATGACCTCACGACGGAGTAGATAATTATGTCAATAATTAATTTTTCCTGAGGAAATACAGCTTTAGATTTTGACCAAAATTTTTTCAATAAAAAAATTTTCCATTTTCCCCAAAAACCACTAATCAATGGTCTTGCTCAGTCTCTTGAGGAAGGGGTATAGTCGCCTAGTCAAAGTGCCAATGTGATAATGAAGGGGAAACCATAGATCGTGTCCTATGTAAAAAATACTCATCAACTTTTCTATATTACCAGGATCGATTAGGTAATTTAAAGACCTGTAGATGTGGCTGTCGTTTCGCATAGTCTGCGGAATCGTTGGTTGTGTGTCGTTGTCCCCGTCGATGACCCAACTGTACTTTCCAGAAACATATGTGAGACTGGCTTTTATGACGTCCACATCTCTCTCAGTATCATTATAATTGAGGGCCTCTTCTTCAGCCCGGAGAAGAATGCAACGGACCGCGTCCATTTTTCTCCTCAGCATTCTTCCAACACTCTCACTTATGATCTCAATCAGCTCCTCACCGGATTTCTCCTCCACGCGGGCATTGAGCTCCCTGTATTTCTAGGAATATTGAAAAATTGTGAGAATTATTAGTCAGCTGGGGTGCGGCAGAATAAACTAATAGTAAATTATGTTCCTTAAGGGTCAAAGTGAGAGAAAGAATGCGGAAGGTGAAAGGATCGCTCGCAGGAGGCTCAGGAGACGCGGCCAGCATTCCCCGGATGAGAAACGGGCCAGTGTTGGCTCATGGCTGGCCGAGTGTTGGGCCAAACTGCCTGCACTGGCCCAGCTCTGGCTCGTCCCTCCTCTTCAGTCTTCCATCTGACTAACTTTTTACCAGGTTTTCGGATTAAAATTTTTCTAAACTGCGCTACTGAAATCAATCGCGAGGGAACAATTAAAAATTGAAAAAATTATCACTTACGGCTTTTAATTCTTCTGGTTTTGCTATTCCCACCGCCAGTTCCCATAACTCGCTCCCAAGACTCTGCGCCCAACGGTTAACACTGATTAATAAAAATACGAACATTTAAAAAATTGTTATTCATTATTTATTCACGTGAAAATGATTTTTTTCCTTTGGTTCTGGAAAAAAATGAGAAAATTACATGAAAATAGATTTTTCCTCGGAAAGTTCTGACAATAGTCTTCGCTCATTTCGAACAGCGAAAATAATTAGGGCACTTCTAGTTTAATTAGAAGATTTTTTGAGTTGGAATTTCTGTTGCTATTGTGTGAAGTACCAATTGCACATGACTTTTTTCATCCAACAACTTACATTTGTGCATCATGAGCCAGGCAAACACCGGCTATAATTAACAATAGACACGTGCTCACTCGACCCAGCAACATTTTCACAAAAATAATCACCAAATAATATTTCTCAATTCATCGAAAAAAATAAACACGTTCTCCTCCACGAATTATTCCAGAAATTTCTTCCCAGGTGGCATTATTGCTTTTGACAATAAGATGCCGAAGTCAGCTCCGAAACGTTTTGCCCCGCTGATCTGATTATTTTTGGTCCAACGGAACTAGTTCGAACCGAGAACGCTGGAGCGTCTGTGCACAGTTTGGGGTGTTATATTTATAAAATTTTCTGTATCACGTGTTGCACTGAGCGGAAAGGAATAATTTCAAAATATCGAAGAACATTTTTTACCGCTAATTTCATTCTACTATCGATCGAGAATAATCAGAGGCGAATCGCACGAGTCAGACCTTCGAATATTGAAGATTTTCTTCAAATGAATCACAACTTCGTGTCCGCTGATCTATCATCTATGATCTATGATCATCAAAGGCCTATAATTATCGTAAATTAATGATCAAAGATCTACAAAAATAAAAATAAAATAAAAAGACGAAATCGGTTGCAAATACTAAAAATATTGTTAACGATTTTCATTTTTTTTTGCAACATAAGGGAGGTTTATAGATCTGATTATATTAGCACAATTGTGTCGGCTCTTTTCTCCGATATTGTTTATAACGTATATAATTTTAGACACTTCCAATTTTTTTAATAAACAAATTCAAAAAAAAAATGCTCTTCTGAGGCACTAGTCCACGACCCGGGTGATCTGGGGTCGATTTCCGCCCCAATCGAGTCATTCGGAAACAAACAATTTTCCGAAAGTTATTCAATATTTATTCAGTATTCGTATCTCACTGTGTTCCATCTGACGCTCCCCGATAACACGATAATTCATTCAGAAACTATTTCTTATCATTGGATTTCCTTAAGTAATTTAATTTGATAATACGTCTCCTCTCGACTTGCCCCAGCCATTGGAATTTAATCCCCTTGTTATCAATGGCATTCTCAGCCTATTGTTATGTCTACCCCCGCCCCTCCTCTCCATTAAAAAAAATACCGGGGACTTATAATTGGTACGTTGGTAAACAGAGAAATCCACGAACTTTCAAGAGGAAATTGCCATTCTGTTGAAGAAATACGAGAATTCGTGGGTGAAAATTAATTATTTTTGCTTTTGCATAAAAATTTAATTTTATGACCGAAAAAATAATTATTTAACTGTTGTTATTGCGCGAAACTGCTTAACGTTGGGCCTCATTGGCTTCTAAGAACAAATATTTTCCAAAATCACTATGAAAACAATGTTCATTGATTTATAAAAATTATTACAATAAAAAATCTTCTTATAAAATTTTTTCTGTGGCAATGGTATCTAGATAAATTTTTCGGTTTCTACAACTGCATAATAATTTCCTGCTGCAGAATTTGTCTAAAAATTATTTCGTGAAAATGTGTGTACAATATTTTCTGTTAAATTGAAATTATCAATGAAATCAATTCTCGTCTCGACATTATTATACCGAAAAAAAATTATTCTAAAATCATCGTAATTCGACATTAATTCTATACTATTTCTGTGATAATTCTACATTATCATTATTACCATTGCGTAATTTTAAATAGACTTTTAATGGCATCCTATGGCAAGTGCTCCAGTTTTTGAACTAAAGCTGGACATTTTTATTTCAGCGATGGCACTCAAATACCAGTGCACTTCCCACAATATACATACTTATCTCAGCAAAAAAAACTGAAACGTCCGAGTGTTATTTAATTAGCCTCTAGTTCCTGCTGAATATCTCAAAATCCATGAGATATACTCGAGTTTCTACAACAACTCTTGTTCCTATCTCTTGAAAACCGCAACAAAAAAAAAATAAAAAAATGTGGTGTAAACTCGTAATGTCCTGATCTTTGGGATTTTACGAGGGCATAAGGCCCGTTGACCCTTGAAATTATTGAATTAGAAGTAATGGTCCCTTATCACCATCTTATCACCTTTCTCCCCCTCCCCTGGTGCGTTGTAACGACCCGGTCACTACCTGCTGACGTTGAAATGCATAATGCAGTTCCCATGGTGCGCAAACTCATGTCAAATGGATCACGGAGAAGAGTGCGACGTACTAACAGTAATCATTCCACTCGTGTACACAATAAAATCCGTCAGTCTACCCACGTTGAAGTGGCGAATGGAGGTAATATGGATTCCTATTGATTATTGCGGGGAACGGGTAGTTTGAATTTAATACGCTGGGTGAAATTGCCACCGGGCAGTCACCCAGTGTCTGTCCAAGGAGTCAGTAATGCCCCCTCAGAGTGTCGATACGTACGAGTGCAGTCCTGAATTATTGTCCATTGTGGACAACAGGACTAAAATTTCGTTCAGGGGATCATTACGTGGTGCGTGAAAATAAGTGATTTTTATTTTTTTTCATTTTGGTTTTTCGATTTTGTTGGATTTCTGTGATTATTGTGTTGCTTGGGGAATTGTAGGAGAGGACGGGTCGAAATTTTGTGAATTCTATGAAAATACTTAGTAGGATTTATTGATTTAATAAATTAACGATTCATTCGGTTTGACAATTTGTTCGGTGTTTTTCGGGAAATAAATAAATTTGTTTTCGAGGTCGATGAAATTAGTTTCTTCGGGAGGAAAGAGATAATTCATTAGAAAAACCATTCGATAAATTTGACAAATCAATATTGTTGAATTGACAATTGACAATGGGCATAAAATACAACTTCGAATTTTTATTATCAATTTTAAACACTTTGAAGTGGCGTGTTCACTCGTCGTCTGCCTCAGCTGCTTCAATTACGAAGCATTGCCCGTTTTAGTTTCCTGGTTTACATAAAAAAGTTGAAAAATACTGGACAATGTTGATTCTGGAGAAAACATATAATTTCCAGCCAATAGGAAATAGTAATAGAACTGAGTAAAAATTGTGATTTAATGTAAAATTTAATTGAATCTTATAACGAAATGGAATTTTATGGATAAAACGCGGGGACCAAAATCATTTAAATTTTCAAACTTTATTGCTAGACAATTAATGAGAGTATCACTACTATAAAAATTACAAATTAATTATTTATAATCAAGCGTAAGTAACTGATTTTTTCTCAAAATTTCATTGACTCCCGTTTCGTTGGAAAAAAATTGCAAACGAATTCCCATTTGCTCACTGAACCAGTTTGAGAGAGTTAAATCCTTTTTTGTTAAACAATTGATTAATTTTTTGAAGCATTATTGATCGTTCGGTGGAATGCCGGGTACTTCCGGGTAGAGTACGTCACTAGGGAAAAAAAATCGGAAGAGCTGGGGACATGAAGGAAAATTCGTGTGATAAGCTCTGGATAATTATTACAAATGTTCGTTTGAGCGGTTGATTGGAGGCGTCACGAATGAAGCGGATAAAAATAATATCCACTATTGAAGTTGTCCAATGGTTTGTTCGTCCGTGAAAAAAAAACACTTCATTCCGTATTCCGGAATTGTTTGAGCGTAAACAATTTGTCTGCTGACGGTACGAATGCCACTGGCAAAACATTGACTTCGCCGAAAAACTACCTGTTCCACGTGGAATTATTTGACAGGAGAAAATTAAATAATTTTTCAAAAAATTGCGAAATCGGAGAGTCCGAAGAGCGAAAACTTCAAATTAATTTAAATTTTAATTACTGAACAAATTTATAAAATATTTTTCAACTGCTTCCTTAACGGACTTCAAATTCTGATCAACAAAATGCACTCGGTCAATGATCGATCGATTGATCGAATCGTTACCGAGCGGTACTCGATCGAGTCTTCAACTCGACTCTCCCATCGAATGATCGATTAGGGCGCCTATCGTTCGGTCCGAGGGAATCCCATCGTCTGCGGGGCGAGAAGTCGAGGGTTGCCAATCACGCGAGTCAAAAACCCCAAAAAAATGCCTTTTGCATTTACTAGGAAACCAAAAAATTCTCTTCATTCGCATTTCGCCTGTCCTTTGCGTTGACAACCACCAATCGATCCGGTACCACTAATTTATTTATCGATACATCGTACGACATGTCCCCTCTCCGGAAAAAATGATATGATATTTAATTCAAAAACGAGCGAAAGTGACGTCAAATATTCATTAATAACCTTCCACCCACTGTTCAACCCACCCGCATTAATCGATCCCACAACCACTCAAGGGCTCCACAAAAATTCACCTCAGCATTTCTCACAGCAACAATCATCGAGATAAATTATCAAATAAAGGAGTGAATGAAAATTAATGATTTTCCACCGGCGACGATTAATCTTTCTTTATTCTCGAGACACGAGCGCAACAGCGCCTCATAGCGAATTAATTACGAAGTATAGAGTTATGACATCATCCTCCCCTCCCCCCAATAATTCTCATCAGTACTGAATTAACGAAATCATGAAATGTCGAAATTTCCGAACAAATTAAACTCGATCGAATCTAAGTAATCAATGAATTTTCATAAAATTCTTAGTAAAAAAAGGAGATATTGATTTCCTATCGGTCTCGTCCCAGTGTCTCCCATTAATAGGTTCCTACATAAACATCGAGACTATCGATGTCTCGAAAGTCTGTCACGTTCATTTCTCATTGGTTTCCTCGTTTGAGGCGGTTAATTTGAATTCAAAACTCATTTAATTTTTTAATTTTCAATCATGATTTCCATCGTTTGGTCTCCTATCATTAAAAGGGCCAAATCGAGACTATCGATATCTCGACCGAGGTCACCTTCGACATCACCTCCAATCCTAATTGGCGAATGGAAAAATGGCGCAATTATAATGTTTGATTCGCAATAAAATAAGGTCCTGACACTATTTATCAATTCGAGTGACCCTATTTTCAAGAAAGATCGATCAGAAATTCCGGAGCAAAAGATAAAGATGAAATCAGAAAAATTAATTGGGCTGCTTCCTCCGGCAATAATCACCTCGATGAATTATCAGATGAACTCCTCAAACGACTCGTATGTAAAATAATGTCGCCCGATGTTGTCGTCACTTGATTCTCGTACGAGATGTTCAAGAATAACATGTCATGACATTGTCGGAAATTAACGTCGAATTACTATTGACTGATTGATCCCGGGTGGTCACGACCTCTGACAGAATAACTGCGTGAGGGCTTCAGAGTTGAGCTGTGATCGTGCGAACGCCTCTCGTGAGGCCATCATCGGGGTTAATTAATGACTCAGTATCGCACATTCGAAGTGCGATTGAATGTTGAGTATTTATTTTCGATTTTATGATGAAAAAGAACAAAAAAATTATTCACTTCGGCCTTCGATGATGATTACCAGCCTCATCGTCATTAACTATGAATGACTACCAATAATCATTAATGATAAAACTAATAGTTCGCTATTTTAGTGATTTTTAATTGAAGAACAAATAATAAACAAATTCTCCTCGAGGAAATCTTAGTTGTCTTCAAGGATCCGATTTTTTAAAATCATTTTATAATTAAAATTTTGTTAATGAGACGTTTGAATATCGAGAATAAGTCGTTAGACAATATTTTAAGAGATCTTTCACATTATAAATAAATTAATATTAACTTGTCGGAGATAGACTTTTAATAAAGTTAACGCGTCTGAAGACATCAGATAATAATTATTTTGGTGACGGATCACGCGCTGCGGGATTCCACCAATCAATAATTGATTTCCAATTGTTATTGCATAAAATACACGAGCCCATCTTGTCGATGTTTTGTCAATGATTTTACGTGCGTGAGTCTTCGTCGATTAATAATCTCTGGGACATGCAGGAACATTATAAACAGAAGAATAAACATTATCATGAGACTCCATAAAATATTAACCACAATATGACAGCAATTTAACGTTTGATTCCATAAACAAATACAATCTTTTCACACCACAGAGCGAGACAATAGTGTTTCCATTTTTCTTTAAATGCTCTTCACACAAATCCGTGAGATTAGATAGAAAAAACCATATCGGATTATCAATGACGTCACGCCCCACCCCTCCACAAAATATTGATCACCTACGCTTTTAATGTCTTTTCCCAAAAGCCAAAAGTATATCTCAGTCGTTCGTGGCACACGGCGTACGTAACATACCTCACGTACAATATAACTCAGTGTCAGATTTTTATGACTAAGATAGGCCTAACGTTTGATAAATAAATATTACGGGAAAACCGACGATTGGTCAACACAGTGAGTAAATAAATTCTCAGATCTTATTTTTCGGACTTTTAATTTTTCTATAAAATAAAAAATATAAGATAAGATAAAATTTTATAAAAAGTCCAGGGCAAATGACGCAAACGCATAAACCCCCGGGGGGAGGGAAATTCCCCGGTCGATGTTAAGACAAAATGTGGATTAATCAATCGGACCTATAAATTGTCAAGTTTGACTTGAACCAAATTTTTTTTACTCGAATCAAATGTGTTTTCGACTTTACTTAACGTGAATCACCGGGTAAATAAAGTAAAAACGATAAAAAAATATTTTTATTAATTCAAAATTGGGAAACCCCGGCAGTGATTACTTGAGTTATCTTGGGAGCGAGTGATTGTAACAAAAGTATTTATAAGATATTTTTGCAGTTTATAAAATTTTTGGTGAACATGTTTTACGAAGTTTCTGATTAAATCCACTTGTCATGAAGATAATTCGAAGGAAAAAACAATTATCAGGTTCACCAACAATTGGTGGATTCGATAATGGGTCGTTACTCCCTGTTGTTCACCAAATTCCATTGGTTTCGTCAGATCATACGATGCACGTTCCATTTAAAAATTAGCGCCTTCCGAGTCTCTATGTGGTACCGCTACCAGCGCTGTTTCTATTGTATTTATTCATTGCTCACGATAAAATATAATCCAGTGTTTGTTGTCTGCAGCGAGTGATAAATTAATTCTCGTTATTTGCAGATTTTTTTCTGCAGAAGAAATCGCTATTATCGCGGATAATTGAGAAGGATGTGGTGTCCGGGATTTCCCAAAATTCCGAGATAAATCGTAAAGTGACTCATGTGCAGTTATCGATCAGCTGTTTTTCCAACATGTGTTCTCTTCTCTAACATTCGAATTTGAAAAAAAAAACTCGAATTTAGTTGAAGACCGGGTTATGAGCTTGGAATCAATTAAATTTTGCCACGGAAAAACTTGACAATTTTTTGTGTCTCGTGACGAATCGTAAAATTCTCACGTTTAGGAGAATTCCTGATAAGGAAAATAACGCGATTAATTCGCGATAATGTGGAGATCGATGACGCGGAAGAGGGGAAATCTACTCCCACAGTAAAAATTGAGTTATCGGAAAGATGACAGGGTGACATATATTTTTTTTACTGGTGAATGTTGGAGGATTGTTATAAATATGGTGAGGTCTAAGGGATTGACTCCAGTGACCGTTTTCCGAGTGTTGACGCTCGGGATGCAGAAATTTTCATGTAAGATTTTACGTTACTTCTCTTATCATGACAAAAAAAGATTATTTGCTCGAAAAGAATTGTTTTAGAGGGTTTCCCATAAAATAAAACGGTACAACAATATTTAGATAATCATTATTTATTTTTTCTTATTATTTTTCTTATTATTTTTACACTGTCAATATTTTTGGGTACAATTCATTGGATTTTTTTTCGTCCACTAACATTTTAAATCTGCAGTTTACATTTTGTTTAAGAATTCCCATTTTTCATGTTCATATTTCCAGTTAAAGAATAATTTATGCTCCTGTTTCCATTATTTAAAAATAAATCAGGTTCAAATGTTTCTTAGGCTCAAACGAGAGAGAGGGGAGCCTTGAAATGTCTTCAGGGTCACCAACTTTTTTCGAACATCCCCGAAACTTTGAACCTTCGCGGATAATCTTAATTAACTGATTCCTTTTACTAATTAGCAAAAATGAATGAACAGTCTTGAAACTTCGTGAGCGATTGAATGATTGTGAAAACTAAAAATTATATTGTTTCTTGTCAACCTGATCAGACGTTTCCCAAAAATTTCAAGAACCAGAAGACGTCAGCAACAACTTCTTCAATTTGTTTTGACTGCACTTGTACTCTACTCACGTCTCCGGTGAGAGTGAATAGAACGGGGGGACTAGACCTTCGGCAGTGGTAGCATCGGAAACGAGATGATAGTCAATGTCCGTCACTCGGTGGTACCATAATTTCTCACTGCTGAGGGCAATCAGGAGATTCATTTCAATTTTCATTAACTGATATAAATCATTGGATAATTCATTGGTTCGGGATGAAGCTCTATTTTCTGTTCCAACTCGGTAAAGTATGAAAATTCCGAGATCTGTCCGTTTTTTGCGACGATTATGTCAATCATCAAATGCGCTAGATGGAAAGTTTCCAGTTTTTGCAACAGTCCAGTCGTTACTCATTATGTCAAAGATGCCATGAATTATTCCAAATTGAGATAATTGCGTATTCTGCCTAATATATGAATAGTTGAGTTGAAAAAATGGGAAGAAATATTTTCTAGATCTTTCTTGATAATTCATTGACAATCAGTTGATTTCGAGATCAATTATTCGGTTACGACATCATGAAGACTGATGTTAATAGTTAATAGTTAATAGAACAACAATGCAACGACTGTTGCATCAATTATTGTGCAGTTTGTGCTAAAGAAATCCAGAGAATTGTTTAATGCAAAAAAATTACAACAGTATTTGCAGACAGGCACATTATCGATTTCGCTAGCCGGCTCTTCGATTTTTCATCGACTCTATCCGATCGAAAAAAATTTATGGAAAATTCCAAGAGAAAGAGAACTTTCACTTCTTCGCTTTATGCAAAAAAAATCCACAATTATTTTTTGCGCACATTGAACAGTAAAAATCAACGTGAACAGTCTTGTCCATGTTCACCATTTTACGCATTTAAATTAAATAAAATTGTTGAAAAATCGTTTGAAAAATCGTCATTTTGCGATCGTCTCCGTTACCTCTTAAGATCCAGTTGAAATTATTTGAAAATCGATACGAAATAATCATTCAATAGTCACCAAACCCAATTACACCTTTCGATTACTGTCTCCGTAGCCAAATAATTAAATTTCATTCTCATAAAATCATTATTTCAACAATTTATTTATGTTCACCATTTATGATCACGTGACTCTCCCCCAATTATACGTTAAGGTAGTTGGTCCGAGAGAGTCACGATCAAAAGTTTTCGCAATTTGGTATTGGGCTCCGCAAAAGACTGACCTCGGTTTTAAACACGAACTTTTGCTGATGTACAGTTCGGTTCGGCTCACGCATCCATGAATGCACTATACACGAGTACGAGTGCATTCATCTGCCAATGAATGGGTCGATCGTGACAACGACGCGTAGTATATCTCTCTCTTTCTGTGACTCCTAACCTGTCAGTATTATTTCCTTTTTGGGACCGGTGAGTCAAGTAAAAACTGACGATTTACTATTTTATTTTTATAGTCTATATTTGGTAATTACTGGAGTCTTTACAGCTGTCAAATGAAAGAGAAATACTAAATAGCTCATTTTTTTTAAACTCCTTGAAACCCGATCATTTCCGATATGTCCCGGTCGCCGAACTCCCGCGACCACTCGTGTGCCACGTGTTCCGCCGATTGCGGGAAAAAAATTAATTTCAATGATGATACGGAGACCAAATGATAAATCGATTCAATCTTTATTTTCATTATATCGATTAACCCCATTTCTACAGAATATTTTTTAATTCAAAAACTTAAAAAACCGGTCAACGACCTTAAGTTGCGTAAAAAACTTCAATAATCTCATGAATATTGACAATCATTCAAATTATTCTGCACGAAATTATTATTTATTTGAACATTCATTGTTGATAAATAAATTATTGGAAATGATATGAATTTTCCTGGCGTTAATTCCTTCATAGCAAAGGTATGAGAGAGTGAACTGGCTCTCCCTCTGGTTGGAATAAATTGTTTATAAATTACCTTTTATAAATAATTTATAAAACACAATGATACTCCATAGCTTATCCAGATGATAAACTATTTAAAAAAATTCGATTCATTTAAATTTCAACTGGCAAAAACCAAAACAAAATCTTTTAATTTCAGGTCGCCGAGCGATGGTGAACAACATCTGGTGTCGCAAACTCTCTCACATCTGGCACCAGAAGACTCCAGAACCACCGCACGGTCGTTCCTTTTCCGAGCCCCGTTGCCAGTCCCACCTGTCACGATGGTATCTCTGCTACAGATGGCTGATAACCCTCGTCTGGGTGACGATAATCCTGTGCTCGATTTTCGAGCTAGGGAGCTCCAAACCTCTGGGCAAATCCCACCTGTGGCCTATTTACTTGACAAATTGGGATCTTGCCCTGGGTTTCACGCAGTCCCTCTTCGCTCTGTACCTGGTGATCAGGCGATGGCAACTACAGAAGGGCCTGGACTTCGATGTAGGCAATATAAAGTACGGCAAGACCGAGAAGATCTACTGGTTCTTCTACACCGTCACCTCGTCATTAGCTGTTGGGGTAACATGCACGTATTGGGCAACAGTCTACGACCCGAAAATTCACCAGGTCGATCTTCTCAACATCATGCTGCACGTATGCAACAGCTGTCTCATGATCATCGATCTTCTTGTCACTAAAATACCTCTGAGATTCCGTCACTGCTGGTGGTGCCCCACTGTTGCCATTTCCTATCTGATGTTCACCATTGTCTACCATTCAGCTGGGGGCCTTGACAAACAGGGTAACCCGTGCATTTACAAAGTTCTCAACTGGTCAAAACCCGAGAAGACTATTCTCGTCTGTCTCGGGGGACTCAGTTTTCTCGTGGTTGTTCACTGCCTTCTGTGTTATATCGCCCGAATCAGAGATCGACTGTACGACAGCAGTCAGAAGTACGTCAAGGACGGACCTGACGGACCTAGAAATGATCTGTCACTCAAGGTCAAGAATCCGGAGGTTGTTTGAAGGATTGACCAAAGGACTTGATGAAGCTAAAATTAGCGGAATGATCGCCCATGCAAAATTGTTATTAATGAATGGATCAAGACGATTTCGATTGGTGGATAGGTTTTGACGAATATCTCAAAATCTGGGAGGGATAGAAAATATTTGGTCAGTATCTTTTTTCAACAGAACTGAATAGACGTCAAAATTGTTTTTAGGGATTTTTGGAAATTTAAGAATTGAACAGTCGTGTGAATTTTTTTCTCAACTGCAAATGAGTTGGTCCTTCGAAAATTTATCTACACTTTCAGATTTCCATACATCGACTCATTCGGTGGCGAATTTTCTGTTAGTTATAACTTTATCAGAGTTTTAGATATTGGAGGAATAATTGGGTATTTTCCATTTTTTTGGAACTGTGACAATGCGAAGGAGAATATGAAGTCTGGATATTGGAAAGTAGTCCTGAAATTGTTGTTCCTAACTGGGGAGAAATTCAGTTCAATTTTGACACTTTCTGAAAACCAGAAACTAGGGTAAATATTTATTTGTGAAGAAGAGATAGGTTGAAATGTGAGAGCGAATTTTTCGTACAGAGAAATGCATACATGAGGAGGAAACGATTGCTATAGTTGTAATAGGATTTTTCTTTAGTTCTTGTAAAATAATTTGCAAAACATGTCGTATGTTATTGTACGTTTGAATTCCCTCCAGATTTATGAATCGATAATCTCACAACTCGGGACGAATACTATTTTTTATTAGTTTTGAATAAATAATTCAGTAATCATTGAATTGAAATGATGAAAAAATTATTAGGATAGGTTGTATGATGAAGGTGTGAGTGTCGTAGGTAAATTTACCGTAGAAGTATTCCAGAGATTTTTGTGGTATTCAGAGGATGATGCTATACACCTCATTTTAAACTGTTTTTTGTAATGAAACAAATATGCACGATGTGTAAGTTAGAATCATTCAATTTGAATAAACTATAATTCATAACAAAAAAAAATAAAGAAAAATTTACATCCGCAAATTGAGTTGTTAGAAAAATCTGGGGGACCAAAAGGATCGAGGGAAAGTCAAGAGGATTACAAATAACTCTCCAAAAAATCCAAAAATATGAACATTTATTAATACAAAATAACCGTTCAAAGTAAAAAAAAATCTTAAAACTATCCACGATGTACACAAAATCAAGCGGCACTATCCACTCATCAATCATCACAGATACATTCATCACTCCAGCCCCCTCAGTCCAATCGTCTCCTCACTTCCCCCCTCGAGCAGTAGAATCTGTCCCTCATTCCCCAGATCCTCCTGATAGAACATCAAGGGCAATTCCTCCTCCAGAAGTAAACCCTCCCCAATATCTCCACCCCCAAGAACAACATCACTCGGTCCCACAGAATTCAATCGCGAGTTTCTCCTCTTCATCCTCCAGACATCATCACACGTCAGCCTAGTCCTCGCAGCCCCCTGTCCCCTTCTGCCTCTGGCAACATTCCCCACGATCTTCGGTGGTGGTTCAGGCTCTGGTTCTGCCCCCTCCTCTCCCTGTCCACCCTCACCCTGATCATTGTCCTCATACAAAACATAATTCAACTCCGATGAATCTGCAAGATCACTGTGCCCGTTATCGCGATTCCTCAACATCTTCGACGAGCCAATCCTCTTGCAAACCTCATCTTCCTCTCCCCTGATCTTACCGACATTCTGAAGGGGACTCAGACCTCCATGAAGATCCTCAGGTACCGAGGGCACCGACTTCATCGACAATTCCTCGCAAATGGTCTTGACACTCTCAGAATCCTCCAGTCTCCTCTCCATCAAACCTACCCTCGCCCTGGCATTCTGCACACTGCCGTTGTTCTCCCGATTCTGATGCTTCTTAATATGAACATAGAGACTGCTTTTCGCGGAAAAACTCGCGTCGCACATATAGCACTGGAAGAATCTTCCTTCTTTGTGAGTCAGCCTGTGCTCCTTGAGATGTTCAGATCGCATGAAGGCCTTATTGCATCCAGGAAATTCACAAAGAAATTTTCTCTCGTTCGTGTGCTTCTTCTCGTGTCGCTTGAGTTTACTCGACGACGAGAAAGCCCATCCGCATCCTGGGTAAGTACAGGAGTAGGGCTTGGAGCCAGTGTGACACCTGACGTGAGCCTTCAGACGGCAGGGCTTATCGAATACTTTGCCGCAGCCCAACCAGCCGCACTTTATGTCCACTTCTTTGTAACTGTGACACCTCTGATGTGAGCTCAAGGCGTTGGAGCTGTAGTAGCGCTTACCACAGCCTTCGTGACTGCAGACATAGGGGGCGTGCTCCTGATCGTGGGACTTCATGTGGATTTCGAGAGCTCTTTTTGTTTGAAAACGTTCGAGACAACTGGGGACCAGGCAGGCGATGCGGTTGGGGCGAGAGTGTAGTTTTTCGTGCGTCCAGAGGTTGTAGATTGTCGTGAAACGACGGTTGCAGACCTGGCAGACGTAGTCCTTGCGTTTCAGGTGGGTTTCCTTGTGACGTTTCAACTTGAAGTCCGAGTGAAATGCCCAAGCACAGCCATCGTAGTCGCACTTGAAAGGCCTGACCCCGTAATGGGCCAGCAGATGTCCCTTCAACGCATACAACCTGTTGAACTCCCTTCTGCACTCCTCTTTAGGACATATCCAGGTCTTTCCATTCTCTGTCATCACAAGAGCGAGGGAAACAAGTCCCTCCTCAGTGAATCCCAACTCCTCCAGGGCATTTGTGATTATCATTTCGTGACTGGTGCTCCCGGCCTCCCTCCAGCATCCACCGCCTTCCATCTTTGCAATATTTGGAAAATACCCAGTGGCCTCCATCAACTCCGATGTCTTCCCCTGGTAGATCTGTTCCTCCTTTCCTGTATTTATCACAATCTGCGTCATGTTGGATATTTTATCAGTTGATATTGCGACAACGGCCATTATTCCGTCCTTATTATCAGTCTGAACGTCTTCCTCGTCATATTGCAAACGATTGTCCTCAATCTTGAGGACTTTTCTTCGTTTTTTGACGATTCTAGACTCACTTTTGCCATTTGGAGGCGAGATGTCCCCTTCGGAAGGACTGTCCAGGGATCCGAGGTCCTCATGAATCAAAGGATCGATTTCAGGAGATATTTCGATTTCATCCACCTCCTGGGACGTCGTCAAGGCAAAATCCGGAATTGAAGGCTTTTGCTCGACTTCTGAAGATGGGTGTTGAGAAGTTTCCTCCGGTTCTTGAGCGTAATCCTCAGGTTGGGTACTAGTGGAGGGGAGGACCTCACCTGCCACCATCATGTCGTTGTTGGCAAGTGTCAGAGGATCCAGGTTATCCAGAGGAAACTCTGGAAGGGTGAAGCCATCCTTGCAGACTTCCAAGTATTTCTCGTTGTGGAGTTCTTGGAATTGGTCGTAGGAGGGATCGTATCCCAGTGTCAATTTTTTGTCGGTGTAATCGATGTCGATAGACAGAACGTCCTGGTCTTTCTCGAGGAAGGGAGAGGTCAGGTACCTGTCCACTGTTTCGAGTTCTTGTTTTAGGGGCTCCATTGTGGTCGGAGCATCCGGACGAGTTTTCAACCATTGTTCAATATCCTCCACCGTCTTGGGGTGCGGTCTGGGGGAGTCCTTGGGACGAGGTGATTTCGAAGACTCTTCATTTTTCGCGACTTGCGTCTGAAAATATGAATCAGAAGTTTTACCATTTTTAGAAGGGTTTATCTTTACCTGATCATAAAGAGTTTATCTTAATAAAAAAGCCAATGCTCAAATTGGAATGACGAGAATGTGCTTAGTGGACATGAAAAACAGTCAAAGTACTTGAATATCGTCAAGTCGAAAGAGCTAATTAACTAGGAAAAGATCAATGAAATGATCGTTTCACGTTGAAATGTGGAGGAGGCTATGGGGTTGGGAAGTCAATTTATGTAATTTCAACTCACGTGATATCCATTCCAACCCCGAGAAGCGATGATCATGGACTCGACCTCACCCAAATCACAATTTCTCTCTTTATTCTCTGAAATCCAGGGGTTCGTTGATTCCAGTTGCACGTTGCGTTGACAATCGTTGCTGACGAGTGTTGTCTCCGGCTCACTGGTGAACCAATTGTCCTCCGAACATGGGGATTTCGATATAGTGAGGGTCCGAGGCGAGTGTGGTCTTCTGCCGAGTATCTCACTGTCATCAGACATCTGGGGAGCTTTATACGGGCCCTAATATCTTCGCTCACGGGTTAGATTCACTACATTGTAATGACAAAGCCGCCATTTACGTGTTTGAAGTAACGTCCATAACCTTTTTTCAAAGTTTCCAGGGGAATGAGTAGGAATGCATCTGCCCAATCAGCTTCTCTCATATGCATTTTCTATTTTTCTCCATTTTTTATTGATTGATTATGGTATGCTCGTGATTGTTAGTTAACAAATAACGTTCGATAACCGCTGTCTTGTTTAAATTTTAACCATTGGTCTCCAAAAAAAATTAGATTTATTCTCCGTCACCCAAAGAACTTAGACCCTCTTTTTCCCTGAAAGAACCTAGGGACTATTGAGGACTTGCGGGGCAGAGATTATA
This sequence comes from Diachasmimorpha longicaudata, assembly GCF_034640455.1. Taxonomy (NCBI): domain Eukaryota; kingdom Metazoa; phylum Arthropoda; class Insecta; order Hymenoptera; family Braconidae; genus Diachasmimorpha; species Diachasmimorpha longicaudata. Next base: position 5,784,336 of record NC_087232.1, on the reverse strand, counting down.
GGGGAAAGTGCTGAACCCAAAATTTTCGTAGTGGTGACGCATGAACTACGATTGTGAACGTCCCTGTCGGTAAGGTTGTGTGGGTCAACAAATTATTGAAATTTTACCCAGAAGATTATGGTATGTTTAGAAACCCAACATTCAACAAAAAATCGAAACCGATCAGACAAACTTTCAATCCAATACTGCATTCTCCCTAACAATGAGGAAAATATTCGAGACATTTTTCTGCCTTCTCCTTGTCTTTATCCTGACTTGACTATTTTCCTTGTTTACAAATTCATTTTAATCAGAATGAAGGGCAGAGGGAACGGGTTACATAATGATAATAAATCAGCGTACCTTGTATTCTATTGTTTATTTAAATTGGCATTATTGGGAGATCATTTCCAAAACACATGCAAAAATAAAAAAATTATCATGAAGATCTTAAATATAAAATCAATGGCGAATCGGTAAAACTGTTCAAATGGATTTCTAGGATTGGCCGGCTTTTAATGAATATTTTGTCATGATTTGTCAAGCCTTGACATATTTCAAGTGAATTGTTTGACCGTTTCGCCAGTAAAATCTTATATTCACAACTGTCGTTCTTCATCAACAATTCGACAGACAACGAGGAGTCTTCAGTCGTCCTCATCTATCAGAAAATCGATTAAAGGCATAGTCTTCATCGATCGATGTCATGGTCTTCGTACTTGTTCCAGATCTATTCAATCCGGATGAAAAAATTCTACTAATAAACTAAATAATTTTCAATAACTACTTGTAATAGGGAATGTCATTCGAGTCTATCACATCTACGTCGAACTTTGCATAGGACTTCGTATCAAACAAATTGTTATCTATCTTCTGGCAGAGGAATTCTCTGTCACGACTGCGGCCACTTCGTATATCACACAGGAGCTGCTTTCGACAGGATTCGTCGCACGGTGGACGACTGGCTGAATTCTTGTGATAAAATCTGGAAACAAAGAATTATTTGCACTATATATTTCATTTCTATTCTATTGGCAAGAAAGATATGTTTTCGCTAGGGGAAACTTGTCTAGAGATCAATTATTACCATCAAGAAAAAATTCTAACTCAAAAAATCTCGAGGGAAAATATCTTTCATTCTTGGAATTTCTTTCAAACTCACTTGTAGTAACGATTGAAAATTGTCGTATCATTTATCATCTCATGAAACAACGCATCCCAATCTCTAGGCAGAAGTGACTGCATTCCATAAGCCCTCTGGGCGCTGTACAATTTTCTCCATGTGGGGAATCCCCTCACATTGGCCTCCTGGAGATTCATCACCCAGGTCTCATGATCAATGACATGCCTCGTCGACGATCCCTCACCATCGATGTAATATATCCTGTATCCAGGATTCAGATGATCATATGGCGTTACAGATGGAGCGACATATGCTACACTCAGTGGACGAGTAAGATTCTCAGTATCGTAGAACAATTCAAATTCATCGAAGTGGGTGTGACCGAAGAATTGTGCAGTTATTGTTGATTCATATCTATTAATGATCCTGTAATAATTAGCAGACCAGACCTTCAGGCATTCAGCACTCCCTGGAGGTATGTGACCAATAATGTGCACCTTCTCGCTTCTGTTTTCCGCTCCCTGCAGCTCATCAATCAGCCACTGGAGTTCACTAACGGGATCAGTACTGTTCATCAAAAGCCAAAAATTCTTATCATTGCAGTAATTCGTGTTGACAGAAATTATTCGAAAACCAGGTTCGACGAGAACCGAGTAGAAAGCACCACGTTTAACAGTACTGGAGGTAGTTGTTGGTAGCCATTGTTGCCATTGCTTATCCAGTTCATCGTACAGCCAGGAGATCCGGAACTGCGATGGAGCTGATTGCGTCGGAAAACTGTTCACTGGAGCGCTCTCATGATTACCCAGGGCTGGGAAAATCTTCACATTTGGAAATGAATTTTTCATGTCTTCCATTATATTTCGAAGAATTTGCAAGTTTCCTTCGCGGGTCTGATTCCAAACATCGTGAGGGGGTAGATCGCCCGTCCAGAGAATGTAATCAATGTCCTAGAAAAAATTTACCAATTTTCTATCGTGGGGTTTATCCTTGGAATTGTATATTCGATTACTTACAGTGTGAATAGTCTGTATGTGTTTAAACATATTATCAATTGTTCGCTTGGGGGTGTCACATCCCCGGTAATCACCCCATTTTCCTGCAGCATCTTTGGGATTCGTTGGTTTTCCGTTGATTGATCGACAGCAGAGTGGATTGCCGCATTCGGCATTGGATCCCTCCTCATAATATGGATCGTAATGAATGTCCGAGAGCTGCAGGACTTTTAGTCTCTTTGCTCCCATCCTCGGTGGAATTGTAACAGCAACCGGGGGCTTTGGAATAAGTGGGAAAGTCACCTGCCACTCCAGAGAAGGCTTGGAAACATATTCGCATGCTCCACTCATCACAAAACTGCAAATTGTCTCCGCTCCCATGTCCGTGTTCTTCATGATGTAGTAGACCTGATCCTGTAGACAAAAAATCATGTTTCAAATATTTGTTTTTCTTTTTCAATTACAATTACAAAAGAAAAGGGGCTTAGAGTCGTCGAGATGAGCTGAGATGTGAGGTGTTAGTCGATAATTCTTCTTAATAATGTGAAATTATCCCACAACTATTATTTTCTCCACTTTCTTGTACTCACTAGGAATTCCTCGACGATTCCTCGACAAACCTCTGCGGGGAGTTGTGACTTGCATCCTTCATAAACTGATTCTCTGACAAGAGTTCTGGCTACGTTCTCGCTCAAGGAACCGACCGTGCCGGTTATCTCATGTACAAAATATACAGCAAAATTGCAGGCGGCACAATTTTTATCATTAAATATTGATCCGAAGATACCCGTTGTCGATGGTCGTTGGAACTGCTTCAACCACTTTTCATCTTCCGTGGTCCACACTAATTTCGAATACGCCACCTGATGTTGTTCGAGTAGAAATTTTTTTTATAAAAATCATCGAACGAGGATTGGAAAAAATCATAAATCCCCAATGGAAAAAAAATCTAATGTCAGAACTGAGTTAATAATAATACTTAAAGAAAATTTCTCGGAATTACTGGTGAAATTCGTGGAGATTCCTTCTGGGAAAATATCCCAGAATTTTGGAAAAAAAATTCATTTAAGCCGATAATATTTCAAGAAACAGTACTGGAATTTTTATTTTAGTATAAAAAAAAGAAGGAAATTCACCTTGGGCTGTCCATCATTGGACGTTGCGGAAATGGTTTGCAAGGTAGCGCTTTTGTTCTCTTTGATGGTGACTTGTGAGGTGACATTCGGGGATCTTATGACAACTCCTAAAAAAATTTAGCCGAATAAGTAATTTAATTGTTTTTCGTATTTTTTACTCTTCTTAATACCATTTGAAATTAACACTATTGATAAATGGAATTCTGACCCTCAGGGGCCTTATACTTTTTTCTCTTGACCATGGTCACCCTTATAGAGGTAGACTTTATGAGGTTTCGTCATCGTAAAGATCAGGTTTATGATTAAAATTGAACCTCGTATTTTCGGCTTTAAATACTGACGAGTATTTCCTGATAATATTTTCTTAAATATATATAGTCTTTAGTGAAAGATATAATGGATATTTTTGAAGATTTATGAAGAAACCATAAACAATATCTTTAGTTCTCACCGGAAGTCCTGGAGGTCAGAGCTAGACAGAGGAATAGAAGACACTTCAAAAAATTCCCTCGTTTGTTCATCATCTTGTTGTTGATGTATTCCATTCGTAAGATCATCTGCAACAAAAACAATTCCTTTAACACATCCATTGATTTTTGTCATTAATATCTTTAATCGAAGACACCAAAATTTTTGAGTAAATATTTAGAAATATTGAGTAACAATTACCAAATAAGTCAGGCCATTCACAAGTGAAATTACTGACTTTTCGATAAGAAATTATGCAAATAAAGCAATTAAAATTCAAACAATCACTTTGAATTATCCATTTCAAACCTCAGGTGCCATTTTCTCCCATCAATTTTGCATTTTAAATTCTAGAAAAGTAATAAATTTCTAAAAAACGTCTGTCTACAGAGCAGTTTCCTTAAGCATCCACCTAATGATCACTTTACCTTATTAATTAAAAATCGCAGCAGTTAACGTTGAATTTGAACATTTTTTCACATTTCTCAACTGAGTTATGCCATCCATCATCATTTTTTTTGCATTCCACAACTTGGCTTCAAGAAAATACTAAGGGACTTATGCAACGACCGTTGACCACAAAAATCTGATTCCTCAGACCGTAAAAATGATCCACGATACAAATTCCTATGATATGGACTTCAGTATTTCACGGCTGAGTCCCAAACAGTTCATTATTATCAACTATCGTATGTCCATCAAGTGTCGGTTGACGGTTTCACAAGACTGAGTTTTACATTTCCTGGGATATATGATGCGATAGAGTTGGGGCCCGGTAGAAGGGTTCCATTGTCGGGGTTATGGGGTTCACATGCCGAACACGAAGAGAGAGGCGCGAGCTACAGTTAAGGAATCGTAAATATAGCGAATTTTTCTGAGGCTACACTGAGAGAAAAATTTAGTAAAACGCAAGGATTATCTACTGACTCAACCACTCGGTTTTGTTCAATAGTTTCAACGACGTAATTCATTGATGACCATTGTTACCAAATATATCGGCGCATTTAGAGTATCGTGTGATTAAACTATACTTCAATCGTTAATTCTGAGGGCTGCAAACATGAACCTCATTCTTCGTTCAAATGAGGGCTCGAATCTCTCGTATGTTCGTTCGTATTCTCTAGATATTTCATCGAATATTAAGAATTATTCCAATGTATCGGAGCTTATCGGAGACGATATCAAAGAAGTCACATGCAATAAGATATTTTCATGGAATCATGACCCATTTTCAGGCGAATCTTTGATTATGTGACCTCCATTGGGAACCCCCTGCGTAAACGAAGAATTAAAACGTTGAAACAATAGAATTCTATTTTTATACGACAGAACATTCATCCAACAAGATGTGTTTTATTAAATCTACGATATTTTTTCTTCTGCACACATTACTACTCACAACATTTCACTTAGTGTTTCTCCACAACAAAGGAATTGACACAAAAAAAAACGTCATTTGATTCTTAAACCGATTGTTCTTCATTACTCATGTTGATTAACTTATATTTCAAGGTTTACTTCTGGTTACGACGTGCGATATCTTCGATTTTAATATTTATTTTACTGTTTACTTGATGAAAATAAAAGATTAAAATTATCAAAAGGGTTTTCCAAAGTAAATAAATTCTTAGTTATATTCTCTCTTGGTATTTAAAAACAAAGCAAATTTGTTTTTCATTTAACATTAATCTCTTCAATTCGATGAAAATAGCCCACACATTTCTACAACGTTAGAAGTCATTTTCTTGACTAATTAAAAGAACTTTGGTTCATATTTTATTTTTATACATAAAATTTTAAAAGACGTACCACAGATAGTTGTCAACACTTTAATAAATTCTTCTAAATCACTGCCAAATCGACGAAAACATAATTACGTCGTTGGATTTACAATCGAATCGTCTTTAACAACACTTCTCACTCATTCATAAAAGCAATCAATGGGTGATCACGAAGATATTTCTTTCTATAATGGCTTATCACCAGCGGTTTCGTCACTTTCAGTTCTTTAATTCTCACCAATGAAAAATAATGTTAGAATAGTTTAGGTTGCCGCGTCGTAACAACGACTGGGGACCAACAAGCTCAACTAATGCCAGTATACAGCTTCGGAGCGATTACTCACATGTTCAACGTCAACGAACGTCCGTGGCTTCCCGAAGAATTCAAAGGTCTCCCACTCCAAGGCATCAATTATCTTTATGATACGATTGCAGAAAAGCTGACGTCAGAACTGATGTTTTGTAGTCTTCATATTAGATGAGAAATGGTTAAAAATGATAAGGGTCTCTTGTCATCGGGGATGAGAATGATTTTTATTATTATTATTTATTTTAGTAGAATTTTGATAGGGAATTGAATATACGACGATTTCCGTGGAAAATGGCGGCCTAGCAGGCACCACCAGGAGCATCGTCTGCTAGTATTGTATTAGAACCCTCACGTTTTGCCTGTTTCCCTCAGGGAAATAATTTCCCGGTCGCCATTTGTCCCTTTTACGACATAATTTGTAACTCTATGTCATTCATATTCGGCCCATTTACATTTCTCAACATCAATTCACTTAATTTAATATTTTAAACGTAAAATCGTAATATTTCAGTCTCTGAGTAAGAGTATTTGAAGCTTCGATTTATAAATCAAACAAAACAGTTTAACAGAATAATCCAAGCAATGCTCAGTAGGATCTTTCATCTATTTACAAGGCCAACCCCTCGCAGGAGATGACTCACCATTACACATAACTTGCCAAGACAAATGGCATCGCAGCATCTTTCTGGCAAGGGATGGGCCTATTTTATACTCTTATAGGATCAGTAATGACTCAACCGATGAAAAAAAAACTCCCCCAACTGAAGTAACTCTGTTTGTTAATTCTTTCTTCTATACTTTGACATAAGACTTCCCTGTCTCGGCTGCGACCGCTTCGGAGATCACACAGAAGTCTTTTCCGGCATTTGGTGTCACACACCGGCCTGACTGGCGCATTTTTATGATAGTTTCTGTGAAAAAAAAAACGAGAAAAGACACCTGTCAAAAGATCGTTTCGTCTCCTCACATGACTGAAATCGAATTCTGCTGATCAAAAGTTAATCTCCATTTTTTTAAGGACTATGAGGATCTGAATAGTTGTTACGAGTAATAAACATTACTCACTTGTAATAAACATCAAAGATTTCTGTATCATCGATCATCCGATCAATCAGTTGATTCCAATCGCTCGGCTGAAGCGATGCCATATCATACGCATCTCTCGCACTGTACAGCCTCCACCAAAATGGTGTACCATAAAAATTCGCTTCTTCGAGATTCATGATCCAGGTTTCGTGATCAACGACTTGCCTCGTCGGCAATCTCCCATCGTCGTCGACGTAGTATATTCTGTACCCTGGATTGAGATTCTCATAGGGCGACACCGAGGGGCCTATGTACGCTACACTAACCGGTCGAGTGAGCTCATCAATGTCATAGAACAATTCGAATTCATCGAAGTGGGTGTGACCGAAGAACTGGGCAGTTATTGTCGACTCGTATCTGCGCAAATAATAATTTGATAACAAATGTAATTAATACAAACCACGAAAAAACTCACGAATAAAGTCACTGATCATGCTCAATCACCTGTTGATGATCCTGTAATAATTGCCAGACCAGATCTTCAGGCAATCAGAGGTACCTGGTGGTATGTGTCCAATGATGTGTACCTTTTCGTTCTTATCCTCCGCTGCCTGGAGCTCATCAATCAACCACTGGAGCTCATTAACCGGGTCCGTGCTATTAAGGAGCAGCCAAAAGTTCAAATTATTGCAGTAATTAGTATTCACTGAAATTATTCGGAAACCAGGTTTGACAACGACCGAGTAGAAACCCCCGCGTTTAACAGTATTCGAGGCGTTTGATGACAGCAATCGTTGCCACTGTTCATTCAGCTCATCGTACAACCAGGAGATGGTGTAGTTGTCCGGTGCGGATGGGACTGGAAAGCTGTTCACCGGTGCACTCTCGTGATTTCCCAAAGCCGGGAAGATTGATGTATTTGGAAATGCATCAAGCATTTGGCTCACTGTATCGCGGAGATTCTGAAGGTTCTCTTCTCGTGTTTGGTTCCATGAGTCGTGAGGCGGTATATCACCGGTCCAGATGATGTAATCGATATCCTGAAAGAACAGATCATAATCATGTGATTCAGCAACATCAGAATGCCCGATCCAACAAAATCAGGTGGGTCCCCTCGCATACGGGAGGTGAGAGCTCCAGAAGGCTGACCAATTGACGAGAGAGGCGACGAAGTCGCTACCAAGGAATTCACATACAATTCCTTGCACAGATTCTCGGGAAAAATTAATAAAAAAGACGTTTGATTAACTTTTAATTGAAAAACATCAGAAGAACTCACCGGATGTGTATTCTGAATATGTTGGAGCATGTGATCAAGCGTTCTCTTAGGGGTATCACATTTTCTGTAATCACCCCATTTTCCAGCCCTTCCGGAAGGGCTAGCAGGTGCTTCGCTAGACACTCTACAACATAGAGGATCACCACACTCGGCATTGGCTCCTTCCTCGTAATACGGATCGTAATGGGTGTCCGAAATATGAAGGACTTTCAGAGTTCTCCCCCCTTTTTTGGGGGGAATAAGGGGTTGAACGACAGGTTTTTTAACCAGGGGTAGAGAAACCTCCCATTCGTGCGATGGGGTCGCCACATAATAACACTGATCGCCCATTATGAAGCTGCAGATTTCACGAGGAGTCATATCCACCTTCCGCAGGATGTAGATGACTTCTGGCTGAAATAGCCGGAATGTCGATGGCAATATTAAGTCGCGAGAAATAGAAAAATAATCTTATAATTTCCATAGTTGGCTGAAGTTACTGAAAATATGAAACTATTTTTTTCCTCGTGGAAATACTGAAATCACTCACCGCAAATACTTGATTAACTCCTTCGCAGACGCTCTCGCTCAGCTGCAACATGCAGACGGGTTTGATGTGACCCATGACCTCTTCATCAGAGAGACCTGCTCTGATGTGGTTCTGGAGCAAGTTCACGCCGATCTCGCAGATTAAACACGATAAACCCAAATCCATCAGATTACGTTTGACTCGGTGCAAGGCTGCCGACAACGGGTCTGATAATCCGTATAGTTCCGGTTCCATCGATGATTGATTTATTCCATCAACATGTTGTGTGTTATTCAGCTTAAATACAAAATGAAAAATGATTAAAAATAATTTTAAAATCAATTATTATCGGGATTTCTTTCAATTATATTAAAAAAATATGAATTTGCAATTTTAAATGATCGCATTTAAAACTGTGATTTGACTGACGCACAATATTTACTATCAATTTTTAATACGCATTATGATTAATTATCAGTGATGTAGTTCTCACCTGCAGCCACACGTTCCGATCCGACCCGTTTCTCAAAATAACGAATGCTAAAAAATTTAGTGGATGAATAATTTAAATAGCGTCTGTGTCAGTAGCAAAAATCTGATCCTCACCTGCCGTGTTTCGCAGAATCATCACAAGACTCAGGACGATCACGATGAAGCCGCATCGATGATTTATCATCCTGTTCCAATAGTGCATCAGCTGCCTCCTGATGAAATAATCAGTTGAAACGTCAAGTGATACACTAATATTCACTCTACAACTGCTCGCGCTTCATCCTTTCACTACCGACTCAATGTCACGTCTAAAGAGAAAGTCAATACGTCTCGTGTTTGTTTTTGTTAAAATAGGAGGATTCCCTAAACTTTGAACTAACGTGGAGATACACACGTGCTGAATGAAATTCCGATTTTATCCTGAGAAGTTGGTCTTGACTTAAATAATAAAATAAGCTCGTATTTGTATAGGGTTATCATTATAACTGATTATTTTTAATATGTGAATTTACTGTGCGGTTTGATGTACAAAACGAGTAATGTGATGCATGAGACGGAACGTTATGTCGGTCTTATCGTATTTTATGGGACACGTGCAGGAAAGTTTCTTCACTATTTTGTAGTTGAAAACTATATTTTATTAGTGTACAGTCATAACTTTAGGATATAGTCGTGCATTAATTTGTCTTCTCGAATTCCAAAAATCCAATATTATGATGTCACAATGTTCATACACATAATCTTAATTTCAATGCTCTTTTGAAAAAAAATTATTTACAATTGTCCGCAGCAATTCCATTCGTAATCGTGTTGTGTTTTATCCTCTTGGAGAAAATGACCGTAACATTCGCTAAAATTAGTCAACTGTTTATGACAATTGTCTGACCATTTGAGGAAAATTAACCAACTGCTGGTAGTTTTTCTCAAACGGTCAGGTAACTTCTGCCAAGCAGGCGACAAATTTGACCGAACCCTGAGGTCATATTTCTCGAACTGAAACACAAGACTATTGTCAAGGGGTACGGTAAATTCTGTTGAATTTTTCTCTTCGTACAATGATCTTCAGAATGAAATTGTCGTTCCTTGAATTCTGGTAAACTAACCTGAAGTGATTGAACCGGTGTATTGTCGAATGATGTCCTCTCCATGCGAACACTCATCTCCAAATGCCAGTGGTTTACCCGGGGAAGTCTTCCCTGGAAATCACTCGTCCTGACTCTACACTCGTCATGAAATTAATAACTTTGACTTTAACTCTAAAATGCATCCGGCATTCCGAGATTTTATGATTTAAATGTTTATTATGAATTTCTACTCACGAGAGATCAGCTTGATATCCTTTGGGAGAGATTTTTTGCTTCGAAAATTCACTTTCCTGAGATTTTCCACGCAGAGACAACTTTCTGAGTAAAATTTCTCTGTCTAACGAAATATTTTTTTTTTCATTAAGAAATTAAATTTCAAAACAAAATACTCGTAGGGCTTTTCTACTCTATCGACTGCAATCCTTCATCCCGAGAAAAAACCAATTGACATTCATAGGCCCTTTTTTCACTAACAGTATGTACATAGTCAATAAAGAATCGTTTTATGCAAAATGAACTAATTGCACGTTTAGACAAGGTTTGGACCCGTTTGCACGGAGCTCGAAATGTTTCGTTAGTTTCACATTTATTTTTAAATAAATAATGTTCGTAGTGACCTCTGTGTGCCGTAGGCTGACCCCGCATACCATCAAGGTATTTGTCAGTAACGACTTCTGTGTGTCAGATGCGAAACACATACAGTACACATCGCTGCGGACGGCGTCTCTGCCGAACTTATATTAAATTCTTAATTATTTATTTAAAAATAAATGAGAAGCTAACGAAACATTTTAAGCTTTGTACAAACGTGTACAAACATAGTACAAACGATAGAATTAGTTTATTTTGTGAAGAGCAACCACCCCTCGGCTGTCTATTCACGAATTTCTTTACTTACGAGAGATTTACATCGTCAAGAGTGAATTCTGTTTAAAACGCCGGTTAAATCCTCAAAAGACGAATTAAATGCTCACCAGTCAGGGTGGAATGTCCTTCTCAGGGGAGCAGGGACCGATGGTTTCTCAGGAATAATGCAGTTGTATGAGGATCCCCAGTCATGGGGAAATGGCTCTCAGAGCATGAGGAAGGTCAGGACTAATCCGGATTGTTTGTTTATGATCATCGGTTGGTGGATTTTATACACAGTTTATGACAAGTGCCTTCATGTAAGTTTTCATTGTATTAACTGTTTAAAATAAATTTTCAGTTCACAATGTATAATAATTTACAAACTTTTTAAGCTGAGAAATTGAATAAACATAATTGAAACAGCACCAATATTAATTAATTATTATTATTAAATAATTGGCTCAAACAATTCATGTGAGGCTTAAGATCACTTAAACAAATGGTTTTGTTAATATTTGTCTTTGTGAATTAAAAAAAAACTAATTAATTTGAAAAAATTATTCATCACATTCATGATCATTATCATCGATTGATTCCTTCTAATTTCTATGTCCAATTAATGTTTTATAAAGATAAAGAATAAAGATCGCAATTGATCATACACAACATTTAAGTTATACATTTTAAAGAAATTGAAAGCGAGGAAGGAGAAATTCTGGAGGAATTGTTCTTTATTTTTCTTTGCAGTTACTTCTTCGTCGTATGCGTTATGGAGTTATAAAACGTAGAAGAATAATTGATGCTCTTTGGTGCACCAGTTTTACGCTCCTGAGTGCACTCTACCTAAAATTATTCGTGCCTAAATCTGTTGATAGTGCTTGTATTTTGCAAAAACCCAGATACCTAGACCTGGGGGTGACATTTCACAAGAGTTTTTATGTGCACCGAGGGGGAGTGGAAATTGTTTATCATGGGGGGTGGCTGAGAGGATGGACTACCCTCATTTTTTGTCTGATAATTCACAGTTCATCACAGCTCAAGTAAAGAAACACTCAATTATTAATCCGAATGAAAGATTTAGTATTAAAAATTGAGTGTAAATGACATTTTATGAAAAATCTATCATCATAATGATTATAATGCTTAATCTTCTCCTCGCCTACTTCTATGGATTAATATATTCTTTTTCCCAGATGGTTTGATATTGTAATAAACTTATTATTCGTCAAAGCCGCTTCGATTTCGATCCTCAACATCGCCCGGATCTTATCAACAATGAAAACAACAAAAGGATCAGCTGCTGCTAAAATATTGTTGGGGATTTATTGGATAAATTTGTAAGTGATTAATCCCTTTTCTTCCCACTTTGAAAAACAAATTTTCCCCCTTTTTATTTCTCTTTTTTTCCGTTTTCAATTACTGTTCGAGGAGTTTCCCGTTCGAAGTAATAATAGATGATTAATTATTGTTTAGAGTTTACATGCACACACTAGTCGTACCTGATTTTACTCTCTGGAATGCAAAGGGCCTTAAGAATGACATTCTGACTCTCATCTGTATGTGGCTGTGGCTTTCCCTTGAATTTCTGAATGAAGTGAGATCATTAAGGAATATCCTGGGATGTTAAATAATATGGAAAATCATGATTTATTTAAGATATAAATTTTTCTAAGGCTTGTGGGAACGTAAAACTAAAAAGTAGAAACAAAGAAATCAATTCTCCTTCATTTTTTCTTAATCGTATTTTTTTTTCAGGTGAGAGATATCAGATTGGGATATTTAAACGTTGATAATTTTATAAATTCATATTTATTCGTTCCACCGTCCCAAGCCTCCGTCCAACTGCGTGAAATATGTAAGAAGTTGAGGAAATCCACGAATGAGAAAATACGAGAGGGCTTGGAAAGTAAAAAAAGTGTACAACTGTGGCAAACTTTATCTTGTAAGTATTAATTGTTCACTAATAAATCAACTTTGATTGTATGTAGCAAGGGAAAGTAGACCATTCCTCTATTATTATTTTATATTTGAATTGAATGATGTTTGTCTCAGGTGCGATGGTTCTGAAGAAGAAACTCAGGAGACTCCGGGCGACGGAGGGAAACCTCTCCCCCTCGGCCACGTCCTAACTGCCGTAAAATTATCAATCTCATCATCGAAACATCGAAATATTCACGAGAAATTTAGTCGCACATTTAAAAATCCACTGGAAAGTTCGTCCTTAATTTATAAACGAAACATATGGGCGATGCCCTGGCAGAAGCTTATCCTCCTGTTTAAATACTAACAATACATTTCGATCATTTTTGCCTCTAAAAAATGTACGACATTCTCCGACGATAATATAATTTTTTAACTATCACCATTAGCCGAAATAAATTAATCATCAAAATTAATTAATAAACGTCTGCACTGCATTTTCCCATTGCATTTCCCTCTCAATTCCACAAACAAATATCTCAATTAATTAAACCCAGTAATCAACTCCAATTCAATACGGCGAGTTAAAACTGACGAAATAAAAATAATCAGGAAAACGAAGGGATGAAATAGGATTGAATTTTCATTCGTAATGTCAACGCTATTACAAAAATCAAGTTTATTCATTCAATTTATAGATATACACCTGTTTATGTAGAAATTTCTCACAGTTTATTATTTTCTTTTACTTCATTTTTCGTATTTTATCCTGTATTAGTATTTTATTTTATTCAATCAATGGGGCATCGTGCCAATTGCTCTTACCATTACTTAGAATTTTTATATTTTCGTTTTTACGTGAATTTGGTAAATAAACCTAGACCCTACGATTCACCTGGATTATTCATACTGCAGTTGGCTTGATGCCCCAGTAACATAAATTATTCATCAATTTCATTAGTTTGGTTTCCATTAAATGCAGCACGAGGCATTTATCTGCAGTATATGTTTATTTATGTTCTCGTCTGTTTATTTATGTTCTCGGAGTAGATCAATTGAACAATTGCGATTAATCGTCTATTTGGATTCGTTTTCTTGTCGAACATTTTGTCGTTATTATTTAGTCCTTAGGTATATTCGTGCTGTAGATGGGATGGTGAGCACAGTTAGACTCTCGTTGCATCGTAAGCGGTTCACGATTTTCTGGGGTCCGATATTTTATCACTAGAAGCCTTTCGGGGTTAAACCGTTTTTTAACACCCACAAAAAATTTTGTTTCCGACATACAAATTTCATTTTTTTTCCATTATTTTTCTGATGGAAACAAAAATTTTCATGGGAAAAATCATAAAGGTCTGGGATTAATTTGGTAATTTACTGTTTGAAATTATCATTGCTAATTGATGATGATCGATAATCAACGATTATTGAGTTACCCTGGTCCGAAGGGAGGCATCGCCGATAGTTAGCCGAGGGACGGCCGGCTGGTGGCCATTCACCATCTCCAGGGTATTTCTCAATTATTTTAAAACTTGTGATGTTTTACGAATATTCTCAAAGTTAAAAATTAAGAATTCAATCCAATTTGGATAGTCCAAAATGTTAATAATAAAATAACTGCAACATGAGGGGACAGTTCGTTTTAATAAAAGCTATAATGACCATAAAAAATCCAACTAATATGTTAATAATGGTTAGACAATTTTCTGGGTGTTTAAACCCACACATTCTCTAAATATGAAAAAAAAATTATCCGTTCTCTCAAGTGTATGTACATTCAACTATGGCAGTAAATACGGAGAATGGCTATTTACGGCGAGTGATATTATAACTCCATCCTCCGAAAATCTCATAATAATCCTTAATGAATTAACTTCTTGATTAAAAAATTATTCTTGAGCAACACAACTATTCGCTTTCTCACAATTTTCCTAACAATAAGCAGCTGCAAGCGATGATTTTTTTTATTCATATTTTTGTTTATATAATTTGCTCCATACGACTGCGAAAATAAGGAACTTGATTTTTTTAATTCCAAAATTCATAATCCCAATCGATCATTCTTTATGAAGAGATAAAAAATTTTAATTTCTGCGATTGCAATTTTGGTTTCTTCACTAAATACGCCTGAAGACGTCATAAGATCGGTTGAGAACATTTAGCCAATGATAGAATGGGTTTTCCCACCCGAAATCGAGCGCCTCGGCCAATGGGGGATGAGAATCCCTTCTGTTCAGCCAATGGGGACCTTCGCCTTGGACTTTGTAATGTCCTGACTTTGAAATTAATGTCAAAATTGAATTTTTGATCGAGATTATGATGGAATTGAAAATATCCTGACTCAATGCTGGTTCCCATTTCGATCAGTTGCTCGAGGCCGATTACCTCCCCAATAACTCTGAATAATAATTTTTTATCGAGTCTATTCAGGTGGTCATTCACTCGGATATGTTGGGGACACGCATGCGAAAATAGAATAGACACGTGAGTATTTTTTTTCTTTCTTTTCATTTCTTCCTCATAATTAAATTATCGATATACATGATTGCGTGACAATTACGCAGATTTCAGGTTTCACTGCTATTTCGAGCTTTGGACAATGGCGATATCCAAAGTTTTATCGGCGATTCGATAATCGGGGTTAATTATTTAGGAGGGTAGAGTACCCTTAAATCAATCACTGTAGTAGATTTCATTAGCGATTTTTTTTTATTTTTAATGCCAAATTTGAGAATTGAAGAAGTCTGAATTTTTCATTGATAAACGTTAATGATGAATTATTAAAGACGATTTTCAAATATTATAAAATGTCTAGGCAATAATTTTTGTTGTTTAGATGCTCCTAGATTATGAATAATTAGCCACATCAGCTAGAATTTTTAAAGAATGAATGACGAGATGAAAAATCGCCGATAAAATTATGAATAATTTCAATTACCTCACATTAAAAATGTTTATCCCAAAGACATTTTCTTTATAAATTTGCGTGTTGAAAATAACAAGAGCGTTATTTCAGGGCTATTAAAATAAATTCGCAGTTTTAATGCCGTCAAGTGGAAGGTAATAATGATTACTTATTCGTAATACCATTAATTTCTTATCGTAATTTTTTTTTTCCACTTAATTTTTATTTTCTTCACTTGGAGTTTAAACTATCACTGTGCTTAGGTTTTCTTTTCTTCCGTTAAACATTTAAATTGCTCTTAATTAACCTCATGCGTTGCATAATCACTCAGTCATACAATGGAATAACTAAATGTTTTTACCATTAGTTTAATTATCAATTAAATTTTTTCTCCAATCGAATGGAAAAGTAAAGAACTGTGTTACAAATTTGTGTTATCCCTCACGAAAAAAGAAAGTGTCACCGTTAAATGTCAACATCTCCTGATCGAACGAACCGATTTGGAAAAATCAAAGCTTATTTCAAAGTTGAAAGAACAATGATCAAAATGATGTCAGATTTGTTAAAATTCACTCAGCCAATTCTGAGTTAGAGCCGATGACGTATCAGGCATCATTAAAATCGCTTTGATTAAACTTTTCTTTTCTTCTCCACTCGATAAAAAAATTAATTATCTCTTAAAATTAATGAACCGGGCATTGTAAAATCAACCATACAAATTTACTGATAACAAATGATTGAATTCATTTCCACTTTCAACTCTAAATCCATGAGGAAATACTGACCTACGCAATGTTTCATCATTCCCGGATAATTAAACTCGGATTACACTCGTTTATTCATGAAACCCAAATGGATTAATTCATTTTTGCATTGAGGAAGACTGTATAAATAATGGAAAAACCCAGAGTCACAATAATTTCACTTACACGCTGAATTATCTAACATCTCACACTCCTCGTGGCGTTAATAATTAATTTAATTAATTAATTCACTTCGTTAAAATCTATTCATATAATATATATTTATAATATTTATAACCACGTTATTAATGGTGGTAATGGAACAAATTTTTTTTAATCTGCGGATAATTATCTCTTATTACAAACATATACGAATGAGCAATAAAACTTTTTCTCATTTCTCTGGATTATTTCTTCCTCGTTCGAGATAATGATAGGATTTTTCATTGATAACGTAGGGTATATATTTTTTTATGATAAAACATTGGAGAGATTTGGGAAACTGGAAGTCACTGGAAAAATGACGATCTGAAGTTATGAACCATCAGAAAATTCGATTTTTCCGTAAATATCTTTAGGACCAACAGATTTAGAAAAAAACACAAAAGAGTTTTGGCAAAAAATCTCATAGGGTACAATAAAATTAAAAAAATATCTTTTAAAAAACCAGTCAATGACGAGATATTTCCAAGTTAATAAGAATAATCTGTGCTTTGCTCTGAAAAAAGTAGAAATGGCTCGTTTCATTGAGAGTTAAGTGATCTCGATAATGACTCAATGCAGGAAAATATATAGTATGATCTCTAGGGAAGGTTAAGAGCTTTGCGAAAGTTTCTGTCGTATTTTCTTGTAAACTATCGAATCCGGAGATATGAAAGAAAATGTATTGATCAACTTTTCTGATCGGCCTCATCTCAGCCGCCGCCGGTGAATTTCTTTGACTAGAATATTTGTTTCTTCACTGAAACACAAAAGTAGATATTTTTCATCCACTATCATCAGCCCGAATTGACCTAGAGGAAGAATTGACCCAGCCCAATATATTTTATTCATCTGCCTCAATAATTCGATGCAGACATTTAGAATTTAATGTTGTGTGACGTTCGCCCTTCGTTAATTATTTAATTAGTTCATTCTTTATTAATCTCTTTATTTCTTTTTTGTGAAAATATGGCCCCTTTATTACAGGCTCGATGTAATTGTTTTTTTTTAATATACGTTCTTTTAAAACATGATTTTGGTGAAGATATTCGAGATTGGAAGTCCCTGCAATAGAATATTTTTAACTGGATCGAAATAATAATTTCAGAGCAATAAAATCTATAAAATTATCGACCCCATCCAATAGTAATTTGAATGGAACTAAAATGTTTGGAAAATTAAATTTTTAATTGCAGAAACTTCCATACGATCATCTCCTCAAAGAGAAACGAAAAATGGTCCTCATGAGTCTGCAACAGGCGTCAACTACAGATACATAAAATAATTATGATTTTTTAAACAAAATGATATACTCGTGAAATATTCGTGATCTCCTACCTCTCGGGACATTTTCCGCAGATCGGCAATGTTGAATAAAAAAAATGATGAAACTGAATATTTATGAGGATCCTGTTCTCCTCGGTATTAATCCATGATTATGCACGAGTCATGGATGACGTAGTCCCAATTTATCCCATGTCTGCTGAGGGAACGTACGCCGGGGTTATCCATATGCTGGCTTTGGGGGGCAAAGTGCAATCGTCAGTTGAATAATCTATGTGATTTTTACTGTTTTATTTTTCACTGGTAAAATTGCTTCTGAGTATCGTTAGGGAAGTTTATGAATATGAATTTCCGACGTAGTGGAGAAAACAAAATTAAAAATTCAGGCTGGCGATTTTACTTAGAAATTTTCCGACGATTTTTTCATTTCTAATGAGTGAATAGAGATATTTCATGACTTATTCCATAATTTAAATTGGAAAATTCAACTCATTGAAGTTCAACAGTTTGTTTTCAATAACTATTCACGTAAAAATTGAATAAAATATCCCTATTCACCGAACTAATGCTGGGGATAAAATAAAAAACAGCTTTGCAACTTACGCAAAATAAATAAGTGACTCTCAACAGCGTCGTAGACTCAAAAAGACATCAGTCTCTCGTATTCTCGGTATGTCAATGGATTTTAAAGGGGTGTGGGATTGGTATTGTTGGATTGTGGAGATTCTTCTATTATTTAATTAACTTGTTATTATTTTTTTTTTTCGAGTCTCATACGATAATACCGAGCGTTACTCATAGGGTCGTAACGATGTGCGGTTTGGCAGTGGTTGAGGCAATCTCCGAGAGTCTCACGTCGATTGGAATACGATCGTCGTAGAGGGTTGGAGCTTGAAGAATGATACCAGCTGTACCTACTACAACCGCCAGTGTGAAGATCCAGAGGAAGAGACGATCCAGTACCATGGCAACGTATTTCCAATCTTCTTTTACCTGTTTTTCACATATAAATTACCTTACATTGAATTAATTATCATTAAGCCTCGCGAAAAAGTGACTGTTCAAGTGCGTTCCGCATTTAAAAAACTACTTTCTACGGACAAGTCCTTAGAGACCCTGATATTTGATTTTTTTAAAGTACAAGCATGGTAATTGAGATGAAATAATTTACCCTAGTGGAATCTTCCTCTCTTTTCGTATGATCAGCTATGAATCTGATGGCTTCGATAGCCTTGTACAGCTCTGGGCAGTGATGCCAATTATTGAGAGTTTTACAAAGTGCATCAACACTATCCTCAGTAGGCAGTTGAGGTGCTGGGACTGGTGCTGGTCCTGGTGAGCCATGAATTTGACAGGCACTTCCAAGATTAACAGCTTCCAATTCACTGAAAAAAATTTATCAACTCTCATGGATTGTCGATTCTGTGAGAATCTGGGCATTGTCTATTGAGAAATTCCTCCCTTAAATTAATACTGACTGAGCTGAGCACGAAATAATCAGCTCAGTGCTGCAATTAATGTTATTCAATATTTAATATCATTGGATATTTGTACTCACTGTAAATTCAACTCATCCCTGGAGTCTACACTCGGAAAGAGGACTGAGGATTCAACGAGTTCTGAAGCAGATGCCTCGACAAATAACGACGGATCCCGCACCTCTAGTCCATTGCACGTTCTCACCATGACACGTTGGCTGGGGTGATGTCCATCCAAACTTCGTCTGTCAATGTTGTACTGCGGCCTGCGCATTACTAATAATCTTGGCAGTACGTGGATAAACACACGACGAACCCATGGGGCCATAACGTGAGTCTGGGGCGATCGAAAGTGGACGTTGAGGACAACTACTGTGACACATATACTGAAATCAAATTATTATTTCATTTAATTTATGGATAATTGTTTAGAGTGAATGAAAATACCGTACATTATTCTATAGCCAATCTAGTAAATCTCAAATACCGGAGTATTATTTAATAGGAATTTATTCTGTAGAAATTTTTACATTTTCCTCACCTGAACGTGTCGAGAATCATCGTGAACAGGACAAATTTACCGAGCAATGGTACCACCAGCGATGTGGGTGGAATGATCTCGGCTAAGAGGAGGAAGAACACAGTCAGTGACAGGAGGATGGAAATCGAAAGACTGACCTGAAATGTAAGAGCGAAAAAAATTTATCCATAAATATATTTTAGGATTACAGCTCATAACGTTCTGTACAAAATAAATTAGTGAGAATCAACGAGATCATAAGGTCATTGAAAAAAATTATTGTCGTCCCTTAATTTTTAATTGACACATTTTTCAGCTCATGGTAATTCTCGGGGTGAATGGAATACCCTGGGGTTATATGCACACTTGATCGGTGGACTGGGATTGAGGCATTAGGTAGTGAGGTCGAAGGGTGAGGAGGAGGGTAAAGGGTATTGTGGTGTGTCTTGCATTGATATACGATCTTAACCCCGGAAATGATCAAGATCCATATGGAGGACTGAGCATTGATGATTGGGCTTGTGAGCGTTTCGGGGGTCAGGATATTTGCCTGGGAATAGTCAATAATATTCAATCATTAGCATTGAAATTCCCGGAACAATTGTAGATGTTAAATTGAGTAATTGAATTCTAGTCGGTCGATTCAACTGGAAATAAATCTTGAATTATATTGCGGCCAATTTGCGTTTTTCCAAATATCCATTTACCCCAGAAAATTACTGATTTATTAAAAATAATATTTTTACTACTCAAATTGTTGAGGATTTCAAGGATTACTCACCTTCTCACCACTGTCACTCGGCAAGTAGAACACGAGAACAGTTAAAAATGAAATCCCCATGCACGGTATTATGAGATTTACCGTATAGAACAGGGTTTTTCTCCTCATCGTTATGTTGAATGTGATGTCGAGGTAAGGCTCATCACAGCACGTGTAATACTTCTCATTTCTGAAAGTTGAAAAAAAAAATTCATTTAAAAATTTATGCGTCTCTCACATTTCTGTTATCATGTGAACCATTTTGTCTTCATTATCATAATTTTTTTCATTTCTCCCCCTGTAGCACTGTGTTACCTCACTGCTGGCACTTCGAGGATATCCCACTCAACGGATGTATAAAATTCAGAAAGATCGACACCAACATCCACTACGTTGCTCCCTTTGACTTCGTCAATGTGTCTCAGGTCGACCTGGTGGAGATAATAGAGATATTTGACACATTTTTGACGAAAATTTATTGAAATAAATGAACAACTCATTTAGAATAATTAAAACCTTTTGCGATACGAGTGAAACTCTAAAAGTCTCAACTAGTGCAGTCCTTACAAAAGTGTCAAAGCCCTTTCAGATCCCTCGAACCCTTTTAAAAATTTTCCCTCCCCCCACGACCGAATCCAAAATCTTTCCAATATTTGGCAATTTTCCTCTCAACCCCTCTCCACCCTCACCTGTCATGCCCCCAATAATTCAATCCTCCCTCCTGCACCGAAAAATCCATCGCCCTTAGCCCCATTTTTAATTGCCTGTCATCCCCTCTGCCCCCACGTCCCGTAACTCCTTCCATCAAAAACTTTTCTCCCTGTTAGTGCACCAACCGCACGTAATTACACTCCCACCGATGGTAACTTGCCCTGAACTCATTTACGACGGTTGTACATCGTTGAAGTAGTCTAAACATAACGCCAATGTTGAACATTAAAATTGAAAATAAATTCCGAAACAATATTGACATGAGTCCAAAAATTCTAGTGGCATTGTATTCAATTAATTCATCTGGACCTGGAGAAAGGATAGAAAGTCCCATAAAACAATTAGCTATTCGTCGAGACTCTTCCCTTCAGAAAACTATAACTTTAGAAAAAATCAGTAAACATTAGTTCAATTAATTCAAGATCATTTGTAACATAATGATCCTGAGAAGCAAAAAGATTGTTATAATTAAGGCTGAATCCGATTAGTCCGATTATCTTTAACGATTGCGGATATGTTATCCTTTGACTGACAGGATGTACAGATATGGAGAGCATGTTCTACCTGTGAAAGTATTTTTCCTTGATCCTGGGAAATACCGATTACCGACCTTGTCGTGTTCCTTGGGAATAGGAAATTGGAATATTTTCCTTATTACGTCGATTGAGCGCGGGACTGGGGGGTGGAGGGTGGATTGGCGCGCTGAGAAGTTTGAGGGAAGAAGGGGTGAATGTCTGAAAGACTCCGGATCGAACCGGATGTCCAGGAATTTCCATCTGTGAGAGGATCTATTATAGGACGACTGTAGTCGTGTCTCACCCACATATCAATTTTTATTTGTTTTATTGAAAAAAAATCAGTGACTGACGTCACCACTTGAATTACGTCACAGCTCCGATCTTTTAAGGCGGTCGATGGAGGATTTATTTAACAATTGGGGAATTATTTGAAATAATTTTATAAACAAATATACGAAAAGATGAATCATCAAGTTTCAGTGCAGCATGGAAAGGTCTAAAAAAAAATTGTGAAATATTTTTTAAGGTGCAATGGAATAGTAAAAAAATTGAAAGAATAATTTTATAATTTTCAGAAACTGTGTAATTACATTGCAAAATTCAATTGTCATTTTTTAATTTTTTTTCTTGTCTTTGGATGTCTCTGAAATCGTGCTCATGAATCCGGGCTTTCAATTATTTACAGCTTTATGGATCGCCCGGAGGGGGGCAGATGAAGATTAGATCACTTACTTGAAAACCGTCGTAGGTCCACGAGCCAAATTTCATGACACATGTCTGCTCGTCGAATGGAAAATACTCGACATCAATTTCACATGAAGACTTGTAGATAGCTGGTGGTTTCCAATCAACCTTTCCTGTGTAGTTGAGAGTCGCTTTTGTCGCCAGAGTCACTTCGAAATTTCCATCAGCACTGAAAATCATAACGTCACCAAACTGTTTAGTTCATAAATCCCGGAGTGATAGGGCCGCCGAAGGGCGGGAAGTGCTCACACGATAGTAGTAACATTGTCCTTTCTCTTCCAATAATTTAATTAAAAATAATATCCAATAAAAATCAGGCGCATCTGATTGTTATTTGAACCAGTTCCAACTACTCCCACCGACAAATTCTGCATTTTCCATCGAAAGTAAACGTATATTAAGGATTTTCGTCATCTCCGGTTATAAATTATTGATCATACTTGTTATACAAAACTATATCGGGTCTCCAAATATGATCGGACGGGACGTGCAGTATCTGGACTCCACCGTATTCCTCCGGATCCCACTTGAGCTTGTAGTCAAACCACGACTGCAACAGAAAAAAAAATATAAACATGAAAAATTCTATCAGAATGAAAGAAGGAAACATTCCGAGCACATTCCGACAAATTGCTGGGGTTGCCGGGGGTGAATCATGACATTTCCACCTGAAGTTCACATCTGATCAATAATCTCAAGTAATACAGTTTTAAGCTTCGTGACCCGAGTGGAAATTTAGTCAAGATTCCGATCAGTCTTTGACGCTGAACGACGACTTATTATGAGCTTCTGATGAGGGGTCAGACTCAGTCTCCCGACGTCATCCAGGAACGGTCACAAATCCATTCCCCAAATTCCAAAGTCAAAATCAATCAAAAGAAATTGGAAAATTGTTGATTTCCCCAAAACAATCGATCCATTTAGAAGTGAAAAATCCTAAATTCCTGCTCTTCCCCTATTTCCCCAAATTATTAACGAGGACCTCCATCGCAATGGAGGCCCCGAACCGCGAGATCATATCCATGAAACGCCTAATGATTCAAAAATTTAAGTGTCATTGAGATTAATGTCTGAGTGGTACTTTTCCGTTCAATTCTCCATGAATAACCAAATATCGATAATGTATTCGGCGCGATTGGCACCAGGCGCTCTTACCCTGTTCAAACTACCAAATATTTGATGCTAACCTCCCTCCCCCCTCCTCCCCCCTTACCACCACACTGTTCGCTGGGTCTCCGAAAGCTCCAAGTGGCCTCCATTAATACCGACATTCAACTTCTCACATAAATGAACAAACATTATGGTAATCAAATTATAGCGGGAGTATTTCTTTTACCCGACTAATTTCATCTTCAAACTTTTCGAATTATTCAAGATCATTTGTGTGAACCCCGGAGTAACGACGGGTTAAATATATTTACGTTTGGACAAAAGATAATTTTGCTGAAGAATTGTATCCCTGAACAAATCCCCTGATCCCTGATTTAAATTTTTATCACAATTTCTCAATATTTTGCTGAAGATTCTTTCGTCTGACCAATGGAACAGATGTTTCCCTTAAATTTCCTCAATGAAAAGTTTTGTGGCGCTGTCACCAGAAAGCCAATCATCGCACATGTACATTCACCCCCTTATTCGTCCCCCGAAACCTTAAAATCTATTTCTCCAACGGAAAACAAACAAGAGAAGAAATATTGAAATGAAGGTAATGGAAAAAATTTTAACATCCATCTGAAATCCACAGAACTGAATAAAAGTGAATAAGAGTGAGACCATCGGTGCGTGCAACCCACTTTACCTGACTGACGTATATCCCTCGAGGAAAAAGAATTTTCTATTTTTAATAAAATGAAAAAAATTTATAGTCTACAAGAAAAATCAGAAGAACATCCCGTCATTTCCATCAATTATTTGAACCTTCTCTAACAGGTGCAACAATTGAATAATAATTCATTAAATAATAAATAATTTTCAGTCGATTGGTGAATACAAAAAATTCACACGTCCACTGGTAGAAAAAAAATGAATTTTCATGGACAATTGTCTAGTAATTTTCACAATCGTGACACCGAATGCAATTCAATGAATAATCTTCCTCTACTCCCTTAACTCTTAAAACTACGTACATTCAATTGGGAATTTTGTTGGAACCGTCTCACTGGAGTGAGGCAGGTGTAGGTTTCGTGTACCCCAGGTAAACGCAAGGAATTAAAGGCGGCAAAGGCGAATGTGTGTTGGGTATACACATGGGAAATAGACTGGAGGGTTTGTTTGGCCGAAACCACCCGCCAAAGGACCCTCATATCGAGGCTCCTGTATGCGCACTTTCATTCAGATTAATGGAATCGTCGACTGCAGCAGGATATGGGAAAGAGGAATTTAAGAGCCTCGAGGCATCAACCCACGTTTGTGGTTATCTCCTGGTGTGTTTTATCTCCAGTCATTTCATGACAAAAGGAAAACCGAGAGAAAGTCATTCGCGATGTGTTCTACTGGGAGGTCTCGGCGGAGCACACTGGGGTTTTTCTACTTAAAAAGTAGAATTCCAGTTTTTTTAGTGGGATCATGAGGAATTTATACGATTTGTACAGGATATTTTATGATGAGTTACGTTGATATCAGTCACAAGACTTTATTCACTCAAGTTGTCTTGAGAGAGCTTCTGCCAATTACTCAGCTTTTTATCATTTGCAAATAAATTCGTCTCTCGGTCGATAAAAAATTATCTTACCTGTTCTACCCATAAATTCGTCGTCATTATCTGGTTCTTCAAATTCTGAAAAGAAGGATAAACGTAATTAGAATCAATTGGAGGTGTCAGGGCAGTAGCGATGTGGTAAAACGAGCTGAGTTGACATGTCTGAGTTGAGTTTTGGAGAGATATCTCTGAATCTAAGAGAGATAGGGCATTTTTTGTTATGACATTTGTTGTAGAGGTGGATTCGGTCTACAGAAAAGGTTATTACTAAAATTCTTGTAACTTCCCTAGATTTCGAGATATCTATTGAAAACTGGTCAATAGTCGTAAGCGATTCATCTCGCGGTCATGATGAAGAACGATATTGGCCGGAAGGTGGAAAAACTCAACGATTTATCTCGTGTTACCACTTCGCTATCGATTGGATTCTTAAGTTTAGAAAAATTTTAATTACCACGTCTATCAGCTGGGAGAGCTTGAGCTTAATTTTAACCTGCAATGCGTCCGTGACGTTGACAACAGGACGCACCAATTTGTTGTAATTTGATAGGAGGTCATCGTAGAGACGTTTCGCATCCGGATTTCCGGAGCATCCTGAAAAAAAAATAATAATTAGGAAAAACATTTGCACTGAGATTGTCAGGGCGAAATTTATTCCGTCATATTTTTCGGGCAATCCATCTCCCAATGAGATAATCACCAGCTCATTGCCCCATACCACGAGAATCGGTTGATTAAAAATGTGAAAAACAATTGGAAATTGGATCGTTAGCGGAGAGTGGTGAGGTCTCGGACTTAACGAATCGTGAACAAGAGAATAGGGTTTATGTGTACAGTTGTAGTACCCGGGGGAATACATCCTCGTTAAGCTCATCCCAGTGGCGAAATGCCTGAGGGGAATTATTGACGCTCGATTTTGCACCAACTGGGGAACAATTAGGATTGAATTATACAGTCAATTAATGTTCATTCACTTTTTCCGTTATTTCTCCTTCAGAGAACGGCCTTTATGGTTTATGGAAAGAAGTTATGGACTCGCTCGCGTATGAAATTCTATTTTTTGTGGTCAGATAGGTAAATAGGTAATTAAATAAACTGAATTTGCGATATTCGGGTGAGGTATTCCGCGCCAAGTCATTGATTGACTCATATCGAATGTTTTTTCCATATTTATTCCGGTACCCATCAACCGGAATAAATTTATTTACAACTTAAAGTCCAATTTATTTTGCTATTACCGTAAATTAAGTTCGCGATTTCATTAATTTCTTCAAAATATTCAAACATCATTAATTCTGTAAATTTGTTGGGCGGCCTCTAGGAACATTTTTCCACAGACAAAAAAAAACATAAATTGTTCAAAGGGATCAGTCGCCAAACATTTTTCAATTAAAATTGCAAATAAATTTTTGTCCGATTTTTTTTTACGTTTTATTCACTCGTACTTTGATTAAAAGTACACAATTTCTGGATGAACAGACTCGGGCCACCGGTGCCCCAGTACTGTGGGTGGGGTAGGAATGAGGAAGGGTATGAGTGATAAATCCCACTCTAACATTTGTCACTGGATGATAGGATATATGAGTTCACCGGACGCAGGCCCAATTAAATCGTCCTCGATTTTGGTGTACCCGGAAATTTATCCCGATAATTGAATATACGGTTTGATATTCGTGCATACAGCCCATACAGAACTGTACTTTATTCGCGATGGTGATGGGTTTTGATGGTTTTTGCGGGAATTTCATCCGTAAATTACGATTGACGGAGTCTATTGGACTGTTCAACTGTCAGATGATAATCCTTTTAAGGAAATATTGAGGGGTGAATGAGTTTCTATCTCCTTTCTTTCATAGACAGAGAGAAAGAGGCGAAACTATAAATTAATTATTCATCTGCTGTATTTACCTGATATGAGAACCAACACTATCCACATGATCCCCACCAGACTCTTCATTATGTCATTGTGACGTCACGTTCGCCTCATGTCTCCCTGGATTCGCTGGACGCACTGCAAACACCATAAAAATTCAAAACATCAGATTTGACAAACTCAAACAAAGATCACATTAGCTATTAACAAATGGCAGCCCTGAACATGACCAAATGAATATTCGTTAACAGTTAACGAGTGATTCAATTAAATTCTGAAATTCCAATCACACATGATTTATAAACTATCCATTGGTTAACTATTAACCAATCAACATTCACTGGAACCAAATACACCCCAACTTACAACCAAAATCCATTCGTTAAAACTAACAAATGCAAATGGAAAAAAAATGGAAAACCCTCAACTTCTCGCCCTCTAATTTCTCGTAATTCTCCGAATCCTCATGACGAATCGTCTGGAATTTTTCCACAGGTCCTCTTAATATAACAAATGAGAGGGTAGCCATCACCCCGAATCAGCAATCCAGAACTCTCAAACATCACTTAACCATTTTCTGGGAAATCCCCGGAGAAAACTTCCGAAAATATCGTCCCCCAGATGAACTTCATCAAAACAAACTCAAATCTCTGGGAAACTTGATAAAAAAAATTAACCGCCCCTCGAGTTCCTCCTCCCCCCTCCCCTTTAATTCTCTAATTTTTTCCATCATCCCCAGGTACATAATTTAACGTCAAGCGAGATGTCGATAAACCGTGGAATATCGACTCTCCAATATCTCCCCCTTCACTCTATCACAATCATTCGATATTTGGCTGATGGTACCACCTATCGAAACTTTAAAAAAAGGAGTGGACGATGATCGAGGTGAGGCCACGAAACGAGTGCCAATATCCATAACGAATATGGCCATTTCTGTTTTTAGCCCACATATACTACTCACCCTCTACCTCACTACCACCCACCACCCCCTGACAGCCACTTCTTTTGTTCTGAACATCGTAGGCACAACCACCACTCGACCTTTTACCGTTCGGGTCGTTGAATAATTTTCAATTTATATTACAACATCCGAAAAAAATATTCGTCATTGCATTTGTTTATAAATTACATTAAATTTCAGTTGAATCGTGAAGAACGTTATCCCCTCGCGTGAAAAAATTTTAGTGCATCGATAAGTCAAGTTGTCCGGATGTAGCACTTCGCTACTGAATTATTACCGATTGATCATTAGAAATTGCTGTCATGTTTCTATACTTCCAAATTACATCAATAGTTTGTTATACCGTACGAGGGGGAAGAGCTCTTGTGATATATAGATAACGGTGGACGCAAAGCCTTTCTTAAAGGTTCAAAGTTCGATGTTCTAGGGAATACACGGGAATAGATGAAACTTTGTTATTTATTCAGAGTGCATTCCAGGAAGTAAGCTGAGGTGCTCCCAAGTTAACGAAAATACCATGTACTTAGCTTCCGGGAGAGTTTTTTTTCTCCTTTTGTTCAGTGGATTTTAGTGACCTTTTAAGAGGTAATTCCAAAAGCTAAAGATTGGAATTATTTATAACGTGAATTTTGAAGAAAGGAAGATGCGTTTTGCGCTCATTTTCTGGTTTGAATATGAAATTTTGAAATTTACTGGAGGAAGTGCAGAAGGAAATGATTCAGACGCTCAGGATTTGAAAGGAGTTTTACCTGCGGGAAATGGCAGAAAGAGGAAATGTAGTTGCGGTCAATTTCACGGGTATTTAACCGAGTCAGGGAATATCAAGTACTCATTAAATAATTACAAACGAATGAACATTTGGTGGAGGAAAATATGCCCTGATCTATTATGAAGAAAATTATATTATAAATCGTTTCTAAATATCGATGCATTAATCGATCGCCACAGCGTCGAGATATCGAGGCGATCGACCTTTCAGTCCCTATATCGACAAACCAAATGCAAATTACATATTTAATATTAATGAATTATAACGCTAATTAAATGATGAAATGAATTGAAAAATTTTGCGAAATTTACATGTTCAATAAATCGATTTTTCATGTGACCATTTTTGTCGTTTGATTTTTATCATTAGAAGGGTTCGATACCGAAGCCTCCTAAATCTATCTCAATAAATTTTTGCCACTCAATAACCGGCCGTATAATCACTCCAGATAATATCGTACCTCGCGAATTTTTCCATCTTCACTCACTCATCTTTCCATTTTTATTCCTCCCCTTCTCCTTTTCAGATTGAATTTTCCACGTCCGTCCAGTAGACATTTAATTTGATGGCCCTGCCATAGAAAAGCCTGTGACGTGTTTCGGGACCAGTTTTATCGACGGCTCCCGCTGTATTCCCACAATGGTGGAAGTATACAGTAGAAAAAAAAATCCAAGAGGGCAAAAAAAAAAAAAAAGAGGATGGAACCCCACTGGGGAGGAACGATGAATTTTATCGTCGACAATGACTGGCGGGATTTTTCATGGCAGCTAATTCTGAGGGTTTCCCTCCCCCACAACTGCCTCACTCTGACAATCTCTCACAGGGAGGAGCACGTTTCAGCCGCCATTGTAGAAAAAAAACTACAAAATTATTTTAACGGATTATTGATTGTTTCTCAATAATTAAAATAATAAACGATAGACCAAGTGAATCTGTCATTAATCACTCTAATCGTTATCGTAGATATCACGATAACCCAAGTAATGGTGGAATATTTTTTATTAAAATACGCTGAGGCCCTGATTATAATTATCCAATTATATTGTAATAATTATTTTGCATTACTATTATTCCACTTATTTTGATATTTCTCCTTTAACATAAATCATTGAATGGATTAATGAATCAAAAATGAAATGAACGACTTAAACTTCCGGGGTTAATGAGAATTTTATCTTGATTTCCTTTACTATTTGATAAATGATCACTCCCCAAAACTTAAAATTACATTTCTCCCCATTCAATTCACCAGATGTTATAGATCTCAGTATGAAAATTGACAGTCAGAGGCAGCATGCATCAATAAAACTGAGAAACTTGAGCAGCATCACGAGAAACTTCACCCCCCACCCCCTCCGTGTAGGACCTTAATGTTGAAAACTAAGTGGTGAGGGTAGTTAGTTTCAATGGCTGACAAAAGTTATGCATGGAAGGTAAACGAGATGATGGTATGAGTCTTGAGTTGAAACAGAAATGCGTCAGTAACTCGGTGTAGTACGTGGTATATTTCTGGACCGCTGGGGGAGAGATTTATGAATTTAATAGTGAACGGTGTTGGGCATCGTGCCCGTTTTACAATTAAAATCGTGAATAATATCACGAATTTTCATCAAGTACATTCCGCAGTAGTGGGTTTAGGGGGAGAAGCAGAAATTTGAGATTTGATAAACTGATGCTACATCGGTTGCTCCCCTGATACCAAGAAAGGCATTGCCAACAGTCGGCCAAGGGTCGGCCGACGGTGGAGCGAGTGTCGGCCGACTGTTGGCCGATCCTCGGCAGTATGATACACTGATAGAACGGATTAGTTAGAACAAGGAAATGGATTTTGGTTGTGGAGGCCCAGTTGGTAAGATAACGCGCTCAGCACAACTGTTTTTTACTAATTAATTATTGTAGGACGAGCTCCATGTTACGGAAAAGATATTGAATAATCATTTAATTCGTTAAATCATGTGTTTTTCCTAGTGTCCAGTGAACGTCCAACGGAATTCAAATCCATGGGATTTAGATTGCTGAGCAGATGTGCTCACAATTGAGCTATCACAAGCTCCCCTCTGTTATTCACTGGAGAAGGGACAGGATACATAAAACCACGTGACACAGCGCCATTATTAATCGCTGGATCATCATGTTGATGAATGATACCGGGGAAAAAGTTCGAACAGGTCCTTTACGGTTGACAGAGTTGTTCACAAAAAATATCTCTCTATTCTTCTCATGCGATAGTCTTCATACCTCAACTTATTATTTCAAACATCATCCGCAGCGATATTTTACCTCCAAAAATCCCTGACATTTTTTCCAAAATCTTCAGCCGATCGATTTCTGCATCATCAACTCAGCTGATTGGATACCGGGCAACCTCTATCACCCGCATCATCAAACCGCCAATCTACGGTCAGTTCAGTGATGACTAAAAAAAGATGCTCCAGTACGTGAACATCAGTTCGATCGATGAGATATCGAATGGATTAGACCGAAAAGGTTCAATTCATTAATAATGAATTGTCAGGTGCTAATGTAGCACGTGAGATAAATATTTGATGAAAAGTACCAGAAAAGAAACGTCAAAATGACGTCGCCGAACTTGATCCAGGGGCTAAGTCAGATTCGACGGGAATTATGAGGGAGAGGTGAAATTTTACGTTTCCGTTACGTCAACTTTACGTTTAATTCTGTAAAAATGAGTCATCAGTTCTTTCTTCCAGGGAGTAGAGATTGAGATAAGCGGCAAAGTGGGGATTGCTCTTCCATCTGTGAAAATTTACATGTTCCGGAATGGAAAAGCTAGAAGGCGATTCCGTAGCCCCCTTGCTACGCTCTTTGACCCTCCTCTCCCTCCCAGGGGGCTGCGCCCCCTCCGGTAATCCGTCGGTCAATTTTTTTTTTTCGATTCCCCCCGCATCCCCTGATATTCTGAACACGTGCCCTGAAGCTCAAAGTGCCCCCTGATTTTTTACACAAAATTAAATATTGCAAAATTAATTAATAAATAATTGAACCAGTGGCGAAGTGGTAAAGCGAGATAAGTTGATCTCCGCTTTCAGTTTTCGAGTAATACCTCCAAATGTAAGGGAGGTACCGGAGTTATTGTACAGACATTTGTTGTAGATCTCAATTTACACCGCAAAAAATGTTATAACAAAAATTTTGTTATGTTCCCTAGATTTCGAGATATTCATCAAATACTGGTCACTATCCAGCAGCGATTCATCTCGTTTTACCATATGATTTGTCCTTTCTTTCACCATTTAGTCCCCTAAATTTCACTTTCCGTTAACGACAAAACGTATTAAATTTTCCCCCCCGAGACCATTTCAGATCAAATTCATCAATTTGGAATAAGTCTCATCTTTCGGGATCCTCCCATCGGAATCTGATGGACGTGATAGCTGCCGAGGTATGCCAAATTTCCCACGAAATTGTTCCCTCCAATTTCCCCCATCTCTTATATCCAATCAACGTGAAATTGAGATTTTCATTTTCTCGGCTAAAATTCCCCAATGATTTCCCCCTGGATATTAGCCCCAGAAAATTCCCCAGCAGAATAACTTTTATAAAAACAAATGATGTTGATAATTCAACGTCTTACTCCGGTTATGAATTCCAGAAAATCGAAAAAACCCTGATTTCTTGGAAAATTTCGAGAAAATGTATTTTTTTAATTATTCAACTTGAATTTTTCAAATAAATGAGGAGAGCAAATTCCGCATTCATACACCTTCTCGGTTTTTTACGATTTTCCCTTTATCGCATCCTTTCCCCTCCCGTCCCTCGACTCTTAACCCCCTGTACTGCATTCACCGAAGGGGGAAGGAGGGCCTCACTCGAGGGAAAACCTGACTTGAGGGAAAAATCTTTCCAGGTACTTTTACGAGCTCCAGCTCGACAATGAAACTGCGAGATTGAGTGCCAGCAAATTTGGCGACGCAGCCAGTGAGCGAGTCCGTACCCGCCACGTGCCAATCGTGTTTTTTGCTTCCGAATGGAAGGATTTTCAACATAAGGAACAGTGGACAAAGCACCAAGCCTTTAATAATTAATAACTCCCGATTGGTTTCTTGAATTTCCCCGACTTTAATTTCATTCTGAAGCTCCATTCTCAAACTTTGAAATGAAAAAAACGAATTCCGCGTTATTAACCATTAATAATCATATTAATTCCCCCAAAGTCCCCCATCTTTCACCTCCTCACCCCCTTCTAACCCCCGAAAATAAAAAATTCAAATTAAAGTCCCTCCACAGCTTTCACTCCACCCAAAAAACGTCTCCGTTCCACAACAGAAAAATATTCGATTCAATTTCTCCCCCAAAATTCTGAACTTTCTCAACAAATAAAATTCCGTCTCATTCACATGATTGACGCAGAAATCAGAGGCATCGGTTATGCCCCACTTTTGATGATATATAATTCTCATCAAGGTAAATTTGTGTTACTCCGAGTCATGGATACGACCAATTAAACTCTTCCCTGGGGTTGGGTATCGATTCCCGGGGCAGCGGTGCGAAACGCGGAAAGCACGAACGTCAACCCGCAGATATCTCTTCCTCCCTCCCTCCCCTCTCCCCCTCCACCCCCTGGTACCATCCACTCAATATATTTTTTTTTCACTCTTTTACTCTCGTACACCTTTTCTCTCGAGCATGGGTTGGCCACGTCGTAAAAAGCTTTTTACGCGATTTCCGATTACTCCGTAACCTTTCCTATCCAACCCCTTGGGCGGATAAAAGCATTGCGTATTCCAGTGCTTACTCAGTCTATCTTTTCTTTTTTTTTTTTCAACGAACCGGTAACTACTAGCACATACCCGGAAGACTGAAAGTAATAGGTGCGGGGTGAATGGGTCGGTATAAACTTTAAAAAGTAACGCGGTGAAAATGATATCTTGGATTGAGATAATTGCAGCAAAAAAAACGGGGAAATTGAGCGAAAAAGATGATCTTTAATCGTTAACTATAGAGGTAATTTATTAATTTTTGTTATGTACTTTTAAGATATTTTTTTAACCTCGAAAATGAGGAAATCAGTTCAATTGATTTGACAGTTTCTCAGGAGTCAAGAGAGTCCATTTTGTCTTCTATTAATCGCCTTATTTTTTATTTAACTATGCAACTATTGATAGCATTTCAATCCGCAACTATTCGCACTATTTGATAGTTGCAGCTGTTGACGTGATGTAATTATTGCGTTAATAGTTGTAGCTAGAGCCACAATAAATCCATCAATTTTAACAATTTATGGATTCAATAGTAGGCCATAGTAATTATAGATCGTGACTTTTCAAAATTTTCCTTATTTCAAAGTCGTGAAAATAGTGAGGGAATGAAATTTTCTCATTTCACCTCGGGAAATCCTCAGTACATTCATCACAAAGGGCATCATAAACATTTACCACACGTCGGTGTGATGAAAAAAGTAGATACTGTCAGAGGGTGCAAAGAAGGGCACCGTCTGTTTACCGAGAAACACAGAGTACAATCCTGAATTATTCATAATGCAATACTACCCTGAAATCCACGTAACGTCTGTCACTCGAGTTCAAAGTTCCTAGCGATCAACTATGCAATAAATTCAATCTTTGAAATGTCTTGATTCATGAAGAGCAACTTCATAAAATCGTGTCACTGAGAAACAATATGGAGCGCAGTGACGAAAAAGGAAATACATGTGACGGAGGACTGGATCACAAGCAAAGTTTATGGAACGTATTCTAGCAACGCAATAACTCTATCTCAAACCCATATCGATTCGCAACGGAGTTAGACGATTCCGCACTGGAAACGTACCTCAATCGAATTATGAATAATTTATTGGCGATACTGAGAATAGTGGAGGCTGAATAAAAATTGAAGGAATCAATTAAATTACAGCGATTGACTTATCATTTCCTTCACTTGGGAGACGGTTCGAATTTTTTTTTTTAATAGTAAAAGAGTGACAATAACTATGATTTCATCCAGAATTTACCTTCCAATTTGTGATTGATTTCAAGATAAAAAAATGGCAAGAAAAAAAAATTCACATAATGAACTATTAATTTAGTAACAACCAGATCAAAAAATCATGCAACATATTGTTCTTCCTGATCCCCAGCTCTTCAAGGACGTTCATTTTACCCCACCGTCTGAAATTAACTCAGAAAATTAATCAATTGCTCCGGCTCTTCTTTTGCTTCTTTTTTGGTTCATCCGCTGTCAGAGGTGGAAATGAAGTGACAAAATATCGTGATGGTACAGAAGAGCTTGAGTACAAGAAGAACAAGAGCTGGAGAAGAAGAACAGGGGCAACGATGATTAAGTAGGTCGCTTCAACGGGGGCATACAGTTCGATATCTCGGGGACTCCCCCTTTTACCCACTTCCTCCCTTTCGTATTTTCACAATACAATGTCTGCACACCCTTTACACACAAACACCCACATACACACATACACAAGTATTCTATACACTTTGATATGGTGGTCTTTTCCTGCTGGTGGGTCAAAGTTCCAAATTCAACGAATTTCAATACCCAACCGTTTTCCGAACGATTTTATTCAACAATAACTGTGTGTGGAAGGTTTCGGGAATAAAGAGAGAGTTATTCAATCTCACGTGTCGTGAAAGTGGGATATAAGTTGACGAGAGGGGGGGGAGGGGTGTTGGAGAAGGGGAGGAATTCATCAATTGGAATAGACGTGTGGATTTTTCACGCTGAATGAAATGGAAAAGGAAAATGAAATAGTATTTTTCGCTCCCTGAGATGAGGAGGGAATGAAGATAAAGAAATGAGATGGAAAGCGACAAATCATTTTGTCATAAAAAGTTCAGAAAAATAATAAATAATGATATGATATATTTATGATTGAATGGCTGGAAAATTTCAACTGGAAAATGCGGAGGAAGGACTCAGTCTGTTATGATAGTTGTGGTAACGAAGAGGGTGAGGAATGAAGGAGAAAGAATATATTGGTAACTATTAATTTGATTAGTAGGAATAAATAGTGGGATGAAATTAACTAAACGAATTCATTATGAAGAGCTCAAAATAATTCAATGTCGTTAGATAAAATTGGATCTTACTGGAAATATCAAATTAAGGCAGTCGGGGCTTTTTCATTTTGACTTGTTTTACGATGAGACAAGTCCTCAGTAGTTTTCCTACTTCAATCTTCAAGAATCACAATTTATTTAACCATTACGGTATTTCTTGTTTCTCCAGTGGCAGTGAAGAGACAAGTCTACATTCTTCATTCTGTCTTTAACCATTCTCTTATATATAACCAACGAGCGTTGGGAGTCCCTCTCAGCCCCACTCCCAGGAGGCATCACTCTTTCCACCCAACTGTGACATGCCCGCATTCTCGGACCGAGTGTAGATAGTAAGAGAGGGCGAAATTCCGGTAAATATTTATCTACGACTGTCTCTCGATCCCTGAGGATACTCAAGTGCAGATTCACGTTTTACTTCCATTGCCAGTTGGAAAATTGTAAAGTTCCAAGTCAATCAGTGGGAATGAAAGTTCATGGGATTTTATAACTATCGATTGAGATTGTCAAAAATAAACAAGTCGGCTATTGCATTTTCTATAACGAAATACACCAATCGTGATGAGTCAATAAGATTTTTACTTACGAATGGCTTTTGCAAATAGTTATGTAACGATGTCTGGGTAGTAGTGGAGTTACTACTACAATTTTTCGCTGTTAATGATAGTGTCAACAGTGAAAACTCGTTGTTAACAATTGCAAAATCCTGATATATAAATTGACGATTACTCGAGAATGAGGGAATATGCGAGATGACGATGACTCATGACACAATTTGTATAAAACGTTGGGGTAATTACAATAAAAAAATTCTTTCCACACGCTAATAACAATTGTTACTGCCATTCTTTCTTTTTGCCAGTGAAACAAAGGATTTAACTGACCAAAAAAAAATTCAACTGAATCTTAACTATGTACCTGGATTCTTCACTCATTACATACATCTTCCACTCAAGCTCTCCTTCATCCTCAGCTCACTTGAAAATTCTTTCATCCTCGTCATATTGAAATAAAGAAAAGTAGAATAGAAATGAGGCCATTGACACGTGCACCCTTGTCGAGCAAATCCATACGACAAATGCTGACATTGTTGAATGGTGGCACTTGAGTGAGGTTAATGGAGGTTAATCCTTGGATTGAAAATGTCGACAGGATACAAGGACCTTTTTCAGGACACGGGAGATTCAACCGTGTGAGTGAAAAATTTCAACACTTGGGGAGTGATACGTTATCGTCTCGGATTCAATACCTTCGTTGTGTTGCCAGATACATTGAGGATATTCCCTCGGGGGTTTCGTTGCTTTTCGTCGCTTCTCGTGAATATTTTTTGTTTGTTTACCATTTTTCCACTCGATTTAGGGCTTGTTATCAAATGTATGTCTCAACCATCGTGACCCCTAATTCCCTTACCCATTGAAGGGCCTAAATAACCGGAACTTTCTCCAAAATATTTATATGAATTAAAACTATGAAATTAAATTAAATTTTTAATTATCCTACGATTTATATCGAATCCTCCAAATATATTTTCCAAAATGGCCAGACTTAACTATTAAAAGTGGAATTAACTACTGAGCTTTTCATGATCACTATTAAGATTTGTGTATAGTTACTACTATTAGTTCATATTCCTACCAATTATTTGCTTTCTACTGACAGTAGTCTTCATTTGTGACGATAGTTATCCCTGCTAATAGTAGTGCCTACTGTGACAGCCTCTTTTCATCATTGACAATAAAAAATTGGAAAAAATTGTAGTTTTAATAGGTTTTAATGTTTAAAGTCACGGAAACACGGACTCGACGTGAATGACAAGCTCTCCGGGGATTCTCATTCTGCCAGCGATTGAAGTTACTTCGGACGTCCGCGTTAATGACCGAATTCAAGACTCTACGTGTCCAGGGTACCCAAGGACACCGGAACATCTAGTGATATACATAGACCATCGTCTTAGGAGTCGATGTTCGAGTGCACGGATTGGAGACAATAATCCAGTCAATTGATTTCTATTCATTCGTTCTGATTCTAGTGGTGGAGTAGGAAAAAGGTAAAATAGGTCATGTAGGAAAATCTGACGACTTTGGGCGGATGCTGATTAGGAGATTTAGCATCTCCTGGAATATTCTTGAAATATTTGTCAAGACTCGAT
This sequence comes from Diachasmimorpha longicaudata, assembly GCF_034640455.1. Taxonomy (NCBI): domain Eukaryota; kingdom Metazoa; phylum Arthropoda; class Insecta; order Hymenoptera; family Braconidae; genus Diachasmimorpha; species Diachasmimorpha longicaudata. The sequence continues at coordinate 5,746,037 of NC_087232.1, read as the reverse complement.
GGAGGACCCTCCATTCGAACCTGAGTCATATTCCAATGATACCCAATTTGCTATTGAATAATTCGCCAATTGGGAATGGTACACGATAAATTACGTTAATTACCCAGTCAATTTCCCAGATCCTCATTATATTAGGGTACATTACCGCCAAGTACACTACTCCGGTGTTTTGCCGAGCTACTTATACTTCGGAAAGATAAAAGTATAAGGAAAGAATAAGAGTTGAAAAAAGAAAATACTCTGGAGGGCCTCCCTCGAGTCTGAGCTTTACAAACGAGAGAAGTGAAGAAAAAGTTTCGTTTTGTCACGCTGAAGAACTCAACACCTGAGCCAAACGAAAAGTTTTTTCCTCTTTTCTCTTCGCCGAGTTTTTTACTTGATGTATATGGATATATTTATTTTCATTCACTTTCGACTTTCTCATATTTCTGCTGCTGCGGTTCGCTACTGATAGATTTCAAAGTTTTGGATGTTTTTAGGGCTTTCCAGAGATTTTGGGGGTTGAAACTCGGCGCATTTACCGAACGAGACAGGATCACATGGGAATTTTGAGATTGTGAATTATCTGAGTGAGACCTCACTCGAATGAGCGGGAAATTTGAACGACCTGAGTGAGTTTTAAATCACTGTTCGAAGAAAAATGAAGATCTTTTTTTTTAATTTACTGGAATTTGGTGGGAAATACGAGAGTTGTAGCGGGAAAATATGAAAAAATCGTCTCGCTGGGGTGAATTATTTAAAAAATGGAAATTTCAGAGACAATTTTTCCTGTACGTTTATCAATATTAGTTACTGTGGACCTGGGCCTTCGGCCCAAGGGCCCTGCACTCTCACTGGGGGCCTCCAATGACGCAATTTAAATGATTTTCAAGACACGAAAACGACTTCGCTACGCAAGACCCTTTATCACTCCACTTGATTCCCACAACTTGATTTCCGCAAACGCAATAACAAATGAAACAAGAACCACTCGAGACAAATAAAAATAACTTTGTCACAATGAGTAATTACGTAAAAGTAACACGGGGAGTGGAATGGGAATGGACGACAGGATTTCCACAGTTGTGTATTTTATTTTTTCAACGAGAAATAACCTGAGGCGGTATGAAACCCAGGACGATGGAAAATCCGCATAACCTCGACCACCGCAAAAGACGAAACTCCACCCCCTTCCATATCTCAACTGCTCTCTCTCACTCACCACCCACCCCCATCCACCCTGACATTTATTCTCGAGGAGCTACAATGCGGAAAATAAAATGATAAACACAGTCCTCCGGACACAATGAGAAACAGCGAAATCTACCGTAAGTTTTATGCTGCGTCGAAAAATCGTGTAATATATGGATAATGTATAAGCAGCGTTGGAGCCAATGAAATTATTTATTTGCATCAGATAAAGTTTGGTTTGGATACCCTATTTGTCAATATACCTGAGAAGAAAGATTAGTGCTTTGATATCTGAAGCGGGGAAGGAATAAAGGGAGTAATTTCCACCCGAGGATGGGGTGAAAGATGTTCTTTTAGTCTTGAGGTGACTATAATGACGGTTTTGCGCACTGGGGGCAACTTTCCACCCCAGGGAAAAAGAAAAATGTAATTTTTTCATTCATTATCAAAAATATGTACTAAATAATTCGAATCAGTGCAGGAAAAATCATCTACTGAATTTTCCACCCTAGGGAGGAAAGTACTCAGTCAAGTACTCGCTTTCCTGTACTTTCCCTGTACTCATTAAAAGTCACTCTCACTTCTCAGTTGCCTCCCTAGAGTGGAGAGCGCAATAGATGATGTTTCCCGCTTATAATTCGAATTTTTTAATGAATATTATTGTTCATTGACAAAATTTAATTTCTCTGCTTCAATTTTAACTGCTTTTGGATTTCCACTGCATTAAATGCCCGTACAGTTCAGTTCCTCAACTTATTCGGATAAGCGATGAAGAGAAAAGTAATCGAAATGTAAAAAAAATCATCTCCCCGGGCGATTCGCGCTTATCAATATCGATCGATTATGGGGTGATGGGTGAATGCTGTTCGGGGGCTGTGAATAATCGAAGATATTTTTTGAGAGGTTCTCTTCCGAGATAAAGGCACTTGCGCGGTGAAAGGAATTTATGAATGGCAGAGAGGCGTATTGGTTTTTTCCGCCTTTTTGCCGGAAAATTCGCATGAATGAGAGGCATTTGGGGAAGTGAGGGGGTGGATTTTGGTACTTCTGTAGCGACGGGGTGAGAACTTTAAAGTGTAATGAAAATTCAAATGGTTTGAGGGGTGGTATGGAATTGCAGAGGGGGAGAACGCGTCTCGGGGTTTATTCATTCATTATTACATACCTTAATTGTTCATCATTTGCACACAAATTAATTATTTCTTTGATTTTATTAGATTTTTCGAGTAAAGGATACAACAAAAGAAGAAGGGGAATAATTACCTAGAAAATCGTAGCAACCGGTGATAGAAATTTGAAAATTCTCATTATTTGGCGAAACTCCAAAATTACCGAAGCCCCGTACCCTCCCCTAAAAAATAATGTTTAAAAATTCTTCAAGTATTGTATAGTTAATCGTTACGCAAACTGAGTTGAGATTACAATGGCATCCGTTGCGTGAATAGTTAGCACAAGACCGGGACAAGCTTTTGAGCTTTTCTCCGAGAGTTGACGAGGGAGAAGAGGTAACTGTACCAGTTATGCTTGAGCTTTAGCACTTCAGGGGTTCAACATCACATTGAGTTACCCCCTTGCCTCACCCTCCTCTTCCTTCTCCTCCTCTACAACCTCATTCCCACTGTCGCAAGCACTCACGACGCTAGACTATCGCTAGTTGTGCGATCGACGTAAGACGAAAGTTAGGGAACTTGAGACGTGTCACGTGTAACAACGTTTGCAGGTGTTACACAACTTTTATCAAACTTCATGAAGTCTGAAGATGTACTATGATCTACCCGGCTTGCAACGATCTTTATTGATGAATTACGATGATGAACGAATCGATTGTTTGAGAGTCAGTTCCTGGTGAGATCGGGCGACCTGATGGGTGCGACCAATCACTGATTCGATTCACTTGGGGAGAGTTTCGAGTCAGGTAATTGAGACTCTGAGCACAGAGTCGACATTATTTTTAATAAATATCTGGATGCGATTGCATGTCGATTAATCGGTTAATGTCGGGAAGAGGTTAATGGCGGAATAATGTGATAAATTTGATTAATGGACGTTTTGAAGTTTCGAACCATCGCCGATATTTTTAGCTGCGATTAATAACCGAAGGGTCACATATTAGTTTTCACTACTATGATGAATCGAAAAGAAATGGCGCTGACAGATGGGGATGACATCGATGAAGACTGGGGTAATTTTTTAATTTATTATCCAGTTCTCTTGAAGATAACAAATCATTTGAAAAGATTAACTTTGAATTCGGAGATTATTTATTATAATTTATCTGTGGAGATATAAGTTTTGTGGTGAATAATTAAAAAAATATTTGGAATGAATAATTGAATGGAGAGAAGAATATATTTTGAATGTCTCCGGAGTTTTTTCTAACGGCTCATTCTAAAAGCATTATCCAAGGGAATACATTGCCTGACGTTTCCACTGCATTCGTGACGTATGGCTGAATTCCACCACAGAGGCATGAAATTTTACTTTCAAATCTGGCCATTCGTCAAATTCCTTTAAAATATTCCGTTTACTCGCGGTGACAAACGGGAATATACCTCCGAATATTTCAGATTTTTTTATTATTTTTATTATTCCGTCGGAGGGATTCTGTCTCTATTTACTTACAAATTCGTGGTGGTGTTTACATATGAATTATGGAGGGAACATGTCGGGATGGTCAATTAAGCGATAAATTTATGGAGTCAATGTTTGACGTTAGTTTTTAGGTTGTGCTCGGGATGTTCAGACAGTTGTCATGCTACTGTGGCCGATGGTTCGGTGATGTGTGTCAACATCATGCATTTTGTTTACAAACAAATGCGCCATCGAGACAATCACGGGGATAAATATATTTAGTAAAAATCGGCCGACAATACCGTAATTCCCGAGTGGAAGAAAAGAATGGAAATAATAAAATAGTTCATGACTGACGGGAATAGCCGAGTGGTTATGGTACCAGACTTGTGTACAAAGGATCTTGGGTTCGATTCCCGAACGCTCCGTCAATTTTCCGACGCTTCTAAAATATTTGTAACATGATCGAACAGGGAGTTTTATAAATAAGACAACAAACTGTACCTGATAAACGATTTTTTCCTGAGGATGATGTTCACATGATCGTAAAAATCCGATCGGATTTATGACTAAAGAAAAATTTTATGTAATCTCATAACTCAAGGACAGGAATTATTGTATAATTAATGAGACGTTCAACAAACAGAGTGATAAGCAAATGAACAAATACACAAAATCAGAAAGTTCATTTAATTGATGAACGATTTGCAATACAACATGTTGAGTAATGAATGGATTAATTCTCGTAAATGGGAGATGAGGGAACAAGGAAGACGAGCTTGTCAACACCGAAGGTCAATCCCCACCCCCACCCCTTCTGTAACACTCATCCGCATATATTCATCACCAGAAAAGAGGTCAATCACTCATTGACTAGGTCCCTGGCTCATTAACATTTCAATCACTCGAATTGAATTGAGAATAATCGAGGGAGAAGGGAATGTAGGGGGTGAGACGGACAAAAAATGGTTAGACGTGTATCTGCAGGAAACTACCCCCGTAACAATTTTCAAACAAATGGAAGAATATCAATATATATGTACAATATAAATAAATAAATAGAGGAAAATATAAATAAATATGTAGAAGTGATATCGTGAGCGGTTGCACTGACAAAAAAAATCGAGCTTTTAATTAAAATGCTTGATCATCTGATTGGTCGTAAACATATTTTCTATATAATATTGGTAGACAGGATTTTGAACAGAATGACTGCATATAGCGTACTCCAAATAAATGACACAGTAATTGAAATTGTGATCCTTCGAAAATGTCCACTCTTGATACATATAACGGTATCGGTTAGCGCATAAACCACAGGGTGAAATGGAATTCATATTGAAGCACGAGTGTACCTTCAGGATAGGGCAGAAACGAGTAAACATAACTATCATCACCCGTAAACCACTTCCGGCCGTTACTATCTCAGGGATATAAACGAGTATGGGAATAATAAAAGTATACGAACGAATGAGGGAGACTGCCCGACACCTCCGATACTCGTATGATGTTGTTATGGGTTTTTGAACGAGACATACGTCATTCAGCGGCTTTCGCTTGGCGAAACATTGTTGGCTGTGTGGAATTGTCTTGTTAGGATTTTCCTGGTTTCCATGGGAACGAAAAGCGAATCAATGTTGTGAAATATTGAAATTTTTCGAGGATTCAAATATTTGATCATTTTTGGAGATTCACTCATCAGGTGATTTCCCAATTTTTCATCTCTTCTGACAGAACTTTTTGCGAATTTTTTTCATTTGCTGAGTGTATAGAAATATTTAGATAGTTAATTAGACTGATAGCGAATTTATCATGATTTACGCAAGTAATTTCTTCTTTAGATAATCTCGGTTTGTTTTTAAATAATTTATTGTATGTTTCTGTCTCTCGATTGGATAATCTGATATTTGAGGATATTCGACAAAAATGTCAATGGTATCGCTTCGATACATCTGGAAGATCGAAATCCAAGAATGAAATATATCCGGAAAAAAATATATGAAATACCTCAGGTTCGTTAAGACAGGAATTTTTTCATGTTGTCCGAGTATGTGCATTCATCGATAAGGAATTATTAGAAGTGAATGCTTACGGCCCCGTACACAGTTCAATCAAACGGACTTGATAATCGACTTCAGGTTCTGATCCACAAAACGGAATCCACTGAGCTATGCCAGTTACTCCAGCTCCTCCACACGGATCTCCACTTCATCGGCTGATGATACCCCCAACTTGGGCAAATATAGTTTGGAAATTTCACCGAGAATTGATGATCAATAGTCGGGAAAATGTTTGGAGAATGTTTTCATCGTTTTGCGGGGAAAATGCTTTGTCATAGAATCTCCAATAATATTCTGATGTCATTAACCAGTTTGTAAAATTGAAAACCTTATAAAATTGATACATTCATTTTTTCAATATTTAAAGAAGGATCTGTGTCATCTGGAAATTAGCGAGTTGGGGAATGAATTTTTAATTGTCACAAGTTACATTTTATATGCTACAGTCACCGCCAATCTTCACTAAATAATTTAAAAGTTCATCATCTCAAAAAGCAAAAGTTCAATTCCTCCTTTGCTCGCGAAAATTACATTAAACATTCCAACCCACAGCTGAACTTCACTTCAATTTGTTCTAAAAACTGCGGAAAATTGTGGTGTTAAATTGGCGGGGGGGGGGGGAGTTTCCAGGGAAATGTCCTTTCTCATAAGAGATATTCTGCTGCCGAAGCCAGTGGCAAATGAAATTATGTCCAGATAAATTCTGCTTGAAAAATTATCTGTCAAATTCGAAATCATCCCTTGAGGAAAAGAAAATTTAAAAAAACGTGTCACTTAAATTTTTGTTTAATTCTTTCCTCGCATATCTCTAATTTTGAAAATTCTCCTGGAAAATCCTACCCTAAACCCAAAGAAAGCCTCATACAAGAGCAGTGGACGCCTCAGAATAGTTTCACGAGGGTCGATCGATCCGAGTTAATTTGCCCGTCGGCACTCCCCCGCCCCTCCCGCCCCTGACAGAGGAAAAACTCATTTTCACGCGGTAAAGTTCAAAACCGAAACTCCATTGCATCGTTTCAATTCAAGTTTTATCGTAAAACCAGCTGTTTCGCCAACACAAACCTCCCACCCTTATCCCTTTGTCCCTCGTCTTTTCCACCCCCATTTCGTCATTCGTGTTTTTTAAGTGTTGAAATGCCTGCCGGAGAGTTTGGAATATAGAATTGATGAAAAAACGGGAGAAAATTGAGTCTCAAATGCTTTTCCGAGTTTTTCACCCCCAACCGATTCAACGCCTTTCAAGCCACCATGAACGTTAACTAAACCTGCGCCATTTAAAATTTAGATGATCTAGACTATTACATATGGAAATGAAAAAAAATGTGAAAAAAATTGAAATGTTTTTCTTTAACGATTCCGGAACGAAGTTTGCATGAGCTTTCAAAAAAGTCAATCGCACGAGGATTTGTGAGGTGAAGGGGAGGTTTACAGGTGAATTGTCTGGAGGGGAGAAGGGAGGATTCGAGGGGTTTTGAATGGACCCGTTCAAATATTACGTTGTGTGATTAACAGCGTGGGGGAGGTTAATATATTGTGACGGCCTGCGGTGAAGGGGAGGAGGGGGCTGACCTAAGTCGTGATGTTCTACTGTAATCGTCTATTGTCCTAAATTACAAAATCATAAATATTATTTCGTTCTTATTTGTGTCTCGCAATAAAGAAAAATAACTGGAAAATTGCTGTTATATATATTGGAAAATTATTTTGGCAGTAAATTGGTCACGAGTTGGCGACCAGTTATTTCTTAGATAATTAACTTCTACAATGTATAATAAATTGTTTATTTAATTTTGTGGAATTAAATGAGATTGATTTTATTTTTTTATGAAAAAAAATTTTATCGGCAGAACGTGGTCCAGAGATTTCTGTTTTGTAACGTAGTATTGGAGTCCTCCCATAGGAAATTTTAGTTCGTATAGGGAGGGGGATGAAATTGTCAGTGGGAAAATGGTTGGGATGGATTGCTTCTTTTTGGGGGCGGGAAATTAATCGTTCAGAAGATTGATGTTATTTTGAGAAAGTAATCTTATGAGAAAATAGTAAAGAAACTTTTTGTCGAGATTTTCCTTAACAAATCGTCAGTTATTTTGGTATGAAACTGTTAATTACAGATTGATTTTTGAAGGAATCAGTTTCAAAAATGTTTTAAATAATTGGAGACTCATTGGAATCATCGTACGGGTGGATATGACACGGGATTTTTTTTTATTCAAGCTTCCGTGGCGCAATTGGCTAGCGCGTTCGGCTGTTAACCGAAAGGTTGGTGGTTCGAGCCCACCCGGGAGCGAAATTTTTTGATTTTTTTCATTCATAAAATTGATTAAAATCACTCCAAGCTATATGGAGCACAATTCCCAATGAAACTCTGTACTAATTAATACAGAAAAAGGTCTGCCAACATTTTACATTATTTTTAAAATTTCAAAACTAATTTTCACAGAAAAAGTCATTAAAAATTTAAACAGCAACGGTCTTAAAATTGTTTATTAATTGTCAACATTATCATCATTACTATCATTACTATTATCACTATTAAAATGTAAATGTAAGAGTATTCCTTTAATTCTTTCGCTAAGACTGAAGGATTCGGAAACTTTGACAGTTTTAACTGGTTTTTCTGCTCGAATTGAAATTTAATGTGATTGCGCCTCGTTGGGAATGGAATTTTAATTAGGAAAATAGAGAAGCGACTGGAGATTATATAATACCGTTCAGTTTTTCGCTCACCAATTGATTCTACTTCGATGCGATGCTCTTAGTAACCGCTAGGTGTCGCATAGAAAATTTTCTTGTCCTCACATGGACCATCACTATGAGTCATTAAGTAGCTGAAAGTAACGACATAATATCGTCTTCAGTAGGGTCATTACTGATCCACTTAGCAGTTGATGAAATCAGGAGATGATCAATGATTAAACTCCACTCCTGTCAGTCTAACTATCGCAAGACTTGACAGTGATTACTCTGATGCTATACTGAAGATCTAATATTTTAATCTCTTCTTTAAATTTCCTAAATCATAAACTCATTTGCGTTCATTAAAAATGACTTTATAAATTGACAAAAAAACATTGAAGCCGTCAGTTCTAACATAACTTAAAATTTTTTTTCTTCCGTTCTTCGATACGTCGATTTAATTGGAGAAATTCTCAATTTATGGTTCATTAATAATCAGATTTAAAGTACCCTTTGGACCCTCATGAAACTACCGAGATTGCATTTCCCATGAAGCGATCACTTTAAGCCCAAGAAGTCCACAATAACCAGAGAGCCAATAACATTTTATCCATTGATCCATCTAATCCATCGTTTGTCCACCCCCCAAAAACCTCAACCTCTCATGTAATTCAATTTATTAGATTTCCCCCAATAACCCTGGGTGAATGCAATTTATATTGTGTTGGTAGTTTCATGCCAACCGTTGCATATCGACTGACGTTTCAGGATGAAAAGCCAGAAAGATATCGCTGTCCTCCGAAGTCAGGAGAGAGAATTTCCTTGTTAATTAATTTTCCTTCTTCTCGTGTGTCACAACTCCGAACATTTGTTGAGTCGTACACGTGATGCACAAACGGAAATGAATCTATTTTTCTGTGACGCATGTATGCTACTATTGGAGGAAGAAAAATACGAGGGGATGTGGAAAAAAAATTATTTCTATGATATTTTTCTATTTTTTACTCCTCAAGATTTTTTTACTCGATCAAAAATTTGTAATTTTCCAGAAGACTCAAAAAATTGTCTGCATTTTCCGGAATTAATTCTAGATATTTTTAGGGTATCAGAATTCCGTGAAAAAATTAACTGAAGTATTTAGGTAAACTCGTAGTTTAAATTTCTACTTCATTTTTCCTAATGTAATTTTTTAATTGTATTTTTTCCTAAAAGTCGCGAAGTGGCAAAACGAGATAACTTGGCTCATCTCTGAGCCCAGTTTTCGATCGATATCTCCGAATCTAAGAGAGATGGCAGATTTTTTATCATAACATTTATTGTAGCTCTCAGCCCATTCTACAAAAAAAGTTCTGATGAAAATTTTGCTACCTCCCCTGGAACTATTTTTTAATGCCACTTATACAAAAAAAAATGCAGGAAAACCGCTGCAGTTAATGAGCAAATGAATAAAATTAATGTCGACAAAATAATATAAAACAATAAACGATATACAACAAGAGAAAATTATGGCCAAATGATCATTCCAAATTACACTGTTAATTTATTACCAAAAGTAACTATACCACATGAAGACAAAAGTAATTTCCCACTTGCTTTATCTAGTGAGAGAGAGAGAGAAAAATTGTGGGTAATAAATTGAGTTACAGTATTTTCCTCCCGAGAAGAAATGAAAAGAATGGAGGTGGGTTTTAGGGTCTAAAAAGACGTGCAAACACTTTCATCCGAGACTCGGGTTTCATTTCTCTTATTTTTCAACCCTCCCTGCCACCCCCGAATTCCTGGCTGTATAGACACCGAGTGAGTGGAGTGTATAGCGTTCGGATAGTCGAGTCATTATGGGGACAAAGGGAGCGGCCAATCGTGAAGAGAAAACCCGTCAAGACGAAGTATTCTTCAACCAGACGGTTCACCTATTCTCCGGGACGATTCACCTCTACCCCAGTCGTCAGCGAAAAAAGGATAAGTGAGAGGGAAAAAAACATGAATAAAAGAGGAAGAGGGAAGGGGTAAAATGATTCCTGGGAAATTTTCATTCATCTTGTTTTGGGTAAAAGTAAACGGAGAAGTTCCATTTAATCGCGTTAATATCGCTCCAGGAGTTCACAAGATTGTTCTCATTATGAGAATTGATTACGATTATTACTCTGATTAACTTTAGAATAATAAATTAGATGGTAGTGACCGGTGTGAGGGAGCTGTTCGATTAAACAATATGAATAATATTCCACGCAGATAGCAAAATACAAATTTTTCGTACAGTAAATTTTTCATCTACTTCATATGCATACGCATTCAGCAAAAGATTCATTGAGACAGTGCTAGGGATTATTTCGCCATAAAGGGCATGATAAACCTTGACATTCTCCAAAAAGCCCCCAGTCTCCATCGACTTCATGAAGATGAAGAGATAATTAAACTCAAGATGACATAATTTCTACCCCTCGACGATTCTCAATTAAATCAAGTTTGTGCAAGTGACTGACGTTAAAAGTCAAGTGGGTTTCATTCACGAAAATGGTGAAAACAATAGAGTCAAGTGGTAAACGTAATACGACCATAGTGCTGGCCGGAGGGGATTTCACTCTGGGTCTAGATGGTACGTTAAAGTAAAACCCAGCGATGCGGTTAATGCATGGGTAATGTCAAGAGTCTCTATGGAAACATCGGTGGATTATCACCAAGGGGTGAAAGATCCTGGGAGCTAACAGAGGCGTGTCTCCTGTCATTTTCTCTGTACAGAAGTACTCGATGGATTGTACTGAGGTGTTTCTTCTGGATTTTTCCTTAAAACTGGTTTAATGATAATTAACTAAAAAATTGCAGTACAAAATTGCAATTTTTGCAATTTTTCATCTAAAAACAAACTCCCAATGGCTCCACAATTTTTGGTGTCTTCCCCATCACTGAAAATTCCAAATGACGTCTCAAAATCATTTTTAATTTAATGAGAAATAAAAAAAAAATACAAAAAAGGGTGTAATCTGAGGAGGGGCGTTAAAATTTGTGGGGTGAAGGGATGAACGTATTTGTAAACAAATAAAAAATTATGAGAGTTGAAATCTGATTGAATTTCATGTCAATTGGAGTGGAATGTCATCTGCTTTCCGATGATTCAAAAAATCAAGGGAAAATTGGGGAGAAAAATGGAATTCAGTTATCAACTTCCGGCCAATAATTGATACATCATATATTCTCCATCCCGTTGTACCCCACCGTGACGCTTAACATGAACACATACCCAGTTTATATCGTGAGTGTCGATCTAGCACTCTGGCATGACTGAAATTTTCACTCCCCAACTTTCTCAGAAATACTGTGTTCAGAAATTGGCCCATTGGCAACACGCAACATGGGCCTTCCGCAAATGTACCCCATCCCTGAGACATTTTGCACACGCCAATGGGAGGAAAGGGGAGGTATATCGACCCCGTGGCCACATTAATTCACAGGTGAGTCGAGATAAACTCTTGGGGTCAAGTGGAATATTGAACGGAGAAGTGAATGCACTGGGGATAAATTATTTCGAGTGATTGAATCCATGAACGCAAGTCAAAATTCACTATTCGCCAGTAACAAAGAAACAATTGTTATTGACATTCGGAAAAATTGTATTTCAGATAAAAAAAATTTTCCTACATTCGAAAAGAGCGTGTCATCACTCATGATCTCCATTTGACTGATGTCATGAAAAAACTCTGGCAGAGGGAAAAGGTCAGGATGAGATAAATCTTCCCTTGAATCAAACCGATTCGTTTGGCACGTGAAAGGGTCGACAAGAAGCATCTGGATACTTAATGGCCTAGAATTAGAAATCTTTTTTTGACACAAGTCGCTTCAACCTATCGGGAAAGCTTTCCCAGGCAGATGAAAATACTTCCGGGTCATTCAATCCATCGTAAGTAATCATTAATTAATCATTATGAAGCTAAAACTGAATTCAATTCGATTAATAACAGAAATAGCGATGATTTTTTTGGGAGGTGGCCAACTCTATTTTTGAGGACTAGAAATATTCTTCATGAGAAAGTCAGCAGAGTTGTGATAATTATAGTAAAATGCATTTTTCTTATTTGCAGAATTTTTTTTGGGAACAGGTGATTTTCGAAGTTAATTCTATCATATTTTAAACTATTTTTAAAATTCGTTAAATATTTTTTAAATGAGTCCTGTAACCAGCTGTGAACCAACGAAGAATTAGCAGGAAAGACTTTCGAGATATCGATGGTATCGATGTTTATTCTTTTTAAAGTAAGATTTTTCCAAATTTCGAATTTTCCTGGAATTTCCCTGCGAATTCATTTACCAAATGAATTCATAAAATAGGGATTTAAGACACATTAAAATATTCATGAAAAAGGCTCCATTACCATTCAGATCTCGATCAGGTCTAGATCTCGATCTTCCGTGCATTTGGCTCTCATAAAATAATTCCACGCGATCGATCCGTCAGATGATTCAATTCAATTGAGCGAAATAACATAAATCGACGGATAAGACACACGATAAGAAAATAATGTGCAAAATGATTCAGTTGATATGAAAAATAACTATTCGATACCAACATGAAAGCAATTTTCCTCTTGTTTTTCTTTTCACGCAGAATAATTCTCCTTGACACAATTTTCATGACTTCGGATTTCTCGCATCCATTTTTCACCGAAAACAAAAAAAAATGAAAAAAAAAACACACGTGTCTATTCGCGTACCTCGTTTTGCTCCAGTGAACTGGCTACGATGCGCTTCGATTCTCCCAGAACAACGAGAAGATATGAACATTTGCAAAAGGTAAGAGGGGATGAGACAAGAGTAGTACATTGAAGATTGGCTCGCGCCCGTCCAAATGGACTACGGTTCACTTGATTCTTCTTTTTTCCTAGAGGTCAATCCGTGTATAACAGCCTGGACACTATTAGTTTATTGGTAAAATGATGTGCGTTCGATTTTTCTGTCATTTGGTAGGACAAATGTCACGTTCTTCCCCCTTCCCCAATTTCAATTTTAATGTGTTCAAACCCTGACAAAGAAAAAAGTTTTTGCTAAATAACCAGTTACCCCATCATCATGTTAGTTATGACCTTGAAAGAACTAGCTCAATAATTATGAATTTTAACATTGAACATAGTTACCCTCAAGAGCAATAAGATTATCATTATTTAAAGCTAATTAACCCCCCCCCCCCTCCTGGGAATGACCTCAATCGAAAGAATATAATTTTTAAAAATCAATACTTCCCTCAACTAAATTAATATTTGCCAAAAATATTTTTTTTATTTCTACAAATGGACTTATATGAACATCCATATCTACTAAGAAAGACTATAATTTAACAACTGTTAGAAAATAACAAATTCCTCCCATAGAACTCGCTCCGGAATTCCCGAAAAGAACCCAAATTTTAATTGAATCATCTCTTCGTGAACGAGACATCAATTCCTTCCAATTACCATATCCTCCCACCTCAAAATAGTAATTCACTATCCTCCATCAACTCCACGAAGTCACACCACGTAAAATAGATCATCCACTACCAAGACAGAGTGCCCAGCTATTTGTATTTGCAAAACACGAGACTTGAGTTTTCTCAGTACACAGAAACATTCGGTTTACGTTAGGAAATCCGAGGTAAGTATCTAATGGAATGGGCTTAGACCCTAGTGAAGAAACAGGAGTGGAATGAAATGGGGAATGAAGGAATGGTGTGTGAGTGTAGGGGAAATGGGTCTTCGAAGGTAAAGCAAAGTCCTAGTGAATTCGCTTCGAAGGAGACAGGTGATTTACTCTATTTGCAACGAACCCCGAGGGGGAGAGTAGGAAAGTAACCGCAGATACCGCACTAGAGCATCACACCTGTGCATATACGGTAACCAAAGGGGTAGATAGGGTGAGTAGTCTTGAAAGCTCAATGTTTCCAGTTGGTTCCCCAGCATCTTCTGCACACATCGTTCAACAGTATCAACTGGAGGAAATTTCAATGTCTCGGCTGAGGTCTGCGGTGAACGGATTCGATTTTGTTGGTCGAATTTACGTGTGGGACGATTGGCGATGAGGCTAGAAGCCGAAGAATTTGTAAAACAGGACAGGAGTTTCCGAAAAATGTTCTGAATCGACCTGGACTCACAGGAAAGATGTCATTTGGGCTCCTGGGGAGACTAAACTCTGTAATTGCAGATGCCTCCGAGAATTCCCCTCCAGGACAACCGAGTCCTGGAGGACAATTCTGGTTCTATTTCATCAATAATCGGAAACACAATCGAAATATCGATAGTGGGAGACCAAATTCTGAATGAAATTTGTTAACTGTTGACGAATGATGGAGTTCAATCGGGGCAAATAAATATTCGTTAATAGTTAACGATTGGAGAATGTCAAGTCAATCAAGATTTATGACATATACATTCGTTAAGTATTTACGAATGAACATTTGGTGGAACCAAATGGACTATAACTTTGAACTAAAATCCATTCGTTTAGAGTAATAAATCCGTTCTATCAGGATGTAAACCTTTATTGACCAAGTATTTATTTAAGTATTATTTTTTCTTATAAATTCATCAACGTTGATGACCTTGGGGTCTGATAGCAGAAGGGATGGTACGGGTTGAAGCGAAATTTTAACGAAACCCAAGGAACGTCAAAGACTGCCTTTCAGTTAATCAAAATATCGACTTGAGTTGAACGATCTCATTTCCTCCCCCTTGATCCCATTGAACTCGTCTTCCTGAGATATCCAAAACTCCCGATGTTAATGATCGTTAAGGAATACAAAAAGGGGTGGGTGGGTGTACTTGGGCATCCGGCTACTATCATAGTCCAAAACGGAAGGAAGGACCTGCGGAACTTTCCATATCTCTTTCTCCGAAAATGATAAGCGAAGGAGATGGAGATGAAATTCAGGGGTAAAGATGATTTGAGGGATGAGGGCGTCCCAGATGTTCGTAGTCTAACGATTGGAAACCAATCGGCAAAGGTGAGACGTGTAAACTTCACACCGGACTTGAGACGTCATCTGCGGCGAGGGCGGAAGTTTATCTACGTGTCGTTCTCCCCAGCTTCACTGGTAACCACAAATTCGTGGAATATATCTGGGCGGATGGGGTAGGAAGCAGAGGGGCTTCCGTAGGGTTACGTACCAGACCACACGATAAGGAGGATGTATCATCATTCGGTTGAGACGAGAATCAATGATGAGATGTACCATTATGCTAACTATTTTTTATTGATTTTTTATTTGAGAATTTTGAAACCGATGGGTTGATTATGCTACGATAAATCCACAAATATTCGGGATATATAACCCTGATGGTAGTATATGGAAGTGATGATAGTAGTAAATTATAATGGGCTGATTTGTAATCTATTTTAAATAAAAATTTGACAATTAACAATGAATCTATCAATAAATTTCACAAGTGTGAGAATCCAGTCGATTTCGTATTTTGTTTGAGTTTTCAGGGGAATATTATTGATGAAATTGTTGGTATTGATAAATGACCGAATATCTATTCTCACATTTTGAAATATTTGCACTGAAGAAAAGTATAATTTTGCCAATGATATTCGGGCAAACGAATGCCCGAAATTTTCATTCGAAAATCCGTTTTGAATTCTTGGGAGAAGAATATTTATTTACTGAAAAAATTATATTTTTCTCTCAGGGTGCGGATGTTTGGCTTGGTCACTGTGATGATTTCTTCAACCCCCACCCCCCACAACATTCCTTACTCTCCTATTCTTCCAAAAATTCCAAACTGGTGAGCATTGCTTCATACATCATATGACGTGCATGTTAAATTGCACATCAGAGACTTCTGGAAAAACGTATTCCCGCACTCCCAGTCGGTAAGTAATCTAAAGTTGCTGAGAATAAAAAAAAAAGAGAAACGACGAGGGAAAAAAGTTTAAGTGGACTGGTGAATCAGGGGTGAAGAGGGGGAAAGGGGTTGGATGCTTTATCAAAGCTTTCGTTTCTCCTTTTTTTTTCTCTTGCTTTTCTCCTTACCCCGGAAAATTAATCACGCGACTCTGTGGACTCGTCAAGCGCACGCTGCCCCCATGATTGCCTTACTTTTGACCGAAAAAGGAAGAGGAGAAAACACTCACCCCCCAGTTCATGATTTTTTATGGGAGGAGAAACAGACTGGTAATGAGGAAAATGAAAAATTACGGGATCAATGAATAATTGATTAGAATTGATGATGTTGATTATTTTTATGGATATGCTGGGTCATGTTGGGGTAAAATTGATTGAAAATTGATCGTTAGGTGAAGTCATTTTGTCTTTGGAGAGATTCACGTGGTTGACATTTGCCAATTTCAGGACAAACCGTCTCTCCTAATAATTAATTTATTCTTTCGGAGAGAGGATTTAAATGGTAAAGGGGGTGAGATAGTCGGGGTATGGGACGAGTCAATTTTTTAATGATGCAGTTTCATGTTTTTAGGTGGGTTATTTGAGGAGCACGTAAATTTATGAATTTCTGGGCCACATCATACGTTTATGTTCAACAGAATATTTTTCCTCATAAGTCTGCGTACCTGATTTCCCCTCTTTTTATTTACGGTCACAAGTCACGCGTTTGGGATAAAAAAATGTAATTCGAGGGGTAGATAAATAAAAGAAATGAGGGATGATCTCGGAGTGGTTTTCACGCTTTGTGGAAGTATTTCGTGAACCATTCTCCAGAAGAGAAGTGGCACAGATGATGAGATTGAATATTTTCCTGAGAATGTGGCATGACTCAGAGGCCAGATAGCTCCACAATTTCGTCATTAAATATTTATGTACTCTGGATCACCCAAAAAATCAGTTTTGATTATTTGAGATGGATAATCCAATCATCAGCGACCTCGCACGGCAAGATACACTTCAATACAAATTATACGAAAGTTCTTCCATATTTTTTATTGTAATATTTTTCTCTGTGCGGTCTAAATAAAAATGAAAGAAATTGTGTGGAATTTGTTATTGTGGAGTTATTATCGACAAACTATGCGCCACGCACACATATACAACAATTAACAACAATGATGTATTTCACCTTCACACGGAGAGAAATATTCAGTAAAAATTACGGAACTTAAGTTCCCTGACCACAAACGTGGCTGATAAAATTTACGTGACGATATCGCAGTTTTTTCGCTGAAAATTTGCATAAAAATTACGAAACACTCAGAAAAAATGTTATTTATAATATTTATTGAATATTTTTCTTCATAAATAAAGTCCACCAGCATAAATCAAAAACTGTCTCACTAGAACATTAATACTCCCCATTTAGTATGAAATAATTTCAAAAGTCAAACCAACTCGAGGCGAAACCCATCATTTTATTTTTACAACAAAAACAATACTGAACTGACGTAACCGGAGACAGGGAAAAATTTCCCGTTAAAGTCGTCGTGTACACTGTTACCCCCGATATGTGCACCCGATGTATCCATCTTCATACAAAAAAAAAATTTGAAACTCTCTCTCCCTCTCTCTCCCCCACATTGAGTTTCTTGACAAGAGTGAAAAAGTTTGTCTGCATTTTTTATTATTTTTCCATTCCCCCGTTCTCATTCGTTTCATTTTGTCTCCAACGACATTGTTCACGAGTCGAGATCGTTTTTATGAAAATTCCGTGTAGTTTGTTGTTTTTTTTTTAGGATCAAACTTGGGGGTCGCGGGCTCTGTAGGACCGAGGCAAAGTCGTGACGTGATACCGGGGAAGAGTCACTGGTGAAAATACATAATGAAATAAAGCTCGGAAGAAATAAGGAGAGTAATAAGGGAAGAAACACGCGCGTACTCAGGATCTCGTGTGCCCCGATGTATATTACATTCTTCTCGGTTTTCTATTATTTATTCCTTCGCGTGTTATTCATTTCCGTCTGGTTGGTGAGGGGTGAGGGGAAACAGAGGGGGTTTCACTCACATTGTCGGGATATCCTGTACTTTTGGGGGAGTAATCCTCATTTATTTTTCCTGGGAAAAATGACGTATTGTGCGAGGAAATGGTGTGTTATGAGCATTCGATAATTAGGTATTTGTTTCAGGAAATTTTCTAAGGGCGGTGAGGGGTGAGAAAATTTATCGGTGAATTATTAATTGAAAATTTTCTCACCAAATTCAAGGAGGCAATTTACAAAAATAATCGTCTGTGAAAAATGACAAAAATCTCACGTGAAATTTCCCAATCGATTTCGTAATCGGCGAAATTCGCGTTCCGTAATTTCTATTAAATATTTCGGAATAAAAATGCTTCGCTCCCCCGCGGTTTCATTAAGACATCAAACATGTCATAAACAAAATCACCACAATTCATATTCACTATATCTGATATTACCCCTCGTGAATGAAATATTTTCTCCATAAAAAAATGTCTAAAACCACAGAAAAATGTCATCCCTTAATCACCATTAAATCTGATCAACACTGGGCGTCATACATTGCATAAAGCCGAAAAAAAAAATTAACAACAGTGTAAAATTTAACCTCATTAACCCGATAGTATTTCACAGGAATAGAATCTAGCGGACCGTGCGGTGGTGAGTGCCATAAATAATGGTGCATCGAATGGCGCATGTAGAGGAGCTTTGTAATCCACCTCCAACGAGCCAAGAGAAATGAAAATCTACGGGCAAACCCATTCCTCTCCCTTTGTACTCTCCCTCTGGTTGCTCCTCTCCATCGCTGACTACCCCATTCAACTCGTTAGCATAGATAACGACGCCCCGATATTTTCCTCACATACAAACATTTATTTACTCGGTGGGCGACGGAAAAGTCCGTCTCATTCGAGTTCGAAGATCGATCGATGTGATTTCGGGGGCTTCTCACGTTTCCACTGATGTTTTAAAAAACTTCTACCATTTTTTGCACCGTCTTGAGTTTAAATTGACTGTATATGGGCTTCAAGGATGTTGAGACTTTTTTTTTCAGTTGAATACTATTGAAGATCTTGAGCTAAAGGAAATATTTGCGTGAGAAAGTGAGAGAAAACGGAGAATTTTGACGGAGAGTGTAGGTCGTCCTTAAAGAATTAATTAACAGATTATTGATTCCAGGGATAATTATTACTGCACATTTTTTATATTCACTAATAGTTTTACGGGAAAAATCAAATTAAAATTCCTCAAAATATTTTTTAAATTAATTTCAGGTAATTTTAGAATCTACCGTAGCTCATCGGAAGAAAAAATTCCGGTAGAAGTCTTCAGGCTAATTTATTCTATCTCAAATATAATTTGAAATTCCCTGACAGTTCTCTAAAATTTCTTACAATTGCATCTCTCTCCGGAATTATGAAAAAGATGAAATAAAATTTTTATTAACTATTTATTTCCGGATGAGGAATAAAATTCGCAATGACAATGTTAATTTTTTTGTTGCTAGTCCCCAAATAACCTGACTCTTAAATTTTTCAATTGATCTCCAACATTTGACTACGATTAGTGGCTCAGTGAAAAAATATTTGAAATATGACCATCAAATCCCAAATTATTGGGGGAAACCGAACCGCCGACATATTTCTATGTTCAATGTGACAATTATGGTCCAATCGATTCATAAATTCCATTCTCATGGTTGAGTTGATACTGGAAAACTTCATCCCAAGTATGTGCTCCTGCATTCAACGTACAACACAGCATAAAGTGTAAAGCAGAGAGAAAAACAGTATAACACATCAGTCTCTATAAACCAGAAGTTGAAATAAACGAAGAAAAAGAATTTTCTGCGGGGACTCTGCGGCAAATTGCTTCCCTCTTGAATCCCGTCGCAATCCCCGGACGCGGTGACAACCCCACTAACCCCATACCCTTTTCCACTCCCTCACGATACGGGTTTTCTGTGTCATCTGTATACGATCCCAGTATTGGGAGATCTAGTGTTTTGTCCCAGGGGCACATGAGACGGTAACTTTTATGCCTGGGTCAATGCTCGTCAAAATATACTCGGGTTTATCCTCAACTTTATTGTTTATATTTTACGGGTTAGGTTATAGCATCCTTCGTTTTGCGACTGACATAACCTGATTTATGTTTATTTTTTTTTTTTCATCTTATATTTTATTTTCTTTCTCATTTTGTTTGTTTGGTCTTAAGTGGACGGATTATCACCGAAAGATCTACAATTTAAAAGTTTTTGCGATATAACTACTTACATGCAGGCATCAAATATACTAACAATTTTTAACATAATAAATAATAGATCATCTCTACCCGCAAAACGTTTAAATCTCGACTCAAGAACACGTGAAAAAAAAATGAAGAGAATTAATTTATCTTTTAAATGTTCCCTGAGTTTTTGTTTTTTTACACCGTATGTCCACCTTTCGATATTTCGCAGATACACCCATTTAATTGTTTATTTGTTATACGTATCGTGTATTGTTGATAATTGATGAGATATTTTTTAAACACCGAGAGTTTTATTCGGTGAAATCCATCAGTAAATTTTTCAAATTTAATAGATTTCAATGTAGATTTTAAGAAATATTATCATAAAAGCATTCGCCACTTGTTGTTCCAGTGAATAATTTTTTAATCCAATTTCTGATGATATTTAACAATCATTTATTCAATTAATCAACTCTGGTAAATTGGCTACTCTGGAGAATTGAAGACCTCCTCTAGTCCATCACAAAAAACTACTCTCACTCTCCGAATTTCCCTTTTTTCATTCCCATCTTCTTCTACCCCTTTCTCAACTTCACTTTTCCATCCCGGTGACCCCACCGACAAAACCACAACACGGAAAAGCAATTCCGACATAATCGTTTCGATTCCCTACTGTTTCACCTGCCAGAGCATCGAGACCAGAATTGGCTGAAAAAGAGCAGATCGAGAGCGTAGAATTGAAGAAATGAAGTAGGATATGCAGCGAACACTCAACCGCATTCGGTAGACAATTCCCCTAGTGGTTTTCCTCACTTTGGTCGCGAGAAACCTTTGACATTTCGAGAGGGAACACGCGATTTCACCGAAAGAATCCAGGAAAGTCACCAGATCGGCTCTCCCCCATTCAACCTTCGAGACCCTTTGATCCTTGAGACCATTTAACCAGTGGCTGGCAGACAAGCGATGAAGAGTCAAATGGGACAGCTAGGAAATGTGGACCCATGTCCTACACCTGTTTTAGCGAACTCCCTTCCCCCTCCCTCGTCTCTCTCATCTGGCCCTCCACCACGTTATTTCATTTAACCCTCAAGGGCGTTTGAGTCTTTGTCACATTTCGAGCAACAAAAACAGCAAAAAAAAACTTTATTTCAGTCCAGTCTCCTCTAACGTTCGCCTTTCACCCTTCAACCCCATTAAAATAGATGTGTAGGTGGAGACAATGAGGGATTAGCCATGTAATTGTCCACCTGAGCAGTAGAATAATTGTATGAAGGTCCACTCCAAGCGTTTCAACCAAACCAACCCCTGGAATTCCAGTGGGTACTTGCATACAGAGATCCCCGTTGGCTCTCATCCCCCTTTCTCTTTTCCCTTCGTCGAGGCACCCCTTCCATTCACCCGAGGGCGAACGATGATGATGGTATGGTATGTTTGAATGGCCGCATAGATGTGGGTGGGCGTTGAAGTAGCTACTGAGGGTGGGGTGCGGCGAGGAAGGAGCGGAGGGGAGCGGGAGGGAGGGGTGGATTAAGGCGAGACCTCAGGAAACGTTTTCAAAGACCTAGAGGACCATTCCCAGATGCATGATCATTAGTCCTCACTATCTCTTTTCTCTGAACAAGGAGTTTTTCGATTTCTTTCTCTTTTTGGAAACTGAAGAAAATGAACAGTCTTATCGGTTTATGGTGGCGTCTCTTTGAATTCACATTCGGATACCGTCTCGTCGCTTTTGAGATATTGAAAACGTTAATTTAGGAATGTGAGAGTCGTGGGAAAAATGGAGTTGTGGGAGGTGATAGATTGTATTTAAAATTTTTTGGGATTTTGCTCGAACAGATGGGGGCTATCAGGCAAATTGAAGACTTTTTGGATTATTAGGGTGGGTTACATTGCAATTTACAATGAAATTTTCCTCATGAATTTGTTCGATCGTGCTCAATAAAATTCCTCACTTTCGTTAAGACGAAAATAACAACAAAATCCACGTTTCCCATTTCCTCACCCGATTTGAAAAATTTTACGAGCATGAGAAACGCCTCAGACACGTAACATTGATATTTCCCAAGTGTAATATGACAGTATCACCTGAAAACTCTCAACGATAGCCGCTGTGTCCTTAATCGATCGCCAGGGGCTATATCTCGATGTAGCGAGAGAGGGTTTGGGGCATAAGTTTTGAGAAAGTCGAACGTGACGACGAGAACAACTTGGACGTTGGTGGTCGTTTTCGAAACTACCCTTCCCTCATCCCCCCGGGTTACCCCAACAGCATCTTACAGTGCATCCCGCGGGGCAACTTCAGAACCGAAAACTCAACGTCGGACTTTCCCACCCTCTGAATGTGTATTTCAGTATTTTTTTTGTTGGGTCAATGACTCACCTGATGTGGCTCGTACTTGTTGGACGGTTCACACAATGCTGGAGTCCAAGTCTGCAACAAAAGGCGAACAAAAAGTGAACAATTGGAGTCGTTGAAGTAAGTGAGAAATTGTTGCTAATAAATTTGAAATTCGCTGTCAAATGAATTAAAAAAATGAATAGTCTCCGAATTTTACACGGAAATTTCCCCCGAGTGGAAAAATAATAACGCGATTACTAAACAGATGATTTTTACCAAAAAGTTCAATCATTTGATTGTGGTTCATACTTTTTCTGGGAAATGGACAATTTTTTTAGTCCCAAGTTGCATTTTGGGGATTAAATCTTGGAGTAATGAAGGTAAGATCACTCTCGGAGTGAATGATAACAATTATTCTCACCAGATTCCATGAAGTAAACGGGTTATTGTTAGACACGTACATTGTGTCCCACAGATCCGTCATTCACGGGTAATGGCCAGTGAAATTGCCAGTCACCAGGGCGAGAAAATGATGAGGTCTCTATGCCGAGGATTAAAGTGAAATTTCCCATGAAATTTAATCAACTTGATTCCGTTGGGATTACAAGTGATTCAATTGTCTGAAAATGAATAACTACACGTGCCGAGGAACATTGATCTTGGAAAATATTTTTTCCATGAGAAAAATCCTCTGGACCTGATTCTCTCTAGTAAATTACGTGAACACTTACGCAGTTTTTACTGAATGTTGTCTCCGTCCAAAAATCTCTCGATTAATTGGAATTCGTCTACCAATAGAAATCGTTCAATGCAGAACCTCCCATTTGACCCTTTCTAAAGCACCAAATGCTCTTCAGAATCAAAGACAGTCATCAGAAGGATCAAACGATCCACCATTTGACCCA
Source organism: Diachasmimorpha longicaudata (assembly GCF_034640455.1). Taxonomy (NCBI): domain Eukaryota; kingdom Metazoa; phylum Arthropoda; class Insecta; order Hymenoptera; family Braconidae; genus Diachasmimorpha; species Diachasmimorpha longicaudata. The sequence continues at coordinate 5,722,215 of NC_087232.1, read as the reverse complement.
CAAGTCTCTCCTCCTTTCTGAGCTCTCCATTCCTCTCTCGTTCAACCTTCAACCGAATGTCAAATCTTTCCTCCCAGATGTCCTGTCCTACCTTGGCCCTAAACCTCTCGAATCAATGATTTGGGTTTCGGAAAGTACAGGACAAGACCGAAGGGCAGCAGCAAATAAATCAGCAGCAAAAAGCTTGTTTTTTGGTTCATTTCGATGATATCAATCCTTTGACCCTTCCAATCCGAAAGTTCGTTCGTTCTCACCCCCTCCAGAGATAAAGCTGTTACCCTTCCAACCAAACTTCCAATAAAAATCAATGAAGAACCACAATTGAAACATCAGGCAATGTCAGCCCAATATTACAACACGTCCACCAGCTGCGCGAAAATCCGATAAATTAAATTCAAAACAGACGCAATAAAGGAATCTCATTAATGCAGCTGAGGAATGATAACAAGTCAAAGGCGTAAACCACCAATAAGGGCCAACAACCAGTGCGGTTAACGTCTAACAAACGTTTGCCACGAGTTGCCAGGATTTTGGGATGATTACAGACGCCTGTGTTTCTCGTATATCTTTAACATCTCTCCAGACCCTTCGTCATGATGCAATTAATTCAACGCCAAGTGCTGGGTTAACATTTCCACACCCGATGGAGAGGAAAACTTTTTGACTCCCCCTTTGCCGGATTTGGAATCGAAAGTTGGGAGATGGTTCTACTCTTTACTCGTGAGAATTAGCTGAGTGCGGAGTCAGCAAATAAGGTCTTGGTGGGAGGGGTAGCTTCTAACAAACTGTTATTTCAGAATGAGGGATGCTGGTGTCCTTGGCATCAAGATCAACAGGGAGATAAGGGGACTGTTGATTTGGAGATGTTTTCCAGGTTTAGGGGGTGGAAAGAGATGGATCAATTGAGGGCTCGTTGGGGACGAAGAGCGATCGGTTTGGAAATCGGTGCTAGAACCGGTGAAGACATTAGGGTTTATGTCGTGTGGAGAATGGGGTTAATTATTCATGGGGGTAGACCAAAGGGAAATGTTCTAGGGAGGGTAATTTACGGCGGTTGTTGGAAGATTAAATTTGTTGTAAATTTGGTTAAACGATTTTTTAATATGAATTGTAGTTTGGAAAATCTAGGAAAATTGAACCTGTTTTGTGTACCTGGAACAATAGAGGATCCCTTCAAAACAACGTCTGAGGGCATATGGAAATATTTACCATACCTCTTACCTACACCCACATCCATATTTCACTTTGAGTCTTCATGATCAAGAAATGAAAAAAAAAACGCTCATTGGGGCATACACAGGGGTATGAAAGAACAAATCGTTTTGTTTCTGTGATGAGGGAGAGGAGAGGACTCGAGAAGCAAATGGAAGTCGTTGGTGCAGCTATTTTTTGTCAGGTAAGAGGGCCGTATGATGTGTCACACATAATGCCCTATCGATTTATCATGAAACACGAAATGACTGATAAAAATTTCCACGTATGACGGTTTTTCAGTTTATGTCATCGTAAATTGGATGAAGGATATAAAAATGATGTGATGTGGTTACTGATTCGTCGGGAAAAGTGAATGGAATGACGAAACATCATGCATTCATTTGATTAAACAAATTATGACAACTGAAGAGTTAAAAAAACTAACAATACGTTTTTATTTGTAATAATTAAGTCCTGAATTTTTTTAGTGAGCATAACCTTGATATCCCCGTCTCCTGCTAGGGGATGACGCATGGCCGACAGTCAGCCGAGGTTTGGCCAACACTGGCTCACCGTCGGCTGACTGTCGGTCATGCGTCATTCTCTACGTCCGCGTGATTCACCTCGGGTGAACGAGATGAGGACCAGTACTGGCCTCTCCTCGGCTGATTGCCGGCCATTCTTTGTCTCGTTCACCCTCGGGTGAATTACGCCGACGCAACTCTATTTGACTGAAGAAAAAACAACAAAAAATTTTAGTGAAAATGTGACGATCGATATCTTCATGAGTGACGTTTGACTATTTTTATCGTGAGAATTGAGTTCTATTGCAATCAGTCACTGAATGTCATTCAGTCGGCCGTTTAGCGGGCAAACGACGTGGCTCTCCGATACATTTGCTAGAAAAGCGTAACACAATCGTCCTGTCCTATTTCCATGGAGCCTTACACACACAACTTCACAGACAAACGAATAAACACAATACAGTGGCCATTCGAAGTGGCAACCGGTTAATCGTCTCTCATTGTAATTACATTTTACGTTAACTGACAAACAATTATTACGAGTGTAATTGACAACAAGCATCACGTGAATTTTCCATATGTCGATTTTAATGAGGGCGACAGGAGTTTATGGAATTTCCAATTATTCGGGTGTTATCGATTGGTGGGAGAGAGGGTTCATGTGAATAATTCTGCATGAAAATCGGAAGAAGAGCGATAGTCTGTGCAGCTGGGGTGTGACCGAAGAGTTCACTTCAACATAAACTTGTTCCCCAATTCCCATTTTCATGTCTATATTGCACATCCCCCACCCCAAATCCTAGTTGTACTATTTGGTCTACAGGTGGACAATCATAAATTTTGATAATTAGTTGAGAAAAATTAGCAGTTTTCCCAGTGCCTGAAATTCCCTAGTACGAAATAAAAAAAAAACAGAAGTTCCTAGGATGGACCAGACTGTTAAAAGTCGTCCGAAATTTCATGACAAATTCCCAAAATTTTTCAAAATGAACTGTAAATTTGGTACATTTTGGACTGGGTAGAAGAGGGTTCGCATAAACAATTTATTGTCTCCAACAATCTTTCGCAATTCCTTGCAAAAATTATTGAAAAAACTCCGGAAAATATGCCTCTCATCCCCTAACACTAATCACATCCTCGAAACTTTGAAATCTTTCGGAAAAAAGTGCGCAAGGGCGAGGGAAGGAGAGAGGAAGTGCTCAGAGCTGGGAAATTTACACAGGACGTCTTTGGTATTCATAAATAAATATAAATAGTCTTAACGATTGCAAAGCCCCGAGGGTTTATGAATAAAATATCAATTACATTTTTTTTCCTTCTTTCATTTCCATTCTTGTAATTTTTTCCTCCCCTCGTTGCAACGTTTCTCCCGTCCCTTAACATGATATTCCGAATCCATGAGGGAATTTAAATTCTCGTTAAATTCATACAACATATCCCGGGGTAAATTTGCTCTTTGGCTTCTTAACCTCTTGAAACTGCGGATTTTTTGTTTGTTCAAGACTGATTATGTCCCCGGCTTTAATATTCGTTAAATATTCATGGAATTAAGAAGACTCGTCGGGAGCGGAAATTGAGAATTCTGAGAGAAAACTGTGAAAACGGAATCGCTAAGTCAGTCAGGCGAGTACCAAAGGACCGATTTTTTTTATTTCCGTTATGGATAAATGATTTTAAAAAACAAATGATAAATTGTGCTCCTCACATGATAGTCAATATGATTTTGTCAATAACTTCCTGATTTATTTCCAAATCGAATGCTACGCGGAGAGAAAATTCAGGGAAAAATCCATTGAGAGAAATCCGTGCAATAAATCAAAGACAAGTGAGACTTTAAAAAAATTACAAAGTAATTAACGCTCATATTCCGCAAAAAATCTACAAATTTCGATTTATATTCCATGGAAATGCGTCTTTTTGCATAAAATAAAGCTCAATATGGTGAATATTTAAATATTTTCGACGATTTCCTCCAACAATCTGTTCATTAATTATTATTACAATTTTTTAAAAATAATTTAGCACAAAACTTCGAAGTTTATACAGCTAAACCAATTATTATTTCAAATATTTAATGTTCTCCCCTCGATCAGACTTTTTTTATTCATTTATTCAAAATAATTATGTCAACAGCCGATGGTGCATTCTCATCACCGAACCCCCTACCCAGAACCACCCTAACAAGAATATTATCAAATACAATAAGACTCCCTAAACTAAAATACAACATTTTTAGTTGACACAAAATATTCCTGTCCCTCTCCCGCAGTTGGACGCATTCCCTCAACCCCATAAACCCTCCGTAAATTCACATGCGTTTAACTCCTCAACAATTCACCCATTACATCAAGTTTACCCAGGAAGTTGAAAGCAAATGGCAAGGAGGAAAAATATAAAGGGCAAATGGGGTGTTTGTCTGTTATGTAGCCAACGTACGCCCATTCCTCTGGTGTCTAACCCTCCCCCCAACCCCTCATGTTGGAATCCCCTTGGCCGAGCGACCCATTTGCTAAGTTTCATATCCACCAAGCCCTCCCCCCCCACCCTCTTTGCCCACCGCCCGTAGCACTACTACGGGGGTGAGAGTTACCACTCCTCCCTCACTCTCTCTCTCTCTCTCTCTCCCTCTCTCAATTCCCCCGGAGCATCTCTGAACCGTAACTCTACCGACTATCCCCCAGCTATATATCGCCCAGATGCTGTCACCAAATTGGTGTCACTGGGGCTAGCTCCCTCTCGGCGACCCACTCTACTAACTCACCTTTTCTCTCTCCCTCTCTCTGTCTTTTTTACGAATTCCACACGATGGCTTTTCCACGTGTGGAGTGGGGGATGATTTTTTTGAGGGAGAAAAGGGGTGTCTCAGGGGTTTTACTGAATTATTTGCCATTTTTTTCGAGAGAGCAGTTCTCTCCTGAAGGTTTTTTTTTCGCGAAGGGGTTGATAGGGGGTGGGGGGGCGTTTGTGGAAGGGGAGGGAAGGATTGTTTGACTGGTTTTCTGTGCCCAAAAATCGATCCTAACGGGTTCGTTGTGAATCCGTTTTCAGTCTGAAATAACGAAAATATTCACTGGTGGTGATTGTTGGGGGAGAATTTCACGTTTTGGGGAGTAAATAAATCTTTGGTGGGGTAGAATGGATTGATTACTGTGGTGGAAATCGGTGGATTTTCCAGAGGGGGGTACGGGGGTGCAGAGTGGGAGATGATTTATTTGAGGGGGAGAGGGATGTCTGGAGGTACTGAATTATTTGGATTTTGGTTGTAAGTGAAAGGGAGAATTAAGGGCTTTCACCTGGTTTTTTTCCTGACGATTATTCTTGACCGACATCTTTGGGCTTCTACCGAACCCTAGAGGTCCGAGGACTGAAAGTAAACCGAGGAATAATTGCAATAAAATTACTCTATCGTAATTATCATGAGTCATCGTCGTCTCGTTTCTTTCCTGAATATTAATACTATTATTTAGTCTTTTTATTAATATTTAATATCAGTATTTTTATTTTTGAAATTTTATTCTGATGCGTAGTAACTTTTACCAGTTCAGTAAATTTCCTCTGCTGGTACAGTAACGCCCTTCTTTATCAAGATGAAATATTTCTAACGTGGGATAAAATTTGACTATCATATATTAATTTTTAATGAGTGTTGGAACGTGAGGTAAAAAGCGAAGTAACGCCGACTCATGATGTACTTTTATGGATTAATTTTTATTAAAAATTGAATTGTTATTAAAAATTTCTCTCGCCACATTTGTCTCCAACCAATTAAATGTTCTCGCGGCTGAACAGATCATTGGAAGGGCAAAGTGGGTTCACAATTAGAGAATGGAATCATCAATTTCATCATTAGTGCGTATATTTTTTGGAAATATGCAAAAAAATGTGAATATGGGTGCAATTAAAAATAACTTGATCAATTGTAATTATTTTTATCCTCGGATATACCTTATTCTTCTCATCGCTGAGTACTTTTTATATAAATATCCCTGAGGATCCATAAAATTTCGACAGTTCCCCCTCCTAACGACAGCCCCAACTTGATTAAGAATTTTCCCGCCATTTAAAGCGATATTCTTTTTATTACCTTAAAAAAATATGAGAGATACTTGACGGGACTCAACCCCACTCACCCCCTGAATAAATACCATAGGTGCATTCAACAACTTCCATTCTCATTCAAAAATTCAGATTTTCTTTCTCTAATGAACTCTGGGGAACGAAATTTCCGCTTTTTCAAGCCCTCCAAGTGGTGGAATAAAAATGTCAGTCTGTTTTCACCGGAAATTTACCGCGCTTTCTGCGGCTCCACTCAAAAGCTCTTGAAATGAATAAAAGAAAAGTTGAAAACAAAGATGAAAATAAACGTTAAGCACTTACGTTTTCTTTTTCACGAACAGCAGACAAAAAAGTGTCGACTATCCAATTTTTTATTTCCCGAAAATTTTGGGAGATAAAAGGAACAACAACTGATTTCGAATATTTAACAAACAAAGTCTCTGATCAATAAAAAAGTTTTTTTTTATTTAAAAAAAATCGGCGAAATCTGTTGGAAGAAACAAAAAGAATTTTTGTAAATAACACACCGAGCTTTTAACAAAAAATAATTTCTTTTTTTTTCAGAAGTAAAAATACTAATTAATCAAAAATTCCTTCGAATTCGTTGAATATTTCATCGAAGTTTAATTGTTATTCAAATGTGTTGCGTTGTTCCTGTCGATCGGATAATTCATTGTAGGGGATGTCAATAGAATTCTATTGAATAACACATTTTGAATGAAATAATGCCTCGTTTGTAAACAAATATTTCATTATTTATACTCTCTGGGGAATGCGCTTATGAAATAAAGAATTAGAACGTTGAAACAATGAAATTAAGTTTCACTACAACAGACAGCCATCCAATATCATCTCTATCGTACACAAACTACGATATTTTTGAGTCCAATAGAAATTGAGGAAATACTGACAGTCATATCATATTAAAGCAGTACGATAATGCGAAATTTATTGACAGTTCGAATGATATTCAAATGCCTTTATCTATTTTTCCAAAAACTTTCAGTTTAACGCGAATATTAAGAGGGTGTTTTTCACATTTTTCCAATATCCACGATAATCGAGACTACGAAGATAAGATGCCTCATGAAAAAAACATTTAGAGTGTGTCCCTTGACTGGAAAAATGATATGAAGTTTTACAGCTTTTTTAAACCACAAATTGTCAAAATATTTTGGGGATTTTTTTGTTGGGGTGATTATCGACTTTTCCGGGCTGAAAGCCGTCAGACTAAATTTTTATATCCCCCAGTTATGGTACGAAAAATAATAGAAACTGTAATAACAGGGAGTTATGTCATGCTGATACACAAAGTAAAATTTAATAAATAAATAAAAGTCAATTCTTTAGCAAACGGTTCGGTTATTTCTACCGAATTTTCGTCCGCGTGTGGGAGGAAACATGAAAAGGGACTCAACAGCTGTATAAAAAATAGTTTTTAACCCGGTTATCAAGTTTTTAATGCTAAAAGTAGTGATGGGTAATTTTTATTACAGTGAGGTATAAAATGAAAAATAACGGGTATCAAACTATATCCACACAGTCGTATCATCCTGAGACGATGTGATAATGTAAAAGTTTTAGTTTAAGGTATGGACTGCAGATCAGGTCTGCAAGGGTCGAATTTACGAAAAACTCCCTCGTAATTTTTATTGTATATAATTTTCCCAAAAATTTGAAACTAAAAATATCCCACTAAAAACTGGAGATAAGTTCCGTAATTTTTAATTAATATTTCTCTCTGTGTAGTCATAAAAAATTACCGTCTCACCTCGAGCTTTCGAACCCTTTTTAACCGGCCGATTAATTAATATTCAAATTCTCGCGTTTTTTATCCGAATTCCTTTCAATCATCGACCCCTCGCGATGCTCCATCACACACGAGTGGAAACAACAATGAAAATAAATGTCCAACAATTGAGACCAATTTTTTCTTGCGCAATGGCAGAAGAAAACTGTCTCCTCGGGAACATCTTTCATATGAAATATGAAGTATTACTTTTTTGGTCAGGACAATGTGAGGGAGGGGGACAGCACAAGTCAGCTGGTAAAAACTACTGGAAAATAAAAAGAAACGAGAATAAGATGGGTCAACCGAGGGTCAGTGAAAAGTCCAGTGAGGGGTGAGTCTACGCGTTTTCTAACGTTCTCTTATCGACGTGGGAAACTCTCGGTGAAAGTTGGCCCGTCTTATTTCACCGCACGGATAAATGGGTTTTGTGTGATGAAGGGAGTAAAAAAAATGGAAGGGTAATAAGAAAAAGATGATGGTAACTGCAGCGAATCGGACGAATGCCGTTTAACCAGGAGTTGCCCAACTTTCAGCCGAAGCTAGCAAATTATTTCAAATAAAATGGGATTTTTTTTTCCTCACGAGAATAAAAATGAAAAGTTTTTCATCCGGTAATTTGGAAAACTCGATTATATTCGGATTCAGGGATTCCCCTGGATTACGATAGATCAAACTCGATGATTATTTCGATGGGAGATTTTTCTCCTCTATTTTTTAAACAAATAAAACAAGTACAAAATTTAGTTCACGATGTTTATGATGGGTCACATTTAAATTCAGCTCGTGGGACCATATTATTGATTAATCGAGCGTTACTTTCACAATAATTTTTTTTATTAAACATTTTTAAACCTAAAGGGTTTAATTTATATCCAGCCCATAAAACACAAAATTACCAGGCTTAGCACGTGGGTTACATGAATTAAAATTTTTTATTGATCATTAAACTAAAAATTCGCTGATAATTATAATGAATTTTTTGTCGAGGCTGTAAAAAAATATTTTACGATCATCAATCAACTTCCGAATATCAATATCATCCATAAAAAATATACCTAACACCCCGCTAGTTTCACCCCCTCCTCATCAAACATTTCCGTAAAATGTCTTTCCCCATTACCGATACCCAACGACCACCACAATTATCCCGAAGACTTCCCCACTTTTAACTGGACCCTCCCTAATTTTTATCGGCCCTTTCTCACCTCCAAATCACAAAACATTCCCATCATTCCTACCAAGACCCATATCTCCCCCTGCACCACCAACCCTCCCCTTTTTTCATTCCAAAGGTATTCTCCTTACCTTCATAAAAATGACCCCTGATTCATCATTAGGAGAAATCAGGATTTAAGAACCATTTAACCCACCCTCCCCCAAAACCCATCATCTCTCTCATCCCCTCATCCCCTCCTCCCCTCCTCCCCTCCTCCGCAATAATAAGTCATAAGAATCAACAAACACTAGGAGCCCCTAGTATCCCCCAACCAAAAACACAATTCTCCCCATAATTAACCCCTCCTGACGACCCATTAACCCCTCTACCCCCCCCCCCTCCACCCAACTCCTCACCACTTGACATTCCTCGTTGAAACCTCCTGGTCATAATTGTTCTGACGGGGACAGCGAAGCACAGTTGGATACAACTGTACCCCATTGTCTTCAGTTTCATTCCTGCAAACCGCACTGTATCCAACACATACATATATACATATATACATATACCCCACACGAATACATATTCCCCTAGATTTTCCTAACAGCTGCAGATGCTCAACAATTCCGGCAGAACGCGAATATACGCCACTGCTCGGTTGCCTTTCATCTATCCAGACCCACTTGTGCATTAACCGGGGGCAATACGAGGAAACCCCACCCCACCCCCCCTCTCCGCCACCCGTCATCGTAAGACCCCCAATCACCCCCTGCAGAGCCCCGACCACCCTCCCGTGGATACTGGGGGCAATGCGAGGAAAGGCCCCCCAACACCTCACCCTATCACCCCCTAACACCCCCTGGAGAGCCATCGCCACCCTCTCGTGGATACCGGGAGAATCGACCGTAGGTCTGAACACTCAGTTATCGTTTATGCACGCGATCACCCTCACCTGTGCTCCTGGTACAGGCGAGGGCCTTCGGGGTGGATTGGGTTGGGGGGCGGGAGGGGGCTGTAGTTGTGATTAGGGTGATCCATGTTGACAGGTGATATGCTGTCGGATCAGTCGCTGGGGCATTTCACTTGGGTCTGGGGAGTTTGGCAGGGACAGCTTCGAGAGAGAGGATTTGTTTGAATTTCGCGGGCTGTGTGGGGAGAGGGAGGAGAGAGGTGGATTGATGAAGTGGGGAGGGGATTTGGGAATTTACCAGAATTTTTTCGGTTTTGTGGTGATTTGCAGGGAAAACGAAGCGAAAGATCCGAATTCTGTCTCATTATTTCCCGAAATCCTGGAATTTCAATGTCAATGTGTTTCAAAATTTCGATGGAATTGACGGAATGAAAATTCCCCGGATTTCCCCGGAAAAATCAAACCGAAAATAATTCAGGCGATCTAATGACTATTTCCAAAATCGTAATTCCACCGGATATTCATAAAAATGTAAATGAACAAACTCTGACTAAGAACTCGCGGATTGTTAAGTTTGAAGATTTTGCCGGCGGTTGACTCAGGTTAAATTGAATTAAAAAACCGAAGAAGCGAGATCAACGGACACAATATGTAACGTAGAACACGTAAATTGATAAAGTTCAGTCAGTGGGGGGCACACAGAGCGCCTTCACCTTCGGTAAAAAGCGTCCGGAACTGAATACATGATGTGATGAAAAAAAAAAAAAAAAACAGGAAACATAAACTCGTACCATTTGGCTTTTATTAAACGCAATGAATCATTCAGATTCCTGTAAATGATAACTTGATCAAACGAAAGTTTCCTCAAACATGAAAAGAAAATGGTGGTAAAATAATATGGCGATGACATATCCCTTCACTTCTAATAAAAAAAGGAAAAAAATCCAGAGTCATGTTCTTGAAAGATAGTACATCGACTTTATACGAGTACTGTATATTTTATCGTTCGGATAACATTATAAAATATATATCGAACGGATATATTTTCTCATGAATTTAAATTGAAAACAAAATCGACGGTTAATATTTGAATTTGAAGCGGAAAACAACGAGTGAGAAGAGCGATATATTGCTAATTTTATTTCAATGTTTTTTGTTTACTGAGATTTAAAATCTCTCGTTTCCGGAACGGCGATTAAATGTCGATAGTGAAGGTACGGTTTAAAGCGACGGCAGTTGAAAGTTGGCGCGTCTCCGAGGTTAAGCTCTAGTACGTGACCTCGGGCATTTTTGTTTCGTGATTTACTTTCTTTCTGGGTAATGATAGTGGGCCAACCGGTCTCTGCGTCACAATTTTTTGAATTACGAGGCGAAATAATATATCGCGACACTGCTCAGGTGCGAAAGGACGATGGAATGAAGACTGGATCAATCTTGATTGGCAATTGATCAAGATGGATCCAGCCTGATTCTCAAGGTTGACCCAAGTTTGGATGAAGGTCGAAGACTCACTCAGTGTCCAGCCTGGAATTTCCAGCCTCGATCAACCCCTCGAATCACCCGATAATTAATCATCATTGATCACTCCTTGAAGGATTTAAGTTGAATATAATTAGGTACATTGAGGTACGTTATTTACGAACCTAATAATCATGTGGGCTGAATGGAAGATTTACTTTTGAGTTCGAATCAGTCGGATTTAACAATGAAATGAAGATTCATTCCACCCTGGGCCCTCCACCGAATCCCAGGAGTCAAAAACTACTTTCCCACACTCGTAAAATGTACTATTCTCCTGCGACTCGCGTAAAGGACGAACGACCCACGCACCCCCGTGAATAATTAGTTGTTTACGCACGAAGTGAGCACTAACATTCAACAACAAAACTAGAGAAATAAAATATTTCATGGGGAAAAAATACCCGGGGGTTGACACAAACTGAAAGTCAAAACCTCTTCTTTTATTCCTCCATTAATTGAAAAATTGAATTCTCTAATGAGCAATTAAAAACAACTGACTACAAAACGTAGGAAAAAATCTTCCCTTGACGAGTGGCAAATTTCCGCCATAATTAACCCCCCCAAAACATCATACCCTTCAGGTCCTAGTGCCTTCTAATTACCCCTCTCCCCCCATCGAAATTCTTTCTCTAAATTATCCCCCAGTGAAGTCTCGCGACAGAGCTCTCAAACCCCACAACCCCTTTCAAAATAAAGTCCCAACTTATGAATAAATAAAAAAAACTGTCTTTCGCGTTGCAAAGAAACTAAATTCATAATTACTCACCCAGTGACAGCCGACGTAATGAGTAACGACGCTTGACAAGTGCCACTCGTCGAATCCGAGTGCTTCCGTGTGTGTGTGGGGGGAGGGGGTGAGAGGGTTACGGCGATTATAACCTTAAATCCAAAAAGTCTGGAGAAGCTCCAGAGGCGTGTCCATGGGAGGAATGACAGTCATGTGTCACCTTTGACGAAACTCACCCCCAAAAAATCATCGAGAAGTGCAACTTTTTCGGGGAAAAATTCAACTTTTTAGGGAGGAAAATAATATTTTTTTCCCAGCCCCTCGGACAGATGAGGGTGACCCGGTAACCCCGTAACGCGTAAACACAATGTTTTTTTTTTTACTCTTATTTATTTATCACTAGAACTGAACTGAATGTCAACAGAACTCTCGTCGTTGCTTTCTCGCGATTTTGTTTTTTTCGCAAGGGGGCTGCACTGAACTCCTGAGGGTGACACGAATGGATCGCCCCAGTGACGAGAAACGAATGTTGAATAACGGAGTTGCGACTCACGACTTGCGAGAGGGCAGAATCTTTGCACCAACGCCACCGCCCTCACGCTACACTCCTACACAGGGATGATGGTTTAGGGGGGGGTTGGCAAAGCGCCGGTGCGAAATTTCAGTCACGTGCCGGAATAACGCGCAAACTCAAGGCACCTCGTGCTGGATTTTTTTCGAAGGGCTGAGGGGGATGTGGATATGATAACAATGGAATGCTTTGTTTTGCATGATTTGTGTTTTTTTTTAACATTTTGAGCCCCTCGTCGAGGGTAAAAAAAACGCCGTTTTGCAAGTCGCATTTTTTTGTATTTCAATTTGATTTTTTTCTGCAATAAAAAATCAGGGGAAATTAAATTAGATGATTTCGAATCTGAGAAAACATTGACAAGTGAAAGAGCTTGGAAAATATGAAAATTGATCTATTTTCAATGTTTTTAAGAAGAAAAAATTGGGAAAGACTTGAAAATTGTCCAAGAACTAAAAATTTTTTAAGAGTCTTTGAAAATTGCGGTTTTTTGTCGATTTCGTATCATTTGTTTTGAATAAAAGATCGATCGAATCGATCCTGGAATTTATGTTTTAAAATTCTGTTCAATTAATTTTTTTTTGTATTTCAATTTTACTTTTCACAAGAAAATGACAAAATCGGCATTTTTCACATGAAAAAACTGTCGAGAATTTGGAAAAATCGTTGCATGAGCATTTTCCCAACAAAACTCAGTGATAAATGCCAAAAATAAGAATGCACCCACCCAATTGCATAATTAATCCCCTCAGAGAACTGAGAACACCTCCAAGAATATCCCGCAATAAACCACCCGACAAAGACCCCTCCGTCACCTTCAGATTTCTCAAGCTTTCTTAATGATACACCTCCAACAATTTGTTTTCATAATATCTCAAGACCCACTGGAGCGTGAAAAAAAATCATCTCGGAGGGATTGGAAAATGTTCTTGTGCCTCTACAATGCACCCTATATTCTCCTGCCTTTCTTTCAACAATTTCAATCGCCCTCTTCGCCAACAGCCGGCCCTCACCACCCTCCTCAATTCCATTTAACTACGCTCAAGACACCCGTGACAATACATATTTCTCTTCTCAGACAGAAAGAGAATGACGTAGAAACAGTTGATATCGGAGCTTAAAATGAAATTGGTCGATTGTAATCTATTGAAAAATTCTTGTCATCCTTTTCATTTCTAACCGGCTATGACAAAACGAAATAGGGAGCAGTCAGCCGAATATTTAGTTGTAATCCGCACACAAAGAAACATTTTAAATGACATCTGGGAAAATTATGAGAAATTTAGCCTTTTTTTAATTCTCCCAAATTTTCTTTCTGAATTTTCCCATGATTTTCACCACACAATGATCGAATAACTTTCATGAAAACTCCCTCACAAAATCCCGCCCTTAAAAATTAGGTTCTTTCTCTTAAAAAATAAATTTTATCACATCATGTTTGATAGGATAAAAAGGAAAATTACCCATTAAGACCGGCAGTATCTTATGATCCACCCCCCCCCCAAATAATAACTGTTGTCTAATTCTACAATTACCCCCACTTCCCCAGAGAAAAAAAATCTAAATTAGAAGATTTATTTGGCACATACAGTAGTTGTCGCTATATATGTAGACGTGTGCCGGAGGAATCGTAGGCTAGCAATTTATCGACGAGTGGAACCGATAAACGATAGTCGGCACATGACTGAAATTCACAATTTCCCCCAGTCCCACCCACGTCTACGGTATTTCCTATGGAGCGTCCTAACACACGAATGAGAGGGGAAAAAAAAAATAAAACGAAGAGACTGAGGCCGAAGGCGAAGCTGGGGGCTGTGAATTGGGTGAAACCTGATGGTGAACAAGTTTTCAGCCCTCGAGGAATGGGAGGGATGGCAATACTACTTCATTGGATCAAAATTGTCCCATGTCACACTGGTCACGGGTTGAATATTGCACATGTGTATAAAAAAAGAAGGAACTAGTGAGGGCGATGGTACGTGTTGTTGAGAGAAGAAAAAGAGGGAAAGGATCCACATGGCGGCCATCATCCAATATAGGGATGTTTTTTTTTCGTTAGTGGATTATTCATGTTAACTTATTTTTGAACTGGGAATGAAAATTTACTTTTTATGGCGGTCAAGGGATAGTTGCAGTTGTAGTTGCACAATGAGAAAAAATATTTTACTTCTCTTCACTTATTATGTATTTGTTAATTACGTTATATTATATATTTTAGTCTCATTTTTTTAGTGCATAGAATTTATAATTCTACCTAAAACTCGTTCATGTCAAGAGAAACCGAGAATTTTTAGATTTATTTGAAATTTTCCAAAATTAACAGAATTCTCTTTATGTCCCTAGAAATATCGGGCAACTTCTGAGAATTTTCAAAAGATTCTAGAAATTAAATAATGAAAATGAAGGCCACAAAGGCCAGCAATAAATATGTCTCCTTACACTATTGATTGCCACCCCTCAGTATTAATTCAACGGATAAAAGATAAAGTATTGGGAGAAAAATATTGATGTCCATCGGTCCATAGAACAAGAGGGGCTATGCGAGTCAGGAATGAGATCATATGAGTTCAGTGGAAATTGCTTTCCATGAATGAAATCTAATTAAGTAAGCAACTCATCAAATTTGAATCCCTAAAGAAAGAAAAAATGCTTCTTGCACTTCTCGACGTCGATTCTCCCAAATATCTCAAAAAATAATTAAGTTACCTCGACGAATATCTGCGAAGATACGAGTTTATCCTCCCAATAATGTCCTTATCATTTTTCCTTGAACTTTATCATTGATTCACCAATGTGTCTCACGTTTTCACAATTTTTTTAAACAAAATATTCCATAAAAAACGAAGCATTTTGCACTAAAAATGCCCCTTTCCACTCAGCAAAACTGTGAAGCAGAATTTTGAAAGTATCTATCTGAAATGCAAATTTTCCTCGTTACCCTATGATACCATTTTCACTGCATCCATATTTATTATCTTTGAAATAATGACGTTGTTGGTATATGATGATGATTTTTTAATAGCTCTTTGACCTGTCCTTGAATAATGAATAAATTCGTGTTATCCATTTTGCACTGAATACATACGAAAATAGAAATAGACTCGATTTTGTTAAACGCAATTTCTATTCATTTTGTCTCTTGTTTAACGAAATAAACAATTACTTCCGCGATTGGAATGTTCCCGGACTATTGTTACGTAATGTACTATTACCCTGTGTAGCATTGTAAAAAATTATTGAATAAAGAAATATCAAATCTTCGGGAAACCAGAAATCACTTCAAAATATGACACCCCAAATATCACTTGAAAAAAAAAACATGAAAATGATTCAATGTAACCTGACGACAGTTATAAATAAATTATTTATTTATTATGGATATCTATCCGGAATTGTCCTGGTTCCTTTCCAATTTAATCCAAAATCCTGACCAACGATTCCCCCTGACGTCACTAGATTCGAAAATCTATAAAATTTTCCGTTTTCCATGGGAATCCGGTGATTCCAGAGGTCGCAAACATTTTAACGCGATATTATCACATGTGATGGTTTAATTGTTGTGATATTATCGAGTGTAATATTATCTCGTGGACCCGAAAAAGGTCCCAACGGTCCCAGATACGACATACAGGCATTCGAAGGGATGAATTCATGATATACATATGCCGATTGCTCCAGGCACGTATGTCCAACAATACAGATTCAATTAAATTCTGTACCTCATCCCCTCGTTCGGCCATCTTGCGGCTGGACCGAAACTTTTCCAATCAAAGTGGAAAAACGTTACGTTCAACCCCCTCTTTTTATCCCCAGTATTTCTGTTTGGGATTCTTGATTAGCTTTAATCAGATCCTGCGATCGAATTCTGCCTTTTTCGATATTTTTTATGACGAGGAACCGGATAATTCGAGGGAAATCGAGCCAGTGAAAAGTGATTTATAGATTTGCGTCATTTTTTGAGCTTCAAAAATGGGTCAATCAACTGACTATTTTTTTATCCTACGAATAGATAGATTCAATAAAGCCTCCCTCAATAATCAACCCTGCGATTCTCTCAGGGAAAAAGACCGAATGATGTCCAGGAGAAACTGGGGGATGAAAAATTGACGGAAATTGTAATAATTGAGAAGGAGCATTGGAGCCAGCAGATCTCGTTGTGTTATCGATCTTCGTTGAACGAAGCTGGCAGAAGGTACCAAAGGGAAATATCACTATCTGTCCGTCGATCGTTATGATCACAAGAATCAATCTGACATTTTTCCGAGAAACACAAAGAGAAGACTTACAATTTTCCGTCTCACAAAATGTGAAAAATCTGGGGGATTCCCACTGACGTGTCCATGTTGTTGGGTTATGATGGAAGAGTTCACTCAATCACATACCCTCCACTCTATTTAATCCCCACTTACATCCATATTTCCCACTCTGACTAAGATCCAAGTGAAACATCTGCTTCACCTGCGATAATAAACATTGATAAACGTTTTCGAAAAATTAGAGCTTCCGGGATTCATTTGGTCAATTATTAAATAAATTAACTGGAACGACTGCCCTCATTATTTCCATCTCCCATCGAATGACAATGGATTTTCAATTGATCTCCAATCAGCGCCGGATTTGGGCGGATAATTCTGACATAAATTCCTGGGAATTTCAATGTCACTAGGCAACAATTGATCAAACGCTGGCAGACCCTTCATCACTATCACCACCTCCCCCACCAAGACAGAGTAGCTAAGAATGTTGTTAGAGGGTGAAAGTGTTGACGAAGTTATGTTAGTTGATTGAAGGGTAAAAAATTAAATAAATTCAACAATGGAGAAGTCCAATTACCACTCGGCCAACTGGCAGAACAACCAGTGTACCATAATCAAAAGTTTGGGTAATGGTAGACTGTGTGTTCCAACACGTAAGTCGTTTTTGTCGGCACTGGAGGCTTGTGTTGATGCACTGACAATTTATCACTACACACTGAACAATTGGAATTGTACTGGAAATGGTAATGAAGCCAGGTAATTAATTATTTCTGTAATTAAGGTAGGAAAATGATTTCAGACTTGCAGGGTAGAATACTGAAAACTATTCTCATGCAGAGGAATATTCGTGGAATTTTTATAACTTGTTGGTACGAGTTAACGAACAAATGCTGAACCTCGACAACTGTCATTTGAAAATTACAAAATAATTGACGAATTTCTAGAATTATCTTTAAAAAATTGAACATGGGATGGGAAACTTGAGGAAATAATTCATCTCGTGTCTCATGAAAAATCAGAAACAACTAAATCAGTTGGAGTAGTAATTATGATATTGTGACGAATAGTTACCAGTACTCAACAACTATACATCACATGAACTATCTTATCATATTCAGAAACGCTCCGGATGAGACAAAAGAAACGGAAAAAAACCCAGATCATAGTGAGATGCTTTGCAAGTTGGAGTGCGACAGGTGAGCAATTAAATCTTGTCTAGTCTAGATAATTAATTCCCCGTGAAACGTAGCATTCCATCCAAAAAAATCGCAATTTGCTCAGTTCGTACGTTCGGCAACTATTAAATGACGTAAAAAATGAAATGCAAGAGAAGGGGACTTACACTGCCTTGATCAGTCTAATCAATCGAACAGCCGAAAAAGAAGTGGAAGAGAACAACATCATCCTGAACGACATTGCAGCACAAAAAACTGTCGAAGACCTGAAGAAAGAGCTCCTTCAAGAAACGATGGAGAACGAACAAGAGATATCGGGCCTCTGCAAACAACTCAACAAACTAAAGGTTAAAAAAATTTTCCGTAATTTTCATCTAAAATTGCCGTGAACAATTGCAATATCGGCAGGTAAATTGGCTCAGCCACTTTTGTTATCGGTAAACAAACTCAACTAATTGCTGAATATTTCTCTCCGGGTGAATTCAATTTTTTAAATTTTGATTTTACAATTTCGTTTCTAATTAGAAGATCATTAAAATTTTATGTATCATTTCCTTCCGTCAAATGAGTTCAGTAGCGCGACCAGCGGAGTGTTAACTGTTAGATTCGTCAAAGAATTTCTGGAATTCAATTGGTCTCTGACAAGGAAATCTCGAAATAAATCAGGACTATATAACGTATGTCCTTGTGGACTCTATCTAAAAATCGAAATTTGGAAACTAAAATTTCGGCAATTATAGAGCTTCCATCCGAAAGCGAAAATTAAAGCCTTCTGATTGTTGGAATCCCCGACAGATGAATTTTTCCCTGTCAATTTTTCATTTTCTATAAACCATTCAGGAAGAAAAACAGGAAATCGAATTGAAAATAGACCGTGAAACGGGATACACGAGTGCCTGGGAAACAGCCCAATGTGAGGAGAATATGAAGCGCTGTAACATCACCCTGGAGTACCTAAGAACATCGCTAGAGGATATCTTAATCCTCAAGAAAAACGAGTGTAGAGTTGCCCGTGAAATTGATGCATTTCTCAAGCAAAACATCGCTGTGAGTCTTGCAGCTGACTAATGATCGATAAATGACCCCCAAATGTCCATTTAATGAATACAAAATGGGATTTTTCTCAGACGGAATAAAAACATTTGCTGAATTTTAACAAATCGTTGCCGATAGCATGACCCAGCGACTAATTGTTTAATTTTTCCAACTATTTGTTCAAGTTTACCACGTCATTATTTCATTTTGATTAATAGTTGACGCATGCGAGGAGAACAAAATTCGTTGAAATTCGCCAACAATTCATTAACGATTCACAGACAAATTTTTATTCTCGAAGAGAAGAACAATTTTAGAACAAAAACATTTTATGCACCTGAAAGTCCATATCTTTTTGACAGAATTAATTTTGTTCCCTAAATGTAAATATGAAACTCAGTCAGATTCCCAGGACTATATCGTTATCCTATCACCTATGCCAATCTCATCCATAACGAGCCATCAAATTTATTTCTCTCATCTCCAACAAGTTCAACGTGAAAGCCTCGGACAACTGGGATAACAGGTACCACCGAGAAATGCAAATGTACACTGACAGAAATAATCAACTGCGAGAAACCATCGAGAGTAGACGCTCCACTCTTCAGGAACTTGAAACCAAGGTGGGTAGATATTGGTGATTGTGTTTTTGACGTTAACAAAACCACTCGGCCATTTTCCACCTCGAGGAACCGAGTAAACTAGGAAGGACCTTCCTCTCTCCTGTCACTGGTATATCCTCCACACACTGAAAATCGATTACAGATACCAGAGGCATTCGAATGCCACGTTGGTATTCTAATCCATACGTTGAATTTTATTGGCTCTGGATTTATAAGGTAATGAGAAATGGAAAAATTGAAGAAATCCCTCCAGACGAATACTGATGAGTTAAAATTATTTCAAATCATATTTTCCACTAAATTTACTGTCAAACTCTGGAAAAAGTTTCATTGAATTCAGTTTTTATGTCGTCCTTTTAAAGCCGAGTGAAATTAACCTCAGGATGTGGAGAATAACGAGGGGTATTTAAGGTGAAGTGGGGGAGAATTCCAAAAAGTCAAAAAACTCACGTCTTTCTGTTAATAAATTTCTTGAACATTTTCAAAGGACTGTAACAGTAAAAATCATTTCTGATGTTCTCACTTATGCATAAGGTTTAATGACGTGGTGGTAATTTCAGCATCTCTCTTGTATTGCCGACGTGTCGATAATGTAGAGAAGATGATACAATTACCTATCCTATTCAACCTCATGCATAGTTAATCACTTTAAAAATATAATATAATTGTTAAAATTTTTTGATATACCAAAGAACGTATTTACCAAAAAAATCTATATTTTGATTTATTATTGTCCAGCTTGAAGGCACTATAAATACCTTCGTTTATTATTCAAAATGAAGCAATAATATCCTCACATATCATCTTCTAATAATTTTTGAAGCTGGAAAATCTCTGAAATAGATGGAAAATTACATTTTCCGTAACTCACTGCCTTTCCATTTCCTCTTAATCCCTCGAAAATGAATTCTCAATTATTTATTTCTTTCCTAAATTGGCTCGCGGTTTTCCATAAGATGAAATATCCTCTTCAGCAGAATGCGGTGAGGAATTAGTGGGTAATCAAACCGCTTCCACTGAGTGATCATGAAACACCGTGTTCTGTATTTTATTTTTGTATCTTTTTGTTGTTATATTTTTTGACAGTTCTCATGTAATTGAATTTTCCTCTCTGAAACTCCTATAATAGTCTCCATTCAATCCTCCTTTTTTCTCAGTTTCGTGAGAGACAGGAGTTTATTGACCGGTATCTCGCCGAGAAGGAGGCTGCGAGGGTTCTGAGGGAATTGGAGGAGCATAAAAAACAGTCAGCGATTTGGATACAAGCTTGGTGGAGAGGAGTCATGGTGAGGCGAAAACTCGGACCCTATCGACCGGATGAGAAGAAAAAAAAGAAGACAGTCAAAGGAAAAAAATAGCCCGGATGATTGAAATGATGTCAACTTTAGTAGCCTGATGCAAAAAAAAATTCGCCGAATGTCCACGTGGAGATAAATATTGAAAAAAAATTACCAAAGTCATCGCTGGCCCATTACAGAAGTGACTGGGAACGATTTAGTAGCGAAGCGGTGAAACGAGATGAGTTGACTTATCTCTGACTCAAGTTTTTCAGCGATATCTCTGAATCTAAGGGAGATAGCGGAATTTTTGTCATGACATTTGTTGTAGCTCTCAGTTTGCCCCACAAAAAAGGTCCAATGAAAATTTTGCTGTCTCCCCTAGATTTCGAGATATTCCATAGTCAATACTTCAACAATAAAATCACGAGAACAAGAGGGCTCTAACGAGGATAATTGGCGAGATCGTATTGACAATTGATTATATGTGACTCAAAATAAATTTTATAGTTTCCTTATTTGCAAATATGATAAAATCTGAAACCGCAATCATAGCATCAACCAATCCATTCCCTCCCTCATCAAATTCTCAAAAATTCTCCAAAATTTTGACGTATTCCTGAGGACGTAAATGCCCCCAGTAAAACGCCTCGAGATTACGACATAAGAAATGGTTAACACGACGTTGGCATTCTCTAGATACGAAGGCCCTCGCGCAATTCCATATACTCCAACACCATTTTCCCGTAGAACGTGAGTATATTGCAGGGAAAACTGGAGGATGAAAAAATATAAAATAAGGAAGTAGGTCAGAAATACGATTTTCACCGGGGAAATGCCGACGAGACCACTCACAAGTTTTATGCGAAAATGAAACTCACTCAGAACTTCATGATAAAAAAAAATACGTCTCTGTTTTATAAATTTCCACATCGAGTACAATTGCTGGCAATTTTGAATACGAAATTAAGACTCTAAAATTAATTTTAGAGTCTTAACTTTAAGTCAAAAATTTCTGATTCTTGGGAGTAAAAAGAAGAGTCAAACAAAACTAAGGAGTTCAGTCAGGGTCGAAGGTTGTAATGAGGGCCCTAAAGGCTCGCAAACATGCGATTAAGGGTTACATAGGTCCCAATGAGGCCCATGGAAGGCATCTGAAGCTGTCTCTACATTATTAAAATCACTATCTTGTGACGAAACTTTAGAATTCAAAATAAAATTTTTTCTTAATGAATTGAACACTGAGACGTTTGAAAAATTACCAATTGACCCCTAATTTCCACGTGATTTAAATAACAATTAGGGTCTGGTTAGAGTTTATGTATCATAAATTTCCGTCACTTTGCTGAGACGAAAAATCCATTATGTGATGTCGAGAAGATTCTGGAGCACTTGCCCTCTATCCGCCTTTCACCCACCGGAATAACATCCGCTCAATAAATATTCAATGCGATCACCAGGAAAATTGCATCCGCTCGGTAATTAAAAATTAATGGAAATTGATCCAATTGAACTCGATAAACTTTAATTTTCCTTTCGTACACATTTCACGGAGAGGAAGAAATGAATGATAATTAAACAATTCTGGGTTGATGTTATTGTTGATGGTGGTATTCAGCCGAGCGGGATTTTAATTAGTTATGGGGGCTTATTGATTAATTTCCATGGCGAACAATTTGCCTTGAATAGAAAGCACATCAAGTAATTATTTTGTTAGAGTTATGTTCACGCAACCGCTTTCAACACTAATAATTTCAAAACATTTATATATTTATGATTTTATATTGTTTTGTTCTATTTTTTAATCCCATTCGTCATTTTTATGATTAATCAAAATTATCTAAGACAATGAAAACTTTTAATGAAGACCTTTAAAACACAAATTGAATTTTTCGAAAACTATTAAATTTAATCTAAGAAAAAGAATCTGATAGTTTTTTTCAGAGTTGAATATGACTCTTGCGACTCTGAATTAATTGAAAATATTTCAATTGAATCTTTTGATCTTCTTCTTTTGATTGGCTTTCTTCTAATGAAAACCCCAAGCCCTAAAAAATTTGAAAAGTCCCGCCTGACGTCCGATTCGTCAATCTGCAACCCAGCCTGACCCGACCTACTCTAGTTCTCGGTTACTCCACTCGCGTCGCCACCACCGCACTCCGTGATCACGCTCTCAAGTGCCTAAACCCCAGTAACCCCGTGACATAAATTTCACAGCCTAAGAAAATCTCAACAGCCCCTAATTTTACAAAAAAAAAATATTTAAAAATCCAAAACCACGTGAATCGTGGAATCATCGAGGGAACGAACGTGTGTTAATGGCGCGAAGTGTCCGCCATTTTGCAAACCCTCTCTACCTTCCTAAATGCCGAGGCACAAGTACCCAAGTAATTCTCTATCGACGTTTCAATAATCATCGGTGAAAAGGCTCGAACAATGATTAACTGACAATTTGCAACGAATGATGTTGTTGACGTGAGTAAAAATTGATTTTCAAGCGTTGAAATAGTGTTTAAACAGCGTCAATAGGGCTGATTATGCTGAGCCTATGGCAAGGTACTTCCGTTCAATGAACAGGAACAGGAAGTTCATGTCCAACAGCTCAGATGGCTAAATAAAAACATCCTGTGCAATTGAATTTTTCGAAATAATGAGATTTGTTCTTTGAATATTGTTGACAATGGGGGAGAATTATGCGATTGGGAGAGGGCAGTTGGAGTAATCCAAAAAGTGGGGATTATTTTTGGGGTTGGGTTAAGTCTAGCCAGTGCTGGACCTTTATTTTTCTTGGAAATTTGAGATAAAAATGAAAATTGACTGATTTTTTAAAGATAGATCTTGATTTTTTGGTATTAAGGTTTTCAAAATTTTTTTGATGACCGAATGATTGATTTTTAGAAATTACTTAAAATTAAAAGTCACTGAAGGATATAATTATATCAAATTCTCATCAATTTGATTGATTTTTGGTTGTCATTCGTCTTTATAAATGTTCATCTACAAGAGCTTTTGTTGTTCAAATCTAATTAATGTTCATGGAATTGATTGAACATGATGAGCTTAACTTTGAGATCCGAGTGAGTCTAACTGATGAGTAATTTTTTTTTCTGGACAATCCGAAAAGAAAATTAAAATTCTGATTTTTTTAAATTAGCAGGCAAATTTTTTCTAACCCTCTCTTGAACTTTTTCAGGTATGTTTACTGGAAAAATTGATTTATTTGAACGAAAATGCAGACCGAGATGCTTGGTGCGAATGATATCGAGGGTTTGACCGCAGATAATTTAATTCCTGTTAGTAAAATAATTTTTTCCATTTCATTTCTGGAGTGAAAAAGTTCCTGTGATGAAATCAAAGGGCAATTCCATTCGGAAGATGAACAATGACAATTATTTCCTCACAGGAACTGTTTCACTTAATTACCTATCATCTCTCAATTTTCGAACCTGGAGATGTGATATTAGCACACGAGATAGTACTAACATTAGTGAGATACGTTTGACATAGGTGGAATTCCTATTTCGTGATGATTCACAACGATCGCGTTCACAGGATGCCCTGTCCATTGTTGAATTAGGAAAACAACTGTTGCTGAGTGCTAAACATGGAGAGACTGAAACTGTCAGGGATCTCATGTGCCGAGGGGCACCTTTTACAACCGATTGGGTAAATAAGTACTTCTTAATTCAAATAAAAATTCGTTTAAAAAAAGCAAGTAAACAATTACATTTTTTACTAGATGGGAATAGTTATTGGTGATCATAAACTAGTATTTTTCTGGAAAATCCATTCTCTTTTTCTACTCCTCGTTTCACTAATCTCTTTCGTATTTTTTTATAGGACTATTATCGGTTGAAAAAATATTTCGTCTTGTTAAACCCCATCAAACAATTCTATTTGCGAACCCCCTCAAGATTCTAATTCATTTGCAATTAGATTTTAATCAAAATTCACGCTTTGAATGAAGAGAATAATTTTTTTCTTTAGTTGGGAACTAGCGCACTGCACTTAGCAGCTCAAAGCAATCACGTGGAGACAGCAGAAGTGCTCCTGCGTGCTGGAATATCAAGGGATGCTAGGACAAAGGTCGACAGGACACCCCTACATATGGCTGCCTATGAAGGACACAACGAAATGGCAGTTTTGTTGCTAAATTATGGGGCTGATGTGGACAGCAGGGACATGGTAATATTTCAGTTCTTATCTCTTTAGTGATGTCTATTGAACGATAAAGAAAAACTCGCAGATGCAATTGTTTACTTGTTTTTCGTTTGAATTCGGTCACTCAGTGCCGAGTAAAATATTTTCAAGTTATTTACTTCATTGCAGGATTGTCTGTCTAATTGAAAAACTAACTTATCAATTCAGACTCTAATTTTTTAGCCCGTCAATCAAAAAGTTTAAATGCTGGGTAAAAATTTAAAAAATGGAAATGACGTTTTCTTAACGAATTGGTGACGTTATGAAGTTGTGTAAAAAGTTATGAACTATTTTCAGTTGAGAATGACCCCTCTGCACTGGGCAGTGGAGAGAGAACACGAGGAGGTGATGCACATCCTCCTCGATCACGGTGCTGATGCAAATGCCATAAGTAAATTCGACAAGACACCCATTAGTTTGGCTCTAGAGCACGACCGACTGGATCTAGTCGATATTTTGCAACAGGAGCGCGAGGTGCTGAGTTTGCGAGAGGAAAAACAGAGACAAGCTAATACAGCTGAGATTGAAGAGGCTACTCACAGTCTGATGCAGATGCAGGAAGCTGAGAGAAAGCAGGAGCAGCAGCAGTTTGAGTTGGAGCAGCAACTGCAACAAAAAAGAAAAATCCAACATCAAGGTTAATAATTCAATTGGTTTAATCTAAACTATTCTGCAATTATTCTTTATGGATTCACCAGTCATGTGGTTTAATTATGAAAAATGTATTTTTTCGTATTGTAATGTTTTTTTCAATTTTTGTTGGAGGATTACTTGGAAAAATTTATGTTTTGTATTTTTTTTTCAGCCCAACCAGTAAAAAAGCAAAAAGTCCTCTTCCAACCGATTCACCTATCACCGTCGAGTGAAGACGAACGAGAGAAAGAAGCAGAGTTGACGGCTAGAATAAGTAGCATTGAAAATAGTACATTTAAGAAGCGTAAAGAGATGGGAGGACTGAGTGGTCTTGAACAGCCACTTCGGTTGCTCGAGGCCCACGGAATTACAATGATCCCCGTTGACAACGATGCTAGTATAGTTGAGAATGCCATGGAAAGTGGGAGAACTGTTGTTTTAACAGGTAAGAAATTCTCATTCGTCGACGACGATTTAAAAAAAAATGCAATCAGGAGAAAGGATATCATAGTAGAAAAATGGCCACAGGACTTTGATAGTCTTGGAATTTAATTAAAAAATTTCATTGGTCAATCACTATTCAATTTTCCCCCTCGCTAGAAGCCGGCAAATTGGCCTTGAACCTGACGAGAAATCCATCAATGTCTGCCAAGAAACTTCAGGAGGTACAGATCGGTGGTACCACGTACAAAGCACGAAGGAAAGTCATCGCGATAAGAGCAGATCAGATTCTCAACAAGAATCAACCCCCCCTCACTCCGAAAGGACCCAATATTCTCAAGAGAAATACAGTTGAGAAACAAGGAAAAATATTTTTAACTCCAGTCTCAAATAATTCCAACAATTTATCCAACATAACGACTCATAAATCAACAATTGCACCTAAAATTCAGGTAAGAATATTTTAAATCATAAATAACTAAATTTTTGAATAGAAAACGATTTACTGAGTTAATTTTAATAATGAAAACTGCCTAAAAAATTATCAATGAAAATGAATTATCGGAATAACACACTTGTTCTCAGTTAAATATTTCTAACGTTTATCAGTGAAAAATTCATTATTTAGATTTAAATGGAAAGAAAAAAAATTATTTATTTCAGAATAAAAATGAGGAAAGTTCTGCAAACGAACAGAACCCAATTCTTCTAAAATTGGATGATGATATTGAGGAAATAGAAGAGGAATCGTTAACAACAGATTCCACTGAAGACCAAGTTATGGACATTGCCCTATTGAATAAACAATTGATAGAGGCTCGAAGATTAGCAGCTGAATATCGAAAACAGTTGCAGAAGAAGGAGGAGGAGGCGGAGATATACAAGCAACAGTTGAAGAATATCACGGCACAAACTACAGCAAAATGAATCTCTTTTCAAACTATTTTATAAATCATTTTCACTGATTTACCTCTTCTGATTTTTTACTTGATTCATGAGAATTTCGTGTACATAAAGAGTCTCTTTTTCTATAAATAACTGTACAGAGTGCCAATACCGTTGGTTAATGGTGAAAAACATTTTTGATACTGAATAAATGATTATTAATTAATTCATCATGATTGATTACTCTTGTTCGCCGAGACTTTTTAGTTTTGACAAATTGATTTGTGAGTTTTCGTGGTATTCAAGTGACGTATTTGACTTTCAGGTGATTAATTTTCCACTCGTGTGTATAAAAGTTGAGAATAGGTCTTTTGAATGCAATATTGAGGTTTTTGGTTTTTTGTAATCCGCGATTACAATTTTACGTGTAAATGGTAATGAGTTCGAGTAGATTATTTTTATATGAAAATTGGAAAAGACAAAAAATATTGGAATGTGACTTGTTTTTTTAGAAAATTGTGAAAGTCATTGGTCAAATTGATATTTGAATAAACTTATTTGTATGCAAAAGATTATTATGGAATTAATTCATTTTGTGTCTGTGCCATAATAGTGTGGTGAAGCAGTATATTCCGATACGAGCGCTGGAAAATAATTTTTTCGTCGTGCGAGTGACTGAAAAGTTAATTTTTCGCACAGCGTGATGAAGCAATATTTTTCATAATAAATAAATTATTATTCATTCGTTAATAATTATAGTTTTTAAATAAAACTGTGGAAATGAAAACAAACATTTTGTCATGTAATTTGGTTTTGAGAAAGTTGTGAAAGTAATTGATAACATTGATATACGAATAAAAATTATTTTTATCAAATATTGCACTGTGGTTTCTCTCGGAGTTATAAAAAATTATTCATGTATCACAAATTTCATGCCTATATTATTGTTTTTCAACTTTTCACGCGAAAAGTGATATTTTTTTCCTTCAGAAAAAATTTTTGGAATTCCTACTCTGTTTCATTGTGCTGTATCTTATCTAATGTTTTTCGTAATCGTTTTATCGTGAATGAGGAAAGACATAACAAAGATAAATTTTAGTATTTGAGAATGGAGGGCGCTGTGCAAATTCAATCGAACCCCGCCAGTTCTTTCATAACCCCGACCACAAATATTTGCATTAATAATTCTACTTCATATGTATTTCATGGACGTTCGTGTATTTTTACTCATTTTCCAATCCAATCCAATTTTATTTGGTAGTTTTTTTTAATGAAGAATTAAATTTAAATTAGAAAAAAAATTTCAGTTTTGTTTAACTTTTTATGGTTTCCGGCTACTCCCTCCCCCCCATTTCCACTCCGATAAAAGATAACGATTAATTATTTGAAAATTCATCAAATAAATTGCAAAGTTTGCAGGGAACGTTAAGGCAAATACCGGAATATTTTTGGAGCTTCAATGGTATTTGGGAAATTACAGTTCCCTCGAGATTTCAGCCAATGGAATTGCATCACGAGACAAAATTATGATTTAAGCCTTATTTATTCAATCTATCAAATTTGGTGAGGTGTTACGTTGATTATCGATATTTCAAACATGTAGATGACCCTAAAAATTACTTGTAAAATTTTCAAACAATCAGATGTTATAATACATCAAGTGTTTGAAAATTATCGGGCATTCCCTGAAAGCAAAGTTGCTAAACAACATGTGTATGTAGTTTAAAACATGAAAATCCTTTGCTCAAATCTAATGAAAATTGTCTAGTGATAACGTGACTAAAAGAAATAAGTTATAAAAAAATAAAAACTCTGAAATAAATGGATATTTGCCAAAAATCCTTGATTTCTATTTACTTGTTATTTATTTAGTTATGATATTTAGAGGGGAATTTACTTTTGGCGATCCCCTTTTTTCTGACTCATTTTCCTGCATGTTAATGCTATTGAAATAATTTGAAAAATTATTCAACATGGCAATTCTGTGAGAAAACAGCCGATTTATTGCTTAACAACAGCCGTGATATTTCGCTATTTTATGCGAATATTTTCATCCCTACAACTTCCCAACGCTTCAAACCGAAACATCAACTATTTTCAAATTGGTCTGAGGCCTTACTCCACACTAATTCGAAACATGACGCCATACTTTTTCCAAACTCCTGGATCTTCCAATTCTGCCCCCAAAAATGTCTTTCACATCTCCAAAAGAAAAAAACAAAAAAATGACTTCCCCCTCCCAAAAAATACCCATTTCATAACAAAATCCCATAAATACCACTTACCTCGGACCCTACCCCCTCAAATAAAAAAAAATCATCCTGGTCCTTGGGAGTTGAGCACCGATGATCGTCGGCTGTCCCCGCTCGATAACTCCCGCCCGCACCCGACATCCAAAAACACCAGATCCACTCACTTCTAAACTCAAAAAAAACCCCCAGAAATCGCCCAAAACCAAAACTTCCACCCCCAATGCGAACCTCCACGTCCCCACACCGTCCTCCACCCCCAACCCTCACAATTCACCCCCTTGAAACCCCAAAATCGTCCAAAAACACAAAATATTCGAGCGTAACCGACGCGGGAATGATCTTGGCGTCTCTTTTCGCTCGGCTCACTTCGACTGTGTTCGACTCCTTTCGCCTGCGCTCGGTCGACATCGCCTCCCCTCCAGTCAGCCATTAACTCACGGTGGGGGAACCAGTGCCTCAACTCTCTCTTCGCCTCTCCCAACCAAAACATTACCCAAAAAACAAACTCGAATCCCCCCAAAAAAAAAATCAGCTGAGAACCCCTGAACGTATCTAGCCTATCGCGCCGACGACACTCTTGATGCTCCAGTGGTGTGTGCGCCCAGTGTTGAGGAGGGGGATTCGTAGTATTTGCGCCTCTGCCTTTTCCAATCACCAAATTATCGCGCAGAACCCCAAAAAAAAAACAAGTTCCCTCGAAAAATCATCGAAGCCGATGTAAAAAAAACAGTTCACCCCGTGCTAACTGAAATCAATTATCTCCGACCAGTGACTAAATTCCCGTCAACTCCGATAAATCGTCATGTTGGTGTGGGGGGTCGTGCCCCAGTGACAAAAAATAACCCCAAACTTTCCTCAGAGAAACCCCCCCAGTCCTCGGCTGGAGGAACAAGTGAAATAAACAAAAAATGACGGAAATAGTGAGTGAAACAAGAGTTTGAGGATTGTTGTCACCAAGTGCACCCCAGGCCCCCAAACGTTGGGGTCCCTGATCACCCCAGTCAGCGTCCGCCGGTGTTGGCGTTATCCCAAAATAAAGTATCCCCATCTCTGAGGTGATAAGTGTGAAAAACGGATTCAAATCAGTGAAAAAAATCATAAAAATCACACCTAAATGAGTGAATCCAATCCAGTGTGGAGTCCTCAGTGCTGAGTTTCCCCATTTTCTCCGTTACATGTATGTGTGTGTGTGTGCCACGGACGAAGCAAAGAGGCGGCAGGAAAAATGGCGTCCGATAACGAAGCCTCCTGCGTTAGTGACCCAAATTTTGCTGTGATCTGTTCGTTTTTGGAGTATTTCGGTAAATCCTGTGGCGTTAGTTATCCAGACATTGGAAAACTTCAGTCTATGCTTGAGGATAGTCACGATGGTGAGGTGATTCTGTTGGTTTATGGGTTTTTACGTTTTTTTTAACCGGAGAGGGGGGGTTTATTGTGAGGCTAGTGAGGGCGCGAGAGCCTCTGCGCGCCAACACACGACATCAACCAGTAACTTCCCTCCCTTTTGCATCTTGTGTTTTTATCAGTTAGATTCATTGATATTTATTTTTACTGTGTTTCCATACGTGTTTTTTCCATTATTTTTTTGGGCCATTTATACTCAGTTCCGTGTGTGGCCTTTAGCCATGGTTCTCAGTGGGTGGGGGAGGATTGAGGAGGGGGGATAGTGTTGACATGATGGAGTGACAGTTGTGGGACTGCAAATTCATGGAATTTCCTCGTTTTTGGGATTTTTGCGGTTTTGCAGAGCAGATGAATGTGGTTTTGGTCTAGTGAAGATTTCTGGGAACGGAAGGGGGTTGTATTTGTTATTGTTGGGGTGGGAGAGAGACCGGTTTCACTGTTGATTCTAAATAACATGGATATTGAGCTTTACTCCTTGATTTTTTTGATTTTTAAAAATATTAGATACTTTTTATCCAATTTCTGAGGATCTTCAGACGTTGGAATGGCGAAAATTGTTAATTAAAGAAGTACAACGATTACCAGAGCATTCTTTTGGTCAAATTTGTCGGACACAATCTAGAATTTCAACACCCCCTCCCCTTTTTTGGTATCTTGTGTCTCGAATTCTGTTATCTTCACTGATATTTACTATATTTATTGTTTTGGTAAGGGTTCTCAATGAAGTTTGGGGGTAGTTCGATTCGCTTTCGTTATAGCAATTTCCTGATGATTTTTCGCGGGCAGGGGGCAGCGAGGGGGTGGGGGAGAGAGATAGTGTTGACATGATGGATTGACAGTCGCGAGACTGAAAATTATTCGATTTTTTTTGTGGAGGTTTTGAGAAGATGAGAGTGGGTTGGGTTCGTCTAGGTTTTTGCAGGGCGTGAGGGGGTTGTTTTTGTTATTGTTAGGTTCGAGAGGAGAGGGGTGGTGACTTGGTTGTCGACCTGGACAACGTGTGGTATTTTGTATTTTTTAAATTTTCTTTTTTGATTCTTAAAGGATTTATAATGAGTTTTTTTTACTCGGGGTATTTTGAGATCATTGAAATCTTGGAAGAACCAAAATTGTTAGTGACATGAGTCCGATGATTGTTGGAGCCTTCCTGGATTTGATCAGATTATAAGAAACAATTATCTAGAATCTCAATGGAACCTCTGTTTTGCTTTTTCGATTTTTTTCAGTGATTTTTAATGATATTTATCGTTTATTGCTTTTGGGTAGAGGTTTCCATGATTTTTGGCGGGAATTCCATTCGCTTTTGTTATGGAAAAAGTGGTGATTTTTAAGAGGTCGGGGAGGACCTAAGAGGGGACAATGGTAAAATAATGAAATGTCAGGTGTGAACCTGAATACTCTTGGATTTTATGGCCTTTGGAATTTTTGAGGTTTTGAGGGGCCGGTGATTGTGGTCTGGGGTTAGTGAGGATTTTTGGGAGTGGAAGGACGTGGTGAAGGGACGGGATGCGGGTGAATTTGATTTTAAGATAATTGAATTATTTTTGGTTGCAGTGCCCCAACCACTGATAGATCTCCACATAAAACTTCTACGTAAAACACGAAAGAGTGTATCTGCTGAAAAATGGGAGAAAGCTCTTGTTAAATTTTGTCATACGTACTCCAATCAGGATGGCTGGGAGGTGGAGAGATTTGGATACAAAAAAGTCCGTACTGCTGTTAAAGTTCGGTTACTGAAGGTATAATTATTAAAAAAACTCTATTTTAATCCCTAAGAAATGGATACAAATAAAAAAAATGACGATTTATATCCTGATAAAATTATTAATAGACACTTTATAAATGTTTTAGGTGCTTTTGGAGTCACAATTTGACTTGAATCAAAAATTCAAAAACGAAGTGAACAAATTATCATCAAATGAGCTGCGACTGGAGCCACTTGGACGTGACAAGACTGGTCAATCTTACTGGTTTCAGTTGGATGAGGAGTGTAATATGAGAGTTTATCGGGAGGATCTGGATGAGGAGAGTTGGGAGTTAGTTGCCAAGTGAGTGAATAGACCTTTGACTACGTGAGATCCATGAATTTTCGGATTGATATGATATTGCTAAAGATGTTTCTTCCATTCACTGGTGCTGTCATCAGATTACAAAGCGATGAATGGCTTTATACATATCCCAACCAATTGATTTCTGAATAAATTTTTTATTGGTGTATTTATGTAAATGAATCGTTGGAATTTGAGGGAAATTGTTCCAACGAACAAATTCACCGAGGGGAAATGGAAATCTGATGTTAAATATGACTTCGGAGAATATATGTTTATTAATTATTCTGTTATCTCAGGAGAAATTTCATATTCAACAAATGTATTAGAAAATTGACAACCCCAGGGTTCTACAGCAATATGAGATTAATTCAATTATTTAAAATTTTTTTTGCGATCATTCAATTATTTAAAAATTTTCGTGTGAAAAAAAATTAATGTCTCCCTTCAACTGAAAAACCTGATCATTATTATTCTCATAATTTTCGTCCCCTAGGGATCGCGAAGGCGTCGTGAATCTCATCACCGTCCTGTCAGACGGTGAGGCTGCTCCTATTCCTATTAACGAGGACAGCAACAGTCTGGAGATCTCCGAAAAGCCCATTACCGATACAGGCCAAGTCACCTCTTCCCCGTCCCTGGACTCTGATCCTCCCGAAAATGGTGATGCATCTCCACCGACTCCCTTGAACCCACCAAAGCCTCCAGAGCCAATAAAGAATCCCCAGCCCCAGGATTCAGACTCCTCGGAGGCCTCAGAGCTCACCCACGA
Organism: Diachasmimorpha longicaudata; assembly: GCF_034640455.1. Taxonomy (NCBI): domain Eukaryota; kingdom Metazoa; phylum Arthropoda; class Insecta; order Hymenoptera; family Braconidae; genus Diachasmimorpha; species Diachasmimorpha longicaudata. Next base: position 5,688,766 of record NC_087232.1, on the reverse strand, counting down.
CTCCTCCAACCCCAGCCAAGACGACTCCTCTCAGGATTCTGAGGCACCCCTTCCCCTTCCTCATCCTTCCAAAAAGCCTCTACTCCCTTCTCCCCACATTCAGAAGCCCAAAACGTCCCCCTTGAAACCCTTACCGATATCGAAGCCCCCCGAACCAGCAAAACCAGTTCTGAAGGCAATTGAAACTCCAGTCATAACAACTTCTCCTCCTAAACCTCCTCAGAGGCATCTCCCGACGCCATTCCCATCATCAGAACCCTTAAAACCCCAGAAATCTGTGGACAAACTGGCGTCTACTCTCTCTCGTCTGCAATCTGAAAAACCAGGAGTCTCCAAGCTCGAAAAAATTGCTGAAAATCTGGCGAGAACGTCAAGCATATCAATGATCAATGGAGAGGACGACAAACAGCCACAGGACTTTACCACAACCAGGGGAATGGACCTGACAGCTCCCAGAGGGTTTGTACCAATTTTATTTTGGCGAATTTAGTGAATACAACAAAATTTTTCTCTGAACTTGAGGCGATGATGACTCAAATCATCTCAGAGGGAATAAGATTTATTATTTGGTTGAGATGTATCTATAAATTCTCTTGCTTAAAAATTTAGATATAATGGTTTATCCGACAGATTTGACACATCAAAGGACGCCGATCGTCCAGTGGACTTTTCGGGAATGGACCTGAGTAAATCATCATTCAGAAATGATATTCAAGCACGTGAAATCGACCTCTCCACGAGAAAGCCGAAGCAGGACCCTATACCGTACGATAGACCCATTCATCGGAACACAATGGACCTGAGTAAAAGACAGTTATTCAGCTACGACGTATATCATCAAAGGCAAAAGGACGATCACAGACTGCCAAATTACTCAATTCTCCCAGATCCCAGCAAACTATCCATGCGAATGAAGAGGAGCCACGAGGATGAACCAGATATATCAAAACGTATGCGAACTGATGGAATACCAATGAGAAAAAGGCGAGATGATCCTGGTCCTGCTATTGAAGAGCCCGTTATGATGATCCAGGGTGAGGGCTCAGGATCTGATTGTGATGTTGCAAATCCTCATTCAGAAGCAACTAATGAGCCTGAGGTTGGCGAAGCTATAGAAGACACATTCTTCTTTCAGGGTGAGGGTAATGGTGCTGACTGTGACACTGGTAATCCTGGTGATGAGACATCCAGTGACAATAAAGAGAGCAAAGAATCAAAAGACAATAGTGGAGATGTCAGGAAAGACGTGGGTGTAAAATCCCTGGTTAATGATTGTGAAGAGGAGAAGAGCAATTGTCAGGGATCCTCTGAATCTCCCAAAAGTAAATTCAAACCAACCCTTGGGGTGCAGGTGTTCACCAAATCGCCTGGGAGCAGCTCGAAGAGACTCTCCAGATGGGATGTGAGAGAAACCGAGGAAAAGAGAGAGTGTGACAGCAGTATAATTGGCGATGACGCATCGATATTTTCTGGGAATGATATCGATAATAAATCCATGGTTGAGACGATATCAAGCACAACAAATCAGAATTCAGTGACATCATCGAGGTGTTTTGAAGTTTCATCAGCTAGTACTGGTGTTGATGAGGCTGATGAAGCTCCGAGATTTTTTTTTGGACCGAATTGTGTGTCGTACACGTCAGAAGCAGCGGAAAAATGTCCAGAGGGTGATGGTGGTGGAAGGCAAAGCTCGGAAGATGTTTCTGATGTCCCTCAATCTTCGACAGCATCAGAAAATCCACCGGAGTCATCGCAATCTGATGAATGCAAAGACCTTGTAACGAATTCGTCGGAATCTAGGTTGGAATCCACAGACGCTGAATCTTCTGAAGTTGTTTCTACAGTTCCTGACGATGGAAAAACCTCTGAAGTAATGGATGAACCCGAAACATCAGCGACTGCTCATGATTTAGGGGGTGTGGATGAGGGAATTGACTCGACTGGAGGAGAATCCATGATTCCGGAGCCCTCTGAGCCATCACAGTCTGATAAATCTCCTGTTGACGTTGCACCAGCTCCCATAGTCGATGGTAATGCTCTCAAATCACCTGAGAGAATTAATATCGCTCAGGAGGAGAGTTCTGAGGGGAAAAATGCCGATGCTGATGATAATAGGAGTATCTCCATGGATCAGGACTCCAATGAGGCAATGGTGATCGATGACATGGGTTCTGACTCCAATGAATCTAATAGAGAGGTTGAAAAGTTTGAGATACCTTTTCCGGCACCTCCGGAGTTTCCGGGACATCCGGATTTTACAGAGCGTATATCTGCTCGCCTGTCTCCGATCACTAAAGAGGAGGAGCGGGAGCTCGAGGAGGCCCTGAAGAGCATCGATGCTGAACCCAAGATCCAGGCTCATGCGAACGCCGATAATGCTGATGTTGAAATTGAAGGGGCTGGGGATGTTCATGGCAATGAGGGAGTCGTTGCCGAATTATCGTCTGAAAGAGAAGAAGGTCAAGATGAGGTTGAAAAATCGGAAGAAATTTCACAGGAAACTCGGGAAAATCCGAAAACTGTTGAGGAAATTCCAACAAAAGAAGAAGACGTGGAGTCTCCAGTTGGAACATCTGACGAGGTTCCAGCGAAAAATGAAGAGAATCCGGAAATTCATGAGGAAAGAACAAAAAATGATGAAGTCTCCGTGAATAATGAAGAAAATCGAGAAGTTGTTGATGAAATTCCAACTCAAAGTGAAAATATTCAACCTGAATTTAATAAATTCGAACCAATTGCAACGGAAAGTGAAGCAAGTCCAGAAATTCTTCAGGAAATTCCATCGACAAGTGAATGTATAAGCTCAGAAGTAGAAAATCCTTCTCTGAAAGTATCATCCGAAAATGAAGAAAATTCACAAATTTCTGCGGAAATCTCATCGAATAGTGAAAATATCGACGCTGAGTGCGAAAAAACTGGAGAAATTTCCCCACAAACTGAAGAAGTTCCACCAAGAACCGAAGATGTCGTTTGTCAGTCCGAAAAATGCGTCGAAACTCTCCCAGAAAATCTCCAAGAATTTCAGGAAAATCCTCCGGATCAGCCTTCCCCGCCCCTAGAGGACGAAATCCCAGAGGAAAAGTCTTCAGAAGACGTGTCCTCAACATCTGATCAACCTCCCACACCAAAACCTGATGAAAACCTTCCCGAAATGGTCCCAACACCTCCGGAGGTCCCGGTCGAATCTCCAACCTCAATCATATCGCCTGAGACCCCAAGAAGTCTACAGGTATCTCCCTCAGAAGAGATTTCAGTGGAGTCCCTGCCTCCTCCAGACGACGTTCACTCAAAACCAAAGCCCTCATTAGCCTCGCAAACATCACTGGTGGCTAATTATGGAAGTGATGACTCAAATTTACTGGGAAGTGATGATGTCTTCGAGGCAGAGCTGACTCCAGGACCCGAGGAAGCTGAATCCATCGCAGAGGATCCGGAAAAGACTAATGAGGGACCTGATTCGATGTCTCTAAACGTCCAATCTGCACCTCAAACTCTAGAAGAAGTTCCTGCGGAAGTTGGACCCATCTCTGAGGCTCCAAAGACACCCAGTCAGGTGGAATCCCTCTCTGAAGCTTCTGGAGATGCCCCACAAGAGAAGAAATCCTCTCCCGAGGGTCTAGAAGGACCTTCAGAGGTGGAGCCAATGTCAAAAGCCGCAGAAGTGCTCCCAGAAGAGGTTGAATGCACTCCTAAGCCACCAGAGGATTCTTCGAAGCATCAGACACACGTTGAAACTCTGCCTGAAGCCCCCCACCAGAAAGAACTACCAGAGTCTTCAGAAATTACCGAGGTATCTTCACCTGTCCATCTCGCACCACAAAAAGAAACTGAACTTCGTGAGGACGACCATGATGATGATAAGCCTGAAGTCTCTCCACAATCCGAAGCAGCTGATGATGTTTTCGACAAACCTTTCGACTCCCCAGACATGTTCGACTCTTCAAAACCCGAGACTCCAATTGAAATTGATAACCAAGACATCGAGAAGATCGCAGCAACATTAAATCAGGACGACGGAGATGATGATGAGCCACCAGAGCTTCACACGGAGATAAGAGAACCAGTACCTCCCTGTGGGGAGCCCGAAATCCTTCAAGAAGTAACAGATAGTTCATGTTCTCAACCTCCAGAAGAAAATTTCCCAAAAAATCCTCCGGTTCTCGAAGAAATCCAACCTAAAGACTCTCCAAAGCCCCAGGATCCTGTAGATAATACTGTGGACTCCTCACTTCCTGAACACGTCGAAGCGAAAAAGTTAGAACCCCCTGTAACCCCAAAAAATCCTGACGAACCAATAGAAACGTCAAAACCCGAAAAAGCACAAATTGAAAAAATCGAAGCATCATCACCACCAGCCACTGGCCTCAAGGAGAAAACCCCTGAGCTCCAGACAATGTCGATAAACGACTATCAGAAAAAGGATCGAGAATCTGATGAAGATAACTCCCCAATTCGTCAAGTGGCAAAACGTCCCCGAACCGAGCCTGAATTCAGTATCTTTAAAAAGTCACCGGAAATCCTCCAGAAGGAGCGGAACTCTATCCCGTCTCCAGAGACCAAACCCGACAGAAATCTCCAAAACCAGATGAAGCCCTTCGAGGAGCTCAAACCCCAAATAGCCGCGGTCCTGACCCAATACAAGCCAGATATAAAGAAGGAAGCGAGCAAACGTCTGCACCTGGAGCAGGATCCGGAGGATCTCCCTCCGATAAAGTCCCGCCCGAGTAAAACAGACTTCATCAAAGATGAAATCAATGACATCAAGAAAGATCAGAAGCCGTCAGATATCAAGACCGATGAGCCCAACAATGTGGAAGGTCGATTAAATACTGGAGAAACATTTAAACCTCCAGAGCTGACTATCACCCGCTTGAACATGTCTGATGACTCTGAAAACTCAATGGGGATGGACAACGACTGTATGTATGAGGCGCCACTGAACAACGTCGATCCCCTGGCAACTGACGATCTGGTGAAAACCGAGGAAGATCCATCAAAATCCGAGACTGAGCCCCCAAAACTGGGTGTCATTAAAATCAGAGAAGTCAAAGAGCTGCAGTACGCCAACTGGAAAATGGATTCACCAGAGCCCCAGTCTCCTCAATGTGGAAGACCCTCACGAAAGCGTCGGAACAGTGCCAACGATTCCAACTCCGAAGAGAGAACTCGTTCCCAGGAGACCGACGACGCAGGGGGAAAAAGGATGAAGCTTCGTGGCAAACGAACACCAGATGTCCAGTTGAGGAAGTCAGTGGAGGCTAACAGAGTGGAGGTCAGTTCTGACGAGGAAGCCCCACCTCTGTCGGAGGTCATGAAGTCCGCAAATACAGTGACACCAGAGCCCCTGGTGGAGGTCAAGCCTAAAGGAAAGAGAGGAAGAAAGCGAAAGGGCTTCAGGGGTAAGGGTCGACCGCCCCTTATCAAGAAAGATCCATCGGCGATTGCTGAAATCCCTAATCAATCAGAAGCGAAGAAGGAAGAGACAATCCCAGCCCAGAAAAAACGAAAGAAACGTAAAATGGTCCTGGGACTGGAGATTGGGATTGATATCGTGGAACCTGACAGCCAGCAGAATCCTGGGGAGCCTCCCGTCCGTCAGTCTCGGCGAATCGCTCAGATAAAAATCAAGGAGGAAGCCGATCGGCGAAGGATTGAGGAGGAAACCCTGGATAACGTAAAATCGATAAAAGGGAAGAAAGACGACGAGAGGAACAAGAAGAAACGTAGAAAGCACAAGGACTCCGATGAGGAAGTGCGAATAAGAGAGGTGGACAGATTTTTGAAGGACAAGGAGAAGCAGAAGGAGAAAGACGACAAGGACAAGTTAAAGAAGAAACGAAGAAAACGCAAGAAGAAGGAAATGATGATGAAATTCAACGAGGCTAAGCCCTGGCAGAGCTCATCAGGCTCCTCATCAGACACTGAAGAGCACGAGGAAGAAGAGGAAGAAGAAGAACCAGAATCGGAGGGTTCACTTCTATTCAAGAGCGATCACGAGTTCTCCCCTGAGAGTGATCTTGAGAAGGACGCGGAATCGGAGCCTCTGAGGCGAGCGAGAACAGCCCAAAAATCGGAGGAGAGATCTGAAGAGGCTGATGAGTACGCATGTCAGAAATGCGGCAAGGCAGATCATCCAGAGTGGATTCTTCTCTGTGATACTTGTGACAAGGGCTGGCACTGCAGCTGTCTTCGTCCAGCATTGATGCTCATCCCCGAGGGCGACTGGTTCTGCCCACCCTGCCAACACACTCTTCTTATAAATAAACTCCGAGAGAGCTTGAAGACTTATGACCAGAATGTGAAAAAACACGAGAACGAAGTTCTGAGGAAAAAGCGTCTAGCATACGTTGGCATCAGTCTTGATAATGTCTTGCCGAAGAATGAAGTTGGTAGAAGGCCGATCAACAGAGATACTGGGGCCGAGAGTGAGGAGTCTGAAGAGGAAAGTGGTGAGGAATCGGGATCAAATGTTGGATCTGACTCTAATGGATCGTCATCATCTTCCTCGTCAGGCAGTGGCTCGACTTCCTCGGAGTCCAGCAGTGAGGAAAGTGAACCAGTTTATCAGTTGAGAGAGCGAAGATGTGCAAATACCTCTTACAAGTTCAATGAATATGACGACATGATCAACGCAGCTATTCAAGATGAAGTGGAGGCGGTCCAGGGGGCTGGTAATCAGGGGCGAGGAAAGGATATCTCCACAATCGTCAATGCCGAGAAGGAAGAGGCACAGGAGGCCTTTGATAAGCATAAGGAAGGAGCTGAGGAAGAAGCTGACAAGCAGTCAGAGAAGGACAGCGATAAGGATTATGCTGTGGATAGAGATGAGGAGGAGGAGGATGAAGAGGAAAAGAAGAGGATGGTGGTGCGCAAGTCCTTGGGGAAGAAGAAACACAGGAAGTTGAATAGCCTTGACATCAGTAGCGAAGACGATCCTGAATCGGATGAGGATTTCAAAGGAAGTAGCAGTGACTACGAGGAGGATTACGAGGACCAGATGATATCCTCTGATGATAGTTACACAGAGACAAGGAGAAAAGGAAAACGTGATGCACGACCTGTGAGAAGATCAACAAGGGCGGCGAGGAGGCAGAGATATGATGAAGATTTCATCAACGATGACAGTGATGATTCAGATCGTCCGAAACGTAAGAAGTCGAGGTCCATTTGGGATGAGGAGTCAGAGAGTGAGGAGAGTGACAATTCATGGAGATCTAGGAAGAAGAGGAGTAAACCCTCTGCACTACCTCGACTTCGGGCAGCACCGAAGACCAAAGGGAAAAAGAAAAAGAAGAGAAAAAGGATTGTACAGATGGACTCTGATAATGGATCTGATAATGATGGAGAAGAAACTAAAATTGAAGCACTGGAGGCACCCCAGGAGACGGCCATAGAGCAGGAGGAACTCCCTCCGAAGCTGGACAGGCCTGAGGTGAAAGAGGTAGTAGCCGAAGCTCCTCCAGCTGAGGAGTTCATCAAGGAGGAAAAACCACCGGTGCTACAGGAGCAGAAACCGGAAGTGGTCGTTGCGAGTCTTCAGGAGGAGGAGGAAGAGGAGGATGACGACGACGACGATGACGATGATGACGACGACGATGACGAAGAGGAGGAGGAGAAGAAGAAAATTTTTGAAGAGAGAGTTGAATTACCTCCGGAGAGTCTGAAAGAACTCCCTCAGCATCTGCCCCAACAGCTCCTTCCGGAAACCCCTGAATTGGAGAAAAAGAAAGACAAGAAAAAACGAGAGAAACCAATTCGCAGAAAAATCATTTATGGAGGACTGCCGGAGGACCGCCCTCCCGAGGACGATGAACCGTTGGGGAGGAGAACGCGAGGACGAAAGATTAATTATCAAGTGGATGCGATAATGTCGGATAGCGAGGAGGAGCTGAAGAAGGCGCTTCGTAAGACGGAAGACAGTGAAGATGAATTCGTGATGAATGATGGGGAAGATCGTAAGGATGATCCCGATAAAAATTCGGATTCTGCGGATGATGAGTATTCGCCGCAGAAGACAGGGGGAGGAAAGCACAAGTCGCCGAAGAACCGGAGGTCGAAGAAGAGCCCAGCGGGGAGAAAGACATCGGACAATGGGGAGCCGAAGCAGAGGAAAAAACCAGGGCCGAAGCCAGGTATGTAGGGCATTTAATTCGTTGATATCGAGAGGAACTAGTGTATTCGTCATAGATAATAATTTTATCATAGATAAAAATATCCATATGTGTCATAATAATTAATGAATAATTCCAAACATTTATTGTGGTTACAGGTAGCAAAAACAAGCCCCGCTTATCAAAATCGCCGGGTGGCAGTATTACCCTGGAAGGTACTCCATCAATTGGTGAAGTGGAAGGAAGTCTTGCGAGTCTAGCTCCAGAAGAGCTCGGCGATCTCAATGATGAGCAGCTAGCCCAGATGATGATGGAGGACGAGGAGTACGGGCGTCGTCAGTTAGAGCTCGCCGCGATAGAGATCGCGAAGAACAAGAAGAAAGAGGAACGGGAGGCGAAGAAGCTAGAAAAAGCACGGCAAAAAGCTTTGGAGATTCTCGCTGCTGAGCAGCAGAGGGATCCAAACGCTCCAGAGGGTGCAGAGGGTGAGGCCCCGAAGAAGAAAAAACGGGGTAGACGAAGTAAAGCGGAAATCCTCGCTGAACAGATGAGAAGAGGAACTGATCCGGCCCTCGCCGTCCTTCCACCGACGGTTCCAGGGATTCCAGCACTGGTGCCAAGTCCCTCAGGACCACCAGGAGGAGTACTTCCCCCAACTCCTGGGATCCCTCTCTCCGTTTCTCCCGGAATGCCATCTCTACCAGCAGTCTCGATGCTTCCAGTGGATCTTGAACGACACCAAGAGCACCTTATCCCCAGTCAAATGATCACTGGACCCGATGGACAACTATTGAATCCCGATGGATCCCCAATGAAACCAAAAAGACGAGGCCGAGGTAAAGGCAAAAAAACTCTTGCTATGGAAGCAGCTAGAGCGGAAGCAGCTGCCAAAGCTGCTGGACTAGTGGATCCCGATTTACGCTCAGACGATACCTCCAGTGTTCTTCCAACTCCTGGAAGTTCCACCTCTGGATCAGCACCATCAACACCTCCACTGAGTATCACCCAAGTACCAGTGAGCCAATCACCACAATCGATTTATCCATTGCCTAGTCAACAATCTTCCGTGATAACCAGAATGCTTCAGTCTCAGCCAATCTCGTCCACTCCACCTCAGTCATTTACAGCAGCTGCTGCTGCAATGGGTCAAAAGTACTTTGGTGTTCCCAATCCAAATATGATGGGGGCTAGAGGGGGTTACGATCTCCCCAGAGGCCGTATACCATCGCCCTACAATTCGAGGCCGGGAGGGCCAGGACTTCCGGTGCACTTTCCTGTTCGATCAGGAGCACCTTCCATGAGAATGAGGGTTCCAGGTCCATCTCAGCTGTATCACACTCCTCATCATCCCATGGATCCATCACCATCTGGTGGAGGGCCTATATCGATAACCAGCAGAGACCGAAGTTCACCACTCGCACCTGGACCAGCCATGATTCCACCAGCTGCTGGCAGCCCTCTTGCCAAGGGAGGACCAACTCCTCCACCACCTCCGTATGTACGAGGGGGACCACTTGGTAGATTTGGAGATGGTCAAATTCCCACGAGACATCCAATTCCACCATTCACAGCCTCTGGCAATCACTCGGTTCAACAGCCATCACCACCACCCAATAGACCCGGCAATTTTTCACCTTATCATCCACAACCACCGCCCAATTATCATTATGGGGCTTATCCACCACCACCAATGTCCAGTGATGATGCTGCGTATCAGGGTTCACCTTATCCTAGTGAACATTTTGCCAATCAATCGGATAATCCACCAGCACCGACTGTACAACCACCATCAGCAACACAGGCGGGCAGCTCTCAGGGGAGCCATAACTCAGGACATTCAGGGGGAAATCCACCTGGTGAAGGGCCACCTACCAATCCTCAAGGTCATGGCCCTCATGGAAAATACGATGAGGAGGGAAGTGGGGAGTTTGGGGGCCTAGTTTCTTACTTCAGCAGCCAACGAGAGGATGATCTTGATTCGTAGCATGAGTGAATTCTTGGCCAACAGATTTAATGAGGGGAACTCATGATAGCGTTTGGTGGCTTTGGGGTGGTGGAGAGAAGGGATGAAAGGCTGAGGGGGGTTTTAGAGGCTCAGGGGGACGGGTGAGGGAATTGGTTTTTAGTGAGATTATTTGAGAAATTTGACACCTTTTACAGGCTCATAATTTCTGTTTTATTGTGCATATGAGGTTTTAGGAGAAAAAGTTAATTAGAGTTAAGGCTTTTTGGAGATTTTTTTTTTTTTTTTTTTAAAAAGAGGATAACGAATAGTTTTGGATTTTTTATTGAGTCAGCAGCTGATGAGACTATGTGAGATTTTATGAGGATTGTTTATGAATTTTGGGAACTGATGATTTCCAGGGCAGTTTTTTTTTTCAAATTAATTTATGGTGAAAGTTAGAGGTTCTAGGAAAATAATTATTTTTTAAGAGAACTTTTTCAATGGAAAACCCGTTTTTTTGGAATTAAAAAGTTGAGGATATGAAATGAGAATTGATGAGGATTGGGACCTACCGTTTGATTATTAACTTTGGAAACGAGATTTTATTTGTGACGACAAAAACGTGTTTTGATATTTTGTATGAAAATTACCAAGTAGCTTTTGATATTCTTCACGAAGCAAGTCTCAATGTTTCCACGTAAATTATGAATTCTCAAAAGAATTTCGTGTTCATCATAAATTGTTGTTTCCTCCCGAAAATCCCTAAAAACCTAAATCGGTTGTTTTTTTATGGATCCCTATCAACGGTTGACTCAAAAACAAAATTCCAGTTTTCGCTACCGAAAAAATCTAGCACAAAATGTCTGAAATTTTTTCCTACCACTCATTATTGCATAAAACTGTAGACTTCATGAGCCATAGAAAATACTGTTATTCCCCAAAATCTATCACCACTCCACCACCAAATGATCTCGAAATTCCCATGTGATTATTGGTAAGTGCCATTTTTTTAATCATTCGCTATCATTGTGAGTTGGGTTGGCCAAGTACCTATTAACGATCTTGATAAAAAAGAAATTCAAAATGATTTATCAATTCAAATCGTGACTTGACTGCGGGCAAAGCAATAAAATTGACCGAGGAAAAAAAAATCTTAAAAATCACTATAAAAAATCCTAATAACCCCTGATTTCTCAAAACAGTCAACTATTTTCCGAATTCAGAAAGAGAAAAAAAAGAAGAAAAATCGGTCATGCTTCTAACGACAAAACCTGTACATATGTAAATACGAGTGATTCCTTTAGATTCTATATTACATGTATTATATAAACAGTCATAAACGAAAAAGGGGGAATATGAAATAAACCACGATTTAGTGCAAAAGGGCACAAATGTAATATTTAAACTAACGAAATGAAATAACGGCATCTGATTATTGATGATTAACAAAAAAATGGTGTGAAGACTACTACTATAACTATTTATAAAGAAAAAAAGATTAAGAATTTATATTAGGAGTATATTGTATTTTACAGAATTTTACTTGGACAATTATTCTATATAAAATATGGATAAAAAATATATAATTATGGAGAAACTACTTCTGGCGGGAAACTAATGATGACAATCACCATTTGAAAGTGGAAAACATTTCGTTCCCCTTAGAGAGAGAGAAATATAAAAAAAAAGAAATGTATCGAGACGTTAATTATTATTAATTTGAGGGGCCTCGTGAGTACGAAAATAGCACCGCCATATTGCAGATGGTGGTGCTATCCACCTGCTTGTATTTGTGATGATTTTTAAAAAATTGAAGAACGTCATGATCACATGGGTTAAAAGATTTGTTCCATTTTGTAAAATTTGGATGGAGCGAATTGAGGGTGACATGAAATCACAAATAATTCTGAGACATTTTTGGAACCGCGAGCTGATGGCGCCCTTTTTTTGTCCTGAAAATTAATGGTGCAGTTGTTCCCTAATTTCATGACTTTTTTCACATCCAAGGTCTCTCATTAATGATCTCGTAAAGAAATTAAAAAGGATGGAGTCCAAAAGTTTTCCTCTTTCGAAAATACACGATTGACAATTCATTGATTTTCTCTCAGATGAATGCAAAACCGATAAATGGTTCTGCCCAGCAAAATCATATATCTGTTTAGTTATAACGTATATGCATATACCTAATATAAATAGAAATTATCAATGAAAAAAAAGATATTACATTATCTTAGAATTAGCAGCTTGGAATAGTTTTCTATTAATTTTTGTCCTCCTTTATTTTTCGTGAAATTATTCACTAGATTGTGAGATGAAACGAAGGAGATAGAGATATATATATATAGATATATATATATTCGATTGTAATCATGATTTAATGAATTAATTTTATGATTTTTACACTTAGTAAAAAGCCGATTATCTGATTGTAGACAAAACCAATGTACAATCCGTATTTTTCTTCCTTAATTTTTTTTTTCTTCTTGTTCTATTGAATTTGCGCTCCAGGGACTATTGTGTCTTGATTTATGATGAAATCATCTTCCAGTGAAATATTTTACTTTTGTTATGGGCAATGGAAACTCTTTATACCAGTAACGATGTGGGCATTGCCTTTTGATTGTCCTGGAGCGCAGGTTTCTCAACTTAATGTGGGGAAAAATATGGGGCTATGTGGCAGTGGTGCAGTTGAAGCTTTTTTTTTTCATTTCAATAATGGGTCTAGACCAAACGCTATTATATTACATGTTGTAGCCTAATTACAGACGTTTTGTAATAAAAAAAAACATTCAGTATACATTGATGACTAGTTTTTATTGTCGTTTTCCCCTCTGCATTTTCTGTCGGAATTACATCGAAGTTTTGTTGTTCGCTGGTTTAAGACCAATCGTGAGTAATATAATTATCATAAATTAGATAAACGATTAATGTATTTCTCAGGTAAATTGATATTTCAAAAAATATTCTTTATGTATCCTGCGCATGCGTGCATCACGACTATCAGCGTAAGTAAATAATGAAAGCTCCGGTTTGGTCTTCATAATTGAACTCCATGGGGTTGACAGATGCCGCAGAAAGCCTTCTACAGGAATAAAAAAAAGGTGAGCACTTGTTCGAACACTCAGCACCAACTCGCCAGAGAGAAATGCATTTCTTTCAGTTATTTGAAGCCTCTAAAACGCACTGTAACCTATTCTAACCTCCAAAAAGCCGTCATCATTCTCAAAAACAACAACATTGGTAATAGGACACATTCACTATTTGAAATGAATCGATGCCGAGTTAAAAAATTCAGAAATTCGTGGGTGAGTTAGTGCATATGTGATTTTTCGAATCATTGGCCATCTGATGTGGGTTTTCAGTGCTGATAATGATAAGGTATTAAATAAAAAAACATGCAACTAAAGCATGGTCTGGCAACTGAAAATCATAGGGGAAAAATTAGAAGATCCAAACAGCCAATAATTAATGAGCCTATTTTTCCTGGAATGAATAATATTTGTTCATTTATTTTTAGTTTATTGAAGTTTGTCGAACAGTAACATTTATCTCTGCTATTGATCTCTCAAAATTTTGGGTTTTGATCGAGGTTCAGTCTCGAACTTCAACTTCAACCTTAGAAAGTCTAAATTATAAAAATAATGGTGAAATTCCCTTTTAAACAATATAGAACGTAAATCCCCTCTACTGAACTTGTAAATAACTCAAAAGATTGCTGTCAATGCCATAGTTTCCTGAAAAATTTATTTCAGACTTCCGAGAAAAGCCCCAACTTCTCCGCCCTTCCTAGATGGCCCTTCTCTTCACTAGTATGTGGGACTCAACAATGTTCCTAAGCACTTTGACACCGAAATTCTACGTCGCCCTGACCGGCACCTCCTCCCTCATCTCCGGCCTAATCTTGATATTCGAGTGGTGGTACTTCCGCAAATATGGGACCTCCTTCATAGAGCAAGTCTCCCTGAATCACATCTCGCCGTGGATAGGAGGCGGAGAAACATCCGCCGAATCAGCAAACACACCGTTAAACAACGCCAACGCATCGTCCCAGCAGAATGTTCCCGAGTGCAAAGTCTGGCGGAATCCGTTGAATCTCTTCAGAGGTGCGGAGTATCAACGCTTCTACTGGGCTACCAACAAGGAGCCCCTGACTTATTACGACATGAATCTATCCGCCCAGGATCACCAGACGTTTTTCACGTGTGAGGGTGACACGGGTGAGTTGAAGAATTATTGAACATTTATTTGTTCTCGACGAATAAAAATCATAAGTCCCAATTTATTGCCCATTGACTTTGATATTCCGGTTATTGATCAACACATTAAGTGTGTCCTACACCGATGGAAAGCTTTCTGATAAATGCACGTTATTTTGTAACAAGGAATTCATGAACATTTGATAAGAAAAATTATTTCCATTAAATCAAGACTCCCCTCAAGTGTAACAGCTCACAAAATCACAGGTAAAGCCGAGTACGAGATAATGCAGACAGCCTGGCGCGAGCGTAATCCAGTGGTTCGCATAAAAGCTGCTCACAGTGCACTGGAGCGAAATTCGGATTGTGCACCAGCGTACATTCTCCTCGCAGAGGAGGAGGCGACGACGATTCTGGAGGCAGAGAAGATTCTCAAGCAGGCCCTCAAAGTCGCGGAAAATTACTACCGCAAGTCCCAAAACACCCAGCACCAGGGGACCATAGCAGAAGCCATTCACAGACGCGACACAAACGTCTTGATTTACATTCGTCGTCGTCTCGCCATGTGCGCCAGAAAGCTCGGTAAGTTGAAGGAAGCCGTGAAAATATTCAGGGATCTCACTAAAGAAGTCCCCCCAATCATGAATGTCCTTAACATTCACGAGAATTTGATCGAGGCACTGCTGGAGATGCAGGCCTACGCTGACGTTCAAGCGGTGCTCGCTAAATACGACGACATCAGTCTCCCAAAATCAGCGACTATTTGCTACACAGCAGCTTTACTGAAAGCTAGATTAGTTGCGGATAAATTTTCCCCGGATATAGCGTCCAAACGTGGTCTGACAACCGCGGAGATGTCCGCGGTGGAGGCTATCCACAGAGCTGTAGAATTCAATCCCCACGTTCCGAAATATCTTCTAGAAATGAAACCTCTGATTCTCCCTCCTGAGCACGTCCTCAAACGTGGTGATTCAGAGGCCATTGCCTATGCATTTTTCCATCTTGCCCATTGGAAGCAGATGGAGGGGGCTCTTAATCTCCTCCACTGCACGTGGGAAGGAACATTCAGAATGCTACCCTATCCCCTGGAGAGGGGTCACCTGTTTTATCCTTATCCCACGTGCACAGAATGCGCTGACAGGGAACTTCTTCCCGCTTTTCATGATGTCAGTGTATATCCTAAGAAGGAGTTGCCCTTTTTTATTCTCTTCACTGCTGGACTGTGCTCCTTCACTGCATTATTGGCACTTCTCACTCATCAGTACCCTGACACCATGGGATTTGTGGCGAGGGTTATTCTCGCATGGTTCAGCCTGCCATTTTATTATATTATGGACAAACTGGAGGCCGTTCTACCGAGTAATCTGTTGCAGCAGTTGTCGAGAATATAAGAGGACAGTAAGGGATATTTTTGAAATAATAGTTTTAAGATGTGCACCGTTTTTTCTGGGTTTTCACCAGTTGAAGAAATTTTTTTCATTCAGGGAGGGGAATGACGTGGGGAAGATATCAGCGTTTCTGGCAAGCGGAATGTTTTTTTTTGGGGGAAATAGTTAATTGAAGAAATTACTAAATCTGTGGGAAAATTAGGTGGAAAAAGTGATAGCGAAGTAGCTAGAAAATTTTATTGGGAATCTATTGAAATTTTAGAGAATTCTTGACAGAGATTTAGTTTCCGTGGGGATTTCGCAAACTAGTTGATAGAGAAAAATCAATTGATTTCTTCTCATTGTTCGAGTATTCTTATGATTTTTTTAACTTACTCGACAAGTTCAAGTCAAGTTTTCAGAGTTGTTTTCATTGACTTTTTTCTATCAAATTTTTAGTAGAAACCGTGCGAAAACGAATGAGATTTCAAAAAGAATTACCTAGAACTTCAATTGAGTCCTTAGAATGTTTAGAATTGAATAGAATCTTCTAACGAAATCGCTAAGATTTTTTTTTAGTTTTTTCATATGTGGTTTCTGATGAACAGGTCATGAGATCCATCTGAAAGCCATGGAAAGTTTTATTCGGCGGATTTTAGTTTCAAAAAAATGTGGCTACGAAAGTCATTGGAAATTGACATCCCAAGTTATTGTGATTTTTAAAATTCTTCTTTTGTTGATTAAATTATAACGATTGAGCTCTCGAGCTAACTTAACGTACTTAAATGAAGTTATAACTGATGAAGGCTTGTACTCAGAGCAGTCTCTCTGATTCCTTCCGACTGGGGGTGACAATTTAGGAACAACTGTTCCTAAAGTAATTATCACCTTCAGTAGTTAAGGCATTTCGCTCGAGGGAACTAAAAAAAATATTCACCTTTTTTTTGTTTTATTTAAAGTAATTTATCCTATGGATTTAGTTTACTATAAACAAAAAAAGCGAAGTAATAAATTACTGAGGAGGTATTGTCGATCTTTCGGAGAGACTGCTGGGTAAAAGGGCTTCGAATGAATCAGTTTCAAATATTTCGTACTATTTTTTTAAGATTCTTATTTCTCTATTTTGTAGCTAAAATTGACACAAAATTTCGCATAATTTATTTCTATTTAATCATTTTTTCCAACGCCATTTTGAGGAGTACAATCAATCAGAATTCACTCAGGTCTTCAGTTTCTTTCCCCAGAGAATTCTCCATTCTCACATTATCGTCTTCGATTTTTATAATAACTTTTATTTTTTTCTAAATGCATAATAAAAAAAAATGGATTCACTAAAATACTTTTTCTGTTATAAAAGAAAAACTGAAGGATGATTTCATTAGTTTGAATTTCATTTTCACCCCGTGGAAGATATTGTTCAAAAATGATATTTTATTGAATTCATTTTCATTTAAAAACAGAACAAAAAAACATTTTTTTGTACAAATGTTTATTTGGACACAAAAAAAGGGGTAACATATCGTTATTTCTATCGTGACTGATTTTTTTTAATTTATAGAATCTCTTCTTCTCTTACGTAAAATAAGATTTTCATGAGTAATTAGTATAAATGTCTGTTGCAATGTACAAAAAGAGAAGAGTAATGAATAAGATACTAGAATATCTTATTAATATATTTGCTTCCACTTGTATGTACTCATTCTTCCCTGATGTACTGTCGCGCACACGAGTGAAATCTCTGTGCTTTACACTGAGTTTTGAGGTATTGTAAAGTTGTTGTAATGGAGTAATCATAATTATACAATGATGATGGAATAAATGTGGATAGAAAAGCCATTTACCATGTGATTTATTTTCGCCAACTTAACTAATTAAATCGTTTGTACAAGATTTGTACTGGTTTGTACTCAGCTGAAAGCATATCGTTTGTTTCCCATTCATTTTCAAATAAATATTTAAAAATCCAACAATTATAACTACCTCCTGATGATGAGAGATTAAAGGGGAGATTGCTGACGCGGTGAACGTCTACCTTAGTCCATCCTCTTTAGGCGGGGACTTCTTATTTCGTTGAGAACCACTGTCAACATAACAATCTGATGGACGGACGTCGAAAGGATCGGGAGCAGATTGGACTCCTCGGTGTTGACAGAATCTGGGCCAAATCCCCCACAAAATTAGAAGAGTAAGTCACCCATGTCCTCAAGTATAAAAATATATCGTTTGAATCCTTGGGAATCTCCTGGTGTTCATTCTCGTGGGATATTCTAACCTCAAATTATGGACTCGTCATGACAATATGAAAGCACCATTGAATATTGAAACATCGTTGCTTTCATTGAATAAGAACCTTTTACTAGTTCCTGAGCGTATATTCTGATACTAAATAGGTTTGATAAACATTTTTTTTTTCTTAGGACTGATGATGAAGATGAGACCGTAAACAAAAATAAGATTAAGGCTGATTTATCGCCGGAGAGCAAGAAGCGAAAGAAAAAGGAGAAAAAAAAGGTGAATACCAATCATTTGTTTTTTTGGTGACTATGTTGCAATTTATTTTATTTTATTATTCTTTATTTTCTATTTATGTCAAGTCAGTGTCAATGAGATGAAGACTTTGAATGCTAAATTGTTGTAAAGCTTCGAGCACAAATAATAAGGAAATGTTTCCTCTCTGAGCTCTCCATGTGTTTTTAAATCTATCTATGATATTACATTAAATTTTCAAATCTGTTCGCACTTTGATAAATAAAAATCCCCTAATAACCTTTCTTCCAGAAGAGGAAAAAAATGAAGAAAGAAAAAAAATCGAAGAAAGAAAAGAAGAAACGAAAGAAGAGGAAGCGAAAATATTCTGACAGTTCCTCAGAATCAGAATCCTCAGACGAATCGGAGACGTTGGAGTGGGTGGAGAAAGATAAATTATCTGAGAAACCAAAGAGACGAAGGACATCATCATCAGACGACAGTGGAGACGATGGAATAGTGGGCCCAATGCAAAAGCAACATGTGACCCTTTCAGCTAAGGACTTCGGTAAGGCCCTTCTACCTGGTGAGGGTGCAGCAATGGCTGCCTTCGTGGCTGAGGGAAAACGAATTCCCAGGAGAGGTGAAATTGGTCTCACCTCCGACGAAATTGCTTCCTACGAATCTGTCGGTTATGTTATGAGTGGTAGCAGACACAGGCGAATGGAGGCGGTGCGTATACGTAAAGAGAATCAGATTTATTCGGCTGACGAAAAGCGAGCTCTGGCCATGTTCAGCAAAGAGGAGCGACAGAAGCGAGAAAATCTAATACTAGGACAGTTCCGGGAAATGGTGACACAAAAATTAGCTCAAGAGCAGAAAAAATAATTGATCATTTCTAATTTGTAAATATGTTTGGGACATGTTGTCTCTCTGAGAACTCGTTATAGTTTTAGCCGACTAATTTATTGATTAAATAATGATTAAGAGATTGAAGGAGAGAACTGTCATTTGAATTATTGCGACGACTTGTCACGATAACACTTAATAAAGCCATTTTTTATAAACTGTTATAGCTACTTAATTTTTATCAAGTGATCAGGGATATACTATATATCTTGTTATACATCTTGCTTAATGGTCATTCTTTTATCTTAATGGCTGACCTCCAGACGCGTCAGCCCCTTCTTCTAATCCTTTTTATCAAAACCTAGCGTTGCCCCTATCTCAACGCGTGAATAACGATAAAAAGTTCCATGTTTCAGTATTTATCGAATCAACAATTTCAAGAATGAAAATTTAAGGATTAATAACATGTCCATTAAGAGTCAGTAGCTGTTAACCTTTAATTATTTACAATTTGATTTACTTTATTCATCTCTCATTTTACGTATTTATAAACTCCTGATTAGGAAAAGTTCACTATATACAAAAAAGTTTTATTTCTTCTCAACATGATTCAAAAATATTATACACCGTTGATGGATATCTCAGTGCTTCTTCTCTTCTGCTTCTTTATCCATGAGCTCATAAATACCACAAACTCTGTTCGCCGGTACAGCTTTATCTAAAACGTAATTAAAAAAAGTTGAACAAATTATCTGAAGTGGAGTCTATCATCCACCTAGAATTATTATCACTGCAAAGAAGAATTTTATCAAACACGATAGTTACCAATCATTTTAGGATATGCTAGATTAAGATTCTCCATGATCCTGACGAATTCATCCAGAGGTTTCGTCAACCGCGGATTGTAGGCGCGTTCCTCAGCAACTGTCGTCACTGTTCTTCCATAATAATCGTGGGCTGGATACAGACGATAATTTTCGGGTAGGGTAAATATTACTGAGTGCACAGAATTGTATAGAGCACGTGGCGAGCCACCCTGCAGAATTAGAATAAAAAATACTTTCGTAATGACAGCATTTTCCATCAGCTGATCTTTAAAACAATATTTCTTGACCGGAAAAACCGTGAATTACCTGAAAATCCGTTCGTCCGCAACCGCGAATCAAGAGCGTATCACCAGTGAACGCAATTCCTTGTTCTTTGCATACATAAGTCACACAACCTGCAATTATCAAATTATCATTTTGCAATAGAACAATTAATGTTGCTCTCAGATGAATTCGAGAACCGAGAACTTCCCTAAATCCTGATTTAGAAATTCTACCGATACAGTCAAAACATGGGAAGTAATGTCTTACCTTCTGTATGACCTGGGGTAGGACAGGCCACCAATATGTGTCTCCCAAATTGAACTCGATCTTCTGGATCCAGAAGTAGATCCGCTCTCGCACCACTACTCCTCGATATAACTGATTTACAACCTGGTACTAACGTCTTGAGTTTTCCAGTCCCCGTTATGTGATCCGCATGCATATGAGTATTGACTTAAATGTTCAGAAAAATGATAAACACTCCCTCTGGAAAATTACGATATTTAATCATTTATGTTCTACTCACGGGCATAGATCAATTCTAAATTTAATTCTTTTATTATCGTAGCATCTCTGTCTGCCCATTCGATAACAGGATCGATCAGCACCGCTTGTCTTTGTGTTATGTCAGCTAACAGGTATGTGTATGTACATGATACTGCATCGAAGAACTGTTAATTGAAAGTTAATCAACATTAGTCGAGCTAACGCGTTAAAACAGCCGATGCTACGCACTTGTCGAAATAAAAAATCCTTCGAGAACGGTATTGACTCACTCAGGGTCATCTTCTTGTTGCACGTTTCCAAATAACGTTCACTTCTAGGCCTATAGTTACAAACAAAAAATTATTTTTAAGATTTACATTTGACAGGTAAAACGACGATAGTGTAAATAACCTGAGTTTGGGGGTTCCAGTACTTTAAATAAATAATTTAAAAAAAACTCTGCGGTCAATCCTTCTCTCTAAATACTTCTCAACATGTTGAATTATGTAGCAGAAAAAAATGGAGTAGAAAATTCACTCATAAAGATTTTTTTAGAATCTTCGAATTTCAAAATTTGACTGAACCCCATGTAATTTGGAGATTAAAAAATAATTTAATTATAAAACAAGAAGAACATAAAGATGGAAAATACTGTTTTATCAGGTTATCGTATGCACCTGTGCGATCGTGAAACGAGAGATGACTAGTCTATTTCAATCTGCCAATATGAACTTCCTCCTCCTCCCCTTCCCCACATTCATCAAGCGAAGAATTTGTTTTAGTCTCTCCTATCATGATTTATCACAAGGCAACTCAGGTACAGTCACTATGAAAAGGACGACATAACGAACGTGGGAACTTGTCAGTGATTCCAATTTTTTTAGAGTCTGAATGACAACCGCTGATAGTGTCAACAACTAATGGCGCGGGAAAGGACAAGAGATGATTAGAATGTTGATTTAACTGAATTATCATTGAATTCGTGGGGTAGAGAGCCAATAGTTCGCGATTAATTATTTATCCGACCGCTGAAAGAGACAGTCAATACTTAAAAATCGTTCAGAATGTATCCTAACCTCTAAATGTCTCCTAGAAATATAAAATATGAACAAACTGTTCAGGAAGATTGGAATGCTTAGGACGAAAGGAATCTTCAATTAATCTAGTGGTAACTAAGACATACTATTGACACATATTGAACATGAGATGCCTTATTTTTTAATATGAGTTATGTCAAGTTTTTTTTCGAAAAAAAATACATTATTGGTGAAGAAATGGAAGAAAAAACATTGGAACTTCAGTTCGAATGACGATTATAGACCAAATGACAGGTGAGAGTGAATATTTTTCAACGAACCAAATGGGATAACAGCTTTTGTGCTGGAGAACCCCTCGACAACGAGATAGACATCTCGTTCCCAACTTCAAGAACAGAGTTCTGTTCATGTTGGTGAGGCGAGCCTAATTATTCTCAGGAGTTCCTGCGTTCAATGTTGCCTATTTAATTAGAAAACACCAGTTGCTTGAAGTGGCACAAGAATATTCACTGTGACGTCATTGTTCGCTGTATTCTACTCAATTGTGCCGACCTGACTTAAAGATAACTCATCTTGGGATCGAATTCGCTGATTATAGTATAATCAAATGTTTAAAGTATCAGAATTGGTGCGTGAAATTTTCCCAGAGTAAATACTTGAGGATTTCAGCGAATTATAGATTTTGTAATTGCTTTACAATATTTGTAATCTAGAATTTCTTGTGGACCAACAGCTGTTTTGTAAGGGATCGTCGTCGTATCGTGGGTAAAGAAGATTTCACGATCGATACAATTTGAAACCCCGGGGCGTGTTCAGAATATTTTATCAATAAAAAAATTAAAAAACAAAGGATTAACAAAAAGAATTGAGTTTCATCGCAGAGATCGATCAATAAAAATAGGCAACTGTTGGAGTGAATGAGTACCACTAGATGAGTCTTCTTCACTTAATGAACATTTTTTAATTTAATTTTCGACTGATGTTGTAGTATAAAAATTACTGGTTTATAACACATAAGCTGTTAACGTAAATGGGTATAAATAAATAAAAACTCGATCTTTACTTCGTTTTTCTATTTGAACTTCCGAAATGTAAAGATTGAATTACTGTTCTAAGATCAATTTTAGTTGCCAAAAGACGTGAGAAAAAATTCGCAATGATGTCACCTACTCCCCCCAACTAATCTTTTGACATTCAAAACACATGACACCTCAACTACCAGTGATGAAAGTTAATCATCTAATAGCCGTTTCCGTCCGATCAACGTGGTAATTGAATAAAAGTGAGTGTCACCAGCTTTGGCTGACCGCCTCATTGTCACATGTCTCCATTCGTCCCTCGGACAACTATTAACGTCTCCAAACGAATAGTCACCCGAAAACTCTCAAGCGATGAAGACGCTCATCACAATCCTCCCGTTGCTATCAGTGCTCGTGGTCCGGGCCAACAATGACAACGGCACAACCGTGGAATTATTCTACGGTCTTCGAGAGACAACACCAGTTCTCGAAAGCACCCTCCAACGTAAGTGGATAAACGACCTAAACCTGAATTTCAAATCATCCTTGATAATCGGACCCAGTGCCTTCCAAAATATCACATCTGAGCTGATTGGTTTGACCTTCACAAATTCCAATACATTATGGCTGGAAGGAGAGTCACTGATTGGATTGAAGGCAAAAACTCTCTACATAAACAAAGCAACTATCAACTTGACGGATAACTTGGTGGTACCGACAACTCTAAAGGTTCTTACCCTGGACGCCTGCGAGACTCCCTCAACTCTCCTGGGAATCCCCCGTTTATTTCCGGATCTCGAGGAGCTGCATCTCTATGACAACAATCTTCCCGTCATCGGAACGAAGGCTTTTGCGACGATGAAAAATCTGAAGAGACTTGGCCTGGTGCTCAACAGGATCACCACCCTGGAGCCAGGATGTTTCAAGGGACTGAACGAACTGCTGGTCCTAAATCTATCCAACAATAGGCTGACATCGCTGCCAGCCGGAGTCTTCAATGGATTATCCAAATTGAAGCATCTCTACGTGGATAACTGCGAGGATCTCAAACACATCGACATCAACGCCTTCCGGGGAATGTCGTCCCTACGTGAACTGTGGCTCCAAAATAATGCCCTCGAGACACTGCAAGTGGGAATGTTCGATGAACTGCGAACACTGGGTGCTCTTCTGCTAGAGTCCAATAACATCACTCATGTTCCGAAGGGAGTCTTCAACAAGGTGAAGACCCTTCGAGTGATTTCCCTGAAGAACGCGATGATTTCGTCAATCGAGCCCAACGCTTTTTCTGTACTCAACTTGGAGTCGCTGGATCTCAGCGGTGGAATGCGACAGAGAGCCCTGGAGAGCGGGATCTTCACTGGTTTGACTGTCGAGGATTTACATCTCCGGGGAAATGGCATTCAGGAGATAAAACCACACGCCTGGGATGGCCTCTTCGCTGAAACGGTCAATTTGAATTCTAATAATCTAACGAAAATTGTTCCGGAGTATTTTGCTGGGCTCAACACTTCGACCCTTTATTTGTTGGCGAATGGAATTACGGAGATCACCCCAAATGCGTTTGGGAATACGCAAGTTAAAGAAATCGATTTCAGGAATAACTCGATTAAGACGATTGAGAAAGCAACGTGGGGTCTTCCGGAATCTGTCAGAATTACTATAGAATAATTTCAGTATGAAGTACCAGACTCTTGATCAAGCAAATGAGATAAGCTTAAGTCTACTGGTGTGCTATGATCAGTACCTAGAATACATTCACATACTCCATCATACTTACACATAGACACGATATTAATGTAGACACTCACATCTAGAGCCTGTCCCAAACAGACAATGTAACAGTTGATCGTAATACAATGTTCTGTGCAGACAAATCTACTTTACGTTTGTTTCAGTCAATTTATTTATTCCAATCATCTTCCAAGTGATCTAATTCACATATAGAGAGAAAAATTGAGTAGAATGGCGTTGCATTATGGCCCTTCGATAATAACTACCCCATCATTCAGTAAAATTTATCGAACGTTTAGGTAAATTTTACTAAACAGAATATTATCAAATGATGCAGTAATGTCTGCTGAACTTCTCTCTTTGTGTATTAACTTCTCAGGGTATTGATCTAGACCTCCAACAACTGTTTCCGTTGGCGCATTATGTGAGTAAAATATTTCGTAACTGGCAGGTGAAATTAATTTTCATGATTACTGTTTTATCGTCCAATTTATAATAATTGTTCTGTAATATGTCAGTGCCCAGTGAGCCCTTCGTAAGTGCTCAGCTCTGGGGGTGGACTCCCCGAGCCACCACTTGAGCTGCCGTCCCTCTTCTGGAGGTGAGAGAGGGAGAGCGTTACACGTGGAAGGGGATGCATGGGAATCTGGTAATCAAGGAAAAGCCATAATATGGACGGAAAACCAGGAAAAGACTTGACGGGGAAACGATTCTCCTCGCCCTCGAGGGACAGTAGTGGCTTACGCAGGTCAGCACTTAGGGAGGGTAATGCATCGCTGTTTGTGTTTTGAAGGTTCATACATAT
The DNA here is from genome assembly GCF_034640455.1 of Diachasmimorpha longicaudata. Classification (NCBI taxonomy): domain Eukaryota; kingdom Metazoa; phylum Arthropoda; class Insecta; order Hymenoptera; family Braconidae; genus Diachasmimorpha; species Diachasmimorpha longicaudata. The sequence continues at coordinate 5,663,660 of NC_087232.1, read as the reverse complement.
TCAGAAGGGTATTTTTTATTGACTCGGTCAGTACAACCCCTTAGACCGGCCAGAACGATTTAATCAAAACTGAACTTGTGAACTCATGCAGAACCTTTTGGATGATTATTGGGAGATTCGAAAGAAAAATGTTTCCCTTCCAGAGGGTGAGGCTGTCTACATTTTTTTATTCTCAATGCAACAAAATAAAAATAAAATAAAACTTGAAACTTTTATTATCAGGACGCAAGTAGGTGGCTTTTAGAAGAATGGGGTTTCAAAAAGCCATTACTGTTACTCCATCCACTCGGGGGTTGGACCAAAGATGACGATGTTCTACTTTCCGGTAGAATAAAACATCAGGTGGTACTTAAGCAGGAGGGAGTGCTCCATGGAGACAACCTTTTGGCTATTTTTTCAAGCCTCACGATGTACGCCGGACCGACAAGAAAATACAGAGATAGCAGATTCTAATTTAATTTCACGGGCCAGAATGAGAAGTTCCATTCATTTCTTTTACTGCAGTTTTATTTTTACATTTATTACTTTCAAATAATTTGAGGAATTGTTTTAGAATTGGCTCAGTGGGGAGACCAACCATCAGTTTTATGGCGCCTGAGGGCTGGAAATTACTCGCTGAGTATTATAAAAATGAGAGGAACGAGGGGGTCTAGATTATAAAGTCAAGTCAATTGCTCAACTCCCACATCAACTGATTGTAACATTTTTCATTTATTGTATAGGAATTATCACTGCAATTGAGAGGTTGGAAGTTATAATTGGAAAGACAATTTGTAGTGGAGAAGATGGTTTTTTCATTTGGTTTCATTTTCGTTTTTCTTTTCAACGTGGATTAATGGTTGAGTGGCATATTAATCTGCAAGATCTGGAATATGAAGAAGAAGAAAAAGGAAGAGAGAATTATTAATTTATATTCTAGTGCGGAAGAGGGGCGAGATGAAATCGTTGAAAAACGACTCCTTGAGACAATGCAAGTGAATTATTTTCTCATCAACATATTTTCATCCACTTGGTTTGATTATTGGAAGTATTCATGAGCATAATAATGCCTCATGCAGAAGAAACGAACATGGAGTAGAAAAACTGTTATATAGCGTATCGACTACTTCCTCAAATGAATTTTATATCTATATTGGGGATCCCACCCTCTGCTCGCCCACCCCGAGGCGTTTCGTCTCTCTTTCCTCCACGACGAATGAGATTTAGAGGGGTGGAAAACCTCACCTTCTCAATTTTTAATCATTAAAATAGAAATCAGTAGAAAAATCAATTCCCTATTCTCCATAATGAGGACAATAATAATAAGAACTTGAACTAAACAGCGAAACTGATAATTTCCAGTTTATCAACATTCTAATTTATTTATGGAGGGAACTGGTATAATCGCGGGTTCGAACAAACCTCTTTAATTTGAAACTGCTGAACATTTGAATGCCCCACAACAATAATTACGTCTCACATGACCCTACAATATAGTTCCCCTATAATGACCGCATAATGATGTAAGAAATAAAGGAAGCCCTCAGCCAACACGTTTTATTATGCACATATATAAATGTATAAACATGGCATGGATTCTGAGCCAACACTAGCCCAGCTCCCTGCCGACATTGACCGAACTCTATGTCGCCAAGGTCTCCACCCCGAGTATCCCCTGTATTAAAGCATCCTCTGAATATTAACAAGCTGAAAGGCTTTGTTGTTATTGCTGTGAGATTACACAATTCTCCCATTAAATTAGGGGATGTTGAGATCGAGATCTACCAAGGGAATGGGATTCAGCTGAGAAAATAGCCCCTACACTATACAGAGATTATCACGGATTTTTCGTTCTTCATGTTCGTTTCTAGTCCACGAAAAGTAGTTATTTTCGTCAGTACTTCCAATTACACCAACAATTTAATTTTAAAGAAATTGTTAAAACATTTTTTTTCTCTAGTTGACTCAAACATTTTCCGGTTATTTCATTCTGCCTCATTCTTCCCCAGTACAAGAAGTGAAAATTTACCGTTTTCTTCATCAGAATCAGATATTCTAGTGGCTTGTAGTGAGCTCTGTTTGGCAAGTGTTCTTCCAGACGTACCCCGGGATCTTGGTGGTGGTGATTGTTTATTCCACAGTGCTTCAAGCTGATCAAAGTGTTGAGATTGTGCAAGAGCTGCCTGTTGTGAGCGTGCCAAACTCGTTTGAGAATCCAGACCAACTTTACTGATTTCCTCCATCGATGCACTCACACTAAATCGACGCTTGAGTGGATCCTCAGCAGTAGCTACCATGATACCCGACGTGAGATGACCGTATTTTCGTTGCCATGTGTAAGTATCGAGTGACACTTCTTTTTTCAACAAACGTCTGGCAGGTCTTTTGGGGCCCAATGGTCGTAGTTCTCTTGGTGCCACATAAACCGGTAATTTGACATATTGGGCTGGCGTATTATGGAGACACAATATTGGCATCGTAGGCTGTTCAATCAGATGAATAGCCAATCTTGAGCAGTCGGTAGATATCTCGACACCAAGAATTGGCACATGTAGCATTATCGAACCAAGGGCAATGCCTTTCTTGGTGTCCCATACAAAAAGATTCTTATCCTCACTACCAGATACAGCGAGTGTACCATCACCAGATAACCTAACACATGTTACACATCCAAGATGTCCACTTAACGTATGTAAATCACTCCCTGTATTTATATCCCAAACAATCAGATTAGCATCTCGCGAGCCAGAAACAACAATGCTTTGATCCTGAACGGATACAGCAACACAGGTAACACGATCAGTATGACCAACTAAGACTTGTGAAAGTTTACCACCAGCTAATTGCCAAACTTTTAAACTCATGTCACATGATCCTGTTATGAGGGAATTCGAGTCTGGTGTTACAACGAGACAAGTTATATCCTGGCCATGAGAAACTTGATGTTTCTCCATTGGTCCTGCACCCAGACTCATTATTCTGACCTGATTATCACCTGATCCACAGATTGTATAACGCATATCGGGTGTAACAGCAATGCATCTTCCAGGTCCACATACGGATTGTATTAGTACACCAGTATCAGCAGCCCAAACACGTATAACTCCACTTCGATCAGAGCTGACAACCCTTTGTCCATCGAGCATAGCAATAACCGATGTTACAGGTGCTTGATGTTTAAATGTTGCCACCGCAAGACCAAGAGTCAAGCCCCAAACTCTGACTGTCTTGTCCTCTGAGCCTGAAGCAGCAAATAATCCAGATGCTGAAAATGCTACGCAAGTTACTGTTGCAATATGTCCCTCCATCGTCAACATAAGTTCATGAGTATTTAATTGCCACAAATTGACGAGAGAATCGACACTACCAGTGACAGCCATAGCTCCATCACGTGATATATCAATGCAAGTTAAGGGTGACGTATGGTATTGCAGAGATATTTGATGCTGTTGCAGCTGTTGTTGTTGTTTTGGTTTGTAAAGACCCTCCTTATCCATGACACAATTTTTCTTTATTGTTTCTTCATCCCGAAAACTCCAATATATGAGACGATTACCACTGGCAGTTATCAGAAAATCATCTGTATCAGTTACTCGAACGGACGTCACGTCTGTTAACGAATTTGTCGATAATGTTCTTAATAATTTTCCACTGTGTATATCAAATATTGATACACGTCCATCGGTTCCCCCAGCAACAGCACGTCTACAATCTCGTGCTATACATATGCTTTTAACAGCTCCCTGATGGCCTCTGAGGGTATGAAGTGCCGTACCAGTGGCAAGTGATCGTACATAAAGTTTTTGATCCTCACACACCGCCAGAAGAAATACAGAATCAACTGACACATCGAGCATTGACACTGGCGATGCTAATGTTATACTATTTAGAAGTTTAAAACTCTCGAGAGACCATAAACACACAGTACCATCAGCTGAGCCAGATACAAGTACCTCACCAGCTGCATCAACTCGTACAGCTGTTATAGGACCACGATGATGATCAACAATCATCAGTACTTGACCTGACAAAAGACTCGTTGCTATTATTCGCGAATCCTCACCACCACTCACTATAACTGAATTCTTGAGTGCTGGTGTAAGAGTTAATACAGGTGCAATATGCTCGCATATTCGTCGTTTCATTGTTAATTCCTTCATGTCCCAAACGATGATAGTCGTATCCTCAGAACCAGTCAATAAATACTGCGCCTGCTGGGTCACTGATAAACATGATATTGGCTTTGTATGGCCTTTGAAGGTGTGTACAAGTTGACCAGACATTACATGCCACAATTGTACATCAACACCAGCATCACCACTACCAACAATAATAATTTGTTGGCCAGTGGGTGATACCTCAACAAGTTTAACACCTTGTGGGCACGTTAGTACACGTATTTGAAGGGGTAATGGTGATTGCAACCAACCATTCAAGGGTACCAATAGTGGTGCTGCACAACCATCACACCATGCCATTGCTGTTGTTATCATTCTGGTGACCAAGTCATCGTTATTTCGAACCACTGGTCTCAACCAACAAATCAATTGTCCCCCAAGTTGAAGGGGATCTCTGGTTAGTGCATCACTCGAATTTCTTATGGTGTAGTAAACTAATTCGACATCACGCTCGAGTAGATAACGTCTTGAGTCCTCTAGTACACATCGCAAATAACTAACTGATATCATTTGTACGGCTGCCAGAAGAAAATCAAATGCACATACAGTAAGTCGCTTCAATTTTGCGCCATCACCAGACCTCAACAAGTGCAGCCAAGCCTCCTCGACGTGACGTAACGTATAAGTTATGTCCGATATCTGGGGTGTACTATTAAAAGGGGTTTCTTTATTAACTTTTTCATCGGCCTTCCCATTCTGTTCTGCCTCGGTTTTTTCATCGTTATCATCTGTCTCATTAGAATCTTTTTTTTGTACTTCTGGTTCAACGAAGAATATTGTTTTTGCTGATTCAGTGTAGCAGGCTCGTGATAATTGTTGTGTCGAGAGATAACGCTTTTCAGCTACTTCACGAGACAACCAATGCCAGGAGAACAAGAGTCTTCCACTCATAACACGAACCCTCAAACATGATATCAAGTTACGTCTCACTAGACACCATGTTGCAAAATTAAATTGTCCAGCTGCTAGTTCCAACGGATCATCTCCACCAGTTGGCATTATTAATTCCAGAACTTCGGTTTCTGATAATCCATATTCGGTGCAGGCCAGGAATGATCCAATACGACTAGCTGCTTTTACTCCAATGAGTTTCTCCATGTAATCAAATGCCTTTTCAATGTCAGAAGTCATTCTCGGCGTGGAATCTTCAGCGGTATCTGGAGCTTTTGCACTCATGTCAATCAATATTTCCGGACACTTGAATCTTTCTTTTTGCAGTGGAGTTAATTTCAATGAGTCCAGAGGTGCACTTGATGATATGATAAAGTGTATCCCTGGGGGTAACTGAAGTGGAAGCCATGATAGTGCTGCAACGATATCACCCTCGAGTGGATGCAATCTGTGAAGATCATCGATAATGACAATCAGCTGTTCGAAATTATCATCATCGTCAACCTTGGCTCTTTGATTTTCCTCAATTCCCCGTAAAATTTGAATCAACCAATTATTGAGGTAGAGTGGATTGAATGAGGCCTCACGGGGCAAATTACCATCGTTGTTACCAAATAAAAAACCAATGTGTTGACAGAGTACTCTCAATAATTCAAGACTATAGGCCGAACGCGGTGTTGATGTACAAAAACGTACAATTTTCATTGTTGATTGTTTCAGCCAATTATCGGAGTTGTCATAAATAGCTCTGAGTGTTCCAGATTTACTGGATAATTTTCCCTCGCGTATGAATATAGGCCCGTGTTTATTAGTTTTGCCAGCAATCAATAGTTTCTTGACTCGTTGTACAATATCATTATTTTCATCTACCGGAGTTATTTCCCGCATAAGTGACAGATGAGCCAAACTCTCGGCGTATATTTCCTGCACTAATTTTTTTCTACTCTTTATCTCGGGATTAGCTTCGACTGATTCATTCACCAGTTGTTGAACTACCTCCAATATCTGATTGCGTAAATTTGCCAGATAACAATCGTGATTTGGATGATCAGTGGGATTGATTTCATTATCGTGGTAATCCGCATCCAATTCAATTACATTTCTGGCTGGCAATGAGCTCTTCACTTTAGCTATGAGCTCCTCACATTCTACTGGTAATTTAGGGACCACCTCATCAGTATTACTATCTTTCCATCTACGGATCATAGATAGGATTCCTTTACCTCCTTCATCTAGCTCTAAAATTAGATAATAATAATTGGATAAAATTATCAGTTTCCAATTCTCAGTTTCCATTCATGTCATTCTATTGATTCTATCAAGAGAGAAATATTTTATGGTGGGAAACAGTAACTTTTTAGAATAACGATGTTCCGCAATGTTTATAAAATATATTGAATGATTTTAATACTTTTCGGGTCGTTGGAAAAATTAATTCATCATCACCGAGGACCATTAACATTCGAGTTTAAAAATATTAGATTTTCCAATTTGCATCAATAAATGTTTGATCATGATTGGTAATACGTACTTAAGCCATAATCCAGCTGCCGCTCGGAGGTACTCTTCAATATATTAATGATCTCAGCGTTATTTGAATCATCCTTTAAGGCTGATTTAGCAGCACGAGTCAAGAGAACTCTCAATTGGGTTCCCACAGTTGTCTGCCAGTCATCTTGGGACGTTTCCACGCTTGAAGGAAAAAATTAAATCGACACTTATAAATAATTGAAAAAAACAATTTTTCAGAATCCCCTAGAATGTTGTACAGTACTACAACCTGCACTAGAGATTCAATAATTTTTAGAAACATGTGGAAAAGCATTTCACTAAAAAAATAAATAGCCAAAGGACTTGGACATCCGTGAGATAAAGAAAATTAAGGTCAAGTTCTATTTTCAATTAACAATTAAGTTAAGTGTCCTCTACCTCGTGGCCTTAAGAGTATAACAATCGTTATCGTAAACGTAATACTCGTTGAGTTGATCACAGTGGATGGCAAGACTGCGGAAAACGGCTTCGTCAAATTTAATTGGTACCCAGCCGGTGCTGTATTCCGTGCCAATCAATAGCTAAAGGAAATATGAAAAATCAGCGGGTTTATTTCAATTGTATTATTTTTTACTACTCCTTTTAGATTATACTGAGGGACTCACAATGAAGAAACAACCCCTGGAGTAGCGATGTGATGCCTTTATTTCCTCCAGGAATAGTTCAGCCAGACGAGGGTCACAATCAGGATTTCTGGTTGTACCATATTGCATGTCGACCAATAATACCTATCACATAATATATGGATAGCTAAAAAATATTGTCTAAATATTTTATAATAATTAAACGAATGCAATTGCCTTCGCGATCAGTTTTTAGCGGTTTATCAAACGCTGGATCGAGGAATATTCTACACATTAGTAAGAGAATTACTCAAGTTCTAAAATTCAGATGAAAACACTGAAAAAAATTCCTAGAATTTTATTGTTCATGAAGAACGAAGAGAATGTCATGTCGCAATAATGATATTCGCGGTATTACCGAAATGATGCACAATCACATCGCTATAAATTAAAAAAATTGCAAAGAGACCATTTTTATAACCACATCCTAGCAACGCTGATCCCCCTTGGGCTCTGAAAATGGTTGTATTATGTTAAATAAATGATGAAAGAAGCACTTACCTCGATACCCATATCATCGTATATCGATTGCAGCTCGGGACCAACCATTTCGAGCAGCTGCTTCCGCTCCTCAGGGAATTCTGTAAATCATAAAACTTTTTCAGCATAAATGTCAAGATAAGAACGAAGAAAAAATAAATAGAGGGCTGCGAGCATACGATAGTCAGCATCTCACTGAGTGATGTTCTAATACTTTTTTTTTCATCAACAAAATGGATTCAATTAACAATTATTTCATAAGAAGAAATAATTCTTCGGCGACGTTTGTAGGAATGAAAGGGATTGAGCTGGAAACGATAGACTCACCATCACGTTCACCAGCGATGAATATCTTAATCAGACGAGGTGCTGGTAGATGAGGAGGTGGTGGACCACCTTTAAGCACTCCAGCTATCAATTCCACTTCCAGATTCATCTTAACTCTATTGCACTTTATCCTAGTGTTCACTGATTTTTTCAACTCCTGAGTATTGTTGATTTTAATCAACAATGTTGCAGAATCAGACGATCTGTCTTCGTGATCAGTCTTATCGTAATTTCATTTATTGCTTTGTCAACGACAATTTCAAATTCCATAAATTTAAAAAAGTATACATTTTATCGAATTAATGAATTATGTTTCTCCCAATAAACATTGGATATTTTTTGTTACAGCTTCCTGACGATGGAAGACAGTTCTACGTAGAATTAATTAATAAGATCGTCTTCATTTACGTCGGAATGGATGGAAAACAGAGCAATTTATGACAATTTGGAGGACATCTGATCGTAATATATAAATTAGTTTATTTATTTCTTTTAGAATTAGCGCAATAGCGTTTTCAATTATATAACTTTATCGAATTCTTCTTTTAGAATACCAGCATCATAACTTTCTACGATTAATCAATTTATATTCACTTTTAATTGGCTCCGGTTATGTTTAGTGATACTCAAAGATATGTTAACCACAAATTTAAATAATTTCTATATAATTCCAACAACAGGATTTTTTGCTGGTCGTCAACACATAAATTCCTTGATAACTTTCAACAACAATATGTCAATATATTTATAAATCCACAGGTACTAGATTCAATAGAGTTGTTCATATTCTCATTATGTCAAACAACATATATTTTTGCTGCTCAATTATATTCAATATTGGTCATAATTTAGATGTTATGTAACTACACGTTAAAATTTTCGGTTTTTTATTTCGGCAAATAGGTAACTCGGTGAGTGGGATTGTCTTCGCTCTTCAATTGTAGCTAAAAGTTTTCTCCTTCGATTATACTTTAAAGTATTTTTATTAATTATAGTTTCATTTATGAGTTTTCGAACATTCACAGCTATATACTATAGCGGTTTTGTCTTGTTTATATTTCAAAATAATTATATAACATTAAAATTGATAGCACATGAATGACTAAAGAGAGTTCGGTTTTTTTAATCCGAGTGTTCGAAATTTAGGTGAATAATGTTAGGCGGGTAAAATTGTATTGGTAGGCTTTCCAAATTCTTGTCATATCTGTTCTGCAGGGAATTCATTGGTGAGTCCGTAATTGGCTGATTAATTTTATTCAAGTCAGACCCATCTTATTTGTTGATTTTTTCTTTCTCTGTAACATACGTAAAATCATGCGATACTTTTAATGGAGTACATCTGCGTGACAATGTTCATCATTATCAGTCCAGAAGGACCCATTTTACCCCAATATTATCATTTGAATGACAGTGAAGATCTTTTGCAGAGACAGCTCTTGTCACTCTCACTTGAATTGTTAAATTCAAATAATTTTCGTACTATTTTCGTACTCTTCTAATACTCTTCGAAAATGCACATCTGTGTACGAGGTAAAATGACCTATATATACTCTATACAGGGTGTCGAGCAGGTAGGGGCGAACTCTAAACAGGCATGTTTTGGGGGTGATTCTGAGCAGAAAAGTCCTTTTCTACTTTTCGATCGGACTCACCCCTGCAGAGATATGGGGGTGAAAAGAACGGCCAATGGGGCGCGAGCATTGCGCGGCTCTCCGTCCGTGTGCCGCGGGTAAGCAGTGTGCGTGCTTCCCCTTCTCCTCGGGCGGACGTTCCATTCCGCTAGTGAGTAAGAGAGAGACAGGGGGAAAGATATTTCATGACAATCCTTTCAGGGGGGGGGGGGGGGGGCGCTAGGATGATTAAAAACCGATTATTATTTACCTTAGTATTATTTATTAAAAGACAACATTCTGAAAACCGCGGGCATCCCCCTTGGCGTTCCAAAGCTAATTATTTAAATGTTAATTATCTCATTATGCAATAGCCTTACAGTGTTTTGTCAAGAGATCTTTTTTATTGTAAATTTAATTTACAACAAGAAAGGTCTCTTGACAAAATGCTGTAAAAGAGCCTATTATCGAGATAATTAATGATAAACAATCGCGGGGAAATTTCAGAGGGGATAGCTCGCGATTTTCGCGGAATCTGGAGCAATAACCGCGTTATCTTGATTATCACGTAAACAAATGGATTTACGGCCTTTTGTCACAAGACATTTTTTGCAGAGAATAAAATTATCTACAATAAATGTCTCCTGGTGGAATCCCGTAAATCCATTTGTTTATTGAATAATTGGATTTGAATTTTAAACAATAATCCGCGATTAATTATCAAATTAAGACATCTACGCGATTTTTCGATAAGATCATTAATGTTTAAAATTGCATTTCTGGCAAAAAAGCCGTCTTGACAAAATGTTGTAAACCCATTTGTTTACAAGATAAAGATTTGTTTACAAGATTAATGATCTTATCGAAAAATCGCGTAGATGTCTTAATTTGATAATTAATCGCGGATTATTGTTTAAAATTCAAATCCAATTATTCAATAAACAAATGGATTTACGGGATTCCACCAGGAGACATTTATTGTAGATAATTTTATTCTCTGCAAAAAATGTCTTGTGACAAAAGGCCGTAAATCCATTTGTTTACGTGATAATCAAGATAACGCGGTTATTGCTCCAGATTCCGCGAAAATCGCGAGCTATCCCCTCTGAAATTTCCCCGCGATTGTTTATCATTAATTATCTCGATAATAGGCTCTTTTACAGCATTTTGTCAAGAGACCTTTCTTGTTGTAAATTAAATTTACAATAAAAAAGATCTCTTGACAAAACACTGTAAGGCTATTGCATAATGAGATAATTAACATTTAAATAATTAGCTTTGGAACGCCAAGGGGGATGCCCGCGGTTTTCAGAATGTTGTCTTTTAATAAATAATACTAAGGTAAATAATAATCGGTTTTTAATCATCCTAGCGCCCCCCCCCCCCCCTGAAAGGATTGTCATGAAATATCTTTCCCCCTGTCTCTCTCTTACTCACTAGCGGAATGGAACGTCCGCCCGAGGAGAAGGGGAAGCACGCACACTGCTTACCCGCGGCACACGGACGGAGAGCCGCGCAATGCTCGCGCCCCATTGGCCGTTCTTTTCACCCCCATATCTCTGCAGGGGTGAGTCCGATCGAAAAGTAGAAAAGGACTTTTCTGCTCAGAATCACCCCCAAAACATGCCTGTTTAGAGTTCGCCCCTACCTGCTCGACACCCTGTATATCTATATGTATATATGTACAATGTGAGGGAATAAAGCACTGTGCTTTTGCGCTGATCAGTGCATCCCATTTTACATCCGCCTTCTTGGCTTTTCATTACCATGTACCACACACCACTATCAGCCGAGAAAAAAGGCACCTGCTCACCCTCTAATAGCTGTCTCTACTCTCTTCATTCCCTTTCATTTGCGCCCAACGGTGGACAGTAAAGTGAGGGACACACGAAATTAAAAAAAAAATTAAATTATTCCTCACGATAGTGTCAAACGGAGAAAAAAAATCGCATCTCCAGTTGGAGATTGGAGTTCTGTAAAATTTTGCAGTAACGATTTTACAATTTAATGATCATACCACAGGTGTCAGTGATGAGAATTTTTGGTTTAATTAAATCGATGCTGATTACTCAACATTATGACATGTTTTGCGACACCAGTTTGTTCGGTCATATGAGGGCACCCGATGCAAAATCGAAGGTCTCGGGTTCGATTCCCAATCTGGATCATAAATTTTTTTCAGTAAAATTCCTTCGCTTTTCCTGAAGTCCTTTCTACGTAATTAAAAAATTGCCTGTGACGTCAAGGGATGTGGAGGGCTACATAAATTTACGGTCTTATGTGTGCGACGGGTCACATAGAGTGTCACATGACGATAATAAAAATAGCGGTCATTAGTTCCAGTTCAATTTCAGATTACGTTGTAAATACTCGGTTTCAACTGTAGGAAAAAATAATAAAAATCCATTTATATAGAGTACTTTCATATTCATGAGCTTTTTATGACTTTGACAAATGACCTAGATCAACCCATTGTCTGCTCGACTCTATTGAGGTTCATCCTCGTACTTTGACAGGATATATGCTGACTGAAGTAAGTGCTCGCTTCATTTTTCTCAAGTTTGTGATGAGAATTACTGTGTCACTCCCGGTGTAGCAATTGTCGCGTGTGGGTTATTGTTCAACAAATAATACACAATGTCTGCACTTATACACATCGTCATGCAGGTTTTTGTTACGGTGTCGAGAAACGATATTTCAAAAAGTAAAATATTAGATATTTTTGGAATTTTTGAATAAAATATTCGTTTTTATTAGTTCAACTGTAGAAATATTTAGAGACATTTTTTATAAACTGTCGTGAATAAAATACAGCGGAAACTCAGCTTTGTGCTTTAGACTATGACGAAGATTTTAAAATATATAAAATGGGGAGGCTGGGAGACCCAGCGCGAAATCAACGTCACGAAACCTGAAAATAATCACATCTCCACTAATGAAAATGATCACATCACTGCGAAACCTCGTGAGCCATTGGATAACGAGGAAATGCAAATATGATATATTATTTCACCTCAAGTGGATCGATAAGTTGTCACTAAAGAGATGAAAAAAAAATTAGAAACGAATTTTAGCTGAGGGAAAGTCGAACATGTTTAAACACTCAAACTAATTACTCGCGGAATCCATTTTTTATTTGCTAGGAGAGGACAAGATTTTGAAAGCAAAGTTTTTCACCCCGTGAGAAAATCATGGAACGGGTTTATCGTATGCACAACCCGGGCTCAGACGAGATTAACTCTGGTAATTCTCTCACGGACCACTGCACAGCGGTGTTTCCGGGAGGAGATAGAATGAGATTAAAGAGTAAATATTACAGCAAGAATAAGATGAAATTCTGAGTCCACATTGTACTCGTAAAGCTTGTATGAGGGTCTACATGTGTTCATAAAATATATGTAAACGTACATCGTGTTTGCGAGAGAGATTTTCATGGATGAGTCAACCAAAAGCAATATAGAAAGATATTCCTCCATTTCCACTAGATTCCCCTCCCCCTTGGAGTCGAAATCTATTTGAAAATATCCTTGGAATTCATGGGAGACGGGTTTGCCGGGGAAAATTCTTGAATCCAATTTTCGGGGTAGGTCAGTACTTTGACAAGTTTTTCCAACCGTAAAATTTCCTTCTTTTGTCGCCAAAGATCAAAGCTCTCAATCGAGCCCCGTGTCACCCCGACGTTCCGAATTGGTTACGAGTCTTTTGTTGTTTAAACTTCGCAACTATTCATTTAAATATTTACATTGAACCGACACGAAATATTTAATCGTTTTTTTATATTAATTGAATCTTCAGAAAGTTAAACAAATTTTTCTTAAAACCCCAATCCGACTTTTTGGATCTACAATTAAATATTGATTATCAAAATTCAGTAAGTGATAATTTTTTCAAAATTACAAGAACTTTCTGTGAACAATATATTCAGTCATCATTTTCATAATTGATACAATAAATATTCCAAAGTTAATAAATAACTTCAATTATTACCCAATAAACAATAAATATTGGAGCCAATAACTTTGCGCAAATTACCAGGAGAATAACGTAGAATATTCGCAATTATTTTTTTATCTTATGAAACCCTTCTAATCGATAAATTTTGCGATGAAAAATGATTGACTGAATAGTGTAGTCTATCCCAGACTATAGACTGAACTTGGATATTGTTAAGCAGGTCTTGATCTCCGGGCTTTAGGGTATAATTTTTTTCTCCCCCCGGACAGAAGGAATAATAGAAAATTCGGGAAGGGAGAATAGATATGAGACAAGGGGATGAGAAAATGAAAAGGAGAGATGGGTTGGATCCTTGCTGTCAAGTTCGGTATGGTGTGAAAGGTCGTAGTAGCATAAGGCAGGCGCGGCTGGGTCAAAAGTTCACCGTCAGCTAAACTGCTGGTGGCGGGTGAGGCGTTGAGTGAGCTGAATATTCGATCGTTCACTTGTCCTATACCAAGCCAACGTTGAAAATAATGTTCTTTCACAATCATTAAACGACGTAATGAACGACAAGGCTCGAGGGTTGCACTCATCTAGCGCAATAGACAAATCGACCGGATTCGACCAATTAAGGAGAGCAATAATTACATCTCCAACTTCGAAACAAAAGTTTAAAAAAATATTCAACGCATAATTGCGGTTAATTACTTTACACTTGGACACTAATACCAAATGTCTGGGTGATCAGTGATTATTAAAGGGATTTTAAGATAATTGATTTAGTGTGTGAACGCAATTTGTGTTGAATTTAACAAAAAAATTACTGAGAAGTCCTGAGGACATTTTGTATCGCATGGTACAAGTTTTAAATTAATTGAAGCCAACTAATGAAATATAAACAATCAATATATTATTGAAGAGATGATGGAGACTGTGTGGATCACACTATACAATTTAATTAGTCAAAAATAATTGAATGGACATTTTGTATAAAAATCAGACCTCCAGAGGATGAAACGTGGGACTAAATAACGTTCAACCACTTTTTGGATCGACTTCTGTCCGAAAATAAGACTTGAGGGTCTAATTCTTGCGATACCACCCCCACATTTGGCCCTCCGGATGTCCAATTACCATCCAAAAGTTCTTTCCCCCCGTAATTTGCCGAAAGTAGCAAAAACACAACGCAATTACTCAACCGTCAGCTAATTACCGATGAATTTTTTCGTCCGTCCAGCACATCCACGCCGCACCCTTCTACTGTCTGCCCTTCAATCAGAACTTCAATACTTCCCCAAAAAAAAAAATGAAACTCCAATTTTCCCTTCATTTAAAAAATAATGAAAAATATCGGAGACAAGGCTGCAACAAAACAACTAAAACCTCGTCCCCGACTGTTGTGTGCAATCCAATTAACCATTCAAGGGGGTTAATTGCAATTTACTCATCATCTGTAGCTTCCAAACGCAGATTGGAAAATCAATGCTTCGGACTTCAAGTTACGTATTCACCAGCTCAACAATACAAACATATTTTCCACGTCGCCATTTCCTACGAGAAGAGAAAAAATGAGGGAGAAAAAAAATATAAAGTGGGTTTATACGGAGCGATGTAGTACTGAAGGTACTACATCGACAGGCTGCAGTAGTGAAAGTCAGTGTGCGGTGATCCAAAAGCCGAGGTACTCGATCTGATGGCGCACGAACCACCGGCTGCATCTGTTATATTCACTCTTGTTGTCAAACTACAATTCTATGCAATGTACAGACTTGTTTCAATTTCTGTAGCTATATGTTTCTTTGATGGACTTGGACAATGTTGGGTTCTGGTGCTTTAAAGTGGCTCTACCCTTTCGGTAAATTAAAAGACGTTTTCAAAGTGAAGAAAAAATTCTGGAATATTCCATTACATTCGGAGTCGTAATTTTTCATTTAGTTTAATTCCAGTTCTGATTATTCAAGGAAGAACTGTTTACAAATGAGACTAATGAGAATTTAACGTTCAATAACAATTTAATAATAATTATTATGGTAGTAGTAATAATAAAACAGTTTTAGTAGTTCCGAGAGGTTGAATAGAGTCCTGAGTCTTGAGGGCGTAATTTAGTTTAGTGTTAAATGGTAAAAAAAATATTTTTATTGATTAAAGATGTAAATCTGATTTTTTAATGTGTAAATATGAAATAATTATGTTTTTTACACCTCGTAAGACATAATTTATGTTTGGTCTGTTAAGACAGTCTATTTATTTATCAGAGAAAATGTTGGAGAAGATATAAATGCTCAGCGAAGTTTAATTAATATGTTTTTTTGTGGGTTTGGATTTTTTAAATTTTTCTGGTGCAGTTTTGTTGAAAATTCAAAGACTGAAAATATTCAACAGTGCTGGACCTTCATCCGTTAACGATTGACGGAGGAAAAATAAAAAGACGAAACATTACCAAACAAGAGGAGTAATCGCGAAGCAACATCGATTTCCAATACTTTTGTAAATTGAAAAAAAGGGGGAGAATAACGGTGAATTTTATTCCCTTCATTCGGGAAAATGTATAAAACATGAGGATGATTTATAGCAAAACTATAAAGTTTATTTTGTAGTCGATAAGATCGTCCTCGTGAAAGTCAATAATTGCTCCAATTTTTGTATAATTTCCCTGCGAGGGAGGGGAACGGCCTTTTAACCTGTTTTCATTTATTAAATTTGAATCATGATCATGGAAAATTTGTCGCAGTTATGAGGAAATTTTCAACGAGTTTTTCACTTTGTCCAGCGTAACTTGTCCAAAGGAGAGAACAACTTTAAAAAATGTTGAATATTTTAAAAAATCTCTGCTATTTATTAATTTCAAGAATATCGATTCCACATTTTAATTTCTTGATGAGTAAATGCCATTTTATTTATTGATCTAAAAAACACGATATACACTAACAAAAAAATATATAATTCTCTACCAGTGGTGCGTTTCATTCAATTATTTTCATCTTGACAGGGGAAAAACGATCTGTAATAATAGAATTATCTGATGATATATGTAACATGTATTTTCACTTTATCGATGTATAGTTTGAGTTGCTGTTTCACTAACGTTACGTTGAATTACCACTGCAGCATATAATTGAATCAATGACACACACACCTACCCCATTGCAGTATAACAATGAATTGCACGTCTCACTTCCGTCCAATTTCAATATTGTTGAACTGAAACAAATAGTTTTCTCCATGAATGTAGAATGCACTCCCCCCTCCTCTCCCATTGAATATAAATGATTGTTTTGTTAGGAGGAGTGCGCTCAGGAGTGAAAATATTCATTTACTTCAACGTGACCAATTTCACACGTTCCAGCCACTTTTCCAATCACAAACAAAAATAAAACAAGAGGTAAATCACTCGAATATGGCGTCGAATAACAATAATTATCATAATTCGAATATTATTATTTGAATTATTTAATTAATTCAGGATTTTTTTAGTTATTTTTTATTTTATTTTCATTTTACTTTTTATTAAATTAATTCATGTTAATCTATGGACGTAAGAGAGAGGCAATAGTAGTTGAGTTGGGAAAAAATATTCATTCGAATATCAATCGATTGAATTGATTCGTAGTAAACATGAATATCAATGACAAAAATGTTTCTATTTGAAGGAAAAGGATTTGAAATGATTTGTTATCCGCGAATAAATTTTTCATTGCCGTTTACTTGGCACGAAGTATGAATTTTGCTGGGATGAATGGGTTATAACTGGTCTATTCTTCGAATAAACGATAACTCGCTGGATCCCGACAACGTACCCTGTCATTTGGAAAATAAATCTTGAATACACAGCCGTACACAATTGTAATATAGCCTGTTCGTGACAGCCGATTGCAACAATTACACCTCGGCATATCGCATAAAGTAACAATGCGTTATTGTCGTGCCATCCCAGCGATTATCGTCAAGGGCTATCTTGGCTGTATCGATTCGCAACCCCTCGCCCTACGGATGTTCTACCGCAACCGGGAACAGGAGACTACGCAGAAAGCTTGCGCGTCATTTGAAAACCATTTTCCTCCCTTATGTACACGCACTTCATGGATTATTTTCGTCTTGAAACCACCCGGAACACATCGGCACTCAGAAAAAAAAACAAAATTCGATCTGTCAAACATTAATTTACTCCGGAGAATTTTATTCCCCAGGAACAGGAGCCCCCGCTCCATTCACACGCAGGGAAATTTTCGCAAAAATTCGCAACGAGAAATTGATCTCTGACAATTTTTAGAAAAATGCGAGAGGAAAAGCCTGGAAAGCTCAGGTTTAGCTGAAAAATTCTCTGATTTTTCTGGAAGAGATGAGTCATGGAAAAATATCGATTATTTACGTCCAGAGAAAAAAATTTTGAGAGTTCAGCAATTTTTGTGCGATTGATCTGGTACTTTACGTTCCATTCCATCAATTAGCCAATCATTTGGAAAAAATTACGCAATGTCTTGTCGTCACAGAAGCGAGTCTTCAGATGGGCGGTTTTTTTTCGGGAACAAAGAGCAGAATTGATTTTGTGATTCGCACAATTCCATATTCCACTCGCACATTTTAATTAATTTTTTTAGGGAATTGATCGTTTAATGCATCTCCAGAGCTTGAGGTCTAAGTCAAATTCAATTATGATAATTATATTATTCTGGAACATGACCATCTGGCATATGGCTGTTCAATCTCAAAATAAACAATTCAATCTCAGAGAAATATTTTATATTAAAATAGTTAAAGTGGAAACATTTGAGTTCAACTTTAAGTGAACAATATGTTTTTATTCATTCAGAAGACTTGGACTACTCCATGCAATGTGATATTAGTGATCATTGACAAACACAGTTGTTTTGTTAGTGAGGCTAGTCTGTCGCACCGAACATGTCACTTTTCAATTATTAATACTTCGGAACTATACGGAAACTAACAACTTCAATGTTGCTAAGTGGAATCACTTGATACTTGTTCAGATACTCGCTCCATCATATAATCCTGCTGTTCTCGAACTTCACAAAACTCGTTGGCTCCATCTGCTCTATTTACTTATGAAGTTGTGCGAAAACTTTTGACCCACTTCTTTGCATATTTATAAAATTTCATTTGTATTCGTGTCAAGCACTTTTTACCCGTAATTTCCTTGTTCAGTTAAGGCCCCACTTACACTGTTATAAAGTCCAATGGGATGAAATGTAAAGGGGATGTCTTCAACCCAATTGATGCACATTGAGGGCATGTGGAGTACATTGATCGAACTATTTTCAGTCCTCAAGTTTATCAGTTAAAGTTCCCGAAAAAAATTAGAAAAATTTGTTTGTATGACTTTATCATTTTTTCAAACATTTGTTATCACATATTTAATAACTGTAATTGGGCTGATTTTCGGGAATTCTATTTAATTAACGTAATTAAATTAACGTAGTCACAGTAGGGTAAAGTTACTTTAAGAGGCAAAACCTCATGAATTTGATTTTCGTTAATGCATATGGAGACACATCGTGATGCGGAATGTGGAGCATTCCACATGATAAATGTCAACCATGTGAGGAAAACGTTTGCGGTAATATCTGAAATTTCAACATTTCACGTTGCATTCCACTGAGCTATAACAATATCAAATCAAAGGAAATCTGTTAATTGATAGCTTTCTCCAACCGCTGAAAGTAGTTTCGAAATTGATCGAGCGAATGACCTACCCCTTTTTCGTATATCTCAAAGGTAATTCTCATTCATAGGCGATCAATTAATCACACATGACACTTTTCAAATGCATCCAGTCACTATGGCAATTACCGCACGGCTCTGTAATTATTTAATGAGAAACTAAATCAGTAGTGAAATTGTAAAACGACATAAGGGACTGTGAACTACCGATTAGTTATTGACGGATAACTTGAAATCTAGGGCAGATAGCAAAATTTTTATTATGACCTTTATTGTAGAGCAAATTGAGTACTATAATAAAGGTTATTATAGAAATTTGTCTATTCCTCTTAGATTCTGAGTTATAGCCCAAAAGCTAGACTCAAAAAACGATTCAATGATAAAAAAAAATTAACTGTGTTTTTATATCAACTCGGAGGTCCTGCTCTCTTTTTTTTATATGGATTCAAAATTGCCAGGTGGAAGACTCTTTGCATATCCCTTACCACTAATTGAAGGACTTTCTCCACCGCTACTCGGTTGGAGACGAGAAATTACGTAACTGTTTCATTTTGGGGGAATTAGGTACATTGGCTACACTCGTCTGTTCTTGGCGGAAAATGAAATGAAATTCAAGCATCTCTAGTAGATAAAGTTTTCATAAGAAGTAATTTTGAATGAGGTTAACGATTCGCCGGAGAAGGAACGTCCTCAGTGAAAATATAAAGTGACTGAAGAAATATACCGCCCGTGATCGTGTAGCTTACGGATTAATTAAAATATAACTATATAATTGAGCAATCTCAATGTGACTTAATTATTTTTTTCATAAGAGAGGAAATTGCTATTCACATAAGACGCAAACAAGTGAATTCACGGGAATTATTTCATAAAAATATTCGCAAATAAAAGAACTTTTTTGTAATAAAAAAAAACTTGCAAAGATCGAGTGCGGATGTTATTTTATTAACAAAAATTGGGGAAATAAAAAAATATTAAAACTGATTAGTTTATTATTTAAATTCTCCAAATCGGAATTTCAGTTCCGATTTAGCTGTTGCAACCGTCTGAAAACTTTGTAAATATCATTTTTCCACTTCCCTAATGGGATAAAATATTGTCATTAATTTTCACGAGGGTGAAGGTCGGCACGTGACTTATTTGGCGTGAAATACCTCATATATCATATAAACCATATCGAGAAAAGTTATTTCGAATTGAGAAGAGGGCTGCGCCACCCCCCGAATTGGGTAAAATTCTAAAATATTGGAAAAAAAATCCGTCAAGTGGGGGAGTTCTCGTTGACTCCCCCACCACTACAAATATATAAAAACATGAGTTTGTAAATACCAAGGAACCCCTCAAGTTTCAATTATCTATCGGATCATATATTGCAGTCGATCCAATTTATTCAACAAAATATCAAAGTCATTTATTAAAGTCAATAAAAGTTTAAAAAAATATTTTAATAAATAAAATTGATTTATTTCAGTAAAAAAAAAAGTAAATGATAAAAGCTGAGTTCAGAGGAGGGTTTCTACCAAACGGTGGAAAGTATTCTTAAGCGAATGCCAGGAATTGCATCACTGAATAAACAATGAATTTTGCACTCGGATTTTCAGCTGAGTAGCATAACACTTTACACGTATAGCCAGTAATTTCACGGGTGAATCGGTCAAAACAACAGTAAAACCAGTGGGAAATTGTTGCATTGCACACACTATAGTTATTTCGTTAATTAACTAGCAACGTGCTTCCAAATGGTTATTTTCCGCATCATTCCGCTCAATTATGCAATTAACTGTCCAATGGCTCTCCGATTTCCAACCCAATTGAATATTGTCATGATTATTATTCTTCTCTTTAATAAAATCGAATAACTTTGTTGCGATTCTATCTCTTCCCCTTCATCCCTTCTACAAATTGGTAATACAATAATTTTATTTACATGGGGTAATCCGCCCGTTAAGACACACCGAAATAGATGAGATATACAGGCAACATCAACTTAAATTAATAATAATCCTAATAAAAAAAAAGACAGGGAATTGCAAGTTTTTCTACTATTTTCGTAATTTTTTTAAATGCAAGAGTTAATTGTTTTCATAATTAATAATTATCACTGTTTATCCACAAGCAACTCATTATCTATCTTCTTCGGAGTCATTTGTTTATGAGGCAGTTGCCCTAAATTTCACTATTTTCAACATTAAACAATAAAAAGGAATAAAATAATGAATGAAAGGAATTTTAAATAAAGTGATGGGTAAATAAAATAAAGTAATAAATTAATAGGGGGGAACAATACGGATATTTAGGAGAAAAGAATAATTTAATTCAATGGAGTCATTAGTGAATGATTATAATGAGGCAATAGAGCTCAACAAAATTCGAAACTTAAACTTGAAGACTTATAATGTTCTCATTCAGAAGGAGAAAGCTCATTTTTTATTGTATACGTAGGTCATAGCACGTGATTATTCAAAGAAAAGACCACGCCCTTGAAGAAAGGAGTGAAAGGGGGAAAACAGGGAGAGAAAAAATTAGACGAGGGAGGAAAATAAATTTCACCCAAGACCCTACCCTAACTTGCCTGTTACGTTTTCATCCCAGCAGAGAGACTGAGTGAAGGTCGCCATTTGGGGTTGCGAATAAAGTTGTTCAAATTTATGGCCACTGATCTCCGGGAAAAGAAATAGAAAAAACAATCCCATAAAAAATGATTCCGATAAATGAGCGAAATATTTTACCCAGTTCATACCCAGTCGAAAAACATGGCATGTAAGACTGAACAGGAACGATGATGAATGAAGATTGATTGGAAGGGACAAAGCATTAACTGAATTCGTGACCGTTCGTTGTGAATTCTCCATTTGAAAATTTTCATTTGTTGTTTCGATGGTCCCATCGTAAATCGAGGGAGAAATATTCTGCCAATTGAAAATTTTCATTACAAGAATTTAAAGCGTTTCGAATGGTAATTTCGGGCAGTTGATTATGCGAAATAAATATAATTAGCCAAATTACCAATTTTTTAAAGAGTAAATTTATCATCGGTATAAATTAAGGGAATAAAAACTGATGAAATGCGATGGGCGAGTGAAATACAATCGCATAAATCTGTAACTGCGGGAATTTTGTTTATTGATCTCGTTGGTAAATTTTTACAACAAAAGTAAATTCATGAGTTTTGCGAGAAATATATGTCGTAAAAAAGGGGTGAATTGCCACGGGAAGTCATTAAAATTCAAACTATTGCTAGCCATTAAAAATGATAATGGATTATATGTCCTTCATCAAGAAAACCATTCGGTAAATCGAGTGCCGAGACCTTCCACTCGAATTCTCCGCGAATCGTAATGATTCCCATGTTTTTTCGATTTTTTCCCTCGTTTGCTCCATCGGAAAAATGTGAAATTTATGTAAATTTCTCCGGATTTAATGGAACAGCTCAGTAGCGAAGCGATAAAGGATTAAATCGATTTTTCCTCGAGATTATTTTTCGATAAATGCCTCGGGGTGTAAAAAGGTGGCAAAATTTATCCCCAACCCCTTTTTACAGCCCTCAATCGGCTGTACAAAAGAGGTCATCTCACAAAACCTCTAACTTATTCCAAGACATTCCTAAAAAGCTCGCTAATACATCAGATCCCCGTTCACCGCTTCTCCATTAAATTGTTATTAAAATATTTTGGTGCTCGTGATGACAGCAATAGTCGGTCCCAGAGGCCGCGAAATTCCGGAAATGATTTTTTTCTCTTCATTTTAATCGCATCCACTATTTACAATCATTCTATTCCAAATTAGAATTTTGTTTATAACAAACTCAGCTGTATTTGCATAACTTACCGGACTGATTGCGACTCGTTTATCACAGAAGCGAAAGACTCACCTCCCCCAGTAATGTCGGGACACTACTACTCACTCATTGTACTGACAACAGAATCAAGCCTCGATCAAGCCCGCCTCGAGTCCTGGCGCTTGCGCAGACACCTTGTCTCCGTTTTTACCCACTGTTTTGTATTGGGGTAAGTTGGTGAAAGTACATATCTATATCAGTACTGTCCGACAAGGGGGTGCGGTTCGAGACAGCGTGTACAATATGAACATAACATACTGACAAGATGAAATAGACCGATGATAAGTTGTGCGCCCTCATGTGCAAAAAAAAAAAAGTCAATTTCTCGTTATTATCACCGCCCCTTCGTCAATTGATTGATATCACTGGAATTGATTGTTGAAGGTGTCTTCAAGGCCAACTACTTCTATCAAATATTTTTATTAATAGACTGAACGAATGGGGTCGCAACCCTGTTTGTAATCACACGTTTAATTGCACGAAGTGGTTCAGTAAAAATTATCCAATCGTTTCTGACGGTTCGGAAACATTATGCACCGCTCAGGAAATTTGCCGAGTGGTTCATAAATGTTATCTGGTGGATAGAGGGAAATAATCCGAGTGGTTGGTAATTTTTTGGTAAATGGTAAATAGACTTTTCGATGGACTGTGTGGAAAGTGACAGTTTACGCACGGGGAGCGGGGGAAAAACCCCGTGTTCCACACATCGCGGGGGAAAATAGGATGGGGTAGTCGTGGGAAAAGGGTTGTTGGAGTCCTGGGAGATTTATTGGGTGAACTGAAGGCGAGGGCAGAAACACTTGTCCACAAAAGGATTAGAATGTGCTATTTTTACGGATGGGCTTGGAAAAGTTCTTTTTTGCGCAGTAATTTCTGTGCGTAAAGTGGTGCTCTTCGAGGCTCATTCAACCCTTTTTAGTCCCTCCATCATAATCATATCGAGCACTCTGATGGATGCATAGTACGGCATTGATTGAATTCATTAAATTAAAAGGATTTCGTAATTTCTTAAATTTCATGAAGTTCGGTTCAGTAATTCGATTTTAAAGGGGGATTCCCTCATTATTACTTTCAACTTTGAAGTTGGAGTAGTGGCGTATTTCTATTTTACAATTTTAAGTTCAAGTGTCTGTATAAAATGAAAAGCAAACCATAACATCATTGTAAAATCAGACCCTCGAGATCGAATGGAGTTCAAATGAAAGCTCTCATGTTCAACCACAAAAGTAGAAAAGCCTTTTACTACACAAAATAAACTGGATAAAATGGTCAATGTACTTGGATATCCGCCTGTCACTATCGTCGATTGGATCAATTGTTTCGCCACCAGGGAAAACATTAGCTTTCCACTTCCGTCTCTGAGTAATAAGGATCTTAAATCCAATAATACGAATCGGGAAAATTCACGACAGAACTTCACTCCAGGGACTTCATTGAGCCTTAGCGCTGTGATTGAAATTTCCCCATCAATGGAGAATGTCATTTGTAAAGAACTGAAACAAATTTTATATTTCGTGTTAACCTCAACCGTAGTATTGCCATTTATTGATAACAATTTGTTGTCTTTTCTTTTATTAAATTAGAATTGTCAGTAATTGCCCCGGGGAATAAAATTCTCTCAACTCGATTATTTTTTCGCACAATAAGTATTGTAACATTATCCTAAGCCCTTCTGTGACCGCTTTGTACATTGACATTGTCATTGCTGTCATTATTTTTCACAATAGTTTAATTGTGAAAACACACCGACCATTGCATGTAGCAGACACCGAAAAGAGCCGAAATAAATTAATGAGAACTGTAATTGATATCTCATTCATATGTGTTTTATATTTTTTCGTATTTACATACATATTTACCGCATACAGATAACAATAGTAACCAGTAATCAATAATAATAACCGATAAATAATTAACATAGCGATAGGCCGAAAAAAATGCCAATTACAGATTTATGAAAATCAACTTGATCAGTGTGTGATGATAAAAATTTCTTATTCATTCCCTCCGATCACTAGTCATCAATGTTTGCTACAAAATTGTATGTATCGTTTGATGAACACGTCGACACAAAAAAGGTATCACACATATGGGCACTTTCAATGATTGAATTCAACATTGTTTTTTTTTTCTTGTTTATTCTTCTTCATAGATGATGCAACTATGTGACCTATAACTGTTGGAGGACAATGACAATTATGGAGAAATTATATGCATTCACTTAACTAAGTCAACTGATCACTAATAATCGTAATAATAAAGAAAAAAAAAATACACACATGATTCAAGATGACTTTAGTTTTGCATAATCCTCCTGGGGACTGAATACGGATTAACTAAAAATATTGAGTTTTAGTTAAAAATTACCAACGACGATAGTTAATTACAATACATTTTTGTAAATGCCTATAATGCATTGTTAAGGCTTAGTTTCTGTCATAAAAATTTTTCAATGTCTTTTCACAAGTTTTTCTTCTACGATTAATGCATACCTCCTCCTTTTCTTCATTTTATAAACTAAACAGTCAGTGACGATCACGTTCAGACCACTCATGCCATCGTATCTCCTGTATCAATTGATTTAGCTACACTTTGAATTTCACGTTATCGATTGAGATGAAATATTCAACTATTTTATTTGGGTTCTTATGTGTTGGAGAAATTCGTAGTAACTGAGGGCCGATTCACATCTGTCTTCGATCAAACGTTCAATCAGCAGGCTCCGGAAATGGCTGTCATCACTAAAAATAAATAAAGAAAGATGGAGTTGGAGAGATGAATTATTAAATGTCAATAACTATTATTTTTGGTATTCAAAATTTCTCCTCTGGGCCACTTTCCAGTTATCGAGTATTCTATTTCGTTGAAAAAAAAATGAAAGGCATTATAAGATCTTCCGAAAAGTTGCCAAAAGTCGGGTCGTATGGCCCCTCGATAAGTTGACGGAACCAAGCAATTTTTTTTACAATAATTAATTGTGGACATACGAATATTCGAGACTCACAAACTCCCTGGAAAGGAGAAATTTTAATACAAACGCAGACGCTCAGAAAAATAATTCCATTATCACTATTCAGCTCACCGAATAATTTGTACTGCTGCGTGATAGGGTTTTTCATCTTGCAGACTAAAAACAAAATTCCGAAGTCTCTCACTTTCCATAGTATCCAATTCAGGTAATTCATACATCTCTTCCGGTATAGAGCTGTACGCTGAAACACCAAGTACGTTGCAACAGAACATTGAATCAATATTCTTTCCAATATAGATGAATATTTTGTCTCCGGCGTCCAACAGGAATGCACCACGAAAATCAAGTTTTTCAGCCGACAAATTTAGTCTAGGTGGTTCTGGCCATGTTTTACCATGCAGACTCTGGGTTTCTTTCGAATCATCGGATAAATGAATTAGATATAAATCTGGATAGACCGTTTGCATCAGCTGAGAAAGAGGTAGAGTCTTCATTTGACACATAGAGTAAACACGATCATCCAAACGAGTACTTGTACCTAATCTAAATGCTGTAAATTTCAACAGTGCTATTATGTAAAGTGGCAGTAATTTCAAATTCATGGGCGCCATCAGACCTCCAGATAATGCAGACTGAGAAATCTTATAAGTGGAGAGAACGTCTATAGCAACATTAATAAGTGCATCTCTAGCATCGCTCAGGGTTGATTGTTGGGCTCGATCAGAAGCCATTTTCGACAACAAGCCAATAATACACTGTTGATCAGCTGAGTACAAGATATCAGTTAAACTTGATGTAACTGGTAAACAAAGTGTGTGAACTCTTATGCGTCTTTCTCCTTTGCTCGATGTATACAGTAATGCAGCTTGAAAACCGACTGTCTGTACATCGGATAAATTTTCTTCAATCGATACTTGCATTCCAAAGCCAGCATCGGGATTGACATTGGGCAAACTGAGAAGATCTGTTGATCTGACGAAGAAGTTTCCATGAAAAGTGTGTATACTCAAGCCTCTGGTACATCTTATTCTCATAACAGCTTCAAAACCTATTTTTCTCGTCAAATATCGACGCACCATTCTCTCGAGTGTATCATTGTGCTGCGGTTTGTTATAACGAAACAGGGGAATGTGATAAATACAGCCACCTGAGAATTTACACATTCCTGATAATGTTGCCAAGTCACTGTATTGACTGTTCAGTAAGAAAAGATCAACAGCTATTTGTTGACCACTGCAATCGAGTGCTAGTCGTTTGTAAAAATCGGTAGCTGGATTCAAGTGGTGTACATCTTTACTAGCACGAGTATTGGGATCTTCGCGTGATTGGAGAGCTCCAGGTCCAATATTTGGTAGGCACGTTTGAAAAACTGTAACACGTCCACCAGTTGCTGACATTAATTTAAAAGCTGATTGTAATCCCGCTCCAAGTGCTGAATTTGTATCGTGGGTACCGTTGAATTTCGATGGCAATTGAGCCAATAAATCGCGTATTAATTCCTCCCTCTCCCTCAGATTGACAATTAAATTGTCTGGACACGGTAGAAAAACATCGTCAACATCGAGCATTATCAACTCGTGTGGTTGTGATACATTATCTGGCATACTGAAAAAATGTACAGCTGAATCAATGGCAAGAAATCCAACTTGTGTTCTACCATCCCCTGGTAATTTTGA
Source organism: Diachasmimorpha longicaudata (assembly GCF_034640455.1). Lineage (NCBI taxonomy): Eukaryota > Metazoa > Arthropoda > Insecta > Hymenoptera > Braconidae > Diachasmimorpha > Diachasmimorpha longicaudata. The sequence continues at coordinate 5,635,921 of NC_087232.1, read as the reverse complement.
TAATTCTTCGGATATAACCTGACAAACGATAGTGAGATATCCACTCTCCACAGCTAACTTCGATACATCGAGTAAAAATAAATAAACTGCTGGCTGAGGTGGACGGAGCATGTACTCACTTGGTGCGATAAATTCAATTGTACTCGTTTTAACTTCAGGTCGTCTTGATGGATCACCATATGTTTTTGTCACTGGATCAAATTGAAATTCCTCAGGTAATTCATTCATTCGATAACACAAATTGCACTTCCATCTTTTTGAATCCAGGAAGTAAACAAATGGATTTATGTATGTACGACAAGCACGACACCGGACTATTGTAGTGCATTGTATGACAGATAGATGATTAAGATCCTTGAATGGATGAATCAATATCCCCAGTGGTAATCGGGATTTTTGCAGCAATGAATTACTTTCAGGCACTTTGGTCAATGTGCATCTGAATATATCGGGGCTGCAGTTAACGCCGTCCAAGAATTCCTGCTGCAAAGTGATCTTGGGAGGTTCCACTTTTTCAGATGGTAGTACATTCCTGCATTGCAGTAAATCCAGAGACTGCTGACCCCAGAGTGTATTGAAACCTGTTTGAGTGACACTTAGAGATCCCATATGAGTATTCAATTTATTCATTGATGCGTCGTTGGTGTAACCTGGTGGAGCAGGATATCTTTGTGATAAATTGTCGAGGGGAACATTTGCCATTTGTCCAAAATATGGCTGTCCTGCTGTTCTGTTCTCGTAGGGACTTTGTAACTGCTGCTGTTGCTGATGTTGATAGCCAATATTCTCTTTCGGTAGTGATGGCAAGTTTTGCATAGGTTGGGGAGCCATTGGACTACCGTATGCCGGTTGAGGATACTTTCTTTGACTAGGTAAATTCGCACCACTGTTGTAGATATTTTGATTGGGATAGGTGGGTGGAATGGTTGATGGTTGATTGAGATAATTGTTCTGCAGTCCCTGGTGGTCGGGATTTTGCAGTGGCTGGGATGCTGGTGGTACTTGGGGTGGTGGTAGTGGTGGACGATTGACATACTGCATCTGGGCTGGCCCCGCAGCCAATTGTCTCGATGCATTTTGTACATTTGGTGGGTTACCCTGTGGTGGAGCTATCGGTGATTGCATCTGTGGTGGTATTTGCATTGGCGAATTGAAATTGTTATCCAGATGAGCCTGTTGGGAATTTATTGAAGGTCTCCACTGCTGGTGATTGGCATTGGGGACTTGCGTGGTGGTGGGAGGACACTGAGGATTCAGATTTGGATTCGAGGAGGGCACGTTATGGGGTCTCATGGGGTCGTGAGAAGGCGGAGGTATTGCTGAATGTGGGGGATTCGTCGACGGCTGGGGAGGAACAGGCGCATGTTGACGGTCATGATGAATTGGTTGGGATTGTTGGCCATTCATTGGTGGCATTGGAGGACGCGTCAGTTGAGGTCTGTACTGCGTGTAGAGATGTTGGGTTGGAGACGGATCTCTGGAAGTTTCTCGTGATGGATCTCGAGACGATTGTGATGATGGTGTACCTGAATTTATTCATATGCATTTTGTTACCGAAAAAAATATTTCTTGCATTCAGTTCATAATTATGAAAATTGAAGGAATTGCAAGTGGATGATATTTATTGATATGATAATTTTTTTAATTGGGGTTTGTCCGAAAATGATAATTTTGTTATTGATGAAATTACTTTATCAACTCAATGATTGGATCGCTCAAGTAGATTCATGGATAAAAATGACTAATTGGAAGAACAAAAACAATTTTTTAATTTTAAAAGTTGTTCCGTCGTCTCCCTAGTAGGTGTCAAAGACAATTACAGGGGAAACAAAATAGTGATACTGATTATACTAAAGTTGTCGCGTATTTGTTAAAGTTTCCGATAATTTTTCAACTCACTAGAAAGACACAACGATTTTAAGGATTCAGTCTTTGGTAGTACTACTCGATATCAATATTATTTTCTCCTCTTATTAAATGTATTAATTTTTCAGTCATGACTATCACCATTCTCATCCCCGAAAATCATAACTCTAAAATCATAGCTGTAAAAATAATGACAATTCGATTACTGCAGGCATCTAAAGGAGCCTGAGAGAGCCTCCATACATTCACCTCATTTATAAATTTGACAAATTCAATGTCAACTTGTTGCAAAACTTTCTCTTCATAAATATACAGAAATTCCCAGACCTAACTCGTAACGACAGTCAGTCATTACTCCCCACTTCCTTTGAATCATACACACTTCACCATCTATTTAACTAAAAATTTTATAATTCATGATTCATACCCGCTGGATGTGTAAATAGTGCTGGCTGTTGCGTCCCATTTTGTACGAGTGGAACAGTAGTCGATTGACCATTGACCATTGAGGCTAATGGTGGTGGTGCTGTGTTACTTTTCAATAAATCCGGATAAGACGGCTGATAACCACTGGGTTGAGACATTTTAATCAACTTGTCTTCCTATGATAAATTATAAAAATGAAAATCTGTCAGTAATATATCTGGTCCCACTCATTTAGATCTTCGTCTGCCTCAGTCTTGTCAATTCTACAAATGATAGGATGAAAACTAATGCGCTCGCAGGAATAAAAAAATTTTGAAATCTTCTCAGGGTGACAACGAAGGTCACGGAACCACTACTCGAGTGGATGGAAATGCAGTTGAATGACGGATTCACAGTATTCATATGTACTTTAATCATTAACAGACAGCTATCATTCCACGTACAGGGGCAGTTAGACAAGTCATGCACGTCCACAGATTTCTTTTGCTCGAAAAAAAATGTTATCTACATGCTACAGTGGCTCTTACCTCAATACCAGTATCAATTTAAAAAGAATAGTCACTGTTACGTTAGAAATGCCACAGTTTTTGGCATTGCTTCTAAACTAACAATGAAATTTTATGAAATTATTTATCGATGATAATTTATAAACTGCACGCAACATTACGTGGCAGAGCCCACGACTAACGACTCTCACGCCACATACGGAATTTTTTGATAAGCGAGAGTAGTGCTGCCCTCTCAAATTGGCAAATGCAGGTAATGTAGGAGAAGTAGAAAACATTATCGAAGCGGTGGCGCATGAACTACGCTGGTGAACGTGCCTGTCGGTAAGGCATTACCACGGGGAACGTGGCCGACTGCACTGGGAGGCTTTTGGCTGTAGGCGGCCTAGAGCAGAGAAAATGCAAAACCGTCAAAACGGATTTTAAAAATTTCCTAGAGCCCTAGAAAAATCAGAAATCGTCTCACGAATCCAATGGCGCCAGCCAAATTGTTCTAGGTATGATATTTTCAAAGATATGGATGAAAAACGGTCTGAATCCAAATCCGGGCCCGTTTTGCTCTAGGAGGCCCAGGAGCCGAGAAAAACGCGAAAAACGAAAAAATCAATTTTAGAAAATTCCCGGGGCCTTAATAGTCGGCGTGAACCGTATTATACACTCGCTTTTCTATGGGATCATTTTTTTCCAGAAAAAAAACTGTATTTATATTCTATTCTCTCCCTCTCGCTCGAATTCTGGATGCATGAATGGAGTAAACAACACGATTATGTTCCCGTCATTTGTTTTACTTTGTTCTGAATCAGTTATTTATACACAATGTTTAACGAAACTACAACTAAAACTACAAGTGTAATCACACTCAAAACTGTTATAATCATGGTGATGTACGTCATCATTTTTGACAAATTCGAGTAACAAAGTAGTCGATAATGTGCAGATATTTTTTACTAGCGCTTTCTCTTTTAAATTATTAACAGAAAAGTTGTTGAGTTATTTTTGAATATTTAACAATATCAAACTAAAATATTATTATCACAGCGTTGACTTTTCATCTTCAGGTTCCTTCTTAATGGGATGATTGCACTCCATCAGTGCCGGATTGGCTACAGCAATGATATTGTCCCCCCGGGAGGCGATTACCTGATGAAGTAAAAAAAGACCAATTATTGCCTGAAGAATCTCTGCGAAACGTATGCAAGATCCAAACGCTCGTTATGCTCTGGGTCTTTATAATTAAAGCAAAAGTTAATTAGTTTATTTGGTACCTTCAAATTGAAATCACTCTCTTTATCAGTCTGGTCAGCCTCCAAATCGTTCGGATCCTGAACAACAAAAAAAATGTATTTACAAGCAATATAAAGGATTAAAGGAGAACTCTTAATAAACTCACATGTAGCGAAGATGATTCTTCGTTAGAAAAGGAAAATTGACTATCGGTGTCGCTGATCTCTTCGATACTCGTTTCGAATACACCGTTGTTACTCTTCTTCCGCCAGACTGGACTGAAATGATATCGTTAACTACATCTACATGTCAATAAATCCACTGTAATATTATAATGAACACGTGATTCATTCGAATCGCTTCAATGAGTAAAGATAATGATGATAATAATGGTGACAAAAGCTCGGGTATACAGACCTCGACGACCCATGGCTTCTTAGGCTCGAAATGTTGACATCCATCCCGGTACATCGAAGGTCCAACTCGGCCTGAAACACGCGGACTGCTACAGATAGTATATGACAACAATCAACAGCACTTTAGGAATATCCATATCCTTGACATAGCACTACAAGTTGACTACTGGTTGTCCAGATTAATTGTTCAGATTTTTCAAAATTCAGATTTCAGGAGATTTACAAAATTTTTGGGGAAATGAACATGATAATCCCTCAATTTACTTCAATCCTTAATCTGATATGAATATTCGGGGTTGAATTACATCGGATTTTTCCGGCTTTTCTCCATCATTTATTTACAAAAAAATGTTTGGAGAAATGTCAATCTTTGGAAAATTTTATTCACATAATATTGACTGGGTATGATTTTCTTTTCAATTTTTTTCATGCAATTTAGTCTGAAAATTTAATAACTAAAACTACTGAAACGAAGGGCAGCCCGACCGAGGGTAGAATTACGACGAATTGACCCTTAGGGTCAGGCCGTCAACTGTCAGTTCTGATAGATATGCAGAAAAGTGGTAGATTAATTAATTCATTCTGTTGTAATGTATTAATTAATCTATTTTATTTCGGAATCATTACTTTGGCATACACTTCAATTAATATGTGAGGAAAACTCATTCAAAGTTGAAGAATTGAGGAGGAGAGGCACAAAAGTAATCCCTCGAAGTTTACGAGTTTATAAAAGTCGTAAAATCCTAGGGATAATCTCACATGCACAATTTGGCAAGTGTACAAACCCAAAGCAGCAAAACCATGCGAGGACTTTGTCAGATTGTTATACTTGACCTTTTTCCGAATTTGAATAAAAACGTCAAGTTGTTAGTTTCGGGCATTATTGTGGGCATCAATGTGAAACTATTGGTGTTAGATCATCATTACAGGTGCGTCGTTTTGTTTGGATTTATTGGTGGTAGGAGGAACGCTAACGCTAACCTGAGACGTATCCTCTCCCTCCGGATCATGATCCAAGTGACGTCTCTTCACCCTTTCACCAGGGACCTCCGAGTCGTCACCATTCTCACGAGGTCTTGTCATGGACATCATACTGAAAAAATAATTATCCACTGAAAATATGACTATTTCTGTACTCAATTACAATACCGTAATACCCGGAGAGGAATATTCGTTAAAAATCATTAAACAATTTCTGCAAATCCCAGAGAAATCAATTGTGCGACATCAAAAAGAGATAACCGAATTTTTATCATGACATTTGTTGTAGCCCTCAATTGGCTCCACAAAAAAGCTTCTACTAAAAATTTTGTCATCTTCCTAGGGCTCAAGATATTCCCTAAAATCCAATCAATAGCCAAAGGAGACTTATATCGATTTACCACTTCACTCCTGACGTAATTGTTCAGACAATTTTTACCTTTTGTTTAGTAATAGTTATTTAATTTCCCTCTCCGTGTACTGTAACGTAAAAGTAATAGTGACGACTATTATTACAATTGATTTTTTGAGTAGTGATAGCCAGAGTCTCTGACGACTCGTCTTGCGAGTGGAAAAAGTTCGTCTCTCCTCGTCAATAATGCCGGCACAAATCGACAAATTTGAGCGGCTGCTTCATTGACCGATACCTCATGTAACGTCAATGGTTTTTCAGGCTTTCGTTTGCAATCAAAACGCCCATAAATAGCCGCGTACTTTCGTATTTCCTCCATCCTCCTGGGATCGCTATCTGGCATCGCCATCACCATCTGATGACAAAAAAAAAGAAACATCAACAACTAAAATTGATATTCAATCAAATGCAATCTCCCTCAGTCTATTTATTATTCAATCAACTGCCTGAAGCTTAGCCGCACAATAAAGCTCACCTCGAGGTTCTTGCAAATCTTCTTCTTGATATTGTGGGGCTTTGGATCAAGTGGACGGAGATTACTAGCAAGACGTTCAGCCGCCTCAGCGAGTCGTTGTATTTGGGAGGGGAGTAATATAGGGGTTGCTTGGGTTGGACTGGGGGGTGCATTTAAACTACTTCCACCGCCTCCTGGACTTGGTGTTGTACCACTTCCGCAGGATGATTCACATGTGCCTACCTAATACGATATTAATAAAAAATATTCAATTATGACATATAATTATTTTATATAAAATAGTTATTTTCGCTAATGAATTAAGCACATGCTCCTGAATGACTTCTTTACACGTCACTTCGTCTGCAATATTTAATTAATTGTTTACTGGATTTTATTGGATTCAATGAGATTTTTCAAAACTCCTCAAAATTTCCCTTCCATTATTTACGAATAATTTCATGAAAATTAATTTGAGCTTTTAAGTTTATGTCAATGTATGTAAATAAAATTAAAAAAATATTTAGCTGCCCCATTTTACCCTCCCCTTCTCTCATACACATATTCAAATTACCTGAAGTACGTCTGGGCTATGTACTCCAGAATATGGTGTATTAGTATTGGGGCTTGGGCTCTGTCGAAATGTTGAGGTAGGAGTAGGTGTGACAACGTTTGCAACCGGCGTCAAAGGGCTGATACTGCGACAAGGTAAAGGTGTGATAGGCACGTGGCTCAATGAAATTGGAGCGGTGGGACTTGTTGAAGCTACTGATCCACTGAAGATATTGGAGTTCTGGGGCCTCGGGCTGGCGCATGCAAATGTCGTTACTGAGGGGGTTGAATTCTTGCCGGATGCATTTCCGGGCACCACTGGCGTTTGAAAAAGGGCTGAAACCATCAGAGAAGGGACAGTTAGGTATCAGGAATGGCGGATGGTAGCAGAATATTTTATGTCTCACAAGGGTTGGTAATCCACTCCTGGAGGGCCTTCTGGAGTCTTCTCACGTGCAGTGGCTTACTCGCCATTCCTACCAGCGCCATTATTTCGAGGAATTCCTCCTCACCAGCATCGCAGAGCTGCTGCACATCATCTCCACCTTATAAATTGTCATTCCAATTGGATCATGTGAATAAAGACGTATTTCAAGGGCTATTTTAATGGTTCAACATTGGATGCGTTGGAGGGTGATACACATTATCAACTATAACTATTTGTTGTATAAAAATTTGAATAACAAACAAAAAGAGTTCAGCCCGTGGGAGATGTCAATTCGAATCGATTTTCGGATTTCAATGTTCTTAATTTATGGAGTGATAATTATTTAATTTTTTTTCATTCATGGAGATCCATGGAAACGCTTCCAAGGTCTAGAATAATCCTAGGGGTATGCCTAGAGGGATTTACATAATTTTTTTTATCTAATAATAAATTAATTACCCATTTCAAGAAGTGTGTCATAGTATCCCAACAAGGATGCCCTCTGCATCACTCTATACAACTGAAGCTCAGCTTCATTTTGCGGCACTGAGGTCTGTACAACTGTGTAAATAAGAATTAAAAGATGTTAACAATGTTTTAATTATTGTCTCATTAAGTGAAAAAATCTACTGATTTTTTTACTTATAATTTTACGGTGTGTTCCGGACTATTTATCGAATTACTAATGACTTAATCCGTGCGATTCCCCCTCCCGCCCCCCTCTTCTAGTTATGCAGAATATTATAAATGAAGCTAGTGACGGGCTAGTGGTGTTTCACCCCCTGGTATTTCGAATGCTCCTATGACAAAGTGGTGGATAAATAAAAATTTGTGTTTGAAATATCGTTCTCCATCGAATAAGTGGAAAAAGTCCCTTCTTTAGCAGTCTCGAGACGTCTCCCTCTTTATCTCAAGAGTGCAACGGACGACGGATAACCGACGGGTGAAGACACGATTCGACAAGAAAAGAGTTGAAGGAGTATCCGTCGTCTTCGGGGTGTCCGACTAGTTTCTTGCAAATTTCGAGGAACGTTAAAAGAAAAACGCGGCGACTGATGCCGGCCTCGTCGAGAGAATACCGCGTGCACACACGTAGCGCGTATAAATTAATACCGGCACAAACAGCCATTGCTGGTAGAGGGGGTGGAAGGGGGGGAGGAAGGGAGGTAAGGGGGAAAGAGTTAAAAAAAAAACTGGCCGACGGTCTTATTACGAGACCTCTAGTCAGTCCGGTCTCACGCTTGCCTGCGTCTTCGTTTCATATCTACCTTTGTCTCTTGTACCTTTTTGTCATATCAACGTTTTTTCCCCCGTTTAATTGTTTTTTTGGGGGTCTTTCGAGCAAGTTGAGGGTAATTTCACGTCACAATGTCTTTGTAGGCATTCGGTATAATTTATTGAAATGTTTTGGTTAATTCAATCGTGATGTGAAGTCATATTCGTAAGAGATTCTATTCCACATAAGTTAACGTGTGCATTTGATGCATTTTCGTCTAGTTCCCTTCAAATTAAAGGGAATGATTTCATCCCTGAGTTACGAAAACACCCTAATACCGTCAAAAATATAATTCAGATGACGCTGAATACTCACGATTTTTGAAATAGTCGTCACACAATTTAATTACCCGTTCAACTCCTGGTTCAACCCCTGATATTGTTTCCACATAATTATAAAATATAATTAACTATAAATTAAATTACTCTCACAAATTCAACTATTGCTCCCTCCCATCACTCGCTCTAATCCCCATATTTATAATTGACAGTTCGATAATTTTTATCCCAACATCGGATCGCTATAAGAAATTTCAGCGGAGACATTTTGCATTTTTTGGGACTTTTTTTGCTCTCTTTTTTTGGCTGTTCCATTCTTGTAGATTTGCCGTACCTGATGATCGTGAGCCATGCTTACCGGTCTGTCATTTACATAACTACTTTTTTTCTAACCCCGAGAATACAAAGGCAAAAACACTTTTTATCATATGGACAGTGGAGGAGAGGCCTCTTAGGCACGCAGCGAAGAAATATGATGAGAAGAAGTGGAGGACAGGAGGTAAACCAGATCCTTCTGGGTGCCAGTTCAATCATGGGAACGTATAAATGTCCGCTTGATACTTTATACTTTTGAAACATTATACTTTTTTTACTTTTTCAATTCTCTGAATAGCCATGTTACCTTTTACGCCAATTTTTTTACTCTTTTCATTCGGGGTTCAAGGCACTAGGTGACTTTGAAAATTCATACCTCTTAACCACCAATTGTTGGGTAATTAGACCAATCAAAAGCGGTATGAATTGAAGGTGGAGAACAAAAGGACCACATGCCACTCACTTAATTATTTCCGCTATTAATATGTACACAGACGTAGATAAATTTCAAGGAAAAATTCGGACGTTAATCGGGGAAAAGAAGCACAAAATGGTGGCCAGAAAAAAAAATCCAGGTGGCACTGGAAATTTTATTGTTTCGATAGAAATTTTTCCCAAAGTGCATTAAAATTGTCCAGAAATTCTCAGAAATTTTAACTTAATAATATTGTATTTTGTTTAGAACTGAGAGATTGGGATTTTTCCAGTACTCGTACTAGAATTTTTATGGAAAATTTCTCTTCGCGTGGGAATTATCAGTCTCATTATTATTAGAATGGTAATTAGATGTCCTAGAGTAACAATTCTTCGGAGGACAAACGTTTAATGCACCTCACTCCTCACAGTTGAAGCACGCGTTCAAAACGGTAGAAAATTGTAATTAACGAGTAGTCATATCCTGATACGATCGATAAGTAATCGGCTCATGAAACATTAATATTTTTTCAAGATATAAAATACCGCTTTCAGAGACAAACAGATCTGAAGAAAAACCAGGGAATTGCAGAGCAATAAAACCCTAGACATTCAATGGTTAAACCGCGAAATTTTTTGAAATGATGTCCTGTTATTATTTCCGTTTCTCTGCGGTTTTTTAAATTCATTTATAACTAGGTCAGAGACATGAAAATCACTAGAATCGACGAAGCGATAGACAGACCGACAATAGCTGAACAATTTCAATTTTCTCGATTAATTTATTTAATTATTATTTCTTCGAGGTGATCACGGACACTACCTTCATCATCCAGGCGAATATACTCTTTTTCAACTCAAGACTTTGTTTTATTAGTTTGCGATATTCTGTCCTTGGTAATTTTAACCCATAAATTTCTTCATGCAAATGACCCCGAGCTCCTCAATACTTTTCCCCCAAAGTATTTATCAATCCTTCGTCCCAATGCCAGCCTAAATGACCCTTAATCACCCATCCATTGACCCTATTATTCTCCATAACCATTGACCAACCTAATTACCAGAAACATGTCCACCAATCATCATCTCCTGCCAAGTCAATTCTGCCAAATAAATATTTTGGTTCCATCAAAGTACCAGAGTGTTTTTTACAACTAAATTTTGGGCAAAAAACCGATGAGTTTTTTGCTGGAATGACCCAAGGAATTCTTTTTAGCAGAAGCCTCAACGGGTTTGAGGGGAGGTACGGAGGGAATGGTCCAAATAAAAAGTAGTATGGGGCAGGGGGAGGAAGAGGGGGAGGAGGAGGAGGAAGAGGGTGTATGTTCTTTGTCTGATACTTTACGGAGAGCGGTGGTGAGCTCGTCTACAACAAAAACGAGTCTAGTTTCTTAGGATCCGGGGCGTTATGCGCGGGCGCTCCTCGTTTTCTCTCTTTCTATACCTATCGTTCTCTTCTCGTCACATCTCTCAGCCCCCAGAGCGTCGGCGGCGGCGGTTAGTATTTCGCTTTTTGCTGGCATTGTAATCAAGGAAGGGTTAGGTAAGTTTTTGCTCTTGGGGTCTACCTCTACCATCTCTCCTCCATGGACAAAACACACCGGGCAGATGGACTCAGTCTCGCGGCTACTAACCTCCTCTCTATCCCCCACTGTTTAACTTACCCCTGCGCGTCTGGACTACCGGTCTTTTAGCGCATTTCGTTTTAATGCTTTTCACGTGTAATTTTTTATCGATGAATTTTTTTAAATATTCGAAAATAAATTTCTAAATACGATGAGCGCCAACAAATTTTGGGGAAACATTTGCCCTTCGGGGGGCGAAACGAGAGACGAACCGCATTTTTATCACAAAAATTTGCCTCCCAAGTCTCATTTTTCAAACGAAATTGGACCTAAAAAGGGATTGATTGTCATTTCTTCCAAACGTTTTACCCTTTGGAGGGCTAATTTCATCCAACATTCTTCCTGCATACTCAGGGGATGAGATGGGAAATGGCCAACAGTGGGCCGAGGCTCAGCCGACAGTTGGCCCACCCTCGGCCGACTGTCGGCGATGCCGTGCTTCGCACCAGGGCCTCGGGGACACTTCGAATTTAATTGTTTATTTGGTACGACGGAAGCGGGTGACGAAGAGGAGGGAAACAGGAGGTGACTGTTGTCCTTTATGTCCTTTCTGGCTGATATACTTTTCACTCATTTAGCTGTTGAACTTTTTAGTTAGTTGCTCGACAGCTCTCGAGGAGGAAAGAGCTCAAATAAATAAGTTGATTGTTATGAAACGAATTTTACTTATTGTTTTCAACTCTTATATCTCATATTCCAACAGAATTGATGGAAAAAATACTTTAATAATAATAATAATAACGGGGTGGGCAACGGCTGGGGATAACAGGGTGGAGTTGAGTCTCCCTGGGGTACGGCCCATTTGCCAGACTCTCGTCCCACCGTAATTTCAACCCCTGGGACTCACCCCTCGACTCTCTGGGTCGCAACTCAACGCGAAAAAATGGCTGATGCCCGCTGATTTTTTTTAATTAGAAGAATGTAACGATTTGGTTAACGGATTCTAACGGCTTCTGGGAGAGGGCTGGCACCGGGAAAAAACAATGTTTTTTTTGCCGAGAACGGATTTCCTGCTGACGGTTGTCTTCGGAATTTTTTGTAGTCAATCTCGCAATCTTTGTTGTTTAATTTGCAATAAATTTGCGGGAAAGTTTGTCAGCGGAAAAGTAAAGGGTCCATTATATTGATCGTACATTTGAATGATTTGAAAATCTGTGGAATTCTTAATTTTCTACTTTTATTATTACATAAAAAAATTGATAATTCAGGTCGTAAAATATCTCTTTTTTTGTAATTGTTGAAGTTTTGTAACTTGCAAAACCCAAGATAATTTCTTTATTATAATAAAATAATTTCTCACGTCAAATAAAATTGAATTAACTCTTTTAACTGTTTTTAGTGTTAATTTCCAAATGTTCTACCATAAAAACTACTTTCCAGAATTGAAAAACTCGCTTCCTCAACCCAAATAAAAAATAGACAAAATTTTCTTTGTGTGGTTTTTTTTTTCTTAGAGTGAGATATCGAGTGCATGATAATTTTCAAGCCATGAATTTGTTGATCCACGTAAAAACAAGGTTCACTAAAAACTATTGTATTTTCAGTCCATGAAGATTAAATCGTATTACCCTTTAAACGACAGTTGTTATTTGAGACGATTAAGCAAATAAATTTAATAGCAAGGTTGTAGATCATTACAATTCTGCAAAAAAAAAAACGAAAAATGAAACCTGCGCACCAGGATCTAAAGACACACAGATAATAAATATAGTGATGTCGGGAGTGTGTTGGCATCAGAGAAGTCCGCGTCGCCTTTCTCTGGTTTATATACACGTGAAACTGGCGCGACGGGTGCATTATTCGCCGCACGTATCCACGATTGTCCGACTAAACGATCGTATATATTTGTTAAAACGATTTACAAAGATCGATACATTTTCATTTAGTTTCCAAATTCAATCATGAATTTTCAACAATTTTCCATCAGTTTTGTAATTGATTTTTCACCTTATGTTTAATCTTCCTAAGTCAAATAATTTACGCTAAATTAATCCAATGAATTTCCAAAAGAAAAAACATTAGATTCTCAGATCAATTATTGTCCTCTAATTAATGAAATAGTATAAGAAAGTGGGGGAATGAAAATTCGGTTTTACTTGCCTTGAAACACGTTTTCCTTTTTTACAATAACATTTTCAATTTAGCTATCATTTTTTTACTTCAAGCTATCGCATCCAGGGGCAATTTAATGAATTCCATTAGCGAAAGAAGAACTTTTCAGCCGAATTTTGACAACAAAAAATAATGCATTTTTAAGTAAATTAATAAACCTCAATTTTAATTAATCAATAACATGAACAATAAGGGCATAAAATCCGTTTAGTTCACATGTGAACGTTCATCTCCACCAAGAACTGATTTTCTCCGTTTTTAAACAAATTTTTTAATTCAAATATCATTATTCATTTATGTAAATTTGTCAATTTTTTGCAAAGTGTCGATTGAAGTATTAAAATTGTCTCACGCATAAATGCACCTGGCACAACTCTACTCAACTTTTCCCACGTCAGATAATTAGAAAAAAATGATGATTGTACAGGGGGTTGTTTTTTCTTAACGATGAGATGTTTTTTTTGTTCTAGTGATAATCCGCAAGGAGGATGCAACAAGGTGCCTGCGCAAGGCACCTACCTGTCCAAAAACCATCCCCACCGTTGGATCGAGTGTTCCCCTACCCTGTGCGTGAGTTTAGACACACGGCACCCCCCTCCCCCCCTTGCCGGGGACCCACTTTCCCTCTCGACAACCCTTTCTCACCCCTTTGCACGCCGGGTGCGTATGTATATCGTGTCATCTCCCTCATCAGAAAGGAATGAGGAAAAAATCGAGAGAAGTTGTGGAATGAAGAAAAAAAAAATTTGAAAAAACCAGACAAAAGAGCCCTAATACCCACACCTAGAGACCAGCTTCTTTTCTCAGGCCTGTTTTTCTGGCTTCGGAGCTTTTTATGTTGTAGATACCCTTTCTACGTTGACTATCTGACGAGACGACGTGATGGGTCTCTGTTGGGAAAATTTCCCTTTTTCTTTTTGGGTAAATGATTAAATTAGGGGTGACAATTGAGAATGTCCAGTGGGATTCACATGTTGTGTCTTGAGTGAGAGACGAGGGTCGAAGACTATTTTTCTTTTTATCGACTGGAGGGTTCGTTTGAAAATTGTGAAGGGTAAAACATATTTTTAACTGAGAGATGAAGGAAATTATGGAGATAAATGTTTTTGTTGTTTTTCAGATTTACTGAAGGAGCAATGGAGCTTTAATACTCGGGTTGAATGTGAATATACGATAATATTTCGAAAAAGGGTAATATGGGGTAAATTGTTAGAGGAAACGGACAATCGGGGAGCAATCGAGGGATTTTACGATATCGTCACGTGATTTTCTGAGGTGATTTCGGGATCGATGAGCTGATCAGTAGCAGTTGGAGAAACTGTGAGTTCCCCAATTTTTTGAAAATTATCTCGTTATTTTTCGGTCATATTTAATGAAAGGTGAAATCGCCCATCAATCGTGGAGTGATTTGCTTGCGATCGTACCCCACCCCAATTTTTTTTCCGATCAGTTTCATTTAGAATCGCAATATCTTTCCTTTTACTCCGATGTTTTAAGTGTTCTAGTACGTAAATTATAAATTTCAAGATAAATCCCATAAAATTGTCTGTTATGTCATCGTAAAAAATGAAAAATTGAAATTCTAAACCACAAAAAAAGGATTTTAATGTCGTGGGCCCTCCCGGCATCAGAAATGGACTTCACCATAAATACACCACATGCATCGATGATCTACATACTTCGGCATTTTATAATTTTATCATCTCGCGTTGCAGCATTGAAAAAAACCTTTTGGAATTTATTTACTCGAGTTGAAATTCATCTCGTAAATCTCGGGAGTGAAAAAACTCTGCCCCAACCCCCCCGTTTGTTTTTTTCATCGCGAGTAACTCGAAGGAGCAAAAATACAAACATAAAGTTTCAGTTTATGATCACAAGCAAAGTGGAACGAGGAAAACTGATCATTTTTACAAAAGAGTGGGTATTATTTCGTTTGAAATGATTACCAAGTACATAATTGGGAAATGTATTGTTGGCAACTGCCAACAAAAAACCAATTAATGGAAAAAAATGGTGAAAACATTGGGATATCATATTTATACCACATTTAACATCGAATCTCCTCATTGAAGATTATCCACGTGCGTCAGCCATTGAAACCCCGTCATTTATTTATCTTACATCATATACGTCACCCATTCCGAGTAAACAAAATCCTCCAACCCCCCAGCACATAATAATTCCAAGGGTTGAAAAAAAAGAGTGAATGAGCAAATCAAAGGAAGAATATCCTAAGGACAAAATAATTCGTCTGGAACGCATTGCACAGCTGCATTAACGTACACGCGTGGGTACATCGCATAAAAAAAAATCAAGATATCCCCAGATGTATGCAAAGCGCATACGGGAACAATCGAATCCAACAATCGACCGGCACAAGAAAGAGAAATTCACAATAATAAAAAGCTCAAAAATCCGTTGCATCAGATTTTTATATAAAAAAAATGAGTCATTTAAACGTCTCAGCAGTTTCGCATGAGAGAAGACAAAAAAAAAACTTGAGAAAAATATAAAAACATAGCAAAACCACAAGACCATCAATTTTTTTATCGCGCCAATTTTTTTTCTCCCTCTCTCTCTCTCCCTCTTTACCAGGTTTTTTTTTGCGGCAACGATACTGGCGTCGCAAAAGTCCGTCGATGTATATGTACAGAATAAACGTGTAGATGTGTTTGTCTCGTGGCAAGAAAATGGCAAAAAGTGATCTCGCAATATAGCCAACGCCGGCGGCCTCCGTGTGGCCTACGAAAAACGTACTCCGTTCCGAGGTTTTTGCACAGTCGTTACGGTTTTTTTTTTCTTTTTTTTTTTGCACAAAAGTCCGGCGCTGGTGCTTGGCCAGGAGAGTATCACAAGAAGAAATATAAGAGATGGTGAGTCATCTCATTCTACAACTTTACCATCACACAAACGTTAATCTCAAATGGATGGAAGGAGACATAAAATACATGTTTTTGATTCAATACGAAAATATAAAACAGTTCTGTCTAGTCTTATCACTTATGAGGAGAACGAGCCAGTGGTTTCTTCATTTCTTCAACCGAAAAATTTATAGAACCAGTTTTTCACATCCTTCGTTTCATCTTGAAATGACTATAAAACATCCGTTGGAGCACCAGTGTGTGTTGCCTTGTCACGTCAAACAATAAACATGACAGTGTGTCGAGGAAAATTGCACGAGGGGGGGAGGAAGATTCGGATGAAGAAAACAAATATTTCGCACATTCCTCGACTTGACAAGTAAATTACCTGCGAGTAAATCAGGTACAAACGAGGCTCATTAGGGAATAGGGGAGATGGATAAATATATCGGATATAATAAATCGTTTTTTGAATGACTGGGTTCATGGATGGGACTGAGCACAGCAGGCAGAGGAGACTTTCCTCAGATAAAATTGTTTCATGACTAGAGAAGCGAAGGTTTGAATTTCCCACACTTTCTGGACTTTTTCAGACTGATAAATGTCGGGATGAAATGATAATTTGCCTAAAGGCAGAACAATATTTAAACGAATAATTTTTTTCGAACTGTCTGCGAAGTTTAAACATTCACTGTCCCAAAAACATGAATATTTTCGGGTTCACCTCAATTTCAAACGAAACAGTCCCCTCCAGTCATGACTTCAAGAGAAATTATTCCGTCTCGTTCTCTCCATTCGACACGACAACCGAAGCTAAACATGAAAAGTGGAAAAAAGTGGAGACTGTGATGAGGCCAATTATCTCAAAATCATCACCGGAGGAGGTGACGCCTTAAAAAACTTAAATGGTCCCAAAAATTTCCATAATTTTTAACTCTGGGAAAGCGTATTTTTGCCAAATATCTATTTACCTGAAAGAGCAATAGAAAAATAAATAATTTAACGCCATTACGGTTCCTCCGCTGCAATAATTATGTCATAAACGTTAATTCCAAGTGGAAACGAGAACGTGAATGTCACAAATTGCTCCCAAACAAATACACATTTGGCAAAAATCTTTGATATTTCCGAATGAACCGAGTGAAACGATACCTCAAAAGTGCCTCCCCATTCATGAAAAATCCCCGATATCCTTTCGCGCAATTAAAACGTATGAATGAAATAAACAAACTCACGTGTTCCATTGACATTTCTACTGAGTATCCTTGGCACATTACTCTGATGTGATGCAGCCGGCGGGCTCGGTAGCACAACCATTGGACTTTGATTAACACCAATCGAACTTATCGCATTACTATTAATTCCCGTTGTTGTTGTCGTTGTTGTCATCACCGACGACGTTGATACTGATGTTGCTGACGGCACCGGTGACGGTGTACCAACGCATCTCACCGGTTCAATTGCACCGCCAATACCGCCACCACACACACCAACTCGAGTCTCCATAATTCACCAGACTTAATCCCTTTAATCACGTGCTCCAAAACAACCCATTCATCCACAATCATTCGTAAATCAATCAAATTACCACGAAATTCAATGCTCAACGTGCACAAAGAGAGCAACTCCAGACAATTTCTTCACACAAGACAAACAATGCAAAAATACAAAACAAAAAAAAAAACAAAAAACAAAGAGACGTGCAAAATAAAATATATTGAAATGTTTTTCAATTTCAATCGATAAACGAATTAATTAGTGATCAATCTCTATAATATTTTTAATTAATTTGTGTTTCCGTTATCACTGAACAACCGTGTCAGCAACAATCGTATGATAATGTACAACACATTGTTTGTCATGACCGTGTGCCGGTTTTGGACTTTCCGGACACACAGAGAGGAGTTTGTTCAGTGCCCGCCAGTTTTGCCCCTCTCTTGGTCCCACCACTTCCCTGTTGTACCCCACCACGTTGGCCTCACCACCGTCTCTGGCACGAGACTCCAATGCTCTTTCTCACTCTTGCAAAACCTAACGCTCCACCCTGATGCTTCTAGTCTGTAATAAAAAGAAGTATCCCTGCGTTCCTCTCCCCCCCCTGCCCCCCTCCCTCACCGCCGCCCCACACCCCTACCCCAAGGGCCAAAACGTTGCTGTTGAAAAGGAGAGTCCGGGGCGCGGAAGGAAGAGAGAGAGAGACAATCAGGGGGGGAATTTGTAAAAAAAAAGTATCCTCCCTCCTTTGGTGCACGGGAGACCACCCCTCGCTTCCAATCGTACGACCCCGACAATCTGCCCCTCTCTCTCTCTCTCGTTCTCTCTCACTTGCCTCCCCCCTCCCCCTAACGTCCCAGTTTCAAGGGGTGAACTGCAAAAATGACGGCGCAAACGTATCTACTTTTTGTTTTTTTTTATTCCCAAGGTTTTTTTTCCATTTTTTTTTTTTCCCGACAGCCTTTTGCCGCATCGATGAAGCCTTACTTTTTTGAATTTCATATCTGCCGCGACTGTCGCCACGGTCTTTCGGGTTTTTTTCATTGGCGAGTTTTGTTTCAAATCTTCAAAGCATTTCCCTCTTTTTTTATTCACCGCTATTGCTCCAGCTATTGAGATGAGGGGTTTTTTTTAGAAGCGATGGAAGGATTGTTATCAAACCGTTGAGTTTTTTTCAGGAGGATGGTGGTTATCTGCGAGACGGATTTAGGTAGATCAATGGATTCTTAAATAAAAAATAGTAGGGGAGTTATTGGTGCAATTTAATGGACGAGACGGGGAGAAATTGTTGGGTGATTATTAGACTTGTTCTGCACTAATTCGTGAGATTAAAGGAGAACTACCCTTATGGGAAATTGAAAGATTGTTGAGAAGAGAAAATAGAGAAAGGAGAATTACGGTTCTGTTCGTAATAGCTTTTTCAAGTTGAGCGAAGTTTTTGTGTTTCAATGAGATAAGTTGGAGAATTAAGGTTTAATTTAATGCGTTATGGGGAGATCAATGATCGTTAGTTTAGTAGTATTTTGAAATTACCGGACAGCAGGGAATGGTGACAAACCTCATTTTTAGATCATCTCAAGAGCTACAAATTAAATTTTCGTTCGCCGTGGCCCTTCCTTCATGGTACGTGCAAAAAAAGTCAAACGGAAAGGAAAAAAAATGTTGAAATATTTACATTGAATTGTTTCCGTCGGTTTCCATCGATAAAATGTATGGTAAAACAAACGATGAAAAAGTGGAGTAAACACCAAACTCATCTTCAAGTTTAATGCTTTCACACGCATGAACCAATGATAACCATTACCACAATTGAAAAAAAATCCAATCAAATGACTCGAGAGAATGAAGGGAAGGTATGCAAATTTTTCGAGGTCTGAGAATTGACGAAAGGGAGAGGAAGGAAAAGAGGCGAAACAGAAGGTGGATAACTTTTTTTTGTGGCAAGATCCTTTTGAGTTCGTGAGAATGATGATAAAAAAGTAGCAGAGTCCTTTTAGCCCCCCCTCCCCTCCCCAACAGAATGCCGTGCATGCATTCCCTCGGGGAGCGCAGTTTAAAACAGGGGAACAAATAATTAAAGGTAAAAAAAAAACAAATTGAACATAATTGAATTTTCTTGCTCTTAAAACTTTAATACGCACAAAATACTAAAAAATATAAAAAATTGACTTAAATTCTATGAGATGCGAGTTCTTTAGTACAAATAATACTTTGTTACGTTTTTCTCTCTATCGTCTGCTGAAAAATGCATTGTTAATTAAGTCGATGCAATTGAAAACGATCGTATAAATATAGTACAATAAAATGGGCCGGAATTATTTTGTACACGTTGATTAGCCTATTCGTTTCAATCTGAATTCATAAATAATCTCGCTGACTCTGTACAACAATAATTACACCGGTGACAGATCAATTGTCCGAACTACCACCCGGCAATTTATGCTCAATATTTTCTACACGATTTTTCTTCATGAAAATAAGTCGACCATACATACAATATTGTTTTTCACAATTTATATCACAATACCACTACTATAAAATGCATATAAGTGGGTATAAATGCATGTTCACTTGGCGAGAATGGATTATCTCTTGATAATTCATTTCTCAAGAACACGACGATGAATGAAAATATTACAATGAACAAATAAATTTATAAAAAATGGAAATTCTATTGATTTCCATTTTTTACCCATTGAAAAATCAAACGATAGCATGCTATTGTGAACAACAAGTATCGATAATAACTAAATCGTTACAGCATCGTATATTTTATTATTTTCACAGTGACGGTTGAAAAATAATCAAACAAAATAAATATTTTATCGCAGTCATTCTGTTTTCAATAAACAAGATAATCTTCCGCAAGATATCGTGACGCTGATAAACTGCAGAATTACATTTTTAATTCGAGAACAATGTCCCATAATAAATATTTACTTGCATACCCTGCAAAGTACATAATAGCAAAAAAAAAGTGATTAAAAAAATTTAATTAAAGAACTGATCGAAAAAATTAAAATTAAATCGATATTTTTGTCTTACAATAGCATTTTATTTTACAGCTGTGCAATTCGGATCATTCATAGAATTCCAATTCCTTAGAAATTGTATTTCTCTGGGTACTTAATGATTCTAATTCGTTGAGAGAATCTAATCAAATGGAAGTGACAATGTAATGCAACTGATTAGCATTGTTTCTTATTCGTCGCCTTCCGTGCATAATTCCTTCCATACATATGCCATTTTAATTTATTTTCATTTGACAATTAAGTGGCTTTATTACATCATACTTAGAGTCCTATAATAAGGAAGCATTTGTAATGTTTTAAAAAGAGAGTAAATGGTCAATGGACTATGAAAAAGACGCGCAGGTAATTTCCAAGTATTTTTTTTTTCAAAGGAAATTATAATCAGCAAAAGTGTGTTGGCATTCCAATATAAATTTTACCTTATAACATTAAACGATAATGAAAGGATGTATGTGCAGAATTTCAAACACATCCATATTCGTACCAAACTGAATTACCGACCTTCGGGTCTTTAGATGTGAGAGGCTCACCAATTTCCTCATTGGGTAGTTGTTCATTAACTGGCGTTGTCAAACTTTGCGTCTCATTAATAACGGCTGAGACTTTATTATAAATAAGAACAGAACGTGGTGTTTGCTCCTGAGTTGATCGATTCGACGAGGGATCGTCGTCAATTATTGGACTCTGCGGCATGGCCTCGTTTTTTTGTTCAGGCTGAAAATAATAACAATTAGAGTAATTAATTTATTAATTAGAACACTCAAGAATTAAAAGTATTTCACTTTCTTTGTAAAATATTTGCCCCGATGTCATTTATTGTTCGATTCAAGCCATCATCAACGCAAAATTTCAAATTGAAATTTTGATTATTTGAGAAATAGTTATAATGCTTCCATTCAAACAGAAAACAAATGATATAATTACCGGCAAGGAAGTGGCAGGGGATGGGGAATCATCAGTGTAGTAGACAGTTCTTCGAGTGCCAGGTGTACCTAGTGAATAAGAATCAGTATCGAGTACTGGAGTCCCCGTTGCGGTTCTACGATCTTCTCCACTACCTTCTGAATCATTTCCACCTGACTCGGACTCATCAAGTTTACCATCTAGTGGTTTTGTTTCATCGGTCCACGAATGACGATTCTTATTTAATAAATCGGAGCCCGCCTTTCGGACTCGCTTCACAAGACTCGCCCCAAATCTTTTTCTGTAATGATAAGGCAAAGGGTTAGTTCATCGTGAAGAACGAAAATTGGTGGAGACCACTTAGAGTACTCGATTGTCCTCTAGGCTGGAAATTACTTAAACCCCGAAACAAAAAAAATTCAAAAACTTACTTTTTTGTTGAACAGCTTTGTTTATTCCTGTAGTAGTCCATAATTTTTTCCTCCAATTTCTCCTTCTGCCTCGACAAATGGTTCACCTGATCCCGATACAACTTTTCCTCCATGTGGTAATGCTCCTTGTCCTCCAAAGAGTGGGTCAACAGATCGTGATACTGATTCAAAAGAACACTGACATGATCCATAAGCGATTTTCTGTTATTATCAAGCCCAGAGTTCATTTGAAAAAGCATCTCACAGCGTTGATTCAATTTACTAGTCTGCAGCTCCAAATTAGAACATCTCTCTTCCTTTATACTCATCTCTCCCTGTAATTCAGTCAGCTTAAGACTCAACCGATTTGTCTCAACTTTATTCTTCCTGTAGTCTTCCTGAAGATTTCTGTACTCAGCTTTCAGTTTTTCAGTGGCGGTGTATAAATTTCTGAAGTCATCCTTCAATTTTGAATGCTCACCTCTGAGATTATTCAAACTCTTAGTGCTACACAGAGAAGCTTGCTGTTCGGCCACAAATTGTTTATTCTTCTCCTCGACTGATTCAAAATTTTCCTTCAAAGTTCGGAAATTATTCTTGGTATCCCTCAAGCTGGCTTTAAGTGTTTCTCGCTCTTGAAGAAGATTCTCATACTCATTATTCAGTTGCTCGTGCAATGATTGCAGCGTTACCTGATCATGCAACAATTGTTGATGTGCACGTTGTTGTACATCACGTTCTTTCAACAGTTGTTCTTTCTCAGCGACCAATTGTGAATTGGCCAGTTGTAAAGCTGTGTGCTGTGCATTCAATGAGGTAATTTTCGATTGAAGAGTCGTAACACAAACTTGTAATTTAGCTTGTTCCTCTTGTAGATTTTCCGCAGCCATTTGACTAGTATTGAATTTCAGCTGTGAACTCTCCAATTCTCTCTTCAATGTTTCAATCGTCTCCTGAAGGTGTTTACTGAGCGGTGCATCATTCTTTGAAACGCTATCGTTCAATTGTGGGGTTATTTCCAAAGTCTTGTGCCCATTTTCAATTCGTTCACCAATCAATTTATTTATGTATTGTGACATTTCAGGTACATGAATCAGCTTTTCCAGGATATTTTCAGATGAAAGGGTCAGTAAAGAGTCAACAGTCAATCCAAGTTTTTCCAAAGCTGTTTGAAGCTGCTGAGTGGTCAATTTTTCAGCAATTAAATTTGATTTTAAAGTCTCCATTGTTTCTTTATCAATAGCTGCCCTTGAATCCAATTCCTTTGAAGATCTTTCGATCTCCTGAAGCCTTGTTATTTGTGAAATTGATTTGTCGACCTCGCACTCCAGTATATCATTTTTATTTCTCAATACTTCAATATCATTTGTTGCTTTATCCAGAGCCACATCTTTCTCCTCAATAACCTCGCGATACTTATGCACATCACGAAGTGCAGTCTCCTTGTCCTTCTCCAACGTGACTATTTTGATTTCAGCATCGGTACATTTTGTCTCCGATTCTTTGAGTTTATTTTCAACGATTCTAAACTCCTCGAGCTTTTGATTTGAAATTTCCAGAGAACGATCCAACTCGTCCGCTCGTCTCTGTACACTCTCGAGTAACGATTGAACTCTCTGCTTCTCTTTGATTGTCGTCTCGTAGTTCTTCTCGAGTTCCACAATCTTAGAATGCTGAGCTTGATAATCCTGTTGCTGTCTTTCGAAAGATGTCCTCTGATTTTTCAACGTATTCTGCAATTTTTTATTCTCCTCCAGAGCCTGCTTACAAACAAGCTCGAGATCGGCATTCTGCTGGCTCAATCTATCGTTATTATCTGTCAATGACTCCATCTTCAACGACATTTTCTTCTTTTCTTTTTCCAATTCAAGAAGACGACCTGACGATTCGTGAAAGGAATTTTCCTTCAGTGAATCCACAAGAGCCATCAAACGACGATTTTCAAGCTCCAGTTTGAGAGCTCTTGTCTGTGCATTGTTGGTCAATTGTTCAGATAATCTGTTATCAGACGTCACCGGATCATCAGACTCACTGATTGAACCGGCACGAGCTACTTCATCGTCAGCAGCTTTCTTCAATTTATGCAACTGTAAATTCTCGTCGTACAATTCCTGATATTTTTCTTTGTCAGCAGCTCGCTCCAGTGCCATATCATTCAACACTTGTTTGTACTCAATTATTTGAGCTTCTAATTCAAGAACCTTATCAGCTCTTCGTCTCGATAAGCTCAATTGTTCCTCCAACATTTCACGATTTTCCATGAGAACTCGGTTATCCTCTCGGAGTTCTTCGATTCTCGTTTTGTAGAATTCTATGTCTGTTAATTTTTCACGATAACGAGCTACCTCTGATTCTAATCGATCTGCACGTTCAGCCCTCTCCATCACTGCATCGAGTTCGTCTCTGTATGATTTTGCTGTTCTCGCCTCATGCATTAGCTCTTGATTCTCTTGTTTAAATTTAGCCAGTGATTGTTTGTTGTGCTCCAATTCTTCTTTGCACTCGAGAAGGGCCTCTGTTTTCTCCTCGAGCTCCTGACGCTGTTTTCTGACTTTGGACTTCCAATCAGCCAACTCAACAGCATAATGATGATGCTCTTCACGTCCTGATTTCTTGGCTATTGAATTTAATTGCTGAGACTTGATGATTCCATCGTTGTCACCTTCTGATGTGTCATTAGGGCATGTTAAATCATTTATAGCAGCAACACGATATTTTTCACGATACAAATCCCTCTCGTGTATCAGTTTCTTGATTTCTGTGAAGACACCTGACATATTTGCATTCTCCATTGAGTCCTGGGTTATTACAATATCATGATAATCCGTAACTTGCTTTATGCAGTCCACTATTGCTAGCTGTGTATCCAAAGGGAGGGTTTTTATTCTCGTTATAAAATTTTTCTTGTTGGGACATTGTACAGCACAACCCAGGAGTAGTAGCAGAAGTAACTCCATGTCCTGTATGTGCAGTTCTGGTTCTTTTCCCAAATTCGTTGTGTCTGGAAGTTTTATTATCAAGTGGCCTAATTCTTCCTCGTAGAATTGCTTCATATTTCCCATTATCATCTCGAGATTTTTTACACGAATTGGGGTGTTACCACAGCTGGAGATAACTTCATCGTTTAGAGGCTCTGGGTCAATCTGAAGGAAGACATTGTGGATAAGCACACCATCCACTAAGTCATGGTAGCTCGATAAACCGTCTGGGTCCTCCAAACAACTGACGAACTGCAATTATAATGTTTTGTGCTTTAGAAAATTAATAATTATAAAATGGGGTTTTGAATACATTTTTTACGATTTCCAAAATTCATTTTTTTGGGAAAACAAATTCATCATAACTTATTCATAGAAAAAATTCATAATTATCAGAAATTGTTTTTGAATTATTTCTTTTAATTGTTTAGACAAATAAAATGTTTTATTGTCAATGTAGATCCAAATTCCGATACATCCTTAAAGAAGTTTATTTCAACTCCACGTGACTCGTAGAATGTAGTAACCAAAAAAAAATTCTAATTGCCAAAAAAAATTATTGTCGACCATTGACAATGTTTCATATGAACTCTAATATTGATGGCTATTAATTATGACCCCATAGATCTATTCATGGAATTACATTCCACCAATAGACTCGTACTTCACTACCGGTTGCCATATGTGGCAACATTGCAACTGGGATCTATGCGATTTTACAAATTTTCCCGAGGGATTAACCTATATAACGTTGCCATTCTCCGGCACCACGCCATTTTGGAGATACCATAACTGCAATTACTTATTTTTAAAACATCTTCCACTCACAATAATTTACACATTAAACCTATACTTTCAATATTTTTCTGCTCCTTCAAAAAAATGTCTGTTATCAAAATTCCTTCGACTTCCCAGTCCATTTTTTGTTAACACTCTGTTATTTTGGGATCTTTTGCTAAATTCATTAAACATTATCACTATTACGAGGCTGAGAATTGGCAATAAACTCAGCTGAATGTTTTAATCTTTATTAATATCTCTCGAAAATTTTCTTCCAATTTTATTCTTCAAAATTTGAGCCATGGAGACAATACTCAAACAATTTTTGTAGATTAATACTAAAAATACTGAAAAGTACCATACCCAAGTAACAAGAGGCCCCGTCAGGAAATCCTCGACTTCAGCAGTCGCCATGTTCGTATGTTGTTGATTTTTTCGTCCCTAAAATTAGGTAAAAATCAAAGATGCACCATTTTCGCACCGTTGATGGGTTTTAATCCCAAGGAATCCACCTTTGTGTAATGGCTGAGCCCCTCGCAGCTCACAATCAGCAGTTAATTCACTGCTATGACACTCAATATTATCGTTGGCAGCTCAAAAACTTGTAAAGCTCAAATCACGTAGACATTGAGATCAAGACACCGAGTTATATTGGAAAGAAAAGAAAAATCTATCATTTTTCCTCACTCGAATAACGACGCTCTCTCCAATGGCACCTCACGACGCCACTGCCACTGTGTCACTGCTACTGCGTAGTCCCACCATTTTCACTGCCAAATTCCTACACACACAGGCACTCCTGTATAAAACACACGGTAAGCACTTTCCCCTACTGTCCACACATTGAAAAAAACTCCGGTATAAAGGCTGGTGTGCACCGAGCCACGTGTTTTCCTCATGAAAACAAAAGTGTTTTCTCCCGTTTATTAAAAATAATTACTAGTCATTCATCATTGTAAATGCAATTAGCAGCATCTTGTCAGACAATTTTTTTCTCATTAATTAACGTCTTAATTGCAGTTTATATTGTTCATTCCACTGTTTTTTTCGCATCGAGACTGTTGCACTGATGAAACATGTGATACTGACATGTATTCAAAATTGAGTTAGCAATGAAAATTTTTTTTAATGAAAAGAAACATGTGGGAAACTGTTCTCGCACTGGATGGGGGAGGGTGGGGTATGCCGGGCACATGAACAATTGTATTTTCAGGGTTTTTCAATTTTTTTTATGGTCCCCTATTGTAAAAAGGCGTAAATTCGCTACTATCGATACGTGTCTAACTGAACGGGGGGGATTTTCGTTTTACGAGGTCCAGGAGGCGAGAAAGACGGAAAAGGAGATTTTAGAAGCTTCCAGGAGTCTTAGAAAAATCGCAAAGTTTCTCTTAATTGAATGCCACGTGATGCGTGGTGATGCCTTACCGACAGGCACGTCCACCGCGATTCATGCACCATCTGACGTAATCCTGCAGAACGATAATAACAAGTATTTTCTCCTACTTTTTTCCCCACTACCATAGGCCGAGTAGTCCATGGTCATGAATTGGTGGTGTTCCGCGGTCGTGGGGACACCTGATACCGTGTGTCATGGCGGCCCTGACGAATCATCGTCCGTCGGAGCAGCAGGTATAACCGTGTGCTTTGCTCTTTCCCTCACATCGATGATCAACTCCCAGGTTGGGAGAGTCATCCTCTCAAACAATAACAACAAGCACGTTTAAAGTGACAGTGTGATAATAAAAATATTGGCAAAGTAAAGGAAAACGACAGTGTGCATCAATGCTACACCGGAAATAAATGGTGAAATTAATTTGACGTGAATCCATCAAATTCCGTGACTCTTTTTTTGTCTCTAGGCTGCACCTATCAACTATAGAAAATGGCCGTGGACCCAACACATCAACGAATTGACAGAGATAATTTGGCGTTGTCTTTCATCAATAATTTGTGATTGAATACGTGACACAGAAGGTTTCTGCAGGTGCTGCGTTATAAATTATTCGGGTGATACAGATCTTAAATAAGTTGATGTGAAGGGTTAGGTGAACTGTTGTCAAGCATTGGGGGGCTGTCGGTCGTCGACCGAAGGCCAAGGAACCTCGAGATGTGAAACAATCATCTTCATTTGTGAGTGACAAGTGCTGAGTTGTTTTTCATTAATTTTGAAAACGTATTACGAATGTGATTTACGTATAAAATATCACATTGTTTTGTTTTCGTTGAGCTTTCGAGGCTCTTACGTGCGTTGAGTGGAGATGAGATTGTTATTCGTGTAATTAACTGGAGGGATATAAAAAGAAGAGAGAAAAAAAGTTACAACAATGATTATATTGCGCACCCGTTCATGACGCACTTGCTGATCGTCACTTTTTGGTGGAATTTATCAAGTTGTTTGGCTCCAAGAAAGCGAGGAAGATGAGGAGGAATCTCGTGAGCATGAGCGTCTATGCCCTCGTGGTGGTTCTCTTCATTCTTTCCTCGTCGATTGTTGATGGTGAGTATTTGTTGCTATTTATCTTCCTTTGTTTGAGAGGAATTCTTCCAAGAATTGGGAGAGGCATGCGAGGTATTGAAGGATGAGAAATTCGTCGAATTTTCAGAGATATTTCTCACTTGAAAGAGGCACGCACTTGAGGAATGTTTTTCATTCCTTCCAACTTTCCTCATTTCATATTATTTTTTAGCGATCAAGAATTTATTTATTATGCTCAGGAAGGAATGTTGTTTTACTAAAGATAAAGCCAAATGTTTTCTAAATTTCTTATTCCAATTAAAGTTTACTCGAACAATTTTGTTACTCAAACTTTGTCGATCAGGATTTCAATGTTTTCCTGGATCGTTACAAAAATCAAATTTAGAGGTAAAAAAATTAAATGAAATGTCCAATATGGTCTGTATCGGATTGTAAAAATAGTTGAATATCCTTAGAGCATCTGAACTCCGTCTTTCCCTCTATCTGCTGCGGAAAAATACGGATGAAATGTAGCTTAAAAAAATCACTTATCCGAAGTGGATCAATACCATGTATTTATCACAAGTCTTCATGCTTCAATACCGAAGAGTTCAGATAATGGTCAGCAAAATTTATCGCTCAACTCAATCAGCATAGCGCCTAGTTTCACTACCAATGTTTACATAATGAATGTGTGTCTTGTTTTTTTTTCCTTTCCTCTTTCTGAATTTATATGCATACCAACAGCAAGCAAACAAGAGCTGAACAAATATTTTCTCCTGTTGAAATTATAACATGTTTTCAGAAAAAATCAGTTCCTTGTCATCTCTCCGCAATATTCTAGAAAAATAAATAGATTATAATGATCCTTGAGGAGAACATAAATATTCACATTTTTCAGTCACTCATTGGTTTAAAAAATGTGTAAAAGATGTAAAATTGCTCATGTCAATTCATTTATGAATTTATCATCGTCAAAGACTATTCATCGATAACCGATTACAGTACGTAAGGGTTATCATTGTTAATTGCGTAACAATGTACTTTAAATAATCGAATAATCATGTACAAACATTATACACAATTTTACGAATTTCAACTCCTACCAAATACCAGGCACACTACTACACACGTATCTCGAGTGCAAGTGATAAGAGAAAGAAAACAGATACATTTTGTTTTTACATTTGATCAACCTAGCACACCGTTAAATACGATAAATCGGCTTGATCATCATCGGGTGATTTGTTTTTCTCGCTTGATGCAAATGAAGTTGAAAAGAAAATTATTATTGCGCACATGCGGTGCTCGTACATTCTTTTTGTTGACACACGTTTTTGTAATGATTTCAATGCATTTTTTGTCCACACATGTTGATTAGTTGGGAATACAAATGACTGGAAATCTGGAGCATTTCCCATCACTGGCAATTCGATTGAAATTGAAAGCCTTGAAATGTTGTTATTCACCGTGTCAACTGATAATTCCAATAATTGAAAAATGGCGAGAATGAAAATAGTAATATTGCAGTCCTGATTTACTCGGAAAATCATATTTTTACGCGGATTATTCATCAATGAATGATCGTCCTAAGTGGAAGTACTTGATGGAATCAAGTGGACACTGGGCATGTTTTTCATCTTGAAAGTGATGGAGGATGAGATACTAACGGGAGGCGAAGGCCACCACAAGCCCATGACCTGTAATTTTTACCCCAACAACACCTTCTTACACCTACTCCATCGAACTTACATTTTTTCCCCTCAAAAATAAGAATAAAAAGTGAAGGCCATAATGGGAGCTACTCATGCAGTAGTCTATCTGTTATTTTGCGTGTGTAGGGCAAGATGAGAAGGATGTATTGCATTACCCCTCCGCTGACAATATAGTTGTATCTTGAAACATACCATGAAGATAAAGCGAGTGTGATGACACTCGACATTGCGAGAATTTTCCGGCGGCTTTTGTTCATGATTTTTCTATCTAAATGTGGATTGATTTGCGACATTTTTATTTGCTTGGAATCAGCTTGACGCTCTAGATTTTATGAGCAGGAAATTTTTTATCGTCACCACACTGATAGAAATTATTCTTATTGAGATGTATATCTCGTGAAATAAGTATTATATTGTACACTTGAACCCCATTCGAATGGGTCAATTCTTCCATTAAATATAAATTACATTATAAATTAATTGTCACGAAGTTTTTGAGCATTATCTCTCAATCTAAGAGAGATATCAAAGTTATCATAATGACATTTGTTGTAGTATTCAACTCACCTCACAAAAAAGGTCATAATAAAAATTGCCCAATTTTCGCTAGAATTGGAGATATTCATTAAAAATTGGTTGGTAATAGTCAAAAGTTATTCATCTTGTTTTACCACTTTGCTACTGAATTTTCTCCCATTAATTGTCTTGATTATATATATGATTATAAATATAAATAATACCCAGAATTTAGTGCAGTTCACATGAGCATTGGGGATCAATCATTAAAATTTTTCATGTTCTTTCAGGATTGAAATGCCACTGCGACATTTGTGCGGATACGAACCACACATGCGAAACGGATGGCTACTGTTTCGCCAGCACGACTCTCGATCGTGGAGAGATCACTCATGCATACAGGTAATGTATGATAATAATTTTGTTAATTATAAATTGAAGGATCGGTACATTTAGATGAATGAGTACACTCGATGAGCAAGGGAAATTGACTGTAAAAAAATTATGGATAATGATATTGCTGAAATAAGGGAATAGACCAAGTTGGGCTTTCATTCTTCAAATAATTGGAAAAAAAAACATGGCATTGTGTATCTCGTTGAGGATTATCCGGGGAATAGGCCTACGGTATAATTGAAATGCTCTCTCAAATGAACGGGTAAAGAAGGGAGGAGAAAAAAAATAATTGCCAGGAAGCGGGTGGGATCGACCGGTTTTTACCATGCGAAATGGAAAGGGACACAGGGGTGGGCCAACAAAAAAAAAATCAGTAGTGATGGGTGTGGGTGAGGGAAAAATATGAGGCTAGTTCTACGTATGAGGTACACTGCTATCGATTGCCGCATTAACTTTGCCAAAAGAAAATTGAGGGGAAAATATTGCAACTTTGAATGTTTGTTATTATCGTGAGGGATATTTTTTTTCCTCTTTTTCGTTTCTTGTACTTTTCTCGGGTTTAATATTAACTGGATATGTTAGGAGGTCGTTCATCACTGCAAAAACGACGGCGATACAATTCTAAATGGATTACGACATTGCGAAATTGACGTTGAGTAATGGATTACTTTGCGAGAATTTTTTTAAGAATATGGCATTGATTAAGGTAAATGTCCCTGTGGTCGTTAAGGTCGTGCAAGCTATCATTCTAATCAGTTTGACAATTTCAGAACTTTATCATGAGTGAAATACGATTGGAATTATTATTCTGATTGATGAAGAATATTATTGATATCAACGAGCAACGATTTATTAAATAATAGAAGAGAGTAATTACATTCTTATGAATTGCGCATTGAGTTTACGTGAGTAGAAGAAAATAGACTGCAGAGCTGTATTTGTGGAAATATATTCTTCGAGTGTGAAATTTAAAAAATGATAGCACTATACCTTTCGGGGAATTTTGAAAAATAAATCAGTAAGAATTGATCCGACACCATTATCGGATGGCGCTCGGTATTGGTGGTTTTTGATGGGTTTGAATAAATTTTTCACCGACGACTGGGGCATTGGATCGACCTGGTCATTAGTAGTGGTGTTGGCGCACTCTCCGCGAAAATTCGTGAATCATTAACTCCATCAGACGAATTATATTCGGGTTATTCGGTCGCCAGAATCGTTCATTCATTCAAACCGAAGAACAGATCTTCCTCGTCTGTCTTATAAATTCTGTTCATTATGATTATTATTACTGCTATTTTTTTTTATTGACATGGGAGCATTTTCACGTTGATTACTTGAGCTTGAAATATTTTTACCATTATAACAAACTGTATATTATAAAAAGGTGTCTCGACCGATCAAAGTGGTTCCCACCGGGCGATCCACTTGCCTGTAAACAGGACTTCAATCAATCCGGGTTCTGCTGCACAATAGACTACTGCAACTTCAAATCATATCCGGTTTTACTGTCTCCCAATACAACCGAATTACCCAAAGGTACAAACGGGTTTCTTTTTGCCGGATTATCCCATTATTTTTGTGTGATTTTTGACTTTTTTTTTTACCGATCAATAACGAGTTCCTTCATTTTACATAAGTAAAAAAAATCGACTAACAATTATTAATTATTCCACGTAAGTTAAATAATAAATCGATAATTTGACAATTTTCATTCGTACGAATTAACAGCACTTATTTGATGATTTCTATCATTTTCGAATTAAGTTTTGATTTTTTGATTTGACTCTTGTGAGTTTTATTGAAACTTCATTCATATTTTTGTGATTTTTTTTATTGCATTTAACAATGGCATTTTCCTTCTAACAATACGATGCTCCCCAGACTTGAATTTTTATTTATTTATGAAAATCCGGAATAGCTAGACTATTTAAGAGAGAGAGAAAAAAATAATTTTCAGTTATCTCTAACTCCAGAATATTAAAAACGATTGAATTCATAATATACTGAACCGTCTGATCATAAATGGAGGTAGGAATTTTTCCATAAAAGAGATTTTATGCAAGAGGGAATTTCCCACAAGATATATGTAATATATAAAATCAAAATGAATATGAGAGGAGAAACAAATAGTGTAATATGGGCTTGAAGGTGCGTGCACAAACAGCTGTCGTCGTCCCAGCCAGAACCACTCATCTTCTGCATGACCAGCAATTTGATAAACACGTCATTTGTCATCGATTGCTGCCACAAAGAGGATTTTTGTAATCGTGATCTAAGACCCCAGCTTCATCCACGAACCACAGAAGGTACAGTCCACAAAGCCCTGCGATGTTTAAAAACCAGAGACTCCGAATGAAGAGTATTAAATCAATTATACATCACGAAAATATAAACTATTAGTTGTTAAAATTAATTAGTTCTTTCGGTAGCACCTGTTCGTATTTTCTTTGCTCTCTATTAATTTTTTTTTCACTCACTTGTCTCTGATGTTCTTGCACAATTTTTTACTCAAGCACACATCTCGATTGAGGTATTGAAAAATTATAATTTTCCAAAGCTCTCGATAGTCATGGAAAAACCTCAAATTTTTTACTACCCTGTTGCGCCTTTGTAAATAGCACACTATCAGCGTAGAATAGTTTATCCTTTTCTCCCTCGGCTCATGAGATTATCGAATTGAAATTATGTGACATCAAAATGAGGTGGAAATTTGGGGAGAAATTTAAAATGGAAGAAAGCTCAAAATAGTTTGTCATTTCAAGTTATAAATAAATAAAAATATATTTCTGTCACTGTTGGTACGTTCAGTCGTTGTCAAAAAGTGCTCTTTCGTTTACTTGTCAACAAAAAGCCGAAATTCGTAAACAAAAAGATTTTTTATTTACCAGTAAACGAAAGTGGCCCAGTTTTCCCACTCGCTGAACGTGACATCACTAACAAAAAATATAATTCTGGTACAGGAGCGGCGGGGTATTTTAAGTCGTGGGGTTGACAGCCCTTGGCCTCGTCTCGGGCTGCCAACTTAGCACTCGTTGCCACCCCGTCGCAGGTGTATCAAAATATACTATTTCGATACCTGTGAGACGGATATTTTCAGCTCTTGCAATTGACAACCTGACACACGTCAAATAGTTTACTGAATGCTTATCTAATTAGTGAAGTAATATTCGCAAGAGGTGTCTGGACAGTATAATGTGAATTCGGCACTTTGGGCCTAGATAACCCGACGACCAAACCTCCTGGAGGTGGCTGAACAAAGATTCACAGAAAAAGCGATTATCAGAATTCCGCAAGCTTTGGTAGCCATTTTACAGACACTAAAAAACTCAATTAATGTATTGATTTAGTTTATAATATTACAAGCGCACAAATAGCCACTTAACACATAACACGTCCTTTTTACTGTACTGTGTAAAGTTGAAAATCGCAAAGTTTGGCTTTAGGTACACTAAACCCTTTTTGATACTTGATACATTGAGGTGTAGGTATCCTTTTAAAAAAATATTTTGGGCATGATAAACGAAAATGACTGTATTATTCTACAGGACTTATGCTTCAATGGCACTAATTTTTATTTATTTTCAGTAGTGGCACTTAATCCATAACCCAATCCCCATAGCGATAAATAAATAGCACAGCATAAGATAAAATTTAACTGGTGGGACAATAGACGAGGATAAATATTGAAAGAAAAATCACATGTTGAAGGGGGTAATTATAGGAATGCAGTGAGAAGACAACAAATGTGATAAAAATGTTCTCAGGTGCTATAATAAACCTCAGTTCTTCCCCGTGTCTGGTTATGCCGTTTGGTGTGATTCAAACGGTACACTTCATAGTCCTGGTGGAATTGAATTTATCGTTGCCTGCTGCGATGACATCGATTACTGCAACCGTGATCTCGAGCTTTCCTTTTCCACTCAAATAACTGGTGATTCTCCTCGCGGTCTGCACAGATTCGAAAGAGGTACAGATCATCACCTCAGAAGAAGAACGATATTATTATTACTTTCACATCATCAACCTAAAGTCATTATCGAATCATTGAATATATCGATGATATGGCTTTTGTCACTCGTCCTGGGCTTTTTTTTCATCAGAAATAGTGTGAGGCTATTCATTTGTGTGAATTTTATCCACATGTGGGGACAGGCTGATAATAAAAATGAATAAAACGTATGTCAAATTTGGAAGAGAAAGTTATCGGTAAATTTGGAAATTTTTAACTGGCACACAATCAACATGAATGATGAGGATCAACTGCATGTTTTGCTTGACTGAATGACGAACGGTTCTTCATGTTATGTCATGAATGGGAATGTTGAAGAAAATACAGATTCACAGCGACAAGGATCGTTAATTTGTTTTTATGAGTTGATACTTAGCTCGTGCAGCAGCAACAGCAGCACCAGCATCAATCAACAACTTACAAACGATTACGGCCTGCACGCGCCGGAAATTACTCAATTCTAGCTAAAGTGAACGAGCTCAATCTTGAAATTATCACTGCCTCGACAGTGTCGCTGTATCAAATCAGAAAAAAAATTGTATTGAGAGAATGAACAATTTATGGTTCATTGCCCGTCTAGCAGAATCATCATGATTGTAATTTTGAAATAACATCAATTGTTACTGAGACACTTGCGAACAAATATTTCGTTCGATTACTTCGCGGTGGACGTTGATCATCTGGGATTGTTATCACTGGTGCTTCATATTAAAAAAAAAAACGATGGATTCATTTTTCATCGGGGGAAAGTGCTGCAAAAAAACATGTCGAGATGAATTTTCCTCTCAACGGTTTTTAGTCTAGAGCTCATTCAATCAAATTATAATCGTTCGACTTCATGTCATTCTCAGTGTCGCTGCATTTCTCTTGAGGAGGGCTTCTCAACAAATTCATTTGTATGCTTAGTTGAAGGTCGTCGTCTGGGAAATATCTGAATGGGTGAGATGTCCAGCTAAACATCCGAAGAAATGAGGCAGGAGTGTAATTGCATGAAGGAAAAAAATGAATAAAATTAGTTGGGAAGAATTTGGGAAAATCTCACGATTAGGAACAGTCAATGGATGCTATTGGCAGTAGGCCAAATTCCTAGGTTGCCAGGGTGTTATAGAATGGCTGTACCAATTATGCGACTAACCATTTACCCTCTCAAATTCAACACCCAGTCACGTTTTGGAAGGACTTTAGCACTTGGCTCATACAGTCCCAGTGGGTTTCGAGCAATTAACTGTATCGGGGTTATTAGTGGGGTAAAAAAGGAAAATTCATATCCATGGGAATTATTATGTGAGTTGTGAAGCAGGTAAGGTACAAGGAGAATTGTAGAGTTGAGAGACAATGGACAAAATGAATGATAGGTGAACCATTACTTCCCCCAATCCTCAATTGCACCAAAAACTCTGAACTGTTATTTTCAACTTCATTTTCTTCTTCTGCTTTGCACTTTGTTCATCGTTTTCATTATTATATGCACCGCTTATAGCATGTACTTGTGCGCTTTATTTCTAATTCAACGAGAAATCGTCAACATAGAGGGGAGATATCTCATGTTAATCAATGAAAAATTCATAAAATGGACCTGAAATAATCCAGATATGAGGTTTTAGAGAATGAACAATTTAAAAATTAATTTTTTGTTATATTGACCAGTTATTATTTTGCGAATTTCTCGATACAATTGATGACAAATTTTTACTAGTATCATTCTCGTGTCTCTCATAAACGAGAGGAAACCGAACCTTCTACATTGATTCATATGAAATATCGTAACTTCTGGGTGAGCACAATATAAAGGATATTTACAATAAGATAATGTTTTAAAAATTATTCATCAAATTAATTCTCATTGTCTACGAAAAGTAACAGCAGCTGGAGGTGTTACAACATGGGTGACATGGAGAATGGCTCTATCGATAGCTCTCCCAATCTGTGCTGCATGTATAATTGTGATGGCTGTCTATCACGTACACATGAGCCGCCGAAGACCAGCCAGGCATTTTCCTGATGACTCGATGGAAGCACCAGACAGGCCCATTTTGGGTGGAGTCACAATCAGGGATATGCTGGAGATGACGACGAGTGGCAGTGGTTCAGGTACTTTGTCATGACTTATTCAGGTGACTGATGTACGAGAACATTCCAAAATAAGATGTACAATTTTTTTGTTTTTTTTTTGAAAATTGCAGTGGGACTACCACTTCTGGTGCAGCGCAGCATAGCACGACAGATACAACTCGTTGAGACGATCGGCAAGGGTCGATTCGGCGAGGTCTGGCGTGGTCGTTGGCGTGGGGAAAATGTTGCTGTGAAAATCTTCAGCTCGAGGGAAGAAAGATCGTGGTTCAGGGAGGCTGAAATTTATCAGACTGTTATGCTGAGGCATGACAATATTCTTGGATTTATTGCTGCCGATAATAAAGGTAATTATCCGATATTTTATTGATGTTAAACAGGGGAGGGGATTACAATTTGAATTGAATTTTAATTGGAAATGTTCACTGCAATCACTGGATATTTAATGTTCAATCAGAAATAAAAAATAACTT
Organism: Diachasmimorpha longicaudata; assembly: GCF_034640455.1. Classification (NCBI taxonomy): domain Eukaryota; kingdom Metazoa; phylum Arthropoda; class Insecta; order Hymenoptera; family Braconidae; genus Diachasmimorpha; species Diachasmimorpha longicaudata. Next base: position 5,598,542 of record NC_087232.1, on the reverse strand, counting down.
GAATATTTGTAACATCGCTATGTAGATAACGGCACGTGGACGCAGTTGTGGCTTATCACAGATTACCATGAGAAGGGATCGTTGTTTGATTTTTTGAACCGTACAACAGTCGACGTTAATGGAATGATGAGGATGGCCCTCTCTATGGCAACTGGTCTTGCTCATCTTCACATGGAGATAGTTGGTACTCAGGGCAAACCAGCGATCGCGCATAGGGATCTCAAATCTAAAAATATTCTCGTTAAGACTAATGGCACTTGTGCCATTGGTGATTTAGGTCTTGCTGTGAGACACGATGTTATTACGGATACTGTTGATATACAGCTGAATAACAGAGTTGGCACTAAACGATACATGGCTCCCGAGGTAATAATCATTCCTTTTTCATTAACGATATTTAACTATTTGTGATTTTTTTCAATACTGAAATGAGATCAGTAATTTAGCATTAACTGAATACTTTATCAATTACGTTTCGGAAATTGTCCCCAGGTTTTGGAGGAAGCGATAAACATGAATCACTTTGACTCGTTCAAAAGAGCAGACGTATATGCACTAGGTTTAATTCTGTGGGAAATAGCAAGGCGATGCAACGTCGGTGGCATTCATGATGATTATCAGCTACCGTTTTACGATCTTGTGCCCTCCGATCCCACAATCGAGGAAATGCGAAAAGTCGTGTGTACGGATCGACAGAGACCGTCGATACCAAACAGATGGCAATCTAATGAGGTCAGTTTCTTCCCTCTTTCTCTCTCTCTAGTCCCCCCAAACAAATCAGCCGCCCTTTCAGCGACATTAACATGATTATCATCTTCTCCAGGCGCTTCAAGTTATGTCTAAAGTTATGAAGGAGTGTTGGTATCACAATGCAGCAGCAAGACTCACAGCTCTCAGGATTAAAAAATCACTCGCCAACTATGGGTCAATTGCAGACCTCAAATGAAACATACAAACTAACGTAATGATTAAAACATGTGAAAGAATTCATGATTGCCTGATGGCAATCTTTCCTTAATCTTCCGGTGTCATCAATTAAACCATCTCGACGTTGAGATTATTGTTTCGAATGATGAAATTGTGTAAACGTGGATGATTGGTTGTAAATGGAAAACTGGTGAGTTGAGTTTCTTGTCCTTTCAATTCATTATTTTACGATGAATCAAACAAAGATGGAGGCCGGAGAGTTTTTGCATTACAAATGCACAATTAATGATTATTTTCTTTGGGTTGTCAATCAGCTTATTAGCGGAATTTAAACAATCGGATATTATTAATATGATCTCTATTTGAAGAACATAAGAATAATATGCTTTATTTGATAATTTGCGTGGTGATGTTGTGATCTATTTAATGATCAAACTTTCTTAATCAGCTGTCAGCTGATAACGAAGAGATTAACCTCCAATCACAGAGGTTATGCAATTATGCAATGACTGAGGTGATTTGTTGAGTTTTTTCTAGTAATGTCTTTTTTAATGACAAATTAATATGGCATTACACGAGACACGAGTGTTATTTAAACTTAAGATAATAAGCCGATTGACAACTCGTCGAAATGATCATTCATTAAGGGAAAGTAGAACAAAAAAAAAAGTATACAAATATTTTTGGGTTTGGGAATATAGTTTATTTACCATCATTGGGTGGAATTTTCATTCATTACCCGAAAATTTTTAAAATCTTGAACAATCAATTTTTATCCCTTGAAAATTATTTTCATATTTTATGCATTAAGTTTGCTCATGTTTAATGCAAATTTCTCGTGATATCAAGGGATTCATGGTCTCCTTGCGCTATTTCTCACCGCTGTTAGGGATAGAATCGATATGGTACAGAGAGCTTATGCATGAGAAGGTTTACAATCGGCGTTTGATATTGAAACCAGATGAATGAAAGAATTTTTTGTTATACTAAAAATCGAAAGCAGCTTCATTTTGTGCGCTCGTCGTTGTGTCAAACATTAGCCACACTATCCAATTCCCTAGTCAGACTTAGAAACAGTGAATTGCTGATGATAGCTTTTTCCCCTTAGAGTAGGTGAAGTCGAATGTTTTTGCTCAAATATCACTTTTAAATTGAAGGGACGCCAGATATTACCAAATGAATTAATTTTTGCTTAATCCGGAGGGGATCGACGAAAAAATAAACAATCTGATTGGCATAAATCGGTAGCGAAGTGTTCGATCAGTTACGGTCGACTTACCTTTCTGTTTAATTCAGTAGCGAAGAGATAAACTGATTCAATTTGGTCTGGACATTCAGTCAGTTTTGAATGTATATATTGGACTCTAAGATAGACGGCGACATTTTTATTATGATCTTTTTTAGAAGTCTTTAATTTACAAAAATGGTCATCAACAAAATTTCTCTATATCTTACTGTCGGTGATATGGACCAGGCGTTACTGACATTTCGCTACTGACATATTCAGTTTAGTTGAAAATAAGGATTTTTAAATAATTCCTTTAAATTACGGAAAGGCTGACGTTGAAGGGTGCTATGTTACGTCAGATTGCTGAAAATGAATAACAATTGGACATGAAAGCTGGATTGCAATGAAAATTTAATAAACTACTATTTTCGGAGTTTTATTTATAATGATGATGTGATAAGGTAATCGATTAGCTTTCTCAGTGTGAAAATGTGTACGAATGATACGATTGAAAATGATAATAGTAAATTGTAGCAGCTATTGGACCGTCAACTAAAACGAGACTGATCATAACTGGAAGATTGAAGAAACACCTCTTTGATGATTTTCAACGAGTTGAAAATGGTATTTTTATATTTTTCATTGAACGCGAGAAGTCGTTCATTTTTTTTTCCGTTATTCATTGTATACTCAGACCCGATAAAGGCCCAGCTGACTTAGGTTTTATTTAAAGAAGAAGACGGAGAATAGGAAGAAGAAGGACAGCATGAAATGCAAATATATCTCTTTACAATCCATGGGATGTACTTCATGGATTGCAATTCACTCAAAGACTGAAGATAATATTCATAGTAGATAAACTTTTTCTTTCCTTGTCGATTAAATTAGACAGTTTATTTACAATTGTCTAATTTTTCATCGAGACAACAAACGATATAGTGTTTAGTACGAGTCATTATCACGAAAATATATCTCATGATAATTCACATACACTTGTTGTGACCCTTAAAAAAAATGGGTAACTCAATGAACGGTGACAATTTCTTCACTACACTACCAATAATCAATAAAGCAATAAACGTTTGTTCACTCCACCCCATACATTCCCATTACACGTAGGTTAATTTTATATACGTAATTGAAGATAATTAATTTTCACTCGAATAATTCTGGGATGAAAACCAATTAACACAACCACCTCTTACAGTTATACCACTAGTACAACATTTGTGCCAATAAATAAATCAATCCAGACAGTGAATAAAAGTGATAAAGACTTTTAATGGAAAAATATAACAGTTCAAAATATTATCTACCCATTTTTGTTCATTAAAAATGTCAATGATGAGAATATGTAGTTTCCTTTCGAGCTTCCTGCGTTGCAATCTCCAGAAATTAATGTTAATGGATTAAATAATAAGTATCAATGTCGTAAGCCAGCTGGGCCTAAAATTATCGAACAGTCTAATTCTATATCCGACAAACAGCCAAACTGCCAATTATCAATTGTAGTTTCATAACATGTGAATGGAAGAAAGAAAAAAAAAGCAAAGAATAAAAAAAAAACAAAACCTTGCTCCGTTACAATGACCCAACTGTACAAAATGTATACCCGTTGCATGTGTCAACGATTGATAGTAATATAAGAATAATATAATTGATAATTATGATAGTATATAAAAACAATGAATTAATTGCAAGTACCGATAAGATTATTCTGCGTCTAGTTATTTTATTAAGTCGCTTTGTATTCGGATTTAGTAGCTGAACACACGAATACAAATTATCAATAATGTTCGTGAATGTTTTTATTATTATTCAAAGTAATGCCTTTGTAAGTGGTTTTTTAGGGCGCATCAGAGTAAGATTCCTTTGTTTTATTTTTATTATTATTATTTTTTTATAGATATATATATTATATTTTTGTGTTGTATATCGTACTCTCGCTCTTTCGGTGTGACGATTCGAAATTTATTGGAGATTTTTTTTTAAATAATAAGGAGTTCCCATGTCAAATGAGTCAACAGGGATGACCATCATTGTCCTAACAATTGGTATTATTATTTCACCTTACACTGGCCATTTGAAGGAGAAAAATGACTCCTCCATTTTTGAATTTTCACTTCACTTTCTTGGTTTCATGTCTATTATATTTGTTACAAGAAGTATTGAATTCATTCACTGATGAAAATTTGTTTCGAATCGTCCCATCGGTTAAAAAACGAAAGCACTGCAGTGGCAACTCTTCCGTAATGATGTGAAATCCTTCTTCCTCCGACAATGTGAGATCGAGACAGAGGAGTATACATTCCGTAGAAAATCTCTCGAAGCTCGACAATTGTTATTGAGTTATCACGTTGGCAACGGAAATTTTGTACAATTCCAGCAATGGAAAAAAAAATTTTATTACCAATGTGACTGACTGTCCACCTCAAATGATTTACCAGTCAATATCATTTAAAGACTACAACTAATATATTAGCTGGACCTCTCCTCGTGTATAATACCCTGTAAATAATGGTGTAAATGATACTCTCGAATTTATCGCAAATTCAAATAAATGAGCACTTGTAATTTTCATATGAAGAATATACGAGAAAAAGGAGGGGGAGACAGCGCAGAACAAATGTATGAAGGGTGGTATTGTTTTTCTTATCATTTTATTGTAAAGTTTTCGAGACAAAAAAAAACAAAATCATGAAAGCTATGAACAATATTATCGCTACTTTTTTTTCTCTCCTTGTCCAAATAATTGCGTTATGGAGGATCGCCGCTGGCAAGAATGGTTTGGCAAATGGATAATGAAATAAATAAACTTGAGAGAGAGATTTATGAAATCACCCACAAAGCCATAGTGAGCCTTAGATTGCGCATATATCATATTTTAACCATGTTGCACTGAAGAAAGAAGAAACTAATAATGAGGTATTGGAATAAAATTAAAAAATGGTACAATTTTTGATGAGAGATTGAAATTAAATGAAAATGAATGAATTAATCGTGAAAATAAATCGACCCTGTTGCGCAATTGAAGTGAGTATTAGTCAGGGTCGGGTATTTGGGTGAACAGGCGACGAATAATCCTGCAGTTACCGTAATTCCAATGCTGTTTGTGAATACAGTCTTCAATAGTCCCTTTGCAAATATTGTGTTAGAATTCTGTGATTAAATTACATTTTATGTGTCTCATTATCATCAAGTGACGCGATTTTTCAATATTTCCAAATTCCAGAGGACCGAAAAGATTGTATTAATTTTGTCCAAGTTTGGTAGCGTTCATTAAATTAGTCGATTTAATCACAGGATCAATATTTAATATTATAAAAGGTTAATGGAAAATTTAGGAATAGGTTCTTGAGTGAATACATACCTGTGACTAACACTGATCATGCCCGATGCGAAACAAATACATTCACTAATCTAATATCATAGTCTGATACTATAATTGATCCTGTAAATGACGTGGAGATGATGAAGAAGGTGAAGGAAATGATGACGTTAATTGAAGACGTAACTAGCGGTTGATTTCTTCTTTGAGCTCGACAAATTGTATGAAATTGCTTGAAGATAATTTTCACATTATGTATACTATCGAACATCAGGAATACTTCGTCTGTGAGAATTTTGAAGAATGCTCATGACGTGACATTTACTTAAGAGGAAAACAAATTAATTGATAAGATGAGCTCATGAGTTACTCCAATATGTGAGCCCATGCGGACCCTACTAATAAACGCCATATGCTCGAATAAAGAAATTTACTTTGAGAACTGACATTATTTCATACCAATCAATCCTCATTCAGTATGATGGCCAATTGATTGAATGCTTGTTTTTCTAATGGAAACATCGACACAAGGAAATTTCGACATTTCGTAGTAAAACATGGGCATTTCATTTTTATTTCTACAATAAGGATCTTTCGGAATTTCCTATTGAATTTATCGATTTAAGTTTTTCAGGAAAATTCATGTCACGCAGGCGAAATAAAAAAAAAGTCATCTCAATTGTTCTGAATAAATACTAAGCATGTGCTACTCATTTTAATTCCCAGAAAATTTCCAGAAAAAAAAGTTTGGACAACTCAGGTTCAGGCTGACAAAAGGAAGGATACATGTGCTGGAGAAATAACCCACGGCCCCTGTACGAGGCGAGGCTATAAGGTAAGTCCTGATTACTCTCACACTCGTCACTGTTAACAACCCTAAAACCATTAATTAAATCGAATTCCAGCTAAAGATCTCTTCAGAAAAATTAACCGAAAGTTTTTAAACATCAATTTTTTCTCCTGTATCTATCCTTGTTTTCCATTTCATACAGACCTACATTGGTCCCTTGCAAACCTTTACTGCGCCAGTTTCCGGGGATGCACTCAATTTTTCTGTTGATGAATTCTGAATTAATAATAATTACTGAGTTCTCCCGTTGAATCCTCAATGCGATAACTGCACTTATCCCCCCCTTCATTTAATTACCTCTCTGCCATGAATTTCTTACCGTATTATAAATTCACAATAGGTCGACTAAGTTATTAAAACATTATTTCATCTGCGTTCGGTAAAGAGGGAATAGGGAATAACTTTTAAAATTTTATTTGAATTACGCGAAGTTTGCTCGGGCAAATTTAGATAGATTAATTAAAAAAGTCTGCGATACCTCAGTTCCCATGAAATATCTCAACTGAATATTGAATAATCACATGAAAATTGTACTGATTATTTCACATGACAGTAATATTTTTTTGTCGTTGACGAACTTTGTCACGACAAACAACAATTCTATACCCTAACTCGAATTGCTCTGTTCACCCTACGCTTGTTTCAAAATAAAAACGAAATGCCCTTGTTTTATTAGGAAGTATCGATTACCAAGGAAAGATATAAATATTATATACGTATATATTTTTCGTACGTACGCGTTTTCAGTTTATTATTAAATTAAATGACACAGGTTAAGTGTTTTCGTACAGTGAGTGCTCTTATGTACTCAATTGAATATTTCACTTTGGGCAATAGTACCTAACTATATTTTGTAGTAACAGAATTATTCATTAAATACAATATTATTGTACGTGTAATAGACATGCGATAATAATATTCATTAAAATTTAATTTGAATAAAATGATAAATTTCTGGTTGGGATTGGTGATGTTCGAGTAAAACGATCAGTGTTTTTGTTTTCACTTTGGATTTGTCAACTGAATATATATTATTATGCGTCTTTGCAAATTGGGATTATTCGATCTTGGTAAATGTCGCTGTAACTTTCTCATTTTTTATAAAAATAGAATAGTTTTTTTGTTTCATTTTGTTTTTTACAAATTCGCAGTGGGGATCGTTTGATAGGCGCCACTGTCTCTCAGTATCAAAAACAAAATTTTAATCAAACGATGTTTTTTTATCCGATGCAACAGAGAAATGAGTGATTAGTCGAAATGATTATTCATCATTTAATTGCCTCTTGATATTTATTGTGTTATCCTTTCACTTGATGATCGACAATATCGCGCCTTTTGTTTATTTGTCCTCTCGTTACTCTTAGATACAAAATAAATAATAAAAGTAACGAGGAAAAAAAGTTGACATTACATTTTTGTCAAAATGAAAGAAAGAAAGGAAGAAAAAAAATGATGATATAATGATAATGAGGCATTTTACAAGGAACATTTTGGCAATTATTGTTTTTAAAGTGTTTCTTGAGTCCTCGTCTCCTGGACAAGGTATACCTGGGATCCTGGGACGGTCGATGTTGTGACAAAGCTGCGGTGTTTAGCACGGATCAAAGACAAATTGCTCTCAGCAGTGTCAGCGCGATCCTCAGCTGCTTCGAGTTCTCTTTGGAATCTGCGTACTCTCGTCACACTCTGCTGAGACATACCCTCTTGTTCTTGTACCTGTCTCTTGTAGATGTTGACCTTTTGACATGCCTTGTCGAGGCTCTCCTGGAGGAGGGCAATTGATTTTGAATCTTCCTCAACTTGTATCATCACTTCCTTGATGTTGCGCTCCTTCTTGCGGAGAATCTTGACGGTTTCTGCGTGTCTGCGTTTCTCCTCATCAAGTTCAAGTTCCAAATCACGAATCTGACGACAGCAAGTCAATCAAAATGAATTCAATAATAGTTGTACATTGACAGAAAAATTATAGAGTCAACATCGTTAACTTACCCTGGCCTCGAGTTTGCTGATGATACGTTTGCCACCGACAATGGCATTGGCCTCAACTTCCTCAAGACGAACAGACAAGTTCTTGACTTCAATCTCAAGTGATTTCTTGATCGATTCGATCTTGACAATACGTTCTTGCTCCTCGTGGAGGATCTCAACGGTGTGTTTGAGCTCGGTCTGGACACGCTGGTATCTCTCGTCACTCACTCTCAATTCCTTGGTAACTTCTTCGTAGTCACCAGCAACAGCTGCAAGTTCTTGCTCAACCTTCGACTTGGATGATGCAAGATTAACGTTGATCGTTGTCAGTTCATTGATGCGGCTGACCGACTCTTCGTACTGCTGCTCGACACATCTCTTTGCCCGAAGTGCCTGAGGAACACAGAATGAACACAATAAAAGTGTTGAATAACCGATTAAAAAATACATTTTCAGCCCTTGGGATCATAAAGGTCGTTATAAGACAACTCCAAGACTCAAATTTGAATTATTACGATATTTTCATTGGCACCGAACAAAAGGGAGAATCTTTTACTCACAGATTCGTAGTTGCCACGGACTTCTTCGATTTCGGCAGTCAAAGATTGAAGACGGCGTTGGCTGATGCCCAATTGGTCGAGTGTTACCTGCAATTGACGCTGAACTTCGTCGTAATGAGCTTGAAGTTCCTAAATGCAGATGCAGCGGAAAAAGCGTGAATTAATTAACGCTATTAAATTTACAGAAACTTTTGATAGTTATTAAAAATCTTTACGGTCAAAGTGAGCGACTGCTTTTTGATGGTCTTTTGCAGATCGAGGTTGTTCTTATTGGCAACATCAAGGGAAAGTTCCAATTCAGTGATTTGAATCTGAAGCTTCTTCTTGATCCGCTGGACCTCGGTCTTGAGTTTCGTTTCGGCTTCAACGACGCGAGCGTTGAGCTGCTCAATCTCGATGCTCGTCTGCTTGCTATCGTTGTGAGAATGACAAATTAATAACAAATTCATGAACAAAAGTAATATTTAAAGATTTTTAAAGAAAGATCGCCAATGCTTATACTTTATTTTACCATCATGATAGTTCAAATTTCATTTTCAAAAGGGCTAATGTCAATCGTTGACTCGTTTAATATGGAATACCTCATGCAATAATAGAACTACCTCTTATCAATGAAATAGGTGCTGGATTTGATCTCAAGTGCCTTAAGATCGTGCTGAAGCTCGTCAAGAGGTTGAGTAAGTCTCGCATCTTCCTCCTGTAGCAGTCTACTCCTATCCTCCATCATTCTCACATGGTCCCGCTCATCCCACAGTGCCTGCATGGTCTGTCTCTGATACTTTCTGATATCCGAAATTTCCGTTGTATTGGACAGATTCTTCATACTCTCAGTTTTCAATTCATATTCAATAGCTTTAGCAGATTTTCCTCTGAGACTTTTAGCATGATCCAATGCCTCCTGCACATGTTTTATCCTCTGAAAATTTCTAACTGCTTGAACACTGAGATCAGCCATTGATGCGTCCAGGGGAATAGTCTGTTCTCGTATTTTAACAGCTGCCTCTACTCCGGATTCAATGTCTCTCGCTACGTGTGTCGCTTCCACTGCCTTCTTCAGGCTAAAGTCCGAGCGTTTTGCTATCTTTAAAGGTAATATATAGGAACGGAATTTATTCTTACGAAGATGGAATAGTTCACTTGCCAATACTATTATTCTTCGAGATCTCCTTCGCACAGTTTTCACTTATTGATTTCAATAATTTCACTCTTTGTATTTTATGTTACTTTCATGCTTCAGAAACTTTTCGGAAAAAAATTATTTATCAACTGTAAAAAATTGGAATTTGTGGATGTGTAAATGCGAAAATTCGATGAATTCGAGACGCGACTTGGGACTGCAGTAGTCAGCAATAAAACGGGTATTCGAGTGCGCCTGGCTCCTCGAAGCCACACTCAGCTACCGAATTAGATGCAGAAAAGGTCAGCTAGTCGCCAAGTTGCCCGCGCCAATAATCGTTCATTTTTCCCTCTTTGCGTTCTAACTTTGATTTTCCGCATCAATAATTCAAATTCATGAGATCGTTTGGACTAATTACATATAATTGTCATCCGTAAATCATTCCAACTGATGATTCAAGAAAACCTACCTTAAAGTGCGATAAATGTTCCTTCGCTTGTTCTTCAGCTCCAAAAGCATATCTCCTGAGTTCCTCAGTACTGTACGGTAAAATTCTTTTTTTTTCCCAGAGAAATCGTCCATCCGACCAGGGCAATTCCGGTAATTGTGGATTCTTCACAATTTTCTGTTCCTTTTGATCGATGTAATCGATCATCGGTTGATAATAATTTATGCCAAATCCATAGTTCTGATCATAAACTGTCGTTGGAACGTGTTTCCATTTTGTATCCAAAGGCATTTGAGAGGGCGGCACATCTCCGGACATTTTTAATTGATATGAGCGAGTATTAAAAAATTATTAAATCTGATTATTCTCAAGTTAATCACTGAGATGGCGATTCCTTGTGCGCATTCGATATGAGAAACTTTGAAGATTGACACCGAAATATTAAAGACACTCGGCACTGATGAGGGGTAGAATGAATGATGAATCGACTGAACGTCTGCATCATTTGTACGTTTTTTTTATTGGGGTTGAAACTATTGTAAAACGAGGACGGCCAATCAGCACTGGTAATATGTGGATCGATACCCATTGTAGTACTTGTATTCTTAGTGTTCGAGTGTACTAAATTATGCACTCGATCACTCTCGAAGATTGCCGATGCTGACAGACGATCGATTTCCAATGATGAGTAGTGAAGAGTGATCGACACATGACGTTTACGGTCTGACCACACGAGTTCCATTTTCACTCGTCGCCACAGATATTGAGTTCCTCTTCTTCTTTTGTCCGTTGAAAACGCTGGCTCATTGCGTGAATAATTAAATCGTTGCTCGTTTTCAATTTTCAATTTTTACAGCCATAACGCTGGCGATAGAGTAGATGTCGACATTGAAGATTGAGGAATGTCTACTGGGAGTTCAGCCACGATATTATATGGGGATAAAAATAAAGCGGCCTGTGTCATTAATTTAGAGTGAGCGTTACTCATACAATCAGCGTTCGAACTAATCATGATGGTAAAATGTGAATGCGATCAATAAAAAAATGGTAAAATGGGTTGAACGGACGTAGCACTCAGCCGATTCGTTGAGGAATATCTTAGAATCTAAGGGAGATAACAAAATTTTCGTGATAACTTTTGAAGCAAATTGCGAGCTCGAGACCGACGACAATTTTTAGTGATAGAATAATTGTGTGTCTCCTCATCAATTAAAAAATTTTCAATTATAAAATCATAATTTCCATCGCTAAATTTATTAACACATTGAAATTTTAAATAACTTATAATTTTTTCTTTTTTGTGTCGCCATGTTGATATATTATGTCTCTTTTTGAGATCCAACGTCCTCGTCGTTAATCTTGGATTACGCTAGTCGCCGGTGAGGTTCGTTTATATACCTCACAACTTGGTAAAAACAATGTAAATTCTGAATGTGTACCGTTTATTGCCAATTCTATTGGGGACCATCCCGTAATTCTATATGACTACCTACCTATAAAGGAGGATGACTCGCAATGGCAGAATTTATATTATGTAATTTAGCTCACAGACAGGACGAAATGACATCACATAACAGACGTTTAAATTCAAGTTTATGAGGGCGAATTTTTATAATATTTTTCTGGTTTATGAATCGTCAAAATACATTGATATACTCGGCTAAATGGACTTATGTGTTTTTGTCCTTATAACGGTGGAGATTTTGCCAGAAATGACAAAAGTCGCAGGACCGAACAATAATTTGAAAGATTTCATTGTGATGGTATTAGCGAGACTTTTCAATCGTTCATTTTTCATTATTTGGAAAAATCTTGAAAATGTGCATTTAATATTTTCCATTCGGGTTTTATACGCGATACTAAAAAATTCAAAGCATAAATCACGTTTTGCTATCTCCCTTACATTTCAAGATATTGATTGAAGCTCTGCCAATAGTCAAAATCGGCTTAGTTCGCTCCACCGCTTTACTACTGAAATATTCATATTGGATAAAAAATAAAAGAGTACTTGCCGGATGGCCTCGATTTCCTCATCCTTCTCTGCAAGACGACGCTCGGCCTCGTGACGGAAGTTGCTGAGTTCAGCGGAGAGTCGTTGAGCGCGCTGTTCCTCGACCTTGCGACCCTGAAATAGACAAATATTTTTTTCGTCAGGAACGATCATCGACGAGTAAATCCTATTGTCAAATTGACTAGTTCTTACAGCCTCGGCTTCTTTGTAGGCAGCAGCCAACTCCTCACGTTCGTTCTCCAGACGACGGAGTTCGAGTTCCAACTCGTGGAGTCTACGGTTCATGTCGGACAGTTGGTTTTTGGCATCAGTCAAGTCGTCTGTTCAGAGATATGGGAAATGGAATTGATTGAATTATCTGTTTATCAGGAATTTCAGGGGTTAAAATGATATATTCACCTCCAAGTTTTTTATTCTCACGTGCAAGCTGTTCCTTCAGGTCTCGTGTCTTCTCGAGTTCGGCATTGCAACGCATGAGCTCTTGTTGCTTGTTGCGCAGATCACGTTGGCTCTGCTCGTAGAGGGTGACTGTCTCCTCCAGGCGAGATTTAAGCTCGATGTTGACCTTCTCCAGGTGTTCAACGCGCTTCTGGAGCTCCCGAGCTGTGCCATTGGCCTAAAATAAAAAAATTAATGTGTAAACTAATATAATACTATCATTCAGAAGCAACAATAAGACAAATCGGATTTATTGTCGATGAAATAAATTATCTCAAATTCATGAACAGAGAAGAGACAAAAATGTCTACGTTCTGTTTGGGTTCCAGACGATGTCTTTAAAGCGAACTTTCGTTTGATCGTCATTGGTAGCAGTAGTAACGAAAAATCTTTGTACCTTTTCAAGATCGATAATGAGAACTTCAACTTCAGATTGAAGGCGAGATTTCTGCTTCTCCAGATTGTTGATTTTAACCAACAGAGTCTCAATCTGCTCCTCCTGTTCTTGAATGCGAGCCGAGTACTTGCGTCGCAGTTCTTCAACTTCCTCAGCCCGTGCATTGGCCTCAGTTTCGTATTTGGACCTCCAGATGGAGACTTCGCCATTGGCCTTGACCAATTGACGCTCGAGATCCAAGCGAGCCTCAGATTCCTCCTCCAATTGTACGCGAACTGACTCGAGTTCGGTTTCGACGCTGTGGAGAGATGCCTCGATGAGAGAACGACGACGATCTTCGTCTTCAAGACGACGGCGAGCATCCTCCAGTTGACTGGCAAGTTGAGTTTTCGTGTATTGGACGCTCTCAATGTTTACCTGATCAATGTAAGACCCCAAAAAATTAATATTCCATTGTCACATGAGCATCTTCGTTTCTCCACAAGGACATTTTTTGGGAAAATCCTACTGCGAGAATGGAGGGGATAAGTACAAAATGGCGGCCATCGAGAACTTATAGAATAGAAAATAAACATTTTCCCTGTTTTTTTTACATTCCCTGCACTAGAATTTTTCCCAAAAAACTAATTAAAATGTCTGGAGTATTCGTGCTAGAATTTATCTAGAAAAATGTTGTGTCCAATATCTGTTGTAAATAGATTGGATTACATAGGTCAGAAACATTTATGTGCAATATGTGTACTCAATGTTTTACACATGAGCACAAGATGGCCACACTGTGTTTGAGTCCCTGAAAACCAGAGGGAGTCCAGCTCTCATTAAATCTGTACGCGTCTGATATTGTTCTGGATGTCTTCACTCCAGGATAATATCATCGCTATTCAGTTTGTTTGATGGATCGGTGAATTTAGTGAAATAGTTCGTAATAGTGAGGAGTAGATAGTTAGTAACTAACAGAGTCGAGTTATTTTGACGATGTCCAAGATTAAGTGAAACGACAATGAGTGAACAAACAGAACGACAACACATTCACTGAATTGTGAGGATTATGGCATATGGCGTCATTTTAACAAGCCCCCCACGGTAAAGCCTTTCAGTCATTTTTTGTTCGAAAATCTTTTGTTATTTATAAGGTGTTGAGTGCACATGTTGATGATAAACGTTTGTAGGTTACTTGATCTATCCCTAGTGAGTGATAAAATCGAGGGAATGTTGTTGTTTTATTAAACTGATTTAAGTATGTAGAATGTAAACATTTGGTAGAGGACGAAACTGTCGAGAGTGGGAGGTCTCGAGTGTGATACGAAGGTTCAACTCTATTCCGTACCTTCAAGTCTTGAACTTCTCGTACAAGTTCAATATTTTCCTGGGAGAGACGGGTTTTGTGGCTGGTGATGTCGACAATGGTGCGATTGAGCTCTTCAATCTTGACATTCAACTCAGACACATGGATCTCCAACTTCTCAACCGTCTTGATAACAAGTGTTTTTTCCTTGTTGGAATTTTCAAGCTGGGCCAGGAGTTCGTAAACCTCCTGCTGGAACTTGGCTTTTTCCTTGTCAACTCTGCAATGGATGAATGTTCATTGTTATAGTTTCTCATCGGCCATTATCATGGCATAATGAAACATGGGAAAAATATTTAGACATCCACCCACGTATCTTAGACTAGTGTAAGGTGTCATCCAATTTTGTTACTATAGTGGGGGACTCGAGGGGCCGGTTACCGTGTACTAATATGGCGCGCCAACCGTTGGGGTGGTGGCTTTGCGGACTCTCGCATACGAGTTAAAAATAGTTATAAGCAAAGTCGAGTTTAATGTCTACGTGAGTTTCACGTTGTTGATGTGGGAGAAAAAATAAATGGGGAAAAAGTGGGGAAGATGGAAACGTATGAAATTCCTACTTATCGGTCAAGTCAACCACTCATGGCAACAGGTGGATTGGTTTTTCAACGGGGCTGAAAAAATTTAATAAAAAAACGGGGGAATTCTCTCGGAAATTCCACTGAATTTTAATCAAAGCTTTTACTAATCTTCGGCCGATCCTTGTGAAATATTCAAGAGAATTCGATTTTTTTAAATCGTTTATTTTCTTGATATTTCTACAGAAATTCCTCAGCTCAGATTTCTCAAACTTTTTTCATTTTAATTTTGCCTTTCTGCTCGACAAAAACCGAGGAAAAGACTTGGAAAATTCGAGCTGAGAAAATTCTAGAGAGGAAATGGCTAATTCTATTGAATTTTTCGACTGAGAGTTTCAGATTGGTCGAAAAATGATAGAAATTGTTCTTCGAAAATTTTGTCTATTCAATTGTTCCAGGGTGAAATGTATTTTTCTTTCTTGTTCTCCAATTTTGATTTTTTCACTTCAAAATTGAAAGTCCGTTTTTTTCTTTGAATTCTTGCTCTTGCAATTTTCACCGATAAGCAAAAGTAGCAGAAGAGCTGGGCTCATTTAAACGAAAATCACCGGGTGGGCCTATGTTTAGAAAATCACTCGTGAGCAGCTCGTTTATGTATTTCAGGTACACACTCTCAGTGTGTATATGCTTGGATACTAGCCAGTTCTGTAGGCATAATCTCCTCAGAGGAAGATGAAAAATTTAAGAGCCATAAAAAGTAGGAATTTGTTTTTCTTATTTTAATTTTGTTACAACTTGCTATGATTCATTGGTGGTTACGGGGTATCTGGAATGCATCACTGGATTTTCATTGCCAGTTTATTTAGATGTGGGACTGACCTGGCGCGAGCTTTCGAGAGCTGATCTATCTGATCCTGAAAATCGATAACGATTTCCTGATGCTTTTTGCGAAGATGGTGCGCGGTTTCTTCGCTCTCGAGGTGAACATCCTCCAGAAGTTTACGTAGTTTCAGAAGTTCGGTGTCTCTCTTCTTGTTGATCTCAAACTATTTTACCACCAAAGATTAATAACTGTTCGTCTCTCTACGTAGATAACAATCCTATTCTTTTATTTTACAGTATTTACCTGAGATTCGGCACCACCCTCAGCCTCTTCGAGGCGTTCAGACAGCTGGATCACTTGGACACTCAGGTCCGCGCGTTCGCGTTCAATCTAAACGACATTAGATAGGTCATCATTCAAAGAAATGCATTCCAAGTGAGGACAGAATATTTGGTAAGTCATTCACAAATAACATTCACAAATAATACAGTCTTTCATTATTCATTTATTCATTATTTCTCATTATCTTCGCCAATCGGATCCAAGTGGTTCATCAAATGTCTCAAAATCTATAGGAAACAATGAAATTTTCGTCATTACGAATTTTGTAGAGCCAATTTCATTATCACCATTAGACAGAGCCCTGAGGAAAGAAAAATTCAGTAAAAATTACCGTACCGTTTATTTATTGTTTTGTGTTATAACCATTCGAGCAAAAATACTTTACCACTGGGTAAAATTTGTCGACTATATCGTAAAAGGTACTTGACCATAATTTTCATTCACAAATTTTCCCAAGTTGTACGGTAATTTCTACTGAATTTGCTTTCTCCGTGCGAGGGGTGATCCCACGTACACCATTTCACCTCTCTGCAACTGAATTATGTCTCTCCATCTTGGTGGGGATAGTCTATCATTCAAAGGAACCCTTGACTAAGTGAAGACGCTGAGCATCTCCCTAAACGATGGGTTTAGCACCATTTAGAATGAATGATAGACTCATTGTTTGTCTCGAACATTGTTTCGAATCTCAGTGGCGTCTCTAACCCACACCGATTGCTCAGTGCCATCGGTCAGCTTGACGTCAAGTTAACTCTGGTTCCAACACCCCGAATAGCGTGATCTAAATTCGTACAACGCACGTCTTCTATATCCGGAGCTTTATTCATATTACAAACGAGCCGTTTATCGCGGAAGGACAGTGCCACACATGCAATCATTCAATTAATATTATTCCTCTTGTCCCGTTGACAACGGCAAATGGTTATTTTCCAGGAAAAATCTTTCAATTTCTTCTCGAGCTTCAAATATTGTGCTTTTTTTCTCTCGCAATTTTCGTAAACTGGAGGAATGCAGTCTCAATCTCAAACTAATTATAGATGCGACGCCCGAGCTGGACATTTCGACCTAGTCACTCTCTCTCTCTTTCTCTCCTCCCCTTCTTTTTCTCCCTTTATCTCATACTCTTACACAAGTTGAAAATTCCAAAGTTATAAGTGTAATCCAAAAATAGTTCACGGAGAGCGCTGGAGATTTTATTGCTAAAAATTTTCGTCAGGTGTGAAAGAATGTAAGGGGATCAATTTCAACGTTCAGTACTATTTTTAAACAGAAAATAATATCAATCTAGTTCGTGAATTTTTTCAATCGATACATCAATTCATTCCGTATGACATTTTTTCCAACTCACCCTCTGACGCAATTCCCTCTCAGACTCCAAATCTTCCTGGAGAAGGCGAATTTTGTCCTGAAATAATTGAGAAGAATGAACAATGTTAGAATAACAGTCGATAAATTGCAGGAATTTTTGCTTGCAGACGATTTACGTAACAGGGAATAAAAATATCCGAGAGAATGAGTCTACAGGTCGGTTGAAACTCCCTATTGTAGACTTTTTAGTTGATTAGTGAACATTAGAAATAAAAGGATTCACTTGAATGTTCTTCCCGAATAATCCACAGGTTAAAAAAAATTTGTTACTATTTCGAGTTGAGAACAACAGACGGCAATTCTATATCAGACATTGCTAGGTTGCACTTTTTCAAGTTCCTAAAACGATTTGGCACTAACATCCTTCCAATGGTGCACTGAACTTTGGCGTCTTCACTCTTTAAAATTCACTTGTGAAAAACTTTTTCTATATTACACAGTCTCTCTTATCCACCTATTTTATGGACACTTTTCGGCTCGAATGATAACACAGAGGTACTCCCAAGTGGTACTTCACACATTCAATTAATTTCCCAAATCGTCTTCATCTCCAGACGATGATTCATAACGTGAATAATAATTGAATTAATTAAAAAATTTGAATATTAATTTTAACATACCTCGAGCCTGCTCAGTGCACTCAGGTCGGCGCTGTACTCGATGCTGACATCGGCCGATCCTGCACCTCCACTGCTGCGATATGTGTACTTAGAGGTTTTTGCTACCGCTGACGACGACATAATTTCCTATTTATTTTCACTCTAATCGTTTCGATATTCAAATAATAATCCCGTTTTCAGAAGGGATGCACTCTCCGCCTCTGTCGATAGTCCTCGCACTGAAATTTTCGAAAAAAAAGATCTGAATGAATTTTCGAGGAAAAATGATTGTACCTGAGCGATTGGGCCGATTGGTAGGAAGGAAAGCCAGGTGATCTTGTGAGTTTTAATGGATTTTGTTAAATGGAAAAGTTTAAAAATTAATATCCACCGTAAAATTTTTTTGTTCAATCTGATTGCTCGTCGATCTTCAGTCGTTGGCCAACGAGTCGGTATCTTCTTCTGGGAGTGCCGACCAGCGCCCTACTCGTAGTGCGGGTAACGTCGTCGTTCGTATGGCCCGCCGTCCATTCCATACCACCATCAAAATGACCAAGATCGCATGCGCAGTAGATCATCATGAGTATTTCGCCCTTCTGCGTTCATGCGCACATGATTCAACAGTTGAGGAAGTCTTTTCTATTACTCCTGTTTTGTCATTTCAATGTAAGTGGTATTGTTGGTGTTGAGGTACACTCTCGTAGACTTTCGTATTTCCAAAAACAACGTGCCAACTCACACTGTGATAATGCCAAGATACTGTCATTGTCGGAGGGGGTGGGCTTCCATGTGGCTTTCTTCGCGTTACTTCAGGCATTTTTTCATTTTATTCTGACGAGTGGAAGGAAAAATTCGGAGCAACAATTGAAATGGAATTTTATTTAGATTTACAGTCAATCGTTGAATATTCACTTGGCATAGATTGCAATTTGTTGAGATTAGAAACGGGGAAAGTTAGTGATGCGGAGGTGGAGTTATGATGATAGATGAGACTATTTTTGCAGTTTCTGGTAGCTTGTCGACACTCTGCCTCTTCATTTGACTACCATAATTCTCATCTAATTACTTCCACATTCATGACAGTTTCATTAGTGGTTCATGATTTTCTCAGACTATTTCGGAATGTAATGGAGAACATTCTCAGGTGCGATTTGTTGTTGGTGGAGGTTTAATGACTTCCAAATTATTCGGTGGATTAATAAAAATGTTATAATTTTTCCACAACGTCCAGTTTTCGCCAGATTTTCGAACGTCCTCCCACTTGGTCCCCCACTACTGTCGAGTGTCTATAAAAGGTCGCCCTGTCGGTAGAGTAAAGATTCTCAACGGCCTAGGTAGAGCTCACTGCGTAATTTGAGATTGTCCCCTCTCTCCTTAGGCAGCATCACTCTCATATTTTCCTCTTCGTGTATTTTACTCTACAATTGCCGCTTTTCACTCAATAACGGTGACGAAGAGCTTGGGACTGTCCATTGATTTCGATGAAACTTCATCTGCTCCAAATCCATTGCCCAACTCAAGCCATCACAATTTTCGTCTATTACATTACGCCACTAATAATAAATTGAAAATTTTATTTGAGTTAAATAGACCGTACCTTCTCGACGGTCTGTTTTCCCGGGAATAAATTCAGTCTGAGATGACAGCTGAAAATGAATTGTCGAAGAATTTCTTGTCGGTTATTTTTTTATTTCGGTAATAGAGAGGATTTTGATGTTGTAACTTGTGTTTTGACAGTAGTTTCTTGATTGATGGTTATTAATTTTGTCTCTGCGCTGTGTTTCAGGCTAAAAATGCGCCTGAAAAGGTGCAAATTCCGAATAACGTTTATTGATATTTGTCAGACAATAAAAATGTCCGGACAAAGCGAAAATTTGGTCTGACTTCCAGACATTAATTAAAATGTTTGGGCACCTGTTCATCGGGAATTCGGACATTGGCTTTGCGGGGAAAAATTCTAATAATTAAAAAATGTCATTATATCCTCGTTGGATGCTTGAACATAATTTAAGTCGTTTTATCATCTGACGAGCTTCAAATTCACGCGTACGAATGCCTGTGGCGCCCTCCATGGAGCGCATTCCACAAAATAACGTTCCGCACAAGAAGAAGGTTTACAAGAATAACTCAAAGATCTTTGGTGGATACCAGAAGCACGCATTCATGACTTTTATACTCGACAAGTCTCATTTGACGTCTGGCGAATTCATTGTTGGGAGGGTCAAAGTTGCACGTCAAAATGCAGACCTTGAGGGTAGTTTCCAAGATCAAACCGTCAGTCTAGGAAAAAAATGCTGAAATAAATGGTAAATTTGGAATTCTCCCGGTGATGATGGAGATGAAATGGTGGAATATATGGAATAGAATGTCAAATTAGTAATTTCATTTCTCATAGTTTCGAAAGGACGAGTAAATGGACGGTCTCTTCCCTCTTGCTCATAGGCACGCTGCCCCAATTCTCTAAATATATCGTCACCCAGCTTGTAACCCTGCTGGCCAGTAACTTCACTTCGTCCTCAAGGTATCGTTAGATCTTGACTCATGGTCGTTGTGTTTATAAACAGGTCTTACGATTAATTCGATGGACTTTGCGATTGTTTTCAGGTCGTTACCATTAAGTTACGCATTTTAGGAGGTCATTGGGGCTATTTTCCTTGTGGAATTTTAGCGTTAGTCTTAATGATCTGTCGAATGGGAAGTATTTCTTTTTATGAAAATACGGAAAATATCTGACCTACTTGTTGGATTCTAATTATAAAAACGTTCGTTTGAAAAGTTTGTGAGAAGACATTTTAAACTCATTCCAGGGATTGATTTTGTAAACGAACACTCAGAGTTTTAATGGTACGTTCATTTAGAACAGAATTGTCCAAAAATAGTTGTTAATAACAGTAAAAATTGCGAATTCAACTATTCTTTGGTGTGATAAATCGAACGATAAATTTTAGTTTAATTTGCGACGTTTACTGTTATTGTAAATGTAATTTAACTGATATAGGAACTGAAATTGACATTAAAATTTCTTCTCAGGGCAGTTATAAACTCTTTAAATCCCTTAAAAATTATTGTGTCATTACTTTTCAAATTAGAAACATAATCGTCTCACTTATTTGTCAGGAACTTTTCAAGTATGAATGCATTTAGTTTAAGAAGACAACGGTATTTAAAAATATTGAAAAATGCAACGCTACAGCAATTGTTAATCGAAATCATGAATTGGGATGTGAAAATTATCGTTATTTTTCAGTAGTCTGTGAGCGCCAGAGGCACCACTTCCTCTCAGCACCGAGCGATGACTCACGAGTCAAGATTGTCTTCCCGAAAAACCTGAGAGTCTCCTCTGATTCAAATTTATTATAACGTGATGATTAATCCCAGACATGACGTGGCGAGATGATAGCGAAAAACAAAAATAAACCAATGACTCGTGATAAATATTTACACCCCTTGTGCTCGAGATGGGATAAAAAAAAAGACAATTGCAATGTCCAATGCAGTGGGAGGGAGGTAGGAGAGTACGGAAGCTAGCACCAACTGTTGCTCGCCGATATTTTTATTGCGTGCCACTGGATATTTATATCGGAGTACCTATATTGAGAACAAAAATATTTCTAGTTTGAAAAGATGAACAGCGATGGCGTTGCCCTGGCAGACTTTTCGTTAAAAATTTCGAGAAAAAAAAATTGAAAAATTTGGATTTTAGATACAGAGGTACGATTCCTCAGAGAATCCAAATATCTTTAACATCAAACACATTCATCAATTAAATGGCGCGAGGAGAATTCAAAACAAGCGGGAAATGGATTTTTGCGTTGCATATAGTTTAGTTATTTCAAGACGTGGCCAAAGCTCTTGAATATTGTTAATGCAACGGGAGTTTGATGTAGGATTAATTGGTCGGCTGATTTAAGAGACGAGTTCTCCTAATTTGCAATTTCGTGGAATGATCACGTTTCTATTGGCCAGAGTTCAGTTAAGACAAGTCATAACGAGGGCACACGGAGAGAAATGTTCGATTGTCTGAAATTTTACGGAAGTGCCTCGGAATTTTTTTTTGAAATTTCCGTCATTTTTGGCTGAATCGACTGGGAAAAATTGCGATACTGTCGCGTAAAATTTACCAGTCGATTCTGTAATCGATGAGCGAACGGCGAGTTTTGTACTTTTTATGGAATATTTCTTATCGTCCAGCGGATAAAGAAAATATTAATCAGAAATATAAATATAGATATAAATATATTTCGCATATTTTCCGGTCATAAAATTATATTCTTGAGGTATGACATTAATTTGTTTACATCAATGTAAATCGGTCACAAATGAACCCCACATATATGCTATAGATATGTTGCACAAATAACTTCTATGTTGTGTATTTTTTAGTAATATGCGCACATATAATCTTCGGATATAGTTTCTGCGTCGTTTTTGGGTTTCCAAAGGTGCAAAGCGAATTGTTACTGGCATAGCACCTGTGGTTTATCGCTCACTTTATTTATTTATCTTGAAATTTCGTTTCCCAATCTTTGGAAAAGCTCTTAAACCTCTGAAACTTTCTACCCAAGTCGTTTCCCTTGAACGATTGAAGTAAACTGGCAATACAATACGTGCAGACTGGAAATTCATTCTGCATTTCCCAATTTCTTGTACACTAATGGGAAAAATTCAATGGCGAAGTGGGGAAAAATTACGTAACATATATTCTGTAGAATACAACAAATTTATGACATCGAAAAATCATTTTTTATGGTGTCCTAAACCCGCATCACACAAATAGAAAACAAAAATAGAAGACATTTATTTTTCATTGGTCTATTTAATCATAAAAATAATTTGGATTCTTCCATAAATCGATGAATTTTTGAACTCAGCAGATCTTTAGTTATAAACCATCAAACATTAAATACTCTCATCATTGCGCCATATAAAAGGAACTCCTATCCTCAAATTTTCTTCCACATAATTCAATGTTCCTAAAAAAAAGATAATTTATATTCACGACATCATATTTATTTAAACATTGATATTTTTTTTTCAGTAATCTGTGATCATTGCAAATCCATCCCATCATGCACAAAGGCGACGCGACTGAGCGATTCATGTCTGACGATTTCTGGCAACTACTACTGCTCACTCGATTCAGAGCTTTCAACAGAGATCTACATCTACGTCGGCACAACAGACACTGGCGACGCCGGTGAGCTACTCTTGAATTATTGCTGTAGAACGCATGTGTTGCTTTACTACTCAATCGATAACAACAGCCCCAGCCGAATATTTCCATCAACAATTATTTAAATTTTATGACAGAATTTTTTTATTGGCTCAAAGCACCTTGTCCTCGGAAAATGCGGGTTTTCCTCTGGTACAAGACTAGCATAAAGTTTTATTCATTCCTTCTGGGGCTGATTAATTAATTGGGGAACATTGTAAACGAATAATTGTGATCGATTACCTGTCTATTTTCATTGACAACCTACGCGTCGTAAGGGAAAAAATTGAGAAAGCTCGGATGAGTAGAAAGAGGAAGACGTTACGAATGCTAGTGCTACCGGGGGAGTAGAGAGATTAAAGCTATTCTTAAAATAGGGCTCAACGCAGGATAGGAGTGAGATAAATGCCTTATACCAAAAGTGAGATAATGCGTAGCAAGCGTAGAGTCAATGCAAGTGTGTAGAACAGAGACAAGAATAAATATCTTGAAGTGAGATGGTAAATCTGTAGCCAAAGAGAGACAGAGATTAGGACCGAAAGACTCAAGACTTGCGGATAACTCAGGCGGGTCCGAACTTCGACGCTGAAACGTGGTTGAAACACCTCGCGTACTCTCTTCCGTATTTTCATTCTGATATATTATTTTCTGATAATTACGTAAAATGTTAAACACCCGGAGGTGTAAAAATAATCGACGTGCAGCGGATTTTTTCGGGTGATTATTGTTTACAGTTAATCAGTCCTCAACTTTTTTGAAATTCAAACGAGAGTGATTGTACAAGTGGAAAAAAAAGTTTTTATATCATGAGTTCCTACAAAAGCTATGTGAGTCAATGGTTTTTTTTTTCTCAAGAATAGAATAACTCATTTGGGGGTATTTAAATCTCATTCTCGAGGAACATCTTCCCGTGAGAGTGAAATTTGAGTTTGAGTAAAAAATGTATACGCCTTCCTGAGATTTAAGTTGATGCTGAAAGCGTGCTTGTATAATATTCACTTTGCCATGTGCTCATTCACCTTCTCCTCATCTCGGTGCATACGATGTATATACCCGGGTTTGCCGAGAATCATGTAAACAGTGATACGCATCGTGCGGACGTGTTTTCCAAGGATCTGGTTCCACGTTCAATTTTGTACCTAATTTTTTAGGTTCCCCAAACAAGTTTCTGTCTGATGGAAATAGTGGAATATAAAAATTCATAGAGATTTCGGTGATAAATTTTTTTGTTGGTGGTAGTAACTCGAGTTTTATCGATTACAATACATTCACTGGAAAATAGAACAAGTGGAAAATTGCTCTTGAACTGCATATGATTCAGTGATTTCTGGTCATAAATTATCAGTGAGCTTCTGAACTGTTATTTTGCTTCCACCACAGAGAATTATTTTTCCCAATTCATGTGGTAAAAATTCACTGTTTTTGGTTTCCGTGATCTTCAGTCGGCTCCAAAATAAACACTCAGCCCTTCCCTGAACGAAAATTCTCAAAAAAGGACATTTTTCCCGCCCACGCACGTATTTTCCATAAAAAAAATCCTCGAAAAATCTGTACTTTCCACTGAATAACATTTCGCGGTAATTTACCGCAATTTTTCTCATCGTCTGGAATGTATAATTACATGAAGGCAGCTCACTGGATTATTAAGTGATACGACTCGACGTACCTCTCATCCAATTAGAAATCAAATGAAAACTCCAATTTCTCCCCGTTGGGATTTACTTTTCATCATTTTCAACGTTAACCGGATGTTTCCATTACCGAAGCCATTAATTGGTCCCCCACCCCTGGCTGTATTTCCTGCTGCCCTCGGACCTGATGCAGCGGATTACACGTTGGCCACTGGTATTCGATGTTCTATAACATTTGACCCGGAGGGGCTGGGGGCTCTCGAGAAAGGTTATGCAATATGCAAATGAATTTGGTTAATTCTACCATCCGGCGTTCATGACGACTGCGTTGGAGAAAAGGGGTTTCGTGTTGGTTCGGTCACGGCAAATGGTCTATGCAAAATATTGCCCTGTTTCCTCACCACCCCCAGCCCCACTCCCTATCTCTGCTTCACTCGTTACCCCAAAATTCCAACGTCAAATTCAACATCGACGATTACCCTCAATCTCTGTTCCGTTATCGTTGTATACATTTGTACAATAACTCCTGCTATTTATCAAACGTGAACAGATGTCTTCATAGTTCTCTTATTTTCTCGTTGGATTTATTTGTCTCATCTGATTGAATTTTTCTATTCACTCAAATTCAAAGCTTATTCCTCGATAAACTCAGGAGGACCGGAATACCGTACATTTCTGAATGGCAAAATTAGATGGGTCTTCCCCAAACATCGTCTGGCTGTCGCGTGCCTCCCGGGAGTAAAACCATATCTGATACACTGCGGGCATTTCCTTTTTCACGTGATTTTATGTTTCTGCATATGTTCCGTGGAGCTTGTTTTTTTTATTGTGCCATTATGTTAGAGGCGTGTGGGGTACAGGGAACATTTCGTTTTTTAGTCTTTAAAAAATATTTACAAATCTTAGAGATTCCTCCGTTGAAAGCAGTTTAAGCTCATCGGAAGGAAAGGAATGGTGTTTTTATGGAACAATAAAAACAACAAATTTCATTGTTATAATTTTGAAAAAACGTCAGACGTATCTGACTGTTCTAAACGTAGCTCTGAAGAATGCACTGTACGAAAAAAATATCACAGAAATTTGGTTATTTTCCTCGAGTCAGGAGATATTCATTTGAAAAATGTCTCGAGCAGTTGATTTGAGTTTTTTCATTGGAAAATAAAAGATAGAGGAACAGCTGTTCGCAAGTGCCACTCATACAAATGGTCTTTTGCGAAAAGGTCTGACTTTCCACTCCTCAAAAGTTACCAGGAAATTCTGAATTTTCAATGTTGAGATTTTTTAGAATTTCAGTGGATATGTGATACGATAAAAATTTCCGGAATTTCCCCCGGGGAAATTCGGACAAAAATTTAACAGTGTAATATATCTCTGAAGAGTTAGAGTATTCCATCACATTCAAAATATTCCAAAGAGTAGTGGTATCGTTCGGAACAGGAAAATTTTCAATTTCAATTTTTTTTTTCATAGAAAAAAAATTCACATGAAAATCATATGCTAACATCATCGCACAGGATCACCCGAGGCGTCTTCCGTTACCGCAGAAATTCTTACCAAAGCCAAGTTCCAAAGCCTGTACGATAGCTTTTTTTCCCACAATTTATCCATCGTGTAACTCAGTTTACACGTGAAAGGCTCCCCTTTGATTGACAGCAGTGATGTGTACCCGGATACCTGCACTCACATAATGTTCATCCCAACGTATGAGCATATAGGAATAGGAGCAATATAAAGCGACATCGCATTCATATTTAATGCACCGGCGCCCGCACAAGGGTCTCCATATACTCCACCACCTATCCTCTTTCAGTACGGTATTTACACCCTTCAAGACCATATAAAAGTAAGGAAAAAAAATACAGTGAGACACACGAGCTTGTGATTTTTTCACACTTTCATATTTCACATATTTTTTTTTCTCATTTTTCTTTTCGTTATTCGGGGTAAAAACGAAAAGGGGCAAAGACGAAGACCCCTCGGGGCTTTAAATAGCATTTGAGATGCCTCTGCATGTCTACAGGGACTTTGGAATATAACATTACCCGAGGGTATAACGAATTGCAAAAGGAAAAATGAATAAATAGAGCGAAATTTGAGGGAGAGAGCGAAAATATTTGGAGGATTTGCTTGAATGAAATTGTAGATGTGCTGCATTCGTTGGTCATTCGAACGACAAATGGAAATATACACCAAAATATTATTTTATTGAATCAAATAAAGTTTATTTAAATAAAAAAATGATTATATAAAAATTCAATAAAGTTTTTGCTGAAGTTCAATGGATTTTTTTTAATTGAAAGTTTATTGATATTGAATAGTGGTTTTATTCGATTAGCGAATATTTATTCGATGTAGATAAATTTGTTTCAAGTAAATAAATATTGGTTTGACTCTCGATGGGTCATTCAGAAAAAAATAAAAATTGTTTGTTCAATATAATTAAATTCTTTTCCTTGAAAGAGGGTAAAACGTTTATTTCTTTGTACCAAAAATATTGATGAAATAAGTAAAAAATTGAGATAAAAGACTTTTATTTGATTCAAAAGAACCATTTTTCTGGATGCAATTTCCTGGAAATTTATGCACAAAGTCATCTCATTTCCATTCAGACGATGTAACGTTGATTCATTCTATTTTCAACTTCTCGTCAATAATTTTAAATGGTATAATCCAGGTATTAAGACTTTCCATTGAACTCTTTCATTTCTATTTTAATCAGTGACCTCGCTCAGAGTCATGAAACGTGATCCTGCATACTCAACTTTAGAAATGGGCCTCTTTCACTCGTATCCCATGAATAGCAAACCATTCATTTAGTAGTAACGGCCGAAAACTTTACGCTCCTCTCGACAGTAATCTACAAGTCTGGAGTAGGAAAATTCTTGCGAATTAGTCGCCAACCCCTCATTATGACATATAAAATTTCCACAAAAAGTGGTGATATAATGCACTGAGAGTACTTGAGTTGCATAGAAAGTTTTACCTTGGACATTTTTTTTTATCACTTCCAGTTTCAAAATTATTTTGCATACCTGGGAAATTTTCAATAGTTTTATCGCGCTTACCAGCTGTCCTGGCTGATTGACGTCCATCTATTTTACAAGTTCAGGCCAAATGCACGTACGTTGAGCCAGGGTGAAAGGTATCATACATACAGGAACGCTTGACTTGGCAATTGGCCAAAGGATTTTCTGCGGTTACCGACGACCCATGGGGCTTTATTCCAAGCGATGGGGGTTTGAATGACCCATGTGTCATGTACCTTCCGTATTTATCGGTCCAATTCCGCGGACTGTTATCATTATTTTTGCTAATAAAATTCATTCAAAGTGTTTTCCATTTCTTCGTGTGAAAATAAATATTTTCAGAGTGAAAACTTCTATAGGGGATTTAATGGTCTTGCAACGGGAGCAAAAATACATTTTTTATGCCATAACGAAGTGGTAAAACGAGAAAAATTTATTATACAGGAACACGTCAATGTCCCATTTATCATATTTCGATTGGAGAAAAGGATTTGAGAAATGGTCTTTACAAATATTTTACGACTAATAATTTACGTTTGGATTAACTAATGATATTCACTTTGACTTAACGATAATTTTCTCTCCTTAATAAATCGCATGTTTTGAAGGAAAAAGCCTTTTTGAATTTTCCAGATAAAGTGAGTAGTAGTTGAGATATAAATATTCAAAAGTTTGGGGATTTGATGCTCGCAACATTCACCGTTGAAGAAGCGTGGGACGCCCCATATGCAATTGAGCTTTTAAAGCTTAAACTCCACTCCTTTGAGCATAGGAATTATTGAGCTTGTAAGAAAATCTCCGATGGAATATATTCTTTGATCCCTTCAGATGAAATTCCCTAAATATTTGTTCTAACATCTTCCCATCGTTGCAAATCAACAATAAAAAAAATATCAAAAGACTACGAAATTTCAGTTGGTATCCTTTTTTGATTAATTTAAAAGACCGCCCAGAATTGAAATTCCACGAGATCGGTGCAGTGCAATGTTTAATTAAATGTTCACTGGAAAAAAAAAATGGAAATAAAATGGTTTGAATTTATTGCCATGGCATTCAACTCTAACGTTGACTCGCTTTATCTGTTTTCTCCCTGGCCTTGATCGTTCCACTCGCGGAGGCTTTGTCAAACTTGGATACAGTATAAAGCGAGGCACCGGAAGTTTTCCAATTACGTGTACTAAGTATAGCGCCTCCAGCCCACCCTTCTGGTATACCTGAAAACATCTCGATTCTGCACATTCTCGGTTCGATGAATTTTCACACAGACCGAGGTTATAACAATGCACCCATTGCACCACAATTTGTCTTTATCGATGAG
The DNA here is from genome assembly GCF_034640455.1 of Diachasmimorpha longicaudata. Taxonomy (NCBI): domain Eukaryota; kingdom Metazoa; phylum Arthropoda; class Insecta; order Hymenoptera; family Braconidae; genus Diachasmimorpha; species Diachasmimorpha longicaudata. Next base: position 5,569,088 of record NC_087232.1, on the reverse strand, counting down.
CAATGCACTGACAGTAAAAATATACTTTTATCGACAGACCTTTACGTGACTCTACTACAATTTGACTGGTAATTTTCCCATAGCGAGGGCAGGGAGAGAAAAATGCAGAAGAAATTACTGTACTCTTTGGTAATCGTGTTATGATCGTGTATTGATCGTTCGAGAAAAATTATCCTGCGGTTTATTCAAATTCTTCGACTGGTTAATAACAATTGTGTAGTTGTTGGAGGAAAATTGATCAATTGTTGGGCTAATTTTTAAAATTTTTTCGAATGAAATCGAGGAGATATTACCTTGGGATTAAAATTCATTGGTTTGTCATGACTAAATCGTGCTATCAGTGCTGTTATCTCTTCTTGAAGTATTTTTTTACGGCCTTCGAGTCGTTTTTCGGGTTCCATGCGACAATCTACCCAACTCTATGCATACGGTTGCGGATTTTACACAGGACCGCATTCGCTCTCCGGTAGAACACAGGAGGAGAATGGGAAACCACTAGTGATACCGCAAGTGCAGAGGAGAAACAAGACGAGACGAGAGTATTGCTGCAGGAGGCAAGACGAGAGACAAATTTTTTTCCTGGTCAGGGATAAAAAAGATAAGCCGAAACAATATAAGAGAGAAAGTCAGACGAGGTAGGAGAAAAAAAGGAAGAGGAAAAAAAATTGTTAATAGCCTTAATTATGATTTAACAGGTCACGTGGTTGAGTCAAAGAATATTTGGATTCCACTGAAAAATTCGAGAAATCAAACTTCTCCTGATGGATTAGTTTTTTCAGTTCGACAGTGTGAGAGTAATTTGATGTGGATGGGTTTCATTTTTTTTAAGGGTCATCTGGGAAATTACCGGTAACCGCCAGGGAAATGTATAATTGAGTTTTCCGAATTTTGGGCAATTTTGATGTATATTTTGATTTACCGGAAGGACCAGGATCTATTTTAATCGAAATTAGGTGAAATATTTTTCATTTTGGAATAGTAATATCTAAAATGAGAGTGAAATGGATTTTACAACGAGTTTCTTGTTCCATACCAGTGCTCATAGACTTGTTTAACGTTAGACACGACCTGCCAAAAAATTTGGCAGTCAGCCAAAGTCCAAACCGTAAAATAACTTGACCAGTAACAGGCGAGATAGTCGTTGAAACAGCATAATGTAGAGACTTTTACCATGTAAACAATGAGGCAGACACATACACATTGAAAATAACTTTAAAAAAATATTTTTTTTACCAGTAATTTACTAGTAAATTACTGATAATTTTTCTTTCATAGTGTCGTATATAGAGTCCTCTAAATTGGATGAACGATAAGATGACTCGGAAATATCAGCTTTTTGGTTTAATAAAAATCTAATGAGTTGTCTAGATGTCCCAATTACATGAACATGTGTCCGTAACAATCCATCAACTATGACATTTGTTGTGATGGATCATAAATTGTAATAAACATGCCGAGAAGTGAGAGTCCATCGTAGGTTATATTGAAGCTGACACTCTTCAATTAATTGAACCTTCCAGTGTTGGCTATTATGGTCCTCATCTATTATCCACGGTTATCTATTTATCCTGGCTGGATGGGCCCAGTTATGATACAAGTGATTCTGATAGCATATTAAATTCTCATTCCATGTTTCATGGGTTTCGATTCATCGAAATGAATGCACATGAATGGGCCTTCGAAGTTAATAAGCCGCTATGAGGGCTATTTGGGAAATTCAGTGAATAACCTTGATATAAGTGAATCGCTTAATTTG